>NC_066834.1:15032779-17751575 GCF_001640805.2 Lates calcarifer
CAGAAAAACAGATCAAACATACAGAAATACATATGGACAGGGACATGGACATACTGCAATGTAAATTATGGGAATTATTACCTTAAATAAGTAGCTTCTGTCTCATGTAACATAATCTTTGATGTTGTTGTCATCATACATGCAGCAGCTGTACATGAAGGAATGCACTGGAGACAGAGGAGACACACACACACACCACACACACACACACACACACACACACACACACACACACACACACACACACACATACTGCAGATGGCAGGTTATTTTCTGTTGCTACTGAACCATGTTTATCAGTAAATGCTGCTCACATCGCTCCACATCATATAGTCCAGTCTAATTATATCACCAATCACTACTAACAAGTAGTTTATCTGTTTGTCACCCAGTGAAAGAATGCTTCCCTCAGTGCTGCATGGTAACTTCCACCTCGAGTTTGTAGAATAATTTATCTTGCGTGAGGACAAAACACTTCATACATGACTTGTTGCAGCAGCTTCAGATGTGAAAAACTACCACTGTGGTGCATGTCACATGGGTGCAAAAAAATAAATAAATCAGCACCAGCGTGAATTAAGTTTTCCTTCCTTGCTGACAGGATGTTAAAAATGTGAGCGTCAATTTGTCCTCCTTCCTGGATCCACTGCTGGCACAATCAGCCAAAAATAGCATGGATTTGAGAGTGTAGAGACACTTGTTTAAGGAAAGAGAACATTTCACAATGATGAATAAATTAACATGTAGCCTTCATTTATTTATATATAAATACATATAAAACCACTTTGACTCAGTGGAAGAGCGACAACTCTGACCTCAGACTTAAAGCTTTAGAAACTTTAATAAAAGAGAAAATGCACCAAGGCTCCAACCAACACATGTGTGTATATATTCATATCATATTTTTGGATTCACCAATTAATTGTTAAATCTATAAACCTCAGTAGTGCTTGATCTGACCAACAGTCCAAAATCAAAAAGAAATTAATATTCCAATGATATAAAACAGAGAAATTAAGAGGATTATCACTTTTGGAGGCTGGAGACTTGTTAGGCTTTTTTGTTTGATAAAGTACTGAAATATTTATGCTATTGTCACAGTTGTTAGCAATTAATCTCCTATCACTCAAGTAGTCAATTTATCAACTCATCATTTTAGCACTAAAATGTGCCCTACCCTGATAAATAGAGCTTTACTTTGTTATTTCTGCTCATAATAGAACATTTTAATCCTCGGCTTCTGATGAAACAGATGTTGTATGTTCATGCACAGCAGCTTTTGTTGTGTTTATATGGGTCCACTCTTCCCACTATCTGTCAGAGGAATCTGTTACACACTGACAGTGTTGAAGAGTGGAGCCACATACAGTAAAAGCTGCTTGGACAGACCTCAGCTACAGCGTCTCCTGCAAAAACCAATCAAATCAGGCTTAAGAGTTCAGGAGAAAATAAGCCAAATCCCAAAATGATTCAACTGTTGCAGGATCCAAGTAGAGAGGAAGTGATGAAGAGAGCAGCTCTGTCAACTTATGTAGGTTTAAATGCCAAATTTTTTACTGATTAAAACATTTAATAAAAAGGAGATGAGTTTTGGAGACCCGTTTTACTATTTCACATATTAGTGAAATTTTTCCAGTATTTTATTTCAGAATTATTTATTTATTAATTCACTACTGAACAATTGGGGTCTTTAGAGACATGAAGTCATATGATATAGGAAACTACAAATAATCTTATTAAGGAGAAGAGGAACTGAAGAACTAATTTCACATTGAAGGAAAACTTGTTTTATTTTTGAATATTTAACTGATTTATATCTTATTAGTCAGATTTATGTTTTGCCCTCAGTCTATTTGACCACTACCTCACTGTGTGTCTATAAAAATAAATCCTGATGCATAAACATTGAGGCCTCTCTGCCCTGCATGACTTTTCACCCGCTGACAGGTAGATGTCTGTTTTCCTGCAGGAGATGTCCTGCTGTGTGTCAGACAGCACTGGATTTTTTTGGTGGGATTTTAAAGTTATTCTTCAGGCTGGTGCAAGAACTGGTCTGTGTTCAGGAGCAAACACAGAGTGTCCCTTTAACTGTAAATCCTGCAGCAAACTGGGAACAGATTGTGAAAGTGGTTAAGGTGCACGCGTGAATGTGTGAGTGTAAGTATGAAAGTGTGTGTTTGGTCAATACATGCTCCCTGTCGGATTATCACACTCTGGCAGCGGGTGGTCTAATACGCCCATCTGTCAATCATTCTTACACAGGCTTACTGCTGTATGGAGAGCAGAAAATAACAGAGACATCCTCACCATACACACACTCATTATACTTACTGCTTACAATATATGAATGTGTGTGTGTGTGTGTGTGTGTGTGTGTGTGTGTGCAAGAGAGAGAGAGAGTCACTTCTGAAGAGAATAAATAAATACATTTGGCTGTTGTGCATTCATTTGTCTTGTTTCCATTATTGTGGTTTATTGTTGTTTTGTGGCTCAGCTCTGCTGCAGAGGTTGTGTATTATTGTCTTCACTGCTACGACTGAATATTTATGTGTAAAAATGGAAACATGAATGAATTATGAATTAATGGAAAAGACATGGACATTACAGAGAAATGTGTGGATGTGTGCATATTGTTACTGGATGCACTGTTTATTTATTGACACTGTAAGTCCGTGCTGTAACGCCGTGTTATCTTGTGAGTTGTAAGCCAGAAACAAAGCCATTTAACAAATAATAAACTAGTCTGAGCGATGTTAAATGATAAAGAGTTGCAGTGACTGAGGCAAGTGGATGTGAAGGTGTGGATGACAGTTTGGAAACAATGTGACAAGGACAGACAAGTTTATTTAACTGTAAACTGTCATCTGTGGAAGTGCTTTTACAACACTGGTAATGGTGGTAATTTTTCATATTTTGACTTAGCATTAATTTGCTTACAGTGAGTAAATTTGGAGGATTCTTGCTAAATTGTCTATATTATATGTTTCTGTGAAAGGAAATATTGGCCACAAAATATCAGATACTTCACTCTCAAATACATTAGCCTCAGAAATCCAATGTCAGTCAGACTAACAATAAAAACAGTGGAAATACTACTAGTTACTTTGTACTACATATTATTAATGATAATAATAATAATAACTGCTGTTTTTGTTTAACTGTGTTGTCAGTGTGGGAGTGGTTACCTGCCAGTTGTGGTTAGCCTGTGGTACAACAGCCCACTTGCCTGCAGTATTATGAACTATTTTTGAATACACAGCAACACGTTTCCATGCGCAGCCCATTAACTACAGGATATAGGTCACTCACACGCATTATCAACATGAAGGACGCCAGGCTACATACGTAAAACGGTCGTCAGCGCCCTTTGAGAAGCCTTTCTTTCTCCTTCACTAGTCACACTGTGTCCTACTTCACAGCTTCTTCCTCCTTTGTCTCTGCTCAGGAGTCCATCTAAAAATGATGGCGCCATTGAATGCCCCCTGATTTGATAATTCACTGTACTCAAGCACTGGAAACTGAAGTTAGATTAGTCACCTCTCCTCCCTGAACCAGACTAAACCCAGAGCAAGCAGAAGAAATAACTAACTGACTGATTAAGGGTTTCCACATTTCAGAAAAGCTCACGAGCTCCAAATTCAACTGTTAATAATGTGCAACACTGGTGCTAATCTCTGGTCCCTGTCATGTATCTAACCTGTATTTATCAGGCACCAACACTGTGGCTGTCTCTGCAAACTAATATTCTGACATGTTGTCCAGTCAGATGTAACAGGCAGGCTGTTCTTTGCACCTTCTGTTGATTGAAAACAAAATGAATGTTGAATTTGAATAATTGACAGAATGCAGCACATGCACCAAACAGACTGTTGATGGTCACAACTGCAAACATCTGCATCTGTGATCCAACACATTGTGTATTTACACATTGATGTTTACATTCTAGCCCACAAACATCATTTAATACAATAACTGAGATCAGTATTGAACTGATGTTGTTGTGCAGCAGATTACGGACACTGTGCAGAGCTGGATTAACACAGAGTCAGGGGCTCAGGGCGCTGTTTACTGTCTGTTAATTAGTTTGTAGAACTTTTATCAAACTGAAATTTAAGTAGTGATATATCCATAAAAATTGTAAAGTGGGAAAAGGTCTTAAACTGAAATTAACAGATATTTAGTTTTTACCTGATAAACAATCAGTAAAATTATTATAATTGTTTTAGTGCTAGTACTAAAGGTAGAGTTGACATGAGGGCACTATAGAAGATAAAGCTTCAGCTTGTCTAGGTATTCACATCACAGAGGTGAGCACCATAGCTGTTAGAAGCCACATCAGGAACCCAACAGATGAGTCTATTTCCAGTTTGCCACATGAGAAGAAAACAGCATTCCTTCATTTACTGATTCATTGATTTTAATTCCCCCACTCATCATAGCTCTATTGACCTGTCGTGAAACCTGCAGAGAAACTGGGGGCCTTGATGAATAAGTGTAAGAATAGTTGATAAGTTCACATGAGCCTTGAGCAAGACACTGAACTCAAACTGCTCGTGAAGGTTAGGCCAGAGCCTTGAATGGCAAACACATCACTGTGCTTTGAATAAAAGCTCTTTATAAATGAATAAATCACAAACACTTCTGATGCTACATGAGTTCAGAGTTGCAGTGGATGTGGTGTTGAGTGACTGCCCTTTACATAAAACTGTAGGAAGCCTTAAAGACATCAAAGTCTGTTTCCAGCTGTTGGGGACTACGATGTGAGTATGAAGCCTTTAGTGTCTCCAGAGGAGCTGAGAGAAGTCTGATAAATGTCCTCAGGTGGAGTCACTGGAGTCAGTGTGGGTCCGGTCTGAAGACTACAAATCTGAAGAGGACAAAAAAACCTCATCTCTGTTGCAGGCTGCAGGATACATTAGCAACTCAATCTCTTACCCAACTGTCAGAGGTTGAGTTGCATTGTGGGTAATGTAGGCACCAGGTTTTGACAGAGAAGAACAACACTAGGAATTAAATATAAAGATGATATCTCCAGTTGTGCTGCTGCGATTTTGATTGTTTCCTCCTAAACTGTCAGTTGAGAGTCCAACAATGACAAATGATAAGAGTTTGCTTTCAATATCCTTAGTGCTTCATATTCTAAAACAAACTCAGACATTGACACACAGTGAATCTAGTCGATTTCAGAGCCCCTGAGGGTCTGGGTCCCTGTTGGCTGTTTCCATTTTGCCTGGTTGGTACTCTAGCCTTGACAATATAGTGAAATATAAAAGCAATGATGTAATAAAATAACAGATTTGTGTGGATGAACAGTTACATCATCTGGACAGAGTAAGCAAGAGAAAGATCTGTCTCTCTCGCTCTCTTTCACACACACACACACACACACACACACACACACACACACACACACACACACACACACACACACATCAAAACATCAACGTTCAGAAGCACTAAAGCTGCATATAGCCAGCTCAGCACGATACAAGCTGTCTGTGGTGAGAACAGGGTGGGCTGGGCTCTTATGTGGGTGTGTGTTAGTTTGAGTTGGGGCAATGAGTCAAGCAATTTAGGAAGAGGGTTGATGGGAGGTGTGGGGTAGGTGGTAGGAGGGGTGGGAGGGCACCAACCTTTGCAGCAGGCTGAACCCATGGCGGCCAACTGAGAATCCAGAAGTAAAGATCTCCCATCCCAAAATCCACACTATCACTGGCCCACAGGGGACAGAGACACAACTAAAACTGTCCAAACACGAGGGGACGAGTACCTTTGGCTAATCCCAGCTAACACTTGTAACTACAGCCGAGCACTTGCGGTTGGAGTTGAAACGGTGTGAATGGAGGGAGGAGGGAGGTGGTGGTGGTGTTGGTGTAGGAGATGTCGACAGCAACAGGGCTTTTTGGGGGTAATCCTGCACCGCAGCAATGTCCCGTTTACCCCTTCACCAGGTCGCTGCCGTGTGAGGCCGCCCGCTGGTGAGAGAGGGCAACAATTGCAGGATTACATCTTTAGATTAGATTAGATTTCTCTCTCTCTCTCTTCATTCATTTCGCCCTCAATCTCATCTTTCTCTGTCCTCCTTTATATATTTATTTATTTGTTTGTTCATCTTTTCTCATTTTCTCTAAGGCCCCATAATCCCTGAGCTATCTCTGCTCTCCATAAACTACTCTACAGGCCCGAGCCAGTATCTGAGTAATGCTCTGTGTTCATTTCAGTGGACTGGAGACATTTTCTATTTTCAGTTTATATGTATTGCGTAAACCATCAATGTAACTGTGCAACATCTACACAATAGCTTTAAGCAGTGAAGAGAAAAGTGTTTGGTTTAAATGTACGTTGAAGCTGTATGCATGGCTTGAAAACTGAAAATGTCACTCTATCAGGTGTTAAATCAGAGCGGAGTCTGTTGCCATTACCAATCTGCCTCTCCAGAACTTAATAAGTGAGTAAGTGGCAACTAAGCAACGAAGGTAATAAATAGCAAGATGGAAAAAAAAACATGGAAATTGTTCAGTTTTTTTTCAGTTTTGTATGTTCGTGAGAAATCTTTCTTGTCTTCTCACCTCCTTCTCGTTCCCTCTCACACACACAGATGCAGAGTGAAATAACTCTCGTACAGAACATATATACAGGCACCATCTTGCATTTCAATATATTCCTCAACAAAATTAACCCTTTAACAAGCAAGCAACCAAACGCAAACCAAAGAGGGACTGATGCTATATTAAGAACTGCACTTGCTTGAATCCTCACTTAACCTTAACGATGTTTATGTTCTTTGCAAACTGTATCTATGAAAATCATTTTAAGATCCCAAATATCACTGCAGGGGAACATACAATAAAATACAACAAAGGTTTGTGTCTCAGTGAATTCTGACTTTCTAATTGTAAATCCAAAGATTTTCAGTTTCAAAAAAGACATGGGTCATGACTGCTGCCAAAAGTACAGTTATTTTATCTTAGATATGCTTACGGCTTGCGCACAAAAAAGGTGCCAGTCCAAACATCTTATCCTTCAGACCTGTCCCATCAGACTGGACTGATGCTCAAAATATCACTGTATAAATCCACTAATGTAAGATCACCAATATGTTTCCTGACAAGCTGTCTAATTTCCTATTAAAAAGCATCATATGTTTTACCCAAAGTCTCCCCAAAATGCACAAATACTGAGGTCTTGCAGGAAAAACAATCACAATCAATGGAAGAATCCTTAAATCCATCTACCGACTCAATCAAATCCTTCCACACACAACACCCCAACAGCCGACACCTCAGGAAACCGACCGATCAGTTCCCACTGGATGAAAGCTCCCGCTGGCTGAGGCATTGATCATTTCTCTCGGCCTAATCGGCCCGGGATTGTCCTGGTGTAAACATAAACTTTCATCCTCTTGGCAACGCTCTCGTAATCCCACAGAGGGGATTATACCAGGAGGTCATTTAGGAGGATCAAACCATTGGGGGGATTTGAAATGTATCCTGAGGGAGATTCAGGAATATGCGCTGGGCAGCTGGGGAAGAATAGGTGAGGGATGGATGGAGGAGAGGAAAAGAGAATCTGCTGCTTTGCTACTCACCTATATCTGTCTCTTTGTGGTTCTTGATGAGTTCAGCGAGCTCAAAGTTCCCAGCAATAATAGCCACCTGGAGAGAAATCGAGAGAGGAGGGAGAAAGAGTGAGGAGAAAAAAATAAAAAAATAAACAGCTTAGCTTTGACAACAGCCAAAAAATTACTTTAAAAACACAAATTTTACAAAAGTATAAACCCAGTACCAACCTATCCCCCTGGAAATAAGCAAATTGCTCTGAGAGCTTCTCCAAAAAGCTTAATCACAATAATGGGAGTATTTTGCTTCTCTCTGAACACAACTCTCTCTGAGTTTGAACTGGATAAAAAAAAAAAAAAATCTGTGTGTTTTTTTTTCTTTTTTCTAATTTGTGCTGATGCAGTGATTCCTCTGAGGTCCAATCTTCATGGCTTTAATCATCTGTCACCAGGAATCTGGTAATCTACAACACACACACACACACACACACACACGTGTACAAACCAAGATTCACACATGACATGATGGTGTACACTCAGTGTGCACATGCAACACCACATGTTCACATGGAGGGTATCATTCACTGGTAAAAAAAAAAAAACTAGAAAACAATTCTCCAGTGTTTCTTCTCTTCATATCAAACAGTAGATACTTTTACTGACCCTGATAATCAGACTGAATTATATAGTCTAGAACCAGGCCTCTAAAATCCTTAAAACCACAATCTGAATAGAAAACCACTCAAAAAGGTTGACATAGAATGAGGCTATATAATACAGTATTATCACCTGCTTTTAAGATGCCCTGAAATAAATAACTGGCTAATTCTTTTTTTTTTTTTTTGTCCATTTTAAATATTAATAAGGTGTTTAATTCCTCTACATTTCTGTGAAGTCTGACTTTTTTTGAGAAAGATTTATTTATGCCCCTGAACTCTTTTTCTTCTTCTTGCCAAATTAAAGCCATTTAACTTCTGAATTTCAGTAACCAGCTGGTCATGGCACATGAAGCAGTGTGTTGAGTGTGTGTCCACCAGGGGGCAGTAAAGAGGTTTCACAATGAGCTGGCTGGAGAGGTTGATACACTGCCAGTGACCCAGATGATGCTGCCTGTTGTCATGTTGCTGCTTCCAGTGGTTTCTGCAGGCGCACAGCTCCTGGGGTGTTACAGTGTTTACAGTACGCTTCCAGTCAGGATCATTGGTGTAAAAATAGCCGGTTTCATTCTCCACTGATGTGTTGTACACATGAGCTCCAACACATTGCGCGTGCACACACACCTCAAGGGAAACCTAGCAGCATTATATAAGCATGCCTGTTCTGATTCCTGGAGAACAAATATTCAGGAGGAAGAGAGAGATAGAGGAGAGAGTGATGGAGAGCAGGTGTATTATTAAAGCAGAGTTGGCTTGAGTAGTAATACTCTGATCCCTCCCCCCACAGTTGACCTTCTCTTCATATAAATAAAAACACAGCGTTTCTGAGAGAAAGCACTTGAGAGCCTCTAACCGAGATGTTTTCCACCATTACTTATCCTCTTGAATTTTTCAACATGCTGCATTAATATACAATATACTTCACATTCTCTCCCTGGAAAAAAAAAAGAACCTCACTTTGAACTAAATAAATGTAATCTGGGGCTTCTTCATGGTAGCAAATGTGATGTTTCCTGTGAGGGAGATGGAGGAGGGGGACGTATTCTTCATGATGAATGCTGGCTGGATCTCCCACTCACTCTGAGGATCTCCCATAGCGCATGCCATGATGTGTGACAAATCTATGACAGGCTACTCTCCCAGAGGAACACCGATCCCAGAACAGGCTTAGTGGATGGGATCGAGTAACACGTCAAGAAGAAATGAAAGAGTGACAGATGAAGTCGTCATTTCCACTGTGACCTAAAAACTGATTGATGTTGGAAGTGTAATTGAAGGAATTGGTAAAGTGGCAATACTGAGATTTTAAAATGTAATACACTTAATATTTATATTATCTGTGTAAAATAAAGGTTAACCAAAGTTGACCAAATACTGGTGTTTTTTGATTTGCAAATCACCAAATCAATGCTTACTGCGTCTGTCATAACCAAGTCAGTGAGACTGAGAATGCCTTCTTGTTATTGAGTGAAATTAGAGAAGAGACTATGGATCACCACCATCCATCACATTATCTAGGACGCTAATCATCTGATTTTGGTAAAACGTCACGGAGATGTACATCATCGATCCGTCCTGACTCTGAGAGACTTAGAGATCGGCTATTTACAAATTAAATTCAGTGTTAATTGAAGGAAAATTATGTTTATTACAAACTGGGTCGTATTTCTATGTCTCTGTACTTAGAAAATGTAACTGTTGAGATATCAGAACATGAAAACAAAAAAAAAGTCCAGCAGGTCAGGAAACATGATCCAGATTATCTAAACCACTTTATTTGGTCCGTCACTGCACAGGAGAACTGAGTGTGCACAACTAGAGCTACAAAAGTTGAAGCTGGATGTCTGTCTGTAAACTGTGTTTGATGAAACTAGTAAATAATTTTACTGTTTGTCTTTGTTTGATTGGCTCATTTACAATCTGTCTGATCCACATGAATACTCATGTTTCCTGCCTCACTGGACCTGTTTTTAGATATTCAATTCATTAAATGAATTAGGTAAGCAATTCACTTCATGAGTGTAATGTTATCACAATGGATACATGAATGCTATGTTGTAATAAACACAGTTTTTCTTTACTATTAAAGAGGTACTCTATCAATTTCCATGGTGCTCCCATTCAGTTGGAGTACTCGTAGGAGAGTTGAATTATCCTGACTTTTGGTCTCTAGAATGGGTTAAACTCCCTGCAACTTACATGTCCATATGTTGTGAACCCCATATATCCATCTTTGTAATTGTAATAAATGCAGGTTTTTTTGTTTAAAATTAGCTGGAGTAGTTTCTAACATAAAACAGATTATTAAGGATCCAAAATACTGATTAATGCTATCAGTGCTGCTTTACATCAACACAAGTTCACGCAGTGTCTCAGATGGGTTTTGATAAAATCAGGGGAATGATTTGAGTTATTGCACCAGTCTGAGTTTTCAGAAAGGCACAGACTGGTTTGTTAACTTGTCAGTGTTTAGCCCAAAGAGGGAAAGCAGCCTTCACAGCAGGCAACACACTTAGTGTTGTCCCCTTACAACACTGTACACAACTGATGGATGTACAGTATGTCAGCTCAGTTTGAGTGAAACATCATCACTAAATAGACACTGAAATGTCATGATGCAAAGCAGCAGCCACGCGTCCATCATCAGCCTCTGAGGTTTTCTGACATGTATGAGTGATAGCTGTTTCCTGTCAACACAGTGAGAATTACTTTACTATCACAACATACAAACATCATAAGAGCCTCTGTATTTGTCTCTGGAGAGGGTGGAGAACATCTCTTACTGAACAGCAGAGGAAAGGAAGCAATGAGCTGCAGATGAAGGAGCAAGGATCAAGGACCTCTGGGTGCAGGATTTTAATCAGGCATTTAGGCAGCAGTGGATGTTTATCACTAAATCCCATTATATCATTTGATTTGTCATCGCCTGTCTGCTCTGATTTTACAGTGGCTCACTTCCACTTTTACTTCTAGACACTTGGAGGAGACCAGAGTGAAGCTACACAAGAGATGGTTTTTGGTAAAGTTGATCCAAGGCAGTGACCAGTAGAGGGCACTAGTGAGATACTTTCAAATGTTAAATTGATTGATGAAGTACAACGAGAAACCAGGTAACCAATAAGCAACAGGAAATGCAGTCCATTTTTTTCCCTCATTATCATTCAGCCACCCACCATAACCACCACTACTGCCATCACCACCATCACTGCCCCCACATTGATTCTTTTCCTGTCCTACCCTGGTTGTCATGGAGACAAATCATTGTGTATAGCACAGTAGTAACCGGGGGGATGGGAAGGAGGCGGAGCGGCGTTTTGAGCTGCTTGCAGCCAAGTGTAACATCAGCAGAGGCAACAAGTCTGCAAGATCAGAACCAAGAGGGGACTCTTCAGCTGCTAAATCCTCCAGCGTTCACCAGCCAGTCGCTAACTTTGTCCATCTGCAAACAACAACTTTTGTTTCACTCAAACAGCTGCTGCTGCTTGATGAGAGCTCGGAGACTGAACCATTCAGTTAAAAACTAAAATCAGGAGCCGAAAGACACTAAAATACTTCATACAGCTGAGGGAAAATACAGAATCTGTGATAAATTTCAGCAGGTTCGTCACATCAGTCGACACCTGCCAGATTCCACAAAGTCGTGTGATCCATTGTTAATATAAAAGTGACAACCAATAAAAAACACACTGTTACCTTAAATTTGAAAATTGCTGGAAACATTTGAGATAAAGTAACTACACAACTCAACAAAATACATAACATAGGTCAAATCATTTTTAGACATTTTAATGTGAAAAAGTTACATATTATAACTTTAACTCAGTTATTTAGTTTCAGGCGCTGTTGCTGCTGATAATTCCCAGCGAGGGATTGGCAATGGGGGGTTTGAGAGTGGGATTCCCTGCTCACATCTCTTGGGCTACTGTACTCAGTAATTGTTGCTATGGCACCAAAACTCAGCTGCTCATTGGAGGTTTAAGCTGAACCAGGTTAAAACTAACTCTGTTAGCATTTACAGATCTATTAACACGCTGAAAAAATTAGATGACAAAATATCTGATTATTATGGACCTCTGAAATACTGTGACATGGATATTTGAATACTTTGACAACACTTTGGCAGATTGCACTACAGTGTATGACATGTCAGTGCTGGCTGTGATTCTCTACACGTGGCTCTGAATAATAAGGCAGAGGGAGAAGCAGATGGGGAAATCGCGTCTGACTTACAGTATGTGCCAAGGGCGATGGGAAGAATGAGACAATGTGTGGGGGCAAAGAGGGCAGGAAATAAAGGGGGAGGAAGGAAGTGGAAAAATAGACAATGACTGTAATGAGGACTGGAGAGAGGAATTAGATTAGAGGAATGGCATGGGAGAACGTGCACAGACGAAATAAAGAATGTGGAGATGAAAACTCAGAAAAAGGAAGAGCAGTAAATGAAATCAGGTATTGTAAGAGAGGATGAAAAGCTTAAAAGAGCACAGAGGTTAGATTGGGGAGATGCAAATTCTGTGCGGGGAGACAGAACGAGCAAAGAAGAGTTGGAGGAAGAGGAGAGGATGTGACCAGCGGTTGGAGGGGATTGTTAAATAAAGAAAAGGAATTTTTATCTCTTTGAAAGCCCTCTATCCAGAGAATAGGGCAGGAGAGGATGATGGGAGCTTTCTGTGCTTCAGCTATGCTCAAATTCTTTTTCTTTTGTTGTATGCAACAATGATTACCAGGCTAAGCTGTGGTACACACACAAATACACAGTCAGACACTGAACTGACACATGATATTATCAAATGGCATGGCCGCACACCCACACAGTGTCCTAATTAAGAGCACACGCAGCAGCACAACGTAAGCGTGCCTCATTCAGCAGTGGCAATCGCTGTTTATTAACATTTGCACTGTGCAGTTGTTAATTTGGTTCCTAATGATGGTGTTTTTCGAGCAGTTCCCTCTGCTGAACTGACAAGCACACAGAGTGACCACTCTCTGCAGAGATGGTTATAATACAAACACAAATAAAGAGGAACACATACAGTAAATACAAAGGAATTCCTCCTGAGAAATCTCTTAATCAGAAAATGTAATCACCCTCTGCAAACACCCTGTACTACATTATGCTCCATACACTTTAAGCTGTATGGTAAACAACACCTAATATAATTTAGAACAACAAATCTATCTTTCCTGCTGCTTTAGAGTCTCCTCAGACACCAACACAAAAGCTCTGAAATCCTTCAAAAAGCACAGCAGAATAAAAAAACTGATTGTGTGTGGACACCACTGTGCACTGTTGTTCCAATGAAGGTGTAATCTTAATCTGAATCTTCCAACTGATCCCCTGAACTCAACCCCATCCAGCACCATTGGGATGAACTGGGTCGACAACTGTCACCCAACATCAGAGTTGGACCTCATTAATGCTCTTGTGGCTGAATGAGAGCAAATGTCTGCAGCCAGGTTCCAACATCAACAACAGGAGCAGAGGATAGTAAAGTAGCAGATTAATGCTCCTGCTTTTGAACTGAGATGTTTAACAATCATATGAATGTATACATCCACATACTTTTGGCTGTGTTGAGTACAAAAATTCATCCTGCCATACATTCTTGAAGTTTGTGATGCATTCTTTGAGTTATGTGGTGGAGTAGTTAATACTTCTCTCCTTGATGTGCTTCTGCTTTAGCTAGTGACTTCCTACATTTCCCAGAATGCCGACGGCTCAGAGAACAGGCACAAACTTGTTGGATTCAGCTCTTGGCTTCATGTGTAGGTGGAGAGTGCAACAGTGATAAAGATAGTAAGAGCAAGAGAGCGAGTTTTTCCACTTGAAAACAAGTGAGAGTCCATAGCATGTCTAGTGGCTGCTTGTTGTTCTGCTGTTGAAGCTTCTGTCAGGAGACAAACTGCTGTTTGTGTCTTTTTTACAACAGATTTCTCTCTGTATGTTTGTTGAAAGTTGATACATTATGTTGGCAGCAGAAAGTCGCTGTAGCTCTTTAATTCTGATGGACTGACATCAAAACCTGATGTGAACTGTACTAATGTGTTTCTCTACTGGAAATATCTTCATCACAGCTACATAATCATCCAATCCTATCACCATGATACAGTCATATCAACATGATCTTGCTATTGTGTTACAAAACTATGTTGTTCAAATTAACAAATTAATTGACAAATTAAAGGAAAAACCCACAGAAAGTTTCACAAGCCTCCAGAACAGCTTCAGTGCTTCTTATCAGAGATTCTCCAACTGTGTGGATCTCTACTGGAGGGATTAACACTATCTTTATGAAACACATTCTCTCATTTGGTGGTTTGATGATGTTGGTGGAGAGCGCTGTCTAACTGCACTGTTGCTTAGTGTTCAGTTGGGTTGAGGTCTGGTGACTGTGAAGGCCAAAGCATGAGATTTCTCATCACTGTCATACTTATCAAAACATTCAGAGTTCTTCAGTGGATAATCCAGATTTCTGATCATTCTCTGTCACGTGCACAGGTGCGGCTTTGACTGAACTTACACAGTAGTAATAAATGTAATAAACGCATTAAAGTCTGACAGTGGTAATGACACAGATAAACTGGCCTTGTGTCACTGTGATTACACACAGAAGCTAAATCCAGTAAAAGCAGCAGAGTTCAAAGAGCCAGACACAAAACTTCACCATCCTCTGCTGTTGGGGCAACAGTCCTGCTTGAAAAGTCATTTGAATGGGACCAGTCTGTTGGTGAAGTTGAGGGGCTGAGACAGAAGGCTCAGGCAAAAAAATCCTGCATCATACAGCTAAAAACGTGTCTCAACTCCTGCTGGAGTGCAACATGACATCATCCTGATTATTTTTTAATGTGCTTTAAAGCTTTATTTCTACTGTTTATCTGGTGACTGCAGCAACAAAAAATTAAATAATACAGTTTAAAATGATCTATTACTCAGACAGGATTATACGCCAGTTTCTCACTGGAGCCTGAACCAACACACCCTCTTGCATTTGTTTTAACCCTGGGTTGTGATAAAAGTTGTACCAAAACAACAGATTTGCTGGATGTGAGGAGCGAGAGACAAACCTGCACCACCATAAACAACCAGAAACCTGGACACTGTAAACAGAAATATGGATCACCTGGTTTCTCATGTTCTATACTGAATATGGTTATAACCAGAATAAACTTCATTTAATAATTCGTCAGTAACACAGTATCAAACAACATCAGTTTACTTCATACTATTACACTATCAGACTTTTCTTTAAATCCACACTATAGTAATCTTACAGAGAGTTACAAACACTTCACTGGATGATTATTCTCCATGTGAAGTTCTTCCAAATGCAACAGAGCAGAGTATTGATCCTGGATCCTGCACTAAGATAAAAGTGAAGCATCACGTGGAGAGAGCTGAGGCTGCAGGTTAACATCAACGTGCAAACTGAAGTTAAATCTGGGCCACGGCTGCAAACCTCACACTAAACACTCAACTCTGACTAACACCCTGATGTGATCTCCATTCGGCCCGGGTTCACTCCCTTTATGAAGCGCTCTAGCTAATGAAGCGCTCCACTGGAGTGGCTGTGGAGGACAGTTGAGGACCCCGTGGGACTGCCTTTCATAAACGCCTGCCTGAATAAGGCTCTTTTGTAACGCAGGCGTAGGTTATGAGTCAATCAAGCCAGCGAGGAAGCTCTTAGTGCTGCTGGGGTTTTTTCCCTGGGATGGATGCGCTGCTGAAGCACACACACTCCAACCGATACAAACACAGACATACAGTATACATGCAGGCACATACATCTAACAGCAGCTCATATTTTGATGCACAGACTCAAACTTAAGTTACAATCATACATCACTTTTACATGTAATGCCTGATTGTTTCATTGATTATAACAGCAGTCATGTATTGCTTTAACTTTATCTATAGTGTCACATAAAAACCTTCTCAGAGTAATTTTGGTGATATTCATGTTTTTTCCTCAGCTAATTGAAGAATTACACGACTCTCTCCTTTAATTAGACTCTTTCAGAAAAAGTTTTATAAATTCAAAAGTGCAGCTGGAGCTGTTCAGTGTTTTCAGATAATACACAGCTCTGTGAATGTGTGAAGACATCCATCCGCTCAAGGACAAGAAGCTAAATATTGACTAAACAGACACTATAGAGGTTTGATGCTCACTCCCAGTTCTCCTCTAAGAACTGTTTGACTGAAACAAATCTAATGTTGGCCAGAAAAGACACTTGCATTCCCTGGTTGCAACTGACCTTGACCATTTTGCACTGTTGCCATGGTAACAAATGAGAAAATGCGCTGCTACTAAAAATGTTTTCCCTACGACGAAAGCTGAAATCGATCTACTATAATCGCATACATGCAAATAGTAGTGAAGAAGAGTGTTTTTTTAATTCATTTTTTTACTCTACCTGAAATGGACTCTGGCTGTTGTAGTTCTTTACTTCTTTGTCGGCTCCACGAACAAGCAGCACTCTAGCACAGTTATCCTGAGGAAGGAAGAGCAAGATTGTTAAAATGAAGCTGAGAAAATGTCAAACAACACTGAAATCATTATATTCTCCTACTTTTGTTCAGGAGAGAGGGTGATTAGCTTCCAGTGACATTAGCAGAATTTCCCAAAAGCAAAACAAGTCAGTAGAGCGGGAACTGGTCAATGTGGCTAAATGTCTAAACATCCCAGCACTGACACAGAAATATGAGAAAGACAACAGCACATCTACTACCTATATCAGGAATGGAGCTTCACTCGCTGTTAAGTGTGTATCTATTGCTCCACTCAAAGAGAAAGAGGGAGTGAGAGCGAGAGAGATAGAGAGAGAGACAGGGACAGAGAGAGAGAGAGAGAGAACAGAGAGATGGAGAGTGCTGAGGGGTTTGAATCTACTGCACAATTCGCCCACAAAGTGCTCAACCACGCATGTACTGTGCACACACACATGAATATAAATACTTTTTTTAGATCCACAATAAGCTATTGAGAGTTGAAAAATCGCTCTGAGTCTCAAACAGATACTGATACACAACCATAATCTGTGCAGTGTTGTTAGTATTACAAACGTCTCTGTGATTAGATGCTTAACATCTTATTTTAAGACATGCACGAGTGTGTTATTTTTACTCATGGACGTTGTTTCCATCTGGAGTGTAGCAATCCCACAACATTTTTTTTTTTTTTTTTTTTTTAAATAGGCTGTATTTATAATGAAGCTTTGAGTCTGGAAGAGTCTGTGTGACATATTTCAGAGTTATAAACTGAAGCAGGAACATTTTTGCCTTCAGAAGATTATTAGAAGAAGGGGCACAAAAGGAGATGAAATGTGAGAGAGGTCAAAACTCTAATGTCCATGATGCTGAAAATAATCCAGGATGCAGCAGCGTGGACGCCATGGAAACCCCAGCTTCAAATGGATTTTCCTTGTGCATTTCATGTTGTGTTAGCGACTGTAGATCGCTCCAAAGACCAGAGAAAGCACAGAGGAGGATTGTCACGTATTCTCTGCAGAAGTTTTTTGTTTTTTTTATGTTTTTATGCGACATCCTGCACTGGAATCTGTTCAGAGTACTCTATCTATCCATCTATCTATCAAGGAGAAGTGAGAATTCATGAATATTTATGATGCACAGGGTAACAGTCTAATAACAGTATAATGCAGGTTACACCAACCCCCTCTGTTTCACACATGCAACCATCAGTATCACCATCTTCACTGCTTCAGTTATCCAGCTTTAAATGACCAGGCTGGTGAAAGCCCATGAAAATACAAAACCAACAATGACTGATCTGATTAACAAATATTATCTTTGTGGCAAAGCCTGATAGCTCTTATTCCTCAGTGCCACAGAGCGATCGATTTGCTCCTCAACCCAAACTTTACTGTTTATAGGATCCCTATCAGTTTCGGTTCATTAGCCTTCAGGGGGTCCAGGTGGATCCTCATGACTTGAATTTAGGCTTTTGTAATTTTTTTATTTTCCAGGATACAGATAGTTAAACAATATATTTTTCTTACTGTCAACCAATCCAATGAAAAGACCAAAACCAACAGTGATCGATCCTACTAACAGGTGTCAAAAATAGTCCAGACAGTCCATCCTGTTTGAGTAACTTTTGCTTTAGTGTCCAGCTGTTTTATTTAAGTTTGTTTAAACCTGTTTGTTTGTGAGCTGTTTAAAGATTTACATCTTCAGTGGGATCTAATGAGCTGATTTCTACAGATTACCACCACATTGTTGGTTTTGGTCCTCTCAATTAATTGGTTGACAATAAGAAAATTCAGTGGTGGGCTGTCAGGACCAGCACGGCCTTCTCTGCTGGCCTAAACACTGTCACAATCACTGAATTATATTTTTTCGGTTCTTTTTCCCATCAGTGCTATATGTATTAAAATAGTCTATTCTCCTTAGCTCCTAGCTTTCCCCTCTTGGTTGCACTGCTTCCAATACAGTCTGTTTATGTTAGAGCTTTTATCTAATCAGATTAAAAGAAATCTGCCTTCAGAATCAGATTTAGAGCTGTCGAGACCATGTAGCAGGCCTACGCTACCATCAGCATTTCTATGTCATTTGATTGGATGGTCAGAGAGCGTGTGTTAATTGGGTTTTTATAGCATTGCATTAGTGACAGCATTTATCCTGGCTACATGACATGCCTGTCTGTGATGCAAAGTTCTCTTATGCTGCATTTCTGTATATTGTTGATGGTTTCTATAGCTGTGACATCATAACGACGGTATGAAGAGGTGGGTTAATTCAGGTAGGGCACCAGTGATGGCCTAGGTGTGAAATGCATGGCCTGCAACAGAGACAATTACACAATAATGGCAGCCTTATCTTTTATGAATTGATTTTTGTCTTTTCTTAATATTAGAACACACCCTCTCCCACCTCCATGCACTGACACCAATGCAGCATTTCACACCTTCAGCCTTTGCTGCAGAAACAGGATAATCTTTCTTAAGCCTGACAAAATGCCTGCTTTTGATTCACAGCTAGAGTTCTCTGATTAACTGGCCATGCTCCAAGGGTGATGTGTTAAATGGTCTCAGATGAAATGGTCTCTTGGCTGAACAAACAAAGGTTAGAGGTTGACCTTAAGCTGGAGGGTTTACTGACAAGTTCAAGTAAAGTGCTCCTCAAGATGGTTCAACTATTCCGAGCATGTTCAATTAAGGGATAGTTCCTTCTGGGTCTATTTTCAGAGGCAGATTAATACACACTTTATACCAATGTATGTGGGATTGAGAACATGTCACCCAGTGCAGCAGTGTGGCTCACTGATGTGTTGGTGTTTTTATTTGGATTAGCTGACTTTATCCTCTATGATGAAATAATCACAGAAGCTGAAATTGTAGTGGAAATTCATGATGAACCAAAGAAAAATTAGGAATGATCACTGGTGGAAGTTAACAGGGATCCTTCAGGTAATAAACACCGGGGTGAGAAACAAATCCAAAACAGTGTACCACTATAAAATCAGATATGACAAGAGTTGACCATATTTAAAATGTTTACTTTCACATCAGAATTGGAGAGAAGCCATTAGCTGATGTTCTGTAGGGAAGAAGTCTTATTGTTTAACTATTTATGGCAATTATACGCAGACTGTGATGAGGCACTCTTGGGAATACTCCAAGCTGCAGACACCCAGTATTGGAGGCTCAAATACATGAGCATGATAAATAACATGCAAGGAGAATTGCAAATAATTTCCCCCCATGGGACAAAGGAACAAAGACCCTGTAGAGTGTGTACAAACAGAGCAAGAGTGAATGAGGTGGAGTCTGCAGCAGAAACAGCTGCACACAGAGTGGAGACAGCTGAATCAGTTCTGTGAGGGCTAATAGGTGTGGTAACTGTCAGCTGATACAGGAAAACAGACTGACAATGTCAAACCTGACGTCTGTTTTAGCAGTGTGCTATAACATACTTTCCTTTCTGGCTATCTCAGCCCCAGTGTGACAGGTAGTTACCTCTTATGTCTGTTTTTCCATGGTTTCAGTCACCCAAAGGACTTGTTATACTGTTATCTACTCTCTTTAAATCTTATTTAATTACACAAAGAAGAGTAAAACATTTAAAGCCAAAACTTGGTTATTTCCAGAGGAATTAGACAGACTCAAGTGTGTCACTGTGGCTTTAACCTCTTGGATGAGAGCAACCATCCACGTCTGACTTTAGATAATGTCTGTGGTAAATCACTATTTTAGATCACTACAAAATCAACAAAAAAACACATATCTACACAACAACACTAAGAAGACATCAGCTACGAAAAAGAAATTCTTGGAAAACAAGTTAATATGGAACTTGGCTGCTCAGACCAGTATAAAGCTGCTGATGTCTAAATCACCTTCAGAAACCAGTTTGAATAAGAATGCTACATTAGTCCCAGTGGGGCTCTAGTTTGCATACACAAGGAATCATCAAAAACCTATGCAGTGTTTCAATCCTATGAATTGTTTATAGAGAGTGGAATAATTTATATCACCTCAGTTGTTTCTGCCTCATGCAATCCATTAGTTTTTACATTTTAAATAACCTTGCAACTTTTATTAATGAACATTTCATTTCTCATCAGAATTTAGTTTTAGTTTAGAGCATGTGGAAATGATTCTCCCCTTAATGGGAGACATACAGTACAGTATGATGCTCCACATTCCTCCTGCTTTTCACCACAGATTTGACGGATAGATCTGGCTTAACCATCTTAAAATAGTACCAGGTCAATCCAATAATGGTATGTGCTATCATTCACATTACACACACACACACGTCTGTGCCAATGACAGAAACAACACACACACACACACACACACACACACACACACACACACACACACACACACACACACACACACTCCCTGCTCACCTGGTTGTATAGGGCACAAATGTGTAGAGCAGTGTTTCCCGAGGCATTCTGGGCGCTCATATCTGCTCCATAAAACAGCAGATGCTCCAGGTGCTGGACATGACCGTGACGACAAGCCTATAAACACACACAAACACACACACAAACAGAGAAACAAAGTAGTTCACTGTCAAATAAAGCCTTTGACTCTTCCACAACAGAGCAGTAGTTGCAGAAAGAGGCCTGTAACACTAGATGTCAGTGTGCAGCAAAGGAGATAACATCAAGCTGAAAAGCAGCTGTACCCTCAGTTTGAACCCCGTCATCAAAAGATGGAGGGAAAGATGAGTATGTGCAGAGCGAAAGCTTATAAACAATCTGATAAAACATGTGCAAGTCAGAATACAATATAATGTACAAATGCACAATTACAAAATGCCCATCAAAGCAGAGTGTAAAAGAAAATTAGATACAGAGGCTGAGCTCCAAGTTATTGCTTTTATGAGCCAGTTTTCTCAGTAAATGCCATTAATGCTGGGGCTAATGGTGACAGATGCCAGTTAGTTGTTTAGAGCAAAGGGGGGTTATTTTGAAAGCCATTTCAGAGACTGAGAGGTTTATGAAGGAAGGACAATAAGATAAATGGCTGCTGATCAATCAAAGCAGTTTACAGTGAAAAGTATTTTACCATCAAGTGAACAGTGCGGCACTGAGTTGTGTTACATTTGCACAGCCAGGCAAAACATTAAGATGAATTACGCTTTTAAGGTCTGTTTTTATGTTTTTGTTCACATTAATCTCATCTCAGCTGGTTCAGAGACTGAAGATTATTTTCAGATGTGATTTTTGATGAAGTAACACCTTATATGTATATAGACAGACTCTAATGGAGGTCTAATAGCAGAGAAGGTTCCCTTTAACACGATCTACTCCCATTTTGAACATGCTGGTCAAGATGATTCTCATTTCATTTTGTACATTAAACACCAGTCAACTGCAAAATATAGTTCAGGAGCCATTAAGCATTAATGTCCCCAGTACATTTGTTCATTTAGTTTTTAATATCTCAACAAATAGATCTCACTGTGTTAAAGTCTGTGGTGGAATTGGATAAAATTGTTAACCACACAGTTTATTTTCACACCTCAGGTTATCACCTAAGATCTGAGTTAATTTGGGGTGAAGTCATGGGTCAGAGGGAGCTGAGGGCTCGAACTAATGATTATCTTTGAATGTGTTAGTTGTTACAACTATGTGACTTATCGTTTTTAAAGCCACAAAACTGCAGGAGAATGTCCAACACTAGTTTTCATGTCTTGTTTTGTTTGACCATGAGACCAGAACCAGAACTATTAAATTTACAATCATATAAAAACAAAGCTGAGAAGCTGGAACAAGCACATGTCTGCTGCGATGTGTGGCAATATCAGCCGATCAATCACTCTCATCCACTCTGAAATATTACAATAATTATTGGATGGACTGCTATTAAATCTTGAATAGATGTTCATGGTCCACGGACAATTACTTCTAATGACTTTAGTGATCCTCTGATTTTTTTCCTCTAGTTCCACTGTGAAGTTCACGTTTATGTTTTTTAGTGAAATGTCTCAACTACTATCGAATGAGCTGTCATGAAATCTGGTACATACTTTCATGTTCCCCTGAGGATGAACTGTAATAACCTTGATGACACCATTACTTTCCATCTAGCGCTATCAGGTCAAATTTTCTGTTACACTTTGGTTTGTGACCAAGTGCCTGCAAAGCTGATGAGATTCCCATAAGCATCAAGTGCTCTCTGTGTTTAGTGCTACTTAGCAAAAGTTAGCATGCTAACACACACAGATTGTGAAACAAAAACATTATACCTGCTAACATCAGCATGTAAGCATTGTCAGTGCATTCTGAGCATTACTTTATGTAAGTACATCCTTACAGCATACTCTTAGTGTTGCTGGTTGATAAATGACTTAGAACTATTGAAATATTTTAATATTTGTTGTTGATTACTGTCACTGGGTTAAGTACCAGCTGAAATCATTTATTTACGGTGCAAAAAATTCAGAATGTGTAATTTGCAGTACCAGTGGATATGGTGGGAAACAAGTCAATCTGATTTTATACAGGAGATGAGAGGCTGCTGGAATAATACAGAATGAGGACTGCATAGTGCAACAAGAGGTTATTAATGGTGTCATGATTTTAATATTTCTACAATTCTTTTATAGCTCTGGGTTGTTTCTATCTTGTGTAAGTTGATGTAACATGAGAAGGATGTGACCATTGACTTCCAGGATTTTCCAGGATTTTATGAATGACTAAAAACAACCTTGAACTCTGAACTGGCAGAAACCAGTCTGTTGTTCAGTGTTCTGTCTGACAGCCGACTGTTATCGTGTCTGAAATGGGACAGATGGGGGAAGGTAGAGATTTTGCAACTCGACAGGGAGAGAGATATAAGCGATCTGATAAAGCTGATGGCCTGAACGCACACACATGCACACGCATACACACAACAGTGTGTGGAGACGCTCATAGTTTGTCACTGCTGCAGGGTGGCTCTCTTTAAACAGCTTTATCTACTTCAGTGGGTAACAGCTGCCAAGACAGTCACCCACAGCCGGGGGAATGTATGTGTGTGTCTGTGTGTGCTTTAGTAATGCTTTCCCAACACAAGCTGTTCCAACCAACCACACGGCCAAAAAACTCTCTGTGCTCATGTGTGTGTGCACCTGGTAAATGTAGTGATGTTGTCTGTTGTGTGTGTATTTACCTGGTGAACCTCGTGCCAGCCGTTCTCGTCCTGGCAGCAGACAGAAGCGTGGTGGTTCAGCAGGAGCTCACAGCAACCTGGGTCTCCACCCACCACCACACTGTGATACAGAGGAGTCAGACCACGGCTGTCCTTGTAGTCTGGAGAGGCCCCCAACTCTAGCAGCGTCTGAGGAGGAACATCAGGTGTGCCGGGGTCAAAACACACAGAAAAATGATGCAGGATTTATTGAGAAAGGGTGGGGTTCATCAGGTTTATGGCCACTCCAGCCATTCTTAATACAGATTTCTAAAATCTGGTAAAATCTGTCTCTTAAATGGAAGATTTATGATAATAACTGTCATAATCACCATCATATTAAACATTATTTCTAAAGTTCTTTTTAAAATCATTTTACAAAGTGCTTTAATTTGTCACAAAAGTACAAAACTACAACTAATTAAATTATCAAAGCTGATAAAAGGTTACAATGATAATAGAGAAAAGAAAACTGCATTATTAAACAGTGCATTCCTAAAAGTGGGCTGTGAGATAGATTTAAAGGATAAAAATGATTTTGCTTGTCTTAGCTCCTCAGCAAGGACTGACAGTTTTATCTCCTCCCACCTTGAGCTTTCTGTGCACTATAACAGTCAGAGGTATGATACCGCTAATCATCATGCTGTTAAATGACAGGTCTGCATGCATCACAGAAACCTGATGTTGCTTATGTTGCAAAATGAAACACGGTCTGGAACTTGTCAAGCTTGCATTGTAACTCCAACTAACTAGCAAATCCAGTGATATACAGGTCAGTAGGCGTGAAAAGATTTAAGTGGAAAACAGAATAAAACGAGTCCTGTTCCTTTACCGTGAGCGTAACCTGGTTCTTGGACCTTGCAGCTTTGTGGAGGGCAGTCATGCCGTCTTTGGCCCTGAAGTCCAGGTGAGCTCCTCCGTTCTTCAGCACCTTGATCAACTCCACCACGTTGTCAAGATGGGCTGCAAATGTCAGCGGGCTCTCTAGAAAAAGAAGTCACAGACAGAATATTTTTATGATTGTAATATGGTACAGGATAAAAACAATACCCCACAGAACCCAGACATGTTAATGATTTAAAAATATGCAATAGCTGTGTTTTATTTGTTACTGAGGAGCGCATGAACATACCACGACTAATACAGTAAAAACACAGCAGTAGGGCACATGACTCCAGGGACTGATGCTGAGGATGTGATGGCACGGTTTGTTTTCTTTTTTACAAACCATCAAGGAAAAGTCTGCCTGCATTTTTCTGTTTGCTTTGTGTAATATTACACACATCCAACCTGTAGGGTATTTCATGAAGCAGCATCACCAGGAAAGCCAGACTTCTTTAAGAAAATATTTCTGCATTTTCTGGAAACTAACAGGTTGACTTTAACTTCAGCTGAGCAGCTAAAAGTCCCACAGAAATGTATCCTCCAGATCAGCCTGGTCCCAGAAAAGGTTCATCTCAGCCTAAACTGGTGTTTTCATATTCCATTCACACTGATACAGATCTGTTGTCTGAGTAATTACAGCACAGGAACACACAGGTGAAGAATTTTGGCAGCTCAGGAGCATAAAAACTGATTTCGGCTAAGTCTGAATAAACAGATCCTGTCAGGTGTTTCTGCTCATTCTAACAGCTTCTTGAGTTTCTGAAGACATTCAGACCATCTGTAAAATGCTCTCAGCAAAGGTCCTTTTTTATCTAGTAGCATCTAGTAGTGTTCGACTGGGTAAAAACTAGTCTGGAAGTATTTATTCCATAGTTTGCAAGACAATTTCTTCTAATAATCTAACTATAAATGGAGGATTCTCACTCCTTCTGTCTGTCTGTCAATTTTCTCTACAACCACTCATCCAATTGACTTTAAGCTTTGCAGGTGTTGCTGAGGACCCAAGGAAGTGCAGTATTAACTGTGATGTTCTTTGGATGAGTGGTTCTCAAGAAAGCTTCAAACATCACTCTTCTACATGTTACTTAACATTAAGAAAAAGGTGGAACTACACCAGGAAGGCAGTGAAGCTCCCAGCCAATTTACAGTGCACACATTTACAATGGCTGCAACATCATCTAGAGTGTAATTTTACATCAGCTTTTTTGTCAACTCCGTACATAAGACATTTTTTACAAGTCCTATGGTTTCCTCTTTTTTTTGTCATTGAAGGTTTTTTTTTTTTAGAGTCCTTCCTTATTGAACTTGAGGGTCTAAGGATACAGGTTTTGGGATTTATGATTTTGGGCTACATAAAGAAAACTGACTTTAATTGACATCATACTACCTAAATGAACCTGATAACGCCACACAGGACCTGAATTACCTGCACTCTTAGCCCAGGTGAAGGGACATGTTCTAACTAATGCAAGGTAACGGTCAATTATGAGTTCAGGCATGAAATTTGGCAGAACCAGTCAGATTCAGGTCAGGTCTTAATGACCTTAAACACTGACAGGGTTCAAGTCTCAGTTTTATGGCCTGTACATGAGTCTAGCTCATCATGACTGATTGTTTTTGCTTTCATTTGCCTTCTCCAGTATTTCTAAAATCTACATACGAGCTTCAGTTTGTGCTTGGCTCATTCTGTCATGGTGAATTTCCAAGCATGGCTCCCAGCTGTATCGTGTATTTCATAAAAAAAATATCTATTTTGAGGTTGTTTCCTGCAGTTGGCTTACATTACACTCCCACTTCTGACAAACAGCACCATGGTTCACTTGAAGGAGGCCAGAGACTCATTTTTAGTCTCTTCACTGTAGTTAAGTGGTGGGTATTCAGGTTTGAATGACACCACGCTCACCTTCCAAAATGAGCTAAAATAAGGAATAAGTGCTCGCTCCAGAGTTCAAAAAGCTACAAAAAGAGTGTGAATGTGAATAAAGTTAAAGAGGAAGAGGAAGCTGCAGCCGGTGCAGTATGAATGATGTCTGATAAAGGGCGAACATGTAACAGAGAAAGCATTGAACACTTCAGTGTACAGAATGTATCTAACGGCCTTTGTCACCATTCGCTTTATTTCATATCAGATTTTTCAGCTTTCTTTTCAGTGCTTTCAGTCATTGTTCAGGTTGTTATTACCTATTTTACTCTGATGTTAAGCAGCCTCATAAAAAGCAGGTCAATTGTCTGCCACAACTAATTAGACTAATAAAAAAACTTTGAGGTGATTAAGACATCACTGAATATTTCAATCTAAACTGGTTCATCAAAACAAGACACTGTGAGACAAGTGATGTGTCCTGATTTCACTTGTACTATATACTGGATGTCAATCAAACTTTGATTTTAAAATGGTACTGCCAAAAAGTTAAAGCTAAATCTCTTGTTTTGGATTTTCTTTCAGTTAAAAATAGCTCTTCCAATTCTTTTTGCATGACATTATGGACAACAGTGTCCACCAACAGCCCACATAAGCATTTTCTAGAATGCATGGTGAAGTTTTAGTCATGTTAGCAGGATGATGGCATTGTCAGTCTGTCAGTCAATCCACCACTTTGGTCCAGACTGAAATATCTATCTTTATAGCTATGCACACATTCACATCTCCATCAGGATGAAGTGAAATCACACTGATGGTGACCATGGTAAACATTACACCTGCTAAACATCAGCATGTCAGCACTGTTAGCAAGTTGATATTACCATTATCTCAGAGCACTGCTGCGCCTAAGTACAGCATCACAGAGTCATTAGTGTGTAGACATTTTGTTTACTGAGTATGATCATGTGATCAGCATATGAATAAAATTATTTATTATTATTAATTACATATTAACACTTCAAGCACATGCCTGTTATATCATCACCCCATTAGCACCCAAACAGTTTCATTTGTTTGTACAACATTTGAGCAAATTTATGCAGCAACGTCTGTCCTTCATTATTTCTTAAGTTACCACAATTAATTTGTACATAACTTGAGAATTAATGAAGCAATAGTGTTTTGTTTGTGTTTGTTTTGAAAAATGTGAAAATAAGTCACCACTTTGAAGTCATTTGGATGTTAATGGGGGGCTGAGGCCTGAGCTTAGAAATGTGATGTTTCATTTGTCAAAAACAATGTCAACACAATTTTTTATTTGCCTGCACAATCATGCAAAAACAATGTCTAAACAAAACAAAATGGTCTTATTAATATCAGCTATTAATAGCAACTTTGTTACTTAACAGCTGCATGATGTTTTTTCCCGGCTTGTAGGTCACCAAGATGATATCCTGTTGTTCAGTGAGTTCATACTTTCAACCTGTAAAAACTTTTATGATCAGCTCAGTGATTGGAATGTCTGAGTGATTCAGACAGGACAGTGATTGATAACGTACAGTCCTGGATTTCTTGGAGCTGTTTCCTGATCAATGCATGCTGCATGTCTGTAATCTGTCATTCACTTTCCCTGATGAGTTTAGCATGAACCCTATTTGTGTGCTCATGAGTATGATGTGAATCCAATGAGTTTTTGTTGTTTAGGTCAGAAGAACATACTACAGCTTAATCTGAGTGCTTGCATCATGTGTAAAATTTGTATGTTTGTATAATTACTATTCATCGTTATAAAAATGTCAAATGGATCAAAATTTTGTGTTTCATTGTTTAATGTTGAAACTCCTTCCTATGGCTGTGATGTGATGAACAGAAAACACAGCACAGTGCAGTGACATATGGATGAACTGAACATTTACCAAAGGAAATGAAATCTCCATGTTTGTTGTGACAAATTACCCTGGGCAACTTTCAACAATGTGAAAATTATTTCTCATTGTTCTCACATTGTACAAGAATGAAGTGGCTTCTCCTGAAGGGATAAAAATGAGCCTTGATTTCTCCAACTGACTGTGTGCTGACACAAGCAGCAGGAACGAGAGGAGTGTTTTTATTTTATTTGGTTGATCACATGGAAAGCTTTACTTGACCGGCTGAAATCAATAGGTAGTAACAAGTTGTAATCTGCAAAGATGCCTCTCACTCCTAAGCAATAAGGTGTTCATTTAACAATAGCTCTTACAGCCCATTAAGATAACCTCAATTCTCTGTTTAATAACCCTGTCTCCTCTGCACCTTTATTTGCCTCAATAGACCTCTTTTTTCCTGGCCAATCTCTGTCCACTCAATACTGGCTGCTGTTAAGAGCACCTGCACCGCTGAGATACCCTTGACATATTCATTAAATGGTCGTAAATAAACATAATTGTCCCCCTTAACACTCAGGTGAAGTCAACAGCACTTAAACCAGTGCTGGTTACCAAATGATTGTAATGAGATTTTAAATACAAGCTGCTTTAGATGACTGGTAAAAGTTCACAGCCATTTTGAAATGTGTGGAGGTAATCCCTTATCCCAGCGCTGCCAAGATAACAGTGTGGTACTAAAAGGACCCTCCTCAGGAAGGATGATTTCTTTTGTTCTTTTCAAAGACAAAGCAGCAAGGTTTTCCTCCTCGCTGAGTGCTCTTCACAGCTCCTCACTGGCTCATTAAGGAAGTATAGCTGAACCTTGTGTAGTTTTCAGTGCCACAGAAATACAGACAGTCCGAAAGCACATCTCTTAACCCGACTCCCTGCTTGTCATCCCTGCAGTGTTATAACTAAAAGCCTTGAGTTCCTGTCAATCCTAGGGATCTCTGACTTTGAACCTCACTGGGCTCGATACAGAGCAAACAATCAGACTGAAAGTGATATTCCAGTCACCTCCTGCAGGCTTGGAAGGTGGCTTTAAAACATTTTTGCCCCCTTGCAGATAGCAGCGACTACAGTCAGCCTGAATTTGTGGCAGTAACAATTGATTTCAGTGCTGACCCAGTTGAAAAAAGTATTAAAATGTCCAAAGAAACTTCTTCACTATCCAATCTGTGCACTCAGTGAGTTTCAAACACTCATATTTTAGTGGAAATAAGGCTGAATAGACTCATGTTCTTTACACACAGCACAGTGTCTACCCCAGGCTCTAATCTATTCAAAATAAATTGGGTAGATTTTGGGTGGAGTGCTGCTTTAAAGGAAAAATATCCTGCTGTTACTATTACGGTGTTTTTAAATATAAACAATTATATTTTTAGTGCTTTCCAGGAATTACTTTGTGTTTCAACCTAAGCTGGATTCATAGTTACCTACACTGTGGAGGTTTTGATTTACAGCTGAGAGTCAGATTACACCTACTGATATCACCTCTGCAGCACCAGACACATGTGTTGTACATGACCAAGCTATATGATGCTTCATATTCTCCATAGTACATTTTTCCATTTACTTTGTGATACAGAGTGACAGCGTACACACAATTATAGAACTGGAGTTACATCCAGTAATAGCTTGTTATATTAGTTCACAGTGTCTTGCTTCTGAATAAGAGACCACCACCATGCCAATCACTGTGTTTACGTTCATTCATTCATACAGAGCAGCAAAGGTTTGCAGTGTAATCGCTTTGTTAGATGTTTGTTACTGAAAATGAGAAGACAGTCTCTTTTAACTTTTTAACGTTGTTTTCACTCTCAGCTGTCAACAAACTGCACCGGCATCAGAAACACAAGCAGTGGTCCCCAAATGGCAACTCCATCAACACTGAAGCCCTGATGTGAGCATTTTACATTTTTGAGAAGGTGCATGTCAACTATAGTGTAACCTTGGAGACTTCACACAGGCAAAAATATATGAAGACTGATTTTACATGTTGGTGAAAAAAGCAAATCACCAAAGTCATCATCAAATACAATGATGTAATGATATGAAACACTTATTTTTCCTCATCTACTGTTAACCTGCCTTACCCAGTTCACTTCAGCTTTTTCCCTCAGCGTTATCCAGAAAACGTTTGGACAGCCACAGAAAACATGCATGTGTTGTAGAGCTGTGAAAATGTGAACGTTCCTCTAAACTCTAAATGTTTTGTGTGTGTTTATTTTGGGTCTACTGAGGCTACTGCAGAGAAAGATTCTTGTGTTCCTCACACACTGGCAACACAACCTGATGTTAACCAAGCTCGAGCTCCACAGCAGATTAAGTCAAGTGTACAAGTGAGTGCATGTGCATGTTTGGAGATGATGTATTATTATTCTTGACAAGCTGCAGTCTCCCCAGATACAGGAGTCTCTGCCTCCAAGTGGGCCTGTGAGGACTTCCAGCTAGCCTAGTATAACACAAAACCTGCTCACTTTGTTTTTATGGAACGTTTGTGAGCAGTGTTGAGAACACACTGACATTAGGACACAGCTCATTACTCCAGGCGCTGCCCCCGGTGTGGTTGTGTGTAAAAACACAAGCCAAGTCTTTGGCTAAAATAACTCTATTTATTTTACTCAGGATGCAGCAGACTGACTGAACACACACATTCCTCTCAGGAATGCCTGGTACACAACTCACATGTTAACACCTGGAAGATACTCACACAAACATGATCCTTCACTGCTGCCAGAAGGCAACACACTCCACTTCAGTAGCTGGCTGTTTGGTGCCTTTTTGAACTTCTGCACATCAGTGGTATTTAGCAGACTGACAAACACTTGGCACCAGGGCCAGAGACCTACAGTATCACTGATATAACACCACTGCAGCTACTGGTTCACTCTGTGTTGTTTTGAAAAATGTGTTCTTACTTTTACATTTTTAGTACTGGGGCAATAGTGTTAGTTTATGTGCCCGAGTTTTGAGATATTTACCTCTTTATGATGTCTCAAAACCCTGACATACACTATAGAGCAAACTGCAGAACATTCATGCTACCACAAGTGTTAAGTGAGAAAATAGCTTTTTTTTTTTGGCAGGATGAACCAATTTGGTAACCTGACCCGGGACCTGAATTCTTTTCAGTCTAATCAGATTAGGTCCTGCTGTGTTGCTCTGGGTGTCAGTGTGTCTCAAGTGAATTCATTATCAGCTTTGTAGTGTGTCATAACAATAACATGAGTGAAACATGTTTTTTGAAGCAGACGGAGAGTAAGAAGTGTGAAGTGCAAGAAAAATTTCATCTCGCTTTTCTTTTAATTTGCTGCTGTTTGTTATTTGATGGAGCCTCTTGCTGCTGCCAGTCTTGGTCTGTTATGGTTTGGATCAGGTCTAATTATCCTCTGGTCCATTTGAATTCAATCTCTTTAAAAGAAAAACATCTATGCACACTGAGTTCATGTAGATTTTCACCTGTGTGTCATATGTGTGCTATGGAACTGATCCTTTAACAAGACATTTGAACAACTAATTGCTTCCTCAGCTCTGGAAATGACACCAAGTTGTCTCTCATTTACACCTACTGTACATACTGTACAAGTAATTCTATACCCGTGTCTACCCTGAAAGTCAACTAACCGTGTGCAGGAAGCAGCTAGGGGCCACACTATGAGTATTATCTTTAGAGTGATGAGGGACAGTTACTGAGCTGTAACTGGACCAACCACTTGGCATAAATTGAGATTATTGATGGTCAGAGTGGAGAATGGTGAGAGGAGAGGGAATACATATGAACTTATTTTTTCTTTGTTGTCTGTGCTTGTGTACAGGAAACAGCCTTACCACCGGTCTCACTGTCATGGTAGTTTGGATCAAAGCCTCTCTCCAACATCTTAGACACTTTGTCCACCTGATTGTGCTGGATGAGGTCCATGAACTTCCTCAGATTGGCCTGTGCAACCACAGAAGAGAGAGAGCTATTACAGTGAGAAGAAAGAACAAATGGTGGTAGGTGTGAGAGAGAAAAAGACAGGATAGAGGTTCAGAGCTGCAAAAAGACTGAAATAGAAGTTGAGATAGAGAAAGGTGTAGAGGGTCAAACATAGCTGAGCACAAAAAGTGGAAGCGTTAAGAATACAGTGTGAAACAGAGAGAGAGTCGCTGTTAAAGATGGAGGAATTTAAGGGAGAATAAAAGGCTACTGAAATCAGGAAGCGCAGGAGGAGAGATGACAGGATTCAGAGTGTGGCGACTGCGCAGAGTGGAATGGCTGCTCCTTTCTGTTCTGTTCCTGTCTGCTTTCTTTCCAGGCCGCATGATAAAAATAGATAAGAGAGCAGCTCCCCGAAGGAGAGGAAAAAATGAGGAAAGAAGAATGAGATAGCAGAAGAAGAAAAGAACAATGGGTGGCAATAAAAGAATAGATTGGCTATAAAGGCACAACAATAATTGAGGAGGAGCACAAAGGCAGGGTGGGAGGTAAAGGTAAAGACTAAAAGGTAGGGATGTCCTGATCACATCCTGTTGCCCCTGATCCAGATCCAAATCCAGGCTAAATACTAGGTATTACACATGATGTTTATATCTTATTACATTTTTTGTTTTTTTACTTTATACAGCTGCTCATTCAGGGCATTTTTGACAACTCAGAAAAAGACAAATTATCAAAAATGGATCAGGCTTTATGTTGTCAATAGCTATACAGGATGATATGCTGGATCGGGCTCTATTGCGATCCTGCACATCAGCTTGAGAAATCCCTGCAAAGTGGTTTTCTACACTGTCATATCAGTTCCCTTGACCTATGAACTGCAGCCCAAATATGCATCAGTCACTGCTAAGATGATTACGACAAAACAACAAAACTTCCCAAATTGAAAACTTGTCTGACTGAATAACTAGCTGAAGAATTATCTGGCTAACATTACATAGCTACACAAGCTGTGTAGCTTTTAACAGCTGATGTACCCACAGAAAACAAACACAGGACTGATCATGGATCTTTCTTTATATAGCCCAAAGCAATCCATCAATAATCCCCCATTCAGTCCTGTTCCTGTGAATCTGTTCGGAAATGTACTGTTAGAATACTTTCTGGTTGTTATTTAGAATATCCTCACAAATTATTATGAAAATCATTTAATGATCATGATGGTGACAGTTCACTTAAAATCAAAACATAATTTGAACTGACTGTGTTAAACTGAGCAGGTTTGACCACAGGTACAGAGAACTGCTGTTTAGATATCAACCACGATGAGTCACTGCCAGTTCAATATCTGGAAATGTCAGGGGTTGACGCACATGGCCCTGTGTTTTCATGCAATGTTTTATTTAATGTAGCTGATATGTCCCCTGTGTGCGTGTGTGTGTGTGTGTGTGTGAGAGTGAATGTGTGTGTCTGCAGGCCTGGTGAATCAGAGTCTGGAGGATGGTGCTCTCTCCTCTTCCCTCTCTCTCTCTCACTTTGCTGTAACAGGTTGGGAGGCTGGCGGTTGATTGGCTGTCTCAGTGTGAGCCTCAGCCAACCACAGAGCAGCAGACTGCATGGCAAATGGGATTAGCTCCAAAAAGTTGGGTCAGGCCATGAAATGAGCAAGAAGGACTCCATATTAGAAATGAATGTCTGTTATAGAAGAGCCATATTTTCTGACTAATTACATGTTTGTGTGTGTGTTCAGCTCCCTTCTCCACATTTAGAAAACATGTTTTTCTTTTCTGCTTTTTTTTGTTTTACACTCTCCTTCCTCTCTAGCTGCTTCCTCTTGCCTGTCCTCTCTTTCCTGCATTCGAATGTAGAATTAGAGCAGCTGTCAGACAGTTTCCTAGAGTGCCGGTAACAGAGAGCTGCCAGAGACACTTATACTTTGGCTGCACTACAGGATTACAGTAGCAATGGGACAGCAGCCCAGAGCTAGCCTTATACAACGATGAAGAGGCTAAAAAGCTTCAATTTACTGTAGAGATTTACTTCAATTCATGTGGGAGGGACAGAGATGGAGTGAGGGAGGGGCATGCTGTTGAGCTGGCAGGAGGAAAAAGAGACTCCTTCTGAGCAGCATCCAAACTTACAGCTTCTCCCCAACCATTACAGAGGAACACAAAATAAGTCCAAACTGACAGGAGAGCTAAACTGTACACTGGCTGTGGTTTCTTTCACCACCCTTCCTTTGTCACACAGTTCAAGCTGCCAAGAATTAAAACAAACATCCAGAAACACTCTTCTTGCCCAAATCAACCAGTGAAGCTGCTAAATAAATAATGCAATCTGTGAGAGCTCTGCCTTTTTTTTCAGTTTTTATTATTCTATTTTGGCAGCACCTTTGGCGTGAAACAGTCATTACTGTGGTGTTTTCACACCGCACTTCCCAGAGGCCAGTCGACAGTCAGACTGAGGTGGGCGGTATTGTGACATCTTTTTCTTGAATTTCTTTGTCTGCTCAGCTGCTCATGCTAGCTCTCCTGCTAGTTTGTCTCATACTGGATATGTTTCCCACTATTTCAAAACAGAGTAAAAGAAAGGTAGAGTATCGCTGAAAGCTTTTATTTGCTGTTGTAAACACTCAGTGTCGGGTGGATCTTTCAAGGAAGAAAATCCTCTGGTGCAGAGCTAACTGTGTTTTATCCCCCAGTTCTACAGATTCTTTTCAATATCTTTAGGCATTTGTTTATATCCATTCAGTGTAAGTGTGCCATGTAAAATCTCCTTGATAATTTGATGTGCACACAGGAAACGATGCGTGCTGTTTGTTTGGGTGCCAATAAACATGTCTAGGTGACTGCCACATTTGTATAACCAGTAGCCCTGGCTGGCACTTGTGATATAGTGATTAATCATTTGCAGATTAAAAAAAGGTTATACATTACTGTTATCTTTGTAGGAGTTTTCTCTATTTCATGACCAGATATGTACCTTTGTGTGAAGTTTGGCGATCTGTTTCTCGTCCACGTTCGGCTGCCTGTAGACTCTGCTTTTGTAGCGGAACTGTTGAGTGAAAGAAAATTATTGAAAAACAGAAAATGTCTATGGCAAAACACTGGGTCCAGCAAGGCTTCTATTAAATCTCTGTTCCAATAACAGTTTGGGACATTTGGGAACTGATAACCTTTCACTTTAAACTCTGGGTCATGAGCTGTTTACCTCTGTGTGCATTGTGAAAGCAGCTGTTCCTCTGGAAACAGGATCACTAGAGGATCAAGCCTGAAATGTGTTCTCTTTATTAACAGCACATTTCATTACTTTCATGATATCTGTACTGGCAGACTGTGAAGAAATCTGAAATTATATCATGTCCTTTCTTTGAAAGGTGTAATGTTAGTGTGGGATTGTTTAATACAAAGAGATGATTGAGTTTTTTTTTTTGTCAATATTTTGTCAATACTTTTAATGATCAGGTGGATCATTTCAGTTTCAATTTACTTGAACAGGTCTTTTTTAACATGCAGTTTACTGTACAATTTAACTGTAGCCAGCTGAACAATAAGGATGATTTTATAAACAATATAGACATATCGAAAGAGAAACAAGATAAGAAAATGAGAAACTGTCAGGAAACACTGCTTCCAGCATGATACTAACAGCCAAACACATTAAATAAATGAAGCTATTTCTAAGCAATCATATAGGTGTCATTTTAAAAATACAGATCCTGTCCTTGTATTTATTTTATGTGACAACAAATATTAGATGCTCAAAAAATCAGATTCCATCCCTGCTAATTCAAATAATAATCTAATCATCAATTTACCTCCAGAGAAGGGACACCCTTGCTGATTGGCTGGGGGTACTCTCGTAGGATGCGTTCTTCATCCAGGAACTTGCCGTCCCTCCCGTTGCTAGCTGGCTGGAAAAGTCCATAGTTGAGGACGTCCTTTAGGCTCTGATTAAGCGTGCACAGGATCCGCTGCTTGGCAACCCAGACCGTTGCATCCGGGTTGAACCGCATGCATTTCTGGTCGGGTTTCAGGGGTGGAGGAGTGTGAGAGAGGGGAGAAGAAACAAACTGATTAGAAAGTGATGACTGGAGTGTTGGCTGGCAGTCACAGCAATCAACAGAAATGAAACATTCATCTTTGAAATAATAACCAAAACAATGTAATCTTATCAACCTGTGACAGACATTTCACTTGTGAACTGGACTTCAAACTTTTGACTGACAGATGCAAATAGGTTGGGACCTCAGACTGATGAGAGGATTAGAACAGAATCACAGAACAATGGTGCCCAATCAGAACCGTTCACACAAACCCTGTCCCAGTTACTACAAATGGTCCATGGGTGCCATGCAGGACTGCCAAGCATTTTTATTGTTTTACTGTTACAGTGCTATATGCTAAACAGGGCCACATCCCTCACTGACGATGTAATTGACACGACCCCTCTGGCCCCTGGCCTTTCCCAGTTGCAGTTTTTTTAGAGTGAAAAAAACATACAATGCAAGATTCCTGGCCTGGTCTGAAATCAGAGAGGATTATGGGCGCTGTGCCGTGGCATTCAGGAAGTGTCTGTGAGTGTTTACAGCTGGATGTGCTGCTCAGCCGGCGATAGCAGCGCTGCGTCTGTGATAAAGGCTGGAGGGATGAGCAGTCTGTGAACTCTGCCTAACCATAATCCCCTCGCCTGGCGTGGAGTGGGCAGAGAAGAGGAGAGGAGGGGATGGAAAGATGAAGGGTTGAAGGTATACAAAAACAGATGTCTGGCATCTGGCAGGGGCTGTTTGGACTGATATGGCCTTCTTTCCTTCTGCTGGTTTATTACAGTGGCAAATTTCCATCAGCTCCTATTATTGCTGCCTCCTCAATGTGAGTTCAACTTAAACAATGTGTATGAAGCCTCCAGAGAACTGGGAATCAGTGGTTTACAGAGTACAGAGGCAATGATGATGGTGCATGTGTATAAAAGCTCATTTACTTGTTGCTTCCGGGGCAACTTTCTGGCTAAGTGAATATCTATGATGGAGAAAGTAGGCATGACCCATAGTCAGAGTGGCTACAGTTGTGAGAATAAGACCCGACTTGAAAAATACCAGAACCTCCCTGGTACTTCCAAGGCCATGGCCTTCATTTCTAACACAAACGTGACATCAGTCTCAGCAGCAGTGGCAGGACAGGGACAGGTACTTGTAAAGGCACACAGCTATTTGCTGCTGGCATCTGAGTTGTCGCTGGCTGAATGTCTGCTGCTGTGGCTCTGCAAACAGTATGACCAAGGCAACCACAGCTCCATCCTCCGTGGTCCAAGCATCCAAAGCAACAGCCTTTGGAAAACTAGCTTGTCTTGTCTAACCTCAAGTCTGCCACTGTGTCCAATCTCTGAATCATTAGCAAAAATCAGCCCAGAAAAGATGGTGCCTCCATCTGGGTATAAGAGCTGGGCACTGGCATGGCATGAGAGAGATGGATGAAATAAAGTGAGATAAAACAGGAGAATAATTTGAAAATTGCAGAACAAAGGACACAGAAAAGCATGTGGGGAAGAGGAAATGTCACCACTTCCTGCATCTGTCTTTTTCTGTATTTTGTCAGATTTTCATGGCCCTAGTTGTAGTGTTGGTTTGTGTGAAAGAAACGATTATAGCTGCCACCAGGTTAAGGGAGTAGTTTGACATTTTGGGAAAGAGCCTGGTGATGATTATCTTAGCAAAAAGATTGGAAGGAGGAGTAAACAGTTATCCTGGCTCTGTCCAAATACACCTCCCAACTCTTAAAGTAACACTTTATATGTTGTTTGTTTAATCTGTAAACTAACAAAGAAATGCAAAATGACAAGTTGTATTTTGATGGGGCACGAAGTACCTTAACTAAGCCTTAAAAATGGAATAGTTACAGAATATAACTTGTTGTATTTTTGAACACTGGATGAAGTCAGACTAGCTGTTTGCTGCTTCCAGTCTTTAAGCTAAGCTATGCTAATCATCTCCCGACTCAAGGATTCAAGGAGCTTTTATTGTCATTCCAACACATGTGAACATGAGGTGAAACGAAATAGGATACTCTGGTCAATTACAGAATAAATAACTAACTAAGTACTAAGACTCCAGCTTCATACGGAGCTCACAGTCATAAGAGATCATCTAACTTTCACATCATATAAAAGGAGGTGAAATTACCAGTAACTTAATATCTCTTACATGAAATGCTCTGACTGCTGAAATTTCCCTTTGTACCACACAGTTTACATCAGAGCTGGAGCTCAAATGCACGTGCTGTGTGTGTTTGAATTATTCAGCTGAGTCTGATTTCCAAGTGGACTGTGTGACTCAATCATGTGATCAAGTGGCACCACTGAGTGCTCAGTGATGAATGTGAAATCAGGAGCATTAGTGCATACATGTGAGAGAGCTTAGCGCACATGTGAACACACACACACACACACACACACACCTATTATCCATAGAGTTATAACAATTGAGCTAATTACATCAAAGGGTCATGAGTTCATCTCTGGGTTAACACTGTACCTTGAGGACCAAGCCCCACTGGATTACACACACACACACACACACACACACACACACACACACATATCAATCCTTTATTCTATGAAGAGTTGCTATTCAGGACGTTACAAAGTGCTTTTACAAAGAGCTCTGAAGCAGCTGCTAATACAACCCCAATTCCAAAAAAGTTGGGACACTGTGTAAAATGCAAATAGATGCAAAATCAGAATGCAATGATTTCCAAAGCCCATAAACCCATATTTTATTTGCAATAGAACATAAACAACATATCAGATGTTGAAACAGACATTTTGCTATTTCATGGAAAATAGTAGCTCATTTTGAATTTGATGGAGGCAAAAAAGTTGGAAAAGTAATTGGCACAAATCAAAAACAACTGGAGGAGCATTTGACAACTAATTAGGTTAATTGGCAACAGGTCAGTAACATGGCTGGGTATAAAAGGAGCATTTCAGAGAGGCAGGGCCTGTCAGAAGATGGGCAGAGGCTCACCAATCTACGACAAACTGCGTCTAAAAATTGTGGAACAATTTCAGAAAAGTGTTCCTCAATGTAAAATTGTGAAGACTTTGAAGATCGCACCATCTACAGTGTATAATATCATCAAAAGATTCAGAGAATCTTGAGGAATCTCTGTGTTCAAGGGACAAGGGTGAAGGTCAAAAGTACATAGATGTTTTAGAGCAACATGCGCTCCCATCCAGACAACATCTCTTTCAGGGAAGACCTTGCATATTTCAGCAAGAAAATGCTAAACCACATACTGCATCCATCACAACAGCATGGCTTCACAGGAGAAGAGTCCCGGTGCTGAACTGGCCTGCCTGCAGTCCAGAGATTTCACCAATATAAAACATTTGGCACATCATGAAACAAAAAGTCTGGCAACGAAGGCCCAGGTCTGTTGAGCAGCTCGAATCCTGCATCAGACAAGAATGGGACAACATTCCTCTACTAAAACTCCAGCAACTGGTCTCCTCATTTCCCAGACCTTTATAAACAGTTGTTAAAAGAAGAGGGGATGCTACACAACATCACCCTGTTCCAACTTTTTTTTCCAGATTTGTTGTCTCCATCTAATATTTTCCTCGACATGGCAAAATGTCTCAGCTTCAACATCTGATGTGTTGTTTATGTTCTATTGGGAATAAAATATGGGTTTGTGGGATTTGCAAATCATTGGATTCTGTTCTTATTTATATTTTACACAGCGTCACAACTTTTTTGGAATTGGAGTTGTAGATGTATGTTGCATTTCTTGTGTTAGCCTCACAATGCAAATGAAAAGATGTGTTGGGTAAAATAACATAGAAATTCAAAATGGACAAAATGGGATGGTGAGTCAGAATGAAGTAGAGAAACCCAGGAGAAAGGGGCGTCAGGTGGCTGCTCAAGGCAAAACTCTGCCAAGCAGCTGCCGATGCCAACTTCCTGCCCCTCTCCCTTTCTTCTCCCGTCCTTCTGTTCCGCCCTGCCAGCAAATGATGAGGACAAACTCTCACTCACTGTACTGTCATGGACTTCCAGTGTAAAGCTATCTGGAAAAGCTCTCAGTCCCCAAGGACACACACACATCAAACAAAACACTACAATACAAAGCTGCATAAGCTAAAGATGAAACTACTGTACAGACACAGGCAGCACCTCCAGCTGCTCTTCCACAGGGAGTTACAGTTAGACACTGCTGGTCTTTGATGATAAACCTTTATATCCAAACCTTCTTTAGAAATGACAGTAGAGCAGTATCCACTGACAGCTACAGTACATGTGCTATATGATCAATGGGAATTCAGCATACAGCTACTGTATATACTGTCCACTGCAGCTCCAGCTGTCACTCTACAATTGTTTCAGAGGAACAATACACCATATTGTGTCCCTGTACTGTAAATGTAACACACCTGGGGCTTCATGAAAAGCAACAGTGAGCAGCTAATGAATGCACTGGGCTGTTATATAAATTAAACATTCACAATTCCCAATGTTAAAATTAATAAAATATATAAAACATTCACAGATTCCTGAGTTAAATCCACAAATAAATGTCAAGCTTGTCAGGGTTTAAAGTAAATAGTATAAAATAGAAGAATGCATATTAATTATTAGTGTTTAGTTTTTCTTGTTAATCTAGACATGTCTTTTTACTGTGCTTGTTTCTATTTCTCTTGTTAGTTCAGTGAGGCTATCAAGCTCAGGCTCATGAAAATTTATGAAAAGAGTGCAGTATCATTAAAATGCAAATACTGTATGTGTCCAACAGTAAACCATCACATACACGAGAAACTGATTAAAAACAGGCAGCAGCTACAGCTACAACAGCGCAGTGGAAATGGAAGGAGGATAGAAACAAATATCTCTTATTATCCATGGTAACATTAGTCACATGACAGGAGTATCATGAAAGGAGTCACTCAAAGCAACAAACCCAAAGAGAATAACTGTCTGACTGGCAACTCTACAAACCTTTAAGCTCATAGTTCTGCTTTCACTGTTTGGTTTAGTCTCATTAACCCTGTTTCCAATAACAGTCTGCAGCATGTTTTCAAATACATACCCAACACCAAATGGCAGACAGTTAGCAAAGTTAAAGGGGAGTGGGGAGGTTATCTGGGGAGCTGGTGGAGACCAAACCAGAGCTAACGTGTGTGTGTGTGTGTGTGTGTGTGTGTGTGTGTGTGTGTCATCTTATTTTGGAGTTCATTGATTAATGCAGCTTTAGTTCAACATCTTTCATTCTCTTTAAAAGTTATACAGTTGATGCCACTCTTACATCTGTCCACTAATATGAGGTTAGCAAGAGGTTAACTTAACTTTGCTTGGCACAAAAAGAGGACCTGCTAGTGTCTTTAATCAATAAGTTTTATATTTGTTTAATTTCAGTTTTTGAACAGATGCAACCAGATAAAAATCTGCTTTAGAGCTTTATAGGTGCTAATGGGTCGACTCTGTTACCTTTGGACACAGCCAGGCTAGATGATCTTCCTTGTTTCTACTATTTATGCTAAACCAAAGCAACCAGCTGCTAAGACATGAGGGTGTCTTCTCATTTACAGGAACTTCTAACCAGAAAAGAACATTTCCCAAAATGTTTACGTTTTGCCTTAAATTTAGAAATCCCAAAGATATTTCATGTGTGCATGAAATACTCATAACAGTATCTGTGGGCAAATAGAAAATAAATCCTGGTTGCATGGTTGTTTTTCAGTCACACTTGTGTAGATATGAGGTCTGGGACTAAGAATAACATCAATTATGCATCATTTACTTTCTGTTATTCATCTACCTACCATTCATTTACATATTAATGGAAAAATGGGAGGACAATTATAACATGCTTCTTCCTTCATTTACTTTTCCCTCTGGGCTTCCACAAGTTTACCATCTTATCATCTGCTATTAACTGCCCCAAAATATTACACCACACAGCCAGCTTTAGTTCTCTATGAGGCCAGAGCTGATCTAAACATATACTATTGACCGATAGTGCTGTCCCATCTTGTTTTATTGAACCAAGTCACTGTCCCTGTCCTTATTCATTTGCAAGATTTACAAAATCCTGTGTCTACCTCAGTTATGTACATTCAGACATTACCCAGAAAAAAGGCACATTAATACAACTCCCCCTTCAAAACACACACACTCACCCACACACAGATCTGTATATCAAATCCCTACAAGTCGCCCACTCAACATTCACACATTACTGCATATTACTGGGGAAAAGACACCACGTGAATCCTGCCAGTCAGAGCTCGTGTAAGTTAAAGGCTTTATGTCAAAAACAGAAACGACAGAGACGTTACTGTAACGAGCCTATTTGAAAACCACAGGCAGGTTCTCACAGGTTTCAGATAATTAATATGCGTACTTCCTCTACTCTTCCTCTGAGAGCATTCATTTGCTTAAAAGGTAAATCTTGCCACATTATTTATTCATGAATGTATTACATACCACACAGTCTACAGTTACAACATAACACCAAACAAAACCTAGGTCCTGATTATGAGACCTAGACCTTTAAGATATTTTCAAATTAAAATAAGAGTGAGGTTGATGGTCATGTGGTCTTTTTACTTCATCATTAGACAAATCTCTTTGCATCTTTCCTGCATCCTTTCGGCCTGAGTACATGCAAATGTGTTATATCTCATGAGAGAGCCTCAGTGCTGTGTGTCTGTCTGATTTTAAATTTCTTTAAATAAAATTTTAAAATCTGGGTCTCAAGGACTAAATAAAGAATTACTAATAAGTACATGTAAGGGCAGCTAAAAATAAAAACTCTTCCGAGATGCAAGTGAACTTGTAGGTTGAGTGAGCAGAGACCAGTGCACTGGAGCACATGGGGGTCATTGCGAAGACCTCTAACATCTGGAGATACGTCTCTCTGTTTATACTCACATTCCACTTTATGGACATATTTTTACAAATGTAACTGTCTGCTTAATGCATGCTGACACTGATTATAACCCACGGCTGAAATGCCCCAGAGGGCACTGCAGCCTCTCCAGCAGCTTTAATACATCAACAATAAAGTGCTGTACTTGAGTTTGCTTTGTAGCAGCTTCCAAAAACAGCTCTTAGAACATGAATAAAGATGTAAGAATGTCAAATACACCACCACTAATTCTCCGGTGACTCTCAACAACAAGGCTGGATGATCAATACACAACATGTTGAGACTGGCCACAAATCTAGTTCATCTCTCATGTCGACTCCCACACAATCACACACTGACACACATGTTAATATCATCACCCTCCCCCTGTCTCCCTCCCTCACAGATACTCACAGTCTGCTGCAGGTCAGGGATGAGGACACGGATGACCAGCGAGTTTGTGTGAATGTCGTCCATGCGGTGCTGTGATGGCTCGGCGGTGGCCCTTATGGTCTCGTAAATGGTCTCTTCGCGGGAACTGTCGGAGGCACAGTCGTCGGAGTAGTCTGAAAAGCTCTGGGCCATCTCATCCTCACTAGAGGTGGGGCTCCGGGGCATAGTCAGCAGGCCCGGTGGATTCAGCTGGGACGAGGGGGAGGGGAGAAAAGGTCAGATTTTCACTTTCATTAAAGATAGGATTAAAAATTTAAGAATTCCCTCTACTCCCATTAGGCACCTTTTGCTGCTTTAGAAACCCCCAAAGATGGTGCCTGTTAGTTTGCTAGTTTATCCTCATCCACTCTGTGCTCGTAGTCTGCACAGTCTGCTTCAGACAACTCCGAGAGAAATTAGTATGACTGAGCGTTTTCACAAAAAGGTTTTTGCTTCATTTCGCTGTGTGTGATCTACCCAGATTGAGAACTTCTGGAGGATGAAAACTGCACCTGCAACCAGTCACACCATATGACCAAAGGCCCTTCTCCTAAATATGTAGCAGACCGAGTAACTCGACTCTATTAAGGTGAGGCGTCAACATGATTTATGGATCAGCTAATGAAACATCTCATCAGTCACTGCTTGTACCTGTGCTCTCATGATGACCTGGATGGAAAAATTGCATATCTATTCATTTGTATTTTAAGATTCAAATGGTTTCCTTATCTGAAACTTGAGGTTTCACTACAGTGCTTTCATTAAATTAAATTACAAACTGAAGGAGTCAACTACCAAGGTGCACTGTGGTAAGTGATTTTTAATTACAGAGCTTCAAATTCTACTGGATGTGTCCAGTAATATTCAATTCTTTCAGTTTTGGCTGTAATTATGTTGCAGCATTTTGTTTGCCAAAAAACAAACTGCCAAAAAAAAAAAGAAAAAAGTTCTGATTCACACCTCTGATAGCTTCTGCACAGCAGTGCCTCATAGTATTTAGAAAAACATCATCAAACCAAACTGATAGAGGGAAAAAACATAATTTATCAGAAATTAAATAAAAATTATTTTAAGGTATGACCTTTTCTTATTTTGCTGTGTTCAGGAGGATTATGGGATGCAACCTTAGTGAAAAATCCAGCGATGCAGTACCTTTCCTCAGGGCTGTGCAGAGGCAAGACTGAATTTATTTGTGCATTGGAACATAGCCATAAATAAGGTTTTATTTCTCAGATTCTGTGCTTTGTTCTTGCTAATGCCACGCCCTCTTTTCATTTACTCTAGCTCACTCCATCACTTCTACCCTCTCTCTCTGTCTCTTGCTTGTTTAAGGAGAAAGGTGTGTTTAAAAACAGCAGCTGACAAATCCTGCATAGTATACCTTTGAAAGGTTGACACTTAAGTTGATAATTTATAGAGGAAACTGTTGTTCTCTCCTGCTCCCAGGAGGAAAATTAAGAAGTAAAAACAGCAGCCTCTCCTCTCAGTCCCAGCTCTACGATGTAAGTGGGTAGATCACCATTTCAGGAGAATTTTGACCAAATCACTTCGGGATTTGATCGCTCTAATGTGGGTGTGACTTAGGGAACTTGTAGAACTACAGTGATTCAGATCTGGATACAATCATCTATTAAATAGCGAAAGACTGTTCACTTCCACTCACACCTCTCTCTCACTGCTGGATCAGAGAGTGGAGGAGGCATAAAAAATTTCCATCTACTCCGACCACAACCTTGGAAATGTTGCTTCTTTAGTTTCTATAAGCCTTTTATAGGGAGAACGGAAAGGACACACACAGGAGGACACAGGAGAACATCACAGGTTTAGAGCTGAAACAATAAATCAAAGCTGATTAATTGATTAGTCAATTAATCAACAAAATTAATCTGAAATTACTCTAGTAATATTTTGAGCAGAATTTGCAGATACACACATTTTTCACCTTTTTCTAAATTTTTTACAGACTGACCAATTATTCAAGAAAATAAACAGTGAAAACAGCATCAGCTGAAGCCCTACACTGGTTAAGCAGGTGAGGTATATTTTCTTGAACTTAACTTTGACTTAAAAAGAAAAACCTGGTAATCTTGTGACACAAACTGAAAGCAGCCATCATAAAGGAGGTGAAATGACCAATCAGTGTGCAAGAAACAATCATTTCTCTTAATAACAGAAACCTGGTTTGACACGCGACCATTGTGGCTGTGATATATCTGGGCTGCTGACAGGATCGCTGCAACACCGTCAATACAATCACTTCTTTTCATCAACACTGAACAAGAGGAGCTGATCCATCCTTCACTCTCCATCAAAAAAATAACAAAGTGTTTGATAAAGGAGAAGCTCTTCACTCAGAAAACCAATAGATTTCTGCTGTGGGCTCATCTGAAATGGTCCAGGCTGAGACATTCATCCTGCGGTGTGTATATGTCCATTAGCTGAGATGCTTGTCGTCATGTTGTGGTGACACTGTTTGTGGATAACAACAGATAAAGGTCTCAGCTTTCAGTGAGAGACGTCCAATACGTGGATTTTCTTCCTGGATTTACTGTGCTGCGTTTCCTGCTAATAAAAACAGACTTCACTCTGTTTTCTGACAATGTTCCAAATTTATCAAAAAAAAGACAAAATAAATTAATAAAAAATAAGTGAGAAAAGATGGAAACTCAACATGTGACTTGTTTTAATATTTAGAAAATTGTCAGTTTTCCATTCTGACCTCCTGCTGAGGACTTCATACTGTACTACGTATAATTTTCTTTAATTGTCATGCTTTTCCAATCATCATGTGGCCAATTATAAACACACCCTCTGTCTGTATGTGAGAGTCATGTGGAGTGTGTGTGTTTCTGCTTAGGTGTCAATAAACACAGCATGTTGTACAAACACATAATATATACAAATCGACTGAAAAAAATATACACAAATATATACATAGACATCTAAGTAATTAACTTAGATAAATCATGCTGGATGAACTTGATTAGCATTTTCTATGAGCTCCTGTAGGGACGAAAATGCTGACATAGGAAACAGCTTTAGTGTCTGTAGCAGTTTACTCACATGAAAGAAAAGCTGTAATTTCCACTGGGAATAAAGAGGACATCTCCCTCACTTTTCCATGTGTAAAGCTTGGTTTATACTTCTGCGTAGGATCGACACAGAGCCTTCACTGTCGTGAGCATTATACTTGTGTGTCTGTGTTGCTCTCTGCAAATACACCAGCTGATGGTGGGGATTCTGTGCTGTTGTGTTGAGTTTCTTCATGTTGGAGTTGGAGTTAATTAATGTTGAACAACAATGACTTTTACTGAAATTATTGTGACTGAGAAAAGAGGACGTCAGAGGAGATGATGTACGACCACTGCACTGACTGAGACAGAGGGAGGGGGAGTTTTCTGTGTTTGTCCAACACCTCAGAGACATGTATGAGCTGACCAAGCCAACCAGTCACAGTTGTTATGGTCTGTGTAGCTGTGACATGCAGTTACATTTCTAGGAGGGTGTAGAGGGTGAAGTATAAATTGGTCTTCAAGGTAACCCCACCCCCCTTTGTTAGTCAGGAATGAAAACAGCAGCTATGTTCCATGTTCCATGTTAATTCTAAAGAAAATATGAAGCTCCTATTGTCATTTTACTGAGATCCTTGAAATACTTGAAAACAGAAATAGATTTTTAAAGCACAGACTGAGTTGGCTCTTCACACATGAAACATTTAATTTAGCCAGATCCTCAGAGAAAGTCTGGGAGATCAGAAAAAAAAACTTTATGGGGATAAACTTGAGGCAAACAGATTTTTTTCTTTAGTTTTCTGTGTACAAGTCATTTGCACAAATTTTCCACAAATGTATATGTTACTTGAAAAGATAAGTAAGTTCATACTGTAGGCTATAACTGATGTTTTTCTTTTGGTTTCACAAACTGAAGGGGTGAAAACATTATGACCGCCTGCTGTTGGTCCTCTGGGTGCTGCCAAAACAGCTCCAACCTGCCGACACATCAGCTCTATAAAACCTCTGAAGATGCCCTGTGTGTCTGGCACCAAAATGTTGGCAGCAGATCCTTTAAGTCCTGTAAGTTGGGAAGTGGAGCCACTGCAAATCTGACTTCTTGTTTCAGCACATCCCACAGTTGCTCGGCTTGAGATCTAGGGAATTTAGAGGCCAGGGGAACATCCTGAACTAATCATTGTGTTCTCGTACGATGTATGCGGTGCGGCAGCGTCCATTATCCTGCTGAAAGAGGTCAATGCCATTGGGGAATACCATTTCCATGAAGGGGTGCATCTGGTCTGGAACAATATTTATCAATCTGACACATGTAGCATGTGTAAATGTTTTGTCCCTCACACCTCTATATATACTGCATATATATGTGTAAACAGTATATACAACTGTTTGGTGTTTCTGGTACTGAATAGTCTGAATAGATTGAATAGTATCATTTAACTTATCTGTTTCTCTCATCTTCAAAATGTCTAAAAATGCAGGACAGGACGTCGCAGTTTTCCTCTCGCTCACACACAGGTTATAACTTCCACCTCCACTCCATCTCCATCACAAATCCTAATGCTGCGTTTCACCATCCAAAAAACAAATACTGGAAGGGCACGACACACGGGAGGTCTAGGCGTCAGACTTCCTGGCCCACCAGCAGAAATCACCACAGCAGCAGTAAGGACATAATCCCTCACTGGCTTCTCACATGAAATTACAGCTGTTTGCTGGGACACACAAACAAACCCGAAGTGCAGCTACTGATGTTATTTCTTAATTACTGGTTAATTAAGATGAAAAGCTTTGTTTATTTCAAAACACAATATAGATTTTTGATTAAAAAACACACACAGGGATGTAAAGGAGGAGACGGATTATTCCAATTATGTTGTAAATCTAAGGTTGCCACCACTGACCTTATAGCATTGCCCCCGTTTCTGAAACCAAACCTACACCTACTTCCATACAAGGCCCCGGTGTAAACATAATCATTACATGCCACAAACACAAACACACAAACAAGCACACTGATTTACAAGCTGTGATTATGGAGCACTGCAGTGTGATTGTCAGAGGAAATACATTAATGAGACACGTTCCTCTCGCTCACACACAGGGTTTAACTTCCACTGCCCACACCCCGTCATGAATCCCAATGCTGCGTTTTACCAGCGGCAAAAAAGCCAATCAAAAACACAAATAAATCCTTCTTGTCACACAAAGTGATAATTATCAGCTGATTAGCATGCTAATTCATTCATAGCCAATTCACTTCAACAACACTAAGCAGACATGCCTGAAGACATGTTGTTGCATGGAAAACAAATGCTGTTAATTTACATCTTTGGTAAAAGCTTAATTGTGTTTGAATTAAAAATAAAAAATAAGTATAACTGTAAAATCTGATAACTGCAGAGATTATGTATAGTTATATTTACAGTGTTGCGGTGTTACCTGATGACAAAAGAGGGAAAAATATTTTATGTTTTTAAAGGTTGAGGTCTTTTTTTTGCAGAAAAGTAAAAGGAATATAATAACAAAAGTACAAGCAATTTCACACACATCCTGTAAGTGGATCTGAGATTATTTCTGAGCAGAAGTTTTAGCAACATTAAAGATTTCATGCATTGAAAGGTCTGACGCAATCTCACAGCTCAGGCTGATTCTGGGTCTGATGACATTCAGATTGCTGGCTGACTGACAGTTTTCAGGAGATTGCACCATTCCAGCAACTTTTACAGATCAGGCTTATTAACCTGATTCTACAGCAGCACGCTGTGACATCTATCAGGTTTCTAATGCTCGACACCATCAAATCAAGAGAACTTCTCTGAGGCTGAAATGCACTTGCTGGCCTTAAGTACCTTCACTCTCTCTGGCTGCTTTTATGAAAGTCAATGTGTGAATGTGTGAAAGTGTGTGAGAGATGGAGAGAGAGTAGGAGGAGGAGAGGGAGAGTGACTGGTTCTTTTGTTTTTTTTCTACCACCTCTAATGCAGCCCCACACACACACACACACACACACACGCACACACACACACACACAGAGCTTTGTCCATTGTAACCAGGCCATTTCTAGTCATCCCTGGATTCATTTTTCCTCCACACTAGTCCGTCACTTCATTCAGTGGTGTAATTGAAAAGATGAAAAGACTTTCTCAGAGACTTTCTGAGTCTTAAGAGAGTATGAAGAGTTCAGTAATGAACACAGTAATTTGCTTTGATTTGCATGAGTCGTGCATGTGCGTGCCTGCACGAGAGTGTGAGCTACAAAAATAACAATGTTTTTCTTCAGTGTAAATGTCTGTGACAGAAATAGGTTAGCGGTATGCTCAACACCTGTAAGGCTGACACACAGAATTAGTGCCTGGAACCATTAGAGCAAAGACATTCAATATACTGCATTAAGTTGCATTAAAGCTGCATTCTGTAATGTTTTAATGGCTCTTTGAACAAATACAAGTGGGGATTTGCACGTGTTGATTTCATAACTTAAATCAGTGTAGCATCTGAAGGGTGAAGGGAGCTTCTGAAAATTCAACACACATGTGGAGTTGGTATCAAATTTGTTGGACAGATACAGCCAGGAGTCTAAAACACAGCTATACTTAGGCTAAGTAAGTAAACACTGGGTCACCCTGTTAATAATTTCATAATAATTTCTTTCTCGATTTTTCTGCTAATTTATGGTTTTCAGACAGAACTGTCATTGTGTTTTCTCTCCAGTATTTAACCAGAATACACAGTTCTATATGATCTCATGGGATTGCACATATTTGTGTCAGCCATTTCCTGTTTAGTTTTTTTTACAACCCAGTCAGAGGTGACTGACACATCTGTCGTATCACCGTTATTTTCAATTGACTCAACAGTTGCAGTAGCAGTTGCTTGAAGCAGTTAACGTCAAGCCAAATAAAATATGTTGATGTAAGGGTCTGTATGTCGATTTATAACAACCTGTGTAGCTGCAGCAATCTCATGAGCTGCCTGGTGTCATTTTTGGGGACATTCCTCTGTTGACATTTTTCTGGTTGTGGCACAGGAAGGGGACGGCTCCATTTCTAACACTACCTGCACCACCTGTATTCATCCAGTATGTTTCTCCAACCAGGGAAAAAGCTGTTAATGCACAAAATCTGCACCAGAACTATGATATTCGCTGAAATAATCAGAAATGTGGCAACAACTCAGACTCAACTGCTGAGCTGTAGAGGGCTGCAAACAGATAATATGTTATCTCTATAATAGGTGGTGTAATGGTAAGCTTTACTGGGAGGTCTCAACACATGGGAAGTTTAGGCTTCAGACTTCCTGGCCACAGCAGTGACAAGGACATGGTCCCTCACTGGCTTCCCACCAGAAAACCAGCTGTGTTTGCTGGGACACTCATACAAGCCTGAAGCCACTACTGATGTTGTTTCTTGGTTAATGTACCTGAAAGGCTGAAATCTTTGTTTATTTCAAAATCCAATAAAAAAAATAGGTTGCTACTAGATGTTAATTAAGTTACTCTTAGAGAAGAGTTGGGTTTCAATCTCTAACCTGAGGGAAGAACACTCATTAACTAAAATGCAAACGGTGGACTGTGTGGAGGAAATGTCTTTTTTGGTTTCCTTGAGGGTGAAGAGAGAGTTCAGATAATGGTTTTGTGGAAGAATAAAAAGAAGAATAGTTCTGTCAAATCAGACATTTAGGAAATGGCTATTACTATTCTGTGAATAGGAGAGGATCAGCACACAGTGTGTATGTGTGTGTGTGTGTGTGTGTGTGTGTGTGTATGAGAGTGCAGACACCCAGGCTCTCTCTCTAGGGATGTTTTCCTATTCAAAGACCTTTCGTCTCCAAACAAATTCAGCCTCACACAGAGACGAGACAGGCAGGCCTCCATCACAGGAGAATATTAAACAGACTCATTAGAAACCAACCATCTGAGAGCACTTTCTGGTAATGATATAGTCTTGTTATGGATACGACTCATCTAGGTGCAATAAATTAATAATGACAACTGCTATCATGTTGGTATTGGCAGAATATTGCCAATGTTCCCTGTGTTGTTTAAACCAAACACACAGTGTAAAGCAGCCTGCAGGAAAAGACTGGGAACATGTCTGAAAAACAGAGCTTTTGAAAAGTCATTACTGTGTGTGCAGAATCACATCATGACTTGGTCAGGTCTTTCATCATTCTTTTCACACTAAATTCTTGACATTTAAATTGCCTTGAGACATCCGCTCGAGCTGTTAGCTCCACTTGTGGCCGGTGTTCGTAGTTAAGAGTAGTTTTGCTTTGAATGTTCTACTTAACAGCACATGACTGACAATTACCCTCAAACACACTTTTCAGCCTTTATCCATTAATGCCCATAAGTCTGGAGTTTTATTTTCTGTGGACTGTAACTTCAGTAAATCTTAATACTCCACTTCTTAACTTGTCAAGTACTAAAGCTGGGAACAGACCCAGAGATTACTGAAACCTGCAAAGAATACAAACACTACTACATCAAAAAATTCTACATAAATATAGTTACAGTTTATTTACAGCTGTGATACAAAGCAGCACCATAGATCGAGTGAAAAAACTAATCCCCATGTGTTCCTGAAGCAAAACAGAAACAGGCATCAGGCAGCGTTTGTCACGTATGCTATATATTGCAAAAATAAACAAATAACAGGAATGGGGCTTAGTAGAGCTATACCCTCGCAAAGGCCAACAATCCTACATGTCTGTCTGGTTCTTACAATAACAGTATGATAATATAAATGATATATTTGTCATATCCACTCCTTTTATTTAATGACTCCTTCTGTAGGCCATTCCCTGTCTCTCCACCAAGTCTGGTGCAAATTGGTTACTTTTTTATGTAATTTTGGTGACAAATAAATAAAACAAACACACCAACAAACAAACACTGGTGAAAATATAATCTCTTTGGTGGAGGTAATGAAAAGGCACAGAAACTAATTAAAAATGATACGTGTGATGGACAGAGAGTGAAACATGGACTGTTGACTCTGCAGTGAAGGTGGACATCAGATCAGCTGTAACTACACTGAAACCCGATGAGATGGATTCTGAACTGATTTTTTTTTTTTTTTTTTTACAAATGGCACATTTGTTGAGCTTCTTAAAAATGACAATTTCACTCACTGCAAAACGTTAAGAGTCTAATATTAACAAGAACAACCTGATCAGACTGAAGCAATTGCAAAAGCAATGTTAGTTGTTTAATTGTAGCAGTGTCATTGTTATATTTGTTGTTGTGGCGGCTGCCTAGTATCAACACTTGAGAAGCTGATACTGGGTAAAGTTTAAATATCAACTCACCTGATGTTCAGTATAAGATAGAACCAAATCTCAATTATATTATATAAGTATGCTTACAATTTATGTAATTGTACTATAATACAGTTTGGTTGTGAATCAAAATCAGCATTGCTTATTTGACGTGAGGATAAGGTTGTTGTGTTATGAGAACCCAGAGCTGCATTCATCTAACTGAATTCTGTCTTACACTTAATATACTGTAATGTCAGAATCACAGTCTCTACAGTATTCAGACCCAACATGCAAATGTACAGAAGTGTCAAAAAGATAGTGTAGCAGATTTAAAGCTATGCAACGAGTGCAACAAGTGCCAAGGATATTTTTGTACAACAGTCATCTGCAACAGTAGTTCACACCTGTGCAAATCATAAATATCACATCTATAAAAACCATGAAATAGATACACTAAAGATAGTGTACATACACACATGGACATACATGTGCACACACATTAGATTTCTGTGGAACATGGGTGTCATTTACACAAAGAGTAAAAGTTCAATATATTCTCTGTAAGAAATGAGCGGGAAGAGGAAAAACATTTATTGGGTTTTCCTTCTGTGAAGGTCAGTAAGAAGTTGAACGCAACAAAAGGCCAAAGATGACAGACAAGTGATGAGCTTGTTCATTCAGTGGAGATAACCTCTGTGGTCCTCTTGGTTCTTTGTATCACTGAAATGACAGACTGTGAAACCTGATTGAGTTTGATTGATGCCATTTGTGTGTGTGTGTGTGTGTGTGTGTGTGCGTGTGTGTGTGATGGATCATTGATGGATGTCAAAAGTGACAAACAGCCTTCAGGGCAGATGACTGATGCATATCTCTACAGGCATACAATGATGAAAACCTTGTGAAATGCAAATGAAAATTGCACTTGCCAAGCCAGTAATATCTGTATGACTACAGAGAGTTAAAATGTACAGTAGTCTGACCTAGATCTGGCAGTCCATCTAAAATAGGAGAAAAACATAACAACTCTGGTTGTCATGTATCATCCCCATAGGCAGAGTGTCTCTTGTGTTTCACAGTCCAGGTGTTCAAACACATTTCCTAAGAAGAAAAATCCAATTCCAAACACTTTGAGAACCAACTAAAAACTACTTCTGCTGCATTCCTGGGTTGACTTTGTTTGTGGTTTCTGTCAGTATCACAAGTGTCTACACTCAGATAAGTCATATCAAGACAATTCAAAACAACTAACTTCAACTGAGGATTTCTGAATGAGCAGAAACGTCACTGTAAATGAAAAAGGAAACACTTTTCTTACAGACTGACATTTTGCAAAGACGATCAACAATCACTCAGGGGTAAATCTTCTTAGGAAGAGGAACACAGAGCAATTTCTGCATCTATTGAATTACTGCAAGACCTTCGTACAGACACTGGATCAATATTCCAGAAAAGACCCAATATAGCTGCAGGGCTGTTCATAAGTTTGTAACGTTCTGAGTAAAGTAGTGAAAACAGAAAATGAGTCAGAGTGTAGAAAAAAGTACACAGGAAAGAAAATCTGATTTAGAATTCAATAACCATCAATTACATCTAATATTTACAAAACTGTGTATTATAACACTATTAGAGAATCTGACAGTGGACTTTGTGGTTTTCTGAGTTATATTGAAATGTGACTTTGTTTTTCTTTTGTGCTTCTGTTACCTTTTTACTTCATCTCTATGTTGCTGCTCAGTTAGTTGTGAGGCCTAACTTCACTGTCGTCATAAAAACATAATGTTCTGCTTTAAATTTCTGTTTTGCAACTTTATGATTGCACAGTGTGAGTGGCTGTATGTATCCACTGTAATTTGACCATTTACATTTAGACTGAATCACACTTATTTAATAATCATAATCAAACACTTAGCCTGGATTCATGTTCCATCTCCTCTTGTTGCTCCTTCCCTGAAAGGCTGTGCTGTTGGGATTTTCTGTAAAGGTTACCTCTGCAGCCTATTAACCCTCACTGCAGGGGAAGGGGTTAAAGTTCTATTACCTAGCAACAGAGGGCGTAGGAGGAGGACCTGAATCATCTCCCACTGAAAACATCCTTTTAAAAAACGGTCTCCAGGACTTCCCAGGTCATTCCAGGACAGAGCATTGTTTAATGATTTCCAAGGAGATATGAAACCTGAAATGCCTGAGTTAAAGGGATGTTTAATGAGCACTTTAAAATAGTTAATGGTGATTTTAAAGGTGCTCCTACACCCTGCAAAGAGCCCATGAGGCGTTTAACTGGAATTCAAAGGAAGCAGCTCCAGTAACTGTTGGTGCCATTTCTGAAAATTCATTAGTGCTTTTTCCATGGCATCGTAGACATGACACGTCTCACTCCTGATGCAGATGATTCAGTTAAGCCTTTTACCAAATCTGCACTAATTAAACTGAATTTAATCTCCAACAAAAAGAAAACAACTACATAGTCTGACTGAGTCAAGCTTTGCCTTCTACCGTCCTCTGACATGAAGTAATTGACCTTTAGGCTGGTGTACACCCAGAAATGTGTTGTTTCTTTTCTAAAGGCTATAACATTTTTTCTCCCTTTAGTTACACTGTGAAGGTCGGCGCTCTTCTGAAAATATGTCTTTTTGTATTATGACAAATCTTGAGTGCAAAGTTTGAAAGTGTAAAGCAAGTGCTAAACTTTCCACATCGAGTATATGAGGGTCCACGGGATGTTAATTTTGCCATCAGAGGGTGTACAAGAGGCTCTGTGAGGATGTCCATGTTCCCTCCAACTGCACATGAACTCCACTAAGCAGACTCTGAGTGGACTAGAAAGAAGTACAGGGAGTAAGAGAGGCCTACGGGAGGATGTTTGGTATAAAGAAACATGTTTCCTAACTTTAAAACTTAAGATAGAACAAGCAGTGAGGATATTTCTCTGTATATTCCAGACTGGGTTTGAATAATACACTGGAATGCAGAGAGTATATGAACCAGGAAACAGCCAAGAGTCAAACTCACAGAACCAATGCTAATTATCCTTGGCTGAGTAGATTTGCTTGTGACACAATAGCAGATGAAATCAACCATCATGGATGAAACCTCTCACTTGCTACACCTTGTTAAGACACTGTTAATAATGTAAGGTGAAATTAATACTGCAGCTGCCTGCAACTCAAACTCTTTAAAGTTGTTTTTCAGTGTAAAAATGATTTATCTTCCATATCTTGTTGATTTTGTTTAAAATATCATTCAGCCATTTCAATAGAAGTTAAATATGGTCTGTAAATATGTAACTATATCAGTTTATCAAGTTAAAAAGCTGTGATTCATGTCTAGAGGGTATTATATTATATAATATTATTGGAAGATTATAAGTTGTCAGTGCCATATTGTATACGATCCTGGATGAATGGTTTCCCTTTTTTAGCTTTTACAATGAGTTTGTGTTGCAACAAAACAGTGTTTCACATCTGTGACTTCACCTGTTACCATCCTACAATATGTTCAAATGTCCACAGTGATCAAACAGCCTTTTGATTTGAAATGATAAAACACACAGTCCTACCTCTGTATGAACAGTTCATGCCTGAAGGCTACAGTGGAAAACCATTGAGACGTGGCCTCTTCTTCATGAAACACCACAGAGGACAAAAAATAATAATAATAATCGAATCCATTTTTAATAAGCACTTTAATAAGGACTTTTTAATTAGTAGCATATTTCCTGATTGATCAGCAGTCATGCTGGCCCTGTGTGTCAAACTGGGAGGCAGAACAATAGCAATAAATAGAGCTGTTATTAAAATCTTTGTACTAAATCTGCATCTCACCACTTCATTATTTGTCCTGAGCCAAAGCTGAACTGAACAACAACCATATAATTGAGGTAAATTATACAGCCTGGCAGATTATGGCATTACTGATATTCAGATCAAATTATTTCTGAGTGCGTATAAACCTCTTTTCAGGACAACAGTATTTTCACAGCTACAGTATGTGGTCTTCCTCCTGGATCTCACAGATTCAGTGGTTGCTGTTAAAATTGATGAGCATCTTCTTTTGTAGTTCACCAACTCACCAACTTAGGTATGCAAGGAGCAGTAAAAGAGCATAGCTACACACACAGACACACACACACACACACACACTTCTTTCTTTGTGAGAACACTCTTTGACATAATGCATTCCCTGACTTCTTACTGATTCTAACCTGAACCCTAAAACCAAGTTGGAACCCTCAAACAGCCTTTTAAAGTTGTGAGGACAGGCCAAAATGTCCTCTCATTCCCAAAATGTCCTCACTCTAAAGGTCTAAAACTCAGACTGGTCCTCACAAAGATAGAAGTACAAGTATACACACACAAATTCAAACCCATTTGCAGAGAGATGTAAAAAGGAAGTTCTTCGGAGATATTTACTGCCACACACACACACACACACACACACACACACACACACACACACTCATCAATGCATCATTTCTGTTAATCTACCACTTGCTGCTTTAATCAACACAGAAGTAACACACACACACACAGTATGTAGCTGTGTCAAGTGAGTTTGACTTCAACAAACAGATCTTCTGTGGTGTTTTTTACGTAGCTACAACGCTCGGATAAAACAGGACTCGTGAATACTAATATACCTTTCCAGAAAGTGACCTGTCTCTATGTTTTCCTGACACAGTCTTCAGGCAATGCAAATAACAACTGCTATCTCTTAGAAGAAAGGTGGAGGAGGCATGATGTTGTTGTAATGTGTAGAATAGTACTCACAGTGGATGGATGAGTGAACGTAACCTCAACTAACCTGAACCTGGCTTTAACCAAAGAGGAGGGAAATCAGAAAACTGTCATATTTTTATTTCTGGGACCAAAATATAAAGGTCACTTTGGAAGACACTGACACAGAGAGAGGTGATGATGATGATGGCATTTTTTGTTGTTCAGTAACTGTAGCAAAAACTTCATGTCAGCCGTGTTTCTGTGCGGAGCTGATTCGGAAATAAAGAATGAAATGTAATCTCAGATACCTCTGAGCACCAAAACAGTGTTTAACTCTAGATAAATAAGATTGAAGTGTTTTTCTCCCTAAATTTATCTTTGACTGCTGCATTTTTAGTCATGATTTTTAAGGCATAAATTAGAGACTAAGAGAGAAAGTTTCAGAGCTTTGAGAGTTATAAAAGGGCAATGATGATAATGATGTGTTTGCTGAACAGATCTTTTTTCTCACTTGCGCAGCAAGAATATGCAATGTTTTTATGCAAATGATAACATTTTAGTTACTGAATCATTTATTTCATTCACTGACAGTGATACAGTGATTTTACAGACAGATTTTGTGTGGATTAACTGATAGATAAATTAACTAATTGTTTCAACACTAAATAACTGTGAAGCAGTGCTGGATTTTTTCAGTGAAGAGGGAGGACGGACATCATTTGGCCTCTGAACTTCATATTATGCAGTTCATAGTGACTTGATATTCACTGGCGGCCGTTTTACAAACTGTGCAGTCAGTCGCTTCAGATGAAAGCTATCACAGTGGCTAAACTGTTATGTGTGGGCATACTGTACAACTGTCCTCCAAGTATCAGTTTTTGTCCTCTTTCATCCGTGCAGGATGTCATCACCATCATTCAGTGCCATTATGCCCTCCAATTCCTTCCCTACTGACCTGAACAATCAAAGAGGAATGAGGTGACTTCCCCGCTGAGACAGCGGAGGAGAGCAGTCAAGTGCTGAGAGGAAAGATAAACCTGGGTGAGAAGGATGTAGAGAGAAAAAAGGGCTTTCTTTTGAGACTAGAGTGGAAAGCAGAGTGAGTAGAAAAGGATCAGGTGTTTGAGAAAATGGAGGGACTCAAACTCAGTGGTGGTCAGATTTAAATATGGAGACACCCTGCTGTGGTCCATAAAAAGCATGAAAAAGGACAACTGTGGCATCCAGTAGGGACAATGAACTGCTAGTTAGTACATCTCTCAAATGAGTGGATATTCAGTTTCATGACTGTCTGTGAAAATGCACCACTGTGATATACTTCTGAGACCATGGTTTCACATCTGCCATGACCCCTCTCTACTGGTAAGCTCCTCTTTCTTTTCTGTCTTCAGAAAAACAGAGTACACACAGACCACAGATGGTCCACTGCTTTAAAAAAGAAAACACAGTCTGTGTGCACGACAGCGTGCATGTTTGTGAATATACGCCCGAGAAGAGAAAAAGAGAGCAGGGAAATGAGCATACTCTTCATTTCGCAGTGAATAATTGCTGTGCCAACTTGAGAGTGAGTGCCCAGTGTTACATGGAAGTGCACTCCTTTTCAGGACTTTGCTTTCAAACCTGAGCAGCTGTAAAATTACACAGAAGCTGCTGCGGGTCTGAAAAAGTCTTGAAACAAATGGTGACTGAGATTATTTGACTGGGAACATTGGTAAATTGGTCTAAAGTACATGAGTCTCTGCATTTACATCAGTCACAAGCTGCACCACACACCACCACGAGTATATTTCTCAACCTGTGGGAACCACTGATCACGTCATATATATCTTGGTAGAAATAGATGCATATCTTTTCACTTAATTGAGAACAATTACGGGGTGCCTTCATAGCCAAATGGTTGGGCCAAGTACCGCATGGGCCTTGGTCCCCGGTTCAACTCCTGTTCCAGCCGGACATTTGCTGCATGTCACTCCCCTACTCTCTCTCCCTGTTTCCTGTCTCTCTCTCACTGGCCTGTCAATAAAGGCTAAAAAGTCCCCACCCCACCCCAAATAAATAAATAAAAATTAAGAACAATTAAAAAGCTCAGGAAACGTGAACACACCAGAGTTTAAATCAAACCAAACTGGTGTTGTCAGGGCTCCTGTTCAAACCAGGTCTGTGTGTTTCCCCGTCTGGCTTGATTCTTTACAGCTGGTGTGAAAGTTGTCAGTCAAACTTTTGACAAACCTAAACTCTGAAACAACAGGACAGAGACGGTGCCTCTGGGGGTGTGAAAGCAACACTGATGCCGCCGACCTCTGTGACAGTCAATGTGTTATTTTAGCATCAGTTCAAAAGCTGAACTACTATATAATCCATCTGATGATTGTGGGAACTGTCAGGGAGGTGATGAGCGAGTGATTGACAAGTTGTGCTGTTTATTCCTAGGCAGTTCATCTAAAACATGTACACTGCATTATGAATATGTGCTTCTCAAAAAGCTGCTGATACAAACAGCATGTGAATACAACAGACTTAAACCCTGGTTGGAACAATGTGCAGCTTCAAACATATAAATTAAAGCCTCATTCTGAACAGGAATCCCCAAACAATGCTGTTATTTTAAAACATTAACCTCACACGCCCCATACACTGAGCATGCAAATCATTAGTCTAACTACCTTCTTTTCTTCCTTCTTAATCTAAATGGCTGTGACTGAAGTTGTCTGTGAGTGACAGGCAGGCTGACAGCAGTAATCACCAGGCCATTCATTCTCCTCTGCACCATGATATTGAATTGTTTGTTTTGGCTCCTGAAGCCACACTTACTGCTTAACTCTGCAATCCAGGCTTTATTCACAAAGATCCCACTCGTTCCTACACTAAACTCCAAGAAACAACTTAGATTTTTATTCTGTTTTGTAAATGTGTACAACAATACACACAATACACACTAATAACCATTGCTCTGTGAATGTCAGAGGTAGCTAATAAGAACAGTCTCTATTTGAAGTCCCTGGAAAGCTGTCATTAGTGGTCACCCAGAACTAAAACTGACTACAGATACATTACAGATACAATAATGGACTGTGTTTGCAGGTACTTTGCTGCACATGTCAGAGACCTCGAGTCTTTCTCTGGTTTGTGTTGGAATCACATAGCAAATTGCACAAGAGGGCAACAGCAGAGAATATGATGCACACAGTGCACATAGAGAAGTGAAGGAGTGCTGTATGCATGTCCACATAGTACAATCCAACGGTCTGCAGACACATTACTGGGTCATGATGGCGAACAGTTTTGAGTCAGTAATCCTGTTTACTCAAAGAGATCAGAGGCAGCAGACAGGAAGAGACGATGATTAACACCAGTCTGAATTAGAAAACAGCTGACGTCTTTGTAACTGCTCACACACTGAGGAAATGAGTCTGTGTAGTGTGACTTTTACATGTGAGTTCACAAGTCTTTGCCAGTGTAGAATAATCATTGCTTTGCACCATTAAACACACATGCTGGTGACCGTGTGTGGATATGTTAAGGAAGACCGTAAACTCGGGGATGCCATTCAATTTTAAAGTTTAATGGAATTCTTCAATTATACACACGTGGCCCAGTTCTGCCTGATGCTTACATTTGGGGCCTGTCTGAGCACAATGAATATTCATGAGAAACTATATGGATCCACAGGGAGAGGAAACAATCCAGCATGTCCTGAAAATGAGGCCTCAACAGATAAATGTGTGGGTGTGTGTATAGAGTGTATATAGTGGTGAGGGCTGTGTTGCTTTAAAATCAACTGTCAAACTTTAAGTGGCAGTTTCAGTTCATATCTGATGATGATCTCCTGATACTTACACTGAGTATGAATAGTATAAGGTATAAGTATCCTAAAAACATATTGTTATGCGACAAATGCCACCATGTTGCAAGCTAAAAATGACAACTAACAAGTTAGTGTGCTCAGTGTTAACAGTGTGTAGACTGAGCATGCAACTACATGCTAAATATTAGATGCATAAACATCAAAATGCAGACTGGTCCTGAGCCTGATAAGCTGAGGCCACTGCACAGAAGATAAACCATTCTGATTTAGGTAAAGACACATCCAAGTCAAACATTTTTTGCCTGGGTGGTTTTCTGGAGTGAAATGATTCAGAAGGGCCCGAGACATTTAAACTAACACTTCTAATGTGGTACAAATATTTTCAACTGTTGAATACAGATATTCAGTGTGTACCATAACTACAACTACATGTAAAGTGAGACAGGCAGGTGGTATAAGCTGGTCCAGTGCACCAGACAAGGTGTATGAGCTGAGCATCAGCATCACTAAGAGGTTCAGGTGTGTGCCTTTGCTGTTTATGACAACTCCCCATGAAGCACTGATCCCACAACACACACACACACACACACACACACACACACACACACACACTTTGAGTGATTAAATAAACACCCTGACAGGAAATTGAGGCTGCAACAAAGATGAAGGCTCACCAATCTCAGGGGAGCAGGTGTGTGAGTCAGTGTTCGCGTCTGGGAACCAAACTAATGTCACAAAGTCAGAGGCAGGAGGAAGCTGGAGCTCACATCTGGTAAGTCAGTGTCAGTTAGATAACAACGCTAGAGGCAGAATAAAGTCTGGTCTGGACAACTTCCTTACACAGACGTTGTGTATAATATAATACACATTGTGTATTGTGTTGTTCTCCTTATACATGTACTTTTTTATTACAAAGCAGCACTGGGACTTTTTATTTCACTTACCTGTTGTGTTCCTATTTAGAAACATATAAGTAATAAAGGTAAAGCTGGACTCAGTGCTCACTCTTTTTTTATGGATCAGTGTTCATAGATTGGTCCATACTCAGCACTACAAAGTTCTTTGAAAGAGAAAAGCTCAGTCCTCTTCCCTGCTTTCAGTTTTGTCTGGCTGACTGAGAGATCTTCGATTAACCAGACTGATAGCCTCAGCTAATGTCCACACATCAATAGCCCTGGTGGTGAGTAATTAAACCACCTTGTGTCAAATCAAACAGACCAATCCTTTAAAGGAGAATCTGTGAGGACAGCAACAGCTGAAGTTGTTAAATTACCTCACACTTTAGTAACAAACATTTATGTGTGAAGAAAACATGAATTGACACCATCTACTCTCTGTCTGTCAAAATGCTGCCTCACACTGAGCTTGAAGGCATCAGAGTGTGTGCCTGATGTCTGCATGTGAAGGCAATGTGGAAACCAAAATTATCAACTGTAAACTTTCAAGCAAACTTCAGCCATTAAGTGTAACATTGCGCTCCTGTTCTGCTTCTGCTTTACTGTACAAGTTTAAAAGGTTGTTCTTCCCCTGCAGGATCACTGTGAGGTCACAGAAATGTTGTCATGGCAGGAGTGCACTGGCTCTTCCACTTATTATTATGTGCTTTGGATGCGAGTGTCAGCTGAATGCCTGGAAGGTAAAGATACAGAAACTGTGCAGCAGGCATGCCCAGAGCAGGGCCAAACAAACAGATGAGTCGAAGCTCTCAAAAGAACAGGGTTTGTTTTTTCTCTCTTTTTTTTGCCCAGTTTCTGTTATGTTCTCTCTGCATCAAAATCCCCTGGCCATTGTTCAGCAGCAAGCTGCATCTCTTCACATGTTTGGTTATTGTTCAATCACAGTGCTTCTACCACCTGCCCACTCCTTTAACAGACCATGCTGGCTAACATGTTATATTGAAATGATCTCCACAGTAATATGCCTCAGCCTCCCACAGCCATGCAAAATATTAATCTACTGTAAAGTTGGGTCTACCGCTGGTTAAATTTTAGTAGCTAAACATTAACATTAAAACGATAAGGGTCATACAGACCGATAATGGACCTCTTACAGTTAATTTTAGGATACCTAAAACCATTTAGAAAGCCTGAGCACTTGACTCATACCACAAATTTATTCAAATTCTGTACTGTACGTGACGGAGATTTCAATAGTTAAGTTTTAAACTGAAAGTGGAGCAGAGGTTTGCTAAGGATAAGTTAGAGTGAAAATAAACAGGAATAAAGATGCATTAATATGCAAAACAAACACAAGGAAAGAAAGAAAAGAGACTAAAATCACTCTGGTGTAATGGGACACTCTGTACAGTAAATGTATAGCTCAGGTCTTCAGAGACCTGGGACCACATTAAACAGTGTCTAATTAATTCATTCTATTCAATTAAGCCCTCAACTACTACTCACCTTCCTATTCCTCAAACTATTTGTTTTTAACCACACTAGTAGCTCCATTGGACTATTTTAGTCCAGGCTGAGATATCTCAACAACTACTGGATGGATTGTCATGAAATCTAATTCAGACCTTCATGTTCCCCAGAGGATGAATCCTAACAGCTGTGGTTATCTCCTGACTCTTTTTTGTCCAGTAATTTGGTTTATGATCAAATGCCTGTGAAAAGATTTCCCATCTGCCTCAACTGGACTTTTCTGGTATTTAGTGCTAATTAGCAAACCTTAGCATGCTAACACACTAGACTAAGATGGTAAACATGCTGCTAAACATCTGCGTGTTAGCATTGTCACAGTGATTTAGCTCAAAGCATCACTGTGTCTAACCACAACTTCAGAGCTACCACTACGGCTGTGACTCTTAAGGTTAAAATTTAAGATTAAAATTTCAGACCTGTTAAAAGCTTGCGGTTCTCTAAAAAGTTTACAGGTACAGTAGAAAATCTTGGTGTAGAAATCCTTCATGCCGTGCAGGCAGCAGGTATTACAGGTAATGTGTTCCTGTCTGGTCTCACTCTGTGTCACTGATACATCACAATGTTAATTAATGCAGATGCAAAAATGAGAAAGTCTGTTATGTTGGTGACCATCACAATAACATGACGCTGCACTGCCTGCCTGTCAGGTGTCAGGTGTGAAAGTGAAACTGTGCCTGAAGCAACTGATGATGATGATGATGATGATGATGATGATGATGATGATGATGAGCGTTTTGCGCCACAAGACAAATGAGATGATTCTGAGGCTGAAGTGAAATGAAGCATGATTATAACGATGCTCAGGACCTGAGCGTGACTGCACCCCACTTTTGGAAAAGACATAACTCAGTGTTCTGTAACTGGGTCGCTTCTTAGCTCTGAAATGTGTAGAAATGTTTGACCAGACACCAGGGTATTTAAGGGTTAAACTTACAATTTCTCTTCCTAAAATCAGCCAACATGAGAGGATGAAGACAGGAGTGTATCTGCGTTAATGGAACACTCAGATGTCACAGCAACAATGCCCAAAAAATTATTTCCAGTTGTCTATTGTGTCTGAAATTCAGGACTGAGATGAATAATGTTTTCTCTTTTAGATTTCTAAAGGATGAATAACAATATGACGTGAATAAGAAGTCAGTGAGTGGAGGCCAGGGTAGAAGAAGTCCCACCACACTGTGTCTATGCTTCTTGAACAACATGATTTTTTTTCTGTCAGGTATTATCACTGAGAGGAAGAATAAGTGTGGCATCAGTGGAGCCAGCACGGAACAAATACAGCTTGTACCACAGCACATCAGTATCAGCTGGAGCAGGGACGGAGGGATCAATAAACCTCCCAGGAGTAACAACCCGAACAGACAACCTGAAGTACAGAGTCACTCTGTGGTCAGTCTGAGCAGCTGTTGGCCAGGAGAATAACAACACTGCCTCCAGTACCAAAAGAACATAAATCATCTGTGAGAACAAGTGAAGCTATAAAGACAAGAATAATGCTTTTTTTTAAAAATCAGAACAGCTGTGGATGCGTTCAAAACAACACACTGCTGGGGCAAACCCCCTGGCACACATCTAGTCTGTTTCCATCCACAGTAAAGAAAGAGTGCACATGAAAGTGACAGTGGACGATGCAATTCATCTCAGCCTGACACATATTGACACAAGCAGCGCTCAGATCCATCTTGTTGTGACAGTTTTCTCTGCTGCTGCTTCTTGTTGTCCTCTCAACTTGAATAAGCAAAATGTGTATGAAGGGTATGTACTGACATCTCCTCTGACATGATAACACCCCTCTCTGCACTGCTATGTAGGTGGCTGCTGCGAAAAAGTAAAAGTGCAAAAACTGGGAGGAAAAAATGGTCCCTACCTGACAGTCAATGAGGTGTGAATGTTAAAATGTGTCCAGATATTGATTTTACATTATACTATTTCATACCATCATTTCACCGGGGAAGACTGAGTGGTAGTTCAATCAAAACCTTCAAGGATTTTAAAGGATTTCCTGGTTGTCTGTGGACAGGTTTGTAAATGTCCTTGGTTAGTTGCTCAGACTCTTAGAAAGCATCACATCTTGTTGCATCTCTTCAGTGCAGCCTTCAGCAGTCTGTAGAAACTACTAACTGGATTCCTACTGAAGCTGTTTGTGCAGCAGACGGTACAGCTTTTTACCATTTTATCATTTTGTACATTTCTCCCCATGTGAATACAAGACAGCAGATGCTCATATGTGGTAAGTGTGACTATGTAAAACGCTCGAAACCAAGTATTAAATAGATGAAGTTACAGAAATCACATCATTTCAGTTAAAGCATCTTTAACATGGATGTTTGTTAGTTTTATAATTTTACTGATTTCATTTATAGCAAATAAGAATCTGGCGATAATGTTTTATCTAAGTTTATCTGAGGTCGTTTTAACCCCAAAACAACCAGAGCACATGGTTCCTATTGGCTGTTTAAAAGCAACATACTGTGAGCTCTGACTGTGTAGTCCCACTCACTGAACTGAAACACGCCCCGAGCAGTATATCTTACCCATGATCCCTGGCTTCTGCAGTAGGAAGTGCTGTGGCTGTAACAAACACACCAAACTCTGTTTCTAATTCTTGATATTTCCATCAGTTTACTGGCTGGACATAAGAGATGAACGCTGGTTTTAATTACTTCTAAGTCTTTTTAACTGATCTACAGTTCAGCATTGCTCTTTAACTTGCTGGGCCTGATTCCAGCAGTTTAAGCTGCTGACTTCACTCAGTTAGAGGGAGATCGTACCTGATCACCAAAGTTACATAGAGCAATGACAGGAGTTCAGGACATGAGTGCATTCTCCGTATTACAAGTCAGTGTACAATCAAAGTGATTCTTTTATTTTAAAGGTGAAATAGTTACCTAAAGTTGTTTTAAGTACTCTCAGACAGACAGTCGCTGCCATCACCACCTCCATTGTTAACATGTGGCTGTTTACCGCTGCAATCCAAGTCGATTTTTTCAACTTCCTGCTGTTGCTCGCTGTGTGAGTATGACAACCACAGAAACCACACTGAGGTTTCAAACCACGCAGGAGCTAATTTTACGGGTATCTGAGTTCCCTGAATTAAACACCTCTTCACCGGCAGTGAGCAAACACATCAATTAACAAAAAACAGTCTTGGAGCAATATCCGGTTCAAAGTTTGATAATGTGATCTGGGCCAACAAACACATCTCAAACTTTTAATGAGCATTGTCATTGTCTTAGATTTCTGTTTCAGTATTCTTGCCTTACTTTGACATCTGTTACATTTAGAGCTTGTTTGTTTACTTAGTTTTTGTCTTTATAAACATATATTGTGTATACTGTGTCTGGACGAAATATTCATTACGTTAAATGACAATATTAAACTGAGATACACATCAGGTTTTCAGACACATTTTCCCAATTACATACGTGCTATGCTAAAGTAAATGTGTATATCTGTGCTGATCTGGTCTGTGAAGCTCTGCTGAGTCGTTTTGCAGGAGGACAAGACGAGAAGCAGAGCATAAAAAATTCATACAATATAACCATGTCTACCTCTCCCTCCCCTGAGACAGAGAATTAGATAGTGACCATGTATACTACATTGCATCGCACTCTTTAAAAGCATATACTTGCTCAACTGAATATCTAAGTTTGTATTAAAAGTTAGGCTCTAAAATAATATAAAAACCTATAAATGAATCATAAAAGACTTTCAAGTTTATCAAAAATACTAAAATGACTATAAATGTGTTGGTGTCCACAGTTAACTACATTATTCACATTTGGAAACCTCATTATGTGGAGGGCTTTTGGTTGCCTTACAATTGTAGCTGCCAAAACTTTTAATCCCAAACACATCTTAAATGGGATTAGGAGTCTGTGGATATTTTGATTCTTCCATAAGTCTGTTGATGGACTTTTTAAACCATCTGGGAGAAATTTCTCTTCTAACGTCGTTTCTGGAAGACCCGCAAAAATTCAGCTGGTCTGCAGAACACTGAAAAGATTAGACTGGAGTGGGTTCAGCAGGAGGAGGCAGAGACGTTGAGACTGTGAAAAATATTTGAGGATCTCTCAAGGTCATTCTGTGACAAGTTTATAAATGTACAGAGTTATATTCTTTGTATTAACGTCTTATATATCATCTGATGTGACATGGGTGTTTTTGAGCTCCACAGATGGAGGACAATTGATACCATTCAGTTGCATATATTTCAGTAATTCATTCTCTCTGCCCACTTATTCACATGCACGGTCACAGGAGCTCGAGCTTATCCCATCAGACACTGGATGCAGGAGGACACTGATAGGCTGCCAGTCCAGACACAGACACACACACTCACATTCACACCTAGAGGCAGTTCAAGGTTTCTGATGTAGGAAGAGCTTAACTTACCCTCCATCTTTCTCAACCTGTTCTGGCCAGTGACCCTCTTCTTCAATCACACACAAACTGTACTTTTTGTCACTGCCTTCAAGGATGAATCACATGACCATTTTCGGCTGGACCAGCCCTTCAAACACCAAAGTCCATGAGTGACAGAGTTATACCACTGGTCTGTCAGCTATTAGACTTTTCCCATCAGCCATTGCTCTGTCAAATGATTTGATGCAAACAGTTTCTACTATATCATCAGGGAGCGTGACTTGTTTCTGTTTGAAAATTGAAATTGGCAGGACAACATTTTTAATCTGTGCTTCCCAAAACTGTTGAAAAATAACTAAAAGCACTGGTGTGATAGTTTACTGTTCTGCCACCAGTATGGTTAAGATCAGGTTGGTTTTAAATCTAAAAGGTTAAGAAAAGGTCAGGGTTAGAAAATGACTATGTGATTATGGTTAAAAGAAAATAAATATAACAGCAGTCAAGGTCCATCCATTCGACCCAACCCCCTCCCAACAAGGATTTGAAACACTCTTGCTTCATGTTCCTTACACCTGACACTTAGACCTCCCCAATATGAGAATCCACTGGGGTCAAATCTAAGAAAGAATAATTCAAAAACACTAGTATACTGTACAGTCAGATACAAATTAAATTCATTTTTTAAATTTTTCAAACACATATTTCCAATCTAGTCACAATCTGACATGCATCCTCCCTTGACCATTCACCTTTCCTGCTCCAATAGAAGGTGCAAAAAGTTTGTGCTTAAATATCAATTTTTTGACAATCAAAGAAACAAAAAGTGTTTTGTATCACAAAAAGCAATCAACAGTAAGAAATGTAATGTACACAGCAGTCAGTCTATTTGTTATTGCAGATGTAATGTTGCACTTACAAAGATGGCAATGGTGCTAACCACTGTGCCACCAATGTGCCAATTGTATTCTATTGCACTAATTTAATTGCAGATGTAAGAAGCAGCTACAGATTATTTTCATTGTCCATTAGGCCATTTTTTCACTTCATTAATACATCTTGTTGTGTATAAAAGGAAAAGGAACAAAAATGTAGATCACAAACTTTCACAGCCCAAAATGATGTCTTCAAATGTCCTGTTTTATCTGACAAACAGTCCAAAGATATTCAGTTTATGATCATATAAAACACAAAAAACAACATATCAAGCAGGAACCAGATTTAGCAGGAACCAGCAAAAATGATAAATTTTTGCTGATAAATAACTTTCAAATAAATCAGTTATCAAAATGTATAGTTTTCTGTCGATCGACTACAAGATTAAGAATTTTAGTACTATGCCAGTATGTTCATAAGGAGTGAACAGTGAGACAAGGGTTGATGGTTTTTTCAGCAGTCCAAACAGACATGAGCAGCATATGGGAGAGTCTCCTGTTCCCTTTGTGATACATGAGCTGTGACAAACAAGGTCTGCAGATATGGCGCCTTTGGACCCACTGCACTCTTACAAATGGGCATGTAGCCATGGACATGTCCATATGTATGCTGTGGTGTTGTCAGAAACACACACACTCTCACACACACCACACACACACACACACACACAACACACACACACACACACACACACACACACACACACACACTTAGTGTAGTGAGTGACAGCCTCAGCCAAGCCGTGTTATCTGAATAGTGGCTCCTATTTCTGTGCTGTCAAACGAAGCAGCGAGCAGAGCGGTGTTCGCTGCACCTCATCTGCCTCATTACCCCCTCAGCCTCTGTGATATGGTCACTGCTCCACTCACCACTTGTGTCTCTCTCTGTCTTAAACAGGTTCAACTCGGATTAATGAGTAGGCTGCTCACAGATTGGGTTCTACTTAGAGAGTAAAGTGCTATCTGATGAAGCGGTGTCTCAGTTGTGAATCATGCCCTTGATTTCAGTACTGAAGTGCCAACATTTGTGGCACCTCCTGACATAATATTATTGTAAAGATGAACCAGGCTCTAACTCTGTAATATATTCATATTATATCACATAATTCAGTTCTCCCATTAGAGGATATCAAATGTCAAGGGCTGGTGATATTTCAACACGATACAAAAACTGGCTGTAAATGATGCACATGACTCCTCAGAGGCACAGAGAGAGATTTGGCTGAGAGGGAGAAAGGGTCTCTGGGCTGAACACACTCCGTCTGCCACTCTACTCTCCACCACCTCCTCCCGTCCCCAAAATCTGTCCCTCTGTCCTCAGTGTTGTAACTGAATGCACTGTAGCAAAACACATGGACAAGCTTATTATCCCAATTCCAACACTGTCTGATATATTATAAAATAATATAAAATTTTGACAGAAAATATGAGCACAGCATTTATTCACTTTTAAAATCTAGTGAATAAATAAATCTTTAATACATGAAGAGAATGAAAAGCATCTGATGTTCCTCCCTGAAACTCATAAATACTAAAATAACTTTGAGGGGAAGTCCAGCAGAATATTCTACATCTGCAGAACAGTTGAAATGACATCAGTTTAATTTCCTTTTTGCTCATTCACACAAAGCATGACTTATTAATTTTAACAGTCATATTTTGGGTGAATGACGAAGTACTGAGAGTGTAACCCATAACTTTCTGAACATTCATACAACTGCACAGAGAGCAAACTGATCATTGTCATTGTTATAATGTCTTATTTAAGTTTCATCACCTTCATAGTTGCTGGTGGGTCTGATTGACCAACCCAGTATCTACAGGATTTCACGTTGGATGAATCTGCAGAGCAAGATTCACATCCAGTGTCAATACAGGGCAGGGTGTACTTCATGTAGCAGACTGGAAAGAGTGTGGAGGTGTATGCACCAGATCTTCAAATGAGAGGCTACAGTTCATGTCCCATCATGACCTACCTAATCATAACCATATCATCACTGCTATGCACAGAATCAACATTATTTCTGGTTGGACTGACACTCCAGGTAACCTTAATTGAACTGTAATCATTGCTGACCCTGAGACCTTTCTCATTAGGCAGGATTATTAGAATTACAGCATAAAACCAAGAACATCTTCAGATGATAAATAATAGGTTCACATTTTACATGTCTGTGTCAGGTGTCAGGTGTCCACATGAACACTAAGACAGGTTTTGCTCTTGGTCAATAAGTGATTCCCTAATAATGCACTTCCAAAGTAAATGATGGGGGACTAAATCCATTGACTAAAGCCAATATGAATATGAATATGAAACTATCAAGTGAATTCTGAAGTTAGTCATTTAAGTTTGTAATTACCAGTTGTGAAGCATGTGGAGGTTTTCCTCCTTTTTTTTGGGTGGTGGTGGGGGGGTTATCAAGTGAACTCAGTAATCCTGCTTCATCAAACAGGCCCCAGAAATATTTTCAATATTTGTGTCTGCTTGATGAAACTGTCTTGTGTTTCCTAAATTCTCTGAGCTGCAATGTATTCAAATCACTGTGTATTTGTTTTGTGGTGTGACTCTGTTTCTGTTTCTTTTTGAAATGTTGTCAATTTCAGATTTGTGACTTTTTTTCCTGATCGGACGTCTTCATCTGGACCTCACATGCAGAATCTGGATGCATTATGACAAATATAACATCCAGTGCTTACAGAGCATGACCTGTACCTGGAACTAAAAGTCAGGATATCTCACTGATTTTGGTCTTTCTCTTTTCATCTGTTCCTTGCTAGTCCTCAGACTTTATGGAAGAACAATACAACTGTATGGAAGCAGAGTACAGAAGAGAAGATGTATCAAAGCTTTTCTCTGAACACAGCTACCTGCTGCTGGATATGACACTACACTGAGAGTGAATCAAAAGGGTGAAGGTGCAGGTTGTAAAACCAAGATACTACCGCTGTCTGAGGGGAAATGTCTCACTACAGTCATTTAAACCATTGTTGATATCAAAATATTGATTAGTGTAACTTTAACTTTGAGCCCTTCTGAACAATGACTCACTGCTACATTATCTACCTGACCCAGCAGTTTTAACTGGAAATAACATGTATTCAAAACACTGTCTCCCTTTGTCAAATCACACAGCAAGGGAGTTAAAGTCAAGTCAGACAAGTCTTCACTGATACAGAGACACAATGTACCTGAGACAACAAGTGGGAACTGAACCCTATTAACCCTTACTTCCTGTGTGTGACCTCAGCAGTAGGTCCTGACGCTACCTGTTAAACTGCAGCACATACAGTATGTGAGGGATGTACAGTGTATGAAGGACAGCGTTGAATGTCTTTAAGATGTCAGTTTTCTGCCACGCTGTTCAGCTCAAACTATTTTCCACAAAAACTACCTTCTTCTTCTGCTTTCATGGTGTTTATAATTATATTATTATTAACCATGCTGACATGACTCCACCCAAATGGGCCTCCGCCTCGCTGAATTTCCCTCCTTGCTTCCCTGACTCATCATGATGAACACTGCCATCCCTCCGCCCAGCCCTTCCCTCACTTCTTTACACATTGCTCATGTCTCTGCAGATGAGATGGTGTAAAGAGGCCAACACACAGCGGAGTTCCTCCAAATTGAGAGGAGTCTAAATGGAGCGTAATAGGCCATCCTCCTTTTCTTCTCTTCTCTTTTTATCTGCTCCGTCACTCTCTCTTCCCACTCTCTCCCTTGGTGATCCTCGTTGCTCGGCGAGTGACTGAACACTTATTTCCCCAAGAAGCTGATGCATGACAATTAATTAACTAAAGGCTTGGTGGGTTCTCATTACTCCTTGAAATTGTGTGTGTTTGTATGTGTTCACGAGTCGCAGTGAGTCGGGTCAAGAAAACAACAGATGCTGCCTCGTGTGCAGGGTTTTACAAGGTGTGTTAGCTGCAGAAAAGGCTCTGAGTGTTCCGATATAAAATGACAGATGGAATTAAACATATAATACAGAACCATGAACAGAGTTCAGACCTGGAGAGATGAGAGGAGAGGACAGCCAGCAGCTTTCTGTGATGAAGCAGAGCTCACAGAGAGTTAAAGCGTTGCCAGTGGCATCGGCAAGTCGTTTAAGGCAAACCAGTGTTTCCATAAAGAAGTAATGAAGGAGAGAGAAAGAGAGAGATGGTGTTTTTCTTTCCTACAGATACAGTATTCCTCTTCCCTTCTTACCAGGAGATGATATCTAACTATATCTTCTCTATCTGGATCTTATTGGTAGATTTAAGTTTTATACATGTTGCAGAGGTTTATGGTGACAAAAAAATAGGTCTAATTGGAGTAAAATGTTGTGTTTCACTGTATGTTGAATATTGTACCAAACAACAAATCCAATGAAGCAGTGATTCTGTTTGGAGACCTTGAATCCAAGAATGAATTTTCCGAGGATGTTGTGAGCACCAATAATTCAGTACCAAGTCGATGGCAAAATTCTGAAAACGGGATGTTATTTTTTTCCATTGTACCATAGGTATCAAAGGTACCATAGATGTCATAGGTACTGCTGGTGTGCCAAGAGTTGTTGCAATTGAGGTGGATCATCAGGGACAAGTTTCAGCCAATATGCAAACAGTGTCACAGCATTTCAACCGAAAGGAGGAAACATCTCAAACTTAACTAAGCAGCTCAAAGAAGGAATCAGGATCTGTGCAGAGAATTCAGGGTGAGGGAGTTTCAGTTGTAAACTACATATAACAACATGTTGTCAAAATGAAATGTTTCCACACACAACATTCACAAAGGCTAATGTTATCTTGTTTAGGCTAACATAGTGATAGCTCATAACGTCATTACCGCTCAGTCAACATTTATAATGTTGACCTTTTAAATGAATACATTCACACTATTGCTCTGTCACCATGCTAGTCAATTTAAACTGCTTCTGCTGTTTCCACACTGACTATATATAGTGTGTGTCTGTGTGTGTGTTGATTTTTTGCTGTGGTATCAAATTTGGTATCAAGAATTGTAGAATTTCAGTGGTATTGGTACGAACTACCAAACATCTGGTATCTTGACGTCCCTACTTGACTCCTTACATTCAACCTGTCACTGCATTTAAAAACAGCTTATAGAAGCATCTTCTGAAAATGCATATGACTATTACAAAAAAATGACTCAAGAGACTTCAACGCTCCGCAGAGCTGAAGCAATTAATCATTTAATCAGTCAACAGAAAAGTTATTAATCATTTAAATCTTTTAAATGTTCTAATCTAGCTGGAGATCAGAAAATGAACTTGAGTGTGACGTCTGATCTGCAGTGCAGAGGTGTTTAACTGTCACATCTTCACCTGACTGAGACTCACTGAGTAGTTGACTTTGCCAGTGTGCACAGTAACAAACATACAACAGCCTGGAGTGTGGTGATGTTTTACAAATGGTCACTATAAGTCTTCATAGTATTATACTCACACTCCTCAATAACTCACCCTCTGATTGGTCGATCAACAAAACATTTATTAATTGGTTTAGTTTTGGTGTCACAACAAACCAACTAAAAAAAAAAAACCTCTCCAGTTGTCCACTGGAGTCCAAATGGTCTGACAGACAGATAAGTGGCAGGAGATGATTCAGTTGAAAGCCATATCACAGCCCTGCAGGACAGAGCAGAAAGTGTTTTTCTGTCATAGACATCAGAGCCGATGCTACAGCTTCATTGTAAGAAAGTAAACTAATAACACTGAGTTTTCCCAAAGGCACTTTATCAAAGCAGATTCTTCTACTTACTGTTTGTTATACAGGTGAACTTGTTTTTCTATGGAGAGGTGTGAAGATTTGTTTTCTGAGAAATAACTGTTAAATCCTACAGGAGTGTTTGCCAGACAACAGGCAGGTAAGTCCACTTGCAGTGCCAGCCAGTGCTATCTACCAGGCCAAGCATGCCACAACAGACCTGTGTTAACCAGAACATGACCTACAGCTCCTGTCTCTCTTTCTAGGTTTTTTCATCATTCTTCACACAACTACTCTCTCCTTTTGTGAGTGCAACACCCTGAATGCCTTCAAGGAAACAGTTGGCCTTAAGGTGTAACCAGTTAGATCAGCTGTTAACACTTTTGTCTTTAGACATGGTCTGACGACACGCTGTACAAACTATCACCTTTATAATCACCATCTCACTGTCTGTTGCTACTAACACTCAGACTATGTTCACACTAAGCTGGCTAAATCTGAAAGCACCATGTGAAAACAACTTTTCATTCACATTTTTTGTAAACATTATTGTCTACACTGGAAGATCAAACCAACTCTTGGTCAACCAACAACTAAAATATACATCTGTATCAGGCAGATACAGCCTGGTAGATTTGTTGAATCTCAGCAGGTTAAACTTCTACTCTATATTTTCTCTCTATGATAAGTCACACTGTGTTTAAAATATCCAAAGCCCCAGTTTGGTTGCTGCTGTTTTATTTCTGTACCCTTTGTACACAGGGAAGAAACAGGCCATGCCTTGTACTCCAGCACAAAGTGTTTGTAAAATGCACAGTCCATCTGACCCACTGTATGCTCTGTTGTCAACAGTAAACTCAGCTATTGCTCTCATCATGAACACAAAATAGAGCAAATCATAACGACACTGCATCACAATGCATTTAGAAAAGCTCTGTTTTGGAGAGTGGAAAGTTTAGGCTAATTGTGGATGGAGAGTCAACACAGAGAGAAAACTGTTCAAATTCAGCTATCTTCATGCAGACATTCTCTCAGTAGGATGTTTACTGCACTGCTTCCTGGCATCCTGGCCTTAGGAGACGGCAATTTAATGAGATTCTTTAGCCACTGACCCTCCAGTCATGAAGCTTTTCTCTAACCTTTATGTGAATGCCTCTCAGTGCAAAGCAGTCATAACATATACACAGTAATTGTTATTGGCACCTACAGAGTCAGACAATGGCCCACTCTGGCCTCTTTCCCCTCCTCACTTACGATGCCAAGGCACAGGGCAAACAAATGAAAAAGAGGCTCCAATAATGGTCAAAGCGATAAAACCTTTCTGCTTTTGTGTGTGAGCTTGAGACCTCGGCGGAGCCTCCATTCGCCTGTATCTCCCAGCAGATAAGACAGAGAATCTCACACATCTGCGTCTCATATCACACTCCACAATGGCACTGGTCACAAAACCCACACTTGGTCTCCATTACACAAATGTCACACCTCATCCCTCTGCAAACGTGAAGGTTTCTGCAAAATCCAAGCCCAGGTCTATTCTGCTGTTTATCTTATCAATTTTCGAGCAGGAGCTAGATGAAAACAGGGGGAAAATGTGCTTTTTGTGTGTGTTATATTAGCAGTGCATCACATATTACACTCTGTGTCTTCTGCTGTTAGTTCCCATTCCCTTTTCCTGCTCCTGTGTACTTTTTGGTGTGAAATTGCTTTTCTTCTGCTCCTAACTGCAGTGCACATCTTGATCGGAGAGGAGGCACAATCCATTCTGTGTGTTAAATGCCAGAGAAGGTGGCAGCCCCTTAAATGAAAGCAATCATCAGGCCTTATCTCAATGGCTGTTTTGTACGTACAATTGCCGCCAGCAAATCTATTAACTAGCCATCCCAATTAGATTCTAGGAACAAGAAGAGACGAAAAACGTGAACATACTGCCAACGAACACAGAGACCACAACTGCAGAAGAATAACTGATAACATTTATAATTTGTTTCTCTATGGTGAAAAAAAATCAGGCGATTGCTCAGATTGAAAGAAATGATTGAATATTGTGCACTAGATTCAAACTGAACAAATTTCATGATTTCTGCTTCAAAGACCATCACTGCAGCCACCACAGGTGTGAATATAAAAGAGCAAATGTCTTTTTCTTTGCCTTTCTGATTGAAAACACTTGAGGAGGAATATGTTGTCACTGACACGATAATCTCATTCATCTAAAAGTGTCGTCTTCAATCTGTCCATCACAGTCAGTATCAGTCATATTGTTGAACATCAGAACACAAACATCTTAATCTTCACGGTTTTCAAGCTGCAAATCAAAGATTAGAGTTTATTACGAGTGTGTGGCTTCAACTGAGGCTCACGCAACAAAGGCCACATTTACATGCATCTCACAACACAGGATGCCATTGAGGAATTAATATGATTAAGGCAAAAACCAAACAGTAATTACACTGTGCTTATCTGACAGTTGAAGCAAGTGTAAGCAGTGACATATGGAGTACAACAGTTAAATCTGCACTGATATATTAAACTCTCAAATAGTGTTCTGGTCTTTTTTTTGCTCGAGAGAGAGAGAAACAGACCTTTACTATCACAGAAAGATTCATCTCAATCACCAGTTGATTGCACTTCTACTATTTCTTTTTTTATTTTTCTATTTATCCTGCGTTAAGCTGCTGTCAATGAAATTCAAACATACTTCCCTTTCCTGGTTGGCTTTTATTAGGAAACATCTGCAGGAAGTGTTGGTTTCATTGACAGAAGCTTAACACCAAACAAAAAAAAAGGCTCCAAAAAAACTATGTGTCAATAGTGAATTTAAAAAGTGAGTGAGAGGAGAATTTCTGGTTTAAAAAAAAACTCAGAGCAGCAGAATGGTGAGTGTAACATGACCGCTGTTCTTCTCATGGTGTTAATACTGTTTATTGATCCTTAGAGGTGACCATCATTTGTTTTGTTTGAACTCTGATTAAAGGATAAGATCGTTAACATTCTATATTTTCTTGTTTTCCCCTGAAAAGACCAAAACTTTCAACTTTTTCTTAAACCACTGACAGGTATTTGTCTTCATTAGTGTCGAGACAACTGATGACAATTTTTTGTATCTTAGTCTAAGTCCACATTCAGCCATCTAAATCTGAAAGGGCTATCTAAAGCATGTATGTCATGTACAAACTAGCATCTTCAAGTCATTTTCGCAAAGGCCTTCGTGCGTAAAAAGATGTCAGCTTTATGACCACAGTCCAAAATGGAAAGAAAAAATTGAACTGACTGTGGATGACTACTCTTCGTCCTTGGGGGGGCAGCGGCACAGGGGCTTGCAGCATTGCTTGTTATTGTGCAGATATATAGAGATAGGTCACATGTTTGGACATCAGCTATCAATAATGTTTAAAACACAAAGGCAAAATGGGACCAAAGTGGGCCACCCAATTTAAACATCGATTCCTCTCAAATCAAGAGAAAAGAAAGAGAGAAAAGCTTGAATAAGAGCAGCAGCGAAGAAACGAATCTTCCTGCTTGAGAGATCAAACTGGAGCAGCCATCGTCCCCTGATCAATAACTGTCACCACAAACACCAGGGACCACATCACCATCTCCCAGATGCAGACATCTGGGGGCAACAACAAAGTGTGTGTACTTGTGTGTGCATGTATGTGTATGTGTTTGTACTATACAAATGAGTGGGAGCCAGGAGTGAAAATAAATGAGGGGACAGGACGAGAGATGAGTGTGTATGTGTGTGTGCTGTATACAGCATAAGCACACTCCAGCCTCTCCCCCGGGTTGCTAGAAACTGTGGCTTATTAGGGCTAATTGGGTTCTTTAAGGACCTTCAGCTCATTATCTGGCCACTTTCAGCCCTCTCAGCTCTTGCGGGGTCTGATTTACCATCATGTGAATGTGGGATCTACACCCCATTTTTCAGGGTGATTCTTAAGCTCTGACTTTCCTGGCACTTAGTGACTTATCTCACACTTTGTGCCATTTTTTAAATGTGTGAATACGTGTGTTTCTGCAGTTGTTCCCTGCAGTTGTGTTAAATGGAAAATTAAATCTCCAAATGTATGGTTATTGCAGGTACTGTAATGACTGCTCAAGTCAGAGTCAGACTAAAAATCTAATTTACACCTTGTTAGCAAATTATCCACAATATAAAATTATGATCTTTTCTTATAGCAAGCCACGTCTGACATAATTTACAGTTGGCATATTTCAGTTATACCTGTTCACTGTTAATCAGTTCTCAAGTTACCTCCTCATATTGTATGTTTTATTTTTACCTTTTTTGCGTGATTACATCACAAACTCATACAATGGATTTACAGTAAATGATGCAGGCACATACTCCATCACTGTTTGTACATTTATCTTGTCAGCAGAAGCCTCTGTGTTTACTCATAGCTCTCCTACAGTCATATCACAGCTGTGCTAAGCTACTGTTAATGCTAACCAAACACTTCCTGCTGCCACTGCTTCACATTGCTGAGCAGCCATATATGCAATACATCTGACACTAAGGTCAACAAAAGGCAATTTTTATCAGTGGATTATTTATTTATTTATTCATTTTTTGCACAGGAGAAATGGAACAAGCAGCAGCTACAGTGAGCTGTTAGATAAAGTGCTGAAGGCTCTTAAAGCAGTTTGTCAGAACCAGCACACCTCCAACTCCTTCCTGTGCCAGCCTGGTCTCATGAAATTGTGTATGAATAACATGTCATGTCATTTCTATCCATTTTTTTTTCTTTTCATGCACCGTTTCAGACCACATTTTTAAACAAATAACCCTCACCAACCCAAACTCTAAACTCTCTCTCTGAAGGGTGTGAAATGACACATGAAAAGTCTTGAAAGTGGTGTGGTATTTGTACACAAACCCATGAGATCACGTTAGCTGCTGTGTGGAAAACATTCGTCTTTATCAAAAAACATGATAAACAGTTTGATTTGTGACCAGTTCAGGGCACGTTAACAACTCTCAGTTATTTCCTACAGATCACCAAACCGTTAAAACTCACTTGCTGTTACCATCAGTGACCACAGGTGTCACTAAATCAACCAGGACTTAAAATAACAGTAAATTCCAACAACCTCCAGTCTCAGTTTTGACTGATGACTAACACCAATAACCTGCTCCAACTAAGTGCAGAACTTTAAGAACCATGTCAAGAAAGGACAACAGCAGCAGAGGCCCAGAACCACTGTCCTACCAGCTCCTCAGTGAATCTGTGAACCTTCCTGCTCATCGATCTCTTCCCTGAATAAACTAAAGGCCAACCACAGTGCGCGTGCACACACACACACACAGAGGCAGGAACATATAGAACATGAATTATTAATGCGTCCTATATGTGGTAAAACTGGGTCAGTGTGCAGTGGTGTGTACTGTACACTGCTTCCACCAACAGCACTACAGAGAGGTACAGTGCACATTAGAAGATCATAATAAAATGTATGTAGGAATTAACAATACATATAGTTATGAGTATTGTTACTAAAACAAACTGGCCAAAATTTGCTCATCAATGACCTTTGAAATGGAGGAAACGTAAATGAGACTACAACAAAAAAAACAGCAGGTAAATTACTTCCTGTATTTCTTGAGGCAATTATTGATTAATTTGAATGAAAAATTCACTACTGGGTGGGTTAAACTAACAACTAAGTCATAAGAGAGTGAAACGTGCTTGCAGTAACATCATACCCGGTGATCTTGTTTATGTTGCTCATTAGGATCATCAATATTCAACAGAAACTGCTGAATCTCATTCAGCTGGAGTGAGGGGCAACTTTCAGTAAGACATCCTCCTCATCCTTCAAACTGTCTCAGAGACAGTGCTCTGCCTCAGTGGGACAAGTTTGTTTCTATCACAGCTGACAGATCAGTTAAAGCCAAATTCTGTGGCTTCAACTGTGATGAAACAGTTACTGCTCATGTTCATCGCTCCACTGGACATTTTTTTAGCCATGTGGCCACAGTAAAAGACCGTCAGCGATAACTTAGGTTGGTACAATATCAACAGAAACAACAGCCTTTGTGACAAAATTTAAAATGGTAAATAAATGGTAAATGGACTGTACTTACATAGTGCTTTTCTAGTCGGATTGACCACTCAAAGTGCTTCACACTATATGTCACATTCACACACACATTCATACAGAACTCTATGCATACGTGTAAGCGCTCTATAATGCATTCATACACTAATGCACACACATCGGGGGCGATTTGAGATTTGGTATCTTGCCCAAGGATACTTCGGCATGCGGACGGGAGGAGCCAGGGATCGAACCGCTGTACCTTCGTAACACATGTTATGATAAACCATGACTTCACTTAAACCACCAAAGAGTAACACAGTCCTGGACACTGGACCTTAAGGAACCCAAACACGTTCGTAGGTCAAATTCTGTATTCATGCGACGTCAGCAGAATGGGGAGAACAGGAAAAATACCAACCTGGGAATGTTCAAGTTATTCTAAGGTGGTATGGTTAGTGCTAACAGCCTGAATCAGCTTCTTTTGTTGTGTTTCGTCTTTGTATCAGTTTGTTACCAAGTGTTGGATTATGTTTTGATGTAAATGCCAGCGATGATGCATTTGCAGCCACTATGCCAACACTCTGTTGAAATGTCTGTATTTCTTTTCCACAGGTTGGAGATAACCTTGGTATCAGAAATTCCCACCCAGTTTTTCCCACCCAGCAGCTCATAATTACAGTTCAAACTAAATGACGTCAATGCAGCAAAAGCTCCAACTTTAGGGTGGCCTGAGTTTGTAGTGAATGATCTGGGCTTTAATCAGAGTGTTGGAGTGTTGACTTTGTTCGCCTTTGTTCAAGGTTATCTGCCCCTGTCCCTGAGTCCTCCTGGTTTTCATTTTAGCCACCTAATCAGGAACTGCAACAACGGCAATTTGAACACCAGCGGTCCTTTGGGTCCAGAGGACCGTGACTCAGAACCAGTATCTTCAGTTTCTCTCTCCTTCCCTTTGATTTATTCTCTGCTCTGTCTAGAACTCATGCCCTCATTCTCTCTTTTCTTTGCCACACTTGCTCACTTGGCTGGGAACTTATTTGCTCACTCAAAAACTTGAACAACCCTCCCCATACACACTCAGACCTTCAGTGTTTTTTCCATGTCCCACTTTTTATCTCTAAGCGGTCATATTGTCATCTGCCTAACAGACTTTCCATGCTCATTTCTCTTGTATTAGCAGCCATCTGGGTCCAGACTAAATGAGTCCAATTAAAAAAGAAAAACAACTCATCATGCTCACAATGAAACTGCTACAATAGGTAATCTGTCTTATTGCACATCCCATGCCAACGTTCTGAGATAACAGTTAAAAAAAAAAACATATAATAAAACTAAACGCAGAGGAAAACTGACGATGAAATTGGCAGCAGCTCAGAGAAACATGTTAAAGCGCTGCCTTTTCCGCTGCTGCTGGGAGCAGTGGGGAGATGAGACAAGTAGGCAAAAGTGTCCAATCACTGCCAGGCAGAGCGATGGGGGGACAATCAATGAAACTGCATGAGATAAATGACACAGATTTAAAGGCTGCGAGATGAACAGAGAGAATAAACACTATACTGCACAGATACACAAATCTGCACACACAGACCCACACACACACAGTGACAATCACAAGCTTGGTGAGTGGTTGGATAATGTGGTATAAAAACCATGAAAACACACTGCTGCAAACAAAAGGCTCAACAAATTCTCTCTTACTACAAGTGCATGAAGTGAGATATTTCTCTGCTGCACTAAACAACACAAAAAACAAAATATCTGCATCTCTATCATTCACAAACTCCCTGAGTCACTAATACCTGCTGAATCTGACATTACTAATTATCCTTTCATAGCTTTAGCTTTACCTATACATACTGAGAAGCTGCATTCAGCACTCCAACTGCTGACTAGAGGCTATCACAGCCTTTAACCCCGTCTCTTTGTAACCTTCTCTGATTACTGACCTGTTCAAACTGCAGAATTAAAGGAAGTGGCTCAGAAAGTGTTAGGACAGTGGACATGAAATGAAATGAATGAAGTGAAGGCTGGCTTTCAGCTTTAGGGCTAATTGAGGACTATGCAGACTATTCCTTTATAGACCTAGCTTTGTGCACAGGGGCACTGTCTAGTTGAAACTGGAAAGGACAGAGTTTGAAGAATAAAATAATCCACTGACCGTGGATACACCAATCTGATCCACTAGATTGGGATCAATGCAGATACTGGCCTGATTAAGCACATCTGGCACCTGCTATGACGCGACCGACCACTTTAAATACAGCCTCTAAATCAAGGTAATTTTAAAATTCAGTGCTTACATAGTTGTGACAGTCCACCGACTCAGGTCAGCTCATAGTGCCACAGCGATCCCTGTCCTCATGTTCCCTTACAGTAGGCATGCAGATTTAAATTTGGGAAGAGGAGCAGTAGTATCAGATTGGTACTCAGTGTCTGCAGATGTCCTGAGTTAAGATATCCAAATCAGTACTGGGAGTTGAGTTTAGTTACTAATCAATGAGCATGACTGCTTCAAAGGGATGTAGGATAAGATATTTTTCTTTCATTCACAGAATTAGCCAAAAACGGTAAAAGTCAAACTCGCCCTAATAAAAACACCTCCCTCTCCCTCTCTCTCTCTCTGTTGCTCTGTATTCTGTATCATCCTGAACCAGCCCAGCTTGAGGTGAAACATGAAAAACAGGACATGCATGCTCAGGCACTCATCTTTCTTCCAGTCTATTATTCACCCCCTTAATTTCAACTATATTTTTAGCCTTTGACTGAGCCTACGTACCATTTCAGCCATAACATCCAGAGGAGAAAAGCTCTCTCCAGGAGGAGGTTCCACAGTTGCACCCAGGCTCCCTGAGTGGGGAGGGGAGAAGAAAAGGGGAGGGAGGAAACAGAGATGTCTATGGTAAATTAAATAGTGGAGCAACTAAAACAACTAAACTGCAGCAAATACGTTTTGTAAGAATGTTTTCTAGATGAGTAGCAACTCTGAATCCGAGACTGAAACCATGATACAAACATCCACATTGTTGTATCATGATACAGGAAAATGGAACCACGATGAACTGTGGATTTGAAGACTCATTGCACCTGTAATGTTCTCTGTTAACATAAAGAGGAAAAGTTCATTTAAGCATTTGTCAAGTGGCCAATATGTTGATACCAGTAAATATCAGTAAAATGTGACACACACAGACAACGTGATTGTTTTCTGCCAAAATCTCTGATCTCTCAGCTCAGTCTCCATCTGTGTTGACTCCAGCTTTATGAAACAGTTTTCTGGTTCTGTTCAGACTCTCACAGCTCCTGGTTCAGGTTCAGGGAAAGATCCTGGTCTGGTTTAATACAGAAAAGGTTCACAGTGATTCAGACACAACCTGTTTATTTACATGACTAGCCATCTTTCCCTGATTCTGAACCAAAGAGCTTTAGTCTGAACCACAGACAAGACTCTGGATGTGAACCTGGTCTCTGGTGCTACATTGTGCATCGTCACCCATTCACCTCAGCCCCCTCCTGGTGACTCCTGCTGCCACTATTATTATGCGGCTTAATTCATTCAAAAAATACACTGCCTCTGAACATAATTCAGTTAGCGATCACATTTCCTATAAAACATATTTGCAGTTTATTTGTATATAAACAGAATACAGAAGACAGTGTTGATATGGAATATGAATATGGTTTGTCTTATCTGAGACTTAAAACTAAACTAGGGAGAGTGTTTGCTACATGCAAATCCCATTTATGATTATGCAACATGTTAAACACAAAGCATCAGCATTAATCACATCAACCCATCCACCTACAAGAGTTCTCCTCCCCACTTCTCTCCCTGAAGAGAAAAAAGGGTGGGTGGGGAAGGGGGTTATCTTTTGTAAATTTTCATTTCTGCCACTGGTTATTTATTTTATCTGCTGTGTGAGCAGATTCCCAAAGATCATGGATTTCTACACATTCTGGATCTACCACTTGTTCTCTCAAGGCTGTAATCTTTCCAAATTACGAATGAATGGTTTGGTTACTCATATTAGGCAGTTTGTGGTTATGTTTCTGTTTCTAATGATAACAAAATTACATGATAACCTGAAGCACAACAACTTACAGGAGGTTCTGACCTAGAATTAGAGCTAATATATAATATATGAGCTTCCTGTACAATAACTACATTCAAGATGTATGCTCAATAGAACCTGATTACACAGTAATCTTGCTGTTGATGCAACTGCCTGCACACAGTCAAATCTCTGAGGATGGGCAGGGAGGGGAGGAGGGGGAGGAGGAGGAGGGGGTAAAACAAACAAGTAAACATCTGAAGATCAAAGATGGAATAAAAATCAGCGGTTCTGCTCTTTCCACAGTCGAATATCATCCTTGTAATCTTGAGGCACTGCGACACTTAATGACAGGATCAGCAACTACCGAGAAGCCATCACTGTGTGGGGGGTGAACTAAAAAGGGGGCTGACAATGGCTGAAAGACTGAGGAGGAAAGTAGAGGTTTGTGAAATGAATAACACAGCATACACATACAGTATGTGCCCGTGTGCGCACGTGCGCACACACACAAGCAGCGTTTCCATATGAATAAACAGAACATTTAGGGAACATCAGGATAGTGACACGTTCTTTGTTGTGCTGTCTGTACTCCAACACACTGGGTTTGAAAGGAATCTCTGAGACTTAAATTCTGACACTCAGCTTTAATTTGAAGGTGATTAAATCACCAGATTATCTGTTTAGGAACCAGAGCCCTTTTTATACACAGACCTCTAATTTTGGGAAATCAGGAGGAAATGTAAAGGTCAGTTCACCCACATTACAAAAAAAGAAAGAAAACCACAGATTAGTGTCTGACTGATGAATTGGCCCGACAGTCTTATCAAATGATTATTGCTGTCACAGAAACAATTTTACATTATCTACATATCTCAGCTGATAAGAACAAGAAACACCAGAACAGAAGTTCCAAAGATATGTTTGAGGTCATTTAGAAACTGATAAGTTTAGCTTGTAACTGTAAAATGTCCTTGGTTCTAATTCTTGAACTTAATGTGAGGTCTCCTTATCAAAATGTTTGCTTAGGTTATGTGTTTATTAAAAAAAAAAAAAAAAACCTCATGACATATTGTTATCAGATTACTTTTTTCCAGTTCACCTTCATACATCCCATCCAGATGTCTTAAAACTTGACACATAAAACCAAAACGATCTGTATGGCTGGTACGTATTGTCTTTTTTCTCAACTGATCCTTGTACATAATACTGTATTTCTATACTGTTCACTTTATAAATCCATTCCATAATGTAAAAAAAAAAAAAAAATACATCATGAGATAATACATCCTGATAATACACAACATCCTGATATGCAACAATAAAACGTCCTCTAAATCAATTTTCCAGGTTTTACAACAACATGTTTTGTTTTTTTGAATATGATCGTCCTTTTTACATTTTCTATAATTTAGCCATTTGATTGCTAGTTTCTCATGTAACTTGTTTGTTTATGTGATTTATGTGAAGTAGCTGCATTAACACTGTAATTTCCCTAAAGAAGTATCTATTAGTCAATAGATAGTCAATGATGTTTCCTCAGATGTTCAGAACTTCACTCCAGAGGCTTCTGACAGTCCCAGAAAAAACAAAACACCTCACACAGATTTAAATATGTTTTTAAATATGTTAATATGTTCAAATTTCATGTACGCAGACTTTTGTTGGGTGTTTTTTTTTTTTTTTTTGGACAGAGCCCTGGCCAACAACGCAGCACCACACCAACCAAGTCACAACCAAACAACATTTGCATTCACTAATTAGTGTAAACATCTCTTGCAGTCTTTTTAGATAATGCAGATGAGACAGAATGTCCTGGTTGCTGTAGAGCCCATTCTCTAATCCTTTTGGTGTGAGGAGTCACTTTTAAATAAATTGTAAATCCTTCAGGAGTAAAATCCTGCACTGCTGCAACTTCTCTTCAACTTATTTTCTCTTAATTTCAGAGAAATTATATCTGATATCAAATACTGCTGAAAGACATGTAGTAACCTCCTGAACTGTACAGAAAACTAGCTCAGTGTGTATCTCATGGCCTTGAGAGGTGGTTGTTTACTGTCTCAGTGCTGCTGGTGTAAACCAGGGAGGAGTTCTTGGCAACATATGCAAGGCCTTTCTCTTCAGGGAGATGAAATATAAAACAAGCACAGAAACTCGCCCTTATACTTCAATTTGATTTTCAGAATCTCACACAGACTGCATGTGAGTATGTGTTACATTTAAAGATTTTATTAACTACAGGCACAATATATATGATTTAAAACTCTACTTCTCCTTTCTACTTTGAGAGATGGATTAAAACCAGAATGGTCAGAATCACAGCAGCAGAAGCAGAGATATCCTCCTTGTGACTTTAGGGTGCATTCAGTGTTACTGCAGCCCTGCATGAAAAATTGCAGCCCCCTCACTCATTTTAATTGGGCCAGCCCATCGATGCAGTGCAGGTCCCAACACAAAAGGCTTCTGCAAAAAGAAGCAGGATTGTCTGTGAAATTTGCAGCTTGCTCAGGTTCTGCTGGACTGCAGTGAGACATCATCTGGTAAGTTGCTATGCCGGCCAGTCACTCTTGTTAGATTACAATGTAATGTAAATGATTTACTTCCATTGTTTTCTTTGTGATCATCAGGAAAACAGATGAAATAATTGCTGCAAAATAACTTCCAGGATGTCAGAGTATGTGCAGTGTTTTGGCTCATGGATCTGTTACTTACATCTGGACATCTTGGATGCTGTTGCACCAATACCTGAAACAACACACCCCCTGCTAATGCAGCTCCTTGTGTTGTCAGTTCTACACTTTTCATAATGCAACTCAATCTTGCTTCCTGTCCTAGGTTCCCAAGCACCAAGCTGAGATAAGAATTGAGTTATTTTCTTGACAAAGCTACTCCAGAGGCACCAAAGAAGATATATAAGGATTTATACTACTGAGCAGTACTCCTTATTAAGTAAACTGATCTTCATGTGTAATAATGGGTGGAAAAGCCCTTTCAGCAGCACTGACACCCACAGTGTCTGAACAAAGAGACGTGTACTTAGAAATCTCTGCTTTGTTTCTGAATCCTTCAAAAACACAATCAACAGAAACGCCACAGCAATCAGTGTTTATCAAAAATTATGACGGCAGAGTCAATGTGAAAAATGCAGATTACAGACAACTGCAAAACAAAAAGCTGAAGCCGCCCAGTCTACTACTGAATCACCAGCTCCTCATGAGGGTACCAAATGGGCTTCCCGGTAATGGAGCTCATGATATAGTAGGTATCCATGGCGACTGCATACCCATTTCACTGCTCCTAAGCGTTTTGTGTGGAGACGTATTTATAATCAAACTAGGATTTCATGGTTTTGTGACCTTGGTGTCCTGTGTGGCAGCCTAAAGCTTTGTGATTGGTGAATCTGGAGGAGAAAATAGAGCATGCAGGGGAATGCATCTCGAGGCAGGACCTTTCCAGTGAGGTAGAACTAGAAGAAACACACACACACACACACAGAAACACAAATGACCACTATAAGTAACAGAAACCCAGGAGCCCTCAGCGAACAGGGAACCAAAGCAATTGTACTGCTTTACATTAATAAATTATAGTAAACAGCTACATTTGCAGCAAAAAGCAAAGGTAACAAAGCACTACTGACCAAACACTACACAGTAACAGCTCTGCATATCTCACTTGTTGCATAACTCCACTCAAAAATGAAAAAGGTACAGTATATTAATATTGATGCTGCTACAGTTATGCATCAGATTAACCTGTCAAATGTTTTACTGGGGAAACTGTAGATTTGGGATGTGGTGCTACAATTACTGTGGCTATAACTAAACTGGTAAAGTGAATTTGCACATTTAATCGTCAGACATTCCTGAAATACTATAATCAGTGCTAAAATGTACCAAAACCACGATACAAACGTCCACAATATTGGATTATGATATGGGAAGACGTCGATACATCATAACATCGATAAACCATGGATTTGGAGAACATGTATATTCTTGGTGTACCTGGTAACACAAAGTCAATTACCTGACACTGTGGTATGACTATCAAATATGCTCAAATCACCATAAACAAAACAGGACAGTTGTCTCACATGGTCTCCAAATACAACACACTGTCTGTGTCTCTTAGATTTTATAGGGCCATCTTGTTTTCAAAATTCTGTAATTTTCCCAGTGAACTTTAGTTTATGATCCAACGCATCTGTATAAGAGTGCAAGGAGTGCTGGGTGTTAACAGATACATTATATTTTTAAAAAGGCAGATCGACCACAATAGTTATACTGTCCTCTTAGGCCACTCGTGCCAATCTCCCCTCTGCACACCACTGCTACACCTCTGCATTACGCCACAGGCAGAGATGAAGCTGACGTGGATGAAAGAACGTCTTGAGGTAGAAAGTTTCCCCTTTGTCATCTTCAACAGATGCATGTTTCCTCTCTCTTGCTGAATGTATCATTATAAATTATGGCCACAGTAGCTGAAGATGGACAGATGCCTGGTTCTCTCTGCCATCACTCTGCCTCTGTCTGACCAAGAAGGTTCTCGCTTGCTAATTCACCGGTAATCCACTGTCACCTTTGGTCGAACTGACACCCTCCACGGCCTTCACCCTCCGATGTTGCTCACTGTCTGTTTCTGGTTTGAGTAAGGCTGTAACGCACTTGTTGTCACAAAGTTAGTTTGATATTAGTGTGACAGCATTATACTTTGTTTTCCTATATTAATAAGCATCAGTAATATGACTGTATAAACAGTGCAACATTCGATCAACAAAAATGTCATTCTTACACATTCCAAATCAGTAGGAAATTGTCCACAGGCTCTGAACTTTACTCTGGCTCTGGTGGCTCAAACATGAACATCTGTACAACTCCAAGGTTGCTAGTATCCATTGTTCAGGTTGTGGTGCTAGCAGGGTGCTAACAGGGTGCTAACTGTCACTGTGCTGCATCGTTCAAGTGGGGTGGGCGTGGTTTCAGTGCCTTCAGAGGACACACTCCCAGTGTCTCAGAGCAGAGAGAGCTCCTTCTTTTATACAGACTTTAATTAGATAAATGTTAATGTTGCGTAAAGTGTTTTTTTTTTTTTCAGAATTTATGCTGGGAACTTAAATATCTTCTACAGGTGAGAAACACGGTGTAAAATTCGTAACTGACTGACTTCAAGATAACTAAACTGCAAACACATTTCCTGGTTGTAAAACTGGACTGAAGATTTATTTCCTTCAGCAAATACAAAACTGAGCCATGATATACTACAGGGCCGTCATCATTCTGCATATTTTAAAGAATAAATGTTATCCCATACAGCTAGACATGGACTGTCAGTAACAGATGGTCCAGCTAAGTACAAACATCCACTTTAATGATCACTTTGAGCACAAACAGTACAGAAAGTGAAAGTCTACTCACTGATTCATCTGTACTGTTTGTGTTGACAGGACATCAGCTTGATATTTGCAGACAGCTGTTAGAAGCAGGGACAGACTGAATAAAGTAGAATCTACACTCTGTTCACTCCACTTCCATGGCCTCACATCTCATAGCCAAAGATAATATCTCTTCTTCAACAAACACAAACTGAGCTCAGGTCAGTCTGTGGAGCATTTTTTTAGTATGTCACTCTTGTAGATACTATCTGTAGATTCACTACGAGATATCCAGAGTTAGTGAACCATCCTGAGTCACGACAGTCCTGAAAACTGAAAACCACAGACTGTAATTAGTCACGTCACAGTTGTGACTCGGGTAACTCATACAGCAGCTTCATCTACATTACTTTTTAACTTTAGATAAACTTTTTGTACTTGTTGTAATGACTCGATTTCTGAGAAACAACCAACCACTGCCTATACATAACATTTGGTGCAAATGCAAAGATCATTCTTGGAATTTAAATAATCAATATTGGATCACTCAAATAAATCAGAAAATCATTTTTTTCGTTCAGCCCTGACTGTTACCATTAGGTTGTTTAACCATGGTGTAGTAAAACCATTACACTGGCACCTATCTTGGGTTGGGAGATAATTATCAATATTATCATCAATCATTTGACCCAGTGTTCACATATAGTTCACTGTGGCCAAAAACTCTTTCAGCAAACTCCGTATGTAGCATGTAAGTATTGTATTCAAAGCAAACCTATCCTCCACAACCAAACTGAACCAAACTAAAATCCATCCACATGTATCTGCCACTATCCATCTGCACACATTACTATTTTCCCCAAAGCAGAGAAATCACAGTGGGTAAATGCCATCTGCTTCTTGGAGTAAAGAATACAGGTAAAGAGCTCAGCTGAAATCCATCCTCAGGTGCACAGCACTACACTTCAAATCCTGGTATGAGAGGGCAGTGGGTGTCCTGGGGATTCCCTGACAAGACTTAAGATTGTTTTTTTCCCTGCAGATACGAGTCACAGCAGGAGAAGGCCAGAGATAGGAAGGGTGGGTGAGGAGGGAAGAGAGGTAGAATAAGAGGGGAGAGAGGATAGAGAGGAAGGGAGTGGGACAGAGATGAGAAAATTTGGAAGCACAACAGATTATCATCCACCCCCTTCCTCCCATCCTCTGTTTGTCTGTCTACTCTATCTCTTTCATAGCTTGCCACCATCTTTACCTCCCTAATTTGCCCCCCCCCCCCCCCGTATAAGCCCTTCAGGGCTGATAGAGTGATTGGACTCAGATGTCCCCAAGTTTGACTTTGATCATTGTTGATGACAAAATCCAAAGCTGCCTCTCCTCATGTCACACACACACACACACACACACACACACACACTTCCTGTTGCCCCCTCCTTGGATCCTGAGTCAGAACAGAGATAAATGTGGAGCAGGAAAAGGGCTGTGCTCTCCAGAGATTTGAGGGTGAATTTGTACTGGGTGAGGCGGTGACGGCAGATATTTCACATCTGATATTCTTACTTTTGTCTTTACAATGATATGGTGCAGGTGGATTTGTATTAAGCACTTCCTACATTTCCCAGAGTGATTTTTAACCCCCACACCAGAGAATGAACACGGTCTTATTTGCTTCTCATTTTCTTCATTAATTTAACTTCTTCGTTGTATCTTGTGTTAAATGCATCTCTCCCTGCATGAACTCTTAAAAGCTGTTTCAAGCTACAGACCTGAGGAACAGACAAAATAAATGAAATATGAACAGTTTGCAGATACAGTATATCCAACATGAACGCTTCATTCTTATACTCACAGAAATCCAGGTGGGATTATATTTCCATTGCATATGATGGACCACCACATTCAGCCATCTACAGTGATGGGGAGGTTGTCTAGCCAACTAATGAAAACAAAAGCACTGCCAGTCATTAACAACCAAACTAACCAACAACTCACACTAACCTAAACTGACACAATCACAGTTCTCTCAGTCTGCATATGGTGCTCCATTGCATGGCAATGTTTGGCCAGTTTTCCTGAGAGAGAAGTGTCCGAGTATGAAAATAAATGTATATTAGCACTACAGCCTGTGCTTTGCTTCAACTTTCGATCCTCCTAACATACGTGTTTAAGTAGGTTCCATTTTCAGGACATTTCACATGTCATGTCTGTGCATTTAAGCTTTTTGCATCTCTTTTAACACCCTTTAGTCCCACACAATCAAAATCTCATAACAATTAAGATCTCATCAGTCAATCTTTGAGTCTCAAATTTGAAGAAAGTTTCCTCTTTGTCAGCCGCAAAAAATGTGTGTTTTCTCATGCTAAATTTTGCCACATAGACTGCGTAAAGTAAGATGTAAAAAGGAGGGGACGAGCTTGGGCAGAACAACCTGAGCACCATGGTGATGAAAAAGAGATTTGCTGCAGTTGGGCTAGTAAAAAAAAAAATCCTCAGGTTTAACACTTGCAGTACACTGATACAGTATCAGTGTCCAGGTCACTGCCTCCCTATTTGGAAGTGTAACAAATTGGAACTGAAGAAGAGAAAACAGCTGTGGAATTACTCCCCTGACCCCTGACCCCCATTCACATTACCATCACCAAAGAGGAGCATTTTCACATCAGTGAACTGAGCAGTTCAACTGAGCATGAATCAGCTTCTGCAGTGTCCAGTAAGCACAACTAGGCCGGGGGAGGAAATGGACGGCTAACTAAATTAATATTCCTGGAAAATCTTTTTAAAAACTGTGACGTGATGCATGACACACAAACTGGAGGAAGGCAGCAGGTGCATGCTACAAAACTGTCAAGCATTAATTAAACATCTCTAGGTAAATGAGGTGGTCCACCCACCTATATGCTAACACCTGACATTTAGGTAAATTAGCCAACAGTAAATGCCATTCCTTGGTCGCTCAGATTGGATGTCACAGATGAGAGAAGCCGCAGCTGAAATGATATGGTTTCATGAAATCCTGGCACTGTATCAGTCACCGGGTCTCATCCAAACTGAACAGCTATTTCTGAAAAGAACGCCAATCTGCCTAAGACCTGCAGCTTTTATTGCCATCATCAGCATCACATATTACAATTTTTTGTAGAAAATATTATTATATGCACCTTTATTCAAGCTCTAAATGTGTGAAATCAATTAAAAGGTGCTGGGCAGCAATCCAGAAGGAAACATGTTGAGCACTTATCTATAAGTTTTGTCTATTTTCTTTAAAAATAAATAATCTGAAGCTTTGTTGACAGTTTCCTCCCAGCACCAATTTCAAATAGAGCTCCATCTCAGGCTCATAGAGATTCTGAACTGACCAGTGAAGGGAGTTTTAGTTCTGAAATAATTAGATTAGTCGATTGATTTGTTAATCAGTTTTTGGAAAAAGAAGTGAAAACTGTTTTGAAGATCAATCTATTCACCTCTGAAGTCATTTATCAAGCAAAAATGTCAATCACTGGATTCAGATCCGAGGATTTACTGCTCTTTTTTGTTTTTGTTGTTGTAAATTTGCATATTGATAGAACAAAAATAAATAAATTTGAAGACATTAGTTTTGGCTCAGGGAACTGGAGCTTTCTTTAAACGGATTTTGACATTTTTTTGGGCTACACAATTAACTGACTCATTTAAAAAAGTAATTGAGAGATTAATTGCTAATGTTAACATTGATTCACTGCAGCCCGAGGGAGTTCACACACATCGTCAATACCATTATAAATAATCAGCCTAACAGCCTGAAAACTCAAAGACAACTCAACACAGACCTACTCTGAGAAAAAGAGAAATCTCACTTCACTTGCTCCAGAAAATATGTTATTGTATAAACTAGAATGATCCACATCTTCAAATATCACTGTAAAAATAGTTCTTCAACAACCCACTAAATGATGTTCACAGTCTGACACAAAGCAAACTGACTCAACAAGTCGAGACCTATAATAGAACAGGTGCTGAGTTCTAATTGTAGCTGAAATTCATTTATGCTAACACATGGACACTCCAACAAAAGATGAGTAATTCAAAAAATATTCACCTGTACCGTAAGTCTTAGTTTGGGATCCAACACAGTGCATGTTAATGCAAACAGATCTTAAGACAACACCAGGCACACACAACAATTTTATGAATGAGTGGAGAGACATAAGCTGAGGCCTCACATAGTGTAAGTGAGAGAAGAGAGTTTTTCAAGGTGCAAAAAAGTGATGAAGTGATGAGTGGAGTAAATAAAGGAACCTGTGCATTTCAAACAGCAAAATTTCAGAGTGAAATCAACCAGTTCTGATGGTATTACTGTCATCAGCTGATTCACTCATGGAGGCAAAATAAATCCATGCAATGAGTTCAAATTTGACACACAAATGTCTGACGTTGACCAACAGGAAATGGAAGGAGCCATCATAGCTTTTTGATTCAAGATTAATGCAAACAGATGTGCTTCCTCTTGTTCATGAGGAGTTTCACGATCACTTAGGAAACACTTTATAAATGAAGTGTAAAAACACAGACATCTTTCTTGTCCTGGTGCTTACTGACCAAAGACCAGTCATTTCTGTCTCACCAAGGATTCACAAAAATAATATGTCTGCTCTCTTTAAAATCTCCTCAGGATTACATAATGAGAAATACAATGATGCAAGCTCAATCTGGCTCTTTAATAGGTAGAGAGGAATCAAACAGACTGTGTCACTGAAGACACAGTCAGTCCATCAGGACCATCAGAACCATCAGAAAGGGAGCAGGCAATGGTGTTTCTCTGGGAGACAGAAAGGTACTAATGCTTCGTAAATCATTTACGGATGCTTGTTGATCAGTTATAAGCTATTAATTAAAAAACCTTTGGGTTGCCAGGTTGTGAAAAATCCTCTTGGATGGTGTTTATCCTCCCCCAGCAGGACTCTTGTTTTGGCACTGACTGGTTTGTTCATCAGGACTGATGGAGCACTTAAGTAGAGCTGCAGATTTTATAAACTCATTTTATTTTTCAGTATCAGTTAATCAGACAATCACTGTTTTGATGAATCAACCAATCATTCTAGTCAATAAAATGTCAGGCCACCAGAGTCCCAGATGTCCAAAACCCAGTACTACTGAGTTTATCTTGAAAGACAATGAAAACCAGCAAATATTCACATTTGGGACAAGGGAGCCAGTGAATATTTATATTAATACTATTTATACTAATATTAATTATCAAAATTGCCACTGACTAATCAATTAATCAACCAACTGTTTTAGCTGTGTTGCAGTACATCTGGACAAAAATCTATTTATTGATGACTTATTAACCCTTTACAACTGCAAACTTGATGACCATATAGATTTTTAACTGCAGACTTTATGGTTTATTGCAGTGGGTCCCACAGCCAAAACACATTTTAACACCTCTCACTTCCACAAATGAATTAATTTCTATCAACTGGCAACAATACTAGAGAAACTACTGATAAAAGCCAAGACAAAATGTACTGATATAATGTTCAAGAACAAGACCTTTTCAACCTGCCCTCATTTCCAAACGTTTAAGAGCAATAGACCTTTATCACAGAACAAATTCTGACCTCAGTCCTGTCAAAGCAGGAAAACCACAGGTGGAAGAATAACATTAAGGACTGCTCCCTTCCAGCAATTAATGCAGAGCAGTGCAGCAATTAGTAATATTATTAGTTACACCTGTGTTTGATACGTCAAAATGTCTGCTGTGAAAATCAATCAGCTTTAGACTCATCCGCGCCCCGATCATGAGCACCTCCTAGTTTGGTTTATTACAGAGAGATTCATCAGCCTTTATTAATGACTTTATTAATCACTTGACTGTCGATGACTCACCAGCCAGAGAGATTTTCACAACCTGGCAACTAAAACCTGTTATTATTAGAGGTTTATACCTGATCTAATGAACGAAGTGAGGCTTTGTTACTCTTCTAAATGTGTATTATTAGAAAGTGGAATTAGGTTAGATTTACCCAACATGACGTATAGTGTTTCATAGCTGCAGGAAAACTACCACTCCGCACAAAAATAACCCGGAAGATTAAAACATATAAACATATAAAAGTATCTGAGTATCAACTCACTTTAAAGTCCTACAAACAAGTCCATGCGGTATTATCACAGTTACACTGCAGCACCTATTTACTGTTTGCGGCTGGTGTAAAAAGTATCAAAAGGTTCACGCTTACCTTGGACGTCGTCCCTGGCTCCTGTTCAGTCAGACTGTTTTATTCCCTTCGCCTCGCTGTCCTCTTTCTCTCTTCCTCTCTCCTTTATTTCTCCTAATGTCGCTTCATGTCTCCGACTCCGGGCGCACCGCGGACGGTGGACCAGCTCTGCCTGGCTGGAAAACTTCCACTCAAAGTGAGGATCTGTGGACGGAAGGAGAAGGGTAGTGATGTGCAGGAGGAGAGCTGCGAGGGAGGGAGGAGAGGACAAGGGGGGAGAGGAGCGAAAGACGAGAGACGGCGGGCGCGTTTTAAACCTGATCTCCCGGAGAGAAACCCGACTGCTGCCGCGCTGAAATTCAATATGAGGCGACAGACACTCAGCGCGGTTCCGAGCAGCACATCTCCTGCCTGACACGGACACACACAGGACTGTGTTGGAAGGTGGTGTGGGGAGGAGGGGACGTTTATTATAGGGACACCAAGCGAGCGCCTTTCGACAAGACAGGTGGATGTGTGCCTGTGGATATCTTTGTCATTTTTGTCACCCCAGGCCAGAGCAGAAATCAACCTGAAAGTGCACATACAGGAGATTTTAAAATGGAATCTGAAATTCCAGCTCAGTGTGGAACCTACTCATTATCAGTGGAGATGGTTATAAATAGAAAAAATACAGTAAAGCCTGCTGCAGTTTAATAAAACATCTTCACTTCCAACTGCAAACTGGAAGAAGGTGGATAACTTCAGGTATAACGGCTGAATAAAAGTCAAGTGTAAGGGGATTCAGGATTTTCAGAGTCTTTATTTAAGCTTCATAAAAGACTGATGACAGTCAAAGAAGCTAAACCTTATTTATCTGGGTAATATAAAGAGAAAAAAACAGGCCGAAGCTACTTATGAACAAGGCTGAAATCAATATCACAATTGCACACAATCAATAAGCCCAATATCAATAGTTTTCCAAAAAAGAGACAAACATGGTTGCACCTCTGTGAGGATGTTTTCTCCTGCGGCGATGCTTTCAGCTAAATGCTTTAATGTGGTCTTAGATGAAAAATTCAGGGATCGCCAAAATTATTACAATTCATCCTAAGGGCGACATGAATACATGTGTGTACCAAACTCAGCAAACCACCCAACAGCTGTTGAGACATTAAGACCACAGAAGTGAATCTCATGGTGATGCTATAGGAAAAGTCCACAAATCACCAACGTCAAGACTCAACTGTCAGGTCACTGTGGAAATCTGTGAAACCTATAATTTTGTGCCTGTTCATACACTGGATGTCGGCATATTGCAGATACATGACCTCAAACAACCTATCTTTGGCATTTGGCTCTGGGATGTCTTGATATGTATCAGGCTACTATCAGTGGATATCATGATATATTTCCAGTAAAAGGTGATGATATTAAACTAATGCTCAGCCCTTTAGAATAAATGTACTGGTGGCCTGTCAGAAGACAGAAGAAAATTCACCATCAGAGTCATTTACATTAAAAAAAAGTCTCATCCAGCTAAGATGGAACAAAAATCTCTTCACATTTTTCTGTAATTTGAGTTGTTACGAAACTGAATATCTGTCTTTACATCTCAATTTTACAGTTCAGAAAGGAAATGGAAGTTTGATTGAGAAGAAAACTCGATGATGATGATGATGATGTAAAAACAAAGTCAACACAAACTGACTGATATTTGTGGTTCTGGCAGGTTGTTACTGTTGTGTAGAAGCAGGGATATACAACATTTATCTACCTGCCCTCTGAGTCTGTCTGGCAGCTCCCCTCCTCTCTCTCACCTTCACTTTCTCTTGCTGTCTGTGTGTGTCCTGGAAATATTGGAGACTGGAGTGCCCCCTGCAAATAAACGGTCATTACCATGACAACCACACTACAAGCTGGGGTGGGATGATGTTGATCATGGCAACAGTGGCAGGCAGCCAGACCAACAGCCCGGCTCTACCCCAGGGGCAAGCCAACGTGTGAATTCCGGGGTTTGATGCTAGTGTGTGTGCACACTGATTTTTTATTTCTAGTTCAGGTCCGCTGACAGCAGCTCAACATAAAAGACATCCAGACCCCAAAAAACTGCAAGAATCAGAGTGTGAGCTATGCCACTTTCCTCGCCACAGAAACTATTCACACTTCAGGGTTCGGGTCTTTGTTGAATGCATTCCTGTGGTTAAGGAATAAGAGCCAAATCCACTGGTCTACTTCACCCTTCAGCTCTGCCTTAACATCATGTTCACCACAATGCAAGCGCTGTATCATTAAAGAAATAATAGTACAAGAGACACCTGGGAGATACTCCTGTTTGCTTTTTTACCGAGAGTTAGATGAGCATATCACTCACGAACATATGTGGCTGGGGAAAAGAGGCTATTAGCTTACCATAAGGACTTTAAAGAGGGGGAAACAGTTAGCGTGGCTCTCTAGCACCTCTAAATCTAGTCAGATGTTCGTTTGATCCTAACTTATCAGGTCAAATATATGTATTATAACCAAATACATGCAACACTAATGACCTTCCCATCAGCCACAGTAGTTCTACAAAAATGTTAGTCTGCGAATATGCTAAACAAAGTTGGTGAACATGTAAAACATTACATTAGTTAACCTTACATCTACCTGCCCTTTGAGCAAAGTGACAACTCCCCCTCCTGTCCCTCACCTTCACCTCCTCTGGCTGTCTGAGTATTAGCAAGTTAGCATGCTGAAGATAGTATTCAGCTAAAAGCACAGTGCCTACAGTGCAGCCTTGCAGAGTCACTAGCATGGCCGAAGACTGTGTGTTAATTTGTGAACCTTTGAGGTGTGGTAGGTTTATTTTTGAACTCCAGTCTTTATGCTAGGCTAAGCTAAGCTAATGGTCTCCTGGATCTAGCATATTTAGCTACATATTTATCATGTTTAGTGTACAGTCATAAGAGTGGTATCAATCTCCTCCTCAAACTCTTGATAAGAATAGGCTAATAACTGTATTTCAAATTACTGTATGCCAAATTACAAATAATAATAATAATAACAATAATAATAATAATAATAATAATAATAAAGCCTAAAAACACTTACGTTTGTTGTTTCAGTGTTTCAGGAACTGTTCAGACACACCTGAGCAATCAGACACTTCAAAGACATAAACAGTAAATCTGTGATGTCATCAAGCTGGAATTAGCCAATGAGACGAGAGAGAGAGTTTGTGAATCCATGAAGTATATGTAACATACAAGTGTTACACATACCACTGAAAAACCTCTACCATGGCTGCACATCACTCAGAATCTGTCTTAATGTTTATCATGTGGATGAGACTCTACATAGTGAAACCTGGCACACATTTACCAAATATAAGAAATCCATTGATATGTTCCTGGATCAACACGAAAAACCAATCACTTGTTCCTCAGCCAAAGGACTAATGTTCAGATTTACTGAACTGCAGTAACAAGTTTGGAAATATCTGTAAACTAACAAAGAAGAAAGAACATGAAAGACATGAGACAAAAACTAAAGATTAAATACAACCAGAAATAATTCATTCATATATTCAACATTTTGGAATTAACCAAACATTACTACACTGCCATTAGCATATCTACCATAACTAACACTCTTGGTGACAATTGCCTCTAAATTCAGTATTAATGATTTTTAATAAAATTGTGGGCAGACTAATGTTTGTTTTGCTTTTTGAATTTCTCACAAGAGATGATGATAAATCACTGTCATTTCTGCTTCCTCAGTGAAATAAAAACCAATGCCTTTTGATCATTTTTTTTTTGGGTGTGTTTGTTTATGAAAAGTGTTGGGGACGATAGCTTTCACCAAAGGAGTGACAGTGGCTAAAGGTCATTGTGGTCTGATTTGTTTACAAGTCCTCCCAGTTATTTGACCATAAAATACTGAAAAACAACTGTAGCATATATGTAAAGTCAGGACCAACAATCCTACATCTCTGCTCAGAAATCACTAAAGTCAGTCAAATCAGAGTCAGATTTCCTCCATGCTCACATACCTTTACTTCAGGTAATCCTCCCCCTGTGCCACAGATGTTGGACAACACCGGCAGGTTGATCATAGTTTGTGTCTGACCATCACTGGGCTGTAAAGTGTCAGTCCACGCTCCAGTTTGCTAACTAAAATGATTTCCCACAGACCTAAATGTGCAGACATAATCTGATTTGGTTTATTGTCTCCTGATAGTTAAAACAGACGCACTGTGCTCTTCAGTAGCTGCTTACATCCAGATATACTGACTCACTTCACAGTCAGTCATGTTACAGTAAGTATGGACCGTGTTCTCATATGATTCCTGTTACAGTGCTCGCGCTACAACCTTAAAGGTTTTAATTCAAAACCGTGTTCAAAACAAACGCCAGGTCACATGATGTCATTTCCTGTTCTTAAGTTGAAGGCGTGCCACTTGGCATATACGTCACTGGTTTATGTCAAGTGGGCGGGGTTTTCACTAATTACGAGCACACAGAACAGACCATTACCTGTCTCGACCTGAAAACACTTTCGTACAGGTGTCGCTGTTCTCCTGTGACACGCGGGAGCTGGATGGAGAGCTGTGTGCGCCGCGCGCTCTCACACTGCGCCAATTACGCGCAGCTGATTTGGTCTGTCGCAGCGTCTTAATGAGATCATAACTTAGTCTGGCTTCACTGGTTGGTTATGACAGGGATAAATAAAGAATAAATAAAAGTGATACACAAACGGGTTTGTTATCCTCACCATACTATTATTGACTTTAATGGCAGGTTGATCAGTGCTGCTCAGGAAAGACATTTTCTCTGTGTATTTTCTTGCCAAGTATGATAAAATCATCAGTATTTTTTTTAGCTCTTTCTTATGTTTGATTTTTCCATCTTCCTCATAAGTGGGATTCCTGTGGTTTCCAGTTCACCTCATTAAACCACAGCATCAACCAGAAGCATTATTCCCCACACATTCAGCGCAGCATCATACCTGCCACCTCCACTCCTCCTCAGCAGCTCGCCCTCTCTCTCCCTCCTGCTACAGAGGCTCAGCAGCTCAGCCAAGTGGAGCTCTGCCAGTGAAGCCCTGCTGTCAGCTCTCCATGGCACATCTTCTGACAGCGGTCAACTGGCCACTGGTGAACATTTTGGGACACTGCTGATGTAATGAAACTCATCTTGGTTTAGGTCTTTTCTCCAAACATATTCAAACATCTACATTCTTTTATAGCTCATTCTATCTGTTTATTGGTTTTGGAAACTGCTTCCAGTTCCATCAGTGTGAAGAACAGACGTCTTGTGCTGTTCTTGTCACTAGAAAACAGATGATTTACAGTATTTTCCTGCTTTACTGACGTTTTGGTGAGGATAACTGGTACCATTTGGGTCTTTCTCAGGTTTAAGTGTCTAAATGAAGCAGTAATGTGTGCACATGTTTAATAATTCATTATCCTTCTCTGTAATCCCAGGAAGAAATTAAATCTGCTCTCAGGACTGATTATATTTGGAGTTTATTTTGGTCTCGTTGGTAACAAAACAGCAGCTTCATTGTTTTGTTTTATTTTTACTCACTTATTTTACTCTGGTTTCCATTAACATCAGCTCCACTCTTGCCTTTGCATATTTGAGGTCCTCCATTAAATTACACCAGAGACTGTAACTCTGGTGTCTGATTCTTACGATTTCCAGACTTTGTCATTAGTATCATTTTGCCTAAATCCTGCAGCTTCACTGGTTTAACTACTGAATATACTCTCATGTTTCTTGAATTCCTGGTCCATACACACACAGGACTTTTGACACCAGAGGTTTAAACAACAACAGCTCTTGGGGTTAGGAAGAGATTCTAGTCTTGGTTAAATGTTAATAAAGCAGCCAATCTCTGCAGTCTTTCCCTAACCTTAACCAAGTGCTGTGAGTGAACATAAAAACATTTATTAAGCTTTAGTCCCTACAAGTGGATAGTATTGGGGAAACAAATGAAATTCACTGACAGTGAATGTTTTGCTCACAGGTTTGAGTCTGAGGCTGTTTTTCATGGTTAGACTCCTTCGTTGTAATTAGTTAATGCTACACTGATTGTTTAGACAATAAAGTTTGTCCAGCGTCAAGGTAACAGTCTTTGTCTTGTTCCTATTTTAACATGACAGTGCCCTCATGAACAAAGTCAGGTCCTTAATGGTTATAGTGGAAGAACTGGAGGAGAATGCACAGAGCTCTGACTTCAAGCCCATGAATGTCTGAATGGGATCAAATCCCTGCAGCAGGTTCAACATCAGGTGGAAAGACTGTTCAGGTGTCCACATAGTTTTGGCCACATAGTGCATGTTGTATGAGAATACATGCTTTTATGAATCTCTCCCATAGCAACACTCTGCAAGCCAACTTGCATTGTCCTCTGCCAAATAACATGTTTCAGATCTGTAAAAGAAAAAAGGGTCTTGTCTGAATGTGGCCATTGTTTACTCTCCATTTTGGAATCCTAAAAGAAATGGATTCAGTTTCTGTCACGAAAAGTCTGTGGATATGTTGCTGTAGTGGGAGATTTCTCAGATAGTAGGTTCTGATACAGTGGCCGTATCATCTGAATTCTCAAACAACACATAGATACATGTACATGAAATCTCGTCCTGCTAATGCAGACAGACAGCCGTGCTCTCACAAAAAGGTCATGGCCTTTAAAGAACAGGAAAAGTCATAAACCAAATCTGTATGATGAGTGAAGATTTATTTCTATAGCAATAACCTTTCAAACAAGAAATTACAAAGGTTCTTCACAATTACAAAAACACAAAGCACAAAACAGGAAGGATAGTAAGAGGCACAACAAAGAAATAAATAAATGAAACATTTGGTCAGCCAAGTTATTCATAAAGTACCTGCTGCTCATGAATAAACAACAATTACTAGTATAAGGTGTCACAAACAAGCACCAGAACAAAAAATTAAATTGCAGCCCCCCCCCCTACTCCTGCAGCACCTCCCCTCTGAAGAGCTCTCAGCCTTTACTGCCGCTTCAGTTAGATGCTTTGTGTTTCAAATGTATTCACCGCTCATTACTCTTTAAGGCAAAGTGTGGAAATGAAAGATTCTCTTCTTTTCTTTTTGTTGCTGAACGTGGCTATATCATCCTTTTATTATGGAGAAAATTCCTGCAGGGCAATAAATAAGCGAGACTGAGCTGACTTAATCTGAGGGAAAAATAAGGCAATTAACAGTAGGATCTCCACCCAGCGAGGCTCTGCCCTGCATTCTCTCTTTGAACTGGCTGACAAACAGAGTTTTTCTGGCTGCCTTCATAGCTATGTAAATAAACAATTAAGATCTGGAATGCAAGATTAGGGGAACCTGCTTGTGCTGTTGTGTTATTCATGTTGTCACAACCTTGCCCTCTTTTTCCTGTTATCACTCTCCATATACTGTATTTTTCTCTGTTATTACCATTTCTCTGGCCTGATCTCTCACTACACACACATACTGTATGTACCGTATCAGATGAAGCACATGCATGTTTCTGCTTATCTGCATCCATCAGTTTATGGATTTAATAATTTCTGAATGAAGTTCAGTCTGTTACAGGGGCTAATGACAATATGATTGTTGTGCTGTTTGAACTGTCTTATCTGATGTCTAGTGTGTTTACAGTACAAGGTGTCTCATTAGATTAGTAGATTAATAGAGATTGTGTGCAGAAAACATAAATGCACATGGTAGTTGTTTCCCCCTGCTACCAGTCTTTATGCTAAGCTAACCATGTCTTGGCTGTAGCTTCATATTTAGAAGTGACTGTGCTACAGCGAGAGGTATCACTCCTCTCATCTTATCCACAACAAGAAAACAAATAAGCATATTTCCCAAAATGTCAAACTGCTCCTTTAAAGGATGTTCTATCTGATGGTTTGTGTTCTCTGTACCCTTCACTTCACTAACACCTCTGGACATTCCCAAACATATAGAAATACAGTGACTATCCACAGTACAGGAGCAGTTGGAGTACAGCTGATGGGGAATCATCAGTGGGTTAGAAAATGCAGAGGAAGCAGAAGAGAGAGGAGGGAGAGTCTGGCAGTGAGATGGGAGAAGGTTTAATGTCAGACTGAAGTCAGTCCACTTCTCCCTTATTGTCATTTTTGTTCTTTTCCGTGTCTGTAAATTTAATGTCTTACTTGCAGCAAGCGGAGCCATTTACTGCAAACTTTTCCGAGGCAGTGTCCTCATGAAAACTGCAAAAGCAGAGGAGTGTGCCTGTCTGTGTGGATCATCGGGTGGATGTTAGGAAATATTGTACGATACTAAAATATGAGGATAGAGTGGGTATGAGTATAGCTGACTGTTAGGAAGCAAACCTGTACAATTTAGATCATGTGCAGACAAATTACAGCTGTTTATGACCAATCTGTGTTCTTATTTCAGCTCAGTGTTAACATGTTGTATATGCCTGAATGAATGTATTTAATCACAGAGCAAACCTGGGGACTGAAGAACTGCACACTATACGAACAGTGTCAGGAGCGGGGGTGGGCTGGGGGTTAATAGGAGCCTTGCTCATTTTTTGCCACAGCCAATAGCAGGTTAATACAACCATATTCAACCCTGTCTCCTACAAAAATATGTTTGGTTTTTTTTATACTAATTTGTTGCCTGGGTTATGTTCACAGACTGTGTGATGTTTCTTCTTGTGCAGGAAATCACATTGTGTGCTGTCTGAAGGGCAGGGGGGTGGACAGTGGGCAGGAGTGAGACATCAGGGTTCCCATCCTGCATCTGAGTCCTGCATGTTGTTAGACAACAAAAACACAAATATTGTATATGTTATCCATGTAGTGAAAGAGAAAATAACATTGTTTCAGAGCCATCTCTCAAGTCTATTGGTGATGAGAGACTCTCAAGATGTAAATCAATTTTCAGTGAAATACTCCTTTAAGACTCAAGATTCATTTCAGGACATAGTCTAAATTAAAGATGAGGTCCCCATTTGTTATGGTGAATTCACAGTAGATACCCTGACTAACAACCAACCTACTGATCCAACACACTGATCATGATCATCTCACATTAAAAATGTCGTGTGTTAAGGCTTCAGAGATCTAACTAAACCCAGTCTCTCTGGTGTCTCAGCTCAGCCTCTCTCCTGTGTCGGATCAGTCGGTGGGTAACACATGAAGTTTGCCGTCCACTCAGTGCAGATTTAAATGAAAATGAAAATGTCCTGGGATAATATGAGAATAAAGTCTGCTCATAAATCATCTTCTGTCTTAATATTCTGTCAGATGGTGGAGAGCAGAAGAGGTAATAAATCTGGTGGGATTTGTCAGAACAAATCACCGACCAGACGAGTCACTATTTGCTCCTGTGTTATAGATTTCTTTCTATCTACATTTACATTGCTTCATTAAACATAAACCAACAGAATTCCAGTTTGTTTCAATGGTTGAATTTAGAGCTACTGCCAATTCAATACCTACTCTTTCTTAGTTTAAAGTCTCTCTCCTGTAAATGTATTGTTGCTGGACCTGATCCTGATTGGCTCTCCATCCAGTCAACCCAGTTAACTGAATTTGATGGGAATCTCTGAGTCTGCAGGGTCATTCTGCCAGAAATGTTTTTCAATTTTTTCAATATTTTTTTTTTTTTTTTTTTACTGGTCCTGTGGATACACATACTCCTGTGTGCCCTCTCTGAGTGACTCTCACATGCCACTGAAAAGTGAAGGTTTTAAACACGCTGTATAATTAGCAGCAAAACACTTCATGGTAAAAACTACATTAGCACTGTGGTGTTTCTATGTCACTGACTGTTTGAATTTACAGCCCTGATGCTCTCACCTAACAGAAGGATTTAGTCATCAGATGCACTCTGTTCATTGGAGTATGACTAAACTACATTTATTGTTTGCAGAACATTAAAAAAACAACCTGAAACTTATTTTGAGCCGCAGTACATTAGAAAACAACATAATGAAAAACATCATTTTAGTGCATTTATCTGTTTTTGTGAACAATGCGGAAAAAAGATCAAATTAAGCCGAGAGCTTCACAACCATCACATTTCATCTGTTTATAAAGCTGTTAAAAGAATGGAAGAAAATATCCTTATTAGTTTTCTCTCTGAGAATGTCATGAAAAGATCAATACTGTTCTCACATCTGTGCATTAACTGTTTAGCCAGTACTGGGAGTTAAATATCTTAGCTTAGCATAAAGAACAGAAGCAGGCAGAAACAGCTAGCTTAGCTCTCTCCAGATGTTCAGAAATATGCCTACCACCACCTCTAAAGCTCAGGAGCTGTTTCCTCCTGTTAACGATGAGAATGCAAAGCAAACTCGACCTCTGGAAAGTTGTTTCAGTTTTCAGTTTTCCCATCAGCCAATGAACTGACTGTACAGATGTTAGCAGCTGTTTCTGTCATTGTACTTCAGACTTTTTTTCATTTTGTCTCAGTAGATGGAGTCATACAGCTCAGTGATAAGTGTGAATTGCTCACTCAAGTTCAAACACTTCTAACTCGTGGTGGGTGTATGTTGAACACATTTCACGCCACATGAAACAAATTTGCAGCTGTTCGTGTCCACTTTGTTTTCACTATGTACACAAATATGATATCTCTATAATTGTACAGAATATGTTGGAGTCAGAACCAAAACAATGAGCAAACAGATGTTAAAAAAGCCTTTTAGAGCTGCAGAGTTGTCACATGTTACAGAATATTTTCATTCACTGTCAGCATCAAAAATGTTGATAGATGCAGGTTTGACTTCACAGAGAGCTGCTGTGCTGCTGCACAGATTTAAAACAGCAGCAGCAGTCTTTACATCGTGCTTCCAAAATCTCTTTTTCCTAAAAATCACTGCTGTCAGCACATTTTTATTTCAGTATTCCTCTGTGTATAAATATCTTGAAGCCACACAGAGGACAGAGAGAAGTCATCTGGACATGCTGTAATATGTATGGCTGAAAGAGCTGGGGGTCTTGAGCTGCTAGCCAGGGAAGACCTTGTTGCTATGGCAACTAATGAACCATGTTTGGGGGGGGTCATGCATGTATGGTACAAGATCTGTGGGAAAGATGCTGAAGTGGTTCATTTCTCAGAGTGTTTGTAATGTGTGGTGTAGAGACGGAACACCCTTTAATGAGGAGGAGCATCTTTACATCCTCACACAACGAGAGGATGATGAAGGACTGAGACATGGATGAAAGGTTGTTTAGATGACTGGATGGCATGTGGCCATGTGCATGATGGGATCAGTGACTTGTAAAAGAGAAGAAGGAAGACGAGAGGATAAAGATGCCAGGGGAAGTAGAAAAATAGACAGAAGAAGAGTGAGGAGGAGGCTGACCAGCTCTGAGGAGAGCGACGGCTGAGGTGTCTGTCAGGACACATCTGCAAGTGAACCCAATTCCAGAGGCGATGAAAGGCAGTCAGATAGTTGAGAACAGTACACACATACACACACACACACACACACACACACACACACACAGTCTGCAGTGCAAGAGGAATCTCCAGCTTGCTGTTCCTCTCCATACACACCAACACCAGACCTAATTGCAAAGTGGGACATTATATAGGGCACACTGAAAAAAATGTAGGGCTAAAAAGAGAAGGAGGCGAGTGAGAGCAGTGATGCAGTGAAGTCCTGCAGTGTCCAAACAACACACACACACACACACACATATAAAACACAAATAAACATTATGCAACTTTTTGAAGTGTCTTTCATCAAATCAAGTTATCTTCTGAAATGACAGTAAGTCAGAACCAAAAAGAAAAGAAAAGATAAAAAAGAATATTCTCTCTACAGTGATGTTTTATTGTTATTTAATATGCAAGTCTCATTTTGTTCATTAGATGAGTTGTTGTGTTATTGTTCCTGGTGTTGTTTTTAACTTGAAATGTGGTGGCTGATTGTCTGCTAAATTGAATTCCCCTCAGGAACAATGAAGTTTGAATTCCATAGATTAGAATGTGTGGGCAATGGGAAATATGAAAAATACAGTGGGGAAGAATACTGTTTTGGTTTAGAATTTCCACCTTTAATGTGAGTATATATATTTGCCTTAGCTTCAAATGAAGTTGTAGGACTGTAGTTATATAATCTGTTAAAACAATCAAGATTTTTCAAAAGGAATCTCACAACAATATTCATTATCTGGAGCTGGAGCAGATTTTGAAGGGGAAACTCTTCACGTGGGTAAATGTAAAATTTAAAATGATGAAGACGAGCAACTGGTGACATAGTATGAGGTTTCATCAATTTATCAGCAACATATATGGAATGTATAATATAGATGATCATACAGATATCAACCTCATGGCTCCTGTGTCCTGCTCTGTGTACAGTGTTAACAGTGTTTCAGTATCTGAGCTCAGGTGTGATTTTAGATTTTACCACTCAGTCTCTCTACAAGTCAGAGCCCAGAACCTAAGGGCAATTACTCTGCTGTTATTCCCTTTAACAAATTCACAATCAAATTACCACAAACCAATTAACTCACACTGAACCTGTGGCTTGGGTCAATTGAGCAGTTTCCCCAGTGGGTAATGCAGCTTTGACAGAGCCAAAGCAGACTGGATGACATTTGTAAGAGAGCTGTTGAGTGTTGAGATTTCCTTTCATGTCTTCTAGTTGAGAACTTATGTGTTGACGGACACTAAAACAGCGCAAAAAAAAAATATTAATGTTTAACTTATTTCCTTGTGATCAAATGTGGTTGTTCATTACGTTAAAATAAACTGCTCAATACAAACACAGGTGCAAGACTAAACATATAAAACTGCTGGCAGAGATAAATGTAGAAGCATAAGATTGACCCATGTAGGGCATCATATTCCAGGTGAGCTGCAGCAGCTATATCCTCAGAAATAAGAATCAGATCAGTCCTGAGCTGTGGCGTTTGTAGGTTTTCTGAAGAAGCATATCAGAATGACGGGAAGGCTTTGCTAAGATTTAGGAGAACAGTTCCCCCACCCCCTCACCGAGGAGGAGGTCACTACTGATGCCATTGATCCTCTGGGTATCGAGGAGGATCAAAGTGGGACGACTGCTGATCGCGTCCCTGCTGATTTATTTGAAAAGAGTCCTGCCTTCTTCCCCGGAGAGATAAAAATCATTGAGTGTAGCAGCAGCATCTCAGAGATTCTTGGATGAGTTTTCCTCTCTGGATCAGACCTCTGCCTACTTTCCCAGCATGTTGTCTAATCATCATTACTGTCACAGCATCACTGACCAAAACTGAATTCCCCTCTGGTACACTTAAAGAGCCCGTCTGTCTTCTGCACATAATTGCTGAAGTATTTCCTCTGACATGCTCCAGTGTTTCACACTGATGCATTAAGATGAGGAAGGGGTCATTTATTTGTTGAGCGCACCTTAACCGAAGTCTGCTTGTATCTCTCCACCACCACACATTACAGGTGCCCTTGTTCACTGCTCTCTCTCTCTCTCACTCACTCCATCTCTGAAAGCACATTAATCATAGCAGTCTCCCACATGTTTTCACCTCTACCTCCTCCCCACCCTTTTTCTCCTACTCCTCCGGTTCTCTTCCTCTGGTGCTGGAGGCAAGTGGGTCACTGGCAACTGGAGGACTGTTTTCACTCTGGTAGAGAGAGAGAAAGAGAGAAGGACTGAGAAAGAGAGGCTGAAGGCTGCAAGAGCAAACCGAGACACAGGTTTCCAATGAGACGGCTTCTTTTATTAGAACCCAGTCTGAGTGGTTTCCTCCACACGACATGAGATCCAAACCAAGTTGACTTTATGTTAGTGTGAAGTGTAAAATTGTGCTGTTCAGGCTTGTAAATGTGGAAATGGGTGATTCATCTGTGTCAGTAACAAAAAGACAAGTCTAATCTTGGACTGTGCCATATTTTTTACTGACAAAAAACTGACTCTTACTACACTGTAGGTGAGAGGAAAATGTGATTGTTCTGTGATGAAAAATCAATGTCAATGCAAAGAGGTGTAATTCCCCTCTGATCAATGGCCACACTTACAGTGAAAAGAACTTAACAGCAGCTGGGGATTGATGACACGCTGAGAAAACCTGGGTCCCTCTGCCTTTAACAGGAGCTCAGGATGTGTGAGATGAGATCTAGTCCAGAAAAGAGAAGAAAAGGGGAACGTTTTCATTAATATTCATGAGGTTGAAAACTGGCAACTTAGAGGCAGGAAATCAGCTGTTGTAGCTGCAGCTGAAATAAAAAGGAAAATGGGGCAAACCCACGAACATTTGTAGATACAGTGTGAACCACCTCACTGCTCCCATTCATGACTATCTCTGAAAATACTAAAATACAACCCAGCAACAGAGAGGGTCTGTTTTACAGCCTGGTGTATGTGAATCTGGTTTGCGGTTCTAATATCAAATGAGGAAACTTTGCCATCTAGTGGCTTCATGAGCACATTACATCTAAAACACATAAAACATTCTGACATACATCATCTGACAGAGGTGGAGAGTAACTCAGTACATTCACTCAAATAATAATATAATAAAATAACAATAATATAATAAATACATGTTATATATAATGAATATGTACTGTATATAATGATGTAAACTTCTGAACATAATGAGCACTTTTACTTTTTACAAGTATATTTGCTGTTAATACCTCTGAACTTTTCTTAAGTATAATCTTGAATACTTTCACTTGCTGTAGTATTTTTTAAAATTGTCCAGTTGCTACTTTTTGAAGTAAAATCAGAGTATTTCTTCCACCACTGTCCTCTGTAAGGTAGCATTGTATAGTAATTTTGTTGTTGATGTGATTATATTATACAAGGGTTTGTGCTGCCCTGAAGGATTCCTGATACAAAACATGAGTCTGTTACCTGTGCTGCAGTGTACTGCTGATGAAGATCATGTGATGTGGTTGACAACCCCAGAACAGCTACTAAATGGATCATGTGGTCTGTCAGCTGCTGCCTCAAAAGTCTGTGAACTGTCAAACCAACATGGGCGAGAAGTCCTGAAAGGTCCTGAAAGTTCTCAGAAAGAAACTTAAACATCAGAAGCTCCTGACATGACTGACTGTGAGAACTACATCTGCTGATGAAGATTATGTGATATGACTGAAAGTCCCCAAATCTGCCACTAAATGGACTTTGTGGTGAGGATTGTTTATGTTGTGTGACAAAGGATAAAATATAAAAAAGTAAAACGTAGACTTTTTCATTGTGGATGTAAAGGATGTGTTTTTTATGGTCGCTGTATTTGCTTTAAAGGACTTTAATTTTAGCCAACGATGCCATTAGATTCACTGATCATTTCAACAAATAAGAATAAAAATTAGATTATTGTGCATTTTCCCTGTTCAAGTTTTTCACTCTCAGTCTGCTGGTGGAGAGTTTAGCTTCTATTACTATGACGATGATAAAAGATTGTGTGAAACTTTAATGACTCCTGGGAGGAAAAGTCTGAGTCATTTGCAGCAGCAGATATTAATTGGATATGAAAAAGAAATAAAAGAATATAACTGAGCGAGGAGTTGAAAAGCCTGCAGCCTCTGTAGATGAGACACAGAGTTTCCTTTCCTCTCCTCCACCACAGTCTGTTCTACACTCAGTTCTTGGAAATTGAGACTTCTTATTCTTGGCATTAGAAATTACAACCATTATCTTATTCATTTCTTTTAACTGAAATATGGAACTACTTATATATTTTATTATAGTATCAAGTTAAGTTGTATAATTGTGTGGAAGAGCAGAATTTAAATCCAAACTGTACATTATTACTTCAAAGGAGAAAGGCCTCCTCTGCTCCGAGGCGTCAGTCTCCAGAGAAACCATCTCTTTGTGGCTGAGTCTAAAGAGTCTTTTTCTCTTTGAGTCAGAGACCAGGCACCAAACAGGAAGTAAAAAAGAAAATCCCTGCCAGTAAGTTCTGTTACAGCAGCACTGACAGTATGAGTGAATCATTTAGGTTTGGACCATATAAATTATTCCCCAGGGTACACTTATCTTAAAGCCTTGCCGTTTTTAATATTCAGTTCACTGCGTCAGAAAATATCATTACACTGACTCTGTACTTTTCAATCAAGGAGAATTAGTCTGTTCTGTGACTTTAAAAAGTACCAAGTAACTGTTCAGTATCTGTGGGATGATCCAGAACAAACCAGGTCCACGGAGCTCACCCTGCAACCCACAAGGGTCAAAGGATCTGCTGCCGATGATCAGACACCACCAGACACCCTCAGAGGCCTTGTGTTCATGTCCCCGATGGGTCAAAGCCGCATGAGGAGGACCTATACAGTATTAGTCAGGTGGTTTTAATGTTGTGGGTGATCAGTGTAGATTATATCATCCAAAGGCCAAAGTCACAGACTGTTCTAATAGACATCATATGGAAAAGTTCAATAAGCTTTATTAAATTTCTTTTGGGGTGGTAAAGGGTGAGCTGAAAATGTTCACCTCTGACACAGTATTGCACCAAGTGAAGCCTGAAGGCCAACAGCATCACTAAAGCTTAAAAATAGAGGCAGTAGAGAAAATATGCCATCTGAACTTTTATCAGTAGTTTACCTTTTTCATAAATAGATTCATGTTCATTGTTTTGTCCATCAGTCACGTTTATGTACAGATCATTACAACAACATATCACAAACCCATCAAACTAGATCAATTAACAAGCCAGAAAACATCAACAACAATCAGAGATCTAATTTTTTAAATCTTTTTTTTTTTTGGCTGGTTAGTTGAGCTTGTTTTGTGAAAACCTCGTCTCGTATCAATCACATTTTCCAACTCTAAACAATCGAGAAGAAATGTACAGTCATCATACATCAGGCAGAGTGGATAGAAATGCATATATACATACATACAGTCCATAACAGATACTGTACAGCAGACTCTATGAGGATGCACACATAAATACAGAAAAACTTTAAATACACACAGTTTGTTTTTTCATATCTTCTCTTCTTTTTGCTGATGGGACACCATGATACTGGAGTAAAACATAAGGATACTTTTAAACCATAGTCTCCCACTGACTTTAACGGGCATGACAGCATTTATTCAAACTGCCAAGGTCATGATACAGACACCTTTGGCTTTACAGTTTAAAGGGAGCAGGGTGGGAGAGGTGTAGTGCTTCTGAGCTTATATGAGATGAGTATATACACATTTGGAGTATCAGTGCATAGTTTTAACTCAGCATCACGATTATGTGCAAGGTATGAAACCAGGCAGGCATGAAAAAGCAGCAGCTGGTGCCAACGTTTGTGATTTGGATGTAAAGCAAACATGAGTGACAGACGGGATGTTTGCATGTTTGTTCCCAGCTCAAAGGAAGGGCAACAAGGTGGAGAGGAAGCAGGATTTAAAACAGGATTTATACAGTAGTGTTAACTGAGAAGGAATATGGCTTTCTGCATGATGAAGTTCAAGTCCTTTTTTTCTTAAACTCCATCTACTCCCACTTGAGGCTTTGTGTCAAAATTAAGTTTCTTTCCTCGTCTCCTTTCTAACAGGGATCAGAAAACAAACTGTAGGCAACATAACAAAACAATTAAGGAATCCACCTGCTTGTTTTCAGAAAGAGCAGAGAAGAAAGAAGAGGGTGGATCATGCTTTAAGGCTTGTTTTAACATAGAACATTTCTAGTACAAGAAACAGAAAAATCAGTTATAATTTAAACTTACTGATTAATCTGATTAATCAATAACTTATCTGTGTCCAGCCTTTGATATAAAAACAAATAAAATGGACATTAATCAGAGAAGGACAACAGCAGAGCATCTAAACATACCCAGCTGTTCAGCAGAGAATAATTCAACCGACTGAGCAGTAAAGTTAACGTCAAAATATTTTTCACTTTCCTGACACAATTAACCAGGATGTGATTTAAGAAGAGCATGGAGCAACTCAAGCTCTGGTTTTAGTGTTTTAACCAGACTTTATGATTAACAGAGGATAACAAAAATGCTGTCTTAGCTAAAACAAACAAACAAAAAACCCAACAGACTTCAGCTTTAAGTTTTAACCTTGAGCCAGTTTGTCCCCTCGCTACAGGGCACCGGTGAGGCACATGAGGACAAGCACGTGTATTGTGAGCAAGTAGGCGAGGAAGAAATATCGAGAGCGTGCGCGGCTCGTCAACAGCCTGGAGAAGTAGAGGCTCCTCCCTCTGAGCCACCGTCGACATGCCACCATCCCACCTTTAACCTGGACAAACAGACACCAAATGAAGGTACGTCACTGTTTGATTTGAACTAAACATGAAAAAGGGTTTTAAATCAGCAGTGGTAACATTAATCAGGTCTCAGGTTAACCCCTTAACGCCGATTGTCACGAATTCGCATCATACCGTTTGCATTCAGACTGCAGCCAAGATAGCATATGCATTCCCCCAATGCTGGTTTGTGCATTCTAAATACGCGCCTAGGAACCTTTTGCAAACACTGCTTTACCGTAGGACCGTTTGGAGTGTGACCTACATCTGGTTCATGGAAAGCTATATATATATATATATATATATATATATATATATATATATATATATATACATATATATATATATATATATATATATAGTTATATATATAGTTATAGTTACTTAGTTTAGTGTAAATAATTATAATCAATTTTGTGGCCATTGGTTACCATTAATGCCTATTGTCATACCAAAATGTATATCTATTTTATATGCTATAGACAAATTAACAATCTCTACTTAATTTAGCATCAGCTTGAAAACAAAAACACAAATAATTGATTTTTTTTATACAATTGTAAATAAATTCAGGCATCAAGGGGTTAAGTCTATGTACCTTTCTTGTTAATAGAGGTTGGTTCGGGTTGAGACTGAGAGCTTCCCACTCCTCCTCTGTTTCCATATCAATACTGAAATCCCTCTGACTGTCTCTGGACAGACTGGAGCCAACACTGCACAACAAACACACATTTTAAAGTTCTGTACTGTTGAAAATATGTATGTAAAAGTATGTGTGTGTGTGTGTGTGTGTGTGAGACAGGTAAGTGACTCACCTCTTTGCTCTGTCCTCAGCGAGACGCAGAGCCTCCTCAGCTGTCTCTCTCCTGGCTCTCTCATCTGCCAGACTCTGCTCCACCTCAAGCAACCTGAACACACACACACACAGTACATATTCATATATCTATGAGCTCAACCACTGTGCCTAGAGAACATCATACAGAACCACCCAGATACAAACACAGAGGTCTGGTCTCCTCACCTTTCTCGGAGCTGACTGGCTTCAGCAGTTTCAGTGATGATGGAGTCATTGTTTCTCTCCTGTGGAGCTCCAGGTGCAACCTCAGCATATACTGATCCCTGGTGGTGGAGACACAACGTTACAGGTATGTAAACAGATGTAACTTTACTGTGTTAAGATAATTTAGACAGACATGTACATGTTGAGAATTATTTACCTGAACCTGGCCCTGGGCTTGGCTTTCTAGCCAGTGGCAGCGATTCTGTGTGTCCCTCAGGGTTTGGGAAACAGCTCTCAGCTGAGCTCCAACAGCACCTTTCTCCTCTACAGCCTGCTGCAGCTGGGGGAAGGAGGGTATGGAGTAAGGAGGTGGGGAGTAGGAGAGGAAGAGTGTGATTTAACACAAACATTATGGATTATTTGATTCTTCTATCACTGAAGAGATTATTTCTTTTGTACTTTTCTTGTATCTTCTGTAGAAACTGATAGTAATCGATGGGTAGAAATGTAATTAAGACTCCAAGAATTATGAATCCGTTTTATTGCAGTGTGATCTAACATTCTGCCCACACTGGACACATCACACAATCAGTTTGTAAGCAGTCTGTGTCTACACCAGCCACTCAGATGTGTTTATTTTTAGTTTTAGCTGTTTCATACCTTGGTGTTGAGCTGCTGGAAATACTGGTCCCGTTGTTGGATCTCGTACATGCAGCGCTGCAGGTCTCTGTGAAGCTGAACCCTCTCAGCCTCCAACCGACTCACCACCTCCTCCATCCCACTCTGACCTGCCAAAGCAACCGTTTCCTGTTGCATGGAGGAAAGTATTTGGTTTATAAAATGAAAAGCAGTTTTTTTTCACAATCACGCAGACAAAATTATTTAAGATAAACAACTTATATGTTTTCTTACTATACTACAAGTACCCAGAGACTAAACAATTAATCACATTTCAAATAGCAAAGCATAAAATATAAAATAACCCTGACATATCAGACAGTCTTCAAACAAAAGCAGAATGTTCATGTGTGGAAACTTGCCTTGACTGGAGATGTGTCCTTCCTCTCTCTGCTGGACCTACACAACACAAATGAGAAAGTTTCTCACTGGACATTTGATTTGGTTTTTGCCGCACTGCAGGAATCCACAGTTGTCTCCACACCAAGACATACTGGCTGTACACAGACTGCATGAGTGCAGCAGGTGCTTATGACTGTTTGCCAACGTATGTGACACCTTTTCTTGTTTTTGTTGCATGGTAAACCATTTGAGCCAAGATGTTCTGAAAGAGGCCACACTTCTAAGTATTATCTGTGGTCTACCATACTGTAAACATGAAATGTGCATTTCATGCTTCCACCATCAGACTTCAACCACAAGAGGTCAGTGTCTGTGATTTTCAGTTACTTTAAAATATAAAAGTCTAATTTATTTTTTTACTTATTTTTACTTATCTTCCATTTGATTTTACCTCAGAGTTGCTACCTCTCCCTGAGAGCTGCTGACTTCTTCAGTTGGCATTCTGGTGGTTTGCATCTCTTCAGGTTGTTGTGGCTCTTCCATCTTCTGCAAAAACATAAACGATAAAAGAAAATCATTAGTCACAAATAAATCAAACAATTAATCTTTAAATAAATTACTTTGAAGAGAAAATTTCACAGACACCAGAACATGTGCATCCCAACAGAAAAACACCATGCAAGTCAAAGCGATGGTATGTAGAAACAAAACTAAATCAAACATGACTCCTCATGCTGTCTGCAAATTTAAACCACAGCGGAGAAAGGAAGTGCAAGCAACAGCCAAACTCAAAGGGTTCACAGCTGATGACTTGACTTACCAGCCCATCTTTCTCATTCTGGAAGGCACTGATGCCACTTCCTTTAGACCCCTCCACACTCATGGAAGAGACAGTCTCTGGGCTTGACCCTTGTCTGGATTCAACCACTCGTTTGGTTCCGGCCAACTCTTCCATCAATCTGTCACGATCGTTCTGGAGGCTGGCCATGGATCTGGAGAATGCTGACAGCTGTCTGCTGTAGGTGTTATTTTCCAAGACGACCTGCTTCAGTTCCCTTTCTTTCTCTGACAAGGCCTTCGACAGCTCATCCAACAACTTGTTCAACTCTGTGTTTACGTCTTTGCTCTCCAAAGCATTTAATTTATGAACAAGGATGTCCCTCTCTTTGGCAAACCCGGCCAAGTCAGATGTGGCATCCTGCAGGCTGCGCTCAACCTGGTTCAGGGCCATCTGAGTCTCTCGGAGTTCTTCATCGTATCGGTTTCTCAGGACCTTAAAGTCTTCAATGAGCTGGTCTCGGTCATTCTGCAAAGCAGCCATGGCTTTGCAGAGGGACTCATTTTGAGCCTTTATATCTTTATTTTGAGTTTTGGCCTCTGATAACTGCTGCTCTATTTCGAGAAGGTCTTTTGCGAGTTCTGCTACCCTTTGATCAGCTGTCTCTTGCTCGTTCCTCATCAGCTCCACCTCACGCTCGAAGTTGTCCAGTTCAGAGTTGTATTTATCCTCAGCTTCGGCCAGTTTTTTGTCCGTCTCTTTTTCCACCAGTTGCATTTTTTCCTTGAGTTCATCCGTTAAGATTTTCTGAGAAAGAAGTTTTTGCTGGAGGTCATGACAGTCAGCTGCTTTGGCTGCCACAGCTTCCTGCAAATCAGCAATTACTTTGCCCTCATTTGTTGTGGCTCTGTCCTGTTTCTGAGTCGATATTTCTGTTTCCAGTTTTGAAACCTGAGCTTCGAGTTTAGAAATCTCTGCTTTTAACGTATTGTTTGCCTCTTCTTCCTTTTGGAGCTCCAAACGAGACTCTCTGTGCTGCTTTTCAGCTGCAGCCTTTTGGTTTTCAAGGTTTTTGATCACATCCTGTTGCTTCTTCAGCAGTACCTTCAACTGGTTGTCCTTCAGGGATAAAACTTGATTCAAATCCTCTCTGTAGCGAACCAGCTGAGCCCTGAGCATCGCATTCTCGGAGTTGAGATCATCCATCTGATGCAGCAGTTTCCTTATTTCATGTTTTAGTCCTTTGGCGGCACCACCCTCCCCGTCAGCAGAGCCCTCTTTACCCTTTAACCCTAACTCACTCTTAGCTTCAAGTATTCTGTATTCTGACATTAGTCGCTCTCGTTCACTCTGTAAAGACACCATCGAGTTCTTGAATGACTCCATCTTAGCTGCCATCTGCTCCTTTTCCTGAACAGATCTGTTAACTTTAATTTGCAGACTTTTGACCTTGGCTTCAAGCCCCCTCACCTCTTTATCAGCCTTTTCCCTTTGGTAACGTAAAGATGTTAACCTGTCCTCATAAACTGCAACCTGGGAGCGATAATTAGCCTGTAGCTGTTCTAGATACCCTGACATTTGTCCATCTCTACAGGACAACAAAGACGAGATCTCAGCATCTTTGCTCTGAAGTAGTGTTTTCAGTTGCAGAGAAATTCCCTCCTGTTTCTCAAAGTCAGCTTGAAGTTTGTCATTTTGAGTTTGTAAAAGGAGCAGCTGGGCATCTGTGTCTGCATTTACCTTTTCTGTTTGCTGGAGATTTAGCTGCATTCGGGAAATCACATCCTCTTTGTCAGCAAGCTGTCGGTTTAGTGCATTTTTATTTTGTTCTGCTCTTTCCACTTGAGCACTGAGCTCCTTCACCTGCACAGACATAAGATCCACAGACTCACTAAGTTCAGCGTTGGTTGCACTCATCACAAAAAGCTGTCTCTGCTGTGCAGCAGCAGCGACAGAGTATTCATTCAGTGTCCTTTCCAGTCTTGACTTTGTGACTCGTAGTTCATTCACCTCTTTATCTTTCAGTCTCATGTCTTCCAGGAATCTTTTGATCACAAAGCCCTGTTCAAGGAGCTGGTTGTCCTTCTCATTTAAGGCCTTTTGGTACAAATCATTCCAAAGTTTTGTAGCATCTGTGCCTTGAGGAGTGGAAGATAGAGCAGACAGCTTTGCTTCATTAGTCTCGGCTGCTCTCTTAAGGGTATTTATCTGTAGTTCCTGAGTGTCTATATGCTGTCTCAGCTCATTAACTTTTTGACTTTCTTTATCTTTTAAATCCTTGAGGTCGTCTATCTGTTGCTGTAACGCAAACTGATTCTCCATATATGAATCTATTTGTTTCTCATCTATATTTTGTGATGATCTTGTTTTCTCCATGGCCTGCGCCTCATATTCTTTGCTTTTCTGTGATATTTCCAGAGCCAGCTGGTCTCTTTCAGACTCAAGATTCACAATCTTTTCTGTGGCATCCTGGAGAAGATTCTTCTGTGTAATCAGCTCAGCTTCAACTTGTTTACTTCTCTCCTCTAGAACTGTTATCTTCTGTGAACTTTTCTTCAGTTCTTTCTCCAAGTGTTCACAGGCTGACTGTGAGCTCTTCAGAGAGCTCTCAAAATCTAAAATCAGCTCCTGGTATTTAATACAGTTTTGCTGCAGCTGATTTATCTCCTGATGCTTTTCTTTGAGGAGCTCTTGCAGTTCTTTCTTCACATTTTTAGACCCCTCGTTGCCTCTCTGAACTGTCTTAAGTTTCTCCTCAAACTCTCTGACTAATTTGAGCTGCTCCTCCTCTTTTTCTTGACGAACCTGATCACTCATCTCCTTACTAGCTGCCAGCTGAGAGGACAGCTGTGTGTTCTGGGTTTGTAAAACACTCACTGTCTGAGTCAGTTCATCAATCTTTTCAGAGTTTTTGAGGATCACAGTTTCCAGATATTCATTTTCATTTTTTACTTTGTCTGAAATCTCTTGAACATTTTCAAGCTCCTCTTGCAGAAGAGACTTATCATCCTCCAGGATTCTAACCTTCTCATTCAGGCTGATAGTCTCTTGGCTGTGTCGGTTAATAATGTCCCTTAGCTCTTTTATGACATCGTCTTTCTTTCCCAACTGCAATTCCTGATCATTCTGTATCTTCTCCATTCTTTCAGAAAGGGTTTGCTTCTCTTTTTGTAACAAATTGTTTATTTCCAACTGAGCACCAAGTTCTGTTTTCTGGGCCTCAATCTGGGCAGTCAGTGAATTATTCAATCCCAGTGCTTCATCAAGTTTCAGCTGCATGTTGTTTGTGTGTGTATTTGATTCCAAGTGCTTCTTTTCCAATGAACAGCTAGCCTCTTTGAGTTTTTCTGCCAGTTGGCTATTTTCAGCCAGTACCTCCACAAGTTTCACTTTGAGATCCTCGGAAGATTCTTTGAGTTGGCAAATCTCAGCCTCCAATTGTTTATTTTTGTCAGTCATCTCACACGTTGCCATTTTGTTTTTTCCTTCACTCTCTGTTAATTCTATTCTTATTTTCTGATTCTCTTCCTCCAGCTCTTCAATCCTCTGCTGCTTCTCTGTGGAAAACTTGTGCACCCTCTCTTTAATTCTTTCATTTTCCTCCTCAATCTCTCTGGCCTGCTTCTCAAGAATTTCCATCTCAGTCTCATGTTTGTGTACTTTCCAGAGGGCTTCCTGCCTGTCTCTTTTGGCCCCCTCCAAAAGCTGTCTCATCTTATCCATTTCACTACTAACATTTTCATAAGCTTGTAAAAGAGACTCATACTCTTGTTTGAGCTCAGCATGCTTTGACTTCCACTTGGACAGCTCCTCTGTTTGAGAGTCCTTAAGAGATTCAAGCTGACAGGAAAAGGCCTGCTTCTGCTGAGTGATGTTTTCTATGGTTAGTTTCAAGCTGTCACAGGCTGCTGATAGACTGCGATTATCATTAAGAATGCGATCAACTTCAGTGCTGAGCTTGCCTTTCTCCGTGTTCAGAGATGACACATAGCTTTCCAGATCCATATTTTGTTGTTTCAACTTCAAAACTGATGATTCCAGGGCAAAACACTCAGCTTCTTTAGCTTCATGTTTTGCTGACATCTTTTCTTTTTCCTCCTTGAGTGTTGCATTTTCCTTTAAGAGCTCTTTTCTAGAAACTAAAGCTGCTTGAAGTTTCCTGGTTAAGAGAGCAATTTTGCTTTGATTGTCCTGATCGTTTATTTTGTTACCATCCTGTCGAGATTTCTGAAGCTCATCAGCCTCTATTCTTATTTTTTCAATGGCAGTTTCATGCATTTTCATTTGCTGCTGTAACTGCAGTTCAAGTGCAGCAATTAGTTCTTCCTTTTCTGCAACCTGAGCCTGAGAAACTAATAAGGCCTCATCTCTCTCCTTTAGTTTCACTTCAAAGTTTTCAGCACAACTGCTAGAAACATGGTCCTCTTCTTTGTTAAAGTTGTCCTGTTTGAGAATCTTTTGATGCAGCTGCTCATTCAGTTTCTCTGCCTCCTTGAGTTGCTTGTTCAGCGAGGCTATCTCACCTCTGAGTTCACCAATTAATGTCAAAGCATTTTCCTCTTCCTGCTTTAACAAATCCAAATTCCTTTCACTTTCAGTACAACGTACCTGTGCTTTTTCAAGTTTCTTAGTCAAAATATCTTTGTCCTCACTGAGCTGCTGCTGTGTTTCTGCTAATGTCTTTTGGATGCTTAAAACTTCCAAGGCTTTCTCTGAAACTAAAGCAAGTGCTGTCTCAAGTTCCACTTTACTTTGCTCCAAAACAGCCTCTTTTTCTTCTATTAAAATTTGATACTTTTCTTCGTTTGCACAACTGAGTTCCTCCAGTGCCTTCTCAGAGAGGTTTAGCTGGGTCTCCAAAGCTTGCTTCTCCTGCTGGGTCTTTTCCACAGCGACTTTGATCCTTTCCTTATATTTCTCGATCTCCTCTGTTTTCTCTCTTACTTCTGCATAGGCTTTCTCCAAGTCGCTCTCTACCATGTGAAGTTTTGACTTCAAATCTTCTGTTCTTTGCTCCATGATTACGAGGGCCTCATCTTTACTTGTCATCTCAAGAGACATGTTCTCAGTTTTGGATTTAACAGTTTCTAGCTCTGTTTGCAAGTGTGACAGAGAATGGCACTGGCTCTCTTTCTCAGCCAGAGACATCTTCAGATTTTGAAGAGTTTTATCCCGCTCCTCAACCAGCTGTCTTAAAGTGTCCAGTTCATCCAGATGAGACAAAGAGGTTTTATGGAGGTCCTCCAGTTCCCTGCCCTTCTCATCAAAGTTTAACTGGACAGCATTTAGCTCGTTCGTCTGCTGACAGTGTTGTTCTAAGAGAGCCTTGTAGTCGTCTTTCAGTTCAGCCAGCTCTTGAGTTAATTTCTTTTCATTTTCTTGAGCTTTCTTCATTGTCTCTTTGCGTGCCAACAAAGCAGCCTGGGCTTTTTTCTGTAGTATTGCCTTTTCTGACTTTATCTGTGCAAGCTCATTTTCTAAATCAACAGCAGTAGCAGTGGAGGAAGATTTGTCCTTTAATTCATCTTTATAGGTCTTAATTTCATTTTGAAGCTCTTCTAATTTCTGTATCAAGCTGTTTCTGTCTTGCTCAAAGGCTTCTTCTTTCTCAGCAACACTGGACTGCAGCTGCTCGATGATGGAGCTTTTCTCACTGAGTGTTTGCAGTTTTTCTGACAGAGAGACTTCTTTCTCATTTAATGAGGCTTCCAAAATGTGTTTTTCTAACTGCAGCTGTTCAACAAGTCTTTCACTCTCTGCTTTGTGTTCAAGAATCTCTCTCTCTTTCTCAAGAACTTTCTGTTCAAGAAGAAATACATTTTCTTGATACATTTTTGCTGTTGCCTGAGCTTCATTTGTTATTTCCTGTAGTTTGTCCTCTAACAGTGAAACCTCAGTTTTACTGTCTTTTTGGTTTTCATATTCCTCAATTTTTTTCAACAGATCCTTTCTTACAAGGAGAGCAGCTTGAAGTTTCTTCTTGATTGCATCTTTTTCTTTTGATACCTTAGCTACTTCTCCTTTAAGATCATCATTTTCTTTAATCAGCTCAAACTTCTCTGAATTCTTGAAGTCAATTTCACTTTGAAGATCATATTTCATGCTCTCAAACTGCTGAGAAATCTCTTCAAGCCTTTTCATGGAGGTTTTGTGTGCTTGGTCCATGCTTTCTAATTGTGCTATTAGAGATTCTTTTTCCTCATCAAGTTTCACTCTTTCATTTAAGGCCGATTCCATGACTTGGGCAATGGATGCATCTTTATCCTTTATCTGCTGACTTAGTCCAGCAAGTAATTCCTTCTGCTGACTTATCTGAATGCTCATACAGTTGATTATCTCATCTTTTGCTTGCAATTCACTGAGTAAAGAGGAGTGTTTGACACCAGCTTCTTTCAGTTTCTCTGATTCAGAATTAAGCTGAGTTTTTAAATGCTCGACAGTGTCTTGTATAACAGCAATTTGTTGACCCTTCTCCTTATTACTACTCTCTCCTTCATGAAGCGTAGTCTGTGTTTTATGTAATTCAGCTACAGTTTTATCCAGCTCATTTTTCAAAGCATCTACCTCAGACTGATGTCCTTCTTGTAATTGTTTTATCATGTCCTGTAAAGAGGCTTGTCTATCATTCAAAGCAGCTGGGTTTGACAGCAAAACAGAGGAATCTTTGTCAGTACCATTTTTTCTTCCAACAAGTTTTTCTAATTCACATTCCACAGTTTTTAGGGCCTGTTGCAAATTATTGTTCTCTTCATCCTTTTCCTGAAAAGATGCTAACACCTTCTCAAGTTTAATCCTGGATGCTGATGCCTCCATCTCTTTTGCACTCAGCTGTTCAGAACCCTGTCTAACTGCAGAGGAAGCCTCTGCTAGTTTCTCTTGCAAACTGTCCAAGTCTTGTTTCAAAGCATTAACTTTAACATCTTTAGATTTCATTTCATTTTCAACACTTTTCAATTGTTCTGCAAGTAGATTCTTATCCTGTTTTTCTCTATCCAGAACTAACAGCCACTCTTTCTCAGAATCCTGCAGTATTTGTTCTATCTTTTGAACACTTTCTTTTAATTGAGAAAGTTCTTCATCTTTGGCACTAACCTTTGCTTGAAGGCTCTCCTTCTCGGACACCATTTTCTCCATTATTTCGTTCATGCTGCTGGACTGCTGCTCCATTTGAACCTGCAGCTCCCCCTGCGATGTCCATATCTGCTGATGTCTCCTTTCCAGTTCTTCCTTCTCTGCAAGAAGTTTCCTAACTTCCTCTTGCAAATGTGTGTTCTCATTACTGACAGTAGTAAGGTGCTTCTGATTTTCTTCACTTGACAAACTAATTTCCTCATTTAGTCTTTTATTTTGTTCTTCTAGTTTCTGGATTTCTGAAACCAACTGAGATGCATGTTTGGCCTGGGCTGTGTACTGGCTGTTAATTGCATGGAGAGCCATTTCTCTCTGCTCCAGGTTTTCTGTCAGTGCATTCATCTGTGCAGCAACTTGTAGATGCTGTGATTTGAGTCTTTCTATTTCAACAGTCAGCAGGGACACACTTGCTTGGTGAGAAGAAAAAGCTTCATCTTTCTCTTTTGAGAGATTGGTGTTTAGCTCTTCAGATTTCTCAAGTTTGTGATGGGTCACTGATAACTCATTTCTAAGTGTTTCTACGGTGATCTTTGCTGTCTGACGTTCGTTGTTGAAATCATCCAATAACTTCTGAAGGTTAGACACCTCGTCAATCGTTTGGGAGAGTTGCTTTCTCACCTCTTGCAACTCCTCCAAGTTAGCTGCATACTTCTCCTGTAAGTTGTTGAAGGCACTTTGAGTTTCCTCTGATGACTTTCTGAGGTTTTCAGACTCAATGGACAGTAGCTGAATTTGACTCTGCAGCTGTGACACCAATTCTGTGCTTTCCATGAACTGAGTTTTGAAGAGCAACGCCTCATCTGCTCTTCTCTGAACATCCTGAAGAGACTTTGATTGTTCCAAAAGAGCTGCCTCTTTTTCTGCCAGGGCCTTTTTCAGATTTTCTGTTTCAGCTATCTGTACTTGGAGGGTGTTGTCAAGCTTTGCAACAGATTCTTCAAGATGAGAAATCTGTTCTTTCAAAATTTCACATTCTGCCTCTTTGGCTTGTAGATTTGAATTAAGATTTTCAACAGCAGCTGAAGAATGACTCTGATATTCAAGATTTGACTGCTCCTTCTTCTCCAAAGAATTTTTCAGCATGGATGACTCTGAAGTGAGACTGTCAACTTGATCTCTGAACTTACAGGCAGACTCCTCAAGCTCTGAAACTTTTGCACTTAAAGTGACATTGTCATCTGTTTTCTGTTTCAGCTCCTCCTCCTGCTCAGCAATCCTAGTGTTGAGTTTCTGGATCAAATTCTCCTGTTGTGTGAGGGAGTCATCTTTACCTTTCAGGGTCAAATTAAGCGTCTCCTTCTCTGAGTATGCTGTTTTGAGTTCGTTGTCCCTCTCAAACAGAGATTTTTGGAGATTTGTGGCTTCTTCTTGTGCTTTGGCCAGATCTGTCACTGTTTTCTGAAGTTCAGATTTTAACCTCGTGTTCTGCTCATTCAGTGCCTGAATACTGTCATGAAAATCAATGATCTCTGCTTTCCTCTGGTCCTCCTCCTGTTTCAGCTGACAATTCTCTGCAGTGAGTTTCTGCACAGCAGCCTTTAGGTTGGTAATTTCAACCTCCATCTCTGCAGCATTCTCATTCATGGCACCAAGCTGACTACTAAGTGAAATCACTGATTCGTTTCGTTTATTCAGCTCATCTTTGTGGCTTTGAAACTCATTTGTTACTTCTTTCAGTGTCTGTTCTTTTAGCTCTATCTGCTGTTTTGCCTCTAAGCATTCTCGCCTAAGTGACTCTACTTCATCCTGTATCTGTGATATGAGGTCTTTTTGCAGCATGACTTCATTCTGATAAACACTACATTCCTCTGCTTTCTGCTGAACCATTGTGTCTTTCTCCATCAGCCCTGACTTTAAGACAGATCCCTGCTCCTGAAGCATAGATACAGTATCATGAAGTTGCAGCAGTTGGTTCTGCTGAGCCTCCAACTGAGAACTCCGCTCTGATAATATTTGTTCTTTCTCATTCATGGACATGTTGAGTTGACTAACTTGTACTTTTAAGCCATCAACTTGCTCTTGTAAACTCTGAAGTAGTTCTTCTCTCTCCCTTAATGTTTTTGACAAATTAGCACATTCTGTTGTTTTCTCAAGCAAACCTGCAGAATTTGACAGTTCACTTTCCTTGAGGATATTTTTTAATCCGTCTGCTGCAATAATAAGATGCTCCTTCTCCTTCAACAAGCTGTTGATTGTTTTCTGATTGTCTGAAATTTGGATTTCAAGCCCAGAATGTCTTTCTAGGAGTAAATTCCTCTCAGTGGTTAGTTCAGAAACCGATCTGATGTTCTGTTCTAACTCTTCCTGTAGTCTCTGATTATCTTCTGACAGACTGCTGATCTTCACACTAAAATTGGAGTTCTGTTCAAGAGTTGCTTTAAGCTGTCTGTCAAGATCAGATACAACCTGTCTCTGGTGAGCAAGTTCCTTTTCTCTGGATTCACAAGCAGCATGAAGTTGATGGTTTTCCTCTGTGAGAGCCTGGATGTGGCTGTTTAAGCCCGTCAGCTCTGTTTGCCTCTGCTCTGCTTCAGACTCAAGTTTTCTGGCATTTTCTTCCATGACACTGATTTTGTCATTCAGAGCCTTAACAGTCTTGTTTATTTCATTCACTTCATCTTTGTGTTTTTGACATTGTTGTGTTGTGTTTTTCAGCATTTCTTCTCTCTCTTGAAGTTGCTGCTTGAGTTGCAAGTGTTCTTCATTAAGTGATTCAGCCTCAGCTTGCAGCTTGGACAAAATATTTTTCTGAGTTGCAATTTCATTCCGCAAACCGTTGCACTCTTCCTGCTTCTCTGTCAATGCAGTGTCCTTCTCCATTAGGCCAGACTTGAGACTGCATTCCTGTTCTTGACGCAGAGCCAGTGTTTCCTGAAGTTGTGTTTGCTGGTTTTGTTGGGCCTCTAACTGTGCACGAAGATCAGTAGCAGTCTGCTCTTTTTCTGCTATATCATGCTGGAGCTGGTCTATCTTCAAAGTCAAGCTTTGCACTTGTTCCTGCAGCTGGGTCACCTTATCCTCCCTCTCCCTGAGTAACTGGTTGAGGTTATTACATTCATTTGTTTTTGCTAACAGGATCTCTGAGTTTGAGTGTGTGCTCTGCTCCAGAACTCTGTTCAACTCATTGGTTCGAAGAGTCAATTCCTCTTTATCCTTTTGTAACCCGTCAATAATTTTGTCATTTTGTGAATGCTGTGTTTCCAATATGGATATTTTGGCTTGCAATGAATCCTTTTCAACTGTAACTTGTGAAATGTTTTTAACACTTTCAGTTACTTCCACTTCAAGTTTCTCTTTTTCTTTTGTAAGGCAATGTACTTGATCCTCCAGGCTGCTGTTAAGTTCAAGAGCAGAAGAAACCTTTTCATTAAGTTCTTTTACACTCTGCTTCTGTATCTCAAGCTCCTCCGTCAACCCTTTAAGCTTTTCATGCAGCTGCTGTTTCTCAGTCTTGGTGCTTTTTAAGAGGTTCTTAAGTTTGGAGATATTTTCAGATTTGCTTTTAAGTTCATCACTCAACTTCTGATTTTCTGAATCCCGGACTTTTAATTCACTGTCAAATTTCTGCCTCTCATCCTCAGCGTGTTTATCATTTGCCTTAAGTTGATTTTCCAGTGATACTATTGTCTCCAGTTTCTCTTGCATCTCTTTCTGGATATGTTCTTCACTCTGTACCTGCTTTTCTAATTGTTTGGACAATGTCTGCATTTCATTATTGTATTTTTCCACCTGGGCCAGAAGTTTGTTTTGTTCTTCCTTGAAGGATTTCAGTTCTTTTTCATAGGTCTGTTCTTTATCGTGGAGCTCTTGCTGTAATTTCTCATTGTTGGTATTTTTGTCCTTGAGCTGCAAAATGAGTCCTTCTGACTCCTGCAGCTTTTGGACGGATGAAGTCAGCTGTTCCTTTAGTGAGGTGATGTGTGTTTCACATTCAGACAGATGATTACGATGACTTGCAGTCTGTTTCTGGATCTCCCCTCGAAGGTCCTGAATAGTTTTCTTGTCCTCTTCAGCCTGCTTTATCAGATGTTCCACCTCAGTCACTTTAGACTCTCTTTCCTCTTTGGCCTTGATTAACTCCATCTCAGTATCCTTGAGTTTTTCAACCGCCTCTGTGATCTTACTGTTCAGGGCCTGCTGGTCTGAGTTCTGTGAGTCTCTGATAATCATGGCCTCTTGCTCTGCTTTCCTCAGTGCATTTTCTACATGAACCAGGTTCTCTTCTTTGAGTTTGATCTCCTGCTTAAGGACTGTGACCTGCTCTGAATACTCCACCATGTTAGCAGAGAGGGTTGATATCTCCTTGTCCTTTTCCAACAAGATATCTTTAAGACTATCAATTTCCCGTTCACAGGTTTGAAGGTCATGAATAAGTTGGGCTCGTTCTTCCAAGTGGGAGGTGTTTAGTTTGTCCAATTCTTCGTTTGTCTGATCAAGCTCAGTTTGTAAAGTTTCAATACTGACTTCCTGTTTTTGTGTCTGTAAATAATGAGATAAAAAACAACAATGAAGTGTAAGGAAATGTAAACTTTCTCTATTGCATTTAATATTGGAAGTGTGTCTGCAATTAATGGGTGAGAGAAATAACCAAAAATGCTGACAGTAAGTCAAACTGAAAATGTAAAGATTAATATTTTGACTTCCTACCTTCTCCTTCAGCACACTCAGCTTCTGTGTGAGGTCAGCGACTTCTGTTTTCAGTTCAGAACATTGTTTCTCTGAGCTGCTGCATTTCTTGGAGATGTTTTCGAGCTGACAGAGGGAAATAAACAACAACAACAAACAACAATGACTGCCTACAGTTGCACAATGAACAGTGATGAATCCTCACAAAAAACAAAATGGAGGCAAAACCTACAGTGTGCTCAGTCTGAAGGAGCTTGTCAGACACCTCTTTGAACTGAATCTCTTTTTCACTCAAAGATTCTCTGAGGCTGCTGATGAGCTCAAGTTTCTCAGATGTTTTGGCCAATGTGTTCTCCTTCTCAATGAGGGAACTTTCCAGGCACTCTTGTGTGTCACTCAACCTAAAAAAAAATATCATGACAGTTAAAATATTTAACACTTCAAAATAGAAAAGAATTTGCTCAAAAATGAATTTAATACTCCCTTTGATAAAATTCACAATTGTTATGAAATATACATCTTCAAATGACAGTTTGACTGAACCAGTTTCTGACTGCTCTCATCTTAATTCAGCAGTGGCTGAATGGTGTGATGTATTAAAAATCTCTTGAATAGCAACAACAAAAATAACTCAAAAAGCTTTCTTTCATATTCACTAAATACATGTTTGTTTTGAGGGACATTTAGGGGCTCAAGGAAGAGGAGGAGTCTTTTTAATGTGTAGCGGGTGGATCAATTTTTTAACAAATAAATTGAAACTGAATAAATTTTACTTCAACTGAGAACAAGTTGCTCCATCCCTGGTTTGATCCTGGCCGTGGGCCGTCTCTGGATGTCATTACCCCATCTCACCCTCCTCTCATTCTCTGTAATCTCTCTACTGTAGACTGTCTAACAATGGCATTAATATCTCTTAATTTAATTTCCATACACTGCTTATAAAGCACCTTTGTAGAAAGTGGTTACTAGATTTCATTATAATTAGAAAGTAATGTACAGTCTCTATTGATGATCTTTCAAACTGTTTACTGATACAGTTCAATGTAAATTGGATGCAGTAAAACAGGTTTTTGCAGTGACTGAGTAGCTTACCCTTTGAGCTGTTCGTTGAGACTGCTAACCAGTAGCTGATGCTTCTCTGCATCTCTGCTCTGTTGACTTCTGACACTGGCAAGTTGGCTCTGAAGTTTTTCTGTCTCATTCTGCAGTGGCACAAAAACAAAGATCAATATGCAAAGATTAAATTCATACAGCAGTGGATAAAGACATTTTCACTGCACGCAGACGTGGATGACAGCAGACCCACTGGAGAGGAGCATCAAGGGAGATTTGTACTTAATTTTCACTGCTTCTGTTATCATAGTCACTATCAGAATCATTGATACTATTAGATATTTATTTTGCCCATTTGTGTAGGAAAAATGAAACATAGATATTCACCATTTTTGACAGTTATTAAGTTAAGCATTAAAGTGCAGTTAATAACACCCAGTGAGTCTGCAACAGAATGTTACACTTGCTTAAAATATTGCTTGACAAAAGTGTCCAAGATTAAACAAGCACACCACACCATTAGCCGTCACCGCCAGAGGTGCTCTCTAGCGCACACATACACGGGAGACCCAACACACCTGAGAGACCCAATATGGCTGCTCATCTTCATCTACATCAAACGTCACCTGTGTTAGAAGGGTTTGTTACAAAATCCTAGTCCTCGGGGGAAAACATGCAATTCACTCAGCGCTTATGCAGTTACTCATGAGTAGGTAAGTTACATCTTCACAGTGTGGGTGTATGACAATATTTGCGTACGGTGAGGCTACCTGTAATGCCTCGATGCGTGCCTGCAGCTGCAGTCGATCCTCCAGATCTTGACAGCGCTCCTCCAGACTCAGTATCTGCTCCTGCAGCTGGTTCCTTTCCAGCTCCAGCTCCTCAACAACAGACCGCAAACCATCTGGAATCACCAGGAAAGAGAAGAGGTGAGAACAAGTATTGGGGATATCATGTGACACAAACTAAGGCCACTGAGGGGTACATTGTAGATTGCCATTGCTCTACTTTCATCACTGGAGCAACAAAGTCATGTAACACCATCACTCTGCTGCTCTGAGTTTTCACTGTATTCATTGTAGTTGCTTCTTCCTTGTCATTTTTTCAGGTGCTGTCAAATTACCAGTAATGTAACACAACACTTCCTGCCAATACGTTTCAGATTTAAAGCCTCTAAGTAGCTCAGAGAGAATAACTATTTGAGAATTACTGTACTGTATGGCTGCCACTCTTTGATTCAAAAGATGAACTACTGTTCAAAGACAGGAGAAATTAAATACTGTATTAGATTTGCCATGATCTGTCTGAATTAGTAGACAGTGTAAATGCAACAGGCTGTGCCTTGTTCTCCAGTGTCATGTCGTGTTGCCGTCTCAGTAAACTAGATTACAGTTGGTTGTCATGTTGAGCTAAGTCCCACTATGGAGATAATCAGGACACCAAACTATCAGAGATGTACTGAGTGGACATATTTGGATAATTATAATAATTGGTTTCAACATCACAGATGGAAAAATTGTGGATAATGTACAGTTTTGCAAAATTTTAAAAATACAACTGCCACACAGTAACTATGACATGACAGCAAATCTAAGCTTATCTGTTAGCAAATTAACAAACAACAATTCTACAACATAGCTTATGATAAAGCTATGAGTGTTACAGTTGCATTAATTCAAACAAATGATGCTGGAATCTGATATTTTAAAGTGACAGCCATACTGTACGAGTACAAGTGGGAAAAAATAGGTAAAAATCTGTAGGAAATGTGAATCTGCATGGGCTGATTACATATATACATACTGGATATTGTCAGATAATTAATTAATACACAGACAGGGAAATGCATCTCTACATATGTTTTTGCCACAAACAGCCAAAAATCACATCAGTCAGTTTTATATTTAAAACATAACTCCCCCAATTACAATTTCCACACTGTGTGTGTTTTTGTTTTTTACTGTTATTTAATTTCTTAGATGTTTGTGGATGTATTTTTTTGGCTTCGTGACAAACAGCAGTTTAAATTACCAAAAAGAGGATGAGAGGAAATGAAGAAAAATGAGCAGAACATGCAAACAATGAAAAAAACAAAACTTACCACAGATGGGGGAGTTTCCTGCCACCTACATTTATATTCTTTCAAGAGTTCAGAGCATTCAGTGGACTAATCCCAACAAACACCAGCCAGCTCAACCAGCATGCACGTGTCAAAAGAAAATACTGTAAACTGATGACAATGCAAACCAATGAATGAATGTCGAACTCTTGAGATTCAGTCAATTATCCCAGAGTTATAAATAGGGAATGAGCTTAAACTTAGCTTGCTACAGTGTGACCCAAACTCCACAAGCAGGAAAAAGGTCAAGCTGAACCAAGCTAATCCATATAATATATAAACACAATAACCCAGTATAGATAACCCAGGCCTTACATTCACAATATTGGCAGGTTAGGTGAAAAAAAAAAGACAAAACCAACCAACAGCCACAATCCAACACTCAATAAAGTAAATCTGGAGTGTTATGGTGAAAACAACACAATATCAACCCAAAGATAACTTAAGTTTCCCAAAGTAATGTGCAAATGACCATGTGCATGCCAGTGTAAACTGTCCAGCGGGTCTCACACCTGTATCAGGAGTACTGTACTCGGGCCACCAACCTCCCATGTTCTCTCCCTCCATCGGGGTTGTGCTCTCCGAGGTGCTGCGTGGGTCCTGGAAGGGGACCTGCCCATCAAACTCAAAGTCCTCCTGAAAGTGAGATAGACTTAAATCAACCAGAGCAGTGACAGGTTATAGAGCAACAATTCTTTAAAAGAGGAGTTTCAACTCCCATAAAACCACAGATTGTCATTTCTACATTTCTGCTTAAGACGGTGGTGCCATTAGGCAGATTGTTTTTTTGTCTTTGGAGAGAGACAGGCTAACTGTTTCACATACTTCCAATCTCTAGGCTAGGCCAAGCTAACCACCTCCTGGCTACAGCTCTGTGCTTAACACAGACATAAGAGTGGTACTGATTTAAGTGCATTAAGAATAAGTGCATTTCCCAAAATGTTGAACTATTCCTTTCTTTCCTAATTTCAAGTCAACATGATTAATCATTCCCACCAGTATCTAAAATTTCTCTCAATTATTGGACATAAATTAACACTGAAATTAATCTGCTACTTTTTAAAAACAATTTTAATTCATGGTAAAAATGGACTGATGACATAATATGCAATTATTCCCTCAGAGACGAAAGGTTTCTATAGGTATCTGTGATTTGCTGTAACAGTAGTTAGTCATTAGTTTGTGCAGAGAGCTAGCCAGACAGGAATATGATCACTTAGGGTTCAATTTTGGTTGTATTATTAAGCTTATCAGACTATTTACAGTCTGGCTGTGCAACCGCTTCCAAAAAATTGCATTAATAAAATGGAATGTTTTAGTTTAGAGGTTACTATATAGTGAAATGAAATTTAGAAAGAAGGTATTTAATGAATTGAGCTTGTTGATGGTCATAAACAGCTCAGGAATAAGTTCTGACTTTAGCAGACTGAAGTAGCTTTGGTACTAATGTATTTCCATTGTTGTTTTATTCAGGGTTTTTTTTTTTTTGTTTAAGTTAAAATTAATTTGACCTGGGATTGTTAGGTGTTTCTGAATTGTATTACTTTATGGAACAGAAAGTGGTAACTAGTAAAATTTCAATCACAGTTTTACAAATAATAGAAATTTGGTTGAATTTAGCTTTTACAGTTAGCATATCCGAGGAAGATGCTTTGCTCCCTAAACTACAACTATGTCACTGGAAATATTACAGCACGCAAAAGATATGCTGGTGCAACCATTGCACAACCACAGTAATGTCAGCATGTCCACCTACCTGCAGGCTTCGTTGGGCTGGAGCTGTTAGCTTCTTGGCCCTGTGTTGGCCGAGCCCCCGAGCTTGAGCCAGCTCCTCCTCCAACTCCTGCTGCCGAGTGGCCAGTGCTGGATCGGAGCAGCCAGGAAAGAACCAGTCATCCTCAATCAGTTTTGTGCCACAGGGAAAGGGGAAGGTTGGGTTGGATTGAGGATGTATTTATGGATGGGAGGTGGGTATAAAATGGACTGGACAGAATGATGGCAGAGTGAAAGATTTTTGAAGACATTTTTTGAAGACAGGATGACAGAGATGGAAAGAAGATAAGAAGTGTGATGGCACAGATGGTGTTTGTGGTTTCGATAAAGAGGGAAATGAGGCACTTTCAACACCACAAATACACTTTGTGACATAGAAAACAGTCATCCAACAACAAAGGCAACAAGAGAGACAGACTAAGAAAAGTATGGAGACAGCGACTGAGGGAGTCAAGGATGGAGAAAGAGAAAGTTACTCAAACTCCAGATATTATCACTTTTGTATTTGCATAAGGTATGTGGACCTGAGAAACACTTCAAAAGCAACATTCTGGTCAGAGCCATGTACACCTAATTTGCATAGCAAAAGAAAACAGCATTCAAACATGTGGGAGACAAGGAGGAAAAGTGGCTGTGGGAGGAAGGAGAGGACCCATTTTCATGAGTCACACTTAAAGCCAATGTTTCATCACTGAGTGTTCAATAGGGAGACCAGACAGTTATTTAGAGTTACACTAGACAGGTGCAAATCTGAGGGGGATTCTCACAGTAACTTCATATTATTTGGGTTTTCATTTAGCAGCACAGGATGCAAGCAGGGCAATGCCAAATTGATTAGGCTGAACAAAACATGTTCCCATCTGTTTTGTGACAACAGGCTGATTTTGATGTATAGGGGAGGGAGGGGGAGGCAGCTCAAAGCAAAGGGAGGGGCAGGAAAAGAAAAGGAGTACAGTGGGTTAGGCAGTGGTCAGTGTGGGTTTAGTGTATAAGCAGGGTTAAGCTGAGACTAAGAACTAGTCATATAATACAAAATTATTATGAAAGTGTAGTATTGACTATAATTTAGAACATGCATCAGGGCTGAGTCAGATCACCTACACTAATTCTGTTGAATAAAACAGTCTGAGGCAGCGTGAAGCCAGTCTGCCTCACACTGGGTATTTTACCTACACTGACCACAGCAGTAAGGATCACATATGTGGAGGATGTAAGAGCAGGAGAGACATGAGTATTATTCATGAAGCCAAACCAAGTTAGTCTTCTGCTACAATATCTTAGAAGTAAATCCTGCTGGTTTCCAGCAGGGTTTCTTCAGTTTGTGCCTGAGAATGCCATGCAGATGTGAGTCTGATATCTGCTTATTATCCTTTTATAAAGTGATATCAGAGGACTGTGTTTGTATGGTGTTCATTTGCTTTAGCATTTACCAGATCATGTAATGTTGCTGCACTTTGCACTAATGGTTTGGTATTAAATAGTACACATGGCTACTGTAACAAATAGTTCTTGGTGACAATTGCGGGCAAAGAGATGACAGGCTGCAGCAACAAAACAGAGAAGCAAAAGCATAGCAGGTATTGATGGAGTCATCATGTCTTTAGATGTTTTTATAGCAATTAATAAGCTCTAACTTAGATACCAGTTGACTCAGTGTTAAAACCATGCATGATCGTCATCAGAGCAACTTGTGTATCACAAACTGATCATTCTCTTATTCCCAGCAGGACTTGAACATAAGTGAGTTAGTGTATATGCTTCCCACAGTCCCTCCACCTGAATTACATCAACAAATCACACCAATATGAGTGATTGGATTAAATGCAAAAGTAAAAAAAGAACTCTCTGTAGTAACTACGTCTGAGCAGGGACATAGCATTTAAATAAAAGTGAAAGGCGTGACTTGATAAAACTCTGGCGACAAATTAACTGCAGTGGTCCTTCATAAAAAGTGTTAATTACTGTGAGAGCTTTCAGCTGAGTTGTGAGGCTTTTGAGTCTTATTACTCACTCAATTCATTAATGTCTACTCCACCAATTTAACAGCCAGAAGCACACGCAGTTAATCAAAATTAACAGCCATAAATAATGTAAGAGGGATCATTAGCCATTTTATTCTGAGCATGACTTTAGTTTTATTTTAACCTTTAATTCCTGAAGAATCGCTCATAAAATATACCAGATACAATAACTTTAATAATAATTTTCTCTTGTATATCCTGATACTAAATTTACAAGAGAATATAACCTGGACTATGTGAGCTTCAGTCGGTTATGACTGACCACCTTCTGCAATATTAGCCTACTCACAGAGAGACTGTATATAAATGTTATTGTAGTATCTATCCAGGTGAGATACAGTAACTCTAAAGGGTGACACACAATATTCCTTGTCCCAGAGTTAGTACAAAATTAGCCATCCAACCACAAAAGAAAATTAACAATGTTGTTTGATCTTGATTGATTGATACCAGGATATTATCATTGGTGGGTCATTCCACAAAAATATTTTAGTGTGGCCACACTGATAATCAAAAGAACAGAAAAAACAATAGGACAGAAGAACAGAAAGGGGTGAAGGAATGGAAAAGAGGAACAACACAGGAGAGGGGAAGAACGGAGAAACAAAATGGCAGACTCTAAAGTGTAGCCTGCCACTGTGCTGCCTGCAGTTCAACCCCTGTAAAGGCAAAAATGAGGCAAACTGCAGGCAGTACAGTGAGCAGCAGCTGCACTGAAGGTTTGGAGGAGCCTGCATGCACAAAACTGATGGGAAACTGTTCTGTGTGGCTGCTCCCATCCCTAGAGCAGGGGCTGGAGTGGGAGAGTTGGGTGAGAGGGAGAGGGCGGAGGTCCATGAGATGGGAGGCAGCACAGGGTCACCAAATGCTCCCCATTAACAAAGGTGAGGACAAGGGGAAAATAAAGAAAAAGAAAGTAATGTTCAGTCAGACAATAGAGGACACGAGGTAAACACAAACTAAATCTCTCTCTGCTACACAGTGTGATGGTGGTAATGGTAACAGTGGGGTGTTGGGACAAAACACAAAATGAACTGAGGTTTAAACTCAGTTGCCAGTTTATTAGATCTACTGACTAATACTGTTTATACTAAAATGTGTTTAATATTTTGTCCACCACATTTGTTTCAGGGACTAAATATCAAAAATACTTCTCAGCATAAAACAAGAGCATAACAAACTACAGCAATATTCGGCTGCTTTAGTTTTAGTAAAGTGGATCCAATAAACCAGCAACTAAGTACTGAGCAGTTCTTACTGTGGTTGAAATAAAACATGTTCTGCTTGCAGTTAAGGATAACAGTCATGGGAGCTGTACCTCAACCCTTAACAACCAAACATGCTGGAAAATGCACAGGAAGATGCCACTTGACTTACTTCTTACAATGTGTTTGACCACTAGAATGTGCATTTATAGCTCTGTAACTTTCCAGATTGCTCAATTACCAATGCTGAATAAAATGAATAATGGAATGCAATAATCAACAAGTGATCTTGGGTTTATTAGCTTGTAGTTACTGCCAGAGATTCTTCTGCACAGTGGCTGTGAGTCAATGAGTCAATCTGTCTTTAAAAATATGGCATGTGTCATCAAGAAATGGACTGTTCTCCCCCAAAAGAGATAAAGTGTGGCACTTATTCTTTATTTCTACAGGTACTTTTGTCCATATAACTTCTCTATAAATTATTTTTAAAAGCTAGAAGTGCAACTTTCACATTAAATTAAAAGAAAACAAGAGCATGAAAGGTGCACAAAACTATTCCATTTGAAAATACTAAAACTGTAACTCACGGCCAACCTGGCTAAGGGATAAGAGTAGATATGTTATGATGGTTGAAAAGGTGGCAAAGCTGATTATCACTACATTAACAGAGATTATAGAAACAGTGGTGTCTTCCTGTCATAGCAATGAAACAGAATCACATTGAAATGACAAAACCACCACAACCTTAAAATCTGTTCAAATATTTTGGGGAGAACTGCATGTTCTAAGTATAACAAATAAAGTGACTCAGATTTTGATTTCAGTGTTGCTGCAGCCAGTTTTACACTCAGGTTTTGTACTTATTTGCAAAAGGGCTGTCAGAAAGTAATCAGTTTAAGAAAGGCTGAATAATTGCTGATGATGTCAATTAATGTGAGAAGAGTGGGACGTCAGGTTACTGGTGATTTATGTCACAAGTTAAATTATAGCTTGTTGAAGTAAACACTGTAATATGTTTTGTTGTGGCATGTGTTGCATTATGCACAAAGTGACCACAGATGGGTTACTTATGAGCATTTCTTCATATCATTGAGACTCACTGTGCATAAGCATTGTTGATTTACATCATGTCAGACTGTCTAAGCAGATTAGGTGTGCATTAGGCAAGTATGTGCACATTAAAAATACCAACATCCATGTTTTATTCCCTATAAAATGTTCCGCCCAGGACCCTGCTGACTCCACATCTACCTAGTGGTAATAAACAACTGAGTCTCCTTGATTCAATGTGTCATCCTCTAGCAAAGGCCTTACCCTCTCTCTCCTCCTCCATGTGGCTGATGCGGAGGGACATGGCAGCCTTCTCCTCCCTGGCCCGGTCCCTGGCACTGACTGCCTCAGCTACCATCTCCTGCCACTCCAGGACCTGGCTCTGAGTGTCATCAGCACTGCCTGACTCACTCGCCTGTGACCAGACAGAGCAGAGAGGGACAGGATACCAACACTGAGCAGGCTTCATCACTGCAAGCAGGAGAATTTAAAAAAAATAAATAAATCCTGGATCCCTGACCTGAGAGGCAGCCCTCTTGGTGAACAGCTCCAGGTCTGCTTGTAGCGTCCTCTGTTGCTCCTCATATACGACCAGCTTAGCCTCCAGCATTTCTAACAGGAAACACACAATTTTCACATCAGAGCTGCTAAAGACACTGCAGATTTAACAATGATTAAAGTAAATTTAAGACATAAAGCAGGTGACTACAATTTACAGAGAAAATATTGTGTGATAGTGTTTCTACAACACTTGTGATCGTAATTGTCACTCAATTTGGATTTTATTACCGTTCTTTGTTTTCAGCTCCTCATATTGCTCAATTTTCCAAAGGTTTTCCTCTCTCTCCTCCTCCAATGCTGTGATATGACTCCGCAGGGCAGTCAGTTCTGGGGGGGCGGCTCCAGCCTGAAGGGGACAAGGTGAACATCTTTTAAATGGGTCTCTCTCTTTTTTTTTTTCCTTGCAGCTTTGCTTAAAAGACAAACAGGAGGACCTTGGTAAGACATAAAGTTTCCTATAGTTCCTTTTGGATCAATTTAAGAAAAATAAGTTCTTTTTAATAAAGTGATTGATGCCAACATCTGCTTACATCTGACAGAGGATAACAGTTCATTTCAATATGGGAAAAAGGCCTCTCTAGAAAGGAGAACAGCAAACAGATGGATTAGACAGAAATAAAGTCTAAAAACTTGTTAATCTTACTTGGCTTTTCTTCAACTCCTCCTCCAACTGTCTGATCCGAGATTTAGACCATGCTTTCATTTTCAGGAACTTGGCCTCTGATCTGCTGGCTTCATCTGTTTTTTGCTTTGCTTGGGCTGCAAAAAATAAAGAAAGTGAATGAGACAGTGATATTCAAGACTACAATGAGATAACATTTCTGAGATCTGAGATCTGAGATCCCAGTGATTGACTTTTGCCCCTGCAATAAGTAGGTGTCCTTATTTTATAATTATGTTTATTATATAAGAGAAATTATTATAATCATGTGGTGATAGGTATCTTCTTGGAGTTTTGGATGCACAGGACATAAAATCTGGTTTAGACCAACAAGTAAAAGTCTAGTTGAAGTCTGTGAAAACCAAAAAATGAGCCTTCACTAAACATGTTTTGTTAAACACCTTTAACTTCCCCCCTTTATTGTTTTCTTGCTTTAACAAAATTCCATGCAGGCATATTTCATCTCGTTTAAGACAGAAATGAAGCTGCTGACCATCTTTCTGGGACACGTAAACTGAATAATCAAAAGACAAAATGATGCAGGAGAATAACTGACCTTCCAGCTCAGCTATTCTTTGGATAGAGGCTGAATCAGCGGGCATGCTTCCAGTCCCTGAGGCCTCCTGACTGGGAGGTGGTGCTGCTGCCGACGAGGCCTTCCTCAGTTCCTCCAGCTGCCCCAGGAGATCCTGCTGGGTCTGGTCCATCTGTGACTGATGCTGCTCAGTCATCCGCCGCACCTCTGCCTGCTGTTTCTCCATCAGGTCACGAAGCTGTGCTCGCATCACATGCTTCTCTGCCTCCATCTTAGATTCCAGGCTCTCTCGCTCAACCTGCAGCCGACGAAGCCGTTCTGTAAGTTCCTGTGGGGAGAAAAGATGATGACGAGGCAGAACTGTTGAGAATGTAGCAAAGACAAGGTGGGGAAGACGGTGTAACTTGATTTAATTTTTAAGTGGTGTTAAAGAAAGGCTGTCACATATGTCAGGGGGGGAAAACTCACATAATATGCACAAACATAGAGGACAAAGACATGTACAGTAAAGCGACATCTTTCCTGACCTTTATCTGTTGGTCCCTGCCGTCCACCTCTCCCTGGAGAACATCAATGACCTGGGTTTTACCGAGCAGCACCTCCTCTTTCTCATGGAGCTTCTGTTTTAGAGCCTTCAAAAGCTGAAGAGACAAAATGAAATCACATGACTACTGCAGTAGTTGCATTCAAAAACAATATCACAAAGATAAAACAGAAGATTCTGTTAATAGAGAAGTCCAGTGGTTCCTCACTGATTCACTTAGCAGTGAGTGGTATCACTACCTGCTCCAAGTCTGCACTGGCATCAGACTTTGCTGCCAGCTTGAAGAGCTCCTGTTCGTGCATCTGGTTGATCTCCATCAGCTGGTTATCTTTCTGAATAATGATGTCTTTGAATGTCTGGATCTAAAAATAAAAAAGGTGCATCATCAGACTTAAGATATACTAGATATTCTAGATCTCATGGAAAAAATTTTCTCATAACAAGTACAAACAACAGCATCAAATCCTACAATAAAATCCTCACTGTTTTGGTGTGTTTTGAAACAATGCTTTTGCCACTAACCAGGAATATGCTAGTTTAAAACCAAAATACTTTGAACACTTGCATTCTGTTTGTACATGTTCTCCTTCTGACTGTACTGCTCCTTCTCTGTGGCCAGCAGCTCTTTGAGGCTGTCTGTCTGCTCCTGCAGCAAACTGTAGCGCTCCTCTGCTTCTCCCACCTTCCTGGTCAGACTCTGCACCAGCAGCTGGAGCTCCTGCACTGCTCCACTGTCCTCTGCCACCTGAGGAGGTAAAGCACAGCTGAGCATCAGTTAAAGTTGTTAAATGGTTGAATTCCTGGATCAGATCCTCTGCTGTTATTCATTCTGTTGTAATCTTAAGATTTGAAAATATCTGCAGTGGAGAGCTACTGAGAACTGATGTTGTTAATGCTGTTCACGTCACAGTCTTGAGAGGTGCATGACCTTTTGTTGTGGTGCAGGTGTGATGGGCTGATCTCCTGCCAGTGCTGTTTGCAGGTGAACGATGTACGCCTCTTTCTCTGCCAGTTTCTTGTCCTTCTCTGTCAGCATAGTGTCTATTTCCTCGCCGCGCTGTCGCTGTGACTCCAACTCCTTCCGCTAGAATAAATTAGTATGTCTTTGGTTAGAAAAATTCAAAAGAAAGCAGATTTCAAACCTGGGTTGCCTCTCACTCTGGAGGTGTACACCTGGGAAAGTGACAGCTGTTTGTGATTAAACCTTACAAACCACGCCACAGTAGAAATAGATTTTAACACCTGATTGCCTGAGGGCACCTTGTTCAGTGAAGTGCTATGTGACTCGATTCCTGGTGAATACACAGAGAGAATGTTTAAACTTGCTATCTATCACCTGACTATAAAAACAAACAGGGCAAAAGACTTGCTGCTGTTCAACAGGGTCAGTCTGCCAATTCTGTAATATACTGTGTATGTTTACTGTGCTTTCAAATGAAACTGATAATTTCAAGGCCCCACACTGAACAAAAGACAAGCAAATTAAGTGCTTTTTATTTGAGCAGTAAAGCCATGAATCACTGTAATTCAATTAAACTGGAGACAGGGCTGAACAATTAATCATATAATAATCACAATCATGACGTTGGCTTCACAGTTTCTGTATCTATTTCAGGTGTGAAGTCACTGAAAGTCACTGATGCAACAAAACCTTTTTAAACAAGATTTTCATTTATGCTTTTGGGATTTTTCAATCTAGTGTGAATTATATGAAGCAAAGGAGGATGGAGAGTTGTGACAAATACAGCAAAATATGTAGGAACCATTTTTGTGTCCATTTTGTGTCACATTTTAAAATTTAATAATGAGACCATGTAGAGCGCTAAATTTGATCAATGCAGGTGTGTGTGTGTGTGTTTGTGTGTGCCAATACTATTGAAAAGACACTGTAATGTTTTTCAGGTGCTGATTACATTTATCAGCTTAACTGTGTTGCAATTGCCATTTAGACCTGACATCTTATACAGTTCCTGAAACCTTTTTACATCCTCGATTATTATTTTTCAAGTTAAGAACATGTGTTAACTCTTTTTTTGGTCACACATACTAATTCTACTGTTTGTCTAGCAATCTGGTATGTCACCCATAACAAGCTACAGTTCTTCTGTCAAGATAATCAACTAAGTAAGAGGAATTAACTAACAAGACAGAGAGTTGGATTCTAATGCATCCTTTGGGCGTAACTTGTCTAAAGCCACATAGAAGTATTTGAGAATATTTTTTTTAATCAATCATGCAGCCTCTTCTTCAGGATACAACTTACCTTGTTTTCCAGTTCCTCGTCTCTCTGTGCCAGCTGCTGTTCTAGTTCCTCAACTTTCTTCTTTAGCAAGACAATCTTGCCCCGACTGGCTTGCTCTCCTCCTCCTTCTGACGACCCCTGAAGGGAAACATAAAGACGCCGTATATATCAAATGGCACGCGTTGGACTACATTTGCCGGAAGACCAGAAATATGACTCAAATGCACTGCTCATATTGCTGTGTCTGCTACTTGTTAACGTCAACATTTATTTGCTAATAAATTATCTGTGGCAGCTTCATAAGCCAGTGGTTCACATGTTGCAGTGACTTTGCACTTAAGTCTTTATGCCTTTATACGTGGATAAAATCAGACACATAGTCAAAAGTGTTCACGTGTGACCGTACAAGTGTGAATGTGTTTGCTGGCTTATACCTTCTTGCCGTGTGTCGGCGTTCCCTGACCTCCCTGTTGTTTCTTCAGCTCCTCCAGCTGTGTTGTGAGGGACGTCACCTTGGCCTTGTTCTGGAGACGCAGCTTTGACAGTTTGGCCTCACACGTTTCCTTCTCCACCTGAGTCACAGACAACATGAATTAATTTGATTAGCTTCAGGTATTGTTTTTGCACACAGTTAAAAATGCTTAAATGTCTTTGTTGGTGTTGCACACACAGTCCTACTTACTGGGGAAAGGTGCATAATTTTCATAAAGAAAACTATTTTTTAATCACAATTTGCCTTGAATTTATGCTGGGAGAAAGAAATAAATAGAAATCAAGAACCTGAAAAGAATCTAAAAAAACTGAAAGATCTAAATTTTATATTTTGGCCACATCTCCAAGCCATAGGTCAGTAAAGTGCTTAGCTGCAGATGTAAAATTTAAGGACATGATGGAGTGAGATGTGTCTAGTAGCATAATAATGGTTTGTTGCTGAGTATATATTCCTGTTCACTCTCTCCTGTAACATGGCTTCTAAACCAAACATTTACTGTGTTCTCCTGAGCCCTAATCTCACATTCCTGTCTTTATTATCATATAGTAGACTTTGACTTGGCAGTTTAATAGTTAACTATATCCTGGGTTTTTACAGGATGATCTCAGTCAGTGACTAACAGCAGCAGCATTACAACATGTGACCAACTGTTCCTGCCTCAGTCAGACACAAACCCCTGTCAGATAGGCCCCAGAGCAGACAATATTGTGAGCACTGCTGTGAGGAAAGTAAGCAACAAAGATGAGCGAAGGACCTAAGGTTTCCCAGCAGAACATGGCCACTCTCTGGCACAGAGCTATATGGGCATAAATAACACATATACTGTACAAAGAACCATCAGACTTCAAGTTGTTAACAATTTCAAGTTAAGCAGTTCAGCTCTACCGAAACACTGAGCCCTCATAACTCAGCACACCTGTTTACTAGGGAAAAGCAGCCAGGGGAGAAACTGTCCTCACCTTAAGTTGCTCATCTTTGGTGCGAAGTGCTGCATCCTTTTCCCGGATCATCTCCTTCAGCTGGGTGACCAGCTGCTCTGTTTGGGTGAGTCGATCTGCCATTTCTTCTACAGCAACCTCTCCACCACCAGCAGCAGCAGCAGGACTACGGGGAGAGCCCGGGCCCTGAGGAGGGACAGAGGAAAGACGGTGGACCAGTGACCAAGAAAAAAGCTCTGCATTTGATTTTGAATGCTGTTATGAATGCACATCCTGTCTAGAAATGAACACAGCTGCTGCTGGAGTGAGTGTATGGGTATTTCTGTGCAGCAAACTAACAAAATACTATTTCATCTGGAGTTGAACGATAGAATCCTGCCAACTTCACAGTGTGTGTATTTAAAGATGGAGCCACAAAACACTTAAGAACAAACAAAAAACAAAGACTGTTAATTTAATTTCTTTTTCTGTTTAAAATCTGTATATCTTACTGTGTCAAACTGATCTCTCTGTGTCTAAGAGATCATAAGGCTGTAACCATATATAACTATTTTACCACGGCCACTGAAAATTCTAGATCCTGAGGCTTGCAAACCTCTTCCTGTTTAGCTAAATGATGCCTAGCAACTTCTAAGGCTCAGAAACTACATCTTAAGATGTTTAAAATATACTTTTAGGATATATGGTATTTTGTTGGCAGGTGGCCATAGTATACAACATTCTTTCATAAAACTACATTCATAAAGGCTTGTGAAAATGTTATTGATATGGTCCAAGGCTTCTTATGCTAAAAAAATGATTATTACAATTTTAGAAATTACAGCAATAAAGATAAAGTAAGATTAAGTTAATCTGGATTGGTCATGTGTGGCAAACATACAATCTATGCAATCTTATTAGTAATGGTCGCAATAACAACCCAGTGTACTGGGTCAGTCCAATAGAGTACAGGGGCTGAACAGTGGAAAGGAATTCAAAGGAACATGACTGAAGTAAAGGTTACATGGTGCACATGGTGCTCATATACCACCTCAGATTAGATATTTTGATGGATCTTAAACCATTAGATAACTAAACTGAATGTTAACTAATAAAAGATGAGCATAAGGCCTGTAGAGTAAATAGGCTGGGGCAGCAGAGGGGTTTAAGCTGGAGCAGTGGTTCCCCCTCACAGGAAGTGTGAGCTCTGGTTGTCTGAGTTAAAGCCCTGTGCTCAGCAGTCTACCTAATTCCAGTTTATCTAGACATGAAATCTTTCACTGAGTTTCCTTTGAGCAAATTAAATTGCCAGAGAAATGTTGTTAGTACTGACTAAAATCACTCAGACACACATACTATTTAATTTTGTATTTTTAATTTTAGTTTTAGTTGAACATGTAATGATGGACAAAGGGTAGAGACATTCCTATAAATGTGTGAATATAGCAACAGATGGTTGACTGGAAGCAAGCTGTGAGACAGGTTACAAATACACAACTCATGCTGTTTGAATATAGCTGTATATTTGTTAGATAAGATGCTGCTAACAACACAACACCGGAGCCACAGTAGCAGTCACCAGACACTTGATTACAACACAAATAAGCATACTGTGTACTTACTCCATGGCCAGGCTCTCCCTCTTCACCGGAAAACCACTTCAGCATGGTTTCAGCTTAGACCTATAAAACAAAAAAAAAAAACCCACACACACACACACACACACACATACACATACACACACACACACACACACACACACACACACACACACACACACACGCACAGAGAGAGAGAGAGTAAATATATTATTCAAAATGTAGAAATATGATCTTCCTACTGGTGATCTGTCGATTTGAGGTTCAGGAAATGACACTTGTCAGTAAAACTAATCAGTATTATTATTTATTATAATCAGTTCTATCATTTTATTCCTCTACCTTATGATGACATGACTAGTCAGAAATTCAAGCTAATACAGCTGCTACAGGCCTTTTAACAACTCTGTCTACAGAAGAGAAATCTTTAACTGTAACCATCATTGATTTAAGCTTTTGAAGATTTTTGTTTTAATGTAAATCAAATTGAGCCTGTATGATAGTCTCAAAATGCTCTTTTCATCATGACTCTTTCATTGCTGTTAGCTGGCTGCTAACAGAACCTTACCTTAGATTCTAGACAAATAATGTTTAGAAACTGAAAAAACCTCACTAATGAACACATGATTTTATGGAATAAATATAAAACAGTGGATAATAAACATAATACAAAGGATGGCTTAACCTCCACAGAGCAGGAATGATACTGTATTTAAATTAATGAGCAGGTCAGTGCTCAGACTTTCAGTCATTACAAGACTACATTTCACTGTGTCCCTTCTTTAAATTATTTACAACACCCCAGCAGATAACAGACAGAGAGTACAGGCTCTCAGGTCAGTTCATCTGACAGACTGGGGGAGAGGGGCCATAGGTATGCTAGGTCAGTCACGTGACTATAGGGAGAGCCAAACCTACTCATAAAGCCTGTTTTGTATTTCAGCAGGTTGCAGGCTCAGTTTCAGCTGCACAATGGCACAGCCTGATTAAAACCAGACTGACAGGTGTGTCCCTTGGTACATGTTGCAGCTAGAAGCCAAACAACCAGAGGACTAAACTGGCCACGACTTGAGGCCTGGTATAACACTGACAGGGTGTATGATCAGCCAAATTCATTCAGCTTGCTGAACAGTCCAACCCACGTGACGCAGGAGAAAAATCAGGTCAAACTGGTTCTGTCACGCATACCTCAGTAGGCTCCAGGACCCTGAATGCCACAGTGGCTATTTGCTATTTTTCCTGAACTTCAGAAGCCACCAAGCTTAACGTGATTTATTTACACAAACACACATTCAATTATCTATTTCTAATGAAACATAGGTATGGAGGAACAGGTGAATTGGTCAAAAGAACCGTTCCCTGATTGTAACTCTGTTGAGATTTGTTAGCAAATTCTCTCCTTAGAGGAATAATAAATTGATAATGCAGAGCGATGCTAACGCTGTAGATATGGACATGCATCTTCACTACTTTTAAAATCTAATTTTGCTGATGATATTCGCAGCTTACAAGAAACCTAAAGCGAAGTAAGCCCAACAAGTACTGCTGACAGAACTGGAGAAAACTCCCATTTCTGCTTATAGTCCAGCGTCACTTAAAGTTATCCAAGGCTGCATTAGCTAAATTACTAGCTTGCATCTCCGACTGCTACACTGATAAATCACTACCACGGCTCATTTTAACCGCAAAGGCCTCACACTTGTACGAGGAGAAGGCCTCAGGGGTTGGGGTGGGCGTCGGCAAGTCGGTCAGTTATTTAAATAAATACCAGTTATAGCTAACGTTAATCCAGATGGCTAACTTTACCTTACCAGCTATGTCGCTACATGCTAACATAGTTAGCACTGCACTGCATTTTGACTATACGGTTGATAAATTAGCTCGCGACCGGCAAATTAATACTTATAAGTGTTTACCGGATTCACAACTTCATGAAGGATCCACCTGACACCTCGCTATGTCGACAAAAAATCCGTGAAATTACATTTTATTCCACTTGACGACGAAATCGCAGACGGGACAGAGATGTGCATCCGTCACGTTTGTCAACAGACAACCCCGACGAAGCTGCGCCTGCGCAGTGTTAAGGTTTGCGACAGGTCCCTGAGGAAACTCAACCGTGTATTTGTACAATTATCATTGGCTACGAAACAAAATATTCTGTGTGAAGTTCACGGATATGACTAGATCCGTCGGAGCTACCCAGAACTGAAGTAATCTTGAACTCATCATTTGCTTTTACCACTGAAGAGGCCTGTTGTCCCGGCAAATGCGTTTCAAAGAGGACAGAAATATCAAGAGAAACATCTGCATGTCATTTCCGTTTTTGTTTAAACACCTTTGTGATAACCACTCCGCCTGTTGTCAAAAAGACTCATCCAGATTTTCATCATCCCGATTCATCAAGTAGCCCACATTTTGATTTTGATTCATTGCACAGTGAAAATATATAGTTTAGTTTTTATTTATAAAGTGAAAAAAGTACTGCACTCCTCTTGTTCAAATGTTTTAAATAAGCACCACCCTGAGGCACTCAACATTTCTGTTGACACTGCAATTTAGTGAAACCTTTTCTCAAACAGTTTTGCACTTAGTCAAATTACCACAAACAATGTTCTGCACAGTGGTCCTGGGGCCTCCTCAGGGTCAGGGCCTCAGTGCAGTTGACTGTTTGGCCTGGTAATCCACCACACTGCAGACAGTCTCTGTGTACTGTCCTGTTTCATTTCTAGGGATAAATTTGTGTGTATTGAGTAGAAGGAACTTGTTGATTCTTCATTTTAAATGTCATGCTGCACTTTACTCATTGAATTCTTAATCATTGCCAATTTAAAAAATTAAAAATAATTTAAAGTACTAGGCTTGCTGATTCTGAATGAGGCTCAGTGTGTGCCAAGACACTGTCATCTTAACTCCCCCACTCACCTTATGGAGACCTTATGGGACCTTTACTGTATGGATTTAGCCTGTCTCACTAATCTTAGCCTTTAAGGCTCTTTACCTAACACTATGATATCCTTTAGGCTTCACAAACACCTACCTAGCCCCCCCCCCAAACACACACACACACACACACACACACACACACACACACACACACTAAGGTGGTTAAGAATACAGTCAGACTTGATGTCCTCTCCATATTTCTTTTCAAGTTAGCGGTAAATAGCATAGAACACGCAAATACATGTGTCTGTTTGGTTCTCATTAGTGTCTTTGTGAAGCCAAAGGATATCATACTGCAAAGTAAAAAACTGTCTTAAGAATAGTAAGACAGGTTAAATCCATATGGTGAAAGCTCCCATAAGGTGACTGGGGAGCTGTGTTGCCACTGAATCACAGAGCATGTTTGTCTTGTATATGATAAATGTAAAAATCAAGCTAATGTAGGAAACACATCAGCTAACAGGGAAAAATTGGCACACTAGAAAACAAAAAGTAGGAAAGTAGGTCCTGGAATAAAAGAGAGGAACATGTGTTCAAGCATACACTCACACTGGTTTGGTCTTTTGTTTATTTTCCACTGGACAGGGATGTTGAAGATGTTACAAAAAAAAGCTACAGACTGAAAGCAGAAATAAAATATATCCCTTCATTCTCCATATTTACAATGATCCAGCTCACTCATTGTCTCCTGCATTTCTGCTCCTTAAGTTATTATTCATTATTCACCTTCAGATGACCCATCTAAACAACAGGAACAAAACATGTATTCTGTGTTTTAAACCAGGCACACAGTAATAAGAGAGGAAGAAGAGAATTACAGATGATGGTGTGACCAAACCTCAAGAGAGTATCTTCAAAAAAAGAATATAGTCACAGATATGGTTGATTAAAGTTGACAAACATCATTTTAGATTATATGTAACAATCCCCCAAAACATATAATTATTACTTTTCATAAGTTAAAACTCTGACCAAATTGTACCTTTGTGCTTTTCAAAGGATTATGATCACCAGGTCTAGTTTCCTCAACAACGGCTCAAACCATCAGTATTATGGTGCAACAGTTCACACAAATGGTAAAGTGCTCTCTAATACATTCTTGCCCAAGGATACTTCAGCACATGGACTGGAGGAGCCAGGGATCGAACCACTGCCTCTCTGATTGGTGGGTGACCTGCTCTACCTCCTGAGCCACAGCTCACATAACAAAATCATGTAGCTACGGATCAATTTCTAAACCTGCTCATTGAGATATTTCCTTCTTGTGGCAGATGGTTCTGTGCTGACAACGTCAACAATCCTATCATCCTTAAGGAAAACATGTTAGTGAACAAAGTGACCAGTGACTGCTGCACAAGTGAATCTGATAGGTATTTATATTCATCAGCTCAGAGTAGCCTGTGTGTTACTTATAGGATGGGTTATACTACCCAGCTGCCAAGTGAGTGGTGAAATGCTCAGGGTGGGTCCATGCAACAGCTGTAGAAAATATACAAAATGAAACAAGATCTCTGTTATACATCAACATTATCACTTCTCCAGGTTCTCTTCAGTCATGACGTGTATCTGTGTCTTCTCACTTGGTGTAAAATAAACACGACTGACTTCTCTTTAAGAAGAGACCAGGGTGAAATTGAAGATTCAGGCTGAACTTCCATTCAGTCTAGACCAGTGCTGTGTTGAGCTGATCCTGAATCTTTTTCTTCCATGATGTAGGTTATTTCCTTGGGTTATTGCTTATAATGTCAGTGTGAAATGTGAGAACGTTTCTCCAATGTTTCTAAGTGTAAAAAGATAAGAGCTGATCACTGAAGGCAGAGTGTCACCATAACTTTGTATTCAACTGTTCTTTATCCTTTATTCTGCTGTTCGATGAACCAATCACAGGGCCCGATGTCCAGTTTGAGCTGATCCATCACCCATGGGTCCTTTTCAGCCCCTTCAATAAATTCATCCAAAGAAATCTGACCTGAGAGAAACAGAACGATACACAAGGAGAAGAATTAATGACATTATTGATTATTGTATTCACCATAATCTGATTTTGAATGCGAATCCAAACTTAAGTACATTAACACCAGCTCAAGAGGAGGATTTGTGTTGACTCTGTATTGACGTGGTCACATTGACTTACTGTCTTTATTCTTGTCCACCAGCTCAAATATTCTGTTACAGATGTCATCAATATTCTCTGGGGCATCTGGATCATTGTGCTTCTTTATCTTGCAGATGATCTGAACAGAAACAAGCTGGTGTCAGTTTAGAACATATCCAATACTGACATTTCCGATGTCTTTGGACAGTATGTTTTATTTTATTGTACTGACACTTTATTAAGGGAAGTTTCACCTCTCTTTAGCAAGAATGCCCTGATCACATTCACACCTGGAAACTGCACTCCACTGGAGCAGCTGGGGGTCAAGAACCTTGCTCAAGGGCACTACAGTGGTGGGAATGAGGGAGGCGAAAATGCTGCTCTTTAACTTTCCCTACACAGACTTGCCCTGCTGGTCTTTGGACTGATCCGACCTCAGGATCACAGGCTCATCTCTCTAACCTTTAGAGCACCACTGCCCAGATAATGCTGAGAGTGTTTTAGCTCCTGTTTCACCTCTGTGCCATGAGGACCAAAGATAGACAGAGAAAGCTACACAGAGCAAATCTATGTTCTGTCCTGTTGTTATGATCCCTTTGTGTTGCAGCCATTATGTTACACACTGAGCACTAATTCCCTTCATTAGATGACACAGGCTGGCTGGTTTCAGTGCACTTCACTGAGGACATATTAGAGGATTTCTGCAAATCAAAGTAAATAAATAACTACAGTTACTCTCACCGCTGGAGCTGTTCTAACTTTAAAGAATCTGTTACAGTATCTCACTGAGACAATGAATGACACCCTTCTGATATTACAGTAACTCAACTTTAAATTGTAACAATACCTCAGTACAACAGAAAACAAAGATGAATCATATCATCTGCAGAAAATCATCCTGGTGGAGAATAAAGTCTCTGAGAGTCCAATCCAATAATGAAGGTTGCCAATGTAAATACAACATTTAATCATGAATGGAACTGAATACTTACTTTGATAATGTGTCTTACTTCCATTCTGTCCAGACAGCCGTTTCCATCTCTGTCATAAACTTTAAAAGACCATTTCAGTTTGTCCTCCAGTTTTCCACGAAGAACAAGATGGACGGCTGCCACATATTCCAAGAAGTCTATATGACCGTCCTACAAGAAAACAGGAGGATGGATAGACACACACACACTGCCCTCCAGCAAGTACTGATATAATGCAATATTCAAGCAGGTCATTAACATACATTTACTGTTTACTCAGATATTCTGTCCTATCTCTCTGCCATTTCCACTTTTATCTCTAGATCAATATTTATCTAATATATAAAAATAACTGTTTCATTACCTTATTTGTGTCAAAGGATCGAAATATGTTCTCCATATATGCAGATTCTTCCTCTGAGGAGTTGCTGTTGATTCCAAAGATTCTCTTGAATTCATGTAAGTGCAGATTTCCACTTGGACACTCACTTGCAAACTTACGGTAGAGTTCCTGAATGTTCTGAAGATTCACCTCCTTATCTGTGGAGCCCTGTGCTTGGCCCATAATTGTTAATAAAAAAGAGCAAAAAAAAAAAAAAAAAAAAGTTTTAAAAATTATTTTAAAAAAAAAACCCACTTAGAAGTTATCAAGCACATCCATCACTGTGCACTAGCCACGCATCCATGGCTTGTGGAGTACAGTGTGGAGGCTATTTCCAGCAAACCAGGTGGGCAAATCCAATTGACTTTTCAGTGATCTTCTCTCAGTGAGTCTTTCTCAACAGTGTCCTTTTTTCTTCAATTTTTGTCCTCCCTAAAATCTGACAAATCCATTCCACATTCTTCAAAAGAAAAATAACGGTTTCACTCACAGTTGAGCATTAATTCATTTGCTTGTGAGCAACAAATCTGTCGGCTCTTTGACAGCAAAGAAGAGTGGATTGCCCAGACAAAAGGCCACCGCTAAGATCTCCAAGAGATTAAAAGAAGGATGACGTCAAACTCGAGCCTCAGCGTGGTCGTGGTAAAACTGTTGATCCACTGAGGTCTGTCTGAGCACAATTTACCCAGCCTGGTAAACACTTTATTAGGAATACCATACTAATACTGGGTGCTTCCTTCCTTTGCTCTCAAACAGACTCAGTTTATTGTGGATTCTACAAGATGTTGGAAACTTTCCTCTGAGATTCTGCTCCATGTTGACATGACTGCATCACATCATTTCTGCAGATTTGTCAGCTGTGCATTCATGCTGCCAATCTCCTGTTCTACCACATCCCAAAGGTGTTCTGCTGGATTCAGATCTGGTGACTGGGGAGGATAATGAAGCTCATTAAATCAGTTTGATGCAACTTTTACTTTGTGACATGGAACATTAGAAGCCGTTAGAAGATGGTAAACTGTGGACATAAGGGGAGGAACATGGTCACCAACAATACTCAGATAGGCTATGACATTCAGGGCCCAAACTGTGCCACCGTTCAGTTTTAATGAGTCTGTATCCACTGCAGGCTGTTGGCTCAGATTTCTGTTCTTGGTTGTTGTAGTCCATCCCCTCCAAACCAGCCTGTCTGACACCAACAATAATAATGTCACAGTAATGTCACAGTCAAAGTCCCCCCCCCCCGTTGTAATATTTAATATGAACATTAACTGAAGCTCCTGACCGGTATCTGCAGGATTTTATGCATTGCATTGCTGCCACATCATTGGCTGATTGGATAACAGCATGAATAAGCAGGTGCACAGGTGTGTGTTTATGAAAGTATGATGATGTGTCACAGAGTTTGTATTTTACAGTGGATCTGCATTTTGTGTCATTTTCATTTCATCATAACTAACAGAATATTTTCTTGTATTATTTTACAACAACATAACTGCATCACAAAACATTAATAAATGTACTGTGTATGGATTAAATGTCAATCATTTCGAGTTTAAAAGTATTGATAAATTGATTGGAATATACCTGTAAACATCATTAAAACATTTCAGAATAATACTGAGCTTGTCTGTTGCCTTTCTGTCTGCTTTTGACTGAAGAGTAAGATTCATTATCACCATACTCTATATCAAATTCAGACACAAGGACATGAAGGTTTAATTTTTTTAAAATCCAAATGTGACATTGTATCTTTCCTCCAGAGTTCATTAGATAAATATGATTTATTTGTCAGTGCTCCAATGTTGGTACTGAAAGGTGGGCAGGCACCTTAGAGGATTGGGATTTATTACAACAGCAGAAATTTTATCAGAATAATCCAGTTTATAGCGTCAAGTATTGTTTTGTTTTTTTGTTTTTTGATCAGTTTTTGTGACGTAAATGACGTTGCTTGACGTTGTTCCCTTGGCAAACACTTCTGATCATTCACCTGAGCTGCACAGAAACTGATTAGCAGCCAAGACTTAACAGTGGACACTAAGCTTCTAAGGATTATGTTTAAAGCCTTTACATGTAGGATTTGAAATTTTCTATCATGGGTGACTCCTAGTGGCACAGTCACAGAAGACACTGCAGCTGAAGAAAACACAACATTAAGATTATATATATAAAAAAGTTTTAATTACAAAATCATGAACATCAGAAACAAATACACCGTGAGTTTTTCCTCTCAGTCTCAGACTTTTTTCTTTTATATATTATTATTTTTATATAAAAAAACATACAAATAAAAACTCACATGCTGCCAGCTGGCGACATCAGTAGAGAGAATGATGTATGTTACCATTGTTATGCAGATGACACACAACTGTACATCTCTACTAAATCAAATTATGTTACAGCTATAAACTCCACCCATCTTTTACTATACTACCATACTACCTACCATACTACTATATTACATATACTACCATTACCATACTACCCATCTTTTGGCAATAAATGAAGACAAAACTGAAATGAAAACCAAGTCAAAGCGTTTCTTGTAAGAGTGAACCCACAGAGGATTTCCCTGATCCCTTCAGAGCGTCCCTGCATTTTTCATTTCGCTGTCTTGCTTTCACAGCCTGCAGATTTACTGTACACCATATATCCAGCATTGAATGACACAACCAGAAAGTTGCTGGATAAGAAAGCAGAACATCTAGAAGCTGCGGGGTCAGATATTTTCTCAGTAAGTATAAATTCAAATGGATGTTAATGTTTGGATCTCCTGGATGTGTAATTAAGCAACTGTTTGCTAACACATTTGTTACAGCAACTTCACACTATGTTGATGTTGTGTTTTAGCTTATTTGTTGCTCCCAGGAGGTCAAAAAAATAAATAAATACTGTTTTAATAATTAAAAGCCTAACTCTGAACTATGCAAAAACACTATCAGCTGGGTGGACAAAATTAAGATAATGTAGTATATGTATACAGTATACAGTATAATATTGTATTATGATATTGTTGTTTTTACCAGTATATTACCAACGTATTTAAAACATTTATCAATGTTTAAAATATCTTTAGTAATAAAAAAATTAATTGTAATAATTATAATAACCAATTATGTGAGTAAGAAGTGATTAGATTTTTCTTAATTATGTAAAGTTAACTATTTACTGTGGGTTTATTTATTTGTTTATATATCTACTGTGGCCATCATTTCGAAACTAAAGATACATGCAGTAATAATGAATACAAATAGATAATAAGTGACAATACTGTCTTTAACAACACACCTTCTCTTTGGGTATTTTGTTGTCTCAGATAGAGACATTAGTTCAGAAACGACCACAGACGTACAGCAGAGACTCAGAACTCTGGACCAGCCGTCAAAACCACAGCTGAACTGCAGCCGTGAAAAAGTGCTCTGTAATCCAGCTTCAAAACACAGGAAGCTCAACATGGAGATGCAGGCCAAGCTCCTAAACCAAAGATATGAAGACAACAGCTCCATGTCAGCCTCAAACAAAATGTGGGCTGTGAACCCACTGAGTGAGCAGGTCATGGTAACTTCCCACTGTTCTGGATGACCCAGCCGGTGGCGTTGAAATCCAACTTGAGCATGTTCATGACCCATTCATCCTTTTGAGCTCCCTCCATGAACTCTGATAAAGTTATCTGACCTGTGGGGCACAAAGACACAACTTATGACTCTGAGTGTAACAAAAAAGAGAAACATTTCAACAGTGATGGTTTTTGTTCTGGTTGAATAAGTTTTTCCTCACAGTAGAAAACTCTTCTACAGACTGTCAATAATCAGCACATTGCTCCTACTTAAACATAGATGAAGTTATTAATCTGTTCAGAGATACTTCTGAACAGATTAATCCTGATGATGTTTTCCTATCTTAATGTAATATTCATATTCCACATGTACATTTAAGTAAATGAGTTACTGGTCACTGTATTAACTGCATTTTTCCTGTTCATGCTGACAAAGTGATCTGTTCCTAATGTGACTACTAAGAAAAATCCACTGTCTATTAACAAAGCAGGCAAAGCTAATATGATGCTTTAGCATTCTGAGTTATACAAATAAAAGTTCAAAATTCCCCTTTTCACAGTCGTATCATAAAGAAGACATTTTGTACCGAAAGGACTTTTGAAGATACACACTGTGTCCGATTAATAAAGACTGTGCATCTGTTTACAGGATCTCTTTACAGGAGGTAACACATATGTAACACATATGCACATATGTTGACAACAGTCACACCATGCTCAAGCAGTTGTTATATTCAGCGTACAGTTTTTACATACCATCGTTATTCTGGTCGACCAACTCAAAGATTCTGTCACAGATTTCAGTCGGGGTCATGCTGATGTCACTTGTCCTGAGTTTTATTTTATAGATAATCTGTGAGAGAAACAGGCAGGTGAAAAATTCAAGGAAAAATAAAACCCACGCAAAACAACTCTTGGTGTTTCTATACAGGACAAAGACTCACTGATTGTTGTGATGAATGTTAGAATGAAGTGCATCGTATTTTCACATACACATCAGATCTGAACCCAACTGATCATCTACTGTACGGATGATTCTGGTATTAAACAACACTCCACCACCGTTAACATAACACCTAAAGAAAATATACTGTTTATTTTAGAAAGATACTACACATCTCTCAAGAGGACCTGGAGGACCACTGAGCTGTTCTGAAGGCTCATGGTGAGATAACAAAATAACAAACGTTATGTGGGTTTCTCTTTTCTCACTTGATGAAATGTGACACAGTGTTGCAGCATGGACATATACAACACCAAATAATCCAGCCAATAGCCAACACGTTTTTAGCAGCCCGATCTTTTCCATTGATAAATTCATACAGTTCACTTTACAACACTTTGTTAAAATGCCTTGTTTCTCCTTTAATTTCTCTTGAACTGAATCACACTTTATTCACAAGGAACATAAATATATACACAAGGAAAATAAATATACATAATTAAAATGTAAAGTGTAGCGTATGGTTAAATATTATTATATTAACATTTTAGAAAGATTTGTGAATTTCACATGTCTCTGTTCTCTGGCCTGCTCCTAGTTTGTGAATTCATCTCTGCTGTTTGCTGAGCAGCAGCAGGTGATAATGACAGAACTTGATTGCTGCCTGTACTAGAAACGACTGTTCTCTGCGTACATTTGCTTGAAGAAGATTTTGCAGATTGAAATGTTGCCTTAAATTTAACTATTTACTGGGAGCTTAACAGTGTTCAGACCTAAAAAAAAAAATGTCCTGTAGTGAATATCTGTATGTCCTGCACCTGTTTGTTTTAGATGTGTGCATATTTAGTTCCTGTAATTCATCACCCATCTCTACATGAAATGTGTTTGTGATCAAGAGTTCAAACTCAAGCCTCAAGTCTTATTCACCTTTAGGTCTGCACTGCGTACATACAGTGTGTAAAACTGACAGCTGAGCACACATCATATATCATCATGAACAGGTGTGAAAGTTCATAGAACAACTCTTTTAATTAGAAGAAGGAGAAACTAGAACAAACCTTTTAACATGAGGGAGACTCTGGAGCAAACACAGACTTTTTCTGTTTGTTTTTCTAAAAACAAAACTAACTGCAGTGTTTTTATTTCTCTGGAGGATCCCAGATGTGTCCCACAAATGTAGAATACTAATATTATCATTCAGTACCTAAACTAAGAAGGAATAAAACTTTTTTCTTTTGAATTACTGTAACAAATATTACCTAGTTCCTTGTCAGGCAGATCAGATTGTGTGTGTGGCTAGTTTTATGTTTCTAAATTTAGAGGCTTACTGTAAAGTCCACCAAAGATTTTCACTTCAAGAATAGCACTGACACAAATGACACACACTCCTCATGTAACACCCTGTGGACCTGCAATACATGACCCCTGGTCTTAAGTCCTGTCACAGGGCCAGCACTATAATCTCTCCTGAGAGGATTTATGTTATGAAACTGTTTGAAACTGCAGCTAAATTTCTCACCACACTTTGTTCACATCAGCCCTGATTTCTACCAGAACCTTCACTCATATCAGACTGTACAAACTGCATTAACAATTGTACAGAAAAGTAATGTTTCTTCATTTTTAAAAAAGAAGAAAAGAATCTGAGTGGGGTCTTACCCTTATGATGCGTTTCACCTCCTGCCTGTCCAACTTCCCGTTTCCATCCTTGTCATACATCTTGAAGGACCATTTGAGCCGATCTTCAAGATTCCCTCGAAAGATCAGGTGAAGTGCTGCTACATACTCGAGGAAATCAAGAGCATTATCCTGTAGACAAATAATGCATGAATGTCTCAGTTACAATAGAAATGAGAGTTAAATTCTATCATTAGAAAGTGCTGCTGTTCTTTACCTGGTTAGTGTCAAATGAGTGGAATATTGTCTCGACATAGAGGGACTCCTCTGCAGAGCTGCTCGGTACCCCAAAGATCCTCTTTAACTCATGGAGGTGCAGGGCTCCGCTCGGACACTCCTTCATGAAAATGATGCACAGCTCCTGAATCTGAGCCAAGTCCATCTCCTCGTTGTGGCTTTCTTCTTGTCCCATCCTCTCTGGTTACCTCAATAGAAAAAGTCCTGCCTGTTGTAACTGTTTGATGAGACTGTTTCAGTGAATGTTCTGTTCTCTGTCTGCAGGTCACCAAGGCATCTGCCCTCAAACTCCCATCAAACTAAAGAGCTTAACACCACCACCCAGTCACTCTCTCAGCAGGCAGAGAGACAAGAGGCCAGTAATAACTCAATCTCATTAACTTGTTAATCACTTGATCTTTAGCCAGCAGGGTGCTGTCCAAGTGGGCCTGAAAACCTGCCAATATTATTGTTATCAGGCACCAAAAAAGTAAAAACTGAAATCACTCAACTGTAAAATCCACAGAGTGAGTTAAAACAGCTGAAGTAGATATTAACTTTCTGTGTGTTTGTCTTTTTCCTTCATTTACATTTCTTTTCATTCAAAGATTTAAAACTCTCCTCTGTCTTTCACCACATTTCTGATTTTCCTAAATGATTATATCATAATGAGATGGACATGTGTACACATATATCCACAGCAGGGATTGGTCCAGGGTGTGTGTGTGTGTGTGTCAGCTAAAAATATAACAACTACAAATATAACAAAAGTTTTTCTTGTTTTTAGCAACTTGGAGATTAAAGAAATATTCTGATATATATATATATATATATATATATATATATATATATATATATATATATGTGTGTGTGTTTTATACTATATTTTCATTTCATCTAAACACCTACATTATTTATTCAGATACTTTCACTAATAATCTATAACTTTTGTCAGATTAGTGGGACAGATTAGACACATTAGTCTGAATGACATTTTATAGTGATCATTAATACAGATGAATAATGCAATAAACAGTATATATTCAGTGATAACCTCACAGAGCAAACTTTTGTTTTATTTACCCTTTTTATTTTCTTTCTTTAATTTTCTTTTTTTTTTTACAAACTGAGTGTAATTGAACAGATTAATATTCTCATATATGTTTACATTTCAGTCTGTGAATATAGTTTATTCCAGAGTATGTGGAAAACAGTAAGGGTTATTAGTAAAATGTACTAAAAGAGCAACAGTAAAATCATCTATAATGCAGTTACATCGGCTCATAGGTTTTCTATTTGTGAGTCAAACATAATTACAAATGATTAAAGTATGGTAATCTGTCCTCAGAACAGCTTTCTTCAACTCGACTGTTTTGATCGTCAGTAGGAAACAAGTTCTGTTGTTGCTATTTGTTTTGACTTCATTTATTGTTACAGTCCTGATAAACTCAACTTGACTACATGATTTAATGTAACTGTTACAGCTGTGTGTGTTCCTGGTGCTCCACCCATCAGTGAGCATTCACCTGGCTGTGGGATGTAGTGAGAGGCCTCTAGTGTGAAAACTGCTGTCTGCTGCCTCTCAGCCTGGAATATTGTTTCATTTCTTGATTTAGTGTCTGACTGTCTCAATGTCACTAAATCCCATGGAGCTGATTGTTTTGATTGTTTTTTGTTGTTTTCCTGTAATTAATTTGGCTCAGTGGTGGAGTGTTGTGGGGCGTAACAATAACCCTGCTACATATTGTTCTTATACGCTTTTATCCCAACTGTGCAGCCGACTAGAACCTTCTCTGATGAGCTGCGGTCAGAGCAGAGAGCGACTGTCTGTCGGATGTGTTGATCTTCATCATGTGTGACATGAGTGAATGTTACCTGAAATAATCTAAATATGGAGGTAAAGTATGGGTTATCATGAGGCAGAATAAACTTTGCATACATGATGCACCACTTATTCTGTGTATTTTTTGAGATAGTCAATGGATTGAAGTAGTAAAGTCCAACCATTACTTCTTTAGGTCAGTACTGATACTGATATTTTAGATTTACACTTGTACTTCATTTATTCACGAAATATGAAGACAGTGCTGAGCAGGACATTTTACAGTGTAAAGTGCTTTAATGTATATTACAATTACATCTTTGGCATTTCTGTATTGTAATTATTATTCATGGGCTGTGATGTCAATACCAATAACCAATTAATATCAATAACAGTCTCAGCTAATACACTGGGCTGTGGTTTAAAGAAAAAACATGAGACATAATGGACTGAGGAAAATAATCTTTATATAGATTAGTACATATATGGTGACACGCTGTGGCTGTATACAGAACTACAGATGAACTAGAGAAAATAAAATATGGGGTTCAGTTGTATGGAGAATGGGTGTAGTTAGAGAGAACTATTTAAGTTAAGGATACAAGAAGAGTAAGAGGTACTTTTTTAATAGAAATAATAAAATAGATACATTTAAACAGCACCTACAAAAATAGAATATTTCTTTATTGGATTTGGTTACATCCGGTTATAAGAGAAAGCTCAGTGGAACCCTGAGGCTGCAGAGATCTGTCTCACAGTGACTGTGGCTCCAACGCTTGGTGAAATCACTTCTCCAGCTTCAGACTCACTCCTCAGACTCAGAACTGTGAAATCACATCTGTCCAGAACCAGGGTGGGAGCCCTCGTCTAATACATCTAGACGATGCCGAACTGGGCCAGGTCGCTCAGCTCCATGTCACCAAACGCCTCCCAGGGGCAGACCACTGCAGAGTCTGCAAGACAGAAAAAACAAAACACTGAGTCCAGACTAAAAATCTAAACATGGAGCAGTATTAGAATAAATATAAAATTCACCCTCACCTCCAAGACCGTCCATCCCTGGGACATCGTTGTCAAACCTGTTTGGAAAAACAATAAAAACCAAAGTGAAATATTCCACTGGTAGACAAAAAAGCACAGTGGAGGACCACATTTAGCCTCACCCCTTCTGTCCAGCTTTAGGAGCCTTGCTCTTGAACTGCCTGGTCTCCTTCTGCTTGAATTTGGGGGGAGCGGCCTTGGAGCCTTCTGCTGCTGCTGCGTTCATCTTGGAGACTTGAATATAAAGAAACAAATGTCATGTCATCACATACACACTGGAGGAGACGCCCCACATTTTATCCTCTTATGTTTTCAAACATCTCCCTTTATGTCATTTCTATTAATAACACGTCTAAGTGGTTTTCGTCCCTGCTTACTTGTCATAAACACTTCATATTTTACAGATCTAATCCTATTAGTGTCAGTCCATTAGCGAGAGGTCAAGCAGGGTCAAAACACTGTGGTGTGTCAGGGATCATTGTGCATGACCTAAGGTCAAAATATGCCACCAAACAAGATCTCATTGCTCCATCTCATGTTCTGGGATGAGGCTGGATTATGACAAGGATTATAATCTATTTTTTTAAAGATAATATCCAGCAGATTTAGATACCTGAACATCCCTAAACCAGATCACGTCCACAGGATTTACGTTGCAGCATGGTGAAATATTTAAACATGAATCCTGTGGCATGTCTCCACCTTCACACAAAAGATACAGAAAACACCCTCAGTTTATTGTTTCATTCATTAAATATCAAAGATAATGATTTAACAGAATCCAAAGACCTCTTAAAATGGTAAATCCAGTTTGAACAAGCAGCAAAAAATACAATTAAAATTAAAATTTCATGTAATCAGGAACAGAAATCAGACAGTTTACAAATTCTGATTTTCTATTATGTTAATTTTATGTAATGTCATTGTATGTTAATTACATCCATTATTGTTTTCTTGCTTATTGTACAGTGTCCTTGAGTGGCCAGAAAGGCGCTTATAAATAAAATTTATTAATATTATTACTGTTATAAATTCATGATCAGATTATCACGTTTGATATATTTTTTGTTCGTTAACAACTCAGCTGATCAGTTATTTTTGTGCTCATCCTAAACTTTAGATTTGAGGCTTCTGATTTAATATTCCTGAAATTTAGTCATATTATGTTGCAGAGATGATGAATTTACAGTCTTTAGTTTCCTTCCACTCTTCTCATATTTTCTGAATTCAAATGAGAAATATTTCAAAAGGCAATATTGAATTTAAGGAGATCAGATAGTATCAGATGAACAGTTAAAAAAAATGTATCTCAGTGTATCATTCTTTATAAGATATAGACCTAAATGATTACTGAGATAAAGACATAAAAGACTTAAAACTCACATATTTCGTATTACAAACCAGTGATGTTTTGTTTTACTCATATCACCAGCAAAATTGAAAAAAAAAATGCTGTTTTTTCTGTTTCTTATCTGTTTAAACAATTATCAAAATAAAGTACTTACACATTTGAGTTCCGTACATCTCAGAGAAAAATACACTTACTTGGTTTGTCGGACGAGTGGACGTCAAAGAAATTTCTCTTTGCAGAGAAGAAGCAAAAAAGTAGCTGCAAGACAAAGACGGAGTCCTCTTTCTTCTTGCAGTCTCTCTATTCTGTTTCATCACTGTATCATCACCCTGCCTTTATAGCCTTGGTTTAACCCCCTCCCACTCTTTGCTTGATGAAAATGTGGTCGTCAGAAAACCACAGGGGCTGAGGGGTATTTTGAGTGAAGGCTTATGAGTAAGCCTGATAAGTCAAAGATAATCACAAGGCCACCGCAGGGTCAGACATTTGTAAATTATTGTTTATGCATATTAGATATGGAGATTCAAGTGTCCAGGTTGTTTTTTTTTCTTGCAGCATTTCCAATAAAAATCTAAAGAATAGAATCTGTCTAGTATAAAAAAGACAACTCATTAAAAATAAATAAATTATGAATCATAAATTGAAGATAGTTTGTTGTCCTGGTGGTTTTATTTGTAACTGATAATCAAATATTAAGTTGACACTAACACATTAATTCGCTGCAGAACAGATTAGGGCTGCACAAGAGACACCATGGTGAGAAAATAAAGGATTACAGGTAATAATCTCTCACACTGTAATTTGAGTTGGTGGGTAGGGGTCATAAGATCTTTGCATAACAAAGAACATGTGCTAAACTGTGTGAACTGTGTTCAACTCATGATCCTATGAGCAGCATCCGAGACTGACTAACGCAATGGTCCAAGTAACCATCAGTCATTGTCCCAAAATGACCCACAGAGAAACACACGTAAGAGCATTTTTATAACATGCAGTCTCTTTCAGTTTACTCACACTGTGTAGTCAAACATCAATAGTTCAAACCAACAGAACTCTTAAACTCCCCAGAATTCAAAAGATCACATTTATGTCAGGCTGAAACATTCAGTGGAGCAGCTGAACAGTCTTGAGACAACAACATCGTCGTCAGCTTGCCTTTATCATGTTGACATGCATTGCTGGTGTTTTTTGCTGGTCTCTTAGAACAGAGAACATCTTGGATCAGGTCTAATTATTCTCAGGTTCACTGGTAAACTAAAATGTAAAAAATGAAAGAACTCTACTGCTCTAACTTTGTAGTGTTGACAGAATCTCTCATGAGAATGATTAAATCCATTGGACTCAAATTACCGTACAATGCCATGTCACTCTACATTTTACACTTTATACTTTACACTTTACTTTTTAATTATGTATATTTATGTTCCCTGTAAATATAGTTCTTGCTTCTTGCTCTTTACTCTCTTCTTTTATTATAACTATCCTTAGCACCAATATACCAAGACAAATTCCTTGTATGTGCAAACTTACTTGGCAATAAAGTCTATTCTGATTCTAAAGCATCAGTGCAGATTATATGGAGAGGGAAAAAAAAGCAGTTTAATTATTGATATTTGTTTTTAAATTGCATCTATTTATATATTTTAATGACTATGACTGATTGTTTTTGTGTAACATGTAAACTTACATAATGTATAAAAAAAACTGTGACAACCACCACGTCTGTGATCACCTGAGCAGGCTTATCCATAAGGCTGTCTCAAAATACACCCACTCCCAGGACAGGCTTTATGAATGACTGGATTATATCAGAGACTCAGTGGCATATAAATGGTGGGAGTGAAGACAGAGAACTTTTCAGACTGAGCACTCTTCTCTGGACGAGTCCACACACTCTTGGTTACGGTAAGAGGATTTTTTATTTTTTTTAAATTCTTTGTGGACATGTTTTCTGTGATGTTATAGGAACAGTGAGAATCTGATTAACCTCTACATCAAATTCATTTTTTTTTATGAAGGAAGCTCTTTTTCAATGGATAATATCACTTTGTTACTGGAATTAACTTTCTGACCATCTTCAAAAGCCTGTTACATCTTCTCAGATTATTTTTAAAAAATCAGCACTGTGAGAAAAGCAAGTCATGTTTATGATTAAAAGGTCACATCATCTACAAAAGGAGAGAGATCTGTATGTGCTTATGGATCCGTTTGTCTTGCAGTTTGTTAATGGCTGGTAGGCACGTGCAGTGGGCCTCACCTCTGGGTAAGCAGCATGAAGTCAAAAGTAGAAGCCAAGTAGAGTCATAGGTAAAAAGAAGACAGCAGTGTTATACCCAACCATAGCTGATTTAACTCTGGCTTCAGATCAGATCATTTGCACAAAAATGTGATGAATGAGTTGAGACACTTTAACAATCATTCACACAGCATTTTGTGTCTCTAATTAAATGATGAGCTGGCTTTAAACACTGCCTATTTGGTCTGCCCCGCTGCATGTGACTTGGCGAGAGAAACAAAGAGAAAGAAAGATTTTGAAACAAACTTATGAAGTAATGTCAGACCAATCTGAGCTGCTATAGCACACTGCCTCAACAATCAGTTACACAGTAAATGTTATGACTCTTTCTCCTTGTGCCTCCTGCCTATTTGTGTTGTGTTTTAGGACTGTGGTGTAGCTTACTGAAACCTTCTTAACCTAGATGCCAAACCATCTCTACTGTCTGTGTTTTTTATCCGGCAGAAATGAACGCTGCAGCAGCAGAAGGCTCCAAGGCCGCTCCTCCCAAGTTCAAGCAGAAGGAGACCAGGCAGTTCAAGAGCAAGGCTCCTAAAGCTGGACAGAAGGGGTGAGACACACTCACTCATTTGGTAACAACCACAGGAAGATCTGCAAGACTATGATAAAATATACAAGACTGTGGTAGCACATGAATATATAACACAAATATGTTTATTTACCACAGGTTTGACAATGATGTACCAGGGATGGATGGTCTTGGAGGTATGAATGTTTTTTTCTTCACTATTTTTATAAATTGAGCTTTCAGCCTGATTAAACATACATAGATAATAAAGATGAAATACAAATAAAGTAACAGCTCTTTAGAGATTTAGATTACTCTGTTTAACCCATTTGTGACTATGTCTTCCTCTCCTGCAGACTCTGCAGTGGTCTGCCCCTGGGAGGCGTTCGGTGACATGGAGCTGAGTGACCTGGCCCAGTTTGGCATCGTCTAGATCCTCCACCTACAGAATCGCACCTTTACACCAAATAGTGTATGAATAACATACCACTTTTCTACTTTCCTCAAGTCATTTTGTGCATTATTGCTACAAATTTTTGCTTTTTATGTGTCACTCCACATCACATCATTTCTCTGCTGACTCACCCCGAACCCTGCCCCTCCCCCCGACTCTACCCCTTCACCAAAATGACATTAAATGACACATGAAAAGCCTAAGATGCGTAGACATGACACATGAAATGTTCTTGAAAGTGGTGCATTATTTATTTGTCATCCCATCAGTATCACACCCACAGTAGCTTTACACATATTCTACGGTAAACATGACAGTGTACATAGAAGTCCAGTCCTCTGACAGTTAAACATTATTCTTGTGTATTATGTTTAATTATATGTACAGTATGTTGGCATTGGTATCGTGCTGACTTTTGTCACTGTGTTATACCTTCAGAGGAACCCTGACATTATAAAGACAGTTAATGAAAGCGTGAATGTTTTTGACACTGACATTGTAGGTAGTGCCCCCCTCAGTATTTGTCTGTAGAATGAATGTTACTAATACTGACCTTCATTCATTTGTTACTAACTGAGAACTATATTTCTTATATTTACTTTATTTTAAAATAAATAAAATCTGATCTACAAAGTGGAGTCTGGAGTGAAAAACACAGCAGTCCAGTTGTTGGTTTGGTAAAGTTAATTTTCTAAACTTCAATAAGGCGTGGCAGAGATGTTACACTACTGGTGGCAAGATGTGTCACTGCCTCACTTCACCACACCTAAAAGGTTGTGACCACCCCAAACTTCATCAAATCACACTGTCAAAGAGCTGTTGCACTGGTTTTGAAAACAGTGTTTCACCATGGTGTCAGATTTAATCCATCCATACAAATGCAATACTCATGATGTGGCCAGCAGATGTCGCCATTTTCAACACAACCACTTCAAGTGACTGAGCGCCTCAAGAGGCACAGCACCCCAAATTAAGGCAACAGAAGTTCCCCAAAACAAACGATTACTAACATTTTTTACATAGTGTTTATGGATTTTCTTTAAGCATTTTGGAGCAATGGAATAAACTATAAACACAACTGGCATAACAGATATATTATCAAATCATCATATTAGCATATTATATATCTATCTATATCTATCTATCTATACATCTAGTAAAGCTTCAGGCTACAAAACTAAAACTATGAACTACAGGATGTTGTAAAGCTCTGTAGAGCTGAGGAGAAGAGCAGAGATAGGCAGTAGTTTGTTACAATGAGCAACACGTTTCATATTGTATATGGTCATTTAATTTTCATAGTGAGAGGGTGTTTTTTGCCTTTGGCTACAAAAGAGAACAGTAAGACCAATAAGACAAACAACTGATGAGATTTATGCCTTTTTGGAACAGTTTTCAAACTGTATGTTGTGGTATTAGAAAAGTAAAGATTGCAAGAATGAAGATTAACTGGCTAGTCTGGCAAATCTGGTTAACTTCCTCATTCCAGAGAAAGAGAAAACACTGAAAACAAACAGACAAACAAACAAAGGCAGCACTGTTTACAGACCAGTTTTTCCCCTTCAGTCCAGCTCTTGGTGCTAAATGTTGACATCACAGTCGTGTTTCTTTAAACTAAAACAGTTGACATATTGTCTAAACTAGGTGTTGAAATTAATAGTGTATGTGACCTCATTTCAGTGATTAAAAGTCTTCTATATGAAATAAAGAGAAAAGAATGATTTGAGATTCTGAAGTAAACTCACATCTCATTAAAACCTCACAATATCACTGTGTCACCAATGCATTACAGTTCAATGTTTAATGGTAGAGAATTGTATGTTGGTGAAACACTGGTAAAAAAATACTAAAGATTTGTTATGAATTAGTCAAATTGGTCCTTGTTTTTAACACGAATAAGAATCGGAGGTCTTTTATGGACCAAAAACAGAATCCACTGGAATGTAAAATACAACTGTGAATGAAATGATTTAACACAAGAAGGAAGAATGATGCACAGACTGAAAACACCAGAATAATGTGACTAAAATGACTTTATTATAATATATTCAGCATTAGCCACACAGTACACAACTCTACTTGATGTGATTACATGGATAAATACAGACAGAAAGAAAGATGGAAAGAAAGAAGATATATGGATATTTACAATACATTATTTACAGTGAATTCAGTGACTTGCTTTTGGATTTGAGATAATCTACCCACTCTAAGTGACACATGTGTTGATTCCCAGTTGTTCACCAATCATCCCTATAGTTAAACCCAAGCAGCAGTACAGTGTGTTACACTTTTACACAGGTGCTGGGCTACACAGGACAATAAGGTCTTCCTGAGATCTCATTCAGATGTAATCAAAGACAATATTAAGCTCAGATAGATGCTAAAACTTCCAGGTGCTGAGGTGTAATGGCCCAGGACAGGAGAGGATTCATTCTTGGGGGCTGCTGTCCAAGAGCTTCTTCCTCCACTTATCGAGGGGAGAGAGAGAAAATCCCTCTCCACTCATCAGTCATTCTTAAATGGTACCACTGTCAGGCTCCACTCCGCACTCAAAATGGGGGGAGAATTCATGAGGAGAGCAACAAAACTGCTGGAATGCAGCCACCAGGAATAAACTGTTTCCATTTGGCATGAGGTCTAAACGATGCCAAACTGGGCCAGGTCACTCAGCTCCATGTCACCGAACGCCTCCCAGGGGCAGACCACTGCAGAGTCTGAAGAAGAGGAAGACACAGTCACAAATGGGTTAAACAGAGTAATCTAAATCTCCAAAGAGCTGTTACTTCATTTGTATTTCATCTTTATTATCTATGTATTTTTAATCAGGCTGAAAGCTCAATTTATAAAAATAGTGAAGAAAAAAAAACATTCATACCTCCAAGACCATCCATCCCTGGTACATCATTGTCAAACCTGTGGTAAATAATAATAATTTGTGTTATATATTCATGTGCTACCACAGTTTTGAATATTTTATCATAGTCTTGCAGATCTTCCTGTGGTTGTTACCAAATGAGTGAGTGTGTCTCACCCCTTCTGTCCAGCTTTAGGAGCCTTGCTCTTGAACTGCCTGGTCTCCTTCTGCTTGAACTTGGGAGGAGCGGCCTTGGAGCCTTCTGCTGCTGCAGCGTTCATTTCTATGAAAACAACAAAGATTTATATATAAAAAGGAACAGAGAAATACTCAGATATATTGAAATATGTCTGCTTTCCTCATGATGACCCTGTTCAGGCTACAACCCCCATCCTCAGCTAATCCACTTAACCTAAATGTCTTAACTCATAGCTCCTGCTCCCATAATTAGTCATAACTCTGTGATTATATTTACTTTAAGCTGTCAGTAACGTTGGTTATGTGAACAGCTAAAGATGTTCTAATAATAAAAGACGTGTGGAAGGACAGTGTGTCAGGGAACTTTTCTGGGGGTGGGTTGGGGGTATTAATACAACCAAACATGTGACAACCTGATGGAATAACATGTTCAGTTAGCTGCCTCCCAGTGTTTCCAGTCTCTATGCTAAGCTAAGCTAATTATCCCCTTGCTCCTACTCCATGCCTTTTGATCTTCTCATGTACCTGCTCAAAAAGTTAAAATGTGTGAAAATACACACATTTCTCATCATCAAGTCACGTTTTTGTCAATAATCTAAAAATAGTTTAAAATATTACTAATAAAATATGAGAAGTGCCAAAACATTTAATTTGAGCAGTGACAATGAAAACTGAATCTTTATCAAGTCCACTCAGTGTTAAAAACTCTTTGTCTCTGGCAGCAGAACAATGAAAAACATTGACGACAAGAGGACATCATCGTCACTAAGCTGGAAAATATATAAAAACACTAATGTTGACCATCCAACTACAAACTAATATCTGGATTAATGAATATTCACAACAACTGAATTGAAATGTGCCTTTTTAGATTTTAAACAGTGAATAATACTGAAGTTATTCACATTGTTGCAGAAAACAACAGCCCTGATGACATGAACACCAAAGGAACAGGCTAGCTGTATAAAAATGAAAGAAAAAAAAAAGAGATTTGCTTATTTTATCAGTGTAAAAATGAACTTGTCTAAACAGACGTGTCTGTTTTGGAGCTCAGTGTTTCTGATGCTGAGAGCCAACTGGTTTTCCAATCAATATTATAGCTATCTCTGCACAAAGAAAACTTCACAATCAACAGCTTGTCATCATCAGCAGCCACACTTGAAATGCAATGTTTCCAAGAGGCTCTATGAGCTTTTGAAAACATCCAATAAAACCCATCACAGACTACAACTACAGTGTACTGTATGTGGCTGTGAGGTGCCAGCTGAGAGTCTTACCTGAGCGTTAGTTTGGTGAGAGTTTCGATCGGTGAAGTGAAGCTGCCTGGAAGGGCTGAGCAAAGTAGGAAGTGCAAAACAAAGAGAAAGATCTCTTTCTTTTTGCAGCCTCTCTGTCTTGTGTCCTGCCTCAGTCACAGCGTTTATATACCCACGGTGGTCAAACCCAAAGCCGCTAATGGGGCTGAGGTGGGGTATTTTCAGGGATAATCTTATGACAGTGAGAACAGCCCGTACCTGTGGTGCAACACGTACTGTCGTCACCTCACCCCGGGTGGGTGTTAACCTGACATAGAGCATTCTGGATCATTGTGAACTAACTTAGTTGTGTGTTTGTTTATGGACAGTTGTCTTTGATTAGAGCAAACGCGAATAAAGACATGGAGAAACAGGACACTGGATGGGTCAGTGTGCAGTAGCCAAAGGGACAGAACAGTAAAGTGGTCAATAATGCAGACAATGACATGTGAAGAGGATGGTGTTGATCATAACATGTCACCAAACCTCTTAGAGACTGTGAATATTGTGTCGAGGTGAATGAAAACTTTATGAAACTGCAACCAGCTGCCCAGAGGGCAAATGTACAGGAAAGACCCCATAAAGAACTGCCCCCCTCTCTCAGGGTCTGGGGGTAGCTCAGGTTGGGATCTTGCCACCTTGTGACCAGCCTTCTCACAAGAGTCTGGAGCCAGTATAGTGTCAGCCCTATATCACTGTACCGAAATGAAACAAAGACCACCTCCACAACTCGACTCCCACTGCCCCTCTACAACTCCAACCCACTGGCTCTGTCCCCTCAAAAACCACCTCTGTAATACCCAACAACAGTGCTATTTATTTATTTAATGTGTTTTTCTATCGTCCTCTTTAAGTATAAAATATAAAGATATGAATCTAGAGCTATAAAGTAAAGAAAAAGCTGTTAGTTGTTTTGCCCCACTATAGTATTGTATGTGTGTGATGCTCATTATTTGCTTGTCTTTCTTCAACAACTTAAAAAAAACTATAACCAGTTCATCCTCTGTACTTTCTGAATATATTATACAGTGGCACAGATTAGATCAGACTTGACTGGATTAGATCAGATAACATCACATTAGATTAGTTACAAGCAATTAGGTCAGATTAGATTAGAGAGCTAAGGAACACACATCATGGGAAAGAGAGCACAGACTGAGCCCTCATACTGTAAAACAAACAAAACAAAAACACACTGACAGACAGACCCCACAGGATCGATACAGGACAACGGTATATTTGGAAGGAGGTGGTACATGTTTAGATTGGATTACACCTGGTGACCTGAATTATGAGAAGGTGGCGTAATCTTTAACCCTCATGTACTGTACATCCACACCACTTTGTTACTTAACACACCACAACCTAACTGTTTCTGGGTCTGACAGTGCAGATAAGTCAGTGTGACATAATAGCAGAGGTGGTCTGTTGTGTCCACACCTGAGTTTGTGCTGAACCCCATCTCCAAGTTTATATAACACATTTAAAACAGCAAACACATTTCAGCCACTTGAATAACATTTTTCATATATGCTGGTCTAGAGTCAAATTTTTCTGTTCTGTTTTCCTCTGTAGTTGGGGTCAAGGCTTAGGTTAGATCATGGTTACGCATCATAGAGGACAACTGGTCATAATGAGGGAAAACATAAACTTACAGACGTGAAATAGACTTTGACAGAAATGTGAAATGTGCTGCCACATCCTATTTAAAATACATAAATAAATACTCAAAAGCATTTAGTTTTTCAGGTGAACCACACCTCTGCATTTTATGTAACAAGTTACGGGAATATTAACAACAAGCAAAAATACAAACATCAGTTTTTACGAGTGACATGAACATTTGTTCATGTTTGTTCATTCAAAAACAGTCTTGTTCTTCATTTTTACAAATAACCTGGCAATGATTGGCTTATCAGATACACACACACACACACACACACACACACACGCACTGGACGGGTCTTATGGGTTTCCGGCTCTGAGACCGTGGTTTTCTTCCAGTTCATGTCCTGCAATACAAACAGAGAAAGAACCAGTGTCAGACATCATGTTTAATTATTCATGATTGTCTCAGTTTATTTGAGCTTGTAATCACTGAAAATTGACTTGTTCTGCTATTTCTACATTTATGTGAGTTAAAGTCAATTTAATTTAAACATGGGATAACTTATAAAATTTCATTGTATTGTTATTTAATTTATTTGAAAATTTAATTTTAATTTATTTTATTTAGTTTGAAAATCTCCAAAAGTGGAGATAACTGAGCTCTTCTTCCCTGTCAGTAATATTTCTGATAAAAACTATCTACATTTTACTCTGACAAAAAGAGAAAACAAGACCATAATAATAATAATCAGAATAATATATGTGAAACAACCTGTTGACGTACAGTGACAGTGTTTTGGACGTTCCTACTCCATGATACCAGCGTTGCTGAGATAAACTTCTGTGACAGGCAGTGAGTTAGTCTGGTCGGAGTTTGGACCACCAGTCTGCTGGATGAACTGCTGCAGGTTACACTGTCTCAGCTCCTTATTCAGCTCCTCAATCACCTCACATCTGTCCTGGAATAATAGAGGAGTACTATATTACCAACAAGTACCATCTGTGTAAAGCAATGATTTATCTGATTCCTCTGAGTCATAGAGCTCCATTGTTGAAACTATTAAAACACATCAGTGAGTCACACTGTTGCTCTGGGTGATGTGTTCCTTCATCACTGTGAACACACACACACACACTGTGGTTTATTTTGACTCCACACACACCTTTAAATAGAATACTGGATGATGGAGGAGTTTTACCTGTTGGATTTCCTCTGCAGCTTGGAGCTCCCTCTGTGTCTGTGACAGTGTTGTCTCCAGTTCATCTCCCTGCTGCAAGCGGTTGTGGAGCTCCTGCCTCAGAGGCCTCAGGGCCTCCTCCTGCTGCTGGGATGTTTGTCTCTGTGCTGTGAGCTGTATGTCCTGTGCTACATGTGCAGAACGGGCTTGGAGCTCCTGAATCTGATAACTGTGCTCATTGATTACTGAGTGTATCTGGTGTAGACGTCTGTGCATATCTGTTGATAACAGTGATAACATGTCTTGCTTTAGAAATGTCAGAGGATGAAGAAGATGTAAACAGATTCAAACACATACCTTGTTCTCTGTCCATCTCTGCCTGTAACTGTTCCTCCCAGTGTGCTCTGTGCATCAGCTCTGCCTCATTCTGCCTCAGCTGCTGCTCCAGTTCCTCCAGTTCATCTGCAAGATGCAGGTTTAGACTTGGAACTGTAGCAGATGACCTCTCCCGCTCCCACACCTCTGTCTCCCTCTCCAGAGCTTGAAGCTGGATCTCCAGGTCTTGTAGCCTCCTCTGTTGCTGCAGAATCTGCCTAAACACCTCCTCTTTGGAGGAGTAAGAGGAAACAGCCTTCACAGAGCTGGGAGCATCTAAGAAAGAGACAGGGGAAGCTCGTGGTTCTGGGGAGGCTCTGGGTGATGGAGACCAGGCCCTGTTTGGTTTAGTCCTCTTGGGATGTGTTGAGGGACCCAGACTGAAGGACAGAGCCTTGTGTGTATCCCTGTGTTTGAGCGGCTCTGGTTCTGGTGGTCTGGGTAGGGGAAGACGTCTCTCTCTGGATGGTGTGTTTTGACCTTCACTGAGACTGGGACCTGTCCTCCGCAGAACGAACTGCACCTCTTGAGCCAGCTGTCCCAGCTTAGCCAGATGCTGCAGAGGACAGTCATCTGCAACTAGCTGCCTCTCATTCCCTCTTAACTTCAAGATAAGAATGTAACGACCCGTCTGACCTACAGAAAACAAAGATACAAGAAGGATTAATATTCAACAGTAGTATCATGTAAGAAAAATGCTGCAGGAACAGTTTATATTTGTGTTGTGGCAGTGCAGTAAAATACTTAAAATCTTAGCTGGTCTTGATTTTGCAAGGCACCCTGCAACACATAACCGTTGGACCAAGTGAACGACATACTGATGATGCTGCTATTAAAGAGCGTAAAGTGAGGATAAAAATATAAAGTTTATCCTAAGAGGAGTGCTGGAAAAAAAGCAGTAAAGTCATCAAATCAAAAATGATCCCATTGGGAGATGCTCCATGTTAGCAATTGACAGGGTGACCTGAGGATGGTGTTACAGGAAAGCTACTGTAATGTCCAAAACAGTGTCCACAAAGTAAAAGTAATAACAGTAATTTTGGAAAGATTTAAAGAAGCAGTATTGAATGAAAACTGAGAAACTCACCAATTGCTTGTGCAAGAGCTATCACAACATCCTGACAGGAAGTGTTTAGTGATAGGCCGGAGACAACTCTGACCACACCCTCCACCCACACCTTCAGCTCCATCACTCACTCAGCAGCACAAGGCTCCACTAATGACCTGCAGGGAGACAGACATAGACATCAGTGAACTGTACTTTAACCTTGGTTAGCATTAAAACAACTGGTCATTAAACAATTAAGTTAAAAAATTAAAAAGAAACAAAAGAAACAAAATCACTGCAAGGACTAGGTTTTTAAATGATATATACTCATAGATAATCTATATTTGTAAACCAATAGAAATGTACACCATGGTATCCTTTGTAGGTGATGTTGCAAATCAGTGGATGAGACTAAAAAATAACAATACTGGGTTAAAATATGATTTTTGCATAAGTGTCAGTGTCATTTTACTTACTTACTTAAGCAAACATGAAAAATTACTATTACAATGTCCTGCATTAAAAGTTGCACTAAAATTAAACTTTTCCTTTACATCATTAGCTAAACAGATGTAACTGAGCAGTCAAAGGTAACACTCAGTATTTATCAACTCTTAGAAAAGGCTGAAAGAAAACCTGCCTCTCACCTTTTTATCAGCAGCTTTTATGTGAGCAAATGCACTGAGGTACTTTCCCACATTGTAAGATATTTAACTCACTGCATTAGCAAATAACAGTCATTCCAGCCTGACTCTAGCATTTTATTCACAAACAGTCCCTCATAAACCAAGCAACGCACGCAGATATTCAACAAAACATGATTACTTTTGACCCGTTTATGATAGAGACGATCTTTGAATCGTGAACCGCCAAGTTACCCACTTTCCGAGGTAACTTGAACGGTGCCAGAACGACTCGACTACCGTGTCCGATTTACAATAACGTGGCACGTGAACGGAAGCTTGTGGATGTGAGTGGAAGTTTTGCGCGGTCAATTGTTGGTAGGTTTGCTCAACATCTCACTGCACTAGACAACTTACATGTTTCCCAACGAACTCTAATGAACAATACTTTTGTAAGAACCGAAATCACCACAACATACTATTGTTGGTATATGATAATTGTTGACCAATACTAATACTTTTCTTGCTTTTCAGTTGCTGTTTAGCAGCCTATACTATGGGTGTGTTACTAGGTCTTTCGTGGTAGAGTGCGCCTCCCAGTGTCATAATCGATAAGTTACTGAGCTGTAACTCAACGAAGAAAACTTGTTTTTGCACCAAACCTTACATGGAGCTCCAAAACACCTTAATACAACCTTTCACGTTGAAGGTGGTGACAAAAGTTTTTAATCATGTTTTTATTTAGTTTAATTTCGGTATAAAATGTGTACTGCCTCTTTAGGAGTACAGACGGTTACATTGTAGCGCCACCTACTGGAGAGACAGAGAAAGTAAAAGAGAGATGCGAGTTTATGGAAAGAATAGAATTGAAGGAAATTTTTTTTTGCTAAATACAAAACTTTAAGAGTGATTTTGAGTCATCCTCTGTCTTTCCTGCTGAATTCTCTTTGGGGTTTGGTTTTAAAGAAGACGTGGTGAGTTTTTTTTTTAAAAACTAATTGTTAACATTATAGTAGCCATGTTACTTTTTAAACGTGCAGCCAGTGTTATCAGTAACTACAGAAAACTAAGAGGGCGTAAGTAAGTTTCATTTTGTGTACTTTGTCAGTTTGTCGTAGTGTAGTGTTGTGAGTGTTGCTAGCTTTATGCAGGCAGTCAATTAATGAATGATTCATTGTGATAAAGGGAACTGCGCCGAAATTAGCTGGTGTGGCGCACTTTAAAATAACAGTTATCATGCATGTAGATGTTTGTAGCCTTCTGTCGTTCTCGCCTTATGTTTAAACTGTAATTTAAACATTAATTCAGTTGATTCAGTTAATTTAAAATTAGGTAATGCTAAGCTCTAATTGTCTTTTATTTTACTTCTTCACAAGCATATGTTTCAAGAAAAAAAAACTATTGCAATAGTGTGAGCACAAGACCATCCATGGGAGTAACCATCTTGAAATATACCATGCTATACTCCCAAATTGTTAAAATTGGAAGTTTTGCTGTACTTTACTTCAATGTTAACATTTTGTGATTGTAGCAACTCTCATTTGTTTCACTGTCACCTCATGTGTTAGACTTCTGTCGACCTTTTCCTTTTTCTGTGCACATAGGAAGTATTTCAGGTTGTGCCAAAAATTCCTACTCTGCTTCTATTGTTGTATTGCAGGTCATTGTTTTTTTTGTGGTGAGGACTTATGTTTGGTGTTTGTACACAGCTTCTGCGGGATCAAGATGGCAAACAAGCAACCTGAAGGAGGAATGGCTAAGCATCTACTTCCACAAGATTAACAAAAATCTGCAGGTAAGGACACTGTTCATACACATGAATTCTGGTAAGACCTCTCTTTACAGTAATTTGCTACAGTGCATAATGGGGCACATACAGTATAAACCATTAAAATCCTCAACAAAAATGGCTGGTTATACATTGTCATGTGAATTTGTTGTTGAGATTGTGATGCATTTTACATTTGCCTCATGACATTTTCTTTCATATTTTATTGTGGTGCATCGGTGTTGCAATAAAATCAAACTCAGTGTTTATAAAATGGCCCGTGGTTGAACAAAAGAACTGAGCTGATGCAAACAGATAGGAGTAACTACCTTTCAATGAATACAAAAGAGAACTAAATCTGTATTATATCTATAACACTATTAGGGTTGAACAAATTAAATGTCAAGAGTCATAAAGTCATCAAAAATATCTTGCATATCTGAATGATCTCTGTGACGTGTAGGTGACAGACACGTACTGTATGAGGAAGAAGAGACAAGTGAGAGACATAATGTGTTTTTTGATGCCATGATAAACTTGTATTGTAATCTCTTTGCAGAGGAAGCCAAGTCATTGTTGTGACAAGTCACCTGCTCATGCATCATGTTACTGGTGTCATTTCAAATGTGTTTATTCATGAACCCAATAACTTAAGGGCATCCATATCACTCACACATAAATTGTCAAACTGCTCTTACTACCTGATTATTATAACAGATTATTAATATATGTAAACATCTCAGAAATGTTGTTGAAGTTTGTATGACTTTGTTCTCCAAATTACTACTTTATTCTCATGGCGATCTGACTGTTTTTTTTGTCTTGTGAAATCTCAGACAGTTTCCATTACACATTAACCCTGATACTCTAATGAGATCCCACAGGGGCACATGAAAAAATGTTTGGATGAGATTTGGGTCAGCTGACTCCTTAAACACATTTAGTTGCCATGTGGAGATATTGTCTAAATAACCAAATAAAAAATGTTGGCAGTAAACGTTTTTCTGGCAAAGATCATGAATGTTCTCTGATAAGTTAAATAACACTAATTCAGGCAGCATTACATTTCCCCATAAAATATATTTTGTTTTGGGTTATTTAATGTTCTGACATTGTTGAATATAATAAATGAAAAACACCTGGAGCCTTTCAGATTAGAGTTTGCTCATCTCTATAATGGGAACAAGGTGATTTTCTCACCCTGCTGTTTCCATACAATACTGTAACCTTCCACCTGGGTGACGTATGAAAACTGAACCAGCCTGAGAGTGGAAACAAGTATAAAATATCATTCTGTCATAGTGTCAGTATCCAGTCTGGTGGTTTCTGGAATTTTCTCACACTCTCAGTGTTACAGGAAAAGAAGACAATCAGGCTTCTTTGCAAAAGAAAGAAATGAGCTAATATGTTTTTTCTACTTTCACTGTTGTCACTCCTCCTCCCCTTTACATTCAGTTACAGGAGAGATGATCTGGAGAGGCCAGTTCTCACTTCAAATTGTTTCAGAGCATTTCTCTAATGCTTAAAGACAAAGGTGGGGAGTAACTGAATACATACTACACACTCACAGGTTATTTACCGTTTTACTCAAATGATTAAATTTTTGCTAATTTCTACTTTTTCTCTGTTCCATTGAAGAGGGAAATGTTGTAATTTTAACAAACAAAAAATTAACCTGACAGCTGGAGTTCCTGGTTACTGCATATTCAACATTAGATACTGTGAAGTCATAAAATGTCACTATCTGTGGTCTTCAAAAGATACACAGTTAAAACTCACTGTGCAGTTTCGGTAAATCAAACTCTAATCATTAACTAAGTTCATATGTCTTTCAACTGAAGTCAACGGACACTAATAGTTACCTGAAAACCTAAGTCAATATAGTGAATTGAAACTATAAATTTCTAACCAAGTATTGACTCAACTGATTATATGAGACATTGTCAGGTTATTAGATGACTTCCCAGCATGCAGTTGCAATAAAGTATTAACTGTAGCCTGGTTGCACATCTCTGTTGGTGAATTTGAAAATATAGAGAGGAGCTGTTGATGATTATTATTGCAGGTGGTGTAGGTATGATAAATATGATGATAAGATGATACATCATTACAGTGTTCTTAACAAGGTGGAAGACATGTGTCTATCTCTGTGTATTCACATTCACATTTGTGCTGCTGTAGCCTTTATGTTAATGTGACAGCAGACAGTTCAGAATTGTGCCATGACTAGGTCCAAACTAGTGATACTACACTGACGTGTATGGTTGCCAGCACATTTGTATAACGAGGCACAAAACACCATACGTGAACATATTGCCTGACAGGACCAGATATCTTTCTGGCTGAACTTATTCAGGTCAGACACTAGCAGTAGCCTCAGTGATCAGTTTAACACAAGAGGCAGGTTTGAGTTTTGCAGATGTTTGAAGTGTGTGAAGATTTGTGTCTGTGTACTTGTCTCATGTTTGTAAGGGGAGACGCACAGATTTGCTGCGGGCAGGAATGTGGCAGAACACGCTGACATTCCTGGAGGACTCAGACTCCACCCACACATTCCTCCATTCTCTGTTTACTAACCTCACTGTTCAGAATAACTTTCAGTGTCACCATCATTCAGAAAATACTCACTCACATACTCAAGAACTAAAAGTCCTCAAAACCCTGGAAACTGTAGCCACAAAAAATAATTTTCTTTTTGTGGATAAAAAATTAACTCCAGTTACTTTTGAAAATATGTTAGAATTAAAGCTGATGAAAGTGCTTCTCTTATACCTGATAGAAAATGCGTTTTTATGCTTTAAGAAGTAGACTTCCCCTTGAAGAAATATTTTATCATAATGAAAAAAAAAACATCTTTCAAATGATGTAACTCTCAACCTACTCAGTTTCACCTGAAGATTGTTTTCTTGATTGAAGAATGAAAAAAATCATCTCATTAAATGTATTGTCTGTATTATAAATGAACTGTATTCTAAGCTCTACAACTGAAGTTACCCAAATCACTATCGTAGCTCCAGTTTCTTTAGTCTATGACTTATAAACTACGACTTCAACATTAATTATTTTTTTTAGCTTGTCTTGTTTGCTCATCCTTTTATACGTACATACATATATATATAGCTGCTCACAAATGTAAACTAATTATTCTGTATAATTAGTCTGTTCAGTGGAGAAGCTTCAGTGCCATTGTGTACAATATGATATTGTTCATTTATTAAGATAAATGAATGGATAGATAAAAGCCTCCTGAAAAACTACCCCATTTTTTACGTGATGATAATTAGTGTCTCTTCAACCATGTCATAAAGTAATTAAAGCTCAAAGAAAAATTTTTACAGACTCACCTGTTAGTTCAAGCTGCTCTCAGTTTCACTGACGGTCCTTGTTCTTTTCTCACTGTGTGTGTTCAGGCTAGTGGGTGGATGTGACCCAAACACTCACCTACAGACATGCTTCAGCCAGGGAGGAGGAGGAGTAAAGCTGTGGAATGCAGCTCATCTGGGTGTTCAGCATGAGAAGTGATGTCACTCTGAAAATGGGAGGCCATTAAGTGCATCTACCCAGGTAGGGATTTTGAGTTTTGACCTTTCTTCTTCTTCTTTACTTTCAGTGCAAGGTAAGACCAAAATATACTTCTTCTTTTTCTTTTTTTTTTTCTTTTTTTTTACTTTCCCATTTCTCATGAAATTCAGATATATATGTAGAGATAAGATATCACCTGACAGCCACACTAAACTCAACTGCTCTTCACTCCTGTCAGTACTGTACATTTTACCAAGACTTGTTTAATTTCACTAACTCTCACAAGAAAAATCAGACTTTAACTTGTATTACTTCTACCGCTACCTCTGTCAGTGATGTCACTGTGACACTGACACTGGGCTCCTCCCACCATGTGTAACAGATAAAAAGTGAGAGGAGTGGCTCCTGCTGCCGCCCTGTTCTTTTTCAAAATCTCCAGCATTATCTCCAGCATTCCACTCTGCAAGTTATGTGTGTATGTTTATATCTGTGTGTATTTGTGCTGGTTTTCCTCTGCCCTACTTTATTACAAAAGCAAATAAACACAAGCAGAGACTCACACAGAAACTACTGGGTAGAAATGACGACCAATGAAGTAAAAGTTAATTTTTTTAACCACAGCTAAGCTAGTCAGATGATATGTGACACAGCAACAGCTAATTTACAAGCTCAAAACTAAATTTAAAGAAAAAAAAAGTTAAATTCTTACCAGACAGAATTATAGCTGCTGTGGGTATGGAATTGTTTAAATATTATTGTTTTGTTTTCTAATGAAAACATATTTCTCATGTCACTTTTTTGTGAAATTACTGTGGTCTGTTACACCTGCATTTGAAAGCCACTCATTTGGAAAGCATTTTGTATTTCTGACTACTATTCATTGTGAACTGTATGTGGTTTGAATGCCCCCTTGTGCCTGAGTGATGAGTTGCTGAAGAATTTATGTCTTACACAATATTTAGAACAGCTTAAACACTGCATCTTATCATGCCATTACGTTTCTCAAAACAACCAAATAAATCTACCAGTGCAGTGAGATTATTTCTGCATGTATCCAATATAAATCAACCTGTAGCTTTCCAATGCCATTATGGATGTAAATAAGAGATAATAGAAGTCTTTGCCAGTTTGTCTTTTCAGGTTTCTTTCATTGTAGTTAATATTTTGAATACAAGTCCTCAAGAGCCTATCAGGTAACCACTTACCCTCTGGAAAAGTAACCAAAGTTAAACAAAGTTGAAGATCTAAAAGGATGAGCACTAGACTCTCTGTGTGGTGATTAGACAGACATGTGAGTCAGTAAGTGATAGAGACTTACAGGGAGGGAGCTGTGGAGCCAGTCAATCTGCTGGGTATCAGTTAAGATGTTGAAGAAGAGACTTAGGGCTTAACAATACAAACACAAAACCTTTAACAGTCAGATGATTCTGTATATTGTATTAATATATTGAGTCATTTCACTCTTTTGAAAATTACCTCTTATTTTTCCATTTGGTATAAGAAGCTGCAGCACACTCAGGTGGTTGAAGGCTGAACTACACAGCATTGTGTATCCCTGTGCTTCTGTCTTGCATTCACTGTTTGTTAGAATTGCCTTTAAAGTTGTTCATTTAAGTCCTCTGTTGAAATCACTATGCTGTTTATAAACAGATGACATGTACTTTGGATTTGAAACAGGAAAAAAGTCATCATCTTGGATACATTTCAGCTAATGCTGATTTATTCAATCTTCAGGTACACAGTAACAGTGTTAATAACAGGCAAATGTTAAGAAAAGAAAACATCTCATCAAATGATCTTTGTGCTTCACAAACCTATAGCATCATCATTTTCTTGCATGCTCAATAGTTTGTTTCAGCGTCGTAATTGTTGCAAACCACACACTGTTTATTGCATATTGTAACTTGAAAAGGGGAAGAAAGACAAACAGCCAAAAAGATGAATATAGAAAAACTAAACTGTTTCATATGAATTTTGCCATCATTATCATTTTCTTTATCATTGTCATTGTCAACCTCATTACTGTGCACAGCATTAATATATATATATAATATATATATCATTAATTTGACTGTTCTGCTGAATACCTTGACTGTTCAGGCTCTGTATTCTTTTCGGCTTCTCCAAACTTTACATATGTTTATGAAAAGTTCTTGCATGATTAAATGTTGTTTTGTTTAAAGATATTTGTCAGCATTGTGTGTTGTTCACTTCATGTTGAAGGCATCATTCAGACCTTTCAGTGCTTGTTCCTTTGTGATTCTCCTCCAGGCCTCTGGAACATCAGCTGGCTCTGCCTTGTATCTTTTAGAAAATCTGTCATTGTATTGTACCAGGACATACTTCCAGTAGTCAGGGGCCTCTATGGTGGGGTCTGGAGGAATCAGCCAGTCTGGATAGTACTTGGTGTAGTACTTGTAAGGATGCCACTCCCATTTAGTGTCTGCATTTGAGAATCTTTTTTCACTATGAACATCAGTTGTACACAGTGTTTCAACTAGCTTTTTAGTGTCTAGATCCCTGCACCTACCAAGACCTTGTGGTCGATGAATAGCTGCATGATGTTGCTTATGTTCTTTGCCTCCAGCCTCACAGGGAACTTTACAAAATGGACACTGATGTCCATAGCCAAACACCTGCTTGAACAGCTCGTCCTGTGGTTTGATAGGAAGCTTGTTTAATGTTTCAGTGATGTCCTTGGAGTTTGTGAATTCCCACTGAAGTTCTTTTTTTAAGTCCTCTATTGAGATCTTGAGGCTGTTAATAAACGGATGGCATGGACTTTGGATTTGGAACAAGGTGGTTTTTTCATCCTCCACTGAAAGTGAGATGTCTTTAGTCAAATATTTGCGCATGTTGCTGATGAGCTCTGTGATGCTCTCCTTGTTGTCTGGCAGCAGAACGCCATCCTCTCCTTTTGAGGCCTGTTCTATTGCCTCTGCTATTTTTTTTAACTATTACGTTCAGATTCATATTCTTCAGTTTGCACAAAGTTTTGTCCTCTGACATTTTTTTCAGGATGTGCTGAAATATCCAATCTTTCACATATATTTCATAGTTACCAATGTACTTGACAAAACTCTCAAAGTCTTCCTTTTTCAGCAACTCTTTCTGAATGTTGTACTGGAAAAATGAACGTGAGCTGTACTCTGCTGAATGGCAACTTGTCAAAATTTCATCCACAATATCTACTCCCAGAGACCTACTGATATACTCTTCTACAGCAGGTTTGATACACAATTGGATAAAAGCAGTTGCTTTTCGTTGGCAATCATCTCTTTGTTTGTATAAGTCAAGAAAATCTGACAGGTACTGAGTCTTGTACTTCTCCAACTGAGTTTGTGGATCATTCTCTGACAAGAATTTTTTGTGCATTTTGAGAAACTCTCTTGAGGCAATGCCACAAATGTGAAGTTTCAGCTCAATCTCAAACTGTGAATTTGTTTTGTAATGCCTGTAGCTTTGTTGAAGGGATTCATCTATTTTTTCAGAAGATCCCTTGTGAAGGAGTCATGATAATCTCCATTTGTCTTTGTTTTATCAAGAACAAACTTTGTGGAAGTGTCAATGACACTGTCTGCAAAGCTCTGCAAATCTCCATTCCACCAATATTGAAACTTCTTCATATAGGAGTCTACATGGTCTCTTGTGGTTTTAAATTGATCCTTCCCAATATCCGTTAGGTCTCCAATGTTCTGCAGTTCTTTATTGACATTCTGGTTTGAGAAATTCTTTCTCAACTGATTGAGGACACATGCTGCAATATCTCGCTCTTTCAGGCCAGACACATTTACAGTAGCTCCATTCCACATCTTTTCAAACTCATGTGTCAGTTGTTCATCAGTCAGTGTGGACTCTTTGCAGTCACTCAGGAGCTTCATGACCCGCTTTTCAATCACAGCTCTGTATTCTCTCTGAATGTCCTGAACCTTTTTTGAACTTATTTTTTGCTCAAGAACACAATCCAGTTTATTACTCACAGAATGTTGAATTTCATTTGCCAGACTGTTGATACTGTTGATGAAGTCAACTTTGTATTTCTCTATCAGATTTACGTGTCTGTCTTTCTTTCTGTAGTAGTCACTGAGTTTCTCCTTTATTTTTGTTTGTTGGTCTGTTATTTTATCTGACACCTCCGACTTTTTTGATGCAACCAATCTGTTCCAAGTTTCCATCTCAGCTTCATTGTCAGCATTTAAGATTTCTAACTCTGCTTTATTCTGCCAGGAGAGAATCTCTTTTCTAAAGTTCCATTCCCATTGATTGAATTCTTTGCACAAGTTGTCATAGGCATGAGCCACAAGGGTGTTTCTGAAACTAAAGATGAAGTTCTCATACTTGACTGCTTTCCAGAGACTTTTCATCCATTCTAGAAACTCTGGTATCTTTGAGACTTCATTAGTTCTGTCACTTTTCACTGCATCCAAAAGATTTTGTTTGAAATCTGCCACAGCTACACTGTAACCTGTGTTCACTGGTGCCATTGGCGGGGTTCCATGCCAGAGTCCTGGGATGTTCCAGTTGTTCTTTTCTATGTCATAGTCCAGCACATTTGTGAATGCTTTTATAGAAGGCTGCCTTTCCATTTCAGCTGCAATTTGAGTCATTTCATTGAGTTGGTCCAAGAGATGTTTTCTTTCAGGCATGCTCTTTGCATGAGCTGAAACTCCAGCTACATTCTGGTGAACAAAATGACAAACTGGTTTTTTACCAATTTGCTTCATTCTTAAGAATGCGTGAGCTGTGATTTGCAGGACATCTTTCATTTCAGTCGAGTTTTCCATTGCAATGTTAATAATGGTGACATCACTTAAGCCAATGACAAAAGTTGCCAGCTGGTTGTCATGTTCATAACTGTCCTCTAGTTGTGCAAGATCAGGAGACTTCAGACCCTCTGTGTCAATGAGGACAACAAAGTCACAATTTAAGTCACTTTTCAAATCCTCTCCAACTTTAAGGAAGAGCATATAAGCTCCTCTTGTGCATCTGCCGCTGCTGACAGGAAACTGCACACCAAACATGGTGTTGAGGAGTGTTGACTTCCCGGTACTTTGAACACCCAACACAGTCAGTACCAACAATCTACTCTGCTCCCCAACCTTCCTGTGAAGCTCCATCAGCACATCTGTCACCCATCTCTCTGGGACATTGGAAGCATCTCCATCCAAGAGTTCTAAAGGATATCCATCCAACAGCATTTCAGCAGCCAAACCAGGAAGATGAGACACTTTATTAGCAGTTTTTGATGAGTTGATAATGGAGAACTCATAGATCAGTCCCATTTCTCTCATGTAATGCTCTATTCCTAAAGAGCTATCCAGCAAAGCTTGATCCAACTCTGCAGTGATTTGCACATCCTTCTTCTTTTTGTTCTGGTGCTCTGTCAATTCACAATGCAGTAAAGACCTTTGAATGACAGACCGCGAATGTTTATAAAGCTTAAGTTTCATCCATTTTAGAAAAAAGTGTCTTTTTTCTTTTTCAGTTTCAAATAAGTGTTCAATAAAACTCTTCATAGCACTGGACAGTTTGTGTTTGCTAAGCTCCTGCTTAATCTGTTGTTTTTCTGCCTGTAGCTGAGATTTATATTCTTCTAGTCCTAGTTCACCAGCTCTTTTTAGCCTACATTCCTCCATTTCTAAGTGTGATAACCTTTTCCAGTTAATACCTTGCAAAGGAAGTTGTTTGCTTTTGTAGCCTGATATACTCCGCACTCCAATTCCTTTCATGATCTCCTCAGCTGCTTTCTTTTGTTCACCACTTTTGCATTCATCCACAGACAGACCGAGTTCAACAGCTTTGTCAAGCATATTTTCAATGGTTATTGTGGGGGTCAAATTTGTCATTGATTTCTTGATGGCTATGCAGATTTTCTGTGAGAATCCTGCAACACTTACCCTTTGGTCTTTGGCTTTAACACTGGCCTTTGGTAAATCTAATTCTCCCACTGTTGTCTTCACAGACATCATGTCCTCTGTAGCATTCTCCTTGCAATTAACAACCAAGAACAGTTTTGATCTCCCATCTTGAAGAGAAGTCAGAATCTTGCGCTCATTTTCTTCAACTTTGTCCAGAAATACAAATGTAGCGCTTGACACTTGAAAAAGAAAACTGAACTGTGTGAGTGACTGACCAATGTCTCCTCTCAGATTGGCAAAGGCAACTGGTTTTGGAAATGTGTCAATATTTTCTGTACCACAAGGAAGGTACCAACAAACCTCGACCAATCCATTTGCAATTTTCCTCTGACATGCTCTTCCTCTCATATCTCTGTGTATGAACATATTGTGATTGTACTGGCCAAGACTGAGAACATGATTCATCACCTGGGACTTCGATAAACTGCAGTTCTTCAGCCTCACAAAGGAATAGAATGGTATATCTGCTTGGACAATGTTTTCTTCAACAAACCCTCTTGATTCAGACAGATCATGCGGACGCCACTCTTTGACGATGTCTCTCAGAGCCCACAGCATCAGGGTACACTGACTGTTATTGCCATGGGGCAACAGCAGTGGGACAGGAAACTGGCACATTGACATTTTGAGGGCCATTTCCTGTTGCAAGAAGCTGTCAGCACAAAGGAAGAGAGCTACCATGAGGTCAAGAGGATTAATCTTATTATCCTCTGCAGAGTCATCTGCAGTGTGAAGGTCAAAGTCAAGCAGATTGCTGTTTTCTTCCTCTTCATCATCATCATTGTTTGACAGTTGTGTACAGTTCCTACATTCTGCATTGATTTTAAACAGTTTTCTGAGAAAACACCATGGTATGTCCTCTATTGATTGAACAGTTTCATCAGATATGCTCTTTTTGTTGATCTCTAAGAGAGATCGAAGAGTGAGTTTGTTGGGATAAAATTTCTCCAGTCCAAGTTTGGAGAGAAAGTTCAAAAAGCCTAAAACAGACAAAGGAAAAGAAAAATAAACCTTCAATTAAAAAAACAACAAACTCCATCTTTGGTGTCTTCATGCTATTTGTGCTCAGCATTTAGGTGAAAATTTAAAAAATTAAGTATTCTATATAACCACTGTATAGTAAACTGGCGTTTTTAGTTTCATTTGGCCAGCAGCTCAAGGATAAAACTGGTCTTTCCAAGTAGAATTCAAAAAGCTATGTGTAAAATCTTTTTTTATATTGTTATACATGGTACTGTGAAAAAAGTGTTAGGCCACTAGTAGCTTTGTTGTTTTAGAGAAGTTTTAATGATCATCCATATTTATTTTTCGGTCTCTTTATTATGATTCAAAGAGAAAATACAGGAAATATCTACTCAAATTTTATAAAACCCCCGTTTTCAGAACAAAATGGCTTCTAGAGGCAAAAGTCAGTATTTAGTGTGACCTCCCTTGGTAATAGGCACATCTTGAACTCTTTTGGGGAGACTTTGAGTCTGGGCTCTGTGGCAGCCTGTTTATGACTGTCAGTGTTTTATCAGCTGGTTTTCTCTCCAAATATGATTGGCATTATTAGCAGTGTGCTTGGGATTTGTTATAATGCTGTTTCCAATCAGGTGCTTTCCAGATGAAATGGCATGATGAGCTTTAACATACTTTAGCCTTTTCACCCTGGGACCTCTCCTGATTCTTCAAATTTATTCTAACAGCTTAAATACCCCACTATCCAGTTTGTATGCTGATTTATGTTGTAAATATGTGATATAAAATTGTGATTTTATGGATGGAATGATGTGATATGAAGTTGGTCTTATACATATTGACGAAAGTATGTAAGTAGGTATGCCACAAAGCAATGCTGCTATGATAATCCATGAGCCAAGTGAGTTAGTTAAATGATCAAGCCTAAAAAATTGGAAGGCTTTAATTAATCATGTACCTGCAAACTCGGATCCCACTGTGTTCATTGTAGCCATGGTCTGATTTTTCCCTTAGCTCCACTGTGCTTCAAAACCTACGGGCAACAGTTACTATTAGTTTCACAGAAACAAAAATATTTAGTTTCAGACAGTTAAATCAGAGCAACCAAAACATTGCACATAGAGTGTATCTAGTCTAAGTTACAGTTACATCCAATTTCAGTGTAAATCATTTAACCAACTGTAGTCATGTAATTTCAATGTATTTGGATAAGAACTGAGACCAAGTGCAAAATGATTAAATGGTTCTTGCATACAAAATTGACATGACACAGAAAATCTAATGGGTCAGTATGTACATATACATAAATGACCACAGTGTATGTTCTTCCATTCTTCTTTAAACCAGTAGGAGTTTGGGATCAGGGTGTCATAGAAATTGTACTGGCAACTAATTAAAGGTGGAAATCACAAATTACTTTGATGATTCAAAACACTTTGTTCACTTTAAAGATTCATTGTCTGATGTAGTTTGTTGACTTTTTTCACAAGCTAAGAAGTCACATCACTGTTCAAAATCCCTTGAGTACATACAAGAGTAAGTGAACACATCATACAGCCCATTATTCAGCAGTGATTCAGATAGGGTTGTGACGAGATCTCATGGCACAAGTTCTTGCGATATTAAAACGTGACAGTATTTCTCGTCAGGTGAAAAGCTGTCTCGTGAGACAATATTCAGCTGCAAGTCGGGATTTCTGAGTTCTTAGTCGTAAGTTTCAACTGGAACATCCCTTGAAGTAGGATTTCCAACTCGGAAAGTCAGAGAAACCCCACCAACCCCTACATAAGAATTCAAGATGGCTGCTACTCTCATCAATAGTAGTGAACACTCTGCTAATTTCACTGTTTATAGCAGTTCAATCTTATTTGTTTCACATTAAGTCAGCCATACACATAGTACTGTTCAGTTTTTATCCGTGGATATGTTGCTACGCTGTTTGTATGAGCAAAATACCATGCAGACTGGTATTACTAACAGGGTCTAGCAATTGTGTATCATGTATCGTCCCGTGTTGTGAGCTGAGTGTATCGTCATACCCTAGATTCAGACTGTCTTCAGTTTCAATCTGTTGTTAATCCAATCTGTCACATTCAGTTGAGCCCAAAACAAGCCTATGTAAGTACTGCACATAAGGTTAATAGCTCAGCGGCCCATAATTTTTGATTGGGTTGTCAGATTGTGATCTCTGTCTCTGCAGCTTTTACGGTTTTTCAATAGGCTTTTAACAAGGAAGTGCTGTATTGACAGTGACAGTGATTAATCTGTATCAATTCACTTCGAAACTTTAGGGTCTGCTGAATGCACCACATACGTAGGATAAAACCTTAGAACAGGTGTAAAACAATTCAGTTAAACTTACCTGACATCAGGTTGCAGGAGACTCTGGGGCTGTCTGTGTCAGCTCTGTTATTTATACTGCACTGAGAAACCACAAGCATTCGATGCACTGGAACAACAGGTTTCTATGACTTTTCTTGTTTTTTCCCCTCTGAGACTGTACAAGGATAAATATTATTAATAAACCAGTCTGGCTGAGTGCAACCCCAAAAACGCTTACAGCTCTTCCAACTATACAGTTTTAACTTTAGACATTGTAAACTCAAATGATTAGAGTTATATCAACGACTTGATTGCATACATCTCTGACATAAATCTGAGAATGACTCAGAGCTTCTTACAGCTAAATGAAGACAAAACTAAGATCCTAGAATTTGCAAAAAGAGAGAAAAATTGTCTGACCACCTAAAACTACTTGCACTAATCACCAAGCAACAGGATCAAAACTTAAGTGTTATCATTGACTCAGACCTAAATTTTGAACGTCACGATAGAAACGTGACCCTTGTGTCCTTCTGTCATCTAAGGAGTTATTTTTCTTCTAGGCAGACACAGAAAAGTTAATATATGCTTTTATCTCCAGACTATTGTAATGCTGTTCTGTCTGGTGCTTCTAAGAAAGCTATTGTTCAGTTACATCTCAGACAGAAGGCAGTAGCACATGTTCTGACAAAAATCAGACAGAGAACCCACATTACTCCAATTTTAAATTTTTACATTGGCTACCTGTATGTCATAGAACTATTTTCAAAGTTCTTTCATTGTTTTTAAATCACTGAATGGCTTTGCCCATCTTATCTGTGACATGGTTAAGACATATGTACCTGATTTTTATATTCAGCACTTTGTGTTGCATTTAGTGCGTGAATTGTGCTTTCTAAATAAAGTTTTTTGTTATTATAAAACCATGGCTCACTGGACAGCTGTTGTGTAATAATGATGAAGCATCACTGACACAACTGTATTTACAGTATGTTTACGCCACATATGTGTTGTCAAAATGGTGAATGTGTTTCTTAATTTGCTTCCATTTTATGTATTTGCAGTTTTTTGAGTAGATATTTGTTGTCAAAGGGTTGCAGTTGTTTTCCTTGTTTCTTTTTATCTGTTTTCTCTCTGAAGCTGCAGTGCACTGAGAAACATTACACATAACTGCAAACTTAAAATCTGTTTGAATTGGTGTGTGTAGGTATGTGTCTCTACAATGCCATTGCCAACAGCCTTCAACTTGAGCAAGAGCAAAACCAACATCAGGCTCTGTTAAAATAATGTTGTCTAGCAGGTGTAAACACCCATGTGGATCACTGCCAACCTTTTGTAGACTTTAGAGATTGCTGTCATATTTCTTCACCACTTCCTTAAGTTGACAGGAATCAAAGACCTTGACAGCACACTTTTATAAGGACAATGAATTGTTAGTGCATTGGTGTTTTTGCGAAGAGCAGGTTTATCTTGTTTTATGTGTTATTGTAAAAGTGTTGTGAATTACCTTTCCTACAGGCTTCTCTTTTAGTCTATATATGCAATTTGCAACATTTTTTACTGTAATAATGTAGATGATACGCAGCTAGCTAGCTGTGTTGAGCACACTGAGATGATCCAGAGCTCATATTTTCATTGCAGTGATTTATGATGCAGTTAGTCAGTTGTAGCATTTCTCTGACAGGTGAGGGAACAGCACGAGTCCCTGTGATGGGGTACAAAAACTTTAGTCTCACATGTAGTCCATCCATGAGTTAGTTATTGATTTAACTAAACTATTAAACTCAGCTTTACCCAAGTATTAGTTTTGTTTAGACTTTTTGCTTCTCCTCCTCTCAGAGGTACTCACTCCACTTTATTCGATGACATTATGCTGTATGAGGGCAGGAGAGTTTGCAGACTGAGTTTAACACTCAGTGGGAGCTTAAAAGAAAGAACAGAGAGAATATTGTATTTGTTGTTCTGTCTTTCATTTTAAACAAGATTCTGTCAAATCTCCAAAATAACTTTTAAGTTATGTGTGCCTATTTGTGTGAGTGCATTTTTATTCAGTGTTATGCATTGTCTGTGAGGGTGTGTGTGTGTGTGTGTGTTTAACAAGATTCTGTTGCCTGTTCTACCAGTGGCTCTGAGATGAAACACCCTCTCATGAAATGACATACTAACTTTCCACTGGAACAGTTTCTTGTTTTGTCTGCCAGGTTTTCAGAATCACATTAGTACTTGGAAAATACACAAAGTGTCTCACAAACAAACAGCCATATACTGAGTGACTAGACATCATTTGGAAATACAGCTTTCAAATTGAGATAACCTGTAAGACAGTAAGTACAGTTACTGAAAGAGCTCTTGTTCTTGAGTAAGATGGCAAGAATCTGTGAAAGAAAAAAAATGAGTGAGCACTCCAGTCTGCCTCAATACAAAAAAGACCTGAGGACCACTGAGAGGGAGAATGCCCTTAACTGAGAGATAGAGGACCTTGTGAAGTTCAACAAAGCAAAGGGATGATCTGCAAAAAGAAATCAACAGCACAACGTCATATAGATCAAGAAAGTGGTCATCTGCCAAGAAATCTGCAACATCAAAGACCAGCTCTAAAGGATGCTGATAAATTTCTACCTAAAGTCAAAGCCTTGGAGGAAGAACGGAGATTCAGAGAGTCAGAACACAATTTCACTAACAAGAGAACAACTACTGTGAGAAGTGTACTGTATCTATGTTTCACAGAGTAACTTTTAATTTTCACTTTAGAAGTTTTTACTTGTCAGATAATTATTGCCAAATTTCTTTTTGAAATAGTTAAACAAACCTACACATTATTCATATGGTTCCTTTTCAAAATACTGTAAATAATACTGCAAAATATATATTGAGATCTGCCGATACTGTAATTAAGTTTGACCATCACAGAGAAATGGCTTGTGTTGCCTACAGAGTCACTGTTTACTACTGGTGGTAAAGGATGAGCAGTGAAACGATTTCATATTTTCCCAGCCAGGGTGTTAAAATGCAAACACTATGTTAATGCTGAAGGTCTTGTGATAAGTGTATCATTGCAGTGCATATATGTAAGTATTTAATGACACGCAGGTAAAAATTAATTTATTGTACGGTGAGTACAGAAGAAGCGGCTGTGATTATTTTCACGATATTTGACTCACAGGGGGATGTTTATGTGTTTAAATGTTTAAATGTTGAAAACAATATAATTAAGTTCTTAATTTTTTACAGACATTAGTCCTTGTACCCATTCATGTCTCTTGACATGAATGCTATTTGGCAGTGGAGCCACTGGATGGCAGCATCTTACAGTAAAGACCATATGTCCATTAATTAATTAGCTGTACAACAACATCCTGGCTGGATCACTTTCAGTCAGGTGAAACACAGAATTTTATTTTTACCACTTTAGGAGGACATTTCCCAAAAATAAGTGGTGCTGAATATTTCAAGATTAAGGCATGTCTGCAGAGCATGTCTGGATTTGTTGTAGGGCTGTTATTTTATTAAACTGCAATTAGTTCAGTTAAGTTGTCTGAAGTGAAAATTTCCAGAAACAGAGATGACTTGAGTCTGAGTGAGGTACTGTAAAAACTTGCTTTGTGAACCCAGTCTGTCCACTGACCGCTTCAGGTGGAGTTGTGTGATTGGACCGTTTGAAGTGATTGCTACCTGCTGACTGGGCAAACAGCTGAAAATCCTCCATATTTTAACCCCAGCTGGCAGCAACATGCCTCCTGAGCTTTGTGTGGGCATGCAGAAGACATGCTGAGGACTTGGAGGTTAATGTCAAGCTGAGCCCAACAGTAGTTATTCCAGAGAGACACTGCTCAGATTTCCTGTATGCCTTAATATAAATACATCGAGCAGAGTAAAGTGGCTGATATTAGATTAATGTGTGACTGAAGCTGAGAATCCATCGATGTGTTCGCAACAGGAAACTGCTGGGTGACAATCCAGCAGACAGTAATGACATCGATCTGCCTGCAGTGACAGAAACATGAGACATTTGTTTGGGGGACAAAAGCACTCTAAGAGGCGGCAGCATTGCAGCCCAAACACGTCATGACGTCAAACATCAAATCAGTCTGCAGCACATCAAGCTATGGAGCTAAATGAGTGCATAGATCGTTAAAACAGTTTCATTAAGTCAAAAGAAAAACATGCACACATGTATCTCAATATTTGTGCACAACAAATTAAATTCACATGTATATTTCTGCGCACAAGTTCACACTGTTTGACCTCTCAAGTTAAAAAGTGATGACTCTCACGTGCATCTGACTGTCCTGATTTGTGCATTTGTTAGTGTTAACCTGCAGATACAAACACACATTTGAGTAATTCACATTCAGTATGTAAAAATATATTCTCTCACCAGGATGAGAGAATATAGAATCTAGCCTCATTCATTCTTGCCCAGTTACCAATGCAAAGTGGAAGCATGGACGTCACCATCATCACCTGGGTCACTTATGGCCCTTTTAGCTCCATATAAAACCATCAACAGTCAGACCAGAGGAGACAGAAATTGGAGGTCTGGAGAGTTTAGAGGCCAGGTCAACACCTTGGGCTGATCAGTGTAATGCGCCACGTAGATGGAGTTGGTGAGTTAGCTATGAGCTACAACTTGTTGTTTTAGCCTGTATTTGTTTCCATGTAGTCAAACTGTCCCATTAAAAAAAACAGAATCAGCTGTGAGCAGCTCCTATTTGAAGTGTAGCCACGGATGTACAGATAACTCTCAGTGGATTACTGTGCTACTCAAGAAAACCTAAAAGCAGGAGGATTCTGAATGGAGTTCTGCAGCTTCTTTTTTCTCTGATTTCCAAGTGGAATTCTGGAGGTTTATTATTGATGGACATTATAGATAGTGATATCCTCAGGACCTGGGATCACACTGAATCATATCAACATGTCCAAGAAGGAGTTCAGTTTTTGGTCGTCGTGGCATCTAGCTGCTCAGATTTTTAAAGTGGCTTACTTTCTTCCATGATCTGTGTGTGTTTATAAACAGGTCAGAGTATAATAACTTCCTGTTTTCTATATACACCTGTCCCTGTCATCTCACAGTATCTTTGCCACACAGCTCACTGTTTGCGCTGGGTCCCAGTACCATGTTCATATAGCCCTGTATGACATGTTTTATACCATAAATGGCAGGTTAGTCCTTTGATATTTAAGTAATGATTGATCTCCATTCTTTCCCCACCAGTCACCCTCTGAATGTGATAGCACCTCCCTCAGGAGGATGCTTCAGGTCCAGGCTGTGTGATCCAGCAGATAAAGGCAGGTGTGCTGTGGCAGCAGGAACACGGTGTCGTCACCACAGTTGGCTGGTCAGAGTAATCAGGATGAATGTCCTGATGGTGTTTCAGTGGTGCAACAACAAGTCTCCACCTGAACTGAGCAACCCTCTGAACAGCAGTCTGAAACTTGAGGCCAACAGCTGCTGCTCAGATTGTAATAATAAATTAGCTTTTGTTTTCCACTGTAATGCAGCATGATAATAATCAGGCCATCTGTCATTTTCCCTCTTATATCTAAACCTACATTAAACCTTTATATCTAAACCTACATTAATCTAGGTGTTTTATAGCAACACTAACTTAAATGATTGTGTAATATTTACATTCTGAATATAAAGTCCTCCACCCAAGAAGGACCGAAGGTTTCCCAGCAGAACTAATGTTGTGGCTAATTGGTGTATGTTCTGTATCCAGTGTGAGCATCCTCTTCTTTCCTGTGAGGAAAGTTAATGGTACATGAGATGAACTAATGTTTTGGATCTGATGGTTTTTAGCTGCAGACTGTGGAGCAGTTTTTGTTCTCTCAGCTCAGTGTTTGATACAGGGCAGGACAGATCTCATCACCTGAACCTGAGTCAGTCCTCTTTGATAAGAAGCGTCATGGAACGTTGAGCAACAGAAAAACCTTTTATTTGATTCTAGCCAGAAAAGATTTTGTCTTGAATGAGTGAATGCCGTTATATCAAGTTTGTTGGAGGCAGGAAAAAGTTTATCAAAGCCAAACTTTACAGGTGAGATGACAGAGAGCCCTTCCATCAACTGAGCTACAGTTTACTATGATTGTCATTATGCACCAGAACGTGTCACTATACCAGACGTAGAAAGTAACCACAGCTAGAAGCAATTTACAACATGCACTTCATGAAGAAAGATTGCATAGCTCTTTACTGTTTTGCCCTTTAAAAGTGTGCTTTTTAAAAAGAATCCAGTCAGTGGATCTAGCCTTTCTGCAAAGCACTGAAGTCAGAAAAGCCCTGTTCTCTGCAGCATCGTCCTCCCAGTGTCTCCACATGTGTCTCAGAAGAGAAAAAATGTCCAGAGGAGACATCAGCCCCGGTGCAGAGAAGCTCTCTTGGTATAAAATTAGCCCCATCTTGGTCTGTCCACCTCCAAACATTCAGGATTAATTAAAAGAGAAAGGTTTCATGCACTAACAACTTTCTCTGTGAAATGTCCCCGCTGTTTGTTGTTGTAAGATTCAGAGTTGGCAAGAGTTGCCTGTGCTTCTGTGAGTCCAGATGAGACTTGGTGTCAGGTCTCAGGTTCTGCTGGAGAAGAAGACACTCCACAGGTGATAGAAAGGACAGGCACTGAGTCAAGGTGGGTCTGAGGTTCAGGTGGAGGTGTTTGGGGAGCAGGGGAGGTGAAGTCAGGAGGGTAAAGACCAGTTGGATCAGGGAAAGGTATCAAAGTGAGACGTCTCTGCAGGATCTCAGCTGTGAAGGCAGTCTCATATTCGTATGTGGAAGTTACTGCAGACAGAAGACAAACAATATGATGAGTTTTATATTGTCTATCACTGCAAATTTTCTGCTATCACTTTTGTCTCTGGGTTCAGAAGGAGACTGGTCTGGGATCAGTGTTGAGGTGGGACAAGGGTTTATTGCGTTTACAATACATGAATGACTCAGCTACAGCAGACAGGAGACCAGAACCTGCAGCGTCCTCATATTAATCCATGTCCTCAGTCTGAGTCAGGCTATCAGCCTAACACCCTGTTATGACAGTTTATCTCACCTGGTTGCCATGGCAACAAGGACCCCAGAGCCTCGTTTCCACCTAATCTGTAACCGGCGGTCCGGTGTGATAGACAGATTTATGACTGAAATCACTGAGCGGATAAATCCAGCCCTCTCTCTCCTGGCTTCCTCCTCTTCTTTTTTTTTCCAGCCGTGTTCTTTCTGCTTGGTTTGGGTGGAGGAATGAAACCGTGCAGTGATGGATCATCAGCAGTTAAAGGAGTTTGATCGAACTGCACTGTTGGTTTTGTGGGTTTTATGTCTTGAATGTGGACTCGGGCTTAGCTTTATGCAGAGCAGAAGAAGATTCAGTTGCCCCGTCTGAACTAAAAGACAGACGAGCTGCTGAATCAAGAATCAACAACGTCCACCCTCCTTCTTAACCACTTGATCTCTGGAAAACCAGAGGTCAAGGTGAAATTTGAAAAGACAACTTCAGAGCTCAAAGAATAAATGAACATGGAGCAGAAACATGCAGGATATAAATGACTGAATAAAAAACCTTTGTCTGCTCCTGAGAGTATGTTATTTGCATATTTTTGTGAATAACTGAGGCTTTATTTAAGAGACTGATGTCACGTTTCTGTCTCAGTTCAGTTGTATATTTAATCCATCAGATGTTGGTCCTGGGTGATTTAACTGAAGATAACTGCAGGTTTACTCTGGGTCAAACGCTGAAGAAAAACATTCCTATCTGCCAGACAAGAACCTGGATATTTGAATATTCTGCAAAACCTTGGATCACATTCAGAGCGAGGGATAAATTTGAAATAACCATCGTACCTCAGAAAGTCAGGAGCCTTAGAGATCATGTTCTCGAAGTCAGCGAAGGAGAGTTTGTTGTCTCCGTCGAGGTCGGCCTCCTCGATGGCTTTATCACAGACCAGCGTAACCTCCTCTGGAGTCAGCTCTCCTTTGGTCAGCTTGTTCAGAGTCTTCTCCATGTCCTCCTTACAGATGAAGTTGTCCCTGTTAAAGTCTGGACCAGAACCAGAACATCACCTGCTGAGGAAGCTTTCACAGTACCGTGACAGAGAGGAACAGAATCAGAGGACACGACGAACATGTTACCATAGATCTTGAAGGCGTAGATGGTCTTGAGCTCTCTGGGTGAAGTCTCACAGAGAGCAGAAAACATGTCGACAAAGTCGTTGAAGCTCAGGTTCCCTTGTCCGTCCTCTGAGAATGTCTCCACGATTCTGTCTCTGAACGGGTTCTCCTGTTGAGACAAATGTACAATACAACTCTCTGAGCTAACGCAGGTCACAGGTTATCACCAGGTGGAGATTAAGACTGATTATCGGCTCTCTACCTTCAGCTCAGGCATGGTGATGATGAGCGTCAGAGGGACTTTGATGTCGGGGTTGTTAGTGTAGTCCAGCGGCACTAAATGTGGAGCCAGCTCACGATATCTGCCATGCAACCTGCAACACAGCAGAAGACAGTGATCAGGATTAACATGGGACAGAAAAAACAGCAGCATGACTCTTGGTTCAAACTGAAATATCTCAACAACTACTGGATGGATTTTTATGAAATTTGGTTCAGATGTTCATGACTGGGTTGAGTTTTTTCCCCTATGCTGCCCTTTGTCAGCTCAGCATGAAATGTGACTTTTGTGTGAACATGATATAAAATATATATCATACGGATGGAAACACATCAACACCAACATACAGGTCTGTTTAGGAACCAGCATGATGACAGAAAAAATTTAAGCCATCAGGAGAGAGACCCTGCAAAGGCTCATTAATGGTCTGTTGTAATGTAGCTACAGGTTGGTACTGCTGTTCCCTTTGAGCCCTATGTTTTCTAGCCTATATCTGTTTCCATTCAGTCAAACTGTCCCCTCAAAAGAAGCCAATCAGATGTGATCAGCTTCTGTTTGCAGAGTATCCATGAATGTACAAAGAACTATCACTGGATTACTGTGATACTGAAGAAAACCTAAAAACATTCTGAAAGGACTTCTGTAGCCTCTTTTTTCTCTGATTTGTAAGTGGATTTCTGGAGGTTTATTCTGGATGAACATCAGAGATAATGACATCCTCAGGAAGTGAAAGTCACACAGAATCATATCAACATCTGTTTCATGTCTGTGTGTTGACTCTGAGAAGGAGGATGGGGGTCCTGTCTTTGTGAGGTTGTGAATGAAGTGTGTTTCCTATAAATTGTCCACCAAAGTTTAGGTGTATTCAGTTGCACAGATAGCAGGCTTCTGTCTCACTGTGTAATCATCTTAATTGATTACCTAATCAATAAATGATTGTACACTGAAACATTTGGTCTGATAAATGAACAGAGAATAACCTGAAGCAGCAGCTCTCACAGCCAGTGTTCATTATAAAACCATGGGCGTTAATAACAGTCATAAATCCGACCCAGTCGCAGCAGAGCAGCAGAAATAACCCTGACCTACTGTATGCTTCAACTAAACAAACGACCACAGGAACAAATACCCAGCGGCCCAACAGGGTTTTAATTGTGACCGCAGAGATTTCAGCCTGTAAATCATCCTGCAGGGACGCTGATGGACTTTAGTGCTCAGACTCAGAGACTCAGCAGGTCTGAACCAAAACCAGGAGACAGAGACAGGAGAGGAGGCTGAAATCAGGAATCACTGATTACTGATTCAAATCACTCCATTCAGTTCAAACACGTGTTGTCACTGAATCTGTAGTTTGTTCACTTTTTTCCCAAGCTCACATGGTTGCATTGTGTTCAGATGCACTTTATATCTGTAAGTGAATGCATCACTGCTCACCCAGACCTTCAGCTCTGATTCAGACTGTCCTCATGTCTGTAGCATGTTCTCTGTTGTCTGTTTGAAGGCCAACCTGTTAACTTTAGTCCAGAAGTAACCTGGTGTTGTAGACCAAATACACACCCCCACGGCAACAGGAGCCTCCCCCTGCAGGACAATGCTCCCACCACGCCCCAAAAACTGCTCAGAAATGTCTCGAGGAACACGACAAAGAGCCCAAGGTGTTGACCTGGCCTCCAAACTCCCCAGATCCCAAACTGATCCAGCATCTGTGGGTCTCGCCTAATATTGTGTAGGTCCACCTCGTGCCACCAGAACAACTCTGATCCGTCGGAGCATTGACACGGGACCTCTGAGTGGTGTCCTGTGCTGTTTGGATCCTTCTGGTCCTCTGGGTTGCGGGGTGGGGCCTCCATGCATCTGGTTTGTCACAGATCACTCCACAGATGCTGGATCAGATTGGGACCTAATCAGTGTGCGACTGCACCCCTCCACTAACAAGAGATGTAGTGAACTCCAACCAGTCGTCTCTCTGACTCTGGGGTGATGAAGGTGCTTGATGTGAATTTTGACAACTCACCGCAGGATTTCTTTCCGGGTGAAGAAGGTGCAGTCCTGTAAACAAACAAACAAACAAACAAACAAACAGATAAACATGATGATGATGATGATGATGATAATGATGGAGCTGGGTGTTGACTCAGAGTGAGTCACAGAGCTGCTGATCCTCAGGGAGGATCTGCTTTCACACCATCAGTCAGCAAGACAGCAGCAGCATCACATCCAGCAGCAGGATGCAGAGAGAGGCTGGGGCTCAGCCAATCAGCAACAGGAGAGACATCCTGCCCTGTCTATTCTATTCTATTCTATTTTGATCAGAGAAAGAAAAGCAGGTTATCTTAGTAAATATAATATTTCTGTTCATCCCTGAGAAAATCCCAGCTCTAATCTGATGACTGTGATTGTGTTTGCGGGATAAACCCGTGTCCGCGCGGTGTAAACGCCGGACACGGTGCAGCTTGTCACCTGATACGCCTCCAGCTGCTCATCGGTGAAGGTTGTCTGCTTGTTGCCCATCCTGCTCGGCCGATTCTCCCATCACACAGCTGCATCACACTGGAGGTTACTGCTGATTTCAGATCGGCTTTAAATCCACTCAGGCCGACATGTTCCGGTCCAGCAGCTGGTCCTCACACATCCGAGCTGAGACATCCACGCTCCAGATCCCGGAGTTTGATTCTCCTCCCAGTCGCCGCGGAGCTCTGAGCTGCAGAGGAGAAGGTGATTTTGACGCCTCAGCGGTGAAGAGGCGGTGCGGGGTGGCAGCCTGCTGCCTTCAGGTGCTGCTCGTATAACACAGCTTTAACTGCGGGAAGTTACATTTAAGTGTCTCTGATTGGAAATAGGATAAAGAGGCAAAGTTACAAAACACCGAAGATCATCTGGCAGCAGTAAGCTGTGCCCTGAAGTCCACCTGTGCCAAACTGTAAAATAAAAAGATACAGTAACGTTGATAATCATGAAGCTAAATACATAATACTATCAGAAAATAGTTTTTAATACTTCCGTAAATGATTTCACAGAAGTTGTTTATTGGCTAAAATATCATAATACAAACTTCAAAATAACTCAAAGATCAAATACAAACACTGGATCCGGATATTTTTTTAATATAGGTTCTACAATTCTGTCACTGTACTGTAATAAACAATAACACTGCAAAAAAGTGTCATAAAACTCTAAAACCAAGTTAAAACACACATCCTCAGTAGAAACGTACCTTTTTATTCGTATGCTGGTGTCGCTGAAGGTTCTGATTTTCGTGATCCTCTTTCGCTCCTGAAGGCAGCAGGAGTTTGAGGAGCCACGAGTCATTTCTTTATCTAGACGTTTGATTCTATTTTCTGTGCATTTACCCTCTTACACAGTTATTGACATCATCGACATCAGGATTTCAGCACAAAGTGGCTTTATTTTATTTATTTAATCATTGTCATTCATTTCTTTGTACCACAATTAAGTTTGGTTTTTCATCAAATAACCTTTCTATTTATTCATTTATCACTCAAATGTTAATATCATAAACTTTGAAACAAGGAACCATCTATAAAGAAAACAACAAAAACAAAATGTAGCTTTTTACTGTAGGCTAACATATTTAGTTTCTCATTAATTTAAAGGTTTTTCTTTCTTTCTTTCTTTTTTTTAAACAGAAGTAAAATCTTCAAAAATCTCCAAATCTGGCAACCCGGATTATCTACGCCGTCCTGACGTCACCCTGCTGTCGATTAAGACCCTACTTCCTCTTTCCACCAAAGATCGTCTCTTTATTAGTGATGAATTACTACAATATTTAAATTAAACTCAAACGGACATATTAACGTAAAATATACATTTCCACATAAACGGGATCTAAGATTTCAGAATATGAAGAGGATCTGCATTTTTCATGTAAAATAACAAATATTTCAGCCACTCAACCAACTGTAACAATAAGTTAATATTTATATATTAATACACCAGTGGTAATAATGTAATTATTTATTAGATAACACGTACAGGGGACATTTGTCTGTGCTGAATACTCCTCATACTCCTCATGTTTTAAGTACCTTTTCCTGATGACACTGACATCTGTCTGTCTGTTTGAGTTGGAGGATTCTCTCAGAGTGAGTGCTCACGTCACAGAGGATCTTTGTGCCGGAGTCCAGAATGGCAGGCAGCGCGTGGAGGTCAATGGTGAGAAAAAGATGCTTTATGAACGGATTAAAACCACTAATTTAGTATTTAATAGTTATGAGCTAGTTGTGTATGTGACTCGAAGTGTTGGTGTTACTGTGGTGTTGTGTAGTTTCTTTGAATGTGTTTTATTCACTGCCGTTAGACGGTTAGCGGATTAGCATGTTAGCTGCTCGTGTGTGTCCTTCAGCGTGATAACAGTGTGGACAGCAGTGATAACTAACTACCGGAGGCAACTCTCCGGCTTTTCACCATGACAGTCACGACTTTGCCCGTAGGTTTGTTCTCACTATCATGATACCGTCTACGGAGACAGTAAAAATACTTTCACACGGCATGAAGGCTCTCGGTTCTGGATAGGCTGTTGGAGTAGACACCAACACATAACTGCGTTTAAAAATCAACCACTTTAAGGTTTCTTTGCATTTGGGCTGTATTTATACCCCACAGATAACAACTGATTAACACCGAACCTAGTCGAGTGCCCTCGGGTGGGTTCGGCTTACATGAAGTTAACCATACAGTTAGTAACCACAATCAAAATGTAGTTGAATTGGGCGGAGACTTCATAAGATCACATTTCACAATAGTTCAAAGTTGCACAAAACCAGGAAAATAACCTAACAAACAACATGAACAACGTGAAAATGTCAACGGTGACGTTTCTGCCCTGAAACTGCCTCTAGGTTTCTTTGGATGTTTTACAGACTCCAGAGCTAATTTTTAAAGAACTTGTCCACCAACAGTACAGTAACACACACACGTTAAATGAATACAGCAATAAAACTCTAGTATTTTTGCTTCAGACATGAATAAATGTTTAAGTTTAAGCTTTTGGCCATGTTTACTGAGGAATGGTTCAGTTAAACATCAGTTTCTCTGCTGTTCATAATCACTGGTATAAGGACTCTTAGGTTTGATTTGGAGGAAACAGCTTAGACATTAGCGCTAGGTGCAGGTCAGCACTGAGTGTGTGCATTGACATGACCTTCATGTTGTCTCCTCCAGCTGTCCCAGGTGGTGGGTGGGGTGGTGAGGAGACCCGCTCTGTCTTCAGCTTCCTTTTCCAGAGGGGTGAGTAGTTCAGGGTCCCTCAACCTGACACCAACACCCAGTGCAACACTTTCATATGTACACTTTAAACTCTGCACAGCCGGGTGACATTAGTTTACTGTTCACATGAGGTGACAGATGAAACTCCTGCAGTCCATCCACTGTAATGGCGTTCATTGTTGATGTTGTCATTTTACAGAAAAAAACACTTAGTTCTGAAACAATATTGATTAGTCAGTGGATGTAAAATCTGTTGGTGTTATTAGATGTTTAGAGGTTTTTGCAGGTTGGAGCCTTTTTCATGCTGCAGATTTAATTTATTGAGCTGGACAGGAGACTTCAGTGTTTTCTTTTCCTGCTGGACTCTTCATGTCTGTTCACATGGCCTTACATTACAACTTTCAAAGTTGGAAACAGATGTCCACATTTATTCATTCATTTATGATGTCTCAGCATAAGCTTGTGATCAAACATTTCCAGAGCTCTGATGTTTATCATTACAATGATCCAGGTTATTTTTGATAACACAAACTATGGCTGATCTGTTGGTCTGGAATCAAATTTATAAATCTAGAAAAAAAAATAAAAATACAACCTTTCACCTAACTAAGCAACAGGTAATGAATGTTAGAGCTGCAGTGATTAGTTGATTAATCAACCAATCAAAAGAGAGGTTACTATTTTGATAAATAATTGAGTAATTTTTCAGTCAGTGATTCTGGACTGTGTGAAACTAAAATCAGTCTCCACTGTGAAGAAATACTATATTAACCCACATTTTAAACAGTTTTATCAGATAATTTATTCTGTTCTTTCATTTACTTATAAATATAAAGTATCTCACAGACACACTGAGCAATCAGTGTCACTATTAAAATATTTACACTTGCTTTTATTCTTAAGCTTCAGTGCAGCAGGAGACCTTGAAGTAGGAACTAGTGTGTGTGTAAAATAAGAGACGGTAACATACAAACAGGACTCAGTTAAACAGTGACAAGATTAGTTACAACAGTTATAAGTTGAGACAGGGAGGTTTGTGATTGTGGTTTTAATTTGCTCATAAGTTATTAGGGGATTGATTTTTACTGTGTGTTGAAGATTGTTCCAACATTTTGGAGCATTAAAACAAATGGCTGACTCTTCTAATTCGCTTTGTACTCCAGAGACCTTGAGCATAATCCAGTCATTTTAGCGAAGATAGATAGGGATGCGCCTGCTTTGATAGTATAGGGGCAGATGAGCAGCTGATGCCAGATCTGTCCCTCTGTCTGATTATAAACCTGAACAGATATTCGGTAAAGTCCAGGTAAAGGTGACACAAGCAGCAGGTCACCTCTTGAAGTTACAGAGTCATACATAAGGTCAGTGAGTTCATGTGGGCACCTGTATGTGTACAAGTATGTTTGTGTAACCATCCTCCCGTGAAGCTGACTTCTGTGTGTCTGTTCTCAGATGCAGACGGTCACACTGATCCCTGGTGATGGGATTGGACCAGAAATCTCTGCTGCTGTCATGAAGATCTTTGAGGCTGCAAAAGTGAGTGTGATCAGAGGATTTGATGGAGGAGGATGTTTCTCCTGTAGAAATACTCAGGCAGAGAGTAAGCTGTGTTTTTAAATTGTGTCCTTCAGGCTCCGATCAGATGGGAGGAGAGGAATGTGACGGCGATAAAAGGACCCGGCGGGCGGTGGATGATCCCCCCTGATGCTAAAGAGTCCATGGACAGGAGCAAGATCGGACTGAAAGGTGAGTGGATGCTTTGTGTCAGACTCTCAGGTAGTTTTCTCTAAGTTCAGCCCTCATCAGCAGAAACTCTGTGTCCTGCAGGACCCCTGAAGACGCCCATCGCTGCAGGTCACCCCTCCATGAACCTGCTGCTCAGGAAGACCTTTGACCTCTATGCCAACGTGCGCCCCTGTGTCTCCATTGAGGGCTACAAGACCCCGTACACTGACGTCAACCTGGTGACAATCCGAGAGAACACGGAGGGCGAGTACAGCGGCATCGAACATGTGGTGAGTGGAGAGGACGCAGGGCTGTATGATGAGAGGTCAGATGCATTTAAACAAAATCAAACAAGAGAAGGCAACAGTTAAAGGGCCAGTTCACCCATAGTAAACCAACATGTTGGTTATTATGTTACTATTATTAATACATTCAGTGTCCTCCTGCAGTTTATTAGTTCAGCTGGGAAAAACTAAACTTTCCAAAACTACTAAAACAAAAAAAAGAATGGCTGTGATGAAACACTGAGGCCCTGTGAAATAAAGTGTGTTGAAGTTGTGTGAGCTGTAGTGATGATGGTGTACCTGCCCTCCTCACCTGTGTTCCTGTAGGTCAGCTAAGCTGCTGCAGACAGGACACTCTGCTTCTGTTCATCTACAGGGTAAGAAGGAGGAAGCAGCTCAGTCGTACAAATTGATCCACTGAAGCTTCCTGAACCTCACCCGTTCACCCTGCACAGTCCTGGTGTGGATCAGTCTGTGTCCCAGGTTCACTGTCAGCTCAGATCTGAGGGTTTTAATCCACAGGAATATTTTAGAGCTGCTGAGTCCAGATTAAGAAACAGTAAAACTTTTGGCTGCAGAGAGATCCAGGGTTAGCCTAGCTTAGCACAAAGACTGGAATCGGAGGGAAAGTATTAGCCGGGCTCCATCCAAAGAGAGCAGTCTAACATGTTTAGTAAATGAAGTAAATGTTGACCAAAGCCTCAGCAGAGATCTTTCAGCTGGCAGTCAACGACCCAGTGTGTGTGTGTGCACACTCCCTCTCACACTGATCCATAATGAGCTTCAGTCCATTTTTCCTTCTGTTTGGTTTTGTTGTGTGTATTTCCTTACCTTCTTTTCACTGATCACTCCTCACCTCAGACCGCCTTACAGTCATGGAAAATTCATAGCATTGACCTCCTGAAAAACAAGTAGCCTCACTCACATGTTTTTTTTTTTTTTTCAATTTTTCTCCTAAATTTGTGAGTAAAAGCAGAAAAAACATTTGACATCAGATTCCTGAAACCTACACAGACACTTCTGCAGACATTCAGAGCTGAGACATTAACATGGCAGTAAACACATGGTGCTGACAGCCCTCTCATATCATTGGCTGAAACTGTTGGCTATCACAGTGAGAATAATGTAGAATTAACCAGGTTACTGATGCTTCACTCAAACATTATAATGCCACTGTCGCCTGGTGCTGCTCATGATGGGAATTGTTGGGGCTCTCTTTGTAAGTATAATAATATAAAGAGTACAGTCTAGACCTGCTGTACATGAAAAGTTCCTTTTGCGCTAATAGAATTGAATTAATGTGATCCACACCAGGATCAGACTCAGAGCTGGACACAGGTAATGTTATATGTGCAGGTGTGTCCTTGGCTCCCAAACAAAGATGTAGAGCAGTGAGACGATGTCTGTGTCTGCCTTGAGGTGAACCTCACCTGTAAGCTTCAGTGTTCTAAAGTACTTTCTGTCTAAATCCTGTAAGTATCCAGGTTTAATGAGTTTAACTCCCAAGAACCAAGAAAACTGTTTTGAAGACTTGAGGTTCAGTAAAATCTCCCCAGAGACTGACCCACTGCTTCCACAGCATCCATGACTGAGTCTCTATGTGGGAACCCATCTGATCTGAGTTGTTTTCTCGTCATGTTCCTTCCTCTAAAAACTCCCCTGTCTCCTCGCTGTCACAGATCGTGGATGGCGTTGTTCAGAGCATTAAACTGATCACAGAAGAAGCCAGCAGACGCATCGCGGAGTATGCCTTCGAGTACGCCAGAAACAACCAAAGAAACAGTGTGACGGCCGTCCACAAAGCCAACATCATGTGGGTACCACAGCAGAGTTTTGCATATTGTCTTTGATATTCCAATTCAACTTAAATTTCCATAAAACAGATATATTTTTTAAAAATACTTCCAGTCTAATATTTTGATATATTAGAAGTATTTTTGAAAAACTGTCAGTGTTTTATATTTTCTAATTGATCATTTTTTGATTGAATTTCTTAGTATTTTTAAGATATTTATGATTATATTCATCCAGTCAGACATCCACACAAAATCACATCTTTCATCCTATAAAAGTAGGTAAAGTATGACGCACAGGCAGAAAACATAAAGTAACCCCACCAGGTGTACACAGGATGTCTGAATAATAAAAAGAATAGAATAAAATGAATAGAGTATAAAAGGTTATAAAGGTTCCTCACACATGAAGGAGCATGTTTAGAAACAACATGTCAGGACAGGACATAAACCAACCAGTTATACATGATGGTCATTTTTTCACACTGTCCACCAAGGTGACATTTCTCTTGCTTCTCTCCAACATGTCTGAATCTTTGAACATTTCCAAAACGTGTTTAAATGTAGAGTTTTGTAAAAACACTGTAAAGATGTGCTTGTTGACCTGTTGTTGATCATGTGGCTCAGTAGCAAACCTCACTGTTTGTTCTGAGGCAGGTTTGTTCAAGACCACTCGTGCTTTAAGTATTATGATTTTAAATATTTTTCTTTGTCTCTCTCTCTCTCTGTCTCTCTGTTGTCTGTCTATCTGTCTCTCTCTTCATCTCTGTCTTTCTTTCTGTCTCTCTCCCTGTCTGTTTCTGTCTTTGTCTGTCCATCCGTCCAGGCGAATGTCAGATGGTCTGTTTCTGAGAAAATGTCGTGAAGTGGCAGAAAACTACAAAGACATCAAGTTCACTGAGATGTACCTGGACACTGTTTGCCTCAATGTAAGTTCACAGTGATGAAAATATCTGCAGGAATAAATGTCACCAATCAGACTTAATCAGTGTCTTTTTAGAAATGGACTACAGTTAGTTTTTCATTTCCTCATGTTGTGGTTTTTTTTCAGATGGTTCAGGATCCAACCCAGTTTGACGTCCTCGTCATGCCCAACCTGTATGGAGACATTCTGAGGTTAGTTTTTTACTCGGTGGACAAAAGCTTTCCAGATACAGTGATTACCCTGAGGCCGTCAGAGGGAGTGACTTGTTGGCTCTTAATGTGGAGATGATGGTTTGTGTTTCAGCGATCTGTGTGCCGGTCTGATCGGAGGACTCGGAGTCACTCCCAGCGGGAACATTGGAGCAAACGGAGTCGCCATATTTGAATCGGTTTGTTTTTCTTCTCTCCTCACTCCTTGTAAAATTAGATAAGGTTGTTGCAGCAGCATCTCAGATTTTGTTCAAACCTTGTCTCTCTCAACAATGAGTCCTAAACTAAGACCCGTGAAGGTTGACAAACATGATCTCAGTTTGACTGAACCATTAGAAGTTTGTATTGCAGCCAGTTAATTTTCTATTAGGCCCTAGATTTGAAAAACAGTGAAAATCCCTAAACCAGAGTGATGTTGAAGACATTATAAACCCATATTTTGATATCGAACACAATCTGTAAATAAAAAATCTGTCATGTTAACTTTGTGCCGATATTTGAGGTCTCTCTAGTATGAACATGTGAATATGTGTTAATAGCTTAATGTTTGCTCATTTAGTCCTTCCATAGTCCAGTGACAAATAAATACACATCGTTAAAGTGTTGTTTTATATGGAAGCCCATTCATGCCACCAGGATTTTAAAAAAAAATTCTGTAATGTGTAATTATAATGAGTAACTGTCTCAGTATAATGAAATAAAAGTAATGAAACACTAACTCACTGATTTAAACTCAGGTTTGTCAGACTCCTCCACTGACAGAGAATGATCCTAAAAGTGCCAATAAATCAGTAAAAGCCAGTGAAAGTTCAGTTTCTGTTGGGTGTATACTGGGCAGTGGCAGAGTCCTGATGAGAAATGACAGAACAGTCACAGCCAAATGAAGTGAAGCTGCTTCCATCTGCAGATATAACAGCCTCAGTCAGTTCAGACCCAGAGAAACTCTTGAGATTTTCAGTTGAACTTTGTCTAAAATCTTTCTGTGTGTTTTTGTGTGTTTGTCGTGCAGGTGCATGGCACCGCCCCTGACATTGCTGGCATGGATCTGGCGAATCCCACTGCCCTGCTGCTCAGCGCCGTCATGATGCTGCGTCACATGGGTCTGCACGACCACGGCAACAAGATCCAGGCGGCCTGTTTCGACACCATCAGAGACAAGAAGGTGAGACTGTGAAACCATACCTACCTCTACTGCCACCTAGTATTTTGGTGGTATAATTGCAGAGGAACACAGACACCAGTTTTTGTTGTTGATGTGAAGCCCAGCTGACGTGTGTTTGTGTCCCAGGTGCTGACAAAGGACCTGGGAGGAAACTCCAAGTGTTCAGAGTTTACAGATGAGATCTGCCGTCGCGTCAAGGATCTGGAATAAGGCTGCGGTGATGAAGCTGCTGTGGGAGCCCAAGTCTCCACCAATCTGAACCACTTCCATCACCAGTCCACTCGCCTACTCCCCGCGCCCCCGTCTCTCCCCTGGCTGGTTTTATCTCTCTGGAGCTGCAGGGTGACGGTCTGCTGGGAGCTGCAGTTTAGTTTTTTATTTCACCTGTATTTACCTGTGTTTGAAGCTGTCTTTGCTGTAATGAGATCATGATGTGGAGGGGGCGGGGCTCTGCAGCAGCTACCTGTGTAAGTCAGATGATGAAACATTCTCAGAAAACACACGCACAACTTTGACATGACCAAGGTGGAATGAAATGATTTCAGGAGTGTTTCTTACTGAAAACATCATTATATTAATAATAGTAATAGAAATAATATCAGCACTCCACCTGTGTTGTCTGGACGGTTCAGATATTTGCTATTTTTTTAACGGTGGTCCATTGTAACCGTGACTTATTTATTGTTTCTACTTCCTGTTACTGTCTCATGCTGCTCTCTTCAGTTTTACAGATGCAGAAATATAAGAAGGTTTATATAAAGAACATTAGAGCCAGACCTCCGCTCCTGTCTCTCTACTGTCTTTAATACATTTCTATTAACAACACAGACACAAACATGCAGCTTCTCTGGCTTTATCTTATCAAGTGCTTTAATATAATATTCATCATCCATTAAAAAGGGCTTTTGAAAAGATAAAACATGACTTTCTGATCTGCTGGATGTGATGTTTCCTTAACAGTAAAAATAAATTTGGCGAGTGTCAGATTGGAGGATTAAAGAACCTGCTGGATGTATATTATGTCATTCTACTTTTAATATTTCAGGTTGATTTTCTTCCAGACATTACTTGCAGACATTATTCAGGGGTTGAAAAAAAATGCCAAAGCTATTTTTCTGGCTAAAGAAATTTATATTCTATTTTTATCCTCAAGCATCAGTTTAAAATAAAGCCATGAACAGTTTTTATTCATCAGTTAACTTTGACCAAAGTGCAGTAAAAAGAAAAACCTAAATCAGATCAATACTTTCCTTTAAACCGACACTAGTTCTCCTCCTGCACCTACACTTTTCAAAAGGTTAATTAACAAAACAAAACAAGGCCCACAGCTGGTCCTGATAAGGGTGACCAGCTGAGGGCAGACAGGTATTAATGTGACTTTATTCTCCAGGCATTCATTTCTCTCCCTGGTTTGTTTGAATTGTTTCAGAATCAGAGTCCTTTTATTTGTCCTTTATAATCCTTTTATTTATTTATTTTAATGTTTATCTAGATTTATAGATTTTATATTTGTAACTCCCACCCGCCCTGTGAGTTACCTCCACAGGACGAGTGCGGAACTGGTTCTTTTGGTTGTTTCAAACTGGCAACCCTCAATTAAAGACCCCCACCACCGTCATCACCCACCCCAGAAAACACACCCGGAGGTCGACGTCACAGGCCCACGCCCCCTTTCTCTGGCCACACTCAAGCTTCCAGGAGACAGACCGGAGTTACAGCGGACTCACCTCCAAAATAAAAGCCCAAATAAAAGTCAAGCTTTTTCCATTTTCGATACTTGAGGCAGGAAGTCTGAAGGGCCCAATGCAGCCCTATTGTGCACATCTATATGGACAGAGGAGAAGAATAGAAAGAGAGTAGGATAACAAAAATTCAAACGCTCTATAAGAAAATTTATTGAAAGGGCTTTTAAACTAGTGAAAGTATGCTTTGTGTGTGTGGAGCTGCTGTCAACTGATTAAGCTGTGGTCGTGGTCAGCGGTACAAGTTTTAATCTTTAGATGTGAAAGCTTGAATAAGTGTGTATAATACAGATACACTGACGCAGGTAAGAGCAGAGATATTAGTTCTGAAAATTAGAATAGTGGTTTCGTTTGCAAGTGTTTTATTGTGAAAAGCCCACACCGGATATGTGTTGCGGTATATTCCGGTTAGCTTGAAGCTGAACCGTTTCCTGCTCCTGTCGGTCCTCTTGCAGTGGAAACCAGTACGGAACCAGAGCTCCCAGTACACCCAGTGAGTCCAGTAGAGTGTCAGCGTGCCGCGGAGAGCGTGAGGAGGCCGGAGGTTCCATTAAATTATCGGGAACACCGGGACAAACGGCGGGAAAATGGCGAAGACGTACGACTATCTGTTCAAACTGCTGCTCATCGGTGACAGCGGCGTCGGTAAAACCTGCCTCCTGTTCCGGTTCAGCGAGGACGCCTTCAACACCACCTTCATCTCCACCATCGGTAAGTCCGGTCTCCACGTTAAACCAACGATTAGCCGTTAACGGGACTGAGGGAGGGACGGGGGAGAAGTAGTAGATACAGAGCTAACGGTCGCTATGGGAAAGTGAAACCGTTCGGCGGAGGTTGACGGTACAGATGTTTCAGCTTCAACTCAGAGTCTGTGACCTTTGACCCCACTGATCAGTACGTGACCAACACCAGCTGAACTCAGATCAATTCTAACCTGCTGAGGTGATCTGCTGATCGATAGCTGATCGACAGTAATCAAAGGATTACTGACACACAAATATCCGTTAACTCTGGCTGTCTGCAGGTCCTTGAAAAGTCTTGATAGGCATTGAATTTATTACCTTCACAGATACCACAATGTGTAAAGACGTTTCTCACAGCTGTAGACAGTGATGTTCTAAATGTTGTTGGTACAAATATTTGTTAAATATTAATGTTATGTGGTGTTTGTTGACATTTTGTGATGTTGTCATGGTTACTATGGTTGTTATAGTTATTATGGTTGTAATTGTTGAATTAGTTGTGATGATTGTATTTGTTGTGATGGTTGTCATGGAGTAATCACACCGTTATGATCATACAACAGACATCAAACTCTTGTATTTGATGAACCCTGGAGGAGCCTTGTTATTTGCTATGGAAAGTATTATATATTATATATTAATTAATCCACAGCTGTTCTGAAAATTGATTAGGTTGAATGCTGAACTTTAGCTGGTTCCAGCTTTTCACATGAGGATTTGTTGCTTGTGTTTCTCACATGTAACAGCAAACTGAATCTACTAGTTTATTATAATGTGAATCTTTAGATGTTATCTGACCCTTAGCAAACAACCCGATCAGTCTGGATGAAGCTGTACAAAGTCCGGCTGGGCTTGAGACTGTTGAGACGGAGTTGGAGTTTGAGAGCCACGGACATTTAACAGATAGGTATGGTCAAATGAAAGATGCCATTAAGATGCATTATGGGAAATGTGGGACCCAGTGTTTTTGGAGTTTAGGGTTTGGTTATCTCAGCCTCTGCTGCTCAAATTTGGACCATTCAACACAATCAAAATAACTGCTGATTCATTTCTGTCAATTGACTTATTGATCAGTTGAGTAATTGTTGCAGCTCTAGTGAAACTGTCAGAAATGTCCTCACTACCAGGGTTTAAAACTGACACTGGTCCTCATAAAGATAGATGTACAGGTATGCACACACACACACATTCTGTGTTTCCGGTGTGTCATGGTGAGCAGAGTGTGTCGCTCTTCTGTCTTTCTGGTGGAAACAGGAAGTGGGAACTGTCGTCTTCTGTCTACAGTGATACAGTGCTGCCCTGTGTGTGCATGTGTGTGTGTAGGGAGGTTGTATTACTATCTTTGTGAGGACCAGTGTTAGTTTTAAACCATTGTAGTGACGGACATTGCTGCATTGCATTATGAAGACAGTTTGATCAGTCCTATGTTTGAAAAGACTGGAAGGTTCAAATCTGATTTTAGGGTTCAGGTAAGGATCTGGATCCATACGTGTCTTCACATGTACAGATGTACAGATGACAGATGTGTGGTGTGTGTGGTACAATGTTTTGTGTAGCTCAGCCTGACTCTGTGGCTCAGTTTTAGATTCAGGTTTAAAGAGACACTAAAGTGACAGGAAACATTTATTTTTTCAGATACAGAAGCTGAAAATTAAACTTGACGTTTGATGAATCAGAGAGAGTGAGAGGAAAACTACAGAGCCCACAAAGGCCTATCTATCTATCTATCTAACTATCTATCTATCTATCTATCTATCTATCTAACTATCTATCTATCTATCTATCTATCTATCTATCTATCTATCTATCTATCTATCTAACTGGGACTTGCAATGTTGCTGTTTCTTTGTTTAGTGAAGTGAGTTGTGGAGGAAGTGGAGCAGATATTATTGTTGCTGATTTTCTCTGACATTTACATGAACATGAGGCAGTGTACTGATCTCTAACTCTGTGTATAGAGCTGAAGTCCAGACGTCACATCCTGTCTAACCTCTGCTCCACTACTTTCTGTTGCTCAGTGCAATCTCTTATTCAGCACTTTTAAAGAAACGAGCTCTGTTCCTTACAACACTTAGTATTAGAAGTTGAAAAATCTGTGTTTATGAATATAAAGGTTCTTTTATTGATAGTTGGCTATGTTAATGGTTGTGGGTTCAAAAATCTATTTTCATTTTAATTGTGATATTTTTTTTTTTTTTTTTTTTTTTTTTTTTTTTTTGCTGAGTGAACATGTTCCTCTGTGACAAAGGTTGTGTGTGCAGTAAGTGGTTCAATTAGAGCTGCATGATATATAAACTATATGTTTGTGGAAATTTAGTTATTACAACTTCTTCACTGGATGGCAACAAGGTGCATTTGTTTTAGCTATGTGGCCCTTCTCAGGTCATGTGATACCGCAGTGTTTCATCCTGATACCTAAAGTTTTTAAAGAAAATGATGTGTAACTCTTGTTACGCCCGGCCGTGGGGAAACCTGAGTGTAGCATAAAAGCGAAAGTCCAAAGACACATCTGATTTATTAATCTTCACAGGTTTCAAAACATTTACAGACACGAACTAACCACAAATACTCACTCATAGCCTCACCTGTTCTTTTAGGCTGAGGTGTTTAGCCTGCAGACCTCTTTGGCTGATGGGAAATGATGTTTGTTAGTGGCTGAATGGATTAGATCATTACTGTTAAGTTATTTAATTATTACTGTAGTTACAGGCCTCAGTGAGATTCTAAATGAGGTTTTCTGCAAACAACCTGTCCTGCCATCCTCATCTGTGTCACCTGTGTCACCTGTGTAAGTGTAGGTCCAGACATTAAGAGTCTCAGCTGGTCTCTGACCTGGCTTCATAGATGGAATAAGCAGCGATTTGTGTGATGACACATCAGTGTCACTTCTTTTTATTTCTCTGCTGGTTTTCTCCCAGTTCAGCTGCTGGTCTGCATGAATGTTAAATGAACTCCCACAATCCTCTGCTGCTGTGGTCAGACAGAGGATGCACTGTCATCGGGCTGCCAGGGGTCTCATGAGAGTCAGCTGACCTCTGAGTGTGTTTGTGTGTGTTTGTGTGTGTTTGTGTGTGTTGTGAACATGTGAAAGTGGGAAATGCCCTTTCACTCCACATGTATGAAGAGTATGTCAGTGATGTTGTGGATTAATAACAGATTGATCTGAATACAAAGACACACATTGTATGAGCACAGTAACACAACAGTACAGAGTGAGTCTGTTGTTACTGTGAACACTGCTGTTTGCATTGAAAGTTAATGTATAGACCAGGGCTGAACGTGAAGACATCATATTGGCGTTCTTTTTGACAGATATTGTGATATGAGTCATGATTTTAGTGGGAAATATTGAATTTACAACCTACAGTAAATAACAACTTGAAATTACTGACGGTGACGAGAATCAATAATCAAACTGTGGGAAACACTTAAATAATCATGATCAGGAGATTATGTAAAAACTGTGACAGGACATGTTGTGGCACATCTCAAGCAGTTTGGATGTTCCACTTGGCCATAATGTGATTTCAATCATGTTTCCATTACTGGTTCAGTAGTATTGACCCAGTGTCTGTTTGATGTGAGCTGATACCATTGATGTTTTATAAGAGCTGGATGGACTCAGAGATAGTGTCTTTAAAACCCAGAGTCATAACTGAGCCTGTTTGCAGTTGGAGATGTCTTTTTATAGAGAGCTGCATTAATGAGTCCTAAAACCAGGAAGTAAGTTAGCATATTAGCACTTCCTGTTCCCTCATCCCAAAGTCGATGGGTTTTTGGTTAAATGTCTGAAATAAGGTCTGTGGTTTTAACACAAGCTCAATACATTTTCATGTTTTATTCTATGACATAAAATCAGTCAGTAAATCCCCCACTCCTGATGTTTGAAGCTTTTATGTGTCTTAAAAAAGGCGTTTGCTAACAAGTGTCTAAATGAGACTACAAGACTCTAAATGAGACTCTGGGACGTTAACATGAAAACTGATCTACTCACCAGTCCACCTTTACAGCCTCGTTGTGTTTATACTCACACTCTTTCAAACTATCACTAACTTTCTAAGAAGAAAGGCTTTTGTAGAAGAGGTCAGAGCTAAATTAAATGACAAGTTGGAAGCTCAGTGGTGGAGACGTTGATGTCATGTGATCATGTGGTGTAGTTACTTTATAGTCTAACATTAGCTTTTTACTTCTGGAGATTGTGTTTAGGTTTCAAACATCAGAACAGTGGTGTTCATCTGTGAAGATTATCTGATGAACTAAACCTGTGAGGATCAGAAACTTTAGTTGGTCACAGTTTATTTTCTGTAATAATCCAAAACCCAATGAAAAAATCTTGTTGGCTTTTTGTGGAGGGAACCAGGGTGATGCTGACTTCAGGGTTGGACTACAAAAATCCCTGGCAGTATACGGCCTCACATGTATTAATACATCAGGTACTGATCAGGTATATCCGATCAGATCAGATCATCAGTATTGATAATGTGTTGGAGGTTTCATCTGAACTGAATACATACTGTGTCTAAATGAGCTCGAACCGTCTCTCATGTTTCTGTTTTTGTGTCAGCTGGGGCACAGAACGCAGTGTCGCCGCTGAACTGGTATTTTCCTGTGGTGCACTGAGGTCATTTCCTTGACTGTGTCGGTTTAGTTGCCCTGGTGGGAGGAAAGGTACAGTGGAGGGTGTGGTGATAACAGGGCAGCAATCTTGATGCCATGAATGAGTGCTTCTTGTGGTGTCTGCTGCTGCCTACTCAGGGCAGGATATTTAAAACTCTGTACATCCCAGACAACAAGAAGTTTCCTCTGAAAACTCAGGATTCAGGAAACAGGATTCAACCTGTCAGGACGTCATCATGACGGGGGAAGAACTCTGAGTTAAAGGGGATGAAATGTGATCAGCCATAATTTTCATAGCTGTTGTGTTTGGCACCGCCATGTTCATGAAAATAGATCCCTCAGCCAACATGAGCTCTGACACTGATCTGCAATACGCTGATAAATTGGCTTGGACAGTTTAACGGTCTCAGTCCAAACTGAACAATCACTTGATTAATTGAGACCGTAATTGATGGATTAATTGATAATGAAAATAACAATTGAAAAATGTCCTGATATCTGAGCAGCTGTAGAGATAACAGACTGGCTGACTTCACCTTCAAGTAGAGATATGAGTCATTTTTCTACCTCTGCTGTAGTGTGTGTGTGTGTGTGTGTGTGTGTTTTCCTGTCTTTGCTTCAGTCTAAATGTCACAGTGAGCTGCTGCAGCTCTCTCAGCCTCTCATTTCTGTTTGTAATGAGGTAACTGATCAATCAGTTCATCGCTCCTGTGACTGTTTTTTTTTTTTTTTTCAGTGTTTCAAGCTCATGTGTGAATATGTGCTGCTTTTATTTGAGGTGTCTGAGGGTAAATTTAAAACTTGGTGGATTAGTTGTTGGTGAGGACATAACTGGCAGATTAATCAGCAACAAAAACAGCTGTAATTTACAGACAGAAACTTAACGTGTAAACTCAGAGCTATCTGCACACAAGTCACTCTGTTTGATGGGCGGAGGAGGAGGAGGAGGTCACAGAGAGAGAGGTGGAGCTGGTGAAGAATGGAGGGAAGAGGTGAGGTTCAGTTAGGGTTGTAGAAAAGAAAAGACTGAAACAATAAAAGAAAAACAGAGAGGGAGGTACACTTTAAGAGGAAAATTTAGTTATAAAAAATATTGTGTACAGTATGTGTATTTGGTATTTTGGGGTGAATTTGTGTCATGGGTTAGATGAAGAACTTAAGAAAAGCAGAAGTATAAATCAGTTCAAAACGGGTACAAAAATTATTTTTTATAAGAGGTCGGTGATGAGGAGGGGGCACTTCTTTGTGGTGGAAGCTGTGTTGTATTGTTGTATTTATTGTTATTGATCACCAGATAGATAAATTCTGATGTGTCATAAACATTAAGTATATTATTTAGGTGGGGGTTGGGGTCAGTGTGACTAGGGAGCCCCCACCCCACAGCCTCGCCTCAGAGCAGGAAGGGCCGGAGGAAACAGAGCTGTCAGGCTTCTTCTTCTTGGAAACAGATTTTCTCTCTTCAGAGCAGGAAGGAACATTTGGTCACATTTGTTTGGTAAAAATATCTTTGACTTCCTTTTTAACCACCAGAGACACACCCAACACCCCCCACCTCCACCCCCCCGTCAGCCGACAGATTTAACTCACAGAGCAGGGAAACAAACACACCTCACACACATCACTCTGCCAAGTGGTCAATCTATAGACTGTAAAAAAAGAGATTCAGACATGGGACAGACCTCTGTACATCAGGAAACTGCACTGAAAACACATTTAGCAGGAAGTCAAACTGAACTGAAACTGTGCATGTAAAATAATCAGGAAACTTCAGGCACCACGGTGTTGGAGCTGTGGTATAAATGTCAGACCTGAATGTGATGGTGATGTGTTTCTGACAGTTGTTTCTGTCTCTTCTCTCAGGAATCGACTTTAAAATCAGGACGATAGAGCTGGATGGCAAGAAAATCAAACTTCAAATCTGGTGAGTCTGGATGATGGACACAGACTGTGATTTCAGCGACACCTGAAATACACCTTCTCATCCATGTCTGTTTGAAACAGGGAAGCACAGTAGCTTCTGGTTGAGAACTACAGAAAACTAAATCTTCCATTACAATAAATAAATAAATGAAATAATAATGTTAGAAATATTCCATTTCAAATTAACCTGAACATTTATTTGATAATTGAGGCTTTTATTTCAAAATCTCTTTCTTTATTATTTCATTTATTTATTTATTTCACAGCAGAGGGAGAGAAGGTGACTAGTTGTTGTGAGGACAGAAAACACTTAATAATTTGCAACTGTGTGGACTGCTGCTGTTCGCCTGCTAACAGTGTGTATACAAAGATGGTCAACACATCTCCTCTTCCTCCCACTGTACAAAAATGAGGCCAAAATTTCACAGATATGAGTGCTGCCATCTTTGTGCTGGTGACATCATTTGGAGTCTGCGCAGTAGTGATTGGCGGGTGGAGCGGCGGAGTCGAGGTCCCGCCCATACTAGACTTTCAAGAAAAACACAAAGCGTCGTCCATCTTTTTATACAGTCATTGGTGCCAACCCTCACTATTTCCTGCTGAGTCAGCATCAACACTTTAACCTTGGACTGAGCACAGTTTGCTTCCTGTTCCTGCAGGGACACGGCAGGTCAGGAGAGGTTCAGGACCATCACAACAGCCTATTACAGAGGAGCCATGGTAAGATACGCCCCACAGGTTGATACTGAAAGACAAAATGAACTGAAGCTGCTTTGTTCGGTTTGTGTTGATGTGAGCGTCAGTGGAACTGACAGTTGAGATTTAAACGCCTTGTTGTTTGTCTTTAAGTTCAGGAGGAGCTGAATGTCACTGACTGGTCAGGCACTTCCTGTGCTGATGCCGCAGTTTATGTCACTTCCTGTCTCATGTGTTTCAGGGGATCATGCTGGTATATGACATCACCAACGAGAAGTCCTTCGACAACATCAGGAACTGGATACGAAACATAGAGGAGGTACAACACACCCTGTGACACATCGCATCTTAACATGGCTGCTGGGGTGGTGGGTCCTGGGATGGGGGTCGGGGGTCTGTGAGCCAATGGGAGGAGAACCAGATTTGAAAATGGTCCCATTTCTCTGCTCAAGGCTCTGAAGTCGTCAGCCTCTCTGTTGTGTTTGATTTCAGTGAATTCTGTTTGTCTAAACTCCCATTGCCTTTTAAACATATTACATCAAATACACAAGTTATTACTACAGCTCAGGATTAAAAGGTGTCAAATAAAACTGTTCTCTAACAGCACATCAGCTGACTGACCATAATATTAGCATCAGGATTTTCACACCTCGTTAACCATGTACTAATTTTGCCACTTGCCCAGTGTGATGTGTTTACATACGTCTGTTTACTTCTGGTCAACCTGCTGTCAGCTCTACAGTTAGTTTTGTACATATTGTTAATAGTATTTTCCATTGGTTTTTGTACAGTGATGATCACCTCACTGTCTGTGTCAGTGAAAACTGTCAGTGACTTAAACATTTACCAACATTGTCCCGTTAACTTTAGCTGCCTCGGACAAATTAGATCTTGGTGACTTTCAGTTTGAATCATGTAACGTTCCACTCATGTTATTTTGTGTCTGAAACAAAAATGCTGTCAGTGAAGTCAGTGTGGGGGCTTGATGCTACTTTTTTGTTGTTGAATGTTTAAATTACGACTAGCTAATGTTGCTAACAGTTATCTAAGATGAGATGGCACTGAGATTATCAGAATGATCAAAAAATGCCCTTTGTGAAATGGAAATTCTTCACACTGCATTGCTCAAGTGGAAAATTTACTGATACAATTCTAATGCTAGATACAGATGGAGTATCTTCACAGACCTGAAGGTCTCTAGACCTGAGGTCTAAAGTCTGACCGTCCTGCTGCAGCATCAGACTTGAACAATCCAACATGAGAAACTGCAGCAGCTACTGTTCATGAGAGACAGTCCCTGTCAGTGCTGCCATCATGTGGTTTAAAACCATCTGCACAGTCTGAAGCTTCTTTTATATCATCACATGGAAACACACACTGAAACCTGAAACGTCCTGCTCTCTTTTCTCTGTCAACAGTGAAGTCAGTTTTATTTATATAAAGCTAAAACATAACAGGGATTTCCTGTCTGAGTGTAAAACAGTAAACTCCTCCCTGTTTGTGTGTTGTCAGCATGCATCCTCAGATGTGGAGAGAATGGTTCTGGGAAACAAATGTGACATGAACGACAAGAGACAAGTGTCCAAGGAGAGGGGAGAGAAGGTACGATCTGTTTATCCTGCATCTGAAATCTGTCAGCTGTAGATACTCCTCTTAATCAATGAGCAGGACTCATTTATGGCAACAGTAATAATAACAATAATAATAATAATATTTATTTCTACAGCATTTTACAAAGACACATATTTTGACAGTTTCTCAGCTGATGGTACTGTATATGAAAATATTCTGTATCACAGTGTAGAAATATTCCAGCTTGATCAAAGATTTGACGTTTATTAAACCGAACTGACCCAAACACTAACAACTGAAGGTTTAAATCAGAAAATATCTGACTCTGTCAGTTTCCTCCTGTGTTGACTGCTGTGTTTAACGTCGCCTCATGTTGTTGTTCAGTTGGCGATAGATTATGGGATCAAGTTTCTGGAAACCAGCGCAAAGTCCAGCATCAACGTGGAGGAGGTAAGTCCCAGTCCTGCAGTGATCCTGATCATCAAACCTTAACACAAACAGATGATACCTCGCTTTACCTCATACAGTCAGAAATGAACAGCGCAGACAGAATAAATACGTTTAATGTTAATTTGTTGTTTTTTCCCTCCATAGGCCTTTTTCACACTCGCCAGAGACATCATGACCAGACTCAACAGAAAAATGGTGAGTTCATTACAGAGCTGGTAAAAACCTGCAGCGGTCCACAGTAACACTGGGTACAGATCGACAGCAACCATCACATCTGTTCACATCAGCACCTCAACAGAAAATCAGTTTTTAACGAGAGATTTAAGTTCAAAACCAAATCTGAATCAGCAGCAGCAGTGGAGGAGGTACTATTACCACACAGTGAACATAAATGTGTATTCAGAATTTCACTGAAGTAAAAGTACAGTGTTATCAGCAAAAGATACCTCAAGTATTAAAAGTAAAACCCATCTGATCTGGAGACTCATCAGACACTGAGTCCTGATTTTTATGTGAAGCCCTGAAACACAAGTGAGAACATGTTTTTCCAGGATCGTTTTTCTAAGTTTTTATTTCCCATTGGTGAAAACAGATTCATTTCTTTCACCTGCCGTCCCTGAGAGGGAAGTGGAAAAAAAATCAGGAGTTAGGATTTTTTGTGTTTGTTCTTGTAATACTCATGTTGGCCACAAGAGGCTGAGCTGCACCATCAGTATCCCGGTCTAGATAGGACTAAAGGAATTAATGTTTTTCTCCATGAGGCTCATATGTTGTGTGTTAGCAGGTTAGGTTCCTTTTGACTAGAAATATATTTTAATTTTGATCGTCTCCTTCTTCTTCCTCCAGAACGACAATAACCCGTCAGGTGGAGGTGGTCCGGTTAAAATCACAGAGTCTCGCTCTAAAAAGAGCTTCTTCAGATGTACGCTGCTGTAGGCGGAGCCTCCACTCACACCTGCACCTCCTCCTCCTCCTCCTGCTGCTGCAGAGCTGAACCTCCTCCTCCTGATGGAGGAACAACAGACCTGTGGAAACATGAAGAATCAAACATGTTCATTGAATCTGCTCTTCCTCCGCTCTGATCTGCCTCTTCACCTCCTGCACGCTGCCTCTTCCTCCCTCCTCTTCCTCTTGTTTTTATTCTCACTGCCGTCAGCTCGGCAGCTGAAGGAGACTCAGAGTCTGAACTCAAAATGTTTCGAAAGAAAGAAAATGTAAGTGATGATGAAGACTTGAATGTCAGAGATGAAGAAGAGAGTGGATGTTTGGAGTCGTCTCTGTCACTTCTCGTGTTTTTATATTTCTGAACTTAAATGAACTGAACATGTGGGAGATGAAGAGTTTCTGTCATCTGAAGTCTGGAAAAAAAGAAAAAAACTAAAAGATTGAAGCCTTAAAGGAGCAAACCGTCTATTTTACAGAAAATACTGACGACATGTAGCATGACAGATTTCTGTCTCAGTCTGATCAAACTACGGAGGCTTCAGTTTTACAGACTGTTACAGTCATTGATCAGTAATCAGCTGAGCTATTATAAGTAGACTGATTAACTGATCATGATCAGACCTCTTTCCTCTGTCCTGATGAGGGAGAAATCTGATTATAACAATGTTTTTAAAGGCTGTAGGTTGGAGTTTAACTGTTTAAAGTAAAGCAAAACGAATAACAGACACATCAATAAATTTAAAGGCATGTGAAAATACAAAGAATCAACATCAATAAGCCAGAGTTTAATAAATCAGAGGTAAATCAGAATTTAATGATAAAACAGAGGTTGAATAGTCATGTTTATGTCTTAAAATGTTCAACGAATCCATTTTTAAATGGTTTCAAACAGTATTTGTTTTATCCTCATTTTATGTTTCTTTAGTTTTTTTAATTGTATTATTCAAAGATATTCATTTATAAAATGTTTCCATAATTCTTAATAATTAAACACTTAAATTTCTCCTCTGGTACAAACATGTACCAGCACTAAGAATAATACTGATATTAACTAATATTATATTGTTTAAAAAATAACACAGATATCCATTAATGATCCCTGATCCAGAGAAGATTCCAGATGTTTTATCTGACCAATGTTTTCTTCCAGCTTCAGACTGAGATGTTTAGTTTTTCTAAAGAAGCTTGTTTTTCTGTTCGGTTGCAGATACACTCTAAAAAAAATGCTTGTCTATGTTTTTGTATTTTGTCTTGTTTCTTTAAAACCACTCAATGCTCATGTTTTTATTTTATTTTGCATTTTTATTGTTTGAATTCTTATTTTTGTATGAATCTGAAAGATTTCAGTCTTAACAGTTATGTTCACATGCAGCTGTTCAGAGTCACAGTTCAGACCTGAGCTCAGTTTAAGATGATTCATTAGAAAAAATGATTTAATGATACATTTATGAACTCAGAATAACCATAAATTAGTAATAACGAGTCGCCCAGCTGTTCTCAGACCGGAGCTAATCAGTGATCAGCAGATACTGAAGGAAACCTGTTTGATCCTGTGAACAGCTGCATGTGAATGTAACTGACATGTTGAACTGTGTGTTTGTTTACAGACTCACTGCAGCAGTATTATTATTATTATCATTATTATTATTTGATATTTCTCACCTCCTGCTGCACTTTGTGTTTGTGCTTCTTCTGATAAAAGGTGCTTTAACAATCAATCAATCAGTCGACTGATCCGGAAACGTTTACTGTCTGAGCAGAACTTTAGATCATTTTCATTGAAACACCAGAGATCTATCAACCTGATCAATACTGATATCTGCCAGTTCATACTTATTCCCTTACAGTAATTATTCACCAGTTCTTTCTGATTATTGGATGGATAATAACAGCTGCTTTTATCTGCTCATGTTTGTGGTTTGTCAGAGTCTTATTTTGAAAGAAAAAACACATTTTACTTTATGTCTTTGTGGTTTCTTTCTCTTCATGTTTAAAAATGTCTCTTTAACGTGTGATGAAAACGACTGAACAACAGAATGACACTGAGGTTAAAACAGCTGCCGTTTGTTCTGTGGAGAAAAATGTTTCCCGTTCTGAATGTTTGAACATGAATCAGCATAAATCAAATAATCAGCTGATCAGTGAGGAGATAATCAGTCGTTTAAAGACAGTTAAAGTGTTCCTGCACCTTTTGTTGTTTTCCAGTCTGGTTTGTAAGTTTCTGTTCAAACTCTTTTATACATGTTGTTTTTTTTTATTTTCAGCACTTTGTAACTTTGCTAAAACTCTGCTATGCAAACATACAGTCTTATTATTATAATGATTGTTATTATTATTATTATTATTATTGTGAGTCTTTGTTACAGAGGAGGGTCAGAGCTGCAGACTGAAGGAACATGTGAGAAAAATATTAAAGTTTTTTATTTTTCACATTAAATCAGATTTTTACACATAAAACTTTATTTCAAATAAACATTTTATATTTGTGACTTTGTTCATTTTCTGTTCAGCAGATTTTAAAGAATTAACAGAAACACGTTAAGTGAGATCATTGACTATTTGATTATTGATCTCTGCTGATCGCTGATTAGAATTTTATTTTTTATTTTTTACATTAGAGGATGTAAACAGAGAAGAAACAAAAGTGAATGAAAACAGATGAAGGATCTGATGAAGAGCTGGATGTTTGCACCTTTAGATTTTTTTCTACTGTGAATCGTTGATGGAAAAAAAAATGGTCAACCCTGATTTTTATGAGAAAACCTCATGTGTGTAAAAATAAGAGTTTTCCTGGAGAATGATCAAAAAAGACAGATGCTCTTATTCTGAAATGATCGACTCGCTCTGATCATCAGAAAACTGCAGTGACCTTTGACCTCTCGTCCTTCAGTTTAAGGTTGGTCTTCCTGCTCTGTGATGTCTGAGCTGCAGCTGATTGTAAAATAAAATACCCTTTTCTATTGATTTTCAGTCTCCCTTCATTTGTATCCTCAGACACAAACGACGAAAAGACTCAAGATGAAATAAAATGGAATGATCCTTCTGTCTTCTTTTCACTGTACTTAACATTAAGACACCAGCTTAATTTGACCTGATCTGAAGGTTGTACTCAGAATCACCAGCAGGTGGCGGTGTTGATGATGCATCTCAGTTTCTCTCTGCAGGTCTCTGGATGTCTGTCTGCTGTCCTAGCCGCTCCGGGATGGGCGGGGCCACACCTGGCAGGTCAGTGAGTGAATGAGCCTCGGTTATCTCCAGATTAAAACCACATTCTTTTTAACAGCTCAAATTCAAAAAGCACTGGATCCTACATCTCCCATAATGCAACTGGACAGCCTCCGGTAACTCAGGCTGGATGTTAGACATTACACACGTGAACCTCCAAACAAGCTCCGCTGATCAAAATTATATCGGCCAATCAGAAGTAGTTGTTTGCAGCTGACCAATCAGTGTTTGCCTGCCAATGTTGGCTGGTGTGTGACGTCATTGAGCGTGATCTACGGAGTGGAGAGCAGAGAGACAGGGGAACGAAGTCGGAAAAATTAGTAAAAACAAGAGTAAAACCAACGTTTTAGTCGCCTGGTTTGTTAGTTGTTAGGTTTGTTAGTGAAAAACTAATTACCGAGGAAAGCATCGAGGAAGTCTGGATGCTTAGACAAGCTTTGGAGCTGTTTTTGTCGAACAAGACTGAGGCTGGACGCCTAACACACCTGCGGAGCGAAGGTAAGCTAACGAGCAAACTAATTAGTGGCGAGCATTAGCACTCTCTCTTGATAGATGATATGTTTTGGCCTTATTTCAATTTCCAGTCGATTTTTATTCCCTGCGTTTGTGTTTCTGTGACTAAATCATCGCTGATATGAGTTTAAGGCCCCTAACCTGGACTGATGATAACGAGCTATCGAAGTTGCAGCGGGCATTAGCATTAACGGCGAGTGTTAGCATTAGCATAGAGTATAAGCATTGGCGGCGTCAGCATTAGCCTTCTCTTAATTATCCTTTGGCCGTATTTCCATTCCGGTCGTTTTTATGGCGTAGTAAAACTGTGTTCGTGTTTCTGTGACTAAAGCGTCTCTGAAATGAGATGTGGGCTCCTAACGTGAATGGACGACAACAGGACATGTCTTGCTCTGTTTGCATTTCATTGTAGACATTTTGCGCCTCTGTAATTTTGTGGCCCATCCCTGTTTATGATCTTTTTGTTCTTTTGTTGCAGTTTTGCGTCTCTGTGGTCGTTCTACATCATCTTGGGGCTCTACTTATCGATCTATTAATAACTAGCTTTCTTTCTCTTTGTGGCAGTTTAACAAATATCCATGGTTAGCTGTTTCGAGTCATTTTATGTGTCAGATTTTGTCTCCTTGTGGTCATTTTGCGTCTCTACCTGGCTGTTTGTATCTATGTGGTAGTTTTGCATCTTATGTCTCTTTGTGTTTTGTGGTTATTAGTAATGAGTAATTTATTTGTGCTGACTTGACACTTGATGGAGCAGTTTTATGCTAAAGGTTTGAAAATTTGATTTTAACTCTGTGCTTCTTTACAATGTCTTAAGTGAGATAACTAAGAGATCATAACATTAAATGTTGAATGTAAGCTTTGAAAGTAATAATTCTGGTTTCATTAAAAAAAAATGAAAGTCTCTTATTTTAATAATTTATTCACCTTGAATCTCAGTGTGAGTTTGTCATGGTTAACTCAAGGTTTTAGGTTTTAGTCTTAAGTTTCTGAGGTCGTCTTCTCTGTCACTGTTCAAGTTTTGATGGTGAAAAGTTTGTTGCTATCTTTTAAATTAGTTTGAGTTTTTCAAGTGAAGCGTTGTTCTTGTGTTTTCCAGGTTTACTTGTTGATCTGCTGCTGAGGAAAACACCAGCTCTCACCTCACAGACCAAACAGGTATGTGTCCTGAAGATTTACTGTCTGAAGAGAAAAAAAAAGGTTTATCTACATTAAAACAGCTGTTAAAACCTTTGTAAATCCAACTGAATACATAGTTTAATTTGTACAAATAAATACTATAAAATCAGTTTGATCATACAGTTCTATATCTAAAATCAGTTCAATAACTAATATGTCCCATCATATGTGATCAAGCAGACAGTTTATCAAGCTGAGACTGGAGCCAGTAATTTAATTTGTTGATCCAATTAAATTACTAATGAAAATAAGAGTAAACAAACATTAAACCTAATCAGTTTTTATTGGTTTTAATACATTAAACAAAGACCAATTAATTAATTATGTGTTAATAAGAAGAGGAAGGTCCATTAAAACTCTCAATCACATATGACTGAAGTATAATTACTAAAAGTAGAGGTGAGTCAATGGATGGATGAAGGCAGGTGAAGATGAGCTGTATTGCAGGTTCTGCTGATGTGAGGGAGGTGGTGTTTGAAGGAGAGGTTGTTGTTGTAACATGAGCTCATGTTAACGTGATATAAAGGACTTCCCAACTCTTTCTGTGGCTCATTGGTTCCTACTGAACTGAGAACCTCACAGATAGAACAACACAGCTTTTACCTTCACATTTAATTGTTTGTTGACAGTTTGAACTTCAATACCCAGAATCCTTCTGTGTTTTTACTCTGATGGTTTAAACAGTTGCAGCTTTACATGAATGTTTGTTGTGTTTTTCTCCTCAGGACTGAGAGTTGAAGCAGGAAACAGCTGAGCTGACAGAAGAGACAGACGTGAAGATTTCCACAAGGTCAGTGTGACTTTATTCTTTTCAGTCTGACTCTGTCATTATCTCAGCTGCAGTTTGACTTTTTAAAACCTCTGGAACTAACATCAAGTTAAAGCTGCTCTGACTTAATCAGTTTTAATTAGTAATAAGTATTTTTTCCACAATGTAGCTGCAAAAAATAAATTAAGCCTTTAACAAACAAGTTTAAATTTCAGTGTGAAAATAAGTTTTAAAAGTAGCTTAACTATCAAATAAAAAGTATCGAAATAATTTTAAATGTTTTAAAAAGGTTTAAAATCTTTATAATTTAAAGCCTTTAGATAAGTTTGAAAAATAAGTTTCAAATTCAGTTTAAGACTTTGTAACTTTAAAATAAATCCTTTAGTATAAATCTAAACTAAAAAGTTTATGGAATGTGTTAGAAACAAGTATAAAGTTTAAAACCATTAAATGTATGATAGGTTATTAAACATATTTCTGTGTAAGATCTTAGATCTTAATCTTAGAATTTAATTTAGCAGCTGCAAGTAGAGAATGTTTTGCTTAATAAAGTGATTTGTGTGACATGATTTTAAAATAGAGAAAAACTGAAAAGTTTAATCAGAAACATTTTAATGATTTTAGTTTCAGACATTTAACAAACCACAGACAAGATAATGACAGAAGTTTGACTGAAACACTTTGTTTTATTCTCTGAGCCAGAACACGTCATGTAGCTGTGATCACACACGTCTCTGTGTTTAACTGCTTCTAACACAGAAGCAGTTAAACACAGAGACATGTTTGATCACAGCTACGTTATAGAGGGAGGTAAAACAAAGTGTCTGCACTGTGACAACATGAAGGAGCAGAGCAGGAGGTTTTCTCTCTGTTTTACTCATTAACATCTTCATAACTGTTGTTTTCTTTCATCCACTTCAGCTCCAGGACTTCAGCTGCTGTGACGACGACGACTCCTCCTGCAGAGACACAACATGTTAGTAACAGGACATTATTACTATTTAATTTAAGTTACTGATAATGACTATGTACAACCAATATTTAGTTTCTAATTATTATGATCTACATTACTATCAATACTACTGATTACTACTATTACATACCAGTGACGAATTATTGCCCTTAATTATTACTGTTTAATTAACAGTTAATTAACAGTTACCAAAAAATAGATTATTATTATTATAGTGATGACTAATAACATTAGCAAGTAACTACAGCACTACTACTTTTGTTTCCCTGTGTGAGAGCTAATTAAATTGCTTATTTTCTAATTCTGTTAATGTTTTAATAAACTGTTTTTTTTTTTTTAAAAAAAGGTCCTGAAACTTTAAAGAAATAAAAATCTGTTCTTACCTTCACTTTTAGTGGATTCATTGGTTTCTGTGAGTTCACCTGAAAAACACAATATTTATTTAAAACCAAAATACACAACATTAATTAAAAATAACTACTTCTAACAAGGCATGAGTGGTTATTAAATTAACTGAATCTTAGACAGAATATTAGTCAATACTTTGAAGATATACAGTTTAATGTTTCTGAGTTACCTGGATGGACGCCTGCGCCTCTCTGTCTTGGATCTGGTCTCATGGATGAAGTGGTGACACCAGGTGGAAATAAAAGAGAAAGTCCTCATTACCCACTTAATCTAAAACCATTATATATTTTACATTACAGCTAAATCACAACATTTTCCAAAGATTACACACATTTTAAGAAGCTGGAACCAACACATTTTTAAAAATGAATCTTATGTTACTGAGCTGTACTTCTTCCACCACAGACACAAACAAATCTGAACAAAACTTTGTAGCATGACAGCAGGAAGAGTCGTAAAATTAATACTGATACTTTGAGTGAATTAAAGGTCTGAAGACCTGCACACACCATTTACAAATTAAAAATTGTTCAGACTTTCAATTACTGAACATATTCATGGACACCACATACAGTTTAACATCGGAGAGTTGATGTAAAGCTGAATTACCTGGATGGACGTGTCTCTGGACTCATGGACAAAGTGGTGACACTGTGGAAATAAAAGAGAAACATACACAGGAAAATTAAAGATCCACAATTACCTAATCCTCATCAACAATTTCACCCTGAACCATATAAATATTCTACACTGTATCTGAACCACATTTTCTAAGGATCAAGATCAGAGGGAGTTTGAGGAGCTGAGCAGTTTATTGAGAAGAAAAACCATCAGATCCACATCCTTCAGAAACCGAGGCCAACAAACCATCTTGTCATCAAACTGTTTCAGTGTCTATCAACTCATTTCCACCACAGTCAGTCAAACATTAACTGGAACATTAGAGCATGAAGAGTTTTAAAGTCTTAGTCTTTTTATTTTAATGTAAGGCTGCCCCTTCTTAACACATATTTAGTTAATATTAATCTATCTTTGTGTTGATTTGTTTTACTTTGATAATTAAAGGTTCAATAGTTTATTTACATTACTCATTTTCATTAAATGGATAATGAGTTCCAGTGATGCTGATTGACAACAACTTTACAGTTGAATAAACTTTTCATTTGATATTAAACTGATGAACTTTCTCTATTGGTTATACATTTCCATACATAGTATCTTTATTATTGTTCAATATTGATAAGTACAGTGTTGTTTGCAACTGCATTGAGATTTTGATAATGTAAAATCAAACTTAAGTAAAGACATTTGACTATTTTGACTGAAACCTAACAATTTCAAAGTTTAAAACATATTTGTCCCACAGCAGACGTTTTAAAGAGTCAAACTGCAGCTGAGATAATGACAGAGTCAGACTGAAAAGAATAAAGTCACACTGACCTTGTGGAAATCTTCACGTCTGTCTCTTCTGTCAGCTCAGCTGTTTCCTGCTTCAACTCTCAGTCCTGAGGAGAAAAACACAACAAACATTCATGTAAAGCTGCAACTGTTTAAACCATCAACACAGAAGGATTCTGGGTATTGAAGTTCAAACTGTCAACAAACAATTAAATGTGAAGGTAAAAGCTGTGTTGTTCTATCTGTGAGGTTCTCAGTTCAGTAGGAACCAATGAGCCACAGAAAGAGTTGGGAAGTCCTTTATATCACGTTAACATGAGCTCATGTTACAACAACAACCTCTCCTTCAAACACCACCTCCCTCACATCAGCAGAACCTGCAATACAGCTCATCTTCACCTGCCTTCATCCATCCATTGACTCACCTCTACTTTTAGTAATTATACTTCAGTCATATGTGATTGAGAGTTTTAATGGACCTTCCTCTTCTTATTAACACATAATTAATTAATTGGTCTTTGTTTAATGTATTAAAACCAATAAAAACTGATTAGGTTTAATGTTTGTCTACTCTTATTTTCATTAGTAATTTAATTGGATCAACAAATTAAATTACTGGCTCCAGTCTCAGCTTAATAAACTGTCTGCTTGATCACATATGATGGGACATATTAGTTATTGAACTGATTTTAGATATAGAACTGTATGATCAAACTGATTTTATAGTATTTAAACAACTACTTACACCATCAGAGTAAAACACAGGAATTTTGCGTACTGAAGTACAAACTCGTGAAGGTAAAAGCTGAGATCTTCTGTGTGTGAGGTTCTCACTTCAAACATCTGAAAGTCAGACCAAACTATCAGCGTTTGTTAAAGAGCACGCGGTCTGGCTGAAATATATCCCGAAACAGACAAAAAAGCCAAGAGAGGCTCATTGTGTTTTCATTAGTCCACCTTTCACTCGTGTCAGGGACGCTTTAGTCACAGAAACACAAACACAAGGAATAAAAATCGACTGGAAATTGAAATAAGGGCAAAATGCTAATGCTCGCCGCTAATTAGTTAGCTCGTTAGCTTACCTTAGCTCCGCAGGTGTGTTGAGCGTCCAGCCTCAATCGACAAAAACAGCTCCAAAGCTTGTCTAAACATCCACACTTCCTCAGTTCTTCACTAACAAACCTAACAGATGACAAAACAAGTGACAAAGCGATGACTCAAACGTTGGTTTTACTCTTATTTTTACTGGTTTCTCCGACTCCGTTTCTTTGTCGCTCCGCTCTCCACTCCGCACATCACGTTCAATGACGACACACGCCAGCCCAACATCAGCTGATTGGTCGGCTGCCAGCAACCGCTTCTGATTGGTCGAAATAATTTTAATTAGCGGAAGTTGTTCGAAGTGTCGCATTTATATACAGGATAAATGTGTAATTTATTCATAGTTTACAATTACCGTCAAAGCACATCATGGTGGTTAGGTATTTTTAATAACATTTTTCTTTTCAATCGTCAAAATTTTAGTCTCATACAGATTGTATGAAACCTGCACACATTCATTTTGTCTTACAATCTTGCTTTTAAAATGAATCAATGTGTTCATAGTATTTATGTTACAGTTGGTGATGTAATTATTAAGAAGACAGGATCACTCACATTTTTAAATGTCAATTTTTGGTAGGGATTTAAATTTCAGTTTTAGTTAAATATATATATATATATACAGAAACCTGCCTGCCTAACCACCTATCTATCTAAAGTAAAACTTCAAAAACAATAATAAAAAAAACCCAGACAAGCACATCATTCATAGTTTATTTATTGAAACTAAAAAAAGAACGAGCAGGTAATGATGTGACTCAAGCAAACAGAGATACAGATAAAAATAATGCATTTGAAAAGGTCACTTTTTATTATAAAACCCCAAAGATGAATTCAATGAAAGCCCTCACACACACACTCACACACAAACACACTTGTTTAAGCTACACTACTGCGATAGTGTTAATTATTGTTAAGAGAATACACCAAAGCCACTTCCCTTGAAGGATAACTCTTGTATTTTTGAATCTCAGCCTGATTTTCCAGTGTCTGGGTGTGAATGATTGATAGGGACAAAAATCTTTGGAATTGGTGCAGCATTGATCAAGAACAGTGTGCCTGGCCACTGTGAACAGTTGCTGCAACTTATTATTTTTGTCTCTCTAAATCACTTACAACAAAAACATGACAAAATAAGGCCCAGATTAAAAAACAACAGACTTATCCTTTAACAACAGCCTGATATATTTGTGCAGGTCGTTTCCACTGCTGATAAATCACACTCTTTTTAAAAGGTCACTCACTCTTGAGGTTGGCAAACACTGTTTGGTCATGATGAGGGATGTTAGCTGTGCCGTCACCACGCCTCACACGTGTATCTAAACGCATTATGACACAAAAACCCAGAGCATCCACAGCACCAAGACACAAATACACAAGTCTTGTCCACATCCAAAGAAAAACACAGTGACAGGGAGCAAAAATATGTTTTCAAATCTATTATTTCTCAAAGCATCATAACTCTTGATATCTCTGTACATGATTCTAAGCAAAAATTAACCTGTATAATGTATGAAGATGATTAAAATAATACTATGAACTAGAGTGTTTTTGTTCAGCTTGTAATATGGCCCTGTGATTCTGTCTGTTCAAACATCAGTAAAGGAGGAAGCCTCGTTATTGATCATATATAATCAACCCTACGACTGATGCAAGTTTTCAGAAAGAAGAGCATGTATTCGTACTATATGAAGCTCTAAATAAATCTTAGTTTTCCATCAAGAATCAACAAGTGCAGCTTCAATCTGAAGGGGGATTTAAACTCCTGTGCAACACAGCAAACTTTAAACACACAGACCAAGAAGCAAAAAGGGGTTTATCAGCTTTTTGGTCCATAGTTGATGTATTGGACAGTATATAGCCATCAATATACATAATAATCCAAACTGGAGTTTGTTTTTTTTTTACTTTTAACTGCTCCTGCTTACATTAAGGTTGAGCTACTGAGCAGTGAGCACCTTGAGTCCTGCACACAAGACTCATTTGAGACATTTTGAGTTTGTTTCTGTTAGTCTGGTCTTTGGTGAGACTCAAATTTCATCTGTAACATGAGGAATCAACAAAACCTCTAACACGGTATCTGGAAAAGTAAAATACTTAAAGCTGCAGAATGTGACTTCTGGAGGTAAAGAAGCCGACAGTCAAAGAACTGAGTCGCATCCTGCAGCTTTTACTATTCCAAAACAGAGGTGTGGAGCAAAGCTTTGTGCCTTTTTAAGCCCAGATAATGAGTTTCTATGTGGTCTCTTAGTGTTGAGTCATTCAGAGATAACTCGTCCTCCCTGTCTGCTGCTGCACAGAGAGAAACAAAGTGATCTGAAAATGGAAAAGGAGGAGGAGGGGGTAGAAAAGAAAAGCCAGACAGGAGACCTGAGGACGTCTCACACAGTGTCGAAGCACTAAGATGAGGTGAAGAGAGAAAAGGAATGAAAAGGAAAGGGGATTTGAAAATGTCTCCTTCCTCGTTCTCTTTTTTTTTTGTTGTTGTTGCAGGACAGGGAGACAGGTCATCTTGGCGGATGAGGTGTGGGGGAGGGTCATCATTGCCGAACCTCCACATAGTTGGCTGGGAACAGACCGTAAGCTCCTCTGCAGACGCCTCGCCACCAGCCCTCGTCAATCATCTCAATGTTGGTGATGATGTCGTCAGGGTCAAAGGAGATCTCGTCGTCACCGGCTGAAATGAGAAATCACAGGTAAGTGACATATACGTATATAGATACATTAATTAGCCATTAATCTCTGGAATGAATATCATAAAATAACTGAGCTACGCCGCTTCACCTGAGCATCTACCTGGCTGAACTGCTGCAGCTAACACACAGCTTAGCATAAGAAACTACAACAAGAGCTGTGCAGTATCATGAAGCATGATCATCATGGCAAAGTAAGAACGTCTATCATTCCATATGATGGTTTGCGATCTTACACGCCACCACATGGGCACAGGCAGAAACATGAATACAAACATGGAGAGTGAAGGTGAGACAAACCGGGTCGAACAGAAGGAGGATCAGCTGAGACAAATCCAGGAGCTCGTTCCTAAACGAGGAGCTACCTCTGTAGCATGGACGTGGTTTGGTTTGCACAACAGACTCAAACAATAGTCCTTTCCATGTGTTCATTATATATAATGACGTATATCAGCATATGATATTTTGGTTGTATCTCATATCGTATCGCCCTAATTACAAAGTGTCACCAGGCTCTCCTAAAAAAAACTGATGGTTTTCAACTGGTCACCAGCGCAAACTTCAGTCTTACCTGCTTGGTAGTCGTACAGGGCCACTGCTGTCACCCCGAGGTCCTCACCGTACTCATACTGCTGCCCATCTGCAAGACAACAAAGGTTTGTTACTCTGAGTGAAGAGACTAAAGACCTGCTCTGGTTGGTTCTACAGGACAACACTGGTCGCATGAATCTTGTGTTTTGTATTTTATTACTTGAAGTATTTGTACTGCCAATGTTCTTATGTGCTGTATGTTAATGTGTGTTTAATGAACCAAAAATAAAACTTTTCATGGCTTTATACTTTCAACATGTGGCATCTCAAATCACAAGTAATTTATTGAGCATAAATACCAAACATTTGCTTGTTTCCCTGAACCAATCAGGTATTAAAATGAGAGGTAAAGAGTCAACACCAACAGTAATAAACCCAGAGCTTCACCTCCTGCTGCGGTCTCCTCTGGGGTCTGGTACAGGTCCTCCTCCTGGGCGTACTGGTTCTGTGGCTCGGTTTCATACAGCTGTTCTCCGTTCTCCTCGTTGGCATCGTAGGAAGTTTCCTCTATGTTCTAATGAGGCAAATATAATGTGTCAGGCTTCAGGCTGCAAAGCTCACGTTGGAAAGTATTTGAAAACAGATTAAGTGAGATTTCACTATGCAGAGTGTACTGCTACAGGCTATAAAATACTTCAGTTTATTATGAGCTTCTACTACAGCCAATACACACATAACTGTGCAATGTCTGTATTAAGTTCAACCTCAGAAGATCTGACACCACCAATGATCAGTCACAGGAGACATCAAATCCTTTTACCATTAATACTTTAAATACATTTTTTTGACAATACTTAGATACTTTTACTCAAAATGTATCAACTCTTGGCCAATATGCCCTGAAATACAGAGGTCCATTACTTTGGAAAATCATCAGAAAAATCCTAGAGGGGAGGTTTTATATTAAGCCCCCATGGGTTTCTTAATCTCCTGCACAATATCTGCTATGTTTGTTTATTTATAGATACTTGGTTTTATCACTTATGTAATAAATAGTAAAAAATATAAAGTAAATAAATCATTTTTACTTATAACAAAGTATTTTCATAAAACTTTTACCTTCGTAAAGGACGTGAATACCCCCAGCATTGCTTTAACATGCTTTTGTTATATAACAGGTTATATTTACATCATGTTTATGATTCTATTAATTCTTTAGGGTTAAGCTGAAATACTGGGAGACTGCGATATTTTCTGAGACTTGAAAATCTCATACTGTTGTAACCCTCATGTGCTCCACTTGCAATAATCCTCCAGTAAAGTTAGCTTTTTGTTTGCACCACCATATCCACTGTATGTTTATAATAACAACTGACAGATCAGCCTGACATGCAAACATTTACATAATGAGGTTCATATCTGAAATCAGCTGTACGGTCTATTTTAAGGCACCTGTGACCTGCTCCTCTTTATATAACCAGTTTATCTCTGGCTGCGTCTTTTCAACATTTTTGTTATATAATCACTAACTCACATGGTATGTCGGCGCTGCAGCCGACTGGACGGGCGGGGTCGGACTGGGAGTGGGACTGGGACTGGCGGCGGGGGCGGGTGCGGGAGATGGTGCCTTGGGCGCCTCCTCGATTTTACGGCGTGCCTCCTCCTGCTCCTGCCTCTCCTTGGCCTGTCGACGCGCTCGCTCCTCCTCAGCCCTCTTCCTGTCCTCCTCCTCCTTCTGCTTGGCGATGTTCTCGAAACGGGCCTTGATGCTTCCTGTGCTGCTGCCGGCTGAAATGACAAAGTGAGATAATGATGAGTTCAACACGTCGCCAGAGTTTTCTGACTCAAAAAACAGCTGATGATGATGAAAGCTCACCAGCCTCCACAGGTTTGGTTTTCTGGTAAGACGAAGTCGGCTTCTCCACCTCGTCAAATGTCCCTGCACTCTGTTCACCAGAGAGATAAAGAAATAAGACCATGCCCTCTACACACAACTATATACGCTGACAGTCAATGAAAAAGCATCACCAACAGATCAGTGTTATGAGAGCTGCTCCGGTGTTAGCATTTTATTTTTGTTCATTACAAAGCAAAAAAGTTGAATTGTCTCTATAACAGTCAATTTTCAAAGCAAGATGATGTTTCTATGGTAAAATATTTTCAAATCTTCAAGGCGATGTGTTTTCATTGACCTATTAGGACAACCCCCTGAGATGAACCATCTCTTCAAGGTGCTTCTTAACACAAATATTCTGACAATGCAACATAACACAAAACAGCACAGATACAATCAAACATGCATAAGCTCTCCCAGGCCTCACCACTCGTATACACACTGATTCCCCTTATCATGCCACAGTACATTAAGAAAGTACATTTGAGGATGAATAAAAAAAGACGCCTTAAAGACATGGAAAGCAGTAACATCTAAGTGAGTTGGGCAGGATGTTCCAATCAGATGGGGCTTTGAATTTAAAAATGCATGTCGACCCATTTCTTTAGAAATTCTGGGAACAAAGAAGAAAGGATATTCTCTATGTCTTAGATTATATGTTGATCTATATGGAAATAAAAATTGTTAAAAGTAAGAATGATAGTTAAAGAAAATGCATTTGAAAATAAACTGCACCCAGTGGTGATTCCTTCTAGATTTAGCAGCTCATCAGTTTGGCAACTCGTACATAAAACAGTGATGTGGTCGATGAGACCGGGAGGATGAAGAATTGTTTCTGAGGTATTCTGATAAATAATATTTGCATAATCTTCAGAACTTGTTATCGTTACCACAGAGTTAATATGAGGCTTAGAAGAGAGCTGAGAATCAAGCTAGAGTTTCTCAGGTGGCGTCCCATCAATAAAACTAACTGATCACTTATTGGTTAAGTTCATAAGGTCATATCTGTCTTCTTATTCAGTAAAATGTAGTAAAAAGTTAGTTAGTGGAAAATCATTTTTGAACAGCATTAAAATCCGTCTGTACTGTACACTGAATGTCTGTGCTGAACTTATAATCACACACTCACCTTATCCATCCGGTCATTCTGGACACCAAATTTCCCCCCGAACCCTTTAGAATAATCTGGTAACAGAGAGGAGATAAATAAAGGTCATTTCCTGTTTCACTTTAATGATTCAACCACAGTCAGCATCATCAGAACTTGTTGTCCAGAGCAGTCCTGAGCCTCTTTCATCATACTCTATTAAAAGCATAAAGCAGGAGCTCGGTGTGAAACGCTCTCTGGTCTGCAGGAGTTCAGATGAAGCAGACTGTGGACTGATGGAGTCAGAGGACAGGCTGATGAGCTCATGCAAACCTGTAGAGAGGAGGACCAAAAAAATAAAACTGAGAGCAGACAGTGACAGCAGAAGGACTGACATAAGCCAGATGATTGTGGGGGTCAAGCAGCCATCGTGGTTCAGTCTCTGTGCTGAAGATCAGCCATGTCTATGTGGTGGTCGCAGCCAGAGGCGTCAATAAGATGCACTGTGGCTGTCATGCACATAATGGATGCACAAGCAAACAAACAGCATCACAGCAGCAGCAGAGGTGGTGACTGGAGAGGGGGAAGGCCGAGGTGATATACTGCTGTATAAATATGAAAGTAGACACCACATTAAGCTCCAGACGTCTGTTACTTCCTGTTTGAACACTAGAAACTAAAAGTCTTCATATAATAACAGGAAGACCATGACATTTTAAAACTGTATCTAGCAGGTTTATTTGTAGGATATTTATAAAAAACTACAATACTTGACATCACCTGGCCCATAAATGAAGACTGTTTGTAGTGGGGTGCAAACACATTTGTCATTCAAGTGCTGGCAAAAAAAGATAAAAATAGCAACAAAAAATTGCTAAGGATTTGGGAGAAACATACCACACCTGAGCAGCAGACCTGACAGAAACTGACTAACTTTAACAGAAGAATTCAAGAATTTAACTGATTACTATAATGTCATTTGATATCAAGACAAAATGCCTGATTTATTTCAGATTAAATCTCCAAAAATAGTTGCACACATATCATAGTGACATGTAGCCAAGAGGAGAGTTTCAGTTTTCTTTGCAGATGTTTTGAGAAATCTGACGTAGTTTCATAACTGGGACAGCATCAGATGTCTTAAACCCTGCAAAATAATTTTATCAGTTTGTGCTGCAGAGGTGGGAGGGTATGTAACAGTGTGGGGGTGAGGGGGGGTGGTGGTCGTGGGGGTTATCTGACAGAAGACGTGTGTCTGTCAGGAAAGGAAGATGTGTCCATCACTTGAAAGAAAACAGCTGTTACTGAGGAGGAGGAGGAGGACGGAGCCAGGGAAGGAGTACTAAGCTAAGAGGAAGGTTTTTTTGGGGGGGGTGAGGATCAGGAGGGGTTTCTGGGGTTGGGTGGGTGTCGTGTTCAGGGGGAGTATCTGTGCCTTTCTGGGATTCGTGCTTGGCCAGGCTCTCCTTGTGCTCATATCCCAGGGCACACTGGTCCTGCCTCTCCTTCTCTACCCCATACTGCCCTCCAAACCCACGCTTATAGTCTGTAACACAATACACACACATATATGACAGACAGACAGACAGACACCAACACGCATTACAAACACAGATATTAAGACAAACATATAGAGACAATGATACACCTGACAGGCTTTTAAAGACACATGCTTAGTGACATGAAGGACATGAGGACCTGTAGGATCCTTCTCTGTGATGCTGATGATAAATTCATGTGTTTAAAATCATTGCTAAGCTCTTTCTAAACGATGATCACGTCATCAGCTGTTCTGCTTGGTTGTGAAAACCTTTCTACACTTGTCAGGTCTTAGCGGTTTCTGGCTCAGTTCTTTACCAGACGCCTCTCAGGAGAAACAAACGTTTGTGACATTTACTGACTGGGTGTTTTACTGTTGACATGTGGTCTTTCAAAACAAACTCAGCTCAATGTGACCACTTACCTTTCTAAGCAGAGGCTGTATAAACATGTAACTGCACATCACACTGGGCTAAATCCTTTCTGAAAACCAGAATCTAAGCATAGTATCATGTAGTAATTTATGCCTCTTGCCACAGGGAGACCTTTACATTTTACAACCTAAAATCAAATGGTTCTTTCTGCTTGTATTGTAGAATATTTACCTGAAACTGACTGACATCACCTGGACTAAACTAAAGGCTGCTGCAGCAGGGAAAGGCTGCACACACAGTTTCACTGAAATACACCTGAAGTAAACTACTGCATCAGCTTGGAGCACTCAAGTACCTGCATTAGCTGTTGTGTCTAATAACAGAGAGCCGATGTTCACAACTCTCAATTTAGCCTTCTCTGCCAGTTGCAGAAGTGAATCTGGGCATTTTTATCTTTTTGAAAAGTTAGAAAGTTGTGGATCAATGCCAGCCTCACTGTTGGACCTTCTGAAAGAGACTAAAGTGTTTATTTAGAAGAGAGTAAAAAAGCTTTTAACTTTATTTCACTGCTGCTCTTATTCTAATTTTCTCTGTGGGAGAGCATCAGCTTAGGGTCAGACATGCAAATCTAAAAATCTGATCTCTGGTTCCACTTCCCTTTTCTGAGCCTTTTCTAACCACAGATTGAGGAAGTTGTCAACCTTTGAAAAGACCACATCCAAAGCTGCAATCAAACCACATCAGGGCCGAGAGGGAAGAGAGGGTTTTACAGCGAAAACACATTGTGTGCCTAACTCAAAGCAGACTGCTTGTAAAGACCGAGGTTTGGTGGAAACGTCCCACTGTTCAAAGTTCTAAAAGTCAAATGGAGGATTTGACGTGCAGCAATTTAAACAAGAGAAATGTATATGGTCATCAGGTTTTTGTTCTTCTGTAGAAGGTATGACATTTGTTTTAAGACTTTCAATTTTCCGTCAAGCTGAACACAACCTGTGTATCTTTTGGACAGTACGTCTCCTCAAACCCACAGAAACCAGATCACATCCAGTACCTTTCTGAGACTCATGGAGCTGTAGTTTCTCCTGGTGGTCCCATCCCAGCGCTGATTTATCCTGTCTGTCCGTCTGCACACCAAACTTGCCGCCAAAGCCCTTCACATAGTCTGCAGACACAGACAAGAGGCACAAAGAAAGGACGACGTTAATGCAAAAAAAGTTACTGTGGTCAGTTCTGTTCTGCTATGGATGAAACCAGGGTTTATGAAGTTTATAATCCAAGTATAACATTCATTGTAATGCTGTAAATTTCCTGTTATTTCTATTGAGAAACTGGCCAAAGATAAAATAACATAACTTGATAAATACCTGATATATCAAGGGACGTTATCACATTCATACAAACTCACTTTAAAGCAAACACTGCCATAAAACAATACTGTTCACAGCCTGTAATGACCTAACACAACCTGAGATATTTGTTAGCTACCTCAGTCATAGAGTTGTAACAAAACCTAATCTCACAGTAAATATCATGATGTGTCCAAACCTTAACCTGTGACAAATGTTTCAATATTGTGCAGAATTCTCAGTAAATGTAATTTTGGCAATTTAATACTGTGTCATCAAATGGAAATAACCACTGATGTCTGCTTTGACACAGGTGTAGTAAAATTACTGGCCCTGTTATCAGAGCATGTGACCCAGTTATCACAGCTCCCACCACATATGCAAACAGGCAGCAGCAGCAGCAACACACAGCCCCAGTGCATTGTGGGGAATTCTTGAGGGCGTCTACACCTTCGACGGCAGGCTGCTGTTGGCCAACCAGGCGGTAAAGTCTGTGCAGGTGTGTCAGACAAGAGGCTACAGGTAGAGCTGCTCTGTCCTGACTTGTCTGGACACACGAGGGTGTGGCTCATTTATTGCCTCTGGACACAGAAACCTACTGATAATATATCAGCAGCTGAGTTTTATATGATCAAAACAAACTGCAGGTAAATTCCCTGATGACTATTGTTGTCCCAGCTGATTACCTGGTCTACTGTTTAAATTATTTGGCTGTATTATTCATTTTACATTGTACTTATTTACACTGACAGATTGAAAGAAGCTTCTACTTGTAATCAAAGAGGTGCAGAAGCCAAGCACTTTTAAACCAAAGAAAGTTTCAGTTATATCTCCTTTCTTAACACAATGAAGCAGCTGTAACTTCCCCATGGATAACATGGAAAGAAGTGCAGCTGTATTTAGCGTCAACTGTGGCAATGTCCTCATAATTGATTGTGTATGCCTTTGTATCCTTCCTCTGCTACTCTGTTGGTGAAAAATATCACGTATGAACATTTCACTGCAGAATTAACAAATATAGTATATGATATATGGATTACTGAAGAGACACTAGTTTAATCCTGGAAAATGCTGAACAACCCCTTGACACACTTTACTCTAGTTTGACTAAATTTCAGAGGCTCATCAGCTGTCATATTTAAAGTAATTAAACTGTAATTAGTGAGAATGAATTACATGGAATATTACTGAAACTGATCATCATTCCATGGCAAATATTACACATAATTAACAGGGCCGTTCTTGTCATGATACAAACCTTTCTGGGACTCGTGCCTCTCCGTTTTGCCCTGGTACTCGAAACCCACGGCGCTCTTGTCCACCTTGTCGGTCTCAACGCCAAACTTGCCACCAAAGCCCTTGGCATAATCTGCCGATGGGAGGAGGAGATGGTGGGTGGGGGGAAATTTAGACAACATTAGGACAGGAATTGGTGAGCAGAGTTAACTCACGGCACACAAAACCTTCACCAACAAAGTTTCTCATCATGCATCATCTTTATCGGCATAAAATGATATTTGACTTTGGTGCGAATCAAAAATATTTTCTCCAAAGATGCCGCTCTCGTGTGTGTTGATTTGGACTCATGTTGACAAGTTTTAGCCAAATAAAATACAGAGAAAGTGTTTTAAGGATATTCAGTTGTATATATACTTTGAGGAAAAAGAAAACCAGCTGGGTCAGGCCCAAACCATAAACCAGCTAGAGACAAGAAGACGCTGGCGGGTCTGAGCCAATCACCTGAAACTTGAGATGAGGAGGGAGCAGATTAAAGGAGACAACATTTCAGAATGGAAATGGCCACCAACGTCCCAAAAAACTCCCTGAGTACTTTAAGTCCTCTGAGGCAGATGTGTGTGTCTGTGCCATATCGTGCAAACATTTTAATAGGGGTGTATTATTTGACACTGGGTAAAACAAACTTCACACCACACATGCAACTGAGAGGGTAAAATAAAAATAAAGCCATTGTTTATGAGCTTATATAAGCAGACAAAGGCTGAGGAATGAAGGTAGAGGAAGAAATGCAAAGTAACATGGTTTGTCAGGACCTGCATTGTTGTCTCAGGCCGAGCTGTTTGTGTGTGTGTGTGTGTGTTAGTGTGTGGTGTGTCCACATTTTCTCCACATCTCTCCGGGTTAATGCCGCATGGGAGGAAATCTCGACAAACCTTTCTGGGACTCGTGTTTCTCGGTTTTGCCCTGGTAATCGAAGCCCACTGCGCTCTGGTCGACACGATCTGCCTGCACTCCGTATCGCCCCCCAAACCCAGTGGTGTAGTCTACACAGCAAAGCAAGGGGGGGGGAGGGCAAGGGTCAAAGGTCAGGATGAAGCAGCAATGGAAGCAGTGGTAACGGAGCAGCCCAATTCCAAATTTCCCCATCAATACTTACTGACACGAGCCAGAGCTGAGACAGAATCAAAACACTGAGGACATATTCACTGCTGTTATTACAGCACAGTCATGTCATGAAGCTTCTAAATCCAGTTTCTTTAAGGAGACACACTTAGACTACGTCTTGTCCCAGAAAACAGAGGAACCGTTGGAATTGGGCAAATGTTCTGCACCTGTATGCAGGGTTCTCTGGAGGGCATGAACGCAACACAAAGGTGGTGACAGTATGGAATCATGGGATAGCCGCCTCAAAATACTAAAAGCTAAGAAGCTGGAGCGGTCACTGTTTATAATGTGTACAGTGAAGTCTGTGAGTATAATGACTGGTTTGGTTTTTGCTCACTTCCAGCAGATTGGACCTCAAATGTTACAGTGACTGTGAGGTTTAATCTGCTTTAATCTGAAGGTGTTACATTCTGTATCTGATAAACTGCGTAGAAACAATGGCTCTTAACCCAATATGGGTTGTGCTTGTTAAATCGTGATGTCACAACCGACGAAAATACTGTTTCCAGGTCCAACTTCTCTGAGTCTCTCCTGTTTTGAAGCTGCAGTGCTGTGTCCTGTGTTGTTTGAACAGATCTGAGTCCAAAAAACCAATGTCCCCCCTAATTTTTCATGTGTCTGAGCATACACACAAACTCCCTGAGAATTCCTTGGACCACTGTGAGCAACATCAGACGTGCACACTGTCACACACTGTAATTTTAATGCGCTACATAGTGTTGCTGCGCGCAGAGAAAGCGGGAGCAGTGTGCGATTGCGCAGGCGTGCAGCTTAGAGGGAACATTGGTTGTGACGTTACGACTGAACAAGAGGATTAAGAAAGTAAAATATCTTTAAAGCTGAAAGTTTTCAACGTGCTGGAGTGCAGAGCCCCAAAACTGCAAATCTGCCACAGACATAACACAAACTGTACTGTAACTTATAAAGTGCCAGAAAAACAAACACAAAACAACAGCTCCACTGGCAAACACCATTAATACATGGTGTGTCTGTACAGCAGGACGCTGGCAGAGCAGAGATCAGCACGACGTGGCCACCACTGAGCCACATTCAATTCAATTTGGAAACTCAACAAAACCTAATAGGCTGGTAAAAAAAGGTAAAGATAAACATATGTTCACTGAATGAGGAAGTCAGCGCCATGTCCCAGACATGGCTGTGTAGTGCTGGAATTTATTCAGAGATGTCTGCCAAACTAAACTAATAGGTACGCTACAGGTGATGTGGGGCTCAGAGAAGCATGCAAAAAGAAAACAAGTTGGGACATCACCTTTCTGTGAAGCGTGTTTCTCCGTCTTCCCGGTGTACTCAAACCCAACAGCAGACTGGAATGAGAGAGGAAGAAGCAACATAGTTATTCAAGTAAGTCCTCCTTTATGTGCATGCTTCACCCCTTTCACAGCCATAAACAGTCACCAATATTAGAATCAGAGGGTGAGTTTGAAACTACACAGCTTTAAACTGGTTGTACTTCCAGCCAAGTGTTCATCAAAACTGTGGTGCATAACAGGCCAAATGAGGGCTTTGGACAGGTTTCATAGAGGCACTTAGAAAGAACGGCTCAAATTACTTTGTAGGATACTGTCAATTAACTGTGGCTTTAGTCCAGAAAACTAAAAAACAAACTGCATTTTATGCATCAACAAAAATGGTGCGTGAAATCAAAGACGTGGTTTGAACTGTTAATGGTGGACAGCCACAGGAAATACCTGGTCAACGCGGTCAGCCTGCACTCCAAACTTCCCTCCAAAGCCCTTGGATGTATCCGTCTGGGAGCAGTGCTTAGACAACTTGCTCTGGTAGTCATGACCCACAGCAGACTGAGAAGAAACACATACACACAAAAAAGTCACAATTTCAGAGGTTTTGTTGAGATAATAAAGACGGGAACAGCTGAGGATGGGAGGGGTCATGAAAAGAGCTGCACAGCTGGAAACACAGCCAGCGGTTTGAAGTGGCAACATCTGACTCATCACACAGTGTGGTGTAAACACTGCTCGGTCATCACATTCATGCTGCGATGACCTAGAGAGAGAGAGAGAGAGAGAAAGGTGTGGACGGACAGAGCTGCTTGCCAGGGAAAGATTATTGAGCGTGAAATGGCCACCACACACACCACACACACACAGAGAGAGAGAACATTTGAGAAACTGCTGCAGGGGCTCAGAGGTCACATAGATTCATCAAAATGTTTCAGATTTTTAGTGAGAGCCCTCTTAGAAAATGGTTCTGTAGTAATGCAAACCAGGACGTAGTGAGCTGGTTTATATTTAGCTTCTGCAAAAAAGAAAAAAAAAAACTACAGAAGAACTGATTTTATTCCTCAGAAAAGGTGCAAGAAATAGAACCAGCAGCACAAGATTTCATCTGTTCATCCATCCGGCTATTTTCATTTCACACTCACTGCAGAAAATTAAGTGAAAAGTGGGTACACTAGATCAAAAATCATTGTGCAGATTGATCTGTGGTTTGTGTAGATGGCACCGACTCGACTGTGATGATGAGCTGCTACAAGCATCATTGATCGAGACAACAACAACAATCAACAATGAGGTGTACGGCCCTGAGTCCAGAGAGATAAATGTAGGAAAGGAAACTGGTGCCATAAATATTCTTTTTAAGGTCTATACTTTTACAATAACACACTCGAACCAGGTGCAGTAACTGCAGTATACAAAGACAACTTAATGACGTCATGTTCGGACTTCAAATGTCAGTGATTGTAGTTATTTATAGTATCATAACAAATATACTAGAAATCTGGGCCACAACTCTTTGAAAAGGTTAACTATGTGCATGAAAGCAACAAGTCCTGTGTCATCTCTAACCTTGTCCATGCGATCCTGCTGCACTCCAAACTTTCCTCCATATCCATGTGAAGCCTTGGGCATGGTCTCCAGCTCCTTCTGCTTCAGGCTGGTGTGCTCCGTCGACACCGTCTCACGCAGCCGGTGGATACTACACCAAGGGAGGACAGTTAGGAGACACATCATGGGACCTTTCCACAATGAATTTAACAGCATTTAAACTCACTCTATGTGCTCCTGATGTCCTGAACCAGCCACAGTCTTGGCCCCCCAGCGCTGCTCCTTCTCCGACACGTCATTCTAGAAATCCGGGAAAACAAAAGAAAGTTTAATAACGGACGAAGCTGGAGTTTATAAGTGGAAAGAGGAGAATCAAAATTAAACTGAGGAACGAGGAGGCGAACATAGGTACCTCAAAGTCAGGGTCAGTCTCCCAGTCATCTCCTCCGTCATCTACAGCCACATTGATCGACTGTCCTGCTGCTGCCTTCCACATCTTTGCCACACAAACTGAAATACAAGAAAAATAATTTGAGAAGGTGAAAAAAGGACTTTTTACAAGTAGAAAGCCCAAAGCTTATGAGTAGACCTTGTCTTTAGATCTTTTTCAGTCCCATCATCATTCTCTAGTTTCTTCTTCTCCACTGTTTGGGTCTGTCCAACTGCGATGGACGGTTTTCTGACTAAACAATTAATCGATAAACATTAAAATAACTGTTCTGTGAATAAATATATTTTTTAATATAATACAAGTTTCAGCAGTTCTGAGTTGGACAAATCAAGTGTGTATCACAGTCCTTTTAGTGCACAAGTCTCTCTTTGTGATACCATCACTCCAGTGCATCTCAGGAAGGAAACACAGAGGAGGAATTTCATTCTAAAAAAAGATTCTTTGGAAAATACCCCTTTGATTTGTGTAACTCACACACTTCATATACCAATGTAATAATGGATGTTTGCAAAGAACAAAGACACTGGATTTTGTCCTACATTTCTTACATTAAGAGCTTCTTTTCCATCTATAAATTGTCAGAAAATTGAAAAATATGGCCACAGATCCACCCTCAAATGACCTGTTTGGTACGACCAACAACAGGTTGGGTGATCTCCAGTGATTTGGCATCTAACCGGGACAAAAGCTTTCTGTACTAATCCTGATTCCTGACTCAGCACAATGTGGGCAATCAGCATCTGTGTTGAATCAGAGGCTGCAGGACGTGGCTCCGTTCACCTCAGGAGAAAAGAGCAGAGTCTCCAGACCAGGAAGCAGCAGCAGCAGCAGCAGCCTGGCAAGTCCCAACTTTACATGACAGGAGTTATCTCCCACAACACAACCACACCCATCTGCTGCTCACAATCCAACCCCTTCCCCCATAAATATTTCACTTTTCTGACCAGGCCTGAGGAGAAGTGCCCCTGATGTGACTGAGAAGTGTAAATGAAAACAGGATAACAAGGAGCAGCTGGCAAGATTCACTAATCCCGATGTGTTCGCGTTATTTCCGTGTGGGAAATAACAAGTTAGCTCGTTGCTAATGTTAATGTCTGGTAGTCTGTCTCAGTCAAAGTAGGTCAGGTCACATATGTCAGGTCTATCATCTTAAAACATGTTAATACATTTTCCACATGTCAGTTAATTTAACATCCCTGCGGTGTTTTCTGCAAAACCACTGATCCAACAGTCTGCGCACCGTGTTGTAGGATTCACCGTCAGAGAGGCGCTGGACACGGGATGAACACCTCGTTAACGGCCATGTCCACACTAGAGGGTTTAAGTTAAAATGTGGTAAAAGTGTGTCTTAATTAGCTGTAAAACGGGAACGGTGGTGGTGGCGGCGGTGGTATTTCCTGTTCCAGTTTTCCTGCTTGCTAGCTAGCTGGCTAAAGCTAACATGCCTTCTGGAATAACTGACTCAGCGCGAGCCCTGTGAAGACGGTTGACTGCTTGTCCTCCCGCTCAGGTGTTACACTACTTACCGTCAAAGACACAGGTAGCTCCGACCAGAGTCTAAACAGATTTTTTTAAGTCGCCCCGGTGGATGCGGTACGCTCCTGACTCAGGGTTTGATGGAGAACCAGTATCGTTGCTGGGATCTGCTGCTGCCTCTCCGCGGCTCTTCCGGCTCTCCCAGTATCCCGTTCTCTGCCAGCGCTGACGTCACAAAATGGGCGGGGCAAGTAAAAAAACGTAAAATGTAAATTTGACGGGAAATTGCGCCGGTTTCTCCTCTAAAAAAACGTAAAACTGTAGAGCTGAAACGATTAATCAATTAGTTGATCGACAGACAGATACTCAGCTTTTAATCTGATAATCAATGAAACATTTACACTTTTGTGCTCAAAGATAAATTTGCACATTTTGAACAAAGAAATAGCTCTCCATTGCACAATCTGCAAATAAACGACACAGTTTATTTTCAAATCAATATAAGTTTTTATTTTAAAGGTCCGTCCATTGGAGATTAGCAGTAGCTATAAATGTTGATTTGATAATTGTGCAGTTCTCTATGTATACTGCATCTGTCCCTGTCAAATAAACACTAAATGAAATTTTGAAATTTCTTTTAACTCTTCTGTAACTGCTGACTAAAAAATCAATTGTTTCTTCACATATGACAATAAAGCTAAAATTGCTCTCAAATCAGTTATGTTTTTTCTCAGTAAGCTGAATTATCTTTCAGTTTTGGACTGTTGCTCAAACAAAACAAGACATTTGAAGATGTGAACCTTTAACTCTGGGAAACTGATTTCTCACTGTTTTCTGGCAGTTTATCAACCAAACAATTAATTCAGAAAATAATCAACAAATGAATCAATAATGAAAATAAAGTAACATATTTTCTACTATGCTGATTCGAATTACACAATAGCAAACAAGAGGCACTTGGATTGTCTTATGTCCCACCATGAACAAGTTTTACCTCGATTTATACAGAAAGGCACAAAAAAATCTAATCAGATCATCTGGTCCTCATTAAGAACCTGAGGTGTAAGCACGGATGGATTACTGAAGGGGCCTACCAGGCTCAGACCCTGGGCCCCATTCAGGTAAAAACACAAAATGATCACAAAGTGATGAAAGACGATCACAAAGATGATTAACAAGCAGTGACAAAAACAGCAACAAGGAGACAAAAAATGATCAACAAGGGACGGAAAAAAGCCTTTTACCTCTGAACTGAACGGTTAAAATACGGTTATTGTTACATACTCTGTAAGCCAGTTACATCTACTGAGTAGTAAATTATGTCGTCACTGCAGGCTCCTGAAGCTGACAGGTGAGGTCATGTGCCACATTTTACAATTCAAAAGGACTGGGTGGGATTTTTACAGTGACCCGATGAACTAGATAACCATGTTTAATGCAGTAAAATTCCCTTTGCAGACAATTTTTTACAATTTCCTTTACTCCAAACTGTCTGAGGAAGCCAAAAAAACAACCATAATTCTCCTTGAAAAGAAAAGCATTAGTCTTTTTCTCTGCAGTGGAAAATAAGTTTCAGTATTTTATTGAAAGTAAGCAATAAATAATACTGTGATAAAAATAGTTTATAAGTACTCAGACTGTACATCATTGTTACAAGATCAGAAAATTCAATGGGAGGAGCAGGAATAAAACAACAGCAACATGATTTGCATTGTGTCTACATGACTACATCACAAACAGAGAGAGGAAAAAAAGCATTTCTACTTTAAGCCTTAACTAAATGTAGTGTGAAAGAAAACTCTTCGGTTCCTTCTCATTCGCTGTGAAAACTAATGGTGGAACCTGTGTTGTGAAAGAAGACAAACTCAGACATGAGCCACATTCAGAGGAACAAACTGGGGCTTTAGCTTAGGGAAGATAAGCTGACGAAACACAACGTGGATGAGTAATAAATAAGAGCAGACCACAGAGGAGTTAAGAAACAATAAGGCTTGATATGAAATCTTCGTACAAAGTGTTTTTTTAAAAAAGAAAAAAGTGTTTGTGGGTGGATCGCACCGCCTTCAGGGTTATCTAGTCAGAGCGGGGATCGACTGAGGCCTCAGTGAAGTTGGTCCATCGAAGGAGTTTCCACACGTTTGACTCGTCTGTAGGTTTGAAGTCGTCCTGTATGAGCTTCGGTGTGAGTCTCCAGAGGAAGGTTTGTTTTGCTTAAAGGGATAAACAGGGTGTGTGGGGTGGGGGATAAGTGGAGTCGTCTCCGCATGCAAGGACAACTAGAGAGAACCTGGAATTCTGCTTTCACTTGCATCCGAAAGTAGCCCTCTTTTTTTTGTTGTTTTTTTAAAAATCGCTACTGTCATATGGCTTTAATTCTTAAATTCAAGAAGTTTCATTTTGGTATCGCAGATATGGAAAATAAAGAAGAGAAAAAGGAAAATATACTTTGTGTTTCACATGATATCTGTCGTCACCATCACCTGGGCTTGCCAGCAGTTATCTTAAAAAGTGATGGATGACTCACAGTGTTGAGCAGTTTGTGAAACAGTCTTGACAACTCCAGCAATTTGTCTGATATTCACACATCCATTGACCTAAGAGCTGCATTTACACAAAAATCACAGGTAATAAGCTACAAAAATTACAACAGTTAAAAAGGGCAAAGGATATGAATTAAGTTATATCACATATCAAAGTCACTTAAGCATAAATTCAATGATTAGAATTCAAATCAGAGAGGGAAAAAAAACATACATCTGGTCAATAGAATCAGGATTATAAAAACGATTAGATAAAATGTCTGTTGGTAGAAATATACAAACTCCAGACAATTGAAACATTCAGTTACATACATCTGAGAGCTGAGCTTAATATGGGCACAGTGGAGAAATGTTTATCCTTTTAAAAAGTGGGTTGATTAAGAGGATAGAGGCAAAAAAAGGATTACATAGTAATTCTAAAATCAATTAAATGTCCCATTGGTTTACATAAATATAACAAATGTAGATAAATCTAGAACGTTTCCTCTAGGGATACGGAGATTGGTGAGTAAGGTCTTTCTCTGTGATGACAACAAAAAACAAAACATATTTTAAGTGTCCTTGCAAAGTGATTTCAGTTCATCATCCTGGTCTTGAACGCGGGGAATTCCCCTTCATCCTCTGACCAGCGGTTACCTATAGAAATAATGAGGATAAACTGAGAAGGGGGGAAAAGAGATGAATGGACACAAGAGGGGAAGAAGCAGGACAGAAGCCGAGGGATGGATGGAGTGGGGAGGTGAGGGAGACACAAAGGGAAAGAGAGGAGAGGCGTAAAACGTGCGTTATTAGAGCCGAGGACTCAGGTACAAGAAAGCTGCTTTCTACTTGGAGAGAGTGGAGCAGCTGTGCAGTGAGGAAACAGCCAAACTGTAACTGTGTGTGATCTTACCGTTGTGTGTTAACAAGAGTAGGTCCTGACTGTGGCAGTGTCCAGCCTCTGTATAGACTGACTTCCTGTGTTTCCATGTTGGCAAAAATCACATGCAGAGAACATGCCGTTAGTCACAGCATCATCAACAAAGCAGCAAAGCCATTCGAGAAGAGCTGAGAGTAAACGAGGAGTCGGGGCTGAACTGCCCGTCAGAGAGGCAGCAGCAATGACAGAGCATATCACACACACACACACACGTTTCTTCTGCTTACCGTCCATCGGGCTCCTCTTTGGCTGCGTGGAGGGAGACGCCGCGCTGCTGCTGGTCACTCGGAAATTGGCGGGCAGCGTGTCCGACGCGCCCAAGGACATCCCCCTCATGTCTTTGGGCCTGAACTTCTTCCTCCATGAGGGAGCTCGGCGGAAGTTCTTATCGTCATCCTTGAAGAAAAGAGAAAAAGTGGAGAGAGATGAAGAGAGGAAGCATAACATAAGCAGAACATAATTTCTCACTCTGTTAGTGTCACTGTGTTGTCATGTGTGGTGTTTAATTGTCACCTCTTCCATTCTCCTGTCTGTGCCGATGGCAAGGAGACTGTTGTATTCACGCTCAAGAGTTGCTCTGGCCTAGAAAAGAGATAAAGCACAAATTGCTGGTGAATTCAAATGATCAATTTAACTCTAAAATAAAGCTATCGAGAAACCTTTTTTGTATGAGATGACCACAGCGTCCAATAGGTCAACACAGGAAGTAAGTTAGCATGTTAGCACTTCCTGTTCCCTCGTCCCAGAGTCATTGGGTTTTTGGTTAAATGTCTGAAATAAGGTCTGTGGTTTTAACACAAGCTCAAGACATTTTCATGTTTTATTCTACAACATAAAATTTGTCAGTAAATCCCCCACTCCTGATGTTTGAAGCTTTTATGTGTCTTAAAAAAGGCGGTTGCTAACGAGTGTCTAAATGAGACTACAGAGGTTGTCGGGGACGTTAACATGAAAACTGATCTACTCACCAGTCCACCTTTACAGCCTCGTTGTGTTTATACTCACACTCTTTCAAACTATCACTAACTTTCTAAGAAGAAAGGCTTTTGTAGAAGAGGTCAGAGCTAAATTAAATGACAAGTTGGAAGCTCAGTGGTGGAGACGTTGACGTCATGTGACCGTGGTGTAGTTGGTTTATAGTCTAACATTAGCTTTTTACTTCTGGAGATTGTGTTTAGGCTTCAAACATCAGAACAGTGGTGAAGCAACTAACAACACTACATTTCAGACACTATTAGGTGTTTATGTACCTGTGTGTTCTGTGTGGGGATCTGCAACAGCAGGGCGAGGGTGTTGTGGTCGAAGGTTTCGTCCAGGGCGAGCAGAGCTCCGTGGACTCCGCTCTCATAAAGGTTGCTGCTGTACTCTTTCAGTCCAATGGCCTGAACCCAGCTGACGACGCGCTCGTTACTCCACACCAGCACGTCTGAAGTAACAGGACGACAGAAACACAGCTCAGGTGTAGTTCACAGATGGCGTTTGATAACATTGTGCCTTATGGTGTCATTTGATTGTTACCTTTAAGCTCCAGCTGAGATTCTTCTCTCCTCCTCTCCAGCTCCTTCCTGTCATAGTTGAGCCTCCTCAGACACATCACTCCACACTGGAAACTGTTCCTGTTGTAGGAAAACACACGATTCTTTGTTTATTTAAATCCACATTAACACTTATCTTGGCTAAAAAATACTGTCATCAATGTGTTTTACCTGTGGAAGCTGTCCACCATTTTGAGCTGTCCCCTCAGGTCCTTCTTGGTGAGGTGGTCGAGCATGCGGGCGTCCACCAGGGACTCCATGAAGTAGGAGCGGTACTGGGGCAAACCCAGACTCGGCAGCCACTCGTTACCGATCCACTCGTGGTTCATGTCTCCATATGCCAGTGTCTACGGTCAGAGAAGAGAGGGCTCAACAAATGTTTCTGAGAGTGTGTTGAGAAGATGGAAAGTGTTGTTTAGATGTAAGAAATGAATCACTACTCAAGAACTATTTTTGTACCAGAGTTTGTACCATTTATTTTGATATAAAACAACTTAACTAATTCATTATTTTCTCTGTATGATAATACAGGATTCATTATACACGATAGTAACAGAAAATTAAAAATAAAACTATGAGCTGACATCAGTCTTCAACACTGACCTGCTGGATATTTTTCATTTATCAACCAGGACCTAAAGTTTGTGGCAATTTCATAAATACTGATGGGACTGTTAATTAATGGTTGTAACGATTAGTCTACATTAACCTGTATGAGGACAGTTTTAGTCCTAATTATCTTATTTCTATAGTTTATTGAATGTGTACATAATGAATATACACTTTATACTTTATATTTTGTTATATTTTATTTTTCCACTTATATTCAAGTCTCTAATAATAGCTTTTACTCTGTTATTGTATTACATATTGTTTTTTGGAGCTATGTTTGACACAAGAATTTCGTTCTGGATTAATAAAATTCTATCTGACTTTATCTTTTCTGGCAAATATGCAGCATGAATATACAGTAAATATATAGTAAGCATTCTGTCTGCTAGAGTTACTTAATTTGAATGATCAATTTCCAATTAAAATCTTTGAGTACATAAGCTTTAGTTTATTTATGAAGGTTTTATTTATGAAATCTGTTCAGGATCTTTTAAGCTGTTTTAAAACTTGAAACTTTAAAACTACAACCCTTAATCTTACTGCAACAGGAAACAGAAGACATAGTATAAAGCCACCGTGTTCTAGTGAGTCTACAATTTAATCAGTTTGTATGTTTAAAAGCTTTACTGAACGAGTTTCATCTTTGTCATATTTCTGCACTGCTGTTGGTTAACTCCTGTTATACTGTGGTTTTTACACAGGAAACCTGACACACTGCAGTGTGACCGCAACTGACGAAACCTGTGATGACAAACCAGCCACCACAGGTTTCCTCCTGAAACCTCATCCCTGCACTTCAGCAACACAGCCACTAGATGAAACCACTGAGGCGAACTCAGAGATACATTATCAGACTGATCAGGAATATGCAGCTATTTTATAAAAATACTCAGGAATACAGCCTCTCTTCTATTAAATTCATTTCTGTCATTAGACACTTTGACAGATGATTTTGACCAGAGATCAAACCCTCAGTGCCTCCAGGCTTCATTAGCAATTATTGAAAATTATGGGGGTTTGATAATGAGGATTATTTATTTTCTAGTTAATTTATTTTGGGTTAAACCATATCAGAAGAGCTTGTTTTGTTAATTTATACATTTGGCTTAATATTTGCATAAATATCTTATCTTTCTTGTATTTAATTTAATGTTCATACTATCGTGTGTCCTAATAAAGCAGAAAACTTGTGTTATGTTGTTTTCCACAGATGCTTTAGACTATGTTCTAGCCTTTAACAAACAAACAAACCTTAGTCTTGTTGAAAAGAGAACTGTTTTTTTGTGGGAATTCCAGTTCAAATGGCCTCAATGTTCAAATAAACCAAAATAAAACTGCTCAATTTGACCAAAACACCAAACATGCTTACTGTGAAAGCAACCTCAGTGAAGAATGATCATCATCTCTTCAAAGAGATGTTTTTAAAAACAATAATTAAGTAGCAGAGTAAAGAAGATGAGCAGAGGTGGGTTTTAGGGGGGAAAGTGTGCAAACCTGGGCCCAGCTACCCTCGTCATCCTCCTGGTGTTAACATGGTTAGAGTGAGCATGGTGAGAAGAGAAGACAGGCGAGGGGTTAGTGAGGCAGCAGTGCTGGGTTAGAGCAGCTTCATGTGGAAAATATCATCCAAAGTAACAGAACAACAAAACCAGGCACATTAATGGTGGAGTAAATAAAAATATTAACACTGCAGGGAGTGGGCAATATGGATGAAATCCACTATAATCCACACAATTATTATTATGTCATTTTAGATTTTGGTTTCACTGCATTTACTGAAGATTTTAATCGTAAAAATGTCAGTTTTTTGGTTAATCAAGCAAATTCAACACCTTCCGAATCAAGTTAATTCATCATATTGAAGCTAAAATTATATAAAAATCAAATATTACCATAAAGCAGACCGGCTCATTGATTTGTAACATTGCGAGGAACAGTATAAAGAGATATTAAAGAAGAGAAAAATCTTCTTTAATATGGCAAAATCTCAAATTTAAATTGTTTCACAGTAAATATCATTATATTGCCCAACCCTAACACATCACACTGTTAAACAACACCTATATCAAATAAATAAACAGTCAAAGGTGGCACTGGGAGGGAGTCTTTCATGCTTGCTATCTTTTGTTCAGAACAAAGTCTCTTTTATTTTAGATACTCTGTTCTGGGTGTCACAAACAAAAGAATCTGAACAGCTGCTGTTGTATGAATCAACTATATAGCAGCGACACACATACACACAAAACACTAGCTAATGTAAATGCAGACATACACATCCAGCGTACAAGGTCCCAATAAGAAGACACTAAGCCTGCTAAGACCAACTACGAGGACAGAAAAATCACCAACAAGCAGGAAGAATGAGGCCTCGTGCCAAGTTGCCTTGTAAGTCTCCAAGAAACCAGAAATTGTGTGATGCAATATTTTAGATTAATCCTGGAGTAATCAATAATATGTCAATAACACAAATATTAATATATCCCTGCAGTGAGCGAGGTCTGGCTGACTTGAGGGCAACTTGAAACGAGCCTAGACAGTCACTGGTGTTGAGCCAATCAGGACAGACTAACCGTGGGAGGTGTGGCTGCCAAACTTTCCATCTCTTCATGTGTGACCCAAACATTTCCTGTGGTCTGATCATGTGACCACCCCCCCCCCCCCAAATCAGAAGCAAGAGAAGTGTGCAAAGAGGGGAAGAGTGATGAAGGACAGACAGACAGACAGAAAACAGGATGGAGAGAAAATAAAGAAGTTGCTTGTTTATTTATTGTTAGGAAAGGTGAAACTAAAATCAGAACCAGTTTGGTCTCATCGTTAGTACATGTTAAATATATAAGTAGTTAAAATGTTAATGCAATAACAGTGTTATGCTCAAATAGGAGCTAAAAGGCAACATCAAGAATTTAAAAGTGTCTCAACAGTATCTGCATTAAAGTGTGTTTTTGTGAACACAGATAAGTACCGTTCTCGAAGTGGGCGGGGCAGAGGGGCTGGTGAGAGACATGATTTCCTGGATGGCCAGGCGAAGTTTCAGACGATGTAGTGGGTTGCTGATTCCAATCTCCCTTTGGATCTCTGTGTCTGACAGCGCTGACATAATGGCTCCACTCTTCACGTTGGCACGGCACGCAGCCACGTACCAGGCCGGCATGCCCACCCACAGCTGCTCATAGAGAGACAGAGCGATCAGTTAAACTGGATAACAGATATTTTATGGGTGTGAATAGTTGTCTCTGAGCCGTACCTCCAGCCAAACCACAACAGTTGGTCCGTCCCACTGGGCGAATGGTAGGCCCTGCCTGCGAGCCTCCTCCAGTAACTCATGCCTGAGACAAAAAATATATACATTAAAGCCAACAAAACCTCAAATACATATGCAGCCAAGCACCAAAATCCAGAGAGCCCACCATAAACTCCCAATATGCACTCAATCAAATTCACCTTTTGAATACACATGAGCACAAACCCCAAGACATCGACCGACATGCACACTCAAAACAGAGAGCAGGAGTTTGAGAGAAAACAAAGAAATTGAAACCCAGGAAGACTCAAACAGAGATGTACTCATCTGAAAAACCTTCAACATTATTCTTAAGTATTAACAAAACACTGGTCTGTAAAGACCATAAGAGTTTGTCAGAACCTCCTCTGCCTTTTTCAAGCTCTGACTGACCAGGTTCAACCAGACAGGTCTTTTGTTAAAGCCTCTGGGAGATGACTTTGGGTCAGAGCCAAGGCTTCAGGACTGAGGAACTTTATTAGTCAGTTAAGTTTTCTCCCAGAACCAGTGCTTTGAGAGTCCACTGACAAACTACACTTAGTATGGATGCATTCCTCTACAACTGTAGGGGATGTAACATGCACGGAGGGAAGTATTTAGGACAGAGAAACCTTTGCAGTAGCTTTGAATGAATGGTCTGTTCATTTCATGCACATTCTCAGTTTGTCATAAAGGAACGATGCCATTAGTGGACAATCCCAGGAGGTTTTGGGGGTTTTTCAGTTCACCACCATAAAAAGTATTAAATGATGCCATAAAATGAAGGAAATGGTTGTACTTGGCCACAAGATGGGGCTGTTTTTGCAGATCTGTCATTATAAAAAAGATTTATGTCCAAAATCATGTTCTTGTTGCTTTAATTAAATTCTGAGGACACAGTGATTCTGCTGAAGCAACTTTTTCAAACTTATGGACAAGAACACTCACAAAAAACAACTAATTTGGTTGAATTCTTCCATTAACTATCTTTCCTGTAGTTGTAGTGCATAAGTTCATGCTCCAGTAGGAAAACTGCAAGAGGAAAATTGTGTCACTCACTAAAAAAAATCAGCACACACACATTCCTGTTAGTTAAGCTCCTCTGTGGAAAGCAGGGTAAAGAGTAGCATGGAAAAGCCATCAGACATTAAGAGGGACAGTTGTTTAGGGTCCTTGGTTATTGGTGAGGTCAACGTGAAGCCAAGTGTGGGAAGAAGATAAGAGCAAAGCAAAAGCAATATGAACAAACTTACCCTGTCTTTGGACTACACATGGAATGAGAAGGGGATGATAAAAAACAGAAGAGGGAGGTTGGCAAAACAATAAAGAGAAAGAATGAATTGATGCTAATTTAAGAGCTACATGAAAGCAAAAAAAAACATTTATGGTGTTGGCAATATGTGTCACAAAACTAAGAATGAAGGAAAAAACATAAAATCTTTGTGGGAGATGAGTGCAGTGGAAATGACTGGGTGTGGAGTGGAAGGAAGATGAGCTGATAGGAGTGAGCATGAGCCAGGTGGCAGGGGGTGAGCGTGTGGAGTCAGCCCTGGACTGCAGCAGGAGCACAGAGCCCACAATAACACTCACAGACATTTACATATGTTATCTTGTCATCTTTAACTTTATTCTCAGTCCATATTAATTGTGGACAGCAGGGGAACTGTTAGGAGGACACCTACTTCTTCTGTAGCTTCCGGTTCTTCTCTGCAGGGCCTCCCAGGGTGCCCATTCCTAAACCATCCTTTGGTGAACTCTCCGCTTCAGGAGTGCCAGCTAAGAACATAAACAAACACCTTGTTCAGAGCTCTGATATGGCCTGGAGTGGCAATACTGGCCTGTGCTGAAGTGGAATAAAACCCTATGCCTGGTGTCCAACCTTGGCTGGGGGAGTCCTTGCCGGGAATGCTGGGTCGGCCCTTCTCCTTCTTTCCAAAGAGGCGTCCAATGGAAGACTTGATACTCTTCTTCTTGGCTGCTTTGTTGAGGGAGTCCTGGCTGCTGTTACTGCTGCTGGGGTTACTGCCCTGGCCGTCCTGCAGGCCAGCCAGACTATGGGACCAAAGTTGGTGAGTGATCAGTTGGTGAGAGAAGATGGAGATAGAGGACAAAAACCAAAGACAGACACAGGTCTTACCCTCGAATGTCTCTAATGTCTTCATGGCTGGCGGCGTGCCCTGCGTCTCTGTTGAGGCGCATGGAGCGTGGAGTGGTTGGGGGTGATGTCTCACATCGTATGGTAGCCTTGTCGTCCTGAGCAGACTGAGTAACAGTGGGAGAGACATGTTAGTGAGGTGATGTAAATAAATGAAATGAACACACTTTATTTTGCACACACACTTGTTAAATAACAAGCTGTTTCATTAAGGTTCCACTATATATTTTTACGCTACAAGCAGCTACACACCAAGTCCATATATACTGATTATCAATACTACAGCTCACAGTAAATGTAGCAGGAATATAAAAAGCAGCTGCACTATTGCTTTAATAAGACACAAAAACACTGTTCCTCAAATGCAGAAGAATTAACGCTGCAGACATTTTGCAAGTGAAGAACAAATGTGATCAACACTGTGACAAAACAAATGTTTTCATGCAACTCTTCTGTTGAGGCAAAAAGGTAGATGCACACAAACAGGACTGACCAGGAAAAGACATCTGAACAGTAACATCAGAAATCTGCTGATCCTTACTAGTGTGACAAGAGCCTAGTAATTAGCTTTACGTCCTGCTAATCTTTAGCTTTTAGTATACCATTAATTTTGGTTTCTCATCCTGTTGGAGACTAGCTTAAGTCTCAGTTGCAACAAATTCTGAAAGTATATATAAGTACCAAAACACCAACTTGATACCAAACCACCACAGGCATACTGGTAGAATTGCTTTGTTCGTTCATTCAAGTCTGACCCAAGACCATCACAGTTCACCCTTTGTTACAGCTATAGTACTTTGGTTTCCACTTTTTATGGTCTCATCAAAACTGTATTAAAGCAAAAAACTACTTTCTGACTTGAAAAATTATGTTATTTTAAATTATTTTACACTGGGTGGTGAACTGTGGATACATTATGGAGTACACCTGGGGGCTGGTGTTGGGAGATGAGGGGAGTGAGAGTAAGAGACGGGAAGCTGACAGAGCCTCAGTACAGTAGGTCTCTAAGTTTACCTTCCTGCGGTGCTTGCGCAGGTCACTAGGCTGAAGCATGGCAAAAAAAGGAGAGAGGAGAAAAGCAGTTAGTGAGACGCACAACAGACCAGCAGTGGAACCAAGCCATGCACAAACACACAGAGAGCAGGAAATCAGATCGAGATACACATTTACCCATGTACACTGGCGTGCGCATGCACACACACACACACACACACACACACAGAAGTGTCAGTTTAATTGTGCAGTGAAGACGTGCAGTTCTTGGGAAAATAAAGTCCCACCCCATCCGAGCAGGAGACACTGCAAAACAACCACATTGGTTGGTTCAGGACAAGGTAGGATGGGTGCAGCCTTGCTCAAGGAAATAAGAAGAAGTGCAGACATTTATTCTAGTATTATCAAAGACTTAATGACATTTATTGGAGTAATCAACCAAATTGAAACCACAGGTAACAGTGTCAGTGAGCGAGTTAGCCTGAAACATATCTGAGTGCTTTAGCTTTGTCTGATTTTATAGATTTGGCAGTGTGACACCTGAATTTATGAACCAGAGCTGCTCTAGTCATATTTTCCACTGAGCACCTTTAAAGCAAGAGGATTTTTTCCCACTCTGCATTCCTCACAGGCCTGGCATTAGCAGAGCAAATAAACCATCAGCATGCCACATTTCTAAGGGAGTTTCTCCTGCCCCCAGGGGGAAAATATCTAATCACTCATTTCCTTTCCTCAACTGACACGTTGAGGCTGAGGCAAGGAAGAGATTAGTGAGCTATAAAAGGGAAACAGGAAGAGGAAATTGAGTGGGCGAGCAAAAAAAATTAATTTAATCAGCCAAAATGTTCCTTTTCTTCTTATTTAGGGATTAAGATATTCTGACTGGTCTCACTGATGCTTTAAAGACAGATCTGATAGTTCACCAAAAACTATACCAAGAACTGCTCTACAATCAAGCCAGTGCACGATAACTTGTTTTTTCATCCTTGACTTCAACAAACATGACGCATAAATGGAAAAGGGCAGTGGTTGGTGACCTGTGTTTTACCAGAAATCTCAAAAGGACTGAACATATGTGGGTACTGCTTGAACTTGAGTTAATTCTCGCAATTGCAAGATCACAAATTCCTGAAAGGACTGACTGATGAGTAATACCAGCTCCAGTGTTCACAGGAAAACCAGTTGCATTATACTGTAGTGCCCTGAGAATTAAAATTTCCAGCTCACTGTTATGTTTTCAAACTGGATGCAGGGGAGGGGTTGAGAGGAATGCAAATCTCTGCTGGACATAACAGAAACATGTTTCATCAAAGTGAATCTACAGATACAGAACAACAGGAAAAAAACTCTACGTTGTAATAATGTGGTCAGTTTGTGCTCATCTGTTAATACTGCATCGTGTATAGCAAGATCACTGTACAACAGCCCCCAAGAGACGACATTACCAAACAGACCTGTGGCCTCAAACAAATCAAACTGAATCGCAATGAAAAGCCTCCCTGTGTGCAGGTACCCAGGTGAGCAGGAGGAGGAGGAGTTCACAGGTGCAGAAGCTTTCTAGTTTCTAAACCAGAACAACAATGTTTTTGTTCTGCTGGAATCAACCATAAAAGGAGAGTCTAGTCACTGGCTGAGAGGTGTGTCCCTTTCAACTCATTGTTCAAATATTCACATATATCTAAAATATTGACACAAGGCCAAGAATGTCTGAGCATCCTCTGACCTGAGTCTGGGTTTACTCCACTCTCACACAGAGAACAAAAGATCAGATGATGATAATGTTTCTAATCTTTCATTGCTGCAAAATATTGATCTGTTCTTTAAAGGATTTTGTCACAACGTAGTCTTTTCCAGATGAACCTAAAGCTATTTCTAAATGTTATCATGGCTGAATTTCACCACAAGTCTACTGTACTCATCTTTTTCTGATTCCATTCATGATCAGTAGCCACTGAGAGACCCTTGATAAATCATTTTACTTCTGATAGAAAGGAAAAGCTAGAAAAGTTCTGTTTTTCAATAACATTATCTAATTTAGTAACATTTTTGTTACTACTTTGAGACACAAGCTCTTCCTGCATGTCATCACAGTTACCGTCAGAGCAAAGTGACATGTTGAGCACAGAGCAGGGAGAAAGAGTTTCTAAGAAACGTCAAAAGGAACAGAGGGGAGAGGAAGTGGCAGACTGCACCCACCCGAGGAGGGAAAGAAAGGGGGGCTGTGGAAAGATCCGCAGGTACCTGAAAATAGGGTGCATAGCTAAAGGCTTGAGGGGGGGGGCTGAAGCCAGTTGCACCATAAGGCAGGTAAGTTAAGGTCTGCTGGGAGAGGGAGCTCTGGATGATGTAGGGGTCATAGCAATAGTGCTACAGGCACGGGGGGCAATTACATAAACACACATGGTTAAATGCTGTCACACAAAATATTAGTACACAAATCAAAACAATAAGCAACATGAAAAGAATTACAAGGAAACTATAATTTTTTTAAGACTTATTAAAACCAATACTAGTGTTTCCTGTTTCTTGCAGTTGTATTATCCTGGTTGGGAAACAGATGAAAGTAAAGGAAGCGTTACCAAGGTCATGACACCCATGCGGTCCAGTTCTCTGTTGGGGCTGCGGGGAATGCGTCTAGGGGTGGAGTGACCAGAGCCTGGGGGTGAGCCACCCAATGAGGAGCCCGCACACAATGATGGAGGGATGGAGCTCATGGAGCGGAAATGTCCTCCAAGACTGTCGCCGCTGCCCACCCGGCACTCAATCTCCTCCGCTCGGATGGCTGTGCTCTCCTTCTCCTCCTGGATCATTCTGCAGGGAAGGAAAGATGAAGGAGAGGAGGTGACATTTAATTAACGCACTGTAATCCTAGTCTCAGATGATCACGTGCCTGTGTAGCTGCTAGTACCTAATTTCATTGTTGATAGCATCCAGCTGCTCCTGCAGCATTAAGGCAAGGGTCTGTGCGTCAGCCTGGCCACCAGGGGACAGCAGGTCCACCGAGCTGAAAATCGTCTCTCGATCCTCCTCAAGGTCTGACGCATCCATGTCACTCTCGAAGGCCTGGGCCACATTTGCCAGCACGTTAGCCTGCTGCATACGCTCCCACTCCTGCTCATTTAAAGTCTGCACCTGAATTAACGCATACAGGTATGAAACAGGGAACGAAGAGAGAGATAAAGGTGACAGAAAAAGCAGGTATTGAAAAGCAGAAAAAAGGAATTACAGGATAAAAGAGAGAGAGAAAGCAGGCAGGGGGCATATGCAAGAAACAGATAAATGGTTAGCTGGATATTTAATCCACAACACAGACACAGGTTACTGTCACTGCTGTCTTCGCCACACTAACTTACATGTCGCTGATGTCCAGAATGGAAGCAAAAAGAAAGAAACGGAGAAGAAGAAAATCATCAGAAAGAACTCAAACAGGCAGAGGAAGGAAGAAAGCACAAGCAGCACGTGTTACGAGAAAGACGACACAAAAATAAAATACAAAAGTCCCTTCGAGTAAATCTAAAGCAAAGCTAACATACTTCTTCATTCTGAAATAATCCTCAGTGTTATTTTATTTGAGTATGTACATATTCAGTTGATAAACAAGCTGACAGCAGATGAGCTGGGAGCTCACCTTGGATGGCTCGTCCCGGAGTGCTGCCACTCGTCCCTTTTGAGGTCGCCTCAGCACTAGAGCGCTGCCATAATGGTCCGAGTTACTGTCCATCATTGAGGAAGCCGACACTGGATACCTGAAATCTGGAGTGCTGCCGAGCTGAGACCGTCTGGAGAAACACATAGAAAAGCAATCAGAAAGACTCATAGAGATCAGAGGTTGAAACAGTGAACTCTACCAGCTAAACCAGCTCCTTACCCATGTAGTAAGGAGTTGCTCCTGCTCCGACCCTGCTCGTTCTCTGCCCTCATGGTCTCAATTTGGATCAGGAGCTGCTCCTATAGGAGAGGAACATTTATAGACAGATTTGTCATCTACTGAAGAAAAAATATCTGTAGGAAAAGAGCCACAAAAAAATTAACTGACCTTCTCATGGTGAGACTCCTCAATCAACTTCTTGGTGTGATCCAGTTCTCTTATCAGGGCATTCTGCAGAGAGACACACACAAGCTGACAACTGGCAAATAAACATTAACTGAGCTGAACAACATTACAAAGAGTCATGGGTCACTCACAGTGGAGAAATAACAAATATGTATGTGGTGAAGAGTTCAGAATCCTCAGACTGTTTTCCTCTTCACTCATCTCACTGACTTTAGGATATGTTACTAGACCCTACCTGTAAATCATCACTTTACCAGTTAGCACCTTTGTCTGTTAATCACCTTATCCTCCAGAGCAGACATCCTCTCTTTGAGGTGGAGCTGGAGTCTCTCGTTGGACTCTGACAGGAGTTTGTCCACTGTCTCAGACAGACGCTTGTTGTGCTCCTCATTCATCTTCTCTCGCTGCCGTGCCTACACAAACACGACAACAGCATTTTAAAACAAAAGCACACATTAAGGCTGTCTCAATGTGAGGAGTAGGCCTATAGTACTCCCCCCTCTTCGCTCTTTCTCACCCTGAGCAGTTCCTGGTTCTTCTCCTCCAACTGAGTCTCCAGCTGCCTCAGTCTCTCCTCCACATTGCCATGGCGTTCTTCTGCCTGAAAACGGGGGACAACAAAAAAAACTTTATCTTTTATGTGTTTTTTTTTCTATCCCAGTGGCTCAGTATATTCAATTCTCTAAGAGCTAATCAGAGTGTCTCTAAAGCTAGGCCTGTCATCCATCCTGGAGAAGGACCCAGCTGAGAAAAGGTGGCAATAAGCCTGGTTCTGCTTGTGTTTTTAGTGACAAAGCTCAAGTCCTTCAAAAGGATGGAGTAACCCACATCAACAGCCAGGTACGTATGGTATCTATTTAATGTGAACATACAGCTACAAGCCAGAAATCATGCACCAGCTGCATTAGGCACAACCCACAGACCAAAACAAATACAGCAGCAAATACTTCCCACAATGCATCAAGGTTGTACTTCCAAATAAAGACATGTTTTATGTGGATTACTGCCTCGTAAAGCAGTACTCAACCCAGTATTTCATCTGCAGGTAGGTATGTGGCAGCAGATATGATCAGTCTATTGGCTCTTATTTACGTAAGAGCCAATGGAGTGATAAACATTTTTCTGCGACACATCCTGTTCCAGTTTTCTAGTAGCTCTAAAGGGCAGGGTCTCTACAAGTCTTTGAGCAAATCAGCTGGCACTTCCTGTTTGTGTTAGACACCAAACATTAGGGTTTTCTGTGTTTGAGAAAAAGGAGAGGTACAAGCATGAAGTACTGATTAACACAGCTCACCAGCACGTTAAGCAAAACACACAAGCGGACAGAGGAAGCTGGGTCAGGACCAGGTTTCAGGCTTCATAAGATACCATAACATTTTGAAATCTAGTCTGGCACTGCACTTAACCAGGCACTTGTCACATAATGTATAAAATACAAGTGATGTTGAAGGTGTTGAAGATCATTTTTTGTTTGGTATTTTTGCTACTTCCGTCAGCCTGGTTAAGTTCAGAAACAGAGCTTAAACCAAACTTAAGAGTTTTCCAGTATCCAAGCGGACGGGGGTTTAGCTCTGTGAACAAAGCTGGTCTACCTTCTTATGAGTCTTAGAGCCTTTAGAGCCACACAGAACACACTAGGGGTTTTGACAAGGAGGTGGTAGATGCAGCATGAAGACCACACAAAAACAGAGCATGACAGAGAAGACAGAAAGAGGAGAGAACAGAACATTGGTTTAACGTGAGCACAATTAAACACAGTGGGAGAAAACAGACACACAATCAAAAATGGAACATGACTTTAGTGACTGTTGCCATTTCAGTTTCTAGAGCAAAAGACAGAGCAGGTGGAAAAACAGACAACATGCTGCTGAGATGAGGAACGGTTGATGATGGAGTAATTATATCAGAAACTCCACCAAGTAGAGGAAGGTGAAAAGAAGAATGCATGATGTCTTGTGTATGTTATGTTGATGTCTCGGAAGTATATGGAGAAGATATTAAACACACCAAGAGATTTCTTTCCATTTCAAAGAAAGTCTGTCTCTATGCAATTTTTTATATAATTGTTTAACTGATCTTAATTTAACCTTATCTGTATTTTATTCTATCTTATTTATATAGGTTTTATTTGCTGTTTGTTTTCTTGTTTGTTTTTTTTTCACTGAAAATGGCTACACTCAATGTATCTCAGAGAATTAAATAAAGGTTGAATGAATATAACAACTGTGTGGCTCAAGCTTTATCCAAAGAGGAGGAGAGAGTTGGGAGCATTAAAAATACACGAGAAAATGTGGGGACAAAGAGACACCGGTTAAATTGTATTCATTTATAACAGTTTGGTTTACATGTGACTTTATTTTATTTATCTAGTTATTAATTGTTATCATATGTCCATGTCCTATGATTGAATTTGTGTCTTGTGTTTTGGGGTGTTTTATGTGCATGTTACTCTAGGACAGAATAAATTAAAAGTACATGTAATTATAAACAAAAAACAACAAACACCACAAATAAGGTTAAAGAAAACCAAATAAAAAAGAAACTGTAAAATTAGACAGGTATGAAAACAGATGTCTGCTCCGTCATAAACTCTAAAACAAACAACTGAGATGAGAATAAAAATGAATGTTAGCTTAAATGTACTGTGAGCCAGTTACGATACTAATAAGGTGCTGCGTTGCCTGTGCAAATTCAGCAGCAGCAGCAGCAGCAAGTGTTGTCCAAGACAAAGGCTCAAACTATAAATGGATAAAAACATGGGCCAAATCTCTAAAAATAGGTCCCTGTGGATATTTGGAGTAACATAAACAATGGCTTCCTCAGTGGCTTCCTCTGGGAGCTCATCACTCTTGTAATGTAAAGGAACTAATCTCACAGCCCTGATTATGTGTGCATGGTTAGAATATATTTAGAAGTAATGCAATTTTTTGTCGATTCATATTCTGGTTTAGTCTGTTTTTTCACAATGTGCAGCAAATTTTCAGGGCAGTGAACAGGTGCAGATACCTTTGTGAGGGCAGCTACCCTCTGGGCTAGCTCGGCCTCCACCTCAGGCAGAGTCTCTGCCTTGCGGATGGTCTGCTGCAGCTTCTGCTCAGCCAGCTCCAGCTTCTCCTGGAGCTGCCGGTTTCTATCCTCAGTCTGCAACAAACAAACAAACCCAAGGCAAATTGTTATTAGCAAGCATGTTGAAGATTCATATGCGCTACATCCTGGCCTCAGGGTTTGCTTTCAGTTCCACAAGGTGAAGAGAGGGGCGACAGAGAGAGAGAGAGAGGAAAGAAAGAGACAAAGCGAGACAAGAGAGTGGGGATGGGTAAGGCCAGGGTGGGCAGGAAGTGAGGAAGAGAGCATTCATAATGACACAAAGACATACAAAACCCATGAGAAAAGAGAAGAGAGACATCTCCATCTCAGTGAGTACATATAGAGACACAAGCCAGTGTCTTTGAGGCCTCCCATTCAGTGCCTGCTGCGCCAGTCAGTGTGTGAATACAGCAGGAATTCATTAGCAGGAGTCTGAAAACTCAAGAGAGAACTGCGGGCAATTCCTGCTGGCAAACACCAAATCGCACTGATGGTGATTTTAAAGGCATTTTTAGTGAAAGAACATGGGGCCTACTTGTCTGTAGAGGGACTCCTTATTGGCCACTTCATTCTCCAGCTTGTCGTTGAGGTCATGGACGGAGGTAGCCTCCCGCTGAGCTGCCAGGTAGCGCTTTTCCAAGGTGGTGATCCTCTCCTCCATATCTTCCTTCTGAGCCACCGACTACACACAAACACAAACACACACACACCAACACTTGTATCAGTGCACATTTAGAAACTGCTGCCTTGCTCTTATTTCAAGACATCATGGGGTTACAAATACTCCCTGTCCCCCCTACCTCTCTTAGATCTCTCTGTAGCCGCGTGTTCATGTCTTCGGACTTGATGAGGTCCTTTCGGGCTGTGTCCAGGTCCTCCTCTAGCTCGTTGATACGTGACGCCATAGCAGCCATGCGCTCCTTCATCTGGCCCAGATCAGCCATCTGACGGTCCACCACTTCCTGGAGCTCACCAACCTTCCCAAACCCATGTCCCAACTCCTCCTCCTGACTGAGTGAACCATCCGACGACCGCTGTGGGAGAAGGAAATGTTTTAGCACAGAACAAGCACAGGACTCAGTTTATTTCAATTAACTAATAGCACAAACCACCACATTCACACTGTACCTGCTGTTCCTCAATCACTCAGACTAACTGATGTCAGAGTTTTGTTATTTTAGACACTATGCAGAACAAGCCGTCAGCAGTAACCTGGACTGTTTCCAGCCACCTCTTGCATCTTGTCTGTGCATGTGTGTAGATAGCATCACACAATTAATCATCACATGCCAGGAGGGAAGTGAACTAATGCATGCATTATTAACCAATAGAACTTAGGCTTATTCTCATTAGTTTAAACTATTTGTAATTGTGTTTTCATTAGATTTAAGGTCTTGCAAAATATCTACTGTAGATTTTTAAGACAAATTATGCTAATATATGTTCTGAATTAGTGTAATTAGTTATGATTTATTTTAACCAACTGAACAGATGGTTGACACTTGTGACACATAAGCAACTGTGGCCTTGTCTCCCACTTGGCTTTCACACACTCACATCACATGCTGTTGAATAACCTCACCTTGCCATTAGTGCTTGGTGTGTTTTCAGAGTTGTGGTTGACCTCGCTGGTTCCATCTGCCAGCCCTCTCTTCTGGCTGCTCTGCTCCCTGAGGTATGCCAACTACAGAAAACACCAGTTTGTTACCGCCTTGTCCAGTGCCCACTTGCTGGTGATAACCACTGAAACACTTATCTGGTTAACCACTAAAACAAGAACACTGGACTGGTTTGCTTAATCATTTGTGATGGATAATGTGTGTGTATGTGTGTGAGACACAAAGAAGCATACCTATCAGCTACGACTCTGAAACAAGACACCGAAACCTCCAAAACCAAACATCCAAAATCTTACATTGTGATACGGGAAAAGGCAACTATGACCTCCAACCCACTATTACCACTGACTCATTTTTTATTTCACAATCAACACTATAATTATAATCGCAAGATTATCAAGTGGTATATTTTGTTTTTTCACAAGATTGTTTCAGTCCAATCATGATTGGATGATAACGCCTCTTAGGCTAGTTTAATGAGCTCATGATGAATAATTACCCCTGAGACTACAGATCCCCCCCAGGCACAGTCAGCAGTGTAGGAACATTTTGGTTACCACCCCCAACACCAAAACAAAAAAAAAAAACCAAGGAATGAACCAAAATGTGTATTTAGGAGAATCAAAACAGAGCAAAACACTGAGTGCCCAGAACTAGTCTGGTTGCAAATTCACATGAATTCACTGCATAGACCAACACTTATACCATGAGAAAACAAAACAGCAAAAAACTGCCTCGCCTAAGGAGCTAAGGCTACTAATAAAAGCAGAGTGGCAAGTGGTTGATTTTATGTGTGTGTGTGTGTGTGTGTGTGTGTGTGTGTGTGTGTGTGTGTGTGTGTGTGTGTGTGTGTGTGTGTGTGTGTGTGTGGTCTCCGGCTGATTCCCAGGAACAAAGGATGACTGTAGCATGAAGAGCTCCAGCATGAAGCAGAGAGGAAATCTAGGACACTTCCCCAAGGTCCTCTGGGGCCTTTTGTCAATCTAAATCTCACTCAATACACAGTGGACTCAAGACTCTTCCTCCCTCTGCATGCATGTGCACGTGTTAAGAGTTGTGAATCTCTTTCTTAAATTCAGTGTTAATACCCACTTATGTACAAAGAACTTCAGTACAGGACAAATGCATATTCACATTCAGCAGCACAAAATGACAAAACAGTGTCTGATAAAATACAATTCAGTGCCATCAGGAGCATCTGTTGTCATCTCTGTTTTGAAAAGGTAATTCATTAAAAAGTCTTGCAATCTGTTTTAATATAGAAGCACAGAAAAAGCTGGCTGTCACACTTTGTTCTGATCAAAGCTGTGGACATCAAATTTTATGTTTTAAAAACTAATAAACCTTCACTTTTCATTTCTGTGAAGCTTAACAATAAACTTAATAAGTCATTGCATTTTTTGAGCTATTGGAACACTGAAATATCTTATAATAAATCCCATCGAAACAAATTAAAGGACAGGGGCAACAAAATCCTGCTGTACATGACTAACCAATAAAGAACAAATACTGCTCAACAAATTACAACAGACAGCAGTGATATGTGATGGTGGGAACCATCTGTTTACTGTTTTATTTCGTGTAGTTGAACTGGTAAATGTTCATTTGAGTGTTAAATTTAAGCCTTAATGTGTCACTCACCATGTGAACACATGCTACACTTGAAAAAGGAGAATTAAACATTTTAAATATGGAAAACAATTTAAATTGATCACTTCAGGCTGTCAAGTTGTTCCAGTAAATATTCCTACGTCACGTTACAAGGCGGTATAGATGGGGAAACCTTGTATTGGTATTAAGCTGGAGGTGGGAGTTACCTTCTCTTCAGTCGATTCAACTGCATTTAGAAATTTTCATTTTAAGTTATATTTTCTTACTTCTTTGTGCGAGATGGTGAGCTGTTCCTCCAATGCGCTGCATCTTTCCAAGGCAACGCGTAGTCTTTCTCTAACCTAGAAAGCACATATAACAAATATATATAAATAAACCCCCTCTGCCTATCTGAATGTAGTGCTCATTCATTCACCATCATTCACCATCAGTCACACAGTCGTACCTTCTCATCGAGGGCTTTGTGGTGTTCGAAAAGTGACTTAAGGGCTTTGAGGACCTCCACTTCACTTGAGACGCCTGCTGGAGACTGAGCCTGTCTCTTCACCACCGTCATCCTCAGACTGCGCTCATGGCGAGACACTAGGCACTCCAAGTGCTCCAACAGGAGCTGGACACACAACAGACAGGTCAACAGGTTAGAAACTCATTGGGCTCAAACTCACTCATCATCAGTGTTAGGGGTAACACACTACAAATTAACATGTTGGAGTACTATGATTACTTTTTTGTTGAAATGAGAAACGAAATGCAGCAGTTTTGCAATTCAAGTAATCACCAGCTGGTTACGTTTTCAAAGAAGCAATCCGTAATTGTTAGAACAAAATGAAAACACAGTCACACAGTTTGTTTCTTTCCTACCGCTGGCATACTAGCGGAAAGTATCCCATCCTACATTGTGTCAGCGCGGTCAGGATGGCCTTTATGTCATTGAAATAACATCACAGTGAAATGCAAACTGTGCTTGGGTGATAAGTGTCTGTCAGCTGTGGAGCACTCTACTTCAAATTTTAACAAGCAGCTGAGCTAAGCTAAGCTAACAGCTCCACAACACTGGTAGTGAGGCCCGGTGAGGAGGAGAAGAAGGATGCCAGTGCTACAGCTCTGAAACAACAACAGCTATCTTTTAGTTCAGCTAAAGCTGTCATTCCAGTGGTGACACAAAAGTAACAAGTTATTTTTCTCAGTAAATAACTAACATAATAAGCTACTTTTTAATATCAGTAATTTTGTGACAAACCAAGTTACTTTAAAAGTAAACTGCTCATCATCAACTCACCTTTGAAGTAATATTTGCTAGAGAGTAAATGTGCACAACAATACATCACAATACAGTTGTTTTTTTCACATAAAGCTTTACTGAAGATGAAATGAGTTTACAGCTGTTTTATTATTTAGATTCTGTGTATATTTCACTTTTACCTAATGTTCTCAGTTTGAAATTGTCATAGTGTTTTGAAATTAGATTTACTCTGCTTTTGTCAACCCTGCCAGGTCTCAGATATAAAAAATAAAAAGCTGTTCTATAGTAGAGTTTGAAAGAGTAAACAGGTCCACAGTCAGGGACAGTGCTGACTAATAACACATTCACTGACGTATGGTCCTGCTCCTCCTCAGCACACACAGCTGTGTGTAATGAAATTTAGTGTCAGTGGTTGAAATATTTTGATGAATGAGCAATTTGCTACGCCCATAACTCGTGACAATGGTTTGGATTAGAGGAAAGAAACTGATTTGTCAGCCAGTGTTATGACAACTATCTATACCCAAAACACAAACATGTAGGAATTTGACAGAGATGCAGACCAACCCAACTTTCCCCTCATCATCGGTGGATAGCAAAGATTGTGTCATGTTTGCGTGTGCACCAGCTCATTCAACTAACCCGTGTGTTGTTTCTCTCGGCCTTTAGCTCCGCGATCTCCTCCTCCTTCTCCAGAAGCTGCTCCCGGCAAACGTTCACCTCCTTTGTTAGTGCAGCAAACTCCTAGAATAGAAACAGACAAATACAGTAACATGTAACCACTACTTAACTAAGCTCAGTTTTTTTTTCTGAAAGGCACTGTGCTTGAGAAAGATAAAAAAAACTGTTAGTAATGCGGAGGCCGGGAGAGGCTGAATATTTCAAGTTTAACCTCCAGGGACCTTGCGTCCTCATACAGGGACGTTACATTTTGGGTTTGCTGCACCGTATACTTCATTTTGCTAAACTTAGACCTGTTGTCCTTGTTAGTCGACACTTTTTTGTGCAATCTAGTGTTAACAAAATCACAATGCACTCAACAGTGTAAAAACAAGATGGCGACAATCTCTGTCAACACACTCTACAGCCGAGGTCAGGATCAAAGTATCAGAGGAACAAACCAACAAGTGTGACACTGTTTCTACAGACTAAATGGACGTTCCTAGTTTGGAGAATGGAGGAAGGAAAATTTGTAGAGTTACAAAATGTTGAACAATCATAAGGCTTTTAGATGTGTTGCGTTGATTGTAATTTTGTTTTTGCACAGCTATGTTTAGGCAAGGAAATAATACACTGATGAAGGTTACATGTATCAAATAAAAGAAAGAAAATAAAAGACACTACTGTGCTTGTCACCCTGTTTTTTGACTACAAGCTTTATCTGATCCTGGTAACAACCTGGACTTTACACTGCAGGTTGTTGCTGTCCACCTACTCTAATTGCATCCTTGAATAGCAAGTTAGGGCTTAAAATAAAGGAAATTTTCATTGTTTATTGATTCAGATCCGATCACAAGACTTTGACATTAATGTTGATCCAAGGCTGTTTTTCTTCATTGATGTATTTATTCACAGCTGGTGTAGAGTTAGCAGTAAAATTTACTCCTATATCATTTGCCTATGATTGGTTTCTTCGGATGCTGTGGTCACACACAGCAAGCCATGACATTCATTCCTTTCTCTCCCTGCTGCTGCCAACAACTCTAAGGTCATGTTTACATCTGAAACAATGGAGCTGGAGACAACAACCATTTCCCCATCTGCAAGTTACCTTAACTCCCTCCGCGCTTCTCTATCAGCAGTAAAGTTCAATTGGAGCTTCTGTCTTACTTTCAGTAAATCAAGTTAGTTAATCAACCAAAGATGACGACAACCAAGGTTAAGATGAAGGAGAGAAGAGGAAAGAAAGATGGAGAAACTTCCATCTAACGTCTCTTAAGTCTGAGAGAAATCAGTATACAACTACTTTTCTACTCTCACATCTCTCTCAGGTCCTCTTCAAACAAATGCATGAGCGCGTGCACATACACACACACACACACACAGATCTACACACTGCTTTTAGGAATTACATGCATGGTTGGACCTAAAGAATGTGCCATCCTGATTTTTTGCCCTGCAGCACAAGTGGCAAGGCCTTCTTGCTACGTTTCAGACGGTGGGAGATGTGTGGAAAGGGGAGGGTGGGGGTGGCTGCTGGAACTGATCGTTCTTTTCAGTCACCACCACAACTATTCTCCCTTCCCTTCACTCCAGCCTCTGAGCTTTTCCAGTGACTGGCACAGATTCTGCTCCACTAAAGGAGTAAAAAAGGGAGGCAGCCATTGGCTAAGACTGAGGTCTCTGCTCTCTGCTGGCCAATGACAGACCATAAGAGGCGGGCCCGGGGGTAATTACAGAGTGGCTTTACTTCCTACATTCCTGAGCAGACGCTGAGGTTGACTTGTACAGCAACATTAAGATTTCTCTGAGGCACTCTCCACCATTTATGACCCTCGTCTTTTCCCCTAATGTTCCCTAACTCATCACTGACACATTAAAAAAGGGAGATTTTTTTTTACTTGGTTGTGAACTTGCAGGATGGAAGTGCAGTTAAGTAATTTCAATCTAGCCACAGAGAAGCCAATACTGGGGCCATTGGCTATCAAACCCACTGATGCAGAGAAATTTGTTAAAAGGTTATCAATTATCAAAAGTGCTGCAGACTTCTATTTATTGGTTTATACAGTCTTATTCATTATTCTGTATATGTAGGATAACTTCACAAAGGAAACAGAAAAACTGAAAATCTGGACATTTTTCCGCGTGGTACATGGATAAAAAACCATTAAAACCAGCCCTAAGACCCAATCACTTCACAAAGTGGGCACATGAAAAACAAACTACTATAATATTAGACACCTAGTCATCTTTTTACAAGTGATGCTGGCATTTCCATGGCATAATAAATGCACAATACGCACACAGCTATTTTTTCAGTTAATCATTTTGTCTTTAAATTGGTGAAACCACTGTATTTAATGTGTTCTAATTACTAGTTTTACTCAACCAACAATCCAAATAATAGTCCAAACAGACCAATGGTCCAAAAATAATCAGTTTACAATCAGATACAGCAAAGAAAAGCAGCAAATCATCAAATTGGTGAAGCTTTAACCTGCAAATGTTGCAAATTTTTGCTTGAAAAATGACTAATCCCAATTAATTCTCTGTCAGTCAACTAATTAACCAGTTGACTAATTGTTGCAGATCTACATTTAACAACTTAATCCTGATATTATGACTATAGAAAATTCTGACCGGTTAAAACGTTCATACATGTGAGTGCAGCCTGATCCCATTTCTCCCTGCAGCAGGGGAAACTGGTGTCTGGCTCAGTAAGTGTGGATGAGTGACACGCTGGTTAGAAGTGGACTGAGCTGCTCTGTAAGCCTTAGAACAGGGGAGGGGATTATGGGGTAGGGGTGGGGGGTGGGGGGTACATGAATATGTGTGCCAACCTATTAAAGGAACAGCGCACCAAAACACAGATGAACACACAAAAGCTTTTCAGGGATAACTGTACTGTATGTCATCGTTTCAGCATTTGGCTTTATGTTGAAGAATATCCCAGCACCTTTGTTCTGTTCTATAATACTACTTGAGGAATTTGCCTGATTAAGTTCCTCTTTAAAGCGTAGTTTGCATACATTATAACAAGAAATATTATGTTATGATTTAATCAATTTTCACTTGGATTCTATCTTCACACGCATCACAAATTCTGTTTATTATTTTTAAATCTGATTTGTCTTTTTTGTCCCAGAGTAATGCTTCTAACACACCAAATAACTAACAAATTGGAGTGTAACATACATAAAGGACATACTAGGGTTTATTTATTAGGGTTAATTTTCCTGAATTCTAAATGGGAGTCAGAAAAAATCTCATATCTGAAATTCACTGCAGTTGTAGAAACACTCAAAAAACATAAGGATACACTGAAACTCATCTTTGTTATGTCAACAGTAAGGAGAAGAATGTAAAACAAGTATAAACTTTATTTTTGTGGGTTAAATTTAATCATCAGTGCACACTGTGTCATGTTCACCATTGCCACAGGACGATGAACATCACAGAGAATGATTTCAAATATTCATTAAGACTCGCCTGGTTTGAAAGCACAGGTGCACTTTATGGATTCTTAAAACTTGGCAACAGCATGGCAATTAATGAACAGGCTTGAGAATAAGCTCTTTTTCTTTCCAGCACCGCACCATCGTCAGACTGTGTTGTACTTGGAAGTGAGATCGGAACCAATAGGCCTATCTCCTACATAATGACTTTAGCCGTTCTTAAAAGCTTATAGCGTGTGCTGAAATCTGACACTGTGCAGAGGGCATCTGTTCTCCTAGAGGAGGACTCACCGTCAAAAACTAATTAGACACCACAATGGCTCCTATTCAGAGCTGCTTCGCCTGCTGCCCAAACACACGCTGATGGAGAGAAAAAGTCAATCTAAAGAAGCCAAACAAACGCTAGTAAGCACCTCAACTAATGTCCATCAGAAGATCATCATTTATAGAGTTTGCTTCCAGTCCACTACTTTTAATGAGCTTTAATGAGAAGTCTCTATAGATTCACTAATGTTAGCGTCTCCTCTCCGCTCAGTGTGTTAAAGTAGGTGTCAAGAATTTTCATCACTTTCTGTCTTAATATGTAACAGTTGCACCTATTTCAGGGAGGAACTTCAAGACCAGACGCAGAGTAAGCTAAGATGAGATGTAGAGATGCTTAATGCAGTTTGAACGACCATATGTGCAGCAGGTGTGGCTATAGAGGAGCTCAGGTCCAGAGGGAGCAAATCAATCAAAAACCAAGAAGAATCCTGGTTTACATAAAGTAGTAACTGTTCAGTTTCTCAGAGCCCACCTCCATGGAGGTCTACGTTCTGTTGTGGCCATGAACATATAGATATTTGACTTAATCCTGTTAATAGTATTTCCTTATAATAAAAAATAACTTTATTTTATTTTAGTTGGTTCAATTAGTTATGTTGAGTTTATCATTGACTTCCAGTTTGAATTTACATTAAATAAATTGCTCCATTTAAACCCCAGTGAATTTGTTCTATATTGGAAACTTTGCTGAACTCTATGTTTCTTTATATATTTCACTTTTTATATGTGTAACTCACCTGCTGAGTAAATGTGCATTTAGAAATTACTAGAAGAGTATCAGAAAATCATTCACTATATTACTTTAGTACCAAATTATATGGCTCTTTCCAGGAAAATTTCCAGGAGGCTATTTGGAAATAAATTGAATTTTACAGACCTATAAAATAAGGCGTCACCCATTCTGTTTGTTGAAAGGAGGAGGAGTAAGGGTCAAGCTCTGGTTGATAGGGAATTAAAAAGGTATACTGCAATAAGCTCCAGACATAATGACCATTTTCTTAAATAAGTCAGTGTCTTGAAGCAACTGCTTCACAAAAACAGAATTAAGGAATGTAGCCTCCTTGGTAAAGGTTGTAGGAAGTTCACAGCAGAAAGCAGTCGGCTTTTGGGCCAAACTAAACAGAGGAGCACGGCCTTCACTCACATTTCGTATCTATTTCCATTTATATTACTAATTCAGCTCACATTTGGCAAAAGGCAACACTTGCACTCTGTCACTTTCATGTCACTGTGTAGAACAAGTCCGTCTTTGTCTCTGTCTGACCACTGTGCACTCTCAATTCATGCCATTGTGCCACAGGCTGGAATATCAAATTTGGTCAGTGTGGTCAATTCGCCCCTTCAAAACAGGGAGAAAAATATAATAATAATCCTTAATTTATATAGCACTTAAAGTTAGAAAAGTAATTATATAAAAAGACTAAAAGAGAGATTAAACACAAACAAAGACATCGATTAAAAGCTAGTTCATAAAAATGTGTCTTTAAAAGAGGTTTAAAAGGAGACACTGAGGTTGCTTGTCTAATTTCCAACAGAGGCTGCTGCAAAATTGTACAACAAAGACCTGCTACCACTGGAACAGACAGTGATAGCCGTTCAGCAGATCTGAGACTACGAGCTGGGGCAAAGGAGGTAAGAAGGTCAAAAGAATTAGTGAGAATGTGTTTTGTACAAGCTAGAGACAGCTGATTGATCACATTTTCAGACAACTCACATCATTGTTTTGGAGAGGAGGAGACCTGTATGGATAATTCAACACCCAGTTAAAACCTTTGAACAATTGACACTGAAGGAATCATAACCTAAAAGCTAAGCTAACTTTAGGGGAGAGAGTGTTTCAGTCAATGAAATCATGCTATGATCAGCTGCAGCCAAAAGGTCTTATAACACTAAAGCAGTTTAACAGCATTTGAGTTTTGCCAAATTTGCTGATTTTGTTGCTAAATTACATAACATCTCAAATATGTTACATTTTTTGCCTTCGACATCAAAACCAACCCCCAACACTGACGTCTCTACCTCTATCTTGACAGCTCAAGGACTAACTACTTCCTATCTCAACTTTCATTTAAAATGGAGAGGATATGCTGACAAAGCAGTGTGTTGGCTGATCCAAAGATGTAAAACTGTGCATTTAAACCCCATTAGAAAAGGAGCGTGATGCCCTCTGAGTGTGCATCCCTCCAAAACAAACAGCTAGGGTCCTCAGAGTGACAGGTTGGCTGGGGGATCTATTACTAAAACCAGCCTTCCTGGATTGGATTTCACTGCCTCACTAGTACCTGAGGCTACAGCCCCCCTGTTTTTTCAAGGTAGACCTTCAGTGGAGCTTTTCTGTCTCATGAATTTCATTTTCCATTTTATTTACATGTTGGATAAAATGTATACAATGGCATCCAAAGGCAGCAACCCTTACCAGATAAACTACAATACTACAAACAACATGGAAGCATGTGGAACCAAAACAACCATCACAAATGTTCAAGGACAAAACTACACAAACACATGATATAGTAAAGCATGTTTATCCATATGCTCAGAGTGAGGAGTTAGGAGAGGAGTTTGCAAGTTTGGCTACAAAAAATGTGTTTTGAAAACAAATGAGTGAAACAACACCAAACATGGATCTAACTACTACCACTTCTCTCCCTCTTTTACTGCTTAAACAATCTTTGTAGCAGTTGTACAACACAGCTGGGTCTTCACTGCCAGCAGAGAAACACACACCCAGCGATGCCCACTTCAAACAAAGCTATTACAAGCCTTGGCTGACACAGAAGCACTGAACTTGACTTTACCACAACATGTGGGCCCTAAAATTGTATCACTACAGAAATATATCCATGCACACATTAAAACTGGTGTCACTGAATTAAAGACAAGATGATGTTTGATTTAATGGAGTGTCTGAAAAAGTTTGGCCTGCACAAGAAAAAAGAAAACAAAAAAAAAAAGAACAGATAAGCACCATCCGACAGGGCACCGCTGGAGTTTGAAAAAACTGTTGACGTGTGAGCAAGCTGCCCTGGAATGTTTGTGCATTCCAGTCGAAGGGTACTCTCACCAGGAGGGAGGGAACAGGAGAGAGAACTGCACCTCCCCTTCACCTACCTACTCCTGCCTCAAGCCCTCTAACACAATAGTTAAAGATGGCACCAACTTTATCTTGAGATAACTGAAAACGAATCTCAATGCAGTTCCTACTTTCTATTACTGATTTTATATTTCCCTTTGGTTTATGCATTTTCTAATATATATTTCATTTCAAATACGTCTTTAAAGTGCTGTTACTACCACCTTTTTGTTATTTTTTCTGATTCACTATCAAATCAACTTTAAAACTGCCACATAATTGTCACATGAGGGGCGGAAAATGTCTGGTAAATTAATGGGAAAGTATGGGAATGAACAGGAATTAACTGGAAATTTGGGGTAATTTATAAAAACTGTATCATATACAAACATAAATATAAATATTTTGTTTTGTCATAAGCAGACATATGTGAAAACTAATTTTGAAGCTTCTCAAGCCTCTGGTTTCTGCAATCCTTTCAGGTCTTAATGGCTTCCTCCTAGCTAAGTTCCCTGTTACAGGCTAACCTGCAATTTTGCAATTTTACAGTTTATTCACATTATTGTAAATTTCCCCATTGTGGGACTAATAAAGGATTATCTTATCTTATATTATTATTATATTATATTCCCATTAATTTCCATGGAACATTTTCAACTTTGACAATTCAAAGAATTTTGCAACCATAGATGAAACCCCCTTGGACAACATTAGTAAACACATTCATTATTCTCTCCTCCGTATGGGATGAAAACAAGAGAACGACAGTGGCAGACACCTTGAGCTACAAGTGTTGGTATAAACAGTGTTGGTGTTTTATATAAGAGCTGTTAGTACTGACAACCTCGAACATGGCGAGGTAAGAAGTGTCAGTCCTGTAAAGCTATATAACACCCGAAGATGAAATTTTGCTGAAAAAGATTAATTAATAGGTGGTAAAGTCAATGAAGCCACATTTTTTTTAAAGATGAAATATAAAAATAAAATACTAATGAGTTGATCAAATTCCTCAATTGACAAAATTTTATTTATCTATTACTGGAATTAAGTCAAAGTACTCAAAAAGGACTTTATGGATTAGAAATTTACAAGCAAACTACAATGAAAACAAAAGTATTAACACCAGATTACAGCATGTAAAGTGCCTCTCTTTTTTTCAACAGCTGGATTTTCTTGCCTTCCAGATACAAATCCCAGGAGGCTTGGCCAACAGCCAGATGATCAGCTGACAACACCAGAGCATAAGCAGCAGTGAGCATGCACACATACAAACACACACAGACACACATGTATGAGGTCAGTTGTTTTAGTCTGACTGAAGGCCTCAGTTACTTCTATGATGAACAAAAGCAAGAGAAGTGGAAATACTCAGAGGTAACTGTGGTAATTGATTATCTATCACACTAGCTTCAAATCCTTTCAAAAATGATAACAAAACAGGTATGAATTTCATGTGTTGTGATAAAAACACATTTTCCAAAATATGTACACACAAAAAAATGCAATAGACAGAAAAAAACAAAGAACAGAGCATGGATGTTTTCTGAGATGTCCCTCTGTCAACAGGATTACAGCCCCTTAATATCTTTAGCTTTTCTACCTGAATAAATCCTTGATTCATTGTCTATAGGTTACAACAATTAATTTTCCCAGTCTAGTAAATGTCTGACTACATATCCACTATTTCTATATTTTTTCTAAGCTGGGGTAGGCAGTAATATTTTGGTGTCACAGGGCAAAAATTCCATAATCAACTTTCTGCACATTGTAATCCACCTGGTCCGAGAGCAGACTGGACTTCTGCGCCTCCTCTTAGCCCTGTTTCCAAGCTTTAGAAAATCAGGAGCCTTTGACCGATCACTTGTTAGCAACCACCTTTTTTAAGACACGTAAAAGCTTCAAGAGTGGGTGATTTACTGACTGATTTTATGTTGTGGAATAAAACATGAAAATGTCTTGAGCTTGTGTTAAAACCACAGACCTTATGTCAGACATTTAACCAAAAACCCATTGACTTTGGGATGAGGTAACAGGGAGTGCTAAAACACTAACTTATTTCCAGGTTTTGGGACTCATTCCTGCACCACTCTGTTAGGTGAAGATATTTCAGAGATTGAGAGAACCTTCTGTAGTTCTCCTGGACAGGTAACAGGCTGCTAACTGCTAATCTAAATGTGCTGCAGTATGTGCTATATTTTCAAATTCTGGGTTGTTTTTTTTTTGTTGTTGTTGCATTTCCTAGATGTCTGCATACTCCAACAAATATTTTTACTTTTATTATTTATGTATTATGACAGGTTACACTTATGAATCTGTTCTAATGGTCCATAAACTGGCAACTGGCATTAATTGTATGTATGAAGATTTGAGAATTAACAACACTGACAGTTTGAATGTGTCGTGTATGCAAACGGTGGTGGCTTCTGGGTTATTTACATAGCATGTAAACATGGCTCGAGTAGTTCACCTCCAACACTGCCATCAATTCAACATCCTTAAACACACTAGCTTGTGCAAATGCTAGTGATAACAATGCTTTGTTTTTACATGAATTTATTCTGCATTAAATTAAGTGTCAGAGTCGAATCAGAGTCCTAACACAGCATCTGAGTGTTTTTACTTTGGATGTAGTTTTCCTGGCTGTAGAACACAGAGCAGCAAAGAAAAGCCTTGGCATCCCACGAGTGTGTTTAATATCACTTCTTAGCATCCAATGTTCCAGGAGAGTTGGGATACTATGCGTTAAGAGTACTGTGTAATCTGTTCTGCTTTCCTTATACAGTGTTTTACTGTGTTAACTTCAGAAACTGGACACTGGTTCAACCAAAACTCCAACAATGTTGAACTGATCACCAGCCTCTTATGCATCATTAAACGCTGGAAACTTGATCCCTTTGTTTTAAATTTAAAACTACACAGGATAGAAACATGAGTCAATAATATAACAGAGACCTGCAAGCAAATGGACAAAGCTGGGATCAAGATTCCCTCCACATTATGCAAACAATAGAAACAGAAGGACAGCTATGACAATCTAATTACTGTAAGAGGCTTATTGCATATTAATTGCGTGCACAGCGGTGCTGAGGTTTTTATGTTTAGCAGACATCGCATTCTTCTTTTTCATGGTTTCTTTCATCATCTTCAGTCTTGAAAAATGGACTCCACTCGTAGTAAAATGGCTTACAGCATGTCATGGTGGACCTAATTTGCAAGGGTGCATACCCCGTTGCACCTTGCAATCAGTCAGCCGTGCAGCTCACAAAATCATGTCAGACTCTGGTTCTACTTTGTCCACTGTTGGTGCCAAAGATCTGTAAGAGCTGTCATCCAAAAGTGAAACTGACACTTGGGCTAACAATGCCACAAGGACCCAGGCAGGAAAGGTGCTTCACAGGACACTGGTGTTTTTCTACTTAACTAACACCCCCATGCATATCAACACAGGTGACACAGGTCAGAAACATGTTGGGGGCTCTATCTCTATAGGCTGGATGCTACCCAGCATGGGTAAAATGGGATTACCACCCAAACTGGAAATGAATTAAATTATAATAATGTTTAAACTGATGCTATCATAGAGTAGTGCAGAAATGAGTCCTAAAACCCAGAGGTAAGTTATCATGTCAGCACTTCCTGTTCCCTCGTCCCAAGGTCAATGGGTTTTTGGTTTTATGTCTGAAATAATGTCTGTGGTTTTTACACAAGCTCAAGACATTTCCACGTTTTACACAAAATATGTTGGAAAATACCCCACTTGTGATTTTTTAAGTTTTTACGTATCTTAAAAAAGTCGGTTGCTAAGAAGTGGCTAAATGACACTACAGAGGTTGTCAACGTCATAACACCGCATACAAAGACCCATCTACTCACCAGTCCACCTTTACAGCCTTGTTTACACCTTTGTACAGTGATGAACAGACACAGGGGTGAAACTGAAAATTATCTTTTATCTGGTAAAGTATTTAGTACTATTTTTATATGTAATCCAGTTTAATTCTCAGGTTTATCCTGCTGACAGCAAGAGACAGAGTGACACTTGTCTCATACAAACACATTGAGTGGACCTGCATCATATACCTGATTCACGCACCTGTCTGCCATCTGAATGTGGTACAAGATGACAATAGACACTTTGCAGCTGACAAATCTCACCTCACAGTACACATTAGTTCTGGGCTCTCTCACTTACCTGTGGTAAAGCAGTGTTAAGTTGTCTCTGCAGCGAGTCCCTTTCATGGCTCACTTCATGCAGTTTGCTCTGAGTTAAGCCCAGATTCTCCTGAGTCTCCCTCAGGGTCTCAAGAAGACGATCCCTCTCCTCCAGCATGGACACCATCAACGACTCAAAGTGACCCTCTGAGTCTGACTGCAGCGGTGAGCCAGAGCCCCGCCGACCACTGCCACCTCCTCCACCAGGCCCTTCAGTCTCACTGATGGTGGGCATCACCTCGCACATCATCTAAATATCGTTGAGAGAAGGGCCAGAAGAGACAGTGGGAGAAGAAACAGTTATTAAGCCGGGAAGGAGAGAAAAGGAAAAGCAGAGAGCTGTTAGCACAGACAGGAAGTGAACTACAACATTTCAGTATTAAGATATCTGATTTGAATGGCAGTGGACTAAATCCTCTCTCCCTACAGACACTTAAAAAAGGGTCAGCTCACGCAATGCTTCTCTGACAATCAAATTCAGCAAAACTGTCAGTGAAACAGTGAAAACAATTCACAGTGAGGCCTATGGACTATCCTGCATAACCCAGATTTTGTTTTTGGACGCTTTACTCTTAAGATTTCTTATTGAGAGTTAAAAACACATTTCACACCCACTAGTGCTTGCTCTTGTATTTGTTGGTCTCTCTCTGTAATACCTATTTTAAAGAGTATGTCTAGACTGCTCTATATGAAATGCTTGAATGACTGTTGTTGTGATATGCGCTATATAAATAAAATGAATTGAATGAAATGTAGCAGCAAAAGGGTCTCACCTCAAAACCAAAATCTATCTATCATTGACATCTCCTTTAATTTAACCAAAAACCAAACCAAATGTTTCCCCACAAATTTCTTTCTTCTGTCAAAGTCGGAACACAAATTACATTACTCCTGTGGAAGCAGAGCTGAGTTTGTATTGGTGGGGATTCCTCCCTGTGTCTGCCATAGCCAGAATTTGGACAAAGGTTTTCATTCATTCTCCTCTTTAACAGCCAACGTACACCAGAGAAAGTGTTAAGAAAAGATGGAGGAAAAAAATTTGACTGTAACTAAATAATTTTGCAGGAATACACACATCTTGTCTCAAATTTACCAGTTTAAAATACTGGGGCTTTACTGTAAATTTAAGAGGTTTTCATGTTCTATAGAAAGTCTACTTTTAACAGATTTGAGGTAAAATAGAAGGGAACAGAAGTTTAAAGGTGCACCTCTGAGGTGATTTAATCAGCATACTTTGCAGACACACAAGCATTGGCCATTACAACAGCTTATCGACTAAGCAGAAGGAAAACAGAGCCAAATCAGCTGAACCTGCTTACTGATTGTTACTAATGGTTAACCACCACTGGAATACAGAGTAAACGTCCACTGGTTCTGTTCAGAAAAGAACAGAGAGCCTTAAATCAATCATAGGCAACTAAGAAAGCCATGTTGTCTGAGGCTTGTTGAGTAATTCTGCATCTAACAACAGCTGGTCAGGAAGGTTCTGGGGAATTAGAGCCACTCTCCACACCAAGGGGCTTAGGTCCTGTAGACAGACTGCTAGAGAAAAAGCCAAGAATCATGTGAGCTGGATTTAACATACCTACAAGGAAAAACAATTTACAAATTGGAGCAAGTGGAACTTAGTGGCAGCTGCCCGAGCTACCCCCTTCATCTTATTCTTTGCATCACCTGAGATGCCAAAAGCCATTTGCTTTCAGAAAACCACCATATTCGGTTCAGTGCACTACACTCAACTGTGTTAAAGGGCTGGATCACGCTTGTTACATGCAAATTTATCAACCTGCCATCTTTAATTAACCACATATACAGACTGCGTGCTACTGGTAATGTTGCAAGGAGTAAAACTTAGCCTAACTCATCAAGAGAAAAATACAAACCAACGCTCCATATCCAGGTCAAGCCACTCAGGCTAAACAATGTTTATGAGGGGGAGGGTCACTCAGCATCCATGGGAGGAAGTGACAGATGGTGGGTCAAGTGTAAGTTAGCAGTGGACACGGCATACGTCAAAAAGTAAAGATGACAGACCAAGATCTGGAGGCAGGACACTTCAGACTTCAACTTTAAAGAGGGAAGGCTGGGGGCAACAGCACTTGTGGCTGGGTTGAGATGTATTTTGTGTAATTGTGAATACATTTGTACATATCAAACGAATCATATCTTAGATAAATCTGGCCTTGTAACATACTGTAATTACAGCATGATCGTGGAGTAAATGTACAGTTCAATCAGTGTTAATCACTGTGACCCAGACACACAACACATTTGAAAATATAATGAGCCATTGCTCACACAAAACTTTAACTTGTACCTCAAGTTTTTCAGGGTTCACATGCGTCTATAGCTCACCTTTGCGGAATAACGTTATTCCAACTGTTTTGACTTTGTAATCCACGTTATTTTTTTGATGCCGAGTAAACGTCAACAAAGTCCAGGTGTTCCAACTGTATGTGACAACCTTATCAAGCTTCACAAATACCTACAGTCATACAGAGGATTTAAATTCCATTCAGAGGCTGGGAAGTATTAAGGCTGTAAAAAAAAAAAAGCGTCGATGAAAAAAGGGATAATTTCCTAAAGGCCTCAAAGCGAAACCCACATAAAGTGAGCAGGGGGCAGTATTCCAAGTTTGGCCGGCTAACTTAACGGTTAGCAAGCTAGCATGAAGTAAGCTGGTGATTCGATGATTGCATATCTAGATTTTGGAAGTAAAGTGTCTATCTTTGCTTTTCAAAACAAACTCCCATCCTCGAAATTAAAGTTCAACTCGCCGAAAATAGAATTTCACAACAGGTAGACATGTGATGATACAGTTAGGTGACGTGGAAACAGCTGTAGCTTTGCTAGCGTTAGCTAATTTGAAGCAGAGTTCTTTGGCTTGAAGTCAGTTTAAACGTTAGCTACTAGCCAGCTAGGTAGCTAACGCTTGCTAGTTTCATCTACAAACTTAGCTCAGATAACGTCAGATAGTTAGCCTAAGGATAAGCTCTATTTTGTAAAAAAGTAAACAACGTGATAAAATATCTCATAGCTATTTATCTTACATTATCGAAAATTACTACAAAGAGATTTAAAATCCTGAAATAGGACTCCAAAGCGCTACTGAGATGATAAATCTATCATTAGCGCATCGGCTAACGTTAGCTTCCCGTAGATTCGGTGGAGTCGCGTCACCACATCACGGCTCGAAAACTTCCAGCCGACACTGAACGTTAGCGAGGTCTTTTGGTCCGTTTGGAAAATCCGACCCACGAATAAAAACGTATATTCCCTTCGTTTCCGTCTGAGGTTCTGGTGTCCTTTCGGTATTTCCACTAAAAAAGAGGTCCGTCCGTCGGTCCGGTCCTTCCCTGTCGCCACTGCCTGCCAGCTTCGGCAGTCGGGACAGCCAATGGTGGGCTCCGCGTCGCTAGCTCTGCTCATTAGCCTGGTAGTCCAAGGGAAGGGAGCGTGTCCCAGGTCGGCAACAGGAGGAAAGGGAAGAGCTGCAGCACTTTCCTCTCTCAGGTAAGAAGCCACAAAGAGAAGTTACAAGAGTAAAGTTTATGTATTCATTAAGTTTAAATAGCTGCAAGATTTTTTAATTTAATGGCCACAGGATGTCACAAAGGTGAACTGCATCCACCGTCTCTTCTGTCACATTCAGAATAATCATTTATGAAAATATATAATGTAGTCTGTTGATAAAATAAGATAAAATTACAATAGAATATGACTGAAAATAAAATCCTCCCTTTGAATTAACACTCAAATAATGACATGTTTTCTTAATTCACCCTGATAAATGTTAGTAAACAGAATTTGGGGCAGAATGGACTGATGGGTATTACACATAATATAACCTGTTGAGCAGTGTTACAGAAATTTAACCATTTCACTGAGTGACCTACATTCAGTTGCTGTAAATGAAATTGCTGATAAAACAGTATGATGTATGAAGAAGGTCTCACAATAAAGAGAATAGCTGCGCCATCTTGTGGTGCATCTACACAACAACACTTGTAATGCAGATTGTACAGAAATGAGATGTTTAAAAAATAGACGTTAACTTTTTATAACCTATTTTCTAATAATCCTCGGTGATCTCTCAGCCTCTCCAAGGTGACACATCACTGCTTTTCTCTGCTTTATATAGAATATCTCTTAGACTGTTGTTCAGACAAAACAAGTCATTTGAAGACCTCAGGTATTTTAGCCATTTTTCACCATTCACCATCAGGTGTGTAATTGAGCAAACAGTTTATCTGTTAATTAAGAGAATAATGGTCAGATTAAGCAGTGATGAAAATGACAATTTGTTGAAGCCCTAATCTCCATGGTGACCATCCTGGACCAAGGTAAAGAGCATTATGTGTTTGTGAACTTCTGATAGTTTTAGTCTTTAATTTATCAATAATACTGACCAATTTGACAACTTTTCTGTAAACCTTTATAGTTTATAACTCTCTGTTATGGATTATTGTGGTTGTGGTCACTCTGTTGTTTGCCGCATTGGTTAATTAGTTGTATATATGTTTACTGACAAAAACAGGTTCTGGTACACAAACTGTTTCTCTGAAATGTGATGTTCAGTAAATTTAATAATAACTTTAGTACTTGGGAACACTAATGAACAAAAGAACATATGTAATTGATTATGAGAAACAGGAGAAATGTTGTGTATGTCTGTGTGTGTAAGAGAGGAAAAAATATTTAGGACAAAAGCAACAATATATATACAACTATAATGTTTTATTGATCCATTAATTCCATATATCTGAAACCATTTTCATGTGATGATGACTGATTAGGACTACACATATCAATCAGGATACTTGTTTTAAATCACACTGTAATGCATGATAATAGAAGTCAATATAAAGCTATATGGGACACAGCAACTGAACAATCACCCAGAAGCTGCATTACTAGTTGATCATCCTCTCAGTGTTTAATGTCAAATCTTTTTTCTATGTTTTTAGTTGCACAGACAGATTTCCCCTAACTCCAGCATTTACTCTTTCAGCTTACACAGATACAGCTGCAGACATTTCAAAGGATGTTAATGAAGAATTGATTCATTTAAATGTGCACACAAAGAGATAAATCATCACCTAAATAAGAGATTCATGAACATCCAAAAATAATCAAATGAAAGGGTTATGTGTATTCAGAATTATTATTTATTATGAAAAACTGGATTTCTGCTCACACTGCTGTCTTAACTTTCAAATGCAGGCAAAGGTTGGTATTTGACCTTTGATATTTTGGCTCTGTACATGGCCACTCCACAGATCATGCCAACAGCTGCAAGAAGACATCCAGCAATGAACACCAGGTTCAGGTTCAGGTTGGTCACTGGAGGAAAGAGAAACACAATTTGAATTCACTCTAACTGGGACTCAAACAAGGCAAATACACTATTAAAAAATAAATGAATAAAACAATTCCTGTTTTCATACCTGTGACTCCGGTGCCCTCTGCCGATCTCCTCAAGCGCAGGGGACCCTGGGAAACAAAGTGATTTGCACTCTGGATGACAGCCTCTCTCTTTCGGCGGTGATGGCTGAGGTGACCGTTTGTCCTCGTGGAGTTGATGCATCCCTTCGAGCACCTGGTCTGGGAGTTTCCTGCCTCACACATCAGGACTGAACAGCTGATGTACACCTAAATGCATCAGGAAATGCCACATACAGAGACAAACCTCCACTTAATCTTCAGTTACTATGTCAAGTGGTGCTTCGGTTTCTTGCCAAACACCTCCACTCTCATATCTGTCTCTTAAACACAAAGCTACAACCATTAGCTAGTTAGCTTGGCTCAGACTGGAAACTGGGGAAAATAGGAAGTCCAGGAAGTTACAGGGTCTGGCCAAGAAACCATCACCACATAAAACTTCATTTTATTGTTGTTTTGAGATGTAACATGTTAAGAGATGAGCTTCAGGGGTGCACCAAGGGAGATTCTGTTCCTTTCATACAGAGCGAGGCAGGTTGTTTCCCCTGTTACCGGTCTTTATGCTAAGCTAACTGGCTACTGGTTGTACCTCTTTGTTTACTATAAAGACATGAGAGTAGAACTGATCAGCTCATCTAATTCAGAGGAAAGAAAAGAAAGCAAATAAGCATATTTATTACCTGATCGTGCAGTCCGATGAACTTGAAGGCCTCTATGCTGAACTTGAATTGATTCTCGTGGGAGGGAGAATGGATTTCAACAGTTGGGTCCACTTTACATCTAGTTAAAGCAAGAGAAAAAACATAAGAACATTTCCTCTGCACCTGCATATTTTCCAGCAGCTTTACAAATACTTTGTAATTTCCATTTGTTGCCACTAGAGGGTGTTTTCATACCCATTTTCAATGATGGAGTACGTTGGGCGGTAGTTGGGGTTGTCATATGGTGCAGCTCTGCAGGACTCCACAAACAGCTCAGTGTTGTTGACTGAAGAGGTGGCCTCTATCTGCATGTAGATCCTGCTCCCTAAGTCATACTCCAGAGGGTAGGAATTTGGATCAATCACCGTTTGGTACTGGCCATCAGGGTAGAACTCAAACCCATAGGTGAATGTGCCGAAGCCTCTTTCCCACACTGTGACATTCTTCCTGTGTGCTGTGAAGCTCAGTGACACATTTCCCCGTTTGGGGTACTTGCAGTAGAACTGCACTTCCAGCAGGTGCTTCCTGGTGATCAGATCTCTGTTGTTGTCAAACGTGGTGATTTCATTCTTGAAAATTAGGTTTTCATCGTCTTCCTGGAGAGTTAAAGGTTATAAATTTAGTCTTCAAGCAGCGAACGAAAACAGAAAGCAACCCAGTGTGTAATGAAATAAATGACGTTACCTCGATCTGAGTACCACAAGCGTTGAGGGGGACGACAGCGATGATGTGAGTGCTGTTAGAGTGTCTCTGGAGGCTGCAGGCAGTGTTGCTGGGATCACTGAGCCGCAGATGATCCTCATGGAGTCCAGAGAATGAAGATTTCTCAACCTCTACCCTCATTGTGGACTCACTGCAGATCACATGGGCTTTTACTGGAATGAGAAAGACATATATTTTTTTAAACCATAAAGGAAAAATAAATACACATTATGACTGAAAATGCAATATTTTCACATGAATATGGCCATATGGCCAATATTTGGCACTTGAGACATTTAGCAGGTAATGTATTTGGTGAAAGTTTGACACCATTACAGTTATAATTACACTACCAAATGTTGTCAGTAGCCCTGTGACTCACCTTGCTCCATCTTGACATCCACCAAAACACACCTCATCTCAGACTGATAGATGCCAGATCTGAAAGGCATTGGTGAACACAGATTTTGAGATATATTTTGAAAATGTAAATGAAGCCAACCATAGCCAGAAAGATAAGGTTACCAATTACAATCTAATGCCCTTTTATTCAGATTCAGGGAATATATCCTCATAGTCCACTAGCTGTTCCCTCTCTGTGCGTGCTGGAAAAAAATCTAGTGTTTCTACACAGTTCTGGCTCTAGAATTGGGATATAATTAAGTGGATCGGTGCGATCCATTCCAGCCAATCATGACATTGGTGCTCATGCACAGAAAGTGGGAGGGTACTGTTAGTAGATCGGTTTTTGTATGAACTTTAATGACATCAACAACCTCTTTAGTCTCATTTAGCCACTTATTAATTACTGCCTTTTTTAAGACACAAAAGCTTAAAAATGATGCTCAACCAGGCATAGGCCCACTAACAATCATGAACCCAGAGCCCATCCAACCACAACCAGCAGTAGAAAGGGCAAATCCGGGCACAGGAAAAGAGTGGGCAACCATCAACACAGACCTTGTCCAGCTAGAAACTGAACTACTCAAACTGTGCTAGTTCTGAGAAACGGTCTCGCCTGCTTTGCTTAGCTTGGCTGGAGCTAATGTTACACACACCCTAGGTGCTCCATTGTTGTTTGCTCTGTATTGTGCTATTTGTTCACACAACATTTGCAAGCACTTTTATAGACCTGAAGACAAAAGTTTGTGAGCACAGAGAGACTGATATATAATTTGAAATGCTATACCAGATGAAGTTACCTTTCTTGTTAGCTAAGCTACAAATCTACAGGCTGGTCACTGTAGTTCTGTAAAACAATATAAACCACTTTTGCTAGCTTTTATGGATGTGGATGCTGTGTTTGTGTGCATGTCGTTCCTTTGATGATGTTTTACATTATGTATGTTTTGCTTGAAAAAGCAGATCTGCTTGATTCTGCCCTTTTTCTACTCGGCCAGTTGTTGGTGTCGGTTTACATGGTGATGTGCATCCATGAGTTTGTGGGGCAGAGCTTCTGAAGGAGTACTGAATGGAGGGGAGTGTTTTGCTGCTGAGTTAGTTTGAATATTAACATATTATTTTTCTCCATGATGCCTTACTCTGCCTTTAAATCTAACTTTTGTTACACATTTGTTTCTTTTCATCTCTCTGGCTCAGCTACAACATGAGCAGTGCACTCTATCTTGTTGCTCAGAGGCGCTTTTTGCAAAACACCAAAACACCAAACTGTCAACTTCAGTTCAGCATTTAATATTGTAATCCTGGGCAAGCTGGTACTGAGGCTCCATAACCTGGGACTGTCCACATTGCTATGTTCCTGGATCAGGGACTTTCTCACTAACAGGCCTCAGGTGGTCACAATAGGGGACTGTACATCGTCCACATTGATCCTGAACACAGGTTTGCCACAGGGCTGTGTGCTCAGCCCAGCCCTATTCACGCTGTTCACATATGACTGTCTGGCGGATGACACCACTGTGGTGGGTCTCATATCGGACAATGGTGAGACCCACTATAGAGAGGAGATCCAGTGCCTGACACAATGGTGCTCAGCCAACAACCTCATCCCTGAACACCAGCAAGACCAAGGAGGTCATTGTGGATTACAGGAGGTCCAGGAAGACAGAACACGCTCCTCTCCTCATACTCAGGGAGGTGGTGGAGCTTGTGGATAACATCAAGTTCCTGGGTATCCACATCACATCTGATCTGAACTGGTCTCTGAACACATCCCACCCGGTGAAGAAAGCCCAACAAAGGCTCTTCTTCCTCAGGAAGTTGAAATGGGCTGGACTCTCCTCTCGGCTGCTCGCTAACTTCTGTAGAGCCAGAGTAGAGAGCATCCTCTGCCTCAGTGCAACAGTGTGGTACGGCAGCTGCATGGCAAAGGACAGGAAGGACCTAGCCCGGGTGGTGAGAACAGCACAAGGGATTGTAGGATGTCCACACCCAGATCTGGCATCAATATACACTGACTAGGTCAAGATGAAGGCCAGGTGTATTGCTGCAGATCCCACCCACCCGGGCAATGGACTGTTTGTACCGCTTCCTTCTGGGAAACGGTACATTAAGATAAAAACACGCACCACCAGACTGAAAGACAGTTTCTTCCCCAGAGCTGTCTCCCCCTGCAGACACACACACACAGACCACCGGACCCCCGCAGGCTCATACACACTCACACATCAGGCCATCAAGAAAGACTAGAACGTGCACTGTACTGCACTTTTTTACATTCCTCCATTGCACATATTATTTTATATTGTACATATCATTTTTATCTTATTTTGTTATATTTTATTATTCTTTTGCACATGAGTATAGTGTGTTTACAGTTGGTTTTTGTGTTTCTGTTTGTGCATTTTAAAGTACTGTGCCTTCTTCAAACCCGAAAGCTACCAACACAATTTTGTTATGTGTAAGCATAATGACAATAAAGAATTCTTAATCTTGATCTTCTTGAAATACCACTTACTGTGAACTCGGGGTGGCATGGTAGTGGTAATGCTGTGTGGTTTGACGACTGGTTACAGCAGACCTGCAAAATACATAAAAGGTTTAATTATGTTTTCTCACACACAAACTGATTTTCTCATAAAAGAAATTAACCAAAGGCTCACCCTGTCGCTGCTTCAACAGCAAAGCAGATTGGGAAATGATCTCCCACGTCATCTGAGACAGGTGTCCACCTGATGACAAACTCATTATGCGTGTTCCTATGCTTGCTGACATTCAGTGGCCCACTGATGATCATGTCATATATTCTGTGTGAAAACAAAGAAACCAGATATTTGTTATTATTGATTTTTTTCTTACTTGTTGAAACAATGACAATGTTTTGTCACCACAAGGCTTCACTGATCATGCTGGTTCTCACTTACACTGCATATGCAGCTTGTGCTTTGACTCTGATCTCCACTTCTTTGTTGGCCTCTGCTGCGATGCGTGCTCCATTGGGAGGTGTTGGGCTCACGAATTTCGGCAAGTACAGTCCTTCCTGGCATGAGGGAGCAGGTGGGTCCACTGAAGTAAAAAAAAAAGTATTTAAATACAAAGTGCAGTAAGTATCCTATAGCTATGAGTAAACTGCCACCACACCACTCTCTATGGATCAAAACTTTAAAGCTCTTGTACCCTGGCCACATCCTGTTATGTGAAAAATATAGTTAAAGGTGTAAATACTTACCGAGTAAAGAGAACTGTAAAGGTAGTTTACTGAGAGGAGCAGTGGTGGCAGACAGCTGTCTTGTGGTGGTAGTGTATTGTGGGGTGGATGTGGTTGTAGGTGCAGTTGTAGTTGTGGGTGCAGCTGTGGTTGTAGACCACCACCACCAAGGGAATGTCGTTGCAGGTGCAGTTGTAGTGGGTGCAGCTGTGGTTGTAGACCACCACCACCAAGGGGATGTCGTTGCAGGTGCAGTTGTAGTGGGTGCAGCTGTGGTTGTAGACCACCACCACCACCAAGAGGTTGTGGTTGCAGGTGCAGTTGTAGTTGTGGGTGCAGCTGTGGTTGTAGACCACCACCACCAAGGGGATGTCGTTGCAGGTGCAGTTGTAGTGGGTGCAGCTGTGGTTGTAGACCACCACCACCACCAAGAGGTTGTGGTTGCAGGTGCAGTTGTAGTTGTGGGTGCAGCTGTGGTTGTAGACCACCACCACCAAGGGGATGTCGTTGCAGGTGCAGTTGTAGTGGGTGCAGCTGTGGTTGTAGACCACCACCACCAAGGGGCTGTGGTGGAGATTTGTCTCTTTCTCCTCCTTCCAGTCAGTGGAGCCCTGTGGGATCTGGATCCATCTGTGTAGGCCAGAGTGATATGGCCTTGTGGGAAGTCCTCCACCACCATCTCAAATCCAAAAACACCGTAGTTGGCACTGGCGTAGTGGTAGTGTAATGTGCAAGAGCCCTATCAGTGGGAATATTCAGTAATTAAGAGAGGTGACGTATCAATCTGTACATATGCAGTGTATTAGGAAACTTATTTTTCAACTAACCTGATCTAATTGGAAGCCTGAGGGCTGGTTGCATGTGCTGCACTCTGTGCCTCTCATATTTCCATACCGGCATCGAACCTGGTCACCATCAGGATCAAAGGACATCAGCCTGTATGTCCGTGGGCAGTTCTGAGGAACTCTTCAATAGAAACATTGACATGGGTTGGTGACAGAGGTCAAATCAGCAGAGTTTAGAGCATTTATGTCTGTACAGAGGTGAACAGTTTCATGGTAACTGCAGGATACTTACCGGAGGAAAGGTAGAATGGCAATGTCTGGTGATCTGTTTGGTTGTCTGGTGTCAGATCTCGTTCCCAAATCCACAAAAGTCAGTAGATTCCAATCACTAACCCCGTTGCGTGTTGGGATCCAACAACAGCTGTATGCCCTGAGATGTGTGGAAACAACTCTATTGAAATACTGCACCTAACAACCTCTGTTCATGATAAGCAGCACCACAGCTGATACAGATGTGTGAAACTGAATTAAGATGATAAAACAAACTAAATGCTAAACAGCAGCAACAATATCTAAAAGATTAAAGAAAAAAAAAAGTCTACCTCCTTTGAAAAGGTTTGTCACTCTGGACAATAGCTGTAGTGACTGTTTCAGTTTCACACCATTCCCTGTTGTATTGTGGTGCACTGGTGCTCCTGTCAAGTACACCCCTCTGAGTACTGGTGGTATAGCCACAGTTGCCTGTGTAACAGTACCAGCGGTGAGAGTACTGACACCCATCAAAGGTTGACCTTTCCCGAATGTCCACCTGTGGAAAAAGATCAAATTAAGCAACAAAGTAGCTAAAGATGGTTGCTCTACTGAAATTTTCATTCAATCATTCAGTACTGCTATCTATTTTAATAAGATCTGTTTTGGTATCTTTTCACATAGAGAGCAATGTGAATGCAAGAGTGCAAAATACTTGCCCCGTATATAAAGGAGCTGAAGCTCCACCACAGCCAGGTGTGGACATATTTTTGGACAGTTGATGGGACAGTTTGAGGTCCTGCTGAGGATGCAAGTATTGCATCTGAGGAGGCAGAGGACCAACTATTGGGATCCTAGACTGACCTAGAGCAGCCTCTAACAGTCTGTGTGATTGTGATGCCTTTACTCCTAGTGTCAAAGCTCAGAAAAATTGACCTCCTAATGAAAAAAAAAAAAAATTGCTGCATAATATTCTGTTATATGTTCTGTGTGAAAGTATTCACAAAACAAATTTGAAAATATAAACTTACATGCAAATTAATCACATTAAAAAAGTGTGAAAAGACTTTATGTCCAAAATAATATAATATAAATAGTTTTTTTTTTTAATCATAAAATTAAATATACTGCAATATGTCAATGAAGTTACTCCTTGGATTTTGAGATGAATAAGGTCATGAAAAGGAGAATGAAAACCATGATAAGAAAATAATTATAATGAAGGTAAAATAAGACGGAAGAGAGAGAGAGAGACAGAAGTGAAAAAGCAATGCAACCTTGATTACAGTCAAAAGGTCATCCAGTTCCATAAACAATCAAGTTACCATCCAGTTTCTTCTAGAATGTCAGATACCCTAACCCCAACTTATCAAGTTTATTTTCTTGTATTTATTTATTTGCAAAATAGATAATCTTTCCAAAAATATGTTTTGTTGTCTGGTGTCAGATCCCTTTACACCACTTGGAAACTCCACAGCATTCTTCTTTTTTACATGAACAGAATAATAATTAAAAAAAACTATTTCACATCTTTTACAGTTTGAATTCCTAAAGCCAGACATAAAGAAATCTAGATATACTGGTTTTGTACATATTGCACTTAAAACTCATACTGAGGTTGGATAGGCATCTGCTGTATATATATGCAAAATAACTTCAGGCACTAATGAAATATAAACTTGACTTTTCTCACTTTTTTTTAGATTCTGACTGCTAACAATACTTGATTAACTTTCTGTAGCCATTTCAGATGCTTAACAAGATAACAAGACAAAAACTTAAAACAGACTGAAAAGAGTAGAAACTGAAACTGAAATAACGTAAAATTCAGAATATCAGAATAATAAAGCCCATACAAAACTAAAACAACTGCAATAATAATAATAATAATGAAGTGATAAGACAGGACATGATGAAAATACAACACATTTCTGTCACCAGGGAAAACACATTCACACATTATCTATGATATTTCTAATGATCATCATCATATCTCTCACCCTAAATGATCCATCAGGGGTTCTTCCTTTGTAGCTATGGGTCACACTTCCCCCATAGTTATGTGATGCAGACACCAGTGAAACCAGGAGCAGCTGAAGCAGGATCACCAGTGTCGAAGCCATGATGTCCAGAACTCACCTCTGTCTCCAGGTTCTCTTCTGCTCACATCCACCTGCAGCATCTTTATATACACCTCTCTGCCTGCTGGAGAAGCTGGACAATCGTGCCAAGTTTAATGGCATGTGCACTATGTTTGAGAACAATAGGCCTGGCTGCAAAACTGGTTCCAATGAACAAACATGCCTTGCTTTAAAACAAACTTTGTTTTTGGAAAACTTTTTTTTTTTCAGTTCAGAGAAAACATTCACAAATGAAGCAAGGGAATTGAAGCCTAAGCATTGCATATGACATTATTTTTCATTGCACAGTATGTTGTGCACAGTTTTAACTCTAATAATTTTAAAGACAAATTTAAATTGACATGATTGCATTGAGATATATGTAAATAAATTCTTGTGGGTGAATTTGAATGCAATGCAATGTATTGTCAGCTTTTTATTCTTCAAATAAAACTCATGTCAGCATAACATTTTACTACCATATTTTAACTACCACATCAGTGAAATTAAATTAATAATTCAGAATTAATATTATATTAATATTAATAACACACCTTCCTCCTATTATAGCAACAAGCCTTTCCATACCTCTTTCCACAGTACAATGACATTGTGCAACAAAGCAGAGATATTTTCCTTTCTGTTTCTTTTTTTTCTCTCAGCAGCATTACTTACATATGACCAGGCACCATATTTGTTATTATTTGCGCACACATACAACAATCCCTTTCATGCATGAATTACAAGAGAAAGGATCCAGATCCTTATGTTATTGAAAACTGTGCTAAAATTGACATCCATTTCCATTTTTTCTCAACTACTCTAACCAATACAGTCCCTGTTTGGAAAGCAGAGTAGTCTACAGTTTGTTTCTGTTGAAGGTGGAATTTAAAGAATTATGTATATTGTTGTTAATTGTCTGTTAAATTATAACATAAGATAATTAAATTTAATTTTGTTCCTGCCCTTCAGATATGACCCACAATAGCATGCTAGCCTTAGGAGGCATTCCAGAGCCTCATCATCATAGTAGGAATAATAGACACGCAGTTAACATTGTAAAACGGTCTCATACAGGAGCTTTGCTGTCATGATTATGGAATGATCTCTAGTTGGTTAGGTTTAGGCATAAAAAGCACCAGGTTAGGTTTAGGAAAAGATTGTGGTTTTGGCTGAAACTACTTAAAACAATACCTATCATGTTCAAATGGGAATCAAACTCAAGTCCCTTGTGTGAAAGTCCCTGGGTTTAACCATCCACTCCAACCTCATCCTACCGCAGACTTTTTTGCTCTTCTATGATATCTACTTGATAGATTCCATGATTACTACGGCCCCTAGATGTTGTAGATGTTGCGTAACAAGAAGTCTTAACTATGGGCTTTAATAAGGGACATATATCCACAAGTGGTTTAGAGAACTCAACAACTCATGATAAACTAACCTAAAATGGCGTAATGAAATTCTCCATCCACATATGTGGACACATGCATGAAAGGGTTAAAACTAAATAACAGCATATACAGTGGACCTCCTCTCAACTCAACTGAAGACAAATGAATTCAAATGAATACATGATTTAGCAAAACATAAAGACAATAAATGACACTAAGGCCACAAAAAAAATGGAATACTTAAAACAATTCAATAGCTTACATACAGAACAACATACAGAATAACGTCTGTATGTGAGCTCAGCATTTCCTTGCTGTGGATGGAGTTTGCTCAGTTTGGATGCTGGTAGCAGTCATTTTTGCTGGTGTGAGTTGAAAGATGTGTGACAGCAGGATTAATCATCTCAGTATGATTGTATGATGACAGGTATACACTATCTAATTAATTGTAATCACTCTGAGATGAATAGTCCTGTTGTCACACAGACACACCCTTCTCACTGTCAATCTACACTAAGTGCAGTTTGTACATGTAAAAGCTGAAGAGTTTCAGTTTTGATTACTACTAAGCTTAACAAACATTAAGGCCACTATGAACATTAACAAATGCAGATGTTTCCATACCATCAAAACACCACATGAGGGATTATATTATTATCATTTTATTTATATTATTTATTTGGAGTTCTGTGGACTTTGAGAGTACATCCATACTAAGACTTTTTCTCTCCATTTCAGTCCAGAATAAAAAGACATTTTGTTGCCCAAAACTGTTTCCAGGGTGTTTAAATCTTAGGGGCTGTGTGCCATCTTTGTGTCATCTCTAAATTTGTCAGTGATCATCTTTTTAAATGTAGATTTAGTCAGTCATCGAGCAGACGTGTTCTGCTGACTTGATTAGTTGAACAATGGTTGGGCGATGCCTGTCAGACAAGTGTGTGAGTGTATGAGAGGAATGCTAAAGAATACTTTTAGTTTCATAATGAATAATAAAGCCCATTACTTTTCAGGCTATTATTTCATTTACCATCAAAACATCCACACACTCGTTAAATCATATGTTTTACCTACAATGAAGCAGAGCTAACTTTTAATTAATTCAGACCTCAGCTTTTCTCTGCTCCTGTAAATGATGCAAACGATGACTGTCACAGTCACCAAAACCGGTGGCCGACATCAGAAACTGTAGTGTCAACTTTTTCAAAGAATCCACCAAAAACATGTCCCACTCCTGCTCTAAATGGCATAAAACATGCTCCTGAGTGACTTTGAGGTGAAAAATTTGGACCTGAAATTTTGACATTTTTAAACGATGACCCGCCGCCTGTCGCGGTCACCAAGCCCGTGAAAGAAGAATCCTTCGGCTTTGCTATGAAACTTCTGTTCCTGCCAGTGCAACTGAGTAGAGTGAATGCTTTCAGTTTATTCAACAAGTAGCAAAGTAATCAATTAAAACACAGATCATTGCAGTTTTAAACTTGAAGAACTTTAGTGAATAAAAGGCCTTATGCACCACGAAGCACAAAGCACTCAGCTAGCAGGTGAGGTGACATTCTTGCAATGGTAAAAACTACATTGGTCAAACAGTATTCATTCAACAATAACATGCCCTCCTACTGCTGTAACAACCAGCCTGTCTGCATTACTCTACAGTTCACTGATACTGTGCACTAAAGGCGGATCTACTATGCATTTTGTTTGTGTTTTTCTGTGTTTGAAATTAAAGCAGCAGCACTGTGGACATTCACCTTTCAGCAACAACTGCATAAGATGCAAAGGTCTTAAAATATAAAAAGGGACAAGAGCTAAATTACATAAGCTAAAATAGAATAATTGGTATTATTACTAATTGGTGCTGCTGTCATTGCTGCTGTTACTACTGATGACACTCTTACACCTATGGGTATCACTATTATTATTATCATTACTAGGGGCTTTGTTTCCATGTGATTAATTTGTACGTCAATTAATTTTGTTGTTTTGTTGTTTTTGTTATAATTGTTATAATTTTGTATTGTATATTCCTGTTGCGCTGTACGTGATAAGACCTTTACCATAAACTGGTAATACACAGATTGTGAAAACTGTGATGACACTGCCGTACTCCACTGGCTGTGTTTGTGCTGCAGACTCATCAAGTTACATCAAGTTTCTGGCCTGGCATGCATACTACTGCATGTAAAATCAAAGAACTTTTTTCAAACGCAAAGGAAAAAAAAAATAGTTTTTAAAAAAAAAACTGTCTGTCATGTAAATGAGGCTTTAAATGCTCAGCTACAGAACTTGGAGGTTTGACCAGCTTGACCGGCGACTTAACTTTACTCAGGTCAAAGGGTCAGGAGAGTTTTGATGTAGCATTTCTTGGCAGCAACTGGTTGTGCAACTTAACCCTACCTCCCCCACACTGCTGTTACTAAAACTAATGTTGATCTCTCCTGTCACCACAACAACCCTCCTTTTCTGTCATGAGATGGTATCATCTGTTTTGTTTGTCTGCACATATCTCATTGATACAGTTGGTTTCTGTTTCTTGTTTTGAGGGTTTTATTGTGCTCCCTGCAGAATCTCAACAGCAGCCTTAAGAATAAATAGTGCATGACCATATGGCTCAAGTGTGTTAGTGACTATTTGTTTAAACAGATCTGGTGTGATAATACGTCTCTTTTTAGCTTTAAAGAAAAGTCAGTACTCTTATTCTCATCTGTCTCTTCCACTGTACATAACTACCATGTTTATTTTATTTAGTATATACAGTCTGTACTGTGCTTTTTCACACAAATACTACATTTCTGCACAATAAGTACATTGTATATACCTTTTTATTTGGATTAATTGTATAATTTATTTATGCCTTCACACTTTGTATCAATATTTTTTTTTATCTGCTCAGATTTTATTTCTTTGCATTTACTGACATTGCACTGATATCCTGAGAGCAGGAACCAGGACATGTTTTTTTAAAAAACCACATGGCTCTAAAGAAGACCTCACACTGTCCTGTCTTTTCTAATATGATTTTTGTAATAAATGTTTTGTTCTCTGTTGTAAGTTTCTTCTTGGTGGCTGCCAGAAACATCCGTGCAATGCATGAGTAAACAGCAGGTGGAGCACAGTCCTACTTTTAATTTCTTTTCTTTGTTATTGAGGATTCGGCACCCATCTATACAAACTGGGGTCAAATGTGTTGATTCATTACTCCACCTTGAGAGTAGCATTCCATCCATAAGTCAGGGTTCTTCTTTAATCCACGAAAACTAGGGCAAAGACAAAACAAACTGGGTCTATTCAGACTGAGACAAAATCAATCAATATTTTGAGCTTCAGTCCACAGACTCGGGTTGTAAAATGTCTACACTGTTTTTTTTAATGGATTAATTCTAGGGATTTGCATTCCAGGAAGTCTTCAACCTATAAATGGAAGGTTTCAGGTAACAAAGCTGTGCTTAACATGCATCCACTTCCAGTCAGTCTAAGGCTTATCAACCTAAATCTACAAGGAAGTAAATACAAACATACCGCTGATTCTAATAAGCTTATCAGCGATCAAGTGTCTATTCACATGAAATGAAAGCGACATGAAACCTGAATACATGAGATTATCTGGATATAAGAAGTGTAAGGTCAGGTCATGGTTCAGTTCACCTGAATATTTAACACACAGATTGTAAGACAAGCTAAAGGAGCCCATACTCATCTGATAATCGATATTTTCTTATCTGTTTGCTGACGATAGGGTTGATGAAAAGGAAAAGCAGGAATACACAGTTGATATACATGGAAAATTATTCCTGCATATCTGACAGAAAAAACTCCAACAAGGAAATTAGGACTAATTGTGGATTTCTTCTGGTGGTTATAATGAAATATGTTTTTCCTGAAAAAGACACAAGATTTGTATCCGTTTCATCTTGTGAATGTGGAACATGTATTATTATATTATATATATAATACATGTATATATGTGTGTGTATATATGTTATATGTATATATATATATATATATAATATATATATATATATATATATATATGTTTATGATGGTTGCCAGGTAAAGGCTGCCAGGTTTTGAAGTTTTTTTGTATTTAATGTATTTATATGCTGCATGCTCCATTCAGTATTTTTCAATGGCACAGCAGTTCTTCCTTCCTCATCCATGTGAATTTTTAATAGATAGAACACATAACACAGAAATTTATAATACATTATCAGTAGTGTCGACAAGAAATCAAAACACTCAAACCATAAACAGAAAACTGCAGAGGAACCTTACTTAATGGAGCAGCTGATGGATGGTGGGCCTCAGGGTCAGTGTTGTGGGCTGAGCTGTTGTTGTTGTTGTTGTTGTAGCTGATGTAGGTATATGACAGAGTGCAGGAACTGTGGCAGAAAGAAGGAAAAAATAGGACCATCATTTTCAGTGTCTAGGAAAACTTAAGTCATAGCTCATGTTTCAGACCTTCATGTTTCTGCCCCAGCCACTTGAAATAGTCTGAAAAAGAAATTTAAATTGAGGAATTTGACATCTCTGGTTGAATTCAAGACTAATGTAAATTCTACAGTAAATAACTCCTTCACTAATTGTTGTCTATGTTCCCCTTTTAAGAAAAGTTTCCAGACTCTTATGTGGTTAAATAAAATCAATAAACAAATCTATTTTGTACAGTTATTTAAGTAGATTACAATTAAATGTCACATACAGAAAATCAGAATATATTATGGTGGGTTTTTTTAAATAGTGTATGGTATTTTCCACCAGACCAAACTGATGCCAAGATCCACCTTGATTCATGCCAGGAGTGGCAAGTTTCACCACCTCAGTTGACAGATGATGCAATGACAAAAAGGTTTTAAAAAAACATTTTGATTGATGATGAGTAAAAAATGAACCCATGACTAGATTACTACTGTAGACCTGCATGCTCCATCAGTGCACACCAGTGATAAATGTTCTCCGAGACTACGGTGGGAAAATCTGCTAAACAAGCTGTTTACTGATGATACCCGCTGCTGATTTAAACCTGTGATGCTGCTGTGACAGTCTTGATGTTGTTGGCCTCTTTCAGATTCAACCTCAGATAAGATGGAGATTATCAGTACATTATCACCTTTGTGACATTCCTGCATGTCACATGAAACATTCAGGTGTGGGAAACAGCTCGTGCTCTACTGAAGGTGACGCAGCTCTGGTCTGACAGCACCTTGAGAAAAGATGGGAGAGGTATGAATGAGAGGGGATGGAAGGAGAGAAGGGAGGAAGAATGGATGTGAATAGGGACAGGCAGAGGGAGGGATGAGGGTGGGTTGAGAAAACAGAGACAAACATGACAGGATGGGTTGATGAAAGAAGGGCGGAACAAAACGACTTGAAGACTTTATTTTCTACTGTATTTGAGTTATACACATAAGTGCAAGCAAGCATTAACTTAGAATCACCAAAACAAGAAAGCACTTCCAGGGAGTGGCACAATTAATTAATTGCAGACAATGTGCAGCTGATGAATGGTTAAATACATCAGATAGACTGGAATTTTGCATATGAGGTGAGACCAAAAAAAAAAAAAGAATTTGATTCTGTTATATTTGTCACAGATGGTAAAATGTGGTAAGGTACGATTTGGTGAATTTTAATTATGGACCCATTTTCAGAAAATTGTTGGATAGCTCATTCTGGAAATTATTTTTGTTGAGACCTGATTTTTATTTATTTATTTTGTATGACTGAAGAGAAATTTAAAAATCATGTCTTGAGGTCATGGATGAAACTTGGAAACCTGCTCACCACTGGCAACGATTTGTGCCGTCTGATTTAATTACCACAGTGTTTACTACAGTCTGCCAAGCCTTGTCAGATAATTGCAGTGCGAGCTGAAAGTATGCCAAACAGCAAGAATATCACTGTCAGACAAAGAAACATTGTTCTGACTGTTAAACAAATCACTGGCATATAAAAGAATGGCAGCTTTTGAAAGTATAAAGGACTTTTTCTATTTGACAGTTATTGAGACCACTATGAGCCTTAGAAATGGATTCATGCCCTTACCCTGATTACATCTCGCCACAGTTTTACCACAGAGAGTTCCCTGGACTTCATGGTTTGGTTTTTGTCTTGATGCAGTATGAACTATGCAACATTCCATACACAGGTGTTTTAATTCAACTTGACAGGTCTAATCAAGTTCCAGACACATGATAATTAAAAAAAAAAACAAAAACAGGATGTAGTGTAAACTGAAAAATTGATCAATTTATGATTAAATCTACAACACAATAAAGTGTGCAAAACGCAAAGGGGTCTGAATACTTCTTGATGCCACTGTACATCATTACATTACTTATGTTAATTAATTTTAGGGTCACTCAGTGTCAAATCAGACAGAAACCAAGAAAGTTGTTGCAGCACCATCTCAGATTTTGTTCATGGTTTGGGTTCCAGAACTAATGCTTATAAAATATTTTTGTTCAGTTCCAATGTTTTTATAGTTTTTTGGTTTTACACTTTAAGGTGTTTGATGATAAAACCTGGGAAGCAATGTTTGGGCAATTCTGTGAATATTCTCATTCATCCAGGTCATAGTTATACAAGGAAAGGTTTAATCGAAAGCCTTCCATTATCCATTCCTTGGATAATGTTTGGGCATTAATATCTTGAGAAGTATTATTCCTAGCTTCACCAAACTTTGCAGGATGGACAACAAACCTGTTCTCATTAAAAGTTTGAATTGCTGCCTGCTGATTTTCTGTAAGGCCCTAGATTTAGAAAAAGACAGTGTGGTGGAAATAGGCTTCCATATAAAACAATGCCTTTAACTGTGTATTTATCTATGAAGGTAACATGGAAGGACACTGGTACTTTGTTCACTAAATAAACAAACGTTAAGATGGCTTGGTGAAGCTGGGAATAATACTTAAAGATCCAGATAAGAGAAAGTATTAAAAGTGAAATAACATCAAAGGCTGAAAAAACATAAAAACATAAGACTTGACATATTTCATAGGCCTCTGCATTAGATTAGGACAACAACCTTATCTGATTGGACATGGAATGACCATGTAGCCATCTCTAACAATACAACGCAGTAAAACTAGTTGTGCTTCATGCTTTATACTATCAGTAAATGAGATAACATTTCCTCTCAGCAGAATATATAAGATGCACTGCTCGTGTTGAGGATGGAGCACTTGGCAAGATGGCATCTCTAACACTGCTGCTGCTGAATCTGCTACTTATGGCCTCAGCTGCATCTGCATGGCACTATTCTTACTACAGATACTATGGAGGCTCAGTGACCTTCAACCCAAAAGGAACAAATTCAGACGGGTCTTATGTGGTAAGATGATAACTTCCTTCCTTTGCTGGCTTGAAGGTTCAACAAATTGTGTGTTAATTTTGACAAAGAACATTGTGAAAAAGCAGAATATATCTGTTTACATCTACATGTCTGAATATGAACATGAATATGATTCATACTAACTGTGAGGGTAAATTTAAAAGAAGGGTTTATTTCAGAACCACACGTGTTTAGGAGAGAGAATCCATTCCCCAGATCAGCCAGTGGAGGTGGATTCTTCACCAGTGTTGTGCTAAACTTATAAGATCATATCATAATATCAGTCATAATTAGACTGATGTCCTTACAGGTGGAACTTCGCAACAAGCAAACCTCGATCAACTGCTACCAGAATAGCTACACTTGTTCCTCTGGTAACTGTGGGTCCCAGGTCCAGACTACCACCACACGAACTGCCAGCAATTCCTATGGTTTCAACTGGTGTGAGTACGAGGTGGTGACAAAAAGAAAACTCAACATCAATCGACCCTTTGAGATTAGGTGAGACACTACTTGTGTGACAGGATCGACCTTGATTTACACACTGTGTACATAAAAGTGAGCACATCAGTGGAACAAAGAAACATGATGCTCAATAAATGAACATGCTTAGATCAATAATCAAAACACTGCATCCAGTTTTTTTGCTGATTTGTTTTGCTGGCTGATAGATGATAAGTCCAGTACTGTCCATCCTGTTCAGGAAGCAGAGTGTAAAGTAAATAAGTAAATTTACTCAAGTACTGTGCAGTAGCACTGTTTTAAGATTCTTTACTTTACATTTCCTGCCAATTTATACTTCTACTCCATTAGAAAAAATTTACTTTTTACTCCACTACATTTATTTGATAGTGTTAGTTATTTGATATTTTTTGAGATTATTCATTAAAAAAAGTCTGTAATATATTCATAAAATACAATTAAATGTTAAATATTAAACCAGATGATCCCAACCTTTTCGAAACGACCAACAACCAAAGCAGGATGGGCCCTTGTCACATTTCTGATGTCTGTGGGTTGTTAGCAGCAGATGCCAATCATTCAACATACTCTTCCATTTTACTGGATTTAACCTGTCTGTTCTTCTCGACGTTCAGAGCTCATATCCGCCTTGTTCACTGACTGTACCATTACACACTGATACTGAAAATATTGCATCAGAATCATCATTGCTCTGATATTTCTTCAAACAGATACCCCACTTACTTTTAAAGCTGTTTTTGTATTTACTGACAAAGGCATCTTTCTATTTTCCATCTATTAGAATTCTTGCTCCCTAACGTATACATACACAAGTACAACTGGAATTCAGCCATTTGAGCTGATGGTGGAGGACTTTCCCAACACCCACATTACACTGTCCTACTCTGATGGATCCTACACAACAAAGCGACCACTCTCAGTGGGAAGGCGTAAACGTCAACTATCAACCACCACCACAGCTGCACCAACATTATGTTATCAATAAAGAGAATTTCTATTTGACTCAGCAGCAGAAGCAGGATTTTCAGCTTATGTGGTTTATTACTTGATAGTAAGTTTAAATCTTTGACATCTACCCTGACCATTTCATCACAATAACAAGTAAATGTTACATATTTTACATTACTTAGAGGCCATTGTGACATGCAATGAAACAACAATAAAGGTAGAAGTGGAGAAGTCCTACCTCATCAGACGCAACGAGGACAACTTGCATCTGAATGACTTCACAGATCCTGCCTGCAACCTGACAAGGCTCTCCAACACAACCCACCTGGTGGCTGTCATGTCACTGAACACCTGTGGGACCCTTGTAGAGGTACAGCACACAAAACAATATGGCGGTTCCAGACCTCTGATCATTGGCAACATCTGTGTTATGTTATCTTCCGTAATGAACAGCATGTCAGAAATGCTCAAAGAAGTCCAATGATTCCCACTCTGTCACCAAGCTACCACAAATACACAAAATCACAGCACTAGCTGGAGAAGCTGTCAGCCCCTGGATATCTATACATCCTAAACCTAGTGAAGTCATAAATATTTGTGACTGTTTTTGTCATCTGGTGGCAACAAAGCTGAGAGCACCAAAGCCTGTTCAACTTGTCAGTATTTTTTAGTTAAACTACTTAACTATAAATAGAGGAATCTGATCCATCTGTCTCTCTGTATTTCAAACTGCACTAGACTGTCTGCACTGAACATGTCACAATTTCCCTGTTGACTTGTAGTATACAGAAGTCTGATTTAACTGCTAACTATTGTGCCCTTTCAAAGTGACTTCATTTATTTCTCTTACACTTTCAGGAGGATGACGATAACATCATTTTCAAGAACGAGATCACATCTGCTGACACAACTCAAATCATTTCCAGGCAACATGATGTTGAGATCGCATTTCAGTGTGCCTATCCAAAGCGAACCAACCTTACCCTGGGATTCACGCACAAAAACCCCTATGCCTTCACAGAGAAAGGCTTTGGTGCCTTCACCTTTGACTTTGAATTCTTTGAGAGCCAGCGATTCAGGAAACAAGTTGATGCCAACACCTACCCAGTGGAAGTGTATCTCAAACAAATGATATTCATGCAGATCAAAGCAACCACCTCCATCCCCAACACAGAGCTGTTTGTGGAGTCTTGCAGGGCAACTCCCTATGACAACCCCAACTCTCGAATCAGCTACACCATCATCCAAAATGGGTAGGTGTATACAATGACATGCCTTTCATGTTGTACCTGCACACACATTTATATTATAAATGCAACTTTTCTGTGACAATTGGTTAATCTCATGTAACTGTATTTTCTCAGGTGCGTGAAGGACAAGACAGTGCAGATTTATCCCAGTTCCAAGTCTCAGTTCAGATTTGGAATGGAGGCTTTTGAATTCATCGGTGCTCATGAGCAGGTGAAGTTTATTTAAAACACAAATACATTTATATATTATATCAGATAGTCACATGAATCACACAGTCCATATTATAATAGACACTGTAAATTCAATATTATAAATAAATTACAGAATGTACAAACCACTATTTACAACTTCACCTTCATGTGTCTGTAGGTGTACATTACCTGTTCAGTCATTCTGTGTGAGACTGGCATTCCTGGAACCAGGTGCTCTCAGGGATGCATCCAATCCAACTCAGGGAATCATCGCAGCAAAAGAGAAGCTGTGGCTCAGACTAGCAGGCACTCCATTTCCCAGGGACCTTTGCATCTGGCTAAAGTGTCTGACAGCCAAGGTGAGTGTGAATATAAATGCAGTTACCAGTTCATAAGGTACACCTAGGCAGAGGTAATGCAGTGTCCAACAGTCCAGAGACAGAGGGGTGTTGATTCAATTCAGATTAATCCAAACAGTTACCAACTATTTAAACTGACCTCACATATAAATACATAATATTATTCAATTGTACCTTAAGTTTCTTTGTTTCTTCTGTTTCAGTGTCTGGCCCAAGCCTGAATCTGGGCATGAACCTGGTCTTCATTGTTGGCTGCCTCCTGGTCTGTGGAGTGGTCATTTACCGAACAAAGAGGTCCAAGGCTAAATACCAACCCCTGCCAACCTCTGAAACAGACCGAAGACAGAGATCCCTTTTTAGTCCACTCAGATGATGAAAGAGATTCTCAGCTACAGTCATTGTTTGTTTTTTTTTTTCAGGGTATTGATGGTTTGAGCATGAAGTGTCTCTATGGTCTCTATTCAGCTCTTTGGCTCTTTGGTTTTGAAAACTGAATATGAATATCTACAAACTTCTTGTTAAACAGTTATGAATATTACTTGCAGAGGTGGAGGAAAACATTTTAGTCACTTGATATGAGGCTGAGTATCAATTTGCCAATGAAGTATGATCCAAATTTGTCAAGTATTTAATTTATTGACAAAGTTTGTTTTTTACTTATTGTGCATCATTATCTGCCTACAGTGTCATTACAACCTGAACTGCCTATACTTCTACCTGTTTTAATGATTATTAATTTTTCATTTATATGTATTGTGAAAATAACAACATAATCACAAATAAATCAAGAATAAAACTTGACTTTGTATGCTCTTGTCTTGTCTGAATCATTCAGAGCCCAACTTTTGTCTAGGTTTGATCAGTTAATCAAAAATTAATCTGTGATAGATAAATATTTTGTTGTCCATAATCAATTTTTTGTTACCATTTTAGCACAGATGTTTAACTGGTGAAAATTGCTGTGACACATATTTTACATTATGTGAACAACTTAAAATTCAAGTCAGACACAAAAATCTAACCAGCGATTTTTATTGTGAACCCTGCAGCATCCTGTCCATGTAAAATTATGTGGATTCATGCTGTGTTAACATAAGATGCTGCCAAATTCAATCTGAAGAAGCTTCATAATGGAAACAATTGTTGCTACGTGTCTGATAATAAGGATGTTTTCCTTTGGATCAAACCACAAAAATCACTCATTCATCACTCACCACTTCTCATCACTCAGGATACTTGTGTCAGAGCTGAATGCTTTAATATCAGTGATGGATTATGATATATGTGTTCTGCTTCCCTTCATGCCAATCATTTCACAAGGAGGAAATGATTTACTATAATATCTGAGGCAGTCAGCTAATCTGACATGTGCAAGAATGTTTGCCAGAGACTCCAGACTTTCTGCTCAACAAAACGCATCTGGGCCAACATAATGTGTTTCCTTCATTGCAATTTTTTCCATGTTTGCCTTTATTATTGGCTACAGTTTGAGACTGGGAAGAATTGGGAGATATGCATGTTATAGTGCACGTCTTTAAATAAATATTGATCAAAGGAATATCACAGAAAATGTGTGATGCCACTGGACTTGCCCTTTGGTTTTGTAGGCATTTATCTTCTCATCAAAGAGGTTTCTGCAGTTCTGCTGACTGATTGGGAGTTAAATTCACTCAAACCTTGATGTCAGTTTCATGAGATTAAAGTTCAAACTCAAAGATCAGAAGAACTGAAAAAGCCTCCTCCTTCGTGACTCTGGTTTTGGTTGTATTTGAAAATTATTATTTCCTGTGACTTTTGTTGTTTCTGTTTCATTATAGAAATTATCCTCCTGTTGTGTCTTTTGTGCTTTCAGTTCGTCTTAGTTTGGTATTCTTTCTCCTTGCGTTTGTGTCTTGTTCACTTTCTATTTTGGAAATTATTTGTTTATTATTTATTTATTTGCCTTCTTGTTTTCTGTCTCACCTGTGTCTCATTAGTTCATTAGACCCTGTGTGTATATATATTCTCGTGCTTGCCCTCTTGAGTTGCCACAGTATTATGTTATGTTTTGTGAGAGAATGTTCTTGTGTACTCCTGTGTCCCTGGTATTTCCAATCATTTTCTCAAGAACTTTGATTTGTTGGAATTTTCTCCTGTTCTTCTGACAATGAGTAGACAGGTAGAACTGTGGATTTGGATTTCACTCTAGACCAATGCTGCAGACTGACAAGAATAAAGACAAATATCAAGGTAAAAAAAAATCCAGGGCCAATCTTTGACAATACTAGTTGGATGGTCTACGCAACCAATGATTGGCAAAAAACAAACAAACAAAAAAAATGCACAAAGACACACCCAAAATCTTCTCACAAACTGAATCTTTCATGCCCCGAACAGGTGCATCTCAAGAAATCTGAAAAAAATCTAACCTAATTCTTAACTGAGTCCCTAACTGTAATATAGTTTGATCTTTGATCAAGTCTCTGAATACTGATGATTTTTAGTAAGCTTATAATGCGTGAGGCTGCTGAGCCAAATCCATCATGTCACCACCTGAGTCTGCACAATGTGCTGTCGTGCTGTGTCATGGGAAACTTTCATTGTTTCACCTGCAGGTTTACTGAGAGCAGATCATCTTTCTCTTAAATCACAGCTGGAATGTGCCCAGATAAACAGAACAAGTGACCTAACATCAACTTCTAGTTAATCACAAGTAATTATCAGTGATTATCTTGTGATAACTGGTTGTTCTTGTGAAAAGCTGAATAATCTGAAAATCTTTGTGTTCACACAGTAAATACCTCATGACTGCAACAGGTCAAAGAATCAAATAAACTGAAAGATAAAAATGTCTTCCACCCGTTTAATAATTTGACTTGATAAAATCATTTGCTTTGCTAGCCTCGGCCTGTCTCAATTATATTTACCTCTGGAGCTCCTCAAGCATTAGCTTCTCTCCCAGATTCAGCCAGATACTGCAATGGAAATACAGACATAAATGAATGCAAATACATGTGTTATATCAGACAGGAATTTGAGTTCAACAAAATCAAATCCTGACCCATTAAATGTCAGTATCACTAATTCGATGCTTAATGTGAACAGTAATGTGTGTGGTGAATTTTTACTCCACTGTTTAAAACTGCAATAACTTTTTAAACACAATATTCACTTATCATCAAGTTGATATGGTGAACTTGTTAATAAATAATTGCTTATCTACACACCCAGCAGTTATGGACATTATGAGTGGTAAGAGTGAACCAGAACAGTAAAGCTGTGGTGGATGGATAAATAATGAGTGCTATAAACCTGAGAGGAGCTGCAGATTTATAAAATGGTCGCTTTAATATATTCAAACACTGCTATGGCCAATTGCAGCTGTGGTTGCAATCATTCTCATCAATCTCATCTTCTCACGGCTGCAAGTTACTATCCAGTTATCTCAAAATAACTATTATTTTCTCGAGATATTGAGTTAATGATATGAATAAAACAAAAGATCATATAGAAATGATGAGATCTGCATCCGCTTGTCTCGAGAAAGTGAAGAGAAATTTGCCTAGAGGTTAAATGAGCAGACAGTGATGACTCTAATGGCAGAATTGTCTTGTATTTTTTATACTTAGGACAGCCAAATATTTACCTTTTTCTTTAACTATAACCATATGAACATACTTTGGAATAAACACATCACATTACTGTGTGTAATGTCATATTCAAACAGGTATGAACAAATGTAAATGAGTGAAATAACCATATACGGTAACTCAGTATTAAAATTTTTAACTCAATGTGCATTGTAATTCTTATCACGGGAACTCTTGAGTTTTCAGCCCAAATTTAAGGAAAGAGCAGGTGCACACATAGTAAACAACTGTTAAGCCGCCATGTTAGCGACACCAACGGCCCAATATCATAGTTCAGATGCGCAAAAATAAACAAACACAGCTCTAAACTTACTTACAGACCCTCCAAAATGCAGTTAAATATTCTCACATACAATTCTTAAGAGTTTTGCGTGTTTATACATGACACAAACCTGATAACAGGGTTAAATGAACGAAACAGGACGACATTTGCTTGTCACTAAGTTGCCCCATCAGAGCAGGATGACAACAGTACCAACAAGAACGTGGTTCCAGTTCCGGTTCCACTCAAATGCCCAGCATCCTGCTGCCTCTCACTGGCGTCTTTGGGTATGACATCAAAATAGCGGCCCACAAAGTCTAAATAAAAGTCTCTCAAAACTTAATCGATAACGTCGTTTTTAACAATTGAGAGTGATACAGAGCAATATTTTCAAGAGTGGGCCCCAGTTTTGTTTATATCATGCAAAAGGACAAACCTACAGGCTGCACAATGTGCAACCTGCTGTCACTTTCACTCTTATCAGCTTATACAAAGGCAGTGAAAAAGAAGAATCCAAGCAAGCAACCATGTGAGTAAATATTAACTGTTTTATGAGGAGGGAAATGTGCTCATCAATCTCACTTCACTCAGAACGGTATCAGATGGGCTGGTTTGAGTAAGGCTCATCAATGTGGCACACATTGGACCCCTTAATACCAATCATTCATGGTTTGAATGTCACAGCCTATCTGAGTGATGCCTGTGACAATTTACTTTACAAGCTCATATCTATCTATCACAAATTAATTTTTGGTTAACTGATCAAAAGTCAAAGGTTGTTACATCACTCGGCTATCAATGATTCAGACAAGACAGGAACATACAAAGTCATGTTTTATTCTTCCTGTTCGATTCATTGCTGTTTACAATTCTTTTTTCACATATTATTTTCACAATACATAGAAATGAACCTTAAGGATAAGCAGTATAGATAATGCATGGATAATAACAGGTAGAAGTATGGGCAGTTCAGGTTGTAATGACACTGTAGGCAGATAATGATGCACAATAAGTAAAGGACAAACTTTGTCAATAAATTAAATATTGACAAATTTGGATCATACTTCATTGGCAAATTGATACTCAGCCTCATATCAAGTGACTAAAATGTTCTTCCACCTCTGCAAGTAATATTCATAACTGTTTAACAAGAAGTTTGTAGATATTCATATTCAGTTTTCAAAACCAAAGAGCCAAAGAGCTGAATAGAGACCATAGAGACACTTCATGCTCAAACCATCAATACCCTGAAAAAAAAAACAAACAATGACTGTAGCTGAGAATCTCTTTCATCATCTGAGTGGACTAAAAAGGGATCTCTGTCTTCAGTCTGTTTCAGAGGTTGGCAGGGGTTGGTATTTAGCCTTGGACCTCTTTGTTCGGTAAATGACCACTCCACAGACCAGGAGGCAGCCAACAATGAAGACCAGGTTCATGCCCAGATTCAGGCTTGGGCCAGACACTGAAACAGAAGAAACAAACGAAACTTAAGGTACAATTGAATAATATTATGTATTTATATATGAGGTCAGTTTAAATAGTTGGTAACTGTTTGGATTAATCTGAATTGAATCAACACCCCTCTGTCTCTGGACTGTTGGACACTGCATTACCTCTGCCTAGGTGTACCTTATGAACTGGTAACTGCATTTATATTCACACTCACCTTGGCTGTCAGACACTTTAGCCAGATGCAAAGGTCCCTGGGAAATGGAGTGCCTGCTAGTCTGAGCCACAGCTTCTCTTTTGCTGCGATGATTCCCTGAGTTGGATTGGATGCATCCCTGAGAGCACCTGGTTCCAGGAATGCCAGTCTCACACAGAATGACTGAACAGGTAATGTACACCTACAGACACATGAAGGTGAAGTTGTAAATAATGGTTTGTACATTCTGTAATTTATTTATAATATTGAATTTACAGTGTCTATTATAATATGGACTGTGTGATTCATGTGACTATCTGATATAATATATAAATGTATTTGTGTTTTAAATAAACTTCACCTGCTCATGAGCACCGATGAATTCAAAAGCCTCCATTCCAAATCTGAACTGAGACTTGGAACTGGGATAAATCTGCACTGTCTTGTCCTTCACGCACCTGAGAAAATACAGTTATATGAGATTAACCAATTGTCACAGAAAAGTTGCATTTATAATATAAATGTGTGTGCAGGTACAACATGAAAGGCATGTCATTGTATACACCTACCCATTTTGGATGATGGTGTAGCTGATTCGAGAGTTGGGGTTGTCATAGGGAGTTGCCCTGCAAGACTCCACAAACAGCTCTGTGTTGGGGATGGAGGTGGTTGCTTTGATCTGCATAAATATCATTTGTTTGAGATACACTTCCACTGGGTAGGTGTTGGCATCAACTTGTTTCCTGAATCGCTGGCTCTCAAAGAATTCAAAGTCAAAGGTGAAGGCACCAAAGCCTTTCTCTGTGAAGGCATAGGGGTTTTTGTGCGTGAATCCCAGGGTAAGGTTGGTTCGCTTTGGATAGGCACACTGAAATGCGATCTCAACATCATGTTGCCTGGAAATGATTTGAGTTGTGTCAGCAGATGTGATCTCATTCTTGAAAATGATGTTATCGTCATCCTCCTGAAAGTGTAAGAGAAATAAATGAAGTCACTTTGAAAGGGCACAATAGTTAGAGTTAAATCAGACTTCTGTATACTACAAGTCAACAGGGAAATTGTGACATGTTCAGTGCAGACAATCTAGTGCAGTTTGAAATACAGAGAGACAGATGGATCAGATTCCTCTATTTATAGTTAAGTAGTTTAACTAAAAAATACTGACAAGTTGAACAGGCTTTGGTGCTCTCAGCTTTGTTGCCACCAGATGACAAAAACAGTCACAAATATTTATGACTTCACTAGGTTTAGGATGTATAGATATCCAGGGGCTGACAGCTTCTCCAGCTAGTGCTGTGATTTTGTGTATTTGTGGTAGCTTGGTGACAGAGTGGGAATCATTGGACTTCTTTGAGCATTTCTGACATGCTGTTCATTACGGAAGATAACATAACACAGATGTTGCCAATGATCAGAGGTCTGGAACCGCCATATTGTTTTGTGTGCTGTACCTCTACAAGGGTCCCACAGGTGTTCAGTGACATGACAGCCACCAGGTGGGTTGTGTTGGAGAGCCTTGTCAGGTTGCAGGCAGGATCTGTGAAGTCATTCAGATGCAAGTTGTCCTCGTTGCGTCTGATGAGGTAGGACTTCTCCACTTCTACCTTTATTGTTGTTTCATTGCATGTCACAATGGCCTCTAAGTAATGTAAAATATGTAACATTTACTTGTTATTGTGATGAAATGGTCAGGGTAGATGTCAAAGATTTAAACTTACTATCAAGTAATAATGAAAATCCTGCTTCTGCTGCCGAGTCAAATAGAAATTCTCTTTATTGATAACAAACACTTCAATTCAGATGCTAATTATATGCAAGTTCAACACTTGTCTTTAGACATGTAGTAATGTGTTGACATTATACCAAACTTATTTAACATATTCATGATGTACTTTATATTTAAATAAAACTATACCCTTAGATACAAAATGTATTCGACTAACCATGGTGTCCTACATCAGCAATCACACAGCGTAGCTCTGATTGATAGATTCTCCAGTATCTGGAATATAATGTAAGAGAGAGTGGAGTTAAAACAGTTTAAACAATACGAACAATTTTACGAGGAAAAACTGATTTGAATCTTGTGTATCAAGTACAGTTTTATCATTTAACTCACAACACACTGATTCCAATTAGACAGTTTCTTTAAACTCACCTGTCCCTTGCCTCAGAAACAAAGCAAATAGGAAAATGTTCATTCAGTTCATTTTCAGTTGGTTTCCATTTTATGACATATTCTCCTGTGGAGGTCCTCTCCTTTGAAATGCCCGTTGGTCCAGAAACAATCAGGTCATAAATCCTACAAGAGAAACAATGTTTTAATTACTTTGCAATGGTGAACACTATTACTAAACAGCAGTCACTTACACTAAATGTCATAAATATGTTATGGATATGTGTTTGGACAAATGAATCTTTGTTAATTACATTAACACATAAAAAACACATTACTGCAAAAGTCATACTCCTTACGTGGTGTCTTGTGCTTTGGATCTGACTTTGATTTCGAGAGTCTGATTGACGAATGCAGGAAGATTTGCTCCATTAACCGGAGTTGGTGATAAGAAAACAGGAAAGTAATCACCGTCAAGGCATGAAGGGGCAGAGTGCCCATCCACTGAAAATCAGAAGAGAGGAGAGACAGACTTTGAGAAATTTGTAAACTGTTATATTGTATATATATATGAATATGATTCTCTGTAAAATAATAATAATTACCATACCCTGAACTGAAAATTGCAGTGGAATCTTGCTTAAAGGAGCAATAGATGTTCGGTAAAGTGCTGTGGTGGTTGTTGGTGCAGCTGTGGTGGTTGTTGAAGCAGCTGTGGTTGTTGTTGGAGCAGCTGTGGTGGTTGTTGGTGCTGCTGTGGTGGTTGTTGAAGCAGCTGTGGTGGTTGTTGAAGCAGCTGTGGTGGTTGTTGGAGCAGCTGTGGTTGTTGTTGGTGCAGCTGTGGTGGTTGTTGGTGCTGCTGTGGTGGTTGTTGAAGCAGCTGTGGTTGTTGTTGGAGCAGCTGTGGTGGTTGTTGGTGCTGCTGTGGTGGTTGTTGAAGCAGCTGTGGTGGTTGTTGGAGCAGCTGTGGTTGTTGTTGGAGCAGCTGTGGTGGTTGTTGGAGCAGCTGTGGTGGTTGTTGGAGCAGCTGTGGTTGTTGTTGGAGCAGCTGTGGTTGTTGTTGGAGCAGCTGTGGTGGTTGTTGAAGCAGCTGTGGTGGTTGTTGGAGCAGCTGTGGTGGTTGTTGGGAAAGCTGTGGTGGTTGTTGGAGCAGCTGTGGTGGTTGTTGGAGCAGCTGTGGTTGTTGTTGGAGCAGCTGTGGTTGTTGTTGGAGCAGCTGTGGTGGTTGTTGGGAAAGCTGTGGTTGTTGTTGGAGCAGCTGTGGTGGTTGTTGGGAAAGCTGTGGTGGTTGTTGGAGCAGCTGTGGTTGTTGTTGGAGCAACTGTGGTGGTTGTTGGGAAAGCTGTGGTGGTTGTTGGAGCAGCTGTGGTTGTTGTTGGAGCAGCTGTGGTGGTTGTTGGGAAAGCTGTGGTGGTGGTTGGTGCAGCTGTGGTGGTTGTTGGGAAAGCTGTGGTGGTGGTTGATAGTTGACGTTTACGCCTTCCCACTGAGAGTGGTCGCTTTGTTGTGTAGGATCCATCAGAGTAGGACAGTGTAATGTGGGTGTTGGGAAAGTCCTCCACCATCAGCTCAAATGGCTGAATTCCAGTTGTACTTGTGTATGTATACGTTAGGGAGCAAGAATTCTAATAGATGGAAAATAGAAAGATGCCTTTGTCAGTAAATACAGCAGCAGCTTCAGTGGTTTAACTGGTTATGGTTCTGCACTTAATGGAAAGACATGGAATGGTAACAATCCTCTCATCTAACTCAAAGAAGGAAGCTATTCAGAATCCAGTTATTAGCTTCCTAATGAGGTGAGGTTGAAGGATGGATGTTTGAAGTATGATGTGGAAACTCAAAGCCTCCAGTGCAAAGATATAATTCAAAATTCTTACCTGATCTAAAGAGAAACCGCTGCTCAGACCACACAGCCCACACTCAGATGCGCTTGAACTTGTTGGTACTCTGCATCTGACCCGGTCACCATCAGGGTCAAACACTGTCATGTTGAATGACCGTGGGCAGTTCCTGGGAACTCTGTAACATGAATTAACTGAATCAGGGGCAGATCAGTTGAAAAGCAGTGTATTGCAAACATTAGTGTAACACAATAAAACAACAGAGGGATGGATGGTCATTACCTGAGAATGGGCAGCATGTAAGTGATGGGAGATCTGTTCGATTTACCAGTATCAGATCGGGTTCCCAGGTCCACATGCGCCATCATTCTCCAACCAGCCTGTGAGCTTCTGGTGTTTGAAATCCAATATCCATGACCATTTCGAGTGTTGTAGTAAGTGGGGTATCTGTTTGAAGAAATATCAGAGCAACGATGATTCTGAAGCAATATTTTCAACACTATCTGTTAAATGTTACAGTCAGTGAACAAGGCAGTTATGAGTATGCTGAAAGATTGTGCATGTATAGTTAACCAGAATCTCAGTTCTTAATGTTAAACCAATAGCTAATGCCTCCATGGTTATTCTGACCATCAGTCATGGGCATTATGGATGTGATATTTTGCATCCAAACATGTTTATTCATTGTGCATCCTTGCTTCTTTTTTCTGTTGAAATGCTCACTTTTATGTATAAAATACAGACAAGTAGTGTCTCACCTAATCTCAAAGGGTCGATTGCTGTTGAGTTTTCTTTTTGTCACCACCTCATACTCACACCAGTTGAAACCATAGGAATTGCTGGCAGTTCGTGTGGTGGTAGTCTGGACCTGGGACCCACAGTTACCAGAGGAACAAGTGTAGCCATTCTGGTAGCAGTAGTACGTGGTTTGCTTGTTGCGAAGTTCCACCTGTAAGGACATCAGTCTAATTATGACTGATAAGATCTTATAAATTTAGCATGACACTGGTGAAGAGTCATGTTCATATTCAGACATGTAGATGTAAACAGATATATTCTGCTTTTTCAGAATGTTTTTTGTCAAAATTAACACACAATTTGTTGAACCTTCAAGCCAGCAAATATATGCATGGAAAGAAGTTATCATCTTACCACATAAGACCCATCTGAGTTTGTTCCTTTTGGGTTGAAGGTCACTGAGCCTCCATAGTATCTGTAGTAAGGATACATGTACCATGCAGATGCAGCTGAGGCCATAAGCAGCAGATGCAGCAGCAGGAGTGTAAGAGATGCCATCTTGTCAAGTGCTCCATCCACAACGTGACTAGTGCATCCTCTTTATAGTGTTCCACTACAAGGAAATGTCGGCAGTTACATCATCTGCTTCATTTACAGAAAGTATAAAGCATGAAGCAAAACTGGTTTTACTGCCTTGTGTTTTTAAAGGTGGCCTAAATTTATGTAGCTCACCAGACCACAGGTTGATTGTTCTTTGTTGGAAACACAATGCCAACTTTTGAAAACAGGTTAAACTGTGGATTTAGATACAACGCTACCAATTGTGGTGTAAGACAGGTATATTGTTGCAGTAGTCATGACTGCAAAAGCTTTCACTTTACCTTTTCCCAAAACTATCTATGACTCATTTCCTGTGTGAGAATGTGCCACATAATCAAAGTGAAATCTCATCTAATCTTAACTATAAACTAAACAAAACTATAATTCCTGCTGTGGGCACCCATAGGTGTAGGCCAGTGAATAAAGAGATCATGAATGACAATATAGTGACACTTAGTTGTAATAATATAAAATATGTCTTCATAGCATGATGAAAGTTATGATTATTGACAAATTGTGTACATTCATACATTAACACTTAAAATACAACTACATTATAGTGTAAATGTTTATATAGTGCTCAATAATGCTAAATGAGGAGGGAGTTAAGTAAAGTTAGGGTGCTATATTGGATGATTGCACAGTATTGTAGTGTATATAAAACTAGCCCTCACAGCTAGTAGCTTCACAGTTTTTGGCAGATAAATAAAAATAAATCTTAAACCTGCTCCACAAAGTTTGCCCCTGTGTGTTTTATATCACACATACAGTATGAATAGTATTTAATGTGAAATCCCACACACAGGTGTTATGTTGACATGTGTTAATCCATCCAGAAAAAGCAGCAGTTTTATCAGATTCACTCCCCATATTGGCACATCCCAGCTACTGCCCAGTGTGTGCTACTGGCATCAAGTGAGGTACTTGTTTCTGTGTGTTTTGCTCTAAAAAGAAAGAGTATCACTGCCAGTGTAGCAGAAAGAGGTGTGCAGGAGAAAAAGGGTGTTAATAAGGAAGGAAGCACAGGACTGAACAGTAATAACAAGAGCTTGAAATCAGAGCGAAATTCAGAGTATGTACAAACATTGCATGCCAGCTAGAGACGTTCTCATCAGAGGGTTGTGACTTATCACTTGGTACTGGACTTTGTAATTATCTCATTCTGTGTTGAAGAATGAATTTTCAACTTAACCTATTAAAATAAATCAGGTTACAAGGAACCAAACATAGTTATTTCTGACAGATTTACAGTAATACATCTCACCAGTAATCCACCTGCATTGTCTATGCATTTATGCAACTGTTATGGAAATTTTCCGGTCTGCCTGTAGAGAGTCAAAGAACAAGACTGGTAAGGTAGCATGCACCAAGATGTTTAATCTCTATAGAGAGGAAGCAACACACAGAACCACACGGCAGTAAGCAGTTCAGAGGTGTGCCCCCTGACCAAACTTTTCACTTCCCTTTTATACTTTGTAGTATGTCTCTGGCCCTCTGATTGAACTGCCAGATAACATTTCTTTTGCAACTCAGTAAACACTTGGGGTACAATAAAAGACAGTTGTGACCTCTATCAGGAATTTACAACTGGTGTAATCTCCTGTGCTGATGAAGATACCATTTGCCATCTTCTTCTTCAGGAAGGTATTTACGGTGGGATTATAATAGTAAGTTCATCAGGTCATCCTTGATGAGTAAAACAGCACAACTAAAGCTACAGACTAATTACACTAAGAATATAAGATAAATTCATTGTAATACAAAGCATGCAAAATTCCACCACACAACTAAAATAGCTTGCCTAGTAATTACTGTCTCATTGTTATGTTGATTAATGACATATAACTTTTGATGACAAGTGGCTCAACGCGCTCTAATGAAGACATGTATAATAGACATTATTGTTTACACCTCTACATGTTTTAAATCATGGCAAATAACCTTTTAGAATAAAGGAAGAAAGGCTGAGACCTGCTTATCTCAGCTTTCTGTCAGAAATCTTAAGTCACATCAACTCAATAAAACCATATGTATACATTTTCTTTACAGTCAAGTATTTTTTATTCAGTTTTTAAATTTTTATTTCATTTCTTTTGAATTGGTTTCTGTCCTTCTAATTTGTGTTTTTTGTTTGTTTTCATCACAATACCTAAAGCACCTTGAATTACATTTGTGTATGAAATGTGCTGTAGAAATAAAGCTGTCAAAATCTTTTTATTTCCTGGAAAACTGGAAGACCACACGTTAACCAGCCAACATGCTGATCATCATGCATATTAATTTATTGTAAGCAGGAAAAATACAGATTGTCCCATGATACACACAGTAACTGGTGACAGTGTGTTTTTAGTTATGTTATCCTCTTGCTGTACAGTATTATATTACTACACTGGAGTGAAGACAAGGTGGATCATTTCTGGTGGAAATACCATCATCATTCAAACTTTCTGCATAATCAGTCAAAAATCACCCCTCGTTAATAGATAAATTGCCTTATCTTGTGTACAAGTTGCAATTAAGTCAGACAACTCACATTTGAATTGAGTGTTACAGCAGCACATAGTTAGAATTTGGCATCTAGGCTCTGATCTCAGGAGCAAATATTTTAAAGCCCTGCTGCTGGATGCTGGGGTGGTGGTGGGGCTGAAACAACAGGCAGCAATACAGATGCAGGGCAACAGTGGTGTTGACAGGGAAAGGGAGAGAAGCTTAAAGGGTGGTTCTTAAAAGTTTGTAGCTCACTCCTTTGTGCGACTGTTGTCACACATACGTATGTTCACCTGAATGTGTAGATTGAAAGATTATGCAAGTTTAGTTATATTATCTGATTAAGATTACAGATGAATTAACACGTTGTAGCAGCTAATTTTGACTGTTTGAATAGTTATTTGACTGTATAATGTAGCTTTAACTGGATGACAATCAAGTGTCACAAACAGAAAGTGATAGTATGTTAAGGTTTTCTTTTAACTAATAGTCTTCAGTAATTCCCTCCTCTAGACTAAGTTGATGCCAAGATTCACCTTGTCATGTACTGTGTGACTGTGATTTCTGACATTGTCTCATGCCAGAAGTGGAAAGTTTCAACACCTCAGCTCACAGATGTGTCCCTCCATACAATGACATGCAGGTTTAAAAAAACCTAAAAACAGACAGAGTACATTTCAATTGAATTGTTTTTTTTCCCAATCCCCTGAACTGTATCCTGGTCCCCAAAAAATGAAGCCATGACCCCGCATTACTGCCATAGACTGTTGCATGCATGCTTCGTCAGTACACACCCATCAAAGCCTTTTGTTCTTCCAGTGCTTGTTTGTCTATTTTGCATTTCTGCAAGTGTCGCACCCAATGAACCACTGAGACAATGCAGCGGAAAAATCCACCAAATTTTACTTGTGAATTGTTTTTACTGACAATACCTGCTGCTGATCAGCAGTGATGCATGTTCAGTCATGGCTGAAAGGCAGGTTACCATCATCCCGTAAGTTGGAGATTGTCAGTGCCCTTTGTGACATTCTTGCTTGTCACATACTTGAGATGTTCAGTTACGGGAAGCAGCTCATGTTTGAGTGAAGTTGGACACAGTTCTGATGTTAATCTGGAATTAAGAAATAAGTGTGCAAAAATGTGTGTGTGTGTGTGTGTTTCTGATGCTTCTATGCTCACTCAAGTCAAAGACAATGCAGTTTATTTTATTAAGGGTGAAAAAAGGACAGAAAAAAAAACTCAAAATGTTTAATGTTGTCCATGGTTGTTTATTTTTGTCATTTCATTTTGTGTAACTGAGCCATATTTTAACCACGCCTGACAGATAAAAATGATGTGGTTAACCACTCAAAGCCAGTTGAAAGACTGCTCAGTAACAGCCAAGATGCGTCCTCTCTGATTTAATTAGTCTTTCTTCCAGTCTGTCAACTGAAGTGCCAACTGAAAGCATATGGAAGAGCAAGAATCTCATATCACTGCTAAACAAAGAAACATTGTTCAGAGAAATTGTTGGCATGTCTAGCAGATGAGATTGTCATCTGTGAGACTAAGATTTACTGTATGCAGTTTACATTTTATTTGCACACATATATAAAAGACAATTATCACTGTGAGCATGTTTGCAGGTTGAAGCATTTATTTCAAAGCACCGCTGCATAGCAGGAGACTTCTAATGCTGTGCTGCAATTTCATTCTACATACTGAATATATACAGTATACTGTATAATGTACATTCATTGTGTTAATATACTGTTTTCGCAGTTAGCATACAAAATAATTAGCATACCTAACCTCATTTTTATTTACAGGAATTATATCAATCAAGCTGCATCTTTGTCACTGATGATTAAACTTCTAAAATAAATATCTGAATGTTTTTCCAAGGATTTAATTGTTATTTTTAGTTTCTTTTAGTTTATTTGTTGACCAACTGAGAGAAGGTTCTCTTCCTCCTTTGTGCAATCCGCTGTTGGACATTACTGTATATCAACAGAACTCTGAAACAGCGTCAGTTACGCATGAATTCTACAAGATGTTGGAAACTTTCCTCTGACATTCTGCTCCATGACTAAGATGCATTATCAATCACCTGCCAGTTACATTAATACACTATCTTCAGCCATTTCTGGTATATTATATACTCAATCATATAAAGTCAAAGAAAATGCAGTTTATTTCAATTATGTGAAAAAAGGAGATAAAAGAAAACAACTTCACCTGAAGATATTAAATGTCGTCCATGGTTGTTTTTGTCATTTCATATTCTGTAACTGGGTCATACTTTAACCACGCCTGTGGGAAAACTTTAATCAGCTTTTAGAAACAGGAGAGGCAGCATTCACAGGGAAAAACAACAATATGTGGCAATTAATTAATTAATCAAATAATGTGCAGCTGTTAAATGATGGTATCACATTAGTGAATGTAAAATGCCAGCCTCAGTTCTTTGTGGACTCTACAAGATGTTGGAAATTTTCTTGTTCATGCTGCCAATTTCCTGTTCGACCACATCCCAAAAGTGTTCCACTGAAATTCACTGAACTCATGAAACCAGTTTCATGCTGGAAGTAGCCATTAGAAGATGGTAAACGGTGGCCATAATGCGATGAACATGGTCGGCAACAGATCGGCTGTGGCATTCAAACCATGACTGACCCAATGTGTGCCTAGAAAACATTCCCCACATCATTACAGCAGGACCACCAGCCTGGACTGTTGACACATGATTGGCTGATAGGATAACTGCATGAATTAGCAGGTGCACAGGTGCTATGTGAAAGTACATAAGTAATACAGTATAAACATACTTAAGAAACAGCAAAACAAACACATATGGAAATTCAGGTGGTGAAGATGCACACTGTAACATGATGTGAGAACTTCATGTCACCTCCCATCTCAAATTTCTTCCCCCTCTCTGTCTAACTTGAACTGTAGCTAATAATAAAGGCAAACATGAAACATTTGGATGAAAGGCAGCAGACTATAAAGACAGATTATGACTGAGCTGTCAGTTATCATATTACAGAAGAGAGCAGTGAGCAGAAAGTTTCTGGCAGATGTTGTTGCACGTGTCAGAAGACTTGGATGACGGTAAATGCACTCCTGCCACATGATTAGCTGATTGATATCCATGATTGTGTTACAGTAAACAGTTTCTTCCTTATGTGTCAGATGATTGGCATGAGATGAAGTTATAGGCTATGTTTCTAGTAAGTGAATTTGAATCATATATATTTGAATTGGAACTGCACAACTTGGATAATTTGAAATTGAACGTATTTGTTTGGAACTGAATTCCAATTTAAACTTAAGCCTAAATGTAATGAAAATGAATTAATTTCCCTGAAACTGGATTAGATCCTCACTGACAGCTGAAACCTCTGCATACTTCCACATTCAGCTTTCACAACTCTAAATCAGTTTACTGATGCATAAATGTGGTTACTAAGGAAAAGCCATTAATTCCAGATCCACAGAACTCCTTTTCATGATTTTAAAATTTTCTGGACTGAATTAGTAACAATATGCAAGCATAAGCATTGATAGAAAAGGACTTATTGCTGGAACTGAGACACATAGATAACCTCTACAACTGAGCCATCATCCTCCTTCAGCCATTGTGGGTTACTAAATCTAATATTCTTTAGCTTGCGCTGGAAGCTAGCTAGTAGTTTGTTAACTCTGACTAGTATGCTATCTCACCAGCCAATCAAATGACATGGAAATGCTTACATTAGCGTAGGCCTGTTAGATGGCCCCAGGATCTGTGAGGCAACAGTTTCATCACCATTGATTTGAAATTACATGGGCCTGCGCTGTCGATTCTGAAGGCCTCAAGGCAGATTTCTTTTAACTTGGCAACACAGGGCTGAAATCTGATTGGATAAAAGCTCTACATAAACAGACTGTATTGGAATCAGTGTAACCAAAAGGAAAGCTATGAGATAAAGAAAAAAGATTATTGGGAACAACTGCTAAAATTCCTCTTATAAGCTAGAGGTTTCACATTAATTGATTAAGTGGTGCCCCCTAACTCAACACAGATCAGCGTGACCAATCAAAGTGACTGCATTTTCAGTTTTCAGTGACACATTGTGTTGTCACAATAAACAGAAAGTACTTTGGTGACATTTAACACCAATTGTCCATAAAAGTGTGTTTCTATTCAGATTTATGTATTTACGTATGTATATGTATGTATTTTGATAATTATTAAAGCATTTTATAAGCACTATTATAACTTTTTATTCTTCAAAGCATTTAAAAATCACCAAAGCTTCACAGTTCAGTTTAGTTTAGTTTAGTTTAGCTTAGCTTAGCTTAGCTTAGCTTAGCTTAGCTTAGCTTAGTTTAGCTTAGCTTAGCTTAGTTTAGCTTAGCTTAGATGATGGATGAATGTATAGGTCGGTGACTGGATGGCTACAATATTCAGTCTATGACTTTTGCAAAAGTATGAATAATTTCTAGTGAGTCAGACTCATGACTGAGCGTGTTATTTGGCTGTAGAGTGACTTACAGGTGATACACCATAAAATTTTACAGTTGCACACAAGAGGCACAAAGGTAAACCACACTCACAACATGGCAGCAAATTACAGAAAAACTGAGCTGGGTATCAACAAACAAATGAGTGACTGTGTTGGTGAAGACTGGACTGAAAAAGAGTTCTGCCAAATATCAATGTGGTGTGAAATCTACCGTGTGTGGGTAAAAGTGGACATGGACTTTATGTACGATAATCAGTATGACACTGATTATGCTGCTGTTGTCCTTATTTTCATGTACTGACTTTCAATTTTCAATCACCCAAAACAGAAAAACCACAAAAGTTATTAATTTTTGCTCATAGATTAATGATTATATACATAAAGTGTTGAATAAGTGGCAGCATCATCTTTACAAAAAATGTAATAAGTGCATGTTTTTATTTTAAATCTTCTGCAGATCAGCAGTATAACATAAGTATACTTTTTTTCATATGAACTGAATCTCAGCTGTCGTCTGGTGTTGGCAGTTCCTCCTCCAGAGTCTGTGATCAGTGTCTGATCATCTGTGCTGATCATCAGTCACAGCCCGAGCTGGGATTCCACCTTCTCATCTTGTTGTATATGCAAATAATCAGAATAATAATCAGCCCCAAATATCAATGCAACTTGTTAATGAGGAATCAAGACAAACAAAAATAAACCCACAAACACACACACACACACACACACACACACACACACAGTTAAATATGTTTATGTGATTAAGACTTTAAAGTGAGTGTCAATATAAATCATCTCAGAAAAACTGCATGTTTACTCAAACAGATTTTAAGCTAAAAATGTAACATATTATTATTAAGTGTATTTTATGTTTCAGTGGCATAATCTGTGACCCAGATGTAGACACCACCAGCTGAAAATATTTGAAGAGGCTATCACAACCAAAGTGTTTGACATGTCTTTCAATAAATAGACTAACATAACAACTAGTCACATTAAAGGTGTGTGGAGTGTGTTTACAAAAAGTTTAAGGACAGCAGCAACATAAAAATCCTGTAAAACCAGACACAGTGGAAATGTTGGCCAATCTATGAATAGTCTAAAACTGGTTAAGTGAGGTCTGAACAGCCAGGAACAGAAACCAAAATCACTTTTATTTTCTGTACGGTGCAATGACCTGAGCCTTTGACAGTGTAGAGAGACAGAGATGCATCTTAGACCAGCCCACCACCACCGTATGATGCTCCTTCATAAAGATTCTTATGAACTTTGAAAAACATTTTAAAGGACAGGTTCGCAATTTTTCCAATTTCTCTTAAAACAGTAGCCAGTAGTTCACACGAATGCTGAAACTGGTTTTGCTTGCTGTTATCATTCCTCGCATTCACACTGGTCATTAAAGGATAACTCTGGTATTTTGAACCCAAGCCTCATTTTCCCATGTTTTTGCACTATTGAGCAAGAACGGCCACTGCAATGTAATCTGATGGGCATCAAAGTATGTCCACTAAAGTCCTTGTTTTGTCACTGACTGGCTCAGTTTGTGATTCTAAGTGTCTGACAACATTTTGGATAGGATTTATATCAGACAGACAAAAACAGTAATTTTACTGGGCAGAACACAGGAGCTGCTGGAATACCACTGCCTCCATCGGTTTGTTTGTGTTGCTGTGTGACTTTCAGCGGTGGGAAAAGTATTCAGATCCTTTACATAAGTAAAAGTATGTTCTGCAAAGTAAAATGACTGTTTCAAGTTAAACAAAATGGATTTTACTCTCTGATAAGAAGGTCTATCTCTGTAGAAATCCCAGCAAGTCTCATGTTCTGCTTGATAAAATTACTGTTTTTGTCAATGGAGTCTGGTAGCCATATATAGCGATGATGTAGTCTGAGTTAGACAAACCAGGTGAGTATCCTACAGAGTTACAGTCTTGTAAGTGCTAACTTCCCTAATTGTCTCACTATCCCTCAACAGACTACTGCAGCCTCATATTAGCTTCAAATAAGCTTTGCAAATGTTCAAAACACATTAAAAGGGATCTTTAAGTGGCCAATGTGAACAGGAGGAATGATGAATGACTGTACATATAAATAATGTGAACCTGTCCTTTAATTTAAAAAAAATGGTATGTTCAACTGAGATTAGTCAGGTTTAGTTTTCCCAGCCCACTATAAGAGCATTGCGGTCCTCTTCCTGTCTCTTCTTCCTGAAGTAACGAACAAGGATGGCCATCACCACCACTGACACTAAGAAGGCGGAGGCGAAGAAGATGGTGCTGATGTTGGTATTGAGGAGCTGCTTGATTTCCCAATGTCCTCCGTTTGATTTGGTGTCTGGAGAAACTGGTGGAGGAATAATCACTGGAAGACAACAACAGAACAGGTTTTAGATGGATAGATAGATCGATAGATCGATAGATCGATAGATAGATAGATATTAACCTGCAGGGGCCTCCTCACTCTTTTTTACCACATTGTTGTCATCAACGGCTGCACCGGGGTCTGCCAGTCTGACAAACTGCAAAGGACCCTGGGTAATGTAGTGGCTGCCCGTCTCCCTGCCCAGCCCTCGTCTGCGTCTATGGGATGGGTTCTTCAAACAACCCTGGGCACATCTGGAAAAGGGACTGTCGGGTTCACACAGGATGACGGAGCAGGTGATGTACACCTGTGAGGAGGCAAGAGAGAGTTTTTTGTTTGTTTGTTTGTTTTAGTTCATAAGTAATCGAGTAATGAAGTAATCCTTTAATTTTGTATTCAACTAAACTGCATCAGCAAACAAGTTAAACACTGAATGGATGATGCTCAGGATGAGTGTTTGTTTTGTTTTTTAAATGAATGAATGAAGCACTACTTTTATTTAAGGCAGCAGAATCAGCAGTAGGTGGGTTGGGCTGGATGGCAGGTCAACAAAGGGCACAACTGCCACGCAAGAGACCAGGTTCACATCCAAAGTCCTGTCTGTGGTTCAAACATCTAAAGCTCTTTGGTTAACATCAGGAAAAGATGGTGGTTTTACTTCAATATAAATGAACAGGTTATGTCTGAAGTCACTGTGAACTTTTTCTCTAGTAAACCAGACCAGGGTCTGACAGAAAATGTTATACTGTAGTTTTTTTGTATATGAATGTAGTTTCTAGAAGACATAGAGCCTTGGCTCCTCTTGAATGCAACCTTGTCTATATGTACCTAGCCCCACCCCTTTTCTTCCCTTCTCTGGTAGCCCTTTCACCTGGAAGTACTTGGCAATAAACCAAATACAAGGGCCACATGCTCAAACATACAAAAGAATAGTGAGGAAAAAGCCACTAGAAGTATGTTGCATTGTTTTAGCCTTGTATTGTATGTATGTATGGACATATATATTCTTGTACTTGAGGTGAATCAACTTTGATTGGGTGACCATGGAGTAACAAAGAAAGGCAAAAGAGTCCTAGACTAGTCCTGCTTCACCTGGTGTAAAGCCACTGCTATACTATCAGCAAAAGAAAATAAATGCACATTTGATATTTTTGAGTTTGCTGTGATTGTAGTGTGTATGTGTTGGAGGTGGTTATACACAACTACAGGCAGACTTTGGCGTCTTTTCTCTTGGTCCCGTTCAGGCATTGCTGTCCCCAAAACCTTCATTACTCTTCTTGGTTGAATCCTAGAGATCCAATTAAAAACTTTGTGTCTTTTTTTTTTTGATGATTTTATGCTAAATCTGTCAACTTTAAAGGTTAAAAGCCTAATTTCTCTTGTTAATTCAAATCCACTTTTATGGCATCCTTACCATACCATTTGGTATGATTTAGCATTCAGTCTTGTCCACAGTTACCTGTTCATAGTTTCCGGTAAATTTGAAAGCTTGAACCTCAAAGTTGAATGACGTTTGGTCAGATGGGTGAACTCTAACTGTTTCATCCTCCAGACACCTGTAAGAAAAATGACTTGTAAGAAATCACACACTGACCTGAAAGACTGTCATTACCTTCTAGAGATAATGGAGACAATCAACTAGATAAGAAAATAAAAAGGTTCCCATAATGCATCAGCACACTCGCCCGTTTTTGATGATGTCGTAGGAGAGGGTGTTTTCAGGGTTGTCATCAGGAGTGGCTTTGCATGATTCGACAAACAGTTTCACATCAGGTAGTTCAGACTGGGCTTGGATGCCCATGTAGATGGTCTCCAGCAGCTTGACCTCCACTGGATAAGCTTTAGCTTCCACCTTATTAGTGAAGTTTTCATTGCGGAAAATCTCAAAGGTGTAGCCAAAGCTGCCAAAGCTGGACTCAGTGAAGATGTAGTCAGACTTGTGGAGATTGTAGTAGTTGGAGATGCTGAGGCTTTTGGGAAACTGGCAAGAGAACCCGATCTTAACTGTTCTTCTGCGGGTTATAACCTCGTTGGGAAGCTCGAAGGAGTTGATCTCATTCTTGAAAGCGATAAAGTCGCCTTTATCCTGTATTTATGAAAAGACAAGTGAGAGGAGAGAAGCAGTGAGTAGCTGAGAAGAGAAACGTAATTCTTCTTCTCATTCATCATTTGGATTTTTGTATAGATGTTTTTCCACACCTCAAATCTGGTGCCACAGGTGCTGAGCGACATGCTGCCCATGATGTGAGTGCTGTTGGAAGTGAGAGAGCATGATGGGTCGTTCAGCTTCAGGTAGGTCTCGTCGATGCCGGGCATGGAGGCTTTGTTCAGGGCCACCGTCATCTTGTTGGGGGAGCACTCAACAGTCGCTTTGCCTTTAAATCACAGGGACGATATCATTTCAGAGTATTAATAGCAAACTCATATTCAAACAATGTTTTTAAACATAGATAACTGATGATAAACAAACCTTGAATGACAGATGCTTGGGTCACCATGACAACAACACACCTCATCTCTGACTGGCTGAATGACAAAAGGAAGAAAATATGTTTCAGTGCAAAACTACACAATTCTAATTATTTATGTCACTGATAACACCTGGTGCAACAATTTAGTGAATAATTTAAATGCTTTACCAACAGGGAAGAGATTTTTAAAACATTTGTTCTGTTAGATCAGTTTTGACTGTAAGCATGTAGGCTAGGATCTGGAAAATGCAAAAAAGAAACCAAAGAGATTTGATGTCTTAAACCAATAGATTCACATTTTTTCCTTCATTAGTGCTGGCTAAAACCCACAGTGAAGGGTTTGATAAAGGTTTCATTAAATCCTTTATCCACAAACTCATATCTTGTAGATATTAAAAAGCTTAACTCGTTACACACCTACAAAATTGTTAAACATATGTAGTATATTCAGTTTATAATTCTAAACATTTGTGACCATGAAAACATAAGAACATTGACATTCCTACTGCCCACTGTCTATTTATTTGTTATTCATATGTTAATTGTTTTGTCCTTGGACTTGCTGTTTTTTTTAATCTTGTGGTGTATTATTTTGGACAACAATGGAAATACTCCTTCAGGCTTTATTGTGTTTTTATTGATCATTGAATAAATTCATTCTCTGCTGCCATGACACAAATGAGTAAACAGGAAATTATGATACAGACTTTTCCAGTTCATGCACATAAAAACACTCACGTTTCATTTGTCTCTGCGGTGAAGCAGACTGGGACGAATCTGTACAGATCGCTGTGCTGTGGCATCCAACTCACTGTCACTTCAGCTTTTCCATTTTCATCATCTTTGAACACTTTGCTCATGTTCTGAGGCCCGCTGATCTGGAAGTCGTGTATGCTTAAGGAAAGAAACATTATTATCCTCTCTTTTCCAGAGATGATGGGTTTTTCACTGTCATGGTTAACAAATGTGAGAACTAAATACCTGGCATGATGAGCCTGTGCTTGGGCGTAAAGCTGGAACATCTGACCCACAGTGGCATGAAGAACATCGCTGTGTGACGGAGTCTTAGACAAGAACATGGGCTGCACATGACCGACTTCACAGCTGGGTATAGGTGGAAGGACTGATACAGAAACAAGAGGCTATTCCACAGCAATTCACAGGGAAATTAAGTATTTACTTCCCCCAATTTATTTTACTGCCATAGTTAGTAGTTGCTGTGATGTGCTCATTGTAACTTGTCCCAAAACTAACAGAAAAACCCCTGAAAACATTATTTTCTAGCTTGTTGTACAAGATAAAAACTTATCATCCTTCAGGACTTTGGGTGATCCATAAACACTTTGAATGGGGCCATTCCTCACAATGAGTACTTTTACTTTAAGTACATTTTGCAGATAAAACCTATTTATTTACTTAACAAGAAGATTGTTTTAGTTTGTAGCATTGGTTCTTTGTTGCACAGTTGCAAATAACAGTCAATATTTTAGGAAAAAGGCAAGACAGAGAATAAAAGGTGGGAAAATATAATGAGGAAGTTGGTGTAATGTTGTGATATTATGGAAATACAATCACAATATTTTTGAGGAAAATTTTACTGTGAAGTCTCATTAAAATGTGATAAAATATTGACATATGTTCTCTCTATAATCACAACTTAATTATCATCAAAGATCAACTTCACAATGATCACATTCATGTATTTTACTCCATTAGATGTAAATTTTCTGGACTTTGTGTATGTGTGACTTACTCTCCACTGAGAACTGGAGCTTTACTTTGCACAGAGGCTGTGAGTTTGTGTCTGCAGCCTCTCGAAACACTGATGATCCATCAGCGTAGGTCAGAGTGATGTTTTTGGTTGAGAAGTCCTCCAGCATCAGCTCAAACACATGGACACCAACACTGACTTCACCTGAACTCATCAGTGTGCACGCAGCCTGGGAGGACATAAAGGAGTTAAATGAAGGTTTGAGTGTTTGATGATTTCAGCCCCTGTGAGTCTGTCTTGATGTGATGTGGATTTACCTTGTCCAGAGTAAAGTTTGAGGGAACTGAGGCGTCTGAACTGAAGCGGCACCTCACGTTGTCTCCGTCTGGATCATGGGCCAGAAGACGAACCCTCGAGAAACAGTTCTGAGGAACCCTGTGTGAAAACACAACATATTTTAATCACCTGATGAAACTTTTGTAAAAATAACCCAACAGCCATTTTTCATGTACATGCATTTAGTGTTTTTTTGTTGTGGTTTTATCAACATTTGGACCACCTGACATCTTGGCTTGTTTGGGGTTTTTGTTTGCTTGTCTGTTCCTGTAGCAACTATGGGATTTGCAGAAGAATAATTATAAATATTATAAATGTTTATCACACTGTTCTAAGGATTTTATACTCAAAGGAAATTTAAAAAAAATACTTGAATACACTTGAAAACCTGTAATTCTGTAGTTCTGTAATTTGCTGTGCCACACATTTTGTTCAGTGAGAAAATGAAAACAAACAAGCAAATGAACAAGAATCCTGTCTGAAACATTAATTTAAATGTAAATACAAATAATGAACAAAGGGAAAAAGAAAAAAGAAAAACTAGGAAAAACAGTGATCAGGTTTCTTCCCATTTGTTTTTGCATCTATTGTTACCAATTTTCTGTTATTCTGTTTCCCCTGACAGATACTGAATATTGTTAATGGTGTTGTTTGTGTTCAGTTTTATCTGCTCCGCATTCTTCATATTTTGTGTGAAAATCAGAGGTTTGTACCTCAGAGAAGACACCGTTGTTGTGACTGGACAGCTGTTGAGGGCGTGCGAGTCAGATCGAGTTCCAAGGTCCAGCTCTGCTTGAGTCGTCCAGTTTGTGTTTCCGTTGACATTAGACACCCAGCAGCAGCCAGAGCCCCTGAACAGAGAGAGGAGGGAGGTGGAACCATTCAAAAATATTTTCAGAAATATAATTACAATCAGGTTACAGCCCTGACAGCTGAGAGCTGAAAGAGATGGAGATGTATCACAACTTACCTGAACTCTGCACCTTATAAATTACACCTACACACAGAGAGTAATGCATTCTCCTCTATATTATTATTCCTATTCCACCTGCTGCTTGGTACCACATAATTAAAGGGACATTTACTGTATATTCGTAAGGCTTGGTTTTGCTTGCATATAAAATGTACATTATTTTTAAACAAATATTGTATAACAAGTGTCATGTTGAGCTTCAGTTCATAACTGAAATAAACATAAAACAAAACATGAGAGAGAAAAAGGCAATAAAGTGGCAGAAAGTTATCAAAAAAACAGCACGATTAAACAAAAAGAAATTCAATCTCTGAGAAACTTTCATATCAAATATACAAACATGTCCTGTAAATTAAAGAAATCAAAATAAATTACCTAAAATACATAAAATATCCCAGGAGTTAGTTAGCCTGACATTACTATAAGATTCAACACAAAGGAGGAAAAAAAGAAACTGGTTTATGATTGGCAGAGGACAGGAGTTTGATTTAAATCAGATGAAACTACTGTGTACTGTGTCTGATATTTACTGCAGCTGATAGGTGAGATGCAACAGAATATCTGATGATTTTACATTAAACAAACTAATAGACATTCACCAAAACAGTATAGAGCCAGTTTGGGTTTGAAATGGTGTACCTTTTCTAATCTAAGCCAAGATTATAAGTGTCTGTGATCAGTATTTGTGAAAGTAGAATAACAACTAATAACAATTAAAGTCCTGGACAAGAACAATGTGTTTATCACATATTTCTGACAGAAATATAAGAAAGTGATTTTACAGCAGCTGCTCTTTGAATGTGAATGTCCTAACTACACTGACCTGCTTCCTTGATATTTTTATATTTTTCTATAGAAAAGAATGGGTGAGCAGCCACCAACCAAACTCTGCTAAAGTGACTTAGTAATTAAAACACATCACACTACATTTATTCATTTAATGTTTCTATCATATTCTCTGTACATTTTATTTAACTGCATTGTTTCAAGCCCGTCTCAGTCTCTACACCGTCATGTCCTGTAAATCTGGTGGAAAATACGAAGCAACTTTTTAACCTTGACACTATCAAATTTGATGATTAAAAAATATTAAAATGTTCCTTTAAAACGTAATATTAGAATATTAAAGCCCATTAAATGATGACTACAGCCTTGACAGAATAAATCTTTTATTATTATATTATTGTTTTGGGGCTTTTTTGCCTTCATTAGATAGGACAGTGGAGAAAGACAGGAATTTAGTCTATTTTAAGCCTTCATTTCCTTCATGAAATTATTTTATTGTTGTGGCATGTGTTCAGTTGAGTTTTTGAAGAACTGTGAAGTATTTCATGATTTTATTTTGAAGTCATGCACAAATAAAGGTTATTACTACTGTTAAATTATCCATACAATGTTTTACTTGCTTTGTTGTTGTAAGTCAAGCACTGAGTTTTACTTGTTTTAATATCCCATGATTTTGTCTCTACGCACAGACAGAATTCCCAAAACACCACAAACATCCACAGGCCTGATGCCAGAAATGCTTCCACCTGTGAACTGGACTCACCTCAGAGTGAAGGAGGTTTTATTGGTCGACATGGTCACCGTCGTGAGTCCTTCGGTCTGGCACCACCTGCCCTGACCTGTGCCACCCTGATCTGTCTGCAAGACACTTGACTTGTTGAAGCTTGTGCAGACGCCGCCATCACAGGTAAAGGACGACTGATCCTGACAGCTGCTCCTGCCGTTCTGCCTGTGGTGGAAGGTCACCTGCAGGGTTAAAGTAAAGCATTGATACTGTGCAGAAAGGAGAATCAACCTAATCTGGATTAAATAAATAAATTTGTCTCTGCAGTTTGCAAAAAATCCAGAAAGTTTTGTAGAAGCAAGTCATTTAATATTTTATAGATGACAACCATACACCTGCTACATGGCTGCATGGTTCCTTAAGAATGTAAACTTGCACTACAGACTGCAGACTTAGACACACTACAGACTAAGAAAGCACAATTACACTGATTTTAACAACATTTACAGCATAAGTCATCATTAAATAAGGTTTTTTGTTTTGTTTTTACTCTTTTGTTATGATTCATTTTCCACTTCTCTTTTATATAAAAATATGATAAATATGAAAGATTAAAGCAGATTAAAGAAGGTAACAATAGAACTACTGTACCCTAAAAGTCCCATCCTTCTTCCTCTGTGGTGGCATGAAACTAATGCTGTCTCCATAAAAGCTGAGAGTCCGACGTGGTGCCCAGTAAGGCGACCAGCAGTAGGAGATGAGCACCTGCCTCCATCATGTCTCACAGAGTCTGATTGTGTGAAAGCTTGTTCAGGTGGTTTCAGCAGCAATGGGAGAGGCAGCTCCCACAGAACAGGACTAACCAGATCTGGACTGAACTGAAACAATTAATGGTTTTACTTTTTGTTTTCTTCTATTGTGATAAGCTATGAGAACAGATTACACATACATTTTGTTCCTGGATGGTATGTGTTATTTCTTAATTGCTTGTGTTAGTAGAGAAAATGTCATTATTCCCTTCAGGCTTTGCTCTTATGACCCTAATAATGAAATTTAGAAATTCATCTATTTGTATTTCTGTGTAAAAACAGGCAAATTTGCACATTTTCATTTACATTAGGTCTGAATACAACAGCATATGAATCAAGATTTACATGTATTTATACTAAAATTACACAAAAATGAGTAGTTTGTTGAGTCTCCTATCATGTTCTCGTTATACGCTCAAAGTACAGTATATCTTGGAAAGACCTTGAGTATGAACTCATGTTCTCCATGAATTTATCAAGGATATGAACTTTCAGGGACATCCTGCAGCCAATTTTACCATAGTTCTTCACCAGAGGTTAGATTAGATTCCATTTAACTTTATTGTCCACCTAGAAATTTGTCTTTGACTTCTCTCCAAACACAATGAAGAATTACAGAAGTACATACGTAATCCAGAAGTATAATATCCAGCATAAACTACATACAATAGTGCAACAAGCAGATAACAGCAATGTCAAAAAGCAGGTCTTATAAATAACAATGTGTCATTCTGTGTTCAGGGCCTGTATGACATTAGGAATAAAAGATGTCTTGTATACGATCCAGCTCTTGGGATTGACAGCTCTGAACTGACAGCCAGATGTGAGCAGCTCAGACTCTGGGTGTGGAGGGTGTGCGGTATCTGCAATTATGTGCTTAACCTTCTAGTCAAATATGTTGCAAACTTGTTTTTGTGACTTGCCAATCACCTTCTCTGCAATTTGAACAATTTTGGAGAGCTAGTTTTTGGTCTTTAGACTCAAGTTACTGTATCAGGCTGTTATGTTAAATGATAATATACTTTTAATCAGGCTCCTGTTGGTCATTTCAAGTATCTGTTGGCTATTGCCAAAGCTCCTCAGCTCCCCTAAAATGCTCTCTGAGTTTTCATTAAAAGTTAGGGTTTGATCAATAATTCCCAAGTTCTTAAAATGTTCTGCCTCCTCTACAGGTTGGTTATTGAAAACAAGATAGTGGCAGTCTCTATCAACACATTCTACAGCCAAGATCAAGATAAAATAGCAGAGGAACAAAATCTGATTAGAGTTTACCATTGAAATGTGTTTTCTTTATGCCTAGCTTGATATGGGAACAAATATGGCAATAAATATGCAGCAGGACCATTCATGACCATTTAAATAAATTAAACTAAACTAAACTAATACTTGATTTTTCATCTTTCTGGCTGCTTATTCATCATTTCAACGAGAGACGAGTTACAAAAAGTTGAACAATCATTAAGGCTTTTAGATGTATTGCATTGTATGCAATTTCGTTTTTGCACAGTCATGTTCAGACATTGTTTATAATTTATAGGCTTTATACACTGATGACTTTATTTAGTTATACAGTAAATATACCAATTGTCCCCACTTGCTTCCTGTTCAAAGACATAGTTTAGTTTTTATACTGATCAGCTGAAACTAATCCCAAAGAGCTAGGAGAAATTAAAAATGTAAATAAAAATCGGGTCGTAGGAGGTTAATACTTTAACTGCAATGTCTATTTTCACCTTTACTGCCGAATTTGTATTCTTTCTATTATTTTTTTAGTACAAGCTGATAAAACCCCTTGTATACTATATTAAATCTACTTATTCTGAATAAATGTGATATTTCATGTTAAGAATCGGGAAGAAGCCGATTGTCAACTGTTGAACTGACAAATAAAGGTTTGACCAAAAAAAAAAAAAAAAACGCTCGACACTTCCGGGTCAACTCAAATCCGAGCAGTGTCGTTGTTATTATTTAATTTGCTCACAGTAGACTTATGACTAAAGAAGATTAAAGATAAGACAAGACGCGAGAATCTAATCCTGACAAAATGGCGACCACTATCAGCACTCAGCGGGGACAGGTACATGCTTTAAATTATTTAATTCAGTTTATTGTGAGAATCACAGTCGTTACAGCTAGGCGGAACTAGCCGGGTTGTAGTTTTACAACATCTTTGACAGTCAACTTAACGTTAGTCATGAAACAGCAACGTACAATTAAACACTGCGGGTTAAAACACTGAAAAAACACCTTCTGTTTGTGAGAATATAAACAGTAACAACGTATATTTAACGATCTGATGCTAAGTGGGGTTAGCTAACAGTCTGCGGATTTAACGTCACTAAACCGTTACAGCAGCTCGCGGATTAAGCTGCTGTAACGGTTTATTTACGGTAAATATCCGGGTCTGATTTAGAGTACTGACTACAAATAAAACGACAACAACAAAATACGCTTGTTATAAAAGTTAGAAAACCACTGCCTTTCAGTTCAGGAGCAGCTAGCCTGTCTCCTTAGGTGGATAGAGTAGTCAGCTGTACTTGAGTAAAAGTTAACTAGGCCTACTTAATTATTACATGCGTTGGAGTATAAAAATATCTATACTTAATATAGTAGTGAGTAACTTATTAAGTAAATGAACCACTGCCCTTTCCCCACAAATGTCACTTCATCACATCTTGATTAGATAATCTGCAGCTAGGTATTTCAAAATTTCCATGTGAGTATTACAATCATATTGTACTTTATCAAAGTTACATTCTTTTTTCTTCCCACAACATATTAGCATGTGCTTTGACTTTAATTCCAGTGCTGATATACTGTATATTTGCACTTCTCATCTTAGACGCATATGGATCAGGTTTGAGTGAACCAGATCCAGGTCTCCCTGATTAAGTGAGGGCTATGTACTTGCAGAAGTGGCCAAATCCATCTCTTATTTTACTGAAAATGTAAAATATCAGATGATTCTTTCAGGAGATTAGGAGATACTGAGTTTCATTGTGGATTGCCTGTTAAATACATGTGTGTTCACTTCTTCACTTTTACCTGCAGTTTCACCACAGTTTAAATGAAAAGTCTGTTTATGTAATGTGTTCAAATTAATTAATACACTACAGCTTCTTCAGTAGTATCTATTTCTTTTTAATTTCTGTCCACAGTTAACATGAACCCTTGGTTGTACAGACTAGCTTTGTACAACCGCATCACATATATTATGTTTTATGATCAACTCTGTGTGTTTTTGTTTCACTTGGCTGCAAGACATTTTTTCCTTGAGGACAGTAAAGTTTAAGTTGATTTCACAGACATCATCACTGGTTGTAAACTCAGCACACAACCTACAACCTACTTAAGTCACATGATAAGATTCACATGATAAGGTGACTATTGTACTGTGAGGGGTTTTGGTCTGGTGATCACAGACAGCTGATGTTTGTGGTAGTCTCCAGTGAGTTTTCAATGTCTGTCCTGGTCTTTAGTCAGAGTAGTATAGTAGTAATATTGCGTGGCCACAATTCTCTTATGGTAACGAGGTCCTAGCAGCTGAATTAGTGCCTCTTGCTGATAATTCCTGGCTGTCTAATGGTGAGTGACTGAAATATGTCATTGTAATTAATTCTGAGGTTAAAATCAAGTCAAAATTGTTCATGTTTACAAGTGGCTACTGATGGGACCCTGGTGAGTAAGTCAGTAAACAACTGACTAATAAGGTCTGTGGGACCTGCCTAATATTGTGTAGGTCCACCTCATGCCGCCAAAACAGCTCTGACCCATTGGGCAATGGACCAGGACCTCTGGGGGTGTGTCCTTTGGGTCATGTGGGTTGTGGGCTTGGGGCCTCCATAGATCTGGCTTGTTCTGGATCATCCCACAGATGCTGGATCAGATTGGGATCTGGGGAGTCTGGAGGGCAGGTCAACACCTTGGGCTCTTTGTCATATTCCCCAAGACATTTTTCTGCAGTTTGTGTGGTGTGGTGGGAGCACTGTCCTGCTGGGGGAGACCCTGCCATTGGGGAGTGGTGTTGCAATGGGGTGTGTGTTTGGTCTACAATAATGTTTAGGTGGGTGATATGTGTCAACGTAACATCCACATGAATGAAGGACCCAAAGTTTCCCATCATCAATGTTATTCATTTCACCTGTCAGTGGTTTAATGTTGTGGCTGTGTGTATGTCTGTCTGTGTGTCTGTACTCAGGTGTATATTGGGGAGCTTCCCCAGGACTTCTTGAGGATCACTCCCACCCAGCAGCAGCAGCAAGTCCAGCTGGATGCCCAGGCAGCCAGGCAGCTGCAGTATGGAGGCTCAATAGGCACCATAGGACGACTCAGCATTACTGTGGTCCAGGTGCATTTTTGTATTAATGTGGATAATGTGATATTTGTACCAATAACATGTACTTTTAGGTATAAATGCATATTTGAATTACAATTTTTTTACTGGCATTTCAACAAAATTATTATTAAGCACAGTTTATATGGTTAACACACAGTCCAGCTGGACTGTGACCACCTGACTTGAACATATCATCTAACTGAGGCCTCCTTGTTTGTTTTGCTATTCAGGCAAAGCTGGCTAAAAACTACGGTATGACCCGGATGGATCCATACTGTCGGATCCGACTGGGCTACGCGGTCTACGAGACTCCAACCGCTCACAATGGAGCCAAGAACCCACGCTGGAACAAGGTGATCCAGTGCACGGTGCCTCCGGGGGTAGACTCCTTCTATCTGGAGATCTTTGATGAGGTGAGGAGGTGGAGGAGCTGTAGATCATCTGAACTGCTAAATACATTGTACTATAAAACTGAGTATCAAAACAAAAAAACAAACAAATACAGACCCCAAACTAAAACCTCAGTGAAAGTAATTGCACATCTGATTTCCAGTTAAAGTTAATTGAACAAGGTTACTCAGTTTTGGCCAGGGCTGCAACATGGCTCCTCATAGTAAGCAATTGCCTGAATAAGTAAGAAACCTGATTATGAGACACAAAGACAAAGAAGAGTTTTTAAGGGCATCAGTAGGCAACTTACCCTAACCTGAAACACAGGTGCAGCAGTGGACCTGCTGTGTTTCCCCTAGAATGACTGTTGTCGGGGAGTGGGTTGCCCAAGGTATTATAATAATATACCTTACATTATACTGCTGTAGTTATAGTTATATACGGATACCAGAGGAGGGCTAGCCTCCCTGCCAGCAAAACCACTGTTCACAGATAGCGCCTGTAAAAAGCGCTGATAATTTGGTCTGACTTTCGGATGTTTGGGATCGACGTCTGTCTATCTGTGATTTACAGACACTTACAACACTTGTCAGAGCTTTTCTTACACTGTCTCACCTGTGGCTCTTCTGCTCCTGTGTGTGTGTATATGCAGAGACACACATGAAACAGGAAGTGGGGAGAAAAATGCAAATGTAAATGATCTTTTAATTTTTGCGTTTTTTTTCCCTTTGTTTTTCTTGGGAGGGTGGGGGGTCCCATTGGTGCCAGCGGGACACCCTGCCAAGACAATGGTAGGGGAAACACTGTACCTGGCCAGGACTACCACAATAACTGTATATTGCTGACCATTTAACATGGAGGTTCAGGTTTGCTGATGTGGAGCTGTATGAGAGCAAAAGGTGTAGGAGAGATGAAGTAGTAGTAACTGTAGAGTACTGAATGAAAAGTTTCAAGCACAATTTTCTCATTTCCTGCTACAATTGACAAAATACAAAGCAATTTCAGTTTTTTAAATTATTGTTTTAAGCAATTATTTGGCTAATTGCAGAGGAAAGTCTGAAAAATATTTTACACAGTAAAGTAGTAGACATACGCTAACAGTTCTACGCCACTTTACTTTTTATTTTTTGGTAAAAACACTGAATAAAACAGCGTCACATTAATAATTTATCTTTCTCTGACACTGCTCAATGGAGCCTAGCTGCTGTTAAGCTTGTTTCTCTGATAGCGTCTGATAGCTCCAGATGTTCAGGAGGTTTTTACTGGGGACCATATTATCTGTAGAAGTCTCCCCCTCTCCAAAACAAGTGGATTAAATGTGATAAAAACACTGAATAAAGCAGGTGTTTGGTAACTCTATGACCACAGCCTCTAAGGACACAACAGTCAGGTTTATTTAGACAACTAAGGTTTAAAATGGTCTCACATTCAAACACCCCATGGAAAATCTCAGTTTTATTGCTGCCTGTTTATATGTGTGAATATAGTGATCTGATGAGTATGTAGCTTCTCGTCTGCTTCATTGTGTTCTTGCTGATGTGTCGTCCAGAGAGCGTTCTCCATGGACGACAGGATAGCATGGACTCATGTCACCATCCCTGAAGGCCTGAGGGAAGGCAGCGTGGTGGACGAGTGGTTCAGCCTCAGCGGCAGGCAGGGCGATGACAAGGAGGGCATGATCAACCTAGTGATGTCTTTTGCTGTGAGTACATTTACACACACACGCACACACACCCCAGTCAAACATATTGAAATGTGTTTGATTTGATATTGATTTAGGTACTTGTTTGGAGGAAAAGCTTCTTCTTTGTCAACTGAGACATAGAAGCCTGTTCAACAGCCAACACCTCAGCCGGGTGTGGTGAGGTTAACTGGAGGACATCCTGTAATCAAACTAAACTGTTTATGTAGCATTCTGACTATAGTAAACACTCAGTGCTGATCAGTTCACACATCTCTATAAAAGTCATTTTTTTATATAGCACAGAATCACAACATAAGTTATTTCAAGGTGCTTTTCTTATGCAGGTCTTTAGATTATTATATTTACAAAACAGAGACCCAACAGAAAAACTTCCTTTAAGAGGGAGAAACCACAAGCACAGATTGCCCAGGGTAAGAAACTCAAACTGTCTGTTTGTGTGTTTTGAATGACCTGTAATTCCTGCCTGAAGGCAGCAGGTCAAACAGATGATGTCCAGGGTGTGAACAGAGGAGAGGGAGGAAAAGGCACAAAACTACAGGAGAGACTTACAACTAGCTTACTCTGTGTTGTAGCATTTGGCAGCTGTGGTTCAGGAGGTAGAGTTGATAATCCACTTATGGTTGGTAGTTTGATCACCAGCTCCTGAACCCCAAATGGCTTCCAGCTGACCTTTTAATGCAGCTCTGGTGCCATTAGTGTCTAAATGATGCTAAATTTATCTTAATATTTACTCATAATGACAGACACAGACCTTTAAGTAAACATTATTTGTAGTCATCACAAATGATCACTTAAAGTTTTCTCTGTTTACACCATGAGCTACTCACTGTACACGTTTTATCCTTTGCTGCCCTCTGCTGGTGTGAGGATGTTACCTTCAGAGACACGCAGAGGATGCAGTTGTGATGCCAACAGGAGTTAGGCATCATATGATAAAACACATTCAGTGTGAGAGTTCAATCTTGTCTTGTTTGTGTGTTTTTGCTCTAGTCGTTACCAGCGGGGATGATGACCCAGCCTGTTGTCCTGATGCCCTCTGTGTATCAGCAAGGAGTAGGATATGTGCCCATTGCAGGTCAGATACAGATACACACACACACACACACACACACCACACACACACACACACACACACACACACTCATACTAAAAGATTTATGTTATTTCAGGACTTCAAGTCACAAGTGTGACTTGAAAATATACCCCCATTCACGGGTTGGGCACATGACCACAGCGAGTTGTTACAAAGTAGCTGAAGCTGTTTGTGTGTTTTCTATCTGACTGAGACAGACCAGTCCTCCTCTCTACCAGTGGTACCTGCAGACAGTAAATCACAGCATCAGCACACTGGTTCAGATACCGACCGATGCCCGTGTTCTTCAGTCTTTATAAACTTCACTCAGTATTTTGGTGTATTATTTATTTTTATTTATTTTACTGACATTTTAGATTTCTCTCCTGTGAGATATTATTACATTTATAGTGACTTAGCTGTTGCTGCCCTAGAAACAGTATTTAGTTTGTATTTTTAATATAAATCGATTCTAATCCTGTTCTGAATTTATTCTTTTCTTTTTCTTTTTTTAATGACAAAAAACTTAGTTCTTTATTGTTGAAATAGAACCATTAACAGTATGAGATGGACTGATAAGGGTCTGGATAGATAAAGATCATAAAAAATCAGACCCTCCCCTGTTTTGGAGGATGAGCAAATCATAGTTCAAGTCCCTTCACTCTAAGTCTTGTCTTTAACTAGTATTATTTTGTGATGTTGCTATTACAATTTTTTATGGCACACAACCACTTCACAAAAATGTGAAAGGTTACTTATTTTTTCCCATATTAAAGTTTAAACTTAAATCAATCATGTAGATTTATTAAAACTTTTTAATTTGGAATAATACAGCACATTGTTGTTTCTGTAAAAGCATTGATCAGTAATACAGTTAAGATGGGAAAAACCTCAATTTGTTGAGTTGCACATTGATTTAAGTGGTGCTCTTGAAATTTTCAGTAAGGATAAAGTTAGGCCCTGGAGCCCTGACTTTTGTTTATCTTAGCTTAGGCTCATAAACTACACATTAAAACACAAAAACCATTAGATAATAATGTGATTTTTTCATGTGTATTTAGGAACCTTTCATCTGCTCTATTAAAGTTGACTCCTCCCTCTGTGTTCCCAGGAGTGCCTACAGTCTACAACCAGGGCATGGTGCCTATGGCGATGCCAGCAACCATGCCGGCTGTCGGGGGCCAGGGGCCAGTGTGCAGTGAGGAGGACCTGAAGGCTCTGCAGGACATGTTCCCCAACCTGGACAAGGAGGTGGTTCGCACAGTGTTGGACGCACAGCAGGGCAACAAGGATGCCGCCATCAACTCTCTGCTGCAGATGGCTGAGGAGCTCTAACCACAGAGCACAAGCTCACAGTGGACATCCCAACACACACACACACACACACACACACACACACACACACACACACACACATGCATGCAGCCTTCCCACACACACCCCTACACACAGAGTCCTCCCTACAGTGTGGCTGTTAGCTCACTCACACATTGCAGCCATATCTGAGCTCCTACCAGCTCCACCTGCTGGTCTGTTTCCCCTCCCCTTTACCGTACACAAGGCCTGGGCTTTCTCTGCTAACACACAACTGTGTCATCGCAACTATTTTGTTCACCTCTGGTTGTAAGAAGCCACTGGTTTGAGATGATATCAATCCTTTAAGTCATGACAGGATCATTAAGGCGTGTATCACAGCAGATGTGATGGGTATTATAAATCCTACCAGCCCAAATAATTTTGGTGATTCTTTCAGTGTCACAATCTCTCGCTGCATCCACAGTAACCCAGTCTGTTCTCTCCCCTCTGATCACAGGATTTGATTTGCACAGTTTGAGCTGCAGAGAGTTCATGTCTATCACGTCCATCTTCTGTTGTTCTGATGTTGTTGTTACTAGTGTGTGGAGAACTGCTTCTGTTTCATATATATAACTCTAAAAATGTTTAATGCATTCAAAATCTGATAAATTATTATGGAAGTATTTAATTATACAGAATTCTACATGGTGAAAAGAGAATGAACAAATTAATGCCACATCACTACACTGAGTCAATTTTCAAAGTGGTAAAATCCCTATTTGCCTGTTTTCTGTCAGTGAAGTAAGGATGTTATAAAGTAATATCCTGTGGAGTCACTTTTCTTTAAGTAAGTGTAAAGATGCAGGGTAATGAGTAGGGTTGCACATTTCTAAGTTGGAAACTTTCCATGGGAATTAACAGGAATAAACAGGAAGTTGCAGGTTAGCCTGTAACAGACAACCTAAATATAATTGGGAAAAAAAATCTTGCAACATAATCTTCGTTAAAAACAACCAGATTTAATGCAAATTCAGTTGAATTTCTACCCTAGACTGTGTATTCCTGTAGGCATAGTGAATATTCATATTTTATTCAACATGTCATGTTTTTTCTTCAGTGAAAAAATCAATTTAACTTCTATTCACAAATAACTAATAAGTCAAAATTAAAAATCTTAATGTAAAAATTGTGATGTACAAAATAAAATACTTATATTTATGTTTGCACGATACAGTATGTACAATTTACCCAAAAAATTCTAGTTAATTCCTGTTAATTCCCATGAAAAGTTCCCAGAAATTTTCCACCACCTTGTGACCCGAGTGATGACATGAGAAGATGACCTGTGTGACCTGTGTGTTCTGAAGCTGAGCATGATGTCGTATGTTGACCAAAACATGTCCATCCAGGTCGTCTACACAGTGATCCAGATAGAAATTCAGTTTAATGAGCTGCATATCCACAGCTGTTTTCAGAAATATTTCCCCCCTGAGCAGTGATGCCTGAGATGACAGTGACCAGACTTCCATGAAGTGTGCCATGAATGTTCATGGTCCCCAGAGGATGACCCCTTTATTTTTACTTTAGTGCCACCATCATGTTAATACTTGGACATGGGGAGCTCACTCGCGCTTCATAGTATCACCACAGGCAGAACTTTAAATGTTTTTCAGCTGCAGTATTTCTCTGTGTTGTAGCTCCTAAAGCTTTCTATTGACACTTGTAGGTTTCAAGGTCTTGTTAATGTGCTGTCTGCCAAAGGTTTCACTTTAAGATTTGTTATCTCCTTGTGACTTTTCACTTGTGGTTTCACAACTTTCACAACTGTTTAGATTCTTTAAAATGTCACAGTTATTTTTATTGTGTCATGTGGTTCTGTTATTTTTAATTCAGTGCTGAACAGTATCTGGAAGTGGAAATACTTTGGTCTTAAGTTTGATTTGCATTTTTAAAAAATGTTAATTTATTAAAGTTCTGGCATGAACCACAAAATTTTAAGCCAGAAAACAAAACTGTGCAGCACAGGTGTTTAGTTTTTACGTCACAGGCTGAAATAGTTTAATTTTGTGTTCTTTGTTAATATTGATCGTTCCCCAGGGATCAATAAGAATATGGACTCAAGTGTTCATATAGCAGAAATATAATTTTAATAATTCTCATTTAAGAAATCCAAAGCTTAAAAAGATTACATCACAATAGTGTGTTGTGAGAATGAAAGATGGTATTTAGGACCATAAATAAAACCTGAAGAAAAAGAGGATTTAAGGTTTAGTCATGCACAGTGTAGTTAATAAGTAAGTGATTAGCTTCTCCTGCGGCGCTGTGGTTTGGACGTCGTCCCCGGCACACACTCTGCTTTGCTGCAGCTGCACGTGTCCACAACCGTGTAGCTGTGCTGGACCCTGGAGCCGTTGGCACAGATCAGCTCCACCTGTTTCTGACTGGTGGTGGCCTCTCGGCAACACTCACACTGGTGCATCATCTTGTTGGCTGCTGCAGAATACCTGCATGTGCACACAGACAACAAGCTCTTATTCTCTGAGAAAATAGCTCATTCAACAGTCAGTTAAACATTGATGGGTCTGTATTAATTTGGGGGGGGGGGGGTTATATTGTTTTTTTCTGGAGGATTTGGGCTGCAAAAAGAATTTAAATTTCTCTGTACAGGCTGTCCCTGCAATGGACTGGTGATCTGTCCAGGGTGTACCCCGATTCTCACCCAATGTCAGCTGGGACAGGATGTAGCCCCTCCTGCGACCCTTAATGGATAAGCAGTATAGAAAATGAATGACTGAATGAATGTTTTTGTTTCTGTTCTTCCCTGTAAGGCTACAAAACCAACAAGTAAAAGAAAAGCACAGAAAACTCAATGAAATATGTATAAAATAACCAATCTGACAGAGACACTTTCAAAACCGGGAAAGACAATTATTTAAACAAGTCTGTGTTCATTTTAGTCATATTCCTTTCTTCTTTTAGTCAGTTTTTAAGTGACAAAAACTGGACATTGTTGTCTTTTACAAAAAAGTCACCATAGCTCCCATTAAGCTGATCCACATCTATTTTGACGGACAATCAGAGGCCTAGCAGGTCAGGTCATCGCCACCTCACGTTACTCCATTGCCATTAATAGTTGGTTTAAGATAGCTTTAAATGTACTGTTACATTATTTAATGGTTTAATGTTAACTCAGTTTCTGTGTGATGCGTCTCAACGTGTCCCAGCAATTTTGCAGCTACAGGACTTCACTACTGGAAAAATGTTACACACTCACTTTTCTCTTGATAGCAATATATTTAAAGTGAGACCAAATGTCTACCTATTTTTTGATGACCAAGCCCTGCTTGGTGTAATTTCACATCCTTGTTTTTCACCAACAAAAACATAGAAAGAAACTTAAAAGTTTGTTGAAGTTTCACATCTTTCTTTCAAGAATAACGCATCTAGATTCAGTCATAACTAATGTTAATGATGCTAGCATCTTGTCTTTGTCATCAGAAAGAGGTTATTGACAGATTGCTTTATTTTGTCAAAATGTTTGTCAACAAAATTAACTAAAATAGTTATTCATTGTAAAGCAACATTATGCAACGTTAAAGTAACAGCTTCAAAAGAGATGGACTCACATGGACGAGCTTCCACAGTGTCCGGCACAGGATGTCATGTTGATTGGCTGTGCACTCTTACAGTCATTGACCTTGATGACTGACTCTTTGCTCTGGACCTCACAGACACTACGTATCTCACCTGGAACAACACAGCAACATGTTAGGCTACAACAACAACATGACAAACAACTTTGCCCTCCAAAGTCAACTTAACATTCTTAAAAAGTATTCATGATTTCAGGTCAAATACCACGACCCTGACTAACTTACAGGTTTTGCAGCATCCATTAGCGTCAGTTTTCTCTGTACCCTGGAGGAGGAAGACATTACACATTGTGTGTTAGACATGAATGGCATGTGGTAAGCAGTGAGGAGGGATATCAGCTGTTTGATTAACTCACAGGTTTACAGTCCAAGGGGTTAAAGTGAGGACATGTGGTCTTTGTCTCCTTGGTGACAGGCTTTCCATTGATCTCCTCACAGGTGTATTGCACACACTTGTCACTAGGGGGTACATACGTGCTGTTGACCTATACCAGCAGATTAAAAATTAAAATGCTTCTGTTAAGTCTTACCTTCATTAACAAATATTTAAATTGTTAATTGGTAAAAGTAAAGAACCTTCTTGCTACAGGTAACATCCTTTTTTCTCATATTCTTGGCTTTAAAAATGTGAGGCAACACACACAGCTGCAGTACTGACCTTAATGATATGCTTTGTCTTGTCAGGTGTGGTGAAAATACAGCTTGTTTGAACACATTTCCCGCAGCACTTGTTAGATTCAGTCTGATATTCATAACCCTGGAGGCAGAGTGAGAGAACAAGGGAGACAGAGAAAAATGAAATAATAATAATATGAATAAATCTGTCAGATTCTGTCACTGGAACCTTAGAAACTTGAAAGACAGGATTGTGTTGCGGTACAGATCTTGGGAAGAATACAAAAATTTTCTGATGCACTGATTCTTTCCCAAGAGCCCAGTGGCCACCAAAACTCTAACATGGAAGAAGCCTGGAACCACCAAGACTCTTCCTAGGCCCGGTTGCCCGCCCAAACTGAGCAATCAGGATAGAGTTCAAATCTATAAATGGGGTCTTTCTTAAGCCACTGTATATACTCAGTGGTCACTTTATTAGATACACCTGCACAGTCTAATGTAATCCACTACAATAGTGCTATCCTAAATTCTGTCTTTATAAAGCTTTAAATGTTCTGTTTTTGTTGACACTGTCAAAAAACAGCCAATTCAAGTACGTTTATTATGAGGCCAATTTGTGATACTGTTATATTGGACTGCATTATACAGAAAGGTACACAACATTTACATATACAAGCCCAGAACCAGTCCAACAACAATAGCTACAAGATACGTTAGTACAGACACTAGTGTCAGTGTCTGTTCCAATGGGAGTGATGCTTTTGTGTAAGAATGAACTTACTTCAGAGCAGTTTTTGTTGCAGACAATAGGTGTGCATGTAATGATGTGCAGCTTTGTGATGGGATCCACTTTGGGGCCACAGTAACACTTCTGGCAGGGCCCTGGTTTAAAGAACTCTGATGTAGGTCCCTGTGTTTCTCCCTTTCCTGATGGTGCCGTTGTCGTTCCTGATGGTTGTCCCTTTCCTGATGGTTGTCCCTTTCCTGATGGTGCTGTTGTCGTTCCTGATGGTTGTCCCATTCCTGACGGTGCTGTCGTTCCTGATGGTTGTCCCTTTCCTGATGGTTGTCCCTTTCCTGATGGTGCTGTCGTTCCTGATGGTTGTCCCTTTCCTGATGGTTGTCCCTTTCCTGATGGTGCCGTTGTTGTTCCTGATGGTTGTCCCTTTCCTGACGGTGCTGTCGTTCCTGATGGTTGTCCCATTCCTGATGGTGCTGTTCTTGTTCCTGGTGGTGCTGTTGTTGTTGGTGTTGATGGTGTTTCTGGTGTTGGTATCTTGGCACCAGGCTATAAAATACATAGATCAACACTTTACTTTTAATCAGTGTTCTAAGGAAGCATTCACACCAGCACTTCAGTTAATTTCTTGTGGACTGAGGAAATCCACGGTTGCTGTTCAGTTCTGTTCTTTTTCATGTTCACACTGATTTAGCACAAGTTTGCCAAGCAGTATAAAGTTTTGGTGACTGTAATACGGCATCATCAATGTTTTGTGGACCCACTGGTAAAACAAATGTAAACATTTGTTGTGACACTAAACTGCTTACTGGTTGTGTTTATTTTGTTTAATTGGGGCCACAAAGAGCTGATGAAGAAATGGGTGGTTGGTTATGAGTACTGTGGAGAATAACTGGACCTCATATATCTTAAATAAGGACAAACAGCTAGAAAAAGGAGTATTTACTTTTGGATGTATCAGAGAAAATTATGTTGCTATGGTTATGAAACAACATTCATACAGATGCTAAGAGAGGGTTTTCCAACAGGAGGTGGGAGGGTATAAAGGGGGCAGCGAGAAAGATGGATATTAGATGCATGTTAAGCAAAGAGGAAACAGAGGAATACAAATTTAATCTTGACTCGACACACACACACTGTAGTTCACAACACAGATACACGTTAACCGCGTCCATGGGCGTAACCACGTAAGTATTTTTCCTGCATGCCGCTACTCCGTATAACGTTACAGCCAATCACCGGCAGCATTATCAGATCTTGATCACGTGAGTAACTCCTTGGTGTCGAAACTTGGCACCGAAAGACAAGGCATCTTTTGATACCAGGCAGTATCGAAGCATTTCGGTGGGTGCCACAAAAGAACCGACGTTCGGTACCCAGCCCTAGCTATGACCAGAGGCTATGGCAAGTGGGGCGCTCCTGAGAGCCAGTTGCCAGTTGTTAATGTTGGTTGAGGTCGGTGATGCGCATCCGCGTCCGCGAGTTCGAGTGGGTGGAGCTTCTGAAGGGAGGTGAGTTTGTTTTGCCGCTGTATTCGAATGTCATTTCATAACCATGGTAATAGGTATGCACGTCACACGTGTATGATAAAGGGATAAAGAGTAAGAACAGAGCTGTGTTGTGCCTGTACCATGTACTAATCTATGTATTGTGGGGGTGTTATTTGACAGTAACAATCATTCTTGTCCTGTCACTGTTTGTCATAATTTGTGACAGATAAGGTTCAGTTCCAGTCTCAACAAAGGACTGGATTTTGTGAGTTTGTTAGCCTGTTGGCCCTGCTGAATTGTAAGGCTGCTCATTGTATGTATTACATTGTACATACTGAATATGTATGTAGGACTCTCTTCCCTCCCTGTTGTACCTGTGAGGCTGTGGACTGTTTACTTACCTTGTACTCAGTCATGTCATAGACACATACGCCTTTAGGAACTGCAGAGACAAATACAAAAACATTAGTTTATTTGATTAGTAATGCAGACGTGTGATAAGATAGACTAATATATATCTGTATTTGATGCGCTGATATGTGATGTGATGATTAATTGTTTCAGATTTAAAACTCTAATAATAAATGGTGAGTAAATATTAGAACTTTCAAATCACCTCTCCTCCTTTCAAGACTAAATAGTGCATGTTTCAATTTACTGACACTGCCTTCCCATTAAAATCAGGTTTATATGCTACTGATATTGTAAATGCTATCCTTCACATCTATGACTGTTTTGCTCAGACAGAAGGAATTAGGCAGATGACTAGTGGTAAATCTAAAAATGACTCCTTTGTAGCCAATTCATGACGGATATTAATATAGATATGATATAGATATGAAAATTGACACTGCATAAAAATAATGCAAACAATTCTTCCACAAAAGGGCCTCCACCAATCTGCCCAACATTCAACAGATTGAACCATGAGTAATGCCAATGACATATGACAGTTCTGCATTGTATGTTGTACACCATAAAATAACACTATGTTGATAGACTAGAGTCACGTACCACACTTGTAGGATTGGCAGCAAGTGCCGTTGGTGACCTCTTGTTGGAAACCCAGCTGGCAGGTCTTAGGATGAGGACACAGGTTTACATTACATTCTGTTGGGGACAAAAGGTATGTGAATGTAGAGATTTGCCAAAATGTATCTTTGATAACAACAACTTAAACAATCATCAGTTTAACAGCAGCAGCTGGTGGGAGACTTTGCCCTGGCTCTCTCTTTCATAAAGACCTAGAAGCTGTCTAGTATAACCAGTTTGATTTGCAACCAGCAGCTCCTCTGGTATTATCATGATATGGCACAGCCCTAATTTGCACTGACCCATGTTTTTCCTGATCCAGATTTAGATATGCAGATGCAGATCACATGTTAATATCAGGTGAAGATAACTTATAAGATTAAAAGTTCTGCAGCAATCCAATGAAGAGAAATCCTGTGAGTTAATCTTCATCAACTGTCACTTTGCACCATCAACAATAATATCTATCTCTGTGACACTACAACTGACCACATGTCTCTGTTGTGCAGCAGCCATCCGTCTTGTTGACCAGCTGCTGGCCAGGCTTGGTGCAGTTGCGGCTCTGTGTTGAGTCTGTACTGCATTTGACAGGCGTACACTGGATGCTCATGGAGTCTGCATCACACACACATGTTTTGCAGTTACTTGTCCATGTGTCACCAGGCTGGTCAAGAGAAGAAAGAACCAGTTCAGACACACAGCTCATGTTTTGCTAGTGTACGCAAATATATTTAGGCAGAGTTCTCACTTTTTTGGGTTTTCCATCAGGTCCAACACAATCTGAAATTCAAAGAAAAACAAGGGTTTTTAGATTTGTAGGTGTGAAAAATATTCCATGACCCAGTCAACACAAGTTTTTTTTTTTGTGTAGTATCTCTTCTTACCACAGTAGGTAACACATATGTCCTCAACGGCATTGAATAATTTGGTGCCCTCAGGACAGAAGCAACCCTCCATAGTGTAGTTACTGGATGCCTTGCTGTCTGCCTTGTACTTCTTGTTGTATCTGATGTCAAAAATGGAATTACTTGTTATTGCAGTAGTGTGTAGACTTGATGTGTTTTGAAAGATTGTCCCAAAACAAAGATTTGAGAGTACAGACTGTCACTAATGGTGATTTCTCCAAACTTACACTAAAACAGGAAATAATAGTAAAGTTTCTGATAGTTTTGCATTAACCTGCACTCATATCAGTCACTTTTATCAATTGGCATGTGTCTCAAAATCCATTCAGTGGTTTTTGAGATATCCAGCTCTCATAATGACATGAAACAGAACAATCTCCTATACTATACTGTTGACATACAGTATACTTTACCTGTCATTGCATGTAGACTCTACAGGGGGGCCACAAGCCCTGTACACTTTGTTGCTTGGGCAGTCAGGCTCTATAAGATAGAGATATGTTCACGTACACATTTTCCAGAACTCAACACAACTTTAGCATTGTACACTATTGATTATTTATCTCACCACACTCCCCCTTGGTAGCATTCCTCCAATTGATGCAGACCCCTCTCTTAGCACACTCAGTGGCATAGGCCTCCAGGCTGGAGCAGCTATTATTGCCACCATTACAAATGTGAGATCTACACGATTTCACAAATGGCCCTGGGGCTATGATTTCATGGCATGGTTCAAATATGCTAGAGGGGGGACATACAAGCCAGGACAGTATATCAGATAGATATCAGAAGATAAAAGCAATAAAATAGACCCATGATGAACATCCCTTTTCTGTTCCCATCAGAATTTTAACAATTTTTGAATGGGTCCAAAGCTCACTTAATTGCATGTTTATGGTCCTATTTTTTGCTCTCACCTGCTGGATAGGAGATCACAGATGGGAGTTTCGCAATGAGATGGTGTTGTTGAGGGTGGTACTGTTGAGGTGGTTGAGGGTGCTGTAGTAGTTGGTGGGGTTGTGGGGGTGACACAGGGTGTACCAGGGACATGCCACTTGTCTGCAGAGTCAGAGCAGCTTTCCACCTGGCCATTGGGAGAACGGCAGTCATTGTTCTTGGAGTTGTCACAGGTTCCTGGAAAAAGGAGAGGCAGTAAGATGAAAACAGAGCACTGAGCCTCATGTACAAATTTAAGTGAATTTTCCCAGGCCTCACCAGTCAATTCAAAGTAATATTCTGTTCACCATATTATCATCAAAATGGATTACCTATTCACTTAGATGTTTTGTCACAGCAACTATGACATGTTTGTGTTAGTTAAGAAGAGAAATTAGAAAATGAAAATGCCTTTGCTTGTTTTTTTGTTTTTTTTTAGCAGCCCTATGTTGTTGACTTAACTTGAATTTAAACCTTAGCTTCGATGTCTTGAGTCACGGTCTTATTTATGGTTCACGCATAATCCTGTTCCCTATGAATCATGAAGGGACTGTCCTGTTCATCTGACCATTTAGGTTGTACCATCTCTGTGAATTGTTGTATTGACTATTTGAATTGCACTTCTACACACTTTTTCAGGGTGTTTCAGGGTCTTTCTTTAAGTGTTCTGGTAACGCACCACATTGTCCTTCAGTGTTCCCATTAAAGAGGGAATAGGGAAGGTTGATGCTGAATGATGAGTTCCTATAGACCACTTCTGTCTTTATCACTGGTATCTCCAATGTGATCACCATATCTGTGCCAGTGATCCACAGGACAGAATTGCTGTAGGCAGGGTAGATGCGTTTGTCATTGACATATACCTATAGGATGAGGAGACAAAACACATTAACAGACACTGTGAACCAAGCACAGCAGTATTTCTAACTCCAACTGACACTAAATGAACAGAATTGTTTCTTACCACATTAACTGCTGTTCCTGAAGAAGACTTCAAACTAGTAAAAACTACCTTGTAGGATTGGTATATAACAATTAGAGCCTGGGGACAGAATGAACCGTCTGAAGGATCACAGTCATGGTTATTTACTATAATAGTCAAATTATATTTAGTAATAATCTCTTTGACCAGGTAGTAAGAGCAGTTTTCTTTGAAATCGTATGTCTCTCCATCAAATGTCATGTATTGGGATCCACCCATGACACTGCACACACCTGTAGGAGAAGAAACATGTGTGGAAATTATGAATAAGCACTGGAACAGGCAGAAAACATAATTTGCAAGGGGAAAAAAGGACTCTCTGCTGCATATAATAGTCAAAAGTGGTAACCTTTGTTGATGGTTTACATGTTCAACTTACATTCACATTCATTTTGGTAGCAGCATCCGTTTTCACCGCTGATCTTGACAGGTTTGCGCCCATTGGTACAGATGGGATTTTGTACTGTGGGACAGGCAGTAGGTATCTCTGTGACCTTGCCATTAGAGCATATAGCTGTGGTGCAGTTGTCAATCCTCCAGGTTTCTCCATTCTGGAAGGGGATTAAAATGCAGTGAGTAGGTGGGAAAGCATGTGTAACTGATGAAAGATGTGACTCTAGATGCGACTCTAAAGGTGTAAAGTGAATGAAAAACTGCTTCATCAATTTAAAAAAAGGAATTGCTATCATGAATGAAAACATATTTTATGTATGTAACACCTTTTTTGACACATTATAGCAGTCCAGAATAGTTGTAGATGGGATTGTTGATGGAGTGGGAGTAGAGGTAGGAGTAGTTGTTGGGGTAGGAATTGAGCTTGACGTTGTGGCCTTTGCAGTGGTGCTGAACACTGCAGTAGTAGAACGTATGGTTGTGCTTGGTGTTGGTGTTGTGGGACAGGGACTGGAGTGTATCTCCACTTTACAAGATGCATTGCAGTATGCAACAAAACACCACCCAAAGCCATCTGTGACATTGTACACCATGTCCCCTGAAAAAAAAAGAAAAAAGAGTAGAGATAAAAGTTTAGTGCACAAAATTAAAGGAATACTAATCCATCAGGAATGACCCATAAACTTAATTTAAACTTAATTTAAATGTTAAAATGAGTAAATATCTCACCAAAAGTCAAAGATTTCATTTCAAACAAAAATGGGTGAACCATTATTATACATCAGCCTAACATTTGTCTACTAACATGTGGCCCTGCCTCTCTTTGTCTAAGTTACTACACAGCTGCATTGCTGAAAAACTTGTTTGTCCACCTCTCTTTTCTGGCTGTCATTCAGACTGAGCATATCATCAAATTAGCGTAACTGCCAAACACACACACAGGGGTTAGGGAGGTGGGACTTGTATTACAGCACAAGAGCTTTTAACTGTTTGTGTACCAAATACATTGACAAGACACTGACAGACAATGGTAATTGTGACAGCTAATGATTAAATAATTGTCATTAATATATTGGCTGATTTTTCAGTTAATCAAGAACAACTTATGAAGAAAGCGGTCAATATGTTAATTCATAGATATATAGATCTGTGAATTTAAAAAACATTGATATTTTGGTTTTACTTTCAGATATTTGGGTCAGTGTCATTTTACAGAGACTTATAATGCTTGTAGCAACATTTACTGCTAATGCTATTGTACAATCTTGCACATTACCATTCAGGACATAGTTATAGGCATCTAAAGATTTATATACACTGCAATTCTCTTTAGTATACATGCTTGGTTTCCCAATCAGGTGTAAATGTCATGGACTATAATCATGTTAGATCATCCATCTTGAGTTAGTATGGGTCAGTCATTCCGATACCACTTGTTAATGTTACCTTTTTCAAGTAAAACTCATGGTTGGCAAGAGTGAGTGAAGTTACATATTCAGATTAACTCATATTTTGTTCAACCGTTGCAAAAAAAAAAAAAAAAAATTAAATCTAATGATTTATTAATATAGTACGTCCTGGTGAGTTTTCTAGTAATTCATCATCTATCATATAGTCCCCAATTACAGGGCTATTCAGGAGCTACTTATTAATGACTCATTCATTATTGAATCATTTGTCATTCTTTTCTCACTCTTTCCTAGTAAATGCTCACAAAATTATGTAACCTATTGTGAAGTGTTTCACAATGAAGAAATGACATGAATGTAAAAAAAGAAAACTGGAGTATCACCTACCAGGATGATGTGAAGTTCCATTCAAAACACAGGCACATGATGTTGTAGATATGGTAACAACTGTGGTACTGGTTGTAGATTCAGAAACAGGCACTGAGGTTGTAGTTTCAACAACAGCTGTGGTCGAGGTTGTGACTGGGCCAGTGGTGACTGTAGGTGGTTTTGTTGTCTTACTCACAGTTGTTGTTTCTTCTGATGTGGTTGTTTCAACTGGTTTAGCTGTCGTTCCTGTAGTTGCAGGTATTTTAGTGGTTGTGGTACTAACTGTTGGTGTTGATGTTACAACTGTTGTTTCTGGGCTTGTTGTTGTGACAGCAGGCACTGAGGTTGTAGTTTCAACAACAGCTGTGGTCGAGGTTGTGACTGGGCCAGTGGTGACTGTAGGTGGTTTTGTTGTCTTACTCACAGTTGTTGTTTCTTCTGATGTGGTTGTTTCAACTGGTTTAGCTGTCGTTCCTTTAGTAGTTGTTGAGGATACTTTAGTGGTTGTAGTACTAACTGTTGCTCTTGATGTTACAACTGTTGTTTCTGGGCTTGTTGTTGTGACAGCAGGCACTGAGGTTGTAGTTTCAACAACAGCTGTGGTCGAGGTTGTGACTGGGCCAGTGGTGACTGTAGGTGGTTTTGTTGTCTTACTCACAGTTGTTGTTTCTTCTGATGTGGTTGTTTCAACTGGTTTAGCTGTCGTTCCTGTAGTTGCGGGTACTTTAGTGGTTGTGGTACTAACTGTTGCTCTTGATGTTACAACTGTTGTTTCTGGGCTTGTTGTTGTGACAGCAGGCACTGAGGTTGTAGTTTCAACAACAGCTGTGGTCGAGGTTGTGACTGGGCCAGTGGTGACTACTTTAGGTGGTTTTGTTGTCTTACTCACAGTTGTTGTTTCTTCTGATGTGGTTGTTTCAACTGGTTTAGCTGTCGTTCCTTTAGTAGTTGTTGAGGATACTTTAGTGGTTGTAGTACTAACTGTTGCTCTTGATGTTACAACTGTTGTTTCTGGGCTTGTTGTTGTGACAGCAGGCACTGAGGTTGTAGTTTCAACAACAGCTGTGGTCGAGGTTGTGACTGGGCCAGTGGTGACTGTAGGTGGTTTTGTTGTCTTACTCACAGTTGTTGTTTCTTCTGATGTGGTTGTTTCAACTGGTTTAGCTGTCGTTCCTGTAGTTGCAGGTACTTTAGTGGTTGTGGTACTAACTGTTGCTCTTGATGTTACAACTGTTGTTTCTGGGCTTGTTGTTGTGACAGCAGGCACTGAGGTTGTAGTTTCAACAACAGCTGTGGTCGAGGTTGTGACTGGGCCAGTGGTGACCACTTTAGGTGGTTTTGTTGTCTTACTCACAGTTGTTGTTTCTTCTGATGTGGTTGTTTCAACTGGTTTAGCTGTCGTTCCTTTAGTAGTTGTTGAGGATACTTTAGTGGTTGTAGTACTAACTGTTGCTCTTGATGTTACAACTGTTGTTTCTGGGCTTGTTGTTGTGACAGCAGGCACTGAGGTTGTAGTTTCAACAACAGCTGTGGTCGAGGTTGTGACTGGGCCAGTGGTGACTGTAGGTGGTTTTGTTGTCTTACTCACAGTTGTTGTTTCTTCTGATGTGGTTGTTTCAACAGGTTTGCTTGTAGTTCCTTTAGTAGTTGTTGAGGATACTTTAGTGGTTGTGGTACTAACTGTTGCTCTTGATGTTACAACTGTTGTTTCTGGGCTTGTTGTTGTGACAGCAGGCACTGAGGTTGTAGTTTCAACAACAGCTGTGGTTGAGGTTGTGACTGGGCCAGTGGTGACTGTAGGTGGTTTTGTTGTCTTACTCACAGTTGTTGTTTCTTCTGATGTGGTTGTTTCAACTGGTTTAGCTGTCGTTCCTGTAGTTGCAGGTACTTTAGTGGTTGTGGTACTAACTGTTGGTGTTGATGTTACAACTGTTGTTTCTGGGCTTGTTGTTGTGACAGCAGGCACTGAGGTTGTAGTTTCAACAACAGCTGTGGTCGAGGTTGTGACTGGGCCAGTGGTGACTACTTTAGGTGGTTTTGTTGTCTTACTCACAGTTGTTGTTTCTTCTGATGTGGTTGTTTCAACTGGTTTAGCTGTCGTTCCTTTAGTAGTTGTTGAGGATACTTTAGTGGTTGTAGTACTAACTGTTGCTCTTGATGTTACAACTGTTGTTTCTGGGCTTGTTGTTGTGACAGCAGGCACTGAGGTTGTAGTTTCAACAACAGCTGTGGTTGAGGTTGTGACTGGGCCAGTGGTGACTGTAGGTGGTTTTGTTGTCTTACTCACAGTTGTTGTTTCTTCTGATGTGGTTGTTTCAACTGGTTTAGCTGTCGTTCCTGTAGTTGCAGGTACTTTAGTGGTTGTGGTACTAACTGTTGCTCTTGATGTTACAACTGTTGTTTCTGGGCTTGTTGTTGTGACAGCAGGCACTGAGGTTGTAGTTTCAACAACAGCTGTGGTCGAGGTTGTGACTGGGCCAGTGGTGACTGTAGGTGGTTTTGTTGTCTTACTCACAGTTGTTGTTTCTTCTGATGTGGTTGTTTCAACAGGTTTGCTTGTAGTTCCTTTAGTAGTTGTTGAGGATACTTTAGTGGTTGTAGTACTAACTGTTGCTCTTGATGTTACAACTGTTGTTTCTGGGCTTGTTGTTGTGACAGCAGGCACTGAGGTTGTAGTTTCAACAACAGCTGTGGTCGAGGTTGTGACTGGGCCAGTGGTGACTGTAGGTGGTTTTGTTGTCTTACTCACAGTTGTTGTTTCTTCTGATGTGGTTGTTTCAACAGGTTTGCTTGTAGTTCCTTTAGTAGTTGTTGAGGATACTTTAGTGGTTGTAGTACTAACTGTTGCTCTTGATGTTACAACTGTTGTTTCTGGGCTTGTTGTTGTGACAGCAGGCACTGAGGTTGTAGTTTCAACAACAGCTGTGGTTGAGGTTGTGACTGGGCCAGTGGTGACTACTTTAGGTGGTTTTGTTGTCTTACTCACAGTTGTTGTTTCTTCTGATGTGGTTGTTTCAACTGGTTTAGCTGTCGTTCCTGTAGTTGCAGGTACTTTAGTGGTTGTAGTACTAACTGTTGCTCTTGATGTTACAACTGTTGTTTCTGGGCTTGTTGTTGTGACAGCAGGCACTGAGGTTGTAGTTTCAACAACAGCTGTGGTCGAGGTTGTGACTGGGCCAGTGGTGACTGTAGGTGGTTTTGTTGTCTTACTCACAGTTGTTGTTTCTTCTGATGTGGTTGTTTCAACTGGTTTGCTTGTAGTTCCTTTAGTAGTTGTTGAGGATACTTTAGTGGTTGTAGTACTAACTGTTGCTCTTGATGTTACAACTGTTGTTTCTGGGCTTGTTGTTGTGACAGCAGGCACTGAGGTTGTAGTTTCAACAACAGCTGTGGTCGAGGTTGTGACTGGGCCAGTGGTGACTGTAGGTGGTTTTGTTGTCTTACTCACAGTTGTTGTTTCTTCTGATGTGTTGTTTCAACTGGTTTAGCTGTCGTTCCTGTTGAGGTACTTTAGTGGTTGTGTACTAACTGTTGCTCTTGATGTTACAACTGTTGTTTCTGGGCTTGTTGTTGTGACAGCAGGCACTGAGGTTGTAGTTTCAACAACAGCTGTGGTTGAGGTTGTGACTGGGCCAGTGGTGACTGTAGGTGGTTTTGTTGTCTTACTCACAGTTGTTGTTTCTTCTGATGTGGTTGTTTCAACAGGTTTGCTTGTAGTTCCTTTAGTAGTTGTTGAGGATACTTTAGTGGTTGTAGTACTAACTGTTGCTCTTGATGTTACAACTGTTGTTTCTGGGCTTGTTGTTGTGACAGCAGGCACTGAGGTTGTAGTTTCAACAACAGCTGTGGTCGAGGTTGTGACTGGGCCAGTGGTGACTGTAGGTGGTTTTGTTGTCTTACTCACAGTTGTTGTTTCTTCTGATGTGGTTGTTTCAACTGGTTTAGCTGTCGTTCCTTAGTAGTTGTGCAGGATACTTTAGTGGTTGTGGTACTAACTGTTGCTCTTGATGTTACAACTGTTGTTTCTGGGCTTGTTGTTGTGACAGCAGGCACTGAGGTTGTAGTTTCAACAACAGCTGTGGTCGAGGTTGTGACTGGGCCAGTGGTGACTACTTTAGGTGGTTTTGTTGTCTTACTCACAGTTGTTGTTTCTTCTGATGTGGTTGTTTCAACTGGTTTAGCTGTCGTTCCTGTAGTTGCAGGTACTTTAGTGGTTGTGGTACTAACTGTTGCTCTTGATGTTACAACTGTTGTTTCTGGGCTTGTTGTTGTGACAGCAGGCACTGAGGTTGTAGTTTCAACAACAGCTGTGGTTGAGGTTGTGACTGGGCCAGTGGTGACTACTTTAGGTGGTTTTGTTGTCTTACTCACAGTTGTTGTTTCTTCTGATGTGGTTGTTTCAACTGGTTTAGCTGTCGTTCCTGTAGTTGCAGGATACTTTAGTGGTTGTGGTACTAACTGTTGCTCTTGATGTTACAACTGTTGTTTCTGGGCTTGTTGTTGTGACAGCAGGCACTGAGGTTGTAGTTTCAACAACAGCTGTGGTCGAGGTTGTGACTGGGCCAGTGGTGACTGTAGGTGGTTTTGTTGTCTTACTCACAGTTGTTGTTTCTTCTGATGTGGTTGTTTCAACTGGTTTAGCTGTCGTTCCTGTAGTTGCAGGTATTTTAGTGGTTGTGGTACTAACTGTTGCTCTTGATGTTACAACTGTTGTTTCTGGGCTTGTTGTTGTGACAGCAGGCACTGAGGTTGTAGTTTCAACAACAGCTGTGGTCGAGGTTGTGACTGGGCCAGTGGTGACTGTAGGTGGTTTTGTTGTCTTACTCACAGTTGTTGTTTCTTCTGATGTGGTTGTTTCAACTGGTTTAGCTGTCGTTCCTTTAGTAGTTGTTGAGGATACTTTAGTGGTTGTGGTACTAACTGTTGCTCTTGATGTTACAACTGTTGTTTCTGGGCTTGTTGTTGTGACAGCAGGCACTGAGGTTGTAGTTTCAACAACAGCTGTGGTTGAGGTTGTGACTGGGCCAGTGGTGACTGTAGGTGGTTTTGTTGTCTTACTCACAGTTGTTGTTTCTTCTGATGTGGTTGTTTCAACTGGTTTAGCTGTCGTTCCTGTAGTTGCAGGTACTTTAGTGGTTGTGGTACTAACTGTTGCTCTTGATGTTACAACTGTTGTTTCTGGGCTTGTTGTTGTGACAGCAGGCACTGAGGTTGTAGTTTCAACAACAGCTGTGGTTGAGGTTGTGACTGGGCCAGTGGTGACTACTTTAGGTGGTTTTGTTGTCTTACTCACAGTTGTTGTTTCTTCTGATGTGGTTGTTTCAACTGGTTTAGCTGTCGTTCCTGTAGTTGCAGGTACTTTAGTGGTTGTGGTACTAACTGTTGCTCTTGATGTTACAACTGTTGTTTCTGGGCTTGTTGTTGTGACAGCAGGCACTGAGGTTGTAGTTTCAACAACAGCTGTGGTCGAGGTTGTGACTGGGCCAGTGGTGACTGTAGGTGGTTTTGTTGTCTTACTCACAGTTGTTGTTTCTTCTGATGTGGTTGTTTCAACTGGTTTAGCTGTCGTTCCTGTAGTTGCAGGTACTTTAGTGGTTGTGGTACTAACTGTTGCTCTTGATGTTACAACTGTTGTTTCTGGGCTTGTTGTTGTGACAGCAGGCACTGAGGTTGTAGTTTCAACAACAGCTGTGGTCGAGGTTGTGACTGGGCCAGTGGTGACTGTAGGTGGTTTTGTTGTCTTACTCACAGTTGTTGTTTCTTCTGATGTGGTTGTTTCAACTGGTTTAGCTGTCGTTCCTGTAGTTGCAGGTATTTTAGTGGTTGTGGTACTAACTGTTGCTCTTGATGTTACAACTGTTGTTTCTGGGCTTGTTGTTGTGACAGCAGGCACTGAGGTTGTAGTTTCAACAACAGCTGTGGTCGAGGTTGTGACTGGGCCAGTGGTGACTGTAGGTGGTTTTGTTGTCTTACTCACAGTTGTTGTTTCTTCTGATGTGGTTGTTTCAACTGGTTTAGCTGTCGTTCCTTTAGTAGTTGTTGAGGATACTTTAGTGGTTGTGGTACTAACTGTTGCTCTTGATGTTACAACTGTTGTTTCTGGGCTTGTTGTTGTGACAGCAGGCACTGAGGTTGTAGTTTCAACAACAGCTGTGGTTGAGGTTGTGACTGGGCCAGTGGTGACTGTAGGTGGTTTTGTTGTCTTACTCACAGTTGTTGTTTCTTCTGATGTGGTTGTTTCAACTGGTTTAGCTGTCGTTCCTGTAGTTGCAGGTATTTTAGTGGTTGTGGTACTAACTGTTGCTCTTGATGTTACAACTGTTGTTTCTGGGCTTGTTGTTGTGACAGCAGGCACTGAGGTTGTAGTTTCAACAACAGCTGTGGTTGAGGTTGTGACTGGGCCAGTGGTGACTACTTTAGGTGGTTTTGTTGTCTTACTCACAGTTGTTGTTTCTTCTGATGTGGTTGTTTCAACTGGTTTAGCTGTCGTTCCTTTAGTAGTTGTTGAGGATACTTTAGTGGTTGTAGTACTAACTGTTGCTCTTGATGTTACAACTGTTGTTTCTGGGCTTGTTGTTGTGACAGCAGGCACTGAGGTTGTAGTTTCAACAACAGCTGTGGTCGAGGTTGTGACTGGGCCAGTGGTGACTGTAGGTGGTTTTGTTGTCTTACTCACAGTTGTTGTTTCTTCTGATGTGGTTGTTTCAACTGGTTTAGCTGTTGTTCCTGTAGTTGCAGGTACTTTAGTGGTTGTGGTACTAACTGTTGCTCTTGATGTTACAACTGTTGTTTCTGGGCTTGTTGTTGTGACAGCAGGCACTGAGGTTGTAGTTTCAACAACAGCTGTGGTCGAGGTTGTGACTGGGCCAGTGGTGACTGTAGGTGGTTTTGTTGTCTTACTCACAGTTGTTGTTTCTTCTGATGTGGTTGTTTCAACTGGTTTAGCTGTTGTTCCTGTAGTTGCAGGTACTTTAGTGGTTGTGGTACTAACTGTTGCTCTTGATGTTACAACTGTTGTTTCTGGGCTTGTTGTTGTGACAGCAGGCACTGAGGTTGTAGTTTCAACAACAGCTGTGGTTGAGGTTGTGACTGGGCCAGTGGTGACTACTTTAGGTGGTTTTGTTGTCTTACTCACAGTTGTTGTTTCTTCTGATGTGGTTGTTTCAACTGGTTTAGCTGTCGTTCCTGTAGTTGCAGGTATTTTAGTGGTTGTGGTACTAACTGTTGCTCTTGATGTTACAACTGTTGTTTCTGGGCTTGTTGTTGTGACAGCAGGCACTGAGGTTGTAGTTTCAACAACAGCTGTGGTCGAGGTTGTGACTGGGCCAGTGGTGACTGTAGGTGGTTTTGTTGTCTTACTCACAGTTGTTGTTTCTTCTGATGTGGTTGTTTCAACTGGTTTAGCTGTTGTTCCTAGTAGTTGTTGCAGGTACTTTAGTGGTTGTGGTACTAACTGTTGCTCTTGATGTTACAACTGTTGTTTCTGGGCTTGTTGTTGTGACAGCAGGCACTGAGGTTGTAGTTTCAACAACAGCTGTGGTCGAGGTTGTGACTGGGCCAGTGGTGACTGTAGGTGGTTTTGTTGTCTTACTCACAGTTGTTGTTTCTTCTGATGTGGTTGTTTCAACTGGTTTAGCTGTCGTTCCTGTAGTTGCAGGTATTTTAGTGGTTGTGGTACTAACTGTTGCTCTTGATGTTACAACTGTTGTTTCTGGGCTTGTTGTTGTGACAGCAGGCACTGAGGTTGTAGTTTCAACAACAGCTGTGGTTGAGGTTGTGACTGGGCCAGTGGTGACTGTAGGTGGTTTTGTTGTCTTACTCACAGTTGTTGTTTCTTCTGATGTGGTTGTTTCAACTGGTTTAGCTGTCGTTCCTTTAGTAGTTGTTGAGGATACTTTAGTGGTTGTGGTACTAACTGTTGCTCTTGATGTTACAACTGTTGTTTCTGGGCTTGTTGTTGTGACAGCAGGCACTGAGGTTGTAGTTTCAACAACAGCTGTGGTCGAGGTTGTGACTGGGCCAGTGGTGACTGTAGGTGGTTTTGTTGTCTTACTCACAGTTGTTGTTTCTTCTGATGTGGTTGTTTCAACTGGTTTAGCTGTCGTTCCTGTAGTTGCAGGTACTTTAGTGGTTGTGGTACTAACTGTTGCTCTTGATGTTACAACTGTTGTTTCTGGGCTTGTTGTTGTGACAGCAGGCACTGAGGTTGTAGTTTCAACAACAGCTGTGGTTGAGGTTGTGACTGGGCCAGTGGTGACTACTTTAGGTGGTTTTGTTGTCTTACTCACAGTTGTTGTTTCTTCTGATGTGGTTGTTTCAACTGGTTTAGCTGTCGTTCCTTTAGTAGTTGTTGAGGATACTTTAGTGGTTGTGGTACTAACTGTTGGTCTTGATGTTACAACTGTTGTTTCTGGGCTTGTTGTTGTGACAGCAGGCACTGAGGTTGTAGTTTCAACAACAGCTGTGGTTGAGGTTGTGACTGGGCCAGTGGTGACTGTAGGTGGTTTTGTTGTCTTACTCACAGTTGTTGTTTCTTCTGATGTGGTTGTTTCAACTGGTTTAGCTGTCGTTCCTGTAGTTGCAGGTACTTTAGTGGTTGTAGTACTAACTGTTGCTCTTGATGTTACAACTGTTGTTTCTGGGCTTGTTGTTGTGACAGCAGGCACTGAGGTTGTAGTTTCAACAACAGCTGTGGTTCGAGGTTGTGACTGGGCCAGTGGTGACTGTTAGGTGGTTTTGTTGTCTTACTCACAGTTGTTGTTTCTTCTGATGTGGTTGTTTCAACTGGTTTAGCTGTCGTTCCTTGTAGTTGTTGCAGGTACTTTAGTGGTTGTGGTACTAACTGTTGCTCTTGATGTTACAACTGTTGTTTCTGGGCTTGTTGTTGTGACAGCAGGCACTGAGGTTGTAGTTTCAACAACAGCTGTGGTCTGAGGTTGTGACTGGGCCAGTGGTGACTGTAGGTGGTTTTGTTGTCTTACTCACAGTTGTTGTTTCTTCTGATGTGGTTGTTTCAACTGGTTTAGCTTGTAGTTCCTGTAGTAGTTGCAGGATACTTTAGTGGTTGTAGTACTAACTGTTGCTCTTGATGTTACAACTGTTGTTTCTGGGCTTGTTGTTGTGACAGCAGGCACTGAGGTTGTAGTTTCAACAACAGCTGTGGTTCGAGGTTGTGACTGGGCCAGTGGTGTACTGTTAGGTGGTTTTGTTGTCTTACTCACAGTTGTTGTTTCTTCTGATGTGGTTGTTTCAACTGGTTTAGCTGTCGTTCCTGTAGTTGCAGGTATTTTAGTGGTTGTGGTACTAACTGTTGCTCTTGATGTTACAACTGTTGTTTCTGGGCTTGTTGTTGTGACAGCAGGCACTGATGGTTGTAGTTTCAACAACAGCTGTGGTTGAGGTTGTGACTGGGCCAGTGGTGACTACTTTAGGTGGTTTTGTTGTCTTACTCACAGTTGTTGTTTCTTCTGATGTGGTTGTTTCAACTGGTTTAGCTGTCGTTCCTGTAGGTTGCAGGTATTTTAGTGGTTGTGGTACTAACTGTTGCTCTTGATGTTACAACTGTTGTTTCTGGGCTTGTTGTTGTGACAGCAGGCACTGAGGTTGTAGTTTCAACAACAGCTGTGGTCGAGGTTGTGACTGGGCCAGTGGTGACTGTAGGTGGTTTTGTTGTCTTACTCACAGTTGTTGTTTCTTCTGATGTGGTTGTTTCAACTGGTTTAGCTGTCGTTCCTAGTAGTTTGCAGGTACTTTTAGTGGTTGTGGTACTAACTGTTGCTCTTGATGTTACAACTGTTGTTTCTGGGCTTGTTGTTGTGACAGCAGGCACTGAGGTTGTAGTTTCAACAACAGCTGTGGTCGAGGTTGTGACTGGGCCAGTGGTGACTGTAGGTGGTTTTGTTGTCTTACTCACAGTTGTTGTTTCTTCTGATGTGGTTGTTTCAACTGGTTTGCTTGTAGTTCCTTAGTAGTTGTTGAGGATACTTTAGTGGTTGTAGTACTAACTGTTGCTCTTGATGTTACAACTGTTGTTTCTGGGCTTGTTGTTGTGACAGCAGGCACTGAGGTTGTAGTTTCAACAACAGCTGTGGTTGAGGTTGTGACTGGGCCAGTGGTGACTCGTAGGTGGTTTTGTTGTCTTACTCACAGTTGTTGTTTCTTCTGATGTGGTTGTTTCAACTGGTTTAGCTGTCGTTCCTGTAGTTTGCAGGTACTTTAGTGGTTGTAGGTACTAACTGTTGCTCTTGATGTTACAACTGTTGTTTCTGGGCTTGTTGTTGTGACAGCAGGCACTGAGGTTGTAGTTTCAACAACAGCTGTGGTTGAGGTTGTGACTGGGCCAGTGGTGACTAGTTAGGTGGTTTTGTTGTCTTACTCACAGTTGTTGTTTCTTCTGATGTGGTTGTTTCAACTGGTTTAGCTGTCGTTCCTGTAGTTGCAGGTATTTAGTGGTTGTGGTACTAACTGTTGCTCTTGATGTTACAACTGTTGTTTCTGGGCTTGTTGTTGTGACAGCAGGCACCTGAGGTTGTAGTTTCAACAACAGCTGTGGTCGAGGTTGTGACTGGGCCAGTGGTGACTGTAGGTGGTTTTGTTGTCTTACTCACAGTGTTGTTTCTTCTGATGTGGTTGTTTCAACTGGTTTAGCTGTCGTTCCTTTAGTAGTGTTGAGGATACTTTAGTGGTTGTGGTACTAACTGTTGGTCGTTGATGTTACAACTGTTGTTTCTGGGCTTGTTGTTGTGACAGCAGGCACTGAGGTTGTAGTTTCAACAACAGCTGTGGTTGAGGTTGTGACTGGGCCAGTGGTGACTGTAGGTGGTTTTGTTGTCTTACTCACAGTTGTTGTTTCTTCTGATGTGGTTGTTTCAACAGGTTTGCTTGTAGTTCCTTTAGTAGTTGTGAGGATACTTTAGTGGTTGTAGTACTAACTGTTGCTCTTGATGTTACAACTGTTGTTTCTGGGCTTGTTGTTGTGACAGCAGGCACTGAGGTTGTAGTTTCAACAACAGCTGTGGTTGAGGTTGTGACTGGGCCAGTGGTGACTACTGTAGGTGGTTTTGTTGTCTTACTCACAGTTGTTGTTTCTTCTGATGTGGTTGTTTCAACTGGTTTGCTTGTAGTTCCTTTAGTAGTTGTTGAGGATACTTTAGTGGTTGTAGTACTAACTGTTGCTCTTGATGTTACAACTGTTGTTTCTGGGCTTGTTGTTGTGACAGCAGGCACTGAGGTTGTAGTTTCAACAACAGCTGTGGTTGAGGTTGTGACTGGGCCAGTGGTGACTTGTAGGTGGTTTTGTTGTCTTACTCACAGTTGTTGTTTCTTCTGATGTGGTTGTTTCAACTGGTTTAGCTGTCGTTCCTGTAGTTGCAGGTATTTAGTGGTTGTGGTACTAACTGTTGCTCTTGATGTTACAACTGTTGTTTCTGGGCTTGTTGTTGTGACAGCAGGCACTGAGGTTGTAGTTTCAACAACAGCTGTGGTCTGAGGTTGTGACTGGGCCAGTGGTGACTGTAGGTGGTTTTGTTGTCTTACTCACAGTTGTTGTTTCTTCTGATGTGGTTGTTTCAACTGGTTTAGCTGTCGTTCCTGTAGTTGCAGGTATTTTAGTGGTTGTGGTACTAACTGTTGCTCTTGATGTTACAACTGTTGTTTCTGGGCTTGTTGTTGTGACAGCAGGCACTGAGGTTGTAGTTTCAACAACAGCTGTGGTCGAGGTTGTGACTGGGCCAGTGGTGACTGTAGGTGGTTTTGTTGTCTTACTCACAGTTGTTGTTTCTTCTGATGTGGTTGTTTCAACTGGTTTAGCTGTCGTTCCTGTAGTGTGCAGGTATTTAGTGGTTGTGGTACTAACTGTTGCTCTTGATGTTACAACTGTTGTTTCTGGCTTGTTGTTGTGACAGCAGGCACTGAGGTTGTAGTTTCAACAACAGCTGTGGTCGAGGTTGTGACTGGGCCAGTGGTGACTGTAGGTGGTTTTGTTGTCTTACTCACAGTTGTTGTTTCTTCTGATGTGGTTGTTTCAACTGGTTTGCTTGTAGTTCCTTAGTAGTTGTTGAGGATACTTTAGTGGTTGTAGTACTAACTGTTGCTCTTGATGTTACAACTGTTGTTTCTGGGCTTGTTGTTGTGACAGCAGGCACTGAGGTTGTAGTTTCAAACAACAGCTGTGGGTCGAGGTTGTGACTGGGCCAGTGGTGACTACTTTAGGTGGTTTTGTTGTCTTACTCACAGTTGTTGTTTCTTCTGATGTGGTTGTTTCAACTGGTTTAGCTGTCGTTCCTTTAGTAGTTGTTGAGGTACTTTAGTGGTTGTAGTACTAACTGTTGCTCTTGATGTTACAACTGTTGTTTCTGGGCTTGTTGTTGTGACAGCAGGCACTGAGGTTGTAGTTTCAACAACAGCTGTGGTTGAGGTTGTGACTGGGCCAGTGGTGACTGTAGGTGGTTTTGTTGTCTTACTCACAGTTGTTGTTTCTTCTGATGTGGTTGTTTCAACTGGTTTAGCTGTCGTTCCTGTAGTTGCAGGTACTTTAGTGGTTGTGGTACTAACTGTTGCTCTTGATGTTACAACTGTTGTTTCTGGCTTGTTGTTGTGACAGCAGGCACTGAGGTTGTAGTTTCAACAACAGCTGTGGTTGAGGTTGTGACTGGGCCAGTGGTGACTGTAGGTGGTTTTGTTGTCTTACTCACAGTTGTTGTTTCTTCTGATGTGGTTGTTTCAACTGGTTTAGCTGTCGTTCCTGTAGTTGCAGGTATTTTAGTGGTTGTGGTACTAACTGTTGCTCTTGATGTTACAACTGTTGTTTCTGGGCTTGTTGTTGTGACAGCAGGCACTGAGGTTGTAGTTTCAACAACAGCTGTGGTCGAGGTTGTGACTGGGCCAGTGGTGACTGTAGGTGGTTTTGTTGTCTTACTCACAGTTGTTGTTTCTTCTGATGTGGTTGTTTCAACTGGTTTAGCTGTCGTTCCTGTAGTTGCAGGTATTTTAGTGGTTGTGGTACTAACTGTTGCTCTTGATGTTACAACTGTTGTTTCTGGGCTTGTTGTTGTGACAGCAGGCACTGAGGTTGTAGTTTCAACAACAGCTGTGGTCGAGGTTGTGACTGGGCCAGTGGTGACTGTAGGTGGTTTTGTTGTCTTACTCACAGTTGTTGTTTCTTCTGATGTGGTTGTTTCAACTGGCTCTTGATGTTACAACTGTTGTTTCTGGGCTTGTTGTTGTGACAGCAGGCAGGTGTAGTTTCAACAACAGCTGTGGTCGAGGTTGTGACTGTGGTGAGGTGGTTTTGTTGTCTTACTCACAGTTGTTGTTTCTTCTGATGTGGTTGTTTCAACTGGTTTGCTGTAGTTCCTTTAGTAGTTGTTGAGGATACTTTAGTGGTTGTAGTACTAACTGTTGCTCTTGATGTTACAACTGTTGTTTCTGGGCTTGTTGTTGTGACAGCAGGCACTGAGGTTGTAGTTTCAACAACAGCTGTGGTTGAGGTTGTGACTGGGCCAGTGGTGACTGTAGGTGGTTTTGTTGTCTTACTCACAGTTGTTGTTTCTTCTGATGTGGTTGTTTCAACTGGTTTAGCTGTCGTTCCTGTAGTTGCAGGTACTTTAGTGGTTGTAGTACTAACTGTTGCTCTTGATGTTACAACTGTTGTTTCTGGGCTTGTTGTTGTGACAGCAGGCACTGAGGTTGTAGTTTCAACAACAGCTGTGGTTGAGGTTGTGACTGGGCCAGTGGTGACTGTAGGTGGTTTTGTTGTCTTACTCACAGTTGTTGTTTCTTCTGATGTGGTTGTTTCAACTGGTTTAGCTGTCGTTCCTGTAGTTGCAGGTATTTAGTGGTTGTGGTACTAACTGTTGCTCTTGATGTTACAACTGTTGTTTCTGGGCTTGTTGTTGTGACAGCAGGCACTGAGGTTGTAGTTTCAACAACAGCTGTGGTCGAGGTTGTGACTGGGCCAGTGGTGACTGTAGGTGGTTTTGTTGTCTTACTCACAGTTGTTGTTCTTCTGATGTGGTTGTTTCAACTGGTTTAGCTGTCGTTCCTTTAGTAGTTGTTGAGGATACTTTAGTGGTTGTGGTACTAACTGTTGCTCTTGATGTTACAACTGTTGTTTCTGGGCTTGTTGTTGTGACAGCAGGCACTGAGGTTGTAGTTTCAACAACAGCTGTGGTTGAGGTTGTGACTGGGCCAGTGGTGACTGTAGGTGGTTTTGTTGTCTTACTCACAGTTGTTGTTTCTTCTGATGTGGTTGTTTCAACTGGTTTGCTGTAGTTCCTTTAGTAGTTGTTGAGGATACTTTAGTGGTTGTAGTACTAACTGTTGCTCTTGATGTTACAACTGTTGTTTCTGGGCTTGTTGTTGTGACAGCAGGCACTGAGGTTGTAGTTTCAACAACAGCTGTGGTTGAGGTTGTGACTGGGCCAGTGGTGACTACTTTAGGTGGTTTTGTTGTCTTACTCACAGTTGTTGTTTCTTCTGATGTGGTTGTTTCAACTGGTTTGCTGTAGTTCCTTTAGTAGTTGTTGAGGATACTTTAGTGGTTGTAGTACTAACTGTTGCTCTTGATGTTACAACTGTTGTTTCTGGGCTTGTTGTTGTGACAGCAGGCACTGAGGTTGTAGTTTCAACAACAGCTGTGGTTGAGGTTGTGACTGGGCCAGTGGTGACTGTAGGTGGTTTTGTTGTCTTACTCACAGTTGTTGTTTCTTCTGATGTGGTTGTTTCAACTGGTTTAGCTGTCGTTCCTGTAGTTGCAGGTATTTTAGTGGTTGTGGTACTAACTGTTGCTCTTGATGTTACAACTGTTGTTTCTGGGCTTGTTGTTGTGACAGCAGGCACTGAGGTTGTAGTTTCAACAACAGCTGTGGTCGAGGTTGTGACTGGGCCAGTGGTGACTGTAGGTGGTTTTGTTGTCTTACTCACAGTTGTTGTTTCTTCTGATGTGGTTGTTTCAACTGGTTTAGCTGTCGTTCCTGTAGTTGCAGGATTTTAGTGGTTGTGGTACTAACTGTTGCTCTTGATGTTACAACTGTTGTTTCTGGGCTTGTTGTTGTGACAGCAGGCACTGAGGTTGTAGTTTCAACAACAGCTGTGGTCGAGGTTGTGACTGGGCCAGTGGTGACTGTAGGTGGTTTTGTTGTCTTACTCACAGTTGTTGTTTCTTCTGATGTGGTTGTTTCAACTGGTTTAGCTGTCGTTCCTGTAGTTGTTGAGGTACTTTAGTGGTTGTAGTACTAACTGTTGCTCTTGATGTTACAACTGTTGTTTCTGGGCTTGTTGTTGTGACAGCAGGCACTGAGGTTGTAGTTTCAACAACAGCTGTGGTTGAGGTTGTGACTGGGCCAGTGGTGACTGTAGGTGGTTTTGTTGTCTTACTCACAGTTGTTGTTTCTTCTGATGTGGTTGTTTCAACTGGTTTAGCTGTTCTTCCTGTAGTTGAGGATACTTTAGTGGTTGTGGTACTAACTGTTGCTCTTGATGTTACAACTGTTGTTTCTGGGCTTGTTGTTGTGACAGCAGGCACTGAGGTTGTAGTTTCAACAACAGCTGTGGTCGAGGTTGTGACTGGGCCAGTGGTGACTGTAGGTGGTTTTGTTGTCTTACTCACAGTTGTTGTTTCTTCTGATGTGGTTGTTTCAACTGGTTTAGCTGTCGTTCCTTTAGTAGTTGTTGAGGTACTTTAGTGGTTGTGGTACTAACTGTTGCTCTTGATGTTACAACTGTTGTTTCTGGGCTTGTTGTTGTGACAGCAGGCACTGAGGTTGTAGTTTCAACAACAGCTGTGGTTGAGGTTGTGACTGGGCCAGTGGTGACTGTAGGTGGTTTTGTTGTCTTACTCACAGTTGTTGTTTCTTCTGATGTGGTTGTTTCAACTGGTTTAGCTGTCGTTCCTGTAGTTGTTGAGGTACTTTAGTGGTTGTAGGTACTAACTGTTGCTCTTGATGTTACAACTGTTGTTTCTGGGCTTGTTGTTGTGACAGCAGGCACTGAGGTTGTAGTTTCAACAACAGCTGTGGTTGAGGTTGTGACTGGGCCAGTGGTGACTGTAGGTGGTTTTGTTGTCTTACTCACAGTTGTTGTTTCTTCTGATGTGGTTGTTTCAACAGGTTTGCTGTCGTTCCTTTAGTAGTTGTTGAGGATACTTTAGTGGTTGTAGTACTAACTGTTGCTCTTGATGTTACAACTGTTGTTTCTGGGCTTGTTGTTGTGACAGCAGGCACTGAGGTTGTAGTTTCAACAACAGCTGTGGTCGAGGTTGTGACTGGGCCAGTGGTGACTGTAGGTGGTTTTGTTGTCTTACTCACAGTTGTTGTTTCTTCTGATGTGGTTGTTTCAACTGGTTTAGCTGTTGTTCCTGTAGTTGCAGGTACTTTAGTGGTTGTGGTACTAACTGTTGGTGTTGATGTTACAACTGTTGTTTCTGGGCTTGTTGTTGTGACAGCAGGCACTGAGGTTGTAGTTTCAACAACAGCTGTGGTTGAGGTTGTGACTGGGCCAGTGGTGACTGTAGGTGGTTTTGTTGTCTTACTCACAGTTGTTGTTTCTTCTGATGTGGTTGTTTCAACTGGTTTAGCTGTTCCTTTAGTAGTTGTTGAGGATACTTTAGTGGTTGTGGTACTAACTGTTGCTCTTGATGTTACAACTGTTGTTTCTGGGCTTGTTTTGTGACAGCAGGCACTGAGGTTGTAGTTTCAACAACAGCTGTGGTCGAGGTTGTGACTGGGCCAGTGGTGACTGTAGGTGGTTTTGTTGTCTTACTCACAGTTGTTTTTCTTCTGATGTGGTTGTTTCAACTGGTTTAGCTGTCGTTCCTGTAGTTGCAGGTACTTTAGTGGTTGTGTACTAACTGTTGCTCTTGATGTTACAACTGTTGTTTCTGGGCTTGTTGTTGTGACAGCAGGCACTGAGGTTGTAGTTTCAACAACAGCTGTGGTTGAGGTTGTGACTGGGCCAGTGGTGACTGTAGGTGGTTTTGTTGTCTTACTCACAGTTGTTGTTTCTTCTGATGTGGTTGTTTCAACTGGTTTAGCTGTCTGTTCCTTACTCACAGTTGTTGTTTCTTCTGATGTGGTTGTTTCAGTTGTTGTTTCTTCTGATGTGGTTGTTTCAACTGTTGCTGTTTCCTGTAGTGCAGGTAAGTGGTTGTGCTAACTGTTGCTCTTGATGTTACAACTGTTGTTTCTGGGCTTGTTGTTGTGACAGCAGGCACTGAGGTTGTAGTTTCAACAACAGCTGTGGTTGAGGTTGTGACTGGGCCAGTGGTGACTGTAGGTGGTTTTGTTGTCTTACTCAGTTGTTGTCTTCTGATGTGGTTGTTTCAACTGGTTTAGCTGTCGTTCCTTTAGTAGTTGTTGAGGTACTTAGTGGTTGTGGTACTAACTGTTGCTTGATGTTACAACTGTTGTTTCTGGGCTTGTTGTTGTGACAGCAGGCACTGAGGTTGTAGTTTCAACAACAGCTGTGGTTGAGGTTGTGACTGGGCCAGTGGTGACTGTAGGTGGTTTTGTTGTCTTACTCACAGTTGTTGTTTCTTCTGATGTGGTTGTTTCAACTGGTTTAGCTGTCGTTCCTTTAGTAGTTGTTGAGGATACTTTAGTGGTTGTAGTACTAACTGTTGCTCTTGATGTTACAACTGTTGTTTCTGGGCTTGTTGTTGTGACAGCAGGCACTGAGGTTGTAGTTTCAACAACAGCTGTGGTTGAGGTTGTGACTGGGCCAGTGGTGACTACTTTAGGTGGTTTGTTGTCTTACTCACAGTTGTTGTTTCTTCTGATGTGGTTGTTTCAACTGGTTTAGCTGTCGTTCCTGTAGTTGTTGAGGATACTTTAGTGGTTGTAGTACTAACTGTTGCTCTTGATGTTACAACTGTTGTTTCTGGGCTTGTTGTTGTGACAGCAGGCACTGAGTTGTAGTTTCAACAACAGCTGTGGTCGAGGTTGTGACTGGCCAGTGGTACTTTAGGTGTTTTTTTGTCTTACTCACAGTTGTTGTTTCTTCTGATGTGGTTGTTTCAACTGGTTTAGCTGTCGTTCCTGTAGTTGCAGGTACTTTAGTGGTTGTGGTACTAACTGTTGCTCTTGATGTTACAACTGTTGTTTCTGGGCTTGTTGTTGTGACAGCAGGCACTGAGGTTGTAGTTTCAACAACAGCTGTGGTCGAGGTTGTGACTGGGCCAGTGGTGACTGTAGGTGGTTTTGTTGTCTTACTCACAGTTGTTGTTTCTTCTGATGTGGTTGTTTCAACTGGTTTAGCTGTCGTTCCTAGTTGCAGGTATTTTAGTGGTTGGTACTAACTGTTGCTCTTGATGTTACAACTGTTGTTTCTGGCTTGTTGTTGTGACAGCAGGCACTGAGGTTGTAGTTTCAACAACAGCTGTGGTCGAGGTTGTGACTGGGCCAGTGGTGACTGTAGGTGGTTTTGTTGTCTTACTCACAGTTGTTGTTTCTTCTGATGTGGTTGTTTCAACTGGTTTAGCTGTCGTTCCTGTAGTTGCAGGTACTTTAGTGGTTGTGGTACTAACTGTTGCTCTTGATGTTACAACTGTTGTTTCTGGGCTTGTTGTTGTGACAGCAGGCACTGAGGTTGTAGTTTCAACAACAGCTGTGGAGGTTGTGACTGGGCCAGTGGTGACTGTAGGTGGTTTTGTTGTCTTACTCACAGTTGTTGTTTCTTCTGATGTGGTTGTTTCAACTGGTTTAGCTGTCGTTCCTTTAGTAGTTGTTGAGGATACTTTAGTGGTTGTAGTACTAACTGTTGCTCTTGATGTTACAACTGTTGTTTCTGGGCTTGTTGTTGTGACAGCAGGCACTGAGGTTGTAGTTTCAACAACAGCTGTGGTCGAGGTTGTGACTGGGCCAGTGGTGACTGTAGGTGGTTTTGTTGTCTTACTCACAGTTTGTTGTTTCTTCTGATGTGGTTGTTTCAACTGGTTTAGCTGTCGTTCCTGTAGTTGCAGGTACTTTAGTGGTTGTGGTACTAACTGTTGCTCTTGATGTTACAACTGTTGTTTCTGGGCTTGTTGTTGTGACAGCAGGCACTGAGGTTGTAGTTTCAACAACAGCTGTGGTTGAGGTTGTGACTGGGCCAGTGGTGACTACTTTAGGTGGTTTTGTTGTCTTACTCACAGTTGTTGTTTCTTCTGATGTGGTTGTTTCAACTGGTTTAGCTGTCGTTCCTGTAGTTGCAGGTATTTTAGTGGTTGTGGTACTAACTGTTGCTCTTGATGTTACAACTGTTGTTTCTGGGCTTGTTGTTGTGACAGCAGGCACTGAGGTTGTAGTTTCAACAACAGCTGTGGTACTGGGCCAGTGGTGACTGTAGGTGGTTTTGTTGTCTTACTCACAGTTGTTGTTTCTTCTGATGTGGTTGTTTCAACTGGTTTAGCTGTCGTTCCTGTAGTTGAGGTACTTTAGTGGTTGTTACTAACTGTTGCTCTTGATGTTACAACTGTTGTTTCTGGCTTGTTGTTGTGACAGCAGGCACTGAGGTTGTAGTTTCAACAACAGCTGTGGTCGAGGTTGTGACTGGGCCAGTGGACTGTAGGTGGTTTTGTTGTCTTACTCACAGTTGTTGTTTCTTCTGATGTGGTTGTTTCAACTGGTTTGCTGTTGTTCCTGTAGTTGCAGGTACTTTAGTGGTTGTGGTACTAACTGTTGCTCTTGATGTTACAACTGTTGTTTCTGGGCTTGTTGTTGTGACAGCAGGCACTGAGGTTGTAGTTTCAACAACAGCTGTGGTCGAGGTTGTGACTGGGCCAGTGTGACTGTAGGTGGTTTTGTTGTCTTACTCACAGTTGTTGTTTCTTCTGATGTGGTTGTTTCAACTGGTTTAGCTGTCGTTCCTTTAGTTGCAGGTACTTTAGTGGTTGTGGTACTAACTGTTGCTCTTGATGTTACAACTGTTGTTTCTGGGCTTGTTGTTGTGACAGCAGGCACTGAGGTTGTAGTTTCAACAACAGCTGTGGTCGAGGTTGTGACTGGGCCAGTGGTGACTGTAGGTGGTTTTGTTGTCTTACTCACAGTTGTTGTTTCTTCTGATGTGGTTGTTTCAACTGGTTTAGCTGTCGTTCCTGTAGTTGCAGGTACTTAGTGGTTGTGTACTAACTGTTGCTCTTGATGTTACAACTGTTGTTTCTGGGCTTGTTGTTGTGACAGCAGGCACTGAGGTTGTAGTTTCAACAACAGCTGTGGTTGAGGTTGTGACTGGGCCAGTGGTGACTGTAGGTGGTTTTGTTGTCTTACTCACAGTTGTTGTTTCTTCTGATGGTTGTTTCAACTGGTTTGCTGTAGTTCCTTTAGTAGTTGAGGATACTTTAGTGGTTGTAGTACTAACTGTTGCTCTTGATGTTACAACTGTTGTTTCTGGGCTTGTTGTTGTGACAGCAGGCACTGAGGTTGTAGTTTCAACAACAGCTGTGGTCGAGGTTGTGACTGGGCCAGTGGTGACTGTAGGTGGTTTTGTTGTCTTACTCACAGTTGTTGTTTCTTCTGATGTGGTTGTTTCAACTGGTTTAGCTGTCGTTCCTGTAGTTGGAGGATACTTTAGTGGTTGTTACTAACTGTTGCTCTTGATGTTACAACTGTTGTTTCTGGGCTTGTTGTTGTGAGCAGGCACTGAGGTTGTAGTTTCAACAACAGCTGTGGTTGAGGTTGTGACTGGGCCAGTGGTGACTGTAGGTGGTTTTGTTGTCTTACTCACAGTTGTTGTCTTCTGATGTGGTTGTTTCAACTGGTTTAGCTGTCGTTCCTTTAGTAGTTGTTGAGGATACTTTAGTGGTTGTGTACTAACTGTTGCTCTTGATGTTACAACTGTTGTTTCTGGGCTTGTTGTTGTGACAGCAGGCACTGAGGTTGTAGTTTCAACAACAGCTGTGGTCGAGGTTGTGACTGGGCCAGTGGTGACTGTAGGTGGTTTTTGTCTTACTCACAGTTGTTGTTTCTTCTGATGTGGTTGTTTCAACTGGTTTAGCTGTCGTTCCTGTAGTTGAGGATACTTTAGTGGTTGTAGTACTAACTGTTGCTCTTGATGTTACAACTGTTGTTTCTGGCTTGTTGTTGTGACAGCAGGCACTGAGGTTGTAGTTTCAACAACAGCTGTTGAGGTTGTGACTGGGCCAGTGGTGACTGTAGGTGGTTTTGTGTCTTACTCACAGTTGTTGTTTCTTCTGATGTGGTTGTTTCAACTGGTTTGCTTGTTTCCTTTAGTAGTTGTTGAGGATACTTTAGTGGTTGTAGTACTAACTGTTGCTCTTGATGTTACAACTGTTGTTTCTGGCTTGTTGTTGTGACAGCAGGCACTGAGGTTGTAGTTTCAACAACAGCTGTGGTTGAGGTTGTGACTGGGCCAGTGGTGACTACTTAGGTGGTTTTGTTGTCTTACTCACAGTTGTTGTTTCTTCTGATGTGGTTGTTTCAACTGGTTTAGCTGTCGTTCCTGTAGTTGCAGGTATTTAGTGGTTGTGGTACTAACTGTTGCTCTTGATGTTACAACTGTTGTTTCTGGGCTTGTTGTTGTGACAGCAGGCACTGAGGTTGTAGTTTCAACAACAGCTGTGGTTGAGGTTGTGACTGGGCCAGTGGTGACTGTAGGTGGTTTTGTTGTCTTACTCACAGTTGTTGTTTCTTCTGATGTGGTTGTTTCAACTGGTTTAGCTGTCGTTCCTGTAGTTGCAGGTACTTTAGTGGTTGTGGTACTAACTGTTGCTCTTGATGTTACAACTGTTGTTTCTGGGCTTGTTGTTGTGACAGCAGGCACTGAGGTTGTAGTTTCAACAACAGCTGTGGTCGAGGTTGTGACTGGGCCAGTGGTGACTGTAGGTGGTTTTGTTGTCTTACTCACAGTTGTTGTTTCTTCTGATGTGGTTGTTTCAACTGGTTTAGCTGTCGTTCCTGTAGTTGCAGGTACTTTAGTGGTTGTGGTACTAACTGTTGCTCTTGATGTTACAACTGTTGTTTCTGGGCTTGTTGTTGTGACAGCAGGCACTGAGGTTGTAGTTTCAACAACAGCTGTGGTCGAGGTTGTGACTGGGCCAGTGGTGACTGTAGGTGGTTTTGTTGTCTTACTCACAGTTGTTGTTTCTTCTGATGTGGTTGTTTCAACTGGTTTAGCTGTCGTTCCTTTAGTAGTTGTTGAGGTACTTTAGTGGTTGTAGTACTAACTGTTGCTCTTGATGTTACAACTGTTGTTTCTGGGCTTGTTGTTGTGACAGCAGGCACTGAGGTTGTAGTTTCAACAACAGCTGTGGTTGAGGTTGTGACTGGGCCAGTGGTGACTGTAGGTGGTTTTGTTGTCTTACTCACAGTTGTTGTTTCTTCTGATGTGGTTGTTTCAACTGGTTTAGCTGTCGTTCCTGTAGTTGCAGGTATTTTAGTGGTTGTGGTACTAACTGTTGCTCTTGATGTTACAACTGTTGTTTCTGGGCTTGTTGTTGTGACAGCAGGCACTGAGGTTGTAGTTTCAACAACAGCTGTGGTTGTTGTGGTGACTGTACTTACTCACTCACAGTTGTTGTTTCTTCTGATGTGGTTGTTTCAACTGGTTTAGCTGTCGTTCCTGTAGTTGCAGGTACTTTAGTGGTTGTGTACTAACTGTTGTCTTGATGTTACAACTGTTGTTTCTGGGCTTGTTGTTGTGACAGCAGGCACTGAGGTTGTAGTTTCAACAACAGCTGTGGTCGAGGTTGTGACTGGGCCAGTGGATGACTGTTAGGTGGTTTTGTTGTCTTACTCACAGTTGTTGTTTCTTCTGATGTGGTTGTTTCAACTGGTTTAGCTTGTCGTTCCTTTAGTAGTTGTTGAGGATACTTTAGTGGTTGTGGTACTAACTGTTGTCTTGATGTTACAACTGTTGTTTCTGGGCTTGTTGTTGTGACAGCAGGCACTGAGGTTGTAGTTTCAACAACAGCTGTGGTTGAGGTTGTGACTGGGCCAGTGGTGACTGTAGGTGGTTTTGTTGTCTTACTCACAGTTGTTGTTTCTTCTGATGTGGGTTGTTTCAACGTGGTTGTAGCTGCTTAGTTCCTGTAGTTGCAGGTACTTTAGTGGTTGTGGTACTAACTGTTGCTCTTGATGTTACAACTGTTGTTTCTGGGCTTGTTGTTGTGACAGCAGGCACTGAGGTTGTAGTTTCAACAACAGCTGTGGTCGAGGTTGTGACTGGGCCAGTGGTGACTACTTGTAGGTGGTTTTGTTGTCTTACTCACAGTTGTTGTTTCTTCTGATGTGGTTGTTTCAACTGGTTTAGCTGTTGTTCCTGTAGTTGTTGCAGGTACTTTAGTGGTTGTGTACTAACTGTTGCTCTTGATGTTACAACTGTTGTTTCTGGGCTTGTTGTTGTGACAGCAGGCACTGAGGTTGTAGTTTCAACAACAGCTGTGGTTGAGGTTGTGACTGGGCCAGTGGTGACTACTTTAGGTGGTTTTGTTGTCTTACTCACAGTTGTTGTTTCTTCTGATGTGGTTGTTTCAACTGGTTTAAGCTGTCGTTCCTGTAGTTGCAGGTATTTTAGTGGTTGTGGTACTAACTGTTGCTCTTGATGTTACAACTGTTGTTTCTGGGCTTGTTGTTGTGACAGCAGGCACTGAGGTTGTAGTTTCAACAACAGCTGTGGTCGAGGTTGTGACTGGGCCAGTGGTGACTGTAGGTGGTTTTGTTGTCTTACTCACAGTTGTTGTTTCTTCTGATGTGGTTGTTTCAACTGGTTTAGCTTGTCGTTCCTTTAGTAGTTGTTGAGGATACTTTAGTGGTTGTGGTACTAACTGTTGCTCTTGATGTTACAACTGTTGTTTCTGGGCTTGTTGTTGTGACAGCAGGCACTGAGGTTGTAGTTTCAACAACAGCTGTGGTCGAGGTTGTGACTGGGCCAGTGGTGACTGTAGGTGGTTTTGTTGTCTTACTCACAGTTGTTGTTTCTTCTGATGTGGTTGTTTCAACTGGTTTGCTGTCGTTCCTGTAGTTGCAGGTATTTTAGTGGTTGTGGTACTAACTGTTGCTCTTGATGTTACAACTGTTGTTTCTGGGCTTGTTGTTGTGACAGCAGGCACTGAGGTTGTAGTTTCAACAACAGCTGTGGTTGAGGTTGTGACTGGGCCAGTGGTGACTGTAGGTGGTTTTGTTGTCTTACTCACAGTTGTTGTTTCTTCTGATGTGGTTGTTTCAACTGGTTTAGCTTGTCGTTCCTTTAGTAGTTGTTGAGGATACTTTAGTGGTTGTAGTACTAACTGTTGCTCTTGATGTTACAACTGTTGTTTCTGGGCTTGTTGTTGTGACAGCAGGCACTGAGGTTGTAGTTTCAACAACAGCTGTGGTTGAGGTTGTGACTGGGCCAGTGGTGACTGTTAGGTGGTTTTGTTGTCTTACTCACAGTTGTTGTTTCTTCTGATGTGGTTGTTTCAACTGGTTTAGCTGTCGTTCCTTAGTAGTTGTTGAGGATACTTTAGTGGTTGTAGTACTAACTGTTGCTCTTGATGTTACAACTGTTGTTTCTGGGCTTGTTGTTGTGACAGCAGGCACTGAGGTTGTAGTTTCAACAACAGCTGTGGTTCGAGGTTGTGACTGGGCCAGTGGTGACTGTTAGGTGGTTTTGTTGTCTTACTCACAGTTGTTGTTTCTTCTGATGTGGTTGTTTCAACTGGTTTAGCTGTCGTTCCTGTAGTTGCAGGTACTTTTAGTGGTTGTGGTACTAACTGTTGCTCTTGATGTTACAACTGTTGTTTCTGGGCTTGTTGTTGTGACAGCAGGCACTGAGGTTGTAGTTTTCAACAACAGCTGTGGTCGAGGTTGTGACTGGGCCAGTGGTGACTGTAGGTGGTTTTGTTGTCTTACTCACAGTTGTTGTTTCTTCTGATGTGGTTGTTTCAACTGGTTTAGCTGTTGTTCCTGTAGTTGCAGGTACTTTAGTGGTTGTGGTACTAACTGTTGCTCTTGATGTTACAACTGTTGTTTCTGGGCTTGTTGTTGTGACAGCAGGCACTGAGGTTGTAGTTTCAACAACAGCTGTGGTTGAGGTTGTGACTGGGCCAGTGGTGACTACTTTAGGTGGTTTTGTTGTCTTACTCACAGTTGTTGTTTCTTCTGATGTGGTTGTTTCAACTGGTTTAGCTGTCGTTCCTGTAGTTGCAGGTATTTTAGTGGTTGTGGTACTAACTGTTGCTCTTGATGTTACAACTGTTGTTTCTGGGCTTGTTGTTGTGACAGCAGGCACTGAGGTTGTAGTTTCAACAACAGCTGTGGTCGAGGTTGTGACTGGGCCAGTGGTGACTGTAGGTGGTTTTGTTGTCTTACTCACAGTTGTTGTTTCTTCTGATGTGGTTGTTTCAACTGGTTTAGCTTGTCGTTCCTGTAGTTGCAGGTATTTTAGTGGTTGTGGTACTAACTGTTGCTCTTGATGTTACAACTGTTGTTTCTGGGCTTGTTGTTGTGACAGCAGGCACTGAGGTTGTAGTTTCAACAACAGCTGTGGTTGAGGTTGTGACTGGGCCAGTGGTGACTGTAGGTGGTTTTGTTGTCTTACTCACAGTTGTTGTTTCTTCTGATGTGGTTGTTTCAACAGGTTTGCTTGTAGTTCCTTTAGTAGTTGTTGAGGATACTTTAGTGGTTGTAGTACTAACTGTTGCTCTTGATGTTACAACTGTTGTTTCTGGGCTTGTTGTTGTGACAGCAGGCACTGAGGTTGTAGTTTCAACAACAGCTGTGGTCGAGGTTGTGACTGGGCCAGTGGTGACTGTAGGTGGTTTTGTTGTCTTACTCACAGTTGTTGTTTCTTCTGATGTGGTTGTTTCAACTGGTTTAGCTGTCGTTCCTGTAGTTGCAGGTACTTTAGTGGTTGTAGTACTAACTGTTGCTCTTGATGTTACAACTGTTGTTTCTGGGCTTGTTGTTGTGACAGCAGGCACTGAGGTTGTAGTTTCAACAACAGCTGTGGTTGAGGTTGTGACTGGGCCAGTGGTGACTACTTTAGGTGGTTTTGTTGTCTTACTCACAGTTGTTGTTTCTTCTGATGTGGTTGTTTCAACTGGTTTAGCTGTCGTTCCTTTAGTAGTTGTTGAGGATACTTTAGTGGTTGTGGTACTAACTGTTGCTGTTGATGTTACAACTGTTGTTTCTGGGCTTGTTGTTGTGACAGCAGGCACTGAGGTTGTAGTTTCAACAACAGCTGTGGTTGAGGTTGTGACTGGGCCAGTGGTGACTGTAGGTGGTTTTGTTGTCTTACTCACAGTTGTTGTTTCTTCTGATGTGGTTGTTTCAACTGGTTTAGCTGTCGTTCCTGTAGTTGCAGGTACTTTAGTGGTTGTAGTACTAACTGTTGCTCTTGATGTTACAACTGTTGTTTCTGGGCTTGTTGTTGTGACAGCAGGCACTGAGGTTGTAGTTTCAACAACAGCTGTGGTTGAGGTTGTGACTGGGCCAGTGGTGACTACTTTAGGTGGTTTTGTTGTCTTACTCACAGTTGTTGTTTCTTCTGATGTGGTTGTTTCAACTGGTTTAGCTGTCGTTCCTTTAGTAGTTGTTGAGGATACTTTAGTGGTTGTGGTACTAACTGTTGGTGTTGATGTTACAACTGTTGTTTCTGGGCTTGTTGTTGTGACAGCAGGCACTGAGGTTGTAGTTTCAACAACAGCTGTGGTTGAGGTTGTGACTGGGCCAGTGGTGACTGTAGGTGGTTTTGTTGTCTTACTCACAGTTGTTGTTTCTTCTGATGTGGTTGTTTCAACAGGTTTGCTTGTAGTTCCTTTAGTAGTTGTTGAGGATACTTTAGTGGTTGTAGTACTAACTGTTGCTCTTGATGTTACAACTGTTGTTTCTGGGCTTGTTGTTGTGACAGCAGGCACTGAGGTTGTAGTTTCAACAACAGCTGTGGTTGAGGTTGTGACTGGGCCAGTGGTGACTACTTTAGGTGGTTTTGTTGTCTTACTCACAGTTGTTGTTTCTTCTGATGTGGTTGTTTCAACTGGTTTAGCTGTCGTTCCTGTAGTTGCAGGTATTTTAGTGGTTGTGGTACTAACTGTTGCTCTTGATGTTACAACTGTTGTTTCTGGGCTTGTTGTTGTGACAGCAGGCACTGAGGTTGTAGTTTCAACAACAGCTGTGGTTGAGGTTGTGACTGGGCCAGTGGTGACTACTTTAGGTGGTTTTGTTGTCTTACTCACAGTTGTTGTTTCTTCTGATGTGGTTGTTTCAACTGGTTTAGCTGTCGTTCCTGTAGTTGCAGGTATTTTAGTGGTTGTGGTACTAACTGTTGCTCTTGATGTTACAACTGTTGTTTCTGGGCTTGTTGTTGTGACAGCAGGCACTGAGGTTGTAGTTTCAACAACAGCTGTGGTCGAGGTTGTGACTGGGCCAGTGGTGACTGTAGGTGGTTTTGTTGTCTTACTCACAGTTGTTGTTTCTTCTGATGTGGTTGTTTCAACTGGTTTAGCTGTCGTTCCTGTAGTTGCAGGTATTTTAGTGGTTGTGGTACTAACTGTTGCTCTTGATGTTACAACTGTTGTTTCTGGGCTTGTTGTTGTGACAGCAGGCACTGAGGTTGTAGTTTCAACAACAGCTGTGGTCGAGGTTGTGACTGGGCCAGTGGTGACTGTAGGTGGTTTTGTTGTCTTACTCACAGTTGTTGTTTCTTCTGATGTGGTTGTTTCAACTGGTTTGCTTGTAGTTCCTTTAGTAGTTGTTGAGGATACTTTAGTGGTTGTAGTACTAACTGTTGCTCTTGATGTTACAACTGTTGTTTCTGGGCTTGTTGTTGTGACAGCAGGCACTGAGGTTGTAGTTTCAACAACAGCTGTGGTTGAGGTTGTGACTGGGCCAGTGGTGACTGTAGGTGGTTTTGTTGTCTTACTCACAGTTGTTGTTTCTTCTGATGTGGTTGTTTCAACTGGTTTAGCTGTCGTTCCTGTAGTTGCAGGTACTTTAGTGGTTGTAGTACTAACTGTTGCTCTTGATGTTACAACTGTTGTTTCTGGGCTTGTTGTTGTGACAGCAGGCACTGAGGTTGTAGTTTCAACAACAGCTGTGGTTGAGGTTGTGACTGGGCCAGTGGTGACTACTTTAGGTGGTTTTGTTGTCTTACTCACAGTTGTTGTTTCTTCTGATGTGGTTGTTTCAACTGGTTTAGCTGTCGTTCCTGTAGTTGCAGGTATTTTAGTGGTTGTGGTACTAACTGTTGCTCTTGATGTTACAACTGTTGTTTCTGGGCTTGTTGTTGTGACAGCAGGCACCGAGGTTGTAGTTTCAACAACAGCTGTGGTCAAGGTTGTGACTGGGCCAGTGGTGACTGTAGGTGGTTTTGTTGTCTTACTCACAGTTGTTTCTTCTGATGTGGTTGTTTCAACTGGTTTAGCTGTCGTTCCTTTAGTAGTTGTTGAGGATACTTTAGTGGTTGTGGTACTAACTGTTGGTGTTGATGTTACAACTGTTGTTTCTGGGCTTGTTGTTGTGACAGCAGGCACTGAGGTTGTAGTTTCAACAACAGCTGTGGTTGAGGTTGTGACTGGGCCAGTGGTGACTGTAGGTGGTTTTGTTGTCTTACTCACAGTTGTTGTTTCTTCTGATGTGGTTGTTTCAACAGGTTTGCTTGTAGTTCCTTTAGTAGTTGTTGAGGATACTTTAGTGGTTGTAGTACTAACTGTTGCTCTTGATGTTACAACTGTTGTTTCTGGGCTTGTTGTTGTGACAGCAGGCACTGAGGTTGTAGTTTCAACAACAGCTGTGGTTGAGGTTGTGACTGGGCCAGTGGTGACTACTTTAGGTGGTTTTGTTGTCTTACTCACAGTTGTTGTTTCTTCTGATGTGGTTGTTTCAACAGGTTTGCTTGTAGTTCCTTTAGTAGTTGTTGAGGATACTTTAGTGGTTGTAGTACTAACTGTTGCTCTTGATGTTACAACTGTTGTTTCTGGGCTTGTTGTTGTGACAGCAGGCACTGAGGTTGTAGTTTCAACAACAGCTGTGGTTGAGGTTGTGACTGGGCCAGTGGTGACTACTTTAGGTGGTTTTGTTGTCTTACTCACAGTTGTTGTTTCTTCTGATGTGGTTGTTTCAACTGGTTTAGCTGTCGTTCCTGTAGTTGCAGGTATTTTAGTGGTTGTGGTACTAACTGTTGCTCTTGATGTTACAACTGTTGTTTCTGGGCTTGTTGTTGTGACAGCAGGCACTGAGGTTGTAGTTTCAACAACAGCTGTGGTCGAGGTTGTGACTGGGCCAGTGGTGACTGTAGGTGGTTTTGTTGTCTTACTCACAGTTGTTGTTTCTTCTGATGTGGTTGTTTCAACTGGTTTAGCTGTCGTTCCTGTAGTTGCAGGTATTTTAGTGGTTGTGGTACTAACTGTTGCTCTTGATGTTACAACTGTTGTTTCTGGGCTTGTTGTTGTGACAGCAGGCACTGAGGTTGTAGTTTCAACAACAGCTGTGGTCAAGGTTGTGACTGGGCCAGTGGTGACTGTAGGTGGTTTTGTTGTCTTACTCACAGTTGTTGTTTCTTCTGATGTGGTTGTTTCAACTGGTTTAGCTGTCGTTCCTTTAGTAGTTGTTGAGGATACTTTAGTGGTTGTAGTACTAACTGTTGGTGTTGATGTTACAACTGTTGTTTCTGGGCTTGTTGTTGTGACAGCAGGCACTGAGGTTGTAGTTTCAACAACAGCTGTGGTCGAGGTTGTGACTGGGCCAGTGGTGACTGTAGGTGGTTTTGTTGTCTTACTCACAGTTGTTGTTTCTTCTGATGTGGTTGTTTCAACTGGTTTAGCTGTTGTTCCTGTAGTTGCAGGTACTTTAGTGGTTGTGGTACTAACTGTTGCTCTTGATGTTACAACTGTTGTTTCTGGGCTTGTTGTTGTGACAGCAGGCACTGAGGTTGTAGTTTCAACAACAGCTGTGGTCGAGGTTGTGACTGGGCCAGTGGTGACTAGTTAGGTGGTTTTGTTGTCTTACTCACAGTTGTTGTTTCTTCTGATGTGGTTGTTTCAACTGGTTTAGCTGTCGTTCCTTTAGTAGTTGTTGAGGATACTTTAGTGGTTGTGGTACTAACTGTTGCTCTTGATGTTACAACTGTTGTTTCTGGGCTTGTTGTTGTGACAGCAGGCACTGAGGTTGTAGTTTCAACAACAGCTGTGGTCGAGGTTGTGACTGGGCCAGTGGTGACTGTAGGTGGTTTTGTTGTCTTACTCACAGTTGTTGTTTCTTCTGATGTGGTTGTTTCAACTGGTTTAGCTGTCGTTCCTTTAGTAGTTGTTGAGGATACTTTAGTGGTTGTAGTACTAACTGTTGCTCTTGATGTTACAACTGTTGTTTCTGGGCTTGTTGTTGTGACAGCAGGCACTGAGGTTGTAGTTTCAACAACAGCTGTGGTTGAGGTTGTGACTGGGCCAGTGGTGACTGTAGGTGCTTTTGTTGTCTTACTCACAGTTGTTGTTTCTTCTGATGTGGTTGTTTCAACAGGTTTGCTTGTAGTTCCTTTAGTAGTTGTTGAGGATACTTTAGTGGTTGTAGTACTAACTGTTGCTCTTGATGTTACAACTGTTGTTTCTGGGCTTGTTGTTGTGACAGCAGGCACTGAGGTTGTAGTTTCAACAACAGCTGTGGTCGAGGTTGTGACTGGGCCAGTGGTGACTGTAGGTGGTTTTGTTGTCTTACTCACAGTTGTTGTTTCTTCTGATGTGGTTGTTTCAACTGGTTTAGCTGTTGTTCCTGTAGTTGCAGGTACTTTAGTGGTTGTGGTACTAACTGTTGGTGCTTGATGTTACAACTGTTGTTTCTGGGCTTGTTGTTGTGACAGCAGGCACTGAGGTTGTAGTTTCAACAACAGCTGTGGTTGAGGTTGTGACTGGGCCAGTGGTGACTGTAGGTGGTTTTGTTGTCTTACTCACAGTTGTTGTTTCTTCTGATGTGGTTGTTTCAACAGGTTTAGCTTGTAGTTCCTTTAGTAGTTGTTGAGGATACTTTAGTGGTTGTAGTACTAACTGTTGCTCTTGATGTTACAACTGTTGTTTCTGGGCTTGTTGTTGTGACAGCAGGCACTGAGGTTGTAGTTTCAACAACAGCTGTGGTCGAGGTTGTGACTGGGCCAGTGGTGACTGTAGGTGGTTTTGTTGTCTTACTCACAGTTGTTGTTTCTTCTGATGTGGTTGTTTCAACTGGTTTAGCTGTCGTTCCTTTAGTAGTTGTTGAGGATACTTTAGTGGTTGTAGTACTAACTGTTGCTCTTGATGTTACAACTGTTGTTTCTGGGCTTGTTGTTGTGACAGCAGGCACTGAGGTTGTAGTTTCAACAACAGCTGTGGTCGAGGTTGTGACTGGGCCAGTGGTGACTGTAGGTGGTTTTGTTGTCTTACTCACAGTTGTTGTTTCTTCTGATGTGGTTGTTTCAACAGGTTTAGCTTGTCGTTCCTTTAGTAGTTGTTGATGGATACTTTAGTGGTTGTAGTACTAACTGTTGCTCTTGATGTTACAACTGTTGTTTCTGGGCTTGTTGTTGTGACAGCAGGCACTGAGGTTGTAGTTTCAACAACAGCTGTGGTTGAGGTTGTGACTGGGCCAGTGGTGACTGTAGGTGGTTTTGTTGTCTTACTCACAGTTGTTGTTTCTTCTGATGTGGTTGTTTCAACTGGTTTAGCTGTCGTTCCTGTAGTTGCAGGTATTTTAGTGGTTGTGGTACTAACTGTTGCTCTTGATGTTACAACTGTTGTTTCTGGGCTTGTTGTTGTGACAGCAGGCACTGAGGTTGTAGTTTCAACAACAGCTGTGGTCGAGGTTGTGACTGGGCCAGTGGTGACTGTAGGTGGTTTTGTTGTCTTACTCACAGTTGTTGTTTCTTCTGATGTGGTTGTTTCAACTGGTTTAGCTGTTGTTCCTGTAGTTGCAGGTACTTTAGTGGTTGTGGTACTAACTGTTGCTGTTGATGTTACAACTGTTGTTTCTGGGCTTGTTGTTGTGACAGCAGGCACTGAGGTTGTAGTTTCAACAACAGCTGTGGTTGAGGTTGTGACTGGGCCAGTGGTGACTACTTTAGGTGGTTTTGTTGTCTTACTCACAGTTGTTGTTTCTTCTGATGTGGTTGTTCCAACTGGTTTAGCTGTCGTTCCTGTAGTTGCAGGTATTTTAGTGGTTGTAGTACTAACTGTTGCTCTTGATGTTACAACTGTTGTTTCTGGGCTTGTTGTTGTGACAGCAGGCACTGAGGTCGTAGTTCCAACAAGAGATGTCGTTGTAGCTTGTGATGTGGTTTTTTTTTCAGGTTTGGAAGTAGATCCTGTGGATGTCTCGAACAGTGTTGTAGTAATAACTGTTATAAAAAAACAAAATTAATCAAAATTTATGTATGTATTGCATCTTTGTCCTAAATTGTTTAAGCGTCTTTTTTCATTTGTTTTGTTTAATATGAATGTAGGATTAGTTGCTATGCTGTGTCTATTACCTGTAGTTGGTGTTCCAACTGTGCTGAAAGTAAAGGGGGTTGATGTAGGGCCAGGGGTGGTGGTAGTTAAGCATAGGTGCGTTGTCCTTATTACGGTACCATTGGCCCCACACGTAGCTGTAATACAATGTCCTAGCCCATCTGTGGTGTTGTAGATGGTTTCCCCATATTTGTAGGTTTTTCCATTGACGAAGCATGTACAAGCTGCAGAACAAGAATATCATTCTTTCAGTTTTGTGTGTGTGTGTGTGTGTGTGTGTGTGTTTGTGTGGTAGTTCTAGCAAATGGTTTTCTTTGTTTATTTAATTCTGCAACAGGTTGCCAGTCACTAATTCTTCCCTCACTAAATAGAAATTAAAAAATAATAAATGTACTTACTGTTCACATCGTATCTGCACTCTATTCCAGAAACTGTACAGGAGCTTTGAAAATTAAGGAAATTGCGGTCATTTCTTTGTTCTTTAGCGTTTTAGCTAAAATTAGCATTTTAGATCATTTTCTGGTCAGAAGAAAATAAATTATACCATTAGATTTACATTGCCATCTCTGAGGTAAATGTAAATGTAACATCCATCCATCCATGAGCAAACACAATTATATTTAATGATGTGAAGCAAGAGGTAAATCAGGAGCAGAAAATGACTGACATTCAATTGACACACCAAATACTGCTATGGGTGCTATGGTGTTATGGGTGCTACAGAAAAGAAGATCCGAAAACAATTTTATGTAACTCTTGTTACACAAATACACCAAATGCACTGAAACCCGGGCACTGCAAGATTTTTTTGAGTTTAGCGAAATATTTTGAAATGTGTCCTAGCAATCGAAGTAAGTATACAATCAGTCAATTAAATAACATGTGTGTCTAAATGTTGTATGTGCATCATTGCCTACTGTGTGATAAGTTGCAAGATGAATCATATCAAGTGTATGAGACATACCAAGTGTTACAGTTGTTTGATGGAACCCTATCTCCGATGTTGTAATGGGTGCCTTTGTCATCATAGCAGCCACACTGGTTCCATGCAACACACTTCATGGAGTCTTCATCAAAGTATGGCTGAGTTGAGGGACACTGTGGATAGCAGCCTGCAAAACCATTATAACATTTTAAGTAACCTCAGTGAAGGCACATGTCACAAAATGCTTCATACCCATTTTCACCCACACTGGCAGCAAGCTACCATGCAATTTTGGGCCCAGAATCTTAGCTAAAGACACTTAAACCTAAGGATATATGGACAGTGGGAGCTGGGGATCCATCCACCAACCCTATGATCAGTGGGCAACCTGCTCTACTTCTTGACCCACAGTCTCCCAGTTCCCATTCTTAGGATAAAAATGAAACTAAACAAAAGTAATAATATTCATGCCCAAAGATCTATGTAATGTACCTTCCAGGGCAGTAATGAGGTTGGAACAGTTTCCCGATGGATTTCTACATGTCTTCATGCAGGCAGCTCCACAAGGCTTGTAGTGCCACTCACAACCATCAGGAGCATTATAGTAGTCACAGAAAACAGCTGCAAGACAAAATTAGTACTTCTTAGCTCTTGTCAGAAAAGCCATAAAATGACAAATAAATTGAAATTTTTTGGTTGAAAAGCTCAGATTTTCCTGGCGTAATGAAGGTCAGACTTACGGCACAGCTTTGGAGTTCTCCATTTAACGCAGGCCCCAGCTTCATTGCAAGCTTTGGCATAGGCAGCCACAGCAGTGCAGAGACACTCACAGTCCCCACCCGTGTCACAAGCACAAGAGTCTCTCACACAAGAATCAAAGTATGGACCAGGGTCAACCTTGAATATACAATAATGCAGTGTTTAGTAGAGAAAGGTTGAGGGTAACAAAAGTAAGCAAGGAGCAAAACCAAGGATCACTTAGAGGAAAAGCTGGTGAGAAAAAATAAAACATACATAATTTGCCAAATATTATGGCAGTTAAACACACAGTATGTAATTTCAGCCACTAGGGGTCTCTCAATCAAGACAATAACAAAAGAAGTAGTCTAATAACACTGTGGAGTAGCATGGGATGATGGGAGTTGTTGTCATCGCCACCATTTTTGTCATTGCAGTCAGCTTCTCTCGATAAGAGTTTCTTTGGTGTGAATTGTTCAGGAGTTTTTTATTGGGAGCCAATTTATCTGCAGAGATCTCCCTCTCTCCAAAACAAACACTGAATAAAGCAGTTACATTTGAAAAATCTCCTCAGAGCAACTGCAAGCTGAGATGCTGACTCATGCACAAAGGGGAAATGACGCCTCATTGCTGGAAACATAGTTCTAATCATTCAATCTAATCTCATCATTGAGGAAACATTTCATATTATACCTTTAGAATGAAATTGCTTATGTATGTGTATACATTTATGCATGTATCCATTTGAGTGTGTTTGTTACCAACAAAATTACCTGTGAATGACAGGCCTGGAAGGTGACACTAATGATGATGCTACACTGTTTCTGGGACCAGGCTGCCCGGTAGCGGTTGGATGCACAGGGGTTGCTGACTAGCTGGGCATTGGGGCAGCTGGATGAAACCCTCCAGCTGTTACCAAAGTCTAGCACATCTGCCACTGTCTCCTGGGAGCGCGTGGTGAAGTCGTTCCTAATGTCGCCATCATAGTTTCCACACAGACCACAGACTTGACCCTGTTGGAGAATAACCCAAAAACAGAATTTACTGAGTTTAACTGTCTCCGAATATTCTAGTGTAAGTGTAGGTCTGGCATTTTCATTTGATCCTTTCAGTGTCCAGTTTATGAAGTAAACAGAAAGCCATCATGTTTTGTCAAGTTTGAAATTAACTCTCTTTTGTGTTGATGATGCTACAATAGGCGAAAAAGCTCAGTGAGCTTAACCAAAAACTATACTTTTTTCAAAAGCTTTCAAGCTTTGTAGACTTGACTGTTTACCTGGAACTGTGGGCTGAGTTTAATGAAAAGACTGGTCCTCTGGTCCCACATGAGCACAAGTCCTTGCTTGATTGTCAACACCAGGTAAATTCCCATCTTCTGTATCTGAGTAGGGAACACCTGGCTGCTGCCCTTTACCACCCTGAAATTCTCATCTTTAAGTTGGAATTCATTATCCTGTGTGTCAACATGAAATGAACATGTAGTTATTACAGGTAATCACTTGTTCAAATCATATCTGGAAAGAAAGTGCCTACTAAAGGTACAGATGCAAATTGACAGCATAGCAATATGAAGGTTGCATTCAAAGGTTTATCAATCATAAATTAATAATTGGTACAAGTCTTCATGATGTGTAGGCGTGTTAGGGTTGTTTACCCCCTCAAAGATCTTGATGGTCTTGGAGCAGGAGGTTCCTGTGGTTCCACATGGAACATTCTCTGTGATAATTCTGAAGCTTCCATTGTCCTGACCCGTGCCACAGTAGTCCTGATTATGAAATCAAATAGCAATAGATAGGATTGACTTCAGAACAGTTTTATCAACAAACAAGAAAACCTGAGATGAATCTAAAAAACCTAAAAAAAAAAATAAAAAGCACAAGAACTGTTGGTCCTTCAAGGCTTAATGTGCCCTACTGTTGCGTGAAAAGCTATTCATGCTGTGTGCTGCATGGAATCAGACAATGTTTGTTCACAGCATGATAAAAAGACAACAAATAATTGACTGATTTGTGAGTTGGCTTGGTAACACTGTAAATAGATCCATAAGTTGCTCTTCTATTGCATGTCTGAGAAAGTAGTTGCTAAAGATCTATCTGCTACTTTACCTGGAGGAGTGTGTATTCGCACTCTCCACTGAAGTCAAACCTTTTATCATCAAATGTGATGTAGTGACCGTCACCATAGATGCTACAAACAGCATCACAAAGATTGGTGGTGCATGTGAACTTCCTTCCACTGCAATAGCTGGGGAGACACACAGGAGACAAACTTTCAATCACATGACCTGCCTAGAGCAATTATGAAATTACTGCTAATATGCTGTTAATATGCTGCTCATGATGTTGTGCCTCTCTGTTAATATAATAATATAAAGAGTACAGTCTAGACCTCATCTATATGAAAAGTACCTTGAGATAACTTTTGTTGTGATTCAGCGCTTTATCTTTCTTTTCCTCTCAAGTTTAGAAAGCATATATCTGAAATCACTACAATGCTCAACCTCTGAGAGAGGAATATTTAGTGTGTGTTTCCATATAGGTACATGTACGTAAAACACTGTACAAACCATGTGTTGCAGTCCACAGTAAGTGTCTGTCCAGGCTGGTAAACATTTCCGTTGTGCAGACATGGACAGCTGGTCTCATTGATACAGCCTCCTTGTCCATCTGACACCAATCCATCAGGGCACATGCAGCCTGACATGCAGCCTGTACTAACCTGTATCCCAACCAGAGTGGAGGGCATGAGCATAACAGGGTCTGTGCATGCATGTCTGAAGTGTTTGACTTCTGCAAATGTGTGCTAGTCTATACTTACACAAGCCATGTCCAGAGTGCTACAGCTCTTGTGACACTCAGTCCCAGTGGCACCAAGTTGAGCGGTGGCGCAGTCGAAGTACACCATTGGGGAAACACATGATTGTGAAGCTGGGTAACAAATAATTCAGATGAGCTTTATTGGCATTATACACTTTAAAGGATTTGACCACATCCATTAGTGGAAACCTACATATTAGCTGTGTTCCTCCTGAGCACCTGAGCTCTCCTTGTTTGCAGACACTGTGAGAACAGGTATGAGTGGACATGAAAAACAGAGTTAGTGTCATTAGCTAGCACCTTGAAATCATTCTTTGTTCATAAATGGCATTCCTTAAACCTCAATATAAAGTAGACTGTCGCCTCTGACCCCTTAAAGTTGCACTCAGTAGTTACCATGTGATGCCTTCTCTACTGACAGCCTGTCCAGCAGGAATAATGGTGTCTTTATCATAGCAGGGACAGCTTGAACTGGGCACACAGTGCCCTTCCTCATTCATGTAGGTTCCCTCGGCACAGCCACAGCCATCCACTGCAATGAAGGTGGTCTGGCAGGAGTAGTCATTTTGGCTCAAGGAACGGCAACTACGACCACAGGACGTCATGTTGTAGTCGTACACCGTTCCTTCTGGACATGATACACTGAATTTGCCTGGTGGGAAAGAATTGGGTTTGTGATTAATCAGATTTTTCATGTAGGTAAATTGTAGCAGATGGGCAATAGTGCAAAGCAAAATAGTTGCAAAGTGCAACTGCACCCAGTCCTACAGGTCTCAGATTGCCCCTGTTAACACTTCATTATAGTTGTTCAGTGCTATAGGAACAATTTTGTATTTGCTGCACTTAGTTTTTGTCATGTTTACCTCACTGAATTATTATTGTGTACTGCAGCAATAAACTGATAATTTCATAAATTCTCCTAAAATAAATTTTCTGCTGTTGATGCTGCATGTTACAAACCCAGTTTATCTCTATTACCACAGTAAAACAAAAAAGGTCCTTAGTGTTTTGCTCACCACAGATGGTTGACCTCCAGTCTCTGAGAGGAATTCCTGCCGCTGAACAGGCATGGACGTATGAGGACACTGCTGCGCACATGCAATCCTCACTGTTCTCACAGTTACAGCTGTCATACATGCAGGTCTATGGGAAATCACCGTGGGCACGAACACATCAATAAGGGTAGAGCAATTTAGCTTATTTGTCATTACAGCTTTGTGTGTGCAGACTTACATCTTTGTATGTGCTGGGGCTAATGACAGAGTGGCAGGAAGCAAACACTCCCTGGGGATCTGTTAGTTTGGAGCACCAGTACTGGGCATAACTCTCTGAGAGACAAACATACAGAAATAAAGTGGTTACAAACATCAAATGCCTTAAAATGGTGTGGTTGACTATAAAATGAGGTAGACAAGATGTTATCATGTCATATCATGAGAAGAAAGTCTAGCTGTACCCTTGCTGATGCCCTGGCTACAGGGGTGTCCAAAGCCTGCCGCAATGTCAGGGCAGCTGGCTCTGGTTTTCCACGTGTTGGCGAAAGCTGTGGCAGTGCCCTCCACTAGCCCACTCATTACCCTGAAGTCATCGTTCATTATGTTATTGAAGTTCCCACACAAGCCTGTTGGATGAAAACAACACACATTTAAACAGATCCACAAATGTTTATACATGTGAAGATACATGACAGGTATTACAAACAAATGCCTGAAATAAGGTCTGTGGTTTCACACAACACAATCTCAAGACATTTTCATGTTTTATTCTCCAACATAAAATACATCAGTAAATATCCCACTTGTGATTATTTTTTGCAGTAATCTTAAAACCAATGACAAAATCCCATTGACTTTTTGTCGAGTGAATCAGGGTGATGCTAACTTCCAGGTTGGACCACAAAAATACATTATATGTCAATATGTCAAGTTTGTCTATTGATTGAGCAGTTGCCCAGAGCATCAAGGGACAGATAGACTGACAGAAAGATGGATGTAGATTTCTCAATTTATAGTTAGACCAACTGATTTGTAAACACTAGTAAAAATAAGATTAAGCTACACCTAAAAATGCGGAGGAGGTGTTTTCCAGACACTGAAGCAATAATATGAAGCCATACCAGAGGTGGTTCCAGTGTGCGAAGTGGGTGCTGTCATGAAGACCTGCATCATGGGAGACAGCTGGACCATCACTTGTATGCCTGCTTTGGTACTTATGACAATGTAGAAGGATGATGGTTTGAAGGCACTCAGCTCCGCTGCAGTATACAGAAGATAAAGAAAAACCCAAGTCTTTTTCAAAGAAAGTCACAGAAATGTATATATGACTACTGGGTTTTCTCAATTCTCTTACAAAACTCTTTAAACATGTTCTAATTTTTATTGTGCACTCAAGTAAATAGATTAGAGCCTAACTCATGACTCTAAACTGGGTCTGGGTCTTGTTTTAAAAAAGCATTTTATAGCATGCTGTGTGCTCTTTAACATAATTTTAAGTGACTCACGTGTAAACAGTGGAAGCTGAGAAAGGATGTGGTTCACATAGACCTGCCCAGATGCCTGAATTTTAATAACCTGCCAGTTTGAGGAAAGACACATTTTAGATTACATGAAGCATGAGTCCAACAGTGTTTCCAAACAATTCACAGATTGGAATCAATGCAAAATATTTAAGTTTCTGACTGCATAATGAATAGTTTCTGTGTGTGTGTGTGTGTGTGTGTGTGTGCGCTAGGAGCTTACCATGGAATTGCTGTATAAGGCCAGAGTTACACCTCTTAGGCAAGTCCGACTTTCAGCCATACCACACTTGACCAAATCCACCAGCACAGTGTACAAGGAGTTGTTACTCTGCAAGACACATTGGTATAAAACACATCACCGACTACAAACAGTAACCTGGTTCACTATACACTCAGATATCTATGTTCTTTAAATATCAAATGTACTAGCAGTGTTCCAGGTGGTGATGTCTACTGTACCTTAGCCATAACATAGGAGCAGTCCCCATGGAAGGTGTAGACTTTTCCATCGAAGGTGTGGACATGAGCTCCTCCTTCCACAGAGCAGGTTCCTGGACAGTTCTCCTCCGTACATTTCCAATGACCGCTCTGACACACACTGTAAACACACAGACACACAAAAACTAATGCATTAATCTGATTATGCTACAGTGCTTTGAATTAAAGGGAAACTTATTTTTGCTGGTTGTAATTATAGATGGTCTCATTATTTTAATTTTTTAAAACTGGTTTATTTGTAACATAAAACATTTAAATTCAATTTGAAATCTGTTGCCTTTTTGAAGCATAGAAGGACCCACCTCCCTTTTGCACCCTGAACACAGCATGGAAAGAGTAGTTTAAAAATAAGCTATGAATGAGTAAGGTTCCTCAGGCAAAACGTATCTTTTGGGAATGTTTGTCTTTTGGGGGAAGCCGAACTGAAAACCAGAGAATCCTAAGAGACTGTACAACTTCTTCAAGTGCCAGTGGTTTCAATCAGGTCCAGACCTGGACCAGAGTACAGCTGGCTTCATTTCAGCCAAACCCAATGATTATTCTAACACTGTGGTGAATGCATTTAAATGCACCTTGCTGAATGGGTTGGAGAAACAAAACAAGCAAACAAATAAACAGGGCTGTATATCAGAATTGAACATGATGTTATGAAGTTTACATTTATTTCCTTACGAGTTTTATAATGAATTATACCAAGGCAGGATCCACATTAAAAGTATGACGACGCTGTTTGCACCAAGGTGTCCGTAGCCAGGAATAAAATATTTGCTCCAGGGGAACACATTTACATCTTGAATGTAAATTTCACATCGTTAGTAAAAAAGGTCTAATTTAACACAAAAAAATATCTTTTCCTAAACCTAACCAAACTGCATCTGAAAACTGAACATCATAATGATAAATAAAGAAGAGAAGTCAACATCAGTTTTTATTATCACGGAGAACTCTACATCAACTTTGTCCCTCTTTAGAAATACCTCACCTGCCTACTGATCTGATCCGGCCTTTGGCACTAATTAAATGCCGCACTGCATCAATTTACACTCTCCTGTATGTCGTTTTTGTTGCTTGTTTTTTTAACAAAAACATGCCTGGTGTCTGGTGAAGGTGTCAAAATGTGGAAAGCGTCTCAATTTCCCAATTTGTGTTTTCTGAGCTCAAGACATTTTCAGTTAACGCCAAACTCAGGATTTTTCTTTATATTTATGTGTCTTAAAAAAGGCAATTGCTAACAAGTTAGTTATAACACTAAAACTAACTTTCCAGGAAGCAAGACTTTTGTAGAGGTAAATGCAATGAATGAATTTACCAGTTGGGAGCTTAGTGGGGGAGACGTTGACATCATGTTACCGTGGTGCAGCTGGTTTATAGCCTAACATTAACTTTTTACTTCTAGGGATTGTATTTAGGCTTCAAAGATTGTTAACAGTGGTGCTCATCTATGAGGATTATCTTGCTGAACAAAATGTTTAAGTATCATAAACTTTTTCATTTTACATTTTCTGTAATAATCCAAAACCCAATGAAAAACTCCTATTGGCTTTTTGTCGAGGGAACCAGGGTGATGCTAACTTCTGGGCTGGCCTACCAAAATACATAATCTCTGCACCAGTCTATTGTCCTGTCCTGGCACCCAAGTACCAGCAGGCAAGCTGGCTTTTCTGAATAAACAAGCACTGATTAACAGTTACTTATTAAATGGCTGATATACTCCACATATTTAACCTTCTTCTTTACTGATTGTGAGCTTCTAGTTCTTAGGAATTTATCCACAAGGTGGCTCTCTTCACGCTTCAAGTTTCCTTGTGTTTGTTGATCCTTCCTGTGTACGGACCTTTTGCTTGTTTGCCTGGTTTTGGTGGTTCTACCTGTGTTTTCCCTTTGGAATTTGCCTCCTCACAGTAAGCTTTTTGTTCTTGTTTCTTGTTTGGTAAAATAAATCACTGAACTGCCATAGCCTCATCCTTGTGACTGCATTTGGATCCATCTCCCAACGGCATTTAAAACATGTCAAACACCAGGTAAATTGAGACAAATTGTGATCCTTCTGTCTTTTGTGTGCCATACAACAAAATGACAGCGTTTATCTCAATGTAAACATTCATTGTTCTTGTCTAAGTAGATAAAATTGTGACATTAATGATTTGAACAAACTCTAAATATGAGCAGATTGTTATCAATTACTTAAAATGCAGTTAACACAAGTACAAAAAGTTTTGTGGTCACATATTGTGTGCTAATTCTTCTACCCCATTAATCGCACAAACAAGCTAAAATCCAAATTTTAGAGATGTAATGAGGATTTTTTCTCCAAAAAGTTAAATAAACTGGAATGATATGAATGAACAAACTCTGACTTCATAGGGAAAAAGAAAGCTTATTTATGAATACTTTTACCCAAAGTGGTTTATATTTATCTTTATTTAATGCCTCAGTAAAGGCACCCTTATTCTCAGCTTACCAGGATCTACAGTTGTGAAAGTACGACTCCCCAGACTTGTAGACTTTGTTGTTGTGTAGACATGGACACTGATTCAGTGCAATGCAGCCAGTGTTACCGATATCATCAAAGACCGTCCCTGAGGAGGAGAGAGAAAGCAATGTTTATTGTTTTGTTTTATATCTGTACAAGATTTGATTGTTTACGCTTGCATGTGGCATATATAGTGTAAAATGTGTGTGGGTACCATCAGGACAACTGCAGCCATTGTGGCAGTGGGTGTCACATGTCTGGCTGGCCTGAGGGGTGGAGCAGCTGTCAGGACATGAACTGCTACACTCCAAGAACTCCATGTTGTATGGACATTTCTTATCTGTGGAGACAAACAAACAACGTCACATGTCTGCAATTCAGAGCCACAACACTCACATATGTTTCGTCAACTTTTAGGTATTAGCATCCTTACAGCAAAAAGTTGTGTTCCTCCATTGTTGGGGTTTGCCACCTGCATGGGCGCACTCTCTAGAGAACTCTGAGATCGTTTTGCAGAGAACAGAATCTGTGTTGTCTTTAGAGTTACACATATCAGCCATACAGGCTTTACTGAAGGAATCCACATCCACAAGGTTTTGGCAACTGCTGAAAGGAGCACTGGAGAAAATCTGGTCACAGAATTGCTGAAAAACAGACAAAATAAAAAGAATACAAATACCTGTCATAAAAAAATTATTTTGGAGTTCTAACAGTCTTTAGATATACAGATTATTTGTTTTGCGTTCATACTTTTTCTGATGGGCTAATTTTGATGATACTTATCAAAAAGAGACTCTAATACTTTTAAACAATATGGCCTCTAGTTTCACAGTGATAAAATGTAATGTTATTGTATTATGTTCTTACTCTAATCTTTACAGCTACAGTGTTTGCTATGTCTATTGCATAATTGACTCTGACAGACAACTGACAGACAAATCCAAAAACTTATCTTACTTATCTACCAAACTTTGTCCAGCTAAGTGATACCAGTAACTATATTTTTGGCACATTTTGAATGTTGGGGTGTGGCATTGTTACAAAATAAAAAGTTTGCCATTTTCTTGACAACTGATCATCCAAAAATTCAACACTGCACTTCCTTGGGTCCTAAGCAACACACCTGCCACATCTGAAGTTGATCAGACAAGCAGTTGTCAAAAAAACTGAATGACAGACTGAGAAAAAGACAAATGTTTATCCATTTATTAGTAGGATCCACAACGAGTTAAATATCTGCTTTTCATCAAGTAATCTTTTTGCCCGATCAAAGTTTGGCATCCTACTAATACATCAAGAAATCAACCCCTCATCTGATCAATGTCAGACATGGCAGGAGTAGTGTTATCAGTCTCTGTGTTAGTTGGGTTATTTTTGATTTTCTCGAGAACCCTTTACACTGCACTTATTCGGGTCCTCAGCGATACACTAGCTAAGTTTGAAGTCAACTGTTTGTCAAGATAATTGAAGGACAGAGAGGATGACACAGATTTCTTGATTTATTGATCAAATTATAGTTATCAGGTTTGATTATTCTTTGTTGATGTAGTGTTGAGAAAGGTGTAACAACTGATTAGCCTCCTATCAAACAACAGTGTGGTTGTCAGAATTCATCAGCATCTCAACCTTCACACACACAACTTCACAAGATGTTTAATGTAAATGTGTGAAGTAGTGAAGAGTGAAGTGTTACCTTATCACCACAGCTCACAACAGGGTTTATCTCAGGCTCCTCACAGGTTTCTGTCGGCCCGTCCACCTTGTAGGTCTCAGCGTAATCTGTCACAGACAGTGGAAATCCTACAGAACAACAGAGTTACTGGTCAGTGTGATTATTCAGCCCAAGCGTTAGTTAAAGAAAAACTTGCGATGCAGTTTGTACCACTTTATCAAGTCAAGTCATCTTCAACAGTTTTTTTGTTTTTTTTTTGGTGAACATTAGCCTGAGCTAAACATTCTTGAAGTAGTCACTAGCTCCAGGAACTTGCACTTTGTTTGGGTTTTTGTACCTTATGATTTCATTTTTATATCATCAAATCATAGTAAATGTAATTAGATTCTCTATAGTCTGATGTAAATGGAGTACAAGTTTATAAAGACAGGGTTCATCCACTACATTATACATTAAGTTAAGTAAGGTTGAATCGAGATTTTCAAGGTATGATCAGTAATTTCATGTTAAATACATATTAACCTGGAAGCTCAAAATACTGTTTAGTGAATTTCCTATAAATAAAAGATTATCAGGATATATAAGTGAAGTGTCTAAATGATTGTGTCTTCCAGGTATTGCAACTGTGTGGACAGACTAGATATCTGCATTGTTGTTTTGGTCTCAGTTATAGATGCACTCACTTAGTGATTAGGGTGAGTGCTAATGAATCAATTAAAGAATTAACTTTGATATTAAAGCACTGGTTTCATTAATCACTGTTTAAAGAAAATAACATTGTTATACACACTAAGTCATGTTAATGTGAGGGATATTACCATCTTTCATAAAATCATTGGAAATGCCATCGAAGTTTCCACAGAGTCCACAGGTCTGGTTGTGGTATTTGGTGTCTATTTCAATCTGTGAACACACCCCAAACATACAGGTGGTTATTAGCGTCACATGTAGGTAATTAATCATTTATTGTTCAAAGCAAGGTTTGAAGATTTAAACACATTATTGATAAAAAATATTGAAATATGTCACTCTGTCTGTGCAGTCCATTTGGGAACTTTAGTCAAATTCATGTTACAACTTGTCTGCACTCTGTCTGAGATTATTGTGTGTCTCTGCTGCAGATGACTAGACTGTTGTGACCTAGACTGTAATTCCTTGACCATACTGAGCAGAAGTCTTGATTCTGTCACTTGATAATCCTCTTGCTGGTCATTTGGATATAATGAAAACACTGCATTTTGAGGCTTTTATTGTGTTCTACTGGGTTTCCAGTGCATAAGATCACAACTCTCGTTGTGTGGATCTTTAAATGGTCTGATGTGGTCTGTGGTCTGCCTATTGTCTGTGATCACCAGATCCTATAATACTTTGTGGGCTGGTCTGAGTGGCTTTCCTTCTTTTTATTATTAATGTTGCTGGCCTATCAGCCCTCTCTTTCTTATTGCGGACGTTGACTCTGGTTATTTTTTATCAATAAACAGAATGATTTTGCTGAGTCCAGCAATACTGTAACTGTAAGTGTCACTACTTCAATCACACCCAGTATAATAATCAAGAAATAATCAAGAGGTATTAAGCTATGTAAATGGTTTCCACGCAACCTTAGTAAAAACTAATTATATTTACATGTTTCAGTTGTTAAATCATTCTCTTCAGGAAATCTTTTCATCACATCCATCATCATGAAGCAGTGCATTCAGGCACATGTTTATTTAAAGCAGCTCCATTTACACTGCGGTTTTCAGGCTTGGCTTATTCATATTGTTTGCTTATCACTCCAGGACATATCCCTCAAACTCACCCAGTGACTCACTGCTTTTGTGTAGTCAGCCTTCATCAGTATTTGTCAGGTACTTTCCCTGTTAGCTCAGCCATGAAGTTTTTTTTTGTCTAGTTTGTCTACCTCAAAACAGATCTCAATAAGATTTTTAAGTTAGGTCAGGGGGCTGGGGAGGGGGATAATTTTGCAATGAGAAAATATTTTATTTAACTGCTCATAGTAGAAAGGAATGTATAAATGTTATTGCTCTAGGCCCTGAGGACTTGATACCACCACTCTAAAGGGAGTAGCTCCAAGTCTTTATTTACAGTAAAGCTTGATAGGTATCAGTGGCAATTACATTTGCTCTTCATTCAGACTCTTCTATTAAAAATGCATGGATAGCTGCACACAGCTAATCTTCTTGCCTACCTTTATCAACTTAATTTGTAAGTTTGATGAGCTGAGTGGGACAAATTACACTTAGCAAATGTGACACCTGAATGCAACAATGTGGCTCCTAAATATGATTTTAAATGCTTTTTTAACAACAGTAGAGTTCTGTGGCAAACAGAAATTAGTGCTATCAGACTGTGTCACACAAACAATATTAGTTATAAACATAGATTCATTGTTGGTTTTAGTCTTTTTGTGATAACTAACATCAGCCTTATTCTTTGAACAAGTAAAACGGCTCAAGACTGAGTATGTTTTCTTTGTACACACATGCATACATAACAACTGCCTAAGAAACAGGCTTAAGCAGTTATCAGATAGCATTAGATCCTGTTCCTGAGTTGTTTACGGCAGAGTTGTAACTTTGTCAGTGTGTTTAAAAACCCCATAAAAATACACGTGAACATTAAAAAAACACAGATGTATGTGCATGTGTGAGCATATGTTTCATACATCCAGAGAGTCGTCCATGTTCCAGACAGCTCTGATTCCCAGCTTAGCATTGACACTGATACCAGATGTGGTCCCCTTGATGGTCACCCCAAATGCAACAAATGGCAGAGACACCCTGCAACAAAAGAATAATTTAAGTAATTTTTGAGAAATTTAACTACACCTGGAAAGTGAGAAGAGAGCAGCTGAGGGAAGCAGCTGACCATGGCAGTAATCTCAGACAGTTTCCAACCTTCCCAGAGTGATACAATAGCTGAGGCAAACAGTGATTGGCAACATGAAAACCAGTTATTTATGTATATTTAAACACTATGCCAGAATTCTTGACTTGAAGATATATACCATTTTAGACACAGGTTTGTAGAAAAATTAGACAATCCCAACAATAAAACACATTTTTGACTGTGACTGGTGGTTATCCAATGGATAACCACCAGTCACATTTTTAATAGCGCCACTGGGAGTCACCAAGACAGAAATGGTCTGGACTGAACTTACGTTTTGCCATTGACAACCACTGAGCTGCCAGAGAGCTCCACCACAGAGCCGTCCAGGATCATGACAATGTTGCTGATGGTGGGGATGTTGTTGATTGTCTTGCGCCTCATCTGGATGTTAAAATTTTCATAGTTGCCCTTGCACTGCCAGGTCAGAACATGGTTACAGGTGGAGGCAAGCTGGAAGAAGTCTCCATCAAAGGTTTTCCAGTGATAGTGTCCCCAAGTCGTGCAAACTCGGTCGATGTGGGATGAATTAGCTGTAATGATATTTAACATATTAAAACATCATTTTGAACTGACACAAAGAGTAAATTTAATTTAGGGAATTTGCATAGTTACCTGAATTCAGGCTCACTTTGTTTAGAGAAGGAATGAAGGTCACTGTAGTGAAGAGAAGAAATTGTATATTTTTTTATTTAGAAAAAAACTTTTCCAACAGAAGTGTGTGAAGCTGAAGGGATATGAGTGAAATAATCAAACCCAAGATGCTATAGACTATTTAGTGAAATGGCTTTATTGTAAATCCATTGAGTGATGATTAAAATTTAGAAGAGCATGGAAAATGTCTATAAAACAATATCTCTGGAGTTTCTTGTGATATTTTTGCAAAAAACAGCCAAAAACAAAGGAAATAAAATTATCCAGAGGGTAAAATCTAAACCCAAATAAATTCTCTTCATCGCCCCAAATGAACCTCTGTCTCTTCTCCAGTTTTTTTTTTTTTTTTTTCCTCAGCGAAGCTGTAAGCTTGAGAGGTCATCACTCACCGGTCTGAGTGAGTGAGCCAACCAGCAGTATCAGGTAGATGAGCCATAATGTGGATTGAAGTCCTCTGGTCCCCATGTTGGTTCTGAGGACTGACCCTGTATGAGAGGACTCACCTTTAGGACAAATCCTTTTATAACCTTCCAGTCAAGGTGGAGCTACACAAATTCCTTCAGGTAACAGAGAGGGAGGGAGAGGCTACTCATTCCTACTTCATCCTCAGTATTTTCAATGTGGTTTTCCTGTGACATTTACATGTTAAATAAATGTCTGCTTACAAGGTTACTATTTGTTTGCTCACCAAACATGCCATAACTTCCATCACTGCCCTGAGCAGGTTGCTCATCCTACAGGCCTCTGATGAACTACAGAGGTGACAGGGTGCTTTGATCTCATTATCGATACACAAACCTCTGGCAGCAGCCTTTTAGAGACCAGTGTCAGGATGATGGAACAAGATGGAATAAGCTGGAAAATAATATTGAACATGAGTTAAAAGGCTTGTTAAAATGGAACATGTCTGCATTCACTCAGTTAAAAGTTAAGAAAAGATTGTGGGTTTTTTTTTTGCTTAGTATTAATGCTGACTTAATTAAACTTAGACTTAGACTTAGACTAGACTTTATTGATCCCTTAGGATGACTCCCTCAGGGAAATTAAGTTTCCAGCAGCTTATACAGACAGAAGTAGCACACAGGACAGTTTACAAACTGCAACAGCAACTGCTTGCAAACAGGTATAGAGAATAGAATAAAAAAATAAACAATAAACAGTAAACTTTTAATAGGATAAAAAAAAAAATGCACCGTAAACTCTTAACTAAATATACAAACTACAAATAGAATAAAATAAGAATGAGATGGGATAAATAAATATGGAGAACTGTATATGGCCTGTGGTTAAATTAAATTGCACTGTGACGGAGGATGAGGTTATTGAGTGTCCGGGTGGGTTATTGCACATTAAGTGGCTACCACTCCTTCCCTTCTGTCGCTGTACTCTATCTCCTCCTCCCCCCAAGTGAGGAGTTGTAGAGTGTGATAGCATGATGACAAAGGAGTTCTTGAGTATGTTGGTCCTACACTTGGGCAGGAGCAGTCTTTCACTGAACAGGCTCCTCTGGTTGCTGATGACGGTGTGCAGAGGGTGGCTGGCATTGTCCATAATATCCAGCAGTTTTTCCAGTGTCCTCATCTCTGCCACCGTCACCAGAGAGTCCAGCTTCATGGCAACCACAGAGCTGGCCCACCTGATCAGTTTATCCAGTCTGGATGTGTCCTTCTTGGATATGCTGCCCCCCCCAGCACACCACAGTGTAAAAAAGGACGCTGGCAACCACAGACTGGTAAAACATCCACAGCAGTTTGCTGCAGATGTTGATAGACCGCAGTCTTCTTAGGAAGTACAGCCTGCTTTGTGTCTTCCCATACAGGTGGCTGGTGTGTGTTGTCCAGTCCAGTTTATTATCCAGCCACAGCCCGAGTTATTTGTAGGAGTCCACAGCCTCCACCTCAGCTCCTTCTAACAGGACTGATCGCGGTCTTGGTCTGGACCTCCCAAAGTCAATGACCAGCTCCTTCGTCTTAGAGGTGTTGAGCTGTAGGTGGTTAGTGTGGCACCATGCAGCATAGTCCCCCACCAGTCTCCGATACTCCTCCTCTCTGTCATCCCTGATGCACCCAACGATGGCTGTATCATCGGCGTACTTCTGTAGTACTTAATTAGTACTTACTAGTACTTACTGTAGTACTTAATTCTGTAGTAATTGATTAGTTTGTCAATATTTAACCAACACCACTGTCCTTCCTGAACCTCAATGAACTGTTTTAAGAACAGATTCGAAATATGTTTGGTAAATTATGATATGCACTGTGACAGTTTTAAGGATTTAAAGGAACTGATCCACATTTTATTAATATGGTTTTTTAGTTTCTTGCCAAGTGTTATATGAGAAGACTGATGCTACTCTTATGTTTATAGAGTAAATATGTAACTAGAGCGAGTAGCCAGGTAGCTTAGCTTAACACAAACACTGGAGACAGGGGAACAGTGAGTCTGGATCTGTCCAGAGTCAACAAAATCCTGCTGGGAGTAAATGTGAGGATTCACTGATGTTGTTGGGCACTATAACATAATCAGGGAATGTATGTGTAATATAATACTTAAATAATGACATAAGTGAGGAACCCAAAGAGAGTTTATTATTGCTCAGTTAGGACATAATTGATTATGTGAAGAGTGCAGGGCAGTGGACATGACACATTGCACATGTTATATCACTTCATGTGTCCACTATACAGCCCTAGAAAACACACCAAACATGCTTTACGTTGCTTTGTATAGCCTGAAGATATCAGATATAATTTTTTAGTTTTTGCAGATCCTGAAGGTCTCAAAATGCTATTGTAAAATGGGGTGGTGTTAAATATTTTTTTTTTTTTAAATAATACAGTGCATGGTTAGTATTCAGTCTTGCATTACAATATGCAGTAATTGCACATTGCACAACATGTTCACAATTATTAACCCTGACCAAAGTGCTTTTGTTGCCTAGTCCTAACCATAGACAGGGTTCAGGATTCAAGCCTGGGACTCTGATTTCAGTCCCACACCTTGTACAGAAACCACCACCAAACTCTGAACATAAACTTAGAGTTGATTTTTCATCAAAATTTTGTACTGTATAGACATTATTTCTAAGAGAAAGGATTGCTTTGGGAGAAATGGTACCTATTAATGTAAGATACATTTCTTGTGGTTCAACTTACAGTGTTGTGGAAATACTTAACATTTATAAAAGGCAAACAAAGAAATAAAGTGAAATACAATACACATTGTTATTAAATATTTGCTTTTAATGTATGCGTTAAGTTTCATAATTAAATGAAAAACAGTTAAATGATAATTACTTTGTATAAATAAGAATAACAAATAGTTTTTCACTGTGACATGGGTTTCACAATTTCCCATTTAGTATCTCCCAATATTTGATACAAAGTGTCGTTCAGTTTTCATGCAGAGATGCAAGGGGACTTTTCTTTTTAAGAGGAAGACACATCACATGCCAAAATGCAGACAACAAAAACAAGTCATAGCTTTGTGAGCAGGACCATGGGCAGATCTTATCTGTGACAGATCATTCAATCATTCTCAATACCACTTTAAGGTTAAGGGTCGCGGGGGTGCTGGAACCTATGCCAGACATTGGGCGAGAGGCGGGGGAACACCCTGTATGGATTGCCAATCCATCGCAGGGCCAACATATACAGAAAAAAAACAACCCTTCACATTCATATTCATACCTACAGGCAATTTAGAGTGTGACAGATCATAATGTGAACTTTAAAATTTACAGCAACAGCAATATGACTCATGATGGCTACAATGACAATCAGCCTTTCACATTAAAAAAAAGTTTACTATGGTCCAGCTGGCTGGGGGGAGGCTAATATTTACTCTGTGTGCAGATAAATTTGTTATTAACTGTCTGCAGTTTTAAGGTATGGGTTGTGCTGCAGGAGGCTGTACAGCTATGTAGTATTAGCAGTAAATATCTGGGTGCTGGATAAACTAGTGATGTCATCAAAGTAGATAGCCCCAGAATAGACAGCTATAGTCTCAGCCCTTCAGGCCTTCTGTCACATTCAGGGATCATAATTACAGTTTAATGCTAAAGAAGCCTCACCAGCATATTTGATTTTATTAATAGATATTTACTCTGTAAAAGACAAATGAAACTAACCTTGGGTGTGTTACTGGTTTGTTAAAGGGAGTGGATTGCATGGCTACTGATGCTTTAAGATACATTTAGCTTTTCTCATTTTGCATTAGTGAAAATCTAGTTCTGACATGAGACAATAGGTCTCTAACATTCTTCTCTCGGAGGCTCAGTATCTAATTAATAATGAAATTATTTTCAGAAGGACCACCAGAGCACTGATTAGAAGCAGAGACTGTGGATAAAAAAGCACATCAACCCGGTGTCTGAAAAATGAAGCCAATGCTGAAGTGCCTTAAAACCTGCATTCTTTCTATTGACCAGCAGGAGGTGACTCCACTGATTGCAAAAAGAAGTCATTTTATATTGAAGTCTGAGAGAAAATGGCCCTCATCCTCACTTGATTTATTACCTGAGTAGACATTTTCCTGTTGAGTTTATGGTCTCAATTGCTAGACATGCAGACATGCTCCTGTAAAGAGAGTGATTCATTGGATCCACCATGCCTTAACTGAAGTGTTTGTTGTGGACAGCAACATTTAATAAACATTTGTATTATTTATGTTCTTGATTAAAGTTAACATAGAATGTAATTAATTAGAAATTCTGGCAAAACAAACATCAGTGTGTTCTTCTGTGATTACAATTCTGTGCCATGTTGCTGTTAAATTTCATACCAGATATACAACAGAAAAAACACCAAAATTTGGGTTTCAATTAAGAATCAACTGTGACTATTTAAAAAAATTACAAATAAAATACAGCTGTGGATCAAGATAAGAACCACCCCCTCCCCAATGCTGTCAGATTGGAGGTGGCCGGGCGGGTGCACCCTTCGCCCCTCCCTCTTGTCCAAGCATGATTACTTCTGGTAAAGAAAAAAAAAAAAAAAGATGGCAACGTTCGAATTCCAAACTCGAAGCTTTCAAAGGGAAGTTCTCAAGGCAATGGCAATACGGTAGCCACGCCCATTTTTACCATAAAAATGTTTTCTCTCTAGCATAGTATCCTATGTGTAACTTTTCCCCCGTGTGTGTTTGTGTGTGCACGCGTGTGTGCATATATATACAGTATATATATATATATATATATATATATATATATATTGTGTGTGTGTGTATGTATGTATATATATGTATGACTTACTAAGGGGAACAGCTGTGTAGTTTTTCTATGAATTATTTGAGCAAAAGGCAAACGCAGCAAGAGCAGTCATGCCACAGGAAATAGAATGTGTCCTGACTTGACTGCAGTCTTTTTATGCTCCACCCGAGTAGTTCACGTTTACCATTAAGTCACAGTTAATAAACACAATCTAGGTTTATTAAATTTGCTTGTTGGTAGGTAGGTTTATTAATTGTCTTGTGTGTGTCTTTAAAAAATGGTGGTTCAGACCAGTGTCAAACCATCACAATGTCCTGTTGATCACTGTATTGTGATGCAATAGCCACCATATATCATTGATTTCCCCGTAATTTCCCCGAGGGAGTCATCCCAAAGGGATCAATAAAGTCCGTCTACATTTTGTATCATTAATTAATTTTAATTTCCTGTCATTCCAGTTTTAACAAACAACTGTCACAGCTGCAGGACATGGACAGAACCAGAGCCTTCTGTGATTTAACGTTTCTTGTGGGTGAGTCAAAGTGTTCAGAGCTTCCTCTTAAAACTATAAACAGTTTTATGGGATACCTGTATGAATTATGTGTGTTTGAGTGTGTCTACCAATGCTCTGGGCTAGAAAGGGGAATCTATGTGACCATGCAAGCAAGAATTAGAGCTTGAAATTATTACGAGACATCAAAATCTATATGTTAACAAAAAAAAAAAATGACTTGCAGCTACCAAGCAGTCTGAAGAAACATGTTCTCTTATCTAGTAAGTGGCTCATTAAGTGCATTAGACGTCTCAATATGCAGCAATCCACACCTATCACTCAGCTATGGAAATCAAACACAATATGGCACATTGTTCAGGTGTAAACATGATGTGTTGCTCTAAGGAGGAGAAGGATTGTTAGGCTTGTGTTGATGTCAGAGGCCTGCGTAAATATGCCACAGTGACTCAGAACCCTCAGTCCAGGATATGCATCCTGTGGTGCATCTTTAATAAAGACTCTGCTCTGTTTTACCAACTAGAGTGTTTGTGTTGTGTCATGAAAACTTGCGCTCTGCCACTTGCCATTAACTGCGTTAATATTGAAAATGTCATTTTGTTATGCAATATATTATGAAAGTAATTCAGACTCCTATGTAAAAGTTGAATTCTTGCATGACAAAGTATGAAATGACATCTGTTTGGATGGTATGGTCAGTACTGTCAATTTTTTCACAATAAATTTGACATTCATTTTGTCAAATTGGACTTAATTGTTTTCACTTGGAATCCTTGTTCTTCTTTCAAGAGGGTCACACAGGTGTGAAACAGGAGTCCTGCTTTATCCTAATGAATCTGCTTTTTATTTTTACCCCTGTAGCTACAGATGTGACTGAAAATGTTATTTCCCTTCCACAAGAAAAAATTTGATACTGGCAAAAGTAATTGGCACGCACTATTTTCTATTCCCTATTCAATAGAATGGACATTGCCAGTTCTGGCTCTTTCAGTTACATTTGCCACCAGAATCGGACAGGGTTTTCTTCTCATCCATTTTTAGGTGCTTTTAGATGTATTTTATAACTGAGACAGAGCTCTCTGACGGTGAGTAGATGCCTGTATAATTTTCTTATTTCACATATTAGACTAGAATGAGATAGAGTTAGCTCAAATGTATATTCAACAGGCATATCAAAAGTATTGAAAAACTTCACACACACACACATTCACTGAAATTGATCATAAGTTATGATAAAGTAATGAATGAAAAGTTTTAGATTACATTGTTCACTTACTGGTGTCCATAAAGCAAACAGCACTCAATGCTATGCTATATAATTTCTCCACAAAGACAAAATATACAAACTGTGTAGCCTCCTGGCCGTTGTGTCAGACTCTATTTTTTGCTTGCCACATTGGGTAAGCCGTGTGTGTGTGTTAGTGTTAGTTAGTTAGTGTTTTTGGCTGGCCTGATCCTTTACTGGTGAGCATATCACTTATTTGGCAGTATTTGTGGCAAGAGCCTTTCTCTTTTTTAGCCTCCCCTTCAGTCTGTCTTCACTGACTCTTGGAAAGGAGCAGCAAATGTATTTACTCGCCTTTTATTTTGGTGGGTAACTGTTACTGCTGAGATCCAGTAGCAACAGACTCATTGCTACATTTCTACAAGGCTGTTCATTTTTGGCCCTATGTGACATGATACTGGGTCCCCTAATATGTTCTTAGTTAGTTTTTGTGTATTGTCTCTGATTAAAAAAAATGAATAGGAAATGAATGAATGAATTGGAAATGAATAGGAAAATATAACAAGGGAATGCAAATCCACTGCCTCTTACTGCCTCTAGCCCAGTGACCCTTAAGGATAAGCGGTGTAGCTAATGGATGGATGGATAATTAAGCGGAACTCAGAGGAGCACATGGACTTACTGAGAAGTAAATGTCTTTTATTCTAAAGTCAATCAAGTCTCTCAAGCAAACAGTACCAATAAAATTGCCTATCGAGATATCTGTTTCTATTTCTAGATTTTCATTTGCATTATCAGTGTAAGGTGTCGTGTCAGTCAAATTTTCACATTCATATTGACTTGTTTGCTTTGTCAACCATAAGTAGTGAAACTGTCATAACAGCCATGGGAACTTTTAAATGCACTGTGTAGTGATTCTAGATTAAAAACAAAATGATGGACAGTAAATACACTGCACTACAATGAAGTGATGTCAGACAGTGCCTTGGTCTTTGTGGGATTTATTGCTGATAAGACAATAAATCAGAAATAATAATACTGGCTGGTATATTGAATGGTGCCAGCCCTGTCGTTTACCAGTCTAGTCCTCTAGTTCATTATTAACCTATGATTATTATAAAAGGATGAATTGCTAGTTATTCTTTAAACTTGTTCTGGTTTCTAAATGTACCAACAGGATTCTGGTCTTTTTATGACAATTTATATGTTGATTGGGACTTTTTGATGTTTAAGTCATGTAAGTCTGTGCATTTTGTCTGAAAGATGTTGGATATATTGCTCATATAGATTATATATTACACATAGTAAATTGATATTTTAGTTCCACAAACAGAATCAGTGTCTTCCTGGTGGACCAGGGAGCAGGACCACTGTTATAGGCAGAGGACATTAAAAAAAAAAGGAAGCCTGTTTGGCAAGTGCTGGATAAAAAAAGGTTGTATTTCCCTGTCAAGATATCTCACTCCTTTTCAGTTAATGTGGGAATTGTTGAGTTGTTTACTGATTAAGTCTTTCACAAGACACACTATTACCTGTGCTCTCTAATTGCTTATGTATTTAAATCATGGTGGTGTTGAGAGGCAAGTCACGATAATTTGCTTTCATTGACGTATCTAGTTAGATAAATGTTAAATTAAGTAAACATTCTTGTTTACCAAGACTCCCATGAATACCGGTTCTCTCCACCCATTATCCCATGAAAGAGCTGACTCTGGGATGTGTGTGCTGTGGTACCGCCTTGCCCAAATGCACTGTGTCACTCTGGGAGTGTTTATCTGTGACTCTGTGTGCTGCTTTCTGCCTCCAAGTGCTGTGTTTGGCTGTTCTGTCATCACAGCTTTGGCATGATCTTTCTGTGAGACCTTTATCTCTCATGTCCTGGTCAAATACTCAGGGTTGGGAAGTAAACTGGAAGCAGGATGTGGTCACAGTGATAGACTTCTCACACAATTACTTGATTGATGGGCTTCAGCTGAATGTTAAGTGTTATCCAAGGTCAAGGTGGAGGCAGCAACAACAACACACAGTTAGTTCAATATTGAATTCACCACAAAAGGAGTTACACACACCTGTACAGGTACGCATTGTCAATTGACTTAGTAGGCATTATTTCCTTTCCTCTTCCAGGAGAAGAGGGAATGGTGCCACGTTCTCAGCTGCATTTTGCAAGCTTTGTGCAGGACAGTAAAATCATGGAGTGAAGGGAAGTGGCAACCAGTGAGAGGAAGTGGGAAGATGTGGATGGTGTGCATCTTTTGTTCAGGGGATTTGGTGCAGTTTTTCAGTTGACAGGAGGGTTGAAATGAGATAGAAACCAAGAGATGATTTCTTGAAGGAAAAGGGGAACACCAAAAACAAAAATCTAATATTTTGGTTAAGCTTTTGGAACCAAAGGTGAGTTTGATTGTTTCCAAACCAAGCCAGAAAACCTAAAAAATGTGGTGCCAATTGGGAGAACTTTGAAGGCATTGGTGATATTGGCTTTGGCTAGCTGAGCAATGTTGATGGCATGGTTAATGGTAGAAGGACAACAAAGGGACCAGGGATAAGGACCATCACAGAAAACAGGTGTGGAGGAAATGGCTGCGTGATACATTGCAGCCTATATCATCACAACTTTTACAGGCCATCCTGTTGCACTCATAAAGCACAGTTGGGGAGCTGAGCTGTTCTAGGGAATCAAGATGTGAACATGGATGGAGAAGACGCCAAAGCCACGGATTGCTGACCAAACTGGTCACTTTCAGATGGATTTAGGGGCAACTACAAGTAAAGCTACAATTATGCCAAGCAAAAATGAGCAAACATGAGAACTAACAGGAGAGAAAGAGTTTAGACAAACCAATAAACCTTTGTAGGTTTAGGTAAGTGAATTAGACTGAGGTGTGGTCTCCAGCCCCTCTGCGACCCTTAGGGAAAAGGGTATAGATAATGGATGGATTGATGAGTACTTTAAATAAGAGTAAACATGATCTTTAAAACTTTTAGTGCAGTTTAGATAATCAAAAATACAACTATAAAGTTAAGAAAACTAAAATAAAAAATAAACATGAATGAAATCTTTCATTCTCTTTCTTTCTTAAATTCCATTTATCTGCTTCTAAAGTCCAGTTTAATGTAAGGCAAGAACATCTCAACTAGTTATATACCAAGATGTCATTTAAGTGTGTTTTAATAAAACCTTCTGCCAGAACAGTAATGAAATTAACAATAAACAGGTGAAGCACTAGCTGACAAAACAATCTCTCAGTCATGAATGTATTTTTAAAATGTATGTTTGTTGTGGGGATTTTATTTTATTTGGCTCTAAATGTGGCTCATTTACAGAGGGAAAGGGTTATGCAGTAGGAAACCAGGACAAAAACAGACATGCTCAACCTGCAGCTACAGTATGATTTTTATTAGTGAGATCTTTGGGGATTTACAACCTTATCAAACTAAAACTACATTAGACATAAATAGAGGAATCATGTATGCATATGAAGTTGACACTGATTCAATTACGATTATTCAGTTATGTTCCTACAAGTTCCAGTCCTGGGTTTTTGTCTCATCTTCTGCGTCGACGTGACCTGGGGGTAGGTGGTTCTTTTCTTTGGCCAGGCACAGTGCACTCTGTCTTGAGGCACCCGCAGGCGTCGATGTGGGTGTAGGTGTAGGTGATCTCAGTATTGTCAGGGCAGGAGAGTTGGACCTGCCTTTCAGATGTGGCCACCTCCTGACAGCAAGAGCAGGTGTGCTGCAGGGATCTCATTTTGGTGTTGTAGCTGAGGAGTGGAGAGAAACGGTGGTGTGAAGAAAGAGAAAAGAGGAAGGAGTGGAAAAACAGGAGACGGTGGGGAAATTTGGGAAATTATGAATTATGTTTGTCAAGTCTGAGAAAATAACCCTGTTGATGTTATAGCGATGCCGTCACTATTTATCTCAGTCTTGGGCTTGGTGACCATAAAATTACAGTATGCAATTCCCCTAACATAATCAATGTGATTAATTAATGTGTGAATTTAATGTGATAGAAAAATCATTTGTGAAAGAAAATGTTCAGATATTTACAATTTTTCATGACACTCATGATAAAAAAAAGATGAAAGTGGGACTCACAAGGTGAAGGTACCACAAGCTCCATTACAAGATGTGACGTTCACCCGGTCTTTGGAGTAGCAACCCTGGCTCTCTAGGTACACAGCATTGCTGGACACACTGCATGGATGACCCCTTGGAATACCTGAGGCAGCAAAGCAAAAACATATTGTTAGAAATCCTAATTACTCTGTGGACTCTTCAAATGATGAAGACCATGCTTTGCTTTTTTTTTTGTTTTCTTGGGTCCAAACCATAATGTGTATTCCTCATCATAAGGAATCATGATTAAGTATCAGAACTGACCAAAATGGGTCATTTCATTTTGCATGCAAGGTTAAAAGCTCTAATGGGCATCATTTGGCTTTGTGTAAACCAGAGTGAAAGGACAACGTTGGAGTGTAGATAATATGCAAATATGAAAAAGTAATTGAAGCAATACATACAGACAGGGCAGCATCCATCTGGAGCTATGGTCTCTGTTCCCTGCAGGAGACATATAAATCCATATCAGTGTTCTGTCTCATTTTATAGAGATACACATTGGCCAGTAGGTGGCAGTGTTCCCTCACCACCATCCTGAGACATGAGCATCATGTCATCAGTGAATGTGAGTGTTTTAAGTTCACAAACTGAAGGATTCAAATCTTCCATTATTTAAGAACATACAAATGATAATGTTTTGTGTGTGTGTGTGTGTGTGAGTCTACCGGTATGCATTCATCAGGGTGGAAGGAAGTACAGATGGTTTTGGCTTCAACAGAGATGAACTGATTACCAATCTTCACACACTCATACTTCACACAGGGGCTCCCAGCAGGGGTCCAAATGGTGCCAGGCTAAAGAAAAACATCACAGATTTTTAGACTTCAACGCAGGCCTGTATTAGAGTCACTATCATCTACATATCCACATATACATACATATACAAACCTCTATTGTGTGTGTGGAGTTATTTGACAGAGTGACAATGCACAGTTTCTGGACACACTTTCCACAACACTGGCCAGAGATGGTCTGGTACTCATAACCCTGAGGAGTGAAACAAACACAAACTCAGCATTTAAACAAAATATAATATTTTAAAACCAGCAAAAATAAATAAATAAATAAATACATTTTAAAAAATGTTATAAAAACCTAATTGTATATGTATAAAATGTATACATGTCCAAACAATGCTCCTAAAACCTGAAATATATTGACATATGCCATATATATTAATCATAAATTACTAAATTTGGACTATCCAAATAGAACATGACCAATATCAAATACTGTCATATTTGGAATAATAGTGGAATATAGTGTGCATGTATGTACTCCGTTCTGTCCTTGCTCTCTCAAAATCAAATGTAAAAATTTTGGTGTTACTTATTTATTTGCTAATTCCTGACAGGAAATATCAATTAGGAATGGAAAACTTATAATTGAACAGACCGTAAAAGCAGAATGGATAAAAATGACTGCAAATCTATCAAGAGGTCTGTCTTTATTGGCATTAATAGCAACTAGAAACCAACACATCCATAATGCCATAAAGAATGTATGTCAGAATTAACTGAAAGAGGGAGGGAAAAGAGACTAGTCTTACCAGAGGGCAGTGTGGGTCACATGGTATAGGCTGACATTTTATTGTGTGCAGATGAGTGCTGGCATCTATCTGGTCACTACAAATGCACTTGTCACATGGTTTCATGGGCACCAGGTCTCCAACCTTGATGGATGGGGTGAGAAGGCAAATCATTAGAAACACATCTCAAAGTAGTGCAGTCCAGTACACCACCACTGTAAACTGCAACCTCAAAGATGAGCATGACAATTTTTGGCTGAGATTTCACAGGTATATCTATTTAACTGACCACTGAGAGTATATTCAAATTATTCATAAATTCATAAACAGAGAATCTGTGTTATTCTGTCAGATGTTACATACTCTTACTAGATAAAATGTAAGCGTAAGTGCACTGATACCAAGGTGTGGTCAAATTGTCATATAAATTCTGAACCATGCAGCAAAGAAGTAAAATTGTTTTCCTCCTGGATTCACTATCTACAATTATAGGATAAACTCAGTGCCACTTCTCTCTCTAATGTTTTTTGCAACTTTAACTTTTTCCACCACTTTATCTACAAATTTCTCATTGTGGCCATGATCCGATAATCAGATAAGATTTAGTTAGCCTCCAAAATCACAGCCAATCAGCATAACTGCTCACTTTCTGATGACATAAGTGTTTGGTTGTAGGAAAATGACATAATCACACAGTCCATGAGTAAAACCACACCATCCTGTATTCCTTTGTATTGGAGATCTCACCTGATATTCATGGTTGTTGAAAACACACACATCCTTTTTAGGCACTGTGAAAGAAACAGGCCAATCAGTGAATGCACTTTAAATGTACTGCAACAATTACAGTGGTGAAAATTAACAGGTTATGCAGTGTTACAGTAACATGCACACAGATGAGCACACTCACCACAGGAGTATTTGGGACAGCAGACTCCCATTGTGGTGTGGAGAGTAAAACCAGCAAGACAGAATGGCTCAGTACCAGTGCACTGCTTTGTATCACACTCTGTTCAAAGACACAGACAGATAGGAACTCTTTCACTGACAACCCATTCTTTTGAAAATACTTAAAAGGTCATTTTTCATGTGTTGCCTCTGTGTTGTTCAGTGGTGTCCAGTATGTAAAAGGTCCCACTTTTACCAAGGCCTGTAAATTGAACCTAAATGAAAACAAAAGTCATCCTCCTGCTATCATTTAGAGATTTGATCTGCTGGTAGTGTTGCACAGTTCCACCAAACATTGAGCATCAAAGAGTTTAATGGTGGAGCCAGTGATGGGCAATATAGCCTTAAGATAATATCACAATATTTCAGGGTAATTTGCGGTACTGATATTCAAGACAATAAGAAAAAAAAACTTTCCGACTGCACATCACTAGTTCCACGAGACTTCTGATTTCATCACACTCACATCTGTGGTTTTGCTTCAGGTGGTGAAACTACTTCCACACAATAGACCTAGCTCCCCTTTTAGGGACTCATCAGGGGTTGATGCACTGCTCTGGTTTCCCACCATTATTGTAGTGAGAGAAGACTACATTGCATGTTGCAGTTTGCAAATGTGGCAACATGTCATCATGCTGCTATATTGTTGATATCATGACATACTGGGACAGGCTCAAGACATCAGAGACACACAAAAATGTTTAAAAAATGCACACAAATGTACCACTTATCTATAAATATAGAGTGCATTAAAGCTGTGGTTTCAGTATTAGGAGATGCTACCTTATTGGTGCTCACTTACCACACTTCTCCTTTTGACAGCAGTCAACACTCTCAGTGATCTTGACTTGACCTTCTTGGTCACAGATCAGTGGTGGCTGTGTTGGACAGGACATGTTACGGCAGCTGACCTGCAGTGTGTCCTCCTTACATATACACTCCTCGCAGCCCTCTGTCCATGTGTCATTGGCCTGAGGACACAGTGTTTTTTGTAGAATTATGTTAGGGGGCATTGCATTATCAACAAAGACTGACCTATCAAAAGATTATGTAAAATGGGATTGGCATTGTAGACAAATGATTTACCTTTTTCCATTTTCCGTTTGGCAGCCGACAAAGTTCTATTAGGAGAAAAGTACACAACATAAAGTTATTTCTATTCACTGGCCTCAAGAGCTCAGCAGAAATTAGTAAATGCTGAATGCTGTGAATGCTGTTTATGGCACAAAAGTTGAATAACGCCTGAACTCTAAACCCTCGCTCTGCTCTTTGCTACAGGATATTAACTGTATCCATAAACTTGTGATTTTGATGAAAGGCCATCAAAAATATAAAACAGCTGTTGTCATACAGTAGTGCTATTTCTTCTCTTACCACAGCTGGGCACACATTCATCTGAGTTGGAAGAGAGGAGGATGGTGCCAGGTGGGCAGTAGCAACCCTCCAGCTTCACATTTGTCATGGCACTGAACTCATTGACAGTGTAGATGAATTTGTGGTTGTACCTGCAGAAACAGTGTATACAGTGTGACGACCATACCTTGTTGTTCTATACAAGTTAAATCATGAATGAATGAAAACTGATTGACTGTGTTGAGCAGCAACAATATGGTGGTGAATAGCTGTACCAGGAATCACAGGTAGGCTCCACCAGAGGGCCACAGGCCTCATACACCTTGGGACTTGGACATTTATATTCTGTTAAGAGATGGAAACATTATGTTTTTTTTAGTAGAAGTCATTGCTCTAATGTTGTTGGTGAGATATGAATGTGTGATAGTGCTTGATGTTAACATTATATATTTTAGTTGCATACTGCAGAGTCCTTTGGTGGCACTCCTCCAGTCGATACATATTCCAGTTTCAGCACAGGCGTCAGCATAGGTTTGTATACTAGTGCAACCAATGTGATTAATGTGCATGTGGCACATGTCAAACTTGCAGGCCGTAACAAATGGAGTGTAGTCAATGACCTTGTGGCAAGCTTCAAACACACTGGGGAAGATGGGATTTATAGTCAGTACGAACAAACACAAACAGAATACATCGTTCAGTCAAGATGAGACAAGTGAATTCAGTAAGCTAGTAATTTAATGGTTTCTGCTGTCTATCTTGATGTCTAATATTAATATTTTTATTTTTACTAATCAATATTAATATTGCACAACCATGGTGGTGTTAATGTTAAGTTTGGATGTTAAGTTTAGATGGATATCTATAATTCCATCCATGGAGTCGTCCAATTAGGAATTTGTAAATTCTCAAATTCACAAGTGAGAATTAATATTCAAACCAGCTAAAGTTTTTACCTGATGTTACAGGTGACTGGTACCATTTCTCACCTGCTCTTGATGATGTCACAGATAGTTGTATTACAGGTATCAGGCTTAGGTGTTGGTGTGGGGTGACTTGGAGGTTCACAGTAACTGTTGTTAGCATGCCACTCGTGTGCCATATGAGGACATGACGGATCAATTTTGCCACTGGGCAACATGCAATCATCTGTCCGGTTGTTGTCACACGTGCCTAGAGAAATCCTCATCATTAGTAAAACCATGACACAACTCAGTTATGTTGTACTGCTGTTTTCCTGCTGAATCACTAGAATTATGCAGAAGCCATTTTTTATTTTCAAGATATATTGATCTCCCAACTCTACATACAATAAGATGTTATTAATTTCTACTGCAGGACTCACCACACTGTCCCTCGGTGTTGCTAGCAAATTCACCATAGGGCAGGTAGATACTGAATATGAGCCCAGAGAAGGTAACCTTGGCATGAATTTTCGGGATCACGAGCACTGTATCAATACCAGTGGTGGCTATACGGAAATCAGCATTCTGGTATGCAGGACTCACAGGCCTGTCATTCACAGAAATCTAAAACAAAAGCATTATGAAATAAATATCAGAAATAAGTCTTTACAAAGTTCTAGGTTCAAGGTTCAAAGCAGTGACTCTTTCTGGTATAAAAGCCCTTCTTTGGACAGTTACAAATTAGGATTATGTCAGATTAGTGTATAATGTTAACAATGCTATTTATTTACCTGGTTTGTGAAAATGCCATTAATATCCTTCTGTGTAATAAAAATCTTATAGCTTTGGTAGAAGACTGTGATGGACTGAGGACAGGACAAACCATCAGGTGCACCACAGTAGTAGTTGTCGATCATAACGCTGAAGTTGTATTTGGGCAAGATCTCTTTAACTAGCCAGTAGGAACAGTTGCCTTGAAAACCATAGTAGGTTCCATCGAAGGTGACATAATGGGGGTCTCCCCATCCGTAGCAGATACCTTTATATTATATAGATATTAAAATGACATTTCAAGTCATCTGATATCATCTGGTGCGCAACATTCATTGTTAAAAATAGATGAGTAAAATAAAATGTGAGTAAAATGAAAAACGTTACTGTTAGGTCGGACTTACATTGGCATTCATAGTGTGAGCAGCATCCATCATCATCCCAGACTTCAATAGCAGGGAAGTTATTTGCACATACTACAGGCTTCTGAATTGGACATGGTGTGTGGGTATAGGTAACCTTGCCGTTAATACATGTTCCTACACTACATTTACTTTCCTTCCAACTTTCACCATCCTATAAGGGCAATTCAAGAAAAAAAGGTTGTTAATCTCATAGCCATCTTAATTTGTCATGCTAAATGCATAGCCTTTGATGATAAATGCTATAATACAATACTGCAATCCTTAAATGCTTACCCTGTTAGCATTTAAGGATTGCAGTATTGTTAAACAATTGTGTGAAACAGTTAAAATTGTACAAAATAGAAATAAAGATTACCTTTCTTGGAGGATTTACATCAACACACTCATTATTTGGAGGACATTGGTGGTGTTTGGCCACAACATGACAGGTCTCATTGCAGTACCCTATGAAACAGTGGCCATCGTGGTCTGTCACATTGTAGACCGTGGACCCTGCAAATGGGGTACAGGGAGATTGTTGAAAAAGGGTCTGTCACATATCACATATTTAATAGCACATATTGCAGAGTAGAAAGCCTGTGTAACACACACATGCTGTGCTGTTTATCATACTAGATTCTCCCAATTGGCAGGTTGCATGCTATACAGTAAATCTGATATGAAATGACTGATTAGCTGTTCACCCTTACATAAAAGAAGTTAATTCAAGTGTGCTATAGTATACTTCTTTTAAACTAAAGTAAGTATACTTAAAGTTTAGTTTTTATATACTTATCACAGATATACTGAACAAAATTAAACTTAGGGCTTATATACTGACACGTATACAGAGAAGTCTATATGGCTTATAGATGTATTTAATCTTTTGATTGAGACTGATATACTTAAGAAAAATATAATTAAGCATTCCTGCCTTATACGGAAACCTAAAGTATACTTGGCTTGTACTTGTGCTTTCTCTTTTGATTAAGTATCCTAATAAATACTTACTTCACACATACTGGCCTCGTTGAGTTAGTACTCCAGCATATCATTTTAATACTATTTTATAAACTTACATGTTCATGTTGAGAGTAACAAGTCACCTCTGAGGTGGAATAGCTGAGAGCAAATAATACATTTGTGGAATTGAACCCAATCTTTTATGTTCACTGTGTTATTAACTCATACAGAAACAGATTAGCATTTGGCTGGATAATCAAATGTCAGCCTGTTGTGTGCTGACTTGGTGGTAACATCTACTATCAAATATAGATATTTGTTACTATTACTTGATCCACAAGACTAATACAGGCTTATTGTACTTATGCTCCAAATATCTCATGCCAATTTAGCAGTCACTATTGTCTGAGTGAGGGAAAAGCAATAAACCAAAAATTGAAATGTACAAACACAATGGTGTCTGCCATAAATGTCACTCAACTGCAAGGTCAAAAAAACATGTTTTGTTACTAATCCGAACTTACCAGGGGGGAACTTTGTACCATTATGATGGCAATAGCAAGGCTCAGTGTGTGGCCTAGTAACTGGTTTAGAGGTTCCTCCCGTCACTACAGGTATCTCAGTTGTGGAGAGTGTAGTGGTAGTAGAAGTAGTTGTAGGTGGCTGAGTTGTAGTTGTAGGTGGCTGAGTTGTAGTTGTAGGTGGATGAGTTGTAGTTGTTGTAGTTGTAGGTGGCTGAGTTGTAGTTGTTGTAGTTGTAGGTGGTTGAGTTGTAGTTGTAGTTGTTGTAGTTGTAGGTGGTTGAGTTGTAGTTGTTTCAGTTGTAGTTGTAGGTGGATGAGTTGTAGTTGTTGTAGTTGTAGGTGGTTGAGTTGTAGTTGTAGTTGTTGTAGTTGTAGGTGGTTGAGTTGTAGTTGTTTCAGTTGTAGTTGTAGATGGCTGAGTTGGAGTTGGTGGACACTCACAGCATTTGAATTTAATCTCATAATCAAAACACTCTTGTTGAAGCCCTTGTTGTTTGTTGTTACATATGAGACCCACATTTTTATTGCAAGTCACAGCTTGTCCAACCTGTGAAATTGATAGACCTGGATAAAGAGCAGCTCTACACTGGACTTCTATGGGAGTTGAGCAAACATGGTACCCTGCAGAGATTATCTTCTGGATGGATTCATTGTCTCCACCATTAGGGCCTGTTGTTGGCTTTCCCAGATTAATCCAGTCTGACCAACTACATATCATATCATGTCCATCAGGGCAAGGTGCAGGTGTAGTTGGCTGAGGTGTAGTTGTTGTAGTTGTAGGTGGTTGAGTTGTAGTTGTTGTAGTTGTAGGTGGCTGAGTTGTAGTTGTTGTAGTTGTAGGTGGTTGAGTTGTAGTTGTAGTTGTTGTAGTTGTAGGTGGTTGAGTTGTAGTTGTTTCAGTTGTAGTTGTAGATGGCTGAGTTGGAGTTGGTGGACACTCACAGCATTTGAATTTAATCTCATAATCAAAACACTCTTGTTGAAGCCCTTGTTGTTTGTTGTTACATATGAGACCCACATTTTTATTGCAAGTCACAGCTTGTCCAACCTGTGAAATTGATAGACCTGGATAAAGAGCAGCTCTACACTGGACTTCTATGGGAGTTGAGCAAACATGGTACCCTGCAGAGATTATCTTCTGGATGGATTCATTGTCTCCACCATTAGGGCCTGTTGTTGGCTTTCCCAGATTAATCCAGTCTGACCAACTACATATCATATCATGTCCATCAGGGCAAGGCGCAGGTGTAGTTGGCTGAGGTGTAGCTGTTGTAGTTGTAGGTGGCTGAGTTGTAGTTGTTGTAGTTGTAGGTGGTTGAGTTGTAGTTGTAGTTGTTGTAGTTGTAGGTGGTTGAGTTGTAGTTGTTTCAGTTGTAGTTGTAGATGGCTGAGTTGGAGTTGGTGGACACTCACAGCATTTGAATTTAATCTCATAATCAAAACACTCTTGTTGAAGCCCTTGTTGTTTGTTGTTACATATGAGACCCACATTTTTATTGCAAGTCACAGCTTGTCCAACCTGTGAAATTGATAGACCTGGATAAAGAGCAGCTCTACACTGGACTTCTATGGGAGTTGAGCAAACATGGTACCCTGCAGAGATTATCTTCTGGATGGATTCATTGTCTCCACCATTAGGGCCTGTTGTTGGCTTTCCCAGATTAATCCAGTCTGACCAACTACATATCATATCATGTCCATCAGGGCAAGGTGCAGGTGTAGTTGGCTGAGGTGTAGTTGTTGTAGTTGTAGGTGGTTGAGTTGTAGTTGTTGTAGTTGTAGGTGGCTGAGTTGTAGTTGTTGTAGTTGTAGGTGGTTGAGTTGTAGTTGTTGTTGTTGTAGTTGTAGGTGGTTGAGTTGTAGTTGTTTCAGTTGTAGTTGTAGATGGCTGAGTTGGAGTTGGTGGACACTCACAGCATTTGAATTTAATCTCATAATCAAAACACTCTTGTTGAAGCCCTTGTTGTTTGTTGTTACATATGAGACCCACATTTTTATTGCAAGTCACAGCTTGTCCAACCTGTGAAATTGATAGACCTGGATAAAGAGCAGCTCTACACTGGACTTCTATGGGAGTTGAGCAAACATGGTACCCTGCAGAGATTATCTTCTGGATGGATTCATTGTCTCCACCATTAGGGCCTGTTGTGGGCTTTCCCAGATTAATCCAGTCTGACCAACTACATATCATATCATGTCCATCAGGGCAAGGCGCAGGTGTAGTTGGCTGAGGTGTAGTTGTTGTAGTTGTAGGTGGTTGAGTTGTAGTTGTTTCAGTTGTAGTTGTAGGTGGCTGAGTTGTAGTTGTTGGTGGCTGAGTTGTAGTTGTTTCAGTTGTAGTTGTAGGTGGTTGAGTTGTAGTTGTTTCAGTTGTAGTTGTAGGTGGTTGAGTTGTAGTTGTTGTAGTTGTAGGTGGTTGAGTTGTAGTTGTTTCAGTTGTAGTTGTAGATGGCTGAGTTGGAGTTGGTGGACACTCACAGCATTTGAATTTAATCTCATAATCAAAACACTCTTGTTGAAGCCCTTGTTGTTTGTTGTTACATATGAGACCCACATTTTTATTGCAAGTCACAGCTTGTCCAACCTGTGAAATTGATAGACCTGGATAAAGAGCAGCTCTACACTGGACTTCTATGGGAGTTGAGCAAACATGGTACCCTGCAGAGGTTATCTTCTGGATGGATTCATTGTCTCCACCATTAGGGCCTGTTGTGGGCTTTCCCAGATTAATCCAGTCTGACCAACTACATATCATATCATGTCCATCAGGGCAAGGCGCAGGTGTAGTTGGCTGAGGTGTAGTTGTTGTAGTTGTAGGTGGTTGAGTTGTAGTTGTTGTAGTTGTAGGTGGCTGAGTTGTAGTTGTTGTAGTTGTAGGTGGCTGAGTTGTAGTTGTAGTTGTTGTAGTTGTAGGTGGTTGAGTTGTAGTTGTTTCAGTTGTAGTTGTAGATGGCTGAGTTGGAGTTGGTGGACACTCACAGCATTTGAATTTAATCTCATAATCAAAACACTCTTGTTGAAGCCCTTGTTGTTTGTTGTTACATATGAGACCCACATTTTTATTGCAAGTCACAGCTTGTCCAACCTGTGAAATTGATAGACCTGGATAAAGAGCAGCTCTACACTGGACTTCTATGGGAGTTGAGCAAACATGGTACCCTGCAGAGATTATCTTCTGGATGGATTCATTGTCTCCACCATTAGGGCCTGTTGTTGGCTTTCCCAGATTAATCCAGTCTGACCAACTACATATCATATCATGTCCATCAGGGCAAGGTGCAGGTGTAGTTGGCTGAGGTGTAGTTGTTGTAGTTGTAGGTGGTTGAGTTGTAGTTGTTGTAGTTGTAGGTGGCTGAGTTGTAGTTGTTGTAGTTGTAGGTGGCTGAGTTGTAGTTGTTGTTGTAGTTGTAGGTGGTTGAGTTGTAGTTGTTTCAGTTGTAGTTGTAGATGGCTGAGTTGGAGTTGGTGGACACTCACAGCATTTGAATTTAATCTCATAATCAAAACACTCTTGTTGAAGCCCTTGTTGTTTGTTGTTACATATGAGACCCACATTTTTATTGCAAGTCACAGCTTGTCCAACCTGTGAAATTGATAGACCTGGATAAAGAGCAGCTCTACACTGGACTTCTATGGGAGTTGAGCAAACATGGTACCCTGCAGAGATTATCTTCTGGATGGATTCATTGTCTCCACCATTAGGGCCTGTTGTTGGCTTTCCCAGATTAATCCAGTCTGACCAACTACATATCATATCATGTCCATCAGGGCAAGGTGCAGGTGTAGTTGGCTGAGGTGTAGTTGTTGTAGTTGTAGGTGGTTGAGTTGTAGTTGTTGTAGTTGTAGGTGGCTGAGTTGTAGTTGTTGTAGTTGTAGGTGGTTGAGTTGTAGTTGTAGTTGTTGTAGTTGTAGGTGGTTGAGTTGTAGTTGTTTCAGTTGTAGTTGTAGATGGCTGAGTTGGAGTTGGTGGACACTCACAGCATTTGAATTTAATCTCATAATCAAAACACTCTTGTTGAAGCCCTTGTTGTTTGTTGTTACATATGAGACCCACATTTTTATTGCAAGTCACAGCTTGTCCAACCTGTGAAATTGATAGACCTGGATAAAGAGCAGCTCTACACTGGACTTCTATGGGAGTTGAGCAAACATGGTACCCTGCAGAGATTATCTTCTGGATGGATTCATTGTCTCCACCATTAGGGCCTGTTGTTGGCTTTCCCAGATTAATCCAGTCTGACCAACTACATATCATATCATGTCCATCAGGGCAAGGTGCAGGTGTAGTTGGCTGAGGTGTAGTTGTTGTAGTTGTAGGTGGTTGAGTTGTAGTTGTTGTAGTTGTAGGTGGCTGAGTTGTAGTTGTTGTAGTTGTAGGTGGTTGAGTTGTAGTTGTTGTTGTTGTAGTTGTAGGTGGTTGAGTTGTAGTTGTTTCAGTTGTAGTTGTAGATGGCTGAGTTGGAGTTGGTGGACACTCACAGCATTTGAATTTAATCTCATAATCAAAACACTCTTGTTGAAGCCCTTGTTGTTTGTTGTTACATATGAGACCCACATTTTTATTGCAAGTCACAGCTTGTCCAACCTGTGAAATTGATAGACCTGGATAAAGAGCAGCTCTACACTGGACTTCTATGGGAGTTGAGCAAACATGGTACCCTGCAGAGATTATCTTCTGGATGGATTCATTGTCTCCACCATTAGGGCCTGTTGTGGGCTTTCCCAGATTAATCCAGTCTGACCAACTACATATCATATCATGTCCATCAGGGCAAGGCGCAGGTGTAGTTGGCTGAGGTGTAGTTGTTGTAGTTGTAGGTGGTTGAGTTGTAGTTGTTTCAGTTGTAGTTGTAGGTGGCTGAGTTGTAGTTGTTGGTGGCTGAGTTGTAGTTGTTTCAGTTGTAGTGTGGTGAGTTGTAGTTGTAGTTGTTCAGTTGTAGGTGGTTGAGTTGTAGTTGTTGTAGTTGTAGGTGGTTGAGTTGTAGTTGTTTCAGTTGTAGTTGTAGATGGCTGAGTTGGAGTTGGTGGACACTCACAGCATTTGAATTTAATCTCATAATCAAAACACTCTTGTTGAAGCCCTTGTTGTTTGTTGTTACATATGAGACCCACATTTTTATTGCAAGTCACAGCTTGTCCAACCTGTGAAATTGATAGACCTGGATAAAGAGCAGCTCTACACTGGACTTCTATGGGAGTTGAGCAAACATGGTACCCTGCAGAGATTATCTTCTGGATGGATTCATTGTCTCCACCATTAGGGCCTGTTGTGGGCTTTCCCAGATTAATCCAGTCTGACCAACTACATATCATATCATGTCCATCAGGGCAAGGCGCAGGTGTAGTTGGCTGAGGTGTAGTTGTTGTAGTTGTAGGTGGTTGAGTTGTAGTTGTTGTAGTTGTAGGTGGCTGAGTTGTAGTTGTTGTAGTTGTAGGTGGCTGAGTTGTAGTTGTAGTTGTTGTAGTTGTAGGTGGTTGAGTTGTAGTTGTTTCAGTTGTAGTTGTAGATGGCTGAGTTGGAGTTGGTGGACACTCACAGCATTTGAATTTAATCTCATAATCAAAACACTCTTGTTGAAGCCCTTGTTGTTTGTTGTTACATATGAGACCCACATTTTTATTGCAAGTCACAGCTTGTCCAACCTGTGAAATTGATAGACCTGGATAAAGAGCAGCTCTACACTGGACTTCTATGGGAGTTGAGCAAACATGGTACCCTGCAGAGATTATCTTCTGGATGGATTCATTGTCTCCACCATTAGGGCCTGTTGTTGGCTTTCCCAGATTAATCCAGTCTGACCAACTACATATCATATCATGTCCATCAGGGCAAGGTGCAGGTGTAGTTGGCTGAGGTGTAGTTGTTGTAGTTGTAGGTGGTTGAGTTGTAGTTGTTGTAGTTGTAGGTGGCTGAGTTGTAGTTGTTGTAGTTGTAGGTGGCTGTAGTTGTAGTTGTAGTTGTTGTAGTTGTAGGTGGTTGAGTTGTAGTTGTTTCAGTTGTAGTTGTAGATGGCTGAGTTGGAGTTGGTGGACACTCACAGCATTTGAATTTAATCTCATAATCAAAACACTCTTGTTGAAGCCCTTGTTGTTTGTTGTTACATATGAGACCCACATTTTTATTGCAAGTCACAGCTTGTCCAACCTGTGAAATTGATAGACCTGGATAAAGAGCAGCTCTACACTGGACTTCTATGGGAGTTGAGCAAACATGGTACCCTGCAGAGATTATCTTCTGGATGGATTCATTGTCTCCACCATTAGGGCCTGTTGTTGGCTTTCCCAGATTAATCCAGTCTGACCAACTACATATCATATCATGACCATCAGGGCAAGGCGCAGGTGTAGTTGTTGTAGTTGTAGGTGGCTGAGTTGTAGTTGTTGTAGTTGTAGGTGGCTGAGTTGTAGTTGTTGTAGTTGTAGTTGTAGGTGGTTGAGTTGTAGTTGTTTCAGTTGTAGTTGTAGATGGCTGAGTTGGAGTTGGTGGACACTCACAGCATTTGAATTTAATCTCATAATCAAAACACTCTTGTTGAAGCCCTTGTTGTTTGTTGTTACATATGAGACCCACATTTTTATTGCAAGTCACAGCTTGTCCAACCTGTGAAATTGATAGACCTGGATAAAGAGCAGCTCTACACTGGACTTCTGTGGGAGATGAGCAAATATGGTACCCTGCAGAGATTATCTTCTGGATGGATTCATTGTCTCCACCATTAGGGCCTGTTGTGGGCTTTCCCAGATTAATCCAGTCTGACCAACTACATATCATATCATGTCCATCAGGGCAAGGTGCAGGTGTAGTTGGCTGAGGTGTAGTTGTTGTAGGTGGCTGAGTTGTAGTTGTTGTAGTTGTAGGTGGTTGAGTTGTAGTTGTCGTAGGTGGCTGAGTTGTAGTTGTTGGTGGTTGAGTTGTAGTTGTAGGTGGCTGAGTTGTAGTTGTTGGTGGTTGAGTTGTAGTTGTAGGTGGCTGAGTTGTAGTTGTTGTAGTTGTAGGTGGCTGAGTGGTAGTTGTTGTAGTTGTAGGTGGCTGAGTGGTAGTTGTTGTAGGTGGCTGAGTTGTAGTTGTCGTCGTTGTAGGTGGATGAGTTGTAGTTGTAGGTGGTTGAGTTGTAGTTGTTTCAGTTGTAGTTGTAGATGGCTGAGTTGGAGTTGGTGGACACTCACAGCATTTGAATTTAATCTCATAATCAAAACACTCTTGTTGAAGCCCTTGTTGTTTGTTGTTACATATGAGACCCACATTTTTATTGCAAGTCACAGCTTGTCCAACCTGTGAAATTGATAGACCTGGATAAAGAGCAGCTCTACACTGGACTTCTATGGGAGTTGAGCAAACATGGTACCCTGCAGAGATTATCTTCTGGATGGATTCATTGTCTCCACCATTAGGGCCTGTTGTTGGCTTTCCCAGATTAATCCAGTCTGACCAACTACATATCATATCATGTCCATCAGGGCAAGGTGCAGGTGTAGTTGGCTGAGGTGTAGTTGTTGTAGTTGTAGGTGGCTGAGTTGTCGTTGTTTCAGTTGTAGTAGAATGTGTTGTAGTTGTAGGTGGCTGAGTTGTAGTTGTTGTAGTTGTAGGTGGCTGAGTTGTAGTTGTAGTTGTAGTTGTAGTTGTAGGTGGCTGAGTTGCAGTTGTTGTTTCAGTTGTGGTAGAATGTGTTGTAGTTGTAGGTGGCTGAGTTGTAGTTGTTGTAGTTGTAGTTGGCTGAGTGGTAGTTGTTGTAGGTGGATGAGTTGTAGTTGTTGTAGTTGTAGGTGGTTGAGTTGTAGTTGTAGGTGGTTGAGTTGTAGTTGTTTCAGTTGTAGTTGTAGATGGCTGAGTTGGAGTTGGTGGACACTCACAGCATTTGAATTTAATCTCATAATCAAAACACTCTTGTTGAAGCCCTTGTTGTCTGTTGTTACATATGAGACCCACATTTTTATTGCAAGTCACAGCTTGTCCAACCTGTGAAATTGATAGACCTGGATAAAGAGCAGCTCTACACTGGACTTCTATGGGAGATGAGCAAATATGGTGCCCTGCAGAGATTATCTTCTGGATGGATTCATTGTCTCCACCATTAGGGCCTGTTGTGGGTTTTCCCAGATTAATCCAGTCTGACCAACTACATATCATATCATGTCCATCAGGGCAAGGCGCAGGTGTAGTTGGCTGAGGTGTAGTTGTGGTTTCAGTTGTGGTAGAAGGTGTTGTGGTTGTAGTTGTAGGTGATATATTTGGGATGTTTCCAGAAGTAGTACTTGTTGGATATGGTGTTTCGTCGCATTGTATTGTCTTGCAACATTTTACCTTTATTTCATAATCTAAACATATGGGTGGATACTGTAAGTTGTTCTTACACAAGAGTCCTACTTGGTTATTACATATTACTTTTTGTCCCAATTGTTCTAGGGGAACGCCTGGATAATGTACACCCTGACACTCAACTGCTACTGGATTCTCACAGATGTGATATCCTTTCTGTATGATGTGCTTGATGGTTTCATTGTCCCCACCTTCAGGGCCATATTCAGGGTAGTCTGAGTTTATCCATTTTGACCAAGAGCAGATTGTTTCCTGACAAGATGTTGGGGTAACATGTTTTGTAGTTGTAGGTATCACTGGGGGTTCTGTGGTTGATCTTGGAGGTGACGATGGAGTAGGCTTTGTTGGGCATGCACTGTAGTCACAACATAGAACTCTGACTTGGTAGTTAAAGCACAAGGCCAGTGGACCTGACTGCTTTTCATTTCTGCATATCAGCCCCTTTGCTAGATCACATTGTACCACTTGTCCCACATTTTCAATGGTGACATTAGGGAATTTCTCAGCTCTGCACTGGATCTGACTTGGATTATCACATATCTTGTGCCCTGCTGCTCTAATCTTTGCATAAGTTTCATTGTCTCCTCCTGGAGTTCCAAGTGTAGGGAAGCTAGTATCATACCATTGTGACCATTCACAAGGATTACATGTGACTGTAACTGGCTCTGTGGACACACATAATAACAGGCATCGGTTATGTGGTAATCTGACATTATGCATCTGATTATATATCTCCAAAATAAATACCTTCCACATACCTGGTGTGGTTGATGTAAAAACAAAGGTGGTTGGAGACTGGCTTGTTGTAGTAGTGGTTGCATGTGTACTTGGTGTAGGCACTAAGCATGGGTATGTCCTCCTGTCAATGGTACCATTCTTCCCACACACTGCTGTGATGCAGTTTCCATGTCCATCTGTTGTGTTATAGATGGTATTGCCAGGGGGATATTTGTTTCCATGATATGTGCAAGTACAGGCTGTAAGAAGAGGAGGAGATGTATTATTGACATAGTAACCCACCATTAGTATTTATTTTTAAATCTCACAATCTATCTAAATATACCTTGGGCATCATACTGGCATTTGATGGTCATTGCACTGCATGTACTTCAAGAGAAAAAAACATGAAATACATTGTCAGTTTAGATTTTTTTTAAATTTTATCTGAACTTGCAACAAAGGTACATTACCTTGATTGGCACATGTAAGATAAGTAAGACCTACCATGTATGACAGTTTTCAGTTGTTGGGACTTTGTCACCATTATTATAGTGTTTCCCCTCCTTATCATAGCAGCCACATTGTTCTTGCACAACACATGTCATTGTATCCTCATCGAAGTATGGCTGAGCAGAAGGACATTTTGGATAGCAACCTATTTGAAAAACAAACAGCCGTTCATATGCTGCAAGATATGAGTTCTTGTATACTTCTTGTCATTAATAAAAACAGAGATACCAGACAGTTGAAAATACAGCCAACATGTACAATATGACTGTTATGTCCAATACTGAGTCTTGAATCTTGAATTTGATGTGCATAAACAGATAAAGTTGTTTATCCCTATTTTGTACCTTCTAGAGGAGGTATCTGTGTGGAGCAGCTGCCTGAGGGGTTCCTGCAGGTTTTCATACAGGGAGATCCACATGGCATGTAGTGCCATTCACATTCACCAGGGGGATTGTAGTAATCACAGAAGATAGCTGGAAAAAATATATACAATTTATTTATTATATTTATTATTCAGTATGAGCATGTTCCAGACTGGACTGTTTAGTGAGCATACTGACAATTTTAGATGTGTAGTTGTGCATAGCCTTATCTTTATTTTTATACTTGGCAGACTTGGTACATTGGCTAGAAAAAATAGAGTATTGCAATGCAGATGACAATTGCCTTGAAATGGGTCATTTTCATAATTGCTATTTCCGTTAAATCCTGTAGTGAGTGACAAAATGCCTGCTCTCCCAACCTGAAGGCTACCACAGCCCCAGTTTAAGACACTTCAGACCCACCAAAAGTGGTCCAAGGAAGGAAAACCAGTAAACTGGCAACAGGGTCATGGGCAGCCATGGCTCACTGATGCATGTGGGGAGCGAAGGCTGGCCCATTGAATCCAATAGAGGAACTATTGTAACTCAGCTTGCTGGTTCCACTAGAAATTTGTCAGAACATACAGTGCATTGCAGTTTGTTGCACTGGGGCTGTGCAGCCACAAACCAGTCATGGTGCCCATGCTGTCCCATGTCCAATAACAAAAGCCCTACAATGGGCAAATGGGCATAAGAACTGGATCACAGAGCAAAGGAAGAAGGTGGCCTGGTCTCACATTTTCTTTTACATCATGTGGATGGCCAGGTGCATATGGGTTACTTACCTGGGGAAGACATGGCACCAGGACGCACTATGGGAAGAAGGCAAGCCGGTGTGATGCTTTGGGTAGTGTCCTGCTGGGAAACCCTGGGTCCTGCCATTTATGTGGATGTTACTTCAACACATACCACTTACCTAAATATTGCTGCTGACCAAGTACATCACCTCATGGAAATGGTATTCCATGATGGCAGTGGCCTCTTTCAGCAGAATAATAGAGCCTGCCACATTGCAAAAATGGCTCAAGAGGAATAGAGGAACAGAGTAAGTTCGAGGTATTGACTTGGCCTCCAAAGTCTCCAAGTCAGCTTAATGAGAAGAATAAGGTCATAGTCTTAAACACATATGCCTTGCCTTGGTGTTATAAACTCGCCAAAGGATGAGATAGAAGCCACTGACATCAAGACAAGGAAGGTATTCACAATGTATGGAGGGTTTCACCCCAAGTCCAGCACCCTGAGACTGTAAACTAAGCGAAATGAGGGAGGCTGAGGACTAGTGAGTGTCAAAACCACTGTCCAGGATGAAACAACAAAGATCCAGGAGTACATCAGGAAGATGGCCCTCATAAATGAACTGCTGAGTGAATACCTCGGGTAGCAGAAACCCAATAATGATAAGGAGGAGAAGGATAAACTATCATGGACGGACAAACCCCTGCACAGCATGTATCAGCAACAGACAGAGGAAGTGGCTGATATCAATAAATCCTACCAGTGGCTGAAAAAGGCTGGACTGAAGGACAACACAGAAGCACTAATCATGATGGGACAAGAACAGAAACAGTACAAGATCAATAGAGGCTGTGGTCTACCACCACAGGACCCCAGATACAGTCTGTGCAAAGATGCCACTGAGACAGTTCAGTACGTAACAGCAAGGCATAAGATGCACACAGAAACAGCGTACATGGAACACCATAGTCATGTGGCTGGCATAGTGTATAGAAACATCTGAGTATGGGCTGGAGGTCCCATGGTCTGAATGGAAAACACCTCCTAAGGTAGTTGAAAATGACCAAGTTAAGATCCTGCTGGACTTCCAGACCCAAACTGACAAACTGGTGATGGCTAACCAACCAGACATTGTGTCAACAAACAAACAGAGGAAGACAGTAGTGACAGATGTAGCGAATCCAAGTGACAGCAACATCTAGAAGGAGGAACATGAGAAGCTCAAAGAAAACCATGAGCTGAAGGAGGAGCTAGAATAAATGTGGAAAGTAAAGGCAACAGTGGTGCCAGTGGCAATCGAACAGAAACTGTTATAACTATCCGCTGGGGGCTGTGACCCCGAAACTGGGAGAGTGGTTCCAACAGATTCCAGGTACAACATCTGTCCGTCTCTGTCCAGAGGACTGCAGTCCCAGGAACAGCTACAACACTATGCAGAACCCTCAAACTCCCAGGCCTCTGGTACAGGTCCTGAGCTTGAGGAAGACACACAGCATCCCAGGGGGCATGAGAGGGATATATATACAATTGGAAGTATGCCTAATGTGATGATTATCACAAAAGGTCATAAAATGTGGAATACATCATTATATCTTACACATTTGCACAGTATACATGGCTGGTCAACCGGCATCCCCTCAGCACCCCCAATGTGTGTGAAGGTGCAAAGGCCCAATCAATGCTGCCTGTAGCTTTAATCATCAGGTTGTTCCTGAGTAGTACTTTTCTGCCCTAGTTCCATACTAACCATTCACATTTTAGAAGACTGCATTGTCCTGTAGTTATTTAGAAAAATAAATAGTTTATTTTTACAAATTCCTCCTCATCACCTACAAAGCCCTCAATAACCTTGCCTCCTCTTATCTCACTGACCTCCTCCACTGCCATTCCCCCTCCCGCCGTCTCCAATCTGTTGATTCCAACCTGCTGACCCCCATCACCAGAACCAAGCACCAAACCTTAGGGGACTGAGCCTTCACTGCCACTGCCCCTACCCTCTGGAATTCCCTTCCACAACACATCAGGAACTCAGACTCATTACAGATCTTCAAATCACTAATCAAGACCCACCTGTTCAACTAGGCATTTGGATAGTTATAACAGTCACTTTAATATAATTTACTTATTTCTTTTTACTGTTTCTCTTTTTTTGTTATATTGTTAAGCGTCTTTGAGTGTCTTGAAAGGCGCTATAGAAATTTGAATTATTATCATTATTATCTTGAAAATTAATTTAGCTCAGTAAAACTGTATGAAATGTATGCTGATTGTAGCTTCTCAACAAGAAATCCTGTTACTTACGGCAGATCTTTGGTGTTCTCCATTGTATACAGACACCAGCTTGATTACAGGATTCCGCATAAGCAGCCACAGCAGTGCAGAAACACTCGCAGTCTCCACCAGTGTCACAAGCACATGAGTCAAACACACATGCCTCATAGTATGGAGCAGGATCCACCTGTATGTGATGATACATTAATGGTTTGAATAGTTGAAAGGGCAATTCCCCAACACAAAATGGAGGAAAGGCACTACTACATCTACTTCTAGCTCACTGCATCTCAGCTGCAAATATTGTAATTTTTACAATACTGCATTTACTGTGTCTTACTTTTTAAATTAAGATTTGAGTACAGAACATATGTATAGTTAACAGAAAATGCTATGATACCTCTATATTTTTACTGACTATACTGGACCAGGGGAAAACCTTGACTTGAAAGTGGTGCTGAATGTTAACTAAGTTGTTTAAATAATTAGAATTAATTTTTTGAGGACCATGGATGTCCATATTAAATTTCTTAGTCTGTCCAGCAGTTGACATATGTTAATGCTGGATCTGTGTTAGAGGGACAGGCAGGAAAACTGACTAGCATCTGCATCATGAGATCCCGCTGTGTGCAGGGTAAAAACAAGATGAAAAAGAGAAGAAAAACTTTAACAACAAACTTAATATCAACAGCAACCTACGGTGGAGTGGCAGGCAGAGAAGACATCACTCTGTATGATGCTGCACTGTTTCTGGGCCCACGACTGTCTGAATGGGTTGTCTCTACAGGGGCTGGTGATGCTCTGAGCATCAGGACAGCTTGGTAAATCCTTCCAGCTATTGCCAAACACCAATGGACTGACCACTACAGCATGGCACCGTGTAGTGAAGTCATTATTTGCATTGCTGTCATAGCTGCCACACAGCCCACAAACACGCCCCTGAAAGAATAGAGCTCCTTATGTAATGTCAAGTATCAAAATAAAGTTTGTAGTTTTTTTCACATTAAAACCAAAATCTTACTTTACATATTCCAGTTGTACCTTATATTTTGGACTGAGCTTGATGAACAAGCTGGTCTTCCTGTCCCACATGACAATGAGTCCATTGTTGGCTTCAATTACCAGGTAGTTGCCCATAGTGCTGTACCGGAATGGAACAGTTTCTTCATTTCCACTTGAAAGCAGCTGGTAGCTTCCCTCTGTTAGAATCACTTCTGCACTCTAAAAAAGACAAACAGACATTGATTGTTGTCAAATGCATCATATATATCTGTCAGTGTAGATGCTGGGTTTCAAAGCATCCACATTCCAATATTTCCACACTTTCTGCTTCAGTTGATGAATGACTTGTTCCAGCAGCCCATTTCTTAGCCCTGACACCAAATGCAGACTTTGTTGACCTGGGTGACATCTTGTGTTTGCGGTTTCACTCGTGCCTGAGGTAGGCTGCTGATAGCATTAAGGACCTTGCCTAGGGGTCCACACTGGATATTGTCCCGCCCTGACTGGGAATCGAACCGTGATCTCCTGTTTCAAAGTCAGTGGTTTACACCTCATATAAAATATTGACAAAAAAAGGAAACAGTGTCTTAGTAGGGTGTTGGGCCACGAGCCCCCAAAACAGATTCAATGCACCTTGGCATTGATTCCTCTCTCAGTGCCCTCCATATTTGAGGGATGGAACACCATTCTTCCAAAAGATATTCCCTTATTTGGTGTTTGGATGATAGTGGCAGATAGCGCCACACTCTCAGCCAGTCTCCTGTAGGTGTTCAACTGGGTTGAGATCTGGTGACTGGTGACATCATGTTTCCCCACTGAGTCAGACAATTCAGTTATTATTCATATTGACTGTTTACCTCCAAGAAGATCCTGATGGTCTTGGAACAGGTGGTTCCTGTGGTTCCACACGGAACATTCTCAGTGATCACTCTGAAGGTTCCATTACTCTCAGCACTGCCACAGTAGTCCTGAGGAAGGAGGCCCACATACAAGCACATTTTATACAAATTGAGAGATACTGTTGCAATCTACTCCTCATCTTCCCTTGGCCTCTTCCTCAGCCCCTGATTACTTCTCCTTGACCATGTTTGTCCCTTCACCTCCCCAGACCTGCCATTTTCCAACCGCACCACCAGACTTTTTTCCTGTCTCCATACCCTCCTGCTCACCCATTTCTTAACCTCAGTCACCTCTCCTTCCTTGCCTACACCTCATCACCACATCACTTTAAATTTGTACAACATAACTAAACTTTTTGTAGGAAATAGAGTTTGTGATTTAGGTTTTACTATTTTGAATTCCTCTCTGATATTGTCTTTAATCTTTTCTGAAAATGCACTTCACCTCCGTCATTCTTAATCATTCACCAACTTTTTTGTATGCATTCATACCTGAGTGAGAATGTATTCACAGTTGCCATCAAAGGTGAACCGCTTCTGATCAAAAGTCATGTAGTGTCCAGCACCATAGACAGAGCAGGTTCCATCACACTGATTGTTGGTACAGATCCATTTCCTATCTTTACAAGTGCTGTAAACAGATACAGATTAATAGAATCAGGCTTATAATTAAACATGTGCCTTTATTTGTGCATATCAGTCACAGATAGGGGGGTGTAACTAAAAGAATTACATACCAGGCACATCTTAACTTAGCTTTACAAAATTTAATTCCACTTGTATTCCCTTACCAGGTGTTGCAGTCCACCCTAGTGGTCTCACCAGGGTGGTAGGAGATGCCATTATGAACACAAGGACAGGCCTCTGGCTTAATGCAGCCTCCTTTACCATCAGATACCATCCCAGATGGACACATACAGCCAGATACGCACTCTGTGGCCACCTGGAGAAAACACCAAATTTAAAATCCACAGCCATAGTTTTTTTTTCTGCTCCAGAACAGAAAACGTTTAACTCTACCTCAGAACTTATTAAGATTTTTTTCGGAAAAGGTAACTCACACAAGCCATGTCTAATGTGTTGCAGCTCTTCTCGCACTCCGTTCCTTTTGCAGCTGGACCATTAGTAGAGCAGTTGAAAAACACAGTGGGAGGAGCACAGGCCGCTGAGAAAATACATGTCTGAAATTACTTAACCGCATCTACCATTTTCCTGATTTTATGCAACATTCAAGGCTGTGCATTTTATGCCTCAAATGCTGCATGAGAGTCAGTAGCTCTTTTATTTTCTACTCATTTCCTCTTCACGTTCAATTATGACTAATCTTTATTTTTGCAAAGATTCACCCTCAAATACCCACATCGTTTAAGTAGCACTCACCATTAGGCTGCTACTTATCTTTAGATTCTGTATCAGGTAACTTACCTGGCTGTGCAATAAACTCTCCAATGCAGCTGAATTTGCCCTCTTTACAGGTGCTAGTGGACAAATACAAAAAACATATTAATATATATATAAAATCACATTTCAGTGGCCAAAGACATTAAGAATTGGGGTTTTAAGACTATGATATGATGTATAACGTATGTTCATTCATTCATTCGTTCAAATAACACAATAAAAAACTTGAACAATATATAATTTTCATACCACATGACCCCATCCTTGTTGACGACCTGTCCAGGAGGCACCACGGAGCCTTTATCATAACATGGACAAGCTTTAGATGGGACACAGTTCCCAGAGTCATCCAGATAGGTTCCCTTTGTACAGATACAGCCGTCAATAGGCGGAAAGGTGGCGTGGCAGCTGAGATCTGTGGTGCCAAGGCAGCGGCAGGTGTGACTGTTCGATGTGATGTTGTTGGAGTAGACCATGTTGTTCTGGCAAGAGCTGGCATATTTCCCTGAGGAGGTCAGACCACAAAATAAGTGAAAAATGATGAGACTGTTCTACTGCAGTCCTGCCAGGTGAAGATGTTTGTAGGAACACACCAATGTTTTTGCACATTTTACATTATTATAACAGCATTTATGAGTAGTTTTACTGTAGTGTTTTAGGTTGTTGAAATGTGAACACTGATACTATTAGAACCCTGTTGTTTTTGTTGAATGTATTATTATTATTACTGAAGATTATGAAGATAAATGGGTGTCATAGCAAAGGGTCTGAATACTTATGTCAATGTGATATTTCAGTTTTTCCCTTTTTTTAAAAAAAAAAAAAAAAAGCACCTACAGACTGTCTTTTCTTGGAGGATCACACAGGACTCTTGCAGCACACAAGAAAGTATTTCTAGATTATAGACCGGGTAAAGTGGACAGCTGCCCTGGAGCCCCACATGTCCAGTAGCCCCAAAAGCCCAAGGGTGGACTGTGTGTTACTTGGTTTGTAGTGTTTTAACAAAATTCTAATTATGAGTTGATATCCACAACAAACAGTGGAAATTTCTTCTGTTTCATTGTTCCTCACTACTCACCACAAATGGTCTTCCTCCAGTTCTTGATCTGGATTCCTGCTGCTGCACAGGCATGGACGTAAGAGGAGACTGCAGCACACATGCAGTCCTCACTCTTCTCGCAGTTACAGCTGTCATACATGCAGTTCTATAAGGAAACAAAATAAAGAAACAGCAGTGTGAAGTCATATCAAAGGTCTGGAGATTGAGTCCACAGAAACATATAAAAGCTGTGGCTGTGAGATTTACCTCTTTGTAAGAGTCAGGACTGATTTCTGAGTGACAGGAAGCAAACACTCCCTGGGGATCATTCAGCATGGAGCACCAGTGCATGGCGTACTTCTCTATCAGTGACACACAGGGACCAACATCAGTCATTCTGATGAATCCACAGTGATTACACAGAATCTAAATGAGTCAAACCTACCATTATCCAGACTGAGACTGCAGGGGTTCTCAAAGTTGCTTTTCACATCTGTGCAACCAGCATGTGTCTTCCAGCTGTTAACAAAACCAGCTGCTGTGGCATCTGGAACACCGCTGAGCTTAAGGAAGTCATCAGCTTGGTTACTATTGAAGTTACCACACAGACCTGCAAGCATACAAATTCATATTAGTGTGCTGATATGTGGTATTTCTACACAGTCCTGGCTCTAGAATTGAGATATAAATGAAGTGGATTGGCGCGATCCATTCCAGCCAATCATGCCATTCATGCTAGTGCACAGGAGGTGGGAGGGTATAAAGGGGGTAGAAAGAGTGAGATAGATGGTATTTCAGATGCATATTACAGAGCAAAGATGGAGTTATGGCACACAAACAGCCTAAGAGGAAATTGACAGAGAAATATACATTTTAAAAGAAAGGCTATGACAGAGCCAGTAGGTCAGTATTTTAGCTCTCTCTGTGGGCTGTTTTCAGGCTTAGAGCACAGACAGATTATTTTAGTGTACCTACCACAGGTCTTGGCCTGATAGTCACTGGTCACTGTGATGTAGATCTGCATGACTGGCTGGAGCTGCACCTCTAGCAGAACACCGACAGATGTCTGGACCAGCAGGTAGAAAGAGGATGCTCTGAAGGTGGAGATGCCAGCTAAAGGTTAAGAGAAAAGGGGATGGGAGTTTGTTAGAGGGGTGTAGGAGTGGAACAGTTCACAGTTAAAGCACATTAAGTTATTACTGAGCATATGCTGTTGATTTCAGTGTCTGAAAGTATGAACGTGGTGTGAATCTCTTTCAGGGCCATTTCTATGTTGTTGTTTTTTCATATAATTTTAAATTGGTTATTTTTTATAATTAATATTATTTCAGTTTTTTGCATTTTTTTACATTGCATTCCTTGTTACGGTTAACTCTTCTGCTGAGCTGTGGAGGAAATGACCCAACATGGCCACAAGATGTCAGCAGCTACACTTTTTCATCTGCAAGTACAGTACATACACTACAGCTTACTGTATTTCGAACATTTATTAACAGCTGGAATGAGCTAGAAACATGAAATGTAAACCTGTAATTGGAGATGATGTGCAAATTCTTTCCAAGAAATATGAGTCAAATCAGACCAGATGGTGGCTCTGTAATCAAGGCCCAGAAATACAATTTTGCAAAGCCATGCCCTTCATAACATAGGTCCGATTGCCTTGAATTTTGACACAAAAACCTCCTGTACCATAAAAGTCCACCATGATGGATTTATTACCATGTTGAAGTTTTGAAAAACACATTTTTGACATCTCCCTAAATTGTAGGTCCAACTGCTACCAAATTTTCTGTAGATAATCATTGGACCAAGCTTATCAGAAGTTGCATGACAATTGTTTAAGTTTAAGTCGTTGAGAGATAACCTTTACTTGGGGTGAGGCTTAGCAAGAAATTGGCCATAACTCACTAATAGTTTGTCAAATCATCTATTACAAACCAACATGATTTCTATAACAAAGCACGGACAATGACTCCAACTACAGTGTGCCAAATTTAGTGTTTTCACCGATAGTTTCCCTTTCCTTTATTAAATAACTAAAGCCATATACATGTTAAAAAACAGCTTTATGTACGGGCTATATTACCATACATGAGAATAAACTGAAGACAGTATTTAAGTGTTGATTGAGTAAAGGAAGAAGAACTAAGGAGACTGACAGCAGCCAAAATAAAGTATTTGTCATTCGGCTAAACTATCTGTAGTACAGATTAAATAGAAAAATATACTGTATCTTATGATGTGTTTTCATACATTTAAGATAGACATAAAGTCAGAAGTAATTGGTATGCATCTCACCAGCAGAAAAAGGTAACTGGGCGTAGATGCCGTTCACAAAAACCTTTCCACTGGGCTGGATGGTGATGACCTTTATATGAAAAGATACAAGATCTTATTGAAGTCTTTACATTCTGGGATTGTGTGATTAAAAAAACAACAAAACAAATAAATTATGCAATAATACATGTACAGTGATGAATTATCTAATTCAGTATAGTTCCAAGGCTCCAAGATTATTTCAATAGGATACTATAAAATATAGAAACAATTCAATAATATGTCCATTCTCTAATACAGTATTATAGTCTTATACTCACATTAGCCCCTCCAGACAAACCCAAGGTAACAGACTTCAGGCAGGTTTCACTTTCAGTCAGTCCACACTGCACTAGTTCTCCCTGTACCACAAACTGAGTTCCACTGCAGTCCTAAACATACAGATACACAAAACTATTAAACTTCTGCTGAATTGAAACAATACGCCTGCAGAGTGTGGTGCATTGGGAACAGAATACCAGTAAAAGAAGTAACTGTGAGTGGATGTATCATTTGTAGCAAGACCACGAAGTAATAATAGCAGTGGTTTTTGAATAGAAAAGAAGAAAAGTTGGTAATATTTTTATGATAATTATTATGTCAACATTGTGTGTTTACTCTGTAGTTCAGAATATTAATAATAATAATAATAATAATAATAATAATAACATAGTAGTGGCGACTAAAGGTTAAATCCAAAATTCTCATGACCAATTAATTATTGTTGATGTAACAAAACACTGTCAACATCAGAAAATATTATTAACATACTCTGGTTTTTAAGACACATTACTGTGTATCATCAACTTATACTTTGTTGTTGGAAGTGGTACCATTTTCCGATTCTTTTGCCTTTTTTACTATTTAAGTGGTGGTAGGTGATTCTATATGTGGAACGATATAGAGATGACATACATACCCCTGATCTCTTGTTTTTATTATATATGTCTACAATAGTTGTGGTTGGTTTGACGTTGAGGTCTCTAGGGCTTGTGTAGCAGTGTTGTACTGGTATAACAGCAGTGATGTACACTACCTTAGCTAGAATGTAGGAGCAGTCCCCATGGAAGGTGTAGACCTTTCCGTCAAAAGTGTTGACATGAGCTCCTCCCTCCACAGAGCAGGTTCCTGGACAGTTCTTCTCCATACATTTCCATTGACCACTCTCACACACACTGTCAGCACACACAATTTGATCTTAATTACCAGTGGATGATCAATTAATTTCTTTGCAACCTAGGCTACACTAGACTTAGGATATTATGTGGAATGATCTTTTAACATAAGATAGACTGACATAATGAATATATTACCATTTTTTGCAGTTACTTGAGTAGGACTCTCCATGTCCATAGATCTTCTTGTTGTAGCTGCAGGAGCACTCATTGAGTGGAACACAACCCTTGCCATTTAAGTCATCCAGCACCATGCCTGAGAGTGATCAGCATATTACTTAATTGTAACACACATGTGTTACAATTAAGTAATATGGTGCGTTTATGTGTGTGAATGTGTGTGTTACTCTGCTGTACCTGCCGGGCAGAAGCATCCATCGATACAGTGATTTTCACAGGTGCGGCTGGCCTCTGGGTTAGAGCAGGTATCAGCACAGGGACTTCCACACTCTTTGTACTCCATTTTGTAGGGACATGACTTCCCTGTGAATACACCAGTTTGTTACTCACCACTTAACTTACGTAACCTCTCAGATAACATTCATTCACACAAACTGTATTATTGAAGCATTGTTCCCTCCCATTGAATGGCCTGCCCACACTTCTAAAAGTATCCTCTGCAGAATGTCTAAACTTTGAGAAGGGTTGGGGTTGAATTCATGTTATGAATGACGTGATGATCATGTTTTATGAATCAGCTTACTCACTCTGACCTCAGTGTTTGATTAATGAGGAACTGTGTATGTCTGTGTAGGTCCGGAGTCATCCAATGCTAGAGTTGAAGGCTTTTAGGTTGAATTTAAGTATATTAATATATACAACAACACAAGCAACAAATTCAGTAGTCATTGCAATTTTCCCAAGGACCCACTGACACAGCCTCAAAGTTACAACAGTATCTCATTAGTCACAATATGTTTTGTTGTCATGTCATGATTACTGTGGCCACTAGATGTCGCTTAACAAGGAGACGTAACTGTGAGATGTAATAAGCTGCTGCACAAACGCTGTATGTGATCGTTTTGTACAGGAGGTCAGTCTCCACTCTTTTTCACATTTTTCTAATTTTGTCTTCCTCTTGAATTTCTTGGCCTTTGTGTGTTTTGAATCAGTGAACTAATATTTAATTAGGAGGGTATAATAAGTGTACTCACAGCAGAGCTCTTTGGTTCTCCAGTTGTGGGGCTTGCCACCCGCATGGACACACTGTCTGGAGAACTCAGACACAGTGTTGCACAGGCAGAAGGGGTCTGCATGTTCATCTACATCACTGCCACACTGGCAAAGGTCTGCAACACAGGCAGAGGTGAAGGCATCAACATCCAGCAGACTGTGACAGCTGTTGAAGGCCGGCCCTGTGAGGATCTGCTCGCACAGAGGTTTCTACAGGACAAACAGACAGGAATTGAAACAGATTAGCTTTGATTTAAGTTTAAGAAGTGGTTTGAACTTATGTGGTCTGGGTACAAGTCAAATGATCACTTTAGAAGCTGTCTAGTCTATTAGAAGCTGTGGTTTAAACTATACCTGTGGTTTACAAGAGGGCTTCAAAAAGTTTGTGGAAAAAGGACAGTTGGAAAAAATGGTTTAAGTTATAATGTTTATTTTTGCATTGCAACATGCATTTAAATGTTCATCTTAGAACATGTTATGACACGTTAGTATGAGAACATACAGGTGCACTGAGATCATAATTCCTGCATATGATTTTTAGCTATGCCCCCTCATAACGCAAACCCATTTGCTGTGACCTACAGAAATGACTGAAACTCCTATAGAGGTCACTGCATCTGAGGTTCCACTTAAGCCCACTAGACAATTGTTTAACGGTTGTTTAGGGTAATAAGAATTCTGAATAAGGATAGATTTACACAGCTCATCTGGTTTTATTAATTTCTAAAATGTCATCTTCTACCATATATGTTCCTTTGAAAGTAACACTATAATCAAGTGTAAAATTTAGTTACAAATATGTGTCATCAAAATAAAGTTTTGATGCCAGAAAATAAGGTTTCAGATTATTGATATTGCAACAGATTGAGAAAAAACCTATAATATGATACAGTCAAATATAACTTGTGCAAATAGAGGAATAATCTATCAATGTAACTATCAAAAATATCAATAATAAATCAACTAACACTGAATCTAAATATAACTTTTGTTAGTTTACAAGAAAACTCCACAGGGCCCATTTAAATTTTATGGATAACGGGGGTGCCACAGACCCCTCTATTATCCAGCCACCATTGAAGCCATTGCAGTGACACCACAAGACATGTAGTTATCTGATGCCATGATAATAATAGTGCTATAGTATTGTGTGTATATCTATCTATCTATCTATCTATCTATCTATATATATATATATATATATATATATATATATGAAGCCTCACCATGTCGTTGCAGCTTTGTGTTGATTCCAGTGTGTAGTCTGAACAGCTTTCAGTTGGACCATCCATTTTCCAGAAGTTGGCAAAATCCACTGGGGAAATTTTTGAACCTGTTTGGATAATATCAAAAAGACATACTTCAGTTCTGTGGCCATGCTTACAGTGACTACCTTGTTAAAGTGTTGGGTCAAAGTGTACCATGACTGTAGAACTCGTTGTGGAGCTGAAGCCCATTAAAGTCTCCACAAAGACCACAGGTTTGGTTCTTGTACTTCAGGTCTAGCTCCACCTGAGACACACACACACACACACACACACACGCACATGAATATAAATATATGTATTACTAGCACCCCCCCCCCCCCCCCACACACACACACACACACATATATATATATATATATATATATATATATATATATATATATAGCCAGATAATCTTACCAGAAAAGAGTCCTCCTCATTCCAGATAGCGGCTAATCCCAGGTTTGCTTTGATTTTGATGTAGGTGGGAGTTTTTTCAATGAACACTCCTGAATGACTAAGTGGTAACACAGCACTGCAAAAATAACAAAACAAGTTCTATTATTTTGGCCATTGTGTGTTTTTGCCACTTGTGTTCCTGGAGTCAAAGGGCAATTGTGAATGGAGCTGTCAGTTCTATTCAACCATGTGGAAAGGTGCAGCAGAGAGCAGCAGCAGACATTAATGTTTTTTTTTTAGGGAGATTTACTTTTTCGTCTGATGTCCTTAGGTTCTGGCTATGCTGTTCTAATAATTATCACTTCAAGTGTTTTTACAATGGATAATTCTCAAGATCAGGTTGGATCATTTCAGATCAGATCATTTTATTCATTTATAAAACATCATATCTTCAACCGTATATGTTCTTTTGAAGGTCAGACTATAATCAAGTTTCAAATTTGAGCATTTTTTCATATAAAAATTTCTGTTCAAACATTAATTTACTTAATTAACCAGTACTCAGCAGTTTTTAAAGAAACAATGCAAAGGTTTAAGATTTAAGGTCTTTAGAGTAAACTTACACTTTGCCATCAACGACCACTGAGCCTTTGGAGAGCTCCACCACTGAACCCTCCAGCTTCATGATGATGTTTTTGATGGTTGGATGGCCATTGACCTGCTGTCTTCTTATCTGGATGTTGAAGTCCTTGTAGCTGCTCCTGCATGAAGACGTCAGGACGTAGTTGCAGGTGGAGTGCAACTGGAAAACATCCCCATCAAAGGTCTTGAAGTGGAAGTTGCCCCATGTACTGCAAACTTGGCCATTGTGGATGGGACTCACACCTATAAAGACAAATCAGGACATGATAACGCAAAGGCAACAATATTTCACACAAGTCTTTACCCACATGAATGGATGCTCACACAGTTATTAGTCAGTTTACAATTACTATCAACAACCACCAAACTCACCTGTTAATTTTTCAGGAATCTGGGACATTGAGGAGAAAGTGTTCACAGCAGACTTTGCCTCTGTTGAGAGAGAAGAATTATTTGTTAAGTTATCAATAATCAAATCCAAAACAACATTAAAATGCAATAAGGATGAACTTTGCTTGAGCACACAGATAAATATTTGAACTGTTAAACTGTCCTGCTGCCTAATGGAGTAAAATGTATGTACCGCTTTGCCAGGCAGCTACAATGGCAGACAGGGTCAGCCATAGCAGCCACTCCTTAGCCATAGCCATTTGCTTCTCCACAGGAATAGTGAGGAAGATGGGAGGGAGGCCCAGTTCTTTATACCAGGGGACGTCTTAGTCTGGTGAGGGAGTGGCATTCCCATACCTTTTCTTGGTGATTCATGACTGCTGGTCCTGCCCTATGTCCCTTTTGTTTCCACGGTCTTTGGATCACATACCTGTTATGAAAGACAAGGTTACTGAGCATGCAAGAAGATGTCCACCTCACATCTGTGATGCAAACAAACTGGTACCTTAAGGCATGTTTTCATGGTCCATCTGACATATTTGGATCATACTGATTCGTAACTTTCTATGTTAATACCACAAACAGGAATGAAGCAGAAATAAGGTCCAACAAAATCTGTACTTAGTCACAAAACTAACCTTTGTGATTACATTTATTCTTACTTCACCACATGATAAAAAGGAAAGTAAAACTTAATTTCAAAGATGTCCTTTCTGAGAGGATTTTTGTTATAAAATAAAAAATGAAAATATGGTCTGATGATTATTTTTAAACGAAAAAATGTTTGTTCTTGTTTTGCATTGTATGGTGTCTCCAAATAATTTATTTATTTTTAATGTATGTTTCATATATTTATATTATGTTTCTTTAACGGTACACTTTATGATTTGTGTCATAGGATCAATACTACCATCACATCCTAAAACTGGGTCAGTTCTTAATCTGAACACTAACCAGCACTTAAACCATAACATTTTAGTGGAGTAGACCCTTCTTCATTAAGGAGGAGGAGTTGCAAGAGGTCTAATGGGACTCTGGATAATGACAATCCTGCCACAACTTCAGATCAAACTCAACAGGGACAATCAGAAGCATCCCAGTAAGACTCCCCCACATGGCTGGACCATCAGAATATCCAATCAGAGTCTTCAATCCACAAGGAGTCAGCACTTATCACAAACCATTCAAATTCTTGAGGGTGTATCTTTACCGATAAATGTATCTTTACTGATACACCCTGGAGATAGGATTGCCCTGACGGGAGGACTGGAGAGTGTATGACATCATCATGTCATCATATGTAACACCTGCATCCAGAATATAACAACAGCCTGAAGAAACAGACAACATGGTTCAGTGTTGCAATTCAACATCTAGCTTTGAGAATACAGATTACAAACACCTGAATACCTGTCCCCTCACCCCTCCCTTTCCAAGTGTGACAGCCATCAGGTGACAAAATGTCATCAACTATGGCATTGATTAGTCCGTCAAGTGACCAATTTGTAGCTGGATTTAGACACTGTATTTAGGTGTTACTCTATAAAAAATATAGGCAATAGCTGACCTATACTCTCCCCTTTCTTCCTCTTGGTCGTCTTTATCTCCCGTATACAAACTGCAGCATCAATGTAAAAATACGAAAGGCCACTATTTAGTTTGGTTTGTCCGTTTTGGGCTACTGTAAAAACATTCTGGCACACACAGCAGATTCTGTGGAAGAGGACCTGCTCCCTCTGTAGATATAAATGATTCATTTTAAGTGCACAAAAAATGTTTATTAGTTTTAGGTGATTATACACTAATAAAAGAAGGAAGTGAGAAAATGTGTTACTTCATAATTTGGTTTAACTGACCCCTGTAAAATGTTAACAGTGTGTTGAGGGGAACTTTAAGGGTTTGGGGGTAACCACTGCTCAAAACCAAATATACTGTATGTCTTGTATCTGAGTAGATGTATTTGGTTAGTTTCTACTTGTGGCAATGATCAGTAAGAAGGAAACCAAGGGTTCTGTCTTTGGCATTGTTCAAGGTTCGAGAAGAAAACACCCACAACCACCAAATCTGATTTAGACCTGCAGGGGTAATAGACTATGGTGGTCTATGACCAATTATGGACTGATATACAATAAGGTTTTAGATAATTAAGACTTAACAAAATACTCTCCTGAGTGTTTTTATTTGCTTTGCTTTATCATATTTTGACTCAAGCGATAAAAGCTTAAATCTATCCAAGGTGTGTTCAGATCTCTGAGTGATTACTACTTTCTTCTTTTGTTTTCTTATCACCGGCAGTCATCTTTAACAATAGCAAGACTCAACAGTGAATGGAAAGCTGAGATTACGTACTTACCTCAGTTCATTACAGATCCATTAGTATTATTTTGCCATCCACCAAAATGAGATTATGAGGCTAGCTGACGTGGGCCTGCTCTTTGCTGCACAGTCATGGGTGTAGCCCTGCTATCTACACAGCAGTGCTAATCAGCAATTGTTTTTCATCTTGCTGTTTGAATCCTTTTGTTCCGTAGGAGGTTTTTTAAATCACACCCACAACAGTGGCTCATAATAATGCCTCAAACCAAAAGCATCATTTAAAAGGAAACAAAAATAAATATAGATATAAATGTGTGTTTCCCAGCAAGATACATAGCTGATTTACCATTTCTTTGTGAAATAGAAATATTTTACTCAGGTCAGTTTTAATATGAGTTATCTGAAACTGTCGAGATTGTAGGCCTGTTCTCGCAAATGTATCTCTGTCTACTTTGTTTTTTTTTATTGGAATAAACACTCTACATTGTGCCCATGACTTCAGAGCACATCTTTCAAGCAGTTATTGTTGCTAGGTCCAAAAAAAGCACTTACACATTTTCTTCATTGTGTACATCAAGTCCCAATTCTTGACTGTGATGCACCTGACATCCCAACAGACTTCAGCTTTCCTCAGTTATTTGTGCATACAGCAAGTGTAATTTTTCTGATTACACACATATTTTAAATACTGTAGTTTATGTAGATGTAAACATATTTTATGTACACTGGACAAATTGTTTTCCTTCCCGTCCACAAAAAGTTACAAACAAAGGTCCATCTCGGGCACCACACAGCCATCAATCCATGTATATGTAAAGTTGCTTAATTTGACAGTTATCAGATATGCATAATATAATGGTGGGAGTGGGTGATTGAGAAGTAACTCAGCCAATGTGAAACTGCATTACCATGAGAGACTAATGTGCATTTACATTGTAAGTGTAACCTTATTTTGCAACTTTGGTAGCAACTGCAAAATACGGTTATTGTATAAATATTGACATTTGTAACTCTGGGTTCAGTACAACTCCACTGAATCTGGCACAGAGCGTGCAGCACCCCAGTGAAAAAGCACTGCACCCAGCAGCTTTTTTCAGAGTGCTACGCTTCTCATTAAAAATAGTTACCCATCTCAGCTACTGATATCATAAATTGTCCTGGTTTAACAGAACTTTATTTGTAAAATTTCAGTTCACCGCTGAGATCCATCTGGACAAATTAATATTAACCTCTAGCTGCTGACAGAAAAAAACTTTGGCCCGATGGCAGAAAAGGTCAGAGGGTCACCAACAGCAGCTTGTGAACAAGGTGATAAATGATGAAAGCATGGGTGTCAGCAGGATAATATGTTCTAAAATTTATATTTTAACACATAACACACCAAACAAACTCAGCAGGGTAGCAGTGCATGTGTGAAGGAACACATGCATTTCAGAGGAAAACTGAGCTGTGAGTGGAGCAGGACAGCATGAAGAATTTTCAGAGGTTAATGTTGCTGTTTAATAAACAGTTTCTGTGGGAATTTGCAATTGTTGACTTAATTGCAGAGAATTTCCCACTCCTAGTTGCCATGTCTTCCTTTGTGTAGAAAAGGAGAGAACAAGTATCCACTAGACACTTGGATCCAGAGATGATTCCTGGCTAGATGGGAGCCTGGAATCTCCTCTCAGTTGAGTATGTCTTCCTTTACAAGGAGTAACTCCTTTTATTGCAGTGGTAGGAACAGCAGCTCTACTCAAAGGTCTTTATGGATACTCCTCACCCTGTCCCTTAAAATGAGCCCTGTGAAGGAAACTTGTTTGATACTTGGTTGTATTGTGGATATCTGCATCTTATTGTATATCATATTTTGATTGTGATAACTTTTATTAAGGATTGTGACTCCTTGTTTCCAGCGCAGACTTCGGCCAGCTTTAGAACTGAACAGTTTGAGACGTAAATGTTAAATTTGTGTTTAAAATCTCTGTGAAGCTCCACTGGACCTCGCTTATTCCATTGCTTGTACACAGAAGGTCCCTGTAACCCAACCCTATCACCTGATAAGAATGTTGATATTGAACAGTTCTGCAAAACCATGGTTACGCTCACTGACTGTTAACTAAGTGTTACATAAAGGCCAAAGTCAATGTTTTATTTTTCTCTAACCCTATTGTAGTAAGAGAGGGTTTTTACCACTGACTTTTGTTAGTGGAAACTCCCAAGAAGTTGTCCAAACTATTAACATATTAATAATAACATTAACATAGGTCTGTGGAGATTCTCAGTCATGTAGGACATGGGTTAACAGGAGCCATTTGAGGTGGTTTGGGTTTTCTGGGGACATCCAATTTAGAGGAGATCGTGGGGCAGACCCAGAAGTCACTGGAAGGATTATATATCTCATCTGGCCTGGGAACACCTTGGGATCCCTCAGGAGGAGCTGGAAAATGTGGAATACCTTGCTTAGCCTATTGCCACTGTGACCTTATCCCAGATAAGCGGAGAAAAATGGATGGATGACATTTCACCTTCCATGTGAAAGGCTTTTTCAGGTCTTCCAAACACAGTTTGTGTGTTGTTTATGTGAACTTGGAAAATCAGCTCCTGCTGAAACTTAACAAAAGGTTCGGAAAGTGAAGTGTGCAAGATATGCTAACATTCCAAGAGTTTTGACACTCCCATTAGGCTGTTGTCTGGATATTTGTTTGCAATGGATTGGGAAAAGATCATCTCATCCATTATCCATAGCTTGCTCTCTGTTGAGATTAGAGTTAAGGTCCCTTGCCAGTTGCATCCTCTTTGGTGTGTAGCATTGTATTGCACTGTGATACATCTCCACTGAAATATAGTAAATATATATCCTATTAATAACCTCAGTTCTTGTCATCAGCAAGTGAGCCCCTGATAGAAACTGATAGTACTGTGTTCAATGGTGGAGTCGGAATGTAATGTGAAAAACTTGCACAATCTTGAGATTTTCTGAGTCAGCCTGAGTTGTGACAACACATGGTCAGAGTGTGTTTGGACAGTGTTCACCTCCTTTAACCAACAGTGATAACTGGGCTGAGACTTTGGTGGTTTGGGGCCAATCGGAACAAACCCGCACCTGTGGTTTGACCTGGATAATTTTAGAGAAATCTGAATGTAATTTTTTATCAAACCAAGGTTACACAGCAAATATTTGATAAGATGGAAAATAAAGCCAGCATGCCTAAATCATGTTTAGTGGAAACGCCCATTTATATCATCCAACCTTATTTTTCATGATCAAATTGTGAAGGAATATGACTAGTCAGTTGTCTTACTAGTTTTTGATTCTTTCATTTTTGGGTTAAATGTGTTAAAAACATGACATTAACTGCAGTAGCTTATGGCACATACTCTGTTAATAAAAAGTTGTTTGTCATCAGACTTGAAGGTACAAATACAGGATGTGTATGTTGTACTGCCATCTATCTAATTAAAAAACAAATGCGGAACAGTAACAGGATCTAATCCCACTGAGTCACAATGAACTATTTGTGAATATATGTGAATTCAGTGTGTTCACTAGTCATGAAAACGAGAAACAAGGTTTCTATAATAAAGGTAGGGGATTAGAGAAACTGAATTCCTCCAGAAGAACACATATGCTGGTAACCAAGTTTCTAATTAGCTAGACAGAGAAAGTAAAAGCAGAGCAGCTGGATGAAACTAGAGATCATGATACAGAGCAATGCATCTTTGTTTTTAAAATAATCCTATCCAAGGTCTGGCTGAGGTAGCGTTTAGAAGTCAGCCTTGATGCTGAATATTTGACACTCAGACTCAAACACATTCATGCTGTTAGGGAAAGCTCTGCTCTGTCTAGTACCCACAACTTCTCTTTGCGATCTGGTTACTTATAGCAGCTTACTACAGAAAGCCAACAGCAAATCAGCTATTTAAGTGCATGTTAACAAAGCAGATGGTTTAGATTAGCAGATGGGTTGGGGTTCAATCTACCACCAGGGCCAGAACAGAGAAAAGCCTGATGACTGACCAAGAGGTCCTCAGAATGGATGGATATTTATCCTACACAGCTGTCAGGCTTCATTTGACCATACAACCCCATCTTCTGCTTATTACAGTATGTTCTACTAATGTGTAGTATGGTAAATACATTGTGAAATGAATGCCTCTGCTAACTCAAACAGGAAATGTTGATAATCAAAGTATCTCTGAAATCATACCTGTTGATATTGAATGATACTGAATTCAGGATGTGAACCCACATCTGGTGGCAAAGTCCTGTGTTTTGTATGCTTTCCACCAACCTCCCTGCAACTGTAAAATGAATTTTACAACACAAATTAGCCATATATTAACATATATTTATATTTGATGTCAGGAATAGTATATATTTTACTGACATTTTAGATTTCTTTCCAGTGAGCTATTGAGTATATAGTGACTTTGCTGTTGTGAACATCACTGTCACGGCTTTAGAAACACTATTTACTTGTATTTAAAATATGAATCAATTCTAACCCCATTCTGAATTGATTCATTTTTATAAAATTATAAATAAAATAAAAAAATCTTTTGTAATGAACCAGTAACAATATGAGCTGGACCTAATGATGCCCATCTCTACAGCTGGTGAGCTGGCTTCACCTTGACTGTAGGAGGATGAGAAAATCACTGTTCAAGTCTCTTCACTGCTAGCCTTGTTCAACCTATGTTATTTTGTAATTATTATTTTTTTATGCAGAACTGTGGGATCACTCAGAAAAATGTGAAATACTTCAAGTGCAACATAAATTATTCATGTAGATTTTAGTAAAACTTATTCATGTAGATTTTAGTAAAACTTTTAACACTAGTAAAACAGCACATTGTTATTTCTGTAAATTGTCTATTTAGGATCAAAACGTTTATCAATAATACAGTTAAGGAAAAAACAGGAATGTGTTGAATGAATGTGTTTAAGTGGTGCTCCTAAAAATTTCTAGCAAATGGTGCTACTAGTGGAAAAAGTTAGTCTGGAGCCCTGCTTTCATCTCTTCCAGACTTGACTATTGCAATGCACTTGATTCTGGTATCCACAGACTATACAATAAATAGAAAACATGTTTGTGATCCACCCCACTAACCCAACTTGTTGAAACTAACAGATGATTATCTGTTCACAGTACACTGAAGCCACAGGTATGGTTGAACCTTGCATGCAAGCGAGATAAGTCTGATGTGGAGGTGTATGCGCTGTTATCAGTGGTATGAGATTGGACTGATATCTCTGGGCGATGCTGGGTGCTACTGTTTGTCTAGCAGGAGTGGTGCTGGACAGGGAGCGAAACCAGATGAGTAAGAAGCCAGGGGGAAATCTGAACCTATAAGGGAAACATAGGAAAAGCATAGATGGAAGAAAACATTTGTGATGTTGTGGAGAAAATGAGTCATCATTCAGCTTATATCATCAAATATCAAATATCAAAATCATTGGATTTTAAATGGTCTTTTGAGCATTTCTTAAATGAGATATGGATCCACATATAATTATAAATTATTAGGGCTTTTTTATCTTTTTATATTTAAAGGTATAATCTCATGACATATTTTATCTAAGTTGTGCAGTGCTGTAGTTATGCATAATTGTATTGTATTACTTACACTTCTGTCTATTTGTTCACTGTTCTCCACAGTTATATGCTACATTCAGGATTGGAGCTGAGCCATGGGCCTTAGATAAATAAAATTGATTATTATTCATCCAATTATTTTTTTAAGACACTATTGAATGCCAAAATGTATTTAATATTATAAAAGTAAAAAATTCTGGAGGTGAAACTCCTTTATTTGTGACTACTTTCTGCCAAATTGGACCTGAGCCACGTGTAGTCTGTAATAGACAAGCTAATGAGCATGCTCCTCTAACATGTATGTGGACTAGCACACATATAGTAACAGTATAGTACATAACTGGCCTTATTGGATGTGTTGGCTTGCAATTACAACATCATTAAGCTTCCATTTACAAATTCTTTAAGGCTGAATGGTGAGACTCTTTGTTGTAAAACAGTTTAACACTTTTACAGTATTTCTACAACAATGTAGAATTTCAGTGTCCACAAATGCAGCTGTCACAGAACCCAGGTATTTTCCTGAACTACATGAATGTCCCAGATATTTTATTTTGAAAAATGACAAACAAATCAAAAGGATTTTTTTTTTTTTTTTTTTTTTTTTTTTTTTTAAAGATGGAGGACAACAATGCTAACATGGGGAGTAAGAGAGATGAGGAGGGTGAACATCACACAGCATCTGTTTTGACCTCTGGACCTTTGGAAAAGCTTTACAAAAAAAATGGTTGTGCTGACAATAGCTAGCAGTGGCAATGGCTAGTCTGGGATACATTTGAATTGGTTCATGTGGTGTTGTTGTCCCGGGCTGAACGTTACATGTTTTTTCCAACCCTTAAATTTGAAACATTGTGAAGTGTTTGTATTGAAATCTAATGTTAACAAGTACAAAGCAGTTTGAAAACACTCAGGGTTCACGTATGTGTAGGCCTCATTGGCTGTAGAATTTTAAGGTACCGCCAGAACTGCAGGGACATATTTTCATTAGATTCACCTTCTTTCTTAGGTCTTTAGTGGCCAGTGTTTGCACAGCAATATTTATGGAGTCATTTTCTTCCAGTGCCAGTTCATAAGAAATTTTTTAATACATTTAAAAATACATTTTTGTTGTTCTATGTTGTTTTATACATTTGTTTGGGACTATGTTTGATTCTTTATCTTGTGTCAATACATCATTGTTGAATCTTCATCACTGAGACTTTTTCCCTGATTACTTAACTGTGTGTTATCAATAATAGATGAGTCAGTTAACTGAGGAAGACACTTCTTTAATGATGACAAAAAATAACACATAACACTCTCAGCACCTAACATAAGATACAGTAACAGTACCGGACAGTATCTATTCATTTTCATCTGAAAACTCAAATTATCTTGGAGTTAACACAGTGGGGATGCTGGCAGTACTTTTGGCTCTGCAGGTTTGTTGAGGAAAATTAACCAGGATGACAACGGTTCAGAAAATATATACATATACACTGACGTGCAACTGAATCACGAAAAACGCCCACAGTGAGTAATCTGCTCTGGTTCGGTTTCAGTTCTCAAGAGCCTGACATCCTTAAACTCCTGTGGATACCTAGGATTGATAACTGGTCCACACTCCGGAGGTCAGGATGGCGGCAGTGTACCTATCACGCTCGTTGCCAGCGCCCGTAAAAAAACAGAGAAGAAGAAGAAGAAGCGGAAGTGATCGAAGCCTTTGTTCCGGGCAGCATCGTGTTAGCAGTACGGACGTTTTGCTGCGAAAATCAAAAGTTGGTAACGTCTGTTCTCGGCATCGACATGGTGAAATTATCAGCGGAGCTAATTGAGCAGGCTGCTCAGTATACGAACCCCGTGAGAGACAGAGAGTTGGATTTACGAGGTTTGTAATTTATTCACGACTGCGTAGCTGGATGTGTTAAGTTAGCTTGTTGAGGCTACATGCCGACAGGCCTCGCGCCGCGCTCATTCAAAACCTGTACACATCAGGTTTTGTACTTCATGATATGAACAGAAAGATGACATAAATATAATTTTTCCCGGTAGTCTCCAATCCGTGTCTAATCTAAAATATGTGGCTACTTCATGAATATTCAGATTTTTTTATCGGGGTTACTACTAATTATCGTCCTGTATACTTTCCCATGCACATATATGCATATGCATCTTTTTTTCCACTGAAACCATGAATACTATTATACTAGACTGTAGTCATACCCACAAGGCACAGTGGTCTAGTGTATAAGAAATACTGAAAGCATCTGTCAGTGATTTTTACCCTGTTTCATACTGATATCTGCAGACAGTTCTTCCTCAGTGTTTTTTTCCCCCCATTGTCACAGGTTATAAAATCCCAGTACTTGAAAATCTTGGAGCCACTCTGGACCAGTTTGACACTATTGACTTCTCTGATAATGAAGTGAGAAAACTGGATGGCTTCCCTCTGCTTAAAAGATTAAAAACATTGCTACTGAACAACAACAGGATTTGGTAAGTTGCAGCTGCAGCACCTTCCAGTCACGTGAATGGCAAAGAAATTTAATATGATGTTCATATTAATGTAGAAAACCATGTTGATGTTGTGTTGATGTTATAATTCACATTTAAATGGTTTATAAAGCTTAGGTATGATTGGCCTGTTACAGAAGCCTCATAGTGCCATTTGAGAATGGTGCACATAACAAGGTCACTGTAAATGACAGAAGCTGAATTAGAATTACCTTGTGACTGTTTTCCTGGTTGTGAAATCAATTTTTAAACATCATAGCTAATCCCTGTCTTTTAAATGATCAAACATCAATTGGTGAAGCCTATTGCTCCACCTGTGTGGGCTGATCTGCTCTCACTGCAGGCCTGATTGAGTCTCATCAAGAAATACAGATACTTGTGGATGTGGATGATGTTAGACTGTCTTGAAGTGCTGCCTTTATTTAAATGAGTCACAGTATGTGGCTGAATGCTTCTGACCTTATGAAATCTTTTCTGCAGTCGCATAGGTGAGAATCTGGAGCACTGTCTGCCGAGTCTGACAGAACTTGTTCTCACAAACAACAACATTCAGGAGCTGGTGAGTACATTTCAGTAGCAGTGAATGCAACAGAACCATCACTGAAACTGTGAATACAGTTTACTGATTTACCCTGAAATACCAATAACGATGGCGATTCCTCAGCAGTCTGATACCCTTCTTTTATTTGTTGGGCAAAATGGTGCAAGTGGTAATGGCCCATCAAACACTTTGGAAACCACTGCCTCTTTGTTTTATGATACTGTGTTTTTCAGAGTGTTTTTTCTTTTCATATGCAGGGGGACTTGGACCCACTGGCCACTGTGAAGTCATTGACTCTTCTCAGGTAGGAATGATCAATATTCAGAGATACAGTAAACTGGTTATTGAATTGTCTTGTGCTATACTTAATTGTGATCATATGCTTCTGAAATTTCAGCCTCTTAAGGAATCCAGTGACAAACAAGAAGCATTACAGGCTCTACGTCATCAACAAAATCCCACAGATCCGTGTGCTTGACTTCCAGAAGGTAAAACTAAAGGTAAGAACAAGTGAGCAGGTATGTTGTATACTAATTTTTCGAAGTCTCAATTAAATGTGAAGTAACATGAGATGCAAGTTTGCTGACCAGTCCTCATTGACTCTGTACAGTATTTTAAGGCCTGGAGTCTACACAATAGAGTGGCTAATTAACCTTAAAACGTTTAACTGGTAACTAACAACGTGTTTAACTCTGAAGTTAACCACCTGTAGAACATCCAAAGGAGTTGTGGTAAATTGTGCATTTTCCTGCCTGGCCTTTACCTCCCCTCCTTGGATGAAGGCTCAGTCTGTAATTAATGAGGGTTTTCACTTTAACTGTGTGATATCATCATAGGAACGCCAGGAGGCGGAGAAAATGTTCAAAGGCAAACGAGGTGCTCAACTTGCAAAGGATATTGCCAAGCGAACGAAAACGTAAGATTAAAAGTCCATGTCAGACAGCAGCTCCTCAGAATCACTGGATCTTGCCTGATGAAGCAGGTTAAATCATATAACAGATAAACCGTCACCACCCATCATATACAGTATGTTCCTGTACAAAATTTCAAAACATACAGTTCAGACTATAAGTATTTGGATAGTTACAGTTTTTGTTCTTCAATTTAAAATAACTGAACTGCTTGGTAAATCAAGACTGTTCTTTCAAAAACAACAACCATAATGCTGGTGCCAGTTTTTACACGATGCAGCAGCATGATGACAAACCTCCAGCAAGCCACAGTTTTCTGCAACTTCAAGAAAACAGTTACAGCTAAAGGTGGCAACACAACTAGTTGTTGCACCATCTGAAGCAAAACCACAGATGAAACTCATAAGTCACATGAGGCCCTGCGTTTAGCCACTTTTTTAAATCATCCTGAATATCGTTACTGCAAATTTCCATGAAATGTTGTGATGTTATTTTAAGGCTATTACCTGGTGAACCTCAAAAACAGAAAGGCCAGGTTGCAGAGTTCCGACGAAACAAAAATCACACTCTAGCAAAACAATGCGAAGAGGAAAGTGCATAGCGTACCGGCTCTTAAGTTGTGCTTGTGAGCTCAGCTTCAGCCAAATGCATCAGAACTCATCGGACAACATATTATCATTCAGCAGGACATTGAGTCATTGACTGATGATAAATACGATGATCTGTCTGGTTACTTCTCAGCCTTTCAGCTTTGGCCATGCAGGTCTTTAAATTTTAATGAAAATCCACTCAAATCTTCTGTTATTCTGAAGAACAAATGTGTAACTGTCTAAATACTTCCAGCCTAATCATATTTCCAAATGATTCTGGACTGTTTCATAATAAATAATCTGAATAAGCCATAACTGCTTGAATCTGAATCCATTACTATTCACCACAGTGTTGCTCAGGACTGCTGTCTCTGGACGATGTATCAGTTTATTTGACTCAAGAAAAGACACTACACATGATTGACTACACTGGTCGAGAGGTCAGAGAAGCCGTGTTTGTCCATGTCCTCTAAATGAGGTGTTTTCCTTTTCAGATTCACTCCTGGAGTGGCGGCACAGCTTGAGAAGAGGAGGACAGGGCCATCTCAAGCCGACGTTGAAGCCGTCAAGGTTCAGTTATTGGTTTTAAAAATGTTGGCTGTTTAGTTTTCAGGGGGTTTAGATTACGAGAACTGGGTTTTCATTTCCATCCCATCGTCTTAATGTGACGTGGGTGGATGTTTGTCATTAAAGAAAAAGAGCTTTGAAGCTTGACATGAAATAGATATCAAATTAACAAAATAATTGTCACATAACCACAGTGGAGATGAAGAATCACTGATGTACTCAGTCACTTGGATGAAGATTCAGGTTCCGTGCGGTGAATTTGCAGAACATAAAGCGCTGAATTGTATTTGTGAGACTGTTTTATCTGTGGTTTGACTAGTAGTGTTTGTGTTTCAGAATGCCATTGCCAATGCTTCATCATTGGCAGAGGTGGAGAGGTTGAAAGGGATGCTGCAGGCCGGTCAGATCCCAGGCCGGGATGTCAGACAAGGTCAGTACTGACTAAATAACTAATGCTGCAGAATCTGGTGGATGCTTTAGGCTGATGCACCATTTTGGCCAGGATTCCTTATGTAGTATTAATTAGAAGTGACAGAAATGCACACTGAGCAGGGTTTTCCATAAGCAGCAGCTGTCAAACATTACAACATTTTCAGCCGACCACTTTCTCACTGTTCCAAGTCATGTCATCGACTCTTTTTATAACATTGTAACTATATTCTTAAACCAGATGAAGGATTTTTGTTATTGGATGTCTGGATTTTAAATAATCAGAGAAACAAGCTGAGCCCCCCTCGACGTCTTGTGTCCCCAAGTGAGAAACATTGATTTTTAAAGTGAAACTGTTTTATTCAGTGCTTTTACTGATTTTAATTATGTGGGCAGTTTGTTTTGGAGAGGAGACTTCTGGGGATAATTCAGCTCCCAGTAAAAACCTCCTCATTGCTGAACACTGAAGGAATCTGTTGTTTGACAGTGCAATCAACTGGACTTCTGTGACAGAGCTGGGCATTGTATTCACTTGTGGAAAACCTTTGCTTCTGAGTAATGTTTGCTAAAAATGACACTGTCTTGTTGTGGAAAGGTACTGGGCCTGATTAGGGCGGTTAGAAAATACTGAGAAATGGACAAAAAAAAATATGGGACAACTCCAGCCTCACAGAATATATTCATATATCTATTTGTAAAAGGTCAAGCTGGTATGGTGGAGGAGGAAGAAGAGGACGACACTGAACAGATGGACGCACATATGAGTGGAAGTGTGGAGATGACTGAGGGAGATCAGGAGGAGGGTGATGAAGATATGGATGAAGAGCCACATGTTAATGGCTCCTGAGTGCCCTGACTCTTTTTTTTGTTTGTTTGTTTTTTCCAATGCTGTAGATTTCTTGTGTTGATACATTTACCACAGCTGTTTTTTTGTTTTTGTTTTTTTTGTAAAATGACAAACATTAAACAGATTTTTAATACTTCTGTGAGTGGGACCACTTTCTTTAAACAGTCAGCTGAATGGTGTCTACCTATATGGTCTGTAAATGCCTTAGTTTTTTTTTTTTTTAATCACTAGAATGGGTCCCAAATTCAAGCCAATGGCGTCATTCTGTTGCTGATAGGTAAATGCACAGCTTTCATGTCAACATTTTGTGGGGCAGGCTTTCTGTATTTGTACAGTTGCACATTTTTGTACTTAAGGGTCTGTTTGAAATAAAATAATTGATACTACATTGAAGCTCAGCTTTGAGTATGTTTGTTAACCTTGAAAGAACAGTGTGTAAGATCTACCCTTCAACACAGTGCCCAAACACAAAGCCTTGCCTAAACCATACTGAGTATTTCCAGTAAGAGAGAACATGTCCCACATGGACTATCTAGTTATGTGCTACATGTGTGAAATGGCTGCTCTTTGTATGTGAAAAGGCTTCATTCTGTTCTGTGTGCTGTGGACAATAAGTCTGGGATGGAGTCTGCGTTAAGCTCTGTTCTCAGTTTCTTATAGTCTTAGTCATTAATCTTACATTTTAAAAAATAGTGCAATTTAGAACTGCAAGGGACACTGAGAGATGATGGGGAATTACCTGAGAGAATTAGAGGTGCAGGAATCAATATTAAAGGATTTACTGAGCATTGGGTGAGAGAGCACAGGTTATGGTCGTGGTAGAATTCAGTTTTTTGTAGGATAAACGGGAATAGAATGCAATGGTGGCTGACATGGACTGACATTTTATAACAGGACTAACTGAACCACACTCCGGAGCAGAAGGTGGCGGTAGGGCACCAATGACCTGGATAACAACTACCGCAAAACAACAAGAGGAAGAGGTAGAACGGTGGTGATGATGATGTTGTCAGTCAGCAGAAGGCCAACACGTCACATTCTATTCTGCTTTCCATTCTATCAAAGATGGCTGACGTAGGAAGCAGTCCTCACCACGACAAGTAACAAATAAAAGAGTGGATAACGTTTGTTGCTTATTCACGGGAGCTCTAAATACACGGCGTTTAAAACCGTCTGAAATGGATGATGTGGAGATCACAGACGTCAATGAAGGCGGCATTCAGGTGGAGAAACACCCCCCAAAAAATCGGGATCTGACTTCCCTGAGCATACTTGGTAACTTCACATTATGACGTGTTTGCTGTTGGATCAACGTAATGTCTGATTGAGCGAAACGATTTTAGTTACGATAAACGATAGTATGCTGGCAGTTAGCACGAGTCGTTTGAAAAACACCACTCGCTGGATATACTAGTTGATTTACTAGCCTGACATATCGGAACTCCTATGTATCTTGTCTTCCTGTGTGTAGCTATATCTATTAAAACAAAAATAATTTGAAATTAAATCTAATAGCTAAGTTTTAGTGACGTGTGCTTCTACCTAATTCACTTCTCTTTCCATCAATACTCTATTTATTAACTCAATCTGCTGGGGATTTTCTTTTTACCTGTCTCCTGTGTCTTCATAGCTGGTTACAATGTAAATAACACCACCAATGTTCCATTCTTCGAATTTTTACATAATCTAAGCAGTTTATCCAGCAGTTTATAAGGAAAGAAAGAGAATATGGAGAAATATATTAATTCATTTAAAGAGAAAGAGCTAGAAACTTTCCATAACTTAATAAATGCGTTCTAGAGTTATTTTTATAGTCTCTCATATTTTAAGTAATATTTTTCTGTCACCCCCATTTCTTTTTGTTATTGTAATCTTTGTTATTAATCTCTAAAATGTCTATCTATATCTCGCATATGTCAAAACTGTTTTACAACAAGGAACATGATGTGTTTTCTCCTGCCACCTGCAGCAGGAGAGCTGCTGTCCCAGTATGGCTGGTACCTTCTGGCTGTGACCGTGCTGGTTTACTTGCTCATCCAGCACCTGAAGAAGAGGAGATCCAGCCAGAGCTGCCAGAGTTCAGCCCCACAGACACCACAAGGTGAACACCAGCATTTACCAAACTGCAAAGTTACCAAGACAAAGGCCACATTAGGAATAGATTCAAACAGAACTTGTAACACTACACAGTGTTGTTGTTCACAGTCTGCTTTATTATAGTTCAAGAAAAGCTACATGATTTCATCAGGTGACAAATTGAAGGAAAAACTTGGCTCAAGGCTTATTTAGACATTTAAAGTTGGGCTTTACTTTCACTTTATTCACCATGTTATGCATTATTTACAGAATCTAAAGAAGGTTCTAAGGATCTCTTACAAGGTTCTAGTGGTTATTGAGGAGAATCTCAGGATCGTTTAGGATGTTTCAGTGGTCGATAGGAAGGTTCCAGAAGTCCTGTAGGTTGTTTGGAAGGTTTAAGTGGTCACTGAAAAGGTTATAAGGATGGTTTTAGGCAGTTGTAGTAGTCATTAAGAAATGTCAATAGTCCTTTAGGAGGCTATGAGAGGTTGTAGTGGTGAGTAAGGGGGTTGTAGGTGTCCTTTAGAATTTTCCAGCCGTCTTTTGGAAGTTCCAGTGGTCATTGAAAATGCTCTATGTGAAGGTTTGGAAGTTTTATTGCTAAATGACATGGTCTTAGAGGTCCACTAGAAACTAAAGGGGAATGTTAGGAGTTGGTCCCACACCAACCAACACCCTAGGGGTTTTGGAAGTTTTAGCCATCAATGAGATGGTTGTAGAAGTCCTTCAGAATGTTTGAAGATTCTTCAGTGTTTTAGTGGTCCATTAAGGTCCCAGAAGTCCTTCAGAGGATTTCTGCAGAAAGTATGGCAAACTGAAGAACCGTAAGAGGAGCTTCAAGGAACCTCATAAACTATCCTTAGATCATCAGAGAACTGATGTGTTAAAAAGGGTTCCTCAAGGCTCCCAAAAGGGTTCCGCCAGTATGGCAAACTGAGGACCCCTAAAAGGAGCCTTGAGTATCCTTTAATTTTAATAGTGTGGTTGGCCCTTGGGATGTTCTGATCGCCATTAAGAAGGCAGTGTCTTTTTGAGGTTGTGGTCCTTTACAAGGTCTTAGCTGTCCTTCAGGATGTTTCCAGTGGCCCTTAAGGGGATCTTGGGGGTCCCCTAGGTGATTAAACACCTGTGGGGGATTTTGATTAATCATCAAACATGTTGATGAATTTTGTCTGTTAGTTATCAGCAAAGAGTTTGAGCATTGTGATTTGGTGCATATTACAGAGGGCTAAATGTAATGATTTTGATGTATTTATTTTTTGTGAAGATGCAGCATTGGTGGCAAAAAGACAAGAGGCCATGGAAGCAGCTCGGAGAAAGATGCAGGAGCAGCTTGATGCCAGCGCAGCCATCTACAAAGAGAAACAGAAACAGAAACAGCAACAGAAACAGGTACAGAGGTGAACTAGATGTGATTGAAAGAAAGATGATGATTGAAATTATTAAATTTAAATTCATTCTTTTTACCTCTCTTTACCTCAAAGTGTTAACAAAACCATGCATCACTGACAGGGGTGTAATGAGTTAGCCCAGGTTTCAGTCTGATACAGGAATCATGGTTCAGTACATTCAGTAAATAAACTCAGCACTGTCTCAAGAGTTTGTCTAAGTAATATTGGGATCCCAAAAGTAAGCCTGGAAAATATTTTTGATAAAAAGTTTTTAACTCTCATAGTAGTTTATCATAGAAGTTATATTTGGCCATTAATATCTTGAAAAGTATTATTCCTTCCTCAAACTTTGTAAGATGGAAGACAAACATGTTTTCAGTTTGTCTGAACTAAACCTGTGCTGCATGCATATTCATTTTCTATATGGCTCTAGATTTGAGGGCCAGTTGAACGCTGCGAAACAGGTCATGGTCGGATATTGTTATTCATCACTAGTGTTTTCTTTTATAGTAGATCACACAACTGTTGTTACTTACACACAGGCCTGTTCACTGGTTGAGTATAAAACAGGGATTGATGTAAGGTTGTTAAGGCTGTTAATGAAGGCTGTAGTATCTGATTAATGCGTCTAACTGCAGATGAACCAAGAGGCCAGCTCATCAACAACAATGCTGAAACCAAAGACGGACAAGAAACCACTTCGCAGTACTGGTATGTATTTCTCAGAACAAGAACTCAACCTTCAGTTCCTGCTCACCTTTAAATATGTAGCCAGGGAAGAGGTCAATGAATTATTAGGTCTTGCTTTTTTTAAATATGATTTTCATTTTTAAATTTATCTGACATCCCCTGTCATCTACACAATGTACCAGGATATTTTAGTTTATTTGAAAGGGACCATGTACAATATTAGACAGAAATGTTGCTGTTTGATGTTTTTTTTTGTTTGTTTGTTTTTTAAACCAGCGTTAGTATAAAGCTAACTATCATCTGCAGTCCTTTAGCAGGTGACAGTGAAAACATATAGTTAGTGACAGACACTAAACCACACAAAATAGACAATACAGTAACATGTGTATGTTAGACAAATTTACTGGGTTTTCCTCTTTTAACAGGCCTACTGTTCTGTTTCCTCTTGCCTCTATTTTACCATTTTTGATTAGTGTTAAACTTAAAAACTTTAAAACTAGGTCACCAGTGTGTTAGATGTGCATTTATTTTCAAAAGTGGAGGGAAGAACTGGAAGAAACTGAGAAAAACAAATTTTCCTATTTCTATCAACAATCTACACCTGGAAATCTAGAGCAGAATCTACATTTGTATGCAGTATGCAGCCATATTTTAGCTTTCATAATGTTTTAATTATTTGTTCTCAGAATGAAATATGCTACATCCTGTACACCTGTGTGTTTTTCAGACTACAGTCCTCTGTCTGGACAGGGAGGAGGAACCTGTTCTTGGAGACCTGGCAGGAGAGGGCCGTCATCTGGTGGATGAGGTTAAAGGTCAGAGACATTGGTCTGTCTGACCTTTGAGCTCTGACATCTTGATGTTTGCACCGACTGACTGAAGCAAGTTGACAATACCACAAAGTCCACATTTAATTTTTTTTTTTTTTTTACTTGTCCCACACTTCTAATGAGTATATACCTGCCATCCTGTTCAGTTTTCTCTACTGTTATTTCCTCTCTGCTGCATTGTTAAGCATCAAACACAATATGATCATCTTGAATCACACCTTTAAGGGGTAAAACAGTTGTGGAATTGAAAGCTTGTTATGAAGCCATTCCTGTCAAATGGTGTGTAACCACCAGGTTTGGCTGATGAACTTCACAGTCTGTGTTATTTTAATATGTTCATCAATTTTTACCACCTTTAGAGCTTATATCGCTAGCTGGTGCACAATGGCTAATTATAAGATTTAGTATATATTCTGGTTATAAAGTTACAAACATTTGATCTATCTAAATGTAAGCAGAGTATGTTGACAGTTTTATGCAATAAAAATATGGTCACCAGGAGTTTGAATTTGTCCACATGGGAAATTGCAGGCACCTGAGGGTGGTGTGAATGTGCAACACGCTGGGTGTGGCTTTGTAAGCTTTAGTCAAACCAGGAACCAAGATCTGAGGACAAATAACATGATCAAGCACAAACGCAACACAAAATAAAACTAAGAGTCAGATACAAACGTCAACAAAGCTGGATCACCAACTGTGCAAAGCTGGCAACTGCATCATAAAACATTTGAAAAACTGATGAAAAAAAGTTAAAACTTAGTTAGAAACATTGATTTTAACATTCATGCTTACAAGCTAGCAGTTTTAGTTTTCACTGCTTTTTTTGGCAATGCTGCATTGCATTTGTTTTAAGTGCATTACCACCACCAAGAAGCATGTGAATACAAAAAGCAAGGACCCATGTTTAAGAATATGCTCCATTACGCCACTAGTGGTCAAATATTCCACAGGATAACTTTACGTAACTGAAAACTTGTTTCTGAAGCAGGCCATTGTTACCTAATCCTGGTACCTGTGCCATATAGAGGGGCTAGAATTAGAAAAGAAAATCTAGTTTTAAGATCAAGGCAAAAACCCCAATTTGTCCCTCTAACTTCAGTTTATGTTCCCATTCATTCCAGTGGGGAGGTGCAGTCTGTTCTAGTTCAGAGTTGGTATGAAGAACTTTAAAGCCAATGTGTCCTGTGATCTGGTTGCTGTTGCTGAACTCAACTAAGAATGTTTAATATCCTGACAAACAAAGATGGCAAGACCTTATGAATGAAGACACAGACGTTATCGACAGCTCAATTCAATTTGATTTTATTTCTGTAACACCAAATCATAACATACATCGTCTCAAGGCACTTTACAAATCAGGGTCAAGACCTTTGTGATATTACAGAGAGAAACCCAACAGTTCCCACCATGAGCAAGAGACAGTGTAGAGGAAAAGAAACCTCAGACAGAACTAGACTCAGAGTGTGCAGCTGTCTGCCTCGATTGGTTGGATTGAAAGGAGAGAAAATGTTAAGTCTAATTTTAAATGCAGAGAAGGTGTTTCTGCCTCCCAAACCAAAACTGGCAACTGGTTCCACAGGAGAGGAGCTGGACATCTGAGGGCTCTGCCCCCCATTCTACTCCTGGAAACTCAAGGAAGTAAACCTGCCTTTTGGAATTGAAGTGATCTGCTGGGATAATAGAGTATTATGGTAATTGCTTTTGGACAACAATGGCTACAATCCCATCTCTGAGCTCTGCAGATAGTTCCTTCTTCCTCATGACTTGGTTTTTGGTCTGATATGAATTATCAGCTGTGAGCCCTTTATATAGACAGGTATCAATTCACAGGTGGACTCCAGTCAAAGTATAGACACATCTTAAAGATGATCCAGAGAAATGGGAGGAACCTGAGCTAAGGGGTCTGAATACTTACATCAATCCAATATTTCAGTTTTTCCCTTTTAAGTAACTTTAGAAACATTTCTAAAATCTCACTTTTTGATCATGTGGTGTTGAGTGTAGACTGATCAGGGAAATGCTCTGTATATTTATCCTGATTCTCTTCAAAGTGTAACCCACAATTTGTCATGGTTGGTTGCTCCATAACAGTACAGGTGATGGTGATAATTCACCTGCTCTGAGAGTCCCGGGTGCTTTGTAGTCTTTGCGGTCTCTGCATTTTGCGATCCTCTCATATACCCTTCATCTCCTCTGGATTTACTTTGAACATGTCTTGAATGTACCTGACAATTTGTGAGGAGTCTCCTCCCAGAACTTCCGCTTGGGTTGTTTTGAGGTGCTGTAAAGGTTTAAACGTTTTAAAGTTTCCATCTTGATCTCTTTGATTCACATTCAGGTTAAAAAAGGAACTTTGTGACATTTCAACCTAATAATGATGATAGTTTATATAGCCCCTTTCAAAACAACTGTTACAAAGTGTTTCACAGGGAAGGACAAATAAAAGAAAAATATATAATAAATATACAATAAATAAAATAAAATCTGTTAAATCAAGGCAACAAATAAGATGACACTTAAAAAAGTTAAAAGTCATGGTAGAATAAAGGATACAAGTAACACATAAAAGTTACAATTAACATGTTACAAGTTACAGATAAAATAATAGTAATTAATTATAGTAATAATTGTGCAAAAGCCATTCAGTAAAATTTGATTTTTAGAGATAATTTAAAAGCAAATTGTGATTTATTTATTTATTTATTTTTTTAGTTTGAAGTAATAATCTAAATTGGTAATCCAACCTTGATTGGCCTCAGTGCATTTTTCAGTATTAATGTGTGCTACACATCAACAAGAAACACAGAAATTAAAAGAAAACAATACGTTTTAATTAATATGTCAATTAGAAAAAAACTAGAAAGAATTACATCACTTCATAAAATGGCATTTCTGCTGTTGTCTCATTTAAGATCATTGTGTTAGATACTAATAAATAAATAAATAGCTAAAAAAAGATATCATATGTGTAAAATGGCGTCCCTTTTAAACTTGAATTCAGATTTACACAGATTTACAGTATAAACAGTGTTTAGGATTGAGCACACATACATAATATAATAGTTTTGTGGTTATAATCAAACAATAACACAAACCACGTGGGGGAGCTCGAGACTAGAGAGCTGACTACAAGACGTGCTGCATTTGCGGAAGTTGTACTTTGAAGTACTTTGTTGTGGCGTAATCTGTAATGTAGCACAGAAGTTCTTACAAGTTAACAGGCAAATAAAAAAATAAATAAACAAATAACACTTTATATAAAAAAGCAAACCACACGTGTTTGAATTACATTTCATCTTTACATGTTCATATTTCACATACATTTCTTAGCTGATTGGATATGTTTCTAATGTTAATGTTTTGCAGGTTTTTCTTTTTTTTTTTTTTAAATTGGTCTGAACTTTATTTTCTTTGATTTCTGCTGTCAAGTTAAGCTCTCAGGGACTACTTTTAACCATAATAAATTCCGGTGTTATAATAGTAATTCAATCCATTATGATAATGTGGTATAAAAATTATGATTATGAGAATCAGCTTTATTGGCAAAGGAACTTGACTCCGGTTTTAGATTTACTTGGTTATTATAGAAGCTTTAACAATTGTCACAGGGCAACCCCAACTACAGCCATCCTCATGTTGCAGATGAATCCAGCGGCTGCTGTGCAAAGGAATTTTCTCACGTCACATGAACGCCACACCAGCCAGCCAGTCACAGCGCTTCTACGGCAACACCCGCTGGGTCAAAAATCAGCGTTAAACCGTTCGCGAACAGCAGTATCTCGACAGTCTGACATCCTTCCAATGGCGAGATAATGGCGAACATGGGGCCGCTGATCGAGGCATTGAAAAGAGGCGCTGCGTTCGTCGATTGGCGTTGAAGTTTTCTGCCGATCGATGATCGATAGCGACGGGACGGTTTGATGATCGGAGGGAAAAGCGGCGGAGAAGAGTTCAGGTGGCGGCTTCAAGGAGACTGCTGTGATGCTACGTAGGCAACTGGAAGAAAAGGGCTTTTCTACCATGAGAGAGTGTGTGTGAGCCCGGTTTTCTGGAGACACGGGACCTCTACAGATTTGTTGTTTTTAAGTCTCCTTTTTAATTTAATTATTGGTTTTGTTTCCCCGTCGTTTAAGGATATTGTGCGGACACATAGCCCGAGCTGGTGAAGTTTTAGGGAATGGCAGGTCGAAGCCGAAGAGCATGGTTTAGTGTTCTGCTGGGACTGGTTGTCGGGTTCACCCTGGCTTCCAGACTCATTTTACCCAAGGCGAGCGAGTTGAAGAAAGCCGGACAGAAACGCAAAGCGAACCCCGCCGGCTGTGGCTTGAACGTGGGGCTCAGGAATGAGTACGGCGGAGTGTTATGGCCGTCGCAAGATAACGGTTCACCGGTAACGGAGAAACCTGGATCCAGGTCCAATAATTTCCTGTTCGTCGGTGTCATGACCGCACAGAAGTACCTGAACAGCCGAGCCGTGGCAGCGTACAGGTATGTGATGAATGCTGCTTTTTTACACACGACTTAACACCTTAACCTTAATTAATTAATTAACCCTTAAGCTTAAATTAAAGCAGTTAAATGTGGCTTGCACCATTAGCTTACTTGGATAAAAACAGTCATTAGTTAGCTAGCTAGCTAACAGCAGTTATCCCAGCTTTTGTTATTGACTGCTAACAGCCATTTTTTTATTTTATTTTATTTTTTTTTTATTTTTTTTATTTTTTTATTTTTTTTTTGGGGGGGGGGTAAATCATAAGGAAATATAAGAATATATACCTAATTAAATATGTACTGAATTGACCAGAACACCCCAGTGGTTTGTTAACTTCTCAAGTTGGGTTTTACCCATTTACTGTCATGCTATGTGCCTTAAAATTGCCATTAAAACCCCTTTATTTCCCCCTTAAAGTAGCTTTGTAAGCAGGTAAAATAATGTCATTCCAGTTTGTCTGGCAGTATCAGAAATATTGTGAATTTACATATGTTGAGACAGATGTTTTTTTTCCACTTACTTTTTAAACACAGCTCTTTGAACAGTATGAGTTTGTACCTACTGACCCACTGGCAGGTCAGTGGAGTTTAAGAGGTTAAGCCGGGCGACCTGAAGTGTCAGATCTGTTCACTGAACACGTCGCAGGTCTTCAGAACTTGAGACTGGTCATTGGTGACTCGGGCACTGATGATACATGTTCAAGCTCCAGAAATAAACAGTCTGTTCCTCAAATATAAATCCATCCCAGTCCATCAGCAGTAGATGCAGAGTTTTTCTTTTATTCCCAGCAGATTCAAATGCTCATTCTGGGTTTTATTGCAGGAAAAGAGGGAATTGCTCGGACAAGTATCACTGTCTTTTTGATAATCGTAAATGCAATTGACAACAGCAGTTGTCCATAATGTTTGATCACCACCACATCTGATGAATTATTGTGGCAGCAGTGCTGTGGCAGAATATATCCAGTCCACTGACAGAGGACTGCAGCTGCTGCTGTAGTTATTACTCTGGGGCCTGTGGAGAGGAGATGATGATGAATTTCTCCTGTGTTTAAAACTGGTTCACACCATACTGCACTGTAATATACACAGAGCCACTTGAGCATCCCATGTCTGTGTCTGTTTTGGGGCTGTTGCTATTTTTGTTGCTTTGTTGTCTGACCTTTTTGTGTGTCTGTGTGTCCATGTTTTACCAGGACCTGGGCTCAGACAATACCAGGTCATGTGGAGTTCTTCTCCAGCGAGGGCTCCGACACCTCCATACCCATCCCCATAGTGGCTTTGAGGAATGTGGATGACTCATACCCACCCCAGAAGAAGTCCTTCATGATGCTCAAGTACATGCATGACCATTACCTGGACAGGTACGAGTGGTTCATGAGGGCTGATGACGATGTGTACATCAAGAGCGAGAAGCTGGAGAGCTTCCTGCGCAGCCTCAACAGCAGCGAGGCCATCTTCCTCGGCCAGACGGGCATGGGGGCCCGCGATGAGCTGGGGAAACTGGCGCTAGAGCCCGGGGAGAACTTCTGTATGGGGGGGCCGGGGGTCATCATGAGCCGTGAGGTCCTCAGGAGGATGGTGCCCCACATCCGAGAATGTTTGCAGGAGATGTACACCACCCACGAAGATGTGGAGGTGGGCCGGTGTGTCAGGAGGTTCGCCGGGGTCCAGTGTGTCTGGTCCTACGAGGTAAGATGGTTTCACTTTGTTTCTGTTTTTTTTTGTTTTTTTTTTTTTTTTTTTTTTAGTTGGAAGCAATTAAGGTTCTTAGAACCATCAAAATTCACATTTTCTCCACCAGAGGATGAGACAGTGAATTACCATCAAAGCAAAATGTATTACTCCCTGTTTACAGCTTCATTCTGTGCTGCAGATTTAACAATGTTTGTAGCTAATGTGAACCGTTTAAAGCCATAACTGCCACTTCTTTGATGGCTAGCTACATGCTACAACTTATTGTCATTATTGTTTGGTCAGCACCCAGTGCTTATGGAAAGCTTTCTCCTTAGTGATCTTTGGACCTGTTTTTCCTTCATTTGAGACAGTTTGTGTTTTTTATGTGTTATTGATAATGATATATTATTAGAAAGATCATTATTCTCAAGCAAAGAAAAGGGATTGATTGTACCAGATGGAGCTGCTGCTGTCCCTTGTCATGTAGTCACAATGTACAGTCCTGTGCAAAAACCTTTAGATGTATATGTTTTTATCCATCACACAGTACCATCAGTAAAGTGTCTGATCAATCCCAAACTCTCTGGGTTGACCTTTGACCCTACTCATGGTTTACAGAATAGCATTCCTCTGGCTGTGAAACTGAGTCCTGCCTGCACTATTGCGTTATGTTTACACAACGAGGTTTTGTTTTGTTCAGTTAGCGATGTGCAGGTATGTTATTTTTCAAGTGGTCTGATTGTTTATACTTGGTTTAAGTGTGTATGCTGAGTGTTAGTCCCTTCTTCGGGCAGCTGAAATGGTTGCTCTGGTGCCAGCTGGATTTTATGGTATTCAGTCATTGTTGAGACTTGTGTGACTGTTGCCATTGTGTGGGAAAGTTATTAATGCAACTCCAATAACCAAACCAGCTTCGTCACTGGAGGAGAGTGTGTTTCTGTGTGTGCTCCAGTCAAGTGTTTACTCCAACAAACCTGTTCTCTGACATGTCTAGACTCAGCTGTTGCTGATATGACTGGTCCTTACATGAGTCAGAGCCCTCTAAAACTAATGCAAATTACACAGTAATTTGGAGGTTTGATGATGTGACTCTATGTGATGATAGATCTGATCTGTGAATGAATATATCATCTTGCTCTCATTTAACAGAACCACAAAATGTTGCGTGGATTCGTGACACTCGAGTTTTCCCAGAAAACAATTTTCAAGCTCTGCGTTTTTTGTTTCATGTGTCACAGACATGATCTGTTGACAGATTATTCAGCAATTTAACATTTCCTGAAGTTTCCTGTGTCTGAGTGTTTCAGTATAGAAGTGTGTCAGGTTTATTAAATGTATCAGAAAGTATAATTTGGTGTAAAGTCCTAGCGTGTGCCTGTAATAGACAACACATTTGCAGCACGTTGCCCTCCGCATCACATCAGTCATACAAAAAAAGAAGCTGACCTCCAGTCCATATTGTTTGTGTGTGTCATCATGGTATAATGTGGTTCATTGTAGCAGAAGCTACCACAGAGGTGTTCTTCAGTACTTTGGCAATATGTCACAGCGATAGTGTCACAACTGTACAAAAAAACAGCTATGAAACTTTCCAGGTGTATAGCTGAGATCAAAATGATGTTGGAAGATAGAGAGTAATAATGTAGTAATGTTGTAGCAACCCCAGACCCAGAAGAAATACATATGAATAATGAAATCAGATGCACAAACATTGGATTAACTTGCAGCATGTGCAGCATCCTGTAAGAAATGCACATACACAATGCACATGGCCTAATGTGCTGCCTTCTGAGATTTGTCGGTTGATTGTGCCTGTCAATCACAGTGAAGGTGCCTCTACCGCTTCTACTGCAACTGGCAGAAGGGAGAAATCTGTCTGTGGACCTAGGTGTAGCTCATCGTTTCACACAGGTGGAAAAATCTAAGCTATTCAGCTCCATTAACAGCCAGTTTAACCTGATAGTTCAGTTGTGGAGAATATCTGTGGAAGAAACATGAGAGCAGCAGCTTGATGAAAAGAGTTGTGTAGAAATGCAAAATGGGTTCTTTTGGTTCTGTCGCCATAGCTTGGGGTCTATCCCAGCATGCATTGGATCACAGGCATTTAGAGATTGGGTGCTGGACTGTCCGGCTTTATACACTTTCCAATAAGCAGTTAGGATGGTTGGATAGCTTTGGAAAACCCCTTCTAATACACCTGTCTGACCTACACCTTCATGTAGACGTGAGAAAGGAAGCTAAAGATTGAACTGCTCTCTCTAGCTCTCTTTGTTACACAGCTATTTGTGGCTCTTTTCATGTGTGTAATGTACCAACACTATGAATGCGTCTGTGGAGAAACTGTGAAAATGTGTCTTTATCTCCATTTTATCTCCATTTTAAATGATATCACATTTCCCTCTATGGCGACCTCTTTTGATGTCCAACACGGTCAGTTACACAGTCTGGCTGATCTGGCTGTGTCTCATAACACCAAAAATTCCCTCCAAGTGTTGTTTCTGCTCTAATCTGACTGGTCAAATCTGACGCATGTGAGAGAGGAAGCAGGGAGAGAAACACAAACGTAAATGATCTTTTAGTTTTTACTGTTTTTTCTTTGCTTTTCTTGGAGGGTGAGGGGCCCCATTTGCAGGGTGGCCTGCCCTATTAAGACAATGATAGCGGAAACACTGAATGTAACCTTGCTAGCAGTGCTGAGTAGCTGTGCTAGCATCTCTGACTTAGCATCCTTGCACCTCTTCTTGATGTGTGAGGTCATACATTGTGCCCTGTAGCAAACATGAGTCAAATACACAGCTCTACTAGCTGAATGTTATAGGAAACTACACACAGTTCATCTTTGTATGTTAGACAATCAATTACTCAATCCTCAATTAATTGTGAACATCCCTAGTCCGTAATGCATAACTTTCAGGAAGACTAAGATCTCTGTCGACATCTCATACATGTATTCAGTATTAAGACCTTTTTCATGTTTTGCGCACTTTATTGCGTTCTATATTTAATTGTTAAATGGTAAAATTGTCTTTTATGCCTGCCAATCTACACTCTGTAACCCATGAAAACATTAAAATTTTTGCTAATTGATTAAAAATAAAAAACAATCTTTCATTTCAAGTATTCAGAGCCTTTCAAGGGGGCAGCTGTAAAATCCAGGTGTGCAAATCTCTACAAAGCTTTGCACACCTGGATTTCAGCAACCTATTCTTCCTGACAGGTCCTCTCAAGCTCTCTCTCAAGTCTCTCCACAGATGTTCTGTGGGGTTTAGGTCGGGCCACTCAAGGACAGTGAGAGACTTGTCCTGAGGCACTCCAGTTTTTTCTTGGCTGCATGCCTCAGGTCATTGTGCTAAAAGGTGAGCCATTGCCCAGTCTCAGGTCTCGCACACAGAAAAGCATGAGAAAGCCTGTATCAGGGAGTGCACTGATATGATGAGTAGGACGGTGATCCATCAGTGCAGTCTCATTGTGGATTTCCCCTTTTTTTCCTCCTTTTTAAAATTTCTTTTTCAGTGTTTCAGAGGGTTTATATTTCTACATCAGTTGTGCTTGCTAATGCTAGACCAATGAACAGGAAGCAGCCACCCACACTCTGCGGCTCAACATGCTGTTATCTTTCTGACTGTTTCTCCCCCAGCCATGTCGCACACTCTTTGCTGTCACTCTCAGTAGAGTTGTGAACTGTGAGAAGCCACTGGTACTTGAAATATTTTCTCCTACTGTAGATTCTCAGTGCAATGTAATGTTTCTTTTCTCAATTTTACCCAATATAGTAACACAGGTTTGGATATATTAACAATACTAGTCAAGTCATGTATTATAGTAGCCATGAAGTACAGGGAACCTTATGTGTGAATGTTCCCACTTCACCTCAATAATTGTGAAATGGAAGAAGTGTGAAACCACCAGTATGAAGAACCCAATGGTGACTCCCACAGAGCTTCACAAGAACCTGGTTGCAAGGACAGCCATGGACATATGCCTGCTTGGAGTTCAACAGGCTGCAGATAAAGGTCTCTGAGAGCATTAAGAAAAGATTCTCAGGCCAAGCAGCTACGTTTGCTTTCCATTTCTTTAATTTCTCGCTACATATTGGCTGTTTTAACCCTCTTACACCGACATACAGACATTTATGTTTATAAAATTGTCATTTTTAACAGTATCATCAAGCATTACACATCCCAGAATCAGCACAACTTCAACTAATCATATCTGTCACTCAATAAGAACTATACACTGCAACAGGGGACATTAGCCCATAAAACATAAAAAAAAAAAAAAAATGAATGTTGAATTTTTGTCATTTCTTCAAAACAGCACTGTAAACCATGATATCAAAACAAAATCTCAACACAGTAGGTTGCACCTACTTCTTTAGATAATGCTAAAAGTGATTTGAAGCTTCTAGCCTCGTCTGTCTATGAGTTATTCCAGTGTCCATGGCCGGTTTTTTGGCCAAGAATTTTCATGTTTTCCTGCCTGTATATCCCTAAATATGTTCTGCATCATGGTAGTTACTGTCCAGAATCAGACACAGGGGCACCTGACATGTCTTGAATGGGGTATTTTAATGGGTACTCTCAACCATACATTGTATGTTAAACCAAGATGTGGATCCAATAGGAGCGTTTGTTTTAGAATCTTGACTTGTCGATATCATGGCAGATGAGAATTGATTGATATAGTAATAGTTTCTAGTGCAACAGATGCAGGTGATATTCTTTCACTAATTTTTAACTACATGAAATTGTTGTAATATGCAAGGCATAAAGTTGTGTATTTATAATAATTGTCTGTATTAGTATTATGTTAGTAATTAGAGGATTAAGTGTTCTGTCTGCATCTTTGGACTGTATGTGTCTGTTCTTTCCTGTTGTGGAGCACGACCCATCGTGTGGTGAGCTTCATGTATTTTCAGACATGCTGTGGCCTTCACTCTCTGTGCCTCTGCTCCGACTCTCCACGGTGTGCTAAAAGTAGGCCCCCGCAACGCGAGGCCCAATGAGCAAAAAAATGTTTACACTTGTGTTTCAAAAATAAACAGAAATGGAAGGCCAGGGTGCTGAATTAGCATGAATTACAGTACTACAGCATGAAGTGCAGGCTGTGTGTGGTTGGAGCAGCAGTGAACTGGTATGCAGCAGGGTGACAGTTTGGGAGGGGGAGGAGGTTGAGTTAATGAGACAGAGATTTCATATGTCTAGTAATGATGACTGAAACCCATAAAAAGCACTGGTCTGACCTGGTTGTACCTGTTAAACAAAGGTGATAGCAGACCTGAAACATTTCTGTAACACTTTCAACATGTCTGAATTGAATGCTGTCTGATTAACGCTGCAGCACAAGATTAAATAAATGTATTTAATATTGTATTATATTATGTTAATCAATTAATCTTTAATCAAACCTCTGATTTGTGTTTTGCATTTGATAAATGAATACCAGGGAATTGTGGTCAGTGTAAATAACAACGGGTGTGCTAGCAGAACCAACGTAAACCTCAAAATATTTAAGGGCTAAGTCGCGTTGCTTCTTCCCTAGCTGGCTCTCCCGCAGCAGGTTGAAGGCTGGAACTGTTCGAAACAAATAAACTGGATAGCTAATCACACTATTTGGACTAATCTGCTTTCTCATGTTTTAGTATCTCTGGACCTCTGACTTTGCACCTCCTCAGGATGACCCCTTTAGAATCAATATTCATCTGGATTTCTGATGGATTCATCAGTTCTGCTTACAGCTCAGAACATATTGTTTAGGATGTAAATAAGATAAAAAAGATGTAAGAGAAGACAAAGCGGTGTTCAACAGGGTGAGACATGCAAAGTTGTGAAGCGGACCCTGCTCTTCCTCTTCTTCTTCCTCTACTATTCATTAATATTGCTGAGTATAGGACCACCTCAATGTCAGAAGTTTGAGTCTGCAGTGGTCCTGCTCACTGTAAGTGGTGATAATGTCCTTGAGGTGAGCGGTAGCCTGCTTTCCTCAACAGCAGCGAGACCATTCCATCACCAATCCTGCACGCCAGCTGAAAAACAAGCTCGAACACAGCTAATGGGAATCACAAGGCTGCATTGCTGAGAGCTGTGGGTCCACTTCCTAATCCTAATTTCTCTTGAGTGGCCTGCAGGCCTGCCAAACCTGCGGCCGACCCACTCACTGTGCACGTGCTGCATGTGCTCTCATCCTGCCAACAACAGCACCATTGTATTCCTGCCTTACTGACACTTTTCTTCGGGACTAACTAGCTTTCCCATTCCTCCGTTTCTGTCTCAACTCAGCGTGTGCATATTACTTGGCTTCATATTTAATCAAATGAATGTGTTGCCTGTGTTGCTTCCCCTTAAATCTTAGAGGGGCTGTAGGGCAAAGACTAGATAATCAGACGAGTAACATTTGTATCTTACCATGTTTAACCAGTGGTGGTTACATCTTAACAAACTCAAGTTGTGTGTTGTCATTCCTACAGAGATTTATATTGTGGAAGATTTAGATGGTGGCAAATAAATTATGCTTGTTTCTGGGAAAATTTTGTATAAAATGATGCAGGGACAGTGAAGTTTGGGAGGGTGAGTGCTCCAAGGTCAAAAAGTTAGTCTTGAGGGCTGAACCACAAGCCAAGTATAAGAAAATGGACTGGAGCATGTGAAGGATTTCTGAGCTTGGGTAGTCAGCAAAGGCGGTACTCTGTACCTCTGTCCATAGTTGGCAATTCATATATGATGACCTGAGGATTGCCCATCCTTTCCTCACCATTCGGGACTCGCTAAGCAGTGTTGTATGGTGGTGGTGTTGATCTGAAAGCTGAAATCTGAAACAGTCTCACTGAGTTTATTCTTGTTACAGACAGCTAGAAATACCAAGCAATAAAGGAGAAAGCTAGAATGCTTTTCACAAATGAACGAAGCTGTGTAAGGTATAATTTAGCATATTTTAGTACAAATTCTCACTTTGACCTGCTCCAGTTAAAGTTAACAGTGTTACACTGTTGCACTCAACTTTTCCTGTAAGTGTTTGAAATTAAAAGCCCTCTAGCATCTCAGCAGGCAGAAACCCTTCTTAACAGGGGCTTTTATTGTGAAACATTTGGATGCATACCATGTGTAACAACAGCCACATGGGATTAAAGGCTGATAAAGCAAGGTGGATCAGAATGAATGAATCAAAAGCTGCCATTGTGTCAGTTTGTACCCTGTAAAACATACTGGATACCTTTTTATTGGAAGTATTCTCTTAGAACAGGTACAGACATCAGGAATTTATCCAACCTTTATTTGTTCCTGTTGACCATGCCCCCTAGCCATTATTAGAGACACAGTTTTTAATTGACTACTATTTGAAGTGAAGTTTCCCAGGTCTTGGGAACATATAGACTGACAATTGAAATGAATAAAATTAAAGCTCTCCCCTACATTCCTTCACTGCCCTGCCTGTTAATCTACCAGAAACCAACTGTCTGTCTTCTATTAATCCTTTTACAATAATAAATGAATGAAATCCATCCGTAGTACCTGAGGGAAACCCACACAGGCACGAGGAGAACATGCAGTAGTGTTAACCTCTGTACCACCGTGCTGCCCACAATGAATGAAATGGAAGAAGTAACAAATCCATTATTTTCTCTCTTACTTTCTCACTGGCAAATATGAGTGTATGAAGCATGCAGGAAACATGGCTTTTGAGCCAATGCTGACCAGAGCTTTCACTGGTAGATCACATCACTTTTCGCTTTTTGGCTCTTTCCTTACAGTGTAGTGGGTTGAAGTAACATGCATCATTACTGTTGATGTACTGGTGGCTGTGATGTAGTGATATTAGATTTTAAGTTTTCAGATTCAGGTGGCACAGTGGTACAGTGGTTAGAAGGTTCTGGGTTCGAACTCCAGTTGGTCCGGGGCTTTTATGTGTGAAGTTTGCATGTTCATGTTCATGTTTGATGTAGTAGTTGCAATTACATGCAGATGAAGATTTCCATCAGATAAAAAGTTGATCGGTTGACATGTGGAAGAAAAAAGGAAATAAAATTGCGGAAAGTCATAAAAACAGTATGAATAAATAAAAATTCAGTCACCAATGAGAAATAACAATTTGTTTGGCAAACCTAAAAAAATGTTCTATATATATATAAAAGAATTTATATGGTCTGGCGTTTACGTTGCCCCCAAGCCCACTGGAAAAAAAAAATGGTTCCAACACTATTGCTATGATATTGATGTTGAGCTAATCAACAATACATGAGTAATGGAATAACCACTGAATTCCACCAGTACAAAGCAAGGAGCAGTGTTTCCTAACCCAACCACACTATCATGTATTAGATCTGTGGCAGTGTGGGCGTTCAGGCCTCTGATTAATGTAAACAAGATTAATAAATAATTATCTAAACTCCCTCGGGAGGTGAAAAGATCTAAATGGCATGGGAAGAAGCTCAATAACCCCAGAGCAATGTGACCCCTGCAGTGTTGGTTGCACAACATGAGACATTTGAAGACATCACTTAAGGATGTGGGAGATTTTAAAAAAGGCAAAATCATCAGAATAGCACACACCTTTCCACCAGCTTCTCTCCCTGTTACCAGAGGATCACAGTTCACTCTCACAGGTCATAAAGCAAAGCAGCTGTCCCTGTACTTGGTAAAATAACTCACCGCCTGACTGAAACTCTACTCTGGGAGACGGCGTGTGTTTGTGAGGATCACTGCTGATAGAGGCAGCCTGCTACCACGGGCCCAGAGTCTCTGCTACACCCCCGCATGTTGACCTCTCCACCTTTTTTTTTTTTTTTTTCCTTGCTGCATTCCCTCGGCTGTTCCAGAGAGACATTGCCATAATGATCATTCTGCCTCAGTTGGTAGTTTATTAGTTATTTGTGGCTGTTAATGGCTAATATCAACCCATAAAGGGCCAATATTGAAGGTAAGATCTATACCGAGGCTGAATTAACCCCTTGTAATGGATAGATGGATCCATAAAGGATATGTTGTCTGCTGTCTGTATTTTCTGATTCACCCTGATTATGTGAATTATTGTGTTGTGGAAAGCTAGAGCACAGTGAATGGGACAGGCGGCGACTGGCATTGACTGGATTCTGGCCTGGTTTAAAGTCTGGTATAAAGTAGGTTATCAGATCACTGTGGTGCCACTTTGATTGTGTCAGATTCAATGTGCTTGTATTTTGTGGTGACTATCTGGTTTGCAAAGTGTCAAATGACTTGAATGAAAGTGTTTTTTGTGAAAGATGTTCCCGATCCAATGCCAAGGCTGAAGCCAAGCTGTTGTAATGTGATTAACAGGACTTGCAGGTAAACAGAGACATGAGCATCAACAGTGCTGGCCTGAATGAAGACCCTATGAAAATATTCTGTAATCTATAATCAATATATAGCTCTTAATAATTTAGTATCACTTCAAGTCAAGTCAAGTCAGGTTTATTTATATAGTGCTAAATCACAATAGAATTTATTTCAAGGAACTTTTCATATAGAGCAGGTCTAGACTGTACTCTTTATATTATAATCTTCACAAAGAGAGACCCACCATGAGCAGCACTAGGTGATAGCAGCAAGGAAAACCTTCTTTTTAAGAGGCAGAAACCTCGAGCAGAATCGAGACTCATAAGACTAGATGTAGGACTAATAATTTAATCATATCAATAGGCATTGAGCAGAATCATAGGAGCTGCAAGAGGTTTGCCATTACAGATTAGTTCCAGTTTAGAACCGGGTGTCAGGAGTCATGGATCACTTCAGAAATAGTTGTGTTTTTTAATGTCAGATGTGGGGATAGGAAAAATTAATCGATGATCTGAGCTGCCTTCGAGCTGTCATAGAAATTGAAGGGAAACATGATGAGGACAGGAGAAGTTTGGTGTAGGACCATTTCAAGCTAAGAAATAACGAAGCTCACTGTAAACATTGCAATGCCAGTGATAACTTTTTTTGTATTGTGTCTAAAAGACCCCGTTGGGTTTGCCTTGGAGCCTCAAGCTCCACTGCTTTTATGAGCGTTGAATATCTTTTTTGCTTTGCCTTCTGTTAGTTCAACTTTAAAGGCTTTGTTTAAGAGGATTGTTCTTGGACTATAATTTCTTCTTGGAATAAAGATTTTAGTGAGGAACAACACACTTTCTTTAGTGGACTTTCCCAGTGATCTGTCAAGGAAATTTCTTCAAAAGCTCATCCTTTGTTAGACCATTCACCCATTCACAGTTAAGTCCTACTCTGATTGCTCTGATAACATGTCATTGGCAGGTTTACAATTAATATTTTCCATTTGTTTCTGGTCCTCTAATATGACTACTGTCTTTTATTCTTTATTAACTTTTTGGTGAATAAAACTAGCCCACACATGGAGCAGTACAGACAGCATTACATGGCATCTTTAGGGGGTATCTACCATGCTACTGATCATATCTGACAAACTTGCACCAGTTTAAGGATTAAGAATATGAAATTTAAATGAAGAATATGAAAATATTCTTGTATGAGGGCTCTTGTTTCTGTTTCTTCTTGAAAAGCTCTTCTCCAGGCCAGTCCCTTATAATCCCAGGCTGAGGTTAACCCCACTGGGCAAGGCCAGTCAGCGCAGCGGAGAGAAGCCAGGCTCCTCCTTTGTGTCCAGCCCACTGCCAGCTCATGCTCCTGCTTTCCTTTTTAACACCACCTCCTTTTTTCCTCTCTAATTGTATGCTTACCAACTCTGCTAGGACTGTTGGAACAGAATGCTAGCATTTTTTTCTCTTTTCTCTCTTCTCCATTCACAAAACCACCATTTTCACTTCTGTACAATCTTTATACATGTAAAACTCAAGTGTAAATACAACCAAGAAGCAATGTAGACAAATTATACTCCAGTTATTCCCTTATACACCTCAGGAGGAGATGTAAATATGAAAGAACTGTTATAATCTGTCTCTTTTTCCTTCTCGCTGGAAGAAACACTCAGGAGCAATTTCAGAACAAATTCAGTGAATATGTTTCTTGAATTTGACCTTTTTTGCAGTTGCACTTAAACATCTCTTCCCTTTTCATGCATCCTTCTCTACCCTCAGATCTTTGTTTGTCTCCAGTCTGCTTTCTCCACCTCCTCCTCTTTTGCATCTCTTGTACCCAGTAGCTTTCTCCTCTTTCCTGTCTGCTTAGCCAAAGCTGCTGGCATTTACTGGCACTCTAAAGCTCTCTAAAGCTTTGCCACTGTAGGCCTTAGTCATGCTCCTGGCCGCCTCCTCCTCCTCCCCCCTCTCCCCCCTCATAACATTTTTCTTTCTCCCTCTTTCAACTCTGACAAAAGCTCTGACAAGAATTAAACCATAGGGTAAGCACTGAAGTAAGAAAAATCAGTCAATTTAATGAGTTACTGACACTGAACAGTTCATAACTTCATTCCAAAAAAAAAAATATGAATAATAGTAGATAAACTATAAGGACATTAAGGCCTTGCATGGTCAGGGGTGTACTCATTACAGCATCTTCAAGTTTAGCCTAGGACCGAGTTGATCAAGCCATTCTGGTAAATGGGCTTATTAAAACCTTGGCCAGCAGCCCAAGTGGGAGGACTGGCCTCTCTCTCTGCCATCTGCTGACTGCAGAGTCATCCTCTCTCCTCACATATTCCTGTATTTCAAAGAGAATATGTAGTATTTCCAGAATAAAGCAGTAGTTACACAGGTGGATGATTTTAATGAAAATCACAAGTCTTTATAGGATAAGGCTGGTGATTTTTTAATATTTTCGTTATTGTCAACAAATCCATGCGTGTATCCAAAACCTGACATGCCATGGAGCTCCTCTTTTGACCAGAAACTATTATTAAAACACATATTTGAACCATACCATTGCACAAGGTAAAATGTTTCTTTATTGCAAAAAATATGGGCATGGCAAGCGATTTAGAAACCGCTCCATGAACGGCAGTTGCTAGAGAATAATTCCTGTAAAGCAGAACAGTATGATTATATGTCTGAAACACCAGAGGAAAAAAGGGCACATCAAAGATCAGAGTTACAGGAGTCTGGTGGTGCAGCTGCAGTCAGAACGTAGATGGTGCAATGAATAGGATAGTCTAAAGACCAGGATGATTTTTAATGTCTGACACACCACCCTGATTAGTCAGCACACCTGAGGCACAGCGTGTGAAGGGACTTTCTTCAGGGTGGACAACATAAACTATAAACAGCATAACCCAAGATCTGAAGGAGAAAAGTGAATAATTGTGTGGACAGGATATTCCCATAACCACATACAGAGCACCTTGTTTTCTAATGCTAACTTTGTTAGCAAAGAAAACACAACATTTATACATTGTTTACAGTATGAACTATGTTTACTGGTATCTGCAGTGAGCTGTCACTTAGAGGACAGTAGAGCTCTATGGTACAGACAAATAAGCTGAATCATGTTTTAAATAACACACAATACCTAAGTCTTTCAGTATATTTTTTATTTAAAAATATTAAGCTGACTGTTGACCTTCCTAATAACTCTGTCTGGTAAATATGTTTGTCATGTATTGTTTTTGGTCTGATGTTCTGGGTTTATAATATCGATTGTTGATTTTTTGCCTTCTTTTTTTTGTTCTACAGTCTCTGTGTAAGTGAGGCTAAACAGGGTTCTCACAGTGATGTGGAAAGATGATGCAAGTTCATAGGTTGTTGGGGTAGGGTTCTTCCGTGATCATCTTTGATGTTATCTGAAGTTCTCTGAGCACCCTATTGGATATTTGAGTGGCATCATCATATGAAAAGGGTTTCTTGAAGCACCTCAGATATATTTTCAAGTTCCTTATAGGTAACCTATTGGATATTCAAGTTACTTTGAGTTTTTACAGTGTGTGACAGCAGGCTTTTCATCCCACCTCTGAGTGCGAGTACCTGTTCTGTTCCATTGAGAACAAGTAGAAACAGTTTTGACTTTTGACATATTTGAAACATGCCGAGAAACATGCTTACTGTAATTACCACTCTCTGACTTAAACGCTGTTCACATCTACATCTAAGTCATAAAAAGGGAAACACAAACAAATATGGATGCTTCACATGAGTCTGCACAGCCTAATGTTTAATATGGTCAGCTACTAAGCTGTGCCTATTGTCCTCTATCTCACTCATCACTATTGTTTTTGTATTGCCAATCCATTATTTCCTTGTAGAAATGTGCACAGACTGGCCACAGGCAGTGTTCTCCCTGTGTTTGGAGGATTAGCCCTATTCAGTTTGGTTAATTGGGCTGAGCGGTTGTCAGCTCACTGCTGGCTCGGCCTGGCTGCCATTACTCTTCATTATGTGTTTCTCTGTCAATCTTTTAATGTTGTGGGCCTTAAAACAACTAAAACAACATGGAGCACCCACAGTGAGCTAAACCACGTCTTTAAAAAGGTTTATGCTCAAACCCAAACTGATGATAAATCAACCTGAATTTCTTCCACAGCTGCTCAGCTGGCACAAACGTCAGTGAAACTAAAAACACAGTACAATTACTACTATCAGTGTTTATATCTTCTGTGTTACCCATTCCATTGGTATGACTTATTACAACTTAAGGTTCTGGATCTAACTAAAATTCTTTGAGATTGTTCTCTGCTTCTTTTTTTTCGGCGGTAAATAGCCATGATATTGGTTACCCATATTTACTGTTGGCCTCACAGAGGTTTTCCCCTAAAATACACCCTGCAAGTAAAGCAGCATGTATTCCAGGACATTCTGTGTAGGAATACAAAAAATAGGAGGAAAGAATGGAAATTCAAACAGTTGGGAACTGAAATTAATTGATCATTGTTGACTAACTGGACCACTTGTGTTATATATATTTTGTAGTGGTGGTGGTTTGTTGAGGAGAGAAGGGAAAAGAAGGAGAAACAAGAGAAAGATAGATTTAACTGGCAAACCATCACCTTTTGATTTTCACTCCAACCACTTTTGTACTATGCACACCTTCTATGCGGGTACAACAAAATCCTTCGTAGTTTTCCAGGACAAATCCCGACCTTGTCTGTTGGCCGGTGGACCATCAAAAAAGCTGTCCACCAGTCCCAGTGGATAAGTCCAGATGTGAATTTCTTTCCCAGTCCAACCCTTAAACCATTTCACCCTGCTGTTGAAAGAAATCTCGGGGGAGAAACACCATGCACTGCTTTAAAAATCCATAATACTTCTGATCTGACCAATTACTTCCTCTCATGTGTCAGTCCTTCTTGTAGAAAGACATGGGTTTTAGGGAAATTTTTACTTATCCTTGTTGCAAATTACAGTCAGATCATCACTGCAAAATTTTAATTTAGTGGGATATTTATCAAGACTCAAGATCTAAATGAGCTCAGCAATACTTGATCTGAAAGTCAGATTTGCATAAAATTTCACTAAATAATATCTGATGCCAGACTGTTGTAGCAGGTCTGGAAACCAAGGAATAACAGAGTCTTTTTTTCCCTGAACTTACATATTGGTTTAAGAAAAGACATTTTTGAAACTGCAAGAAGAAAGCTGTTTGTGAGGATATTTTAGCTGAATAGCTTGATGTTGTCAGGTTAACAAGAACATCAGATGCTGTAGCACCTTGAAATTCATATTGCTTGACATCAAACAATTTTCAGCATTCTGCTCTGAGCATTTTATCTGTTTAAAACCTCAGTGCAGTCAAGGCTGCATCCTTGGTAAATATCTCTTTCAGTGTCTTAGCATAAATTTGTAGAAAACTCACAGGGTACTTTTGAACGTAGGAACGTCAGCCCTTCTGCATTTTGTCATGACACCAGTGGTAATAACATCCAACCAAAGGAAGACAATTATGAGTTGTTTCAGACGGGCTTTAGCCAAATTTGTGAGATAGCAAAGTCAAACACAGTCTCATCCAGATGGCTGCAGCTGCTCTGCTTTGTGTGTGTGTGTGTGTGTGTGTGTGTGTGTGTGTGTGTTTGTGATTACATGTGGCAACCGACCATAGTAGTGAGTGAATGTGTCATCACCAGAAGCAGTGGTGGGTTTGTTCATGGATGTGGTGGGGGTCCACACCGCCTCTGGCCTGAATATTTATTTGTCAGTCACTGGCAAGGGGGTCCTGGGCACGGTTGGATTAGATCAGCAGGCAGCATATCTACAAGACATTGTTCCCTGTACTCCTTACGTCTCTTCTCAGGCAGATTTTACCCTCAGTTTGTGTATGGCTCAAGCTCAACAAGCTCCAATAAATCTCAGCATTTCTAACCTTTACCTTAACCTCCCAAGACTTGAGCATTGATTTTGTATGCATTTTTAATTTCTCTTAGCTTTTTGGGACCTGTTGGACCTGATCAGTATAAAAACTAAACCATGTCTCTGAACAGGAAGTAGTTTTTGAAAAAAAAATTGAAGTTGGCATATGGAGACAATGGTTTCATTTTACTGTATAATAAAGTCATCAGTGTATAAAACTTCAATTCCTAAACATTGCTGTGCAAAAATAACACTGCAAACAATGCAATGCATAAATCTTCATTCCTCCATACTCCAAACGGGGAATGTTCAAGGTCTCAAGGTTAACTCAGCTATATCTAAATTCTAATTATTCAAAACTAGCAGTCATATATCTGACTTTCAGTACAGAAACGCACATACATACATTTTGTGTTGGTTTTTCCTTTAATTTGTCACCACTGGGCAAAGAAAGAGTCTGTGAACCTTATAGAATTATCTGTTTGTCTGCAATAAATGGTAAAATGCGACCTGATCATCTAAGTAGCATGTATAAATGTATAAGTTCATAACACACAAACTATTAGAATCATTTAGGATCTTCACTGAACACAACCGTTGGAAACGTTGAAGTAGTCAAAAGCCCCGTCCTCAGAGCAGCTCTCTCTGCCCAGCAGAGGAACAGCTACTCGTCTACCCGGCAGATAAACCAGATTTAAGCTCTGCTGCTGACGTTACTGCTGCTGACCAGTAAGCCATAATCTTTATCCATCCATGCTAGGATGTATTTGCTTGTCAATCCACCCACTTGTTCTGGTTCCTCTCCAACGCCTATTTAATGATAATTTTTCAAAAGCCATTGTTGATTTGCTGTGTGTTAATTCCCCCCTACAAGATCTTCAGTCTGTTTGCATACTTGTTCAAATGGTTCAAGTGAGATCTTTCTCTGCATATCTTTATCTACCAACATACAGAAACTGAAAGATGCCTTTACTCGGCCTTTGTTTCATTGTGACTACTGTCTTATATAAGGGGATATATTACGCTTTTAAAATAATTTTTATCTGTTGTGATGTTAGATACAGGTGCACATATATTAAGATGCTCCCTGTAAAACTAAAAGTTTCAGTGTGCTATGCTTCCCAACATTTGTTTTTGTACAAAAAACTCCTGGTTCTGTTTTACAACCCCTGCATTTTTGCCATGATTGTAAGTTATGCTGCTACTGAAGGACGGACAGCACCAACTGTTGGGCCAGTGTGTTTATTCAGAACCCCGAACTGTAAGTATATTAGGAAAACATTTTTTCTTTGTGTTTTACTATCATCAGCCTACAGATAGCCAGCTATTTCAGAGAGTTTTACACTGAACTGTGCCTGCAGAGATGATAACTTGCTAACACTAACTCTCGCTAGCTTGCTGGTGAGTTTGTGCATTTGAATCGTCACAAACTATTTCAAATGTAAACCAGGTCCAGTCAGTCTTTTCACAAGAGTTTAGAAGTGAAAAGTTCTATGAAAATAAGAAATCTACCTTTTTCTTTATCTCAAAGAATCATTGATGGGTTACACATGAGTAAAAAAACTGAATGTGGTCCACTTTTTCCTACATCATTGTTACACTCTGCTGCACTGAACTGATTAATGTAATGTTGACATGGAGACAAACCTACTTGAGCATAAATGGATAAAGAAAAGGGTCTATTTAATGCCAAGTTCAGCTTCAAAGCCCTGCTGGATGGTTCTCTCGTCAAGACCAAAGTTATTTGCATTTACTGTTGATGTGAACTGAGTTACCACATCGATGTAGAGTACATTGAGTCTCAAATGCCACTTGCTTAGCTTGAAAAATGTCCCTTAAAGGTACATTCAGAACAGATAAAAAATGTGCAATAAATCGCAAGTTAACTACGTACAATCATGCGATTAATCGCAATTAAATATTTTAGTTATTATTATTATTATTATATTATTATAGATAGATTCTTGAATCTTGAGTCATGAAATAATATAAATAAAATTAGATCATGTCCACTACAACATTTACCACCTTAATCAGGCTATATCAAAACTGGGTTTGGTCTTACATCCTGTTAAATAGATGCTTCTCCTTCTCTGAATATATCTGTAGTTGTACCTAGATGACCCCAATGAAACAGTATAATGTTTTAGATTATCTGAGTGACCTGATGATGTTTACTTTTGATGAGATCTTCCTGGACTCTACTCACAGTACAAGAGATCAGAAGACACACCAGGATGACGGGTCTGATTTTCTGCCCTGAGAACTCCTGAGAATACTCAAACCTGTGATATGCAAGCGGTACACAAGAAACCCTTACCCCAGATGGAGGACTTGGGCCTGGCAGAGCTGCACCAGGAGCTCTGAGGCCAGTCCATTCACCATGCTCAATACACCATGGCACCCATCACAGTCAATCATAGTGGTGTTGTTAAGCCTCTAGCATCCAATTAGAGGAGATTACTTTCTAAGACTCTTACAATGACCATACAGGTCCTCACCATGTGTTTCCTCTGCATATATTGAGGAGCTGGCACTGATACCATTTCATGTCCAGATCACCACGGCCTTTTACCTACATTCCATATGTTGTTGTATGCAGAGGATTTAACATGATATATATCAGCTTGTGGATTGTAACATCATTTAACTTTACCATTTGTTTGTAGCTGAAAGCAGCTGTAAGTCTTGTAATCCAGTCAATAAGTAAAACTGCTCAGAATTCATTGTCAGTGAGTGAAATCTGAAACAATTCGTCTTCAAGAATAAAAGGTTTTCAACAAGTCATTCTTAGTCCTGTCTGCTTTAGAGAATAAGAGCCTATATCTAGACTGAATACTTTAATTGATCTTTTTTTTTTTTTTTTTTTTTTTTTTACTAGCACAACCCAAATGAGAGAATGAGGATTTGTGACTAGAATGAAGAATTTTTCTGTTACTCATTATGTTCCCCAGTAGTAAAACTCATATCTGGTCAATATTATTAAATATAGAGTTATGACATGCAGTTTAAAGTGGGTCATGATACCTTTATCTATTAATTGCTTGAACAAGTATCAATGTGGCTTTCAGATTGCACAAAGTAAAGCAACCCTCTTATTTTAACCTCCTGCGACCCTGCATCCTCATATGGGGACATTACATTTTGGGTTTTTTGCATCTTATACTTCATTTTGCTAAACGTAGACCTGTTGTCCTCTTTAGCTGACAGCTTTTTGTTCAATCTAGCTTTAACAAAATCACAATGCAGTCAGTGTAAAAAGATAGATGGAAACCTGATCAGAGTTTATGGTTGAAACTATTGTTTGATATAGCATACAAATGATGACAACAGGACATTACCATAATTGATTTTTCAGCTTTCTAGATGCTTATTCATCATTTCAATGAGAGACAAGAGTTACAAAACGTTGAACACCCATGTCATGGCTGTTTAGTTTTTTTGTGCATTGTGAGCATAAAATCTGCAGGTTCTGGCTGTGCAGTGAGGACTGTGTAGTGTACCAAACTTAAAAGCATTTCACGAGAACTTACTAGAGCCTGAAGCCTCCTCGAATTGGAGATGAATCATTCACTAAGACAAACCAGATGCCACTCTCACTATTACTTGGACTAAAACAATATAAAGGAGAATCTAACCAGCCAACTCGAGGTGAATCTAGGAATCCTGAGCCTCCACCCTGAAAGTGTGTTAAACCTGAATGGATTTACAACCTGCCGATGTGCAGGTCCCATTCAGAAATGAAAAAGATAAAGACTTAGTACTGAGCAGAAACTGATGCTTCTCCCAGTTTTGCTGTGGTCTAAATCAAATACAGGCCTCAGTTTCAAGTTGATGGCAGATTAACAGTATCAAGTCCTAATGTGGCGTATTGGACTAACAGCACAAAAGTAGAAATTGCATCAAAAATAGACCTGAACTGGCACATAGAGACAGAAATGCAGGGAAAAGAGCAAGAGATCCTCCAGTCATGGAGCCAGCACTTGTGTTGACTTGACATGCCATCAGCCACTGACCAAAGGCTATGATAATGGGACTTGTAGGTACAGGTCCAAATGGAAGTTCTACATCAATCTATTTGAGAGTGCCATCTCTGACAGTTTTGTCCAATGTTGGGTTTGTTGCTAAACTAGAGGCACATGGTTTTGTCATGGCGGACAGGTAATGGGTTATTTGAAGTAATGTGTGGACTGTGGCCAGGGTTGGTATTCCTGCTGAATTAGTGATATCAAAAAGTGGCTTATGCTGTCATATATGATAGGTACAAGAGGCAACATTGTCCACAAGGTGATGATTAACTGGTGACAGGTAAAGGCAGGTAATTGCTTGTGATGGTAGGAGGAGGCCTGGGAAATACTTGTGACATAGTTTCATACCGTCAAGTTCTGTGGTGCTCCATAATAACTGTGTGATAAAAAAGGAAATTCTGACCTTGGAATTTGTCCACATTGCATTTGCACATGAAAGTTATGTACTTCACTGTTGTAAACAGAAATTGGTTTTTATTTTGTTTAGGTGTTTTTTTTATGTTCCTCTTGTGTGGGTTTCTCTCTACACTCCAAAAGCATGTAGATTAGATAAACTCTTTGTAATCAATCTGTAGGTGTTACGTGATCAGTATCTGCATTTCTTTTGCGCGTCTTGAGTGTTGTCTTAATGCAATTAATCCTCCAAACAGGGAAGATGGGACGCACTTTCAAACAGTCTGTCCTTGAAGACATTTATGGTGCTGAAAAGTGACAGTAGTTTTGTGAAGAATGGAACGAGCTTGAGTTTAAAAGTATATCTATGATCACACTACAGGCTCAAGCATCATTCCTATTTGTTAAGATGGCATCAGCGTCCCTTGACAGAGTAGCCTATCACAACCCAAGTGGGAAACCCCCGAGAACATCAGCATGACTAGTACGCAGATAATTGATGATGGGGCTGGATTTAATCTTGAATGTACAAGAAAACTGGATTTGCTTACAAACATGTTTAACAGTCTTCCGTAGCAAATGCACAAAATCCTTGACGTCAGCAGCAGAGACTTCAGAGGCTCCTGAATAGTTTGTTTGATTCACCATTACATTAATTAGTCAGTGGTATATCCTCTAAAAGATTAGGCGCCCTTATACTTAATTTTACAGTCAAGTGCTGTCTTAGGCTGTATCAACAATAATTGCATCTATCTTCAAAAATTTTAATGTGATGGAGCAGAACACATGACAGGTCACATGCAGATAGAGAGTAAATTTACTAAACTAGCAAGATGTGCATTTACCGCTGCTGCTGCCTTCGGTGTTTCTGGCTTTTCTCCACATTTGAGTGCAAAAGCTACAGTTTGCATGGCTTTAGCTGACACAGGAGTGCAAACATAGAGTTCTCCAAAATCACAAATCAGTAATGTTGTTGACCTTTCACTGAATGTCATCTGAGTTTTATAGAAACAATACTGATGCTCTCTTCATCACCCGCAACTATATAGGATTATTTCCTTTGTCTATTGATACTTGTAGTCTTTGCTCAGCAGAAGGAAGAATATGTGCATCTCTAAATTGAGCTCCATCTGTGCTGTCAGGCCCTAATGGAAAATTAACATAAATACATTCTATGGTACCATAAATTTGTGTATTTGTTAATTTTGTTTAGTTAGGTTGGTTCTCCTCCTGAAAAAATAAGAAAAGCCCAACTTTAGACATTGATACTACATGTAAAACCACAAAAACTAATTACATAATTAATGATCCAGCAACAAAATATGTGACTTGCACATTAAGCATACTTCATCGGTTTAAAACATGTTAAGTGTACACAACATAATAACTTTTTATGGTGTTTATGAAAACCATAGTCAAAGAGAGATGGCAATCAATATGTTTTCACTGCTGGTTGACGCTACACAATGTTTGTATTAATTTAAGATGAACTTGGCTCAATCTCATATCTTTTCAGCTCCTTGAAATCCCTTTGCTGAGGTATGATGGTCATGTTAGATGGATAGATAGATGCTCTCAGTGTGTCAGGACAGGAAAAAAGTTAAAGCTAAAGTTAGAGATGCAGGGGCTGTGAGTCACACAGGTGTGTATTCATGCATAAGCACTCGAAGGAGAGGGAATTCCTTGCCTCTTATGCTTAGTGCTATGTGTGGCTGTGGGATTAGAAAGCAGCCTTTGTCTGTGAGTTGCAGCAGGTTAGAGCTGGGTGGAGGGCTCAGGTTGCTGCCGGAGGAATGACTGGAGGGTTGAAATGAGGATGCCTCAGAGAGAGGAAGGAATCAGGGCCCAGAGACAGGAGGACGATTGTCCTTAGGCATGCTTCAAAGGTGCCATGTGTAGTATTTTCCACATCAATAAATCATTATTATTAATATATAAATGCATTTATTATTAATTGTTTAATCATTTTGTTTTTGCCCAACAAAAAGTCCAACAGCAGCAAATCCTCACATTTATGACATTATAAACAGAGAATGGTTGGCATCACTAGCTACACTACCATGAAAATGTTGTGACAAGTTACTGACAAGTCATACAACACCAGTTCCATCCAGTTGTTTATTATGTCCAATCCAGTTTAGAATGATTGGAACTACAAAAAGTGAGGTGACAAATCTTTACTATTCAAAGCCATTACCAGCAAATCTGTGGTGTTTTACCTCGTCTTTGCTTCTTTTCTTCTTCTAATCTTCTGTCTAACAGATTACCAGCTAATTGTGTCAGCCCTACAAACACAAGTGGATTTACCACCATGTTTACCACAATTGCAATTACAAATGTTATCAAAATTGTAACTTTTAACTACTATTCTGCCTTTGGAAGGCTAGAACTATGTGAAACTTACTGCTACTAGTGTGAAGTTACACAAATGTGAAGTTGTAATGGACTTAAAATTGTCTTAACAAACCAACAATGTGATAAATCCCTTTGGACTTTATTTTTATGAATCCAGTGGCACAGCCAGTCAGGTGCATTCTGTCTGGTGAACTGAAGGCATTGGTATTTTCATTGCCAGGATCACCTGGCACACCTGTGGCACACAGTCAGACCACAAAAGAATAATTAAAAGTGGGTGTAAACTGTGTTAAGTGTTTTCAATGTGCCCACGTCCATGATTGTGGTTTGAGAGTGCACATCATCACTCTGATAAGATTCAGAACAGATACCTGCTGCACTCAGCTGTCAACCTGTTCACAGTTGTGGGGCTGCATTCTGCAACAGCACTTAAATATAAATCACAAATCAGTGTGATTTATTGACAAACCACAAAGGTTTAACAGTTTATTTATGGAGATAATGAACAGTAAGTACATTTTAGGAGGTCATGTCTACTTAAGGACTGCTCCATGTAAATTTGTAAGTAAATAACCAGCAGCTGCCATATTTGTCACTATTTAGTCCAGAAAGGGGGTCATTTAACTTGGGTGCTGATATGTTTTCAGGAGCAGCATAGCTCAGATTGATTGCATTTTTAGATGATGAAGCTTTGAGTTGCAAGGCTGGCTGCGCTGCTGAGCAGAACACGCAGTTTCAAGGCCGTCGGATAGAAAAAGAAGGCTGATGGAAATGCATTAGGCCTTTTGGAGCATGGGGCTGGTTTTGCGCAGACTAGATTCTGTTCCTGATGTTGTCGTTTTGGTCTGGCTGGGTATGACTAGGTAATTCATCATTCCCCAGTAGTCTGTGCTGACTGAGATGCAGGCGATGCCAGCTGTGGCGGGCAGAGGATACTGGATCTCTACAGTTGGACAGTCTCCATGTTAGTGCCAGTGCATAGTCATTTGTTGTGGTCAGCAGCAGTTCTGTTAGCTTAGAGTTTTTTGCAGTAGTGTGACAGCTCCCATATCATATCCACATGAAACATCTTTGATTACTGACATGTGAATATCAGCTGCTATTCAGTAATGCAGTTGTTTTATCACATACTGCTCACATTACCAGGCTTGGGAACTGTGTACCCTCAGGCCGCCTGCTTTCATATCTACAACAGAGAGGGAGTTAGAAAAGAAAGCAGCCTGCCTAAACAGACAGAAGAATATGTTTTTTTTACCTCTGCACTCGAAAATGACATCTATTATGACATGTTCCCTCACTCCCCAAATTAACCCATCCACCACTTCCTCAGCTCCCTCTTCTCTTTTTTCTCCAACCTGTGCAGACTGTCTAGAGTGATTCATTTTTTCCATCTTCTCACTCCTCTCTCTCTGCTCTGCTTTTCTCAGCGGAAATAGTCGTCTCACCAAATCCACAGGTTATGACGAGGCAAATCCTCAAGCCCAACACTTGAGTTTATTTCAAAATCCAAAAGGCATCCTTTGCTTTTCACTTCTTGCCTTTTATTTTTCTGTTGCTATGTGGCGAGAATACAATTCCGAAATACATTTCAGCAGTTGGATCAGTGGTGATAGCAATAGACACTTTCTTTCACAGAGGCAATTTCATAGTCTGTGAGGTTGTAAACTTAACTCTCCCAAATTTCCCCATCTGTGTTTTATAGTGTTGATTGTGATAGTAGTAGCTGTAGAAACAGAAGTAACAGTGGCAGTACCAGAAGTTTCTTTTAATTATTAAAAAAATAATGAAAATAAAAATTAGGATCAAAATAAACAGGTAACAGATGAACAAATAAATAAAAAGGTTCCTCTCCCCTTTGAACTGAGAAAGAGAGGCATTGATTTCAGGTGGTTGTTCTTCATTTCAGATGGAGTTAACATGAGGATTATGGTGTGTTTTTTGTTCCTCTCTGTCATTTAATCTGTGCTCGGCTATTCAGGTTACTCAATTATTATTATGTAAGTTATTCAGAATATTATTATACGTCCATCTTAACTCTTTTTTAAAAGTATTTGGTGGAAAATTCAATTCAAGATGAGGCCAACTCTTAAATTTTTGCAGGGAAAAAAAAAAGTCTCAAGGCAAATGCTTGTTTTCTGTCTTAGCCAAGTCATACACTTGGAATCTCCATAAACAAGTTTGACTTAACAATATCATTTAAACTGTAACATACAGTTATGCACAAGCACCAGATACACTGTATGAAGTGAACAAAATGCTAATCTACAGCTCTTGTCCACATGTGCACGGAAAGCGACATGAAAGTTAAGTCTGTCCTCAGGCAAGAATTATATTCTCCTAATAATGTGCTCCATACTGAGACTTTTAATTAGACTTGGAGATGAATATGATTGCCAAGGGAGAACTGGATCTCTTTTCTAAGGAGAGTGGCTACAAATCTTTACTCATCTCTGCTATTTTTGAAAGACATTTTCTCAGACTTTCTCAGAGATGTTGCCTTTGCCTCAGACTGTCTTCAGAAAGCCCAGACACAGCTACTAATCCATTTGGAAGGATGTTAGAATGAGCTACTGTGGCTGGGACTCCAAATAAAACCTTGTGCAGCTGGTCCTTTAAAGCGTGGACTAAAACTTCCCTTTCATTACCTGCTAGTGCCCTCATTTCTCCTGCACTGAGACTGGTTCTTTATTGCATTATTGCCTATTGGGAAAGGTTTATCATTTGTTTCTAAAACCACAAGTGCAGAACAGACATTGCATTATACCAACCCCATATCCACATTGAGACTCCTCTCGTGTCTCTCTTCCCTGAGAGCCATTTCACACCAGTGCATTGCCACCATTCATCACTCTAGCTGCTAACGCCAAGCAGAAAGTCATATGATACAGGCTCAGAGTGCCAAATGCAAGCAGACCTATGTTCTATAAACCCTGACAAACCATTTATGTGTGACATTATGCTGGAGCTCTACCATGTCTGCAAAGGCCAAGGCTGGCACACTTCACCCTGTTTAGCTTTTGTGTCTTTTCAAAGTAAATCTAATGACGTCAGCCAGAGAGTGTAGCTCTTAAATGAATAAAGGTTTTTGATATTCAACTTTTTGTTTTGGTACATTCAGTTCATCTTTATCTGCACCCATGAGGGAAAGGGTTTTTTCTGTCTCATCACTTCTCTGGATGTTTTGTTTTGTGTTTCTATAGTCTTATTTCTCAAAAGCGCAATAGCCTTTTCAGAGAGTTTGCACACTTTATTGTGTTTTAGATGTAATTTTAAATGGATAACGTTGCTGTTTTTGTCCATCAATCTAAACTCAATAACATTTCATAAAAACATGTTTTAAGAAATTTCTGCAAATGTATTAAAAATAAAAACTAAAATCTTTATTTTCCTTCGCTGTGTCACTCACTGTTTGCTTTAATTATCCTTGAGATATGTGTAGAACTCGATTCAACTTTGGCGAATTGAATTGATCAGACGTAGTTTAGTATACACTGATAAACAGTTTTAAAACACATTACACTGTAAATATCAGTAACAACTGGTGGAAAATGGAGGGGCCCTAAAAGTTTTGATTTAAGGTCCCAAATTTAAACCACATTCAGGACAAAAACCAAGCCATGAGGATAAAACTAGAACACTTTTTACTGGCAGTTGATATCACGTAAACTGGCTTAATTTTGATCATTTAACTCAGCTCAGTAACAGAATGAGACTTGAGAGGAGGGAGTGTAAAAGATAACTGAGACAGAGGACATGCACATATTGACAGCCCGACCAATAAAAATGTGTAGAGTATGTGTTGTTATTTGTTTACTGTGGCAGCTGAATGTTTCCTCTGAGAACAATCAGAGGTTTCTTCCTCTTGAGCCCTGGCTGATGCCCTGCATATCACCACACGAGCTTCCTCCAACAACAATATTTCATTAGGAAGTGTGAGACCTCATTACAGCTGGTGAACTGACTGTTTATTGTTCTCTGTAGTAGCGGTGACTCTGAACATAATGTGGCCACTTTGAGAGAGGATGTGGATGAAGCTAATTAAGCAGCGGGACCAGTGATCCCCTGACATGGACTGCTTTGACCTGTTGTCTTTATTTCACTTTTATCCAGTTTGTTTACTGATCCAGTGGAGAGAAATGGCAGTTGTCTCCTAGCATCTGATTGTGTCTTGAGTAATTTCCTGTCTCTGTGTTACTGTAATCAACTAGAAATCCATAAGGCTTCTAAACAAAATGAAAGGGGATGCTCCTCCAGCTCCAGGTTCCCACCCAGATGAGGTACGGTGACTTAAACTGACACCTTTGACTTTATGCTGGGCATTTGCCAAGTCATATTCTGTAATTATATCAAGCTAACAAGGCTAACAGACCAATAAGCTAGCACATTTGGATGAATGAGAACGTTCTGTACCATTACACCTGGAGAGTGTTTGTGTTTGTGTGTTTGTGTGAACGGGCTCTTTTCCTAGTTGGCACCATCAAGATAGTACAAATCTCTGTAAATCCAGTTAGCGGCAGCAGCACCATCCACCACCCAACCCCCACAGCCATCCTTCAGCGCTGCCAAGGCAACCTGCTGCCCTTCACCTGGGCTCTGATGTAACAGCGTTCAGGGGAATTATATTCCTTTCCTTTTCCTTTCCTTTTGGACTGACTTTCAGAAACTGAAGATCTGGCATTCGCACTCACCTGTGCAGAGGTGAGAAAGGCATTGCACTCTTTTAATGTAGACTGGAAATATTTGGTTATCCTTGTCCTTAAGAGCTAGTTCTGGGAGGCCATGAACTGGCTCTTACCCTGGGCCTCCTGGACGTCATTCTCTTTGACATTTGAGACTGATTCACTTGATAGAATTGCAGTGGCATCCACCACAGAAGATTTAATTTGAGAAACTGGTCACACTTGAGTCTGATGGCACGTGAACTTATCACAAGAGAGAGCTCAGTGTTCACCCGCTCACAAGCCGAGACTTCTTTACATTTCTGCACAGTGGCCGTCACATGGTTGCTGGGAGGTATCTAAGATACTTGTGTCGGTGGTGACATCTGGACTGTGACCCATAACCATCAGTGTACAGCTGTTGCCCGTTTACCTGGGGGTCAGGCGGCCATGCTGTCAGCGGGATGAAACAAGGGCAGGGTTGTAATTAGTGCCCTACTCCCGCCATCGCCTCCTGGGCAGGCCACAGGGTTTTTGGGGGGAGGGACTGAACAGTATATGTTTCAGCTCCAGTTTGAATATATGTGTAAGCACAGCACTGACAGTGTTTGTAGGAACCTTCATTTACACCAGGAAGTCTTATAAACATTTGGTTAAAAGACTGATTCATACACAAATATAATCTAAAAGATTTTTTGCATAGTGGTAGCACAGCTGTGTCCTTGGATTTTCTGTTAATAAAGTCACATTCACCTACTAGCAAAACAGTTTTTCTTTGTTTACTCCAAACACAGTGGAGATTTGGAACTTACATTTTGGGGCTTGGCTATGCTTTGATTGTGTAATGCACTCACACAGAAAACATGACAAATAACTCTATGTGACACAAATTTTGTTCCTTGAACACACATGTTGTAAAAATACAGAAAATGGCCTTTATTCCCTTCAAACTTTGTTTTTGTGACCTGGATAATGACATTTAGAAATTGACCTATTTTCTATGTAAGAATTGGCAAATTTGCATATTTTCATTTACATAAGGTCTGAATAAAACATATGAATCAAGATTTACATCCTGTCCCATCATGTTTTCGTTATACACTCCTTGGAAGCGGCATTCAAAGTCCTGTATATCTTGGTGGAGGCACTCGCCTTGCTCCTCTGAGTATGTTGAGCCTCACGTATATGGACTTCAGGGACATCCTGCAGCCCATTTTACCATAGTTTTTCACCAGAGCTTCAACCAGTTCCACATAATTTTCAGCCTTATGATTGCTAGAACTAAACTGAAGTGGTGAGTGATGAGCCATATATATGTTATTATAGAAAGTTCTAGGAAGTTATAAAAGGTTTTTGAAAATTCTTGCAAGTTCTACAAATATCTCATCAGCTACACAGCACAGGATCTACCTAGATTGTTCTGAAAAATGGGTAAACTTCATTACCCAGGTCACAAAAGCAAAAGTTTTAAAATGTCTTTAGCAAGTGGTGTTTCATGCACTTCCCCATGTAGGAGATTTGCATTTGGAATGGAAGGATTGTTTAGGGCAGGGACTGAGGTGCAGATTATAGACTCACATAAACATATTCACTTTCTGTCATGTGATGTGAGAGTAGAAACACTTGTCTCCAAGCTTTTCTACACCCACATCTACAGTTCCTTTTCTTCCTCCAGCTTCCTTGGGCGGCGCTCGCTAAATGCTAGCTCTGTGGACCACCAGGACTCCACAAGTATGCTGCTGCCCACCGCACAGCTATAATTACCTTCAACAATAAAAAAAAAAGAATTTAACCAATATTGGGTAGTTTTCCCTTCACTTTTATGGAAGGTTTTAATTTAGCTCTTTACTTTGATGTCAGAAAGCAATTCATGCTGTGGATCCGCCCGTGGTCAGCATCTCTGCAGGCAGACAGACATTAATGATGCAGCTGTCTGCCATGAGTGAGGTGTGAGGAAGGCTTCATCCAGAATCACACCTGATCAACATCAAAATCACAAGGTGCTGTGGTGCGCAGGTCATGCTCTAAGTCCTCAACATCCCACCACTTTACACCGTGCTAAAGTAAAGACAGGCTCTCTGAATGACCCTAGCTATCTATCCTCTCGCTGTCACCACACCGGTTTGTATGTGTCGCGCTTGTCATTTGAAGTGTTTGTACAGGGTTTCAGGGTGGGTCAGAAGAATCCAGTTCATTGCAAAGTTAAAGTTAATGACCTCTCTTTTGGGGTCACACCTTTATGTGTTCTTTGAAAGGATATTTTTGGTATGTTTTGTTAAGCACTAGATGAAAGTATATTTGCCTCTTGAGTTTGTTGATCAGCCTCTGGTATGTCCCCTTATTAGCATTTTGGCTTTGTACAGAAAATGTCAATTTCTGTACAAACACTGGTTCAAGTGCAATAGGAATAAAAACTCCCTTGTCGCTTTTACAATAAACTTGCTAAATTTGCACATATAATTCTCTAAACTCCTCATTCTGTCATTTGATTTATTTGATCAGCAGGGACCCGAGCACCTAAAGGGTACAAAGGCACATTTGGATTTGCTCTGTTTATTATTATTCTTGGTCCAAATGAATCACATTTTTAGGGGAGAGAGTTGCATGAACACTCATGAGACTTTGTATATACATCCGATGTGGTGAGAATTTACATGTTTTATAGGTTTTGCTTATGGGTGTGGCAAAGTGGCTCAATAGCGCCCCATACAAAATTTTAACTAAGTAGCCCCGGTTGTATGTTTCACCTACATGCATACATTTTTGGTAACAGGAAGTTGGTAAGTATTTTGATTTGAATATGATTTTTTTTTTATGTTATTTTGACCATTTTCAGGGGTCATACTTGAACAAACTATTCTTAGACACTTTATCAGATGGACTTCAAATTTGGTCAGTGCAACATTAAAACACTGCTGATGTTAAATTATGATACTTTTGCATTTTTGTTGAAGAACGTTTCCGTGGTGACATGGCAAATTTTGATTCTTTACCATTCAACAGGAAGTTGTTGTTACTCACATTAACATTGTCCAGTCTGCCCCGAACTTAATATGTTTCCCTAACGACATCTACCATAGTGCCATCTGCTGGTAACAGTAAGTAAATGTTAAAGGATAGTTCAAGTTCATTACGACTTGAGTTTTAATTTTGTTGCTTTGTCCATAATATGCAGAGATGCAAGCAGTCAGACAAACTTCCAACTTAACTAACTTAAAAAAGAAAACTAAGATGGATAGTAAAATCATTACCCAAACTGTCTGTTGTAAACAATCAGAGTTTGCAGACCCCTTTCCTATTGTCATAAAGTTGAATTTCCCATTTATCTGATAGTTGGTTTATAAATTAATGTAAAAACATATGTCTTTGAAATGTTAGGTGAGGATGAGAGGAAAGAGGCCCAGACAGACTAAATGCATGCAACCCTAAGTTATGAGCAGATTTGGTGACCCATATTTTCAGTGTAGTATGTTCAAGACCTTTGTCTGTTAGTTATGGTGAATAATTTAGTAAACTTAGGTTCCTCAGTTAGCTGGTGGAAAATTAAAATAAAATTCAGACTGTCTGAACAGAGCATATCTGTTAGAAGTGCAACCTTATCTAGACGGAAGTGAAGCAAGTGTCTAGTTCTGCTTTTGCTTTGTGTGAGGTCATTGTGGTATTGTTGTCCGTTCCTTTGGTTTCACTTTATTGTACAGATGAAAAGTGACGATTGTGAAAATGAAAAATGAGATAAGTTTAAACCATGGCTTCTTTGTCATCTCTGCACCTCTGAATGGCGGATTGTTGGTGTCAGAAGGATTCGCCAGACATCAGAAATGTGTAGAGGGAGGGGGTTCCCAAAACTATTACTACCATCTGATGAGAACCTCTAGAAGCACATTAGTCATTAGTCTGTTGACCCGTGAGATAAAGTACAGTTCATGTGGGATTTACCATTTAGTTATTAGGCTCTTTTGATTTTTCCTTTTTTTGTCCCAGTGTTCATAGTTCAGGAGGTTTACCAGGAGCTGAATTATCCTCAGAGGTCTCCTCCTCTCTACGCATTAAGACGGATAAAACACTGAATAAAGTAGTTTCACATGTTTTTCCGGCACTCTTCAGCAGACACAGTAAGGGACTGTAGGCTGTTAGCTGAGCTGCTGCTAACATTAGCTCAGCTTGTTTGTAGGTTAGGATTCCTTTAATATCAGTCATTCAGGAGGTTTTTACTGGGAGCCGAATTATCTATTAACAAACATACCAAGTAAATAAAATCTGTAAAAAACACTGAATAAAACTGTTTCACATTAAAAATCTTTCTCTATGATGCTCTTGGGTGGACACAGGACATTGAGAGGGGCTGTTTGCTCATCTTGTTTCTGATTAGTTAAGATTCAGACATCTGATGACAAAAATCCTTCATCTAGTTTAAGATTATAGTTATAGTGTAGTTATAAAAAATGTATATATAAAACAGTGAGAAAGTAGCCGGCTGAACATATTTTAACATTCAGGTAACATTCAAAGGTCTCAGGAGAGGCTTTGTTGGGTCCACACCTCTTCTGTCTCTCCTCTTCTAAGTCCTTGAAACGTGGGTAGAGTGCTGAAGCCATCTTGAGTCATCCGTTATTGATCAATTTGATTAATTTAATTTATTAAATGTACATTTGCCATTCACTGGGCCAAGCAACATTTTCGCATCTGTTTCCATTATTTTTACAAAGCTACTGTGGACAGTTGTGTTGACACATGAAATCAAGAAGGATCATAGAAGGCAATTAACCAATTTTTTTATGATGCATTATTTTTCTATGAGCTACTGATTGAAGTTAAATTATTTTAACCCTAATTTATAACTTTTCATGTGAGTGATGATGTGATGTGACCAGAGAATTATGTTCATTTAATTAGCTGATTACTTTTATTACATTGTTATTTGGTTATTTGGTACTCAGTGGAAGTGTTCTGTTATTTATAATTATGTCTAGTGTACAGTGACAGTATGTGTGTCACACCCTTTCACAACATTGGTGCAACGGTTTCAACACATTTGTATAGCTGCTTTGAAACCAATCATAAATTAAGGCCATTAAGGCCGTGATTGTGTGTTTATTTGTGTTTGCTTTTCATACACCACTCAGTTATCACATACAGCAGAACAAGTGTTTTTGTGTGTCTGACCAGTTGAAGGCCTCTTTTCTACAGCCTGTTCAAGGCGGGAATATTGCATCATTATTCTGCATTAATGTTCTGTATAAAAGGTACGAACATGGAGTGGGGGACTATTGTTGTTCTGGCAAAAAATGGCAGTATAGCAGGATCCCTTGTGAGATAAGGTACAGTTCATGTGGGATTTACCATTTAGTTATTAGGCTCTTTTGATTTTTCCTTTTTTTGTCCCAGTGTTCTAGGGATGGGACTTTGAAGAACTTTCCTTTATCAATCATTATTTTTTATACTGAAAATGCCTATGGCAGAAAAAGGCTATTAAGTTAAGTGTGTTTTTCCTCAATGAAATCTTTATTCCAAGAAGAAATTATATTCCAACAATAATCCTCTTAAACAAAGTCTTTAAAGTTGAACTAACAGAAAGTAAAACAACAAAGATCTGCAACCTCATTAAGGCAGCGGAGGCCAAGTCTCAGAGTCAAACCCAACAAATTAACAAACCCAATCCATGGCGCTCATCAGAAACAGAACTGAGAGGCTTTTAGACACAATACAAAAAAGTTATCACTGGCATTGTGGTGTTTACAATGAGCTTTGTTATTTCTCAGCTGGAAATGGTGCTGTTCTCTTCATGTTTACCTATTTCTAAAACAGCTCAAAGGCAGTTTGGGTTTTTTGTGTAATTTTTATTGTGCCTCCTGCTGGTTGCTGCCACATAGTGAAAAATCATTATATTGCTTCAAGACACACTACACCACATCAGTGATATGAATGTAGCAATTCAATTTCACATGATCAACAAAATTTGATCATTGAGTAATTATGCCCACCCCTAGTCAGGACCCAAGGTTCCTAACAGAAAAAGTATTATAATGATATGATCGATATTATCCACTTCGCCTGTCAGTGGTTTAATGTTGTGGCTGATCAGTGTGTAGTTACTCTCGTTTACATGTTTTCCTGTCTGCTGCAAACACACCATGGTGTTGCTGTACATCGCCATGTTTCTCCTTTTATTTCAGTTAAGTCCATCAAATTAGATCACATAGTTTAGCTGAAAAGCTTTAATGAAACACTTTCTTCTTGGCTATGATGTTTGAAGCTTCATTAGTTACATGATATCCTTCATTCGACACAAGCTCTGACGTGTTAAAACAGTGTGTGTCACAAGAGCAAAACAAGCTTTGGAGTTTCTGAATTATCTGTCCATCTTTAATGTTTGGGCAGTGCTGAGTCATGAGGATCAGGGCAGGATTGGAAAACTCAAGAGTCAGGATGATATATGTGCACAGTATCTGTTATCTCAGAGTGATTTCTTCAACTGGTATCTGTTTAAGGTCCAGTTGTAATTTGTGACTCATTATGAACTTGTAAAAAAGAGAGAAAAGGCCCTTTCATAAACTAAGAACCTCTCTCAATAGTAATGATTTAAAAACATTTTATTTCCTGCAATTTTCCCTGTTCTGAGATCAATTCTGACAGAAAGAAGACTGAAAAATATATATTTACTCAAATCTTTAGACTTCATTTCAGTTTTGATATTGTTTCAGACTTTATCATCAGAATGCTATTTGTTTTTTTGTTTTTTTTTAAGAAGTGTGAGAAATCTGAGATCCATTTTGTTACTGAGTTATGTAACAGTGCATATCTCCCATCCCTCCCTGGGAGCCTGCGCTGAAGAAGACATCTGGACAGAGGAACTGGGCCGGTCGGGAGGAGGGAGAACAAAGGGCCTTTTCTGCTGCCTGTCACCCAGTCCTGTCCAATTCACAGTGGACACACAAACCAAATAACCTGCTCATATTTCTCCTTTATTTACCTGGAGTCATACACACTCATATCCAGTGGCAGCACAAAGTAATAAAGGTACTTATCGAGGTGATCTTATTGTGATGTGCAACTACACAGTAACTGGAAATAGTGGAGGGATGTCGCCGGAGGAAAGGGTGGGGGGGTGGGGTAGTTTTACTCAGTTTCCTGGTCTAGACTTCTCCAGCTGGTCTGTAAACTCTGCCAAAGTGTTGAATCATCAAGACTAGCAATGACCCAGATGACATGACTGCGGAGTAAAGGAAATCAGTAGTAAATTTAGACAGTCAAAAGGTTTTATTCACTCACATAAAATGCTGTTTTATCAGGCTGCTGGTCTACAGGGAATCAAAAGCAACACAGAGGATACACAGGATTCAGACAGCGTAGTGCAACAGGATTGCATAATGTTAGATAAAGTGATTTTGATTGGCAGAGTGCTGGATACCTGCGGGTGGTGACCTGACAAGAACATGTCAGTGCTTGAATCTTATCCTTGTAGGCATTTCTCACATTCACACTGCTGCCTAGTTCTGGAGAAGATAAGTATCTGTCATTATGTTTATTTATTTTAATTTCATATCAGTCTACAGTTCAACAGAAGAATCTGTGAAATAATCGTGGAACAGGAGCATCTGTTTTGGCAGGTTGTGCCCCTGTAGCTCTGGTGATTTTTTAAACAATGGTGTTTTGAATTTATGTTGCTGGGTGAATAAATAGGTGAAAATGATTGGGTTAGCTACAGGTCCTTGAGGACATAGAAATATTTTTGTAAGTAAAAAAATTACAAAGACGTATTCTAAAGTTTTGCCCAGATGAATTTTTTTCTGAGGCACTTTGGGACACAACCTTCAGTATCTCTTCATTTCCTTTGTTGACACCAAATCATTTCTGCAGAATCTCTCTCCTTGCTGTTGGCTTTACACAGTATTTTTCACTCTTGTTTAAACTAATCTGACCCTCCTAGTTTTTCTGTGATTTGTCATTTAAATTATTGGACAACTAAGGCATTTCTGTATAATTCTCATGTAAGCCTAGACCCACATGATCTATTGTTTGTGTCTCAGCGTGTTACTGGAAATAAACAAAAGTTAAACATAAAATAAGAGCTGGAACAATTATAAAGTAAATGAAATCTGTAATTGGTTTGTGCCAAGGCCACAGAGTTGACCAACAGTTTTTAGAGAAGGCAGGAATACACTAAGCTATGACTTTTCATTCTTAGTCATTTATTTCATATCACAGTGCCATGGAAATGTCATTCATTTCACCAGTTCACCACCCTTCAACTATCTACCCTCTCCATTACGAGGAAATCACAACAGCATGTCAGAACACATTTTCAAAAAGTTGATCCCTTCTCAGCTTCCTCAAGTTCAGCCTACTGGGCACCTTTTCAGTCTTCATTTGCTCTGCATGTAAAAACGCAGCTCTACTCATTCATTAGAATAGGGAGAAAGTGCTGAAATGCAATGTGCCATTATTTGGCAAGGCAAAGTGTTGGTTAATCAAGCGTGCATGCCAACCTGTTCCTTCAACTGGACCTCCAGGATCATATTAATGTGAGACGACACATCCTCACTAATGCAGCATTGGTTTGTTTTAGCGCCATCAAGTCAAGTCAGATTTTATTTATATATCCAGTATCACAATCACAAATTTGCCCTAAAGAGACTCTGTCAATCTGTGTGGAGCATACAGCACCCTCTGTCCTGAGACTCTGAATCAGATAAGGACAAACTCGGGGCAGAACTAAGCAGCACACAGCTTACACACTCAGTTAGAGTGATGCAGTGATTTTTAAAGAGTTGGACAACATGGATTTTACTAAATATTGACTTTAACTGATGCTTTGAGTGATCCAACCCTGGTAGAATGGTAACAGGTAGAAGCCTGAAGCTAAATGAAAGTTAAGGCGTAAAGATGATTTTTAAGTTTGGTTTTAAGGCCTCAACAGAGTCTGCCTGTCTAATGTATACAGAGTGGTGCAGGGATGATGTATTTTTGTAGGCCAACCCAGAAACTAGCATCATACTGATCCCCTCAACAAAAAGGCAGTGGGATTTTTTCATTGGTTTTTGGATTGTTGTTGAAAGTTTGTGAAATGATGAATGAAATATTTTCTTCAACAAGATAGTCACAAATGAACACTACTGTTATAATTTTTGAAATACAATCACCAGCTTATAATTTCATTTTGCTCTGACCTCTTCTACAAAAGCCTTTCTTCTTAGACAGTTAGTGATAGTTAGATAGAAAGAGTGTGAAAGAGTGTGAGTATAAACACAACAAGGCTGTAAAGGTGGACTTGTGAGTAGATCAGTTTTTGGTGTGGGGTTTTATGACGTCAACAACCTCTGTAGTCTTTTAGTCACTTGTTAGCAACAGCCTTTTTAAGACATGTTTTACATGGTTAAAAAAAAGGTTTTAAAAAATCATGTGGGGTATTTTCAGACATATTTTATACTGTAGAATAAAACATGAAAATGTCTTGTGCTTGTGTTAAAACTGTTGATTTAAGTCTGAATTACCTCTGATTTGATGAAACATGGTCAGCCCAGTGCAGATCTCAGCTTGACAGTCTAAATCAACAGCTCTCTGTGGTGAGTAAAGTCTCACGCACCAGTAGTCCACAGGTTAGATGGCTAATATTGATGAAGTCATTCTGTTGATCATGCAGATCAAACCAGACCTATTGTGGAGCTGTCTTAGGTGCAAGAAGCTGTTCCCTGAGTTGAGAAATTAGTTTGGACAGACCGCTCTTGTTTACAGAAGAACCAATTACTGCAGTATAATGCTGTCTCCAATTAGATTTGCATGGCCCACTCAGAGGCAGGCACTACCTATTGTCCTGCAGATTAAACCCAGCCGGAGTGGCAACCATGCTGCTCTGACTGAGCCTCAGGCTTCACTTCCACTGCCTGCACATACTCCAGCCTTCCAGCATGACATACACAAGCTGTATGCATTTCCTCTGCTGTGACTGGAGCATCATTTAACACTATGACTCTGCTTTAAAGGATTTTCTTTTTCTGTTTTCATTTTCTGTTTTATCTTGCTACCACTCCTGACGTACTGATGTGCACAGCTGCAGAAGCCCAGATATTAGCGGGTTGCTGCTGCCAGCTGCTACTCCTACGCGTCAATCTAACCTGACATGGTTGCTAACTCTATTCCAGCCACATGATTGGTTTGGCGTGGCATTACTGTCATTATCATTGGCTTTTTGTGTTTGTGAAAACATGGATGGAATTAGTTCTATTGACATTTTATTGACCATGTCTTATGTTTCTATCAAGGAAAAGCTATTTTGCAATAATTATCTTTATCGTTTTACCCAGCTCTAGTCCAGGACTTTACGATTGTGACTCATTGTAGTGCTATCTATATTCCCTGAACAAGTAGCACAGCTCACAGGACACATTCAACCTCCTATTTTTTAAACGCAACATTGGTTGAAGCTCTTGGAAGCAACAATCACGGGTGCCTACTCCTGGCAAAAAAAAACACACTCGGCAGCAGAGAAAACTTGCAAATAGCCGCATTTAAAGAGCTAGCTGAACACTGCTCAGACAAAGAAACATACTTGATTCAGTAAGTTTTTAACCATATATTTTTAAGATGTACTCCAGCAATTTAGTGTTGCGCTTCCATAAAGTTAAGAGACAGATTAAGAAGAAGAATGCTCTTCTCCTGGGCAGAAGAATATTTTGCCCAGTAAATGTCTTTCAAAATCCAAATATTGCAAGGTTTCTGTCAAAAATTTGGATCCTAAAAGCAAAAGCAGATTTAAACCTGACGGGGGGTACTTATAGAACCAATCCCGGTGACAGATTTTTTTTCCTGTGTCTTATTATGTTTAAAACAGTAAACCCAGTTCATCTCTGGTGTTTGGTTTCTCAGGTTTCCTCCAGCAGGATGTCTCTAGCGAGTCTTGAGGGTTGCCAGGCCGAAGAGCGATTCTCTGGAGAGAATCAATTTCAAGGCATTTGGTTGTGATGTGTAACAGTGAGTTTGTGCAGGGTCCAAACACCCCGCACGATAATGTAATCATTTCACAAATGTAATCGCTAGCACAGACCCTTCTCATGGGTTCTCATGAGCTGTGGTCATTGGTTTGGCCTCTCCTTTCACTTCAGATAACTTTCTCCTCTGTCAATGACTGTGTTGTTGGTTTGATAATACTATTTCTCTGGCTTTGCCTTGGTTATTGTTTTTGTATTGAGTCAGTTGAAAGAATGGGGTATGTAATGGGGTAATACAGACATAATTGTGGACCAAGACCCAGACATATCTCCATAGCAGCTGTGTTTTAATTGAAGCGTACAAGGCTTCAGCTCCTGGCAATAACTTGTGACTTACCCTTGTCTTTCCTTTTGTTAGAGAACCATCGTAGCTGATTAGCAGGCAGTGATGTTGTGAGGTTAACAACTGTGAAGAAATCGTACTAATGAGTAGTGAGTTGCAGTGACCAGGTCATATAATTAGGACGTGTGCTAATGATGGTGAAGCCACAGGAGAGAGACATAAACATCCTGACCAGTTGGCTGTCAGCTGATGACCACTGGTGTTAACCTGCTGGAGACAGTCTGAGCCGGCACAGAGCTCTCCCCCAGCATCACTATCAACTGAACTACCTGGAAAAATACTGTGGGAATGGAAGGGAATCTCAGCTTGTTCAGCATCAACCTTTGTTCTGAATAAAACAATTACAGGCATGTAGCAGTAACTGTAAGCTTATTGTTTTTTGTTTGTTTGTTTTTTACCAGGTATGTAGGAATATCCCCTATACCTTACATTAATCTTATGATAATTTAACATGTCTGAAGAAGCACCCTGCACATTTTTGCAGAGGTCAGTGATGCTGGCAATCTTACAAAGTCAGACAAAGTTTTCCAAACATTTCCATATTATTTTTAGCTCAAGTCTGTATCAGAATGGTAATCAATTAAGGCGTCAATAGCAAAATAAGTTTATAAAAGAGTACAGAAACAATCCTTTCTCCTTCTTCCTGCTCTTCTTGTGCATCAAATGACAAATAGTGCTTTGTAAGTGTGCTGTCATGTCTGAATGAAGTCATATTCCTTATCTGAAAAGACCTCTATGAAAAAACTGTTGCATAAAACTGTTTGAATACTACATCTGAATTTTTGTAAGTTGTTGCACATACAGTGGCCTGGTTTCAGATGTAAAGGCTGACCCTTCACCTCTGAAGGCACAGCTTGGCTCAAGACTCCATTAATGACAAGGGTACAGTATGTTTTGATTGGCAGGCTGCCCTCTTTTAGGAGAAGAACACAGGTTAAAGCCATGGAAAAGCAAAGAGTTACTCTGGCAAGTTCCTGTGATCGTATTCAGCTTCAGGTATCATTTTCCATAGCTCTCAGGCACGTCCTGTCTTATTCCCCGTACGGCCTTTACCATGGGGATCAGCCTTGCGGCTGCATTCCAGAGCCTTCCTCTCAAATTAGACTTTCTGGGGGCAGCCGTTCTGATGCTCCCTTCATTGGGAGGCAACGACACAAACCCTGCCTTCTTGACCACGGTTGAGATCCTGCCAGCGACTCCAAAACAGCTGTCCCAGTGTTCACACTTATAGGCTCCTGCAATTTGAGGAACAGTAGGTTTGTGAAGCTCCAGCAGGTCTGCAGTAAACACTCACTCGCCTATTTGTTGTCAGCAGTAGACTGTGCAGTGGGTGTACAACATACCCCTTAAGGTTCTTAATTTGGAGTTTGAAAATAGCAAAGTACAGGAGAATACTGGCGAGGCTTAAGTGTGTTTACATGCACATAAGCTTTTTTGTCCAGACATGCACTGATTTGGAAATTCAGGGCAGATAACAATAACTGACAACTGATCTGACAAATGTAAAAATGTGACAAGGAAAATAAATGACCCGTTAATAATACAATAGTCTATTTTTCTAATACAACACCACTTAGAGATTGTTAAACACCCCAAGAATAAATAATAAATTAATTTTGTTTAAGTTAATTAAGTTTGTTTGTAGTAACCTTAGTTTGTTTCAGTCAAGTTACTGCCAGATGTTATTTCCTTATTGACAAGCCTGTATAGGTTAAAAAAACATTGGATTGAATGGTATACACACTGTTGGACTGGTTAATGGTTACATAAAGCTATTCACTCCATTCTTAAAGAGAGGATACAAGCCTTTCACATTAAACTAGGTAATAGCCTTGTGTTATCACTCATTCTCTTCTCTCTCCTCTGTCCCTCTGTTGCTTGATAGTGGAACTTATCAACCAATAATATCAGCCACTGGTACAGCGTGCACACCCATTTTCGATACTGTCTTTGGATCAAGATTGGCAGCAAAACAACATTGCATTTACAAGCTAATGTTCCATTAAAGAAGTCCATTTTATGTCATGTGTTGAAAGAAATCTCTAAGTATGCTCAAAACTGTTTGAGTGGGCTACCAAAATCCTGTAGAGACACTTTATTGAACTTTTATGGAGATAAGGCACCAAGGCACTGACCATGTTTTTGCAACATTATGGTTCTGAGTGTAGCTCAGAGCAAAACTTGCTGGTCATCTCTGTACCTTCATTTGTCATGTCACAGTTCACTGTGGACTTGAGGGCATTTCAATTTGAATTAACGTGTAATAATGGACATGAAATCCAAATGGACATGACCTCAGTGGCACTAATGCCAATCCATCTCCTGTCTCCACAGATGCAGCAGCTCTTCTATGAGAACTATGAACCAAATAAGAAGGGCTACATACGAGATCTCCACAACAGCAAGATCCATCGAGCCATCACCCTCCACCCCAACAAGAACCCTCCCTATCAGTATCGCCTGCACAGCTATATGCTTAGCCGCAAGATCGCAGACCTGCGCCACAGAACCATCGAACTCCACCGGGAGATTGTCCAGATGGGACGTTATGGAGCGGGCGAGCCCAGCCGAGACGACCTTCAACTCGGCATGCCGCCCTCATTTATGCGCTTCCACCCACGACAGAGAGAGGAGGTTCTAGAGTGGGAGTTCCTGACGGGAAAGTACCTGTTCTCGTCATCTGATGGTCAGCCACCACGCCGTGGGATGGACTCCTCCCAGAGGCAAGCCCTGGATGATATCATCATGCAAGTGATGGAAATGATCAATGCCAACGCCAAGACGCGGGGTCGGGTCATTGATTTCAAAGAAATCCAGTATGGCTACCGGAGGGTCAATCCTTTATATGGGGCAGAGTATGTGCTGGATCTGCTACTGCTGTACAAGAAGCACAAAGGTAAGACTATGACAGTTCCTGTGAGGAGGCACGCCTACCTGCAGCAGACCTTCAGCCAGATCCAGTTCAGAGAGGAGGAAGAGATGGATGCCAGAGCTCTAGCCAGTCATATTAACAAGGAGTCAGACTCCCTCTCATTTCTTTCCAACTCCCTCAAGATGTTGGTACCCTTTAAGTTGGCCACTTCTGGCCAGGACCAGAGAGAACCAAAAGAGAAGAAAGTCAACATCTTAGTACCTCTGTCAGGGCGATATGACATCTTTGTGCGCTTCATGGCCAACTTTGAACGAGTTTGTCTGATTCCCAACCAGAATGTCAAGCTTCTGATCCTGCTCTTCAGCACAGACAACAACACAGAGCGGGTCAAGCAGGTGGAGCTCATGAGGGAGTATCACATGAAGTATCCCCGGGCCGAGATGGAGATAAAGCCCGTTGCCGGCTCCTTCTCCAGGGCTCTGGCTTTAGAAGTGGGTTCCTTGCATTTCTCTAACGATTCACTGCTCTTCTACTGTGATGTGGATCTGCTCTTCACCAGCGACTTCCTCAAGCGATGTCGGACCAACACCGCCCTCGGGGAGCAGACCTACTTCCCTATCATCTTCAGCCAGTATGACCCTAAGGTGGTGTATCGCTGGGAAGGTCCCTAGCAACAACCACTACGTCTTCACCTCCAAGACAGGCTTGTGGAGGAACTACGGCTTTGGGATTGTTTGCGTCTACAAGGGAGACTTGGTCCAAGCTGGAGGCTTTGACACCTCCATACAGGGATGGGGACTGGAGGACGTGGACCTTTTTAATAAATTTGTCCAGTCAGGGATTAAGTTGTTCAGAAGTACAGACACGGGGATAGTACACGTCCACCACCCGGTCATATGCGATCCAAACCTGGAGGCAAAGCAATATAAGATGTGCCTGGGCTCCAAAGCCTCATCGCACGGCTCCACCCAGCAGCTGGCCGAGCTCTGGCTGGAGAAGAACGATCTCAGCTTCAGGAGACTGGCCAGCAATAACGGCTCAGTTAGGACAGTGTGAACAAAAAAAACAAAAAAAAAAACAGGCTGCAGTCTGTCAGTAACTGAACCTGGACCTTCTCTGTGCTCATTTCTTCCTCTTAGTGGTGTTTTCACTACCTAATTTATTTTTTAATGAAATGAAAGACTTCACATGGATATCTTTTGAAAACATCTTTTTTTTTCCTTTTCTTTTCTTTTTTTTTTTAAACAAAGAAAAACGCCACAATGAACAATTCCTAGAGACAGACTGGGCCCTTGTATGGAAGTACATCTTTTTAAGTCATGATGGAAGGAATATGAACCAATATTCTTGTGTGAGCCTGATTACAAAGGGACCAGAGGGCTCCTCCAGCCTCCCACTGCCCTGGCTCTCAGGGCAGTGGAAGAAGGGGAAGTATACTGTCATGGCCCTTAAATATTCCATTTATCTTGTATGCAGAAAACAGATGAACACGTGTCCATGTACTCTCAGACCAGCAGTGCTTGAAACATAATTCTTTGATTGTGAATGTTTACAAAAGATTGATTCGAAATATTTCATCAATGAAAACTCAAATTCTAGATATCTGAGTGGTTACTAAGGGCCATTTGATTTTGTTGATTTACATTCTTCTTTTTTTTTTTTACTTTTTTTTTGGGTAATACAACATAACACTGTTACTGTTGCTCCAGGATTTTATTGTATTTTTTTCTTTATTATTAATTTCTGTGAACCCAACTGCTGGATTTGATATCTGCAATTCATCTTTTGCTGTCTAATTTATTGAATTTGCAGGCTCCATTTTCTACTCCCTGACTGTTTAAATATGTATATTGGAAAGATTGTATAACCATGTCAGTTGTGGGATAGTTTTTTTTTTTTTTTTTTCATGTTCCTTTTCTTAAACTCGTTATCACCAAAGAGTTTTGCACAGTCTGCTTTAGGTATCATGTTGCCTGTATGTGTGTATGTGTGTGTGTGTGTGTGTGTGTGTGTAGGTGGTTGGGTGGTGTTTTGCAGGCACAAACATGAAACTGGCTGTATAATGGTGAGTAAACACAAATGCTCTATCTATCCCAGGCCTTTCTGATGGTTCTTGGTGGGTTGAAATGGGAGCAGGGCTCTGGTCGGCCGGCTCAAGTCACACTTCGCTGTCTCTCTCTTTCTCTATAAGTAAATTGCTTTCTTTTATGTTGAAATAAAAAAAGTGTTGTGGCTGGTCCCAGTCTACAAAGGTGTGGCTTCAGTGCTGATTTCCATTGAGCTGTGATATGAAAAAACCCACATTGTCTGATCCTGTGTTACAGGTTTGAGGGTGGAACATTTCCTCATAAAAGGCCTGAATCACTGTCCTGTTCCTGCCTGTGTGTTTATTGGCAGGTACTGTACCTTGTAGCACTCCATCGGGTTAATGCTTCTCTTTCAGCATTACAAGAAGAATGGCTGATTTTTAAGACTGATGTTAACAGGATGAGTGACTGTGCTGTCATCATAGTTTTTTAAATTTTCTTTTACTTTTATAATTTTTGTTCTTTCAACTCTGTCCGACTGGGCAATGTTTTCTATTTAAAAAGAAATAAAGTGGGGGGAAAAGTATGAAAATCTGCTGCTTTTGTGGTATTTTTCTTAGTTCTCAGCTGCCAGGATGATGGTCACCACAGAAACAACAGGTAAATGCAGGAAACATCTTAGGGCCTCCATCACTTTAGTTTTTACTTGTGTCTGAGGGTTGGGTAAAGGGGCCAGTATTCTGTCAGAGCTGCTTGTCGAGTGGCCTGACACCTTTGGGAAACCACTGCCCCAAACCTTTGCTAGGTTGAATTAGGGGGTGTCCACACTTTTATTTTCTAACATGGTCGGACCAACACGTCATACATACTACTGCTGGTATAACCCAGCCCAAATTTGACACAGACTCCCATAAACACCAATTTATACTTCTGCATGAATCAATGCTGTAGGTGGGTCACGTCCATGAGTTTTAGGGGGTGGAGCTTCTGAGGGAGCACTGAAGGGAGGGGTGTGTTAGTTTTGCTGCTGAATTCGAATATTAACTGTCTTTCCCGGAATGCCATTAAACGTATAATTTCATGATAGACTCTGCTCTCAGTTACTGCAAAGACTCCCAGTAACTGAGATGGTGTAATTAATTAAAACCATAATAATATCATATCAAAAATAAATCTCCTCATTCATAGCTGTGAGTTAAGTAGCTGATTTTAAGCTAATTGTGGGTTCTGTGTACTCCATGTGATTCCTCTGTCTTCTAAAAGACAGAAAAGCAGTGTGAAGCTTTTTTGATACAAGGCACCCTCCTGACTTAGTCAGCTGTACTCAGGGAGGCCTGCTCTCCTAGTTGAGCCACTATCAGGAAGCCCCTGCAGGGACAATAAGACAGAGCCTCTGAAGCAAGTGCTGGGATAAGTCAATACTCTGCTTTTTTGTCTGCTGCTGAGCTGCAAAGACTGAAAGGGCAGAGGGGAGGGAGGTCAGCAGAGTCTCAGCCCTGTGTTTAAACTAATCCAAAGATGATGTTTGATCAGCTCTGATATTGGATATTGGATATGACTGCACATACTCACATTTGTGATAACTGTTGTTGAAAATGGAGCAATTGTCATTATTGCAGCTTCAATAACAACAATGACAATAGGACTTGTCATGTGTTTATGTATTGGTTTGGTCAATTACTTTTACCTATACACATAGTGATCTACTTCAGTAATAGCTATTGTTTGAGTTAGTAGACTTAATTTGAACAGTGACAGTAAAATTGGCACTGAAAAGAAAATTTGGCATTGAAAACAAAATCTGAACTGAAAAAGGAAACATTGTTCAAAGTTGTATTGGCGCTGAAAAAGTTACATTGAAAAATAAAACACAGATACCAAAAAGTACATTATTATCTTTCTTTGATTTGATTTTTCTTCATGATGGTCTATTTTCAGAGACAGTTTGTTTGTTTTTACGCTGTCCATATTTATTTTCTTACGTTAATGGTTTTCAGTTTCATCTTCCTGTCACTGCTCTGATGTAGAAGGGCGGGGCATTAAGCACGCGATCTACACAATCTGCGTAGTATTTGCATACGAAGGAGGAAACGCGTCACTCTTCCTGAACCCGCCGTTCTTCAGGAACTGAACGTGACCGCACACCTGGAAGATGGCTTCAACGAATTCGCCTGGAGCTCCCAAACCGAAAATACGTGTATTTCTCTCAAGTTTTTTGTTTTTTGTTTTCACAGAGAACCGGGGCCCGATTAAAGCTCACGTTTTAAGGGACGTTACCCTGATTTGGCAGAGGTCCGCTGAAACGAGAGCTAACGTTAGCTAATGCGTAGCAGCTAGCTAAACTGTGACGCTAGCTGCTCCCTTCCTGTGAGTTTTGTTGTTGCTGCTGCAGGAGGCATCACAAAAGTGCTGAGGCAAAATATTCAACAGTTTCTCACCCCAGTAGAAACTCTGCTTTCTGCTGCATTACTCTCTGATTTACTTCTGGTTTCGGGAGGTTTTGGTGAAGATGAAGAGATGGCAGACTCGTGACTCCAAGAAATAACGGTAATGAAAAGTTGTTTCCCTCTTCAGCCTTTTGTGTATTTGACTTTCTAATGTGGTGCTTTATGGTTGTCTTTCTATCTTTACGTCAAATGATGGAACTCTAATTCAACTTCAAATAGAGTGGTGCAGGAATGATGCATTTTTGTAGTCCAACCCGGAAGTTAGAATCACCCTGGTTCCCTCGACCAAAAGTCAATGAGATTTTTTTTCACTGGGTTTTGGATTATTACAGAAAATATACTGTGACCAACAAAAGTGTGTGATGCTTACATGTTTTGTTCAGCAAGATAATCTCTGTAGTCTCATTTGGCCACCTGTTAGCAACCGCCTTTTTGAAGACACGGAAAAGCTTAAACACAAATAGGGTATTTTCTGACGTATTTTATGTCGTAGAATAAAATGTGAAAATGTCTTGAGTTTGTGTTAAAATCACAGACCTTATTTCAGCCATTTAACCAAAAACTTTGTCGACTTTGGGACAAGGGAACAGGTAGTTCTAAAACTTCTGGGTTTTATGACTCATTCCTGCACCACTCTGTTGCAAACTTTGTGGAAAGTTTGAACTTTTGTCATTTGGGCACTGCTTCTGAAAGTAATTGTTAACAGACAAAATAAGTAAGTTTCAGCCCTATCCTAATCAATAGGGAGCACAGATGATGTTGAAGTACAAGTGTTTTCCTGCTAATGTAAATATACACTCAAGTGATGATAATCAACAAAACACATCTCCTGTCATTTCATAGATTGCAGTGAGAGGGTTCTGAATGATGTGGAAGCATAGCACTACTTTTGAACTTACATTAAGTGGCTAATATTTCTCATTGAATTATCACAAGGCTACAACTATAATGCAGTAATTCATAATTTCTATAGCCGTAGGTCAGATGTGCATTAGAGTAATCATCATGGCAGGATGATTAATCAAACCTGTGCAACTTGAGTCCTGATAAATATGTCATCACATAAGTAATCATTTTTAAATGTTAATTTTATTGCTGTTAATTGGGAGGCAGTTCATACGCTGAGAAGGCTTCAGGAAGTTCTGCAACATCAACCTGTGGGTTTGAATAATTAACACTTTGTTGCAAATCATGAAGTGGGACTTGTATGCTCTTTTGCTAATGAACACAAGATGTTTTTTCCTTGTCTGTTGTCATGAGAGGAAAGGCCTCCAGCTTCTACTTTCATAGTGGCTCTGGGTGGTGATAGGGGACAGTCAAAGCTTGATGTTTCTGAAGAATATTAGTAAAACCTCATTGGCATGCAGCTATGGTCTTTATAGCCTTTGCAATTGTCTCCAGTGAATGCACAGTCCTAACTGGACAGTGAGAAATCAATTAATGGAGCAATTATTGAACAAAGTGATGGTGGATGTCTGGTATACCCCTGAATAAAACATCCATTTAATATTGTGAACAGCGTCTCTAAGGATGCTTCCCACCTTTGTTGATCAAACCTCTTTGAATAGCCTAATTTTTCATTGTGTCTGAAGGTAGAACCATGAACAGAAGAACATTTAATTCATACCTATAGCTGAACAGTGAGCATGTATGAAATATATGAATATAGTATGTGTTCATCTTTTATGGGAAATTAAAGGAAATCTTGAAATACATTGTACGAAAACCAGAGACTGACCAAACTACTGTTTTGTATACACAATGTACAACTATTATAATCTTCAAAGGTGATGTGCCCTGGTGCTACACTTGGTTTCTTCATGAGCTCTGTTAAAGGTTGGGCTTCCATTAAGGTAAGACGACAGCAAGAGTACCCAGTGTTATCTTTTTTCACTGAAATTCGTTGACTGAAAACATCTGACTTTGTCTCTGTTTCTTATGATTTAGTCACAGAAGATCTGAATATCTCCAATATATAATCTGGAAGTTGGTTGAGAGGCAGAAAGACCAAGGAGTCAAAAATGTTGGACATCACTCACTTCATGTTCACTGTCCATGGCTGTGGCAGAGCAAGCTACATATCTGGAAAAGCTGTGCATAATCAAAGGTAAACTTGATTGGGACAAGTTTGTAGTCAAGTTTTTTGAGAAGTTGACCACATTTTTTGGTGTCTGCTTAGGGTTTGGGTTGATGTTTTGAGTGAAAATTTGTCAGGTTCAAATTTGTCTCAGTAGAAGTTGTAAGGTGCATGTTTTGGGCTATTTTGAGTGGACTGGGACAGGTTTTTAGTGAAGTTTTTGGAAAAGTTGTTCACACTAACTAATTCTTTTACTTATATTCAGCTTTTCCTGCAAAAATTCATTCCAATGAATGAATGATTTTAAGCTTTCAGCTGTTTTCCTACTATTTCCTGAAATTTTAGCAGTGCTTCAGTGATTCCTTCAGCTCTCAGTGACACTGCAAGATCATGTTTTGGACTGGAACCCTGACAGTCTGACAGAAGAGTCTGTGGTGGAGTCGTTCTACCACCCATCCAGTGGCAGGACTGAGGGCGGCCATCGATTCCATGACTTCCTCCTAGGACAATGTAAGAGACATTTTCAAGGCTGAAACTGTGTACACTACAGTCACAAATAAGGCAGGATAACACTCAGTCTGTCGTGTAGAACAAATGTAAATGGTCTGGTTTTTATGGTTTGAAAATGGTATGGACATTTGTTACTTGATGCTTGATGATACTAGTTAGATGAAGTTGCTGTGAATAGTTCTTTGTGCAAAACTATGGTGGAGTGGCTTTAGGATATTTAGATTTTACTTTACAGTATCCACTATGAACAATTCAAAGCAGTTCTGTTCCTGTTACTTGTTTTTAATCAGTCAAATATAACCTACCACAAGTTTTAGTGGGTTTAATTGGCCATACTTTCTTTTTAGACTTTTTATCTGTGACCCATGTAGATTAACTGTTACCTTAAATAACATCAGACATGGTCCCACACTGCATAAAACAACATGTTTAATATCTTTGTAATTTGCCTCGGAAAAATTAAAAATAAAGCTTTGTGAATTTGAACACTTTGATTCTGCATTTACTGAACTTACAAAGCCAGATAGTTTTAGTGACAGTGGAGAAGAACACAAAATATACTGTATAATGCTGATTTCAATCCTAAATAATGTTTGAAATAACGTGCTTCTACACAGTTTCAAGTAAAACAGTTCAGGAATAACACATTTATTAAAGAGTAACAACTTTTAAACCAATCACAAACATTTTTGATCGAAGAAAAATGTTCAGTGCTGTATGGGGGTGTTACAAATCAGCAAAGACCTGTCAACACTGTAAAACATGAGATGCTGTCCTTGGTCAACTTAAACTTATGTTAACATTCACAAAGAAAACATTCCAGATCACATTACAATTGGCAACACAAGATTAAGACTTGTATATGATTACATTTAGTCCATAAACTGTCAAACTCAGAAACTGACATCAATCAAGTCAATCTTGCTGACCATTCAGTATGAATATGTTGGCAAAGAATTCCAAAATCTTCAAAAACTTGAGTAACATCTATCCATTATCTATACTGCTTATTCTTGAAGGTCTCAGGCAGCCAATCTCCGCTGACACTGGACAAGAGGGGGGGTACACCCTGGACAGATTACCAGTCTATTGTGGGGCTGACACATGGAGAGAAAAACAACCATTCACGTTCATGGACTGTGGGAGGAGGCTGGGGTACCTGGAGAGAACCTGCAGAAAAGCCCTGGGCTGGGATTCAAACCTGGAACCTTCTTGCTGAGTGGCAACAATGCTAACCACTACACCACTGTGTGTCCTTCCACTTTAATATAATAACATAAATTTGCAAATGTTGATAGTGACTGCATCTGTTAACATTTTGAAAGCTCTTCATGAGCACAGGTAACCTTTAGCTGAGAAACATACAGAAACTTCTCTATGAACATCACATTTGTACCCGTGTCACGCAAATACTTATCAAGTCCTAGAATTACCTTTTCCCAACCTTACTCGTGGGTAGCCACAGTAGCTCAGCAGTTAGCACTGTTGCTTCACAGTAAGAAGGTTCTGGGTTCAAACCCTGGTCTGCCTGTGGTTTTCCGTGTGGAGTTTGCATGTTCTCCCTTAAGGACAGACAGTAAAGATAACAGCTGGATGTAACTTTATCTGTTGTCAAAATATTTTTTTCTGTAAATTTTCAGTATCACTGAACTGAAGAACAAGAACCAAAATGCAATGGTAGAATCAAGTGTAATGAACCAGGCACTAATATTTCATCCATCTGTTTTTAGTTTGACTAAATTATATAAGACACAGGTAACAGTAAGTCATTCATTCAAGAGGGTTTTTTTTTTTTTTAATCAACTGACAAATCACACTCGACTGAAACCTCTGCTCATTGTGATGGCTACTGTTATTATATCTCTGAACTCATATGCATTTAACAGGAAGAGTTACTGTGTTTGTGCAGGCACTTACAAGTGGGAAACAAATGTGTTGACCAGACATTTTTCATTGCGCTGGTGGTCAAATCTTAGGGGGCGCTTGTGTCTTTGTCCAGTTAGGAGTTCTTGATTCTCACTTTGCAAAACATCTTGGGTCAGAGACTTTCACATTCCCCGCTCTTCATCCTGACCTAAATGATAGAGAAAAAAGTATTGTTTAGACAAATCAAGAGTTTTTACATTCCAATGATGTAAAAATCCAACATTGTGAGAAGAACTATGCACCACAAATCCCAAAGGCCTAATTCAACCTGAACCTACAGCAATGCTCTTTACATTTTAATATACACTGAAATAACTGAAAGGTCAAAGATACCATGAAATCTTTTGATTAAATTTGTACAATAGTTTGAACCCTATCATATATAAGTTCTTCCTTCTAGTGGTCAAACATGCACAGAAGGAGAGGTTAGGGTGCAAAATAGCTCAAGTGTCCTCAAAGTTTCATAGGTTGATCTGAAATTCAGTCATCATATTGTCTTACCTAAAGCTTAATATTTTTCTCCCTGAAGGGAGTAAGGTTCTGTATGAAAAAACTTGAAGCAATTTACATGTAATAATTGCTTTTTTTATTGCCAATGTATGGAAAGATTATGTGACATTTAAAAAAAAAAAAGATTAATTCCCCACCACAATAAAAGTCTCTCTTCTGAGCCACCATAGGACTGGCAGTGTACTATTTTTAGCTTTAGAATGGAGTCCACCACCATTACGAAATGACCAGTGCCCAGCACAAGAAATACTCCAACACAAACTCTGCATAAGAACAAAAAAAAAGAAAACTTTCTCATGAAGTTTGTTTGGCCAAACATGAATTGAGTTTAACCCCAATGTCGGGGGAAAACTAGGATAAACATCTGCAGGGCATTTGATTTATTTGATATATGGAGGGACCTTTGACCTTTGATTTGGGATCTAAACCGACCCCAAGCTGTCTCTCTTCCTATTGGACAGGTGAGGTAACTGCAAACCCTGTGAAATTTATTCTGATTCTGTTAATGCTCTCTGACATTAGCTTGCCTGCTAACGTGGACAGATCGGTAGCAAACTACTGTGATGAGTGGTTAACGTCTACTAATTTACCCACACTCCCAGGGCTGATCTGGCTGGTAAATTGACAAGCTTGCCATTTGATAATTACTTAATTGACTAACAAACCAACACTGGACCCCTGCAGTGTAGCTAAGTTACAGCTATCTGGCTAACCTTTGTTTGTTTGCTCGGTAACATTATCACCATGGTCGGTGACTCATGCACCCGCAGCAAGCACACAGTGAGGACTGGCTGAGACACTGACAGGGTTGGTAAAAAACTTTATGAGCAACAGGACACAGGCTGCAGTTCACTTAATGACCACAGGTGTCAGTAATAGCAAGGGTTTTTGGATTTCTCCGTACAGAACCTTTAAAGCTGGGAACCAAATCAAGTCAAACCTGTGATTTCAAGGTCTTGCAGAAAGTTCTGGAGGAAGTTGATGATGGCATTTTCTCTTGATCCGCTTGGACTTCTGCTGGCACTCAGCATCCAACAGCATCTGGCTGAAGATAAAGAAAAATGAAAATAACAGAACAAAAAAAAGGGGGGGGGGTTACTGTGCAGGAAAAAATAGAAACCTTTAAAATGTCCACATCCCACTTTATATAAGGCTTTGTGTTCTTCTAAAATAGGTTAAAAATAGAATTAACAGAAAGTGATAAAAATAGAACTTTCATAACTTTTCATAGTTATAAAGAGATGCAGCTGTACCACTACATTTTGTCTGGTTTCTCACAGAATTTTGTCAAATCATAGTACTGAAGCAAATCTGAATGATTATATATCAACATTTTCACTCTATCATCATCCTCTTTGGGGTTTGAGCAGAGAGTTTGGTCCCTCCCAATCAACTCCAGAAGGTTCATTCATGTCATTTCTAATTTGGTGAAGCTTTGGAGTCAGATGCATTATATCATTTAGAACAATGGCTCTATTGAGAATGGATAATAGTTTGTCTTGATTTTCAGAGGAACAGCAAAACAAAACGAAAAAGCATGTTTTTTTTTCCACATAACTTCCTTCACACAAATCCTTTTCAAATCTGAATAAATGATTATAATAATGAAATAATGAAAAACATTTTTAGATGTACTATTTGCCTGAAATCATTATCCTCTTTCACACCTAAAGTATTGTGACATTAGTTAATACAGATACCATAATGCCTGGGTTACCAACACCAGTACTAAACCATGCCTTTGTCAAGGGAACCAACAGGAGAATCAACCTAAGATACATGTGTTTTTTAAAGATATGATATAGATATATAAATATAAAAAAAACATTTGTCAATAAAATGTACATACACACCTTATGATACTGACCTTTCTGTCCAACTTTAGCAGCTCTGTGTAACCACAACTTGCAATTTCTCCACCTAAAATTATAACACAAAACCATTAACAGGACAGCAGTGAAATAATGTACCCTACAGAAAGCATTTTAATTGTTTTCTACAGCCACTCACCTTTTCTATGAGTAAAACATATTCAAGATCATCCATATTGTCTCTGTTCAGCTGCAGAGCATCAATGTCTCCTGTTGCAAAGAACTGACAACACCAGTTTCTGAAGATGCATGGTGCTGAAAACATGTCTCCTGCATATGATCAACAAACACTGTAAACACTGACTTTACACCAACATGCATAGACTCAATAATGTAGAGTAACTATGAAACAATGCAAACCTATAAGCACCATCTTCCTTCCTCCATTCCTACTTCTCCAATGAAAGTCACATGGAGTTTATTGACAGGGGAGCCCTTCTTCTGTCTTCGCCACTGAATGAAGCCTCTGTGGACAAGGTCTACCCGGGTGATGCAGATCTTAAAATCTTTGCTACTTGGCTTGCAAGCATCTGATGGACATCATCTTCACTAATAAAAGCAGGAAGGAAAAAAGAATAGAATAGAATGAATTCATTCTTAAGAAAATAGATGATTAAATGAAAAAAACCCAAAGCAATCACCTGGATATGTATAAGCAATAGGTATGCTGAGGTATGCAGAGGTATCACGTAAAGCACTACTCTTGGGGTCAACATTAAGACAGAGGTCAGTATTATATATGGAATGATGAGAATGATCAACATTAAAACATTCAATTTGCTGGTAAAGCATCAATATTTAGGTTTCTGCACACCTGAAAGAATGTTGGATTACCTTAAACTACTTATTTGTGCACTCTACTGATGAGGTTAATTTTAACCAATTTGTCACCTGAGTTGCAAACTGAGTGAGTAGTGAACTTTAAAGGGGGACTGGAGCCTACCTCATAGACAGGGAAACACAGTGGACAGGTTTCGACAGTCCACTGCACCAAAATCAAATCAACTAGATGAGATATCTTTTTTTTTTTTTTTTTTTTTTTAAATATGTAAAACTGCAGATAGATTTTGGTTCCAACATTATTACCTGTTCAAGATCACTGGACTCTTTGTTAGAATGTGCATCTTCAGATAGGAGGACAAATGATCAATGTTATGATACCAGGTGGTACAGTAGATAAACTCTGGGACCAATATCCATCATTCTGTTGCATAAATGAGGCAAAGAGTTTCTTTTCCGGCCTAAATTTGAACTCTGAAATGTTCTGGCAGTTTAGTGTTTTATGGTTGCTTGACATTGAAATATAGTTGAGAACAATGTCCAGACTTTGACATTTTGGTACAGTGTTTCATCTCAACTGTCAATTTCGGCTTTGCAAAGTTAAATATGGCCTTTTTAGAAATATCCTTTAATCTTAGTGGCAAATGTATTATGTGTTATGATACACAGATTGGTGACTAATTAAAATGAGTGGATAAACAGGATGACAGAGTTTAGAGACTTGGAGTAAACGCAAAGGAGCATTGAAGCTGTTTTGGTCTCTCATAATGGCCTGGCACCTTACCTGACTTTATCTGGGTTTTTCCTTTAATTTATCACTCGTCTGTAGTGTTATCATGGACAAAATATTTTATATTGTATCATGAGTTACACTGCTGTTCCTAACTCTGTGTACAAATAGTGTTTTTTTACAATGTAATTCTCAGATATATGCATTTACCTCATCATACATGATGGGTCTTCCCAGCACCCAAAACACTGCAAATCAGTTTTCATGTATAACCATCGACATCAGGAGGAACTGCTGCCAGTTTTCATCTACAATGGTTCACCTGCATATACAGACAGTGACAGAAAGAATTTTCGATGTTGATGTCTTTATATTACCTAAAGGAAAGAGAAGATGTTTGTAAATGGTACATAATACCCGTGAAGACTTGTAGAACAGCCACACCTCCACTCCCTCCATTTTGGAAAATTCTTCAGTGTGAATTGTATTCACATAAGAAAACGAGGGAAACATTCAAAGAATTATAAAAGTACTTACAATACCTTTATCAGAATAACTTAATTTTGACATCGCCAACTCTTCAGCAGCAGAAAGAAGAGGCCAGGAACTGGCCGACATATATGATTATAAGGTTATGAATTAACATTATGAAACACAACTTCCCATCAAATAAGCCCAATACCGTTAAGTAATCATATATTAATTCAAAACCTGGTCATCTCCTCATGCACTGTTTGTTTCACATCACAGGACGGAAGACTTAGCTAGTGTTAATTTTAGGTTTGCTAGCTGATATGTATTAGCTAACGTTAGCGCTTGTCTCAACGGAACGGACCTCCACCAAACCAGTGAAACGTCCGATAAAAGTGAACGTCCGGTTAAGTTTCTGGTTTTACGTGAAAACAAAAGAGCAAAGAGAAACACACTTATTTACGGTATGGAAGGCAAACTTCAGGTGCACAGTCATCTCCGGTTTCTGAGGGAATGGCGGTTTCAGGAAGAGTCACGTGCTTCCGACTTAGTATGCAAATGATATGCAGATTGTGTAACTCGCGCGCTCCCTGGCCCCTGCCCTAAAATAAAATGAAATTAGACAGACATGAAGAAAGAAATCTGTCAATCGACATCGAAATCGCAATCATGAATAAATAAAAAATAAAGATAATATTGTAGTATAAAAAAATTAATAATATAAAGTGACATTTAGTATTAAGGGCTTTCTAATGAATGTGAATAAAAATTTATAGGCAGTTTCTAATTTTACAATTCATAATCTGGTGACCACTAACTATTGACAGATACGCAAAATAAAGCCTAACACCATCAAACTTAACCTAACATATTAGAAGGGTATTCTGTCTACCTTTTTAACAAATGTTCAAAACATCCTGTCAGACACCTGTCACCAACATTCTAAAATTATGTTTCATAAAGATAGTGGCCTGTTTATTAAATGACTTATGTAATACATTAAATTACAGTGTACAGCAGTTTCTATTTTTCTGCTCACTCGGTATATTATTAGTGGGAAATCTGTGCTGGGATAATAACTGTGACTTAAATTTAAAATTCTAAAATACATTTATGCATTAAGCTTCAAGGTTCATTCTTGAGCCTGGAAACACCAGCTAACAAATCAGTCAGACCTCAAGATCTGTTCAGTAGCTGCTCTAATTTATTCAGTATTTATGCATATACACATACCATATAATCAAACATTGTCGCAACCACCACTGAGTACACCCTGTGATTCTGAACTAAGCAATAATAATTTTCTTGATCATACACTCTCACCTCAGAGAGATGTTGTCTTTTATCTAGCGTGTGCCAAGCTGAAGGAGATGCACACAAACACATTGGCAACATAACAGAGTAAATACTAGCAAGTAAGTTTTTACAGAGCCACAGTGACCGAAGACAGGCCTCTAGATAGAAATAAATAGAAAAGTTCTTCTAGTTGGACAGGAAGAATGTCAGTGATCAATTCCATAACTTCTATAATAAATAAAGTAAACACTAACACTATCACACTATCAACTGCACAGACCAGTTACAGTGATCTACAGAGAGCAGCAGGCAATGATGTTAAATTAAAGAGTAAGTTGCATCTATCTCTCTGTACAGAGATATGTTTGAAAAATCAAAGATCTGGTTAAATCCTCCAGATTCGAACCAGAAGAGCTTTGTCTTCAGCTCATATACTGGCAGAGCTGAGCATGAAGAGAGCCCAGCAGGTTGTAGACATGAAGGCAGAAACTCTTTCTTATCTGCATCAGACTGATTGGAGCCAGATGAGACCACAGAGGCCTCCATTAAAGGTCCCTGCTGTGCTACCACAGTTTTTTAATTTCCTATTATAGCTGGGGAATCTTTCCATTTAGATAATGTTAAAGGCAAACACACACTGATATTTTTAGGAAATATCATCCACAGCTTAAGATGTCTTTACTACGAGATGTGGATTTTTTCATATTTGACAGAGGTTTACTGTGTCCTTCTGCTTCCAGTCTTTGTACTAAGCATGACAGTGATATTGACATTTTTCTGACTCCTGGAAAAATAACAGATGGATTTAAGATGATATTATAGCACTAACACCAACTCATCCTGATGTCAACTTTTTGCTTTGCTCTAATACAGCCCTGCAGCATCCAGCATCATTCTGTGTTGATGTCAAACCACAATAACCAACAAACCATGCTGAACAGTTAGTCAGCTGGCAGCAAGACAGTTGACCCAAACACAACTCAAGTGCTCTGCCGGAACTAATGTCAAAGAAATCAGAGAAAGACTGTGGACTCTTTAAAAAGACTTGGGCTGTCACTGGGTGAAAGACAACCATGGACGGCGCTGTATCTGTGGAGAATTGAAGGCTGGGTTTTGTAACAGGAAATGAAAGGGTGGCCTTGTGAGACGCACCTGGCCAAATTGTGAAGCTGACAGTAGATAGCATTCAGTACATCTAAATCTGTCTATATGTCGACAGAAAGGTTTGATGAGTCCGCAGAATCAGAGAAAAGCCGTGCAAGAATTGACATATGCAGAATTAGTGAACTGGACAACCCCAGTGGCAATGAAGGAGCTCTGTTCAGAATCTAAATTAAAAGCTAAATGGAATCATTTTTCATATTTTTTGTATATAAATTGAATTGGCAAGACCTGAAATATATCTTAACTAAAAATCAAAAACTGAAATTTCTCATTTACAAAAGTATTAAGACCTTGAATTCAGTGCTTTGTAGAAGCCTCTTTGGCAGCAATTACAGCTTCAAATCTTCTTGTGTAAGTCTCTAGAAGATTTGCACACCAGGATTTGGGCATTTTTATCTAATTCTTCATGGCAGATCCTCTCAAGTTACATCAGATTGGATGAGAGGAGGTGAACTGCCATCTTCAGGTCTCTCCACAAATGTACTATGGGCTTTAAGTTTGGGGTTTGGCTGGGCCACTCAAGGACAATCAGAGAGTATCATTTTAAGTTAAGTGAGGGGTATAAGGTTAGATAGACTACATTAAAATATGGGCCCCAAGACAATTGTTGACCACTACAACAAATGTGATTTCCAGTTGAAGTTAACTGCATGAACAAGGTTATAAAATAACCTGTGAACACCACAGTTAGTAAAAGAGATTCAGTAGGCTGTTGAATATCAGCTGAAACACAGTTGTAGCAGTAGTCAGGAGGTAAAAGAAGAGCTACACTGATCAGCCACAACATTAAAACCACTGACAGGTGAAGTGAAGGCCTCACCCCAGCAGGACAGTGCTCCCACCACACCACAAAAACTGCTCAGAAATGTCTCAAGGAACACGACAAAGAGCCCAAGGTGTTGACCTGTCCTCCAGACTCCCCAGATCCCAATCTGATCCAGCATCTGTGGGATGATCCGGAACAAGCCAGATCCATCGGAGGCCCCACCCCCAACCCTCAGGACCCAAAAGATCCACTGCCAATGTTCTGGTGCCAGACACCACAGGACACCCCTAAAGATCCCATGTCCATGCCCTGACAGGTCAGAGCTGTTTTGGCACTATGAGGGGGACCTACACAATATTAAGCAGATGGTTTTAATGTTGTGGCTGATCAGTGTATGTTATACATAACCTGCATGTGGTCAGCCTCAATTGGAAATCATAGAGGAAGTTTTCGTTCCAGTCTTCAACAATTGTGCAGAGGATTTTGATGGGTGGATGGATGGGTGGACAGACTATAAAGTCATAAAGAAATCAACTTAATTATCATGATGAAAAGCAGCCACACATGGCAGCACAAACACACACACACATAGTGTGGTGTGCAAAGGCTATTCTTTTGAGTGAGCCAAATCTCCTTGAGACACTGAACAAGAAGCAAATGTGGTAAACAAGAGAGGCATTGTCCTGCTCTGAAGGAGTGTTATTTATTTCATAACCCAACCAACCAGCCAACACCCCTCTCTCCCCACACCCCCATCTCCCATCCTCCCCCTCTGATCCCCTTTAGTCACACTGTAACTCTGATTACAGATATGCAGTGTTGTTCACTGTAACATTCTCCACACAAAACACGAGGAAAAGATTTAATAATACATCTAAAGATTGCATTGCAGTATTGCATTGCAGTGGTTTCCAACAGTAGATTCAGGCCACACACTGGTGCAGGGCACTGTCTATATTGGCTAAGGAAGAACAGTCATCAAGTTACAAAATCAAAGAAGATAAGGCCATTTCTGGAGTGCTCATGAGTGTATTTCAGTAGTGATCTTACTAAAAAAAAGTACTACCAGGGAGTTGATCCAGGTGTACTTGTACAGTTGGACAGTGGTTTCTCAACTAATAGAAGGATGTCCACCTATTAGTGAGTTCAGAACTGCAAGAACAGTGAGATACCCTGAGCTAGTATCTGTCTTACTGTCAGTACAGGGATGGACTGTGCTGTTAGTGATGACTGTGAGGAGCGAACTCTGGAGCTCTTGTGCTTTATCTTAACTTGTGGCTCAGGGCTGTAACACTCCAGGCAGCTGGAGACAGAGAGGCACTCAGAGGCGCTGATGGATTATGACTACGTTCTGAACTGTGGTCGGCGATGATACGGTCATCGTCTGATCCATTTATTGGCTGGTCATGCTTCTGGACCAGAATTTCTGAGCATGGCCTTCTGCTGCTTTTATCAGTTAGGTTGTGGTCTGGTTCTCTAAAGTGATTGTTGATGTAGTGATCACAGTTGTCTGGATCAAAATGGTCAATATCTTCATATTATAAGCTCAAGGACGTCAAGGTGGGGGAACTATGAGGTTCTTTCTAAACTGGACTAAGCTAAGTTGTTAATAACTGGAGGGTCAATAGTAAGCACAGACTGATGGGTTTGGAATTCTGCAGAGAGAAGGTTGGCAAAATCTTAAACAGACCAGCAGGTATAGGCTGGAAACACATTGTGTAAACAAAGGAAACTTATAAAAAGATGGCAGAGTCAAAGATGGCTGCTGGGATTGCATGGCATATGAGGGAGATAGAAAGCATGTGTTTCTTTGGTTAAGGCCAAATCATTTAGGATAAAGGTGCCAGGTTAAAAGATAAGTTAGTTGGTTACATGATAGACATAGTAGTTAATGGATGTACCTCAGTCCTATGTGTGTGAAACATATTAATAAAGTAAGTTAGCATTTTAGCAATCCCGGGTCCCTCATCCCAGAGTCTATGAGTTTTGAGTCAGAAAATACCCCACTTGTGATTTTTTAAGCTTTTATGTGTCTTAAAAAAGGTGGTTGCTAACAAGTGGCTAAATGAGACTACAGAGGTTGTTGATGTTATAATGCTATGGTGTTCATTTGTGAAGATTATCTTGCTGAACAAACCATTTAAGTATCATAAACTTTTGATGATCACAGATCTCTGTAATAATTCCAAACCCAATTTTAAAAAATCCCATTGGCTTTATGTCAAGGGAACCAGGGTGATGCTAACCAGACTGGCCTACAAAAATATGTCATCCCTGCACCACTCTATATCAGCTATCCTATAACCTACATATAAACAGACATCATTGAAAAAAAGCTTGGTGAATGCATTCATTCAGATCAATACACTGACAAAGGTTTGCCAGTCCTGTGCTTAGCTGTGCTATGCTATGCTATGCTAAGCCCAGTCAATGTTACCGAGTCTGTGGAGGAAGACGTCCAAGTCCAGCGAGCTGCAAGCTTGTTAGGCTTCCCAGTGGGGTGCAGCCTGGTCCGGCTGTGCGGCCTCTGTGTTTGAATGTAAGATCACTGGAAATGGATACAGAAGTTATTCCACAAAACACAAGCAGTCACCAAAGATTAGGCACAACCCTTTAGGCCATTGTGCAAGAGGGCTGTCATAATCTAAATGCAGATGTCACTTACCAGTTGAGCAGTTTTTATGACTGAAGTTCCTGCCCTCTGAGCACCAACAATGAATTTTCTTTCTGTTTTGATATAGAATCAGAATCAGCTGGGCCTGCTCAGTATTATTACACATGCCAAAGAGCACAGTTGGATGTTAACTGCTTAAGTGTACTGTGCAGTGCACACGTTTCTCCACCCATTTATTGTGGTTTCCTTTAATTTGTCACCCATGTGTATTTATTCTTGTTTCAGTTTATTTTTTTATTCAATGAAATCACCATTATATTGCAAAAACAAACAAACAAAACATCCAACCTTCAAGAGTTTCTTTCAAACCACTGTTTTCAAGGTCAGGAATGAACTACCAAACTCAGCAGGTGGCAAATGACCAAAATTAATACTAGGAAACAAACAAAGAGAAGAATCACAATCAAATCAATCATCATCAACTGATGTGCACACAGTCAAAATATATTAATTTCAAAGAGTATAATTTATTAATATAGAATGTAGAAATGTATATTCCAATTACAAATTCTTTTTGTCTCAACTCTATGAAATGAACAAACTGTCCTCACTTTAGCCACAGACAATACACTGGACAACCTGGACTCAGTGAGTATTAACTTTGACTAAAAGGTCACTCGAATTGGGGAAAGCAGAAGCTGGGGGAGAAAAAAAAAACAACCCCAAAATACAGCATTATTTTCTTATACTCTATGCACAGGCTCTGACCCTCTACATTTTTTCCACTCAACAACTTAAGCCAACAACTTCACCACCAGACATCCTAAAGGTAAGAGGTGATATGAATTATATAAGGTTTTGTAGACACATGCTACTGAGCCATCACTCTCTAAACTGCATGTGAAAGGCACCTTGGAGAAAGAGGAAGGAACAAGTCTAACATGATCTTATTTTGTTCACTTCCTGTTGTTTGGTTTGGTCAGTGCTGGATAGAGCAGTGAGAAAGCTGAAATGCTATTCAGATAGGTATCCTGTCTGGTGATGCATGCACATCTCAGGCCAAACGTTTTTCCTTTGTGTTTTAAAAAAATTTCACATTTGCATGACAACAAAAATGTGTGTACATAGGGCCTCAGATGCCTTATGGACAGTGGGTCTACAGTTTCATCAGCATTCTAGTTTTGTGAATTCATTTTTCAGAGGATAAAACAATGAGTTGCATTCTCAGTGAAACAGGACTAGACAGTTTAAGAGCCTTTGCTGAGCAAATTCCAAAGAAGTCATTTTTTTTACTGCTTTAAACAACACTGAAGGGACACTCTGCACTGATAATGTCATAACTCCTGATTATAACAAGGGAACAAGCTGCCTTACCTGAATTACCTTGGTTTAAGTCAACAAAAACATGCTGTTGGTTGAGTTACAAGTTAATGGAAGGTATATTCAGCAATAACATGGCATTTTTCTTTAAGTGCTTATGCCTACAATGATTGCTTTTTAAAATTCCATAGGAGAAAACAAAATCAATCAGTTAGAACATGTAATAATCCCAAACATGATGTAAAGGAGCTTATTATGATATTTAAAAAAAAAAAAACCTATTACGAGAAAAGTAAACTCAAACAGCTGAAGAGAAGAAGGGAAATCCTCCAACACTGTCAGCAGCAATGCATCATGGCATGTTATAAGGAAGCAGAGAAACTACCAAGACCTCTCTACTGCCCTCTTCTGTCTGTTGATCTGAGGAAAAGACCACAACTGCAAATACAAGCCATTACTCCTTCTGACAAGCTTCATATTGGTTTTTGCCCAGTAACAGAGATCTTGTCTGCGTTAGAAATCCAGTTGGCTGGCAGTGATAAGACTGAATGGGATCCTGAGCAGAGCTGGTGCAGTGTAAGGAGCTGAGAGGCTGCTGGTCAGGTTTGCGAGGCCAGGGCTGCTGTGGGTATTATGGCCTGAGCAGAGGTTAAATGAGAGCACCCGAGGACTGAGCATGATTTATTCATATCAGTCCAACTGAGGGGCCAAGTCTTTTTAAATGACAAGAGCATCATTCATGATATTTGCAGTGCCACCATGTTGGCTGCTGAGTAAACTCCTGGCACCGGCCCTGTCATCTTGTTTACAGGAAGGCTTGTATGTATATCCAAGAAACTTTCTGTAGCTTTTTGTCTTTTCAAGTATTACAGACGTACAGCTGAGCAATCGATTTTGACTTGTATGAACAGTACACTTAGTTACTAGTTTGTTTAAAGCACATCCCTTAATATAAGCTGGGGCACGGAGACTACACACTTTTGCAAGTCTATGCTCCAGCCTGGAGGTGTGAAGTTTTAAAGTTGTCCTCAGGAGAAAAGAAAAAAGCATCAGTGATTTGTTCATGTCTGTTTACACTTATCCAACAAAGTCAAGTCTATTTAGTGTTAATTTTGTTGATGAAAATTGCAATGTAAATAAGGATCTTTTTTTCCCCCATGACAAAGATGAGACATTGATGAAATGAAACTGAAAAGTCAATAACAATAACAATGTGAGAAAAAAGGCGACAATTAGGTTAACATATTAAAGAAAAAAAAATCACAGAATCTATATATGCACAGATGAAAAAAGGAGGTGATGAAATTACAATACTGTTTTTTCAAAAGATGCCATAATCCAACATACTGTGACAGAACATGACATCTCAGTGGGTCATGGTAGGAAAAAAAATGAGTAAAAATTTGAACTCAGTTCCAATTCAATTTGCCACCTAGAGAGAAGGTGAGTGTGCAGAGATGTACACTGTATATAAACACTTAGTTTAAACACTATGACTGAAGTCTACAAAATGTCATATCAACACCTTTCTAGCACCGCTCTGACCAAACTAAACATTGCTGTGTAAGTTTTGTTTTACTCAGTTTGTTTTCACACAGAAAGTTAAGATCATAGAAAATTAGCAGCATTAGCATTATTTGACAAGATAAGACAAAAATGTTTAGAGTTGACTAAAAATTGATTGAAAATTTAAAAAAAACTTTTTTGTGCTGAAACTAAAGCATGGCAGTGGCAGATCAGAAAATTAATCATTCACACATGAGCCACTCTGTTATTACATGGACTAATCCAAAAACATGATTTTGTTACAGGTAAACATGCAGTCAAGAACAAGTTGAACAAGGGTTTTTTTCAACCACTCAGCAGAAAGCTTGCCAAATTCCTGCAGAGGAGGCAACCTCCTACGTTCCTCATACTGAGCAAGGGCCTTGTTATCAACTTCCCTCTCCCATCTGTCATCATCACTTCATCAGAAGAGGTGGCTCTCTCTCTCTGTGCAGTGCATGCCTGCAAAAGGACGAGCTTCCATCTGTCTTAATGATTAAGACAGTTTTCAGAAAAGGCTCTCAGCCAGAAAATGGTGGATTGTTCCCTCTGGGTTGGGGCAGAGTTGCTGCCTCAAGTGAAGGAGTTTAAGTATCTCGGGGTCTTGTTCATGAGTGAGGGCAGGATGGAGCCGGAGATTGACAGGCGGACTGATGTGGTACCAGCAGTAATGTGGATGTCGTACTGGACTGTCATGGTGAAGAGTCAATACATGGTCCAACCCCCACCGATGGTCATAAATTGTGGGTAGTGACCAAAAGAATGAGATCGTGGATACAACCAGCCAAAACTGGCTGAGCTTTAGAGACTGGGTAAGGAGTTCTGAGCAGAGCTGCTGTTCCTTCACATTGAAAGGAGGTGGTTCCAGCATCTGGTTAGGATGCCTCCTAACCAGTTTTCCGGGCATGTCCAACTGGGAGGAGACCTCATGGTGGACTCAGAACTCGCTGGAAGGATTGTATAGCTCATCTGGCCTGGGAGCGCCTTCGGATTCCCCAGGAAGAGCTGGTAAACATTGCTAGAGAGAGGGACATCTGGAATACTGAGTGTAGCCTGTTGCCACTGTGACTCGACAAGCAGAATAAAATGGACACATGAAATTTTCAGAAATTTAACAGAATTATCATAAGAACTTTATTAAGTAAAATATTGTACAGTGATCAGGTACACAACAACTTCTATTGCAATATACTTTCATTTCACATTCTGATAAATAAATAACTTCTGCCTTATGTAAAGGCTGCCCTGGACTGTACATGTCTTTACTGACAACTGTAGAACTGCAAATGTGCTCATGTAAGTCAATAAAACTATTTTGGATGGAATAATAACAATAATAAAAAGATTTAAAGCAACATCATTTCCACTGTTTTACCTTAAAATAACAGGGAGAATGATGCCTCTGTCATTCCCACTCCGAGCCACAAATGCCTTGCACTTGGGTTGATTGGGCAGCGAATGCCGAAATCAGGCCTAGCAAATTAAAATATTAAGAAATCTAAACAGAGTTTGGTGTCTTTGTTATACCAGCAGCACTTCTGGTACTGGAAGCTGTGGATCATTAGGAATATACATCATTCTGCCATGTTTCAGTTCAGGCTTTCTTTGAGCTTTTAGCTTCTAGGGAGTGTGTTGCTCCCAACTGCTCAGATTCAGCCTGACAGAATTAAATGTGCCAGAGTCCTGCACCTAATTACCACCCGTGGCTGTTTAGGCTGCTGCTGCTCAGCAAAAGTTACATAGTGTTGCTTTAAATATGTAAAACCACGTGGGGAGCATTGATCTTCTAAGCCCTGTTGATCAGCGGCATCGTGCCTTTTTGATCCCATGTGAATCTGCCACGTCTCTAATGTAAAAATGACTGGAAATGATCTTTAAAGTGACCTCATCTAATAAAATTAGCATGAGTCCCATGCATTTAGGTTATTTTTCTTACATTTTTCTTACATTTTCCCTGTGTTTTTGCTTCCCTTTCTTGCAGTCCGATTATGGGTGCTGCTGTGGAAATAACTGATATGATCTGGTAAGAAACATTTTATCTGTCAGTAGGATCCCATGTGATTACAGACCTGGCGGGTGAGGTCTCAAAGCAAATGCACTGACACACATGATACACTTTAAAAGGTATTTGACTTATTCAGCTACGGCTTAGCCTACACAGAGCCAAAGTCGTTCCCTCTCTCTTATAGATAAACTCTGTTCCTCTAACATCTGTAACAGAGTGGGCTTTCCCTTCAGGGGTTTCTTTGATCAGAGTTTCTGAAAGTATTCTCAACAGACTAACATCGACTGGTATAATCTACTATACAGTAAGGGATGGTAAAGATTGAGCACCTGGTTGTAACATCATGTGTATTTTAATAAAACATCCCAAAGTTCTGTTTGAAATTATACCTGCACTGGCCACTGGGGACAGCCAACACTCCTTGGCCAGTTACTCTGTCAAATACAACAGAACAAGAACAACTGGTGGATCTGTTTACAGCCCAGCCAAACAAACTGCAGCTGAGAGAATTCATCACAGCATGTTGTTTTAATAAAGACAACCAAGGAAACAACATCCAACATGGACGTACTGAGCCAATGTTGTTGTCTACATTATGTAAAATGTGCACATGCACCAGCTTCTGTCTTCTGCATTATGTCTACATCACTTTCTGCTTAATAGAGAGGTCAAACCCCAAGAACATATTTCATGTTTTTTTACACTGAAAATGATGCCAGAGGAACAGAAGGCAAGTCTGAAGCCAAAAAGGAGCTTCATTTAAAAGAAAGTGTTTTATCTGTAAGAACCTGCCAAAAACTCTTAATGGCAAAAGCTGGGAACAACTGGTCTGTTGCATAATGTTGCACAGAACACAGATGTTAGTTTGTTGCTTGCAAGCCACTTTGGTAACAGTGGGAGCTGTAGCTGGCATGCAGATTCATATGGCACAGTTTAGAGCTAAAATACACTGGAAAAGAGAGGAACACTGTGTTCTGAGTTTGTGTGAGAGTGTCAGTGTCGCTGCCATCCACCCATCTACAACCTGCTGTCTGTTTGTAGAACACAGCTGTTAACCAGCAGCTTCATCCCGCCAGTTCCTTTTAAAAAACAGTCAATACTTGTCCCTTTAAAAATGTCCTCATCCAGCGTCACTTCCAAATTGCATAAGGTTGCAGACTGGAGTTGTTAAATGAAGGAAGACTGAAATAGACAGAAAGAATAAACAATAGACTGCAGCTGGAATCAGATTCAAACAGTCCACCACATCTTGAACTGAATCCCAGTCATACCAAACTGACCAAATATGGCAAATAGCACTAAATATGAGACTGCAACCAACAATAAAACCTTTGTGCATAAGTAAAGTCACTTACTAAAAAGTTTTGTTCTGGCAACCTTGATCTGTGACTCAGGTTTATGGCTTTTCATGTCTGCTGTGAGATTACTGATTTTTCAGGTCTTAACATATTATAGGTGCTGAGGTATGTAGTGAAGGGATATAACCACTGTGCACAGCTTGAGGCTCAGCCCTTATGGCCCGACCTCCTCCCCCCTCCTCAGTTGCCCTGATGTCAGCATTCCCCCCCACCCCACCCCTTCTCTGAACACTGGCAGTCTGTCGGTGCGTATTCCCGTCGGCTCGCCCTCCGTACAGAGCTGCGATTCTGCGCCCTCGCTGTCGCAGCACAACAGCTACCTTCTTTTCCTCATGCTGGTCTCCAAGCGGCCCAGTTCCTCGTAGGACTGGTAGAAGACTTCCAGCTCGCGGCAGCCCCAGCCCCTCCAGACACACAGGCACCACTCCATGTTTTCCTTATGAAAGCCACATACAACTGTGTCCTTTGCCACTAGTGCTGCCTCCTCCAGGATCCTGAGAGAAAGGGAGAGAGAAGGGGAGAGGGAGGGAGTGAAGAAAGAGATCGATCTGCGAGAGAAGAGAGGGATGCAGTGCGGAGAAGGAGCTAAAGTTGGTGGGACATCTCTGTGCACTGTAATTAGCTTTTCCTGGAAGCTCGTGGGCAGTTCTAGGAAGCAGCTTCTTGGAAAGCCACTAAGGACACTGAATATACTGTTAGCACACAAGTTGCTATTTATTTAAGCACTGGTAAAGAGCAAAATTCCTGCACTTCTCTGTTCTAAAAGGTCTTCTCCAAAGCTTTTTTGTCTAAAGAGAAAAAATGCAAAGACGTTAAAGGCATCTAATTTATGAAGGCTGTGACACAAAACACTGGTGACCCTGCATCCTGAGCTCAACCACCCATGTATCATGCAGAACAACCCTGAATTATGTTCTTCCATTGTTGTTTCATCTTTCTGAGGTGTATCATTATCCTCTTCTGACATTAGTTCATGTTTTGTGATATACAGCCTCATGATCACAAGAACAGGCCGTGCTCTGTGAAGTCACCAGGAGCTGTGACAGACATCAAGCCCACACATGAACTAACAGACACATTAAACGATAACTTAGCTACATTTGTAATGGAGTAAAACTGCTCCATGATCACTACAGCTGAAGAACAACACCAGCAGCTATGTGCTATAAATGAAACCCTACAGGCCTGATGACCTCTCCCTTGACCTCAGATATGACCTCCCATTGTGTTGCTTATGTTACAGGTGCACCGTGTAATAACTGCTTATTAAGGACCTTGTGTTAGGTGGCCCTTTATTGCCTGTGGCTAAAAGGCCAGGCCTCTTTGTTGAAGCTCGCACAGAAGTCCTTTCTGCAAACGACCAGCTGCTGGCTTCTTTACAGAAATAATTACAGACTCAGCCAAGCACCATAAGAACATGATGAAGGATCTTGCTGCACTTTATTGAGGCTGCATCAGTAAATCGACATATAGCCCGTCCTCCCCCTCGAGTGCTGAATGGTTTCAAGCAAAGCTCAAAATGGGCTCCATTCAAATGGAGGAAAGCTGAATTCATAACTCACCCTTTGATCTTAGAAAGAACTTACTCCTCAACACTTTTAAATACAAACATAAGATGAAGCCTTCTTTTTGAAATTAGGTTTAAGGACTGACATGTAATTCTTGAACAGATCACACTTTGAACTTTGTGCATCTTTTCATCTTTCATCACAGCTTTCATTTTAGGTTCATTTCAGACAATTTAACTACACTATAACTTAGATCTCTGCTGCAGTGATTGCAGTTGGACAAATTTCAACTCTTTTCAATGGTTTCCCTTCAGTTGAAAAGTTTATTTCAGCGCTGACAAACAGCTTTGCCTTGTGAAAAGCAATTTGCTTGGCTGATACTCAGGCTCACTGGGTAGAGGAGCTGCCCAGCCAACATGTTCACTGAATCATGAAAATAATCTACTACTGTTGCCCTTTGCCAGTAGCCTGGATGTCATGTTTGATGACCAGCTCTCCTTCTCTGACCAAATTGCATCAGTTTCCTGGTCATGCCACTTTGCACTATACAACATAAGAAAAATCAGACCTTCCCTATGTCAGTATGCCACCAAACTCTTGGTACAGGCCTGTGCTTATCTCTCGCCCTGACTGCTGCAATGCCCTGCTGACAGGCCTCCCTTCACAGGCAGTGAAACTCTTACAGAGGGTTGAGAGTGCAGCAGTGCATCTGGTCTCTGATCAGACTAAAGGGTCACGTGTCCCTCTGCTGCCCTTTTACCTCCACTGGCTAAACATGGCCGCCTGAACCAAATTCAAGTCTCTAATGCTGCCTACAGAGAGACTTGTGGGTCTGCACCATCTACTTGAACTCAGTCATTCAGGCTCATGCTCCTTCGCAGTCACTGTGTTCCTCCAGGGATCATCCTCTGCCATCACCATCCCTGCACACGGCGTTCTCAGTCCAGACTATTTTTGTCTGTGGTTCCCCGATGGTGGAACCAGCTCCCAAACACTATCAGAGAATCCCTCTCTATCTTCAAGAATTTCCTTAAGACTTATCTCTTCTGAGAGCACCTCCTTTAATGTGAGTCACTTTTGATAAAACATGATACCACAAACTGCCTGGAAATTTGACTGATGCATCATGATGTAGTTGTTTTTAATCTTGTTTTTCCAGCTCTTTAAGGCTGCATTAAAAATTAACTGATACAAATCTTGGAAATCAATGTTGTAAAATGAATACTACCATCCTTCACATTATGGTTTATCAAGTCTTATTTGACCCAACTCAATTACTAATTCTAAAACAAATCTAAACATTTGACAGAGGTGTTGGAAAAACCTTTGAACAGCTCTACTCTTAATAGGAAATAAACTCACCCCAAAGAGGAACATCCAGGTGGACTGAGGACGGCGATGACACGCCCCCTCAGCTGATCGCCATGTGGCTGCATCTCAATGACCATCACATCACCTCCACGCCTGTCAAACAACAAAACACACAGAACCCAGACACTAAGTGATTGTTAATTAATGAGGTTAACAAAAGCATAGGAGTATTGTGTGTACAACTCACAATATATAATTGAATATATAAATAAAACAGTCATACCTACATTTACAAAATATTGTCAGCTTGACCTCCTAAAACTGTTTGAAAGTTATATTACAGCTTGTGATACTGCAGTGACTTATGATATTTACTGCTTTTGATAAAGCGATGCTACAAATGTTTCCTGGCAACTAACTGACACATTACAAAAACCTTTAATGACCCTTACATTCCTCAAGTTTTAATAGTGGAAGAACTTCAGGAATGTATAGCCTTCTGTAGATCAGCATATATTATTATATAAAAGTAGTGAGAATTTACACTTTTTTTTTTTTTTTGCTGATTCATACTGATGTATGTATATTTAGATGTGATATTTATTTTGTGCATTTATTTCACATACACTTCCTGTGTGTATGTGCTGTGCTCTGTTTTCTACCTGGGGATCCACAAAGATCCATTCACTGGCAGCACACTGAAGGCTTGCAGCTGAGGCACTGTGGGGTTCACAGTCTCTGTAGAGTCCAGATCAGGACTGGTGAACAGCTGCTGGTCCTGGCTGATGTCCGTCCCATCCTGGTCTGCCGGCTGTGCCACGCTGCAATGGGTGGATAATGAACCAAGGTCGGCGGAGTTGGAACAGTCTGACCCCAGAGGCTCCAGGGAGCAGTTGGATGAGATGGAGCAGTAGTCTGTCATTGAATCCTGGTGCTGGATGATCTGAGTGCCTGCATCCTCACTGTAGATCAGTGTCACCTCTCCATTAGTCCATTCCACTTTCTCTTCTTGGTCCGTGGTCTTCAGGTCAGTGGCTGTCACCATGGTAACCCCGGCAGGACGCTGCACAGTGAAGATGTCTCGTAGAGGGTTGCTGTCACTGCAGCTGAAACCGTGACATGAAGTTAAAATCAGCACATCAGGAATATCTCTAAATGCACCACAGCTTTCTGAAACCTGGAGAAACTGAAGCTACAAGTGTGTAGTGACTTACAAACCCGTTCTGTCTCAGTTGAAAGCGCAGGTTTCAAACAACCCTTTTATGGATGGTGCACATCACCAATTAAACATTATTCACATACTAGAAAATGCATTTCCGCTCAGAGCCTTAAGGAAACAGGAAGATGTGAGCTAAAGTACAGTGCTGAAAAAATGCTTAATGGCCAAAATGTAAATGCACAGAATGGAAGCTGAAAGATGAGGGAGTTTGCTGAAGCAATGCTGAAAATGGCTGAAAAACAGGTGAAATGCAGGAGAAAACTTGAATGCTAAAAAGCTATAATGTAAAACTGGAGCTGGGAGCTGAAATGAATGAGGAGAAGAAGCTGAGAGCAGAAACATGTTGTTGAAACAGCTGAAAGCTATAGGTAGAAATAAAATGTCTTAAAACTGTGAAAGAACAAATTGTGACAGTCCTGAACATTGAAGCTCCACTCACCAGTACTTGGCACAGAGCTCATAGGAAGCAGCATGAAAGAGCAGCAGGGTGTTGATGTGGTCATCCAGGGTCCAGACCGCCTCCTCTCCCCACAGACTGAAGCTGGTTGCCATGGATACGATGGAGGACGGCGGGTTGTAGGGCTCCAGCCTCCGAACTGCCTTAAGACTCAGACAGTCGATGACCAGCACACCCGGACCATTGGAGAACCATAACTGATAAAAACAGGGGCAGGAACAACACAGTGAAGATGGGGTGTTCACTCAATAGCCATAACATAAAGACATCAAACATAATTACTGGCTCACCTGCGAACCACTGCTGACCAGGGCCATGCTCCTGACTGCGTAGGGTCTCTGTCTGGGATCTGAGTCCTTCAGACCAAACACGGTTTTGTTGAGGGTGTGTGAACACAGGTAGGTTTCCCCCTCCAGAGGAAGCTCCTCCACCAAGCTGTACACCGCCAACAGGCCGTCAGACATTCCCGCAAACACTCTGTCCAGGCTCTGTAACAGGTGAGGAGGAGATCTTTCTACATTTACATTTTAATAATCAACTTACACCCCAAGACTCAAAAATTTAAACAAAATTAAGATTCAGCAGTTTGAAGTCGTCTTTTTAGAACAAAAAGCCCTGTTTATATTTCCCTAGACAGTGTTTCCCTGCTGAGACATGGTGGAGCGATATGTCCTTATACTTGCATTAGAAAATGCCTGCAATAAACCTACATGCAACAACAAGGACAAATATTCCAACTTGCTTTGTCTAATTCAAGCCTCATATTAGCTTCAATTAAAAACTGTGAACCGTGTCTTTTAATGAGTCAGAATTGCAGAATTGCATCAACCAGACTCATTATTTCACATATACTGTCTGTATAAAGATACTTTATTTTACATGGCATTTGAATGCATTTACTTAATTTACACCATTTGAGGTTTTTGTTCTGTTTCCAAACTCTTTAAACTTCTTCCTGTATTACTATGACCAGTAAGTCAAGTTATTTATGAATCAAGGTATTTATATTTATATATCATCAAATTACAACAGAAGTTATCTGAGGGCACTTTTCAAATAGAGAATCACACAGAAAAAAATGATGACACTTCAGTCCACTCACTGATACCACTACAGGCTGGAGAGTTGACCCACCTCCCCCCACCCCTTGATAACATCTGGATTCCATCCCCTACACTTCAAAAGGGAACAAGGACGTAACAGTTACATATAGATTGTTAGGAAGACAGCAGGTCAAAGGTCAGAGTGGGAGGGAACAGCAATACAGACCGTAAAACAACTTCTCCCATTGAAGTATTCTTTGGTGCCTCACACTCACAACCAACTGATGTTTTAGGGCAATTTTGAATGACAGATAAGCTATTACCTGTCATGGTGGGGGGCGCTGGACTGATTATTGATCTGCATGTTTACAAGGTGCCCTGCCCTCAAAGGAAAAACATCCCTTTTTTATTGATCGTACATGAAAAAAAAAAACAATTTAAAATTGGCTCACAGTGTTTCCTTCTTTAATGAGCTGATTTAATTTTGTTTGTGCATCAGAGACAATAATTAATCGATAAATGTTTTACAGGTGAACAAAACCTGCATTTAATCTCTGTGTTTATTGAACCTTGTGCTGCTGTAGTCTTTATGTAAACCAGACAGGATTCAGTTCAGACCTGTGCTGGAAGCTGTCAGAAATATTACACATGTGACCTACTAAGATTTCTCTTTTTCACTTTTACAGCGATGCGCTGCTGTACAAGCAGCATCCCATCACCTCTGACAACTGCCATAACTCTGTTAGTTGACATATGCCCAACAGATCATCAGTCTTTCAGTTGTGTTAATCTTTGCAGAAAAATAATTAACTTGAGGGAACAAACTGAACAAACTGAGCATATGAAGGTGGTTTGCCAACGCCACCTTGGATAGTTTCTAGCTTATGAAACTTTTTCCAGATTTTTTTATTCATCCAGGGACAAAAACCTGCTTCTCACACTACTGACTCTGTGAAAACAGACATGAGTAGAACATCTTGTGTTTGTATGTTGTAACGTGTGCTGACCTGTTCTATTGCTGGAACAGGGAACAGGCAGGTGATGACAGCTGGACAGGAGAACTGTTTCTGGGGTTGACTGAGTGGACACATGTCCTTCAGACTGTAGATAAATACTTCCTGCTCCTGTGACATAAACACAAGCAAAATGCAAACACAATTTGTTTAAAACTCTACAGCATAAAGCATGTGTAAAACATGAAAGTGATTTCAGGTGGTGTTGTGCACCTCAGTGGCCATCCACAGAGTGTTAGACATTTTCATCTGACAGCTGATCCTGCTGCCTGGACAGGACATCCTCTTCACCTCCACCTGGCCCTTCTCCACATTCACCACACTGTAGTTCCTATTCAACACAAATACAGCAACACACAAAGACATTACCATCTCTCCCTCTTCACATGTTTGAAACAACACAGTTAAGAAATGACAATTTGTCCAAAATGCAGATGCCAGACATTTCACCAGAACTAAAAAAAAAAAAAAAAGACCAGTTTACCTGCATTTTAGCTTCTCTTCACTGACTTCATCTTAGAATTGATTTTAAGATTTTACTGATGACCTTTACGTCCTGCTCTGGACTTACACCTAAGATGTACCTTTTAATACACAAGGTCATTCTCTTGGTTCTTTTCCCCACTGATTATTTATAACCATTTTAGAATTTTCTTTTTATCAACATTTATTCTCATTTGAAGCACTTTTGCTCTTTTATTTCATGCATTCTTGGTCAATGCATATCAATCTACCCTCAATAACCTATATAACAAAGTAAAAACATGCTTTTAGAAATCATTGCAAATTTATTAAAAATCTGAAATTTTTCTTTAGTTTTCCACCAAATGTGTCTTGATCTTCACTGGAGTTCACCTGTCAATTTAATCAGTTTCATTGATTGGATATAGTTTAGTAAGGCACTCCCTCTCTCCTTCTTCCCTCTCTTTGAGTTTACTGACAGTTTGCAAACAGGTAGGTAAAGCTCAGTGGAAGAGAGAGATGAGGATGTAGGGAAGGGTAGTGGGAGGTAATGGATCAGATTCTGACCAGGAGCTTCAGTTCATGTTCACATCAAACATCAAACTGTCTCTAGAGTTCACTCAGAATGTTTTTAAGAGTTGAAACAAACCTGTTGTCCTTGTCTCCGCACCAGAACACAGCACTGTATCCCTGCAGCTGGGACAGGAAGAGCTGTGATTGACTGTCACAGGACAATATATACCTGAGGCAGGGGAAGGTGGGCTCCTGCATCTGCCTCACACACTGCATGGCCACCGGCCTCTGCACACACACACACAGAAACACACAGAGGGTAACTGTAATCTGCTGTTTTTCTTGAGTCCAGAACATCACTGCCTTCTGCTGACTAAAGCCATGGGACCTGTAGGTTGTGACTGAACTATTACTAATAAAACTGAACACTATTGTGTCACACAAACCTTTGGGAGACATTTAATACAATTAGTCATTGTTTATTTAATACAACTGAAATAATAATGCCTAATGCGGCTGTGGCTCAGGAGGTAGAGCAGGTTGCCCACTAATTGGAAGGTCAGTGGTCCGATCCCCGGCTCCTCCAGTCTGCATGCTGAAGTATCCTTGGGCAAGATACTGAACCCCAAATTGGCCCTGATGTAGCATCAATGCGTGAATGCATGTGTGTGAGTTAGAGCGTTGTGAATATGTAAATACAAGCCCCATAGGAATGCATGGGTGAATGTCACTTGTATTGTAAAGTGCTCGGCTGACATAACTAAACACAAAACATTGTATGAAATGCAGTCCATTGTCCAGTTTATATTTCTATCATCCCCTCTGCTCAGCAGCACTCACATTATGTGCTAAAACTGCTACAGACAGACATGCTATGTCCCTGTTATTGCAAGCAGCTTTTTTATTTTTAACTTTCCAGCTAGGAGAAAAAGAGAAAAATAGGGAGGGTGCACTGCATGAAAGGTTCATTCTGTCTTTGTGTGACAAGGCACATAACCAGTTTTGTTGACTAGAACATACAACCAAGCTGCAGCTAATGACCCTGTGTCTTAGTGATGGTGGATGAGAATTTTTTTCAGTATGTTTTTAATACTTTTTCATGGAACTTAACCACTACAGTACAATTAAGTCTGCTTCCTACAAATCAGGGCAAAGCAGGGAGGCTCACCTTTTCAGGCTTGGTGTCCCAGCATTCAGTCAGCAGGCTGTGGAGGCAGTGGAACTGGACCTCCTCTGGACTGCCCAGCACCGGCCGTATGCCTTTGGAGAGCTTCTTTGCTATCTGAAGCTGGTGCTGTCCCAGTGCTGGCCTTCGCCCAGACAGCAGCTCATACAGCACCATACCATAGGAGAACATGTCCACCTTCAAAAACCAAGGAATGTCAAGGTCAGGTTTTGGAGATTTGTGCATGATGTGAACGTGAAATACAACCTTGGATTTAAAAGAGTGTGTGGCTGGAGGTAAGTTATGTCAGGAATGTTGATGAAATGGACAGTAATCAAAAGATGAACCAAAATTAAATGATCATCAAAGATACAATAAAAGACTGGTGTAAAACATACAGTATACAGTACTGAGAAACCATGATCCTATAATTATCAGCAGGTGAACACAGGGCAGGAAATGAATGGCAATGATAGCTTGACTTTTACTGATAATGATAATGGAGACACTGATTGATAGATACCCCACAGAATCAGCTTATCCTACTCTCTCTTATCTCCTAGAGCTTCAGAGTGTCTTTGAGTTTTTCCTCTTGTTTGCAGTTGTCATGGCCCTTGATTCCAAAAAGCACCTTTGGTCATTAAGTGTGACAAAACACAAAAACAACCGAAACAAAACCAAAAACTGCCACACTTCTTCTTTGCAAAGATAAACTCCAGTTTTTCCATTCTTTCCTCACTCATCTCATCCTTGAAACCCATATCTGAGAACCAAAATACCCAAGTGGATTCCTCAGCTTGTCTCTGAATGGTCACAGATAGTGACTGAGGGGGAGGGTGCCCCTGTGGGAATTCCAAGAATAACTAGAGGTAAACAATTGTGTGATGCCAAAACCACTCAGCTACTTTTGCTGTGACATCACTTGGTAGAGGCTCCAGACACATTCGAGGTCTGTGGTATGTTATGGCATCACAAAATGATGGCATGTTCATATAAGGAAGTCCCCAGGACCTCAGTTTGATTAGTCTAGAATCTTCTCACCCTTCATTTTGTCTCCAGCTTTTATTCTTGCTAGAAAGACGCTCTATCCACATCCTTCCCAACATAAAAAGACCGCTACAGAGCCAGTTGCATATTTGTATTAATATTGGAGTCATTAACTTATGTGGTATGATAATCTATTGTATTATATACAACTGGGGCGAGGGGGGGGGGGCTCATTATTGGTGGTATTATAAGACTGGTGGGATTGGACTAGCTGGTTAGCATGCTAACTTCAGTAGAAGAGAACAGGTGATAAAAACAAGCAAAACAGGAGTTCACTGGTGTTGCTTTTCACAGCTGGAGACAGCTCTTGGTGAGCTAAAGAAATTAATGAGCAGTAAGTAAACCTGCTAATGCTAACATTGGCGGGTAGACACTCTGTTGACAACATTTGCAGACTATTTGACCAAAATAGTCTGTCTTGTTCAGGTGAACAAGCAATTGAAAATCAATGGCAGGTTTTCCTTGGGTCTGTTTTTCAGTCAGGTCCAAGGAAGGTCAAAGTATCTCTACATGGCCAGAACAGATAGGAGGTATAATAGAGAGGTGCAGGGATGATGTATTTCTGTAAGTCAACCCGGACGTTAGCATCACCCTGGTTCCCTTGACAAAAAGCCAATGCGATTTTTTAAGACATACAAAAGCTTAAACAAATCACAAGTGAGGTGTTTTCTGATGATATTTAATGTTGTAGAATAAAAATGTCTTGAGCTTGTATTAAAACCACAGACCTTATTTCAGACATTTAACCAAAAACCCATTGACTTTGGGACAAGGGAACAGGAAGTGCTAACTTCCTGATGGGCTTTTGGACTCTTTCTTCCACTGATAGAAGTGCTGATCATTGTTATGGCTTTCATTCATATGGCTTTTTATTCCACAATAAGAGCAAACTGTTGTTCATAAACAGAGATAACTTTGGTTATCAAATTCCCTGCAATGCACTCAAAGCACCAAGGTACCTGGAGGGGAAGTATCAGGGTTATTTCAGCTGGATGACACACATTTTACACATTTCTAGACCACACTCTTCATTATATACCAACTATAATAAACAATCCATGTTTGGCATTCCTAATCTAGTCTCTGAGCTCTGTTGATATTATCCAAGCCCATAAACAAATGGCTAGTAACAGTGTTCTGGTGGTATCACTGTATGTTGTCCAGATCCTCATTGACAAATCAAGATATTTGTAGCTGGCAAGCAAGTTAACAGCCATGAAGCTGGTTTTTCATTTATTTTCCTATTATACTCTTCATTCCTTTCCCACTTGCTTCATAATTTAAATTTAGTCTCTCTCTGGCCTTGTCTGCATCTCATTAAAATAATTAAACCTCATCAAACAGTGAAGTTAATGCCCAGGAGAGATAAAAAGGTGTTTGATTGGCCAAGGTCAACAGACTCTGTGGGAGAGAGAGGCTGGTGAATAGAGATGGAGGCTTAAAGATCATTTTATCTGCTCTTTGAAAGCTTCTCTACAGAGGCCAGGACCAGTAAAACATTAAACCCTAGTAAAGCTAGCTCCCCTGGAGAGAAGAGAAGCTCAGAAAAGCCTGGACCAGCCACATCAGACCAACACCAATATCCATGCTCAAGTTACATTTACTGCTGTAGCGACCAGCTGATTAATCAAGCCAACAGACAAAGAAATATTTAACAATTCAGTTCATTTTTGTTAATTCATCATTTGAGTCTAATATTCTCTAGTTGTTTCCTCTCCAATTTGAAGATTTGCTGTTTTTCTCTGTTTCATATCATTGTCAACCAGATATGTTTGGATTTTGGACTGTTGGTTGGACAAAATGAGACCTCTGAAGATGTTTGATGATTTTTCTTTGCTCAGATATTTCCTGATATGAATCAAAACATTTGTCACATTTGAGATCTCTGGCTTATGGGTTATATGAAAATCATGTTTATATTCTACAAAGTAAAATTTATCAAAAAAGAATTGTTTTGGTGTGAAACTTTGTTGGTACTAGCACAAAAAAAAAATCAAAATGGTACAGAGTCATGGACTGCGATCAGTTTTTGTGTGGAGGCAAAAACAGCTGTGGTAAAACCTGCATGAGTCTACAGGTTTTCTTCTTTGCCATTAAAGTAAACATATGGTGCTAATCAGACAGTAAGGCAACATGCTAAAGAGAGGAAGTAGCCAGTCAAAACAATCAGCCCATTAACCATAAATCCCCTGTTTCAACAAGTAAAATAAATACTGAGGAAGGAGCAGCTCTTTCACCTTCTGCTCAAAGTCCAGATACATTTCTACTGCAGTGTAAAACTCCCCATTCTTCCCCATGCTTCAGTGATTACCCTGTATTATTAATTCAACGTGTGTCCCCAGTTAGGAAACTTTCATATGTGATGGAGATGAAGGAAAAATCACAGAGAGGTACAGAGCAGGATGGAGGCTGTGTTGGCTATGATGAGTGATCATCTTTCGAGTAAACCCCAGCTGGGTTTGCTTTGAGATAATCCTTCTGTTTTCAGTTTGGAATTCAGACCATGAGAGGCATCTACTAAACTGAATAAATCATCTGATGGAGACATTAACAGAGACATTAACACCATCACTAAAATCAAAGAGCCAAAATTTGAAGGGTTTAAAATTAAAATGTTTCTTTGGTAGTTGCACTGTGAGGTGACATCTGTCAACATGAGGAGGAAAGCCAAATATATGTAACCTTTTACTTTTATTATGTTTTTTCTGTGCGGAGTTTAGCTTGAGGCAAAAAGTCTCCCTACACATGTTAGCTAACACTAGCAAGCAAGTTTTGTTGGCTTGTTTTTTTAGTAATGGCTTCAAGAAAATACAAGTTTATCTGATTATGTGTAGTCACTCACTCTCCATGACCACAATTGGTTGGGTATTACCAGAAAGACCAGATATATAAAAACTTTATTGATCCCTTGGAGAGGTTCCCTTCAGTAGGACCAGACCAGTGTTTTCTCTATCACTGTCCTGGGACGACAGCCCACCCACCACCACAAACCTTTGTCCCCAAAAGAAACTGAAGAAAAAAAATCTAAAAAATAAGAACACTAAATATTTTTGGTAAATGTTATTTACCTAATTTATGTGCACTTGTTTAATTTCAGCTAACCCCAGCTCATCTATATTGTTGTAAGACTTGGCATTTAAATGTAGTTTCCATTATTTCATTTCAAATTGAATGTGGTGAAGCTCAGAGGCTAAAGAACAAAAATATAAATATCAGTGGTCTGCACTGTATCCTGTGCACAGTTAATTCACAATCTCTATCCAGCACCTTGCTGCACATTGCACAATATTACCTATTTACACAGTGTACATCTGTCTATGTGGCAATCATTATATAGTATGAATGCAGTAAACATCAGAGTTAAAATTACTCTTTTTCTCAGACATAATTTTATTTTAGTTGATTGCTTTTTATGCATGGTTTTATTGAATTTTATTTCTTATTAACCTCCTTGAGTGCTCTTATTCTTGACTGCTGTGAAACTGTCATTTCCCATTAGCATAAATGAAGTATTTCTATCTATATAATTCGGCTGGGGGCCACGACTGTCTATACTTAATGTTATAAAAGGAAAATCTGGCAAAAAGTTGTGAAGTTATCTTGTTGTACTGCATGTATATATATGACCAACAGAGTGACAAAAAAGATTCATAAACTCGGTCCACAAATCAGTTAAGAAGAGGCAGTCAGTCACCTTCTCATCATACACGATGCCTGGTCGGATCTCAGGAGCCTGGTAACCCGGTGTGCCCTCGACCCCCAGCGCACCCTCATGGAAGGATTGTCGAGAAATGCCATAGTCAGAAAGTTTAATGTTGACTGGATCCTGAACCTGGAAGAAGACACATGAAGGAGTTAATAAATTAGATGATAGAAACAGCAGCCAACAAATGAAAGGACTTTATTGTGAATAATATACAGACCTGCAGAGACCAGACCAGGATGTTGTCAGATTTAAGGTCACAGAAGATGATGCTCTTCCTGTGTAGATATGCCAGTCCTGCTGCAATCTGATAGGCTACTCTGAAGGTTAGCATGTGACCGAGGGGCATGTACTTTGAGCCTACAAATAAAAAAAACATAAGCTTGTTCTGCTATGAATACAAACAGGCCAACTACAAGAGAAAAACCACATGATGACTGCCTCTGTACGTGCCTTTGCCTTTGTGCTTCTCCTCCAGCACAGTGTTGAGGCTGCCCAGAGGCGCTAACTGCAGGGCGAAGCAAAGCGGGTGGATGCTGATGCCCACCAAAGAGACGATGCAGGGATGCTGAAGAGAGTGCAACATACTGGCCTCCTGGCGAAATTCAGAGAAGCTCCGACAGGCATCTGCAGACTGCAGGTGTTTCACCATGGTGTCTGAAACGGTGAGAAGGGGAATGAGAAACAGCACAGATGTCACATTAAAAAAAGGGATACTTACATTTGGGATATATGGAGAATAAAGAAGATAATCCCAACTAATATGTATGTTAAGATTCTCAGTCATCCAGGTCATGGTTTTCCAAGAAGGGTTGAATAAAGGGCAACTGGATTTAGTTGTAGATACATAGACGTAGTAGTGTTAACAGTTAGTATTAACACCATCTACTGTTCATCAGCAGCTTCCAGTCAAGCTTCAAATAATTCACTAAAGAAGAAGAACACGCCTCTGTACCTGTGTCGCTGCTGATGGTCTGCTGTCGACACTTCTTGAAGTGGAAGCGTTTGACGGCCACCGGCTGGTCACAGTATCGGGCTCGGTAGATGATGGTCCCACTACCACCCTGGCCCAGGATGTTACTCTCCTCCTCAGAGTACTCCAGCTTTGATTTCTCTAAAAAGAGCCTAACACACACAAACACAAAAACACAAGTTCTTGTTTATTATTTAGACCAAAGCCTGGAACGGTCTTACCCAGAGTCAGATGGTAAATATACACAACACATCTATTTTAATCTATTTTAACACAGAAATTACTGTATTGTTCACATTGAATACATCATTCAAACACTGACAGTGTAAGTCTGTGAATCCTCAGGCTAATGCCATCAACAAAGGAGTTGGTGATCAACGAAACAATACTGGAGGTGTGAGTTAGAACCATGCTATAAAACAAACATCTCAGCAGACTTAAAATGAAGAATTATCGATTTGCATCAAGCTGAAAAGGGTTACAAGGTCATTTAAAGATCCTGTTTACATCTGGTGTTAAACTATGATCTGTATTCAGACATCTTAACCACATAAGGAAAAGCACATGTTTAAATGTGCTGTGAATGTGATTCGATCTACCCGACCACTTCTGGTAAATCAGCCGACTGAACCAGACAGTTCAGAGCCAGCCCACCAACAGTGTCTCAGACTCGACTTCAAATGATAAGGGTGAGTAATCCTGCTGAGGCTTTGCGTCACAGAACAGAAATCTGATCTCTCGGGATGATGTGAAGTCTGAAGACAACGGTAAGATTTGGTAGTTTATTATCTGGATAATATATCTGGATACAGATCATATTTTAATCCCTGGTGTAAATGGGATGAAAGAGTATAGATATTTATCTGTCTACAGTTATGAATGGAGATAATTTAGTACTGTGGCAAAGTATCTTAAAGATAATGATAGGGTTAGGGTCACAAAGAGAAACAAAGCCTTTCTTTTATCAGCAACCCTCCTGACTTCTTGCTCATCCAGAGCATCTCCTCCGTCCCTCTATCATCCTCAGCTCACAGGCCTTTGATGTAATCTTCAACCACAGGGACAACATAAACCATGGCCCTCCAGTCTGAATGGTGACACACTTTACTGTTGACTCTGGAAATGGTTTTCTTTAAGGCAAAAACATTTGGATGCAAATCTACAGAAACACTAATTAAATGTAGACATCAAACTGCAGCAGTACTTCATCTTTTTAGGAGTCCAGAACAGGAATGTCCCGAGCAGATCTTCAGCACTATATCAGACCCAAACTAGCATCACATTTAAATCTGTTTGTTTTAACCTCGCTGCACACAATATATTATTAACTTACTTCCTACTACCTTTGGAAAACTGAACTGTGTCTGTGCCAGTGAGTATAGAAAACTGTACTCAAAGTTGAGTACATCAAATGACTGGTCACAATCTAAGTTTTGTTTTTCAGATTCTTTGTTATATATTTGATATTGCCTGATTTAAGTGATTATTTTGTTGGTTCTTGACAATTTTGGAAAAAGCTCCTGGCTTCCCAGCCTGTTTTTTTCTGTTCACCTGTCATGGAAAGTCATCCGTGACAGCTGAGCAAAATCCATCTCCTGTGGAAGACTGTGAGATGTGGTTGAAAAAGGTACTGAGTGGACCCTGAGTTACAATTATTTGATCAAACATTCAATACAGTTTCAGTCAACACTTTAACCACTGCTTTATATCAGTCTATGTGACCCTTGCAACAAAACTGATTGGTTTCAGTGACCAAAAAGACACTATAAAAATAAAGGGACTATTGGAATATTGGCAAAAGCTCATAGAACAGTCCAACCTTACTGTACTGTACTAAGAAGCCCCTCCAGCTGTAAAAACGGATGATGCTGGTACTTGTGTTTATACTAAACATACATCTTACATCCTTTAAGTGCGCAAGTACAACACATTTTCAATTGCAGTTGCACAAATATTTGGAGACACTGTTTAACTGTTGCAGCAAATATTTCCATGGGCCTGTGCTATTTTACAGAGACAGAGATACGCTTGTGCAACTGACTCCCTACACCCCCCACCCCCACATACTCAAGTGTGTATGTGTCTGTATGTGTGTGTGTGTGTGTGTGTGTGTGTGTGTGTGTGTGTGTGTGCGCGTGTAGGACACAAGGACAGACACTGAATGTTTACTCCAATAATTGAAAGAAGTGCTGGTTATCCTTGAGCCCCTGACAATGCATCAACAAATGCTGTCACTAGCAACAAATCAGCTGAAACTCATTATACGGCCGAAGCTCTGGAGAGCTGCTGACTGTCACTGTGTGTAAGTGCACGTGTGGGGTTGTTTTTATATTCTGGTGGGGACCCCTTAAACTCAATACACACCAAAAAAAATTACGTCCCCATGGGCAAAGACTGCTTTTTGAGGGTTAAGATTTAGTTTTAGGGATTAGGTTACAATTAGTTTAAGGTTAGCCGTAGTTACTGAGCTCAGGAGTCTGAAGTCTCTGATGGTCCTGAATAGGGCTGATGACATGAGCGTAACATCTGCTAAAATGTATACAAGCCTTTCCTCCTGTTACAATAAACTGCTGTTTCTGAGCTGCGAATCTGCTGACCCCTACAGGTCTGAGCAGGTATTGCATGTAAGTTTTATCTCCAGTCGATGCTGGCTCAGAGCCTACATCAGCAGTGTAGTGAAAGCAGCTTGAGGTCTTGGTCAGTGTCAAATAAGATATACTCAGCCACAGTGAAGCTGCGGACTCAGATGACTTTTGACAACACTCTTTAGTCAAATAAAGTTATTTCTTTCGTCCAGAAGTTGGAGCTTTGAGGCACTGATGTGTAAACCGACCGCTTAGTTACAGTATCCAAAAAAACTCCTGTGCAATATCACTAAAATGTTAAATGATTCCAAACAGTGTTGTCTTATTGTTGTATTGTTTTTAAATTTAAGTGTCAGGTATTTGATCTGATGTATAATTAAAAACAAACAGATTAGATAGACTACACTGAAAATATGGGACCCAAAGCACAACTTCAAAGCAGTAAAGGCGAGTACACCTGTGATCACTGCAACAAATTTGATTACATCTGTAACATCTAATTCAGGCTAAATCTGTGAACACAGTTATAAAATAACCTGCCACCACAACTTCCTCTGTTTCAGACTGGGTTGTCTTTAATGCAATGGTCTCACATGGTAAAAGCCTGAACAAATAAGAAACCAGATTGTGAGAACCAGTGGTTAGGAGGCACAGGAAGAGCCATACAACCAATAACAGAGTGTCCATCCTCGAAGAATTACGGCACATACAATTTGCTTTTTAAACAACCTGACATTGAGAAACAGTCTGGTTCCTTTTGACCAAGCATACAGGTTATCTGTGGAAAGTTTCAGGGACTGATCAGACAGTGTGAGTGACGTCGCATGAAGTTGACCTCTACAAATGGCTAATAGCTGAAAGATTAAATGTTGACAAAGAATCTGTTAAAGAAAACCTTGAGCTGAAACACGTCTGTTTCTTTCTGCAGCTGTGTGTGAGCATTGATGACTTTTCTTCCTTCATTTCTGTGCTCTGTGGTTTGCACCCGTTCTACCATTATACTCTGAGGACATCTGAGCAAGCTTTTCTTTGAGTTCTTTTGTTTGAGCACTTTGTTAAAGGACATGAAAAGTAACCTGATGAATACTGGCAGCACATTCTTTGGTCATATGAAACTAAAATAAATTTGTTTGGATCAGAAGGGGACCAGCACATTTGGTGTGGACTTGGACTACCACAGTGTTGTGACTGTTTAACAACAGTTTTTACACCTCAATACTGAGACTGAGACTCAAGAAGCTTAAGAGAGGAATTTGACAGGGTATGGTCCCTGACTTGAATTCAGTAGAACCCCTTTGGAGTATTTTAAAGGAGAAAGTAGAACAAGAAAACCCCTCCAGCAAAGAGCAGCTGAGGAGAAACATCTGTGAAGAACAGCAGAACATCACTCTACAGATTTGAGCTGGTATCATCCATGCCCAGGAGTATTGAATCGGTTGTCAAAAATACAGGCAAGCAAACAAGATATTAAAAATAGATAAATAAAAGAATGGGATCTCTAATGATGGGTGAACTGACTTTTAATTTAATTAATTTGCTTCATTCCTCGTGGCTAAAAACAAATAAATTGTAATTAAATGGACAGGATTTATAATCAATTAACATCTTCATTGTATTAACCAGGGTTGCAATTGGTTTTGCTGAATACTGTACAAACAGAAAATATGAGCTGTTGCATCTGTGTAGACATCTGCATTGATGAAAACTGAAACTTATTTAATCTGTCAGATGTGTGTGAGACAGGACACAGTGATTCAGGCCCAAAGTAATATTAGTTTCTCACAGATATATTAATACCGGCATACGTGTAACAAGAAAAAAACTGTCTCTGTGAGATAGTTTGCCTGCCAGAGAGCTCTGACAAGCTTTTCATTTTTAGTGAGCAAATTTATGTCATAAAATTAATGTTTGCCTTTGTCTTCAGCCATTACTCTGGGGGCTACAATGTTAGTATAACTGATAGCAAAGACAGCCAATACTAAAGTAGACAATTATTAGAATTAAGCTGTACTAAACCAAACTTACCGTGCAGGAAAGTCGGTCATGAAGAGCTCTGGGACCAGCTCCTGGAGGGGGACTGGCTGGTCAGGATGCTGAGGACAAATGATGTGCTCCCTCTCCACTGCAGCCAGCACACAGTCCTCCATGTTAAAGTAATGAACTCCTGCTTCTCCTGCTTCTCCTCTGCCTCCTCCATCAGTTGCTCCATGATTTCTCTGGCTGGGCCGGCTGGCTGGGACCTCACCCTGCTTCTGATGACCCAGTGAGGCACAGAGAGGACAGGGGGCATACTGCTCGATGAGGAGACTCCCATCACTCTCACTGGCTGTCAAAGCTACAAGTGACGACAAAGAAGCATGAAATTTAATGAGTTGGACTTGTTGCCAAATCGGTACACAGAACTGGGCTGGTTGCAGTTCCAACATTACTGCATGATTATGACTCTAATGTGAGTGAGTGGCCTCATTTACAACAAAACATCATTTGCTAGCCACATAAATTTATTTAGAGAAACACGTTTCACCCAAAAAAGTTGCAACCTGCACAAGATTTGGTACATCCAGGATAACCTGCTCATTTTCCATGAGAAATTCAGTGCATAAGGGGCGCTATAATGTATATATTTTTTAAATTAACTCGTTAAGAAAATATTTCAAATTTCACAATATTTGGTAAAAACATCCATGCACTCCAAATCAAGCACGTCCAATTAGTGCAAATAGGTGTATTGAATATGAATTTATTTAGTATCTTTTCGGACATTTCATTCAAAAATGACATTTGTGTTGTATTGCTGCCCTCTGTTGGATTACCTTAGTCTGTGCAGAATTTGTTTGGCGATCATTGTAGTTCACCATATCTACTAAAAATTACCTGCTGCTAAGAGGTCATGCTTTTATGTGAAACCTGCACACAATTGTTAATACAGGTTTAAGCCGCAGACTTGGAACTCTACATTCTTTTGCAAAATTGCGCGTGATTGCTAGTCTCCCTGCATAATACTTCATACCTGTGAGGTGCAGATCGCACAAAAAAATACTTCTAACCCATTTCCCCAAGTTGTTGCTCTGTTTTATATCCAGGTAGCCAAGTTTGTTATCCTCTATCGTGGTCTCACATTATGTCATGCTGCCCCCTAGTGGACATTCAGAGTAGATTGTGGGATCAAGGACGTCCATAAAAAGAGTGTGTGTCCTGTGCAGACAAAGGTACTACACCAGAGGGCAGCATACCACTTCAAATAACTTACATTCAAAGCTCTCTTATTACCATACAGCCTGATTTGTATCAAATTTTAGTCAGCAGTCAGCAGTCCGAGGCTAGATCACATCCTGTCAGTTTAATGTTTCAGATGACTGTGCATAATCTGTTGCTGGTTGTGGTGAATGCTCAGAGAATCACCACCAATTCTGCAGTATCTGTCAGCTCTACAGAACTTTGTTTAAAGAGAGATTTAAAGCATCATTTAGCTCATTGTTTTGGTTTTACTGTCCCAAACCGTACACCTCTCCAGCACCAAACAGCAGGCAGATAAAGTTAAAGACTAGCTGACCTCCTATGTGTCATGATTTGTGATTTATAGTGAGTAATTGATCATATCTTATGTTTGGTTAGTAATAACTAATCAGATCAGCATGACTAAAACCCTTGATTACATGAATTACTCTGCCAATTGAACTGCCAATGCTGCTCTGTGTCTGCTGGACGTGTTGACTGTTTGCTTGTCCATTTTGCCCCAAGTAGCAAGAGGGAAAAAAACATAATTTATGCATTTATGTTTAAGGAAACGTGGATATCCCAAAAATCATATAACAATTCTTTAGATTCTTTGAAACAGTGGGTTCATTTTTCTTTAACCTGCTCGATCACGTAATGTGGTTTTGGGGCTGACTCATCATAAAAGCATCGTCTGTTTACACCCTGGACATTAATGTTGTTAATGTCATTTTAATGTTAATTTTCCCATTGTGCAACCAAACATCTACTGGAGTTGATTTTTTTAAGACACCTTCATATTTATCTAATTATTTTATTATTTACTTAAATTGGACTCAGGATTTTTGGAGAATGTGTGTGAGATTATTTTCCTTTATTTTCTTTCTTTTTAACTTTGTGGCACCATACAGGAGTAGCACTCCGAATCTTGTATTTTATTTTATTCCAATAACAATAAAGATTTTCTCCTTCTTCTTCTTCATGTGAACATCACATTTATCCAAAATAAGCAGTATGAGCTCTAAATGTATATAAAATATGTTAAGATGTCTGGCTATTTCATTATTACACTGGTTACTCTGGCATGGAAACATTTTTGAATTTTGTGTTTGTGTCATATAGGGGCTGAGTGTCTTTAAATTGTTACCTGACTGGAAAAGACACCAGTTAGACTAATTCATTAACTTACTTTGCTAGATATAAAAATCTTTCTTTTTGGAATTCAATAAATGATTTAAATGTGTCACTGTTATCTAAAGGCAAACAGCTATATAATCCCTTAAATAACCAAGTAAAACACAGAATAATATTAACAAAACTATTATTTAAATCAGTAACAGTAATACATCTACATAAACAGAGTAGAGGACTGACCAGGGAACCACTGCTCGATCAGAGAGTTGACGTGGTCTGTGATGAAGGCCATGGCAGAGAAATCCCTCATCTCCGACTGACAGATGATCTTTATGCCTCCACTCTTCTTCCTCTTCCAGTTGACGTCTGATGACTCCACGCTGCAGAGATGCAAATACATGTAGTTCCCTCAAGGTTAATATGTTTTCACAATTTAAATGATGATGCAGCAAGAACAGCAGGAAGCAATACTTTGTCTGAGGCAGGTCAACATTAATTTGAAAATGACAATGACTTGTTCTAATTGTTCTCAAAAATACTACATTTGTCAGAAATCCCCTGTAATGTTCAGGTTGAACTGTTAAACACACAAACCTACCCACTTCCTGTGAACCTGTGTGTGTCCTTCAATCGTGAACAAAACATCTGACCTGTTGTTTGCCTCCAAGTCTACTGTCCACATCCTTCCATCACAAGCTCTAACCTGAGATAACCTCCATCAAAAGTGACCAGCAGCCCCTCCTTCCAGTAGATCGTCTGGCTGCGTCGGACTCTGAATGTGCTGCAACGGTTTCTCTGCTGGCTTCCAGCAAAGCTGTAGATTACAGAGTTCCTGTTGCGCTGGTTCCTGGTGTTTCTCTTGGGTTCAAATGACTGTGAGAAACACAACATGTCAGACCATAAATGTAAGAAGTCCAACAGGTGAAAGATGAGAATCTGCTAGTTTCAGTACCTGCAGGTCCATCTCTGTCAGGCTGATGAGCATCCTGGCGATGAAGCGCTCCCAAAATCCAGCGGGAACAAAGCTCATCTTGAAAAGGCGTTGTAGTGTGTTGGTGACCTGCTGCCGGAAGCCGTGGATGTCCAGGGCAGGCTTGGGAGGAAGGAGGTGGGGCAGCAGATAGCTACAGAAAGAGGAAAGAAACAATGGAGAACACAATTAAAATGAGTAAATATTTGAGGAAGCTGCTTGACATTTTTTGTTGTTCATGAGTTGCTTTCACAGTAGTTACTACTTTGTATTTTAAGGCGTTTGAAGTGTTTCCTGGGTGGTAGTTAGTTGGTTGCTAGTTGGTTGCTACGGTGATAACTGTTCTCACAGTAGTTGCAAAAGTTAGCTGGGTGTGTGTGATGGTTTCTGGTCATTTTTGTTTCGATGCTATGTGACTGCTGTGGCTTTCTGAGCAGTTGTTTGGTTTTATTAGATGGTTGCTAAGGAATCATTAACCCCCAAAACCCAACCAGTCGAGGCAGATGGCCACCCACCCTGAGTCTGGTTCTGCTCGAGGTTTCTGCCTCTGAACAGAAAGTTTTTCCTCTACACTGTCGCCTTGTGCTGCTCATGGTGAGAACTGTTGGGTCTCTCTTTGTAAATAAAATAATATAGTACAGTCTAGACCTGCCCTATATATGACAAATGCCTGGAGGCAACTTCTGTTGTGATTTGGCGTCATTTAAATACATGTAGATCAAGCACACACAATAAAAATGCTCAAAAGTAGAGGGAGTCACCATTTGTATCAACCAAATATCAGTATATATTTTACCTGTTGTTGGCCACAGGCAGAGCGATCTCGAACTTGGCTAGAAACTGGAAATACTGTTCCTCTGTCTGTTGGGTGAACCCTGTTCCTACCAACAGCATCTGCACAACAGACATCACGGAAAGAAGAGGAAGTCAGGAATCGTTAACAACTTACAAATCTGATTTCAGCTACTTGTCTGTCCTGAGTCTCACCCTGAGGTCCTCAGCTCGAATAACTCCATTTCTGGCTACAGAGCGAGACGACTTGAGGTGTATGATCCTCTCCAAACACTCTGACAGCCACACAGGACACAGGAAGTAGAGGGTGCAAAGGCCGTGGCTGGTGTCGGAGAAGTGCAGCAGGGTCCCCGTCTCTATCAGAAAGCTGATGGCTGGATGTGAACACAATGCAAAAAAGACAAGAGAACATGTACATGGAGTTTATTCGTAACTAAATGTCAGTGCTGCTGATGCGGGAAATGAGGGAAATATGCTGCCACACCAGTAGCATCAGAAGTATTTCTTTGTATTTTCAGCATTAAGTCGACAACCAGTAACTTTATTTTGAATGGGATTCAGCTTGTTTGATGTTTCATTGTTAAAACTGCAGTGCCAGTGATAACTTTTTTGTACTGTGTTTAAAAGACTCTCAGTTGTGTTGATGACGAGCACCGTAGTTTTGGTTTGTTAATTTGTTCGGTTTTACTCTGAGTTAGTCTTTGTTGTTTTGTTTTTGGTTAAGTTCAACTTTAACTTCATCTCTTCTTGGAATAAAGATTTCACTGAGAAAAAACACACTTTCTTTAGTAGCCTTTTTTCTGCCAATGAAAATAAAAATTAATCGATAACTAAAAAAGTTGCATAATGTTGCTTTATATGCAAAAGATGTAATGTAAGGGTGCAGATGAGTTTGCGGCACCTTTGATGGAGGTGGCAACTGAGTAATAAAAGTAATGAGTAGTGTAATACATAAAATTTTGTAGCTGAATAATGAATCAAGTAATTTATTAATTAATTTTTTGCTTTTCAGTGAGTCAAATGCGAGGAGTAATTCATTACAGTTTTCAAGTAACTTGACCAGCTCCTCTGGCCAATAACAAATACTCAAATCTCCACACTTCATATATTCAAATGGGAATATTTGTAATAGGAATAAGATACTTTTGTACAAGGAAATGGTTCTAAATAGTGCACAGTACCAGTCTGTAGGTCCTCATAGTCTCTAATGTCACTTCCTGGGTTCTGTTCAATGATGAGGTCCAGCTGGGCATCAGTCAGATACTGGACTTCTCCCTTAGCTTCTCGCCTCTGCTTCTCCGCGATCACTGTTTCCTGAAGTGTCAGATAACTCCTGGGGATCTGGTGGAGCAGAGACAACATTAAAACCTTCCTGTACTTCAGAATAACATAAGGAAGATTTGAAGTGCTGAATAATTTTGACAGGTATATAATCTAAACTGGTCTTTTGACCAAATAATTCAAGGATCTAACATGAAGAATTATTGCAAAAGTTCCTTCAGTTTTTGTTTTTTGATGTTTAAACTGATATGGCATGCATAAACCGATATAAAACATGCACAGGTGGAGAGCAGGACTTTAAAAATTCCTTTGTTTAAGCTGTCAGAACACAATCTTTCTCTACACATGAGTGGCCACACTCACCAGTCTGCCCAGCAATTTACTGCCACATGCTGAGCTGCTACAGTCTTTCATGGAGAGAGCCACCTGGTATATCAGCTTCTTCAGCCCCTCCAAACCCTCCAGGGTCTTACAGGACACTTCACTGATTACCAAGACACACACACCCACACACTCAAACGCTTGAATACGCTCTACAGATGAACAAATGTTCTACAATGCAGTTGTGTAGCTGCCTTCATTAACATAAAACAATAAAATGTTAAAATATGTGCTTACTGCAGGTGTTTCCAGGTGATGTCAGGGTAGCCGGTGGCTCGAGCCCCTGATGGGGATCGGCACAGAGCCAGAATGTAAGCTCTCAGTGTGGCCAGTCTCTCGGTGCGAAACTTGGTGTCGATGAGATCCAGATGTGTTCCCACGACCACCACTGCAGAGTTGGGTGCTCGAGCCTTTTAAGACACAAGAAATAAAGTTTATTGAGTGTTGAACAGTCTGATTTACATATCAAAACAAAAGAGCTGGTTGAAGTGGAATATACTGTAGATTGGAAGGTGTTGTGACTAATAAATACACTCTCAACCAGTCACATTAGTGGTTTCACTGCTCTGAAAAACTCCACTCTGGTGGATGACAACAACATTTTAACAAATAAAAAAACTTCTCCAGGAAATCACATTGTGATTGATGCACATAGCACCATAAATCTGCAGCCAAAGGTAGATGCTTACACAAAACCTAAATAAAAAAATCATTAAGCCCTTTGGAGAAAAACATTACTGAGAAAATGCATGCATGTTAAAGTTTCATTCAGATCAGCCTTTAAAACAAACATTATCATGCTTCCAATAACTAACATAAGCTTGACTGTGGTTGCTTTATGTGGTCAGAAAACCAAATAATTTTCCTTATAGTGAGATCACTCCTCTGTCGCACTGGAGACATAAAAACCATCTCCTTGTTAAGTACTGTCTGGTTCACACAGTCACACCCTTCATTCTCTGAACCACTCACGCTAAAATACAGCTGGGACCAGGTTCTCAGTGGGTCTGCAGAGAGAGAACTAAATTTCACCTCAATATTGAGCAGCCATGTCTGCAGGTTGGCCACCGCCTCTTCTCCCAGAGCCAGGTTCCAGATCACCACATACAGGGCCTTATCGGTGAAGAAACACTGGTTCACTGTGGACATGCTGACTTGACCTCCGATGTCCCACACATTGAATGCCACCGAGTCCTTCTGTGTGATACAAGACAAGAGCCAAGAGACAAGTGAACTCTAAAGAGGATGCTCAAAAGTGAATATGTGATGGGTCAGCAAAAAAAAAAAAACCCAAAACCATCTGAGGTGACTCAGTCTTTTAAAAATATGTAAAACTTATTCCTTAAGTCTAGCTAGTTTCCCACAGACAAATTCACAGACCTCACTGTGAATAGTTTTTATTGGAACTACTTTATGATGAGTAATTCCAATGAAACTATTGACGTTTGTTTTGTGGTTTATCCAGAGAAACAGGGACACTGTTTATGGATTTCACATACAGGGAGATGCACATGAAACAGGAGGTGGAGAGAAAAACACAAACATAAATGATCTTTTAATTTTTGCATTTTCTTTCCTTGATTTTCCTGGGAGGGCGGGGGTCCTGTTGGCGGGGCAGGCCTCCCTGCCAAGACAATGGTAGGGGAAACACTGTCTTGTTTACAAACGTATTCAGTACTTTGCAGAAGCCTCTTTAGCAGCAATTACTGCTTCAAATCTTCTTGGGTAAGCCTGTAGAAGCTTTACACACCTGGATTTGGGCAGTTTATCCCATTCTTCCTGGCAGAGCCTCTCAAGCTCTGTCAGATCGGATGGGAAGCATCTGTGAGCTGACATCTTCTTCTACATAGTTAAGAGAATTTCTGTTCACAGCCAATGAAATCACTTCATTGTAAACTGTATTTGGATCAAATAGTTATGGCAAGTCAACAGCCACAATATGGCACAAGAAGAGCCTCAGACGTTGAACCACAACCCACATTAGCTTTCTAATTGAAGTTACTGCTGCCAACCAAACACTGTCACATGTCTATCCACTCAGAGGCTTCGAGGCTAAATAAGCTTTTCTAATGTATCTCTAAAGTGATGATGTGTTGGTGCATTTTCCAACCATAATGTGCAATCTAGTCTTCCCTCACCACAACAATGGCGGGAAGCCAGAGCAGCTCACCGACCTCTGATGAAGAATTGGTCCCTAAAAGGGGAGCTACATCTCTTGTGTGGAAGTGGTTTGGTCTTAAGAGGTCAGACCTCCAGCAAGACACAGTTTTCTACAAGGTTTGTAAGAAAACAGTCACAATTAAAGGTGACAACACAAGCAATTTGGTTCACCACCTGAGGCAAAACCACAGACATGAGTATGATGAAACTCAGAAGTTGCGTGAGGACCGGAGTTTATCCGCTGTTGCTGGTGATGTGCGGCTGAAATTTTCTTGTCATATTGTCTTGAATAAGGTTACCTCAAATTACCCTGAAATGTTGTGATATTATTTTAAGGCTATATTACCCACCCCTGGCTGAGAGCATGGGTAAAAATCCCTTGGACTTGATTTTAGCCAAAATGCCAAAAGGGATCATTTCAGTTGCGAATGGTCTCATTACGGTCTGGTTATATTTATTATTAAAACTAATTATTATATATCTTACAGATACATACAATAAAATACACCACATTTCCTTTTTTATTGATATAATTTTTGAAAAATTGTTCAGTCTAAAATCTTGACCATGTACTGTATTGTGGGTTGTAAAGTGAATCCTGTCTGTGTTTTTCTTACATTGTTTTTGCCACTGTTGGGTTTGTCCAGTTCCCAGGTGGAGGTGGAGATGCTGCACTCTGCTGGGGTGAAGGCAGACGCCCTGCCGGTCTGTAGAGCCTCCAGAAGGGCTGTCTTCCCCTGCCTCGGTGGACCAATCACAAGCATCTTTAGCAGTCTACAAGGCTCTGCTTTTCGAAGGTGAGCCCGGAGGAAAGCCAGGACAGATGCAGGACCTGAGAAACCAGAGAGGACAAGATGTTGGAAAAAGGCGCCACCTCTGAAACAAACCAAATACATAAGCTGCTTCACTTTGAATGTCGAGACCTGATTCATTGGTCATTGTCTGAATTTCATATGCTAGATACATTTTTTCAAGGACTATATGTAAGTTTTACATATTTGTACATCACTTGAACATTTCCATTTTATACGGGCTTTATATTTCACACTGAAACAGGGCTTGTTTGCTGGAAACATTTCTCTTGACAATACAAAGGATAATTTTGGTAAAATTTAAGACGACAACAAAATGGCCCTTAAGGAAAACAAAATACACTGTCTTTACTCTGTGAAAACATTTAGTTTATCTGGAGTTACTATGAAACTTCAGCAGACAAAGAGTTAGACAAATCAATTGATATCTGTAGGGAAATTCCCTCTTTGTGTTACAGTTCCTCTGCCTTAGATTTGCATGGAAACGCTGTCCAGGGAAACTATCACTTACACTGGAACCCCACTGGGAGGAGATGCGTCTGGTCTTAATGGTATGAATAGGAGGAATTATTTCAGCAAGCAAAAATGGTTTCAGTGTAGATCTTACAAAGATTATAACTTATTTTTTATAGCCAAGCTTTCTTTCTTTTGACATGTCAGTTGAAGGTGTCCTTAAAGACAGTTAGACAGTACCTTCTTTCCTCACTTCCTGAGGAACATTAGTGATGTTGAGGTCTTCGGTGTCCAGCTGCCACAGGTTGGAAAGCTGACCGAGCTCTGCTGGAAGCTCCCGGATTCCAGGATTACTGTTCCCAGAGCAGATGAGACAACATGGGTCAACGATTCACATTAAAGGAAGAACAGTCAGAGCTACCTAAAATGACAAATAGTTTCTAATCATCATGGATCTTCACTGAATGAGACTTTCAGGGTCCCTAACCCCTGTTTTAAGAAACAGTCAGATGGATGTTGCCAAACTCTTTTTTTGGCAGCAAAAGTAAATGTGGTTCCATGACTTCCCAAATGATTCAATCAATGGGGAGACTGTGAGAACAGAGCAATTTGCTGTTTATATAAAACAGCTGCAAAAAGCTGCAGCAGAAGGACTGACCACATACCAAGCAGTGGTTCCCAGTGACTGAAATGATGAAATGAAATCCCAACATTTATGATTTTTTACTCAGTTATTTGTTCTTTTCAAAAGTCAAACTGACTTTTGACATTTTACTTTTCACAGTAACATAATGTTAGAACGTGTTCCTCAGACAGAAAACAAAACAATAAAAAGCAATGTATGCAGTTAGCAGCATGTTGGTCTTAAGTGCTAGAGTCGAAGGCAATTGGACTTTTTTTAGGTTCCTTGAAGAAATTTCACCTCTAATCTGAAATGTTTCTTCACTTCCCAGGTATTTAACCTCTGGTGGGGTTGTCATCTTGGCCATGAGAGTTACTGCCCACCCTGTGAGTCGTTAGGATCACACAGATCATGGTGTGAATGAGGGTTAAACCACCTGGGAAGAGATCTCAAGACTGTGTTATAGGTGGCTGATAGTTGGTGTCATAAGCCGCCACCTCTGTTCAACGATGGTTGTTACATAAATGTTGAACATAAATGGCCTCCTTTACTCTCTCTCAAACCATCTGTCTTCTCTATCCAGAATGTGGACATTTGTATCGTCAAATGACTGTCCCTTCTCCTTTAGATGCAGATGAGTCTTGTCCCAATGAGCAGGCTCTCCTATGTTGTGCCATGCGCCTGTAGAGTGGATGTTTGGTCTCTCCTATGTATAGGTCCAAGCACTCCTCACTGCATTGGTAAAACGTCTTCAAGTAATAGAAGTCTAGTTGCTTTCAACTTGAGCTCTTAAGACTACCACGACCTGGATGACTGAGAACCTACACAGACATGGCAGCACGCTGACAATACAAAGGATAATTTTGGTAAAATTTAAGACGACAACAAGGTTCTGTAATGGATTGGAAAGGGTCTGGGTTGACAAAATGTCTTATTATTCACTAGAACTTCTGATCCTAAGTTCAAGCTTTTTGAGTATCTGCAGACTGTCCCTGGTGTCTGCCACAGTGAACCTTGGGAAATATTCCAGCATAGAAAAAATGTTGTTTTACATTTTTATCTTTAGGAGTGAGAGAGACAAGAGCACCCCCTACATGAAAATCAGATGTACTGCAATGTCTCTGGACTGCACCTGGGGGATTGTAGCTTGACAAAATGACACCATAGTTATGAGTGTGACAGAGGGAGGACTGTGAAGGATGGCATGCATGTGACAGAGGGACTCACCTGGAGAGGTAGAGCTCAGTGAGGCTGTGCAGACCACACACTGACTGAGGAACACACTCCAGCTGGTTGTCATTCAAGTAAAGCACTTCCAGTGAATCCCGCAGTATCATGGGAAACTCTATGGGACACACTGCCGAGACAGAGCCATGGAGACGGTCACAGCATGTATGCTCAAACACACACAGCAATGATTTATCTATTACTCATAATTTTTTATTACTTACTTATTATTACTAATCATTTATTACAATACTGAATTTAGGTTTCAGACTTGTGTTTGGGGGTATCTGTGCCAAACATTTCCAATGAAACATAACTAGTAAGAAGCAACTTCCACAGAACTGGATCTTGGCAGGTTGCAATTCCTCTGAAACATTATATAACACTAATACAAAGATATTACACACAATAATGTCACAATAAACTTAAATCAAATTGCATCATTTCCATTATATCACAGAGTTATCAGTCCCCGCAGGATCTTTTAGGGACTGTTAAGTGACCTCAACAATAATTATAATATTTATACATTTAAGCGTGAAAGGTAACAGATAGCTCAACAGGAGGTTGAGCAATGTGAGGGGGTTATTTTGTCCTGAATTCAGCCTGTGAGGTTCATATTTCTCCCACATCGTATTTACACACAATAAGATTCATATATACAGTATATAAAGGGTTAGTTTGAGGTATGGAGAGTAATCTGTGTCTCAGAGCATTGGCTGGCAAGAAGAAGTCCGAAGATCATTAATGAGAAAAAGTAAAAAGCACTGCTCTGCAAAGCCTTTCTCTCTATTTTGGTGAGATACTGGGTTGTTTTACGTCTATCAGTTATTCAGATGGGTAATTTGTAATAGTAATAAGTCATATTGGAAAGGATTTGGCCATTTTGTAAAAGTATTTCATGTTCTTAGACATCATCAAGTCTTCAGAGCAGATTATTAGCCACAAAAAAACAGTAAACTGTGAAGGGATGAGAAATTCTTTGACATTTGAATGTGATATTTCCAACATCCATGCAATTTAAGGTCAGCGACGTCTTTCCATGTGTAAATATATTCTAAATTCTAAATATACAGTTTTGATTAAAACTGCAACAAAAGTAATAACAGAGTAATAAAAGTAATAAAAGTAATAACATAATTATTTCCACATATATAAAGCAGACCTACCTGGGTCTGGGTCCCTCCTGTTCCATGTAGTCAGGAAGGCCAGCCTCCTGGTTTTGGGCCCCTCTTCTGTTCTAAAAGAGACCATTAAAAGGACAATATGAAGTCCACTGATGAGTACAACAGCAAGAAAGAATGAAAGCAGCACTTATGATTTAGTTGTCAAGAAATATGTCTAAATCTGTCAGCATTTAAGCCTAGTATGATAAAGTAAATATACTCTCAGAGCACTTTATTACGAACACCCATACACCGGCTTATTAATGCATTTATCCATCAGTGGCTGTTTTGAGAGCAAAAAGAGGCCCTACCTAATATGAGTATGGTGTTCCTAATAAAGTGCTCAGTGAGTGTAATATCCAAACATATTCGATGGAAAAGGCTGAACTAGCTGGAATTCCAAAAGTTGCTTCTGTTCTTCCAGATTTGATTCCAAGGTTCCAAAAAAAAAAAATCCACAAACAAAACATTCAGGGGCCAGGATCTCATTTTTATCTGGTCCTGATGATTGTTTTTGTTGGTTTAAACACTAAACATGGTGATGTTACAACTTGCCCAAAGGCCAAATGAAGCTTAGATAGTGCCTGTATTCAGAAAGAAACTCCCTCTCTGTAACATTATTTTAACACATTATCAAGACTATACAGCAGCTGATTGAATCACATCAGTTTCAGGTGGCCAGAATCACAACTTTTATACATATCACACTGACAGTTTAAATTGATCTGCTTAGTAATTCTGAATCAAGACCTCCAGTGTTTAGATCAAATAGTTTTTTTCAATGTGAACATAATCAACATTTCATGTCTTCTGCAAATCTTATTTTTAAGTTTATGTTAATTAGGCTACAGCTTAAAACTGTAGATCTAAACCAAGTCTCTGAGTTTAACTTGGTTCTGGTTCATATCCTATAAAATGTTATGTTAAACTGCATAAAGTTCTTCACACATGACGTCAGTCAGTAACAGCTGACTCCAGCAGACAGTGCAGACACAAAAATGAGGAAGTGTGTATTTGTATGTGGACCTACTTGCCAAGCTGGTTCCTGGAAAGATCCAGGGTCCTGAGCTGAGAGCACTTCCACTTACTGGGAGCGGGGAGTGTCGAAATATGATTCCCACATAGTCTCAATGAGACCAGAGCCTGATGAGAGATGAGAGATACTGTAAACCACACATCTGCATTTTCACTTTCAGACAGATAGCTGGCTGACTGGATCAGGCACACAGCTTTCCCTGTGAAGTGATGAAAACACAAACTCTGATCCTACTATCAGCATTTTCTAAAACCTATGACAAGTTTCAAATGGTTCAAAAGCTAAAGCAATGACACAGACTGTATAATTCTGCTTTGAAGCAGCAGTTGCACCAATAAGAAATAGTACTGTACTGTGTATTTACTGTTTAAGTCTGTGACGGTACAGAATATATGATTTAACGACTGAGTACTTTTCTATCTTTCTATCTGTGAGGATAAATACATCAACACACCAGGAAACGTGGGTCTTTGTTGGTTCAGCATCGGAATATTTGACAAAATTGATCAGGATTCTTAAGAAAAAGAATCAAAAATAAATACATCTACTGTATATATCATTACTTAGTATACTGAACTACAGGCACTGATCACTAAAGCCAATGACTGAGGGCATGGAGATGATTTACTGTCAGGGACCCGAACTTGGAGCCCTCCACACAGCAGCAGTGCCATCTGGAGGCTAATTAAGAGATCACACACTGACTAGAAAGACCAGAGATTTGCTGCAGATACAGATGTACAATAACAAAGCCAGTTGATGGTTTCTACCTCCAGTTCAAAAATGTACGATGGCAGCTCCCTCAGGCTGTTGTCAGAGAAGTCCACCTCCTGCAGCTTAGTCCTCCAGAAGATGGAGATCGTGTTAGGAAGACTCTCAATCACATTAGAAGAAGCTTTGCATTGCCTCTGCAGGGAAGGAGAAAGAATTAACTTTGAGTTATCTTTCTGTTTTTTTATGTTTTATTTAACAGACTGAATTTTTTATACATTTTGGAATTCATTTTTCCATCAGTGATGTCAAGCTATCCTGGCCCAGAGGCACCAAAGCAGATTAAATATTGTATTTTGACTTAGAGAAATACAAATGTAAATGAGCAGACTTAACAAACACTAAGTGGATTGTTATCAGTCTGGTTTCTTACCAGAGGACAGGCCCAGGGGTCAGGGAAGGAGCTCAGTTTGTTCCTGCACACATTGAGGAAGCTCAGGGATTTCAAACGGTGCATGACGGCCACAGGCAGACTGGTCAGACAGTTATCAGACACGTCCAGCTCCTCCATCTTACGAAGACCGATCCAGTTAGTAGCTGGAATTAAAGAACACAACCCAAGTCTAAATTAGATCTGAACAAATGACAAATCATTGAGGAATCCAAAAATGGACAGAGGCAAGACGAGACAGAGGCTAAAGCTGTGGGTTGCTGTTCTCAGTGTCAACCTAGCTAAGACATACCAGCAGGGATGTCAAACAGGACTGTGAGCTGGTTCTTGGCAGCAGAAAGTCTCTGGATGCGGGTCAGATGGAGAAGTCCAGGTGGCAAACTGGTGAGCAGGTTCTGAGAGAGATTTACCTGCTGTAAACTAAAGCACAGGAGAAGGGAGAATGAGTGCTGACAGGTTGAACTACAGTAACACACAAACAGTTATTTTAGTTAGAATTCTTTATTGGACGTCCAACAAAGATTCACAGTTTTGGTGGAAAGTCAGTGAACCCTTGGGTTTATTAACTGGTAGCTTCGGATCAGACCTGTACCAGCTCAGGAGGAATTTTGTGTAAGTTCAGCCATATTCTTACAGATGTGAGGTATGAACAGCTCGAGCTCAGTCCACAGCATCTCTAACCTGCACCTGCAATCTTGCTTCATTGATTGGACTCTAGATTTAGATTTGCTAACTCCTGACTCCAGTTAGCTTTTACTGACATCACTAGTATAGGGGTTAGGGGAACAATATAATGATTTGCGTTACCAGTTAAAACAGATAATTGTGACTTAGATGAAGATCTGACCATATCTTAAGACATATATTATATGTAAATGACAAACAAAGGGTTTACTTAGTTTTCTTGCCACTTTGCTTTTGATACACAAGATAACTTTAATACAAAAGCATTCAGGACTGAGACAAGTAAATTGTGTTTGCCTTTCACTTGCATATACTTTGCTGGTGTCAAGGTAAAAACTTTTGATGAGGGAATTCTTTAGAAGTGACATTTTGAGAAACAAGCATTTTACTCAAATTACTGTGTTCAGTAACAGGATTAACTTCATGGCATGTTCAGCCTAGATTAACAGCACAAAGGCTGGAAGCAGGGGGAGAGCGGTATATTTACACTGTATTATCTATATTTAGCACATGTAGAAATAGGAAATGAGACATTTTGGTTTCAGGAGCAGTTAGTAAATGCACGCACTAGAACCATTTCTCCATGGACTGGTAATTCCCTTGCTAGTTAATAAAACATTAATGCACAGTGAAAACAAAAGTATTAAAATCCTTTACTGTAGTAAAAATAACCATTGAAAACTCCATTAGTAAAAGTCCTGCAATCAAAACCTTAATTTACAAAAAAATTGTTCTATACTTTTACTTAGTAACTTAAAAATTTCTAGTATCATAAGCAAAACCAAGTCAACCATAAGGGAGTGCTATAATAAACAGAAAAGCATTTTGTTTGATAACTCACTTAACATTCATCACATATTCAAATACTTTATATCCATGTGCTTTATTTTTTAGCTGCAGCTCCTGGTAAAAGCCCCGCCCATCTCTGCTTTCTTACTAGCCTGTCTCAGGGTGACACCATTTTTTCTTGCTCGCTACATGACTTCAACCACTGATTGAACAAAATGTCTAAATTTTAGACATTTTAAGATAGATTTTGCAAAGATGTCAAGGACGATTGGCTGATTTACCATGCAAAAAAATGTGTAAATTGACCACCTAGTGGGTGCAACAACACATTTTCTAAATCAGTAATTAAAAACTTAAAATTTCACCATATTGGCAGCACTAGCACTTAAAATTTGATGCAAATCGCTTAAAGTGGCAGTTTTCCAAAATTTAATTGATGAAGAATTCTTCTTACGTTACAAATCAAGCTCATGTATTCAATCTCTTGTCCCTGTATCAAGAAAAAACATGTAATCAAGTTATATGGTGACAAGAGTTGGAGCAGCAAAGGCAGCAAAGCACAACAGCAAATCTGCCAGATGAATGGAGAAAGGAGACCACTTCTTCAGCCCTGTTGGTCAATTGGTTGGGCAAGTCTCGTATTTAGATAAGGAGTTTAAAGTCATTATGCTTAGTTATTTTTCATGACTGTTTTCATTTTTGATGGAAGTTGTCACTTTCCTCCTAATTCTGGTCTCTTGCCTGGAGGACATCCATCATATCCAAATATCTGTCACAGCCATAGCTAGGCCAGACAACTTCCTGCCATGTGTACCTGGAACAGATGACTTCCTGGGAGCTGTGAGCAGGAGGCAGCTCTTTCAGCTGGTTGTTCGAAAAGATCCAGAGTTTGAAGGTGGATGAGACCCCAGGGCACGACAGAGGGCAGAGCAGTCAGGTTGTTGGAGGACAGATCCAGGTGGGTGATGCGTGAGGAGATATCCATGAACCAATCTAGGTCCAACCAGGGCAGTTGCAGACCACTCCAATACACACTGACAGCCTGCACTCACAGGCAGAAAAATTATCACCACAATATCATGGTAACTTATATATGGACATTTTTAGTATTTAGAAACATAAACTAGCTGGAAAAATGACTTTTTAGAAGTAAAATATTTGACACACTTGTCAATACAGACCTCTTTTACCTCACTGTTGGACGTTTCCTGTAGTTTGAGTCTGAGGAGGTGTTTGCTGAAGGCTGGATGATCGATCAGGGTGTATGATGAGAATCCTGCTCCATTCTGCAGCAAGAAGCGAGCAATCTCCTCATTACCTGCAACAAAAAAAACACACTACTCATTCTGTGTCCTTAATAACAGAGGTGGAGGCAGTGTTCACTCAGTATCTTTTGCCAGCAATTCTGCAAGAGATGAAAAAACGACACCATGAGCTTATTAAGACCCACAGGCACAAATCAGAGACCACTGTTCATTTCCCTTAACCACATGTTTATTACTGTAGCCATGACCATAAAGGTCCTCTAACCTTAATAAACTCAAACTAAAAAACAATCTTTTCCTGAGCCTAAACAATAAGTTTTTGTTCCTAAACCTTACCAAACCATGAAGGTCCTCAAATCTTAACTGTGTTTAGAAACAACCATCCTGTGTGCCTGCAGCTGGTCTGCTCCTATGGGTCAGATGTTAAGGCTGGAGGACTGTTCTGCAAATACATGGCTTTGCTTCTCTAATTGTATTGCAGTTGCTCAGAGTTGGATAGTTTTTGAAGGCACTGTAGAAATAAATGTTCTTTTTAGATTTGAGGATTTTCTATCAGTAAAGCAGCAAATCCAAAATGTTCTCACCTCGGGCTGTGTTTTGTATTCACGTGCGTCTCCCTACCTGCTCGTGCAGCAGCGTACAGCGGCAGTCCAGTAACAACAGCAAACTCATCGCTGTGGATGGCACAGTCCTTGGCATCAGCGTCGTAACCGTGGACCAACAGACGGACCACATCCAGGTGACCCTGCTGGCAAGATGTGGCCAGCATCCAGTTCAGTAAGTCTTTCCTCAGACATGGACCTGAGAGGGAGCCAAAGACTTCCCATAATTCAACCCTTATCATCTTTTTATTAGACCTTCTCTCCCCAACTCCACACCTCAACGTTGGAATGCAGATTATGTTATACATTTGTCCAAGTCCAAGTTCTCACACTTGGCACAGCTCCTCCAGAACCTCAGGGGACATTATACAACTGTTATTACAGGCTGAGCAGTACTAACACAACTATTTATAAAAAATAGCTGAGTGCCCCTTCTTTACTCTAATTTTTACAGCGGTAACAGTAACACCATGAATATAGAATTTAAATAAACTGCATCATATTTATCTTGTCACAGCTGCAGGATATTAACTAGCCCTAAAGAAAATTTTTAATCCATGTTATTCCCAAACTAAAAGGTCTTCCCTGTCCCATATGTCATGAGTGTTGAGCTATTTTCTTTCCTCCTACCAGGTATGGAGTCGAGCAGTTCTTTGACCAGGCTGGTGTGGCCGTAGTACGCTGCCAAGATGGCTGGGTTGCTGTTGGATGGCTCCAGGGGCACTGAGATCCGGGCTTCTTTTAGGAGGTAACACACGCTCTCCAGATCACCATGCTGAGTGGCCACACACAACAGATGTACCTGTAACAATACACACACACAACTTGCTTTACCAACTTACTAGCTTTCATAGCTTTCAACTGTATTTCACAAGCTTCACCAGCAGAGGAAATGAGAAAATTATTCCAAAGGTAATGAGGAAGGACCGTAGTTGATAGTGAAGTTCCCTCCTAAACTATAGAGTGGACATTTGTCACCACTAATATTCGATTTCAAAACAGAGGTACATCCTAGAGTTTGGTTTAATCCCCTGAACCCAGTGCGGTTGGTTTGTTTTTAAATGCAGTTTATCACATTCTTAGAAGTAGCTTGAAGCGGAACTAGTTTTGTCTTCTCACGGCTGTGAGGGACTGGTTTTTCTAGTTGAACTAAGGTAAGGTTTCATGCTTCCTCCTTTAACACTGCCAGTTTGGTGCATAATGACAGAGTGGCCTTCATCAGTTACAGATATACAAGACTGTTAAAGCATCCCTGCTATATGGAACAATTACACCAAGAGGATGATATTGAAAACTCCTGCACTACTGGGTGAAAAGAGGAGAGCTGGTCCATGTATATTTGCATAAAAGCTCACCAACAAACAGAACCAAACTCATCCTCAACAACCATTGTCCAAAACTAGACATTTCTTCATGTGGTCTAGACATTTATTTAATGATCATTTGTTTCTGTTCACTGCTTCAACAATGTGCTGCCCCTGTGCTGAATGCTAGTCAAGTCAGCTAAACCGCTTTTGAACCAGACACTGGTGCAACCTTCCTTACTGCAATCTGGTGTTACTGACTCTTCATCTGACAGAGCTGTCAGTAGCCAATCGGGTAAGACACTTGGGGACATGGTGTAATAGGATTTCATAACTGAAACTTTTTATTTCTTTGACTGTGTGGAAATGTGATGTTTCACATCACAGATAATGAACAAAGGCCAGGGTCAAGTTGTCAAGTTTTCTGTGAGTTTCTCCCTCAACACCTGCACAAACTTGAAAAAGCCTTAGCCAATCACAGGGGATACAACTATTTTAACAACTCTCAATATTATAACAACTCAATATTACTATCACTACCTATGTTTTTCTTTTAATCAAAACAAAAATAAAATTCTTCTTATTCTCACTCATAATAAGTTGCATTAGTCTTTACTTTCAGAGCAAACACAGACACAACCATGCTAGCCTCAAACAGCAAATCCAAATCCATCAGCATAATACACCATGCAGGGCTGGATAGCTGGACATTAAAACACTCTCATGTGACTACTTTCTCACTGTTTCAAGTCACGTCACCTTCACTTCTATCATAACTATAATCTTAAACCAGATAAAGGATTTTTGTCATAGAAGGTCTGGATCTTAACTAACCAGAGAAACAAAATGAGCAAACAGCCAGGCTGCTCCCAGATGCTGGATCAGATTGGGACCTGGGGAGTCTCAAGACATTTCTGAGCAGTTTTTGTGGTGTGGTGGGAGCACTGTCCTGCTGGGGGAGGCCCCTGCCATTGGGGAGTGCTGTTGCTATGGGGGGGGTGCTTGGTCTACAACAATGTTTAGGGGGGGCCATACGTGTAACAAGTAACATCCAGATGAATGAAGGACCCAAGGTTTCCCAGCAGAACATTTTATTGTAACCACTTGTCAGTGGTTTTAATGTTGTGGCTGATCGAGTATCAGCATGTCATGATAACCCCAGATTTCCACCCTGCAAATTACATACTGTTACAGTGATGACCACAGCCGAACCTGCAGTACAGCTGACATTGTAACCGTCATATATATTTCAGGTGTACTCACCCCGTCGATCCGGGGCGTCCCTGCACTGCACTCCACACAGCAGGCTTGTTGAATCAGCTCCCTGGCGGACTCCTCTCCATCTTCATATGCTGTCTGGATGTTCTCCAGAGTGAGAGAGGGAGCGAGCGAAGAGCCAGGCCCCATACCATCCACCAAAGATGCCTTGGCTCCCATTTCCTCCCCAGGGCCTGAGGGATGGCAGTTAGAAAGACTATTTGTGAGGAGGGACTGGGATCATATAACAGTATAGTGCAGGTTTAAGACATTGTTATACTGTAGTCCTGTTAGCAGCAGACACCCAGAACTAGGTCATCTTAATAAAGAATGCTCTCATGGCATGAACAGCAGTACAGCTGAGTGGATTAGCGCACAGTGTGATATAGTACTAGCCTCTGGTGGCAGGTAGAATAGCACTTGACACTGACGCACCATCACACAAAGATATTGGTATTTAAAGGCAAATACTAATAATCTTAGACAACAAATGTCAATATTTGATGTTTCCTGGTTTAAGCCCTGGTTTGCCCGGGGCTTTTCTGTGTGGAGTTTGCATGTTCTCCCAAGCAAGCCCCCCCATCCTTGCTTGAGTTGGTCTACTGAAATCTCAGGCTATACAATATAGAGTGTTAAACTCAAACTTCTCAATTTCTTCTTAATGTCAAGAGAAATTCAAGAGAATTCTGGTGATGAGAAAGTCAACTGCAGAAGTGTTTTATTGAGATATCATGAGCTGTAATATCAATAAAGCTCTGGAGCAGATAAAGATGGAAAGCAGTAAACAATGTCAGACAAAAACAGACTTTTGAACTCTCTCTGGATTCTAGTTTTTATACAGAGAGTTTCTCCACCTTCATTTTAAAAGAACAAAAACACACAAAGGACCACTTTATGCTTTCATATGGTTTATCAGGGACTCTCATCATCGAACTTTGTAGCTTCAAAGCCGACCAGTTTAACACACGAGTTCAGTTGACACCTTCAGCTTGAAAATTTTCCCTCCCTCATCAATTTTTTAAAAGAGCATTGGTACACACAATGATCATTTCAAAATATATGTTTCTTAATGATTAATATTTTAAAGTTATCACAGCACATTTGTTAGTTCAGAGTCACTTCAACATCTTTTTGGTTTTTAAGGAGTAATTGGTTCAAAACTCATTTTACATTATTGGAGTAACATCTTAACTATAAAACTTCTTGTGATCAGAATTTTGGCACATCCTGTCCTTGACCAAAGAAACTGTGTCGGCCAATGTGCTGCATCTTTATCGCATGGTCATTAAACCTTTGATTACCGGCATTCCGGCTATGTCTGAAATCATAAAGTCATTCATGATTCAAATCATAAAGTCATTCGTCATTCACACCAAATGCCTGTACAGTTGTTTTATGTTCCAAATTTTACAACCTTGGAAAGTTATCACAGAGACAGTTATTTCTTGCCTGGGCCTGCACTGGACAGGGGTCTTGTTTGCTCCTGGCACATTTATTTACAACTCTGACCCTTCATGTGTAATTAAAAAGATTAGACAGATCACAGCGTCAAGCAGCAGTAGGTTAATGTAGAACTGGCTTGGTAAATGAAACCTCTGTTCTCGAGCTCTATATCATTTTCATGTTTGTCAGAGTAGTTATTTGTTTCACCAGCAAACACTTCTGTTTCCTCTTTTAGCTTCGTCTGAGCTGTGTGTGCCTGCTTCCTGCAGACCAGTCAGTTTTCTATGAATAATTAAGACAAAGAGAGCCTGATTGGCCTGCCGGGGTTATATGAGAAAGGTTGAGGCACAGAAACCATTAGACCCACATGTGCCTCCCATCCACCGTCAATACTCGCCTTTCACAGCTTTTTCAGACCTGAGGAGGGATGGGGCTCCCAGCAACTCCTCCATTATTGAATTTCTCCTTTCACTTGTCCGTCTAATTCAGAGATCAAAGGAAACATACACTCCTGACTTCTGCTACACGAACAAACGATAGTGGCAATTAAACATCAGTGTGATAAAGAGTGGATTTAATTACAGAGAAGCTGAAGAAAGTGGAGGAGACTTTGATTTAGAGACAAATGAGAGACTTGAGGACCATCTGTTTACATGGCAGAAATTAAATACAGACTCCTGTTAGACATAAAAACCTTAAGTAAAGACTGATATACCAGCTAAGGATGAACAAACGACTTTTGATTCCTTAATTCAGGATATATGCTGATACTGGTGCTCTCCTTTTTCAAAACACTGTATGGAAATCACTGGAATCAGTTCTATAAAAGATAACTTTGCGCCTGGTGGCCCAGTGATCCTAAAGGCCCACAGAAAACAACACCACAGGCTTCCTCTTTCTATGAAATACACTTGTTTTACATCAGTTGCATGTGTAAAAAAAAAGAAAAGGTGGTTAACTGTTTAACTGTAAAGGCTTTGTTTAAGAGGATTGTTGATGGACTATAATTTCTTCTTGGAATAAAGATTTCATTGAGGAACAACACACTTTCTTTAGCAGCCTATTTTCTGCAATAGGCATTTTCAGTATAAAAAATAATAATTGATTGTTTATTTTCCTGATGATCAATCAAGGAAATTTCTTCTACTGTAACAGAGAGGTTGTACAAATCTACCATATCTACTACAACATCTACTACAACATTTCAGAGGAGGCAATGTGCCCAACTCCAAAATCTCCACGATGCAGTGTGCAGACCTGCAGGTTGTGGCTTTAAAATGGATAAATACTGTTTCAAGTCAGACTTGAAAATGTAAGGTGACTGTATCCTTTAGGCTAAAACCTGCTCTGTTAAGGTAAATGAGGAGATATAGGTGGATAGCAGCTGCTGAAACATATGATACAGTTTGTTAGTGGGATTAAATATCGTCTGCAGCCACGGAGCCATAACTGCTCCTTGTTATTTTGTACTGTTATAGTGGCAAGCTTGTGTGATTTAATCTATGCTGAAAAAATCTGTATCATTGTTGTCGCTACCAAGCAGAAACATTTAGAATATATCCCACTGAAATCTTCCATTAAGACCCAGTCTAATACATCCACATGTATATGAACCAGGTTAATGGCTTCTCATAAACAATGACTACTGCACTGATGAGATCTACAGTATAGAAGTCATCAGATCAATCACACACTGGCTGATCCAGATATGATGTCAGTAAGCTGATACCACAGCCAGAGCTCAGTGCAGAGTAGATACAGCTCGGTCAGACCTACATGTGCAGCATATAAACAACACTCCAGTCAGCGTTTAGCTCTGCCCCTCTGCTCCTCTGCTCCAACTAACCTGCTCATAGCGAAGCAGCAAATCCTCCTCTTCCTCTCGCCACCATCACCTATTAAGCTGACTGTTCTCTTTTCATGGTTTTCCCCTCAAACTGCTGTGTGGCTTCTATCCAGCATCCTCAACCGTCCCGGTTGTGTTCCCTGTATGATCCTCCCTCCTCCCTAACCCTCTGATTAGCTGAGGAGGGAGGGATTGACGACAGCGGAGGCAGGGAGAGAGAGAGGTAGTGGTACAGGATGAGGGGCGGGGGAGTGATGCTCCTTTGTTTAAGAGCCACACCAGCCTCTGAGCTTCTAGTCTCTCTCTCTCTCTCTCTCTGTCTCTGCTCTGAAGAAATAAATCTAAAATATTAAAGAAGCTCCAAACAATCGACCAAGCTGCCAGACAATGATTAGTATTTTTCTTTGATGAATGACTCAATTAAATGAGAAAATATATTTTAAAATTTCAAATTCATATTCAAATCTAAGTAATAGTTGTGGTATGTGGTGGTGCTGCTGTTATTTTCACAAAATGCCTCATCGCCCAATTTACTGCCAAATTTCAGCGGTTATTGAAGGTGATGTGTCAGTTCTGTTTTTCATTACAAAAAGGTAGTTATAAGTGATGACTAATGTTTATGTTTGCAGTTCTGCCTCCATGAACACAATCCTATGGTGGCCTTGAAGGTCAAAGCACAATGACAATTCACAAACCACAACATTTCAGAAAACATTACAACAGTTCAGGAAACAAGAAGAATAATTCTGTCCAATCACAAAAAAGGAGTGCTGTCCCGCCCGTAATCTGAACTGCCCTTGTGCTTTGACCTTCAGGGCCACCATACAATTTGGTTCAAAATCCATGTCTTACTTTCAAGAACCAATGATTTTGTCCTTAGCAATATTATACAAAAATAAAAAGAAATGTCCTTTTAGATATACCACTGCCCGATGACCTCCGCCAGTCCAAATCTCAGCAAACCATCCTATCTTTCAGCCTACAGAGTAAATGGTCTGCATCTGTAGAGCACTTTTCTAGTCTTGTCAACAGGTCACATTCAACTATTCACCCACAATCATACAAAATTTCTCTCATATAAGATGGTATGCCATTGGGGACAATTTGCAGTTCAGTATCTTGCTCAAGGACTGGAGGAGCGAGGGATCAAAACACTGATCTTTCAATCAGTGGGCGACTTGGGAGACGTAGCACATAGCTTGGGAAAAAAGCACTGCCTGATATGCTGAGAGTGGAAAACTGCAACGACTTCAATTACCTTCTACCAGCTCTGGAAATCTTAAACGCTACATGTTAAACTGCTGTAAAACTGTGTGTTAAAGATGGTCACAAGCAGAAAATATAGACCAACACTGTGTCCCCACTTCTGATGTAGACAGGAAGTTAAAAGACAAAATATAACAGAAGATTGTGATAGCTTCCCCTTTTCCTATACTCCCCCATCTCCCACTGTAACCCCTTAACATCTATTACTGACTCTGTTATCATTTACCACACACCTGCACTACAATGTCTTGGTACTGGTCATTTTAATGCAACTAAAAATTCAACTTTCTCCATGTGTTCGTTCAGTGAGGACAGTCTAGTTCATACATGCAGTCAGACAGCAACAGATAAGACTTCTGGCTCTCAACAATCACAGTTTCAGTTCTGTTTTTTTGCTAAATTTAAGCAGTGTTGCAGTCACTCCACACATCAATACATTTCAGTTTACAGTCACATCCTTCCGAAACCTGTCCAACGTCCCTGTAACGCCATGAGAGAACGGGACCATGTGCCTTGACAGAGTTTAAAGAGGGATGGACGAGATACAGGACGATTACTCACTGCTTTGTTGCTCCATGTTGCTGGTAGAGTCTCCAGAGTCCTGGGGAAGGCCAACAGACCAGTAGGACATTCCCACTGGAGTCACTGATTAACCACTGTCAGAGCTCAGTTCCTTCACAGAGAGCCTGGATTCAGCTGTCAGCCTGCACAAAGACAAAGCAGCAGTGATGAAGAGGAAACACCCACCGCTTCCTCGAGTCTTACTGAAAATCCTTTTACCAGCTAAACAGACACAAATGTGCAGCTTTTTGAAGAGTTTTGAAAAATTGAGGAGCCTTGCTGGGAAAGATTTCTAAGATATATTTTGAGATAGGTAATAATTAACTGAAATCATAACCTCATGAAGAGCTGTTGGATTCCCTTAGATTGCACTAGTGTTCCTTTTTCTGGTCACTGCATTTGTTTTACAATATTGTACTATGTTATTCTTCATCTCCATTTATCTACACATCCTTGGTAACCACCAAGCTGCCTCTTCATCTTGGTAGCATTCTGAGGGTGCCAAATAGGGTGGGTGTTGGACAAGTTCAAATATTATTCATTATTTATATTCGCTGGATGACAATGCTGACTTACAATTTCTAATTACCCAAAACAGAAATACCACAAAGGTTATTAACTTTGAGCTTTCCGTGTAATCACTCAAAGACCTGAACTACTACAAAAACAAAACCAGGAGGTGGAAAGAGCCGGACTGTGTGACAGGACTGTGTCAAGGCTCAGATATGGGGGAAAAAAAATTCTGTTGTATTGAAGGTTCCCAAGAGCACAGTGGTCATGGAAAAGATTTACGACCACGTTCCCTCTAAGCTGTGCGCCTGCGCAATCGCGCACTGCTCCCGCTTTCTCCACGCACAGCAAAACTATGTAGCGCATAAAATTACAGTGTGTGACAGTGTGCACGTCTGATGTTGCTCACAGAGGTCCAAGGAATTCTCAGGGAGTTTGTGTGTATGCTCAGACACATGAAAAATTAGGGGGAACATTGTTTGCAACTCTACCAAGAGCCAAATAGAGCCATTAAGAAAGAAGGACCTTGTTAAGAGAGGTGACCAAGAACCTGATGGTCACATTGGCTGAGCTCCAGAGATCCTGTGAGAGTGCTTCAAGTGCTTTTTTTAAACTTTCACTGAGGAGAGGCTTCTATCTAGCCATTCAACTATTACACTCAGATCGGTGCAGAGTCCAGTGTGCAGAGTGCCGCATTGAGAATTTACTTATATAGACAGGTGTGTGCCTTTCCAAATCATGTCCAATCAATTTAATTTCCCACAGGTGGACTCCAGTCAAGGTGTAGACACACCTTAAAGATGATGAAGAGAGATGGAAGGAACCTGAGATAAAATTAAAGCTTTATAGCAAAGGGTCTGAATACATACGTCAATGTCAAGGTGATATTTCAGTTTTTACTTTTTAATTAAACGTCATAATTTGTAAAATTCTGTTTTTGCTTTTTCATTATGGAGCAGTGAGTGTAGACTGATGAGGGGATAAGACTGCAACACAACAAAACATGAAAAAAAGGTGGAGGGGTCTGAATACTTTCTGAATGCAATGTATGTCTCCCACATTAAACTGTAATTTTTCACTTGTGTAATTTTGCAAAAATCAGGCACATCCTGTCTCAAAAACAAGCAGAAAAACTTATCTATGCATTTGTGACTTTTAGGCTGAATTATTGGACTTTCAGTCTGTAAATACTCTCCAACAGAGCCAAAACACTGCAGCATGATTGCTGACAGGAACAAGGAAACACACTTTTATTTTACTGCTCTGTAAAATCTGGGGCAGAAATGAAAATCCTCACCTACAAAGCTCTTAATGGTCAGCCTAACAAAGTTTATAGTTATGGATGGTTCAGATTTGGTGTTATAGGCCTAGACTGCCAAGGGACTTCCCATGATGAGCTCTCCTCCTCTCCCTCTCCACCTGTATGCATTCATATCCCATTCAAGTCCATTAACTTGACATTGCCTTTCTCCTCCTGTCGTTTTCTGCTGGTATTTCTGCGTCCAGAGCAGTAGAGTCTGGATCTGTCACTGCAAAACACCTACTGCCCCCATGATCCTGCTCAACATTTATTTATACATTTATACGTTTCTTATTATTTTCATAATATCAACCATAATTGATAACATTGTAATCATTCACTACTATCGCTGTTATCATTATTAGTATTATTATTGTCATTATTACTACTACTACTCCTCATCTCTATGTGAAACTTGCACTGTACTGTGTTCCCTTCCTCTCTGATTTATTGTTACATAAATAAAACTGAATTGACTTGAATCACACGCACAGATAAGGAAACAATGTATTGGTTTGTTGTCCATTAACTGACAACGTCATGAACCAAATCTAACAAGGCAAAAACACGAACACTTGTTGCGCCCATAGTTGCAGCAAAAACACTGGACCAAATAGTTATTATTGTCCAACTCACCGCATGTTCTATGGGTCCAACGAGCATCACGAGATGGTTTCAGAGCTGACAACTTCTTAACAGTGACAGGCACAGATTACGGTTTAGCATTTTACTGGACTTCCTGATTCCACGATGCAAACTTTCCAATCCGTGCGCACGCTGTGTCGACTCAGACTAGAGGATTTGGGCCAAAATGAAAGAAGGAATCTTTTCTACCGGTACTTCTTTCCGCGAGTTCGATACAAATCGAGTTTACGTTTTTACATGATGTTTCCAGGAAATAGCCATGCCCGTACTCTACACTGTCAACTGCTTTGTCTTCTCCAGCCAACTCGGTGTTTATATGTACACGCAGGCAAATAGAGTTACAAACTTTACTCGTGTACCGTGTGATTAAATACAGGTGGTGACTGGTTAGTTGTTTTACCCTCGGAGCTTGCCGTAGCTGTCTGTGCTGTAGTAGTATTATGAGTATTATCAGATTATCTATAAACTACAAACCATGGATGTAATTTACTATATCCATGTTACAAATCCCTATACTCGACTCGATTCGGCTCGACTCCTGATACAACTCTCGTATACTAGCTGTCTTCCTCACTTCCCGCTTACGCCGAAGAATGCCGAAAACACGACCTGGTTGCTTCGGGGCTCGCCGGATTTCTTCATGTACCGCTAACTCTAGGGGTTTTTTTGTTTTAAGAAAAAAACTTTATTTATAAGGCTACCGTTCAAAACAGAACTACACCTCCTACAGAAGGGATGTTTTTGGTTTATACACAAGGAACATTTAACCATCAACTATTCACAGGAAGTAACAAAAACATAACAGACAATGTTGACAACAAAAACAAATCAAACAGGATTTAAATGATAAAACAATATAACAAAATTAAAGGAATATACAAGTACAGAAAGCTGGGCCATTCAAATATTAATGAATTCAATTTAAAAAAAAGAATTGAGCAAAGAGGTAAATTATATTCAGACATTATATGTAGAGTGTATCTAGAGTTTCATGATATTGGTGCTTTTGACCTTTTTATGCATTTATTTATTTATTTGAGTAGAGAAAATATTTTTTTTGAGTGAGTTGATTTCAAGGTCACTCAGTAGGAGCCATCCGAAGCAAAAAATATATATTGACAAGAGAGACCACTAAGAGTTTGTGAAACAATGCCCAGCCGCCCATTTTGTTAAAAACATCCTTTAAACATTTCTAAATAAAATTTGGTTGCTACAATCAGCAGGATTAAACAGCAAGACTAGAAAATAATATCTTCATCTGTCTTTGCCTCGCAAAACAATGACGTCTGTCTGAAAAGAACAACAGATTCCTGCACAGTATCTCTTAAGGTTTTAAATGTGATATTTAGCAAGAAAAAACATTATACATTGTAGTTGCCCCTGTTCTGTATAAGCAGTTGAGTGTGATGTGAGCTGCTTTGTTCTGTGTTAATATTTAAACCTGTATTATTCCTAAATTGCTCCATTGAGGCACCTGACTGTTCTCAGCACAGAATATCTGCCATTTAAATATACTGTTTATTACAAACTAGTTTATGTTGTAAATAATGTGCTATGTGGCATTGGTCCATACTGCACCCTATAAAAAGAAACAAATTCCCGTACACCAGGTGCAAAGAATGACACAAGACATATATATGATTTTCTTTATTCAGAATTTCTAATTGCTTACAAAACTTATGTGAGAAATGGCAGAGACATTCTTCTTCTCCATGTGTGATAATAAACAAACACTCAAATATATACGCTGGTTATATATTTATATAAATTTAAAAAAGTTGAAGTTGACACTATCCATGTAATGATAACATTATTGCTGTTGCTACTAAATGGACCTGGAAAGGTAAATATTACCTTAAACTGGGACAGGAAACAGAGGTGTCTCCAACATTTAAAAAGGGAAGGCACATTCTCCTCAGCAGAGAGAACATTTATATCAGATCACACCAGGAGCAGAATCAGCGCTTTCAGTTAGAAACAAAAAGTTGATTTTTCATCTACATACATCAGCTACTGTATCTTTTCCCACATTGGGAGATTTGATGAACAAAAACAACTGATCAATGAAATTCAAGCACAAAATCCTATTTTTGTTGATTAAACACTGTTTAGTGCATTTATGTATCTAATTTCTGGACTAAGCAGGCATTAAACTGCATCATTATAACTACTTAAGTATGTTGGAACATTGTAGGGTTGAGGGGGATTCCCACACAGGTGACATGACAGAAAACAACCATGAGGACAAAATGTCTGGCAAGTGTTCATATTTGCACAGATAATCTCATGCACTGTCCAAATAATAATAAGTAATACCAGTGCAACAGTTTTGGGATGTGGGAAATATTTTTCCATGGCTGCTGTCACATGTGCGCTGCAACCCCAAACTTATCTAGACAGAGGAGCTGAAAGTGAGAACACAAATGACTCAGTTGGATTGGACATTAACAGGTACAAGGAACAGGACAGAACTACAAGAACACAACATCACTGAAGAAGAAAGGATTCTGGTTAGAAGACTGAATGATCAGTAGAAACAGACTACGTCAGCTTTCTAGACCAGCACCAGATCAAACCCACTTATAGCATCCAGTGGGAGAGGTCAAAGATCACTGACCTGGAGTCAGAGGACGGCCAGAGAACAAGTCTCAAACTCACAGTTTTTGTATTTTCCAAAACAGAACTCTGTAATTTGGTGCTAACTATAGACGGAAAGAACTACCCAATTTAAAGCCAAGGAAATATTCAATCATTATGCATTTATTATTGGAAAGATGTGCTTCATATACAGTGTGTTGCATAGTGTGCGCGACTCTGGACAAATTTCACATTTGTGCATGTTCAGCTGCCCTGCTGTGCTTTGAGGGTTCAGCCAGCAGTTTCTGGTAATCAATTACACTATGTAACAAAACTGTTACTTTCTCTTGTCCTGGGCAGAAACTGTAATTTCCCATTTACTTATGCCTACAGACTTTGCTTCTGTGGCCTGGGTAACCAAATTTTCAAATTTGCCAATTTTTCAGAAAAGTCCAGGTAGATTCAGTGCTGATTAGCTGAGAGAGAATTCTCTAGAACTTAGAGAATTCATGAACATTCTGGAATGTTGTTGTCTTCATAGTAATGTATATGCAAGGGCTCACCACTCTCCACTTCAGTATAGTTCTAGCTGCCTAAGTGAACACTTATCTGAATCTATCAGAGATGGCATCAAGGAGCTGCAAGCATTCTCCAGATGCATTCTGCTCTGTACATGGCCAATTTATTAAGAGCGACAAAGTGCACTGTAACAGCATATACTAAAATGTGTGAAGACGACAAGGCACACTTTGGCATGCCTGTTGGGGATCAAGACAAATCCTGGGCACCTCATTTTACTGCAAAAAAAAAAAAAAAAAAAAAAACCTCTAGAAGGTGAGATAGTACAGTAAATCTCAGAAAACTACTCACTTCTAAACATTTTTTATAACTTTAGTATAAATCCATGTAAATCTTGATTCATATGTTGTTTTATTCAGACCTTATGTAAATGAAAATGTGCAAATTTGCCTGTTTTTACATAGAAAATGGGCTAATTTCTAAATTTCATTATCCAGATCAGAAAGGAGGGAATAATGGCCATTTTTAATACTTTTACAACATAAGTGATTAAGAAATAAGACATACTATCCAGGAGCAACATTTCTGTTACATAGTGTTGTTGGCAGTGTACCAGTTGAACACTGACTCTTCTTGATAATTACTGTTGTACTGATCACTTATTTGTGGGAGCTATTAACTTACAAATAAATTATTGGAAAATATGAACTGGTAAAACAGAGCATTAGCAGTTTTATACACCGACATTACAGTAAATCATAGAAAAGGTGATAAAACAATGACTCTTTTAGGGCTATGTTACTGTATAGGCCTGACATTAATGTCAACATCATGAGCCTGACTGAGACAAAGACAGGAATGCGGGGGATGTGGAGAATTGTGTTGTGGCCTGATGTGAGGGGAAGTGAAGAGCGCTGGATTTTCCAAAGTTCTCCTCAAATGGTTTCACTCAGTTTGATGGTCACTGCTTTCACCTCGGAGTACTCAGCCAGAGCATACTCTCCGCTGAGAGGACAGAGAGGACACATGAGGCAGGTTAGGGAATTCATAGTGACCAGATATAACCCAAGAATATGAAATGTAAAAGAAACAGTTAGGATACTTACAGTTCTCGTCCATTTCCTGACATCTTATATCCTCCGAAGGGTGTCTGGGCATGAAGGGCATTATAGCAGTTTATCCTTGAGCGAGAGGAAGAAAGAAAGATATCACTGCCTCTGTCTTTAGTTAAGCGCAAAGACTAGGACAAAAAAATACACTTAGACCAACACCAACACATTTAAAGGCACTAATTAACATATTGTAACTTGTTTGTTTGTTTAATCTGTACATGAACAGAAACATAAAAAAGTTATGAAGTTTTGAAACTTGGCCCTCAGAGCTAAATTTAATTTTTGTGATTTTCTGTTGTCCTCAAGATTTGAATTGAGTCAGCCTCCCCATCCTTTATCTCTGATTGTTGTGCTTCTGAAGTTTATAATAGCTATTATGTGTACAGCAGAAATTGTTTGAGAAAGAAAGGAACATTGGCAAACTTGAATCTTTCCCTCTGGAATCAGGACTGTGAACAGGGACTTACCAGACGGTGCCGGTCTCTAGGGCTGCAGACACAGACAGAGCTCTGTCCATACTTCTTGTGAAGACTGCTGACACCAGGCCATACTGTGAGCTGTTTGCTCTCTCTATGGCCTCCTGCTGGCTCTTAAAGCTGAATATACACTGCACTGGACCAAAGATCTGAGGCAAAGAAGTGAGTTATACTGTTACACATAAAATAAAAAACATGATATGTGATATAAACTGAGAAAATACAGGATCAAATGTGCAAACTAAGTTTAACCTTTTAGAAAAGCTCAAATTAGTGTGGTCAAGTTTGTTCAATATGCACTGGAAAATGTTGTTTTTAGTATCTGAACACATGAGTCACAATGGTTCATTTGGTCAGCTGTTGAAGAATTGCTTCGACAAGCCTCTCATCTAGACTCTCTTTAGCAAATCTAGAAAATATGATGTGCAGAATAAAGATACAATCTAAATGTTGCACTAGAAATTTCAACCGAGGTCTACGTGTATCTACCTCCAGTGCTACTCCAGTGATCTTAAACTTAGATAGATAAGATTAGATACAACATTAGTTCTTTATCTTCTTCTGCAGGAATCAGCTGAGTATTGCATTGAATTACTGTCTAAGCTAGTACCAGCTTTTCAATCTACTGCATGCCTCCTGGACATTCCACCAGCTAAAGGAGGAGTTGTGTTTTAGAAGTTTTTAACCCACATACTGTATGTAACATTTATCTTTTTCAACCTTTTTAGTGCAGCTTTTTGCATCATCGGGTTATCATACAAACAGAATCTCATACCGAAAGAAACAGTTGGAGAGATTTTCAGACCTCAAAATTCACAACCAAAACTTCAGAGGATTCAGCACAAGATGCAAACTCCTGAAAAACCTCAACAACAGAAAGGCCAGTGACGTACAAATTAGCACCACAACACTTAACATAACCTGACAGCAAGTCTTCAGTCCAAGGCCCAGTCTCACCTTTTCAATTAGGGGTGATAAACACTAGTAAGACTTATGTCAGTACTGTTGACCTATTGCATAATTTTGAGTTTTGTTGTCAGAAACAGGCCTTTACAGAACTAAAACTGTTGTTCTCCTTTGTCGTAGACTGTGACACACTGACCCTGTAGCCTGCACTGTTTGTGTCTAGTTCATTTGTAATGTACTTAAACAAGTTGTAACCTCTTCCTTGGCGATGCGCATATGGTCTTTGACCTCGGAGAAGATGGTGGGTTGAATGAAGAGGCTCTTCTCACCCACTGCTTCTCCGCCATACTCCAGCTTGGCTCCCTCCTTCTTCCCACTCTCAATCAGATCCATGATCTTGTTGAACTGCTGTCGGTCAATCTGCAGACGGACAAGTGTACAAGGGAAGGAGATGGTTTAATAAGGAACAGGAACAATCTAAAATCATTGTTTGCTGTCTTTAAACAGAGTCAAATAATACACTAATAATACACAAAGTAATACACTAATATTAGTTTCCTTTCTGTTTGTCTAACACAGAGGTAGAGGTGTTTAGCTGGTCTTGCATTGCTAAGATGTGTACAAGTTAAACAAATAAAATATCGTGTCTGATGTCTGGACAAGCTATTTTACCCTCCAGTCTTATTTGCTAAGGCTAACCATGTCCTAACTCGAAATACTTAACACACAGACATGAAATTGATATCCATCTTTCCATCTCACTCTCCCTACTGTGCCTGGAACTTAAACAAAAGTATACTGTAGCAATATTAATATTGTCAGGTACTTTTTTTCACCTTTTCCAAAGACTGATGAATAACGTTCCAATCCACTCGAACAAAATGACATCCACATAATAGCTCCCCCCTGTTGCCATACTTTGCAATGCTCATAGAATATGCTGAAACACTGGCCTGCAACTTTACTGTTTTGGTTCACTCTCACTGCTCTCATAGCATTATTTTCTCTAAACATCCACAGACAGAGTTACTAACTAGCTGTGTCAATTGTTGAACAATGCTGTGAAAGAGAATTTCCTCTGGGACAATAAAATCTACTGTTGACGTTAACCAGACTAAAATCTACCAGTCCTCATCCTTGATATCTGAAAAACTGTGTTGGAAAACACTTCTAATGAGGTATAAATCTCATCTTTGTGTGCTTTTTTTAAAATGCTGTCTTCTTTGTGCCAGTACAGTTCCCCAAGCTGTAATGTGCTCATTACTGTCCCCTGAGGCCAGAAGGTGCAAAAACACTCACTGGTAATTAACGGTTGATGGGAACAGCAGTTATAGTGGGTGTTTTTCCCCCTGGGCATCCACAATGAGCCCATTTCACACTCAGCACCAAACTTCAACTATCGACACAGGGGTGACATATGCCTTATCGGAAGTGTTTTCAGTGTTAACAAGAGAAAAGACTTCAGCGTTAAAGACGTGTTTCTGTAAATGTATACATCTGGCTAACTGCTCCACCTCCATTAAAGAGCATTTCACTGCTGCTTCAAGCGTCTCCCACAAACTGGATAAAACAGAGCTAGTGAACATAAAGAGCTAAAGAGCCAAATATTTACTTTAGTTGTTGGTAGAGACCAAAAATAGAGCTAAAAGAGTGTGAATATTGGACATTTGCCACATGGTCAGAAACTCCACATTGGCAGTTCAGTATGCTGGATGTGTAAATAAGCAACTTTTGATAACAAGTTCCCCATCAATCACTGCAGGTTTAGTGATACTTGTTCCTACCTGTGGCCCTTGTGTTGTCTGGGGGTCTAGTGGATCTCCTACAACAATCTTCTTGGCGTTTTCTATGCTCCGACGCACAAACTCTTCATAAATACTTTCCTCCACAAAGACGCGTGATGCGGCTGTACAGCACTGACCCTGGTTATAAAAAGCTCCTTTCTGGGTTTCCTCCACAGCCAGCTGCACTGCAGACACACATAACGGATACACAGTCAATGAGAGCAAAAATAAGAACCACACTAACATTTTAGGAAACATTTTCTATCATGTATCATTGGTCTGTGATGTTCAGCACATGTTGTAATTTACATTTTGAAACTTATTCATACCCTCTACCTGCTTTGTCTACTCTGTCATTCCTACAGTCACCATTCTTAATCCCACTGTCAAAGCTCTGACTGGCTCCTTTTTGTTTTGTTTTGTTTTTCACTGGGGAAACAGCTGTCAGTAAGAGCGACACTAGACCCAGCTAAATCTCTAAAAAAGCGTATCTTTAGTTATTTTTATTTACCTAAACATTAATTTGTTTATTTGTTGCTGTTTTGTTTTAAGAATAAGGCTGCAGCATAAGTATTACTATTTTGGTTAATGTGGGTAGTTGTTGATGCTTTTATTCAGAAGGTACTGGGCAGCTTGGGCACATCAAGTGAATCTACAAACACGGGTAGCCAGGTATTGGGCTCAAGAGGATGTCATTTTCTCTGTTTGTTTACTTGCAAAAAATTTAAAATAAACCAAACAAAACGCTCACCTGGACAATGGGCTTCTTTTTCAAGCCTTAGTGATGGTTTGATTTTGAGTATTTTTTTTGTTTGTTTTTTCTTCTCTATTATACAGATTTAGATTTAGGATGAGGAACAGTGTCCTCAATGATTGCTACAGTAGATTACAGTAAAACAACACCCAGCACTGGACCCAGGAACGTAAAACTGGGTAGGGTTCTTTGCAGGTCCCTGGCAATTCACCACTTAGCTGTAGTTTATATTTTTGACAATGAGATAGGCACACAAAAGTGAGAAGTAAGTGGTGATGTTGCGACTCTAATGCATGATGAAATAATCAAAATCCAACATTTTGATGTTTCTTCTCAGAGTGTGTTTACTTACAGTCACAGTCAGCAAACACAATGCATGGGTTCTTCCCTCCCAGCTCCAGAGTTACTCTCTTCAGATTACTTTTGGCTGCTGCTTCTTTGATCAGTTGGCCAACCTGTAGACACAATGGTAAACCATGAAACCATGAACAATGAAAATACAACTCCTTAACTTATACTTCGTAACAGAACAAGTGAGTTTTCAGCTGTGAGTGTGACTATGGATATCTCTTTTAATGAATGTTAAGGAAACCATTGATTATATTTAACAACTGAAATAGAAATAGGTGCATTGGGAAACCTGATTAAAAAGATTTTAGGTGAATGGTAATGTCTTAAATGAAGAATAATAATGGTTCCTTTGCATAAAAAAGCTATTCTTGTTACTTTGCCCATCAAATTTTAGCAAAGTCTATTGTAAAGCCACTTAATTTCATATGATGACATTTTTTATTTTCAGTTCTCTTTATCTAAGTCACTGTAACTGACACGTTGGCAATTCAGATTTTTGTGTGCTAAAATTTAAGACGTTACAACTCAATACAGCATATGGTTTTTACTGTATTTTGTATGAAATAGGGCTTTTCAACTGTTAGAAGTGACTTGCTGAGGGATCAAGAACCCTTTGATGAACTGAGGAATTAGTGGTTCAGTCAGAGTAACCAGGGATTAAAGTTGGTTCCTGGTGGTTATGGAGCTATCAAGGTCGAACTATCAGTGCTGTCCGATGGTGATTTGTCAAACTCAGACACTGCAGCTGCTTCAACATGTGTTAAGCTTCATTTAAAACTAAGCAAGTATGAGTATCGATTGGGACAAGGGAGGGACTTTTAGGGAAATGTTTAACATTAAAACTGTGGGTAGTTGGCTTCCTGGCTTGTTTACAACTTTGAATAAATAGTTTCATCACATAAACCATGGTCAAATATTTACTTTATTGTCTTATACCAAAACTTGTATTACTTAAGTTCTTGAATCTTCATTGGGACTTGGAGTGAAACAAAGTAATGGTCTGATCTTCTTCAATAACAAAATCAAAGTATATGAGAGCATTTATCTTTTATTACTTCTTCAAAATGATGGCTATGCAGCAAAAGTGTGTCCTCATACATTCACATACCTCCGTAGAGCCAGTGAAGGCCACTTTGTCAATGTCCATGTGGTTGGCGATCGCTGCTCCTGCTGTGGGACCGAACCCTGGAACGATGTTCACAACTCCAGGAGGGAAGCCCGCCTGAAAATGGCAATGGAGAGAGTGTGTTAGTGCAGAGTATTGCCAGTGATTTAATGAAAAAGGGAAGAGCAAAAGACCCCATATGACATTTAGGAAAAATACTGCAAAGTAAGACAACAAAACCAAATACTTAAACACACTACAAAAACAGACATACAAATGTTTTTTTCCAATCTTTAAACATTCAGACTGCATGATTCAGATATTATTCCAGACATCTGCTCTTAACCCTATAGTGCATCTGGATTTTCTATATTTTCAGCTTTGTGTTTCTCTTTTTTTTTTTTTTTTTTTGTCTATTTGCATGTGTTTGCAGTGTGTTGATCAGGGACACCGTTCTTATATCTAAATATTGTACCATATTGATGTTTCTCATTTTAGTATTTCTCTACAACAACAAATCACCTCTAAGAAATGAAGTCATGTCTTCTGTATTTTTTTCAAGCAATTTGAGGATTTCAGGGTTGTATGAGAGGTGTTAACATTCTACAACTTAAACTGACACATGGTAATGATTTTAAAGGCTGACGTATGGGCAGAAATATATCACTAAAAACTGAATTAGAATCACAAACATTTCACTTTTCAATTTCACTTTTTAAAAATTCAGTTCACTGTGGCACACATCCGGTAATTGAGGAAGAGCAATCGAGTCCAGAGCTCTTTTTCGGGCATTCAGTGCTTACTGTACATTTAGTTTTTTGACCATTTCCTTTGCTCCCATTGAGCCATGAACTCATAGCTAATGACGATATATCTATGGGAATGATAAGTGTGGAAAAAGCATTTTTTTTACCCTCTTCTTCTAACCTGCCTTTGATTGGCTAATCCCTCGTCTGCTAACCACTAACGTTAGCCTAGCTGTGATGCTAACCGATGCTATGAACTTGACAGAGCTGGGAGGTGAGTAACTCAGCCTGGGTGCTCACAACTGGAGGTAAGTCAATGTGAAACACTAAAGCACAATTAGACCTACAGGTAAGTTAATCAGTTATGTGTTGTTGATGTAACACAATCAACACTTCGTAAAATCAAAAGTTTGGACAAAATTTAAGTAACAGTCATAATGCTGAAACATAAAAATGTTAACTTTATGTGCAAAATCTTTGTCCCATATGCAAGGAATGCTGTTGTTGATTTACATTTAAAGTGTGCAAATGAAGGACATTATCCTTAAGTGAAACCTCCAGTGAAAGGGCTATTGGAAGTCTTCAAACCACACTTAGACTGTCTCCCCTGCTGGGTACAGTCTCGACCCTAAAAAACATGACTCTCTGTAAGAATACAGATTCAGAATCTGTTCAAGACATGGACTAGTCTAAACCTGTCTCAGCCCACAGCTTGGATCAATCCCACTGTACATGTTGAGCCTAACATCAGACCTCTTTGATGAGTGATCCGACGTGGAGGGCCGTGAGAGGGGTCTGCTCTGCCGGCTTGACGACCACAGTGTTACCACAACTCAGGGCTGGCGCTATCTTCCACATGAACATCAGCAGAGGAAAGTTCCACTGTCAGAGACAAAAACATACGTTAGTTGACTGTCAAAACATTTTCAAATGTGTGGTCTGACTGTGGCCAGTATTTAAGAACCTCCCTAAATAAATCCCCTAGACTCCTCTGGTCCCCCTGACACTGACTATATTAGACAATTTCACACCTGAAAGCTACCCAATATGACCAGAGTCTGATTTGCTGGCCACTGAGCAGTTCCACTGGAGCAGCTGGGGTTAGGGTCTTGCTCAAAGGCCCCTCAGTGGAAAGCTTTTTCACTCTCCCCTTCCAGATTCATCCCGCTGGTTCAGAAATTGTAATCTGCAACCTTATGGCCATAAACCCACATCTCTAACCTTTAGAGACCACTGCCTCTTACATGAAACATAACAATGTAAAGTAGAGAACAACTCAAAACTAAATCAACACTGTACATGCACATGTGTGTCTACTTGAGCTTATTAAGTCAAAGGTTATGTAACTCATCCACAACAACACATGTAGCAATGAGATTTAATACAAATCATTTAGCAGTATGCATCATGCAAAGATAATATCAGCTGAAATCTTTTAAAAGTGGATTTGAACAAAAGTCCCAACTTCAAGAGAGAAACTCAAGGTCAGCTAATGAAGGATAACTAACTTTTTGAACCTGGGCTTTATTTTCCCAAGAACCATGAAAGAGCTGCTGCAATGTATTTCAGTGGCAAATTGTCCACATCAAAGTACATCCACTAAAGTGCTTGTTTTTGTCACTGACAAAACCCCAAATGTTTAATGTATATATATTCATATATCTCTACCAGACTCCAGGGGAGCTGCTGGAATACCACTGCCTCAATCATATTCAAATCCTTTATATAAGTACAACACAATTTTGACATGGACAGTTGCCCATTGGATTACATTGTAGCAGCCCTATCATGTCAGTTAATATTGCTCATTAGTAACAACAATTGCTGTCCACACTGAAGAAGCTGAAGTATTTTGGGGTCAAAAGGTCAGTATGCTTCTAATAGATAACACTCAGGGATATGCAATTTGTAACTGTCTGAAAATGACAATCTGGCCTTCCACACCCACTTCATTTAGCAAGTGGCCAAAAATGTGGGTGTCACTGAATGCAGGCTTTAAATTTCTCTCTGAAGCTCTCTTTTTCCATTCTTTTTCCCTTACATTTTGTGTGTACATCTAAGCACAACACCACAAATGTCTAAAAGAAGAGATTCAAAGTATGTCCTGGCTTTGAGTGTTGGCTGATGTGGCATCTGCTAATGCTGGGAGTGGCTTGGACCTCTAAATGCATTGATTATGTTGACTATTTTTGAGTATTTTGAGTATTTTGAGTATTGGGTGTTGTGAACGTTTCAGGCCACAAGAGTGCAATGTAGAGTATATGTAAAGTAATATGCTTCCAAAAATATTAACCTTGAAGCTACATAAAGCTGATGAGAATGAAATACAAAATGGTTTTTACTTTACTTAATTTGATAATTGTGTTGCTACTCTGTGTGTATTATTTCTATAGTCAATAAACAAAAATCTACCAGTTCTCTTATATGTTGTATCATCACAGTAGCATGTATTTAACACTATTTAAGGTTGTATATGCCCCTTAATTATATGGTTAGCAGTCAGCTTGGTAACATATAAAAGCTGTTCAGCAGATGAAGGAGACGGCGTTTGACATGTCTGACTTGTGTGTGCGCAAGCATATGGCTGAAGACCAGTGCAGACCCCATACATTTCGAACGCAAAAGTAGTAGTAGCTTGGATTTGTTTGAGCATTTTAGCCAGCACTAGCTTCAGCAGTGATGAAGTGTAGTGGTGAAGAGAGAGCAAAGCCCAGAGTTTACTAGCGTCCAATTCTCACTTCAGGTCATGAGTACTTGGTAATGAATAAGTGAGAAAGTCTACTCAGGTGGCTGAATTTCCCCCAAGGGACAGGATGAAGTGTTTGGACATCCAGAAGGAGCTTGGAGTAGAAACCCCTGCTCTCTCACATAGAAAGAAACGGTGGTGATTTGAGCAGCTGCCACGGCTACCAGGACCTGGATAAGCAGTGGAAAGTGGATGGATGAATTGATCTTACAAGTGATCATATCATCACAAAACAATTGTTATACAGCAAACCTTGCTTTAGGGGGCCCATGGAAGCTCTTTGTCAGCTTTGTCCAGTTGGAACTACACCCTTGGTTATATATAATACTTCAACAAAAAGATATGCAGGTGTAATTTGTGGTTCCTACTTTTGTCAAATTGTAGTCTAGAATTAGTTTTTTAATCAAAGTTTTTGATATAAACAGTAGCTTATTTCTGTGATTCTGTTATAATCTATCACTGCGGCGGTCTCCAATGGAAATAATAACGACTACACGAAAGGCACAAACTTGAGCTAATAATCCAAGAAACACACAAATCATCACTACTTTGGTTTTCCAAGTTAAATCCACTTTATCACTTGGATGTTAGGTTGGAGGGAATATACAAGACAATAAAAGGAGCTCTAAATCATCAGGACTGGAGATGATTCAAAGTAAACAAATTCAGAAGAAGAGGTCATTTATTTTCCAGTTGCTTGTTTCCATGTTGGAAACCAATGGACAAATAATTGGGCACTTAAACCCAAATTAGACAGCAATATATGTGAGTGCTGCATGTTTATTGTTTAGGCATTGTTAAATTTACAACACTTTGGAAACACTCAGCGCCATTAAGGGATCTTGGGATCACAAGTCAGGAGAAAGGTTTCCTGTTTTCCTCTGACAATGAGTCATGTGGTGTGAGTGCCAACAGTACTTTCAGTAATTACACAACGTTCTTCAGTATAAATTTCACTTTTATGATATAATCTCCCATGTCAAACAACAGCCGTTTTGTTCCTTTGTTGCCAAAGCAACATTAGAGGTTATAGGCTTATGCTCAAAGATAAAAACTGAATGACTGTATTCTGTCATGATGTTGAAATTATACTCATGTGTCTGTCTGGATCTATGACAAAGTGAAAAACAATACGGTGAAACACACTGCCCCACCCTAAATCTGAAGAAGTTATTATCAAAAGAAAAAAAAAAAACATATATTCCAATGTGTGAAAGTAAATCCAAGCAGCACAGGGTTGAGGCAGTGTATTCCTGTAAGAATAGCCCTAAAGGGATTAGCATAGAGGAGGTCTTGTTTAGGGAGAGCAAAGATTAAGATAAGGTTTCTGGTACACACGGTTTCATTTCATCCTCACATCCCAACAATACTGTGAAATGAGTGCAGTTGCCTTACTAGCACTACACATTTATGATCAGTGCTTTTCTGGAAAATTAAGGTCAGTCTGCAACAGTTCCAATTAAACCTTAATACCTGTTGACACTTAAGGGGCCTACTGCATTAAAGGAGCACTGTAAGATAAGATGAGAAGATTTCATCTCTCTTCTATACCTGTGTCCAGAACATGAATAATTTATTTACAGAGCTGGAGATGGCACAGCAAGTCAGTATTGCTGCTATCTATCTCAGTGATAAATTGTGGTACAGCAACACAAAAATCCCCTGCAATCATATATGTGCCAGAACTAATGAAATTCCCTCCAGGTGAATCTAACATATTGTGTTCACAAAAATGAGATGGATGTGAGGTCACAGTGACCTTGACCTTTGACCATCAAATTCTCATCAGGTGATCATTTGGTCCAAGTGGATGTTTCTGCCAGATGTAATGAAATTCCCTCAAGGTGTTCCTAAGATATTGCATTCACGAAAATGGTACATATGGACAACCCGAAAACATAATAAGAGAACAGTGAACAGCTGTCTCCAGTGTTGCACTTTTTCTTGACTGCTCCATCCATCCCAACCTCTGTCCTGGTTTTGGTTTTTCGGCACAATACCAACATAGACTAGAATTACCGCCCAGCTCACCTTGGTTGTATGTTTCTTCTAATCAGTCTAGCTGTAGATAATTTGTGTGTCAATTCTTAAGTTACAGCCATTTTGTGCCATCATAGACCTTGACCTTTAACCTCTGACCACCAGAATCAAATCACCTTGTCTTTGAGCCCAAGTGAACATTTGTGCAGTTTGAAGGAATTCCCTCAAGACGGGCTTGAAATATCACACATCAAGAGGCCAAATTACGTGGATAGAGGGATGAACGAAAGATGGATGAACAGACAGACAAACAGTCAGACAGAAGAGCAAATGAATGAGCCAACGGACGGATAAATAAATAAATCTTCCAGCAACTCCAACACTCTCATTTTCAGGTTAGGATAGAGCACAAACCTGCAGCTTTTAAAACCACAATCCTTTTTATGTGTTAGACAAGATACAATGAGCACATAAGATAGCTCCCATATTGGACGGACTTTTGCAGGCAAACTCTCCCTTTTACAGTCTATGTGCTAAGCTAAGCCTCTGAGATCAATCCATGGATGTATTCAACAATGGATTATGAATCTAAACATGGCAGCCCAGTCATTCCACTGAGAGCTGCAAATGCCATGCCAAAAAAGTTTCTCCAATTTCTGCTGCTGCTTTTTGAACGTAATGTTTAGAATTCTTTCTGAATTTAAAGAGTAATTGTGAATGTGTATCACAATCAGAAAATTTTCTTTTGGAATGGAAAAACATTTTTCTGCTTTCCAGGGTGTCACGTGACCATGACTGTGCAAAAATGCCACACAGCCCAGCTCCTGCTCCTGAGGCTTGGATCTATCACTGTACTGATCTACACAGATGAAATGGATATCCATACTCTCTGAACTCTGGAGAAGACAGTAAACAAAATGAATGTTTTTCCCAGAATGTCAGAGCATGCTTTTAACTCTCTGATGACATACTTAAAACACATGTATGATAATTATCCATACAGTTAACACTGTGTTGGATTCTATATCCTCAAGTTATAAACTAGATATTGTGCAATGTTCAGATTTTTAAAAATGCTTAATAAGAACAGATTGTATTACAGCCAAATGGTCAAACATCCTGAGGCACATTTTAGTGGATCTCCCCAGCAGAATAAAAGCACACATACACACAAAGTTGTGTTTCCATCCCTTCAGAGGACATTACATTGACTTACATTAATTTCCTGGAGACTTACCGTAAGCCTAACCATAACCCCTAATGCCTGGCCTACCCTTAACCTAAACCTAACCTTACCCTGACTGTAAACCAAAAATGAAATAAAATTTGACGAGTTATAATGATTTGACCGTGTAAACAGATTTATGTCTCCAAAACAGTTAGAGTTATACAGGCCCACACTCACTGTAACCCTATATCAACAGCAATGTATGAATAGTATGAATATATGAAGAGTAATCAAAATTCCTATTACATATTATGGCTAATAAATTCAAACTAGATCCCTTCTGGACTTACTGGAATAATGGCTCCACACACACCGACTGGCTCATGTTTAGTTAAACATACGAAGCTTTCATCTGTAAAAAAAAAAAAAAAAGAAGACAAAAAACAGAAACAGCACAATCACTTTTATACACTATATTGTAAGTTTGAAAAGGAAAGAAGACTGAGACATCACAACCAGCATCACTGATGGGCAGTGTAATGTATTAGAGTACTCTGATTACTTTTTTGTTGAAATGAGTAACTTAACACATTAGTTTTGCGATTCAGGTAATCATCGGTTAGTTACATTTTCAAATAGGCAATCCACGCTAACGAACTAGTGGAAGGTTTCCTGTCCTACAGTGTGTCAGTGTGGTCAGGACAACCATTACGCTGTGGAAATATTCACATTATTTTGAATTTGTGGGTGAAAAAGAAAAGAACATCACAGTGAAATGCAAACTGTGCTTGGGTGATAAGTGTCTGTCAGCTGTAAAGAACTCTACTTCAAATTTGAAGAAGCAGCTTCAAGCTAAGCTAACAGCTCCACAACAATGGCAGTGAGGCTTGTTGAAGAGGAGTAGAACAATGCTGATGCTACATTTTTGGTAACACAAAAGTTACTTTTCTCAGTACGTAATTAACCTAACGTTACTTTTTAATATCAGTAATTTTGTAACATATGAACTTACTCTTAAAAGCAAAGTTACCCAACACATCTGATGGGTGTGGTTGGGTTTGGTTGGAGGTGTGCTCTGTTTCACCTGTAACTACACCCAGAAATGAGTCCTAGATTAAACTTGTACAGCAGCAAGGTGGGAAGTGAAACTGCTCAAGGTCAAAAAATAGAAAGAAAAAAATGTCAACGGGTGTTAAATTCTTTAAATAATCAGTCATTTCTGCAAGTAAACGACAAATGTTTATGGTCAAGGAGGAAATTGGGATGGATGGATGGATGAAAAAAACTTTGGACTTTAACACAGTAGACTGCTGCTCTTTACTGTTTTCAAACACCAGCCAACATTGTTAGGTTTTTTTTAACCGTGACCATGTTTCTCCATGAACCTTATTCCCAAGTATTTATTTTTTGTGACCATGACAACAGAGGTCACCTAACCTTAAACTAAGTAGTAATTTTTACCCCAACCACGATGTTTCCAAATATTAACTACAGTGGTGTCACATCATAAAACAGACTTATTTCAACTGAGATTTGTAATGTTTTTGGAGAGCACAGATGAATGATATCATGCTGCTGATTGAGGCGTCAGACCAGGAAACGTTTCTGTTTGTGTCACTGTGTGGACAAACGATTAATCTAATTAAATTGGAGGATTTGTCAGTTCTTAATGACCTTTTCTTAAACTGAACAACTTTTCACACAATGTTTAGAGTGAAAATATTTCTGTAAAGGAAGCAGAAACTGTGTATGTGCAGAATTTCTCTTGTATTTTTAAGTTTTTATTTAAATCCTTTCTGAAAGCCCCACCAATACTGACATGACGCTAACACGTGACTTAAGGTAGACTGTACATGGATGTATCAGAGACTCAGCATGTTGACCTTCTCTAGTTTCCTGTGTAACTGATTACAGACTGGGTGGCTCCCCTACAACAGGACTCATCTCCAGCTGCCTTTATCTTTGACTCTGCTATCAGCGTGTAACACAAGATTCACAAGAAGCATGTGTTTTCATCAGCACTGAAATGGTTGACTACATATTTAACCCATTGATTTCAGTGAGTTAAGGTTTGTGGTCATTTATTGTGTCTTGGTTCTCCTCCCATTTTTGTTATGTATTATATGTTTATTTTATAATAAATCTTTACACTCAGTATCTTTATACTTTGTGTATCCAATTTTTTGTTCTTGGATCAAAACTTAAAGCAATGCAACTGCAAGTTCAACCAGTATTGTACCAGATGATCAGATTTTTTAAGCCAAATCTTTTGTTATTATATATAATGTTTATTAGACAATAGAATGAGTCCTAAAACCTGGGAATCAGTTAGCATTTTAGCACTTCCGGTTCCCTCATCCCAAAGTCAGTGGGTTTTTGGTTAAATGTCTGAAATAAGGTCTGTGGTTTTAACACAAGCTCAAGACATTTTCACGTTTTATTCTACAACATAAAATCTGTCAGAAAATAGTACACCTGTGGTTTTTAAAGTTTTTTAAGTTGCCAACCTCCACATAAAACCAACGAGTGTCTAAATGAGACTACAAAGGTTGTTGGGGATGTTAACATGAAAACTGATCTACTCACCAGTCCACCTTTACAGCCTCGTTGTGTTTATACTCACACTCTTTCAAACTATCACTAACTTTCTAAGAAGAAAGGCTTTTGTAGAAGAGGTCAGAGCTAAATTAAATGACAAGTTGGTGGAGAAGTTGATGTCATGTGACCGTGGTGTAGCTGGTTTATAGCTTTCTCCAGAAGTAAAAAGCTAATGTTATAGCATTATATAGAGCTGGAAATTACATAACATAATAGGTCCCCTTTAAGGCTTACCTGGGTCTTTAGATTCTGTGGCACTGGGAAAATTACCTCTGCAATTGCAATCACAATAAGCTGAATGTTAATAATGATGTTAATCATTTACTTTTTGCTGTTTGACTTGTGACTTTGCAACTTTTTTTCCAGTGATAATGTTGGTACTGGCATGGACTTATAACATCCTCTAACATTTCATAATGTCAAATAAATTAAACCACTGCAAGCTTATTAAGCTCGTGAAAATTTCAGTCTTTGTAAAATAGAAAATGAAAGCAGCCGAGGAGCCACTTATTATGTCTGTAATCCTGGTGATTCAGCCACTGTCAGCACAACAAATCTTCTGGTAAGAGGAATGAATGAAATGAAAAGTGAAAATATCACTGATTTAGCTCTGTTGGTGTCTGGTGGGTTTCTTTTTGTCTCACTCTGTCAACTGGTTGCGTTATTAGCATTTTGTCGGTCCTTATTTGAATTTATGAAGGAGAAACCTGTTGATGTTTCATAATTGTTGTGCTATCTTTATTTATATTGTTGTTTTGTTGTTGTTGTTTTTTAGACTGCTGTTTGTACTTTATCTATACCGTTTCTTCAGATGGTGGACAGATACCAGGTACATATGTTTGATTTTCTCATTTTGAAATGCACCAAAGAGTGAGAAAATTTAAAATGAAGGAGAAGTTATTGAAGTTTCTATTACATAACAATAATTACTTCAGCTTCACCTGAATGAAACAAAACCATAATTAGTCTGTACAGCTTCTCTACCACTAAAGCATGTTTAATGTTCATTGTAGAATTATAATTTGAGTCAGAGTTTCACCGTGTGTATTTTGCCTACAATTTTGCACTTTGCATATCAAACAACAGCTCAATCATCTTCTTGGTGAACAGTGGTGAGACGACTCCAGTTCAGAGCTGGGGATTACTGGCTGAGTGGCTGCTGGTATTGGCGAAGGCACTGAGCACAGCACGGATTGTTAATCCCCACAGACTGTTGCACCTCACTGATCACTATCTCTGCCTCTTCCTCTTCCTTTTGTCCTACCGTGCCGTTCGTCTCTCACCACACTATTAGGATCTAATCAGGAGGAAAAGGCAAGCGTGTTTTGTCTATCTGCTGTCCTGCAGAGGCGGAGGAGAGGCAAAGTAGGATTTGACAAAAAGGGGGAAGTATTAAGAGGCTGAATGAGATACCACCCAGGGCTGAGGACAATCCTGAGCTAGGACAAGTCACCAACTCCATCGTAATTAACTTGTTTCCCAACAGTGCGCAGGTTATGGATTCTGAAAAAAGTACCTCTGTGTTTCTCAGGCACTCTGGAAACTCATCTCATGCTATTCTTAATTATCTTTATTTAGTTATTCATGTGTAAATATTATCTTTGTTAAAATGAGCAAATAAATTAATTTGGGAGCACAAATTATTAATGTGTTGAATAAATGTAAGGTCCCATAATATAATAACACTGCTGGTAACACTCTGAGTACTCCTCCCTGAGCTGAATGGATTTGACACCTTTAACATTAACAGCATTAACAGTAATTTAAAAAGGCAAATTAATTAACTTGTGATGTCAGAAGATAGTTTACTAATTTGTGTTCATGGGTCATTAATCTGAGAGCACAAATTACTAATTCATTCCATCAACTGTCAAATTAGTGTAACAATAATAATAATAATAAAAAATCTCTTGACACCCACCAAGCTCTGCAGTTTCACTATAAATTATGTTGGGATGTGGTAATTGTGCCGCTAGTTTTGTGCAACCTAGTGTTCAAAATCACAATGCACTCAACAGTGTAAAAACAAGATGGCACCAATTTCTGTCAACACACTCTACAGCCGAGCTCAAGATGAAAGTATCAGAGGAAAAAAACCTGAGCAGAGTTTATGGTTGAAACTTTTTCTGCTCAATAATATTTGTTGATTGATATGACAACAGGACATCACCATTCAGATTTATTTTTCAGTTTTCTAGATGCTTATTCATCATTTCACTGAGAGACAAACAGAGTGAGAGCTGCTGTTCATAGCCTGTTAGTAAATGTTAGCAGAAATTCACACAGGCCAACAAGTGTGACACTTCCTACAGATTCCTAGTTTGGAGTATGGTAGAAGGAAAATTTATAGAGTTACAAAATGTTGAACAATCATAAGGCTTTTAGATGTGTTGGGTTGTTTGCAATTTTGTTTTCAGACAGCCATGTTTAGGCAAGGAAATACAATAAAATAAACCCATTTTCCCTAGATGCTGACTTCTTTTTTTTTTTTTCAAAAACTATTTCCTGTTCAAAGACATGGTTTAGTTTTTCAGGTCCTACTGTTCCCAAACAGGAGAAATTAGACATGCAGACAAAATCAACACTCGGGTCTTAGGAGGTTAAAATATCAGTTTCAAAATCATTTTGTATACATTAGCTTCTAATAGGGAGAATGGCCTGTATCATTCCCACTCTGCACCTCAAACACCTGTTCTTGCTCCATATAACTTGGGTCGAGTGGATACGATCTCCTGCAAGAGGTGTGTTACACTCAGCCGAGCGCTGACTTGACATGAGTAGACAGTGTGTTTGTTGCCTGAGCTATTAACAGGCTTTATTTTCAATATATGACCTGTTAGCCTCTAGGGTTATGCTGCTAAAGCCCAACAGAATTTAAGGCACCAATGTCCTGCTCAGCAAAAGTCACATTGCCTTGCTTTAAACAGTCAAGCTATTAAACAGATAACAGCTCGTACTTTATACACATATCCATGATTGCAAAGGGTCAAGACTTCAAGTTCATCCAAGTATTATTTCAGATTTACATTCATAACTAAATCTTAGTAGTGCCATGTGAATTTTTCCTCCCTTTAGTGTCTCAGTTCTTAATCACAATGGTTTAGTTTCCTGACAGCTAAAGGACGATCGCACCACACACTCACCTACAGGCAGACTCTTGCCATGGATCTTGTCGGCCCAGCCTGCATAGTAGCGAAGGGTTTTGATGCTGCCGTCCAGGTCGATGTAGAAGGACTGGAGGAAGGGCTTCCCTGTGTCCAGAGTCTCCAGGGTCTGAGGAATCAGGAAAAACTAGCATCACGGTTCGGTACATGGCCTTGACATTTTGCTGGTGATCTGAAGATGAAGGAATGTATACCTCACGCCAGATTTGTGAGTGATTCATTTAGAGTAAATTTAACTTCTCATATTGTTTGATATGAATAATGTTTCAGGTCTGAAGAGGCAAAAATATACTGTTTTACAAGAGCAAGAGCAAAAGATTTTTCTTCCTGGCCGCCATGTCGAGAACAAACTCCCAGGTTAGTAAAACCTATCTGGAGGACAAAATAAAGGCGCACAGTACAATTACTACCCCGAGTCTCTGTTGTAAACTTCACTCCCTACTTTAACACTGACCCACTGTTGTTTTCCTGTGCAGTTTTCCTTTACTCAATATTTCACCAATTTCAGTCTGATCTGCAAATAAATTGATTCAGATTTTCTGGATAAACTGTGGCCTTGTTTTTAATCATCTGACTGTTCAGACTGATGTGTTACAGTTCTACATTGGGGGAACACAATGTTATCATCTGATCGAAATGTTGGACAAAAACTCCAATAATAAGACCAAAATTGTAATAAACCAGAGTAATCCTTAAATAAATATCTATAATCTCTGGTACCTTCCAGGCCTCCCTCTTGCCCATAAAGTTACTGCCGGCCATCTACAGTTTTATTACCAGGAATTTAATATGATGCTATACTCGTTGGTTCCAGATATAATAATAATAATTACTATAATAATGGTGAATTAATTTGGGGCCTAACAAAGGCAGCGAGTTGTATGAGGCTGAAATAGCTGGCATGGTAGTTTCAGTGTGGAGCCAAGGGTGGTGCAGTGGGATGTCGGCCACAGTGGTCCACTGTTCTCCACTCTTTTTCCAACATATATACCATGTTTACTGGAGTTTATTTCATTGTAAACGGGAAAATAAGGAGACAAACAGACACTGAAACCACTCTACCACTTCACTGTACCTTTTAAACGGCCTGAATCTGGACCATATTTCCTCAAACATAGCTAGGAGTTTAGTGTAATTAGCCATACCCTGCACACTACCACTCCAGAGCATGTTTGCAATTAGCAGTCACATGCAATCTGGTATTATTACTTCACTCACATCTGTAAGGGTTCATTTACAGATCTGAGTCTTACTGCAAGCTGGCAGCTAAACAGAGTGAAAAAGGCACAGCAACGGGGGATTTCATTCCAAACAATATCTGAGAGAGAGGGAACGTAACATCCAGCAGTCATTACAAAGAGAGAGAGAGAGAGAGAGAGAGAGACCGGGGTGGGGTCACAGTGTCATGATGTCATGCAATAATATAGGCCAGTCCCTGATAGGAATAAGTCAGAGCCATGACAGCACATGGACAGCTGCAGGAAAATCCCACAGGTTTGTTGTTTGTGAAACAGAACTTACTCCTACAACTGAGATCTATTCTGATCATTGAAAAAATATCTGATTCTGATTCTGAGTTTGTAAGAAGAAAGTGATGGAACTGAACTTTTCACCATTACATACATTTACGAAAGTACTGCAAGTCCCTGAACACAGGGACTTTACTTGAGTATTTCCATTTTTGCTATTCAATGCTATTTCAATACATTTCAGAGGGAATCACTGTACTTTTTACTCCACTACATTTATCTGACTGCTATAGTTACTTAAAAAACCTGTTAAAACCTGTTAAACCTTGTTATACAATAAATTAATCACTCAAAATAATATAAAATACTCTCAACCATCTCCACTTAGAGTCAATAAAGCTCAAAATGCTGATCACAAATTCATTAATGCATCAGTAATAATAATCAAATATAATATAAAACATAATAATATCTCCCTGACAGAGGCTCTACTCTAAATGTATAATGCAAGTTTTTTAATGAGGTGCAGTACAGGATTTGAATACTTAATACTTTTTCTACTACTGGAAATTAGGGCCGAACAATTATTCTAAATATTATCTCAGTTGCAGTATCCATATCACAGGTGCTGTACTTTTTTGGATAAAGGTGAAATGTGTCACAACATAACGACGTACATAAATCATTGTGGACTTATCATGTTCTCCAGATGTGAGGGAACATGTTTGTTTGGTACAGACCCCAGCAAATATCACCATTATCATCACTGTTATTTTTTTCAGTGAGAATGAAATTCAAAAATTCCCACTAAAATCCTGACTCATATTGTAATATCTGTCAAAATAATTGTAATAAGATTTTTTTTTTTTTTGCATATTGATCAGTTTTACTGGAAATCAGAACAACTTTCTGTCGTCAGCTGTGTATTTTGGTGATCATGTTATGCCTAAATAAGTCTTCTGTGGTGATAAAACAGTGATATGTTGTCACTATGACACTAACCACTTTCTAATGTCTGGTCATGTATCAACCTAATATTCTGCAGTGTTTTAAACTTAGAAGGCTATGTTTTCTTTAATCAATAATTAATAATTCGTCTGAAGTAAATGTAATGATTCCATCCTTGTATGCAGAATGTTTTTAATTAACTTGTTTATCTTTTAGATAATTGAACTGAACCGGACCTACGGGACAGTCTGATACACTAAGCAAAAAAATGTATTGTAAGTAAAACTGTTAATGTGTCAATGTACGACACGTTGTTAGAGCAGCTGTCTGCAGAAAACATTAAACTGAGAGTGAGCTCACCGCCAGCAGGAGCCGGTCCCTCTCCATCAGGTCGGCCAGTTTGTGCAGCAGCCTCCCGCGGCTGGACGCGTCCATTCTCCGCCACACAGAGCCTCTCTGCCGGGCCGCTCTGGCTGCCTCCACCGCCTTGTCCACGTCTTCCTACACACAAAAAAATAAAGCGGAAATAAATGCAGCAAAAAGTACAGCACTGGGCCACAGTATGGCTTCTTCTAAAATGTTATGGCCCGTTTTCAGTTCTTAATTAGGCCTCTATTGGAAGAAATAGCCACAGAGTAGTGGTAGTAATAATAACAGACCTACTTTATTTTAAAAATACTGAAGTTCACACGTTATCTTTAACTAAATGTCCCGTGGCGTGTGATATTTTGTGGATATAAAAGTTTGGCAAAAAAAAAAAAAAAAAAAAAAAAAAAAAAAAAAAAAACCTCATTTATTTGGTTGAGTTCTTATATGACTGTATTTCATAGACATTTCTACTAGTAAACAAAAAAACTTAAATAATCTAATATTTAAATGAAGTTTGGCATAAAAAAATCGATTTAGAGCCAAAACAGTGAAGCAGAAAACAAACGGTACGCAGGTCTGCACCAAGTTAAATCATTTATTATGAATCATATTATATAGATAACTGTAAATGATGCCTTCTTACTTTGTCCGCTTCCTCCACTTCACAGAGTTTGACACCTGTCGCCGGGTTGAAGGTTGGAAACGTCCTCCCTCTGCAGGACGTGTGCCATTCATTGTCGATAAAAATCTGTGGAGTGTGGAAAGTTAAATATGTAGAATCTCTGACACCTGACACGATCATTTAAAACATGAGCAGAGTTAAAGACACAGTGAGGGGACATGCTTTGTCTTGTCACTAACAAACCCAGGCTGCAGCAGCTGAACCGGGTCTCTGCGGCCCCCCCTCCTCTCTCTTACCTTGGTGTGTCTGATCTCCTGGACTTCAGTGGGCTGAGGGAAGGGCAGAGCCGGGACTCCCTCAGTCACTCCGTTCTCTGATATTCCGTTCTGTGCCATTCTGGGTCAGCTCTCCTGAACTTGCTCCGTGTACCCAGCTCCTCCACTGTGTTTTTATAAATCCGCGGAGCTCCTCCCTCCTCACACAGCAGTTGAAGAGATCCCAGCTCCGCCCCTATCAAATATCAAGGGCCCTTATCTGAGGGAGATCTGCGGTTTTCTGCAGCACCTTGGAAACATCCTGCAACATGTATCATGTTTATTACTTATGCTGTGTGAATATTGTGGCGGGGGCATGCCTAGATTCACTTCCTGTACACACTGATGAACCAAAACACTAAGACCACCTCTACCTGCTGGGGCATGGACTCTACAGACCTCTGAAGGAGCCCTGGCAGAGCTGCAGAGAATCATCTTGTTCCAGGACGTCCCCCAACACCCTGACCTCCTGTTCATGGTCCTCAGACCCCTGTCCAGTCTGGAAGATGGTGGATACAGGCAGTGCACTTGTACTTTCACTCTAACCAGTGGTGATTGTGGAGGTCGAGGAGGTGTGGGTGTGTGTGACCTTTCAAAGAGCTGAGGGAGAGTCAAGAGTAAAATTTCACAGCTGAATTATTTGGCTGTGTCCATGAGTCCGAGCAATGAAAATAATGAGACTGAATTCATTCAGCTGCACAATATTTACATCGCAACACCGCAGCTTTGATCTGCTTCTGTCGGCCGATCTGGAACGACTGCAGGCCACTCATCAACCTCGCCAAGGTGTTATCAGTTGTGATGTTCCTCGCAAAGTTGGTTTTTGCACCTGGGCCTGGTGAAGTTGAATGGAGCTGAACACATGCAAACAAATGCTTTTGTTCTTCAGGGACAAAAGCTGCTTGCTTCGCTCCAGACTTGCACTCGTACACAGTCTGCTATTGTTTCCTCTTCATTGCTTCTTGTCACTCTTGATGTCAAAGTTTAATTAGGACAACGAGGCTTTCACAGGCTCATTTCTCACTTCAGCAAGTTTCTAACACTTTATAATGAGAGAGAGAGAGAGAGAGAGAGAGAGAGAGAGAGAGACTCAAAGGGACTGACTGAAAAAGGAGGGAGAGAAGAGACAGAAAGAGAGGATAAGGTGTGTGTGTGTGTGTGTGTGTGTGAAATGCAAAACATGGGCCCAGACTCATGCAAATAATCAGGAAGCTGCTCTGCTGTGGAGGCAGAGATTAACTGCAAGTGAGAAATCACAGCCATAAATATTCTTTAGACCTACCCCACGTCCACAACCATGATTTTTGTAAATCACAGAAGGATAAAACTGTTGATATTCAGTGTGTTTCTTTCTATCAACATACTGTTTCCTATTGAATATGTGAATCTGTGTCCTCATACAGGAACGTTACATTTTGGATTTGCTGCACCTTATACTTCATTTTGCTAAAAGACCTGTTGTCCTTGTTAGCCGACACTTTTTTGTGTGGTCAAGTTTTAACAAAATCACAATGCACTCAACAGTGTAAAAACAAGATGGCGCCAATCCCTGTTTTTATACTGATCAGGTCGTACTGATCCCAAAGAGCTAGGAGAAATTAAAATTGATACAAAATCTAAATGAATAGAATAGAATTGTGTTTTTTTTATGTGGTGGTTGGCGGTTGCCAACAACTGTCTAAATGAGACTACAGAGGTTGTCGGGGACGTTAACATAGTGTATTATAGTACTTTTGTAGTGTTTATACGATACATTTTTTCATATTTATCTGTAACATCTTTGAGGAAATCATCATTTCATAATCAATAATAACAAAGTTATTGTTTGACATTTTAACATTCTGATAATTTCGTTTTGCGTTTTAGGAGCTTACGTTTAGGAGCTTACACCTTACACCTGAGGTCAGACCTTTGCACACTCTGCATCTTTTAAACACAGTAACTAGGAAACAGATATCATTTTGTGATCATGGATTTCTACTGTATATGATGAATATTCAATCCTGTGGCTGACTGGGAGTTAGCAGAGCATCGTGTCGTGGGAAAGTGGAGTCAGGTGACCTCTTGCTGCAGGCTTGGCTGCTCAGGCTAATTGGCATCGAACACCTTCTAATGAAGGTCAAGTCTCCTCCGATCAGTAGGCTTCAAGGCCAATTAGACTCACTACACAGACAGCTAATTGTAGCATCATGGTCTTCTTGAGAATTTGTAAATGGTTAAGTAGCATTTCATAGTCAAGACACAGGGTCAATTCCCAGTTTAGGATAATGTAATAGAAGTAGAGATAAAATAAGAGAGCACATACCCTGGCCAGGATCTGCACTGAAAGTTAATGGGTTCTTCTCCAGCTCATGTCCCATCCCTCTACCAAGACTGATGCAAATCAGTTCACTTCTTGACAAACAAACAAACAACATCAGCCCCCTTGGTGGAGGTAATAATAAAATATATAGGATACCTTGTAATATAGTGCATATATAGGAAGAAAATGAACATTGTCCATGTCTGTGGTGAATATGACGTAGGAAACAAGTGAGGGGAAGATCAGAAATAAAATAAGAAGAAAAACTGAAAGAAAGAAACAAAACAACATGTACGGTCAGTGTATTTGGAAAGTATTCAGACCCTCTACAATGAAACTTAGCTCGGGTCCCTCCCATTTCTCTGGATCATCTTCAACATTTCTAAACCTTGATTGGAGTGCACCTGTGATAAATTCAATAGACTGGACTTGATTTGGAAAGAAACACACCTGTCTATATAAGGTCTCACAGCTGATAATTCATATCAGAGAAAAAATGAAGTCATGAGGTGGAAGAAACTGTCTACAGAGCTCAGAGACAGGACTGTGTCGAGGCACAGACCCTCCTAGAGTCCCTTATTGTTCCAACTTGAGCAATCAGGTGAGAGGTGACCAAGAACCTGGTGGTCACTCTGGCTGAGCTCCAGAGAACCTGGTGTACATCTCAAAAACGATCCAGAGAAATGGGAGGAACCTGAGCTAAATTTCACGTGTCATAGTAAAGGATCTGAATACTTATGTCAATGTGATATTTCTTCATCCTCTGCGCACAAGCTGTGGTGTCAACATAAAAAAGCCACTGTTTGGTTTGGTATGTCCATTCTGGGCTACTGTAGAAACATGGGGGACTCCATGGAAGAGGACCCGCTCCCCATGTAGATAGAGATGTCTCATTCTAAGCGAACAAAAGCACAATGATGATGATAATTATTAGTTTTAGGTGACTGTACACTGACACACAAACGTACTTATGTATTATGTTCCATTTCTGCCAATAGATCCCCATAAATGTTACACACTACTCCTTTAAGAATCTCTCGGGCCTGGTCTGGTATCAAACTCAAGAGGACTTGACCTTAGACATGACCACTACAATGGCTCTCTCTATAAATGTCATTCTCCCCTTGTGCTGCTTTCCCTTTAAACTTAAAGCACTTTCCCATGCCTGCACTCTGAGTCACACTGCTGCAGTTGGACACACACAGACAGAGTGTAAAACAGAGAGAGGGGAGGGGAGAAGGCGAGAACAATTCAGACTGAAAAAGAATGACAGATAGAGAAAAGAGGGAGAGAGAGAGAGAGAGAGAAGGAGAGAGGGAGGAGGGAGGGAGAGTCTGAACCACTGAGATAACTCTGTCCAGGTGTTCAGAGCCAAACAAAGGCTCTTTTCAGACCATGATGAGAACGCACTGCTCCTCCACTTGTTGCAAAATATACAAGATAGAAAAAAAGAGCACAACTCAGGCAGAAGCTTATACTCTGTTACTGTACCAAAGTAAGGACCAGGGGAGCGTCTACCCAATTACACCAGCCTCACTGCTGCCAGTAAACAAGAGCATTAGCCGGGAGAGAAAAGTGCTGAGGTCAGAACTGACAACATTGACAATAAGTGAATTGTGTTAGATTTGCGTTTTGGTTGAAAGTTTTCCAGCATTAAAGTTAAACAGGGCTACAGAACAGCCAACCCTGTCTCCTCGTAATTACACCTACAGCTAATCTGCAGCAGCAAAATACATTTTTAAAAAATGTAACATGATGAGGAAATGTCGTTCATCAGCATGTCTGGCAAGTTACAAAAACATTGATACCAATTCTGTAAAATGTTCACTGACAACATATTAATTTTTTTCTACAAAAATATCCAATATCTTTGTAGTGAATGCAGCATTATAAAACTTTTTATGTTTATGTTTAGGCACTCATAGCACTTAGTTAAGGTGAGGAAAAGAACAGAAAATGCTGCTGTGACTTGAATCATAATGTGCATGTTAACATTTAACCAAAACACATTGACCTTGACCTCCTCCTCCTCCTCCTACCAGCTCTAGTGTGGTAGATTCATTCAAAAATCTTCACCTGTGAACATAATCCAGGCAGGAAATTCCTTTTAACAGCACAATGCATTTGGGAAAATAACTTATTATGACTGTATGTAAATGTAGGACATTAGGTTGGAGCAGTACAGAAAAGAAAAAAGAGAAAGAAAAGGAAAAGAAATCCATTGGCTTCCATGAGAATGAGGATTGCACCAGTGTATTGTAGCATCAGTCTTTATTTCACAGTCAGGAACAGCATAAGATGTGCAGAAATACAGAGGAATATACAGCCATGAATCACAAAATGCACAAAGTGATAACACATCCATAAACTGAGCAACAATTGAATGGTGTTATATGACTGTAGATGAGGCTTCTTAATAAACATGTATTGGGAAAAAAGTAAATATGCACAAAATGAAATACACGTAAAATATGGTAAAATGTCAAGTTTTATATAATAAATACTCATCAATAAACTGTGCATATGGATTGCTAAACTGAGTTCAAAATGTACTATAAATGTTGCAGTCAGAGTTAGAGCTGCAGCATAAGCATAAGTAAGGGATAAGAAGAAACATTTGACATTTTAATTAAATATTAAAAAGCTTAATGTAATGCATTATTTAATTGTCAAAACAGTTAAATCAAACCACAAACTAACAGGAATCAGAGAATAATGTTGAAATTATCAGACTGAAAACAAGTCAGTCACAGTATGTTATTGATTGTACAGTTCCTCTATGATTATTGAAGTAAAAAATACATCTGACTTGAATTTTATCATCTCATATGAACAATGCATCAATAATCAAACAGGATAGTGCTGAGTTTATACACAGCTCTTTGTCAGGCTGTTAGGTGTAGTATATAAGAAAGCATGTTATATTGTTCTGTTTCCTAACATAATTAATATATGCTTTTATATGGTGGATACAAACAACTTATTCTAATCTAAACCCCATCTATACATGAACACAGTGATATTCAAATAAGATATAGAATGTGTACATTTGTTAGCAGGAGCACAGACCACATTATATATATATATATACATGCTGTGCAGTGGATCATTTGGTACCAGGCCACACAGAAAGAAGTAGAAAATATCAGGAGTCCAACTTAAAATACAGCTTTATTGCAACAGGTGATTCACATGCCCCGAGTGCCCCGAGCCCCCTCTGCATAATATATGGCAACAGGCTTTTTGAAAATGAAAAAAACACGAACAAGAAGTGACAGAAGCAACAAGTGTGGCTGCACTTTCTGTTTGTTTGTTTTTATGCCGAATCTACATCCCTGTCATATATTCCCATCCTCAAATGCTGGTCTGTGAAAATACTGTCCTAAACCTGATGCACACGCTTTACATGAAACTGGTCAGTGGTGCAAAAAAGCCATAACTCACTCACTCGGACGGAAAACTGTTGACATTTTCTCAGCTTTCTCTTCGTACTATATTTACTCAGGGTTTCATCACTGCTGCAGGCCCTGGCATCAACATCCATTCAACACTCTCAGTGCTCTGTGGGCTCAGCTTGCACAGGGATATGTGTCTGCCTGGCGGCCCTCTGTCATCCCCCCTCCCTGCCTAAGCTGACAGAAGTGAGATGACAGTCTTTTGAAGTCAGAAAGAGATTCTTACTCCTGGCCGTTTCTCACCAATTCACATCAGTCCAGCCACTTACCCAGTCTGTTATAAGGAGTGAGAGAGCGCTTTGTGTTTTCAGATCAGACCAATTTGCAAGTTCATTCAGGAACAGCATTAAACAAAAGGAGCTTAGATATAGAATCTCTCATCACTGTTTATAATAGACAGCAGATTAACTTTCCTGGCATCTCAGTTATTTGACTACACAGTTGGGGAAGAAAGTTAGACCTGCTTTTCTAAAAAAATTGTGGTCAAAGTGAAAGGTCTATTTCACTGTTACACTGACAATCAGTCATAGAGAAGGGAAAAAAACAGGACTGTACTTAATATCCAACAACTCGCAGCTTTTCTCTAAAGATACATGAACAATAACTCTTTCCAAAAGAAATCTCAATTGCTAAGTTGACATCCATCCAAAGTGTGCCTTTCTTGCAGCTTAAACAGTCTTGAATTCTTACGTCAGGGTTGGTGGGGTTGCTCCGACTCTCCGAATTGGAAACCCGACTTCGGGAGGCGTCGTAGTTGAAACTTCTGACAAGGAACCAGTAGAACGCACCATTATTCATTCAAACCCACATGTTCTTTGTTGTGTCAGCATGAAGCCGTTCTAACCTGCTTGTTGCAATTGTAAGCTCTTCTCCTAATGAGGAGGGCATTACGTCACACTGGAGTCCAGTCCTGCCACTACAGGTGAATCATACCAAGCCTCCAGGAGCTGCACTTCTGACCCAAAAGCCATTTTTGCCCATACACAATCATTAGAAAAGGAGTTGTTGTAAAACTTGCCCTCTTTAAAAACAGTAAACAGGCATTAAAGTGGTCAAATGCACTGCAATTGCATTTCATTGGTAATAAATGCAACTTTTTCACAGAACCAAAGTAGTGTTATCTGAATTTATGTAACTACAGTGTGGAAATTGTTGACATAATCTGATTTAATTAGTCCACGTAAAATTATTGCCATTATAACAGTAAAAAGTAGTTAAGTAAAACCAAACCCAATGGTTGTCACACTTATTTTAGTTAAAGAAGGAACTACTAAGGACAGTCTAGTCGGTCTTTCCAAATACAGCTGAATAATAGAGGACAAACAGTTAAGTGAGTTAAGTCAGTGTAATGAAATATCTTTATGTTTGCATTAATAAACACAGTTAAGTAAAGCAAAAGAAACAACATTTTGTTGAATTTATGTCAGTGAGTTTAATTAGTTGGACACCCAATTGTTAATTAAATTTAAGTTGACCAGCTAATGTTGCAATTGCCCTATACAGGCATGTTGTTTGCACATAAGCCAGTTACTGCAACACTAGATTTAGTGAATCTTACAAATTTACAACATTTTTGGCGTGTTCTAATATACACCCCCTAAATCTTATTACACAGCATTTCAAATGTAAACAGCCCTTCAAATTTGATTACACAGACATATTATTTATTATCTGAACAATAAAAAAAAATAAGATAATAAGAAAATAACAAGCTCAATCTGACTCAACTTTACAGATTTACAGATTTAGATTTTTTTGTATACTGTGGTATTCACCTAATTCAGTTTTGCTTAGATCTCAGTTCCCTTTTAAACTTGATCATGATGATTCATGATGACTCCGGTCCTGTTCTGATTCTGTCCCCTGTATGTGGTCTCTGTCTCCTGTCTCTGAACTGTCTCCTTAATCTAAATTGTGAAAGTTTAAGGTTTTTCCGTTACTGTAATGTTGCACTGTATACACGCATGCACGCGCACGTGCACACAAACACACACAGCCACCCCTAGGGGGGCTGTATTTCTCTGCAGAGAAATGCAATGCTTTAATGGCAGTGCCACAGAGGACATATCACCTGTTCTCCTGTTGCAGAGAAATTCTCAGAGGCTACTTGAAGTACACAGCTCCAGTGGAAATGTTCTCGATACATGTCGAATCAATACACTCTATTGTTTGGGAACTCGGAGCGGTTCTGTGAGAGACTCCCACAGCATCTAGGATAGCTGGCCTGCTCTCCTCTGCTGTTCAGGGAAGCATGAGGGGATCCTGGATTAGTGCACACAGTGTGTTCTGTCTGGACAACACACAGTCATCTCCCTTTACCTGTTCCTCCTCTTTGTTTGGAAAGGGATCAGTTAAGTCTTAAAATCTGTTTTGGAGCCATCATGACAGTCTATCAAACCTAAAAATAATTAAACAGAAAATGTAGTTCAATACAAGTACCTGTATTAAGAGCACAGGTACATTAATTTTGAGAATAGTTTTAGAACAGGTCATTCATAGACAGTACACACACATCATGGTGTGGTGTCCTCTGCGAATAGAGATATGATCAACATTTCCAATAGAAATCAGGGAATATGAACCATTGAAAAAGTAAGATCTAGTTCAGGGTACACACATTTTGCCACAGCCACAGTGTCTACTTTGAGCATTTCCAAATCCTGTCTTGATTTTGTTGTCCCAAATGCTAAAATGATTTTTCACACATTTGACGTTATTGTAGCTAAAATCAAGGAGCCTTTTTCCAGTCTTAACTACATGTTGAAATATTGTCAATTAAATGCTGTTGCATTAAATGCTGCTCAAACAAGCCAAGAAGTTGCACATACTGTATATCATAAATTAAATATGTTTTTACCTACAAATTCTTTGGATAAATCAGTCTCCTGAAAGTCACTCAGAGAAATTATGTGTCCTTGATGATGGTAGGAAGATAAACATGTACAGGAATGCATGAAAACTGCAACTACAGAAAAGAGTGAACAACAATTGCAATGAGAGCAATTAGTATTGACTAAGAGAGAAGGTAGAGAAGAAAACATGAAGAGCTCTTAATGTGAACAAAGATAAGAATGGAGGAGGAAAGAAAAGTTTCTATTTTTTAACTAGAGTCACATGTGAGGTAGTGCAGCTCAAAATAAACTGTAAATAGCTGGTGAGTAAACCAATTTGAATCAGGAAGCCCGGTCAGATTTGAGCATCTGCCACTTGAAACTGTCAACGCTGTCCATGTTTACTCTATGTGCTTTTACAGTATGTGGATGAACAAAGACAAAGTTTCAATTGGCTCTACTGGAACAGAAATGTAAAGCAGCCTCTTCCAATTTGTATTGAAACCATCTTCTTTCATGCATATGAGCCATTCAACCTGCTTTGGCCTTGTTCCAAAGGTTCTTGTGGTCTATTTTTAAACCAATTAATACAATAGAAATGCAGCAATGCCCTCTGAACAAACTTTATTCAGCACTTTTACAGTGAATGTACTGCACTTCAGTGTTATACATTGCATTTGGGATTGAATAGGCAAAAGAGCAAAACAAGGGAACAGTATTATGTAGTATTTAAATGAAATTTAAAGGACTAATAAAATACAAAAAGTACTGGATTCCGAAAAGTAAACCTATACATACCCATACAGTAATAATGTTTTAAAAATTCTTACTTTCTTCAGTATCCATGCTTGGAAACTATAGTATGGTTAAATTTAGGTCAAGGAAAATAAATTACTATACAACTAAATGCATCAGTTAAGATTAATAGTTAGTAAATGTTGTCCATGATGTCCTGCCGACGAGATTACTATTAACTGTCTTAATATCATTGCATCACTTTAACTGTGTGTTCTTCCCTCAAGCACATTAGTGCCCAGGCTGTGCTTCTCTCTCTCTCTCTGCTACTGTCTCTCACTGCAGGGTTCTGCCTCCAGAGCTGGAGAGTCTCCTGCTGCTCCCATGATCCAGCTCAACCCATGATGCAACAATTAAACATTTGCTAGTGTTATTGCTATTAATGTACCATTGTTTGTCATTATTATTCCTTTAGCTGTAATAATAATTATTACTATTATTATTATTATTATTATTATTATTATTATTACTACTACTACTACTACTATTTACATTTTGACTTAGTCTGTGTATCTGCAATGTTGTCTTTCTCCTACTCCACTCCCCCACCCCCCTCTCTTTCTGTCTAAACCCAACTGGTCGAGGCAGATGGCCGCCCACCTTGAGTCCGGTTCTGCTCGAGGTTGTAAATTTGTAAATTTTATAAGATAAAGAGTACGGTCTAGACCTGCTCTATATGTACAGTGCCTCGAGATAACTTCTGTTGTGAATTGGCGCTATATAAATAAAATTTGACTTGACTTGACTAAAGTGAGGTATGGACAGGTAAAAACAACTTCTAAATGGTGAATATCAGATTGTGGTGTTTACAGTGGGTTCCTTGAGAAAAGCCAAGTCATCACACAAGGAGATAACTAGTGATGACACAGCACCAAGAGTGTCAAATGAATACTGGCCACTCTCGTGATTCTCATTTACCAAACCTATATTAGACCTCATTCCTGCTGAGGTTAACTTCAACCCCCACAAGAGGTGTATTCTCAAACCCAAACCAAATGGCTATGTAGTAGTGCTCTGCTGGATGCAGGTTAGTATCACAGAAAAGTAAATATACACCTGGCCATGTCATTTGGCCCCTGCCTGAAATTCTTGGAAAAGACGAGTCAATCTCTGCTGTGGTTCAGTGTCACTGACCCACTCATAATACGCGCAATGGATACAAGTTGTGGTATACTCACCTTCATTAGTCTTCTCAAGACAGCTATAGAGATGCCTTAGTAAGTTTCAGTACCAACAGAACAGGGAAATCTCATCAAAATCCCAAAGGTCATAAGGTCACCTCATCTCAGAAAATACCTATGGGAAATGTTACAGCTGGTGAAAGCAGCACAGGCAGAGAGGACCCAAATCCAGACTCAGACAGGCTGAAGCAAAGAAGAGGTCCCGGTCCCCAGATCCCAATCTCATTGAGCATCTTGTGGGATTCCCCAGGAGGCCCCACCCCAAATCCTACACAACCCAAAGGATAACCCGCCCAAAAGTCATTGGGGACATTGGGTGGGTGGATGAAAAATAGCGGGTCTGGAGAAATGAAGGAGAACATGGTTCAGGAAAAGTGGGACTAGAGGGACTAGAGACAAGGGCAGAGGAGAATGTGGGAAGGAGGCTATGACAGAAAATTGCCAAAAATGAAAGCCTCTTGAAAAATCTGATCTGCTTTGTACCTACGTTGATGCGTCTTCAAATCCCAAGATGGATACTCAGGATGCTACCAATGTATGGTACCCACCTGCTGAATTAAGTAATTTGAATGAGGCTCTGTAACAGGTTGTTAAAGATATGCTGTATGAGGAGTCCAAAGCGTTTGCATAACATAATGATGATATTGGATGTATCCCCAGTTTACAAATGTTGATGGCCATGAAAAACAAAACCTAAGTACAGTGAGTGTAATGTTCTATTTCTAAACCACTATACAAGAGGTAAAGGAGTATATCCTAAGTAAAAATCACCATTTTACTGTCCCTACATAAACAACGGCATAGAAAACTATGTCACCAAACAGAGTTGCTGCTGTATTAACTAGAAAACGACATCTCAACACCTCAAACTCTCCTTTTGAGCTATCTGCTTTATACTATGTACTGCACATCTAGAAACAAGCTTGTCACCACAGACCATTTCACCAGCTTCATGCAGGCATATGCCACCAAAAACAAATATGAAAAGACCACTGCTGAAAAGTAATGACTTCATACTGAGATTTGGCTACCCCTCTAGACCGTGGGTGGGAATTCGAGAGCCAGCTCTTGAAGACACAGGAATGGATGACAGGAGTGGATCGTCGTCAGATGTCACGATATCATCCCCAGGCCAGTTCTCTTGAGAGATTTATTGCTAAACTGCTTCACATGTGAAGTACATTTGAGGAAAGGAAGAGGAACTGATCAAAGGAAAGGAACATCAGTCTCAAACTGTGCATGAGTATGATTGCACAGAATATGAAGCAACAGGGTTCTCAGCACTTTACAGTACTTCCTCTATGGCCACCACTCCTGTCCAACTATGCTATTGACCTCACAAGATGAGATAAACTCACCTCACGAATATGCTGAGAAGAGGGCAAAGAGAATAGCTGAAGCTCATTGTATCTGATGACAGCAAACAGTCCAGTGCCACAGGGAAAAGTTAGTATGAGCATCATTTAAGAGGAGTGATTCCCGGTGTTAGTCTGCCACTTAAACAAAAATCATGGACCTGGAAAAGGTCATGCCATGAGAAGAACGTTTACATTTTTAAGGAAAGAATAAATGATGGTCCTGTAAATCTGGCAGGTTCAAAGGCAGGTCAACACTCAACTCAACAGTTAACTTTGTGCTTGATAAATTACCTACCAGTAGACCTACCATTACAAGCTGCTCAAGAGACAACAAGGACTAAAAGAGAAACATACAAATATACAAATTCCAGAAAGATCTCAGATGTCATCTAGTGGTACAGACTGATACAGTGACCAGCCAAGGACTCACTACTGACAAAGAGCACCTACTGGGAAGGAACAAAAGATGGATGGGAGGACATCCATCCAGTGAGTATTTTGCACACAGCAGTGGATGTGTGGGCAGGGATTTTCATAATTGCTTAGTGTCTGTTGGTAATGACTCTGTGCAAGTGTTTGACCTTTCTGTTACAGTTTCATTCATTCACACCAGTACAGGTCAAAGCAAATCAGTTTTGCATTTTCAGTCCACATTAAGTCTTTAATCTACTTATATTACTTGTAGATGGTCATGTCAGAATTATGGAAGTTATCAATAATATTTATCCTATGAAAAATGTGAAGTAATGAAGCATAGCAAAAGTTCAATTATGCAATTACATCTGTGAGCATTTAAGTTTTTTAAATATGTATTGGGGTAGAGGCAGAAATCACGGAGACAGGTAGTGTATCTTGACAAATAAAATCAAAACTATCCAGAAAATATGTTTTGAGGAGACAGAGACACATGGTTTACATGGTCAAAAATGTCCATAAAATGAAGGGAGAATTAGAGTATGTCATTTTAGAGGAGTGCTTGAGTGTGGCTGGGTCAGAGCACGAAGCAATGGGGCAGAGAGAGGTTTAGGATGGCAGCATGAGGGAATTCCTGAACTGGCCTCTCAGTCACTCTCTGCTGCTCTGCTGTTAGTTGCCTGTGCATCTGGTGAGAAGGTGAAGTGCTTTCACCACAAAATTAAGTCTTGATAAAATGATGGAGCTAACAGCTGGTTATGGTAACAGGGGGATGAAGGCCATCAGAAAGAGCCTCTTTGTTTTCTCAGTGTTTGGCGCAAGGCAGCCAAATGTCACACAGCTGACCCCTGATAGCTGCTTGTCTCCTAGACCGAGCAAAAAGATAAAGAGTTCCTTGACAAAACCCGGTGGAAACAAGCCAATGTCAGCTCCTGGAATGCTTTCTCATTTCCTGGCGGACAAATATGTTTCATTCATCTTTCAACAATAATGTACAGTGATAGTACTGAGGTAGTCTCTAAAAGAATCAGAGGAGATTCAAAAAGTAGATCAAACAAAATGGTAATTTTTTAAATGTAACTGTTTCATTTGTTTGTGCCAGACACTGGGTATTGTTGTTATTGTAGTGTTCCTTGGACTGACAGAACTGCAACCAACCCTTGAAAATACCTGGACCTTGGATCTTGTATCAACTACTAAGCAACAACCAAATTTGGTTCCAGGAACTTGTCCTCACAGGTGGCAGAGAACAGCGAGACCAAAAGCAGAACCTGTGACAATGGATACAAGGCGCAATCAAGAAGTTCCAAGACTGTCTATTCACTCATTAAGTCATGACCTCACAACAGATGAAAATAATGTTTCCAGGTTCAACAATACAATTTTAAAACAAATCAAGAAAAAACAACGTTTGACGCCAGCAGGTGCTACTGTTAGCCAGCTAACCTAGCTAGTAAAAGTGGGTACCCCTGATATAAGCTATGGGCTTTATAGGATGTTTTTTGCTATGAGCCCGCAGCTTCGTGTTTTGGTTGTCAGTCCTTGTCTCTGCTCCCCCAAAATTGTGAAAAAAACTAGATATGGCCATCTGTTTTTACCTTAGCTTTGAGAATTTAGCTAGCTAAAGCCAGCTTTATTCGCCTTAGCTGACAACTGAAACACAAAAATGTGGGCTCATAGCAAGAAAGACCTGCGGATGCTAACTGGTGCAAACGTTAGCTAAGTTAGCTAACTAACATTAGCACCCACTGGTGTCAAACTTTGTTTTTCTTCGTTTGAAAATTGTAACAGCTAGTTGCTACCTTCATCTGCCTGCTGTTTGGTGTTGGACATGTAGTAAGTAGGTTTATCTGAGCTTTTTCACCGAAAATAGCTGTTTGCCGTTACAGGAAATAAGATTGATGAGAGTGAAGTGTTTATAATGTTACGTTTTTTTTGTCTTATTGGTTTTAGACATCAACAATTATACCAATATGTCTGTATTCTTCTAATACAATAGAAAGACATTAGCAGAGTGTATTATTCTGTTGTGACTTGGAGAAAGGAGCTCCCTTTCTCACATTACAATCACCAAAAAACTTGGACACAGGACTTTTCAAACATGGGACTCTAATCAAGTTGCATGAATGTTTTTCGTACAACCCCATCATAAGTAATATGTGCACATATTTGATTTGGGTGGGACAGTATGGAGGTGCTGTATCAGATATGAGAGTAAGAACCATTTAGATATTTTTAGACAGCAGACAGAGCTGTACAGACAAAGCTGCTATTGTTCCTACTGTCTGAAGGCTTGCTGGCCCACAGAGGGATGGCATTGTTTTATCATGTAACGCTACCAGTGATCTAGTCAACGATAGCACCCTATGTTTGGTAAAGTAAGACAGAAGTATATCACAGACACTATTAGCTCACCCCAGCTCTGTGCAGGGTTTGACTGAGTCCTGCTGAGAACAAATGGAGGTGAAAGCAGAAACCCTCTCTTTTAAGACAGCATTCCTAGGGAAAATAAAGAAAAGGGAAATAAGGAAAGGAGAGGGGAAATGCCACAGCAGAGATGCTTGACAAAGTGCCATTTTCAGAACTTTCTGTTGCTTTTATATGTTTTGAGGTGGGGGGAAGTGAGGGATAGTGGATGGGTGAAAGTGGAGAGAAGGGGGGCAGTTAGGTGGCCACAAACACAGTGAGTGGATCCAACTTCACATTTCACCATCCAATATAGAGCGCTTCTTTATATATCTATCATATATCATTAAATATCTGTATTTATTTAACCGTTGAGAAAAACTGTTGATATTCAAGCACAGCAGCCCTCCCTTCAGTGATCCTTCAGAGGCTCTGCCCCCAACCTCGCAGACGCGCATCACCATGGAAACCAACACTAACAAAGAAGAGAGGGAAAATGGCAGAATCGAGTGCGTACGTTTTTTCACAGCAGAAGCAAAACAAACATAATATTAAACGTGATAAAAAAAGAATGACATACACACAAACACAGCATCTGCAACATGCAAGAATGAGTAGTTTAGATGGTTTTTACAGAGCTACAGTAGATAGTGAACAGTGACGGAGCACTTAGGTTGTGGGCTACATTAGCTACAGTGAAGCTAACAGGTTTCTCAGAGCTAGCACAGTAGCTGCAGACAGTGGTGCACATCATTCTCCTCCTAGTAGGACAAAACAAAACTGACCTACTGGTTCTGTGAAACAGTGCAAACTATGTTTGTTCTATGTTTATGTTTACTGTGTTAAATATTTTCCTACTAACCTTCACTCACCTGGCAGCCTAGGCGTCTATTTTCAGGCCTCTCAGCTGCCAGAGGTCTCTTCACTGCTGGAAAGCAGCACTGGTGTTGACTTGGGTCTTCCCCCTGGCCTGATCATAGCTTTTCTTTTTCATTTTTATACTCTTCTGTCTATTCCCTCTCATGCTGCCTATTTGCTATTACCCTGTCTCTGCTCTCTAGCGTTAGCATGCAAGGAATTTCCTATTGCCCTCTTTATACCCTCCCACCTCCTGTGCACGAGCATGAACGTCATGATTGGCTGGAATGGATCGCACCGATCCACTTCATTTATATCACAATTCTAGAGCCAGAACTGTGTAGAAACACTGGATTTTTTTCAGCACACACACAGAAGCAGCAGCTAGTGGACTGTGAGGAGATATTCCCTGAATCTGAATAAAAGTACATTAAATTATAATTGCAAACCCTACCCTGTAAGTATGGACACAACATGTTAGTTCTTTTATAATTTGTATTTATCCATTTTCTCAGTATTTATGAACAATTGCCATTATTCGGTCTTGTTTTTGTTTTTGTTAGTTTGTTTGTTTAGTTTTTTTGGACTGCCCCTTAAGATGTTTATATCTATATTGTATCTCTGAAAATGTGACTATATTGTACGGTTGCTTCTGGCAAAAGGATTTTTTAAGAATTCAGAAAATTATTTTTTCTCCAGTGATGTTGATGAAATGCCAGGAGATCAGACCTAGTAGAGAATCTGCTTAGATTTACTGAGGTGTTACACCTGCTGACATGTAGACATGGATGAATTATAAAACAATGCACAATTCGCTTTTTTTAAAAATTATTATTATTATTATTATTATTATTTTTACATCTTTTGTCAAAGTTGGGACAGCCTAGATAATTTCTGTCACACTGTTATTCACACACGCAAACAAACAACACAAAAACAAATGGCTGACAACCCGGAAGTGTTAACTTTAGTTTATTCACACATTTTGATTTTTTACATTTGAAAATCTGCATAATCTGTACATTCAGTAGTTTATGGTGTGGAAGACTTTTGATAGCCACACAAGATGATGTATGAAGTGTTTCCCTGACTGTGATGATCAAAGTCTGCTGAGGAACTGATTGGAGAAGGCAGTCGATGTACAATGGACTCATTCACACACAATACAAAACTGCTGCTGGAAAATGGTATCGTATCAGAAAGACGGACAGTATGGAACATGGAACAGAACTGAAACGTGGTGGAGAATATTCTGCCATGACAACAGTGAATAATCTTCAGTGTTTAGATCTTGGAAAACTGCAGTATTAAATGATTAGTGAGTCAAAGGGAGGAGGCTGCAAAGGAATGAGTAGTAATAGTTGAGTCAACTGCATTAAAAACATTAGCATAACTAATTAAAAAAAAAAATTAACTCAAACTCTTAAATTGAAGATAACAGTCCTGGTTTTGTTGTTTTTTTGTTGTAGTTTGAGCCTCTTCAGCCTATAAAATAGTGTCCTTCAGAAGACTGTGGCTCTTGGGCCGAATCTTTCAAAAGTTAGACGATCCTTTAAAATAATAAATAGTAAAAATAAATGAAATCAGGGATTCCTCATCCACTCACATCATGTTTTCAAAATGCAGCAAAAAGCAAACTATAGAACACTTAAAAAAAGAAAACTTAATTAAAGAGTGGCACCTAACATAGATAAACTTGCTAATGTGTTATCTGTGTATTTTTATGGGCACTTGTAATGCTGTACTAGACAGTGTGTTCTGTGTGATTTCACGCTGTTTTGATTTTGATTGTTTGGGAGAATGCAGTCCTCAGTCCAAATGTTTTTAATCATCACATCTAAGACTACTGCTTTGGATTAAAGGTATCCTGTGGAATTTTTGATGTCTAGTGAGCTATGGAGCAGTTTTCTTGGAGTGGGTGGCTGTTTTGTCTGAATGCAAACACTGCAGGGTTCAAACTTTTTCAGCTTTGCAAATGTTTTATGAGTAAGGAAATACACTTGACAAGTTTGCTAGACTTCAAGGATGCACACAATACATTTTGGTGACTAATACTGAATGTAAACATAACTTTTGTTTGTTTGTTGTTTGAAATTCCACAGAAAACCTTTATCGACCCAAGCTTTAACCAGATTTCTCCCACAACGGTCATCAAAGGACACACTGGCAGTGTCCTTCACCTTCAGAGAAAAGAGGGCTGCATTTGGGGCAACCTTTAAAAAAGGACAGTTCCTGTCAAACTGTTGTGATCTTTATAGTTTTCTTTAGTTATTAACAAAACGATCTCTTCCATACAACTCCCCTGACCTCTAACCTCACTTTACATTTTCCAATGTTAACCCACTCAAACTCTCTTCTTTTTGTTAACAGGATGAAGGTATTTGTTGCAGTATAGCTGCATAGAGCACAAACTGTCCCAATACAAAGCTGCAGGAAAACATGAAAAATATAACATGAACATTTTAATGCAGGTGAACACTGTTAGAATGGATCTGTGAACACAACATTTCAGGAAAACCAACTTTAGGTGCCATGTAAGTTCACTATGCAATTTAAACACATGCAGAGATAAAGAAAAAAATCTTGTTGCATGGGTATTATTTAGACCCCAAATCCTACATTTTATTTTTAATTGTCAAAATGAAAAAATTCACAGTATAATCTCCACAACAGAGTTACCTGCATGATGCAGATGAATTTTAAGAAAGCACCCAACATTTCTGCCATAGAAATAAAACACTTGATTTCAAATGATTCCTGTACAACTGAGTATTTGAACTCAGACACACACAAAAAAGAAACATTTGAGTCACACCAAACAGATCATAATATTATATCCAAACTTTAAATACATTAAGAATACCAGAGATCATTGCTTAAATAAATTCTACAAAAATATCTGTTGCACATGTAACATATTTACATTGACTGCAGCTTCTAGCGATTGTGTGTCAGTGTTATCCAAAACAAACTATGTTATATGTATTTAAACCACATCTTTAGTGATAAATGCGGTGTTTTCAGAACAGACTTCTATCACAGTGCACTCACCTTAAATGTACTACATATTGAGCTGACATGAATAAAGCAACTTGGTATATGGTCGATCACTGCAGAACGTTTTTGCTGTACAACTGGTTGTATCAAATTATTTCCAAGCATTAACTTCAAAAGTCATTTCAACTGCGTTATATATACTCTTCCTTGAGTCTGTGTAAGTCATTCTTGCTTGTCAGAAAAAAGCAATGTGAAGCAATGTTAGAGTAGATCTAATCCTGTGTATTATTTTTGAAAAGATACACTGCCCAATTACTATACTAATTACTTATTACAGCACCCAGTCGACTCACAACCTCAAAATTTTGTAGACTAATAATCAGACTCAATAGTTTTTCTGTTTCGGTCTGACAAGGTATTTTGATGTTATAATGGGCAGACACTATAAAGCTTAAGCCCAATTTTAAGTCCTACTTAGCAACATAGCTACCTAGCTAAGTGGGAAAAAAATGTCCACATTGCTTATCTCATATACAAAGCTCTGACTGTTTCTCTAGCTGTAGGAAAGAGCGGTCGATGGGCTTAGTATGAGGGTATTTGTTTAATCAGTCACTGAACAAATTGAAGATGTGGGCAGTGATTTCAGAGGTTTGGAACCAGATTTTTAGAGGGTAGAGGGTATTTAACCAGTATTTAAGTAGCTCACACTGTCATTTTGAGCCAGAAATAAAATCATCACTGCAGCACATCAGGTTTAACTTCCTGTAGCTCAGTGAAAACAGACGAGAGGAAATAAATTAAACTCATTGGCAAGTGATGACAATCTGTGCCAGTAAGGATAACATCATGCACAATAACAATATAAACAGAATGCCGTCTGCAGTCAAATAAGGTTTCTTTATCTCCCCCAAAAAAAGGCTGAAATGGCAAACTGAATCAGAGAACTATGTGTTAAACTGGACAAACAAACTGGGCGAACTATCCCTCATCACGTATGGAACAGACCTTAGTGATTGCATAGTCTTCATAAATGGTAGCAGAGAGTTTTGAGTCACCCTCTCCTCTTCTATCGTCGTCGTCTTCACACACTGTCAAACTTATGTTTTAAATAGTCTTTCATAACCTTTGCAATTGGCAGATCCTCCAAGAATTTCAAGCTTTGAAGGCCAATGCAGTGACGGATTTTTATTCGACACATGTCTTGTAGAGTCCGAGGTTGTCCTGAAAGAGGAACAGAAACTGTTATTACCCAGTGGAATTACGTCTGAGGGGGGGAGTTCAGTACAGCCTGGCTGCAAAAATCTCTGTTAAGGTGGGTGAAAAACAATGTGGACCTGATGTCGGATGTCCAACAGTTAGTCTAGTGAATGTTGGACTGGCAAGAGTGCTAAGAACTAGAGATATAACAGTATCGTCAATTTCACGATATCTCAAGAACAAAAGTGTCTCAATCCTGCTGTGGACCCGGATGGTAACAAACGATAGGTCTTCTGGACAAAACTGTAGCCGTGGTGGAGTAGAGCAAAGCAAAATGAGAATTGCAGAGGCCATTGTCCTATGCGTGCCCATCATCCTTGGTGCTCCGCTAACTCCCTCTTCAAATCTATGGATCTAGTACAGGGAAGATGGCGGACGTCAGTGTTGGAGGCGAGCCTTTGAAACTGTGGATGCTTCAGTGTTTTTTAGATCTGATGTGTGGAAGCATTTCAGTTTCTCCATGTCATGAAATGAGAGAGGGGAAAAGATGGCAGATAAACAAAAAACAATATGCAGGCTCTGCCAGACTGTGGTTACCTGCACATCTGGGAAGACGAAGTTTATTTTTTTTTTATTTAAAAAATGTATTATTATTTATTTGTTTATTATTCAACTGACTGTTTTTTGCACAGTGCAGGTAAGCCCGAAAATCAGAAACACCTCCATAATGTAAAGCAATAAAAAAGTCCCATGTGTTGAATTTAAAACATTTTGACTTGTTTTTTTTAATGCCACAGTCACTGACCCCTATTACTGTACATCCATTATGAAGCTTAAAACTTCCTTGTTCATCTGTATACTTTTACAGTGACGTGCCAGAGGCTTCAATCAGTTCTCTAAATCACTCTGTGTCCTGTTATCAGCTGTATGCAAACACTTGGGAAGAATCCCCTTCATTCCAGGAAGTGATGTGTGTGTAGGTGTTATCAGCACGATGTGGGTAAAATGACTCTGCCACAGACACTCCCTCTACCACAGGGATCACACATAATCTCAGGCAGGTGAATAAATCACAACAAAATTCCCATTTTACCCTTTTACATGGACTCTAACGCTTAAACTAAACTTCAATCCAAATCCAAGTGGGTAGATATCGCAAAGCCTCCACCTACTACCTGCAGGCAATTAATGGTGGTACAGCTAAGTGGGAAAATATGCATTCCTATGATCTGGTTGAACTGACCCATTGAGATTAACAACAAATTTGTTTTGTATTTATTTTTTTGTGACCAAATAAAACCGAACTTCAAGCACCTAGTTAGCCACAAAATCCAAATACCAAAACAGCTACAATTATCTCTTCCTCACTGCAGGATTCTGCTTTGGTTTCCATAAATTTGGGCATGTTCAGAGGGTGATACTGATTATGCGTTCCATTTATATCGGAAGTCGGAACTGGGAGTGACGTCACCTCTGAGTTGACGCCGTCCCAGCTGAGAGGTCAGAAAAAAATGGACACTCAGAGGAAAGCCTTTGCTTCGCCTGTTGCTCTTTCAGAGTATCAAAACAAATCTGCACTCCACCTGAAGAACACCTCGGTTGTTAACAATAGATTTTGATATAAAGACTTTAGAATGTTCTTAAAATGCTGCTCAAATTTAACTGTTCGAAAAAAACATGTAAAAATTGAGCCATGAACGTGAACCGATTCAAACGTATCCTGGACTAGCCATTGTCAGTGTTAATCATTGGTAGCAATACATCATAAGTTCATGTAAACATGAAGGAAAATCAATACCAACATTACTTCTACTAACTTTCCTCACATACCAAAACTGGTATGTGGTTTTTCACATCTTAAATGAAGTACATACAAAACATTACCTCACAAGGCTCTTACAAATTCAGGTTATGAAAAGCCCCAGGTTATGGGTTGTACATATCAAATAGACTTAACTCCATGCAGTGGAAAAGGACTATGAGTTATCATACATATACATTAAAAAAATAAAGTGCCTGTTTGGTATTGAAAGCCAGAGAACATGAATTATCCAGGCTTGTGTACTTCAGCACATTCACTTTGAAATAGGGGATACTACATTAAAGTCTCTGCTTTAAGTGCTGAGCCGCAGAGTTCATAGAACAAAAAAAAAATTGACTGTCCAAATACAAGTCGGGACCCTTGTATGAGTATAGTTGTACATGTTGAAGTATCTGACAGGAGAAAAAGCTAAGAGGAGCGGCAGCAGAGATGTGTGCAGCAGTTGAAAAGAGGTGAGGGTGCCTGTCATTCTGTGTGGGATGAGCCTTTCATGGCATATGAGTTAATCCAGGAGGTAGAGGTGTAATCAATAACCCAGCAGATATATGATCTGGCTGATGGTTTCAAGTCTCTGAAAGGGCTTGTCTGAATCAGTGCACAGCTCTTTGATATCAAAGTTCAGGGGGCAGTGGAGGAATGCAGCCATTGTTCCTTCTAAATCATAATGCTTCAGGTAATGTGCTCTCCTGTTCCTCTGACCTGGGATTGTTCTGAGACTGAACACTGGTCATTATAACCTTGTGTTGGCAAGCAGCCCTCTTTCACTCTATACATTTCTCAACTTTTGCCTCTTCTCAACTTACAATAAAAAGGTCTATCACTTTCTGTACAAAACTTGGACTTTTTTCCTACACCCCACCCACTTGTACAGATAAACACATTAACTTTTCACTGTACTGCGCAGCATTTGGAAACAGGCATGAAACACTGGCTAGTATCCATGCTTAAAGTATGATATTAACGTCAAAACTAAATATCACACTTGATTTGCAACATGCAAATTTTTATGGAGGCAAATAAGGCTGTGCAATTTGATGATATATATCAGATGACAAAATAAAAACGTTAATCAGTCAAAATGTCTAGTGGAAAATATGCCAAATAAATAGTCTGTTGTGTGATGTATAAAATATGTCGACAACTGAAAGGATAACTCAATCACTACCAGACTCCATTGACAAAAACAGTAATTTTACCAAGCAGAACACGGGAGCTCCTGGAATATCACAACCTCAACCAGTTAGTTGGCTTGAGTTATTGTTTAACTTTCTGTTTTGGAAAAAGTCATGTTAATGTTAATAAACAGGTCTATCTCCTGTATGAATCCTATTCCTAATGTTGTCAGATAATTCTAATAACAATCTGAGCTTGTCAGAGACAAAAAAACACTTTAGCGGACCGTAAGTTTACATTGCAGCAGCTGTTCATGGTGTCTTTGAAGGCAAGACAGAACCGGGGATCTGTAAATTCTAATCCAGCACTAAAAACTATTATCTGTAATTGAAAACATGTTGATAAAAAATACCTCAAACAGTGCAGCTTTCTTTGCTGGAATGAAACGGATATATATGTATAAAATATGAACAATGAAAACAATGATGATATTAAACTGTTGATTGAAAATGTGTTGGTGTGACTTACTGGTGACCTCCTGCAAGAAATCCAGACAGGGCCGGCTGATTGCAGACATGCTAACTGACACAGCTACCGGTGTCTGGCCCTCGTAGTTCCTGGTGTTGGTGTTAGCTCCGTAGGTGTAGAGCATCTGGGCACACAACACATCATCCCTGAGGGCTGACAGGTGCAGTGGGGTTTGGCCGTCCTCGAGACGTCCGAGATTAGTGTCTGCTCCCCTCTGCAGGAACATGCGGCAGTACGAGTGATTGCCTTTGATGACGGCATACCGCAGCAGGAAGCCATTCTGAATGTCAATGTTGGCACTGTGGTCCAGGAGGATCCGTACGCAGCTGGAGCGCTCGCGGATGATGGCCAACTGTAGCGGCGTGGTACCTTTGTCGCTCAGTGGGTCCACCTCGGCCCTGAACTCGAGGAGGAGGCGTACGAACGAGTCTCGACCATAGTGGGCGGCCACGTGCAGCGGTGTCCAGCCATCATTGCTTTTTGCGTTTATAATGTCACTGCGAAACTCGGATTCCAGCATCAGTCGGGCGATGCGTGCTCTGCCATGCATAGCAGCATAGTGAAGTGCTGTGAAGCCGCCAATAAAGTCCTTCACTGTGGGGTCAGCTGTACAGAGGAGAGTGGAAAGAGTGGAAGTGAGAGGGAAGTCACTTACATTACCAGGGTAATGTTTTGAAGTTGTGCTTTAAGACTGTGGTCAGCAGGAAGCTACAAATCTACAGGCCTGTCTTCAGTCATTGTAGCTCTGTGAAAACAACCTAAACCACTGACTCTTGCTAGTTTTTACTCCCTCATGTTGTGGATACTGTGTTTGTGTGCAAGTAATTTCTTTGACATTTTATATTACTTTTGTTTCGCTTCAGCTGTGAAAAAGTGGATGCACTCCATTCCACCATTTTCCTCCTCATCCAGTTGTTAATGTCCATGAGTTTTGGGGGTGGGGTGTGTTTCTCCAGGATGCATTACTCTGCCTTTAATGGCCATATAACACTACACAGCAAAATTTCTGTCTCTGTCTGTCCAATGATTTTCTTGACAACTGCTCATCCAATCAACTTCAAACATCACAGGTGTATTGCTGAAGACCTAAGTGCTGTGCTGACTGTTTTTTGGAGTAGCTGTTTTAGAGAAAGCCTCAAACAGGGATGGGCAGAACTAATTGATGATGATGATCTTTTGGACCTTTTGAATTTGTACAAGTTACACTTTGGGAAAACTGGTGGCACTAAATAGCCCAACATTATATATTTTTCATCAAAAAACACTTTCTTTAGTAACCCATTTCCTTCCATAGGCTTTTTCAGTATAAAAAATAATGATTAATTGATAATTGATCTTCAAACATCACTTCTCAAAATGTTACCTGACATGAAGAAAATGGCGGAACTACACATCGAGGGCTACACCCAGACAATTCACAACGTGTGTACATGCCAGGGTTTTATGAAAGGTGCAGCTCAACAGCGACGACACACTCACACTGCCACCACAGACATGCTAGAGTGGAGTGAAGCGGGCAACTCCAGCAGTAACATATGAGACCAACTGACCACACACACAGTGCAGCTCGGAAAGGATTTCTTAGTATTTTAAGTTGCTTGCAATGAATGCCGAGCAAGCTGCTCCTACTGACAGACATACCTTTGAACGGGCACTACACCAGTGGTGTTATATTTTCAATGAACAGTGTTGTTAACCCTCACATGACCAACACTGCAAACATGTGCAAACTGTTGATGACATGAATGCTTACAGGTATTAAACAAGATAAGGATTCCTCCAAATATTTAATGCATCAGTGAGAGGTTATTTAGAAAGAAGATAATTCTAGGTTACATTTTTAAGGGATTGACTGTAAATATAATTGGCCTTTTCCTTTAGATAAAGACCCTGTGTGTGTCATGTTGCATACTTTTTAAAAACTTGAATGGCTTTCAACTAATGTCAAAGTGAATGAAAGGCTGTCTTTATCTAGTAAAATAATGCCCTCTAGTGTTTAGTGAGAAGAATATCTCAAGGCATAATGCTTACCACCAAATGAGCTCAACAACAGTAAGACAAAAAAAAAAGACAAAGCCTGACCTCCATGCTCCAGAAAGACTCGAACACATCTCTCTTTTCCTTTGGCAGCAGAGAAGTGGAGCAGCGTCCAGCCATTGGCATCACGGATCTTGGGCGAGTATCCTTGTTCCAGCATTCTCCTGACAGTGCAGACATCCCCAGCTGCCACTGCAGCCTGGATCTGGAGCTCCTCATGAAGCTCAGGGTTCCTTCTGCAGTGATGGTTCAGCATCCTGTCACATTTCGGAATGGGAATGTTCATCTGTACCTAACCGCTGTTAGGAAAAATCAGTGAATACATTCTGTATGTCTTGGAGAACTGGTTGGGTGTGTACAGCGTGTCTGAAGTTTCTGATTCACCTGCCAGAGCACTTAACATTGTCTAACGCACACCTGCTGGGCAGGTGTTTAGAGGAATGAAGCCCTGTAAGTATGTAGTGAACTCCTGCACAATTAGTAATAACCTTTGCCGGGCATTAAGCTCACAATATGAGAAAATATTGTTAGGCATGAGCCAATTAAAAAAGGAGTCAGATCCCAATTCTTATCTGATCAATACTAGACTACTGGCACCTATGTTGACCTTTTAGAGTTGAAAAAAAAATCTGATTATGATTTATTTAAACACACAATACAACAAGCAGGTTTAATACATATCACTTAAATTGGTTTCTTAAAAAATTGTGACAAGAGATGGCTGAGCTGATCCTAAAGATTGGTATCCAGGCTGATCGATATTGGTTAGGATAAACCTGATCTAAATATGGTCCTTTCTATCCTATACCCCGCTGTGTTTTGTCCACCTCAGCCTGCTAGTGTTGCAGTGCTCTTCTCTACCCAAGCTGGGCTCTAAAGTGCAAGCAGTTCACTGCATTTAGTGTGTGAAAAATGATTTCAGTACACCACACGAGTGACTCTGACAGTGTTAAGACAATGTGGTTGGCAAAACAAATGGATTCACTAAGCTTATTATCATTTGTAAGGAGCAGTGTATAAAGCATTCAGGTGACAGCTGCTCAGTTTTTGCCCGTGCTGTCATTTTCACCATTTAAAATGTCAGCTGTCACTAATGAATGTTAATTTTGTGAGTAACTTGATAACAGCCTAAAATTAAACCGCACTGTTGTTTGGTTAAAGTGCTTGGCCAAGGATAATTTGTGAGGGAGGAATTCCAACTCTGTACTGATGTGTCTGTGGTGAGCTAATAATGACCAATACATGAGTGCTGTTGATTTAAAATGTGAATAACTGGTAAAACATGAGGACAAAGCCTTGGAGTTTCAGAGACCATATGATTTTGCTCATCACACCACAGGTTTAATCCTGAATTTAACCACAACTAGGCTGAGGACAGCCCAGAGAAATTCAAATAATTTCCCATAATTTTGTACAAATATTGTATTGGTATGATATGATTTGATGATATGATAAGAACCAAAATTTACCTCTTGACCAGCTGAAAAGATGGGCTTCTCTTAGTCATATCGGAGCTGCACCTGCAATCATACAGCTGCGTCGTCAGGGAAGCTGAGAGGGAAATAAAAAGGCGCTCTGTCTTCAATAGTTATCCCTGCAACACACAAAACACTGCCATTGTTAGCAAATCAGCAAAAAAGGTTTGAGGCTGTACTCACCAAATCATAGACTCAATTGACATCAGAAAATATAATGGACTTGATTGCTATGGATAAACTACTGTTATTTCTACTACTGTTATTATTAGCAATAACAATGCTGATAATAATAACAATGAGAAATGACAGGAATGTTAAATTAAAGGTATGTTGCAAATACACAACTTGGTAACTAAAATACCACTGGTTTATGACTAAAACAGTTAAACAAGGCAGAAAACTCAACAGCATTTCCGCTCATCACAGTCAACAGTAAAGTTTTAGTTGCTTAGCTGTGGACTGGTTGGTGAAAACAGTGGACAATGGAGTGGCTTTATTTGCTAACATAACCAACAATACACAAAACACGCACACGTAAACAATATCCTAACTAACCTAAGCCGAGGGAGCCACTTGGGCAGATGAAGAAAACTCGTTTCACACATTGAAATAAATGTAATAAATGCGAGATTCTTGATTTAAGTCTATATTTATCCCAGACTGTTAGCTAACGCCAGCAAGCTAACAAACTCACTAGCGCTAGCTCGCTAGCTTGTGTTTACTTTTTGCACTAGCACATTGGGCACACACAAACCCCAACACACTGCATGCAAGGATGTTAGAGTTCATTCTACATATTCACTAACAAACACAACAACTTTAAACAACCGTAAAACAAAGATTTACTTGACAGACGCTGAGCCGACGTTTAACTTAGCCAATCAGCTTCCAGACGGGAGGAATTGTCAAAGCTGCATTTTTCTGTCCCTTTCAACTCTAATCCGAAACTGAGCAGAAATATTGTCTATTGAACCTTCCCTATATGTCCGTTTCAGCAGTGTTGAGCATCATTTCGCTGTTGAACAATCAGCTTTAACAACAAAGTCTCTCTGTGGGCACATCAGTGTGACCCTAGCAGCAAAAACAATAAGACTTCCGACTACAATCTTTCAGAATAAAAGCAAACGATGTAAAGCCATACTTGCAAAAGATAAGAGGGTGGTCAGAGAGGAAAACAGATGATATTGGTTATTTAGGGCCACTGTGATTATAACTGCCTGAATCCAGATGTCAAATTAACACAAACTAACAATCTCTGATATTTATATAACCCTATTAAACCTGCCGCAACTGGAATTAGACTTTTACACTTTTCTGATTGATACCAGCACATGTGGGAACAGAAGTAAATTGAGTGGATATTAAATAGAGAAAAAGAGCATCAAAGAAAAGTGACAGTGATACTTCTGGTAAATGTAAAGCCCAGTTAGTTTCAATTACAATACATGATATGCTGAATGAAAAAAAGATAACTGATTACTCATCTTTAAAACACTATTTACGATTCGTGACCCATTTAAAAATTAATGCCAATATGAGGTTTAAAGAATGTACTCGCTTTACCTAGTAGCTTTGAAAGTGAAGGAAAAACACCATAAAATCACAAAAACAAAAATCATATCTCATGCCTCCATACCAAAAGACTGTGGTTTGAAAACTCAAAATGTCCCCCAGAAACGGAAAAGTGAAAGAAAATAGCTCTATCAAATAAGATGTTTTAATACTGGGGCGTGCTTTTTAATTAAAAAAAAAAAAATATGACGTAAATTCAGTGGGTATTTTATTTTATTTTATGAGTACATGGTTAACAATCATGCGAAGCCCCGCGGTAATTGTACCGTTTGAAAATTGCAAAATAGTTACGACTTCCGGTTGTGAGTAATGTTTATTTCAAAATAAATACACATTTGTAAAAGTCATACTGATAAAGTTTTCACGTGTTTTTATTTTTAAGGCTTTATGAATATTATAATATAAAGTATAAAAGTGAAAATAAATCTGTTCGTTTTGGTGTTATGTAAGATGCCGTCAGACTCCACCAAGAATATATGCCATACAAACTTAGCTGTTATAGATAACAGAGACGTCAAAGCCGTCAAAACATCCACCGGATAACTTTAGCGTCAGTCCATGTTTTTTAACGACTCGAATGATTATTGAGCAGTCGTTAATATCTTGTCCAACGGAATGGAACGAGCTAAAACGTGTTTTATTTTGAAGGCTCAGGTGGCACACATCCGGTTTTAACTTGTTACATGTTGGTGACCTGACTCAGCTCGTGAACCCATTTGTTGTAGCGCTTCCTCGTGTTTCCTACGGCAGGTCTACACCGGAAGTAGCGGCGACATGGAGAGCGCGGTGAGCTGCAGGGAACCGTTCACCAGGACCGAGCTCTTTGACTGTTTAACAGATACGTACCGATGTTTTCTGACGGGCTCATGTCCCACCCGAAGTCCTGCTGATATGGCGGGTATGATATTTACCGGGGTGTGTGAACTGGTGCCCATGGAGCTGACCTGCATCAGTCTGACCCTGGTGGATAAGATGATCCACCTGAGGTCTCAGAGCCAACCTCCAGAAGTCTCAGTATTCTGTGCTGAGCTTCTGAGGGTGTTGTTTCAAGACATGGATCTTATGTCTCAACTTGTGAGTCCCACACTCTTCTCATGCAGAGTAAAAAACAACACATTAATTTATTGTATTGATGTTACAGTGGTATCTAAAGGGCCCACTATTCCCCAGGTCCATCAGTTCCAGAATGAGGACCAGATTATCTCTCATCTGGCTGCAAAGAGTGTATCAACGTGTGCAGTCTATCATCTCCACAAATCTGTGAGTAGCCTACTCCAGAACAGACTCAGTTAATCTATGTCTGTGTTGTACTTTACTGCAAAACTTTCTGTAATCACACCAACTTAGCAACTGGTTCATTCAGATAAGTTATATTGTTATATTCAAGCTTTGTTGAAATTAATTCTAGATTCTGAAAGTTTCCAAAGCTACTAAATTCTTCAGAGTGACTTTGAGGACCTACACCAATCAGCCACAACATTAAACCACTGACAGGTGAATTGAATAACATTGACCATCTCATTACAGTTCAATGTTCTGATGGGAAACCTCGGGTCCTTCATTTATCTGGATGTTACTTTGACATGTACCACCCAACTAAATATTGCTGTAGACCAAGCACATCCCCACGGCAACAGCAGCCTCCCCCAGCAGGACAATGCTCCCACCACACCACAAAAACTGCTCAGAAATGTCTTGAGGAACACGACAAAGAGCCCAAGGTGTTGACCTGGCCTCCAAACTCCCCATATCCCAATCTGATCCAGCATCTGACCTGCCTAATATTTTGCCAAACAGCTTTCACCCGGGATCAGGACCTCTGAGGGTGTCCTGTGGTGTGTGGTAGTGGGACATTAGTAGCAGATCCTTTGGGTGCTGTGGGTTGCACGGTGAGGCCTCTATGGATCTGGCTTGTTCTGGATCATCCCACAGATGCTGGATCAGATTGGGATCTGGGGAGTCTGGAGGCCTGTCAGTGGTTTTAATGTTGTGGCTGATCAGTGTTCATCTAAAATGATTGGTGCAGCCATGGGTCAATACTTCACTCTGTGTATACACAGTTTTAGTTTATTATCCCTGTGGCAAATGTTGACATGTGACACAAAGGTGACATTTATGTTTTGTAACAAGTGTTTTCAAACAGAACTGTTTGGTTCAGCAGTAGAAAAGACTTTAAGGATGAGAACTACTGGTTGGCCATATTCTGGCAGTTCCTCTGGGATCTTCCAGGACCATCTCACAAATAGTGGATGAGGTAGTCCTGGAGAAGGCTGACATGGTGTACTAACTGTCTGTTATGTGTATTAAACTTTCATTTCTCAGGGTACAATCAGTCCTGTCTGGCACCAGAAGTGTGTGCAAGCATTTCACAGCTCTCCCCCAGGTGCTGAACTGGATGCCTGTCTGTGGTCACTGACTGAAGTCCTAAAAAGACTTCTTAAAGCAGCTGATCCAGGTAAAACCAGATAATGTTGTTGTAGCACCATCTCAGATTTTGTTCAAAACATGCCTATATCATGAATTGGTCCCAAAACCAAGGTCTGTAAAATATTTCTGCTCAAATCCCATGTTTTTGTATTTTTTCAGCCTTTGACATTATTTTACTTTATAGTTTCAAAAATGCCTTATCTGAGAAGTGATATTGAGGGTACTACAAACCTGGCAGCAACAGTGACCTTAGCAGCCACAATTGGTAATTACAGGAAGTTGGTGTATTAAATCGCATCCACTCAACTAAAATTATATGCACATACATGCGATCAGGGCACGTAGGGTGTTAAAAGAGGCACCATTCTTCCTTTTACATGTCAGGTTTAAGGTAATAAAATGTTGCTTCAAGGCAGTAATCATTCTCAAAACAATCCTATGTGGTAAATCATGTATACACAAAGTCAGTAGGACACTGAAAATATCTATATCAGAACATCACAGAAATACTAATATACAGTGCATTCAGAAAGTATTCAGACCTCTTCACTTTTTCACATTTTGTTAGGTTGCAGCCTTCTGCTAAATTAAAACAAATGTTGTTTTTCAGTCTAATGATAAAGCAAAACAGAACTGAAGACATTTTTATGAATTAATTAAAAAGGAGAAAAGTGGAAGTTTCTCCATCTCCACACAGCTCAGTCAGAGTGGTCACCTCTGACCTCTGTCCAGTTTACAATGTTAAAAAATAGAGAAGAGCAGAATGGATTGTTAGCTACTAGCTAGGGTACCTTACTAAAAGGACCAACATGAAGGCCAGAAAAGAGCAACCCAGGTTTCCTGCAGTGTGATCCTTTATTGTTGTGACTAATGTCTCATTTTGAATATATGTGTTTATTCCATCAGAGATCCTTGAGAGACTTCTGGCAGCTTTTGACTCAAGTCTAAGTGCTTTATGTTCAAAGTTTCTCCCTGAAGAGAGAAAAGAAGAAACACAGTGTCTGGTGGATTTTACCAGCAGCAGCAGATCTTGGGGAACAACGTTCTGTCTCCTGCTGGACCTGCTGGAGGCGCTGACGGCGTCCACTTCAATATGTGGAGCTGGTCTGAGGAGCCAGAGATTAACCCACATTCACTCCTCAGCACTCCTGACCACAATCAGCTCCACCTCAGAGTACTTTGTCAAAAAGCGAGCGCTGCTGCTTCTGAAGAGAGCTGTGCTCCAGAAAGCTGGAGAGGACTGGGCTTTAGGAGAAGTGCCGTCCACTGTGATGAAACATGAGGACTTTAGCTCTGATATGAACATGCTAGCTCAGACTGTGTTAACAGCAGTGGATGCTAACTGGCTGCAGAGTGTTCAGGTGGAGTCTGCCTCTTTCTTTGGGGGAACCAGACACATCCGAGGTGATGAAGGTCAGAAACCAGACTGTGTGATGCTGAGAGCTGTCAGCCTGCTGCTTCTCAAGTCCATGGAGCTTCACATACAAACAGCAGGTAGAACAGGTGAGAGTTTATAATGAAACACAACAGTACACTGTGGTTTTGTTGCTTGGTCAGTATCCTAACAGATTAAGGGTTTGAAGCTAACATTAAACTAATGTTAAGTGTCAAGACGTTTTGATTATATCAACATTACTTAATATTTTTGGCTTCCTGGGGGCACTGCAACTGCACACTGTAACATCAACACATGACAGCACCAGTGCCCTTATGACTCTGTAATGTAGCAGGAGACACCCTGTATTACAGTATTTCCACAGCAGGGGGCAGTCCTCTCACATGTGAATTGAGTAGTCTGTGCTGTTCCCCTCCCTGTGTCACAGCAGGGGTGGACAGCTCCATAGAAGTTCATGGATATCTGCAGAGTCTGTGGAGCTTCCTGGGGCGGTGCAGTCTCCACCTGATGGAGGTTACTCACTCCTGCTCCTGGGTCAGTCTGCTGTTTGGAGAACAGGATGATGACATGACGGAGGCAGCTAAAGCCTTGCTCTCCATATTCCTCCATCACAGGTAATTTATTTTTATTAACATGACATGCAAACAAAGTTAATCAGAGAAAGTGTTTGATAAGACTCTCTGAAGGTTCAGTTACCTCATTAAAATTCTTCTTGTTTTATATATATTCATTCATTAAAAGGTGGTGCCCTAATTTTCATGGAATTCAAATGTAGAGGAAAGTTGTCATTTATAATACAATGTCAATGCAGAACATGATCAGACTCTGTCAGCCAACAATTACATAGAGGGGAATATTATAGGTGGGTTGCAGTGCATAAACCCCTCACTTGTCCCCTTAGAGAAAAGGTTCACTGCAAACCAACACAAAGTTGTTCTGAGTGATCACCTTTATCCTATAAAGAAACAGAGTTAATGCTTTCAGAATAAGCTAACTGAAGTGCCTGTCTCTTCCAACAGACTCTGTTCTGGGTTGGATGAGTTTGCTGTGTTGGAGGCTGCCTGTAGCTCTGGCTGCAACCCTCACTGCCACTTCCTGCTCCTGCTCCAGAGTATCTCTTTCGACCACAGCATCCTCCTTGACTTTCTCATCTCTGCTGAAACCTGCTTTCTGGAGTACTTTGTGCGGTACCTCAAGTACCTCAGATCTGACTGGCAGGGATTCACTGCAGCATGTGAACGAGTTTGCATGTCAGGCTGTCATTTTTCACCCCAGGAGTCAATTACACCAGGTGATATGTCTGCGCTGAAATATAAAGGTGCGTCAGATCACAATGAATTTAGCTCCTGTGTCCAGCCCACAGGTGTCCTGCCAGTGGAAAGGATCGGTGCAATAGCTGGGCTTTGCCTTGTAGAGTATGACAGCTCTGATGAGTCTGATCCAGGGAGTATGGAGACTTCTGAGGTTGAACCAGGGGTGTGTGTATGTCAGAAAAGTCAATGTACAGACTTGGATGTGAAACAAGGGAATAGTGGACCACCAGTATTTACTGGACAGAAGCAGTATGAGTCATCTGAGTCCACAGGATTACTTCGTGAAACTAACTCCACATTGGAGGGAGGACCAGGAGGACTTTCACTGCCATTATTACAGAGTAAGAAAACATTATCCACTAACATGGCACCTCTGTCAGGACACGTGACAGGTGAAACATCAGCCAGAGCAGTCCTCTGTCTGTCAGAGCTCAGAGAGGTGGTGACAAGGCTGCAGACAAAGAAACTCTTCCCATACAACCCTTCTTCACTCTTAAAGCTCTTGGTACAAGTGGAGAACTGTTCCCATCAATCACATCTGTTACAGTTCAGTAAATGAGAAAGATATATAACATGTTTTGTTCTGTTTTGTAATGATGACATGGAAGCTAAATATAATATATATTCAGAGATTTATGTCTTAGTCTTAAGTGTATCTGTTAGATTTTATGCATGTCCAGCAAGTCGGTAAAGAAAAGAAATAAGAGATGATAAGAATCAAAACCAGGGTTGAAGTGGATAACAGAAGCAGAAACTAAATGAAGAAGTCATCATACTGTGTATAGGAACTGACAGCTAAAATGGGGAGAAAATAAGTGCTACAACTAAAAATTGCTTGTTCTTTTATTGACAAATTGTCAGAAGAAATTTAAATTTGGTACAGTGACTCATAAACACATTTTCTAACCAACTTAAATTCAGCAGCTTTCAAGAGCACAACCTTTGTGTTTGAACATTTTTTGAAGCGTTTCTTTGGCTCTATTTAATTCTAATAGGAAATCTCCAGGTACCTTTCCATGCCGCATCATGTTAATCATTACTTAGGAGTGTCATCAAAGGGCTCTGTTGATTTAGCCTGACATTAAGTACCAGTACATTGTTTGTCCTGTCAGTGCACACACCCTCCCTAAATCACACAGGGATGGAACTGACTGTAAACCCATTTGAAGCCAGCATACCTATTTGTTTACAGTGGCTTTTGTCTGTCAATCTACACTCAATAACCCATAATGAAAACATTTTAAGGATTAAGGATCATTTACAAAATTATTCAGATGCTTAGTTTACTTGAGCAGCAATTACAGCTTCTCTTCTTCTCTCTTCTTGGAGAAGTCTCTGCAAGCTGCTCGTTTGGATCTGGGCAGTTTATCCTATTCTTTTGGGCAGATCCTCTCAAGCTCTGTCAGACTAGATGGAACATGTCTCTGCAGATGTTCAGTGGGGTTTAAAATCTGGGCTTTGTCTGGGCCACTCAAGGACAGTCAGAGACTTGTCCCGAAGCCACTCCAATCTTGTTTTGGTTGTTTGCTTCGTGTCATAGGCAAACTGAAAGTTGAACCATTGCCCATATCTCAGGTGTGCACTCTGGAAGAGGTTTTCTTCAATACCTCTCTGGGTTTGGCAGCGTTCACCTGTCCCTCAATTCTGGACAGTCTTGCTGTCTTTGCCGCTTAGAAGCACCCCCATAGCATGATGCTGCCACTACCAACCTTCACTGTAAGCATGGTAGTGCTTACAGTAGACCCGAGGAACCTCTCAGCACAATTTAAATGTGGAGGTTTATAGAGTTCCTTGGATTTCCTGGCTTGGTTTTTGTCTGACATGCAGTATGAATTGTGGAGCCTTTTACACATACGTGTTTGCCTTTTCAAATTGTATCCAATTAATTCAGTTTTACTAAAGGTGGACTCCAGTTTAATTCTAGACACATCTCAAGGAGATGTCAAGCAAACAGGATGCATCCGACTACAATGTCAGGTGTTTTAAGATAATGTCAGTTTATAAGAGATTATAGTTAATATCAAGGTAAGTGGTATCAGCCTGGTAGAAATCTACAATTTTGTTATGAAAATCTTTGCATGTTTGCAGCCTGTGCATGAAGTATAATTTAGGTAGGGACAAATAAGGTATTTGGTTGTTTAGGTGGAGGGACTTTAGTAGATATAAATCTGATAGAAATTAAATATAATTTATTGTAATGGGGGTATACAAGCAGCACTTTCACCAGTGCTGATATCTGGTACATACTGTATGCCAGTATATTTATTTTCTGTAAAGACCAATCAGTTGACAATTTTTCAAAGTCAGCATAATTTTCCAGTTACCTCCTCTGATCCTGTATGGTTTGTTTTGTCGAAGAGCTTGCTTTTGTACTTTATCACAAGAACACAGTACAAACAAGGTTATTTGATACCCTGAGGGCAAGGAGAAAAAAAAGTGTTGTGTGTTGTGACAATCCGCTAGCCTATCTCTACTTCCTGGAGGGGAGAAAAAAAAACCCTTCCCAGGTAATTGTGGCTGGACTGGGTGTGACCCTAAAGAATGTCAAACAAAGAAAGAGTGACTGGCTCACTTGTCGTAGTGAGGGAATAGAGGATTTTACCATCCGTGTTCACGTCCCAGCACAGCAGTCAGCTGGAGTGGAAACAACAGCCCGTACCTGCTCTATCTGGAAACACTGACAGTGGAAAGGTAAGCCTGTGTTTTCCTTTGACCTTGGGCTGTGATTGGTGAGCCCTGTGCTTGTTTTGTTCTTGAATGTGAGTGACATTATCAAAGCTTTTTATTCTGGATGTAAAATTATCTGCTGTGCTGAGGTTAGAGGTACAAGACTGTTTTGAGAAGTTGGTCAGAGGAGATCCTACAGTTAGTGAAGTTTTCTCTCAGGCTGTATGAGCTTTCTCATGGCTGAATAATGAAGTCTCTGTTCTCAAAAAGATCAAAATAAGGACCCTGTGAGATCCAAGCTGTGTGGTCTGCCCACTGATGATGATGATGATGATGATGATTATTGTTATTATTAGTATAGTAGTAGTAATAATATTAGTATTATTATTATCATTATTATCATCATCATCATCTCAGTTCATCATGACAGTTGAAAGGACCTGCATTGCTGGGTAACCTTTGCAGAGCCAGCAGCTATGAAAAGGTGGAATGACAAGTACTTTGTCTGGAGGAAAATTCATGTCACTCGAAGCACTAAACAAATAACGGCTAGTGGAGAAGTCGAAAATGGTATTTTAACTGTGTCATGAAAGCCTGATATGAAAAACAGGTCTTTGAGGTGATTTGAAGTGAGATTTCATCTTTTTTTTCCTTCATTTCACTGGGAAATGTGCTTTTATTTTTTTTTATTTTTACATTTTATCTGTGTCTGACAGAGAGATGCCTGTACAACATGTAGACTAAACATGTTTTGTCAGGTTCGTCAGTGGGCTTCAGTGGAAATGCTTATACAGTACTGTGGTAACAAAACAACCTCTATCAGGAAGAGAACTGTCCTCTCAGTCTCTTGACTGGACTGATTGGACATTATTATGTAGTTATGATTTGTAGGTCACTGGTGAAATTGTGAGGAAAGCCTGTGCCTGAAGTGAAAAAGCCAGGACCACAGGCAATCATTCCCCCAAGTGCAACATATTAAAGTTGCTATACTTATGGTAAACATGTCAGCGCTGACATTGCTAGGAAAGGCTTTTCCTGGGCTGAATAATGCTGACAGACTCCAACACTATGAGAGTAGAGACAAAAACTTAAACCTCCTACTATACCCGGAACCAAACAAATCATCCAAGTGTTACACTTTTAAATTGCATTTCTGAACACATCAGCATGCATGTTGTATAGGATTCTCTGTTTGCCTGTCATCTGTAAGCTCTAAAGAGCCCTCCAGTTATGGAACAGAGAAGCAGCTGGTTTTGAGACTTTCCTGATATATGATTCAGCTCATGTTGCATCATATACACAAAACATAACTTCTGGTGCTGTTAGAGTCCCATCCCACCAGAAAAATGACTTGCAAATTTGAAAAATAAAACTTCTAGTTCAGAATATTTCACTTTTCAGGAGGAGAGATGACAGAAGCTTTCAAACAGCCTAGTCTTTGTTGTTATGATAGTTGTACTTATTTTCTTATACCTCTTTTGTGTCAAGGCAATGTAGTGTGTAGAGCGACAAAGTCCTCGTTAGGAGTAGGTTTGAGGTGGATGGACGGGTCAGTAAAACACAGCACTTTCACACGGGAGACCATTGTTTGTTTCCTGATATTCAATGTTGTTTCTTTTATCCGTGACTGTTCCACAACCTAAACCATGTTTATCACTGACTCTTGTGACTCCATCACCTGAACAGAGAGACTCAACAACTTGGTCTTCAGTAACCACTGAATAGACCTCTTGTTAGCCTGAGCTAGCCTATTGTCTCTCTACCTGTTGTGTTACCTCCCAACAGAACACACATTATTAATTGCTTTGCACTGTGATGCGTTGCTAGGCTGCTGTCTTTCTGTGTGTGTGAGAGGTAGAGAGAGGGCTGTTACAAAGGCGTGGAGGCTGATCTTGAGAATAAGGGAGGGATCACTGAGTCAATATTTGTTTAGGTAACAGACCTTCATGTACACCACAGTAACTGTAGCATCTGCACCAGCAGTTTATAGTCTTTCTGGAATATTACCATGCCCTTACATGTGTAATGAAAATAACTCATGGTTAAAATTTTGCCATTTTGTCATTACACAGTGTGTGATGTAGTAATTTATAATTAAGTTGTTGTGGAATGGATGGTTTAATATATACACTGTTTGTCAGAGAGGAATTTGCCAAGGAGCTAAGGAGAAAACCACAGGTGTATGAAATGGTCCAAACATTACTGTATGTGAGTATGTGTCCCACTCAGATATCAAATGCAGCATGTTGCAGATACCTGGACCATGGCCTTTAGCTAGCCGAGTCACCGGGTCAGCCAAATAGTTTGTCTTTGGCATCAGTGTTACATATTTTGGTTCTGTTTCTCTGAACAATGGTTTAAGTCACCTTCTGTCCCTGTAATTATGCTTATATTTTTCTGTATATTCATATTTAGGCACATTTAAGTACAGATTTCCTGTGAGACCAGGCTCTGTGACCACATTGACAGGAGTTTCCAGTTGGAAGTGACAAATTCAGAGTTAAAGTACTGATTCTTTGGATATCCTTGCGTCATTACCTCTTTGTTTATAGACAGTTTGTCGTGAATTGTCAGTCATATCATAGTCCTGACCTTCTAGATATTAGCTACAGACAGTGCTCCATGTCCATCAGTAGTTACTATAACCCAACTCACCCCTTTTTTGTGTTTGTAGGACCCAGTGGTTCTGTTATTGTGGAGGGATGTTTAACATGCTGTATGAGTGGTTCTGGTGGGACAGAATCTGGCTGCCGGTGAACCTGACGTGGGCTGACCTGGAGGACAGGGAGGGCAGGGTCTATGCCAAAGCCTCACATCTCTATGTCACTGTCCCCTACGCTTTTGTCTTCCTACTCATCAGATACCTGTTTGAAAGGTAAAGATCCACACTCACATGTGGTTACACAGTACCAACAGTATATCACAAGTGTATGTATCCTAAGCCTGATATACACCGATCAGCCCTAACATTAACATTAAACCACTGACAGGTGAAGTGAACAACACTGATCATCCCATTACAATACAATGGAAACCTTGGGTCGTTTATTCATCTGGATGTTACTTTGACATGTACCACTCACCTAAACATTGTTGCACACCGATCAACCCCCCCCCCAGTGGCAACGGCACTCCCCAATGGCAGGGGCTTTTGCTTAGAAATGTCTCTTAAACAAAATGTCTCAGAACACAATAAAGAACTCAAGGTGTTGATGGCCTCCAAAGTTCCAGATCCCAATCTGATCCAGCATCTGCAGGGTGAGTTGGAACAGGTCAGATCCATGGAGGCCCTACCCCCCAACCCACAGGATCCTACTTCCAGACACCACAGGATACCGCCAGAGGTCCCATGTCCATGTCCTGATGGGTCAGAGCTATTTTGTTGGCACAAGGGGGACCTACACATTAGAGAGTTTGGAGGCCAGGTCAACACCTTGGGCTCTGTGTCGTGTTCCTCGAGACATTTCTGAGCAGTTTTTGTGGTGTGGTGGGAGGATTGTCCTGCTGGGGGAGGTCCCTTTTAGCATGGGAAGGTGTGCTTTGTCTACAACAATGTTTAGGTTGGTGGTTTGTGTCAAAGCAATTTTATATAACCACCATCACTCACCATCCACTGTATTAGCTACACCTGTTCAAGTGCTCGTTAACATAAATACCTAATCAGCCAATCACATGGCAGCAATACAATGCATTTAGGGATGTATGGTCAAGATGACCTACTGAAATTTAAACCGAGCGTCAGAATGGGAGAGAAAAGTGATTTAAGTGACTTTGAACGTGGCATAGTTGGTGGCAACAAATGGCACCTCTTTCAGTTCCACTACATACCACAAACACCTGTTCTTGCTCTGTGTAACTTGGATTAAGCAGGTATTTCCCAAGAGAAGTGCATAACACTTAGGTCAGTGATTCTTTCCTTCATTTATCAACCCTTTTGATGAATTTTGTGTTTTCTGTGCACGATCTGTTAGCTGTCAGGAGTTCACTTCTTTCAGTACAGACTTGGGAACCCAACCGGAGTAACAATGCAGTAACATGCTGTAGTGACCACTTGTGGCTGCAGAGGGCGCTGTTGCTGCTGCTCAGCAAAAGTTACAGTGTTGCTTTTGTCTGTCCCACACATTGTTTGCCCATGGCGACTAAAGCAGTTGTTACAGATCCGTTAAGGCCATGTAGAGAACCTGTTTAAGGTTGGGTAGAGATGGTATTTTTCTTTGTTAAATATTTAAAAAGTCAACACTGGATTCAAGCAGGGAGGCAGGACATGTTTAATTTTTTAAAAAATATTTAACCCAAACTACACCCTTACCTAACCTTAAAGTAACACTATATAACAACTGTGACCACAGTTTAGAGTTCAACTTTTAATACTATCACCACTGAACCATGAGTCCTGATGCTTGAACGCTCAACCATTCACCCCTGATTTCTATGTGGATGTCACCCACCAATTAATGTATTTATCGTTTACACTTTATGTATCCTAGTCATTGTGTACAGTATGTCCTCTACTGACACTGACATTGTTAGAATTGAACCCTGTGTGTATTTACTGCAATCCAGGTGGATAGCGACACCTCTCGCATTCTCTGCTGGGATCAGGCAGAGAGTTCATCTGAGAGCACAGGATAACCCCATTCTGGAGCACTACTACACCACTCAGAGTAGAAATCCTGCTCAGGTAAAGAGTCAAACATCCATTCTGTGACTAATGGGCAGGCAGACAGGCAGATGCAAGGGGAAACAAATGAACTGTCAGATGTTTGTAATAAAGTGTCAGGTATTAACAGAGTGACCTGCTGGTTCAAACTTGAACTCAGTACAGTACAATGTAAACTTTCAGTCATTTTCATATGACCAAAATGGTATGTGTCTAAGTCATCTAAGTCATTATTTTGAGAAAGCTTCTCATTACTGACTTACATGATCTTTTTAAAATGTTTCATTGCAGTGGCAGAAATGGATTGGATTATTATTATGATGGGAATGGAATGACATGAACTGAATGTTCAGTTGCTTCTATGCTTGGTTTTATTCTTAATATCTAGAGGTAGAGACCTCAAATATTATCTGTAAATTAAGAAAAGACTGCATTTGATGAAAAAATCAGCAGGCTGCAGTAAAAAACCTTTAATAGTTTGATCAAACCACAGGCCTTGTACAGGCCTTAGCATTCACATTTATTTTAAACCCTCTGCCTGTTTTCACATATGTTTCTCCCTTCCAGGCAGACATTGATGGACTGTCTAAGAAAAGCAGTTTGTCAGTGAGACAAGTTGAACGGTGGTTCAGAAGAAGACGTGGCCAGGATCGTCCCGGAGTCCTGAAGAAGTTCAGAGAGGCCAGGTCACTACTCTCTCTCTGTCTCTCTGTGTTTATTGTGATAATAATACTTCATTCCCATTGTCTATACATGTCGTCTTACTGCTTCCTACAGTTGGAGGTTTGTCTTCTATCTGTTGGCGTTCTTTGGAGGAATAGCAGCTCTGTATGATGTGAGTAGCTTCAGTGATTGGAGCATGAACCTATCTGTATATACATCTACATCTCACCTAACAAGCCATACAAATATAATAACATTTTCTCTCCATATTCTTGCAGAAAGAATGGTTTTATGACACTCGGGAGGTATGGACAGGTTTTCCAAAGCAGGTTTGTAAACCTCTAAACTAAAACACACGCTCGCAGATAGTCAAGAGGGCTGGTCCCTGTCAGCATCTTAAACAGGCTGTGCCTTAACTGCTTTGAAAAGGTCACTATGATGTACATATGCATAGGATTTTGTGTGTGTGTGTGTGTGTGTGTCATTTAATCAAATTGATTGCTATATTAACCATTTATCTTTAACTGCCTATTGTGTTCGGCTTGTGACTATGGAGCTGTGGAGCTAGAACAGTGACAGTGACTTCTTGACATGGAGGAGAGGGGCTGGAGGAGGGGAGCGTACGATCTTGATGCACACATAAAGACAAAGTGTACCTCTCAGGATGACTTATCAAGTCTTGATTGTAAATGTCTTTTAACAGCATATCTTAATAACTGTCAGTTTGAGTAAAGATGAATAATCACTTACATCTGAGTGTTGTAGTTTTCATTAGTGGTAGGAATATAAATCTGTGTAAAAGGGATGATGTCAGCCTAACACACTGTGATGGGAGTATATATATGATCCCATAGCTTCATTGTCAGGTCATAATTGTCTTTGAAAAATGAAGTGGAGTGTGAGATGGTGTCTCAGAGTGAACAACAGATTCTTCTCCAGTTCCTTCCCTCCTGCTAAAAGGAGTCAGGACAAAGAGCAGAGCCTGAAGGGACAAATCCTCCCTCTGTGTGTGTGACTGAGCTTCACTGTAGCTTCATGTTACATGTTGTACATCTCTGTCTGACTCTGACTCTGTCTCTGTCTCTGTGTCTCTCCCTGTCTGCAGTCCATGCTGGAGTCTCAGTACTGGTACTACATCTTGGAGATGAGCTTCTACTGCTCTCTCGTCTTCAGCATCGCCTTCGATGTCAAGAGAAAGGTGAACAGTGGTCATTAGGGGCCAAAACTTCAACTTGGTTAAACTTTTGTAATCCTAATTTTACTTTTTTTCACATTGTTTCCCTTTTTATTCTCATAGTTGGCAAAGGTTTGATACAGAATCTTCAAATATGAAATATTCTTAGTCTTTTAAAGATATTTTATTTCGTTGACTTCTCTTGCTGATTACGCCCACTGAAACTGTGGTATTCTGTGACACCACACATAGAAACCCTGAGGTCAGCGTCAGATTTTGACATTGTGCTCTACTAAAATCCTCTTCTCCATCCCACATGCATCAGGCATCTCAGCTACTCTGGTTTGAGTCCTGTACCTCAAAGGGTGATCAATCATAGTGACATGGCAATCTTACTATATAATCCAAGTGTCACTTTCTCAAGGATTGATGCTTGATCCCTCTCTTGTCTCAGTACACATCACTTCCCCTGGTCCAAGTATCAACTCTGTCAGTTCTTCTAATGAAACCCAGCTCTGACTGTCCTTCTCGCCAGACTCTACTGTCTCAAGCATTTCTACTCATAGAAAAAAAAATTGATTCTATGAGTAGAAATGAGCAATTTAACTTCAAAACTGACTATGTAGGTTGATAAATGAGGCTCCAGGTCTTATCTGACTGAACTCATTCTACATGCACCTTGACTACTGTAACACTCCTCTGTCAGGGCTGCCAGCATGTACATTAAAGCCTCCGTTAATGGTCCAAAATGCAGCAGCACAGCACCCACCTGAATGCCCTCATTCAGGGTTATGAGCCTCCTCATTTAGACTATATTGTCACTGTGAGGCAGGAAATCTCCTGGGAGCTACTTAACTCAATTCAGCTAGCACAACTACTTCTTCATCTCTCTCCACAAATCAAAAAATTGCAATATGCACCTGTGTGTTCTTGTGTGTTCTGTCTTCATACATCTGTGTCCTTGTTACACTTGTGTGAGGTTGAATATGGAGCTGAATGTTGAGACGTTTATTTTGACATTGTGTGGCCCTGATCACTTGTATGTAGCTTTGTGCAGAGTTGTCTGCCAAATGAAAAAATGTACTTATTAGACTGGAAAGAAAACAGTTTGGGGGTGTCCTGGTGGACTAGTGGGTAAGACACGGACCAGGGAACACAGAACTGGGAAAACAGAGCCCCTAATTTGATTCAAGCCAAGGACCTCATTGCATGTCATTCTACATCTCTGTAACCTAATTTCCTTTCACCTTTCTACTGTCCACTTTAAAATAAAGTCATAAAATGCCCTGAAGTAATGTATAATATTAAAAATTAAAACCAAACACCTAGCACCACTGAGGTTGCTTAAAACATTGAAGTTCCCCAGAGGATGAACCCTTCTGATTTCTGTGACCTCCTTACCTTTCCTCTAGTATTGTCCCTGGAACAAAGAGTTTTAGCCCAACTAATGTTTAAATCATCGGTATGATTTTTGCTTATTCCAATATTTATATACAGTCTATGATTGTAGTCTTTAAGTGGTGCCAGTGAGACCTCAGTTTATTAGTCTGGTAAAGACTTTAAGTGTTCTCCATATTATCTAACTGATGTGGATTTTATCTCTTCCCTCCATCAGGACTTTAAGGAGCAAATCATCCATCACTTGGCCACATTAGTCCTCTTATCATTTTCCTGGTGTGTCAACTACATTCGTGTTGGAACGCTGGTCATGCTCGTCCATGATGCCTCTGATGTTTTACTAGAGGTCAGTCACAGCCACATATAAATTCAGTGCCACCATTTTTAAATTGTTTTGATTCTAATATCAGCACTTGAGAACAGTTTTTCTCACAGCGTCAGGTGAATTGCAACACCGGTGGTGTTCCTGAGAGTCGTTGGCTCATAGAATCATAGTCAGAAGCAGAACTAAAAGAAGTCTAGTTGCCTTATTAGTAGAATAGTAAAACAGATGTGTAACAGTAGAATGTCTGCCAAATGTAGCCCTATATACAGTAACTCACCCATATTAATGAAAATGGATCCAATTGTGCATAAAGTCATATGATAGATATGTAGCTCTACATAACCATGGAAGTACTTTTACACAACCATGTAAGATCCCAAAAGACCACAATGTAACCTTGCACACAATATTAAAAGGTGGTACATGAAGTGATGATAACAATAATAATACCCCTGTATTACCAACTAATGGTATATAAAGGACACAATACCTCCTGCATTGGAACTGAGTGATGGCATTTTGTCCAAAATAAACATAACTGCTGGTTCAGATTATACCATGATACGATTAAAGGCTTAACCTCACCAGTGAGGATAACATACTGTTTAAAATAGGCTGTAATTCCCTTTTTGTTTATTTGCCATTTGTTTTTGAATGTGGTTGATTAACAGTGCAACTCCTCTTTCCTTCAGTCTGCCAAATTATTCAACTATGCCAAATGGGAGAGAACCTGCAAAACTCTTTTTGTTCTGTTTGCCATAGTGTTTATGGTGACACGACTGATCATCTTTCCGTTTTGGTAAGCTGAGAAATGAGCTGTGTGTGTGAGAGAGTGAATCTGCATGGGTATTTATGTGTATGTAGTTTAATTTGCTTTCATTAATTTTGTGTTTATTTTTTATCAACTGTGAAATGTATTTGTGTTGTTAATCGCACAGTGAAGATGCCACAGTTTAGCATTCTGCTATCTGCTCATCAGTTGACTCTTTCTTCGTCATTGCTTTATAATTTAGCAAACACTTTGCTGGTAAGGTTTATGCTATCTGTCATCATGTAGCATGATAAAGCAGAAGTGGAAATGGTTAGACTATGGCATGATTAATTTATGAGGTTCAGACAGCTAATGTCATAAACATTATTTATTGGCCTGAGCTGGATAATCACATTTTCATTGAGTAAAATAGCTGCTCCATCATTTTCCTCTGTATTTTTTACAGGTCGAAATGCTGGATATTATTTCACTTGTTTCTATCATCTGTTGTGTTTCAGGCTGATCCACTGTACCTGGGTTTACCCCGTCCACCATTACCCCGCCTTCTTTGGCTACTATTTCTTCAATGTGATGTTGGTGGTTCTCCTCTGTCTGCACATATTCTGGGCCTACCTCATTCTGTGCATGATCAGGAAATTCATGTTTGGCACCGTAAGTCTGCTCTGCAACATTTATCTGTCATCTATCCATATTTCCAAATCTATTTTGATCAGTATAAAATATTTGCTTGGCAAAGACATTGACATTGAGACATCATAAGGCTGTATGGCAAATCATGAACAGGCATATGTTTTGATTCATATTTGAGTGTCAGATTTCATCCATTGCCATGCATGAATTGTACATGTGCGCCATATCATACTTTATTTAGACCGATCAGCCACAACATTAAACCATTAAATCAGAAATGTCTCGAGGAACACGACAGAGACTCCAAAGTATTGACCTGGCCTTTAGACTCCCCAGATCCCAATCTGATCCAGCATCTAAGGGATATTCTGGAACAAGCCAGATCCTTGAAGGGCCCATCCCACAACCCACAGGACTCAAAGGATTTGCTGCCAACGTCCTGGTGCCAGACACCACAGGACACCCTCAGAGGTCCTGTGTCCATACCCTGATGGATCAGAGCTGTTTTGGCAGCATGAGGTGGAGACTACACAATATTAGGCAGGTCCATCAGATGCTAGATCAGATTGGGATCTGGGGAGTTTGGGGGCCAGGTCAACACCTTGGCTCTTTGTCGTGTTCCTCAAGACATTTCTGAGCAGTTTGTGTGATGAGCACTGTCCTGCTGGGGGAGGCTCCTGTTGGCATTGGGGGTGTGCTTGGTCTACAACAATGTTTAGGTTGGTGGTTCGTGTCAAAGTAACATCCAGATGAATGGACCCGAGGTTTCCCATCAAGTCAAGTCAAGTCAATTTTTATTTATATAGTGCCAATTCACAACAGAAGTTATCTCGAGGCACTGGTCAGAACATTGTATTATAATGAGATGATCAGTGTTATTCACTTCACCTGTCAGTGTTTTAATGTTGTGGCTGATCAGTGTATACAACTGGAGTTAAATCCAAATAACCTATTACACTTGGTCTCATAATTGTATAGGAGGCTGCTGCCACACAGTAATTGAAATGATTCATTTTGTCCTCACTCTTGACAACCTCCACCACAATCAGAAACTTATAGGAGAAGTACAAGCTGACAATGATAAATTGTGTTTAATTTCTGACTCATGTAGTACTGGCTACAAGTGTTGGCATGACCAGTAGGCTACAGTGAGATAAATGCCAGCTGTATTTTCAGTCCCAGCACTGATAGTCATTGTGCAGACTCACCTCATTGTGTCCATGTGTACACAGTCTGTCTGTGCTCTGTTAGAAACAGTCGACTTCGCTACCAGGAGCAAATATCTAACATTAACCATTACTGTAACATAAATACACTCACTGAAAACAGCTGTCATGAGCACCTCATTATTTTTGACTTAGTAAGAAGAAATATGCATCTGACAGAACAACACATCAGAGACTTCAAATCAGTAAACAGGAAGCAGTAAATAAAAAGCAGCTGTAATGAACCCAAAACTCCAGGTCATTGTTCTCTGCTGCAGCTCAGGTTCCAAATCTACTTTCAGGGGGATGTTTTGTTCTCTTTGCCTTTGGCTGCTGCCTCCACCACTTCATTATTACATTTGCTCAACACCCTCTCTCTCTCCCTCCATTTTCCCCTTTTTCTCCTCCCCGTCTACTAATATCTACTTTCTCCTTCTACATCTCTTATGGCACAGCTGACCAGAGATGAGAGAAGTGATAATGAAGAGGAAGAGGAGGAAGAGGAGAGCAGCACAACAGAGGATGAAAGTGCAGAACAGCACAAGCTTGGCAATGGAGTGGCAGCTGATGAGAAGGAGGACAAGAACGGCTGCTTCGGATGCTTGTCTCCACCAGAGAACATCTATCGGTCAAAGACTGTATACTGACTCTTGTTGAGTGTGATCAGTGGAGCTGAGGATGTGGGAAACTGAACGATGCTAAATACATTTCATCCAATACAGACTGAAAAATAACGCAAAACATCATTTATTCCTACACGACCTGACCTGAATAAGCCTTGCAGCTCTTAAGACTGTGCACATGAACAGGGAGAGAAACTCCCTGTTTTCTCCTCAGTTTTGTCAGTGACAGTACTTTCCTTCAACAGGTCAAAAGGGACCAGTGAACCAAACAAGCAAACAAAACACAAACCCCACTGTATGCTCATCATCACATCTAATCTGTTCCATATTGTTTGTGAAGTGCAGAGGCCGTGAGCTGTGGAGCGATTCCTGCAGCTGCTTTGCCTCACTGTTGCATCCATCAAGGCCTGCTGGCTTTTATGTCAGCCCTCTGTTTATGGCCACAGAGAGATGAATGGGATCCAGAACCTGTCAGGGTGCCCCCAGCAACCTTTGAGTATGTACCCTGTCAACACTGAAATAATGTCTTAAATCTAGATTTTGATTCAGGTCAACTTAGCAAGACAGAGCAATGATGTATTATCTAGTTTGTTACCACCACCCCCCCGCAAATGCAATTAATCTATTACCAACAACAACAACCGATATGCTGTGAACATGGGACTTTTGGATCCCCTAGGGGTCTGGGATTTGGGGGCATTTGCCAGCCTTGCATGTTTGGTAATCCAGCTTTGTGCCCAGTGGTCCAGGATGTGTTTAGCCTGGATTCTTTGACTGGAAGTATGGAAAAATTTCAGGCGCTAACAAGGCACAAGGTTGTCATATATCCTAATATCTTTAACCACTATACCCTCTTTCTTTTGTTGTTGAGTGTAACAGTTCTTACTTGACTGGAGAAAACAGTTTGTTTAGTTTAGTTCAGTTCATCTATCACCACAGCCAAAGTGAAACCAGAACGTCTGAGTTCTGTTGCAGAAATAAGAAAACCTTATTCAAGATCCCACTGATATTTGTACCAATGATAGTACAAATCCTCCCTTGCATTAGAGGCTTTCTCAACAGTATGTCATGTCTTGTTTAGATAAGGAAAGTAGTTTCTTGAAATATGAACTAATATTGTTATTTACTTCATATGTCTCTTTTTATTTCTATTGGTCCTTAATGTAGATGTGTTCAGAACATATACAATTGACTCTCTGTCAACAAATCTTTAAACTGAACTGACAATGGTGAATCATCATTGTCATCAACAAATCAGTAGCGTTTAGCAGCAGAGCTCCTCACTAGTGACTGCTGTCAGCTCAGCCATGATTCCTAATATGTTACTTATTCATTAAAAGATTGATGAAAGACACAGAAACAATCAGAATCCGAACCAGTGCTAAACTATGTGGCTGTATGAATGGTGATGTGTTCGCTTGCTGACATATGAACTGAGGTGCATTTGAGTGGCCCAACAAACACCATTTTCCATACGCTCCAGACCTTTGCAGACTTAAATGTAGGAACGGAGCTAGTCTGGATTTGACTTTGTGACCTTGGCTCTTACAACCCAACCCTAACCCTCCCAGGTATTCTTGGAGATGGAGGAAATCCCTAATGTTGAGGTTTACCAGACCCCCAAATACATCCATGGCCATATAAATTATGAGAGAGGCAAAAGAGGAAGTCAGGTGGTGTCATTACAGAGAAATAAAACCCACGGAGGGAGGAGGTTGTGGTGGATGAGTGGATCAACAAGAACATCAGACTTTAACACAGGAAGTTGCTGTTTGTTACCAATTGTTGACCAACAGTCTGCACCAGAAAAACAGGGGCAGATGACGTCTCATGCAGTGAGGTTTGATTATATTTCAATCTGGAAAATGAAAATATTGTTGTCTGTAGGCTATGTCAGAATATACTGGCATTTAACTTGATCAGAGCCGCAGCACAGGTATGTAGACTCGTCTGTTGTAGTTGAACTGGCCACTGGGAGCACCAGGAGAAACCCTGTGGCATTCATATTGCTGGTGGACGGTCAAAAATCTATTAGGTTTGTGCTGTTCCTCTCTGTCTCTTTAAATCTGTATTTTTTACAAGTACAATCTCTGTAGTACACCTGTGACCACTACAACAAAAGTGATTACACCTGTGATTTCCATTTCCTCATTACTCATTGTTCTGGTGATTCATATTGAGAATCGGTTTCCCTTAGTTGTAATTTCACTGTTACCCACAGGATGGCACTAATAACCTTTTCTGATGTCTGTCAAATCATGAAGCAGGACCAGACTATTAACCACATATGTAACAGAAAAATGGAAACAGTTTCTGGCTGGATTAATAATCATTATTATAAGTCTGGTAATCTGTTCATGTAATAGGGAATCTACAGGTCTGTGAAAACAACTGAAATGACCCTTTACAAACCAAAGGTAGAAAAAACAACACTCTTATAGTCACTGAGTCCAAACTCCACATATTATACAGCTGTTTTCATAGGCTGAACAGTACTAACTTGGATTAGTTAACAGATCTGTTTCCATTACCAGATTAAGGTTTGTTTAAGAGCAGAGACTCTTACACTTGGATAGAAGTGAGGTGTGACATTTAGCAATTTAAGGCTAACATAATAGTTAGCCTTACATTTTTGAGTCCATAGAACATTAACATAACTTTCATCTAAGAAGAGAACCCAAAACGCTGCTTGTTTTGTGCACAAGCTGTAAAATAATACCCTGAAATAAAAAGGTTACTTCCTATTCTTAGGTTGTTTTTTTTTATTACAGTCATATCCCTGATCTTCTTTGAAAGGTAACTCTTTACAGTTTATAACTAGAAAGTCATAAGGAGTATAAGAGATACTGACCTTTTTTTGGTTGATTTTACAACTACAGCCCTTGCATTCCCCTTTTTTGTGCCCTCAAAATAGGCAAGGCCTGTAGTTATACCTTTTATGTGGAAAACAATTCTGTGTCAGCAGCTGTTGCAGTGAGGCCTTTGAACAATGTATAATTTGTCAGGGTTGTGTGAAGATTGAGTCTGGCACAGACCAAAACACACCTAAAGTAGAATTACCCAGTGGTGTCCCATGGGTGGGATGGTGTATTTTAAAAGTTTAAAACATTTCATCTTCCTTGAACGCTGAAGTTTAAGTTGAATACAACTTCGTCAACCTCTCTTGACATGTGCACCTCACAGTCACCTGTGTTAGCAGGAATATAAACTAAAACTGTCATCAGGAGCCAGATGAGTTTCCCTGCTGGAGGAATTTGCATGTCTGCCTGATACCACACGGGGAGTCTCTGTCTGCTGCAGGAGACCAGCTGCTGTCTGAGGCCTAGTCTGCGCCTTTAGGTGTCTTAAGATCAAAAGGAAATTTTAAATGGACTCCGAAACAAGGCAAAACTGACATTAATATAATGTAGATTTCATCAGAGGTGTTGAAGTGAATGAACAGTCTTCTCTAGCTCTGAAACAAACAAACAGAAAAAACCTAAAAAGGTATGAGGCCTGAATCCACAGTGTGAGCTGACCAGCCTGGCAGTGTGGTGGTTATAAAGCTCAAAGCAGATCACATGGCTGTGCTCTATCGGCTCGGAAAATCACTTCCCTCTGCCTCCATAAAGAGGCATCTGTGGCTAGTTCATCAGAGACTCACCCTGGGCGCTGTGCTCCGCTCTGACAGGGATGTTAAAATCAAAACACTGATTTTCCACAGAACAACACACAACTCTAACACACCAAGTGTGACTGCCAAAGCTGTCGCCTGGACTGTCACACCAGTATAGGGCAGATGTCTGCCTTTTACTTACCTTTTAATCTCAAATCAGTCTGGTGTTGTCATCCATCTAATATCATGGAGGCCTCTCCCTGAAAATTACTCTTTACTCAAGTCAGTAATGGTAGTAAATCCCAGAGAGCCTCTACCCTGAGGAACTGAAGTCAGCCAGCCTTCAACAACTGCTGAAACAGTTGTTTGCATGAGCAGAACATATCCAATCAGCCAATCATGTCACAATATTGTCATGCATAAAATCCTGTACATACAGACCAAGAGCTTCAGTTAATGTTCACATTAAACATCAGAATGAGGAAAAAATGTGATCTCAGCAACTTTGACCGTGACATTATTGTTGGTGCCAGAGAGGATGCTTTGACTATTTCTGGGATTTTCATGAACAACAGTCTCTAGGCTTTACTCAGAATAGTATGGAAAACAAAGAAACATCCAGTGAGCTCATTCTGTGGACAGAAATGCCTTGTTGAGAGAGGTCAAAGTTGAATGATCAGATTGGTTGGAGATGACAGAGGAGGCCACAGTGGCTCAGATAACCACTATTTCCTAAGGTTGTGAGCAGAGGAGCTTCTCAGAATGAACAAGTCCAACCCTGAGGTGGATGGGCTATAACAGCAGAAGACCATGTTGAGATCCACTCCTGTCAACCAAGAACAAAAATCTGAGGCTGCAATGGGCACAGGCTCACCAAAACTGGACAGTTGAGGACTGGAACCATGCAGCATGGTCTGATAAATCTGGATTTCTGCTGAGGCAGCAGATGGTTGCTCACATTTTCAGACAGTCAATCCTAGAAGTCATTGATAGTATCAAACTCAGAATTTGGCATCAAAAGCATGAATTTATGGACCCAACCTGCCTTTTGTCAGGCTGGTGGTGGTGTAATGGCGTAGGGAATGTTTTCTTGGCACATGTTGGACCCCTTAATACCAATAAATCATGGTTTGAATGTTACAGCCTGTCTGAGTATTACTGCTGACCATGTTCATCCCTTTATGGCTACAGCTTGCCATCTTCTGATGGCTACTTCCAGTATGATAATGCTCCATGTCACAGAGCAAAACTGGTTTCATAAACATGACAATGACATCAGTGAACAAAAACCCACAAAACCACTGCAGTGATTGTTGGTGTATTTTGTTCCCCTATCACCTACTGTACACTGAAATTAAGAGGGGAACTCTTTTTGGCAAGTATGTACAAGAGAAACAATTACAGTGAACAAAAGTTCTTTCAAAGTACATATGGGCGTGTGAGTACTCTATTAAATAAACCTGAAAAAATGTGAACCCATCATTTAACTTAAGCTGTAAGAGCTTCACTGTACAAGAAATAACCAGATTCAAAAGCAAGTTAAAGCAAGCAGCAGAATTTGTGTTCCACAGTGTCTAGCTGAAATGTTTTTTTTCTTTAATTCAACAGGATAAGGGGGTGGGTGTGTTGTGCTACATGTCAAACACAAACACACCTAAAAATTGTAATATCCTGTGGTAATACGACAGGAACTTTAAATACAGATGAGTGATGAAGAGATAAAGAAACATGAAGTATCTCGCTGTTAGTCAAACCTCAGCTTCCAGAATATGGCACATAGCAAGGAAGGAAAGGTTAAGGTAAAGTGTGGTTGTGGGTAATAAAAAAATGAACATTAGCTGTAGGTATATGACACAAGCTCTGGTTTCCTGTCCACCCTGATGCCTACACCTTTAGGTTTCACTTCATTAGTAGAGGTAAATTTTGTCACCTGATGTCATTAGGTGTGGCAACATTGTTTTAAAACTGTGTGGAGCTTTTCAGAGAGTCTCTTCTGGAAGTCACTGATACTATCACACTCAGTGACCCACATGAAAAGAAAACTTGAGAGTGAGAGGTTCAAACCCTGGCTCCTCTCTCATCTACATTCACCTGCATGATGTGGCTCTGAACGTTGGATCATCAGTTCTGGAAAGTTACCCCCCCTCCCAAGTCTGACTTCAGAGAGGTGTAGGGGGTATCTGATTCTTTTTGATAATCTGAAAAACACTTCTGAAGAAGCATACCTGCAGCGTTACAGCCTCTACTCCTTTGGTACCAGGGTTTCCACCAGATTTTGGAACCTGCTGCAGAGATTTGCTGCCAAGGTCTGAGGTCCTGAGTCTGTGGTTTTAACACAAACTTTTAACACAGACATTTTCACATTTTATCGTACAACATAGATACATCAGTAAATACCCCATTTGTGATTTTTTAAAGCTTTTACGTGTCTTAAAAAAGGTGGTTACTAATGAATGTCTAAATGAGACTACAAAGGTTGTTGGGGATGTTAACATGAAAACTGATCTACTTACCAGTCCACCTTTACAGCCTCGTTGTGTTTATACTCACACTCTTTCAAACTATCACTAACTTTCTAAGAAGAAAGGCTTTTGTAGAAGAGGTCAGAGCTAAATTAAATGACAAGTTGGAAGCTCAGTGGTGGAGATGTTGATGTCATGTGACCGTGGTGTAGTTGGTTTATAGTCTAACATTAGCTTTTTACTTCTGGAGATTGTATTTAGGCTTCAAACATCAGAACAGTGGTGTTCATCTGTGAAGATTATCTGATGAACTAAACCTGTAAGACTTTGGTCACAGTTTATTTTCTGTAATAATGCTTTTTTGTCGAGAGAACCAGGGTGATGCTAACTTTCAGGTTGGACTACAAAAATAAATCATCCCTGCACCAATCTATATTGCTGATGAAGATTGTGCCGAAATCTACTCTTTTACTAGGGGTCGACTTGAACGTAGTTTGGAGGATAGGATCCTTTAGTGGGAGATTTTAGTTGTTTGTAAAATTCTTATTTTCCTTTTATCTTTATTTAATTATGAACTGGGTCATCCACTAATTTGTGCTACTTATTTTTTTATTGTTGTTGTTTTAAATCATTTTTTTTCTACCCTGCACACTGTTTCTCTAAGCATAACCCTAAACCCAAGTCTGAACCCTCATACAGCCTCTTTAAGTTGTGAAGACCAAAATGTTCTGACAAAAATGAAATGGTCTCACAACTTAGAACTTGTCCACACACAACCACAGGAAGACACACACACACACACACACACACACACACACACACACACACACACACACACTTAAAAGCCAGTTCTCTGCACTTTTTTTCTACACTTGAAACCACGTGTAGGGTTTCATCCCCGACAGTGACAGACAGCTTCACCGACCAATAAGAGGCCGAGGATTTCTCGGTCGGGGTTTAACGGGACCAATCTGGTCTCAGTGGAGGCCGGGTCCAGGCCGTGTGGGCGTGTCCTGCGCTACAAAGTCACTCCAGCTTTAATTACTGCAACTTCTCCAACTTTAGGGAAAAATTGCGCAGTCCGTTCTGTGCTAAACGCTTCTGTCCCCCTCACAATAAAGCCACACACCTCTTCCAGTTATTCTACCCCCGCTTTGCCGTATCATGCATAACAGCCATGTCACCCATCTGCTCCTCTCTCTTCTGTGCATCGGGTTTACTGGTAAGTACTGACTTAGATCTCTTAAGGCATGGGGCTCTGTGTTGTGTGTCAGTTTCTCTTGGATATAGGTCAGCTAAAGCGAACTGGTTCCTCTGTTAAAAACTCAATGTGTTACTAATGATCATTTCTAGGAAGTCGACCGCGTTTCCTCCTGTATGCTTGTTAGATTCCCCCGACAGCAACTATAATGAGGAATCTGTGCAGTAATGACTTACACACTGTCTCTAATAGTCACGGGCTGCAGATTTTTGCAAACCACTAGTTGAGCTCCGGAGTTGAACGTGGCTGCAGGAGTTACGGAGCGTTAGAGTTCAGACAGTTCACCGAGTCAGGACAGGAGGCTGTTTTTTGCCTATTGTGACCGCTGTTTGATGAAAACTGTCCCTCCCCACAGCCCAGTCCGAGCTGGAGACAGATGAAGTGGTTCCCAGGCTGCTGTCCGGGCAGGAGGCGCACCTGTCCGCCGACCACACCGTCCGCGCTCTGCGGCGCCGCGGTCAGCGCTCTCTGGACGCTGCGGGGGGAGGACACTTTGACCCGGATAACATAATTTTAACACTGCCTGCTTTTGGCAGGGACCTGTATTTAAATCTGACGCGGGATAGTACGTTTCTCTCGGGGGACTTCGTGGTGGAGGAGAGGCGCGGGGACCAGAGCGCAGCGGTCAGACGCCTGTCCACCAACCAGCTCTGCTTTTACTCTGGCTCCATCGTCAACCACACGGGCTCTCTGGCATCACTGAGCACCTGTGGCGGTCTGGTAAATCCATCTTCATTTTTTGGAACTGTTGATAGGTTTCATGTCATTCTATTCAAGCAGCTGAGCTCAAGACCCATTCCTTTTAATGCACTGAAAAGACAGGTTGGATTACAGCAGCTCGGTCTGGAGAGACTCTCCAGACAGCCGTCCTGCTGAAGTACCTCTGAGCACGATTTTCAGCTCCTGTCTCATCAGTCACTGCAGTTAATCTCTTAAACCCCACTGACCTGCCACTGGGTCAGTCAGTGCAGAGTTACACTGTCCAGCCAAACACTGTTCAGATTGTTTTAAATGCTTGTGGAGATCCTGTTTCTGAAGATAAATGTGTCTGGATGAAATCTGGAGAAATTTGTGAAAAATAATGCGAAAGACATTCACAGTATTTCCAGTTTAGTGGGAGGTAGCAACGTAGAAACATGGAATAACTTTAACAAACTTAAAGGGGAACTTTAAGAGGAGACAAAGGGGAAAGCTGTGGGTTACAGGTTTGATAAAACAGTTTTAATTCAGGTTCCACTTACTGTGTTTTTGTGGCGCTCTAAACTCAATTTAAGATCTTTAAAAAAAGAGGGAAAGAAATGTAAATAAGAATTTCGTAGTTTGAGAAGTTCCACATTAACTGAGGCATTTGATAATGCTCTTATGTAAAGTGAGTATGGAGGTAGGGGCTCAGACTCAGTTCTGGACTCTTCAAGCAGAAACAGGCTTGAAGCCAGCTCTTAAAGTAGACTCTGCTCCTTTATTTCCTCCATATATCCTCAGTGACAGTTTAAGAATTCAGCTAACCTACAATGAATGACAAGATTATTGTCCTGCTGTGTACAGACACTGTGAGTCACATGGTGGTTTATATGGAAAAAAAGACACTGGCAGCTGAAGCAGTTTGAACCTTCTGCCTCTTACAGTCTGTTCAGACCAGGACCTGTCAGAGAGGGGGACTGAGAGACATTCAGTGTGTTCCAGGTTTAAGCTATATTCTAAATACAATAACTACATCTGATGTGCTGATGCCAGGTTCAGATCTGAAAGCTCGGTGAAAAAGCAGGTGGTGTTTTTTTTTAAAGATTTCTATTTTCTCTGGGTGTCCCATGAGTCATCACCACTGTCAACAGTTTGTTGACTTTTTTCCAGCTGTGTGTAACGTCACCATTTCTCTTGTGCATTTGGACAACACGTTGGCATTTCTAAAGGATAAATCCAGCCCTTTTGTAGTTTTGTTTACAAATCAGTGATAATAACACTGCACTGACCAATAGACCCTGAATGACACATAAGCACAGCTCTTTATGTTGATCGTAATGAAACAAAATGTCAGTAGACAAGTGTCAAAAATGTATGTTTGAAAAACGGTCTTCATTGTATAATTTGCCCACCAGAGATCACTGACAAGTTTATTTTTCCACTGTAACAATGTCCCGTTCACTACATTTCTAGGTCACTATGAATCAGACTTAAGGGACTGTTGTCGAAAAGTGTTTGTATTCAGTATGAAATATCAATATTAGCATCAAAAATCCAGCATTGTTTTGACCTAAACTCATAATGTAACTGCATCACTTCAGAGAAGCCTGACTAAATAAATGGTGAATGGTAAAATTAACATCCATCACATTTTAAAGGCTGTCTTCTTCACGCAACCTGTTGAGTACAGTGTTACTGTCAACAAAATAATGGTCAAGTTTAAAGAAGAAGTGAAGATATTTGAAAATGAATACCATCATTTTTCCAGTGAATAATAAACTACAGACTCGAACCAGGGTTTGAATTCTGTGGAACTGGGACACATGCATAGTTTAATTTGACTAAAGCAATGTAATTAAATAAAGCCTCTAAGAAATGCAACAACAATGACAGTTGCAAGCTGAGGATTTGGAACAGTTCTGTCTGTGTAGACAGGTGTAGAATCCAGTATTAAATCAATAGTTGAAGTCTTTCCTGGGATTCAGTCTGAAACATGAAGGCTCTGTCATGTGTGTCAGATATTGGTTTGCCACTTCCAAGTTTCCAGACTAACTGCTCGTTGAAAGCAGTCAGAAAAAAGCTGGTAGCCACTCTGCCACGTGCACATGCTTACTGTGTGTTTGATCTGGATAAGTCAGACTAGGAGAACGATCAGGCTGTCAGTATTTGTCCAGACTTCACACACACATTGGTGTGTCAGGGAAGTTACACAGGGAGTAGCCCAGATGCCTTTAAACTCAGAGAAAGTTGTTATTGGCTGCCAGCCACGCAAGACTTTTGACCTTTTTTTTATTGCCATTTTGTTGATTTTCATTTTTCTTTTCCAGGCAGCTGCTGGGTGTTATTATGTTGAAAAGAAAATCTTTTTCAATGTGATGTCCGTTCACTGGCGACAACTAGGTCAGAATCAGTGACTCCTTCTGTGGGAGAAGACCATCTCTCCCGTACACAAACACCACCTCACCACAAACGTATTATGGCTCGCCTGTGTGAAACTTATCTCCATATGGTCCAGGTTATATGTAACTCTATCCAGTGACAGCCGCTGTCCCTACTCCTGCAAGTCAGTCAGCCAGGCTGGCTCAGCATACACTGTGGCTGCCACTGTCTCAAAAAATCAAGTTCAAATGAATTTGAATCGTTTGTACTAATTCAAACATAATCCATACATCGTACCCCCCACCCCCGCACTTATAAAGCTTACTATGTTACTGGGAAAAAATCAAATTGATAGTGATTGTAGTCAGTCCTGAGATGGACTAGTGATCTGTACAGGGTGTACTCCGCCTCTTGCCCAATGTCAGCTGGGATTGTCTCCAGCCCTCCACGTCCCTTAAGGATAAGCGGTATAGATAATGGATGGATGCTTACTCTTGTGCCTGGAAAAACATCAAACCTTAATAAAGGGTTAGGCCTGGTTAGATACACAAAGCCTGTTTGGCACGAAAGGTATCTGTAACACTGCTGCTTATCCTAATCAAGCCAGTCACTTCTCCCAGTTCTTGTTGCACAAGTTTCCTCTGTTTTTATGCGTTTTGGTATTTGTTGCATCTCTGGATTTGGAGCATGTTTCCTTTAGTGTTTCTGCTTTCTTCCTTGTATGTGTTTGTCCTGAAGAGCCACAGTCCAGCACATATTTAATTGAAACATTGCTCTCAATGGCCTAATACAGACTTAGATGTTAAAAGATAGAGGTGGAATTGCAAAATCTGACAGGTGACAAATGTATATGACCGTATATATCATCATATTGGCCAACATTTGGAGACTGTCCTCCCAAGAAAAACAAGAGTATCGCTCATTTGTTCAAAAGCCTAAATGACCTACATTTCTGTTAAACTGACAGACTTCTAGTGGTCACATAAATTATGGTTCTCATCTGTTGGAGGCTGAGTAGTTTTGTGCCAAAACCTGATAAAAGGTGTTGTTCTGCTGATGGGGGATCAGCTCAGAAATCATCTTCTGACTGGTATTTTAACTGTAAAGGAAGGAACACAGTTTTTCAGATCAAGGGTCAGATGAGAAAATCCAGAAGCAGTTTCATATCCTTTAAGTCATGTCATAGGTGTCCATGGTTTCTGTCCTTCTTTCTCCACTGTACACTTCTATAAATAGTTCCTTAAAACCATGTTTGTAAAATTTGTTCCGTGGCATCAGATAACCCTAACCCCAGCAGTAGCAGCAATTAAAGCTTGGCCCACTCCCAGACTTAAACAGAAGTCGAGATAAAAGTTTATTTGTCTGTGTGGAGAAACTGGGACATTAAAGCAGCAGAAATATTACAACATGGTTTCTTTAGAAACTGCAGCTAAACTTAATAAACAGAGAGCATGGGAAAGAGCATTAGTTCTAATATTTAGAGTCCCTCACAGTGGAGAACTAATTTCTTACTTGATTCACTGTGACACTTTCAAAATGAAATCACACTCTTCCAGCTGAGGATGGAGGGATTTTAAATCACCTCAGATTCCCCCGACCACAGCTATCTTTGTGATATACCTCTTTCTCTAGCTGATGCCTATGAATAGTGTCATGTCTTCGTGTTTGTGCAGCATTAGAAATGCTTTAATTCATCCTCCAGTCCACATTATGCTGGCTAACAGAATTTGTTAGCCCTGGGGCTCAGCTGGGAGCAGAATGTCTGCAGAAACACTGGGACAGACTGTGTTGCTGCCCTATTTTATGGCATACCACACTGCTCTTGTCAGTGCCGGCCTGTTCATAGTGGCTGGACTATGACTGCTGCTGCTGCATTGTGTTGTTTGTCTTGATCTTGTGTTGTTTGCAGGGACCTTACAAACCAGTGCTGGTAAGACTGCAGAATGGTATTTTAATTGTTAGTTCTTGACAAAACTTTGGCATAAGACCTGACTTCCTGGATCGTAAACAACACACCCCCAGCAAATGAGTAATTAATAAACGTGGCCTTAATCTGATCTGCTGTGGATCTTCAAGGATCTGCTGCTAAGGTCTTGGTTCCAGATACCAAAGGGTTCCTTCAGAGGGTTTGTGGAGTCAATCTTTGGTTGGTCAGAGTTGTTATGGTGGCACGTGAAGGACAACAGCCAATGAAGTAAAAGTCAGTAAATGCCAACCTGTCTTTCTTTCCAACCACACCTTGCTGTTGCCATTATGTAATATCTGCCACTGTAGGTTGCAGCTAGTAGTTAGCAGCTAGTAGTTTTGGTGGTGCCAGTGTAAATGGTGAATGCTGGTCAATGACACATCAGTGAGATCCCCAAACTTCACAGTCAGATCAAGATAAGGAAGCCCTCCTCTCCTGCATAGCCATTTAATCCTGTCACCTTTGACCCTTTAAACCCTGTTAGCTGGTTTCCATCCTAATGTGGGATGCAAACACAGCTTGGATAAACATGATCTTTTACTGCTGTTTATTACTGTTCACTATATTAACTCACCAATCACCCAAGGAGACTAACTGGCACCAGCTTTTAATCTGACTTTGTAGTAGATCACCAGGTAAAGCAGCTTGAAGGTTATCATTATCAACAACAAGGAGAACCAAGCTACACGTCATGGCCCGGTGACACAGACCAGAACACCCCAAACATATGGTCTTCTAGCCGCACACACTCACACATGAGTAATACCAAGACCACACACACTCAAAGGAGAACAAAGAAATGAAACTCATTGATTCTTAAATGTGGTCTTTGAACATCATGTTGATTACTGCTCTGCTCGTTTAAACCAATGGAAGATACAATATTAGAATTCATGTGGATTGTTATGATCAGTCAAAAGAGTAACGGCTTTCAGAAGCAGAGCTGCCTCTCGCTGGACAACAGAGAACTGTTTCTGTACCCCCAGAACTCTGCAGAACCTGTGGTCAGCTGGGATGCATCCTCTAGGCTGTCTGACCAAAACAGTTTGAAGTATCACAGAATGGTATAACAGAAGGAAGGGAGAGGAGACAGAAGAACTTTAAATACTGTTGTATTCAAGCACTGTCAGACTGGTTATTATAACAATATTAATAATAATGATATTTATAGGTGTAATGCTGTCATTAATAATAACAACAACAAGGACAGAGAGAGAGGCAAAACAAAGGCGGTGTATTCGAGGGTCTTCTTAACACCAATGTTGTGTGATCTCTGTGTAAAAGGGGCTTGTGTCTGTCCTGTGATTGACTGGCAGCCTGTCCAAAGTGTACCTTGTCTCTAGCGGAGGATGCTCTTTGAGGTCATACTAATGAAACACTTTTTTTTTTTTTTTTTTTTTTTAACATAAACACAATGTAATAGGATCATCTCAGCATCTGTATTAAAACTCCGGTCATACCTAGTCCAACCCACCAGTAACAAATACTCTTTAAGGTCAGTGTGTGTTCTGCTCCTGCTCTGTGATGGCCGGGTATTACTCTGATGTTTTCAGCTCGGATTCAAAAGATGATTTGTGGTGAAAACATTTTGGACATTTGGATTGTAAGGAGCTGTGTGAGCTACAGGGGCCGCTAGTGGAGTTTTTAGACTCATAGGTGTGGATTGTTGAGAAGAAACCACTCCTGATAAGTGCTGACTCACCAAAAGCATGCACTGTGACTGCCACCCTCCAGCACATTTTCTTTTGACCTACTTTGAACACTTCAGCCTGCAACAGGAAGTGGGACTGGAAAGCCACAGCAATGGGATGATCAACTTAATCACTTGTAGACATTTGTAATTGTGTCAAGCAAACAGACCCTAACTGTGTAGTGTTAGGTTACATAATTTCAGAGTCATCTGTTTCTATAGAGCCCAGTGGTGTGTGGTGACTTTTACAAATAGATAAGCAGAGCAGGAAAAACAACTCCAAACCAATCCTCCATCTGTGAGTCTTGGGCAGAATGAGGTATAAACAAACAGTATAATGAGTATTTTCCATAGAATCTGAAGATAAGTGAATATTAACATTCACATAGATAAGACATGGTAGAAAATATACAACTCACTTCAGCTGTACAGTGTAAACAGAAGCCTATAGGCCATGGCTGCAGATTTATGTTTCAACCTATACAGCTGTGTGATTAGCTTGGCTATGCAATGCGAACATAAACATTTAAATTTGTGCATGGGCACTTGAACGCATGTTCATGCACCAGTGTGTTGTGAGTGTTTAGAGCTGCCCAGCTCTGAGAAAGACAACCTATACTGATTTAAGATGATAAATCACAGTGTAATTTATTCATTTACTGCTACTGTTACCTCTTATCTCTGTTGATAAAGATGTGAAACGTGAAAATGAAAGCACACCCTTTTTGAATTCTATGGTTTTACACATCAGGACATAATAAATAATCAGCTGGTCCTTAGCAGGTCACAGGTGTCACCAACTCTTCAAATGTTGTAGAAAGTTCCACATAACTGACTTTTAACTCATGAAATCCCCAAGAAAATTAAAAAAAAAAACAACTAAAAAGTAAAACTTCAGAGATGTGTTAAATGTGACCCATTTAGTCTGTTTTACATCCCCCAAAATGCAGAAACAGATAATGACACGTCTTTGTACAGCACTATATAGTTTGTAAGTGTACATTGTAGAGAATACAGAAAAAAGAAACTTCAAAACTGTAAGGATGAGGGGGAAAGCCACCAACAATGCCTCTTATTCTGACAAATACTTTGTTTGTCTCCTGATCAGTGTTATTCACTTCACCCGTCAGTGGTTTAATGTTGTGGCTGATCTGTGTATGTACATATAGCAAAATGATATGTATTTATTTAGTCATATTGGTTACAATACATTCAAACACTCTTCATTCACCATATACTATATTAAAATTCAGCTTTTTCTGCCCATTGAGACCATCACAGTCTGATCTTGTATCTGTCCTGTGCGCAGACTGGACTCGTCCAGATCGGGGAGGACAGTCTGTTCATCCAGCCAGTGGGTGAAAACGACCCGTCACAGTCATTCTCTGGACTTAAACACCGTCTGCTGCGACACCGACGCTCTGCCAAGACCAGCTCTGCTCCAGATGCTGACCAGCCCAGCTACTGTGGGACTATACAGGGTGAGTGACACAGAGCGTTTGCTGAGTGCTGTTTTTCAAGGTATATAAAAGTACACAGCAGAGAGGAATTTTGTGTCTCTGGGGACATTTAAGCAGCACAAACTGCAACATAATCTGATCTGGAGTCAGCAGATTGTCGGTATATATATATATATATATAGTGAGAGAAGTCCATGATGGTTTGGAGAGAGTCCCTAATCATCCTCTCAGGTGTCCTCACCTCACTATCTACTGCAGGGATTTGTGATGCAGCCACAGTGGAGGCTCAGTATGATCTGTCTGTGCAGGGTGAGGATGGGAGGGGAGAGACTCATCTTCTTCAGCCTGAGCAGGAAGTGTAGATGTTGCTGAGGTTGTTTGGTGATGGCAGTGGTGCTGAGTGTCCAGGTGAGGAGGTGACGTTACATGCACGCCAAGACTCCTGAGGCTGCTTTTGTTTTTTCAACATTCAGAGACTGAATGTTACTCCCAGGGGTGTAACGATACATTGATCTACGTCGATACATTGATCAGACATCATACATGTTGTAACATCCCTCACCAAGCAAGTGTGAAGATGTCAGCTGGTTTTTATTTTATTAAGCGCAATAACACCGGCTACTGTGTAGCCAAAGCCGACCAAAAAAACCCAAAAAACTCTTTCTCTGTGATAGTCACACCTACATCGACTCACTTTTAGCCCTTTTTCTGTGGAAAGACCCAAAGCCTGCCTCCATACCCAGCTCCCAGCCTCACAGGTGACTGACATGACAGAGAGGCTTCACTGCATCACAATATAATAATTTGTAAGACTTTATTTTGACGTTCCCTGACACATCTTTCTCTGCCTGAGCGTGCACATCTCTGGTTATTTGATGAAGAAAAATGTTGCCTATATGTGAAGGTATAGTGTGTAAATTATATTTTAGTTGCTTTTTGTGATTTGTTATGAATAGAAGTGATTGTGTTAAATCAGCAGGTGATATTGTCTCATATCGATCGCTGGCTCCTGACCTGAACCAAATGGAAATCTCATCGTAGCAAACTTTCGGCAAATGTCGAATCGTTATCCATTGAATCGATGTAACATTGTATCGTGATGAAACTTGTGATTTACACCTCTATCAGCTACTGGACCCCCACTGTGTTCACTGACTTATCATTGTTGCTGATGAGCATCACTGCCACACTGCCACACATCTGCAAACTTAATGATGTGGTTTGAGCTGTGCTGGGCAGCACAGGTCTGAGTCAGCAGAGTGAGCAGCAGTGGGATGAGCCTGAGCTCAGTCTGAATGCTGAGCTGAAGTCTTTGAACATCATTCTGGGATAATTGTTCTTTCTCTCCAGGTGGGATAGAGTGGGGATAGCACTGGTTGCAGTAGATCCACAGAGGTGGGGAGTTTGGCTTTCTTTTTCCAGAAACCAGAAACCAGTGAAAGTTCCTTCTAGATTTAGCAGCTAACTAATGCAGCCATTTGTACATAAAACAGCGATGTGTTTGATAAGGACACCTTAAAACAAAACCACAGAGAGAGCTGATAGAAGTGATGGTTAAAAACTGAATGAAAATTAGACCAGAGTTGTAACAAACTGGAATCACCCTACTGATGGTGCTGCTACAGAATAGGTGCAGTGTTTTCAGCTGAGCAGCAAAATGCCCTTATCCAACCTGTGAACTGAAATTCTCTTGTTTTTTTTTATTCTGACAGCTCAATGTAACTCTCCTAAATCATTATTTTAACACGTTTTACCCTCCTTACACTTTGCAAACAGTGCTTTGCAGAGACAAAAAATGACTTTTATGCTTCAATCTTTTTGGCAGAGAAACGGCCTCATACATATGGGTCAAATTACAGAGGATGGGATTCGTGTGATTTTTCAGAATCTTGGGAATGTTCCTTACACTCACCTCAAAAACCCTGAAACATCTTCCAAATCCCTCTGCAGTGATGTTCTCACAGCGAGCTGTGTGAATGAACTACTGTCTGCCTCTCCACCCTCCGAGCTGAAATGGGCTCGCCGAACATCCCAGGGAAGCAATGCTAATAAATCATAGGTTTCAGAGCTGCGTTTACTGCTATGTGCCATGCTTTGATGTTCATTCAGCTCCAGTGTGTTGCAAGAGAGGCTGTGTGGAATGCAGATGTTTCCTTATTTAATGTGTATCTCTTTTCTGCAAAGTTCTTGTTGGAACCTGCTAAGCCTCTCGCTGTTAACGCTATCAAACACAGAGCAAACCCCGCTCTCTGCTCTCTTACATTAATAATATGCATATTTTCCAAACCCTCTGTGTCTCTGTTTGGAGATTTTTGCACTGAAAGGAATTCACAGTGAGGATTTCTTTTTTCTTTTTTTCAAGGCAGAGCAAAGCTAGTCTCCTGATTTTTGAATGATGGCAGTTTTTGCAGCGTGGAGCACACCTGAACACAGGATCTAGTCAAAAGCACTAATGACTGGCTCGGGAAGTCATGGAAAAGTTTAATTAGTTGCAGACTGGAGTTATAGTTATCCAAACATTTCTCTGAGCAAAGTACTGTTCTGGAGGCAGAATCAACGAGTGAAGCCAAAGAACCACATCACACAGCCAGAAACCTGAATTAAAAGTCTGCTGCAGGTTTGCTCGCTTTACTCACTTCTCAGTATATATATCTTAGTTTCAAGAACTTTTCTCTGAGGCAGAAATAACTCTACAGGTCACATTCTCACATTACCTGTTCTAACACACACTCATTCACGCAGCAATGATACGTCAGGGATACTTTGGGGTTCAGTATCTTGCTCGATACTACAGCACACTGGAGGAGCCGGGGATCAAACCACTGACCCTGTGTTACGCCCGGCATGGAGAAACCAGAGCGTAGCATAAAGATGACTTCCCATTTCCCATCTCCCAAGGACAACCAGTCGACTGCTGTCCAGAAACACAACTGATTTATTTATCAACACAGGTAAAAATGGCGTCAGAGTGAAATAACATTACGTGTCCGCTAACTTACCTGCCAAAGAAAGAAAACAAAATAAAATACAGGGATCTGACCTAACTCCCTAACATAAACAGGAGAAAACAGGTTTATAACAAAAAGGGCTTCTCACCCCTTCAGTTACCTGGACTTCTTTTTGGAGTTTATTTCCACTATTTACAACTCAACACACTTTGATCAGTCTGCCAAGACAACAAGGCATGGTCCGGTTGGGAGTCAGGAAAAGTTGAAGCACATCCGTCTTCCTCAGGAAGTATTTCAGAGTAGGCACCATCCACTACCCCCAACTTCAACTCAACATCTTTTTAAAGAATCACAGGAACAGGTGAAAAGCACCCCCCTCAGGCAGGGAGGGAGAACAGCAAAAACAGACAGAAGTCAATATTAATTCAGATTATGACCCAGAGTCATAACACCCTCCAACCAGTGGGCGACTGCCTCTAACTCTTGAGCCACAGCCACCCCTGAAATTTTAGCTAGCTGCATCAACAAATGGACTTTTCCATTAGAGTTAGCTCTGTGAGATGGTAGTTAAAATAACTTCCAGGTTCGCTGGCACCAACGTTACAGCTATTGCTACAAAGGTAAACTTTATAATTTTGTTAACTGTATATCAACACAACAAAGTACATTAATCTGGAATTTTCAGTGTAACTTGGACACTGGGTTTGCCTGTCGTCATAGAAAGAGATTTTGGATAAGACTGTGAGGTTATCTGCTGCCTTACCTTTGAAACACACTGCATCAGAGCGACAGTGGGACAATTTTTAATTTCTTTATTTTATCTACAATCTGATTTTAATAATATGTTTAGTATCCTGTCTGATCTATTTAGTATCTGTTGTCCCTGAATAGTGTCTATTAGCATTAAGAAAACTGTAACTTTCTCTGTCTTGCTTCACACATTTTGGAGGAAAACTGAAACAGGAACAAACAAAGAAAGCTAGTTTTTCTGTCTGTATAAAGACAATGTGAGACCTTCTGATGTGCCTGGTGGACACAGCAGCTAGAAACAAACTGTCTCTGACAACTGTGCCTGGTGGACATGAGGACTAACTGTGAGGAGCAGAACATTCCTGCAAAAGATCATTTGTGATCCAACCATGGCTCATGGAGAAGTGACAAATCACTAGCTGAGTTTCCATCAACATATTTTTCTGCACATCTTGAAGTATTAAGAATTAATGCACTTAATGGGAGATGGAAACAGCTTTTCTTAATAAATTCTGATGCAGCGAACATTTAACTTACACGACTGATGAGTTGTTTCCGATTCTGGAGAAGAAGAAGAAGCTGTTTCGGCACCGTCGTTGTCACATGGCCCCTGCAGTGTGCATCAGTATTTATCTTCGCCTCGACAGCATGAAACATGACCAACACTAGCATGAAAGAGTTATTACTGAAAAAAATCCTGAAGTCCTCTATGCATTTTCTCTTGTAGATTGGCCGATGGAACTGGTTTTGTTTCTTCTTCTTCCTCTTCTTCAAGGCTTTACAGCAGTTGGCAAACTGTTTGTTTCACTTTGGGTTTACGACCTCTACTTCTTCTACTCTACTTTATTACAGCCGTGTGTAGCGTAGCCTTTACTGCGACTTTCTGACGACACTGTGCAGCCTAGTTTATTCATTCCACACCAGCTGATGGAAATGCGGCCAATTGGTGCTCTCTTTTTTGCAATGTTTCAAATGTTCTTTATGTTTGTTTGACAATAACGTAGAAACACAAGTCATCTCACTTCTCCACTAAGAAACAGGACATGTTGTTCAGCTGCAGACGCAGTGACTGTGCTGTGCCTGATCTGTCTGCTGTTATCGCTCTGTTCGCTTGCAGACAATTAAAACTCCTCTCAGACGTTCACTCTGTTTCCCCTGTGCACAGTCATTAACCAGAGCAGCTTGACCCTGAGAGCTGAGCTGCACCCTCAAAGTTACATAACACTGTCCAAGCTAAAGACCACCAGCACTTTTGACAACCTGTATAAATAAATTTTTTCCATATGTTCATAACTGGGGCATACACAATAACTGAAACCTCCTTTTTAGAAGGAAAGAAGAAAAACCTGCAGAGCTTTGTGTGTCCGACTGCAGCTCGTCTGTGTGTTTGTTTTTAGCCGTCAGACAAAAGTTGAGCAGGGTTTTTCATATGTTTTAACTGTGTTGGGAAGTTGTCTGCTGGTGTTTACTGATTTGTAGTTCTTACCATCCTTCATTAACATACTTTTTAGTGAATGAAATCATAGGGAAGTTAAACTTATCCTCCTTCTGCTGGGGAACTTCTTGGCACCTCTTCAGGGATATCTGACATTCCCATCGGTGTGCTTGGGTGGCCCCCAGACCCAAGTTTGAGTGGTAGAGTGTTTAATGGGAGGGTGTAGTCGTCCATCTCCAGACACACAGAGATAATTAGATGATTCTATTTTAATGTATGTATGCACCTGGTGTCCTGAGGTGAGATGGATGTAGGAAAGTGTCAGATTATAAATTCTTTCCTTTGCATTCATGTCTGCCTGGAATCTGCTAGTTCTCCCTGTTCCATTACTGTGGCTCTCTCCTCCTCTCTTCTCTTCTCCATGTCCAGAGGAATTCACTACACGACAATCTCTCTCTCTCTCTGTCTCCCTCTCTCTCCCTCCCATGCATTCTTTGTGCAGCAGCAGTTTAGTCTGCTTGGATGGAGGAAAGTGTGTCATATTGCATAAGAGCCTGGAGGAAGATGAGGAGGTTATTTGTAGGTTTTTATGGCATGTACGATCAAATTAAGAAAATTAACAAATGAAAATTAACAACAACAAAAACACCTCTACCATCAAGAAAATTTACTTAAATGTAACCTGTGGTGTGTAACATGCCAAGATATGCAGCAGTGTGCCAGCAAAGGCAGGGAAAGAGACCGTAAGCTCATGAACATGAATGCAAATGTTTAATAAGGAGAGAAATGCATTCATTACATTTGTTAGAGATCAAAGATACGCACAGTGTGTTTGGTGAGTAAGACTAAATCTAAACACAACTATTGTTTGTTAACAAGAAAAAAAACCACATGGGAACTTTAACCCTTTAAGTCTTCAGCTGTTTTTGCTCCTTTTTTCTCTCCCTTTAAGTCCCTTTAGTTAGAGTTCCTGCAGCTCTGTTGATAAATCTGCATCCTCTGATTTGAGAAGTGCTGTTGCTAGAGTGAAATGCCATTTAGGCTTAAGCTGATTGGTCATCAGATTGACTATCTGTCTACAGCATCCAACTCTAACTGATGATCCACTGAGCCATATACAGTATATATCTGTAGATACATCTCTTTTGAAGTATATCATGGCTCGAAACAACATGCAATTAAAGAATCAGCTCAGGTGAACTTAGAGAATAAACAGCCAGTTTAGCTTTTTAAAGTTGTAGTGGGGTGCTGGGGATTCACTGGATGCTCAATCTGCAAAGCTCTGGCTGAGCTTGGAGTAACCAGAGCTTCACAGAGGAGGGTCATTCATATCATCACCGAAGACACAGAGAGAGCCACCAGGCAGCTCTGGATTAAGAAGGCGAGCCCCTGGATCGGTGCTGCTGGAATGCAAACCGGGACTTGATCAACCCCAGTTGGGTCACTTGGGAGAGGGCGTCTGACATTGAAAGACCAGAGACCCCTGCTGACCCCGGGAACATCACCGACAATGCACATCATAGAGATGAATCTTGAAACCTTATAGTTCTACAGTAATAACCAAAGTGAATGAACAGGGTTAATATCCACCCTCCTATAGTAACAAACCAACACAGGAGAGTAACCACAAAGAAACCCAGAGCAGAAATAGAGTTTAATGGTGAAGGACGGGTCAAAGAGGATATAGACCGGACTGGTTGGGGAATAAGGATCCTGGATGGTGATGGTGAAAGAAAAGCTGACAGAATGGGTTTGATGGTGGTAACCTGAGAGAAAGGCAGGGTTACAACTGTTAAGATGTAGTTATGGAGTGCAGGCTGAAGAGACAGGTTACAGGTCCGCACAGCAAGGGTATGTGGATTTAAACAGACCATCCTGGCCCTCATTGAACAGTGATAACAGTGATATCACTTGTGCAGATAAATTAGCCTGTGATTGTGAAACATGGTCAGATCCACACTGCAAGATGATCTGAAAAATGCTCTCAATTATTTTGCAGGTTCAAAGAAATTGTAAACGTCTCAGTTAAATCTTCCAGGTAACTCTGCATGTGTGTGTTTGCAGCGTGAGGTGTGGTCATTGCAGGGTTTAAGTTTCTCTTATCAGTTCAGTATCAGTTATGAAAAAGGACCACATCCAGTCCTTTACTTTCTGCTCTTGATGACTGAACTAGGAGACTTTTTAATTATAATTCTTATTGCAGTGGCCTGTTCTGTCGTGTCTGCAGTAATGAAATTCCTGCTTCATGAATGGAATCTGAGACAGTGGGAAAAGCCCAGAGGAAGTTAAAGCAACAATGAAGCCCAGGCATCTGCTTCCTTTATGGCTGCAAACCAAGGCAAGAGCACCTTACCTCCACTCCCTCTGGTCCTCAGGAGATACTCTTACACTGAGTGGGACAGATCACAAGGGGTTTCCTCATGGTTTCCACTGAAAAAAAAGCGAGGAGTTAAGTTTTGTTTCATGTATTTGCACCAATTGTAGTTTATTAATTAAACTCTTTAGATCAAATTAACCCTTTCACACAGAAGGGAAATTTTTTGCTATGCTGCACACCATATGCTTACAGATGTACATTATGTTAGATGCTCATGAACAACCAGGTTACTCTCGGATATCAGCGTAATTAGACAACATATTTACATGCACTTAAGTAACCTGGTTACTGTAAAGTCAGTGGTCAAATTTCTGATCTTATTTTGAAACCATGGCTGGCTGATTTTAAGTGTATATTATTGACACTTTACATGTATCTTTTTTTTGTGAAGACACATCTGTCATAGAAGAGACAGCAGTGGTAAAACAATATTTTAGATATAGAGGATTTAATTACCACTGAGTCTTATGGCCATACCAGCTACTAACAGGCCACAACATAACCTGAATACCTTGGTTCAGAAACCACCATTTTACTATATGGAGCAGGACAACAACTACAAAGAACAGCAGAAAACGCTTGTGGGACAAACCAACAGAGAGAGCCATTCAGAGGACTGAAGGGCCACAAAAATGTATGTTAACTTTTTATTAGTATATCTCTGAAATTTAAAATAGAGTGGAAACACAAGAATGAACCTTGTACTAAAGTCTGGAAGGTTCAGTCAGTTTACAGGAAGCTTCAGGTTACAGCTATTTATGTTCCTTAGTGTGGAAGAGGGTTATTAGAGGGGTGTGTAGAGGGGTTCTACGCTGCCCTAATGCAACTTTGATCTTGTTACAGCACCAGCTATTTAGCTACATCTGCTCTGTAGACATGGTGTCAGACTAGCAGTTTCCCCTTAATTTCCCCTAATGCAAGGCACGCACTAAAAGATTTTAAAAATCTTAACCGATTGACGGATTTCATGGTTTTGTTCTTATAGTGTGTGATATGCAATCAGATTCTGATTGGCTATCATTCTGTTCCACGTGACAATCCACAGAGTGCGTGCTCGGCTTTCCTCTGTGGTTCCCACTCACAACAAGATTTCTGATCGTAAATATTGAACGTGTTTAATATTTATCAAGGCGGCTCTGATTATCTTTGGACCAGATCAGGGAGGTTAAAATCACTTTGAACACACGTCACACCACAGGAAAATCTGGCAAGATCATCTTTAGAAGCATTAGATAATCAGACCTTTGCTGACCTGATAATCAGCGTGATTATCTTGTGTGTGTGTAGTGTGTACCCCACTTAAAGTAGGCTACGCAAGTCCTGGACTGATGTTTGCTCCTCCTTTCTCAAGATGTTTGAGCAATCCTTTTTTTTTGCTAGAAATCTAGATGCCGGTTATGGAAGGTTATCTTTATCTTGAGGAAGCAAATACTGTTTTCCAAAAACATTAGTGGAAGTTTGCTTTCTGAATCTCTAAACAACAGTAATAACTTCTGGCCTGAGCAGCAGCAGCAGCAGTGGTCCAGTCGTTGTATGAGGCCATGTTCTCCCACAAAGCTCTGAGCAGGCAGAGTCACTGTTCCCCTGCAGTGTTGGAGTTGGTTTCACTGTTCAAAGCATTGTGTTATTTGTCTCTGTGGGACTCAAACACACCCTCTCTTCCAATATATTCTAAAGTTTCCCCCTCCAAACTCCAAACACAGAGTAGCTTAATGATCCCTGCTGGGAATCAGATTTTTCTGCCTGGGTGGGATATGTATCTTTTCTATAAGCTGTCACTTCCAGGCATAATTTACTTTCTGATAAAGTTTTTGCATTGTAGCTCTACTCCTGAGTCAAGTGATCAAGGAAACTCAACATGTGGGGGTGGTCATGTTTGACAGCTAAAAAACGCTGTTAATGAATTAACTTTTTAGGGTCACATGCCATCAAGGACAAATCAGCTTTTCCTCTTTTTCCTGTCTGATTTTGACACTGCGGTTTGCTTTCTGTCTCCTACCAATCATGAATACAGTCCAATACTCTCCCTCCCCTTGGGATGGATGACCCCTCATCTCTGGTAACCTGACAGTCCCTGATCTTCTGAGAGCCAGGAGTCATCTGATTCCTCCTTTATTCAATATTTGTCTGCTTGAATTGTCATCAGGTTCAGTTGTCACCTGTGCTGGCCAATGCCTCATAGGAAATACCTAGCATGCTGAGCCCTAGTGCTCACTTGTCTAACTCTAACCCTTAACAGAGTAGTCTTAGTTACCTAAATGTAATCAAACCTTATCCCACAAAGGCAACAGACTAAAGAAACCCTCCTACGACTTGATTTGGAAGGCGATGATAAACAACCTATCTTGTCATTTAAGTTGTATGTCTTGTTGAGTTCATTCTAGCCGTGTAAAGCTTGTAAAGCCATGTAAATTAGGTAATACTTAAATTTGCTTTCTCAGGAAAACACAGAACAGTGCTTATTAGATCATTTTCTTTCGCAGCAATAATTCATTTTCTTTAGCAGTTGTGGTGGTCAAATTTTCAGATAGCCCCAGGAATATTTTTATTTACTGAGTTTTCACAATACAAAACTTCTCATACAGACAGAGTTCATATCCCGCAGACCTCTGTTTCCTTTTTTAAAGGGGAACCTCAATCTTTTCCTAACAAAGTGATTTACTTGCCTACACCTTAATATACCTTTACCATTTAACCATTTATTTCAAATAAACATAAACTTTCCCTATACATAACTCCTGATTTTTAAAGGGCTTGGCATTAAATGGAATCTAGGGTTTGCACAATCGTCCATTAGCAGTTCTGTTCTTCCAAACTACACTAAAAATGTGACAGTTGCTTCAGAGAAAGTTCAAACTCTACTCTACACTCTACTTTCCTTCTTGACTCTGCAATACATGAAGTAGGCAAGATTATTGTGTGGTCCTTTCTCAGAAAGTTACTGAAGGAGGTTTAGACGTTGTTTGACAATCCAACAACTGGTCGCCTCTCCCATGCTTAAGCTGATGTGAGGTAACTTTGAGTTAAAGGTGATTTTCATTACTTGACTGTTTTTTATTCCTGAAATCAGAGACACTGTTTGGTTGGTCCTCAGAGCACACCAGTCCCAGCCCCCCACAGCAGGTTTTTAGTAGCAGTTTTGTATATTAGTGTCAGCTTACCACCTGTTTTTGATGACCACTGGAGATATTCAATTGCCTGACTGCAGTCCTCCGATTCTTGTTGTCATGGCTATTTTGATCCTTAAGCAATCAGTGGTTTTGTTGAAATGCAAAACATCTGGGGTATGTGGGAGTCTGCAGCACCAGGAAAACCCAGAGCCAGGCCCTGCAGTGCTCCCATAACACTAGTCAGTCCAGATAGAGCATTAAGAAATGGTTAGACCCCTTCCCTTTGAGTCATAGCTTCCAGTCCTCACAGAGTGGTAGGACTTTGGAACAACCAGGGTTGTGCTAGTGGAGAAGTTTACATTAGTTGACGTTATATTTTCTTACACTGTCACAATGTATAACAAGGTATAACAATGGAAGGAGGAAAAAGGCAAGCAGAGTACATGTTTTGTCTTGGCTCCAGGCCAGAAATATTGGTTGTCAGTATCAGCTTTCCATCCTTCACATCAGTAAAAGCCTAGAATAACATATTGGCCTACCCATAGAATTATACCTAATTAATTTCTCTGTATTTGACCTATCTTTCTGTTCACTTACTCTTTGAAGTGAACTAGTTTCAGTTTGTTTAGATTTCAACAATTTAATCCATCTGCAAATGTGAAAATGCTGCAGCTGTGGAAAGTGTGCTAGCTAGGATAACCTACTCATTCAGAGACACTATTAAGACTATTTACATATGGATACATGTGTTTTGTCATCTTGTTCACTCTGCATGTTAGCTTCGCTGCACAACCTAAGTGTTCAGTTGTTCTGTATTGTGATATTTGTTCACACAACATTTGCAAAGGCTTTTATAGACACAAAGATCTGAAAACAAAAGTTTGCAAGCACAGTGGGATTGATGTGTAATTTGAAATACAATTCCAGGTGAAGTTAGCTTCCTTGTTAGCTAAGCTACAAATCTACAGGCCTGTCTCGGTCACTGTAGCTCTGTAAATACAATCTAAACCACTGACTCTCTGTTGTGTTGCGGATCCTGTGTTTGCGTGCATTTCCCTCTTTTGAAAATATTATAGTTATTAGTGTCAGTTTCCATGGTGACGTGCGTCCATGAGATTTAGTGGACAGAGCTTTTGAAGGAGCACTGAAGGGAGGGGTGTGTTTGTTTTGCTGCTGAGTTAGAATATGTAATAATTCATTCAGTATATTTAATCTTATTGTAGCAAACTGATATAAAACAAATTTACTGACTGACTCAGCAGGACCCAGGTGGAGTGAAAAAGTTTCTCAGTCATAGCATTGTGAGGCTCTGTGTTACTTTTACCTATGTTGTAGTGTTTCTAACTGTGCTCTTTCTTGTCTGTCTGTTTTCCCTGTTTGTAGTAGGGAAAAAGAAGGAGAAGAGGTCAAAAGTAAGCGAGGAGGGTCGTGGGAAAAGAAACGCCATCCGCCTGCACGAAGTGTACACTGTGGAGACAGTGGTGGTGGCAGACTCGGACATGGTCCAGTACCACGGAGCTGAGGCCGCACAGAGGTTCCTGCTGACTGTCATGAACATGGTAATCCACTTATTCACCTCCCATGTTTGTTTGTTTTTTTTTAGACAAATCAAGTGTTTTTAAAACCAAATTCCCTATTTGTGAGTTGTTTTTTTTGTTCTTTGGAATTTTGTGGTAAAAAGATTCAATTTGGAAGAGACCTCCTTGATTTGTCAAACCCAGACTGCTTTGTTTTAAGTAGGCTTAAAATGAGAATATATCCTTAAATCTTCTACTACTGAGGTAATTGACTCATTAATATGTAATGGAGTGGTGCAGGAATGAATCCAGAAATAAGTTAGCGTTTTAGTACCCCTGGTTCCCGCATCCCAAAATCAGTTGGTTTTTGGTTAAATGGCTGAAGGTCTGTGGTTTTAACACAAGCTCAAGACATTTTCACGTTTTATTCTATGACATTAAATAAAAAAATATCCCACTTGTGATTCTTTTAAGCTTGCAAGTGTCTAAATGAGACTACAGAGGTTGTCGGGGACGTTAACATGAAAACTGATCTACTCACCAGTCCACCTTTACAGCCTCGTTGTGTTTATACTCACACTCTTTCAAACTATCACTAACTTTCTAAGAAGAAAGGCTTTTGTAGAAGAGGTCAGAGCTAAATTAAATGACAAGTTGGAAGCTCAGTGGTGGAGACGTTGACGTCATGTGACCGTGGTGTAGTTGGTTTATAGTCTAACATTAGCTTTTTACTTCTGGAGATTGTATTTAGGCTTCAAACATCAGAACAGTGGTGTTCATCTGTGAAGATTATCTGATGAACTAAACCTGTGAGGATCAGAAACTTTAGTTGGTCACAGTTTATTTTCTGTAATAATCCAAAACCCAATGAAAAAAATCCCTTTGGCTTTTTGTGGAGGGAACCAGGGTGATGCTGACTTCAGGGTTGGACTATAAAAATACATCATCCCTGCACCACTCTATGGTAGAGTTCCTGGATGTGAAAGATTCAAAGACAAACCTGACCTGATGCTTGTTCAGAAGCAGAAACATCATATTCTAAACATGAAGCAAAAGCAGGATACTGGTGTGCATGTAAATGTACTGTACTGCTGGGTGCTGGGTTCTGTTTTGCTCTGGCGATGGAGAAGAGCCAGAACCACATCCCTATTTTGTCACCCATGCAGTCCTCTATAACAACAGCCTCGACCAGCCAACTGAATAAACCTGCTTAGTACTCAGAACAGCACAGGGGAGCCTTCTAGCTTTGGCTCAGGCTCTGGAGGCCAGAGCAGGGGGAGAGGAGAGACATGCACAGTAAAAAGCTGGGGAGGACAGAGAAAAAGCTGTAATCTATCCATTTTTATATTTATCAGCACCAAAACATTTCTACACGGCTGTAACTCTGATTACTGATTAAGCTGTCAGACTGATTAATCAATTAGTCTACAAAATGTTGGAAAACATGAAGACATGGATTTTGCAGGAGTCAATTTTTGCATTGTTAAGCAACTCACACAACTCACTGCATTTCATTTTTATATTCAGATTCCGTCGGTGTTCATGGTTCAGGAGGTTTTTATCAGGAGCTGAATTATCCTCACAGGTCTCCTCTTCTCCAAAACAAACAGACCTAATAATTAAAGCGGGGAAAAACACTTTATAAAAAAGTTTCATGTAAAAAAAACGTTTCTTCCAGCGCTCCTCAGTGGACAGAGGACATCATCAGTAAGAGGCTGCAGGCTCTTAGCTGAGCTGCCACTAATATTAGCTTAGCTTGTTTTATATATCAGGATTCCTTCAGCATTCATTGTTCAGGAAACAGACTACAACAGTTTCATATTAAAATCGATGCTTCTCCATGACGCTCTTGGGTGGACACAGGACGTTGAGAGGAGCTGTGTGCTCAGCTTGATTCTCTGGTTACTGAAGATCCAGACATCTGATGACAAAAATGCTTCACTTGGTTTAAGATTATAGTTACAACATTATAAAAAAAGTGACATGATTTGAAACAGACAGCTGGCGCTTATTGAAAACGCTAATATAATTGTCTGTGGCTTGTTTATAATTTCAAAGGGACGTCATGAAACTGTGCATTCACCCATTCCTCTCTGCTCATCTGTCTGTCTGTGTTGTTGGTCTCTTGCAGGTTTACAACATGTTCCACCACCAGAGTCTAGGAGTGAGGATCAACATCCGAGTCACCAAGCTGGTACTGCTTCACAGCCGCCCAGTAAGCCTGACTTCTCTGACTTCTGTGACCCTAACAACCTGACTCGGGAAAGATGAGATTCCTTTTTTCTTTTTAAAATACTTGGTCCTGGGGCAGCTCCAAAACGTAAATAGTTTCATAAATAGTTTCTCTATCTTTGGATTTTCATCCACACGTGAAGAGTTTTATCTGATGTAATGCAAAGTATCCACTCACCTGTACTCAAATACCCAAGCATGTGAAAGCTTCTGTGTTCCTGCAGTCAAAAGAACGTGTATAAACTAGTGTTAAACATCACGCAGCAGGACGCACACTGTAAATGATAAATCTTTTTTAGAGCTTTGACACAACTGCAACTGTGAATTTAAAAGCTAAAGTAAACATAGTGGCAGAGAACCAGGACAGGATGTTGTTAATCTGCTGTGTATCTGTATCTTCAGGAAAAGCTTAATGTGGGCCATCATGGAGAAAGGTCTCTGGAGAGCTTCTGTCAGTGGCAGTATCAGGAGTTTGGGGGGCCGCGGTATCTCGGCACCAACCATGTTCCTGGTGGAAGGGACGACATCCCACCAGTGGATACAGCTGTGCTGGTCACCAGGTATGTAACCAGCACCTCTGGATAAATGAATATATTAAATATCATCTCTCTTGTGACAGCTACTTTCATCTTTTCTATGAAGAACTAGGCTGTCACTTTTTCTTACAGCACCTTTACCCATGATTTTATCCCAATAGGGCTCGTTCCTTTTTTCCATTCTGCATCCAGAAGGAGATAAATGATCAAATATTTAGCTTTTCCCCATGTTCGACTAGCCGTTCGAATTGTGAATAAAAAATGAGGTTTCTCAGAGAAACTAGAGAAATCTGCAAATATTGGGTAATCAGTGTAGTAATAATCAATGTAGTATATGCACTGTATTAAACTGCAACAGCAGCAGATTAGTAATTACTAATATACGCTCAACCTTTTTTCTTGAAAAAAAAAATTGGTGTGTCTGTGCCAGAGCAGAAGGAGAGACCACAGCTTTTCCTCACAGTGCAAATATGTCAGAACTTTACTTATTTTACTTTACTACTCAAAATATCAGTGGTGGAAAGTGTCTGTTTAAACTTCTCAATGCTGCTTTGTGTTACTTTCAGTTTCAGTTAGACTTGGAATGGAAGTATTTTAAATACAAGGAGTTGCTTCATGTTATTACCTCTCCTACATCCAGCTGTTCAGGTTTACTCGTTGTCTACAGTCTTTATCATGCACATGTGTACTTGTAAAACACCTGTTAAAAACCTGATAGTTGTATAGATTGCCAAAAGAAATCAGCTCTGTCCAGGAGGAATCTAGCTCTAATCCCCTGACCTGCCTATAGAAACCAAGTTTCTCATTTACATGACACTCGCTGGGGAAAACCAGCTGTAACTTGGCTGCTCAGCTAATTTGGTTGATTTTCCATTCTTTTCCACATGTATATCCATCCATCCATTATCTATACCATTTAACCGTTAAGGGTTGTGGAGGAGCTGGAGACTATACCAGCTGTCGATGGGCGAGAGGTGGGCTACACCCTGTACGGATCGCCAGATCATCACAGGTCCAACACATATAGACAAACAACCATTCACACTCACATTCACACCCACAGGCAATTTAGAGTCACCAATTAACCTACATGTTAATGTAGGAGGAAGCCAGAGTACCCAGAGAGAACCCACACAGGCACAGGGAGAACATGCAAACTCCACACAGAAAAACCCCTGGTGAACTGGGGCTCAAACCTGGAACCTTCTTGCTGTTTGATGACAGTGCTAACCACTGCACCACCATGCCGCCACATACTCAAAGCAGTATACGTTAAATAAAACAGTAGGTGAAGAAATATTTAGATCCTTCACTTAAAGAATAGTTCTGGCTTGTGTCAACTTGGCATATTTCCCATGAATGTTGTTACTGCATCTGTATGGGTCATGTTAACTTTGCACTCACCGCCTCTGCTCTTGAAATTCAGGAAAACAAGGATTCACACAAAACTGCACAAGGGCAAACTGCACAAGCCTCCTACAGTTTTCCAACGAAACATGTTTTTTACATGAGTCATTTCAAACACTTGTCTCTGACTTCGACCAAATGTAAACACAGAAAGTTGCCACGTGGAATGGCAATTATGTCAAACTGCATAGGGATCTACGTCCAGAGCAAAATGCACATTGGTTTGTTTACATGTGCGAGCCAGGTCACTGTCCTTTTAGCTTTAATTTGAAGTTTATGAATTTATAGTTTCCATTGACGAGTTCTATGGTGGGTGAGAGAGACTCCATTTGTGTCTATTTCTTTTGCATTTTAACTTAAAACGCTGCCTGTAATAAGACATTCTTTTGATTTTTATGTTGTTTTTGCCTGGGGAATAAAAGGAGTCGTGGTAAAAGGAATCCTTTTGTTTAATGAGAAGTCATGTCTGCTGATAGATTCTATCTTGTCTCCTTTTACTACAAGCAGAGGGAGGAGGGCATACATACAGTGGCCTTTTGTTCTTGAGGTGGTTTGTTATAAACCTGATCTGCCCTCCTGTCTCTGCTCTCCTGCCCCACCTCTGTCATGAGGCTTCCTCTGTGAGGACAGGAGCAGTCAGGATCAGGATCAGCTGGAGGGAAAGGAGAGCGATGCTGCCAGCAGCAGTCAGGGTGAGAGTGAGGCAGCACGCAGACAAATTAAAGCACATCGCTCAGGTTTCCTGTCGTGCATGGCTGCTCAGCGTCCTCTCTGTGTGTGGCTGTTTTGTTGTAGAAACCCCATGTGGCTGATATGTCTGCTGTACATCTCTTACAGCTTATTAACAGCCTCTTAGGAAGAGATAACAAGATATTTGATATTAGCGTCTGGATAATTTCATGTCACCTACATAAATGTATAGATACAGGCTACAAAAGATTAGAGCTGTGCCACATGAATAGGCTTTTAGAACACAATACCTTTACACTTTGTTTCATTAAAGACTGATATTTTAGAAAACCTACTAAAATTTAATCTGTAAAATATTGTTGGAGTTAGGACTTCACATTTCTACAGTTGCACTCATTCACACTGCTGGTGTGTTTTATTTACATCAGAAGTTGTAACTGGGAGTGACATCACCTCTGAGTTGACCGTGTTCCAGTTGAGAAGTCGAAAAAACATGGACGCCCGCAGGAAAGCCTTTGTTGTTCTTGCTCTTTCAGAGTATCAAAACAAATCTGCACTCCACCTGAGGAACACTTCAGAGGAGGAGAAAAGGTCTTTGTTTTTCAGTGTATTTCATTGTGTAAGAAACTTTTTAATTACGTTTAATTTGTCATTTTATTTTGGAGCCTGGGTCGTGTTTTGGGGTGTAAATAATGGATAGGGACAAAAGTCTTTGGTGGCAGTGCAGTATTGATCAAAAACAATGAACCTGGACACTGATAAACATTTTGATTTCGTCATCGGATATATAGTCATGTCGCACAGCCCTATACTCAATGCTTGTATTTATCAGGCACCTCAGACTAAGTCCTAACTGGCCAGAAATGCAGCTTTGCAACAATTATGATTTGGGTCTGTCACAGCCAACAGTTTTGGCTGTAATAAATCAAACTGAGATCACTCTTACAGTGCTGCAGATCCTGCTGACACAGTATCCAGTCCTCCTCAGCTGTTAGTCTTTGTTGGGCCATGGATGTAATGACAGTGACAACAGGTTCAGCGATGAGTCACTGACCCTATAAGCACAGAGGTTACTGGAGGAAATGTTTATAGCAAATGTGGTGCAGAGTGAGGCATCAGCCAAATTTATAGATCAAGGAAAGACCACACACATTTTACTTTGGCTTTTTTGAGTGTGAATGGTCATTGAAATTCAAATGCTGTTACAACATACACTCCTTGTAGTTGCTGTAATCACACAAACCCCTTTGTTAATGTTTATTTCTTTGTTTCACTTCCTAATAACCTCTCTGTTTTCTGCCAGTTGACACATAAACACTCTGAAAAAATTTAATTTTATTCCAGTTATGGGGAGAAAAAAAGAATAATGGATGAATATAACCAGCATCTGTTATCCAGAACAGCTAATATCCTGTGCTGATGGTCTTTCCTTTCCCTTGTTGACTCTCTTTACAGCCATCTGAAGACCAGCACCAGACTGTTGCAAAATAACCACAGAAACCTCCCTGTCTGTGTGCACATCAAAATGAAATTTCTGATTAGATATTCCATAAGAATTGTATCCACACAATTCATGTGTCAGCTCAGGCACTGAAGCTCCTGTTTGAACTCACTGCAACCTTCTGTAAGAGTTGTCTGCAGTGTTTGTGAGAGGAAGCGTCCTCAACAGTGATCCCTTTATGTCCTGCTTCAAAACTTTGCAACCTCCTGAGAAGACAAACAGCTCAGTGTCACCATGTCCTCTTAACACTGCAGGAAATCTCACGGCAGGCTCTCACTGCTCCTTACAGCTCACTGCTTCATTGACTGCAAGCTTCATTCATTCACATACAGTTGAATTGAGGGCTTCACTAAATACAGTTCACTGTCTTCATATTTGACTGTTCCCTCAGAAATGTAATTCTTGTCAGGGTAAAGAAGAAGCCTCTGCCTTTAGACTCTGGGACACAAAATGACTCTGTAACAACAGTAATAATGAGTGTTCAGTGTGTGTGTGTACCCAAATTTTTAACACTAAACACTAAATTGATGTTGGTTGCTGAACAGCGAAGTCAGTACCTACCAAGTACCTCATACTGACCAATGTTCGTCACACAAGTTGTGAAAGTTGGTTTGATTGGTCGAGGTGTGTACGTGTAATCTGCCATGTCACAGCAGACATTAATAACTCTGTGATTGCCTAATTTGACACCTAGGTCAACTCAAAGGGCAAAAGAAAATGTGAAGTCTGATCCCAGCATGAGACAGCTGTTAACGTGTAATGTGCTGATCATTTTCTTTTCGCTTGCTTGAATGAAATACTATATGATGGTTGCCACTGGACATTTGTTTGTCCCCATGTGTGCATCTTTGTGCATGAACTTGCTGAAGAAAGTTGCCCATGTTTTTTCAGGAGCTCTGTCTGCAAACATGTTTTTTTTTTTTTTTTTTAAGTCTTTTTCCTCCCTTCTAATTTTTAAATTGCCACGGGGATCAAGGGGAGGACCAGCTCCCGGATGAATTAAGTCACAGGATTAACAGAGTTTATATGCAGCAGGTCAAAATTAAAGGAAAATAACTGGTGCTGTTTTGACAAGATAATTTTGCCTCTTCATCTTCAGTTTCATCATTAAATATTTGGGAGCTCTCAAAGGTCAGTGCATGGACTACCTTTCTACTTGCCCCCCTACAACAATCACTAGCAGGCTGTTGTTCTTCCAGTAACCTATATCAGTAAACACAATACACACAACATTTCATCAAACCCACATGTTGACAGCCAGGTCTTGTTGGGGTCTGTTTCCCAGAGGCCGACTTGCAGCTGTTCACACCTAGCCGAGGACTCCCACATGTCAGTGGGAACCTCTCCTCCTCCACTGTTGTCGCTGTAGTGCTAGCACACTCAGCTTTGCCCAGGGTTGTTTAAAACTTGCTGTTTATGACTTCAGAGTTTTCCCTTCACACCTGGCCTATCAATTTGAGTGTAGTGGAGTTGAAGGGGCTGTTTTGATAAGCATGACCTTTTGCACTTGATAATAGCAGATTAAAGCTATAGAGAACTTTTGTTGCTATGCAGTGCAATGTTGCAGTGACTGTCTGTGGAGCTACAGATTGAACAGGGCCAGATTCAGAGTGCTGTATATCCCATACAGTTGCTGCTATGGCTGATGTGTGGGGAAGGTGACATCTCCTTTGCATTAACAGAGTAACAAGATGCTTTTCAAGATGCTTCAAAAAGAGCCTCCTCCAGTTCAAGTTACTTTTGCCCTCCAGGCAGAGTTCAGGTCACCCCATATTACAAAGACATATTACCCTTGGACATAAAGTATCCCTGGCTTAGAGATAAATGACTTGCTGCTATCACCACGTCAATGAAATGGGAGCTTTGGTACTTTACTTACAAACTTTCTTACAGGTATGTACATAAACCAGTATGAATGTGTTTGCAGGTGCATATATGGGGACAGTATCAAGTATCAGTATCTGTATTAGAAGTATATTATACTGTATAATGTGATTGAAGTGTAGATTTCAGTGTTAACTGAAAGGATTGTACAAAAATATTGCATTGATCCTTTTTATACATAGTCCCTCAATTTTTCAGAGGCTCAAAAGTTTAATCATAAATATAGGATTTATCTTTAATACTTGGATGGAAATCCTGCGCAGATAACATGAAGTAGCTACTTTCAGGAAACATGCACTAATGGGTCCTGCATGGTTACTTTACAACGAAAACAATGTAAGCTCCTGTAACTATACAGTATAATTTATAAAGAATATTCCAAGAACAACATAGTTCACCTTGCAGGAATACTGTAAATGTCAATTAAACTTTTCTGGGGTATTTTACTTTGCATATATATGAGCAATGTTCCCTCTAAGCTGCGCGCCTGTGCAATCGTGCACTGCTCCCGCTTTCTCCGTGCACAGCAAAACTATGTAGCGCATAAAATTACAGTGTGCGACAGTGTGCACGTCTGATGTTGCTCACAGTGGTCCAAGGAATTCTCAGGGAGTTTGTGTGTATGCTCAGACACATGAAAAATTAGGGGGAACATTGTATATGAGATAACCTTGCTCTATAAACTTCTCTCTCTGGTTCTATTTGTTCATTCTCTACACAACTACCTGTGTCACTTTTAGTGTTTACAACCAGAAATGTGTTTACAACACTATGAATGTTTTCTAGGAGAGACTGTTGGACGTTGTGCACAGTCATACCCATATTTAAAAGATTATCGTGTCTTGCCCCTCTCTATGGCCGTATAATATATAAACACAGTTTTCTATCCAGTGTGGTTGGTTACCTGGCTCTTTTTTATCCGAACCCTTGTGCAGAGCCTTGTCTAATGTGCACAGATTCTACATAAATGGTTGTCTAATTATTAGTAGTAAACCTTGTCTTGTTTCTTTTTCAGGACAGATTTCTGTGTTCATAAAGACGAACCCTGTGATACTGTGGGTGAGTACAACTACATCTCCATGTACTACATCTCCATATCCATGTACACCTATCTTTGTGGAGACCGGTGATTGACATATTGCATTCCCCAGCCCCGTACTCTAACCTTAACCACCACCACTGAACGCTTAACCCTAACCGTAACATAAACTCAATTCTAACCCTAACTCTAATCCGAACTGTAGATGCCTTGCTCCATTGCTGACCCTAAGGTTTATTTAGTGCTTTTAATTTACCAAAGGGCAGTTTACCTGCATTGTAAATGACTACACACAGAATGAAGGTAATAAAAATATCTGATGAATTGTGTACTTTTTCTGAGTCAGGCACTGTAATATACCTCCAATAGAGCAGCAGCACCTCAGAAGTGTGTGTTGTAGGGAGGCCTTGTCATATAAAATACACCTTTGAATGGAGTCCAGTAAATCTGATTTTTATAAGGGGAAGAATTCCCCTTTTGAAACAGGAACGCCAGTGTCTAAAGCTGAAATTAAGAGAGACTCTTTTCATCTGTTTTATGAGGAGAATCTCCCTGTGTGTGGGGATCTGACTTGGGTTACTTTAAAGGACAAATTTCAGACTAAAGACCAGTTAATAGGGCATGGCTTGTCTAACTGGAGATAAAAGCTGTTCCCAACCAGGAAAAACCGGTGTTAGGGTAAGTCTCCATGAAATTAATGGAAGTCTGTGTATGGTTGTTATTACAAGTGAACTCAGGACAATGTCTGGAGAACCTCTGGAGTTACCCTTTCACACAGCACCTCGTCTACTAGAAATGTTACCTTTACTTTAGGCAAGCGGTAGTACCTTCAGGTAGAGTGTGCAGGAGACTAGTGCTGCAGGAGAGAACTCCATCAACACACCCACTCACTCGCTGAGAATTCTTCAGACCATTACCTGCTCTATTTAATACATCAGCTCAATGTGACATTATTCAGACTTTATGCTGGGGAGCTGGCAGGGTAAAGTCCATTTAATGTCCAGTCCAACTGAAAGGTCAGATTTGCAGTGCATGTGTGAAAGCAGCTTAATTTACCCCAAAAGTGACTGCGTATGTTGAATGTGTGACTAGCTGTCTGGTGTCATAGCTTCAGTTGCTGCTCTGTTGCCAGCAGCCTATAAGCTACATATCAGGTCCAACAGCATTTAGATGAATTTCTAATATATATTGATTTCCCAATGCAAAAGTCTCATAAGTTTTGGGGGTATTTCTAATAGTTTAAAAAAAAAACTTTCTGACTTTGTATTTTTTCCTGAGCGAGATGTGTATTTTCATGTCACAACATGCGCCTCAGCCAGAAACATTCTTCTTCTACTTGAGTATGAATGGCAGATAAAGCTGACGCTTTGCATAAAAACTTGCTTCCCTGCCCAATCAAAGAGTCATCTCACATTACACACATGAAGCAATGGATAAGGTGTTGACTGCCTGCACACAAAAATGTGAATGACATGAAAATAATAACTTGGTATGGCTTGTAGTGTTTAAAAAAAATTGGATCCTTGGTTTTCCAGCTGTTGAAGTGGAATTGACTTGTACAGGCAGGGTTAACAGACTAAAGGCTTTATTATTGTGAACTTGGCAGTGTGGTGTAGATTGCGGTGAAGTGTGCCCTACCCAGGATATACCAGATGCACTTTTGGTAATTTCGTGGCCAGACTTGCCTGGCCACTCCTGTGGCACACTTGACTTGGATATGGGATGGGATCAGAAATAATACTTCATTGTACTTTGTTTCAAATTTGGGATCAAATCCATGTCCTCAAAGCAACACATCTCAGAATGCAAGGGGTAGAAAGGTTGTTGTTATAATGAAAATTTCAGCGCCTACGCATGTCTCTAGAGCATGTGTTGACATCTGTACAGGAGACAATTGCATTTATTTAATCGATGTGGTAAACGTTGATATGTGTGGACACCCAGTGTAGTACGTACAGAAGTGTGTGCACATCCACTGTCCATGCTGCTGTTCACTGCATCTGTTTTCTAGTATATCAGAATCAGAATCAGATTCATTGGTATGTTAACATACACACAAGGAATTTTGTTCCAGCTGTTCCAGCTCAAGCACTGCAGACAGTGTACGTATTATGTACAAACAACATGCAGAGAGTGGCAGGGCACATAACAATACAGTGTATCTCTGGGATGAAATAATGGTGCAATGGTGCAAGTATTTGTACAATATCATATTAGTAGATGTGTAATAACTATCTGAAGAAGCAAGAGTAGCTAAGGGATAGCCAATGATACTGGTCAACTATTTACATGGTACTGACTTGACTTGACTTGGGTGATGGCACAAAGAAAGAAACCAATCTCTTGTCTGGTAGTCTTGGTATACAGGATTCTGTAGCTCTTGCTGGAGGGGGAATTAAAAAAGGCTGTGTCCTTGGAGTAAAGAATCTCTAATGATTTTCCCTGCCTCTTTCCTGGTTCTTGATGGGTGCGAAGGATAGCAGCATTGACTGTGGTGTAGAGCTGGCTCATCAGCTTCTGTGGCAGACTATACTTCTTCAGTTGCTGCAGAAGTACACTCTCTGCTAGCTTTTCTGAGGATGGAGTTGTTGGTTGTCATTCAGGTCTTGCGACACTTGAAGGTCTCTACAGTTGAGGCGGTGGATACTGTGAGGGGACCGTATCGAGAGTCTCCTAGTCCACAGTCATCTCCACAGTCTTCAGCGTGTTCAGCTCCAAGTTGTTGTGACAGCACGAGAGCACCAGCAGTTACACCTCCCACCAGTATGCAGATTCATCAGCATCTTGGATGAGTCACATGAACATAGTGTCATCTGCAAACAGGGGTTTGACAGCTGGGTTTTTGGAGGTACAGTCATTGGTCTAGAGTGAGAGGAGCCTTGGGAAGTGGACACATGCTTGGGATGCACCATTGCTGACTGTCCATATGCTACAAGTGACTTCCCTCAGCCTCACCTGCTGTTTAATGCTGTCAGGTTATCCACTGACGAATGGCAGGGGGATACAGTGAGCGGGAAGCGTTTGGAAGAGAGGATTTCTGGAATGATTGTGTTGAATGCAGAGTTGAGGTCTATTAATCCTTGCATATGTCCCTGGGTAGTCATGCTGTTGCAGGATGTAATGCAATGACGTTATTCAGGTGGGCCAACACCAGTCGTTCAAAGGACTTCATTACCAAGCACGTCAGAGTAACAGGCCTGTAGTCATTCAGTCCTGTGATGGAGGGTTTTTTGGGGACTGGGATGATGGTGGATCCTTTGAAGCAGGAGCAGACTTCACACAGCCCTAGGGATCTGTTGAAGATCTGTGTTAAAGGTTAGAGCCAGTTGGCCAGCACAGGCTTTGAGACAGGACAAGAGACATCGTCTGCACCCGGTACTTTCCTGGTTTGAGCCCCTAAAACATAGACTTTTGGAAACTGCAGCATGCACCATCTGTGGGACCTGCCTAATATTGTGTAGGTCCCCCTGGTGCTGCCAAAACAGCAGATCCTGGTCCATACCCTGGACCTCTGAGGGTGGTCTGCAACAATGTTTAGTTGGGTGGTACGTGTCAAAGTAACATCCAGATGAATGAAGGATCTGAGGCTTCCCATCAGAACATTGTACTGTAATGATATGACTAATGCCATTCACTGTCGGTGGTTTTTAATGTGGCTTATTGGTGTATACATGCATTCATTTGCCTGCTGTATTACCTGGATCATCTGATTACCATATGGAGATGTCTGGCACACCTGGAATGCAGAGTCACTCTGCAAAGTGCCCCATCAAGAGATGGGATATAGGACAGGGCAGGTGGTGGTGGATCAGAAATAGCAAGTGGATGGTGGACACTTTCAGCTGAGACTCCCTGGAAGTCCCAGAGGTCAGGGTGGAGATGGGTGTAATGCACAATAGGATGTCTGAAAGATGGATAGACAGAAATGCAGTGATATTTAAAGAACAGCAACCAGGGACTGATTTGCTCAGTCAACCCAGGCAGAAGAGTTGTAAAGTGTAGGTGACAGAGAAAATGACAACAGCAGGAAATATCAGACATTCACCTATAGATGAATAAAAACATGTGAGGCAACAGATCTTCCTTACTGAACTTTTCTAAAGTTTCAAAGTTTCATTTTAAATTCTTCCTTTAAGCTCAGCAAGCCTTGCTCAAATAAGGCTAGATATAGAATATTTACTAAATTGAATTTGAAATACTTACTTCTTTTCATTGTCTAAACTTCCCAGTGTTAAATTGTCCCAGGCAAACAGCAGCCATTTGGCTGAATACTTTTTCGGCAAGGTCTGCTGTTCAGTATCAGATGTTTTCTAAGATGTCTCTTCAGTATCACAACAGGTGCTGAGGGATTTTCTTTCATCCACAGGATACTCTCTGACCAGACTTCCTTTTTCATTGGGTCAGCAGGGGCTCAAGTGCTGGACTCACTTGTGTTCTGGGGGAAGCTGCTCACTTGACTATTTAATACAATCAGATGCTCTTAGTGTTCTTACTTTAAATGTGTTTGGTGCAGATTTTAATTTTGCAATTCATCTTCAGTTTAACTCTTATAAACACATCTGTGTCTGTGTGTGTTTAAGGTGTCGAATGATTATGGTCATGGTTAAAGAAACCAGTGTTGAAATCCAATGTTTTTGTTTACCTGTCTGCATATCATTCCACAGCCCGAGCCTTTCCCCCTATTGATCTTGATGGCTGACTTGATCCTTGTTTTCATGTTGAATTGACTTGTACATTCACTAAGTTTTTTTACTTCTTTGTAATTGCTAGGTATACCAGATGCCTTTGTATTCGTGCACTTCTGTGCACTTGACTTGGATATGGATCAGATAATTCATTGTACTTGTTCAATATCCATGTCCTCAAGCACACTCAGAATGCAGGGTAGAGGTTGTATATGATTCAGCGCCTACCATGTCTCTAGAGCATGTTTGACATCTGTACAGGAGACATGCATTTATTAATCGATGTGGGGTAGGCTAAGAAACACAAACAACTCTTCCCATCCATCCATCATCTATACTGCTCATCCTCTGAGGATCACAGGGGGGGCTGGAGCCAATCCCAGCTGACATTGGAGAATTTAGAGTCACCAGTCAACCTAACTTGCATGTCTTTGGACTGTGGCAGGAAGCCAGAGTATCCTGGAGAAAACCTACGCAGGCAAGCCTTGGACGAACCCTTACCCCTAACCCTAACCCCTAACCTTCTTGCTGTGAAGCGACAGTGCTAACTGTGCCGCTCAAAAACAGCTCTGTATAATGAAATACATTTCAACAACACCACAAACTACATCCCCCAAAAGATCATACAGCTGATTCAACACCTCTCTAAAACTGTTTCAACAAACACTGAACATTATAACCTTCACAAAAATAGGATTTATTGCAGGACTGTTTTATTAAGACTGCATTGGTTTTAGCTTGGTCTTCCTAATAAACTGGCAACTGTTTTGGGGCATGTGCTGAAATGAGTGATGCTGTCTCAGTGTGCCTTGTGATATCCAGTCATTCAGTGTTTGGTATCTTTGGGGATTTAAATCTCAATTTTATAGGTTTGAGCAAAAGTTTACTTTTTGATATGCATGTGTAATGATGGATCCACTGGCAGGTCTGGCAAGGTCATTTGAAAGGGTTTTCCAGTGTTGTATTGTTCAGTCGTACAACAAATAGTTAATTAGGCAAGTACCAAGCAAAGGCCTTCCCATGAGAAGTGGATGAAACTCACTGGACAAGCTCTAATTGGCTCCATATCTCAGTCTTACCCTACATACTACTTCCCACACATTATCACATATTATCAGCACGCACATAGCTATGAGGTAATGGAAGTAGATGCAGACAGAGGCAGCGCTGTGTATTGTGAGGCATTGTAGCAGCCTCTGGCCCTGCCTGGCCCTGCACAGCTCTGCCCTACCATAATACTCTCAACCTGCTAATCTTCCTGCACAATGAGAACACTCCTGCTCTTTGTGCAGGCAGGCCCAAAGTGTGTGACCCACTTTGAGCCTCACTATAATCACAGCACTCATTAAAGGTCCTGCTTCAAAAACCCCTGCCACCCACATTTCCCCTCCCTGTTTCTCCTCTCGAGGCTGTCTCAAGCTTCATGTCAAAAGGTTTCCTAATACACACAAAGGCAGCAGTGGAACAGCATTTGATAAGATCCCAAGGACCCACAGTTGTTGATCTGTTTTAACTGTACAAACACATCCATTACATCCAGGGAGGTGGGGATGACAAGACATTTGTTGTTCATACTTTCACCTGGATCATTTCTATTAAATGACAATAAACAAAACAAAAGCTGCACTAGTTTATTAACTAACTAATTTAGGCAACTCACTCGCACAAGGTAATTGGATGATGTTGATCTTGGTAAAGATAATACTTTATTATTTTCCTCGGACATGCAAAGCTGCTTCTGGTCAGTAACAAATAATTTGACCATAATACACATCATACATCTAATAAATATCTAGATCAGAAGTGGTTGTACAATAAATTACTCCTGTTAAATAATAAAAACCAGTAAATACTGAGTTCTGAAATACTCTCAATAAAAGATGACTCTGAAGAATGCATATAGATCTGATGGTTTTGCTTATTGCATAAGTCCACATTCACCATAAAGAATGGAAAAACAATCATCAACATTAACGTCAACAACAACAGCAGTCCTTACTAGAGTTGGCCACTGGTGTGCTTACAGCTTTATTGGACTGAGGGTGAAGGAGCTGATATTCACAGTTAAGGAGAAATTATTATTTTCTCATATATGGTCTGAAGATCAGGGTGTTGTTAGTCTCCCATGATCTTCACGCCCCCCTGTGTGAGGCAGCTGACCTGAGCCTTTAACGGCAGTGGAAAGTTGCCAAACCGTGCTGAAATTCCACAGTGCTGAAAGCTCTCTATTACTGTGATGTAGAAAAAAAGCTGCAAAATTTTTTTGTTTTGTTTTTTTTTATTCACACCAAGCACACAGAGTCTGAGCAAAAAATGCCAGGTCTGTTGGACACATGAGCACACCCCAGAACATCTGACCTGAGGATCAGAGTGAGGATGGCTGTGTCATCTGAATACTTTATAAATATTATAAATATTTTCTGTGTTCCTCCGGCAGCTCTTGTTAATTCTAAAAAAAAACCTTTGCTGCAGTAAAGCCCCCTTTAAACAGAGGTTGTGTCAAAAAAAAAAAGGCAGAACAAAAAGTAGTGGTAAGTGTGGGGATCTCTTGCATTGGATGTGGATGCCCTCAGTGACCTTTGACCTCTTCCTAGTGGATGCTGTGACAGGTTTAATTCAGTCTCTTGTTCAGAGTCTGTGCTGTTTCACCAATAAAGTGCTTGTCCCTGTGTGACAGACAGTCATTGTCACCAGTCAGAAGAGGCCCATGTCAAAGTGACTGTGTATACACCCACTAACAAAAAACAAGCAGGAGGAAGCTCGTGGTATGGAAAATGGCTGCTTCGTGCAGAGGAGACAGGTCGACAGTTCGCTATGTTAAATGCAAGAAAAGCTCTTACAAGCATTGTAAGTCTCTGTAGAATCATAGATGGACAGACGTTGACCCCAGATGTCTAATAGTCAGACCAAGTTATCAGCTGATGGTGGCTCTGCTGGCAGGGAGGCTAGCCCTATTCCTGTCCTCTGTATATAGCTATATAGACCACCAACTGTCCCCCCATAACAGCTGTCCTCGGGGAAACACTGCAGTATGATGAATGTAAAGTTTGACTAAGTTAAAATAATGTTCCATCACGTTTTACATGTATATAGTGAATACTGAACTGAAGCTTGACTTTTAAAAATTATATCACAAATCAAGTCGCAATATCTGTCAGAAAAATTGCAATTAGATATTTTCCCAAAATCGTTCAGCCATACACAAACTGCAGTAACCTGATTATTGGAAGTCTATGAATATGTGGAGGAAGACGGTAACTAGATTTCTTCTTTACTAACTTATTTTTTAAGCATGCCTCACTGATTTTAACTGTATAGTAGACAGTATATCAACATAGATATATAGCGATATATATGTATACTGTACAGGTATATACATATAAATGCACTGTACATTCAGCTGATCAGTGTATATGTGTGTACAGTGTGTGTTTGTGTGTAGCGTAGGTGTGGGGGAGGTTAGTGTGACATCCAGGTCAGTGGGGTCAATCAATGGTGAAGCAGTATTTGCATGTGTTTATGTGCAAGCGTGTGTGCATATATGTGTGTGCATGTATGTGTATGTGAGAGAGTGAACAAAGCATCTCTTCCAGGCTGACTCAGGCCTGTGTTGTCAGCACTGGGAGCTTCGACTGCCCAGGATTCAGTGGCTCATTGGAAAGCCCTTCATGTTGTAACGGCTAATTAGCGCAAAATAAATGGCTGGCCGAAGCTGCTTGTGGGCAGCACAGTGCTGTGAGTCCAGAGGCCTGATGAGGCTTTGTGGCTCTTTTGAGGCTGTCTGGCTGGATGTGCTGCCAGCTATGTGAGCCAACACATGAGTGTTTGATCAGCCATCTAGCCCCTAACACCAGGTCAAAACCCAGCACTGATAACCACAGCACTGTGGATCGCAGTTCTTTGTCCGGGGGCTTTAGCCTCAGAAGTGCTGGCTTCAACGGATCTTTGATGCTGCAGAAAATCTCAGCAACACCTCTGACCTCACTGTGGAACTTCACCACTCAGCTTTGTTTTATTCACATGGGCTTTACAGTATAAGGCCAGTATGGGTAAAGGCTTGCTCAGTACTAGTGTCTAGTGTCATTTAAAGGAAATCTGATTTGCTAATGAGCAGTGTTGGGTAACATTACTTGGTATGTTACAAAATTACTTAAAAAGTAGCTTGTTACGTTAGTTACCTACTAAGAAAAATAACTACTAGTATTTTTGCGTTACCACCAGAGTGACGGCTTTAGCTGAACTAAAAGAGAGTCTTTGCTGATTTGGAGCTGTAGCACCGGCATCATTCTCCTCCTCCTCAACAGGCCTCGCCACCAGTGTTGTGGAGCTGTTAGCTTGATTGCAGGTGTTTCTTAAAATTTTAAGTTCTTCGCAGCTGATTGACACAGTTTTCACTGTGATGTTCTTTTCCTTCCCACCCACGAATTCAAAATAATGGGAATGTTTTCATGACTTAAAGGCCGTCCTCTCTGCCATCTTGCTAACTGAGCTACACCTGTGCACTGACACACTGTAGGATGGGAAAACTTCCACTAGTATGCTAGTGGTAGGAAAGAAACCGATGCTTTGCACTGGTTTTGTTATAACAGTAATAGATTACATATTTGAAAATGTAACTGACTGATGATTGCTTGAACCGCAAAACTTGTTTTGTTATTCGTTTCAACAAAAAAGTAATCAGAGTACTCTAACATGTTACTTTGTAGCACGTTATCCCCAGTGCTGCTAATGAGGACCTTAGTCCCTGGACCAAACTTGAAAATTTTATTTGCTTCCAACGTGTGCGCCCATAACACGTGTATCAATACCTGACAGCTCATAGACATGAATGACATCAAAACAATGTGTCACTGTTGAGTTAGTAGTTTTTAACCCAGTTGACCAACCCTAAATCTTTACTGAATGGTTTTGTGTGATACTTTTTAGAGGAAAGAAAGAAAAGGAAAGAAATACTCTCATATCCCCATAAAAAATATATATATCACAATATTATACATTTTCTGTAAATTCAATGAATTAATAGTTTATATTTAATGACCACATGGAAAGGACAGTTTTTTTTACACTTTAAATGATATACTCAAAAATGAATGGTATTCATTCATATTAACACTTTTCAAAAACCAGTGATTATAGACCCAACAGAAAATATTGCTAAATAAAATACCAGATGTAAACATTGTACTTTCAAGTTTAAACTGTAGCAGCAATATAAGACTCACAACATGAATATATTCAATATAACAAGGAACAAAAAAATCCCAAAACAATCCAAGTTTGAATTATACGGCAAAAGTCTGTTCAGACACTGGCCTCTGGAGTTTATTTTGAGCCTCTCATCTGTAAATTCTCTCTACACTCTTTGACTTGGTTCTTGTATAGGTGGTAGAGGAGGTTCGTTTGAGTCTGTTGTGTTGGTTCTGGTCCACATTAGACTTTTTGTAACCAAACCGTGTCGATGCTACAGAGGGAGCCCCTCGTTTAGGAATGAGCTTCTGGATTTGTCTCAGCTGGTCCTTCTCCTGTTCGGAGCAACCCGGTTCTGTCTCACCTTCACTCTCCATGCTGGTATTCACTTTTCTCCCTGAAGCCATGTGGTGATGTGTAAGATCCCAAACTGTCATCCAAATGATGAAAAAATATTGCCACAATCAGTGTATTTTGAGAGTCCACAATAGAGCATGATATGAAAAGATGGACATTATTTCATCATCTGATATATATTGTCATATCACGCAGTCATACTTTTGATATTCGATTAGATTAGAAAACCACACTTTTAAAGAGATGCTGTTGGATTAGATTTACAGACAAGATTTACAGTGTGCAGAATACAAGAAACTGCCTGGAAAATTTGTGCTGCTGGAAATAAAATGAGGATGGATAAGTCTGTTGTGGGTGACAGTGAGCGGGAAAGTCGAGTGCGACAGTAAAATAACTATTAATTTGGTTGTATATTTTTATACTTTTTCAGTTCTATGTATTCATATTATTATTTATTAAGTGAAAACTTTTCATTACTTCAAATGGTTTTTCACATGTTGCAATTGTTAATCAATATAACTTTGTCTTTTACTTTAAATTGATTTTGGGAAGTGGAGTGGTATATAATGAGGAGCATGGCATGCACTCCCCCCATTGTTCCTCCCATTGGCGTTGGCTTTACTTTTTCTCCTCATTTCCCTCATACACAGATATTTGTTGTGATAACACTTGTGGGCACTACAGGAAAAACATCCAGACATGTTTTTCTCTGGTTGAGTGTTGGTTGGATTGTTGGTGTTGGTTCAAGATTACAGGGCCAGTTGAAAGTATTTTGCTTATTTCAGTGCTGCATATTATTAGTACAAGCTCAAACACAGCAAAAAATGTGGAATTGCAAAGGGTTCTCACACACAGGAAAAAAAAAACACAAACTTGGACGTCCAGACGTGCAAACAAAGAGGTGCCAAGACCGCAAAATCCAGTCCAAGCAGTGTGGCTGACTTTGGGATAGTAAAAGCCAAATATATGGTAAATTATCAGAGGGACCTGGTTTATGACAAACTGCTAATATATCATGGGATGGAGGATAGTCATTCAAAGAAAAGGGCTTATTTCACCATGAATCCTCTTCACTAGCAGTCAGCAGGTGTTCTCTCTTCATCTGGATGAAAGCATCACAGATGCTTTCCTATAATTGTCTCAAATCTTACACATTATATACATATAATTGTAGTCCCTGGCTAAGCATGCGTGGTTGTAAACCAGCAAACCAGTGAAGAGGGAAAAATACATGTCCAAATCCAGGCCAACATCTGTTTTCATCAGCCCAAAATGTTTCCAGTGAAGATGGCTTTAGCCTGAGCACAGTCCACTCCAAAACCACCATGTTTGGATTTTACTAAATGAGTCCATTCTGCACAGTACTGTAGCAAGATGAAGTGTCCGTAGAGAGTTTGAGGATCTCAGTCTCCTAAACTACACACTGCATTCAAATTGAAACTGTATTTATCATGTGGTCTCCAGTCAGTTTAAACCAAGCCATCAAACTGAAGGTCAATATCACTGAGTTATCAGTTGGAAATTAATGAAAATAATCATTATTTCCTCATATTTAGCACTTGTTTTAGTAATATAATACTGTTTCTTGTAGTTTTTTAGAAGTGAGACGTTGTGTCTAGAGGAAAGGGGACAACAAAACCAATGGGAAAACATAGGGTGCTTCAAAAATTATTGCATAAAAAGAATTAATCCACCATGTTTACATGAGCTGGTAGATGCAGCACCTTAAACATTAAACCATGCATACAGATACACAGAGGCATAGTGGCTAAATAACCACACACAGTCACACAATTGGCAACACCAGGAATATCCACTCTAGGTCATGAACATTTAGTGGCAAATCTACAGCCATATGCTGAATCTATGTTATGTTTCTCAAAAATATTAGAAAAATATATATACAATAAAATTATTTTTCAGCCTTATTCTAATTCAGTTTTAAGAAACATCAGTATGATTTCCAGTAAGCAATATTGTAATACTTGAATTCAGTTTAAGTTAAGTCTGATTTGAAACTTTAAAATCATCAGCCTTCTCAGCAGTGTTCCTGCAAAGAACTGGCAAAAACACCCATTGTACTGAAGACAAATAGAAATCTATGTAAAGTCTAATTATTTGTGACATTTCTCTTAATGTCATCACTTTAAAAACAGTTTCTAATCTAACCTGATAGATGGCTTCTAGGTAAAATGACAGAAACAACTGATAACGTCATTCCAATCTAAAGAATCACCTGATTACGTCTGTCAACACCACTGAGCTGCGTACGGCAATCCTGATGTGGATATGTTACAGATATTCCACCTGCTCTATTTATAGAGAGAAAGCGTGTGGACAGGACACAGACTCACAGCCTCTCTAATATCATATTAGAAAAGTAACGTAACTGTTGAGTAGCCACAGAAAACATTACTATATAATGCTGTAGGATAAATATGGATAAAGATAAACAGGGCTTTGAATGCTAACCTGATGATTCACTTGTTGTTACAGGTGTTGTTCAGTGCAGCATCTTCTTGTTGACATGCAATTTGCATAATCAATATAGAGTTTTACACTGTGGGTGTCCTGGTGGTTTAAAATGTTCAGCATGTAACTGCAGCACCCCCTGATTCAAGTCTCTGTGGTTGCATGTCGTCTGTCCTCTCCCTCCCAACATTTCCTGTCTTGTCCCTGCTGTCTGTCTGATTAAAGGCAAATGTAAAATGCATAAAAAACAATTTCACATTTCGAATAATGTCAGCAGGAGAGAGTATTTTTGGGTGCATTTTGGCCCTAATGGATTATTGATAGTTAGGCAGGAAACAAGGGGAAAGAGAGAGAGAGGTCTGACCTGCAACAAGGGTCCTCCTTCAGAATCAAACCAGGTCGAGAGTCTAATATGTTGTTTCAAGGGACATCTGTCAGATACTCTTCATGTTCCTTACTAAGTAGCACAAAAACAGTCAATTTGTGGTACAGTAGGTTGTTTGGTCACCTCCTGTTTGCCTTACCTGTCTGTTCAGTCTTGGTTACAGAGCAGTCAGAGGTGACTCCTTTCCTTCCTTCAACATGTACATCTTCACCGAGATGTTCACTAAACAAACATTAACATGTACCCTGATGCTTTAGCTTCTCACCTGAAGCTAAACCTGCAGTGTAACAGTGTTTTAGTGAACAGGTGAGTGAATCCAAGAGAGCGCAGGTAGCACAGGTAATGCTAACACAGAATGAACGGTCCTGTTCAGAGCTCTACACGACATGTGTAACACAGATTGCTGTGTTGTAATAAACTAATGGAGACAAATGGACCAGCACCAAATGGAGCTTGGTAATGATCCAGACTGTAGCAGATTTAACAGGAAGTCTCCCATCAAAACTTTATATTTATATCATTTTAGTTTTGTGAATTTATTGCTCCACTTTTTCTAATGGGCTAACAGCTATTTGAACTTCTCCAGCTGTTCCTCCTGTGTTTCCTCTGAACAGCCATGTCTTATCACACAGACCTAAATCCTGAAACCTCATTCACTTCATGCACCAGTGAAGTAATGTGTATGTTTGCCTGATAAAGCCAAAATTTGATCTTCTCGTCTCTCTGCTTTTCTATTCTTCTTCTCTCTCTCTGTACTAGTTTTTTTTTTCATCTGGCTTCGATTGTTGTATTATCATCAGTGGTTTAATTTATGCCTGTCTGGCTCCATGGCTTGGCTCCCAAGGCAGAAAGAAAGCCAGGTGTGTGTGTGCGTGTGTGTGTGTGTGTGTGTGTGTGTCAGGGGCTACTTTTGGAGACAAATTTCAGACTAAAGATTATTAACTGGGGACAAAAGCCGTGTTCCCAGTTGGGAAAAAGTTAGATTAAGGTGAGGGTAAGAGGCAAGAGTATGCATTATGTCAGTGACGAGCCCCTGAAAATGATAGCAGCTTTTTACATTTTTTTAAGTGCTTTGCTCAGGCAACAACGGTGAACTGCAACAAAATAGTAGCCTACATGTGTAGGTCTACATTGTCTTTATTTAGCCTGGCCTAATGCCTTATAAATTATATTCTGGGTGCAGAGAGGTGGACTGTAATCACTGTCTTGCACACAGTGTTTCTGTAAGTTATTAACTGCTCAGTTGGAATGTTGGTTACTTTTTGACCCTTGATTTCCTAATAACCTTACGCAGGTTGACCCACGCGTCACTGCCACCCACATTTCCCTGCTGCTGCTAGAGCATCAACAAGGGTAGAAATTTGTATGACTTTTGTGATGCGTGTATTGAGCCCAGAGTTGTGGGACATCAAAAGGAGCATTTCCAAGTGTTTCTGGAGTCTTGCCATGTCCACATGAAAACCTGAAAGTGGGGGGACAAAAGTCATGTTTTCTATGTGTGTATACGTTTTACATCCACTGTATTTGTTCATTTATTGCCCATAAAAACATATGAAACATGAAATATTTCCTTATTCGGTGTAATAACCCTGCCATACATTCATGTATGTATTTTATCACAGTCAAATGCTGATCCTAGTTTGTGTTTAATTAAATAACCAGTCCAACATAACAACACAATTATAATTGCTGTTTGTGAAACTGTTTGTCATGTCACTGTGTTGCAGGTATTGCTTATCTGGGCGGTGTGTGCAGTGCTAAGAGGAAGTGTGTGTTAGCAGAGGACAATGGACTCAATTTGGCCTTCACCATTGCTCATGAGCTGGGACACAAGTAGGTTTCACTGTGTTCACGTTTTAAAAAGGTGTCATATCATGTCATTGTACTGCTGCTCTGTTGTTGGTGAACTATTTGTCTGAAAAGTCGATGCATTAAAACATCACCAGAATGTAGGAAGTTACATATTTTTTTCCTGGGGAAAAAGTAAAAAAGCAGAAATGTACAGCCATATAATAAACCTGCTCTATTTATGCTTCTGGACCTCAGTTAAAATGTTTAGAGCCTAGGTCCAGTGTGGAGTTCAGACTGTTTCACCTCCACCGTGTGCATGTGCATGCACCTTGAAGTCACTTCATTCAAAGCTGGAGAGTCTCACTCAAGGATAACAAGCACGCTGTATTTATGCTCTCGAGTGCTTTAACTGCTGGAGAGGTTTTCTTTGTCTTTTGTCCACAAACAGTCAGGGGACGAGCTCCTTGACTGATGTTTGCTGTGACAACAAGCTCTGATTCTCTGCATGACGGACACGCTGATTCCCAAACTTACCAGGAACTCAAGTTCCTCCCCTTTTCACACTGTCTGTCTCCCTTTGACCATTTTCTCTGTAAATTCATGGAGACATAAATCTTAGAATGATCACAAATGAAATGTTATCCATTCAAGCTTCCCTCATGGCACCTGTAAGAAATAGACTAGTATAAACTGTGTGACAAAATGATCTCAGCTCCTAGCTTTTTCAAAGCATGTAACTGCATTTCATGGTCTCCATCTGCCAAAGGAATTGGCTTGGTTGTGTAACCTAAATGTAGAATGCACTTATGGGAGGGAAACTGTAACCTCTGTCTCAGTTCAAAGATGGTCTTTGATGACATATGTGAGAGAAGTGGTACACTGTACAGCCTGTATGCAATCTGAGCTATTGAATACATTCTTTTTAACAGTCAGATTACCAAATAAAACCAGCCTTACCACACTGCAGTGCTTTCCCATCTAAGGTTAGAACAATTATTCACATTTTGTCATTTTATGTCTTAATAAATCTGAGTTCTGGACTTGATGGATGTGTATACCTAATACTTAAGGACTTGCAGTGAAGGCAAAAACTTCTTCACTCTGTGTGGTAAACACTGATTCACCTAGAAATCATGCCACAAATGCATGAACCCTGTGGCTTTTGCCCGGCCCCCCAAGAGTTATCAGAGTTTTCATCGAGCAGCTCTGCTCCAGCCTTGGGGGCCAGGAAAGGAAACAAGCTGGCACACCCTGAGTCTGACTGCTGCCCATGTACATACACATTATGGAAGTAGTATTCTGTTGGTTCATCCACACACTCATTGCAAGGAATTATTTTCTTGTGTGTCAGTGATTATTAAAGCACCAAGGAATTCATATAAACTGTGAGCTTACACTGGCATTTTATAGACGTTTTAATGGGAGGTATAGCATATTAGATTATATGGGATGAAAACTGGACCATTTATCCACCTATACATACAGGAGGTGTACATGTACATGTTTAGGAGATAATGTTAGCATGATCGCGGTCTTGGATCAGTGTTATTATATACTAACATCGGTTAATTAGCAGTAAGGAGAAAGTACAGCTGGAAATCAGTGATCAATTCCTGCATTTTTGATCTGATGTGATTGTGTTTGGCCCACCTGCTTCCTCTAACTGAGCTCGCTGTTTTTGGATATGAAGCAGTTTATGGTTGCACCATCAGCTTACTTAAGGATGGTTACTGAGCTGTGCATGGGAGAGAAACTGTTTGCGTATGAGGAAAAGAGCCAGCGTGATTAGATACAGTCCTGAGGGACATTAGCGTTGGAAGTTAAAGGTTAAACAAATCCTAGCTACAACACACAGGCTCGTCATACATGTGTTTGAACACACAGGGCTTGTGAAACTCATTACCTCGCAATATTGCTGTCTTTAAAGTGTTCTGGTTGACTGAAATGCCACTTCATCATCTAGCTGACATCATGTTTTTTCAGTCATACACTGCTTCGTGGTCCTCCAGAAAACTTCAAAACCTTCCTCATGAAGATGTTTAATGTCCTCTCTGAAAGTTTTGATTATCCCTGATGTTTTTTGTAGGTGAAGTTTGCTGTATTTTAGTGTTGTATTGACAATTTCAGTGGTGTCAAATTTCTGCAGGTTATTCTTGCCAAACAGTGGACATGCAGAGCTTGCGGTTTTCAGACACATTCGCTGCCCTTTTGCAGCATTGCCTCCTATATTTTTGGTGGTGGTTTGAATCTTAGTAAAGCATCTTTTAACAATCCATAAAATACATCTGTACTCGTGTTGAATAAAAAAGTTGAACAAACAGTTCCTCAGGCAAGTTTTCAGTCAGGTTTCACCTGTCACCTCATTGACAGCGTGGCTGGTATGAGCGAGTCGCTTCAACCAAAACAAACAGATTAGGTGTGAAAGCACTCTAAGGTTATTTTCACACCTGTACATTTTTGGTCTCGACCAAATAAATAAATGAATGATTGCCTTTTGTGTTGACAGATTCATTATAGACAAACCAAGAGTCTTAAGTGCTAGAGCTGAAGGCAACTGGACTTCTTTTAGTTTTCTTTAAGACGTTTAACCTCTCATCTGAAAGGCTTCATCAGTTTTAGAGGCTGGCTGGGGAACCCCAAGCTCAAGAAACCTAAAAGAAGTCCAGCTGGCTTCAGCTACAGCACTAAAACTACCATGACCTGGATGACTGAGAACCTACTCAGACAGACAAACCAAGAGTTTACATCAGGTCATACAGAGAGGACTGAAGTACCTCAGTCATTGTTGATGGTGGTGGGTCTGGTGATGTCATCCTGTCGTTCTGTTGTGCTTTTACAGTTTTATTTATGTTCAAGTTTATGAAAAAGTATTAATACCTTATTATGGACATTGTTAGTGGTATATTGTTAGACTGCAAATCAACTGCATGATATGAATAATAACAGGTAGAGACAGGACATTATTGCTGGGATATTATGGGTGTATGCATGCACTCACTTTTTAATAAAGAAAACCCTGGAATACACAGAGCAGGACGAGAGTGCAACATAACTTTTTACTCTCCGATGTGAAAATTCCTGCACTGTCATTGCTGATTGACATCGATGTTACCATGGCTACCAAATGATCTTGCAGAAATGATCTTGCTTATCACAATCAGTGGACGAGTCCTCAGTTAAACCTGACTAAAACTCTGTTTGGTTACATCTGGAACTATGTGAGATGTTTTTATGTTTCATCTTCATACAGACATGATGTTCTGTAGTGGATGTGTCATGCATTTGATGTTTAGTGGAGTCTTTAAGATAACATGGTCTGTCTGTTCTGGCCTTAATGGACCTGGGCCCAGTTGGACAGCTCTTAGACACTGATCTGTTTCCTCTGCTTTGAAGGCACTGCACCATCCTCTGCTGTGGATGAGGACGTATGACTCCTTAAATGTAATTCTATATTGCTTTCATTTCAACTGGGGAAAGAGAGTCTGCACTTGTGATTTATTAGTTTCTGAGTCTGTGCCTGGAGTTCAGACTAGGTTGTTGTTTTTAATTTGCAAATGTAGGTCATGGCTTTGGGTGGACACTCACGCACGCACACTCACTCACACACACAGACACACACACGGTAACTGAGCCAAAGCGAAGTCCTCCCTGTTTGAATACACACTCATTCCTGTGTTGCTCTGTATTTGTCTCTCTCACACAGACGTGCAGTGTGTGTGCACTGTGAGTAAGAGATCCTTCCTGTCAGAGCTTCCCTCAGGCTCTGACTCTGCTCCATCAATATGTTGCAGGTGTGTTACTGTTAGAGCTTCTGCTGGTTGAAGGGAATTCGCTGCACCATACCAGTTCTCTATTCTGTTGTAGCTGTGTGCTCACAGGTCGTCTCCAATGGAAAATCATGAATATATATTTAGAAAAACGCAGCTTCAAATTCTCATAAAAAGTACAATACTGGTAAAACCAAATTTTTGCATAACATATGTTTACATCTAAAAAAAAGATAACTGTTATTTTTGAACCTGGGTTGTGTTTTTGGCTTAAATGATTGACGGGGACAAAAGTCTTTGGAGTTGGTGCAGTAATGATGAAGAACAGTGAACCTGGACTTTGCATCGCTTTTTATCTCAACCAGACTCCATTGGCAAAAATAGTAATTTAACCCTCCCTCTATCTGTCTGTTTGTTAGTTACTGTGTGGTACTTTTACTCATGTAAATGATCAGAATACTTCTTTAAAGTCAAACAACAGCACAGATGAACTAATGGACAGAGGCAGTGTTACTCCAGCAGCTCCTGTCTTCTGTTTGGTAAAATTACTGTTTTTGTCAATGGAGTCTGGTAGTGATTGCCGGGTTCACTATTCTTGATCAGTGCTGCACTGATTCCAAAGATTTTTGTCCCTATCAGTAATTTACATGGGAAACTAAGGTCCAAAATAAGTTATCCTTTCAGTTGTCAACATATTCTATGGGTCAACACAACAGAGTATAACTACAGTTATCTTCAGTTGACTAAGTGATGCACTGACATGATTTAATGGCAGTTACACAGCTTTTCTAATTAACTGTGTTACTCACACATTTTGACCCTTCAAACATGAATTATTTCTTCAATAATTCCTTCCTGGTTTGTGTTACTGTTTGTTATGTTTAAACCATAGACTGCATGTCACAGATACATTAACATGTCACTGGTTTTATTCAGGGCTGTAGCCACAATTTTAGCAAAAGTTATCCAGTACAATCCTAAGATATCCACATGCAATCTACTAACTAATATGTTGAGGGTTACTCTTCTCCAGTCCACCATGCTTCATTCACCTCACCAAATGTTTTCATATCTTAGTCTGACACCACCAAGATCGGCGAGAATGCACTGTGAGGTGAATGTTACGAGGTGTAAAGAAGAGAGGAGTTGTGCAACTGTTTTTATTTTTATTTCCGTAGTCTTGGATTGAAGCTCAGTCTGGTCTGTGTCTCACTGTTTGTTCACTCTCAATGTTAGAAATGCAATGAAATGAATGAAAAATCATGTTATATTTACAGTATTCACAATGAGAATGGATTGAGGTTGAATTTCATTTTCATTTCACCTTCTCAGGGACTTTGTTTCTGTTTCTATACATTTCATGTGACAGTATCCTGTGTGGATACAGAGATCTGTGTTTGTACATGAGACTGTCTAAGCAGAGAAATGATACAGGAGAAGGTAATGCTACATAAAACACTGACTGAAGAATTTAATGGAAACACACACATTAGTCACAACTTGCATAAGCTGATCTGACCATCAGGTTGTCTACACTTGACCCATTTAAGAAATGCTTTAAAATGGATCTAATCTATAAACAGGGACTGTGAGGATGGACTGGTTGACTCCCTTGTTTGAGAACCAGCTCTACTTCCTCTCTAACACAGTGTCTTCATATCCATGTCTCGTCTGCAGCATGGGAATGAGCCACGATGATGATCACGCCACCTGCACCGGTCACTCCCACATCATGTCTGGTGAATGGGTGAAAGGAAGAAACCCCAGCGACCTGTCCTGGTCCTCCTGCAGCCGCGACGATCTGGAGAATTTCCTGAGGTGAGACACACATATATATATATATGCACCCAAACTCTTTGATTGTATTAAAACACTTTATTAAAAAAAAAAAAAAGATTGAAATACACTATTCTTCCCATTGCTTGATGTGTAAGGTGCTCTCACAGTTTCTTCTATAAGAGGAAGGCTGTTCTTGGTAATGACTTTGCTGTAAGAGAAAATGTGTTTCCATTTTCTCTGTGTTTGTGGTTTTGGTATCAGTGAGTTGGAGACATTTCTCTGCCTCTTGTACTGCTTCACAGATCATTTTCCAAGTCTGATAAATCACACTCAGCCTGTTAGTAAACGTGCCATCGCATCAATACGGTTCAGCTGAGTTACTAGCCTCAGATGATTTGGCTGTTTACTGACTTACTAAACGAGTAAAGAACACATTTGAGCTGTAATCAATCTGCGAGTTAAGATCTGAGAGTGTGAGGGACAGATTCATGAATGCAAAACAGGTTTATAACATAAATCCTGATTTTACATTCAAACTCATCCTGGAAATTGTACAGTTGTACATCCTGTTCAACTTAAGATTACTGCTTAAAGATCCTAAATTTACATTCACTCAGCTGGAAACTAGCCCTCACAATGTTCTTTAGATGTTTGTCAGATTCTGAGCATGTGAGGCCACACCCATATCTGACTGTCAGCCTCTCAGATTTTTTCAATTTCAGTCTTTTAGAGGAATGGCTAGTGGCCAGATGTTACTCTGAAGCTAACAGGGGGATGTTTTACTTCAAATTACAATGCAGTACAGCTCACTCTGAATTCAGTTGGATCTACTGCTCCATCAGATAACACCACTACTTTTGTAGACTTAAAATGTTATATTCACCATTCCCTTTAAAACTGCTTTGTTCTGACAGTATTAACCAGTCCACACTCTGATTACCTGTGTGCTTATATTGACTGAGTAGTTTTATCTTTCACAGCAACAGCAAACACAAACAACAGATAAGAAAGTGATCTATGAGCAATAAACCAATAGACGTATTTAAGCAAGTATGATTACTTAAGTACAGTAAGGATAGAGTGCTGCAGAGATGATGTATTTTTGTTGTCCAACCCTGAAGTCAGCATCAGCCTGTTCCCTCCACAAAAAGCCAATGGGATCATTTCATTGAGTTTTGGATTATTACAGAAAACAAACTGTGACCAACTAAAGTTTCTGATCCTCACAGGTTTAGTTCATCAGATAATCTTCACAGATGAACACCACTGTTCTGATGTTTGTTAGTCTTTGCCTTGGCTCACACTGATATGTTGACGATGTCACCATCAATGCTCATCTACATCTGCTAAGAAAATTCTTGGAAATGAAACAGTTCCCTGGTAAACACACAGCATGAATCCTTCTCCTTTGTGTCTTGTGATCAGATCCAAAGCCAGTGCCTGTCTGCTGCACACAGACCCCAGGAGCCGTTACCAGGTCCGGCTGCCTCCCAAGCTCCCAGGCATGCACTACAGTGTGGACGAACAGTGCCAGATCCTGTTTGGAACCAATGCCACTTTCTGCAATGACATGGAGGTACAACACATTTATCCTAGTGCTTTAAATGTCACATATTATTGAGTTTCCATAATATATTCTTTGTTTGTCTAGTTACTTCCAAAAAACACTGTAAAAATATATAGAGAGATTTTGGTAAAGTTTTTATTTTTTTAACTACATTTTTATCTTGTCCTTTTTCATCAATGACATAATCACAGTTAATGTTTAATGACTTTGATGCTCTCTCATCATTGTCTTAGTCATGGAAAAAAGGCAGTTGATGAACATATTTAGTCATAGTTTTTATTAATAAAATAAACACCAGTCTCTAAACTCCTCATCACTGATATTTGATGTTGTAAGTGATGTTGAGATTTCAGATAAAGAACCTGGCCTGTGTGATTTGGCGTCCTGTAGTATCATGTAGTAGTATGAGTCAGAAGCAATGTCAGGAGGGGATTGAGGGCTTTGATCAGAGTGATATGTTCTGGTGAGTGTTACAGCTCTGACTTCAGACCAGGACAGATGCTGCTAAATCAGCAGGGACCACCGGAAACATCCAAGTAGAGTGGTCCAGGAATGAATCCTAAAAACTGCTGTTTCCTCGTCCCAAAGTCAATGGGTTTTTCGTTAAATGTCTGAAATAAGGTCTGTGGTTTTAACACAAGCTCAAGACATTTTCACATTTTATTTTACGACATAAAATCAGTCAGTAAATCCTCCACTCCTGATGTTTGAAGCTTTTACATGTCTTAAAAAAGGCGGTTGCTAAGGAGTGTCTAAATGAGACTACAGAGGTTGTCGGGGACGTTAACATTATACTCACACTCTTTCAAACTATCACTAACTTTCTAAGAAGAAAGGCTTTTGTAGAAGAGGTCAGAGCTAAATTAAATGACAAGTTGGAAGCTCAGTGGTGGAGACGTTGACGTCATGTGACTGTGGTGTAGTTAGTTTATAGTCTAACATTAGCTTTTTACTTCTGGAGATTGTATTTAGGCTTCAAACATCAGAACAGTGGTGTTCATCTGTGAAGATTATCTGATGAACTAAACCTGTGAGGATCAGAAACTTTAGTTGGTCACAGTTTACTTTCTGTAATAATCCAAAACTCAATGAAGAAATCCCATTGGCTTTTTGTGGAGGGAACAAGGGTGATGCTAACTTGTGGCTACAAAAATACATCATCACTGCACCACCCTATGGGACTCCCTGTACTGTCAGATCATCTAACCAGAGTCTTAAGAGGAACCTCTGGGAGAAACTTTGCTGTGACATCAATATGACAGCTCTGAGAAACACTGCATCACTGAAACAGCGAGAAGCCTGCACAAGAAACTGAATGAACACTGGAAACAGACAACATCAACTGTCTATGGACACTAGACTACAGCTGGTCACAGCATCCACTGAAAAGAGGTCAAATGTCACGATAAAATACATGTACACAATAGCTACTAGGAGCATGAAAGCTTGAGGCAAAGTGAACAAGTGTTCATATTTGCATTTATCCTCAGGTTTTAGTTGTAAAAATGCCAGAGATTCCAGCTGTGGGACCCGAAGCATGATATTAAGCAGGTTGCTGCAGCATGAATCCACCTGGCAGTGACTTAATACATGTATACACAGTCTCAGCAGCAGAAAAACACACACATCCTGAACTTCAAGCCTGTCATTTTCCTGGGAAACTCAGAAATAACAGTTAGTCAGAGCTGTTTCTGACCATTTTGGTTGCTCCCCCAGGACTTTATATTTAGTCTGGTGTCCCAGAAAAACAGCCTTTTATTTTAAACAGGCTCCAAGTAGAGACACATCACTATTTTTATTTTTCTCTCATTTATTTCAGTTATATTTTCATGTCATTTTTTGTTAGTGCAAACTTGACAGGTAAAACTAATTAAAACTCAGTTTTAGTGACAGAAACTGATCAGAAAAATGATAAAGAAGAAAACAAACAGAATTAATTACTAAATGAGGACGGCTTTTTGGTTAAAAAGGGAAACTGAGAGAAGCAGAGTTGTGAGTATGACACGACTCTGTTGATGTACTTGTGGAATTTGACAGTAAATTAATCTGATGTTGAATTTACCTTGTGAAAGTTGGCATTTATGTGAGAATTTCTGTGTGTGTTTTTGTGTGTGTGGGTATCAGCACCTGATGTGTGCTGGCCTGTGGTGTTTAGTAGAGGGAGATGCATCCTGCAAGACCAAACTGGATCCTCCTCTGGATGGAACAGAGTGTGGAGCAGACAAGGTAGGACCGTCTCTGTCAGACAATGGCTTCTGATAGGAAACGCCTATTGAATCACTAATTTCAGTGTGTGTGTGTGTGTGTGTGTGTGTGTGTGTGTGTGTGTTTGTGTGTATCAGTGGTGCAGGGCAGGCGAGTGTGTCAGTAAGACTCCTATTCCGCAGCATGTGGATGGAGACTGGAGTCCATGGAGCCAGTGGAGCATGTGCAGCAGAACCTGTGGCACTGGAGTCCAGTTCAGACAGAGGAAATGTGACAACCCTCCGTATGTCATCTGTCTATCTGTCTGTCTGTCTGTGTGTTTGCATTGGTTGTTATGTGTTGATGTGTGACTGTGTTTATATTACCCGCTCTGTGATACACTGATGACTCATGAAGATTTAAAAAATCTGCTTCAAATAACATGATTTACACAGAAACTTTCTTTTGTCTACACTAGAGCTGTCAATTGAATAAAAATTTAGTTAATCACAATAATAGGCTGTGATTAATCATAATTAATCACACATTTTTAAATACTAGTATTTACTTGTACTTTGTGGAGATATAAAACAAAAACAGTCTGTGGTCTGTGGCGATTTATTTTGCAGCAGCATTATTTAGCTTAGTTGTTGTGGTTGTGTTGACAGACCTGCCCTGGCTGAACTGTTCCAGTGTAGTGTGACGAGCTACATCCAGTCTCGGTGCTTTGCTAACATCAGCAAAGATGTGCTTTGTACTTCAGACTTGCTGTGCTCCAGTGGAAAAACAGTTTATCACTGCACCGTGTACACACAACTTTGGTTTTATCTAAACTCCCATCTGGAAGCTTTTTAAAATGAATATTTCCCTTGAACACACCAGTTACGTTAGCCTTTCACATTTGACCCTGAGTGGTAAACACTTGCGCTGGGATTATGGGAGGAGGTTGTGCTCAAACTTGGCGATATGATTAATTTGTGTCAAAAAAAACAAACAAACAAAAAAAAAAAAAACGCCTTAGGGTCTCTGGATTAATTGTGAGCGTTAATGCGTTAATGTAGACAGCCCTAGTCTATACCCATCCTCTTTCACACACACTGTATTTTCCAATCATGTGGGATCACTTTTAAATTAAATTGGGCACATACAGAATGAGGTCCTGGATCTCTGTTTGTGAGTCTGTCTGGAGAATTTACTCTTTAATATGTGATACTGGCAGTATCACCACAGCATGAGTTTCCTCCATCTTACAGAACTTCCCACTGAGTGCCACGCTGCCCAGAGGCATCTCTCTGAAAAGCCCTTCACAGCTTAACTGATTCTAATTGACATTCAGGTCAGCTTCCATACAAGCATGCATGAAAATAATGAAGTATTTTCATGCATGCTTCATTTCAGTGACACTGACCTGTTTTATAATTGTGTTAAATTCAACTTGTTAGATGCGCACAGATTCTTACAAACATACTTACAAACACTTTGTAGCCTCTGTTCACTTGTTCATAATATATGTAATATATGTGTGTTTGTGTGTGTGTGTCTGTGTGTGTTTGTGTGTGTGCATGCCTACACTCACAGGCCTGGTCCTGGTGGGCGACACTGTCAGAAGACCAGTGTGGAGCACAAAGCTTGTGAGGGTCCTCCCTGTCCTAAAGGGGCACCCAGCTTCAGAGACCTGCAGTGTCTGTCCTACGACCGCCACGCCAGCAAGAAGAAGGGCAGTATGCTGACTGCTATTATTAATGATGGTGAGACACACAGACACACAGGTTCCCATTTATAAAGTAATAGACAATCCAAAGCTAAGTAAAGGTCTTAGTTGTTTGTTTAAGTTTTGAGGTACAGCTGTACTTGACTAATAATCTGTTGGTCGTGGCCAACAGAAACAAGTGGCTCCGCCCTCTGTTTTCATCAAGAATCTAACTCCACAGTTAATTCTGTGATTCGCTCATTTTAAGACAAGATCTGGTCATAAAGTTTACATCCTGTTGTGTGTGAACTGTGAGGCAGCTAAAAAAAAGTTTCACAACACATCGACTGACGAATCAGGGACTTCCTGACTGATGCATCAAATAGTCAAGTTTTGGGGGGCAGCAGCCCTAGTTTGAGGAGCCAGTGTAAAAGATAGCAAGCTAGTGTAATGTGAGACCTTTTAGTAGACTTGGTCAGAACCCTCCTATAAGGATCCTGGACCTCTCATGTCTTGCTGAGGGAAAGTAGAAGAGAGTTAGACCTTACTTAGTTTTTCAGATTAAAGCATGACCATGACATTCAACAGTTTTGCTGCTACAGCTTTACTTGCTCTGATATGACCTGTAGCTTATGTGGCTAATGTAAACTAATGTTACCAAACTTTAGAAAGATAATTATGTGTAACTTACTAAGACAGTTAGTTGACTTTATGACTCATCTTTAATTGTGTTACTGTTGGACTAAGTTTTATCACACATAAACATTTCAATGATTTATATCTGTACTGAAATGATTTGTTGTTATGATTAGGAGAATTAGCGAGCTGGAGCAGTTAGATGATTAACTTTGATCATTTTTGTAATTTCATTGTTATTATTTTTGTATTATTTCTGCGTAACATTGGACGGCAACACATCTTTATCATTATCATTAATGACATGATTTTGTATCCCTGTGTGTGTGTGTGTGTGTGTGTGTGTGTGTGTGTGTGTGTGTGTGTGTGTGTGTGAGCAGAGAAGCCGTGTGTGTTGTTCTGCAGCCCGGTGGGTCGAGATGTGCCAGCCCTGATGGCCGACAGAGTGATGGACGGGACGCCCTGTGGACCATACGAGGCTGACTTGTGTGTTAATGGGAGGTGTCAGGTATGTACACACATTCATGGACACCTGTGCATGCGCCTTCAAATTCATGTTATGGACTGTTTCACACCAAATATGCCTTCATTTGGCCTGGTAGCCTGCCTGCTCCTCTGTCCAGGAGGGACAAAATCACAGCTGGCTTCCTTCAGCTGCCATGCTTTGATTGGCAACACTAACCCCAACAATTCAGTCTTTTCAGCATGCCAGTCTCTGCTGATTGTTAATGGTCCTGCAGGCACAAGCACAGCAAAGTCCTAGACTGTGAGGTTTCTATCTAAACTTAGCACAAAGTTCAATATATGACTTTTTTTCCAAACCAAGATGGCACCATGAATGGCTGCCATGACTCATACCGCTCTTGTGCTTTGACCGATCTATTCCACCTTTTCAACATGATTACTTTCACCAGAGAAGAACTGCTGAACATCTAACAGTCCATTCCACATGATTTTGTACCAGTCTTCAGTTTTTTTTGTCAGAGGAATGTCAGCTTTCTTTGTGGCTTAGAGGAGATGCAGGCAGGGAAAAATGTGCAGGTGGAGTTAAGAAAGGGGATCCTGAACACCACTCCTGTCCATCCACCTGGTGAATCTCCATTTTGTAGAAAACAAACTGGATGAACTGCTGCTCATTGACAGGAAAAACAACTGCAGCACAGCAGCTTCAGTCAGGATCACTTCAGTCAAGGAAAATTTCATTTCCATCTACAATAAGTTACATCTGGTGGTGTTGCTCTGTTTTTGGGACCTGCCTGCCATTCAACATCCATGAGCAGGCATCAGTAACAACAGACATGACACTGATTGAGTCAGACTCTGCACGAAAAGGAAGAGCTGGGGTGGGGCTTGGTTGCAAAGTGGCTTGCAGAGGAAGCACCCTGTCTGAGATTTACATACAGTACAGGGATAAGGGAATCAACTGAACTAATGCTATGCTCTGTTATTTTACACTATGCACCTTGTACCATCTGTTTCATTGCTTACAACCTCAACAACTGGTTGAGTTTATAGATGCTGTATTTTGGCTCCTTTGTTTGTTTGTATGTTTGTTTTTTTTCCTACTGGATGGCACGTATTCGCTGTAGATCTGTGTTTATTTATCTTTGCTCAGCTCTTTTGTCTTTGTCTGCCTAAACATTGTTACTGGTGCTGTGTACAGCTGATTTGGATGATTGACTGGCTGGAAGCAGCTAAGAAAGTCTAGTTTTGTAGGGCACTGATGAATTATGTCATTTGTTGTTTAGTTTGGAGGACTTGTTGTGACAGTGATAAGAGAGATGAGAACAATGTAGGTTTGACAAACACAAAGTGTGAGTGTTTGTGCTGTGTGACAGTTTATTTGCATTATTCCAGAGACAGAGAGGAAGCCGGTATGTGTCAGAGGAGGACTGTGCTGATATACAAGGCGGTATCATAAGTTTTAGGTGGGACAAAGGTAACTAGAAATGGCGTGATGTGATAATAATATCAGCAAACTTTATGATAATAGCCAAGTGCCAGTGTCACAGGTGCAGGATGAGTTTAGTCTTCCAGCACTGTTGTCATCACTGAAAGTCATTAAATAACAAATAAACACATGTCCCAGTGCAGAGCTGTGAATGAGGTCCCTGCAGGGATCAGCAGAGCACCTCATTCATTAGCAGTCAGCAGTGGTGGAGTGAATCCACAACCTGTTCCCCAGGCGAGGGTTGGGGGGTTTATTTGGATCTGGTGTCTCGACTACAGTCAGTCTTTTGTGTTTATTAGCAAATGCTGGATGCTGGTACATTCAGGGGGGAATTCCCCCCTCCCTCTATCCAAGACAGAGAGAGAGAAAGAGAGGTAGGTTGGTCCAGAAAGTCAAATATGGATGCAATTATCATGACGCACATGTGCTCACAAAAGACTTAGTTCTCACATTTCAGCGGTGACTCATGTATCCTTAACTGTGCAAGAGTACAGCTGAAGCACACACACGCACGTGTGTGCTTTTCCATATGCTCTGCCTCTCCCTCTTAACACACACACACACACACACACAGATGGGTAGCAAATTAAAGTAAAAACTTGAGACACATAAATGCAGATGCCTCCACACAGGGAATCCACACCAGTCCCCCAAACTGAACACCTACTGGAGATTTTGTGACTAAAGTGTTCTGGTAGTGACAATGACCCCAAACATACAGACAATCATAAAGAACTATCGTCTTTGACTTGAAGAACAAGGAGTCCTACAGATAGTACAGGCCCCACATGAACAAGTGAACATCATGTTGTCAGTTTGGGATTACATGGAGAGAGAAGAGCCACTGAGACAGCCTAAATCCACAGATCATCTCTGGTAAACTCTCTAAGATGTTTGAACCAACCTAGTCGCCAAGCACCTTGAAAAACTGTGTGCAAGTGTACCTACAGTAGAACTAATGCTGTTTTAAAAGAAAAGGTGGTCACATCAGATATTGATATAAGTTAAACTACTCATGACATCCTCAACGTTGTGCCTAAAACTTGTGTACATGCTGTATATGTAGTGTATATAACAAGAAATGTGCTGGTCCTCCCATTTTGACAGGATAGAGATTGTAGCTGTGTTTAGGATTCATGTCTCAAAATAGAAAGAGTCATGCTAGGGTCACAATGACAATTGATTTACCATGACAGACCTTACATAGACCTCTTCATAGTGTGCAAAATATTCTTTGACGGTTAAAGGGTCATGTGTGATGCCAGTACTTCAAGGGATGTAATAATATCAAATGTGAATAAATTTAGCCACTGAGTTGGATGGTTTATTATGATCTCTATCAATAAGTCAATCAGACTTGTGACCTGACCAGTAAGCCAATCAAACTTGGTCTCTTGTTTCTCGTCTCTTTCCTTTGGTCTGCTCCCCTCGGCCTTTGTCATCATCTCATCATTGTCTTGCCTCTGTTGCCAAAAATGCAACTTGCACTCTAGTTCTGTCTTTCACCTGAGAAGAGGAGGCAGAGGAGGAGTTGGAGGATAGAGACTGTGAGCTGCAGACAAAGAGGAAGCAGAGGTTACAGAGGAGTGGAGGTGGCATGGATGTTTTTCTAAGCCTGGCATGTGAAACTCGGACATACTATGAAAACACTGGTTAGGAGAGAGAGAGGGGGAAGAAAGGGGGGGGGGTATATTCAGTGTTGCCAAGAAAGAAAATAGACTGTGTCTGGCTGGAGGAGGAGGACCCTGGCAGTCTGAGTGAGCTGGAGAGGACCACACGGCTTTATGATTCAGCAAACTGAGCACCATGCATTACTTTCTCTTTGTGTGTTGAGACGCTTTTCATGTTAAGTTAGAACTAGGTTTGCGTCAGGGTTTGGGTTAGGATTAGGGTTGGGGTTAGGCATTTAGTTAAGATGGTTAAGTTTTGAGTAAGGTGCAAGGGAGTGCATTATTATATCATTTACAAAATGTATCAAAGAAAGTGAATGAAACGTCCAGTCCTGTTCCAAGTGAGATCGGCCGATTTTAGGATTGATTTTAAATGTTGGTTTTACACTTCTCACATTAGTGACCTCAAGACCCCACATGTAGCTGTTTATAACCTGAGGTCCTCAATGGCCGCTTTGCTGACTTCATTAGTGTTTGTTGGCAGGGGTGACCCTGTGTTTGTAGTCAGGGGCCCCAGTGAGTGAATAAGCTTATTGTAAGATCTCAATTTAGCTAAGTCTGCATCTGCTTTTAAATCTACTTTCAAAATATTTTATTTTTATTTGCATCTTGTGCAAAACGTGCCATGAAGAATTAAGGCTATTCTGGGAGCATGGTGTTTCTAATAAAGTGCTCAGTGAGGGTATTATGTGCACATGCACATCCATGCTGTAATTGCCACTGCGTATTAGGGAGTTCATCCAGCTGCCTCCAAAAAATGATCCTCAAAAACTCAAAAATATATTTTTTGTAGCAAAATGTAATGCTGCCCAGATTAATGTTGATCAAAGATCTGATGTGTATCAGTTCATCTCAGAGACATTTGTCCAAGTCAGAGGACTAAAACCTGATTTTTGCTTAATGTAAGGGTGCAACAGGAGTCCTGTCGTAGATTCCTACAGGCTAACGTTGGATTTCTCTAACTGTTATCACTACCACACGATCATGAGATATTGTGCTATGGACAGTAGTTACTGGAATTTCATTGTTTTTACATTCTTTGATTGACTTTGTGATACAGAGTGACAGTGGGCTACATGCATACTTACAGAACTGGAGTTAAATCCAGCTAACTTCCAACTCTCCTTGTCTCATTACTGATAAGAGACTACTGCTGTACAACATTTTTTAAAGTAAAACATCAGTGTGTATCACCAGGGCAACTCCTCAGCCCTCATTTTATTGTTGTTCTTCATTCTTTTATTGTGGGCAGAAAATTGGCTGTGACGGCATCATTGGCTCTTTGGCTAAAGAGGATCGCTGTGGCGTGTGTAATGGAGATGGACGCTCCTGTAAGATCGTGAGAGGAGACTTCAACCACACCAAAGGAATGGGTGAGTGTGTGTCTGGTTCAGTATCAAACTACTATGCTCTGTGCCTGTGCGCTTGTCAAAAAGAATCTGAACCTGAACTAATTCTGTTGTGTAAGTGTCCTGGTTTCGTTGGATTCTGAAGGTATAAAATGCAATGGTCAAACTTAAAGATGTTGACATGAAATTGTCAGTTTCTGCTTGAAAATGTCACATGGGCCTTCAGTACTGATCCAACACAGCCTGTCAGTTTTAAAGTGGAAGAGGTTATAGTATAGCTACTGCAGTCTGTTGCATTGGTTCTGAAATATGGGGATCAGGTCGTTGTGGTTTATTCAAAGGTGCAACACAATGAGAAGCAATTAAATAGCAGTTTGATTTATTTATCCACAGAGTTGGGTTGTGATCTGATACCAAAATGCAGGCAGTTTCATTCCTACACATACCACCGTGGAAGTTCCATGAATTATACAAGGATGTTATGTAGCAGCTACGTAAGAATGTTTTCATAGTTTTATGCAACTTATCTTCATGATACAGTCGAAGCTTTCAATACAAAGAATTTTACATTATTGGACTTGTGTACTCCAGCTGAAGTCACATGTAGTATGATGTTGCAGTGTGCTGTAGCACCTTATCTATACGGACAGCAGCAGCAGTTGTATCACCTTCCACTTGGGAACAGCGATTTGTATGTATTAGTTTCCCCTCCCATCTGTTTTGTCCACTGTGTACACAGCTCAGTTATCCAGTGGTAAATTAACATCATAAATCCATCGGTGAGGTCAGTTTTTGTGTCTGTGAAAACACTTTTAAGACTTGTATGTTTTGATGTTTATAGTAAGAAACTGTGCTTGTTTTTAGTTGTTAATGAGTTATTAAAAATGGAGCTGAGTCCGCAGCATTTCACTCACTATTTCTGTTAACATTTCACAAGGTTAGTTAAGGATTTGACTAGAGGATTCCTAACACACATTTACGCATGCATGCTGATGCATATGCATGCAACCAAGATAGGCTGGATTACCAGGAACAAAGAGCTGTTTTGAGCGAAATATCAGAAATATTTTAATAGGCCTTGGTTTTGGGACCCATTCATGACCCATGTAGTATATGCAAATATTCATACAGGGATTATTGTAAAGCTGGTATACAATTTGTACTCAAAGGAAGTGATACAGTGCTTGTACCACTATACATAAAACAAACTGTAATCTTGGGAAGGGTAACATTAATTGTGTAGCTTGTGTAGCTGTATCAGGTCATGTCTAACCTATCCCTTTAAAACCGAAACCTTTGATCACTGAAGAAGCCAACTGATCACACAAATGGTTTTATGCCTGGAATACCTATACATACATTACATATTAGATTAAAATCAAAGGACTAGGGCTGTCACTTTTTCAAAAAATCAAGATCGAACAAATTTGAAATGACCTGCAATTCTCTCAAATTAATCTAGCCCACTCCCCCAAAACACCACAACACGACATTTTTTTGTTACTTTATAAACCTAGCTCAGTGGGTTGGTAAGCTAGCAGGTGAGTCTTTAGGTTTGTTGTTGTTGAGAGCAAGGCAGCTGCCTTTTACAAAGTCGAAAAACAGTCTTAGTGTTATTAGTGACTTTGCGATTCACGGTGTAGAACCCAAATACTTCCACACACTGCTTCTCATATGTTGTGGTGTTGTGATTGTCTGCTCAGGACAGCTCTGCACGCTCCATTTTTGTAACAAAACAACACTGTATTATCACTACCGTAGTTTACAGATGGGTCAATAGGGCCTGCAATAGGTCAAGCTGATAGAGCGCCCTCTGCTGGATCACAAGCAAACTACTTCAGATGGTCTGATTTGCTTATAGAGACTGCAGCCAACATCTCAAACAGGTCATTACAGCTTGAATATTAACTTTTCCCCTGTTGCGTTTGAATTTTAATAAAAAGTGACAGCTCTACAAAGGACATCGTACACTGAAGCACAGTATTTGAGTACATACTTCGTTACTTGCCACCACTTCTTCTGCATAAGACATTAATTGAATATGATACATTTGAGTTTTTTTTGGATGTTGCATTATCAGACTGGATTTACAGCTTCTGGTTGGACAGGATATCACACAGAAGTATAATGCACACAACTCCTCATTATCACCTTCTTTGCCTTTAGTGATCATATTTTGTGTGGATATTTGGGTTGTGTTTCAGTAGCCCATGTGACAGAATCTGTGGCCACTGATAAATGAATTAATAATTGGCCGCAAACTGAGTCAGAGGAGGGGATAATAACTGGAATGAAAGCTTGTTAGTGTACTCACGTGCACACACATGCTGGTGTGGTCCACAGGACATGTGACCTTCCTTCAACTTCCTTGTCTTGTCCTCCAGTCACCACTAGGCAGTGTAAGAGGGTATCTACCTGTGTGATGGCTAAACCCAGAGCTGTCCCCAAGTGTTTCTCATGTAAGATGCATGCACTGTGTGTGTGTGTGTGTGTGTGTGTGTGTTTCCTGCACTGTGGAGTGTTTTATTGTAGGTAGATGAGAGAAGCAGTTAGCTGTGGGCTCCCCTGGGGGGTGTAGTCTGAATCTTAAAGCTTGGTTACAGTTACATAACCAGCTGTTTGACCCCGTTACCCCATAACCCAGCCGTGAAGAATGCCAGGGACGCATTCCTTTCATCCAAGCTGTTTCCTTCTCCCGACTTCTCCTGCCAAGTGGTGGAGTAATGGTGGAGGGGGGGAGGAAACAGTCGTCTGCAATAAAATGCCTGCCTTCACACTCCTGAATCCTGACCCAGTACGCTGCACATCTGGTTCTGCTACCAGCTTAGGAGTTTGACATTTACTGTACCGCATACAACGTCATACTTTAACATGTGGCATTTGCTTCTTAAAACATCAAATTTGCTGCTTTTTAAACCCAGGAGAGCCCACAGCAGTCTGTGTCTAACCATAGGTGGATGGGCAGGGTGGTGGAGGGCTGATGGATACAGCGTGTGGTGTGTTTGTTCATCGTGGATACAAGTTGCCCGAAACGCTCAGATAAAGATGTGTTACAGGTTCAGTTTCACTCTGGACTCACAAAATTTTGTGTCATGAACGCAACCTGTTGAAATGCAAATACCATATCTGCACATGAAGATAAATTATTTTTCCTCTCTGTGAAAGGAAGATATGGAAAGACTTTGAAACAAACAGGCACAATACTCACATTGATACTAAGGGCAGCTCTTTTAAGAGGCTTTTGAATACTAGGGGGCAGAAAGACTCTAACAAACTTTTAGCTCATTAAATATTTTTTGCAAACAGTTACCTCATACTTTTGGTTTATACATCAATCAGAAACACAGAAACATACACATCTGAGTTATTTCGATGTTTTGTTTAAAGGGAAATTTGGCATATTTCAGCCTGGTCATTGTGGTTCTATGAGTCCTGCTGACTTTGCACTCACCTCCTCTGTCGTAGAAATTTGCAAAAAATAACACAGATTGAGTGAGCTGTACAAGCGGTTTACAGCTTGCCAAATAAACATGATTTTTACATGAATTAACTTTAATGTGTCTTTGTGTCTGAATGAAAGTAAACACAGAAAGTAGCCACCTGGAAAGCCTGCAGTGGCAAATAGCCTTCTGTGTTTACTTTACGGACTCACAGACAGTGTTTAAAATGATTAATGTAAAAATCATCTTGATTTAAGAAGCCAATACTCCTTGTTTCATTGGAGTCCTTGTTTCCTCATAACTCTACAATGAAGGTGGCAAGTGCATTATGATTCATATGGTCATACTAACGGGAAATAGGCTAGGTTGAAATGGCAGAATTTTCCTTTAAAGTATCTAAATAAAGTACTCCAATAATGTAGCAGTGTACTCTCATAAAGGCAGGACACTTATGAGAGGTAGATTAAAAAGTGATTTACCTACTAGCACTACCTTAACATATCCATCCGTCCAGTATTCACTGTTGTTGCAGCATTTGCTACTCAGTTTTATGGTGGCCCCTAAGGACAAAACATATACAAAAGCAAAAGCACAAATATCCATAAATACTGCAAATTGTGGACAAATACTAATACTAAAAGTTGTGCAAAAGTTAAAACAGTTTTTTACTTACTTGTGCAAATAAATAAAGTATAGAAAACCACAAGAGACAGGCATTTATTTCATAACTTTTATTATGGAGCTACAAAGAAATCATGAGGTCCGAGCCTCTGTGACCTCAATAGTGGGCAAGGCCATGTGTGCACATGTACATGAGGGATGGCAGGTCAACAAGGAGGATGCATTTTGGTCATTTTGCTTACAAGGGGGAGGCAACCACCTCAGCCCGGCTCAAATAGCCTACAAGGTATAATGTCAGAGGAGGGAGCTTGCACATTTTTTTTTCATGCAGTTAATTTAGTTGTCATATATATTATATTAAACTCTTGTCTTTGTTATGAGTATATTCACACAGAATGTGAATATTACACGGCAAAACAGCAATGCAGTTTTTTTACACTGTAAATAAAGGCATGACAATCACACAAACCGCTGGAGGCTGCTCTGGGTTGGTCCTCTGCTTCCTCAGATGGTGGCACTCACATCAGCCAGCTGGACATCAAACTGTCCCACCAACATCCTAAAGTGTGTCCGTGACTGGTTGTGGTAGAGCTGAGTATTTTGCACTTTTGCATTGCTTATTGGTGTTGTTCTGTACACAAAACACACTACTGTACTGTGGCTTGTAATGTAATGTCACATCACACTTCTGCATTGAGATTATGCAACACACTTCACTGCAGATTTTGTAAATGTTCAGTGAACAACTGTACTCTGTCTTATTCTGCCTGTACTCTGACAGGTGCTGTGCTAATTCTCAATTTCCTACATACAGGTTATATTTGGTGTCCTACAATCAAATACAAAAGTCAGGAAAATATTTGACATTGTTTATTCATTTATTCACATCAGCAACATTAGAGAAAAGGAGACACCTGACACTATTTCACAGCGTTTTTCTTCATAGAGTGGCAGTTTTAATTTCGTAGTATGTACCTACAATGACAATTAAGGCAATTCTGATTCTGATTGTTGCCTGTCTTTTGTTTTGGAAATGTTAACTGCTGTCTGTAGTGAAGGTCTGGGGAATAGTTTGAGGAATGACTTTACTCATAGCTTTGGTGCTTATTATGTATCTTTTAGAGATAATTTCCTCAATGTTTGTGCTTTTGCTTTTGTGTCCTTAAGGCAAAGTGGTGTTTGCCTCGTAGCCAAGAATATCACACACACACACAAAAAAGCTCAATAGATTTACTAACCACTGAACACTGAAACCAACAGGAGCTTGGTTTTGTCATGTATGGTGCAGGGAAAGTGCCAAAATTCAGACTACTGAGAAATCAGAGAAGCGTATGTCTATATCAAGGCCAGCAATGGATTTAGTTGCTGATGGGCTGGTCATTAGCAATGGCAGGGTGGCTCAGTAATGGACACGGAGACATGACGTGATGAAAACAGCATAGTGGCAAAAGCACACATTCATCCACTACAAGGAACTTGCATTTCATCCTTTGGGTTCATTTGACAAAATTTTTGGTGTTGTCTTGTCAGTGTGTCTGTGTTTGATGTCACCAAAAACTGGCTGTCAGTCACTGTCAGAAGCAACTGTATCCTCCTACTGTATAACTGTGAACTGTGTGTTGTTGGTAAGTATGAAGTCATATTGGTGTCTGACTGTAACTGTGAAGTACTGCACTGTAAAATAATGTTGGGCATTATTCTGGGACAAAGCAGCTCAGTCAAATCACATCTGCTTTGTTAAAGTATATGACTCCAGTTAAATGTCTGTTCATCTTCTCCTGGAGCACAAACAAATATGTGACAGTATTTTTGGACACTCTGTTCAGGCATTATCAGTCTAAACAACATAAAAGGCTTTTTTCTTGATTTGAATATTTGCAGTTTTGGCCATCATTTCCATTAGGTACAAATATATTTTACAAGACTCTCCTGATATGCCTAAAAGCAGTCTATGTTTAAGAACCTCAAGTTGACATCTAAATTATCACTGTTGACCTTGGTGAACTGATGGGTCAACTCTGACTTTGACACAGGAGAAAACTGATCTCTAAGCTTGACCAAGACTTAACCACAGCTGTGTCAGATTACAAATCTGTCAAATTAATCATTTTGTGACACTGATTTGTCAGTCCTGTAGAGGGTACCATCAGAAAGTGCTGTCCTGCCAACAGAGCCGTCATATGGGTCATTTTGTAGGGTTATGAGAAACAACATATTCTGTCCTATAGTTTGGAGGACACAGCCTGACAGTCCAGAGAAAAGCCTTAACCCTGCAGAAGTGAAGTGTCATAGCATAATCTATTTTTATCAACTTATTTAGAATTGAAGACAAAGGTCATAGTTGATGTAATTACGCAGATTATCTGTTTTGATCTATTTTATGGTCATGCACGAGGATTATGATTGATATTTCAGCTGTGTTAAATTTATGTTTCTCTACCACATTATTGTGACGTCCTGTTGCCACAGAGGGTTTCTGTTCCTAGAGCTCAGCTGTAAAATGTTTAGGAAAATGTTGTCATAACCGATGAGAATGATGGCCAATGTAACCAAAATAAGACTGAAATTGAATAAGAAATCATAAACTCAACTGAGGTCCTCATGTATATGCTCTTCTATGACTTTCTGTAACATCATCTTTATGTTAACCCTCAACACTTAGCCACAGTCATTGGTAGAATAATTGGTAGTTGTCAGATTGAGCTGCTTTGTGTTGAAATAGTGCCCAACAAGCACAAAAAGGTATGCTGTGTGTGAAGAAGGGCTGGTGGCTGGTTGTGCAACAGAGATGCCACAATTAGAAAGTAAAATATTATAATCCATAATAAATCTAATTGTGTTACAGTGCCTAACAGTACCACCAAACCCCCAAAATTAAAGGGACTATTTGTAAGTTTTCTCTGCTGCTGAACATGGTATCTTGCCGGTAGCGGGTGGTGGTGATGGTCGCTTGCCAAAAAGTTCAGCCGTTGTCGTGTTTATAATACAAGAGGTTGGAATACACCGTCTGAGCAGTGCTACTTCTTCAGGGAAGTCTGGATGCTACAGTGAGTCGCTATTGGAAAGTGACAAGACGGGCCAGCCAGGCCGGGGATAGCTGATTAGCATGCTAACTTCAGTAGAAGAAAAGAAGTGATAGAACTAGAAGCAAAACATTTGCCTTGCTTTCCACCACTGGAGACAGCTCTTGGTGGATAAAGGAATGAAGTTTGATGCTGAACTTGCAACATTTCTTCTGGACTGGTAAGTAAACAGCTGTTGCTAATGTAAGTGGTGTACCAATGGCAAAACTTACAAATAGCTCCTTTGCTCCTTATATTCACACTTTTCATGGGTGTTGATGGTGCTGTCTGGTGTTGTAACAAAGTCAGAGAGGGTCAAGTGAATTTGGTGAACTGCTGCATGAAAATATTGCCTAAAGATATTGCTCTACCACTGACATTAGTACAAAGGATTGTAGCTGTGTTTTCTTTTGTTTTCCATATCTGACATGCCCAACGTAAATGGACCTTATTTATAGTTAACTACAATGAATAACATCTTTTGGAACAGGGGGACTTACAATCCCTCACCCAATGTCATCTGTGATAGGCTCCAGCCCACCCTGTGACTCTTAAGGATAAGCGGGATAGATAATGAATGGATGAGTATAGATAATTATAGATAGATAATGGATGGATGGATGGATGGATGGATGGGTAGGTCCCATCATTTCCTGTCAGCCCTCTGCTGCATTCTACCTAATAAAGGCATAAAAAAAACTTAAGTACTTAAGTATGACAACCACGCTCAAGAATTATTGGGTATTTCAAGTATTATTAAGGTATTTGGTTAAAAACCAATGTATCAGGGAAATTAAAATTTTGACCTGATGATGGCACAGAATTACCAAATTTCATGGTAATACATCCAATAGGATCAACATTTCATGTCTTCTGCTGTTTATCTAATTTTCAGAATGGTTATTATCATTATTTAGGCTGCAACTAAAAATTGTGTTTTTGCCTTTTCAGTAAATTACAGAAATTACAGATCTTACCTTAGTCTGAACAGAATTTAAGTTTTAGTTATTGGAATTGTTGTTACAGATGTTAAAAACTGAACCTTTGATTGATCTTGATTGAAATTTGATTTAATAATCAGATTGAAAACTAGACTATTAAAATGCAGTCATGCCCTAACTCTAACTTATTATAGTCTCCTTATGTTTACTTTCAAGTGTTGGTGTAAAGACACATCAAAACACAAGCTACAACTAAAACACTACAGCATGTTTGGTGACTGGTCCTGAAGTTTTTGGTAATCTGCAGTAAAAGGGAAAAGAAAACACTGGTATCGTCCTTTAATGACTCAAATGCTAAAAAGGAAAGAACAATAAGTGATGAAACTGTACAAAAATGTAAATATATCTGATAATATGAAGGACTGAATTCAATTGTGCAGTGGACAGAGCATCTCTGATACAGACACAAAGGTCACCAGCCTATCGTCTTCCTTGTCCAACTGTATGTGCCTCTGAATATGTTTTCACCTCATGTTTTTTTCTTTCTATCAGGCTACATTGAGGCTGTGGTTATCCCTGCAGGAGCCAGGAGAATCAAAGTTGTGGAGGACAAACCTTCACATAGCTTTCTGGGTAATGATGATTGTGTTTTACAGGGTGTACTTAAGAACACTGAGAAAGATCACTACTCCACATGTACACACAAACACAAATAACATGGCTATTTCTGAGCGTTTGGTAGCTGCTCTTAGTATTACTATGCATTCATATGGCCCCACGATCATTTGTCTCTTATCTGGAAGAAAAACGTGAGGCTTTTCTGGAGACACTTTGAAACTCAGATATATCTGATGAATGCCAAAGATCACAAATTTCCACAGACAGAGTATATATGAGCACATCAAAGAGATTTCTTGAACAATACTTGGGACTTTTTAGACTTAAATTTGGGTAGTTTACCCTTTCTGCAATTGTATTTATTAACTCCAGGCTAATAGTTAGGATAATTCTGGTTTATTACAATGTTGGACTTGGTTTTGATGGTTCTGTCCAGTTTTGATTAGATAACAAGTATTCCATTGTATTAGGTTCAACACAGATTTCTACCAGTGATCTCAATAGACAGTCGTAGTTTGTTCCAATTTAATGGGAAGCCTAGCTCTCCACAGTTGGTTGGTCATCAGAAAACCTACAGTCCACTTTGATTTCTTTTAACAGACTGGTCCTGTTTGTGGTTGATGAAAAGACTGCAGACACTGGTCAATACACCTGTCTCAAAATGTTGACCTATACAATAACTATTATTATTAAGTTGTTTTAAGTGTAGAGCATTTCATTTAACATACCACTCACCTAAATATTGTTGTAGACAAAGTACACACCCCCATAGCAACAGTGCTCCCCAGTGAGGTTGGGCCTCCATGGTGCTTGTTCTGCAGAATCCCTCACATGCTTGATTGGATTGGGATCTTAAGAGTTTGGACAAAATATTTAACAAATGAAAGAATGCAGTTGGTTCCTAAATATGGACCTTTCATTATAGTTTATTTAGTCAAACTTGTATGTTTTTCAGTGGTTTGTAATGACTTAACATTTTAGTGATATTGACCAGGGATGTGCGTAGTTTTGTTGTATACTGTAGTTGGCTGTACAGGCAATACTCTATAATAAAAATTATTGTAGGATTTACATTACACAGAAAATGTACTGTGCAAATGATAATGTCTGTTGGACAACCAGGAACGAACCTGTGATATCAGTTTAGTTAGAAGTGGTCATAAATGGGTAGAACAGGTGTTTGTTATTTCATGTTCAACATGGGGGTTTTCAGGAGAAGTGGTACTTCTGACATCCTGTGTTTTCCTCACAGCCCTGAAAGACTCTGGTAAGAAATCCATCAACAGTGACTGGAAGATTGAGCTTCCAGGAGAGTTTGAGCTGGCCGGGACCACAGTGCGCTATGTTAGAAGGGGACTGTGGGAGAAGATGTCTGCCAAGGGACCCACTAAGACCCCCTTACACCTGATGGTAAATGCATCAGTCATTCTGTTCTTTGTTGTTTTATCACAATATACCCTTAATTTCACATGATATCAACTTGATCATATCAAACTTGAACTGAAAATTAGACATGCGCTTGATAGATTTGCCTACCTGTATGTCATGGACATTCTCTCTTTTATTTGATCGATGTATCTTAGAATGTGAAACATTGATTCACAATGGGAAACCCACATGTAGATAAATTAGAAATAATGTTTACCTTTTTGATCAGAGCCCAGCTGAGTTTTTGGTCACTTGGGGGCACATTAAAAACACAACACTAATAATATTAGCTGCTGCTGATAACAGCGTTGTCGAGAGCACTGAGACTGAACCAAAATAGTTAAGCTGTGGGCTGGAAAACCAAAACAATGAACTGAAAGAGGCTAAAAGGCTCTGGAAACTACAACAATGGAGCTTTGGTTTGGTCGCCATTATTTCTTAACGTTGGAGATTATCTTGTCTCTCAGCACTGGCATCATCTTTGTTGTAATCATGTCAATAAGGAGCAGACTCTCAGAGGAACATTCAAACATCTTGTAGAACCCATGCCACAAAGAATTGGAGCTGTTTTGAGGGAAAAAGATAGTAGTAGTGTGCTGTTCCTAATAAAGTGTTTGGTCAGTGTTTATCTACACTTAATGCGCTCAAAATAACACACACAGTCATGCCATGCAGAGCTGGAGACATGGCTGAATAGCTGATTACACTATTAGGCATAGCTGTAAGGCAGTGGTCTGGAGTGAAATGAAAGCTAATGAATCTCATGTTAGGGATCTCCATCTGTGCCTAACAGCATCATCTTCAATAGACTGTTATATCTATGAGTGACACTGAGCTTACTACTACACTAATGTGTGTGAATGTCATAAAATCCTACATTTCGTGGTGTTTAATACACATCAAACATCCTCATATTTTTGGGCCATTTGAGTCCTTAAACCATTCCCAGTTGAAATGTGTTTGTTTCAAAAACAAAGAAGAAAATGAGTTTTCTTGCTTTGTGGGTGGAAAAACTAAATTAACCCTTCAACCCTGGGATTTTCTTAGTTATCAGCTGTTTTGTAGAACATTTACTTTATTGTTTAAAGTCATTGTCCTGCTGTATCAGTGTCAGCTGGCAGGTAATGCAAAATGATATGCTTACAAACAAATGGTCAAAACCTGTAGGAAACTGTTGGATAACACTAATAACATTAAATACAGGATTAGCACAGGTTTATTTCAGTTAAAACTCTGCTTTTATCTTCACTGGACAATATTACTGTTCTTCCAGTTTGGTTACCTCCCAGGTGCCTGAGTTTCCAAGCACTGGTGCCTGGTGATTTATAGAGTCTTTCCATAGTGGGTGGGATAGTCGTGCAGAACCATGCCATTAACAGCTGTGAGGGGTTTTTCCATTACATTGCACAGCAAAGGTAAGTTTGTTTACCGTGACGTGATGGTGCATTGGAGGTTTACTAGTCACAAACCACAGTAAGAGCCTGTCACTTGTAGGCTTCTTCAGCTCAGTGTGCTCCAATAACTCCTACAGTGACAAATAAAGATACATATAGATACATATATAAGACATATAAAATGAGTGAAGGTTGGTCAGCTATAGATACAGCTTCTCTTTTGTTTAAACCTCTCTGTCATGTTACCAGGTGCTGCTCTTTCATGACCAGAGCTATGGGATCCACTACGAGTACACAGTGTCCCTGAACACATCTCAGGACAGGAGCAGTGAGGAGCAGAGGGAACTAGAGTATCTCTACATCTGGACACACAGCAGCTGGCAGGACTGTACTGTCCAATGTGGAGGAGGTAACACACACACACACACACACACACACACCACACACACACACACACACACACACTGAGATTTACATGCAAACTATCACTCATGGTTGCACACACACGTCATCGCATTATGTCATTAAAATACAATCTCTGTATAGAAATCAGGTCATGTGAGCAGTAAAATCATGTTAGGTTACAGCAATGAAAATAGTAGAAATCTCATCTGGTTTATTTTTCGTCTAACAATAAAGTTATAAAGTTTGTCATCTCATAAGATATGCATCTGAAAATTAGCAGGTTTGCTTCTTGTTATTATAAGACAAAGATAAAAGTACAACATGTTACCAAAGATTCTAACTTAACACAAACCTTAGTTTCCCAGTTATGTCATGTGTTTACAGAACCTGATCAGCTACTCACTGTGCTGTGTGCTCCTGATGTCAAATCATTCATGTACATGGGATCTCAAGTCTAATCCACCACTAAAAAGTGATTCACTGAGCTGCGGTGGGCTTACCCCCAGCTGCTTCGTTGACTACTAATCCAGAAGCACCTGACCTCATCTCCTGGATAAGATTATGAGATCATTTCTCATAATAATTAGGTAGTGAGTCATGATCACAAGAAAGTCTCTGTGTTTTTTCTTTGCTTCTGCAGGGAGCTGCGCTGTGTTGCGACCTGTGTAGTCCCCTCTGGGTATACACTAAGAGAATATATTAATTACTAAAGGGAAGAACAAATACATGCACTAACAGAAGTTACAAATATATCAGGTGGAGACCATCAGGTGTCCCTAATGAGCCATCGAGTTCCACTCCTACCAACTAAGAATAGGCAGCTGAGGCAACAGTCTGCACAGGCCCACAAACCTGGACAGTATTAGATTAGGAAAACATGTGCAGATGGTGGGGTCACAATCTGGCATGAACCACATCAATCAAAGGATCCATCCTGCTGGTGTAGAATATTTTCTTATACACACTGGCCCTCTTAATAGCACCTGTGTAGTTCAAATGGTTCGACCAAAATGATAATATGTCACAAGGCCTCACAAACCACCAGATGCCAATACAGTGCCTTTGAGATGAGGTAAAACTTGTAGCAGCCGTGTCAGACCATCATGTCAGCATGGACCGCAACCTCTAAGGAATGTTTTCAGAACCTGGCCACACATAATTCTGCCTGTTCTGTGGGAAAGGTGTATCTAATAACTACTAGCACTGAGGATAGGTGTCAATGAATAATCATGTCAATAAAAGAAACTAGAAAATTCCTGGAGAATTTTTTAATGTGTCTGCTGCTTGGTGCGTATCCAGGATAATCAGCTGTCAGCAGTAAAAATGGCCTCAATAAGACTAAGTTAATCAGTCTAATTAGCCAATCACAGTCAGCTTAGTCCATTTCTGCCCAGAAACTGCTGAGTCATCGCCAACTGCGTAGTAACTGGTTGCTATGGTGACTGGGGCCAAAGGTGGTGGGTGGGGTGGAGGGGGAAAACCACACTGTAACCCCAAGTTGACAACAGCTCAGGACCCAAAACTTGCCATCAAAAATGCCCTCACAGCTCAAACGTACAAGTCCTATCAACAAAATTTCACAGTGATTAGTATTATATGTGTACGTACTGTTTACAGTTTAGGCACAGACACAGTTTTAAAACACCCACCATCTTTGTTTTTAACAAGAACTTCAGAGCTCAGCTTAACATGGCAGTCTGTAGGACTGTCGGTCAGCACTGTCTGTGCTTTGAGGCTCTTTATTCAAAAACTGTGAGTTGTGTTGCAATGGGAGTCCACTGGGTGAAAAACAATACATTTCTCTACATCTTCATATATAAAATGTCTATGTAGGTTTGAAATTGTGGGAATTAAATGAGGTTTGAACTAGATTTTTCAGTAAATTTTCAGAGGTGGCAGATGCCCAAAACATTCTGCGCTAAACACACATTATAAAATCTGAAACGGTAAAAAGAAAAACAAAAAAACATAAAACTTAAATTGTGATTTCATAAAAATTGTAATAGCTATCAAAATGCAGATTTAATCTAAAAAAGTCTCAAGTCTTGTGACTTGTTTAAAGTTTCAATCATGTTTCTATGTGAATGATGAAATCATGTGGTTCAAAAGAGGGGTGGATTTGATCATTTTGGCAACAACTTCCCATTCATTTTCAATGGGAAATTTTTCACAGTTTTTTGCAGTTCATGTCATCACGGTTAATAATAACATTACTAAAAGACATAACATATTATTCCCATGTTTTGAAGCATGTTTTCCCGGGGTTCTGTCAAAGCTGCAGGACTAGTAGCATGCCAAAATTTGTATGGAAGAGGAGTAATAACAAGAAGAATAAACACATCAGATTACAACATGTGTCTGTTGAGCTTTGCACAGCAGGCACATACTCATCACTGACATGAATAAAAGGGTATTGGGCGATGTAAATGGGCAATTGCAGTTGTGTTAAAAAACGTCCACTTAAATGCTTGTTTTTGCCACTGACAGGCTGAGGTTGCTATTGTAGGTGACAACATTATGAATATGATTCCCACAAAGATAGACCTTTTTATTAAAGGAGTAAGATCTTTTTGTTTAACCAGAAACATCGCTATATATCACTATCAGACTCCAATAAGGCCCAATAAGGTTTCAAAAATACTGGAGTTATCCTTTAGGGAGAGGCTGCAGGAGTCGGATGGGACCGACTCCTGCAGTTTGGACAAAGAAAGACCGGTGGAGAGCCAGTTCCTAATCCAATCCTATGATCAGCAGCATATTAGATAAGAGCAGGCTTCCCTCTGGACTCACACATACACACACAAAGGCAGTCCTATCTCTTAGGCACCCCCTTGCTGATTTCCTGAACAGCTCTTTCATCCTCTCACTGCTTTGTAATATTAGTATCCAGTGTTCAAAACATTTCAATTTACAAGGTCAGGTGCTTCTGGATTAGTAGTCAGCAAAACAGCGAGGGGTGAGCCCACTACTGCTCAACCTTCCTCTGTTTAATGGCGCATTAGAATTTATCTTTGTGCTTAAGATCCTGTGTAGCTGTATGATTTGACTTCCTGGGCACACGTCATAGTAAACTGATTAGGTTCTGTAAACACAACACGCTCACAAAAGGTCCCGACATTGGACCAAAAACTAACCACAAATTGAGCTCCAGTTAATTTGTTCATAAACCTCTCAGAACAGATAGGAGTGCTGACTCTGTTTGTGTGTGTTTGTGTGTGTGCAGGTGAACGGAGGACAGTGGTTTCCTGTATGAGGATAGCCAATAAAACAATGGAGGTGGTCAACGATAGCTACTGTCAACTCGAGAACCGACCACAACCCCAAGTACGACTCTGCAACACTCACCCCTGCCAGTACCGGTGAGGCATTCGCACACACCCACAAACCCAAACACACAGTATTTTCCCTAGCTACTGGTTGTTTATAGAAATAAGTAAATTAGGAATGATCTATAAAACTGAGGTTAATACAACTACTTTTTAAACAATTCACTGACAAAACAGTTGCTAAAAGTGAGCATGTCACTGTCAGAATGTCACTTGTGGTATATACAGATACATATATATAATTCAGTAATTTAACCATGTTAGATTATCTCTGGATCACAAGTATCAGTGAATGTGTCTCGGCTACAATACGGAGACACACTGACAAAGCTCAGAAAACACTCCGTCAAGTGTAATGGACTGCGTTCATATGGCACTTCTCTAATCTTAATGATCGCTTGAAGCTTTATGCTACAAGTCACATTACACACACATTTATACAGCTTTCAGCCCTCAGTCAGGCATTTCTTCTTACCCCCAAAATGGAGCTTCTTGTAAAGCAGTTTCCAGAGTGTATGAATCTTAAGAGCCTGCCTGTTTGGTGTTTCAATGTGTCTGGGGAAAACAGACTTTGAGGCAGTAAAGAAGTTGTTGCCTCAAATCTTCTTTGTGGTCACTTTTAAGTTCAGTTTAACCAAATATACTGCCCTCCTGTTGCCACATTTATAAAACAACAATTTGATCAGCACTGCAGTGCAGCAGCTTGGAAATGACCAATAAGTATTTATGAGTTGTGATTAGATCATTATTTCATACTTGTTCCTCTGTCTGATAACACAACCAGGAAAATGACTACATCATGAAATTAGCTGAGCAGAGCAGGAGGAGACTGAACAGATGTTTAACAGACACCCAGTCACAGTTAGTCGTTTGGCAACAACTTCTTTTTCTGTAATTACTCATTTTAAATGTTGATATAGCTGACTATTTAAAGTACACCTGTTGTCATTAACCTGTACTGATGTTAATGTTACTAGAAGACCCAGATGTTCGCTGTGATGCAGTTTTTTCTGAACTGAAAATAGAATTAAGGGGGTTAAGCTTTTTCTGTTGTTCAGATGTTTCACTAACAATAATCACCTAGATAATCACAGAGTCTTTTCACACAAACATGGTATTTTAAAAGTGAGACAAAGTGTAGCTGTAATCTAGCATTCAATCATGTCCATGTCATGTTGGTTATAAATTGTATATAAACACGTAGGTGTTTTTCACAGGTGGGTGACAGGTGAGTGGGGATCCTGCTCTGTCACCTGTGGTAAAGGTCTCCAGCAGAGGGAGGTGGTTTGTGTTTACCATCTGCAGAATGGCTCACTCATCCACACCAGGGACCTGTACTGCCAAGGAGGAAAACCTCCTGTCCTGCAGGGCTGTGAGGGCCGGCTGTGCCTCACTGTGTGGGAGGCTTCAGAGTGGTCCAAGGTATAACACACACACAGTGCTGGTGTAATGTGAAAATCATTGTTGGCTCTTGTCCTTGTTTCCCATTAATGATTGACCCTTGAAGGGAATCATGCTTCCTGTTCCTGACTGATAACAAGTATAGACCATGAGATGTATTCAGTAAGTGACAGAAATAAAAACTTGTAAGTTATAGTGTTTGCTTCCTCTTAGAGCTTCCTCTTTGACCTCTACCAGTCAGAGGGGGTGACTATAAGAGATTCTTAAATTATAATCACAAGTTTTCAAGATACACAATTTGGGAATTATCCAAACCTCTATAAATTTGATCCAATGTTGACCAAATGTGGATATGCAGTGTTGTGTGTCATTTTCTTGCAATCTTTTGCTGTTATGAACACAGCAAGTGTTGCTTACTCCTCTCCATCTTGTCAGGTTTATTTATACAGCAGCAATTCACAACAGAAGTTATCTCAAAGCACTTTTCATATAGAGCAGATCTAGAGACACCCAACAATTCCCACCATGAGCAGTACTAGGTTAGAGTGGAGGGAAAAAAACTTCCTTTTAAGACCTCAAGCAGAACCAGACTCAGGGTGGGTGGCCATCTGCCTCAACCAGTGGCAAAACCCAAACCCAAAACACTGAGCTACTTTTCAAAGATCACAAATGTGGGTATCAGGTTGTTTCAGTATAAACAACACTGCCCCTGTTTATCATAATAATGTCAAAAGTAGTCAAAGTAAAAATATGTCAACCAGTGTCAAGGTGTGGATCTTCTATGTGTTTTAAGGGACAGAGGAACAAACTAAATTTATATGAGGCTGTGACATAGTCTTGTCAGGATACATTCTTAATCTAATCTAATCTAATCTTTAATCTTTTTATTCTCCATTATTTTCTCTTCTTCGTTTTCCCTCACTTCCTCCAGTGTTCGTCAGACTGTGGTCAAGGTGTTCGCAGACGGACAGTATCATGTACAAACCCTCAGGGTCTCTGTGATCCTCTGTCCCAGCCTACTCAAGAGGAGCCCTGCGAGGACCACTCCAAATGTTATGAATGGAAGACTGGAGACTGGTCCAAGGTACAACCCCATCATTCATGGGCAGTATGGTTAAGACGCAGATGGATAAGGCTCAGATTAATTATCAGCTACAGCTACAGAAAGTACAGTAGTTAAAAGTTGAAGCAGAAAGTGTGTCTTTGATACCAGACAGTTTGGGTAATCATTTTCCTCTTCACTTTGTTTTCTCTTTGAAATATGTTTGGCTCAGCTGGAGGTTTCTTTCCAACTTGCCTGATCATCTCAGTTATCCTTAAATATTTTTAGATTTGAGTAGATGTTTCCCAGTCAGTCTGTCGTGCTGCTGAACTGACACCTGCCATTGGCTCCTATGTCTTCTCATGTTGGATAAGAGAAATGACTTTCTTTCTTTCCTATGGTTTGTGCCATTGCCTTAAGATATTACCTTGTCCAAACTTTAGTCTATACACCTATTGTGTTAGATTCTAACTGTGATCTATGTGTTCCTGTGTCTTTGGTTATCTACATACCACAAGACTGTAACTGTCCTGTTCCACTGAGATACAGGTCTGTGTAACTCACTCATTTATTCTTCCAACTCAAGAATTATTTTCTTGGTATTAGTTTCAGCTGCCAAAACTTAAATCCCTCTGATGACTGGTCCAGATGCTGTTGTTCTTAACACACATAATCCCTCTGTAGTGGTGAAAAGCAACAATTCCTCAGACAAGCAGGGAAAAATGACCTTCCCCTCACCAGCCTTAAAAGAGCTGCATGAAATCTTCTAACAACGCATCATTGGAGGCTAATTGCCCTGGTAATGGGTACCTTGACAGCAGTGAAGAAATGTAATGCTATACAATGTGTTGACACCCAAGGACATTTTCCAGTCCATCACTAAATCCTCCTGCCTGATGGTGGCTATGACTTTTTAAGAATATTTATAGTTATTGAAGAATACTATTTGTCATTAAAATTGGCTACAGATTTGGTTACAATTTCAAAAAGCATTTACATTATTACAGTTTTCATACAGTTGTTAGGTCACATTTAGGAAGGAAGGATCACTAGCTTCTTCATGCACCAGATAACTAAAGAAGCAGCTTTTTGGTTGTTTTCTTTGTTGTTTTTTTATACATCCACCAGATGGCAGCAAGAAATGACAATCGTGGAAGTGTGGGGTAACATGGGCGCAACAGATGTGTAAATTTATTTTACATACTACAGAAAAGCAATCTGTGTTTCAAGTTTTATCAACATAAACAGAATGATTTAGTTGAATTCAATATATTTTCTCTGTACCTGAGGTATATAGAAATTTGAAATGAAAACCACCTGTGTTGACTACAATCACCGACACTCCGCATCCTTTCATCTGCTGTTTCAGTGTTCGTCATCCTGTGGGAAAGGCCTGCAGTCACGAGTTGTCCAGTGTATGCACAAAGTGACCGGTCGTCATGGCAACGACTGCCCAGTGACACTGAGACCACCGACCTACCGACCCTGTCACCACGGTGCCTGCAATGAGAAAATCAATGTGAACACCATCACCTCCCCCAGGCTAGGTGAGACACTCATCTCAGGTTTTAAGATGCGTCACTCATTGACAAGAGTACAGATCATAATTGAAGTCCTAAGTGCTAGAGTTGAAGGCAACTGGACTTCTTTTGGGTTCCTTGAAGATGTTTCACCTCTAATCCAAAAAGGCTTCTTCAGTCCTGAGAAATCCAAAGTCCAAAACTTTCAGATTAGAGGTGCATTGGCTAAAGCAAACAACAAGCATGGTTAGAACTTCGTAAGGGAAAAGATTGTGTCTTTTCACCCACTTTGTCACCCATTGGCAAAAACCTAGAATTGGTTGATTCGAAGGCAATTACAATCAACATATTTTGGAATTGTTTAAACTGTCCATCCATCCATTATCTATACCACTTATCTCTTAAGGCTTGCAGGGGGCTGGAGCCTATCCCAGCTGTTAATAGGCAAGAGGAAGGGTCCACCCTGCACGGATTGCCAGTGCATCACTGGGCCAACACATATATATAAACCATTCACACTCACATCCACACCTACGGGCAATTTTAGAGTCACCAAATAACCTAACCTGCATGTCTTTGGACTGCGAGAGGAAGCAGGAGTACCTGAAGAAAACCTACCCAGTAACAGAGAGAACATGCAAACTCCACACAGAAAAGCCCTAGACTCAAACCCAGAAACTCCTTGCTGTGTGGTGTCAGTGCTAACCACTGCACCACCACTGTGCCGCCTTTGTTGAAATTATGATGCAGCAAATCTCACCTCTGAATATTGACGCTCTCCTTTCCCCCGCTCCAGCTGCTCTGACCTACAAATGCATGGGGGACCAGTGGACGGTTTACTGTCGAGTGATCCGAGAGAAGAACCTCTGTCAGGACATGAGGTGGTACCAGCGCTGCTGTGAAACCTGTAGGGACTTTTATGCCAAGAAAACACTGCACAAGAGCTAATGACCAAACACACCTACTTTCCTCTCAATAGCGCTCCATTGTGTGAATGTTTTTAATATTGTTGAATAAGAAAACAATCTCTATTATTGATGGAATTTTGTGTATTTAAAAAAGAAAATGGCAAGTACACGAAAGTGTACATTTGAAATGGGCTCATAAGCTTCTAGTTTTGATGAAGACTTGAAAATGTCCAATATTTCCTTTGCTGTACACCAAAAGAAAACAAAAAATGGGGGAGTCTTTGGAAAGCCAATCTGGGTGGCTTTATTGCACAGACTGATTGAAAATAAGTGCTTGATTTTGAAGTAGACCTTTTCTGGCAGGTCTATCAGATAACATGGGAGTTAGCCAGAGCTTTCCCCTCTCCTATCTTTTTTAATTATGCTCTCCATTGTATCTTTTTCTCTGTTGTACTGTATTGTAGTTAATTGTTGCAATTTCAAATTACTAGTCAATAGGTTTATATATAGGTGAACTTATGATACTTAAGTATTAAGTATACTGTAATAATATGTAAGTATTGATCAGGAGCCATGGAGAAATACTGTAGGATTACAGTGAATCAACCCAGCTAATGATAGGAGACCCACTGATCCACCAGTCTGTTTGAGGACCGTGGATAGCCCATGTAGCAGAACATGGTGGAAGCATAAACTTACACTTAAGTGTGTGACATATTGTTTCCTTTCAGATGCAGTCCAGTTGATGGATTTAAATTTTTTTGCCAGCAATATTACTCTGTTAATTCTAAGATTTGTTTAAATTCACCACTTAAAGCAACTGCGTACCTCAGTTGTAGTTGTTAGGCCTGTACATAGATGGGGTTGGCATGAGCAGTGAGAACTGACACCTTTCATTGACTAATTGAGTGCTTGTCATCCTGACCATCAGCATGGTTTAATTTGCTTAAATCATACTATGCAGCCCCAGGCAATTGCAATCCAACTTCATTTGAAGTATACTGAGGCCTTTAGGGATGAACTCTTAACTCATAACTAGTGCTTGTAAACCAAAATTAAGTTAATATCAAATTTATATAAACAAATCAAATCTAAACCTTTTGATTCCACGTTACATTTCACCATCATATCTGACAAAGACCCAGTTTATATGTTGTTTATAGTGTCTCATGTTCTGAAGTCCAGATGTCAAATTTAAACACTTTAGTTGTACCTAGGCACATGTATGCATCTCTGTTGGCCATATCACCAGTCTGATTACAGTCAGCCCAGGCTACATGCAAATCAGGGTCTATTCTGGTCCAGGGGATGGTGGTAACGCACCTGAAGCTGCAGAGGAAGAATAACTTCTGCTCTTTAGCAGTTTACGTACAATAATAACAGTTTATTTTGCCAACAATTATCCATAGACAGTGCAATCATATGGATGAGTTGTATTTCTGAACTTTGTGTGAGAAGTTTTATGATCTTCCCAGGATTCATTTGCTCTTCTCCCTCACACTTAAAGATAACTGCTCACTGGCTGCTTTTCTCCCCACAGTACACTTGCAGTATTACAGTTTTGGTACTTATTACATGGGATACTGTATAGGCAGTTACATTCCCTCGAAAAGTCACTGACATTACTATTGACACATTGAGTATTATTATTGAATTTAAAGTCAAATATAGATATTTTCTTATGCCTGTTCAGATGAGAAGTGATCCTAATACTAAATCAATGTAATAGGTACTAGAGTGGCAAGAAAGTGGACCCTTTGGAATGATCTGTGTTTATGTATAATTTTTTCTTTTTTATATTTTTCTTACTTAAAACATTGGCAGATCTTCATCTAATTATGAGCAAACACAATCTATTTTAATGATTATTTTATTGTTCTCGTCCATAATGAATAAATCGTTCAAACATAATGTAGGTTGGAGCCCTAGGCTAATATAACAAATAAAAACTTAATTGGACTCAGGAGTTAGCAAACTCCAAACTGGACTCCAGTCAATGGAACAACATTAGAGGTGCAGGTCAGAGCTACTTTAACTCAATCTTTTTAAATTAGCTATTCACAAGAAGTGTCTGCTGATGTGAACCAGGCCTTGCAAAAGGGAGATCTCAGAAGATTTATGATCAAGGATTTGGGATCTGTATGACTCCAGAAGTACACTGAGGTGAAAAACAAACTCTGGAATAACAGTCTTACAAAAATTACTGAGACTGGCTAACCTCACTGTTCATGACTCCATATGCCAGTCATGGAGCATGGTTACATGGAGCATGGTGTCCATGGCAAGATATCACGGAGGAAGCCACTGCTCTCCAAAAAACACAAAGGGAGGAGGACCCTAAAAATAGAAATAGATCTACTACAGAATGGCTTCAAACAAAGAAAATCCTTTAGAGAGCCATTCATACCAGACATCCAGAGAATAATGAGTCCAAGCATTTCTGTGAGCATGAACGATCCAGGATTCGTCCTGAACACTGTGACGTTCTGACCTGTAATGCCTGTTTGAGATTAATGCTGCCAAAAGAGGTTTGACCAGTTATTAATTCTAAGGGTTCACTCACTTTTTGCACCAGCACTTTGGATGGTTAGTGGGTGTGTTAGTTTGTCACTGATACATTAATCATATTTTGTTTCCCTATACTTGTAGATTAAGATCAGATCACATTTAATGACAATTTAATGCAGAAAAACAGGGAATTCCAAAGGTTTTACTAACACTTTCTTGCCACTTTTTTTTTTTAAAGCATTTCAAGAATAAAGCAATGGGACTGCTATCAGATTGGCCAGACACATATGGAGGTGGTTGCACATTGCGGTAGGCTTGCGCTGCACAGTGTGACCATGTTCTCAAAGAGCAACTTATCAGTAGCTGTTTCTCTTCTTTTATTGCTGATGTGAAGTTCTTTAGCTTCTCACCTTGTTACCAAATTGTCATGGCTTGTTGGTTGAGGCACTGTCTCAGACCTTTTTACGTTGTGAAGATTTAGATACACATCACGATAAAATGGGTGATTCCTACCTATTATTTCACTTACAACTCTTCGTCAAATGGGAAAGGCTGTAAAGCCTGTACAGTTTGCATATCACACCTGCAGTATGTAGTTGTTGATGTTCTGTGATCAAATGTTAATTGTCCTTTTGTCACTGGTACTGGTTGCAGATGCAGCAGAGACACTGCTGCTTAGGCTGATGTTAAGTTACTATATAAGTTGAGCTTCTTACAGTAAAAGTAACATGAGCCTCATTAGCAAGGCTGCTGAAAGGCGACCTACAGATGCCTGCACATGAAGGCAGTCTACTTGAGAGTAACCTTTATCGTCTCGTAAATTCCCTGAGATGCACCATGTTTGTTGACAAATGTGGACAAACATTGAAAACTTAATATCAACACTATCTGTCAGCAGCAGCTGCTGTTCACAAACATCATCAATGCTTTATCAACCCCTTTTCAAATAGTCATAGAGCTGACATGCATCTGTGTGTGGAAGAATGTGTGAATGAATGAGTGTGTGTGTGTGTGTGTGTGTGTGTGTGTGTGTGTGCGCGCGTGCGTTAACACAAAGGCCTCAGTCTTTTCCAAGGGGTTGAACGGTGCTATCTTATGACCTGTTTCACTATTGTGGAATTCAGCTTATTGTCAATGATGGTTGTACTGTCATTGTTAACAGTTATCTGTTTTGTATGTTGCAGGGTTATTTAACAACGTTGCCTTTTATTGATGAGTCTTTTTTCCTTTGGCTGATATAGTGAAAATATGCTTAATTATTCCTGTACTGTACTTTATTAGTTGCAGTATGTTCGGTACATAAACTGCCACTACATGTATTTTATGGTGCTGATTTGGAGCTGAGTAAATAATCTGTTTATACAGGGATTTAACCATTTGTCTGTTGTTCTGTGTGATCACACTATATTTGTACTGTCATCCACTTTGTGTCCAATATTCAACAGACCATTCTGAGAAAGAACCTGAATGATTTGATCAAATTTTACTCTATTTCAAGTCTACTGTAAAGTTGATTCTCTTTTATTTTGTTAAATAATAAATAATGTGATTTTACATGGAAAAACAAACCTTTATGACCCACTATTGACATATGTGGATTTACCATTAAACCAGAATGCAGACTGCTCTTTTCCTCTTCCTGTCCCCACAGCACACTGCCATACACTGTTATAGTAGAATATTAATAAATGCCTAAATTCACTATAACGTAGTTGTAGATAAGGACATCTCAAAGTATTCATATTTTTATTTTAATTTTATAACTATAAACTCATAGTCAGTATATAACAGAAATTTGGGGCTCATCCATTCTTTCTTTTGTCCATGTTCAGAGGTGGGTTGAGCCAGAAACTGTAAACGTTTTGTTACTTTGTGATAATAGTGACTCAAGTATTATTAAAAATAGTCACCAAAATAATTACTTGAGCAAGAGTAAGAAAGTATTTCATAAAAAGACTGAATATTGAGTAACTTTGATCTAGTAAGATGGAACCGTTCGTTGTACATTGCTGCAATGTTACGGCAGTTGTAGGCTTAGTGTGCTTCAACTGTACAGTCCAAAACAAGCCATAGTAAAATCAGCACAAACATAAATAAGAACTTTTCCAATTCCAATTCTGCATGACTCAATGTTTGAGTTCTGCTCCCCATAAATCCAAAAGGCCTTCAGGAGGTTTGAGCCACTATCCATTGTTGTCCTGATCACCTAACAAAGCAGCAAGGGCATCAAATGTGTGAGAGTCTTCCAAACTATGAAGACCTCTCTAAAGAATTCTGGTCTATCCAGTGACAAGTGACACCAAAGTAACTGTAACTCAACTTTTTCATAATTGTGCTGTTAATGCTCCTAGCAGCCTCCTGAATTTTTAAGATTAATGTTTTGTAAGGTTTCTCTCATATGCATGAATGATGGCACCTCAATCATAGAGAATGGTAGTTTGGATTCACAAATGAAATTAAGCAAAAGTATGTCAAGCATTGACTGAGCTGCCCATGGAACTGAAATGCCACCTGTGACTTTTACATTCTTTGTAGGAGGTTCACAGTAGAGAACTATTTTCAGGACTCTATACGGGCTGTACACATCTTCAATTTGGATGAACCCTCTTGAAACAAAAAGTATGCATTACAAAGAGTCCAAGGTGTTGACCTGGTCTCCCCAAACTCCCCAGATTCCAATTTGATCCAGCTTCTGTGGAGCCTGCCTATTATTGTGTAGGGTCCATCACGTGCTGCCAAAACAGCTCTGACCTGTCAGGGCACAGGACCCAGGCCTCCATGGGTCTGGCTTGTTCAGTTGCATCCCACAGATGCTGGATCAGATTGGGATCTGGGGAGTTTGCAGGCCAGGTCAACATCTTGGGCTCTTTGTTGTGTTCCTCAAGACATTTCTGAGCAGTTTTTGTGGTGTGGTGGGAGCACTGTCCTGCTGGGGGAGGCTGCTGTTGCCGTGGGTGGTTGGGTAGGTGGGTGGTAAGTGTCAAAGTAACATCCAAATGAATGAAGAACCTAAGGTTTCCCAGCAGAATGTAAGAGACGATCAATGATATTCACTTCACCTGTTGGTGGTTTTAATGTTGTGGCTGATTGGCGTGTACTAATATAGATACAGTCAGTCATGGTATGAAATAAAGACTGGCAGAAAACAACAACAATGATAACCTTTCTCAAGTTGAGTACTAGAACACACTGTGGCTATCTGCTTCTTAAAGGGCGTGCCTCACACACCTCTACCTGAATAACTGGCGCATTTTCAAGAACACCGTGTCGCACTCGCCATCGGCGCACAGGCGGAGGAGGTCCCAGTCGTCAAAGTGTCCGCTTAGTCTGTCAGCCCTTGGCAGCGCGCGAAAGTCCGACATTTTGACAGTTCGCTCGTTCTTGGAGTTCGGATACATATCGCCTTTCAACCCAATGGAACACCCTCACATCATCCTGGCCGTGATTCATGGAGACGGTAGGAGACGCCGGAGTTTCCGGCTTGGCGGGGACGGGGACTCGGACTCCTTTTGATTTGAGAACTCTGTTCATACGGACGGTATTAAAGGGACAGAGAGAGTGACTCTGGGATTTGGTTTGAGTGGGGTGTTGATACATGTACTGAGTTTGTTGCACTGCCACGTGTTGAGTTTTGTGTTTTATTGCTTGTGCGTTGTGTGCTTTGCTGGTTGAATAAGGGCTCTGTTAACTCTTGTAGGGTTTGAAGGTTTTACAATCCTAATCTGTAGCTTTTGTTGGGTAGACCCTGTCAGTCAACAATGGTTATATTTAAACCTTCAGATCAAAGTTATTGCTAGGTCAGTAGTCGCTGGATATTGGTAGAGACATGTTACCCTCTCTACGCCCCCATGCACCTTGCGTTTTGTGAATTAGCTGAGTGGTTTTCTCTATTATACATTAAATTGTTGGCGTATGTACCTTTGTTTTGCTGTCCTGCGTAACTTAATGTTGGTTTTATGATTTCAATTTCTGGTCTACAGTTTACAAACACAGCTTTTTCTCTCAGTTTTCTCTCTATGAGTCATTTTCATGAATGGCCATAGGTAAACCATAAGAGCGTGAGTCTGCTGACCACAGTCAGAATTATCAGCAAAAACAACAAAACATGTATGTGATGGGCTTATATTACTCATGCCACAGCTCTGCTTATGTCTGATGAACAAGCCTACCACTCCAGGCTTCATAGTCATAGAGTAAATTATTATTTGCTAGTGTTGGCTTTTAGCTCCCACACTAGTGTAGTTTAAGGTCACTTTTTAACACCATGTATCATGGTAACATCCATTCCACACATATGAGCACACTCATGTTTTCAAATCTAGGTTAATTTAAGTTTCTGTCTCATTCAGATAGGTTAGCTCAATGAATTTACACAAAATAGAAAGGGGATGTCCATGTACTGACCAATTTGTTGTATCTGGTAACAGCAAGTGCAGCTTTTTTAAAAATGTCTGTCGATTTTCTCAACAACTGCTTATCCAAAAAACTTCACAGTTGACCCTGCACTTCCTTGGATCCTCAGCAAAACACCTGCAAATTTGCAAGTCGATCAGTTAAGTGGTTGTAGAGGAAACTGGAATACAGACAGACAGAGATTCCTCCACATATAAACAGAGTTATCTTGGTCTATTGGTTGAGTTTATCCAGATAATAATTCTAATCTTGTAATAACCTGATTTCAGCTCCATGTTGATTTTATTAAACAGATTAACTGTGGCTCAGTCTATCACGCTCATCACAGGCTTTTCACTGCAAGTCCTGGTTTTCTGGACCTGATATGATCCTAACAACACACTCATACACACACATCCCTGTAAGGTGTCACTGCGTATTATTTAAGGACAAAGTCATATTGTTCATCAGCAGAATAACAAATGTGTGTCATCTTTCTGCAGCCAAGAACGCACAGACCAACAAATACTACTTTGAAAAATAATCCTCCCTGTCAGTAACCTGACTGTTTTCTGTTGCAACATGATTGTTTTATTTTTTTGTTTCCAGTGTTGTGGTGTGTGTTAGTTCTGTGAATTGTGTTTAGTTTCACAGCATGACGATGGATCTGGGAGGACATTTGAGAATTTAGGGTTGATATTGGAAACTAGAACAGAAAACTTCAAACTTATGAGCTTGCACAACTGCTGAGGTTACCTGGAGGACAAGAACACTGACTTTGTTTTGCAAACTGTACAAGAAACAAACAGAATGAGCCTGCCAGTAATAGACCTGTCCCAGTGCCATGATTAACTGTGTGTCTGTGTATGTGTGTGCGTAACAGACGGAGCGAGAGTAAGGGAGACAGTTGTGATAGCACAAGCTAGATTAATGAATATTTTGTTTGTTTTTCCTCTTGCAGAAAATTTGTTTGCTGTGTTCTCTTAAAGGGAGCTGCTTCAGGACAATCAATCATCCCACCCAACTGGTGCAGGAAAGAATCATTCAGCACTATCACAGGGTGAGCTCACTCCCCAGATGGCACCTCACAAAATGTGTGTGTGCTTTCCACCATGTTTGTGCCTCAGTGTGGGTTTAAGTGTGTGTCTTTGTCTGAGACACACACAGACACACACAAAACAGACAGAAAGCAGGGTGCTGAGGCCTAAATGATTTTCAGACTGATTCATCCCAAAAGTGCTTTTGCAGTCACACATACATGGGCTTGTTTACCTTGGTCCTCCTAATATCACTGGCCACACATTAAATCCAGCTGGACTGCAGTGAGTCAGCTGGACAGACAGTTGCTTTTCCACCTTGTGGTCATTTTAAAGCATGCTGCAAATAAGTATTTCTGATGCAGTTAAACAAATGTACATGGGACTGCAGAGCTATTTAACCACCATCAGAAACAAAACTACCATTCAGATATTCCACAAAGATTAAATTAATATTATATAGCATTGTATTTAGTCACAGTTCTTCTACAGATGTTTGAGTTAATGTCTGGTTATCATATGTAATTTAAATTTTGTTTGACATCATTTGTCGTAGTACCCTGGCAGAGCCCTTTCCAGGATACCACCCAAAGACTCCAAGAAAACTCTGAGCTGTTGTTTGGTGCATAAGCACACACAACAGCCAGAGTCCTCCGCTGAGTGACTCACAGTCACATAGAGACGAGGGAAGTCGAACACACTCCAACCGTTGTGTCTCACCCTGGGCAGCTCCAGAAAAGGAGAGGAGTTTGGTTCCAGAGCGTCAGCGCAACTGGGTCTCCACCCTTGCCTGCCACCTGACCCCAGTGCCCACCCCCACAGGTGGTGGGCCCACAGGGTGACAACTCCATGTAATTTCTTTGGGCTGTGCCCAGTTAGGCCCCATGGCTACAGACCTGGCCACCAGATGCTCCCTGGTGAGCTCCCTACCCAGGTCACCAGGGAGCCGGGAGCCAGACCTGGCTCTGGGAGGGGGCCCTGCAGGGGGGGGGGCTGTTCCAGGCAAGGCACTCCTAATCTAGTCCTTTGCCTGGGACCAGTTTGTCTTGGGAGACCAGGGGCTATTGCCCCCAACAACACAGCTCCCAGAATCAGTGGGACACACAAACCCCTCCACCATGTTAAGGTGGTAATTCTCAGAGTGGAGACCTTAAATTTAAAATTCTTGTCCAACTGCTTTTTTCCAAGGTCAAAAATAATGAACCCCACTCATCATTTAGTTCTACTAAAATAACGTTTTACAACTGTTTTGTATTGCCATTTACTGTGCTGTTTTGTATTTGCACAAGAATTAATATAACTACGCTATTTTTGAATTCTATACATCTACAGATACAAGGTGCACAGTAACAGATTCCTATTGAAGTTGAATTGTGTTTACTGTCATTAATTATTCCTGGTGAGACTTTAGCTCCTGTGGTACATCAGCACTTTACTGTGAGGAGACTCAGCCATAAACTGGCCTGTTATTGCTATGTGAGCAGCTCCGGCCTCTCCACTGTGACCTTCAGAAGAAAATATGGTTTGTGCTGCTTTGCTGTCACTTCAAAAAAGGAAATGTAAAGCAAGCTTCAGTGTGCTCAGAGTGCTTCCTAGAAATGAATAAAAGCACTTGTAGCAGCGTATAACACCAAGCATCATGAGGCTGACTTTATCTTCATTTTCCTCTGTAGTGACTCAGAATAGCTGTTTATGTTTGAACTACAACACATCGTCACTCTGACACCAGACTGTGATATTCTGGGTCCAAACCTTTCATGTCAGGGGCCACATGGTGAAAAAAGAATGTAGCTCTGGGCCATAAGCCTATCAATTTAAGAGACCATCGTATAAATCTTCTAGATTTAATATGAATGGATGGATTTAAATATTTATGGAGAATTAAATATAACATGCATCCAGAGAAATCTGGACTTCTCCAAACCCTGAGCCCAGACAGTGGGAACAGCTGGTTCCATACTGTATCAGCAGAGAGAGAATGGGTTCATGTCCTTCTCAGTGGCAGTGCTCTATAAATGTCCTTTTTTGTTTTACTCTGCTCATTGTGTGTCATAAAGATAAAGATGGGATAGCTTTGCATGAAGTCAGAAGCTGAAAAACTGAAAAACCTCCTGAAGTGATGCATTTAATTAATGCATTCCTCTTCTAAAAAACTTGGCAGTAACAGTGACAGACTTGACTGTGTTGTGCTTGTAGCTGGCACTGTAGCCACATGGTTTAACAGGTCTGTACCCCTTTTCATTTAAGAGACTTATTTATCTTATTGAGTGAGTTTTAAATAGTTTGTGCTGCTCACTTGAATCTATAGAGAGATGATTTATCGCTATTAAACGTCACTCACCAGTAAATATTTCTCCTAATAGGCACAGTGTCAAGTCTTGGAAGTGGAAATTTGAAGTACATGATGGAGGTGACTGTCAGTTACCTCAGTCTGCTCTTGTTCAGTGTCATAAGAGAGAATATTTGCTCATGTGTGTGTAGAGCCAAATAAACTGAGCATCGTTTTGCCCTGGTGCCTCATTTGGGTAAATCTGGACTTTTTCAAACCCCTGTAGAATTTGCTTTAGAGAGTTTCATTACATTGTATTATGAGCAATATGAGCACAGCCACATATTTTTCCAGTTTTCTAGGATTTGGGAAACTAGAGAGTATCTTAGCACTGAGCTGCCATCACTGATTTGCGTCTCAAAAAGTTGAAGCATCATAATAAATGATTTCCTTTGTGCATACATTTGCGAGGCTCATCTTTTCCATATGAGATTTTGATCGATGTGTTCAGATTGGCCAGTGAGATCAACAAAAAACAGCAACCACTCAGAGTTCCTCAGTTCAATACATTCAGATCATGGAGAACAGAACTGAGCCACGACTAAACCTGCTCACATTTGCGCATTAGTTTCAGACAGGAAACCACACACACAGTCCACATCACATCACCTGACTGAAAGCTGAGAGCCTCCTGTGACTGATGCTCCCATGAGGTGATAGTGACACCTACCATTCACAGTATGAACTGCATTTTAATATGATCTGTTAATTCTACAATGCCTCATGGGACACGAAGCCTGTTGGCTGTATTCTTAACACCCCCACTCTACCTTCCAGCAGTATACAGAGGTCTGGTGAGCTCACTGCTTCCTAATTTTCAGCCCCAAAGACACTGACTCAAGTGAGTCAGACATGACTCAAGTCAGTTCATGAGACTGCACACAGCAGTACACACACAGCAGTATTCCCTGTCACAAATTGGTGGGGAAAAATGTAATTCTTTTCTGGAGATGAGATACTTGAAAAGACAAGTGTCTGTACAGGGCTTAATGACAGGCCTGGATCATTTGTGATTCATGCCCAAGAAAAACTTGTTAGTAGAAAACTGGTGAACCTTCAGGAAAGTTTTCACTTGTGGATTAAAGAGTAAATTAACACCAGGCTGAGCAGCAGTGCTTGACCTCATTCTCTGGCTTCACCTGCTTTGTTGCACCTGCACGTGCACCTAGCAGGTAATTTGTTTGTCACTTATCACAGTTCCATATTTTTTTATCATGCAATGGCAGATGATAGTTGTGCTGATGTTGTTAGATGATGGAACAAAGACTGTCACAATGCACTTTTGGTAAATGTTGTTATTATTATTTATCAAACGTGAATGCTCATTTAAATCTGAAGCAGTAAAGGTTTTTTGCATTTATTACAAACTAGATTATGGGTTTTAGAGGCTTCATGGGCTTTATGCAACTTTATACACTCACTATGGGATAATATAAATTGAAAGTAAGAAGCCAGCTATTTGGAAATGTATTTTAAGTTTGCTATGTTTAGGAAAGCATTTAATTACCTCCTATTGGGAGTTTACTAAACACATCCAGGTCCACTCTGTTTCTGAACACTATAAAAATTATGTTTCCTTGATTATTCTATCATTATTTCATTAGTTTATAATACACTCATGAGTGAAACTGTCAACATATGTGCACACGTATGTGCCCAAGTTTTTATTGGCCTAACATCTTGTAGGTTTCCAAACCTTGAACTGATGGTTGCAGGCAGAAACAGAACTGTACAGACAAAATGTAGTGGGCAGGAATGAACCTGTGCAGTTGTAGTGCTGAAGATTGTCCCAGAGGTGTGCCGAGCCATTTTGAATTTTGAAATTGAATTTTCCTGCTGTGTTATGCATACTGTAATTGCGTGAGGTTTCTGGAAAATATGGATCGTGGCACTGTTTTCCTGTCTTACTCAGGGAAGGGTGTGGTTAGGGAACAGGGGCATTTTTAATTTGATAAGTTATCACAATTAATTAAAGAGAACAAAAAATATTTTTGTTTCTTTTGTTTTTCTGTCTTACCCATTCTTTGCACTTTCCAAACTATCTACATTCAGTGTGTGGAGTGAGGAGGACAATTATGTTGAGGAACTGGGAGATGCCTCGTGACTAAGCGTCTGACAGGAAGCCTTTGTAAGTTATGGTGCGTGCCACACCCTCCTATCCATCAATGTCCCTGTGAGACAGGGACATAATTAGAGACTGTGTATGTGCATGTACGTGCATGTGCATGTGTGTGTGTCAGCAACATATTTGTGAGGTGTCACGCCGCCTGTGCAGAGAGAAGAGAGAACAGTGCTGTTCATCAGTCTGATAGAGAGTTGGTCAGCAGCCTGAGGCTCAGACTGGATGTTACCAACACTGTGATGATTGTGTCTTTACTCATGTCAGCATCTTCTCTGTCTGTCCGTCTGTCCGTCTGTCGTCTGTCTGTCTTTTCAACTCCAACAGTATCAGAATAAAGATTTGTCTGAAGACTTGCATAAATCACTTGCAATGTTAAACTGGACTATTGAGATATTTCGTTGTGTATGGGAGCCTCTCTGTGTGAGTCTGTATCAGTTGGCTTTCACTCAGCACAACAGGAGACTGAGGATCCATCTGGCATCTTTAACATCCTGTATGTGGCTGCCATTACAGTACATTTACATACTCCTCATGCAAAGACACAGGTAAATACTCAGTGTACCTGCATAAACCCTACAGACACATACATGTGTACTGTATGTACATATAGATACTGTATAAATATATTGAGTATTTCTACAGTAGTAGTACACAGTAGTGTGTGTAAATCAGCTTCTTTTGCAATGTGCATGTTATAATGAATCAGTGGAGGCTGTAATAAATTACATGTACATGTGATTTACTTACTTAAGAAGTGGATTTAGTGTTAGGTACCTTATGCTGTGCAGTTATTTAAAAACAGGTTAATCAGCTGAAATGTTGGCATCAGATTTTTTGACTGTCAAATCTCAATCTCAATGTATTCAGCCTCAAAAATCCATCACAAGTCAGACTCTAATGCACACCAACAATCAGAACATAGATCGATCAAATTGGCTAAAACTATTTCCTGCTTGCATGAGGGGTGTGCTTGGGTGTATAACAATGTTTAAGTGGGTGATTCACGTGAAAGTATGAAGTGAATGAAGGACCCAAGGTTTCCCAGTGGAACATTGTATTTTAACGAGATGATCAAAGTTATTCACTTCGCCTGTCAGTGGTTTAATGCTGTGGCCAATCAGAGTACAGGCAAATATTAAGGTTCAGATCATCAATCAGCTAGCCGACATCAGCAGATTGACAGCAGGTGGGTGGAAAACATCACTGCCACACTGTCATAATGGGTTAATTATAGATGTTTTATTTTTAGAAATGAAGCAACTTGCTGCAACTGTGGAAGATTACATTTGTATGTGGTACTCTGGCTTTCTAACACAACACATGAGATTCAGTGGCAGCCAGTAGAAATGAGAGATTAACTGTCCTAAACCACAGCATGGGTGAAAACCACAGACCCATCCTTGAGTAACATAAAACTGTTGTTTGCCAGCTGCGCCAGAGCCCAGAAATCCCCTCATTCTGGATATTATATCGACAATGTCTGACATGTCTGTATGAAACTGTGCTGCTTCCTTAAATGTTAGAGCAAAAACTGATGTTAGGTCGAAAATCTCACTCGAAAGAAACTACAGCTACATGATTTAATGAGTACTGAGTGTAAGCCGTACAGAACCGTTTGTCACTTTTTTCACTTGTAAGAGAGACAATGCCGTCAGCTGTCATCAAGTCACACACTGAAGCTTTAAACACGTCAGACTAATCACCTGTCACTGATCATAGCAGCTGAGTGTCATTAGCAGTATTTATGAAACGCACAGAAACTCCATAAACTGTTGCTTCTTCCTGCAGTTCCAGTACAACAGCCTCACTGAGATCCAGGCTTCTGACCAGATCAGCCTGGAGTGATTTCACACTTCACTGAGCACCTGGTTCAAATTCAAGATTAATGAACAGAAACCAGAACAACACATCCCTGCTGTTGTTTTTTTTTTCCCCATACAAAGCCACAAGTGTGATTTCAATGATTCCAGCCGAAGACATGTTCCACTTCTAAATCCATCATCAGCCTCTGTTAACATATCTCCTCCTGTTACTGTCATCATCCTCTCTGAAATGCAGATGCAGTGAGGAGAGAGACGCACCCTGCAAACACTTGACACCAAACTGTGATTTGTGGCGGTGCACCTGTTCTGAATCCTGGTTTATATGATAACGCTGCTGCTGCTTAACACATCTGGAGTCGCGTGTTTTCGTTGAATGACACCTGTTAATGCTGTGTTTTATACTTCATTCAACATGTAACTACTTGTCGCATTAGTTTTTCTTTTTCTAAGTCCAGGCTAGCACTGCCCACGCACAACTCACAAACTGTACCAGCGTCCTGTTTCACAAGTGTTCATCACTCTCAGATCTGTGAGTCTTCTCATGTTGCAAGTCACAGCTTGCATTTTGTGAAGCTGGTGAAATGGGCCCCGTCTGTGTCCATGTTTGCATGCAGATAGGTGTCTGTGTGACTAGTGTGTTGATTGGTTTCTTGGCCGGCAGTATCCTCAGGTGATTTGTTTCCTCCAGAGGAGCTCAGGCTATCAATATAAACGGGCTGAACTGCTGGAGCTGTGGGAACTGTTAGCTGCAGGGATAGGCTGTTATTTATGTTAACGGTGAGTAATTGTAATGATCTCTTTTGTTTTCTCAGCTCCTCAAATTGCAGCCATGGTGCTTTTTTTTTTAAAGATAAGTGACTTCTTCTCACTGTTCTCCCGCAAACTGTTGTACATTCAAACGCCTAACAACGATCTATGTTTATCTTTCCTTGACAAAGACCTTTAGCTGTCGTGTTAATCATCAGTGTTTCCTGTACCATCAGTGAAGGCAGACGTACTGTAGCAATGATGCAGCAATATGTGCGACATTAACACAGGAGATTCATGTTCTAATATTTGTTACTTTTCATCATGAACACAATATTTTCCAAACCTACAGTGTGGCAGATCAGAAAGCAGAAATATGTGATCTGTTATACAGCCAAAGAATAACAGAAGTGGATTTTCTGTTATTCTTTTCTGTCCATTTTTTGTGTTTCATTATTGTGATGTTCTGATTTCCACAGACTTCCAAACCATACAATTTATTATCCCATTGTCTGTGCACCAACAGTGTCACATTTCCCCTTGCACACCGCAATCACTTCACTAAACTCACATGAAAATGACAACCACATTAAGAGCAGGCTTCTTTTTCACTGTCTAAACCTTCAGGGTATTTAAAAGACTGTGGTACATATTTTTTATGACAAGTGCTAAGTGGTGTGTCTTTGGTTGTGGGTTTCTCTAAGCACACCTGCTATTTGGTGTCATGGAGGTGCATCAGTACAAAGTGTAAAAGCTGGGTGATTATAAATTACATTTTCAGCCACATCTCTAGTGTCGTGACATGAACTCACAGACTGCAGGTTTTTCCTGTTAATTAACACAATGACAGGAATAAAGCATCAATTTGATGCTACTTATGTTTCAATCCTTTGGTATATCATAATGTATAATAATGTGACACAATGGCCATGTTATGCGAATAACAGAATAAAATGCCAAACACCACTTTTTCTGCAGAGAAGTGTGAAAGGAGGTCATTATTAATAACCCACAGTAATCTGATGTCTCCCACATGAGCAGGCAGAATACCAAGTAATTAACAACCAGTCTGCAGTGGTGTGTGTGGTTTTATAGAATATCAAGAATCTGTGTGGATCCAGAAAAGTTCCCATTAGAAAAGTTTTTTCTTTCCCTCAAAGGAGGTCAATAGTTTCTGAAAAAAATGGGCAACATAATGAGAACATTCACTGAAGTGACAGGAAACAGGATACGACACCTTCTTGTCTAACTCCACTCTCTGTCTTGTTTTAGGCTGCTTTCACAGCTCACCTGTTTGGTTTGGTTTGGTTAAACTGAAGTGTTCGTTTGCATGTTTAGCTCAGTCAGTTTGTGCTGTCAGTCTGACCAAGGAAGGTCTCTGCTTCTAACCAAACTCTGGTTGTTTGTGTTCAGAAAGCAAACAGACCAACCACAGTATTTTGTGATACACGTGTCTGCTGACTGTGAACTGCCCAGGAAACAACGTATATAACAGTCAGAAGATGCTAAGACTGTGGTGTAGTGTTGTCTTCCTCTGTGCTTCATTCATTCAGCATCAGTTAAAACCTGTGTGATGTGGACATCTCTCAGTCTGTGTGAGGTTTGTGCTTCCCTCAGTCTGTTTAAACCTTCACCTCCTCTCCAGCCCTCTGCCTCTACACTCACTCCAATTAAAGGCTGCTTAGTCAGCTGGGAAATGATCAACTCCAGTGCAGACTGAACACAGCTCACCGATATCAACTTGTTTCCTCTCTGCCTCTTCAGTAGGGACAATTCATTGAATGGTAGAGAGATGCTTAGCGTGTTGCACGTTTCTGATAGTGATGAATTTGTTAGGGAGGAGGAGTGGGTGTGATCGTCACTTAAGGAAGCAGCTTCAGAGGATGTTGATGTACTGGATGAAACAAAGCTTTTTGATCAAACATTTTCACACAAGTGAAGACTTCCTGTCTGATGTAATGTTATGATCCCACATTTTTCTTCTCGCTCCTCAGCCTCAGAACGTGGGACAGAGGTATTAAATGATCTGATCAAACCTTGTAGTGAGCTCGGTTTCTCAGCTGCTGTTTTCAAGTTTAGAACACTGGCATTATTTTCATAATAGCAGCCCGTGAGAGAGATGTTATAATGCTGCTTGACTTTGTATTAAAAGTTTGTTCATGTCTCTGATGTTCCATCAAAGTTCATTTCACAAAGTGAAAACACTGAGATCTGGGTGGTTTTGTTCTGTAGTGTCTGCTGGTGTTTAACAGTGAATGACACGATAATAATGATTACATTAAAAATAATAAAAGCGGATTTCTTCGTGTTGCTGATGTCTACAGTCGCCAGAGAACCATTGATGTGCGTGCAGTCCACCTCACTGCAGGTGACCATTGATCCTCCACTGTGTTCACACCCACGTGAATCTCGCACGTGCAGAGATGTGTCAGAATAAAACCATCAAGTTAACTGACACAGTGAGAGCGAAGGAAGCAGAAGCATCGTTTACATTTCTACTGTCGGAGCTGTAGGTGTAGTTACGTCATTCCAAGTAGAAACAAAGAACTGCATCGATCACACGGAATTAACCAGGCTGTGACCGGAAGTCAGGCTCATGGCCTTCACAATAAGTGAATCATGAATATTCTAAGTTTCCAAGTTCTGTCTTGTGTCTCCCTACTATAATTTTAGAATTTCATGCTAATGAAATGTATATGCTGATTTATATCACTTGTCTTTTTCTGTTCATTCAGCCATCTTTCATCACACCTGTTCCCACTCACATTTAATATTGTGAAATACTCTTAAAATAAAACCAGTATTTTTTAAGGTGCTTATGTTTTATCTACCCCACTTCATTGCTGAGGCAAATACTGAATGTTTTACCTACTAAAAAGTGCTAGTAACAACTGTAACTATCCATAATATTACAGTTACTCTACAGACTAGTATTTTACATTGTATTCAGGCTTTTAAGCAGTGGGTAAAATAAGCTTCACCAGGTGCAACATTACAATGCTGTTTACTCAGAATGAATCAGAAATAAAAATTCAATACATCGTAGAATAACAGAATTGTGACAAAAGCTGTTCTCATAACGAGCACTTTACTAATCTTTATACTTTTTCCTTAAAGGAGATATAGTTCAGTTTCAAACACAGCCTATCATTACTAACTATTGTTAGAGATACCAGTTAACAACAATGCTCTACACTGTATTTTAAACATACAAACAGTGTAACGAGATGTCCATGGATAAAATCTGAACAGTACTATGTGTATAACTGACTTAACGTGAAACAAATATGACAGAACTGCTATAAACTGAAAAATCAGTTCACTGCTACTGATGCGAGTAGCAGCCATCTTGAATTCTCATGTCAGGGTTGGTGGGGTTGCTCCAACTTTTCGAGTTGGAAATCAGATTAGAGGGTTCTTCTGAGCACAACTGGAACGCACCAAAACTTCAGTCCTTTTCTTGACAAGAGCTTTCTCCAGCAGCGCAAAGAAACATCAGTGTTTTACTTTACGTTTTATCACTTCTTTTCGTCTACTGACGTTAGCATGCTAAACAGTCTCATCACTTTCCGATAGCAACTCACTGTAGTGTCCAGACTCCCCCTGCTGTCCAGACAGCATATTACTCTGGCTGAATCAACAGCAGAGAAAACTATTTGTTAATTGCAGTATAGATTTACTTACAAGGTATGGATAATTATTCCACCGTCTTTTATTTTGAAAGCGAAACCGGTAGTGTTGGTGTGTAAACTTTCTAACTTGACAGTGGTCGGTTTCCAGCACAGCATGCAGTTTCAATCCCCGGACCGCTCCTTCACCACAGCAGTACAGCTGTGATCGACTGTGTCCAGGAGGGAGCGGAAAATGGAGACAGTCCAACCCGCTGGATATCACCGGGAGCACGGATCCGTTTGCTTAACATCAAAATCACCTGGGCACATTTCATCAGCATTTACCTGTGCGCGTGTATGTGAGGATGCACTGTGCGTTTGGTCTGCGTTTGTCTCTTTTTTTTTCATTTAGATTGACGGATAATTGGATGGGTTAAAGTTGGTCTCCTCTGGATGCTCGTGTCTGGAGGCTGCGCGCTGCGGATTCAGTGCCGGATGATGTTTGATTCCTCTGGTGGCTCACTCATGGCTTTTTTGTTGGCTCTCTGGTGAGAGGATGCTGCGCTGCACCGAGCTGATCAGATGATGATTCTCCCCTCTGCTCCCAACAACTCAGGGTGAGTGACGGTATGCAAATACAACTGGGATTGGACTGAAATGTCCCTGTGTGCGCGCCCCGCTCTGTTAGAGGCTCTGCAGCTGCTGCTTCTATCGGAATGCAGGTGGAGTCAGTGTCAAGTGGATGAGGAGCAGGAGAAATTGACGCTAGAGGGATTTATTATTATTATTATCATTATCATTGTAATTGTCGGTTGTAGCCCTCCTTCTGTGTGTGCAGTAAAACCAGTAGTGAATGTGTCAGTAGGCCTGCTGTGACTGACTCCTCCTGGTCATTGTAGGTGAGAATCTCTGATTTTGTGATGCTGTCAGGGACAAAAACACCTGATTCACAGTGAATGATTTTTTTTTTTTCAGGTGCCAAGCTTCTCTTGAGGTAGGACCTTTTCAGTAGGCCTGTTCCTGCCACCCAGCAGCCATGGACCCCCTCCCAGAGTACTCTCAGTTCCTGGTCCGGATCCTGGAGGAGCTGGACACCAAGCACAACTCCATGTCCTACCAGGACCTGTGTAAATACCTGTGTGCTCGCTTCGACCTGGTGCACCTGGCCAAACTCCGCAGCCTGCTCTTCTACACGGCCTGCATGGACCCCGCATTCCCAGCCACGCTCTTCAAGGACAAGATGCGCTGCTCCATGGAGGACCCGCAGTCCAAGAAGCTCATGGTGGCGGCGGACATCGTCACCATGTTCAACTTGATCCAGATGAACGGAGGCATCGCCAAAGACAAGCTCCCCATTGTGCACAGAGCCAAGTTCTACAAGAACAAGTCGGTGGAGCTGTGCAGGTCTGACAGCGACGCCTACAAGTATCAGGACTGTGACAGAGGGGTCGGGTACGAGCACATGGATCACCCCAGGGATGGACACCACCACCATCATCATCACCACCACCCCCAGCAGCACGCCGTGGCTCAGAACGCCTCTCCCTGCTCTAAACTATCTGAGTGCAATAACTGCCAGCAGTTTATTCCCACCTCAGACCCCAACTTCCTCCTGGGGGTCAGCAAGGACCTGAAATGTAGAGCAGCCTCTCTGGACAAACTGCACCATCTGCCCCAGTACTCCAGCAGCAGTCCGCCATCTCCACCCTGCGAAATGCAGAGCACCTACTTTCCAATGGACATCGACAGCGAGTCCACCACCGACCAGGAGTCCCTGCAGCACATCGGCCATCCAGAGCCCTTCTCTGTTCACTCCTGCATCCAGAAGAGGAACATCTTCAAGGAGGACTTTCACAACTTTGTGGCCTTTTCACCACAGGTTTGGTTTTGTAGATGCTATTGAAAGATGTGAGAGAGAGAGAGAGAGAGAGAGAGAGAGAGGGCGATTTTGATTTACTGTTGATGTTCCTTTGCTGGTGCTGTGGTTTGGAAGACTCATTACAATATGAGTGAAAAAAGGATTTTGAGAAGTTACACACGTGTGTTTGAGTATAAATAGAATAAATTCAGATAAAGTCTGTTAGTTTGTCATATATTTAATCAGTCATTTAATGTATAAAAATCTCCCAGAATAGTGACATATTAACTCACACAGCAAAACATAATTTTTTTCAAATGACCCCGAATTTACAAAATAAGAAGTCAGTTTTAGTTAAATAGCAAAGAAAATGCAAACAAGAAAACCATTTACAAAGCATGTGTGCAAAACTGTAACCAACAAATATTTCTGCTTGTTATGTGACAACACTGAATTGATGAGCACAACAATCATCGATTGGTTTTAACTGAGAATTTTCAGCACTATTGTTTCACCAGTTTACCTGGGTTATCAGGAATTAGTCGCAGAAATATCCGGACTGTCAGTCTATTACTGTGTTTCCCTGCATCTGATGAGATAGTGGAGTGAAATGTTTAGCTGATTTTTTCTGTCAGACTGTTAATAATCAGGGTCCGATGCATTGTAATTGTTTAATGTGATAATGAAGATTTGGGGAAATGCCCACTGTAAAAGCAGCGATACTGAAAATATCAAGGTCAACTTGAGTGCAACAAACATACAGTAAAACACCTTCAACTGATAAATACTTTGAATTAAACTGTTAAGTGGAGCGAAATTGAGTCCACCTGTGATAGGTCTCTTTAATGAGGTTCAGTTTAATCCCTGACTAAAGTGACAGCACATTTTGAAGTATGACTTCCAGATTGTGCATCTGACATTCAGACTAAAAGCGCTTACTCATCATTCTGTAAAAATCTGTTTTATATGATGTAGCTGAGTATATCACTTATACCAGCTAAATGAAAGCATGAGCTAAAAACTGGCCTCTGAAACACTGGATTAAATACAATCAGATCCTTAACTTAGAATTCTCTATAATCCTTAACTAAGTATTATCAAATAGTATAATATTAAACAAAATACATTACTGGAGTATCAAAGAACATGTGAGCAGCATTTTAATGTTGTAGCTTGTCAATGTGGAACTCATATTAAAACTACAGGCATTAAGATAAATGGAGTGGAGTATAAAGTACAATATTTCCCATAAAATGTACTCAAGTAGAAGTGCAGCCAAACATAAAATGATAAATTACATCTCAAAATACATCCTGTAACCTATATTTTGTCCTCATAAATAAATTATGCATTAACAGTCAAGTAGGATTCTCACAGTGTTTACACAGTGGTGGTGTTTATACACAGCTCTGATTGGCTGATGGATGGGAGATGTCTTATATATAATATTCTATTTTTCCAACACCAGTTATTAAGTCCTGTCTTCATTTAATGACTATAAATTGCATTATCTTCACACTAACCTCCCTCCTCGTTTATTCCTGAAGGTCAGACTTTTTATTGAAGTCACATTATTCCCATGAACATGAATCAATTCTTCCTCTTTCTCTGCTCAGTTTAGTGATCTGTAGTAAATTGTCTCTGCTGTGTTTGTTGTGTTAGTGTGTTTTAAAGCCGACTGAGTCTCTGTGTTACTGTTGTAGGTCGTCACCACTGAGAGCAAGCAGGGCGGTAAAGCTGCTGAAGGTTACCACAGGAGGGAGCTGCACAAGCCTGCCACCTTCTTCAACCACAGTTTCGAACTGCCTTACAGCAACCCCTACTTCGAACCGACACTCAACTCCCCTCTGCAGGACAGACGGAGGGTGAAGCACGAGAGCCTGGACGACTTACAGGCGTCCACGTACTTTGGCCCAACCACGGTCTCGGAGTGCGTCAGCAGCAGGAAGTACAGTAACAAAGCGGGGAAGCAGCCGGCGTGGCCGGTGAAGAGCCTCAGTCTCAACACGGAAGAGGGGCCTCCGGACTTTGAGAGGTCGTTTCTGAACAGCAAACCCCTCAAAGAAAACCACCATCGCACTGTCGGTATCATGAGCGCCGACAACGAGCAGCATTTTCAGAGCCCAAAGGAGAAGGTGGTAGCTTCTCCCTCTGGGTTTGCAAAGAAAACTAACGGAATAAAAAACAAGGATGTAGCACTGATAGCAGGTGGTGCTGTGGGTTTGGATAAAAGAGAGGCAGCCAAACGGTTTAGAGATAAAAACATGAACAGTCCATCCTTTCAGGGAGCGGACAGCTCTTCTAGTGTTGGGACTCAAACTGAGCAGGGTGAGCAGAAGAAAGTGAAAGAATACCCAGTGAAGTACAGCGACAGAGAAAGACGTGCCTTCAAACACTCTGACGAGGACTCTGAAATTGTAAGTGATGACATAAGTGACATTTTTCGTTTTCTGGATGACATGAGTGTTTGTGACTCTCTGGGCATTGTCCAGTCATCATGCTACAACAGTACCGGGTCTCTCTCTCAGGGAACACTGAAGTCTGAAGGCGACAGCTCCCCTGAACGCAACACCGTCAAACTTGCCAAGTCCAAGCTGGACCGCCTCTTCCATTCACTGGAAAACACGGACGACTGAGCTCAAATCAAGTGTGTGCAAGCTGGTGATGAGGATCGGTGAGATTGAGAAGAAGCTGGAGTCTCTTTCGGGTGTTCGCAGCGAGATCTCCCAGGTGCTGTCCAAGCTGAACAAGCTGGATGAGAAGATCCAGGAGCCCGAGGCAAATGGGAGACACAGGGAGACAGCGTCCGCATCCGGGTGCAACGCCACCCCAGACAAACCGCATCCCCATCTGCAACCGCATCTCGACACCGCCCTCTCACCTCGTGTTTTCCAGTGCCACACCACTGGCCACAATGTCAAAGTGGACAACGGCCCTGTGGGAGAGTGGTGCTGTTCCGATGGGAGCAACAGCGACAGCCTCAGGGTGAAAGCTCTGAAGAAGAGCATGCTCACCAGGAGGTCATCCCGCTCGCTCAATGAGGAGAGCACCGCCACTGAGTCAAAGGTCGCCAGCATCACCAACTCTCCGCGGGACTGGAGGACAGTGTCCTACTCTTGCCACCCCGGAGAAGAGGGCAAGGACAAGGACAGAGACGGCAAGGACAGACACCGGAAAGCCAAAGAGGTACAGAGACCATTTTTAAATTCACTTCCAAAGGAGACAGAAAACACACAGTGTTTGACATGAATAGAACATGAAGCACAAATTCAGTAAATGGAATAATTAAACAGAACTGATGCAGTGCATCATAAAACAGAGGCATTAAATATAGATAACGTTTATACGGCAAGAAAAGACACAGAGTCAAAGTGAAAAAACAGAAATGTAGAATACAATAAGCTGCTGCACAAAAGGCTCTACATAATGACTCATTATTTTACAGGAAAGTCACAAAATGATTCCTTTCGCACAGACCGCGTTAAGGCCAGTTCAGTTTCTGAAGCGGTCACTTATAAATCTGTCAGTGTTGATCTTCTCAACTTTAACTACATTTTTCTCTGCTCTTACATTCAGGGAAAATGAATATTGATACCAGACATGGGTTATGGTGAACTGGGGTCAGTAACATGGGTGAGAAGTCATGGTTGGTGCTATTAATTAATTAAAAATAAACAAATGGTTAAAAATTTGATGGTTGAACTCTTGTACTGAAGGATTCGTTGCATTTCTGTCAGACGACTTTGTTGGTAGAAAGACAACATCCTTTAAAGTTTCCGTTTCCGAGATATCCTGAGCCAGTCCTAAGAATTGGTTTTGGTGTTTTGTCCATCTCAGCCTGTTTGTGTTGCAGTGCTGGTGTCCTCTGTAACAGCTGAACATGTCACTGCATGTGAGGGTGAAAATGAGTGAATGTGAATGTGAGAAAACAGCTACAGCTCAAACTGTGTCTTTCTCATTAGGAAAACAGTGCTCAAAATATTCAGGTAGCAGCCTCTAAGTGTTTAAAATGACAGACATTAGAGGCAGACCATGTCAGCTGTCCGTAATCAACATTAAGTCAGAGTAATTTCAGAGTAATTTGTTGACCTGGACTCATTAACATGTACAGTTGTGAATGGGCTGTTTTTGTCATTTCAACAGCTCCGACAGGGTGGTATGTCTTCTGTATTTAGACGACCACCTGATGGTGTAGCATCAGTTTTAGGGGTCACATTTTCCATTCATATCATATCAATAATTTAAATTTGTGAGTTGGAAAAATAAGGTATACCAAATGCAGTAGGCTAAACCGTTGACATTTTATCACCTTGTAAAGTTCTTATAGTAAACTTCTTAACAAGTAGTTTCCTATTTACATCACAACATCAGCATCTGCTCATCTTTGTCTGCTGTTTGGTGCTGGGCAGGTAGTGAATTCTGCTGCTGCTGGAAACCAGGCTGATGAGAGTTGGCAGAGTAAAACCAAAACACTGAGCTAAAAGATGCTAAAAGATATATATATATATATACATATATATATATATATATATATATATATAGAGAGAGAGAGAGAGAGAGAGAGAAAGAGAGAGAGAGAGAGAGAGTTTGGCTTGTAAAGAAAATGTCTTTCTAATTACAAGGCTAATACATTCACCCACACTCCTCCAGAAATGCTGGAGCTTTGTACGACATCACAAAACACAATTTTGGCCCCCTTACATGTGATATCTCAGGAGCTTCTGGGGCCTCCATGGATCTGGCTTGTTCAGGCGCGTCCCACAGATGCTCCATCAGTTTTTGCCAAATCCCTTCAAATTTGGCACAAACATTTACTTGGATTCAAGAATTGATTAGATTTTGGTGGTTAAAGGTCAAAGGTCAAGGTCCCTGCGACCTCACAAAACACGGTTTTGGCCATAACTCGGTTACCTTCAACTGGAGAAGCATTCCACTTCAAAGCTCCTGTTAGGCCATTCATTCTTTATGTTAGCCCACATCTTCATGTTTTTTCATCTATTTTACCTTAGCAGGGTGAAGATAGTTAGCTAAGGCCAGTTTTATTTGTCTAAGCTAGGCAGCACAGAAAAGGCGTCAAACTTTGTTTTTCTTAATTCATTTAAAAACTGTGACGTATCAAATGCAGCCATTTCCTTCTTCTCTTTCTCCTCCCAAAGAAAACAGTAGAATGAGAACTGAAGAGTTTTTCTAGACTCAGATCTGTTTAAACAACACAGGACACAGCATGGCGGCATTTTGAAAACAGGAGGGCCTCTGTGAAGTTGGACCCAGAAACAGTATTGGATGTGATGTCAGACTTAACAAGTGGATACTGTAGGTGGAGAAACTTTAGCAGAGTATTGTCACCACCTTATTGACACCTCCCACAGACAGCAGCAACATTTGTTGTGTTTTCTGGGCTTCATTCACCTTTAACATTAGTCTGACATACATATACTAAGTTATATCCACTGCCTGCAACTCAAACTCCAAATGTAAACCCAAAGTATTGCCTCACTAACACTCATAATTTTGCTTTGTATTTTGGGTTTCACCTGCCTGCAATCAAAACCCCTCTAGCACCAAGACCTGAAGACAGGATCATTTTTTAATGTTGCCATTTCCTGCATTACCCTCTGTTATTTACTGAGTTAGCATAAAGAGATACAGAGTAGTTGATCTCTTTCATTATGGGATCAGCTTCAATCACAGCCATTATTTTCTCTGCCATGATGAGTTAAACCCTCAGACATAAGATTTAAGCATCATTAGTCCTCACTCAGTCAGTCATTAGCTCTCACCCTCGCTGTCTATCAGTCCCTCTGCACGACCATATTCAGCCCTTCTTTTTATCCTCCTTATCCATTGTTGGACTGTTGCCAAGATGGAGGCCAGCCAGACTCTCTCTCTCTCTCTGCCTCTTATTTTTATTTTCTGTCTCCGTTGTGGGAGCCATGTTGCCTGTGCACATAGCCATGCAACTTTTATTTTACCCTCTGATTATCGGTCCTCCACCGGCTGGAAGTAAATATCCAGAGGCTGAGATAGTTGCGGATATCTTGAGAGCTTTGTTGATTTATTTTTGTTTATCTGCTTGATTCTCTACTATTGATAAAAACACAGCTTGCCCAGATATTTATGATCAGAAACTATGTCAGTGTACAAATCACTGATCTGGGCTTTCACCTTCTGAAGTCAATAATCATGTGTTGTTATTATCATAACAGAGAGAGCCTGCCCTTCATTTCAAACTTTGATTCTGATTTGAAGTACATCTTATCATCAATTTAGTGAGAAGCCTCCTTGGATTCTTCCTGCTTTGCTGTTGTAAACTCTGTACTTCTTTAATGGTTAAGCTGTTGTCTTGATGAGTGCAATCTACATTTCCACAGCAAATATGCCATCAGTACAACATCAGAGTTGTGTCAGAGTCACTGCTCTGCTTGTACAAATCTTGATTTTTCTCAGTAATTATTCCATTTGCCATTTCCCTGCTGTTGCTGTTAAACTACTGTGAAAGAAGCTCTTTCTGCAAATGTTTCACATTTAAAGTCTTCCAGTGACTCACAGGGCATAATCTCCCCAGTACCTGCTCGGCTTTAATTTCTAAATCAGCCACTTCAAGCCCAAGAGGATTAAATAAAAGATTTTTTTTTTTAAATAATAGCAAGTGTACATGTTGAGGTCAGCTGCAGATTCTGCTGTAGGAGTGATTTAGGATTATCCACTAACATGAAGAGATGGAAGAGCGTACTGTGTTTGAAATACAAGGTTAAAAGAGTGGGGAATTCAACATTTGATGGGTGAAGATTGAACACTGTATTTGGTAGGGAACGTTTTTAAAGGCTGGTTATAGCATGGTACGGTTTGTATTCATAGTCGTGTACATTTCTTTTGTAAATTTTGGTGTCCATCAGGAGTAAAAACTGTTCTGAAAATATAACATTGATGTGCTTACTGAGTATCTATAAAGTCACATAAGAAATGGATGGACTGCAGATAGGGAAACCAAAAAACAACAACACATTTGTGAAGGAGAGACGCCAGAAATATCTGGTAAATAAAGCAGAACACACTGCACAGGAGTTTAGTTGGTTTTAGTTCTTACAGGCTTCTATTATGAAACATCTACAGGTGTTGAGTCTTATTCACTCTTGCTTTGTTGTTTTCTCTGTTGCTGTTAAGTTTAACAGTAAAAGTACTTTTAGCAGTACTTTAAAAGTAAGTAAGATAAATAAACAAATCAATCAACTAAGAGCATTGGCTTTCTCATATCTTCCAATCAAACCACCTGCCACAACCTTAATAATTCCTACATCAAACACAAGTTGAGAAAAAAGCCTTCAAAGGTGAAAAGTAACAAGACAGACAAACAAGCAGTGGTGTGGGATTTTTTTTGTTGCTGCCTGTCTCAGAGCTCTGCTTTCAGACACCACACTGCTGTGTTGCTGTGCTGCTGACAATGTGTTTAGACTCCCAAACAAGTATTTAACAGACTGCGGATTTTCAGTTCAACATCGGCCAACGTGAGCATAATGCTTGCACAGTGTAAGAGGTATATAAGTCTTCACAATGATGGTGCTGACAGTGATTGGAAACTACTCATGTGGTCCAGGATTTTCTTTATTTACACCTGTCTTCAACGTTGCAGGTTGTCAGATCAACATCGACTCATCTTCACAATGTCTGTGTTTGAGTTTAACGGTATAACACAGAGCTGGTAGAGGTCAGCTTTGTAGATAAGGCCTCCAGCTGGCACATACGGTGGCTCAGACCCCTTCACTTTTATTTTCATCAACAATTCTAATTTGTTTTGACAACACTCATCCATCTATGGTTAAGATGGCATCCGTCCCAGTGGCCATGTCTCATCCTCCAATATTTTTTTCTCGCTTAATACCATCCTCTGAGCATCACAGTCCATTCACTCCTGTTGTATATCCTGTCATGTAAAGTGCAGTGAAAATGTGGCTGACTCCTTCTGTAAAGAGCCTGTAATCTGTGTGGCCCTCTGTAGTTATACTGTTCCTGTGATTGTGAGGCTCAGACCAGTGACACTAAGGGACAGCCAAAAGGTTAATTTGATTTACATTAAGGTAGATAATTATAATTATAATATTCTTTTTATTGAAACATTAACAGAGACATAGTAATAATAAGTTCAATCTGTGAACTATGCCCTCCTCCTCCTCATGACTGTTCTGAATCAAATGTACAAACCTCATCCTCTGTGTGGTTAGGTATCGTATTACTAGATTTAATTCTGAATTTTTATCTGAATTCACTTGAGTTCCTGTCCTCCATTGTACTTACCTGTGACTGAATTATTTTAGCTTTTGATTTTAATGTCCAACAGACAAGCATGGGCTGGTTTTTACGCATGGTGTGAATATTGGTCTAGTTAATGTCATTGGTTTGTATGTTTCAGATCACTTATGCATTCTGTTTGAATCCAAAGTGACACAGTAAATGAGACTGACAAAGGGGCTCTGGTATATCTGTGTTCTTGCATCTGTGCAATTTATTTTTCTCTTAGCAGCAACACAATAACTTTTTCAGTTGTCAATAATTTGATACATTTCAACTCAATTTGCATGTCCACTATTGATAAGAGAGAATGCAGGACGGTGGAGCAAAGGTGGAGGAAATCAAGGCTCCACACACTTTACCAGCAACTGAAAAAAATGTGAGTTCCCTCAGTGTTCTATTAAAAGATGTAAGAATCAAGTACTTTTCTGTTTTAATCCAGACCAATAAGCACAGGCCATCACTTCGAGCCCTCTATTGAAAACTCCAGTGTAATGTTTTGACTCAAGTTTCAACTTTGAGACACACATCACCAAAGTAATCCAGTCTTGTCTCAACCATCTGTGGAGCATTGCCAGAATTTGTTCAGTTTTAAAGACACTGAATCAATCATAGACAATTTAATTTCCCCACAATCAGACGACTGTACTGGCCTCTTAGCTGGCATAAATCAGAAATCAGTTCACAGGCTCCAACTTGTACAAAATTCAGCAGCCAGACTTTTTAACAAAGAGCAAGAACAGAGACAATGGTCCACAATTAGGACTGATTTTAAGATCCTACTCATTACATTTAAAGCATGGCCTAGCCCCAGATGACATCTCTGAATTACTCTCCCCTTATCAACCTGCACACAGTCTGAGTCCTCCTAGAACTACAAGATCAAGACAACAAGTAAACATAGAGGATGTTCTAAGTTTGCAGGGATGGGAAATCAGAAGTAAGGGCTAGTCTCTGCTAATATAAGACATGATTTACTGTATCAGACATACAGTTTCCTTTGGAGTTTTACAAACAAATTATGAATATCTTGATTTTTCTTTCCTGCCACATTACTGCGTGTTTGAAAAGAAGGTGCTTGGTTGTTACATGGCAGTAAAACTGGCATCAACAGTCAATAATTTCACTGCAGTATCATGATCTGGGTACTTTGATCCACTGGTGTGTATGTTATGAATAATTTTCTTGTACTTTACTGAGCTGTCTGGAGAGTGTGCATTTACCTCTTCTCAGACGAATCCGTGAGTGTTTGTTCTCAGGCTTTTTCAGCAGCTGGAGGTAGATGTTAGTTTGTACGGAGGCTGATGGATCTCAGTGGTGAAAAGCTGTGATCAGGTTTAAGATATCAGTAGCTGATATTGCTGGTAGAGGAACAATCCACACAGCTCATTATTTTTAAATAGGCTGTCCTCATGAAAAATAAGCATAGCCTGCACTTTTTTTCCTACACCGCATGTGATATTAAAGAGGAGAAGAGCAGAGGAGAGCAGTCTTAGTCTGACTAAAGTGATCAGATTATTTTCCTCTTTCCATTGGAGAAAACCGATAACTCAGTTTACATCACTGTGACTCAGACTTGACCTGAAAATCTGGTGTTAATCTGTGTGTTCATGCTGCAGCACTGTCACCACTCTAAAACCACAGCTTGTTAGCTACTGGACATTAGACTGGAATTAGACTTCCACCCCACCCTGTGCCACGTTTGAGCAAGTGATTAATTTATGTTTTACAATGAATTTAGTGATGTGACATTTCTGCTAAGAGAACATTTTATTTATTGCTTAATAAAATGTGGTTTGAGCATATTGACAGTGCAGTGAGAGGACAGGCTCTGTAATGTCGTATACACAGCCTGTTACTACTGTGTCCATGTGTGTGAATCTTCCAAAAAGCAGTTCATTTTACACCTGGAAGATCAATACACTGTGAGTCAGTTTTAAGAGTCGTCTTGAATTATTTTGAACTCACTCAGTCACAGTAGTCTGTGGTCTGTGTCATTGTGCTTAACCCGAACCATTTTTCTTGACAAAGACAAGACGTTTTCATCATTTTACAACACTTCTGTTTGTTGCAGTCTTGTTCAGTGGCACATGATGGTGACGTGGGCATGTTGATTAATTATTTGGTTGTATTTTTGTGTCCCTGGGGTTCTCAACCTTTTTCCATATGTGGACCAACAAGCTAGCAGAGTGTAGCCTCACACACCGGTGTCTAATGTGGGTTTTACGCATTGTACTCTCTCGTTGAAAACCCAGAATCTATGAATATGTAACGTGTTGGGCACAGGAAGTTTCTGTAATTTGTATACTAGACCATCATTGGCTGAAAATTTTTCCCCTTCAGCAGATGAATGTGAAAACAGCCCTCCAGTGTCATATACTGAACATAGATCATTCTGCACAGTGGATGATCGGTTTCTTGTCAGATAACATCTTTGCACAGATTGACTCTCTGGTCACTGAGCATCACTGGTTTAGATGACAGATTCCTGTGGCCTTGGGAGAAAAAAACTCTTGTCTCTTGTCTAATATGATAATTCATCTGTGTGCTGAAGATTGGAGGTTTTATGCTTGTGTGGAGGGGATTGTGGGTAAACAGTGAGCTAGCCATATCATTGGCTATGGCAAAGCTACCCTTGAAGCAACTCTTAAAAACTACCTGTCAAAGCTATGACGACCATGACGACACGCTTTAGTGTAGTATAACAGAGAGGTTGCAGTAGCGTCTTGTAACACAGTCGCAGTTGAGTTCCTCCTCCCTTAAAAACCTGGCATGTGTGTGCTGTGAATTGTTCGGCTGCTGCACTGCCCTCATAGTGTTTGGTTTGGTGAAGATTAGGGACCATTCACCACCACTTTGCTAAAGAAAGGACACACGACTTGCATTACTGAGCATTGGCATTGTTTGATATGAACATACATCAAACAAGCTATATTCAGATGTGTATTGGAGAAGCAAGTCAGTGGTTTATCATCTTACGGGCTCATAAATTCAATGTTTCTTTTATGGTTTGACTCACCTTTTTAGTCTCCTCTCTCAAACTTTGTCAGGGTGACAGAAGATGATGGTTAAAAAAGGGGGGAAAATGAGATAACGATGGTTGGGACTCAGCTGCCACAGTCAGCTCCTCTGCCAATGGACTGTAGCATCAACAAACCCACCAGCTGTAACTCCAAGATGAGCTTGCTATTTAGGGCACTTTCAAAACCACAGTCTGGCCTGTTCTCTTTGCTACGAATCACAGGATGCACTCCTTATTTCCCTGCATTTACACGTTTGATTTGTTAATATTTACACAATCTCCCCATATTTGCTGTTATCAGTTATTTAATTCTGAGGCAGTTGTTTTTCATACTGTGGGAGAATGAATGGAAGTGAATTCACAGACACCAAACTATTTTAAATCTGTATTTTAAAATCCTAATCAATATATCAGCAACTAGCATCTTACATTTAACTGTTGACTTTTGCAGTTGTAGACCAACAGACTGTATTAAGGAGCTGAGATTCCAGTATCTTCCTCATGCTTTATACATACTACTATTTTCTAATTTTAAGAATCATACTTTATTTAATGGTTTAATCAAGGTGCCAGTGCTCCAGCTCTATTCTGAGCAGAACAGCTAAACTGGATCTGTACTTGGTGTCATAGTTTGTTCCAGTTTGTATGGAAAGGTGGGGTCAGGCTGGATTTGATATGACAGAGTTTACTTATATAATAAGAAATAGTGAGACTGCTTGTGTGATGTTCTGGATATTATCTGATATCCTGCCAGATATATACAACAATTGAAGAAAATGGAGACATAAACAAAAACAGAGTATCTACATATGGACCAGAACACCTGGACCTTGAAGGAGAACACTTATATTTTTGAACCTGCAGTATTGAGCAATACCTGGCCACTACAAATGACTGTTGCAATGTAACTCAACTGGGCATTTGTCCACTTGTTTTTGCCACAGGTTCACAGGTTCAGATTATTATAGTTATTAATGAGAGAGATCCCTTTTGTTGAACCAGAAACATAGCTCTGTATTGCTAACAGATTCTGTTGACATAAACAGGAATTTTACCTTGCAGAACACAGGAACTGCTGGAATACATACATCTGCCTCGAGCTGTTCATTTGCTTGTGTCATTGTGTGACTTTCAGTGGTGGGAGAAGTATTTAGATCCTTTATTTAAGTAAAAGCATGACAAAATACTTTTTGTCATTCTTTTGAAGTATAACAAAGAGGTAAGTTGCTTACAGTTGCCTGATAGATCTATTGTATTTTTAGCAATGTCACTACAATCTGAGATCTCAGCTGTTGCTTTGGTGAGTGCCTCCTAACCCAGCTTGTAGAGTGATAAAGTCTAGGGAGACTGACTTTAAAGCTTACAGGTTTGTTAGGAAATGTGCAAAGAAACTTCCTTTCAACAAGGTCATCAGTCTAGTTCAAACGCAGATGAAATTCCAGTGTTCCTTTTTGCTTAAACTAACAAGACAAAGAAACAAATCTAGGGGTTGTAATACCTGCTCAAAACAGCCAGGTGTAAAACCACCCTAAGAATCATCAGAGAACTACACCAGTACCATTTTGTGGCCTAAATAAGGTCATGTTATCATTAATTCAGTAAGGCCACTGCCCACAGTGGGCTTTGTGATGCAGAGAGCTCCAGTAAAGAAAAAGCAAGGACTTTGGGTAACAACAAGTACACATTCCTGTGCAATGCAGAGCTGCAATTCTACCCTGTGCAAAAACAGAGGATTATTTTGGGCTGTTTGGTGCCCTAGATCAAACTTTGACAACCATTTGTCAGTTAAGGGGATGTACCTGTGCATATGGCAGACAAAGCTTCAAGAGTTTTACGCTGTTTTTATTTAGAAGAGTCACAATGTTTACATGAAACATAAGGAGCTTGGTCCTTTATCCCTGGATTTATCCTTGTATCCCTGGCTACACAAGATAAATAATCAATAGCCATGAGTTTAAAACGGTATTAGTAAGAGTCTGCAGTGTATTGCAAGCATTGAAATGAAATGCACATTTTAGACATCAGTTAGTAGATTGGGTGTCTGAAATTATAGGGTACAATGAATGTCCTCCTCTCTGGTAACCCTGTAGCTGGTGGTACCCTGGGTACCTATATCCCTAGAAATACAGTCTGAATGCCTGATAATGCTTGTAGACTACACAGACAGATAAGATTGACTGGTGTGAGAATGGTCAATAAAGAGCTGAGGATGGTTTTTGTGATGAAGTGATTGTGAAGGATTTTTCTTGCTTTAATATTTTTTCATACTCACTCCAGTAGTTCAGGTCATAAAGACCTCCACAATGGTCTACTGTTAAGCACAAACGATGACTGATAGTGGACATCTGGAGACACCTCTCCTCTCTGTTGCTGGGGTAACCAAGGTCTTATAGATGAAGGTGCAGACAGAGACATAAACTTAGACAATACTCTCCAAAATCCAGTTTCAGTCAAGGATGAGCTGAGTAGAGGAAAGGACAATTTATATGTGATAGTTATTAGGTAAGAGCATGTGACGGTGGTAAGATTTGAGTGACCAGTCTGCTTAAGTCACGACGTCACGACTGATGGAAAATACTATTTCCGGGTCCAACTTCGCAGAGGCTCCCCTGTTTTCAGGATGACACAGTGTTGTGTCCCATGTTGTCTGAACATATCTGGGGCCAAAAAAAAAATCCTTGTGATGAGGAACGGATGAGGAAATGGCTGCAGGTGATAGGTTACAATTTTTAAATGAATAAAGAAAAACAGGGTTTGGCATCAGTGGGTGCTATTGTTAGCTAGCTAATTTAACTAATGTTAGCACCTGTCTATTTTAACCTAGCTGGGCGAAGATAGCTAGCTAAGTCCAGCTTTATTCATCTTAGCTGGGCAGCACAGAAAAGGACAGACAACCAAAACACGAAGATGTGTGCTCGTAGTAAGAAACTCCCTTATATCTTATCTCTTAGCTTATATTGCTTTTAACCAGTGGGTAACCAACCGGTGCTAACCGGTGCTAACGTTAGCTAGGTTAGCTGGCCAACATCAGCACCTGTTGGTGTCAAACTTTGTTTTTCTTCATTAAAAATTGTAACTTATGAAATGCAGCCATTTCCTCTTCTCTTTCTCGTCACAGGACAGCAGTAAAATGACAACTGAATAGGTTTTTGGACTCAGATCTGTTCAAACAATACAGGACAAAACAGTATTTTTGATTGTGATGTCAGACTTAATCAAATAGGGTCTTCACATCTATACATTTAGAACATATGTGGTAAGCAAGGTCATATACGCCCTGTTAAACCCAACATCTTCAGAGCTTTAGTGTAGCTCTACTCTAGCACACTTACCACTGTATTGTTCATCATTTTCTCCACCGGTGTACACCTTATAAAAATACTCCTGCATTAGACATCTGAACTCCCAGTGATCGTCTTATCTCCAGCTCACAAGATTTTCCTTCACAGTGATGACTGTTCATGAGTTATGAATATCCTGCTTTGTTAAACTACTGTATCACACAGCACCCTTCCTTAAAACTCCACTGCACTGCCATCCAATTAACACAGGCTGCTGGCTGCAACCTGGGAGTCACTTTAGCTTTCCTGCTTGATAAAGACACACACACACACACACATTAAAGTCACATGCATTGACTGTGGAGACAGATGTTTCTCACTGTGAAGGACTGATGCAATCAATACTCAGTCTTCAGGAATGTTTTCTGTTTGCTGCTTAGGGGAATTATAATTTAAAAGAAAGAGTAGGCTATTAAGAGATTGTAAACTGCTTTTCTCTGCAGTAGACTTTTATGTGAGAATCCAAATGGAATAATTATTGATATAAGTATGGATTTTTTTCTTAGCAAGAACAAACTGGATTGAGTTATATACATAAACAGCCCCTATACAACTCATATACAGCACAAATATACATCACATGGCTAGTCATCACTATGAGGACACATCAACTAACTAACTCAGTCGAAATGAGACAAAGTCATTCTGCTGAAATCCTTTAAAAAATCATATACAGAGCTGCAGGCTTTTTCTATAAAAAGTGATTTGCCTGTACATCCATGGTAACAGAGCAAACAGGAAATGCTGTAGCTAATGCAGCATACCTTGTCATGGTGTTGATTCATCAAAAATGTAGGGAAAAAAAAGATTAAAATAACATTCACTTTTTCCTGTTTACGTCACCAAAATGCTAAATGACTATATGAAAACAAATTAAAGAAATACAGTAAAATACATTGCACATTGTTGTTTGTATTTGCTTTTTACATATGCATTTACTGTATCATAATGAAAAATATATGTTAAATTAATTATTTAGCCCTTTGTCTTCATTAACTGAGTGAATTTGAAGTTGTTTATTGTGACATGAGTTTTTTCATGCCATTTTAAAAAACAGTAAAATCATAACGCTGCAAAAAGTGGCGTATTGGATCTTACTATTGTCCAGTAGAGGGCAGTATACACTGGCCAAAACAAAGCACAATATCATTACCTATCATGTGGAGATCTAAGAGCCTTTTCTGTTTTTGAGATGGAGATGCACTGCTCATGCCAAAATGAAAAACAATCATCTGTCTAATCACAGCTTTGGGGTCGGGGTCTTGGCTAGGGCATATCAGCAGTTACGCAAGCTACTGGCAGCCACGACAGTCAGCCTTTCTAACAGTTTCCTTGGAGACCAGCCAGCTGGAGGGATGCTGCAATTGACTGCCCCTTTATTGACATTTGTGACTGCAGTTTTCACTGATGGATTGTGCTGCAGAAGGCAAACAGACAGATACTTACAGGGATCTTCTTGGTTGAAGTGTTGACAGCTATGCTAACTGGTTTTAGCTGGCTAGCAATAGCTTACGTGAAATAGCTGGATTAATGGAGGACGATAAGCTAATTATGTGCTCAAGGTAGATAGCTAGAATTACTTGACACTATAGGATGGATGAATGTGGCAGTTCATAACATTACTACCACCACTAGCACTGATGAGCGCAGAAAGTCTAGAAGGCTAACTCTTAGCTGGCTATATACAGAGCTATAGCTTCACAAAATCTTTCTAGGATCAACCACCCTCTGTAGACCCTTATAAGGTATCTTATAAAGAGTTAGTTGTCTGGCTACTTCTCAAGCAAACATTCAAATAGATGCATTTTCCATTTACAAATAATCAAGGATGTGCATTCAGATGAAACTCTGCAATATAATATTTATATTGTTATAAAGTAAAAACTTTTACATTAAAACATGATCATTTTTATTATTCTAAAGTGAAACATTTCAGGTTATCGTGATGATGAAATGAGGAAACAGTGCAGGGGAGAATGGATAAATTGAGGAAAACATCTCATTTACACGATTTGATTAAGTTCTACTTCGTGCTTGGGTTGAGACATGGTGAGATTTTGCTGGCAGTGAGCGAGGTAGATGACACTGTGATAAGTATGCGTATACTGAACAAGATTTTAAAATGCATGGAGCTGTACAGAATGAAGAATAAGTCCTACCCTTGGGAGGTAGCATAATTTCTCATTGATCAGCTGGAGGGGAACATTACTAAGGTTAGAATGTCCTAAAATTGGCCTAAAAAAAGGAAACGAAAGACTGGAAGCCCATATGGTTGAAGAACGTGCACTGGTGGAAACCTCCCTGATGACCTTTCTGTTTTCTAACTCTTTCTCCATTTCCAGGCAGAGCGAGAACGTCAATATGAGCTCCCCCAGGCCCACTGTCCCCAGAACGCCCATCCGCCCTTGATCGAACAGGTTTTCTCACCACATCCCTTCACCCCCTCCATCAAGGCCCATGTGAAAGGCAGTCACCTGTACACCGACCTGAGGCTTACCAGCCTGTCAGACGGGAAGCGCAGCCAGCCATCCTGGACCATCGAGGAGTATAAACGCAACTCAGGAGAGAAGGGAAAACAGCTCACAGCGTTGGACCTGCAGGTACTGGATTTGTTACCTTCTCTTGTCTTAATAGGGCTTTTTCTTAGAGGTTGCTGTAAGTCTTCAAGAGAACCCTGACCCATCAGAGATACAGAGTACTCACATGCCTACCAAATTATTGAAAGTTTCCAGTTGTAGATGCTTCCAGTAGAGTGTTGGGGGACAAATAACAAAGTTTATGTCCAGTACCAGATTTCTAGAAAATGAAGTCAGCAGTAAGTGGGTATGAAAGCTTTGTCTCCGACAAAGTGATGAAACATTGTTAAGGCCAAACAAGCATGCCCCTCTTCCTTTGACTCATTGTACTTCTAGACATTTTTAGTGACAACAATGCACACTTTTGAGCATTTGAGATGGACTGTAAGACTGAATTTAAAAGCAGGAGATTACATACACAGTATACACAAGATGTAATAAATCATTTCTGAATACAACGTTTTGTAAAAGAGGTTAATGTAGTACAACTTGGAAAAGAACAAGCTAGATATGAGGCACAACTGTGCCTTTAAATTAGTGATCAGGATTAGTCATCTGTCTCTAATGCTGCTGGGGCAAGTCCAAGTCAAGCCTTAATCAGAGAGGGTTTTCTGATTGGCTGTGACAATCTAGTCATTTTCTGACTGACTGAGTTGGTATAATTGTCCATATTTTATATACCATTGTATCACCTCACCCCACACACCAATGTAAACCTGTGCCCAATAATAGATTGTCATGTGTGACCTGCAGGGGTGCAGGGGTTCTCCCCTTACATGTGTGTTTGTGTGAGATCCAGTTAAGCTTTGACACAGGCACAGAGGCATGTTATTGATTGTCACTGTATAGTCTTCACTGTCACAAGAGACTCAAAAATCAATTCCACTCCCTGACAAGCCTCTGACTCTACTTGAGATGTGTGTAAGCCCCATGACTGCTTCTTCAAATGTCCTCACAGGCTCCCTTAATGGCTTCGAGAGAGCTTTCACTTACTGTATCTACTGGCAAAACACTTTACGTGATATTTTTTTTTCTCTGTTTCTGCTTAAATATATATATTTTGTTGGCCTGGCTGTCTGTATCAAATTTTGAGGCGCTAAGTAAAATTCATCCCCGTTTTGAAATCAAATTCATTCAAAATGTCAACACTTAAAAGCTACTTACAGTATAGCATTGCCGTGTCTGGCTAGCACCTCAGCAGCCAGGCACCAGTGCAAATGCTTTTTTCCACACCCTTCTCACAGAGCTATTAGTCCATAAGGAAGACAGTGTTCTGCACCAACACAGTAACCCCAAAAGCAAGATGATTAAATCAATCTCATCAATATACTATTGGACGTATTCTTGTGGTTGCACAGCCAGCATAAGCAGCTCTCCTACTCTGCTGGCATTTTCCTGACCTTGAAATTTGCTGTGTGCTTGGTGCACAGATGGGAAGAGACACAGTAACAGGTAAGAGCTTCATTCAGATGAGACAGTGCAACACGAGTTGTTGGTGTCTCGGTGGAAATTTTCTTTGCCTTTGCAAAACCAGGCAGAACAGATCTGTTTTAAAGGAGGAACAGGTTTAAGTCTGTATTAATCTCTTGTCTACAGCTGCTTTGTAGTGAACAAAAAAACTCTTTTCCAATTCATTAAATGGCTAATGAGCAAACTATTATTTTATTATTAGTTTCTGTCACTGCACTAATTAGCTGTTAAAAAAAACAAACAAACCACACAACCTGCCACTGGCTGCAGATTTTTGGTGCTGTGTGTTCACATAATGCAGCTATGCAGTATCCAGACAACAACATGATCTCCTGGAGAAGCTGATTCTTCACTGGTCACACTTTACTGTGATTGGCAAAGTTTTTAGACTAATAAGCCCATTAATATTATTAATCAACACACCCTCTAAGCTTTCCCCAAATGATCACATTGTATTAACTAGTTATGTAAACACTGATCAGCCACAACATTAAACCACTGACAGGTGAAGTGAATAACATTGATGATCTAATTACAATACAATGTTCTGATGGGAAACTTTGGGTCCTTCATTCATCTGGATGTTACTTTGACACGAACCACCCACCTGAACATTGTTGTAGACCAAACACACACACCCACGTCAACAGGGGCCTCCCCCAGCAGAAGGACAAACCCACCACACCACAAAAACTGCTCAGAAATGTCTCAAGGAACAAGACAAAGAACCCAAGGTGTTGACCTGGCCTCCAAACTCCCCAGATCCCAATCGGATGCAGCATCTGTGGGATGATCCAGAACAAGCTAGATCCATGGAGGGCCCACTCCACAACCCACAGGACCCAAAGGATCCGCTGCCAATGACCCGGTACCAGACACCACAGGACACCCTCCTGCCCATGCCTTGATGGGTCTGTTGCTGTTTTGGCAGCACAAGGGGGACCTACACAATACAGGTCCTATAGATGCTGAGTCAGATTGGGATCTGGGGAGTTTGGAGGCCAGGTCAACACCTTGGGCTCTTTGTCATAGCCAGATGAATGAAGGACCCAAGGTTTTCCAGGAGAACGTTGTATTGCTGTGTTGGAAAATTTCTTGCTGACATCACTACAGCAATAAACATGAGGTCAGGTTGAAAACTAACCTCCAGGTAAACCCAACTTATTTGGAAGAGAAAATAAAGGTGAATGCTAAAATTACTCCCCAGACTGTCTACTGTAAACGTCACAGTTTACAGACCAACTTCCTGCTTTGACTTTGACTCACTTTATTCACTGTAGTTGTGTGCACACAGTTTTCATGTTGAATGAGGGATTATTGTTGACATTTCAGGTGTGTTCAGTTTTATTTAAATGCTTTCCATAAATGCCACAAACAGCTCTCTCCAGGGGTTGTTGACAGGCACTGCAAGGACTTAATAACTGATGCAGACAATAAAAAACAGTTTAATGAAAAAAGAAAATGATCCTGAATTGAATGCTTCTTTTATAAAAAAAAAAAATTCCTAAAATGCATCATACATACAGTGACTAATGAAGGTACTGTATCTAACATTGCTCAGTGATCTGTGGGAGGAACCACTGCCATATGGCAAATCCATCCAGACACTTACACAGACACACATAATACAGTAATCGAAGCCAACTTATAATCAGGTTAGAGAGGGTGAGAGACAGTAGTAGAGACAGGAAGGAGAGAGAGAGAGAGAAGCAGGGTAGTTGGCTGAAAAGTCAAATTGCAGGAAACTAAAAATAGCACAAAAAACTACAGAAGTTCTAGGAGCACAATGTATCACCACAACACCAAGTTCAAACAGTGAAACAATTCATAACTCACTGTGACTGTAATGATAAGCCACTGGGTTCTCTGTTCAGGATACTAATTACATGGAAGGAGTGTTGAGTATTGTGTAATGACTTCCTGCAAAATCTACAGGGGATAAACATCAGACTGACGAATTAAACATTCCAGTTCATACTGATTAACAGGAATATAGACATTTACGTGATCAGGAACAGTTTCACTGATTCATAGCTTTTATTTCATACGTGCCATATTAAAAAACAGAAGACTGAGTCAGATATGCTGCTGGTCGATTACTGGAGGTATGCTTATTTTGCTCACACAAAGATGCATCTGTGCCAGCGAAATACACATTCAGCTCCACAGGAAGCAACATGGATATCAAATTTTCTGGTGATCAGTTTGGAGGGACAATAATTAACCTTGGCTTTGGAGCTTGAGACAGCTGCCTCTCGTTCCTGCAGTTTGGTGGCTGTTGTGAAACAATCACCAGTTTTTGTGTGTTTTATTGAATAAGAGAAATGTGATGTAGGACGAAAAAACACAGTCTACATTTTCATTAGAAAAAGCAATAAGATAGAGCAAATAATGTTGAACATAAATAGACATAAAAGGAGGATACACTGTTAATAAACCCTCTCTCCCTCCCTAATGCTCAATGCATAGTATGTTACAATAAAGGTTGCGATGGAAAGTAAAAAAAAAAAAGGTGAAAGGTGAAAAGTAAAAGACAGTCATTTGCACAAGGAATGTCCACTGGGTTTTTTTTATTAGGTAAGAAATGCCATAAAAATAGATGCAAAAATTAAATCCTGTTTATTTTTACCATTAAATTTTGACAAATACAGTTTTAAATAAATACTTTTTTTTTTTTTTTGTAGAAGCAATTATTCCAGTGGCTCACTGGTGCAGCCCTGACAAGCAGAGGGACAGCCTCCATTAAACACCTTTACGTTACTGTAATGTTCATTTAACAGCCTGTGTATCTGACACACTGAAATAATGCAGCTGTAGTCTACTTAATCTCACACATCTTTTTAGCTCTTTCATCTAAATACTGAAAGTCATGGTCATTGGTTATTATAGTTAATTGTTGATAGTGACTTGACGCTGTCATGACCTGCCCCCTTAGTGCCTCTGGCTTCTTTGTTTTGTTGGAAATTATTATTTTTCTCTTGTGTTTCTGGCTTTTTGGTTTTATTTTTGTTCTCCTTTCCCCTTGTGTCTGTGTCGTCCCTGTACTTCCTGTTTTATTTTGAAGTTACTTTTACTGGTTTGTCTTTACTTCCTGTCTTTGTCTCTTTCCCTCCTTTTTTCAGCTCTCACCTGTGTCTCATCTGTAATCGTCCTGAGTTTACATATAGTCCTGTCTCTCCTCTATTTAGTTGTCAGAGTGTTGTGTTCTTTGTGTTGTGCTGTGTGAGATGTTCCCTGTGACATGTTTCTAGTGTGCTTCTGGACCCTTCATGTTCCCTCCTATGGACTTTGTGGATTTTGTGTTTTGTGGACCTGTGCCTTTCTTACCTGTCAGTAAGTTTTCTTTTTTCCCTTTTTGGCTCTGAATAAATCATTGAACTGTTGGAGCTTTGTCAGCATCTGCATCTGGGTCCTCACTCCTGAGTCCCTGGCCCTTTAAACATGACTGATGTGGTCCACTAGAAGGAAAACATCTCACTCTGTTGGATTTGTTTGAACCAAAGAAACCCTCAGTGATGTTGCAGAGTGGAGACTCTCAAGTTATCCTCAAATACAAATTATTCTTTACTGAAAGTAGTGTGCAGCGAGCACACAAACCAACAACGCCCAAGTATAATTGAAAATGAATGTTATTTGCATTTTTGCCTTATTTTAGTGGATACAGACATGTTTAAATATGTCCAGGTCGACCTCGAAATCAGTCCATAGGATCAGCTCAGGACATTTCCAACACTATTATTAAGAAATTAACTCCTGTATTTTAAAACATTTTAACTGTGCAACATATTGTATATTCTGTCATCTAAAAAGAAAACTGAAAAATTAAAACTTACTTCCAGACAGAATTTATCAGGGATCTCAGAATCACTCCTTTTACTTTTACTTTTACTTTTACTTAAGGTCTGATTCTGTGCTACTTCAAAGCATTATTTTATAATCCCTGCACTGTCAGATGAAACCAGCATAAAAAGGTTAAACCCCAGACAAGAGGCTGTAGTTGTTACCGAAGGGGTTTTGCTTCACTGTAGGGATGGTATTAGCCAGGTGATGAGACAAACCCAGACCAGAGAATCTTATTCCTCGTGCTCTCAGCATCCTTTAAAAGCTGCTTAGTGAACTCCAAGTGGGCTGTCGTATGGCTTTTATTCAAAGTGGCTTCCATCTTCCCACCCTACCATAAAAGCCTGATCGATGGAGTGTTGCTGAGACGGTTATCTTTCCACTGGGTTCTTGGTCACCTCCCTGACCAAAGCCCTTCTTGCCCGGTTATTCAGTTTAGCCAGATGGTCAGCTCTGGGAGGAGTGGTTCCAGATTTCCCATGTTTTACAATTATTGAGGCCACTGTGGTTCTCTGTCCTGATCAATGCCCAGCCACTTTATCACACAGATCTACAGATAATCTTTTTGATTTATATATAAAGTGTAAAAACAAATGAAGATTGAATATTTTCTCAGACCACTGCTGGTTGTATTTACCAGTTTATGATCTATTATATTACTGTAGAATATGTTTCTGATTTCTTTCCACCTATAGCTCGCTCTCTCTTTTACAGTATACTCAGTACAAATACCAGTTAAAATATCAATATGCTGTGAATTGGGAACTTTACAATGAAGAATGTCTCTCCTGCACTGTATTCAGAGAAGCCATTACAGAGCAGATTGGAAAAACGAAATCAATCTCTGCTGCAGAGCCAAGGTTTTTGTGTTTATAGACTCTTGAAGTAACTATGTTTCTCCCAGTCTCTGTGCTAAGAACAAAATGGTAACTACACTTTATTGACTTGGAGATGGTATAACTGACTGACTATATCCTCCTGGTGACCTGGGGGGTTTAAGATGCTGATGTTATAATGTCTTAATTCCTTATGGGAACCTTTGTTGATTTGCTGCATGTTGTCCCTCATCTCTCACCTTCATTTCCTTTCAGTTCTATACTGTCCCCATCTAATTAAAGCAAAAATGCCCTCCACCCTACAGCACAACAAAAAAGAGGTCTCTGGTGGCAGTGTGGGCAGACACAAGTTTTTAGTTAAGATGCAGAATGCAGAGTGCAGTGCAGTATACCATGTAGAGTGCACAGAGAGCATAGCTGGTATTGAAGAGTGTACATGAAGACAGGTTGAGTCCAGTATCGTCTGTTATCCCTGCTTGTTCTGGGGGTCAATCATGGCAGGTCACACTGAACTCCTTTCATCCCTCTGCTGGCTTCTCTCACAGTCAGAGCTCACCATCTGCTCTTTGTTTGCCATTTAAAAATGGACAGTTCATTTACTTTCCTTTAAAAACATCTGTCATTATTGGTTTGTTTTCATTGCAGCCCCTGCATGATGTTATTGAGATTCCTGTAGAATTAATGATAATCGATAATACTAATAATACTGATAATAGTATCTTTGCAAATCTGGACCTATTTTTCATGCTACATATTACATTTATTTTAATATTTCACATGGTAAATTCAGCTTCCACTGCACATGAATAGGAGCTCATACAGTGCTGCTGTTTCACTATTTTGGTAGCATTAAAAATGGTGAGTGCATTAGAGTGGTGAGTGTTTGTTGGACTTGAAATTCCTGTGGAAGTGAGCATTATCATGAGTTTATTAAAGAATGAAAAGCAGTGAACATGGAGGCGCTGAATTTTATAGAGCCTGGGAGGGAACATGGAGAAAAAGAAATCTGAGGGTTGAGAAAAAAGTTCTATGAACCTCTCCCACAGGTGTGTGCGTTCCATCATTTCATGACGCCTAACTGACCAAAGCAATTGGTAACTGACCTGAAAGTAAATTGACCAAAACTTTCTTTTACATAATCTTGCAAAAGTTTCTCGAGATCTTGCAAAAGTACGTCTTTTTTTTTCCCTCCATGTTCCCTCCTGGGTTCTGTAGAATTTGCATCACCAGAAAGTTAAAAAGGGGGGCTTCCTCATAAAATAAGATAAATGTGTAATAGAATAATTGGAAATAATGGCTTGTCTCTAATATAATCCTGTTTCAAATACGGACCAAGTTCAGTCTGTATTTGTATTTGCCTTTGTTTTAACCCTGGTTTCTCTGGTCAAAACACATGTAAGGTTCTTTGATTCCTTATTTTAACTATATGTCTTCACAGCCAACTGTCAGAAGATATTAAATGTGCAACTTCATCTTCATCTCAGACCTGTGCATCCTCTTACATACCTCCTCTTATCTGATCAGACCCAGGAATCCCTAAACCCCAACAACCTTGAGTACTGGATGGAGGACATCTACACACCGGGCTATGACTCACTGCTGAAGAGGAAGGAGGCAGAGTTCAGGAGGGCTAAGGTGTGTAAGATCGGAGCACTGATCGCAGCCGCTACCTGCACCGTGATCCTGGTCATCGTTGTTCCAATCTGTACCATGAAATCATGAGAGGATGGAGACGCCCTGCCCTAATGAACGATGCACTTTTACCCATGTCCTTTTCTGTTTGTGGACTAGGTAAGTGTTCATCCACAATACAAACAAGTTTGGGCTTAACTATGTCAGTTCGATGTTTTTCTGGTGGTCTTACTTGCCAATATAAAAATGGTTAGGACAGCTATTGTACAATAGAAATGAATTCAGCAAGTGCATAATATATACTGTATATCTACTGATTTAACAGTTGTAGTCTATTGTATTGTCAAAAACTGTGCGGGACAGTTGGAAATTCATTGATTTACTTGTACGTCTTAAACAACTGCAGCAGTTGATCACTGAATTAAACTGAATTTGTTGATGTAGCCAATGTATGATATTTTTATTTTTCGTATAATTACTGTACAGTGTATTCTGATCAAAGTTATTTTTGATGAATTATCTGGTTGAATGTGAGAATTTATCTTTATCAATAACAGCAAGAATTTTAAGTAACACAATTTGTGCAACACACGTTTTCTAAATAGAAATATATTGAAGTACTTTAGTTGAAATAGAGATACAGTATACTTCTACATAGAATGCAGACACAGTATGAATACACAGCCAAACTGAATGTATTGATGACGTTAGCCTACTCACTTGGAAAGGAACAAAACTGAGAAGTAACTTGAATGTTGCTGCCCTTTCCTTCCTTCTTTTTCTGAATTATAACCAGCCAACAGCACATACCTGCTCCTCTTCCCAAAACAGTGAGTTTTTAATTTTCTTTCTAAGTGTTTTCTCAGTGAATACCTGAAGTTCTGCATTGCTGTAGACTAAAGAAGCTCACCCTGGAGGGATTGTATGGGCACAGCACTGTTGATTGGGCCAGCTCCCCACGCTGTGTGAACTATAAACAGAAAAACATCCCTCTCTGAGCGGGTTCATCCATCCATTCATTGCTGCAGTCTCCGTGAATGCCTTAAAATATGAACACTTCAGTAGCCTAGCTAGCCCACTCATTACCCTGTCCATTTCATTGCCTGGCAACCTTTAGTTTAGCCTCAATAGAAAAAACAGCAATTAGAGAAACTATACACTGATCAGCCACAACATTAAACCACTGATCTGGGGAGTTTGGAGGCTAGGTCAACACCTTGGACTCTTTGTCATGTTCCTCTAGACATTTCTGAACACCTGTCAGTGTTTTTAATGTCATGGGTGATCAGTGTATATAACCCACTGCATTTTAGATTAAAGAATAAATGTGGTCTGTGTTTTTCTTACTGTCAACAAATCTCAACATTAGGTTGTTTTAGTCCATGTCTCAATACTTTTTGAAGTTCCTGTCCCTTTGCACATCCCCAAGCCCATTGTTGTTTTAGTAAATGTTACTTGAACAGAACTAAATAGCACACTTGTTGGGAACTATTTTCAGTGGTGGATTAATACACATTTGATACTCTAGTGAGTATTTCTGGCAGCATGTGGGACTGAATCATAGGAACAGAGAAGAACAGAATACGTATGAATACGTATCAGTGGGATCAGTTTATTGTTGATTTGGATTTGCATGTTGGATTTGTTGACAATAAGAGAGATACAGTCATCAACCTCATCCTTTAACTTCCATGTGACTGAAAACCAATCATTTATCTTCCATATAGCCCAGTTAACAATATTTTGGCCTCCTCACACTGCTCATTTGGTACATCTCTATAATGTAGTGCAACTCAACACAACAGCCCTGCATTAACCTCAACCTTTATGAATGTTCATGAGAGAGGACTTTACTCAACTCTGCAGTCATTTTGTTGTCAGTGTTGCTGTTGTATTGGACTCTATTTCTAATGTTCTGTTCCTCTCATGTATGTAAATGGAACAAAATATTTAATACACATTTCCGTATAATCCTTTCTTGATCTTTATAACAATAAAAACAGAAAACAAGTATGTACACATCCACACAGGCATAAAATGGTGAATCCATGTCCAACCAGATAAGTCTGGTTCCAGATCAATGACTCTGATTTATTTAGTGAATCAAGTAGATCTGATGTTGTGACTGGTTGGAGAAACAATTGACCTATCAGAGCTTTGTAGGTGGGGAAGAATGAAAAATGGTGCCATAAAAATTAGATAGACAGCTGTACACAGGTTTTTTAAATCGACAGAGATAAATAAACAATACAAAACAATAGGGTCCTTGCAACTTCATAATAAACATACACAATTCTTTAAAATAATACCTGCTGTCTCCCTTTGCAAACACATTATGAGTATTAATTGTTTGTAAAGTTTTTGTGTTTTTATATATTCTTTTATATATATATATATATATATATATATTATAATCAATCAGATCACATAAGGAGGGCTTTGGTCCAATATTGATGATCTGATTCTGCAATAATTTTTTTGGCTCTCTTTTGTAATAAGAAAACTGTGTTTTTATGTATTTTTCTGTCTTTATACACAGTTGGTTAAGGAGCAATATTGTGTGGTAATGTAACTGATTTTAATTTATATTTAATTTTTGTTATATTTATTATATTTATTTCTTATTTGCTCTTTGATTTCTGTATATTATGTCTTATTTTATCATCTGTATTAACTAAACAAATGCATGATTGAATAATGCACCACCTACATTATATCAGTGCAGTATTGAGGTTCTGCAGTAGATGTTACAACCCCAAATAGCAGCCATACTGCTCGCATGTAAATGCATTTTAGTTAAAAAAAAAAAAAAAAAAAAAAAAAAAGCAAAAATCAAAGACGTGCCAAACCGAAACATAGATTCCATATATTACTTTAATTAAATGTCACCAAAATGTTTGGATTATAAGTAATTAAAAGCGGTGTTGTTTTGGAGAAAACTGCAAAAGAAACCACTGCTCTTTTTTACTTTGGAGCCACAGAGTTCACAAGCTTTGTTGTGTGGGATGAAGTGGACATATCAATATCCACACATTGTCCATGGTTAATTTTTTATTACTTCAACAGTTCTATAGGGGGGATTGATCATCAAACCAACACCTAGAATGTATCAATTTAAAGCTAAATGAGTGACCGTACATGCTACTGATTTTGAGAATTATATCCATATTGGTCAGTACTGCCTCTCATAACCATAACCATACTATAGTTATATGTGTAGATATTGTAAAAAATTTAGACAAAAACCAGTATGTTTTTTTTAGAATACTCCAATGTTTTTTTCTGGTGATAAGATTGATTTTCTTCTCTATTGCTTCAGGTCTTAAAGGAACAGTGTGTAGGCTTTAGTGACAGTGGTGAGAAGTCAGATTGCAACCAACTGACTACCCATCCACTCACCCCTCCCTTTCCAAGTGTGTAGCCACCAGGTGACAAAATGGTGTCAACTACCACTTTGACTGGTTGTTTATATAGCAATATTTAGACATTGTATTTAGTTGTTAGTCTGTAAAACTATAGGTAATAGCCGACGTTGCATCAATGTAGAAACGCAAAAGGCCAAATATAGAACCATTGCTTGGTTCGGTTTGTCTGCTCTGGGCTACTGTAGAAACACTCCATGGAAGAGGACTCACGCCCTATATAGATATAAATGGCTCATTCTAAATGAATAAAAACACAAAGATTATTAGTTTTAGACAATTATATTTCATTTCTGCCAATAGATTCCCTGTAAATGTTACACAGTGGCCCTTTAAGAGTTTAATTTAAGAGGTAGTTATCAGATGAAAAGTAGCCTTGCCTGATAACTGATTCACTGGTGCACTGCTTCTGCCTTTCAATATGGCACCTGTTGCTCCATGGCGACGTCACTGCAAGACCTCAATAGTGCAGTAAACCCCAGTACAGCCAAAAAGCAGTTTATGGTGGTTGATGGGAAAGTGCTGGGAAATGAGATGGATATGCTCCCAACTGATCCCTCCAACTGTCTGCCTGAGGCCCCAATTTACTTTTTAGTCAATAACTAAAAAGTTATTGTTCAGGATATCAATTTGCCTTCTTAATCACTCAAAATCACTTATTTTAAATTGTAAATCTAAACCATATACATCTACTGTCTATAATGAAGAGGGAATCTGAACCCAGCTGTAAGCAGAGAGCCACTGTTTCTGTTTCTCTTACTGTTAACCATCCACTGCATTGGATCTGCCTTCAGCACAGAAGATTTGAGCTGCAGCACACTGGAGGAGTCTGTAAATAGCTTCAGGTTTGAGGCACATTGTGGGAGCAGGTGTTAACTGGAAGAATAATATAATAAAAATGTATTGTTCTGTCTGATAATGGTTCTGTGGGGGTTTTTTTTTATGTTGTCATCATGTTTCATCTGGGATACCCGAGAATATTTCATCACTGATGGAAGACATTTATATTTACACTTAATAGTTTTTTTTTTTTTTATTTACTTTGCTAAGGTCCTTCAGTCAAAAAAAAAAAAAATAATAATAACACTGGGAAATAATCCAATTTGTAAAATTATTGGGATTACTCTAACACTATTACACACTCGCATTCTTCTTGGAAATTTTTAAATATCCAGGGATTCCACTTCAATATTGTATTGCACTGAAACTTTGGTTTTTAGGTGATGCATTCTTTAACTTCTTAAAATCTTTAGAGTTAAAACAACTCTCCCCCTTTTTTAAATAGGGGTGTAAATGAATAAATGGGATAGGCTGAAACCTAAATTCTTTTTAGGTTAGAATTATGATAAGTGAAAATAGTGTGACAATATGACAATAATTTGACAGTGATATAATTGAAGTGGATCGGTGCGATCCATTCCAGCCAATCATGACGCTTGTGCTCATGCACAGGAGGTGGGAGGATATAAAGGAGGCAGCGGGAGTAAGGCCAGGGAAATTCAGGTGGATGCTAGCGCTACAGAGCACAGACAGGGGACTGGCACACAAACAGCCTACGAAGAAATGGACAGAGGAATATATATAAACGTATAAAGAAAGGCTATGATCAGGTCAGGGGGACGACCTGTGTTAACACCGGTGCTGCCTTCCAGCGGTGGAACCTCCGGGAGCTGAGAGGCCTGAAAACAGACGTGGAGGCTGCTGTTTCTGCTCAACAGGTGGGTAACATTAGTTTGCTGTGTTTCACAGAGCCACTAGATCAGTGTTTTGTCCGGTTTTCTCGTGTGTAATGTTTGTTAGACTAGGAGGAGAGTTGTGAGTATTGCTGTCTGCAGCTACTGCGCTAGCTCTGAGAAACCGTTGGTTACTCTGCATGTTAGCTTCGTTGCAGCTAATGTAACACACAACGTAAGTGTTCCGTTGTTCTCCGCCCTGTATTGTGATGTGTGTCCTTACGATAGTTGCAAAAGCTTTTTGGGACACGAAGAACTGAAAACAAAATGTTGCCAGCACAGGCGGATAGACGTATAATTTGAAATGTTATGCCAGATGAAGTTAGCTTCTTTGTTAGCTAAGCTACAAATCTACAGGTCTCTCGGTCACTGCAGCTCTGTTAAAACCACTGATTCTTGCTAGTTTTTACTTCGTCATGTTGCGGGTGCTGTGTTTGTGTGAATGTGTGCATTTGATGATATTTTATAATACGTTTGTTTTGCTTCAGCTGTGAATAAGTGGACCCATTTGATTCCACTATTGTCCTTCTCCTGTCAGTTGTTAGTGTCGGTTTCCCTGGCGATGCGCGAGCATTGAAGGGAGGTGTGTGTTTGTTTTGCTGCGGAGTTGGAATCTCACCAGTTCCCTATGTAGATATCAATCTAAGTGAATGGAAACACAATGATTATTAGTTTTAGGTGATTATACACAAATAAAGATGTACTCAGGTATATTATATTCCATTTCTGCCAGTAAATCCCGGTAAATGTTCCACAATGGCCCATGAAAAGATGATTCGTCATTATTGTCTTCAAACTTGTTTCCGCTGCCCCTCAGTGGCCACAAAAATCGTGTCAGAGACGTACATAATTGTTCTTGTGTGATGGCTACAGGTATTTATTAAACTCTAATGAAAAAATACTACATACAAATAGCAGGTGACAAAAAGAACATCAGTATTGATGTTTCTGCAAAATTCCTGGGTTACATTTAGTGATAAATGAAAGGTATTATTACTAAGACTCAGACATTAATCTAACCTGTAATCTAACCCAGACTGCTTGCTACACATTTTAATAGGCTATATAATGAATGTGAAACTATAGAGAGGAGTTTAAGAAGCAAAATTCAACTTACATGAATGTACATTTATGATTTTACAGAGCTTGTCTCCTCTGTTGCTGCAGCAACACAAATTGTGCCTTTCTGCACTCTTTAATGTTGACATATTGGAGGCAGAGGAGATCGGGCTGTATATGTATTGTGCTGTGAAAATGTGGTGTGTCAAATGTCAAGTGTGAAGGGTCATTTTGAAGCTAAGCATGATAAAATCTCAAAAGATGGGTCAGATAAAATAGTCAATTCAAGAGGGCAGTGTCAAAATATGGTAGTAGCGTGGTGAAAACACTGTGCTTTCAAAAATCAAAAACCATCTACTCTTTTAGGCTTTCTGAAATACAATTAACTACCATCTTTCAGCTAAACCAGAAAAGCTTTCATCTTCATCAACTTGGGTCGAAGTCATGTCAGCTTCTGTATCTTTAAATAAGCTACATTTCAGGTTAACTTGTCACTTTCTGGGCCAGCTGTGACCACGTTTGGCCAGCTGAATGCTCCTGATAGCCTAAATATTGACTTGTAAAGTGGGACATAGATATCTTACAGAGAGATACTGAGGAGAGCCAAATGTGGGATCTGTCAAAGTACTGCTGTCTGTAGTGTGGTATATTAATAATCAGAGAAATCAAGATGTAAACCAAAGCCACAGAAAGCTGGTGTAAAAGATGAGCGGCTACTGAACTCACATTGCTTGAACATGAGATGGGTTCATTACGGAGCAACAGAGGCTATTTTCAGTGATAGATTGCCCATCAATTATGCATTTCAGTTTGCTTGACAGGACTATTCAGCTGCCAAAAGGAAATTATCAGAAAACCACATCTCCCCTGAAAGTGTAGTTTCAGCTCTTTGCAGTGTTGTTATGTTTGCAGTTGACAGCCAATTCTGCTTTTTCTCCTGACTATCAACCCTGAGGTGCAGTAAACGCAGTCGGTGAAGCTTTTTGGTGCTGTGGCTATGAGCAGCAAGGGAGGCCAGCTAGTCCTGAAATCTGCTGCAGAACAGTTACACTCTCAAGCCTTAAACACAGTCATTTAATATTTCCAGACTTTTACATCTTAACAGTAGCCACCCACATGTGCTGCTAAACATGTAAGCAGCACACAAAGGATTGTAGGATGTTAACTTCCTGCTGCCTCCTTGATGTGGCTCCAAAAATAAACGTGGAAATTAGGAGTTTACAAGAATCCTATTATGTAAAATTTAGCCTTCTTGTGCCTTCTCCAAAGTACCCTTTATGTTAAAATGCCACAGTGACACTTTGGCAGGATTTCTGGCGCAGTGAGCTTATGTGCAGCCCAATGAAAATATTTAAATATCAAATTGAATGTGCTGCTGAATCATCTTCTGGTCCTGCCTCATGCATCAAATCAATGTTGAGACAAGTATTAGGTTGTCTGCCATGGTAGTGTGACCTTTCAAACCAATTGGCAAGACTCTGAAGGGGACATAATAGCTTTCCTAACCATGGAAATGTGTGTGACGGTGGGGTGTGTGTGGGTGGATGTATTCTGTTGTGTTTTAAACAAGAGGTGTTGAGCTGAGAGAGAGGTTGTCTCACGCTGTCAGAATGTGTGAAACCAAGCCCGGCCCCCATCATACCTACAGATCTGCCACAACACACCAGGACAAAAAGATGAACCCAACATTGTTCAGAAAACTATTACTCCCTTTGTTTGTTTGTTTCATTGATTTTCTGTTCTCTTCATAGACAAAGTTTTCTTGATATTAACTATATTTGAACACAATCATGCTCCATTTCATACTGTGTAGAAAATAGCAGCTTCCAAACAAACATGTAATGATCTTTTAATGCTCTATAATATTCTGGGCATTTTAAATCTATTATGACTGTAAAACCCATCTTATGAACCTTCTTTAGCTCAAGAGGTATTTCCAAGTAGGGCTGTGTGAAATGACCAAAATCTCATCCAAAATTCAATGAATTAATAGTTTATATATAATGACCACATGGAACGAATGATTTCTTTTCTACATTTTAAATTATATACTCAAATATGAATGGTACTCATTTGAATGTGATTATTTTTCTCCTTTTATTTAGAACATTTCTGGCCTGAAATATTGCTACATAAAATACCAAATGTAAACATTGTACTTTCAAGTTTAAACTGTAGCAGCAATATAAGGCTCACAACATAAATACACCGAATATAACAAGAAAAACAAAACACACCTGATGGTGTTTGAATTGCAAAGTGCAGTTTTCTGGCCCGTGTCAGACCTTTCGTAAACAAACAGAGGAATCCATTTGTTCAGGAATGAGCTCCTTGATTTGGCTTTCCTGGTCCTTCTCCTCTCCACAGAGCACAATATGAAACGACAGACATTTTTATTTCATCATCTGATATATATATTGTCATATTGCACAGCCCTATTTGCAAGAAGCATAGTAATCTAAGATTGTTTAAAGGGTTATTAGTACTTCTTTATCTAGTAAATACGTGCTAACAAAGGATAAAACTTCCTTAAGCAGCCTAGTTGGGATGGAGTCAGTTTGATGATTTGGATGAAAAAATAGTTGAGGTTAGCTGGTGAAAGTCAGTAGGACAAAAACAGTCAAGGTATATATCAGGTTTTACAGCTGTTTGTAAGGATCGTGTGTTTGGAGATAAATCAGTGTGCGATGAGGGCAGGAGGTGGAGGATTTAGTCTGTAGCAGTTAGAATTCTATTATTAAAGAAGCTCATAAAGTCAATACCACTGAGAGCTATAGGAATACATGGATCAATAAAACTGTGACTCTCTATCAGCCTGGCTGCTGTGCTGATAAGAAACCTGGGTTTGTTTTTTTATTTTCCTGTATTAATGTTGAGTAATAGACAGCTCTGGCTTTACACTGGGCCTTCTTATATGTTTTAAGACCATCTCACCAGACTTGGCAGGAGCAAAACACCAGCTCTCGTCTGCATCAGGCAGCAGAATAACACCTGTCTATCTTGTAAACAGCTCCTTTATATTATCTCAATCAATTTCTTACTTTTCTCTAACATGTCTATCCTAGACCCATGTCTTAGACTGCTTAGTGGAGATCAAAAAAAATCTGTGATTTAGTCAGGCTACCTGCGTGTGCCAGTATCACTGATGTGTCTTAAACAATTATCCACATCATCAGATGTGGACATTCCCTGTACATAAAGAATATGTAGCTGGGTGTAGAGTTTAAATATTATGTGACAGAGAGATATAAATAGCAGTGTTTACCTGAGGAAAATGTCAGGCAAACCCATAGTCCTGGGTTCCCCTGAAATACAAATATAAACCTGAAAACGAAAAAAGTAAAAAAAAAAGTATAATCCCCTTTAAAGGATCATTCCCATTGTATGTTCAGTTGCTGGAAGAAGAGGCACACCACTGTCCAGACAATGAACTTAAGTCGTGCATATAGGTTTGGCTTCACTGACTTATTTAAATCATACTTAAGTGACTGGTTTCCTTTCCAAATTGTCTGTAGGTTTTGTTTTTGCATGTGTTCCCATATAATGTCCAGGTTCTCTGTCCAAATCCCAACGCACCACAGATAATACTGCAAATTAGATTCTAATCTCTTAATGGGAAAAAAACCCACATATAGTGAGTGAAAATAAGTAAATAAACTTTAACAAACAAGAAACTGTTAATGACTATGTGTCCTGTGCAGGAGGATGGGGGTTTGAGTGGCTCACCCACCCACCTCCAAACCAGAGATGGTACCTAAAATGATCAGAGCCACTTCCCTGTCATTATGTTGACAACCTTTGGACCCTTGGCTTAATGAGAAATTCAAACCCTCTGTTTATGAGCCACTAATCATATAATAAGCTAATGCTGAATAATATCCTGGGCAGCACACACTCTCTATCTGAACACAAGTTTATTAAAATATAATTGAATAACCTACTGAAACTGAAACTGTGTGCAGCATCTCAGAGGAAAATCCTCTAAATTATCATTGTGTTTACATAGTGGACTGAGCTGTGTTATTCTTTTTTTTTCTGTGACACTTTTGATAGATGAGGTATATATGGACCTGATATTTGCAGAGTGATACCGCTCAACCCGGTCAACTTTTCTTTCTTAAGGTGCAGGAAGCATCAAAAAGTCCAAGTCCATGACAACCATCAAGCTCTATTCACTGAGCTCCAGGTAAAATTAACTAATGTTACTGTTAGTTACTTAATGTAGCAAGTGTTGGTTTAGTTATGCTAACGTTGACGTTTATCTAAATGTTCGTTACGTTACGATCCCATTTTGGTCACCAGTGGATTAAGCTAATGTTAGCCAGCTAATGTTAGCTATGAAGCAAACAGCAAATTGCTATACTGTCTCAAATCATTCTAAGAGTTTAAAGCATATTTTCATGATTATCAAAAATAGGAAAAAAAAAGGAAACCAGGAGTCAACCAGCAGCCCACAGACCATGTCCCTCAGGAATGCCCGTTGATTGCACCAGGCCCTGCCCCCAGTTGCCATCTCAGACCTGGGCCCGTTTGGCCTCCATAGGTCCTGCCTCTGAACCTCAGCCATGCCCATGGTGGTGGTAGCAGGCTATGCTACTAGTGGTCATTTAGTCAGCCATATCCCCTTCCATGGCAGCTTATCTGGCCCCCAAAAGCAAAAGAGGCCCCTGTCACTTTAGTGAGTCCAATTTGCACGTTCATGTCCTGGCTCCCAACAGCCCATGAACCCCACTGGGTGTCCAACCCTACACCCTGCCATGGAAGCAGTCCCTCCTACTCCCATGAATGACATCTCCCCCAGTGGTGGTCTTAGTCCTCTCTGTCATAGTAGAAAGCCCTGTTCCCAGTCCCAGAGGTTCCAGCCCCACCCTTTGGTGGCAGGAGGCCAGGAAATCATTGCAGGGATGCCAAAATAGAGGCAATATTTTCAAAGTCAGTGGCAGCATTATACGAAGTGAAGACATTCAGTTGATTTCTGGTGCAAATGATGAGTAAGATTAATCTAATTCACGAAGCATAAATCAGTGATTGTGTGTTTTGATGCTGTAAATTCTCTCTTCAGGGATAAGATACAAATGTCTTGCATCTCTTTAGAGCATTTTCAAATATTATGTGTACATTTATGTTCTATCCAAAGCCAACAGCCAAAATAAGATGTACAATATGCATCACATTCACTCAGATCTGTCATAACAAGGGCAGAAAACATCATAAAATATAAGGCCTGCAAAATGAATGTTTATTCTCATGTGGCCACTTCCAGATTGAGATTTTCGTTTGACCAGGTCTCATTTGGTCAGTGAGTGTGGGAAGCACGTACGTCGTATATTGCCTTTGCACTTCTTGGAGCACTGAGGAGTGAACACCCCCGAGAGCTGCTCCAGATGTACTTATTTAATTGAAACCAGTTCAGCTGACTGTGTCACACATCGTCTTAGAGAGACTTGTGTGGAATCATGAATTTCTTTACTCCAGGGAAATAAGTGATGCTTTAAAACTCTTCAACTTTGACAAAAAAATAAAAAATAAAGTCTGAGCTGCACCCCTCAGAAGCAATTTCTCACCCAGATGGTTAAATTGTTTCACTACCACGGGTACATATGATAGAGCAGTATGTTTCCTATGTCTCTGCTTGGAGTCCTTAATTTCCTCCACCATATCATCCGTGTATGAGGAATTCAATTTAAATGCAACATGCTGTGTATTATCTCTGTGCTGCTGGCGTTTCTATTCAGGTTCTCTCAATGCTACACCATCTAGACGTTAATGGTGCTCCATCTTTATTCATGTATCTTGCCTTCAATTTGGCCCTCCTACTGTGCTGCTCCCCACCCTCTCCTCTCACTTCTCCTGCCACCGCCTGTTATGTGTCTGAATCAAAAGGTTATGACCTTTACAAATCATTACGACTTCCTGTGAGCCAGTTTTTTATGGCTCATCAGACTGTGCAATACAGAGATTACTTTCTCTTCCACCACACTTGATAGAGCGGTTATGCGTTTCTCAGCTGCTGGAGATGCTTTTGTAACCAGCTCTGATGAGTAATGCCAAAATGAATTTTTGTCCTTGAGATGCTGTAATTCCTAAAAGACATTTTCCTTCCAGAGGTAATTAATGGAATATGTTGGCAATAAAAGTGTCAACGTTGCCTCATTAACCCTTTTAGGCTTAGTTTGTGTTCATTAAATCCTCACAATAACTCCACAAACCCACCCCAACTCATGCTTTCATGATTCAAAAGTATAATTTTCCTGCGGGTTGCCAGTCAAGGTACTTAAGACAACTATAGTAAATTCAGTTTCAAGTACCTTGTGCGTGTAGCCCATAACCTGAGGTTGCACTGCATCATGAAAACTAGCAAACGGCAACAGCATATAATAATAAATGCTTGGTTAAAAAGCTTTGAAAAGTACTCAACATTGTGAAAGAAACAGGGAGGTAATTCCTGAGTATTGAGCAGCAGCACTGAAAGTGCTGTTCCCCACAGAGCTCTGACTGGCATGACAAGGCAAGGATGTTTTGTGCATTTTCCTCATATTAACCCAGTGTTAACCAAAGCTTTTCTGTACACTGTAAATACTACACTACTACTCAAGGCTCCTTTTAGCATTCCTCAGTTTGCCACATTGGCAGAACCCTTTATGGAGCCTCTAGGTACCCTTTTAAAGATATCAGTTCTCTGTAGATCAGGTTTCTTGAGGAATCCTTTTTACCAGCATCGTCTGGAACCACTTTGGGTGCCTCAAAACACCATTTCGTAGCCATCTGAGGTTCATCGAGGAACTTCAGTTTATTTAGGGGGGTACTATGAGAACTGTAGACCTCCAGTAGTTGACATCATGCAATCTGAGCATGCAACAGTTGAAATCAAAACATCTGCCATATTGGCAAGAAAGCATGCTGTTCAAATTACTGCCCGGCATACCACTGCTAGCAGCTAACTTTTCTCTTTGCCTGCTGTATTTATAAAAAGTGAACATAGTGGATAGCTGTTATGCAACGGGATGCCAGAATTGTTGGTGACGAGCAAAAGGTAGAGCATTTTATCAGATTCCTAAATGATGTTGATGACGGAAATTGATTACTTGTATAATTGTAGATGTCTGTATGCTGCAGGTCTGGAACATTGAATACTTGTGAAACTTCCACCATTGGCAGTGTAAGAGTCAGTAATATGTAGTCTATCAAGTTTTGCAATATTGTTCAATTTCCGCAGATTTAAAGTGTGAAGTGAACTCTGGCAGCTTGAAATCAGTGCTGGTGTCATTAATTTTTGCTCAGGCTTTTCCTGCCAACACGGTGGTGTTAACAAACCAAGTCACGTTACTCCCAGAGCTCTATTACTACCACTTCTAATACTTCTACTACCACAACACCAAAAGATTTCAACACCAAATTAGAGGATTATTTCTTTAATGTTTTTTTTCTGTAAGGATATGATAGTGAGGTGTCAGATTGATGATAATAAACATTATTTAAAAAGCCATTAAATAAATAATTAGCAGGTTACACAAAATGAATAAGCAGTTAATAAACAGACATATAAACAAGATAATAATTTGCAAAATTTTTTTACCAGGTAAAAATAAAATTTAATTGTTATAGATTCACAAATGATAATTACTTGCTGTTTTTACTGTTTTTTTTTTTTTTTGTTTTGTTTTTTTTTGTTTTTGTTTTTTAGCTGCTTGTTGGGAAAAGATAAAAATGTCATTTTTACATTTTATAGAAAAAATAATGAATCAGTTCTTTTAAAGGTTAAGGAGATATGCTATATTTTTCTCATACTGTGAACTAAGTACAAAAAGACTTAAGCCAACTCTAGGTTGATGTGCTTATTCTTAATATACCAAAGTCTGTCATATCTTATTCCACTGTGCCTAAAACCTGCCCTGTCTCCTAGAAATTATGTTTCTACTGTATATTACTCATTTGTTTAGCCAATTACATTTTACTGGGGAAAGTAATTGCTGCCCGAGTGATGTTCACTGGAAACATTTTCTTTACTGCACACAAAGTCATCAAGAAAAGGTCAGGGTTGATAGGAAGAGTACAAAGCACAGGACTGTGATACTGAAGACCAGTGTCCAAATCCTGCATGTCTTTGAGTATACTTTAACACTTTTGTTTGTGTGAACATGTCCTTTCTGATTGTCCTTCTAGATTATATGAAAAGTGGATAAAACAAGTTGTCAGTGAACATTTATTTGGCTGGTATGTTCATTAACATTTTCTGATTAGGCTGATTAAGCTGGTATTCAGGTAGCATTAAATATATATAAACAAATATTAAGCCACAGTGCTCTTGTTGACATTTACTTTTTTTAATTCCTAAAAACATGTTTTCACTTTGTCATTACAGATTATGGAGTGTAGATTGTTGGTGAAAAATATCAATTTACAATTAAATCTACAACATAATAAAGTCTGTCAGAGGGTTTGACAGTGGGTAACCTGAAGCTACTTTATATATTTGTGAGACCTTTTCAAAGATGTATATCTTCAGTAGAAACTTGGTATGGGCATAATTAATCAATGATTGATTAATGATTGCTAAGAATTTTGTCGATATGCCAATACGTTCCTATCAGTGAGATTGCGTAGTGTGAGTTGGAGCGATATAATATTTTCACTATGTGGCAGCAACCAGCAGGGGGCGCAGTTAAGGTTTAAAAGAGAAAATCGAGCTGCCTTCAAGCTGCCGTAGTAATCAAAGGTAAACATGAAGAAAGGAGGAGAAATTTGGGACCATATCAAGCTAAGAAATAACGAAGTTCATTGTAAACATCGCAATGCAGGTGATAATTTTGTTATAGTGTCTAAAAGACTAAGTTGCTTTTCTGATGAGTTCTGTAGCTATGGTTTGTTAATTTGTTCGGTTTGACTTGATATCTTTGTTTTGCTTTCTGTTAGCTCAATTTAAAGGCTTTGTTTGAGAGGATTCTTGTTGGACTATAATTTCTTCCTGGAATAAAGACTTCACTGAAGAAAAACACAATGTCTTTGGCAGGATATTTTCTGCCATAGGTATTTTCAATAGAAAAAGTAATGATTAATCAGTAATTGAGCATTAATTTTTCCAGTGATCGATAGGCACTTCTCATCCTCAACTGTCACCATCTTGGCTCTATAAACTTGTGAAAATGATAAGGCAACACCTACACCCTACCCTATGTACCCTATATACCCTGTGCGTTCACACAGTGTAAGTGTTGATAAGTGAAGTATCCAATTTGAGCCTCAGAGATAGTTGTTTATATGTAAAAAGGGATAACCTCACTATTTTTGAGCCTGTGTCATGGTTTTGGGTGTTAATAATTGATAGGGACAAAAGAAGACATAGAGAACAGCTACTGCAATGTCAACTTAGTCAATTTTGCAACACCACAATATAAACAATGGAGCATAATTTGAAATGATAGGGTTTTTTTATTTCGTCATCTGATACATATTGTTGTATGTAGTAGTGCTGTGCGATATGACCCTATGTAGTAGGGTTATGTGTGATGTCTATAAATAAGACCCAAATTGCATCTTTCAATTCTCTTCATATGCACACACACCTTTATAAACTGACCACTTCCATTTATTTTTGCAGGAAAGGTTTAATTATCTTCACTGTCTTATTATTAGTTTGCTGCTGTATCATTTCCCTTGGAAATCAAATACTTGCATCATCTTAAGATTACATGCATGTAAGTCAGTGTTCTTTAATGGTAATTTACTGAATGCATTATGATAACTAATAGTACATAACATCATGAGTATCTGCCTGAGGTCAGCCAGCAAAGACCATCAATTTAAGGTTGAAGACGGCTTCCTTGTATGAATGTAATAAAATATCTGCAACATCAGCAAGAGAAACATTTCCCTGGAGTCCAATCATGAAAACACACTGTCATAGCAAAGCAGGACGCCTCCACCTGAACCCTCAAGAAACCATGCCTCTATTAATTCTAATGTATTCAACTATTATCCTGTTCGGAGATTCACTGCATAATTAAATAAGGAGGTGTGTTTTAGTCTCAGTTCACCATGTCCTTAGATCTCTGCTGAATCACATCTCTCTGAAATGATCTTCTCTTACTCTCTTCAAGATTTCTTTTCACAAGAGAAATCATTTGCATCCAAAAGTCCAAGAGTAACTCAAAATTGGCAACTCCAATAAGTATTTTACTGATACCCTAAATACACTAGGGCTGTAATCTTAGGTATTACCATCTGTCTTGTGATTTAGATTGTGATTTTCAACCTAAATTCTACAATTCTAGAGTCCATCATAGATGTTGACTGCAGTTATTCAAATCAAATATCTCATCATTTTTGAGCAGCACTGTTTGAGGCAGATACAAGGCTTGCTAATTTATGAATCTACCAGAGATTCGGTCATTTATGCGGTGCACATTTCCATATCCAAAGCACAACAGAGCTGCACATTCTGCAGAGAGCATTGAGTGGTTGAATCAATAGTTGGAATTGGTGACACAGAACTACTGCTTTCTCTGCACAAAGCCTGAGACGTTAGCCTGTTTAGAATGTTTTTTTTTTTTTTGTGCTTGTCCGCAGCTGAACGCACTGATTCATTTTCACCTCTTGAAGCAAACAAACTAAACTTTTCTCCTCTGCCAGACATTATTTTAGTCAGACAATATCAAAAGGCACCATCTTTCACTCTTTCTGCTTTGTCAGCAGCTGTCAGTGGCATCTCCATTTCATGCATGGATGAGGACATTCTTTCACATGTGGCAGTCCATAAAGCATCTGTTATGAGGTTGTCCGGTTGGCCTCAGTGGTCACACAGCCATCACTCACACTTTCACTCAGTCGCAGAAAAGCATACTGCTGTAAACCTACACGTTCAGCAGATCTGTTTCAAATGAGAATACAGAGTTATGCAGAGAATCCTTCAGTGTAACACCTCTGCTGCTAAGCTTGGCTGCCTCCCAGCTGAAATAGGCCTCAAAGGCACATAGTGTTTCATTATGAAGTTAGTCCCGGTGCTCAGAGGGTTGTCCGCTGTCTCTCCTCCGTGGCACTTCTCTGCAAGACTGCCTCCATTTTCACTCAAACCTTACTGGCTGACCTTGAAACAGAAAAAAACAGTTTTTTTTTCCAGCCAAGATGCCCTCTGAGTTTGCTCTTGCTCTGTGTAATTACTGTAGCTGGTGGGTGGGCAGACAGACACAGGTTGGAGCAATTTACAGAAACATATTTGTCTATCTGTCTAGTGGTTTTTTTTTTCCTTGTAGGGACAAATTATCATGAGGAGGGTTAGCAAAACAAACATTCCTGTACAGTAAGGAAAACCATGTTAAGGTTTTAATTTAGAATTAACACAGGATGTTGAGCTACAGACTTAGAAGATAAAAAGTTATTTAAATATTTTACAGTATTGTGAGTATAGTAACATGATTAGATCTGTGTGTGTGTCTAGATGTAAACAGAAAATCACTGTGGCAGCAGAGCAGCAGTATTTAAGTATACATCATTACTAAGTATAAATAAGTATATACAATTATTATTTTATCTATTGATTCAACTCAGCTGAAAGATTATCTGGACAACAGACATGTATGTTAAAATCTCCTGCAATTAGAACATTCATTGTCATGATTTGGCATCATGATAAAGAGGAGTTCTGAGAATTGATGAAGAAAGCTTAATCCAGATTTAGGGGGTCTGTAGATTAAAAATTTTAAAGGTTCCCTCTAATACTAAAACACAGTGACATGATGAAAAGTCACTCAGGGAGATGAGTGAGTTGTTAAAGTTGTTGTTATACAAAACTGCAAGTCCTCCACCTCCACCAGATATCCTTGGGCAGTTGAAAAAGGAGAAGTTGGGGGGTAAGGATTCTGTCAAGGGAACTAAGTCACCAACATTCAACAAGGTTTCAGATCTGCTTCAGATTTGTTAGCAGTGATAAAATCCTGGCAAATAACAGATTTGTCAGAGAGAGGGAGAGACCTCATATTGGGAAGACCAAAGTTACCAGAGTGACTAAATGTAGGAGTTGGATTTATAATATTGGACTGAGATTGAATTTGGCAAGGTATAGCAACACAGAAGCTAAAAGCTGAAAACAATAGCTAAAGCTTTCATTTGAATGGCAAGAAAAGCTTCTGCAAGAAAAGCTGAATATTTTGCTAGCTGAATGGTTTCTGTAGCAGAGGTAGTTAGCGACCAAAGAATGTACAGAAGAAGAACCAGAATAACAAGATTCTAATTAGTATTAGTTTTATTATTCAAAAACGTCACTACAAACCTGTCCCAATCTACTACAGTGACCTGAAACATGCTCCTAAACAACTTCTACTGAGACAAACTTGGACATCATAATATATAAATATATGGCTACAAACTAGAAAAAACATCAGGCGTCTCTATCCTGCTGAAGTTCGAGCAAAGCAACTGCTGGTAATTTTTACTTTCATGTAAATAAGGTGTTTATGTTATGTGTTATTCCACTGACAAAGTAACAATGATTTTGAGTCTTTATGTTTGAAATGTGGTGATCTCAGGTCTCATCTGTTGTCCGTCTGCTGATTGATTCAAAGTATATTGGTTGTGTGGAAAATGAAATGAATATGATTCATATTTATTCATTGGAAATATTTTCCTCCACATGTCAAATGCATACATGCATATTTAGCTGGCCCTCTGTGCACATGGCCAAACTATCCAGGATGCACTGGCTGTTAATCAGCATTAATTATGTAGAAGAGAATTAATTGACATCTGTCTCCATTTTCCCTAATTAGAACAATCTTTGCACAATCTTTATCTGGAAAACTTTGTGGGGATTTTTTTCCCAGGAAACTATGGAATCTATTTGCAACATGTTTTAATGGATTCCATAGTTTTCTATTTTGTGTTTTCTGACTTTAGTTACAACAGCTAAGGTCTGAGGTTGTGTAAGTGAGAGTGTGATGTGGGCCAACAGGCGTCCAGCGCCTGTCACCACAATGAAACAGCTGTATGATTTATGAGGGAGGGATTTCCAATCTTGGCTCTTAGCAACTGTCCTGGCCCCTTCTGAGTCATTTATTCATTACACACACACACACGTGCAAACATAACTTCACTCTTCCCAAAAGTCCTTAATATGCAACCAACTCCATGGATGGGTTCATGACAGCCAGGGCTAAATTGGGTTGATTTATTTCAATTAGCAGCAGACTCAGGTCCAACACATACAGAAGTGTGAACAACAGCACTGGAAAAATAGGACAGAGGGACAACAAGAAAAATATTGTCTGCACTGGCCATATGCTGTACATCCAACGCTGTGAATAATTTAGTAAGGACGCATGCAGTGTCTCTGGAGGAAACACTGAGCGCCGTTTAATGATCATTTGCTAGGAGGGAGAGGCTGGATTAGCGAACTACAGTACATGTTACGATATTGAAGCAGCATTTGCAGCTATTTTACCTTAAAATAACAATTTCAAAATCATTTTAATGCTACACTGCGATCTCCTGCGAGAAGAATCTATCTGAGTGATGGCCAGCGGCTTAAACCGCTGAAACCACCACTCAGCAGTGTTTCAGTTCAGTGGGGCTACACATTCAGAGCTCCAGTCAAGTGATTGATAGGCTTTGTTTTCTGTACATGAAAACCACTTATTGCTTGTTGCTGCAGAGGCTGCTGTTGCTCAGCAAAGGAACATTGTGTTGCTTCAAGGAGGGTGGATGGATTTCTTTCAGGATCATCAGAAGTCACTTTAATCAAACTTTAAAGTGTCCCTAAATAGTAGTTAGTATAAGTTGATTGCTGAGATGTCAGAATATGGCAACATTGCTAAAAATGTTATTTCTTTTCATTCTTCTTTCAAATTATATGTTCATCATTTAGTAAACTCTCAATTTAGCAGCTCCTTTTCTTTTGCCAAAGAAAAGCAGACCAAAAAACCCTGGTGAAAACTGAGCTATGTTGTTAGGTTTTTTTGAGGATTTAATTGCCTTAAAACCTTATGATTGTACCTCCTAATATAAGACCATCACAAAGGCTAGTGTCTTGTGCCTTGGTTGCCAACAAAAGAAGGGATTCAGGCCTTACCTGAACCACCATGAATTCATCTAACTTTTCACTTCACTCGCTTCCTACAGTGTCGCTCACTTGACTGCGTGGTAAACGTTCATTTATAACACACCATTATCTTGTCATAGCCCTCCCTCCCCTACTATTTGCCATCAGGCTGGCTCCTATCACAGGAGAAGTTAAAGTGGTTTAACTTTAAGGTTTTGATGTAAAGGTGTACACTAGGGTGTACACTGTGACATCACAGGTGGGTGTGGTTTTCTGCTTGTTAAGTTTGACGTCTCGACCAACGGGTCCAACTTCACCAAGGCTCTCCTGTTTTCAAGATGCCGCAGTGCTGTGTCCCGTGTTGTTTTAAATAGATCTGAGTTCAAAAAAACTAGTCAGCTGTTAGTCTACAGAAAGAGAAGAGGAAATAGCTGTAGTTGATAAGTTACAAATCTTAAATGAAAAACACTTTGATGAACACAGGCGCTCATGTTAGCCAGCTAATCTAGCTAACCTTAGCACCCGCTGGGTAAAAGTGGATACCCCTGATATTAGCTCTAGGTTTTATATGGTGTCTCTTGCTATGAGCCTAGATCTTCATGTTTTGGTTGTCAGTCCTTCTCTGTGCTGTCCAGCAGGTGAATAAGGCTGGCTTAGCTAGCGATCTTTGCCCAGGTGAAAAAAGACGGCCTTAGCTAACTATTTTCACTATTTTTGTGCAGTACAGAAAAAAACTGACAACCGAAACATTAGTTAGGTTAGATGGCTAACAGTAGCACCCATTGGTGTCAAACTTTCTAATTTTTAACTGCACCCATTTCCTCTTCTCTTCTGATTTTTTAATTTTAACAATATGGCACAGAGCTTTGCAACATTTGAAAAACAGGAGAGCTTCTGTGAAGTTGGACCCGGAAACAGTATTTTGATCGGTTGTAATGTCACGGCTAAACAAGTGAATAGGTACAGAGGGAAAACCAGTGACCATACAACGCCACCATGAAGCTTGGATATTAAGCCCAAACTGTCATACAAAACTGTCTTACATACACACCTCCTGCTTAAACTAACTTACTGACCTACTGTACTTTACCACCTGCTGTATAATTGACGTGTCTGACCTCAAAATATCCATGTCACCATACTACTCAGAGTATAATGTTATTACTGATGGTAATGAAAGTAAGACTACAGAAATAAGACAGGCGTTGTAGTTATTTGGATGGATCATTTAGCATCCATGTGCATTTGGCCCTTATTTTGAGAGCTAAATATGTTTTTCTTTGCTGAATTCTGCAGCATTTTCATGTAAGTGATTATGCCAGTGCTGGAGTTATGCATCATCAAGCATCAGAGCTAAATCCTGGGGGGGGCTCAGGGGTCATCTCCTTCATTTGACAGAAATTACACCTTATTTGCAGCTGCTTTCTCCATTTCCTTGCTGTCTGCATAAATTAAACCATTCAGACATGCCTTATTAAAAACGCTATTTCTGTTTCAGCCTCTCCTACTTTGCCACTTAAAATATTCCCTTGTTTCTTTTAGTGGGGAGGATATCCTTCCTGCAGACAGTGTTCATAGCAATTTAAACAAAGCAGCCATGGACATAGCAGAACTATAAGAACAGAGCAAATATATGAAGTATACTTCCAGACGTTAAGCTGCTCGTCTAGTTCTTGGAAACTTCAGGGACTAGGGACATTAAAACAGTGACACAAACAAAAGAGTTGTGACAACTTCTCTCAAATGTCACTTTTTAAAAACAATATTTACATACATAACAGAAGCAGAGTGGACAAAGGATATCCAAACAACTTAAGCCTTTAGTACACTAAGGTTACAAATCTGTTTACAGATACTAAAAAAATTGAACATATCATGTACAGTATGTCACACCAGATATAAATTTGAAAGCAGTTTCCCAACACCATTATGATTCACGTGATTAAATTAAAAATAAAACATGTAATATCTAGCAGAATTGAAATGTTATCCTAACATTAATTATTACATCCTTAATTCATGAGTTTAGAGCACACTGAGTTTGGAGGGAAACACACTCACACTGCATCTCTTTCACTTGTTTTTATGGCAGAAACATGTAATCAAACGCATCCTCCTCTAGGTGGTGGAATGTGGATAATAGCCTAGTTCACTTGTGTTTAAGAAATTAGCCTTATTATTATATATACCTTCTTTATTAACATAAGTCATCTTGACCTAAATATATACATGAACACAAATACTTCCTAACACCTACACGTTTATGGAGAGTGGGATGTGTGATAGTGTTGGGTGTGAGATTGATTGCAAAGCAATTAGAGTTTAAATGAGTGTTTAATGACACTGTTAACAACACATGATTTATTCAACATTATTAATGAGGTGTTACTTTGTGGGGGAATAGACTATAAGACCAGCCTGAACTCCCTCTGCACTAGTGCAGCATGCAGACTGAGGAAATTACAAAACCAACCACAACCAACAGCAAACATTCAGTACTGATTCTACTGTTGTACGGTAAAAACACCACAACTGATTTAAAGCAACACTATGCAACTATTATAAATTATTTTTTTGAATAAGAGCTTCAAAATCATTTTAATGGTACACTGACTTGTAATAGTTCCCACTCTGCACTCCAAACACCTTGCTTTATGTAATCTAGCTTGAATGGGTACAGTCTCACAAGAAGTGCATAATGCTTGAGTAAAGTACACAAGGCTTTAGGCACCATGTTGCATATAGAAGAAGCTAGCTTGGTAATTCCTTCTTTCATTTATCGACCCCTTTGATTAATTCCGTGTTTTTTACCTGAATAGTTAATAATCGTGAGCTGTTAGCGTCGAGGGGTACTCTGAACCTAGTGCGTAGAACACCGAATTTAATGTGGTCACATCCTGTAATGACCACTTGTGGCTGTAGCTGCTGCTGTTGCCACATGTCATGAAAAGTTTTGCATGTACCTGTACTCCAGAGTGTGAAATGACAAAAGTTCTCACCTTTTTCCACCTACTCTACTTTTACATGGTACGAACTAACTGTCACCTGTATAAATGGAGGCATATACAACCATAAATAGTTTTAGAGACTCTGTTGAGTATAGAGTTTAACTTGCTGGCAGCAGTGTAGGTGGTGACTGACTAAATCAAGTTTTCTGTAACTGTCCGTACTAATTGCTGAGATCGTTCAGGTCTACAAAGCTGCACAAACTCAGGTGCTGCTGATACCAACTCTCATACACACTCGCTGCCCTCGAAAATTCCCGAATGTGCTTAACTACAATAGCAAAGAGACTGTCTGGTGGCTTTGGGGCTTGCCAGATTCTTTGACATACTGGAGTCTACAGTACTTGTTAGCCTGTATACCCATGGATATTACTAATGATTTCTGCTGCCTGCAGATTTCAGACTTGCTGCTGCAGTTTGGTTGAGAGTTTCACAACTTTTAGTGCCTGTTAGTGTCAATAATCTCCTTGCATTTTGATTTGAATATTGTTGGTAGAGTTTTGTGTAAAATTCACATGTAGCATCAACATAATTATGACAGTAAGTTAAGTAAAAATGACTCTTGTTACCAGCTTCATGTAGTCTACAATTTCATATTTTGGCAGGATAACAAAGCATATTGTTTTACGTCCACTTGATACTGGCATATCGTGTTAGTGTAATCTGCACTTTTGTGGCCTGAAAGTTGTGCAACATCTAATACTCAATTCGTTTAGAGGCCCAGACTCTGTATAAAGTGAACTAACAGTTGACACTTGATGGCACTATCAGGGTGATGTTCCTGCATGTTTTCCCACACAATTCAACCTTAGTTTCAGGTCTAATACTAGGTGCAACTTCTGTGTCCTCTTTGGATTGGGCTTTGAAACTTTTCAGTTTCAGTATTAATGAAATAAATATCATTGCAACTATTGAAGCAGAGGGCTGTGAATTATTCAACATATCCCAGATAGCGGTCCCATCATTTACTCAGCAGGTAAAAATCTAATTTCCATATAAAACCTACTGCTGTGTCTATGCAAATATCCTTATCATTCAACCAAAGTGGCCATACTTGGCTCTATGTAGATTCCTGGATTTCTGATTTCAATGGCACAATGACAGCATTATGTGAGAATATAGTGGGATGCCCTCCTTAGGCAATCCCCATTAACATAGCTGTGAATGCAGTTAAAGTTAGAGCAGAGGAGAAACTGAGTTTTATTATTGCAGGAATTACTCTTCCTCTATCTCTCTATGTTCTGTGTTCATACTGGTCTGTCATGTATTAATTGATCATAAAATGTACAAACACAATGTATTTAAGTTAATAACTCACAGAATCTTTTGTGTCTTTATTGAACACACCCATTAAACCTGCACAGTGTTGATGGAAAAAGTAAATGAACCCATGGAGTTAATAACTGGTCAACCTCTCTTGGCAGCAATAACCTCAAACAAGCTCTATTGGTAGCTGCAGATCAGACCTGCACAATAATCAGGAGGAAATTTGGACCATACTTCAAACAGAACTGCTATTCTTAGGATGTCTAGTGTGCACAGCTCTCGTGAGGTCATTTCTTAGCAGGGTTTTCCATAAGTGCATACATGTCCAGCTTGGTACCATGAGTATTCAAGTTGATTGAAGTGTTAAACAACTCTTACAACTCACTACATTTCAGTTGTAGTTTCAGATTCCTTCAGTGTTCATAGTTTTTATTGGGAGCTGAATTATCCTCAGAGGTCTCCTCCTTCCCAAAACAAACAGACCTGATTATTAAAACTGTAAGAAATACTAAGATCCAGACATCCGATGACAAAAATCCTTCACTCGGTTTAAGATTGTAGGTATTACATTATAAAAAGTGATGATGACATGACTTGAAACCGTGAGAAAGTAGACAGCTGAAAATGTTTTGATGCCTGGCCATCCAGCCAACTGCCTGCTTAGCATCTCATGTCTATTTTATTGTTAAACCAGCCCCAAATTAAAATGCTCCCTCTACCATCTTTTACCGTTTGGATGATGTTTTCGTGTTGGTATGCAGTGCCGTTTTCACATCATACATGATGCTGTGTGTCCTTCCCAAACAATTAAATCTTATTTTCATCAGCCCACAGCAGATCTCTCTGTAGTTTTTTGCCATGGACACCACGCTCCATGCAAATATGCACCATGATGTGCAAAGGTAGACTCATGAACCGATGATTGTGTTAAGCCTTACGCTGTTACTCTGAGGTTGGAGTCATTTCAGCAGGTGCCCACTCAAAGGAGAGTACATATAGTACTATATCATCTCCATTTTTACATAATTTGTTTAACTATGGACTGATGGATATCTAAGCTCTTTGAGAATACGTTTTAGCACTTTCCAGCATCATGCAAATCAACAATGCTTGATCATAAATCTTCTGAGATCTCCTGTTGCAAGGCCTTGTTCATATCAGTAGACACCTCTTGTGAAAAGAAAACTCTAAACGCTTGTTTAATATAAGTTAAAGCAGCTCTAACCCACACTAATGTTGTTTAATTGATTGGACTCCCAGTTTGCGAAATCCTGCCTCGAGTCAGTGGTTATGTGCCATGAAAGGTCAATGGGCTTCATTCTCAAGGGACCTTGAATATCTGCACCAACCCTTAAGACAATCCATCCAATCAGTAAAGGAAACAAACCCATTTCCTCAAAACACTGACTAACAGACAGAAAATATGAGAAAGGGAAAATGAGGATATGAAAGGTAGGAAGATATGTGGGTGGAGAGTGTGGGGAAAGAGGAATGAGCAGAGAGCAGATAGAGGGAATGATATGATGGATATAAAAAGGGAGGGAGTGGTTGACAGGATGTACTGGTGAGCAGAAATTGGCAATCAGCAGGGATTCTTCCTTTTATTAGGAAAGATGTATCACCCTCAAACTCACAAAATAACACACATACAGGCAAGATTACAGTGTCTGCTTACTTTGATTATCTACTGTATCTATCTAATCTCAGTTTTGGAATGGTTTATTATCCTGGTGATGATGAGAGGACTGTAACAAACTGTTATGGGTAGAGTAGAAGTGATGGTTGAAGATAACCTGGTGGGTGAGATACCACTCCTCAGGGGTGGAGAGGGATGATGGGGTATGGAAGAGGAAGTGTTAATGAAATCACAGCATCCAGCAGAGATTATTCACTCCATTTCCTCTCTCTTCGGCTCTCCCTTTCCAGCAGCTGAAACAACAATGACCTGATGCTGACTGTGTTTTTATGTCCTTGTTTTTAATGTCAAACAGTGAAGGGGACTGTGGAAAGGTAGTTAAGGCTGCATTCTCATAGAGTCATACTCTAAAGGTCAATGATATGAACCCGATTTATGAGAAATGTCCATAACCTGCTTTATATATTGTTGTGTGGTGGAAAGAGTGATTTGGGTCATCCAGAGTTCCAGTCAGTTTTTTGCATAGACAGTGTTAGGTGGCTGACAGATGGAGCACTTTAATGTTTAGATGGACTTAAAACTCTCCTGGTTGAATCATTAGCAATACCTCGTTAAACAACAACCACCTGTTTTCATATATAGTATAACTGCAGCTACCTAGAAGCAATGAGCCAGTCAAAACCTAAGCTTAAGACACTAAATCATCCCTTTTTGCAACCAGATCAATTTTACACATTTTGCTGTAGTTTTATCTCTAACTGACCAATCCTAAGCAACAGGCATCTGTCTTATTTACTGTTGCTATGTCAGATAACATGATGATGTACTACTGTTGTATTGTTTAGATTTACATTTAGGCTATTTACTCAAACAGAAACCACATCTTGATTCTAAAGGTACCTTTGAGTAGCTGAGTACTGATGTTTAACTAGATTTGCAGGCTTTAGAAATGGATTAAAACAATACAATCCCCTAAACGTATCTTGTAACCAATCCAAAGTGTATGCATAGTTTGTACCATATAGCATTAATGTAAGAACCCAGCATACAAGGCATTGCAGTGGAAAGATAATAAAGTTTGTGCTTGGCTGTTAGTGATGCAGTAAAGTAATCGGAAACCCAACACCCCTGCACCCCATGCCCATCAACAATGAAACAGCTGAAATGTTGGACAGCTTCAAATATCTTGGATTCACACAGGACAATAAACTCAGACCAACATGCAAAAGACATTCAAAGACAGTTGTCATCAAAGACAATCAATAATCCAGAAAATGGCTGGATGAAGACAATAGAAGAAGTGGCTCAGATGTAGCTAAGCTCAGAAATGAAAGGACATACTGAAATGTGTGCAAGGGAAAAACATGTATTTTGACATTTGAAATAAAATGACGTGCCTGTTGCATTAGTGCATTAACCTGTTGCCTCATGACTCACAAAAAATAATAGAGCTTTCTTTTAGCCTTTGCTATTAAGCTTTTACGTCTTTCTTGTCAATTTAATTTGATTTAAATTGTCAGATCTTTCAAGGAGTCTCTCCCCACACACTGTCATTACAGGCATATAAGTTAACATTACTCTGTCAGTGTCAGTGGCCAGCTTCTGCATCAAAGTCTATACTGGAAGTTCACTACACACCCATACATACAAACACAGTGTTTTCCATTCAAACGGAGGACTAGATGACCCTTCTAGATCCCTTCTTGAGATTCTAAACCAAAACCAGTCAAGGACAGGACAGTTAGAAACTTGTCCTGAAGCCACTCTAGCTTTGTGTTGGTTGTATGCTTCGTGTATTGTCGTGCTGAAAGGTGAACCATTCCTCCAGTCTCAGGTTGTGTGCACTCTGGTACAGGTTTCATTCAAGCACCTCTCTGTATTTTATTGTCCTCTCAATTCTGACCAGTATCCTTGTCCCTGCCACTGAGAAACACTCCCTTAGTATTTCCAGGTGATTTGCCAGACATAGTGTTGGACCCCAAAGGGTTCAATTTTTGTCTCATTAGACCAGATAATCCTTTTCCTCATGCTCTCAGAGTCCTTTAAATGTCAACTGCCAAACTCCAAGTGGGCTGTCATATGCCTTTTACTCAAATTGGCTTCCGTCCAGCTACTCTAAAGGCCTAATTGATAATACTAAGATGGTTTTCTTTCTGGCAGGTTCTCCTGTCTCTGCAGAGGACCTCTGTTACAGTGACAGATGGGTTCTTGATCACCTCCCTGATCAAGGCCTTTCTTACTCGGGCCATCAGCTTTGCTTGATGGCCAAATGTAATGAGAGTCCTGATTCCTGAAAACATATTTTCATTTTGTCATTATGAATTATTGAATTTAGCTTGATGAGCAAAATGGCAACTTCCTCCATTTAAAATTAAATTTACAGTACAATGCTTTCTGAACATTCTAAAGAAAGGCTGCATGGTCTTTGAGACTGTTATCCTGTAAAACAAGCTCATAGGTCATTTGTGCAGCATCTTATATGACCCACAGTTACGTGTTGTTGTTAGGCAACATCTAGAGGCCATATTATTATGAAGGGAACAAAGTAGGTGACATTGTATAAAGAGCAACAAAGTCTGTGTTAGGTGGAGGTTGAGATGGATGGATGGGTCAACAAAACACATTTCACACAGCAGACCACTGTTTGGTCCCTGTTTGAACCCAGTTGTCAGTGTTGTTTCTTTAATCCATTACTGTTTCACAACCAGTTTTAACCCAAACCAGGATCTTTTCCTAAACCTAACCAAACTTAGACCACTCCACAATGTCAACTTTGTGTTTATTATTATTATTATGACAATGAAGTTCCAATACACCTGCCACTAGTGCACTCCTACATACCATATCTGGGGTACAGGAATAAGCAACATATATGGTGTTTTAGGTTGGAGGACTTGTTGCTTTTTTCACTTGTTCCCTTTTCCATATCTCCCTGCTGATATCAGACAGTCTATTGACTCTATTGAGTTCTTTTAAATCCCAACTTAAAACTCATCTTTTGCTTAATTGTCAGTCAGTTGCTTATTCTTTGATCGCTTCATGCATTTTACAACTTTCTATGCTTAAAAAAAAAGCTTTAGTGTCGGGTTATATTAAAAAAAAAAAAAAAACATCACATACAGCACATAAGCACTGTGACATAACCAATCTTTGGCATTCCTACGAAAATGTTTCTGACAGAAAACCCTGCGGTGGTGGTGGACAGGGACAGGAGACATGATCATGATCTCAGGCCTGACTCGTGCAGCAGGTTTTAGTCCCAGCTGGTGTTGTTATAAAATGAGACATTAACATAATCTGTGATGTATCATAAATATTCATAACACACAGTTGGCCCCCACAGCCATGAGCTAAGACACATTTATGACTCTGCTGGTTGACTTTAACGCTAAGACTGATCACAGAGGCCCATGTTCAGGTTGAAATTACCCTGATTAAATTATTCAACAATGGAAATAACTCAGCACCATGTCATGTATATAGTAGGTTGTTCCTTCCTTCCCTGGCTTTCAGGTTTTCACAAGTCAGTTGTACAGCATGTATTGGGTTGTTTTAAATAGTGTGTATTCTCAGACTATTGAAAGTGTCAAAGCCAGGATATTTTTAACCGCATGCTACCACTACATGGAACTACTTTAATATGCACAGTGCATTCAGAAAGTATTGAAACCCCTTCACTTTTCCCACATTTTGTAATCTTGCACTCTTATAAAGTCTTACAAAGTCTGTCTCGCAAAGCAAAACAGAATTTTAGTATTAGTATTAGTATTTAGAATTTATTAAATATTTGACCTAAATATTCAGACCCTTTGCAAAGACACTTGAAATTTAGCTTAGGTTCCTCCTGTTATTTGAAAGAACTATGTCACACTGTGGCTATAGCTCTGTAGCTTAGAGAACAGCATTGTTGTTTTTTCTCTAGGAGTAGGACTATATATAATGTATGTATAATGTAATATAACTATAATGTGCGCAGACAATGACATACTCTGACAATAAATCAAATGGGAGATGCACTGCTATTCAAATGACCACAGCACTGCTTGTTAACGTACATGTATGAAAATGTATCACCACTATTGTTCTTGGGGTTCATTCAGTAGTTCACAGCTTGGGACATGTTCAGATCACAGTCCAGCTGCAGTACAGGATCGACGAATCAATGAATGTATGAACATGTGAGTGAGAAGTCATGAGCTATATTTCATTTCTGGTCTCTTTGAGGTTGAGTGTACAATAAGTTTGTCATGCCACAGATAGGCAATGTTCTCTCACTCCATTGACCTCAAATAAATCGTTTTTGATTAGGTTGATAGACCCTCTTGGCTTTTGATGAACAGACTTTGGGAAGTCTTCATTGACAATGATAGACTTGACCCTGGTGTCAGATAGTGAATTTCTTCCAGATCTATGATATCTCTCCAGGTCCATTTGTAGCTTCCCATGCAGCAGCTCTTTCACTGTGTCTTCTGTATCAGACTATTTGTCACTGACGCATTCCTGGATGCCATCAATAATCATATTATTGCCTCCGCACTGGCCTTCAAGATGATGTTTCAACATCATTCCTGGTATCTTTACCAATATCAGCCAACACTTTGTAGTGTGTTAATTGTCAAATTCCCTTTGGTTTAGCTCCAAACTGGCTTTGAGGTCACTGAAAACTAAATAGCAACATAAGTCCATTTGTTGGAAGAAACAACAAAGATTTCAACACAAGATTGAAAGTTTCTTGCTTGTGCTGCTCTACCAAGATTTATTTACGTCCTTTTAGTGATTTAGGAGTTCATGCAGCTGTGCCAGCAAGTGTGATACAACCATTTGTTTTCTCAGAATATTAAAATTATGTTGAACTAAAAATTTCACTGCTTTTAGGGGAGCTGAGCCCCTTTGACTTAATGAAATTCTAACACTACAAAGGCTGCCAATTCAAAGGACTCACACCTATCAACCATCGTAGGAGCCACATATCCTATATGTCATCTTGGCATCTTGAGGGATTCTGACCTATAAGTCATCCTTAGCGACAAACAAACAAAATATGTAGATAAATCCTGCCTAATATGCTCTGAATTTTGAAGCAACTAAATCACAACTACAAACGCAGCTGTGCAGGTGATACATACTGGGTTGATTGCAAATTAGCAGCTTTTGTCAGCTGCAAAACATGTCTGGCAATCAGCAATTTCATGTGAGTTTTCAAAGCAACCAACAGAGCTCCAAAGAGGCAAGGCTGTCAGTGCTCAGTGCAATTATTATGTATTGTATATGTAGTGCAGTTCACAGTAAAAAATTGTAAATATACAGTACATCTTGTAAAGTGCAAATAACAGTCATAAACTGCTAATCCTTTTGTCAGTATTTTACTTTAAAAGCAGAAAATACAGTTTGTTTTTTGGCTGTTTTTACAAAAACAGTAGTAAACTGTATATTTTAGCAACAGCAAGATACTGTAAAATTTACAGTAAGATAATGGCAACCTTGCTGCGATCAGTGAAAAGGTTTGTGAACCCCCAGGCTGTTGACAATAACAAAACCTAACTGGAGTTAGACATTAGCAAATCTGGAGTCCAGTCAATGAAACAAGATTAGAGGTGACAGCTACTTGGACTTACGTTATCCTCCTGAGAAGTGTTGATAGTGTATGCATTTTTAATTTCTCCTAGCTTTTTGGCATCAGTAGGACCTGATTAATATAAAAACAAAATCATGTGTTTGAACAGGAAGTAGTTTTTGAATAAAATGAATTCAGCATATGGGGACAATGGGTTTATTTTACTGTGTAACAAAATAAAGTCATTGGTGTATAAAACTGTGAATGAAACTATTTCCTTGCCTAAACATGGCTGTGCAAAAACAAAAATTGCCAACAATGCAACACATCTAAAATTGTGCAACATTTTGTAACTCTAGAAATTTTCCTTCTACCATACTCCAAACTAGGAATCTGTAAGTCACACTTGTTGGCCTGTGTGAATTTCTGCTAACATTTACTAACAGGCTATGAACAGCAGCTCTCACTCTGTTTGTCTCTCAGTGAAATGATGAATAAACATCTATAAAACTGAAAAATAAAATATGAATGGTTGTTCCTCTGATATTTTGATCTTGAGCTCGGCTGTAGAGTGTGTTGACAGAGATTGCTGCCATTTTGTTTTTACACTGTTGAGTGCATTGTGATTTTGTTAACACTACAACAGGTCTGAGTTTACGAAAATGAAGTATAAGGTGCAGCAAACCCAAAATGTAATGTCTCCGTATGAGGACACAGAGTCTTAGGAGGTTAAGATTGTACCCCACTCAGAATTTTATCAGTCGGATTTTGCTGTAAAGTATGAAGATTTTACTGTTTGTTCCTTTTTTCAGAATCAATCAGAAAATCCACTGGCAGGAGTCTTAGTGACGATTTTGATGTTTTCTGTGAATAAAAGTTTCCACACAGTCAGATAAAGTAAAAGCTGGCGTCTTGGTCATAGCTCAGTTATGAAATCCTACCCCACCGTGGAGTGTCTCTCCTGCTGGGCTGCTGACAGTGCTGTCGGTCAGACACCAGATTTGAGAATATTGGTTGCACTGTCCTGCTTCACAGTGTCTGGTGTTGCTCGGCTCTTTGTTTCCATCACCATCTCTACTTCCATCACAGTTAGTTTTGTGGTACCGTCATTTTAAGATGAGACTTGATTGTAAAGTTTACAGCCTGCATTGCTGTTTGTGCTGTGAGGCAGCTGAAGAAAAGTGTAATGAGTGACATTTTGTGAGTCAGCTTCTCAATGGATGCATCAACTCACTGATTTTTAGGGGGGCAGCCACACTACACTGAATTTTCAATGAGAGCCCTAGCCTAGAGTAACAACTAAAGGCTTGAAGAGCTGGTGATGATGAATAAGTTTGTTTGATAAAGATATTTAATACTATAATTGTTTGTTTGTGGCCCTGCGATGGACTGGCGATCTGTACAGGGTGTACCCCACCTCTCGCCCAATGACAGCTGGGATAGACTCCATGCCCCCCCGTGACCCTTAAAACATCAGCCATATAGATAATGGATGGATGGATTGTTGGATTTGTTACTAGCTTAAGCATAGCAGCTCACATACACACAGAAAACTCTGGGTCACTCTCTCACTGTCTATATTTGAAAGAGTAAGGGTGAGAGAGAGTCTAAAAAGGCAAAATGGGCAGTTGCATCTGCAGGCACTGCTTAACTGATTAAGCTTTCATATAGCTTCAATATTCCTCTGGCAATGATGCCCAATAGTCACCAACGTCCTTTTGCAGCAAAACATATTATTGGATGTTTATATTAGAAGCAATCAGGAACCATTAGCCATTAAGATGTACATTAAAAAACTGTTAAGCTTTATTTGCACTTCTTTTCATGTAATTGTCTGTTAATGTTTGTTGCAAATGAATTCTTTGTTTCAAGTATTTAGCAGTTAGTAAAACCTTTCTTTTTTTTACCTCCATATAAACAACAGCATGACATTAGGAGCAGAATACTGGCACAGAACATCAGGTTTTAGCAGGTTATCAATACAGCCATTGAATTAGTACTTTAACCTGTATGATGCTATTATAACAATATTTTGACAAGTCATAGTATGAAAACCACAAGTTGAATTAATGACATTAATATAAAACCTTTAGCTGAGTTTGTTGTGTAAATATAGCTTTGAGTTCAAGTTTTGAGTTCATGGACCGGCACTGGTGATTGACTGTCTACTCATCATTCTCATACAGGACTTCATCAATGAGCACATCGTTGTCATCGACAGGAATTTCCTGACACAGCTGCTCTTTGAAGGCCAAGGCGATGGTGTAGGGCTTTCCTTTGGGGTGTCTGATGCAGCGCTCCAGGTAAGTGTCATAGAAACCTTTGCCTCGTCCCAAACGCTTCCCCAACTGGTCAAAACCCAGGCCTGGCATCAAGATCAGGTCGAGACCTCCTGGAGGGTGAGTAGATGGTAGATATTAAAAGAAAAAAATAACATAAGACATTAAAGTTTCTGATCTCCCAATAATACAAATTGTGTTATAAACTGTGGATTCAGCCAGAAGACAGCATTGCAGCAGCTGTGGTGCGACTCTTCTCAGACTACTACATGATGAAACAATGGTGAAACTGAGGTCAGACACTTTTTTTTTAGCCACACCAGCTGCATGAAAAATTTGCCATTCAAGGGTTGAAATCATGGCTGGAGATTATTAATAATAATAATTCTCAGATGCTGTTGAACTGCAGTCTCGTCCCACCACTGAGCCATTTTCCCAGTACTGATGTAAAACTTGTGTACTGGCAGATAGAAAGGGTTTCCTCTGCTGGCTTAGTTGACATGACAGTATCTGTTCAGCCCAGATGCATCTTTGTCATCCAGTAACTCATCTCTGACCACATAGATATGCTCACATTCCTTATAGTAGATAGTATTTGTTTATATCAGATATTAGATGTATATTTTGAGCTGTGCAAGTGACGCAAATGTGGTCTTACTTTTAAGATTAGAAGTAGAAGCATTTAATCACCTTTCTTAACTTAGAAAGTATCTTGGCCAAAATTTACAAGAGCTCCAGAGGAGTCCTAACCTGTTGGGAGTTGCTAGGAAATAACACTGAGGTAGAGACGGACACAGTATCAGTGGCAGAGGAGATGTTCATTAATCACTATGAGCCTATTAAAAGATAACATTTTGGCTAAATGTATTTTTTGACCGAAGTTTAGCAGAATGCAAAAGAAAGAGCAGCATGTTCTCTCCACATTTAAACCAAGGTCTTCACAACATCATCGTGACAAAGACAAAGCATCTTTGAATCAATGATTTTTGAGTCTGTCACAACCAACGACCTTCACGGTAATAAATCCTCCTTGGATCACTTATACAGCTCCTGTGCAGATTCATTAATTTCCCAACCACTCAGCATGAAGTCGCAAACAAGCTGCATTCACCCAAATGTTTCCAACATAACTGCTGCGTGTGCAGCATTTCACAATGCATGCAAGACGCAGGGCTAATATTGGCTTTGTAAAAAGATGTAATTGGATAGAGCTGGATTATATCACTGAGTCAAGTTATTTAGCCTATAAATCTAAACTGCTAAAACATTTATTATTTAATCCATGTGAGAGGCTTTCAGCTGTTTACTCACAATGTGAATGTCTTACTGGTAAACATCACTGTAAGGTTTAAATATTAATAAATACATACATAACTTGTATATTGTGCAAGTGCATGATGGGACTGTATGGGGTGTGCTCTTGCTAAAGCTGATTTTTCAAGAGCATTATTTTAGTTTTTACAATGCAGAAATAACTGTTAACTATTTCGATAATTGATTGATGATTGATTTTCTGAATCCAAACATAGTCTTTTTCCAACCTTTTAAATGTGAGAATTTCCTGTTTCTCTTTGTCTTGACATTATAGTAAATTGAATACCTTTAGGCTTTTTGACCTTTGGTCCGTCAAGGCGAGACATTTGATGACATTATTCTGGGTCGTGGGAAATATCTGGATTCAGCCAAAAGAAATTAAATATATAGGGATAAAGGTCAGTGGCTTGACTGGCAAAAATGCAGATTTTTTTGGTCAGATGAAGATACTGTATGCATGAGTAACCATGCACAGTTATTTCCTTGATGACTGAGGGTAAACCTCTTTAGAGGAACAACAGCTCCATCTGCTGGTGAATGTGGTATTTGAGTCTGGCTCAGCAACAAGTCAATTTATTCACAAGAACATGAACATTACAGAGAGATTATTTGATTATTAATCAAATAAATACAAAAATTAATAAAAGTGTATGGAGTATAGTATAGAGTGTGGTAAGGCATGGCTTCATCATGACAAGGCTACAGTAAAAAGATGGATCTTTAGACTGATTTTAAACATATCAATGAAGGGGAGGATCTAATTGTTGGTGGCAAACTATTCCACAATTCAAGGCCAACAACTGAAAATGCTCAATCACCTTTATGGTTTTTAACTGGGGGCTTGGACTGGAGAACAGTGATAACGTAGCAGATCTGAGATTTAACCTGCCTGTCCACGCAGTGCAGTGACAACTGAGTTGATTTATTTATCAAATTTTAAAACGGAATCAAATATAACACCAAGATTTATTACAGTGAGTTTACATTCAATGACAGATGCCTGAGGGCATTGATTGCGGTTGTGGAGCTTGATTTACTTTAAGCTTTTTTCTGTCTATGATTTTACATCTTCAATGGAATTCAGAAAGTATTCAGATCCCTTTGCTTGTTTGACGTTTTGTTGTGTTAAAATAATTTCAATTCATTTTTTCCCCTCATCAAACAGAGAAATGATCATGAACTACATTTTTAAATTATTATTTGTCCAAAATTCAAAATTGGGAACTATGAATGTGAACTAGTTCACTTTAAACTGTGTGAACTGCACTTTGTGCTAGCTCTTGTTAGGCATGAACTTGCACAACACTAGAAAAGGAGCCAACACCGAGAGACATCAGGCTATAAAACCAATTTGCTGTGAGCATACATGGTCCCCAAAAAAGTATTTCAAGTGATTGCTGAGTGTTACAGCAATCAGGAAAAACACCCCATGCCTCGGTTGATTGTTGACTGAGAGACCAGAGGTTAAAACATGTCTGTTGACATGACTGTTTGTGTACATGCTTACCTGTGGCCAGCGCCTCCTCTCTGCTGTTGTCGTCCTCAGCAGGCTGTCTGATGTTCCAGGACGTCAGAGGCAGTGTCTCTATGTCCTGCAGACTGTTCAGCTTCAACATGTCCATATGACTGCTGTTGCTCTTATATCTGGGGATGAAGCAGCTTTTTCCCAGTTTAAACACGTGTTTGATGATTTCCTTGGTGCGTACTTCATCATCCATGCTGAGAAACACTGCGATCCGCTCAGAGGACACATACTTTGGGTGTTTAAACAGCTAAAAGAAAAAATAATAATATATAAAGAATCGGTGACATTATCACTGAATAAATTACATTCACATAGAAATCAATTCTAATCCTCAATGATTGATTCACAAATAAAGTATCATTCTTGTCTGCGAACAATATTATATTTTTTTTCTCAGTAAAAGCATTATACTTGTACTGAAATGATTAGTTGAATAATCAGTCGATAGAAAATCAAATATTTAATACTGCTAGCCTCCATTTAAATGTCTGATTCGAAGCTATATAGCAAGATTTGTGGTACTCAGTTTTTTATGTAGGACCAAATAACTTCTAGGTAACAGAACTATATTTATGCTACACAGAATTTGGTTGCAGGTACGTGAAAACTATTGTCATGAATACAAGTCGCTTTTATTGTGTAACTAAATGATTAAATGCTGCATATAGGTGAGTCATTGTTAATGCTAATTTGTTACACCTGCGCCTTTCTTGCAATGACGTCACATGATGTTTTGTCATGTTGTGATCAAGTCTGACGTTACCAAGCCAGACTGGATTAAAAAATATGACAATTTAAGAGTTCATCTGATCATCAGCTGCTACGTAACGACTTCGACCTAATTTGAAAACTTCGGTAGGTGTAGCTGAACTAACCAATGAATTCGGCGTGGTTTATAAACACCAGAATCACTTTATTTTTCTGTAACTGTTTTTGTTTACTTCCACGATGTCATGTGTTTTTATTGGACCGAAGGAAAGCAACATTTTACCTAGATAAGTGCTTCATGTTATTGCAGATGTAAGCCAAACGGAAAAACTGAACCTATGAATTCCTATAGACGTACCAGGTCACATTCATTTATTTTAACATGTTACCTTCTGTGAAACGACCAGGGACTGTCGTTGTTTCTCGCCGTCACTCAGCGCTGCAACCCGTCGCTTTATCTCTGTCCTCAGAGCTTGTTTTGCTGCTCTCAGGGCAGCCATTCCTGCTCTGCTATCTTTGAATTAATCGAAGTAAAAGAAAGATAATTTAAGAAATGTGTGAAGTGTAATCTGAATACGTGTTGGCTGTGAGCAGTACTGCTGCTGTGGAAGAAACGGTTTCGACACAACGTTTTGCTTCATGCAACTTTCGAGAAGTTAAACATTAACAAATAAGAACACATGGTGCAGACCGAGCAAAAACTTTCACCCCAACTCCATCAATACATCCATGCTCAGGACTTACAGTAAACAGTCATGTGGCAATAATACGGCGCCGCATGTTTGTGACGTTAGCTGTGCACCGGAAGTTCAGTGTATACGTTTTTAAAGGAACAATCTGTAATTTTAAAAAACGCCATAAACGCCGCGTATCCACAGCATTTTGTGTCTCTGAACCGATTTTTTCAGTCATATTCTAAATTAAATTGAGTTTACCATCCTAGTTGATAAAATTGTTTTTAACAGATAAAGAAACATGCATTTTGTCAGCAATAATAACTATAATTCCCATGAGGCTTTGACAAGTGCCAGTGGCTATGATTTCTGTTAAATGGTCATAAAATGATTTGTTTTATCCTGGATGAAAGTGTAAGTACACTAATAGATGTCACATCATGTACTTTTACTAATCTCATAATAAACTGGGGGCCATTCAACAAAACTGATTTCCTATCTGAATCTGAAATTTAGGCTACCCATATGAGAACTTTCTGAATTCTGTATATAACCATAGGAATAAATGCAGCCCCTATAAAATCTCAACGAAAATAATCTTACATTACCTTCTGATAATCAGTATCTTCCATACGTGGGACACATCCAGGTAAAAGAAATTTACCAGTTCTTGTTCTGCACCATGTGCTCAGCCGAGGTTGGATCACGCTAATAATGCTATTGCAGTCATTAATAGTCTGTTTTGGGCGATAACACAGAAAAAACAAACAAAATAAATAAATAAATAAATGAATAAACAAACCCCCCACCAGTTTAGTAAAGCAACTTCAGTCTTGAACACCTAGACAAATATTCTTAACAGTATTTTCACTTGTGTTAATTTAAAAAATCACTGTCTTACACAATGTAAGAAATACAAAATGACAAATGCAGCTGAACAAAAGAGGTGACAGCATGCAGCATGTTTTGCCATTGTATTACAGTAAAAACATTATTATGCTGATCATTTAGAACTTTTGAGACATCCTTGGAAACAATTCAAAGAGCAACAGGTTTTCTTGTTATGGTGTTAGAAGATATTGCTATGCTTCTTCTGACCAAGTGGAGTCAAGTAACCTGCCAATTTTGAAGGTTTCTGAAAGGACTGTTTGGACAAAAGGGTAAGGTCTGTTTTGATTAAACTCTTCAGCTTCATTTGGAACAAACTTGTTTTGAATACTTGAACATTTGCTATTAAACCAAACTCTGTTCAGTGACAGAGCAACTGATGCCAGGCTATTGTGACAGTGAAGATGAGTGTTTTTTAAATAAGATAATGTAATGCCGAACTCCCTCATGTATTCAACAGTAATTACCCATTTTTTAAAAATGAAGTTTGGCGCGACTGTTCGGAAGGCAACAGAGTGGGGAAAACGCGCATTTTTATTGCTTGGTAATAACTCTTATAGACGGTTAACTCGTAGTTTTATGGCATTGCTTTGTTAATTGAAACTTTTTTTTTCTCCCTGGCAGACTGTACAAGTATATAGAAGTCACAATTTACGAGTATCAGCTGTTTATTTAACAGTGCGTCTTATTTTCAGATGCCAGTTAGGACTTCCCTGACCACTTTCTGATTGACGTTTCCCCTAACCAATGAGCGCAGCGGGTGTAGGCGTGGCCTGAATAACAGCCAGCTAATCGCGGCTAGCTGTGTGTTATAGTACTGAGGATTGATGTAAATAATGTCGGATGTTCCCTGTGGAGAAACGAGGAAAAAGAGGTGCCGAGAGGTGTTTTGGGACAAATACTGAGGTCGGTCAAAAAAGAAGTTTCATTAGAACTAAAAACTTTAAAAATGTTTTCCCAGCTGTTGCTTCAGGGCTGAGTGTACTCGATGTACTGAAGTTTTTATTAGGAGAAAAAGGGCGCAGTTGAAGCAAACGTGAGAGGTTTACCGTGTTACTACCAGGGTATTTAACTGTTCCTGAGTCTGTTGTAATGCCAGCTTTTATCGTTTCTCTTTATCTTTATGAAAACTGACACATAATAACTGTTGCTGCAAGATTATTTCGAAACTGGGACACATTTCTAGTTGCTGCTGTTTAGTTACTTTGTGAGTGGAGGTTCACCTTGTTATGAATTCAGATAAGGTCAGGAAACTTTCAGAGGTCATTAGGCACACAATCTGCTCTGTATTTAGTCAAGTGCCATTAAAATCTGCAATATTTCATATTAAAATACTCCTGGTCGAGTGAAAATCAAGTTGAGGACAGTTCACCATGACTGTGATTTGCTGTTGTTTATTTTGTCATTATTAGAGGACTAGTTGGACTCTGCCGTTGGATTTGGTTTAGTCTGATTCATAACTTGTGGGTGTTTTTGTCAGGACATGTTAGAGACTCAGAGAGGGTGAGTTTAGACCATAGTGCACTGGAAAAAAGTCAGAATACAACAATGTTAATATTTTTGTTTTTTTAAAAAGAAAAGAAAAAGAAGCCAAGGTTAAAGAAAAAAGTGTGAGTAGTTAAACCTTAAGCTTAAAGAACATGTGAAGAAATGATGTAAAGTGAGGATGCTTTCAAAAGTAATGTCATGAATAGTTTTTATAATTGAACTAAGACTGAAAAAAGGAAAGAGAATCAACATATCGTGTTGGAGAACTTTGTCACAGTCTCTCTGACGTCTGCATGATCACCACTGTCTTAGGCAGCACGATAACATTTGACTCATGCTAAGGATATATGGAGTCTACGCAACTGATGAATATAACCAGGGACATTATAAGGCAGGAGATAAATGACTTGAAGAGTCCAGATTAGAATAGTCTGTAATGACAGAGATGGCAGTTGTTTGACACGTGTCCCTCTCCCAAACAGCCAGTTGTCAGCCAAACCAGGAGGCATATCGAGAGCATTTTAAAACTTATTCTGGGGCAAAGTCACCAAACTTTTAAAGCATTTTTAAAATCAGATTTAGTTGGTGGTTTGATGTTATTGCTCTCTCGTTACTCGTTTAGATAGAAGCCTGGTCTCTCCCAAAATAACTGCTTGAGGGTGTTGCTAAGACAGCTCCTGAGTGGTGAGACTTACCTAGAAGGACTTTGCTAGAAGTACTTTTAACAGGCCCTATTGTGTCTGTAGCATTGAATACTGGAAACTATCAAGTTATGAAAATAGGCAGCTAATGTTTGGTTAGAGTCTAGAGGCCTTTACAGAGCAGGTCCGTTAATATCCTTAAATGTTTAAACCTAATAAGACGTGATAAATCCCATCCCTAACTCTGAAATCCTAATCTCTGATGGTTTACTCTCTAATCCAGTTTTGCTGATCAAACTTGTTACTTTCTCCTTCCTCAGTGGCGTGATGTCTTTTAACTTTTTTTTTTTTTAACCTGCACACCTCAACCTCTCTCTCCCCACAGGAGGGACATGGCCCAGGAGACAAACCAGAGCCAGACTCCTCTGCTTTGTTCCACCGGCTGTGGTTTCTATGGCAGCCCCAGGAATGATGGCATGTGTTCAGTGTGCTACAAAGACTTCCTCCAGAGACACAACAGCAATGGATGCATTGGCCCACCAGGTTGGAGAAAAAACTAAATAAATAAAGCCCTGTATACTGGTTAACAACTTACAAAGCCTGTCTGTACACCAGCACACCCTCAGGATATCCTGTATGGGCTTCTGAAGAACATGCAGACTGTAAACGGGCTCAGTGGGTGAGTTTAATGTGAAATATTCTTTTAACATTTCAGGTTCATCTCCTGCTGACAGCAGCATTGGAGAGTCTCTTCTAAAACAGTGTTGTGACAGTACGACAGTCACTTCACCAGCAGCCATATCCTCCGCTCACACAGAGCCTGGACACTGCAGGTACTGCTGCCTCACACACACACTGTCAAACTAACTCTCCACAACAGATTGTTCAATATCCCTGTGTAAGCATTACATATTCTAATCTATTTGTACTAATTATTTTGTTCCCTGTCTGTGTGTGTGTTTTTTTTAGTGGGCCAACAACAGCCTCAGCAACCTCAACAGGAGAGAGTACCTCAGGAGCTAAGACCAGTCTGACAGCCGACTGTTTACACAGTATGGTTTGTGGGGAGTGTAGAGGATCAGTCAGGAGGGTTTTTTTTTTTTACAAACATCACATCAATATTTGCTAGATTTTTCCCTGAACACTTTTAGATCATCAATTATTCAGCATTTCCAGTATTGCTGTGCTAGTGAAAATCTTTCACGTGGGCCAGTGTGACCTGAAGGACTTCCCTGCTCAGATGCATGCATGTCAGATGCAGACAAAACAGTGTTTAACACCGTTTATTCCATCAACTAATGACTTAATGAGACCCAGTATTAGATGATGTGAAGTTTACATGGTTGTATTTTAATGCCACCATGCAAACATACCTTTGTCCTTCTGGGGTTTCACTATTTTAGTCTTGCGTTGTTTGTTTGCCTCTTACATCAGCTGCACATCAGTCGCCATCCACAGTTAATTAATGATAAACTAACCTGAGCTCAGCTGAACTGAACCTCTCACATTAAGCTGCTGCTAAATTAAAGGAGGCAAAGGGACCAACCTGCTCCTGTTGATACATCAGATCTCTTTTATAAAAAGAAATTCAGATGACCTTCACTCCTAATCAGACCGAAAAGCAGCTCCTCTCCCGATCAAAGTCCGCAAAGACCTGATTATCTTATGGTTCTAAAGATGATCAGAGCCGCCTCGATAAATATTAAACATGTTCAATTTTTACGATCAGAAATCCTGTTGTGTGGAGGGAACACAGAGGAAAGCTGAACACGTGCTCTGTGGATTGTCACGTGGAACGTAACGATAGCCAATCAGGAAGCAAGCTGACTGAGGATGGAGGCGTAACAAACAAGTGACATCGTCATCCGCCATGTTTGTTTACTCTAAAGTTGCGTTTGACCGTGCGAGATTTAGAGTTCTGAGAGTCCAGACTCTGGTTGTTGGTGGTGAATCTGTTAGTGTGTGGTGTGCTGTGTTGGTCTTCTTGTTGCACATCACACACTATAAGAACAAAACAGTGAAATCTGTCATTATTTGTCGTCATGTGTGTGGTCTCTTACATTTTCTAAATCTGTTCAGATTTTTAAAATCTTTTAGTGTGTGCCAGGCTTACTGCTAATACAACGATCACTGCTCACCAAACAAAGGCTGATGGAAGCTGGAGCTGAGATTTAGTGGACTATGGTAATAGGAAAAGGATATGCACACCTAAGCCTTTTTGTGACCCTAGCACTTTCATTTTTTTTTACCCAGTACTTCCACCTCTGTGTGTAACCAAATATATGAGGCAGATGTGTGAAAAACATACACAAGTCTCTGATGGTGAAACGTTTACCACAGGAGAACAGTGACATCTGGTGGGTGTGTGAGCTGTTGCTCTCTGTGTTTGTGTCGTTAACCCGTCCCCATAGGTTCAGGCATGTCAGACAGAGCTGCAGCTGTAGGCAGCGTACAGGAAGGTCAGTGTTCAGCAGGTAGCTCAGGGACAGAGCTGAGCAATAGTACCTCTGTGAGAAAGTGCTCCCATAAAGGCAAGAAGAGGAAGCTGGAGGATCCTGAGGAAAATATAGATGTGAAGAGAGGTGAGTGATGATCAGGCTGATGGAGTGGCTCAGAGTCCAGCTAACTTCCTACTCTGGAAATGAGAAGTCACCATGTTTTGGATTTGATAAGAAAATGGTTGGTTGCCTGTCTGTAGCAGTGTAATGATGTGACTGCTGTGTTTCTCTCTCAGCATCGGGCTGTGAAGTATCAGTGGACACACCTGCAGAGGCAGAGGGGAAGTCCAAAGCCAAGAAGAACCGCTGCTTCACCTGCCGCAAGAAAGTTGGTCTGACAGGTGCGACACAGTCCACAGAGAGAACTGACACAACATTTTTGTTACATGAAATATTTTAAAAAGTCGTTCCAGACTGGTTCAAGGTAGTGTCCCTTATCCTTAATGCAAACACTTTCTGTTACAGGCTTTGACTGCAGATGTGGAAATGTATTCTGCAGCATGCACCGATATTCAGACGTTCATAACTGCACCTTTGACTATAAAGCCGATGGTGCAGAGAGGATCAGGAGAGAAAACCCAGTCATTGTCAGAGAGAAGATCCAGAAGATCTAAAACTAACCAGAGCAGAAAATAAAACTGGAAACTTGTGTTCCCAGCCTCATGATTAGTTGTTATTTTCAAATCAACCCACATTAATACTAGGTTTAGTTTATATAGGTTTGTGAATTCTTCAATATTTCACAAATGAATTTGAGATCAGAGAAATTACTGTTGGGGCTTTTAAAGGGCTGTGCATCTTAATTTTCCTCACTTCTTTGTCTGTAGTGTCACTTTATGACCAAAACTTTGCTTTCATGTCATCAATAATCTGTCTTTCAATACGAGGATTATATGTGTGTGAATATGTCATGTATGAGGTTATATTAGGAGAATATAGTTCATTTATGGGTTAAGAGTTGTTGTGGTGTATATTTGTACACTATGTTGATTTTTAATAAAAAAGTATCAGTTGTGTATAGAAATTGTTCGGTTTGAATTGTGGAAATGTCTGGGCCCAGAGAAGAGGATAAATGTGGTGACTGCAGCTAAGATATTCAGTTTTCCTCATATGAAGCCTGTTTTTAAAAACTTAAGTTTGAGTATGCCTGTTTCACTATTATGTCTTAGACTAAACATTTAACTGTGCTTATTTCCTTTAAATACTTTTTGATAATTATTTTCTCTCAGATACCTTTTATACCTTTACACTTACCCTGTATTTTTAAACTTCTGTTTCCCTTAAACTATCTACCATCTTCCCTTCATGCAGGAATGTTTTTAATATCTTTTTCTGTCACTGAACAACTGCCACATCAGGCATTTTAGAATTTGCCTATTTCTTTTAACTTGTATTAAGAACCAATGAGACTGATCAGTGCCTGGACTACAATTTTGCTTAGTCATTTACCGGGCTGGTTGGAATTAACTACTAGAGGTCTGGATTAGGGTGGATACTAAAGGCAGTGTGTGATTGGCTGTGCAGTGGGAGGCGGGCCTGTCCAAAGTTAAACATCTGGAAGCGCTTACTGCTGCTGTTCAGTCGCTCAGTAACTCAGTAAGGTTGAGTAGAGAACCACTGCCAGAGAGAAGATGTCCTTTATAAAAGTAGATCCAACCTCAGATTTCTCCTACCACAACCTGCCATATGGAATATTCTCCACGCCCGATAATGTAAGTGCACTTTGCTTTTGTTTGACAGAAACAGAGCTTTTTATTGACTTGCAGAGTGAAGTGTTGTCAAGACAGAAACACTGAGGACTTCTGGTCATGATTTTCAAAATAAAACCTGTAGATAATTTAGGGCCCACGAAGGGAAAGTTGATCTCTACTGGGAACTTTCTCTTCATTGTCACAATCACAGTTTGCTGAAGTGTACTGAGGGATATGTGTGAAGTGTGTTGAAGTCTCTATGGCAGCCATGAGTGCACTGTGGAATCAGTTTTACCATAGATACTGCAGATTAACTTGTAGCTTTCTGGAGGAAACATTGAAAACTTAAAAGAACTGGAGTACAGGAAGAAGTTTGAAACAACCAGGACTCTTCTTAGAGCCCGGCCAAACTGACCGATCAGAGTAGAGGAGGGGCCTTTTGGTAAGAGGAAGAGGTCATGTCTGGTTTCCTCTAGAGTCAGTCTTGGTTTCAACGGATTAGAGAATCTTGTTCCTTCAGGTGCTTTTTTTGCAGCCCAGATTGGTGGAGTGTTGCAGTGATGGCTGTTCTTCTAGACACAGTACATTACATTTGTGTGACTTATTGACTTCCTGTCAACTTTATTGAAGTTGACTACACCAAGGAACATTAAGTGTAGTGTATTATAAAATTCAGGTGACACCCACTTGATTTGGGAGAATATATTAAGTCAGTTTGACTCAGTTTTAGTTGGAACAGCTTGACTGAATTTGACTACACTCAAATACATTGCATATTTTAAAAAGAAAAGCCTACTTAAATATACTTGCTCATCCTAAACACATAATCATGTCACACAATTTGACATAGTTCAATTCTTTTCCTTATAAGGTAACCTTTTATTTGTGTTTTTTAAGTAAATGTATTGTGGATCATTTGTAGCTATATTTGATTGTGTTTATTTCCACAGCCCAAACGTCGTATTGGTGTTGCAATTGGAGACCAGATTCTGGACCTCAGTGTGATCAAGTCTTTGTTTCAAGGACCTGTGATTTCCAAACACAAGGATGTCTTTGACCAGGTTAGTTTAATTATTTATGTAGTATTATCATACTCTGTACGATAATAGGACCTGTCAGAAGTAAGTCCAGTGAGCCCTATGGCCTTAATGTTCCTGCCTGTTTAACCCTTTAACAAGTTCAGAGGTTGTTGGATGAGAGGATAAGAATTTGTACAGGTTTTGATTTTTGTTTTTCGGGGCAAATTTGGAGCTGTGGGTCACATAATGCCCTTGATAGACTTGCCAAAGATATCCATTATAGGCAGAAACAGCTGTATAACAATGGAGAAAAACCACCAGAGCATCAAACATTATTCAAAACTAATGATCATATCCAATGTGTCAAAAATATATAAATATTATCTTGTCATTCCTGTGTTCAGGTCACTGGGGTTGAACCAGACTTTAAACCTTTACCTTCTACAAAAGATCATTTCTGTATTGTTAAGATATAGTTTGTGATCTAACCCACTGCTTATGTTGTGTGTTTGTCAATATTTATCATACTTTAATCTGTATCTGTGTCTCATACAAGCCCACACTGAATGCTTTCATGGCTCTTGGTTATGAGGCCTGGAGGGAGGCCAGGAGGACCTTGCAGGTGCTGCTGTCAGCCAATGAGAGCACACTGAGAGATGATGTCAGCCTCCGAAGCAGGTCGGTCTGTGTAGCATCTGTGATATGAATTAAAAATCTCCAGAAGGCTTCTGGCCTTAATTATTTGGTGGCTGACATTAGGTTTCTGTCTTTTTGTCCTCATCTCTGCAGAGCGTTTGTCCACCAGAGTGCAGCCACCATGCACCTCCCTGCAGACATCGGTGAGCCTCTCCTGTGCTCTGAGGATTAAACTCCTGTTATCAGAGTTGACTTTTTCATCACACAGAGTGACTCGTTTTTGTTAGCTGCTTTGATACTCTCAGCTCTGGTTTAGTTCTACCTTTTTGAGAGCTGCATGCTCGTTGGAATTAGACTTAGAGACTTAGACTAGACTTTATTTATCCCTTTGGGATGACTCCCTCAGGGAAATTAAGTTTCCAGCAGCTTATACAGACAGAAGCAACACACAGGACAGTTTGCAAACAGCAGAAAATATAAATAGATTAGAATAAGAATGAATTAAGATAAATATACTGAACTGTATATGGCTGGCTCCTTCCCTTCTGTCCTCTGTACTCTATCTCCTCCTCCCCCCATGTGAGGAGTTGTAGAGTGTGATAGCATGATGGACAAAGGAGTTCTTGAGTCTGTTGGTCCTACACTTGGGCAGGAGCAGTCTTTCACTGCTTGTGCTCAGTTAAAGCAGAAACTACCAGTGTTACAGCGAGTTAATACAGGCTGACAGTGTCAGCAGCCTGGCAGGAGAGACATGGTGTAGCAGGATTTCATAAATGAGCTATGAAGAAAGGAAAGGACTTTTCCTCCGCTGGGTTTTTTTTTCGGTCTGGCTCCATGCTGCCCTAACCCTCTGATTGGTGGGCCTTTGTGGGATGACAGAAAGGGCTGAAATATAAACTCTTCCACACTCAACTTGGAAAATAATTTCTTCAGGGACATACCTTTGTGCACAGAGCATCATCATGCTGAAACACTGGGCTGGAAGAACGCGTCAAAAGTTGTATTCATGTAGTTGTGTGGCTCTGAGGCACAAGGGGGCACTGTTTAACCACATATCACAATCCTGTTACTTTTGACTTGGCTCATTCACTCAGATTTATTCCAGTTCACTAAAAAAAGAAAGGTTCAGGCAATAAATCCCAATATTTCAGCCAGGTCATCTTATAAACTCTCCTCTCTGTTTATCCTCAGGTGATTACACTGACTTCTACTCTTCCAGAGATCATGCCACCAACGTCGGCATCATGTTCCGGGGAAAGGAGAACGCCCTGATGCCAAACTGGTACACTATCAGTCAAAACAAGCAACAGACACAAACAGCTGTTGTAGAGTAAACAAGAAGCTTACAGAGAGAGGTCTTCACATAGTCCCAGATACTGAGAGACAGCCTGAAACAAGGCTTTCTGCAAACACTGTGATATGTGGAGGGTGTTACAAGGTTTCTCTAATTGATTTGGGCCTCAAAGCATCAGTGTGCATTATAACTGTGCAGCAGGGCTCTGGGAGCCTCCTGCAGCCTCACTCACACAGCTCACACAGCTTTCATTTATTCCAGGACCCTCTCGTGGGAGAAATGCAAAGGCAGCCGGGGCATCTCTGTCTCCCTCTGAGTCTGACATGCTGCACTGTGGTTAAGCAGGTGATTGGCAGGCTGCTCTTCCTGCCTGTCAGAGTCATGTCAAATATGAAGAGGCCAGATAGTTTTTAGCAATGAAGCACATGTTTTTGAGTCTGTGCTTGGACCCAAATGAGCTTTTTTTTTTTTTTAAACTACCACTGGTGACACATTTTGGGAACTGATCAGAGGATGGTTGATGTGGTTCTCTGATCCATATTTTAAACCAGCTATAATCAATATTTTTATAATAATGTAACTGCAAAAATAATGTGGCAATGTAAAAGCTGTCAGAGATTTATGGAACTTTTTAGTTTCAGTTCATGGTCTGGGGGAGCACCTGTGTAAGTCTTACTGCGTCACCAGGTAGAGAACGCTACGCTTACTCAGTTTTACTCGGGAAACTGTTTTTAATCGCAAAAAGTTAATTAGCCCAAACTGTGTCAGTGTTTTCAGTGTATATATTGGTCAGGTTTAAACGTCTGGAGTCACTGTCAGGACGATTGTATCAGCTGTTTCTTTTACCTCCACCACTAATGCAGTCAGTGTTACAGAATTTATTAAATTTATGTAAAAACATAATTTGAGGCAGGAATTTAAGGAAATGCAAAGTGTTGATGTGCTGATCCACTTGGGTATGAAAAAAAATGTGCACTGGTTGTCAGGCACTATGTCTTAAAAATTAAATTTAATCTGAAATTAATATTTTGTGATTAAGACAAAGGATATGTTTGCAACAAGGATATTAAGAGACTTTTTAAATTAAAACAAGAATAATATAAACAGTTCAAGTTTATACCATTGCGTTGTTTTTGTCCCGGCTTACAGGGATGAAAGTAATAATGTGTGACTTCCATTCAGAGTCAAATTATTCCATAGCTGCTCCACATTTTTTTTACAAAATAGCACCTGGTGTTGATGGAGCACACACCTGAGCTGCTGATCACCACGAAAATTAGTTTCTATCTGTAACAGTATCTTTTAAAACAAAGTGTTAATTTTGTCTCGGTTCTCCCCTAATTTCCGGACACAGCAGGCAGCTGTTTTCACTTAAAAAGGTCCACAAACTCACTGCCTGCTCATCACAAAACAACAGACAGACACAGTTAGTGGAGCATTTAGCAGCACAAGAGCCAGATACATGTAATTCCCTCAGGAGCTGGAAACACAGCTAGAAGAGAATAAACATTGGACTCAGGCCAGAGACACAACTTCCAACAGCTGGTTGTGTCATTTAGCAGCAACTGGAAAGGTGATGATATGTCACTGTTGTGTTGACAACTTGTTACTGCTGTTTGTTACCAGAAAATGTGTTTTTACAGGTTTAATGAAGAGAGCAAAAGAAAGGAAAAACAAGAAGTTGGCCTGGTCCTTTAATTTGTTGAAAAAAAGATAAACTCTGTGTCTCCTTTTTACCATCACACTGTCACATTAAAGCAGCTGCTTTCACACTGGGAAGAAGTTCTCTGCTGGCGGCTCCTCAGGGTTCAGTGACTTGGCTGCATCGATAGAAATACTGTATCTGTGGATACTGTCAGTTTTCCCTGTAGGATGATGATTCAGGCTTACGCCTTTAGCCTCGAGGCTACAGACATCTGTACAGTATACTGTTTATATATAACTGTATGACCGTCACTAGAGATTCACATAAACTCAATGAAGTCATTGAGAAGAGGTATTTATGTGACTGCCGTGAGCGTGCAGTCACATAAATACCTCTTGTTGTGTGAATTGCACAGTTTGTAGGATCACAACAGCTCATGTTATAACTCAGCCTTATTTTCCCATTGTGGCCTCTGTTGTTCTAACTTGGGTGTTGTGTCCTGCAGGCTGAGGCTTCCAGTGGGATACCATGGCAGAGCGTCATCAGTGATTGTTTCAGGGACCCCCATCCGCCGCCCCTCAGGCCAGACGAGGCCTGACCAGAGTAAGATCCTCATGTTTGGTGCTGACGTGCAGTGTGCAGTGCTTTTCTCAGAGTCTTTTGTCTGAAAACCTGCTGCTGCTGTTGAAACAACTAAAACATTCTGAGCTGAAAGATGCTGAAGCACTCTGTACACCTTTCACACTACATCACATTGTCATTTGATCTATTGTTAATATAAAAATACTGATAATTCCAGTTATAATCACATTTAATAATAATGTATCAAATGACAATGTGAAAACAAGATGACAGTGTGAAATCTGCGCAATCATGACTCTAAATAAATGAGTATGTTGTTCTGTAACAGAGGGGGTGTGTAAAAAAAACAACTGTTTGCTAAAATGTTTACCTTAAAAACCCTGAGGTTCTGTTTTTAAGAGGTTCTCTGTGTCAAAATCTAGTCGCCATTTGAACAGATATTAGTCACAGAGCCTGCAGCTGATGATAACTATGTTTACCTTTTCCTTTCTGTTAGCGAAACCTCCGGTGTTTGGCCCATCTAAGCAGTTGGACATTGAGCTGGAGATGGTGATTGCAGTCTTTATTCAATCGATTTGATTTTGAAATAACATGCCTGAGAGAAAGGCCTGAGTGGCACATGTCAGTATTTCATTGCTGTTTTATTTAAAAGTTCTTCTTTTCCCCGTTTAGGCCTTCTTTGTTGGTGGAGGGAATCAGCAGGGGGAGCCCATTCCCATCCAGAAGGCCCATGAACACATCTTTGGCATGGTTCTCATGAACGACTGGAGTGGTAAGAGCCTCTTCACAACACATCATCATCCTGACTGCACGGGCTTATAGATGGTTCTCAGAGTTCCCTCACACATCCTGACAAACCACGGATTATGTGATCTGTTTTTTCAGTCGCATACAATTCCTATAAAATCTGTATTTCAGTGCTGATGTTCATACAGTGAAGTGTGTGTGACTGGTGTATGCTGCTCAATCACTACTTAGCAGCAGTGACGTTTCACTTAGAGGCACACTTGTTCCTTAATTTACCTCTGAATTATACATGCAGTCTCCTCACATTTAGGCAGATGGAAATGGTTTTAGATTAAATGGCAGCGACAGTCCTCATCAAAACACGAGTGGGAATATGTATTATTGATTCAGCCGGAAATCTCCTGAGAGGACATGCACTGTGCTGTTACTGTCTGACTGTCATCTCCTCTAATATCCCCTCCTCACTCCTGGCTCTGTGATACTGAAGCCTGCCAGACTGTTTCCTCAACATTCGCCTAAACTAAAGCCAACAACAACAACAACATACTAATTATTATCAGAAAAATCTAAAGATGGTAGGGTGATATCCTCTGATACCAAGTGATGATGTGTAAACATTGTATGTGTTAAACCTGAGAGGACTGAAAGCAGATTTATGCAAATGTACGTTTATTATCATTGCAACAATCCAAAACAATGACAAATACTCTCCAGAATATTCTCCAGCAAATGGTATTGGAGGCTGGACGTACTCCGGTTTCACGTCAACAGTAAAAGCAAATAACTTTGGTCTTGTGGAGAGAACCATGTGGCAGAGCTTTGAAGCTGAACTTGCCGTTCAAAAGACCCTTTTCTTTATCTATTTCTGCTCACCATCCACAACATTACTGCTGTGTCACTTCCTGATTTCCCAAACTACGATCATAATCACAGAGTGCGCGTGTGTTAATCGCGCGTCAAAAAAATTGTGGTGTTTGAAAGGAATTTGCATTAATGTGTTATTATTGCATTAACTTTGACAGCTATAATAAAAACATAAAATGTATTTTATATGTGCAGCACGTACAGTTTATGTAGTTCATGCATTTTGTGGTTTTGCGTAATGTTTAGATCGTTTATGTATCAGAGATAACCGAGGAGCTCTGTTACTGCACGTGTCAGAGGTTCTCATGGGTTTTAACATCATGGTCCTTAAGTAGACACACAACAAAGCTCACACATCAGGACTTAATTAGATTTAGCCCCAGGATCCATAATGTAGGATTATTGATTTAGAGTTGTCAGAACTGTATGTGGGGAGATAATACATGTACCTACTCTTAAACACTCTGTAATTGGGGCTAAATTCTAGTGATCGGTAAAAATTTCTAATGGAATTAAATTGCCCTGGGTCCTCTCAGAAAACCCCGCTTTCAGTCCACCTGCATAATTCATCAACAGTCTGTGTGGAGCAGGGACACGTGAAGTCAGATGTGGACTGATTTGAAGCTAGAGATGTCTTACTGTATGTCTGAGAGCAGAGCAGCCAAATCTGAAACAGCTGGGGGACTGTTACTCTGAGGTTTTGATGAAAATGAATGAAAATAAAATTAAAATTGATAAGTAAAGTCTTAAAAACCAAAATTACTTCCATATAAACTACATATCCACTTCAAAATACCTAAACACAACACATATGGCTCAGTTAAAACTGTCAGTCACTTCATAAACAAGCCCAGGGTGTGGGTGTATAGTAATAATAAATGTAATTAATTTACTTCCATCCGCCCAGTCTTCACTGTTACACTGTTGCTCAGTTCAATATGGCAGCGCTCTGTAATCTACTGTACTGTATCTGCCTGAAGCCACAGCCTGACTCTCTGTGATTTAGGAGGTCATTTAAAGCATACAGTTAGTAGCATTTCAACACAACTAGTTTTTATTTTCTTTTATTAGTCCTTTGGCAGAGACCACATTAGCCCCATGTGTATAAAGCACAGTGGCTATTACTGCTTTATGGCCCGTGACAGAGTGAGGTGTGAGGAGGAATACAGCAGTGGCGTTCTCATTAAGGACTGAGTCTACACTTTCAGCTCCAGTGTCCAGCACAGTGGATACAGTACAGACAGTTTGGTACATGGACTACATCAAGTCCTTCTCACATAACATGATTTCTGTTACATCATTCAATTCAGTACAAAACCAGCCTATAAAAGCACTGTAGATAAAGAAATAATAGCTCAACAGCTGATTATTTATCACAGCGTTGTCAGATACTAATTGATTTTGTGACTTTCCTACCTTTTAATAATCTTTAGCCCCAGAGTTTAGGGTCAAGTGGGATCTTAACCTTCGCGTTTTCCTCCAGTGTTTGTTTAACCTCCTTCCTGTCTACACTCCCACACAGTGAAAAAAATGTTCCCATCATCAGTCTACCTCTGGTACACAGATCTGTCATTTCTCTGCTGTGATATATGTCCTCATCAGCCAGTTATACTGTGGTAACTTAAGATGAGTATTTACTCTTTGGGCCTCCTCCTCTTTCCTCTTCAGGGGAAAAAACTTAAACATTTTTTTTGACCAAATGGATTAAATTCTGATAACACAGAGATTCATGTCAGGGTGTTTGTGATGCTCATGAAAACTGTTTCCTTTCTTGTGCATGTGTATGGGAGCAGTATTACTCAGGTGATCTCTGCTTCCGTCTTTGAAACGTTTCTGCTACACATTGTGCACACTGAATGTTTCAAGGACAGCCTGTCATACTGGTGCACAGATATATATCTGTACAGCGGGTCCCAGTTTTGTTTTGTTTTATTTTTTTTTCTCACTGCAGCACACCGAGAGAGATTCTTCAGTCTGTGACATTTCTGCTGAATGTGCAGCTTGAAAGTTAACTTTTTTTTTTTGTTTTGTTCTTGACTGCTGAAGCCCTCCAGAGATCAGTCTGTGCAGAGTTCACCACAGGCTCATATTTGCCATCCAGAATTTTTACCATACGACTACACGCTAAATTCAATTTCTCCCCACCTCCCCTCCTCTCTTCCTCGTCCTGCACAGTGGTTTAACCAGTGTCATTTCTTTAAGGCTCACAGTGGGTGAGGCAAAGGCTCGGCCAATGAACCGTGTGCGAGCACAGAGGAAGCTACTGAGAGCAGATTAGCATCGAAGCTCTGACAGTTGAAGATTATCTCACTGTTGCTTCATTAGCTTCACAGTGGAGGGGAGCTCTGGGAGCACATGGCTGTAGGAAGTTACTGGCAGCAAAGTATTTTATTAAACCTCTGAGCCTCTAAATGTAAGAATGGTGGAATGTAACTAAGTACGTTTACTCAACACTTGTACTTTACTTTAGTATTTCCATCTTCTGCTACTTCTACTTAACATATGATCAAATGAAAAAATATATCCAGTGCAGTAAGAATATTTCAGCCTTTTCTTGTGTAAATTACTTCCTCTAAAGTGTTTTTCTAAGGTTTGGTCTCAGTGTCCAGCAGGCTGATATACTCTTACTACACTAACAGATTTTTCCCACTTGTTTTAACGAAAATAAGGTTTTTATGAACCAGTTTGAACCTGTTAGAGACCGAACTGCCTGCAGTACATAAAGTAGGTAAGATTAGTAAGATTAATACAACTTGCATATTTATTTAGTTTTTTTAAATTTAACCAGGAGAGTCCCATTGAGATTAAAATCTTTTTCAAGGGAGACCTAGCCAAAACAGAGAGCAGCACAAAAAAACACAAAGTTGCAGACAGAAAATTAAACAAAAGACAAACTCAAAAAAAAAAAAGTGTAAATTAAACTGTTACTTTTACATACATACTTTGTGTTCCTGGGTGTGAGTCTACAGTGGCAGTCAGTTAGTTGTAGCACAGACGGTGCTTTCATGGCTCACTGAGCAGAAATGACTCTGACTGATGAACTGATCTTTGTTTTGAGAAACTTTTTACAGTTGCAGCAGTGAGGTGAGGAGAGAGTGGAGAACCATAACCTGCCTTCTTATGCTGTAAAATGTGTGTTTATTCTCAGCCAGGGACATCCAGTCATGGGAGTATGTTCCTTTGGGTCCCTTCTTGGGGAAGAACTTTGGGACCACAATCTCACCCTGGGTCGTCCCTATGGAGGCACTATTACCCTTTGCAGAGCCCAACCCCGTCCAGGTTAGTACGGGCCACAATTTAACACCAGTAAAGAGAAGCGTCCAATGGTGATCCTAAACTCCAAGAGAACATCTGACATCAAATTACTCATTTAGGCTAATTGGTCTAATGATGTGACATTTATTCAGGAAGTGCCTTTAATAACTCTGTTAAGTCATAAAGATGTTCTGTTGGCAGTTAGCATGGTTTTGATCTTTGAATTGTGACAGAAAATTTAGCTAAAATTTCAGTTGCAATATAAGATTTAGTTAAAATTCTGATGCTTGGATGAACTGCATCAAATGTATCACTTGTTGCTGCTCAGGCAAAGGAACGTAGAGCTGAACCTGTCGAGATGTAAAGATTGTCCATCTGTGCATAAACCACTTTTGATTTAAGGAACATCATCGCTTTTCCTCTGGTGCCACCTTTAGGACAAACTTTACATTTGTTTGTTTCTCTAGTGTTGTGGATTTAACAGAAGTCAAGTTGTTATGTCTCTCTGTTTTAGTCTTGGGTTGTGTGGTGAACATTAGAGCTTTATTTCTTTATTTCCTGCAGGATCCAGAGCCCCTCCCCTACCTTCAACACACTGATGCTTACACTTTCAACATTAACCTGTTTGTGTCACTAAAAGGTACTGTACACAAAGTGACTGTCATCAGATCAACTGTAATGGTTTCACAGTGTATTCATGTAAACACACACTCCCACACAACACACACACACACACACACACACACACACACACACACACACACACACATGCATTGCTTAGCAGTAAAAGCCCTGAGGTGATCCATGGTAATGAGTAGCCATTAAATTCTTTTTTATACCTCCCTCTCTCTCTCTCTCTCTCTGTATCACTTCCTCCATCTCTCTCTCTCATCTATGTTGCTTAATATTTTACCACCAACACCTCTGAGGGTTTTCCATGTACCCCCCACACAGAATTTGTAGTTGTTTTTTTTTTTTTTTGTAGTTTGTCTGATGTTAAAGTAGCAACACAAAACATAAATACTTCAGGTAAAAGTCCTGCTTTTAACAATCTAGTAAATCAAGAGTATGTATGTTCAATTAGAAAAATATACTATTAGTGTCAAAGAACTCATTATGGAGTTTGAATTTTAACAATTGGGTTTAATTAAAGTGGATAAAATTGGATCATACTTTGTAAGATCATTACAGGTTTGTAAAATCTTATTCTGCAGATTAACCAGTAACTATAGCTGTCAGGTTCATGTAGTGGAAAGTACAATATTTTCCTCTGAAAAGTCTTGAGGTAGAAGTAGTGGAACATACTAAAGTGAGGTACAATGTACAAAGCCTTCACTGTAACTCACTGCTTCATGTCAGGCGTACTGGAATATGTTGTGAAGCGGCCGCCTGTTTCACTCTGAGTGAGTTTTGCTGTTTGCTGTCACAGGACAGGACATGGCGGAGTCAGCGACCATCTGCAGGTCAAACTTTAAGGTGAGTCACATCCACTCTGTGCTTCACCACGTGTATAGTAAACAATAAAACATATAAGCTGTCAGCATACAGCTGGTCTGATTGCTGTGACATTATTGGACTAATTGTTATTTGTGTCTTTCTCTGTCATTTGTTACTTTATTTTTTTAACCTGTTGACCCTTTGCCTTTCTCTAGTACATGTACTGGACCATGAAGCAGCAACTCGCCCATCATACAGTCAACGGCTGCAACATCAGACCAGGAGACCTGTTGGCCTCTGGTACAATCAGTGGACCTGTGAGTGTCTGTTTCTACAATATGCTCAGGTTTTGATTAAGAGGGGCTATGTATAGGACTGCCCCTAGGCATCATGGTCAAGTGTTAGATATTCTAAAAGATGTATTAATCAGGTATACTTAAATAAATTGAAATTTCTCAGCAACAGTTTGACCAGTTTAATGCTGGATAATACATTATCTACACTTTGAGTCAGCTTTTCTGTCTTCGTGTTTTAAATGTGCAGTATATTTGTAGTGTACAGTGCTCATATAGTATGTACTGTGTCCCACCAGGATCCAGAGAGTTTTGGCTCCATGCTGGAGCTGTCATGGAGGGGATCTAAGAGCATCGACCTGGGAGGAGGAGAAACCAGGACCTTCCTGAAGGATGGAGATGAGGTCACCATCACAGGTTAGACTGTGATAACTCAGCTGGAAATATATAATTCACAAAAAATGGCTTTCAAACTACATCATCATAAAGGAGAACAACAACAAAAACATTTTAATTATGTTATACGGGTTTGCAGTTAAAATGTGTGACACCTAATCCAAGCAGAGATAACTAAAACATCACTGTGACATCTTCAGGGATTATTTTCTCAGACTTTGAAAAGAAAACATTATAAAACTGTTTTCACAGGTTGTGTAGTAAACTAAACTTTGTGCATAAAATATACAATTTACGCAATTCCACTTCAAAATTAGGCGGTGCCTACTTATTATGAACAATTGTTAGAGCCCTGAGGAGGTAAAACTGTCTAATATTTACCATAAAAAGCAGATTATAGAAAAATCCCAAAACTGAATTCAAGTTTGTGTGGCTGAATGACGTTTTTTCATTTCATCATTTATCTTTTTTTAAGGTTCTGACCCTCAATGTCCCTGTTTTTTATTTTTCCTGTGAACCTTTGTTCATGTCACTCCCCACTCTGTCACACCCCTCATTTCTTGACATCTCTTTACTGTGGACTCATTAATTTAGTAATATAATGTCCAAAAATACCTAGAAATATTTTTTCCTTAATTATTTTGTCCTTATTCTTCAGTACCACTGCTAACTAAACATGCATGTAAGCCATTTATATAGAGTGGTACAGGTCCTAAAACCAGGAAGTAAATTAGTATGTTAGCAGTCAGTGGGTTTTTGGTTAAATGTCTGAAATAAGGTCTGTGGTTTTAACACAAGCTCAAGACATTTTCATGTTTTATTCTACAACATAAAATCAGTCAGTAAATCCTCCACTCCTGATGTTTGAAGCTTTTACGTGTCTTAAAAAAGGTGGTTGCTAACGAGTGTCTAAATGAGACTACAGAGGTTGTCGGGGACGTTAACATGAAAATTGATCTACTCACCAGTCCACCTTTACAGCCTCGTTGTGTTTATACTCACACTCTTTCAAACTATCACTAACTTTCTAAGAAGAAAGGCTTTTGTAGAAGAGGTCAGAGCTAAATTAAATGACAAGTTGGAAGCTTAGTGGTGGAGACGCTGACGTCATGTGACCGTGGTGTAGTTAGTTTATAGTCTAACATTAACTTTTTACTTCTGGAGATTGTATTTAGGCTTCAAACATCAGAACAGTGGTGTTCATCTGTGAAGATTATCTGATGGACTAAACATTCAAGTATCTTTTGTTGGTTGCAGTTCATTTTCTGTAATAATCCAACTTCCAATAACCTCCATGGTTGTGTGTTTATAATTAAAATACTGTCCCATCTCTTCCTCTGTCCAGGTTACTGTCAAGGAGATGGATACAGGGTGGGCTTTGGACCCTGCATGGGAACCATACTACCAGCTGTGAAACACTGAAACACACAGACTGTTACTCATGTGGGCGTGCCTTTTGTGGAGCATAGATAGTGGAAGACACAAACTTACTCACCCTGTTTTCATGTTTTCTACCTATGAATGAAAACAACCAGGGTGGGATAAAAAAAGAGATGAATAAACCAAGAGAAATATTGTTCCAACGATAAATTCTGAGAAGTGCTGATATCTAGCCCTCTCTAAAACAAACACATCTTCCTCTTAAAACTGCGTTTCCAGCTTTAGTTAATAATTGATGAGCTTTTCTCAGGTTCATTTTATGTAGTCTAGAGTAGAGTTGTAGAGACCTTGTTACTGAAATCCTCCTGCAATATTTATCCAGCAGAGCGATTCTCCCAAATCACGTCACAGTGTTACCATTCCACCAGGATCAGTGTTATTGATGATTTATGTGTTTTGGCTCCTGAGTTACAATGAAATCATTTTTAAAAAATGTTACTGCATTTGTGTCTTTTGTTTTCCCATGGACTCACTGCTCCCATCTGATATCTGCATTCTGAATTTATTCAAGCAATTATTTACTAATTTAGTAAGACATGTTTATTCTTATGTGATACATATTAGTTGTTCATTTAAAGTATGAGCTTGGTAATATTCTGTGTTCTTTTTTTTTCTTATAAACAAACTCCATGTGCAAACCAACAATGAATTGATCTCTTAACAAGTATTGTGTGTGTGTGTGTGTATCCAAAGCCTGATTGATCTTATTTCTTGATAGAGTTCCATTATTGTCCAATAAATTGAAAATACTCACTAGAGCACCAATTGCAGTAATGCTGGGATGTTCTAGTGTTATTTTCTTCACCTACAATGATAACAGTAGCAGATATAAGAAATAACCTGGAGATAAAAGTATTAAAATCGAAGAGTAACACAATTAGTAATGCTAACACGCATTAAAAGTTGTGTAACATAACCAAACTGTAGCGACGAATGTCTCTATAAGCTGCCAACAGCAGGAATCAAAGAAAAGCCACAGGCTAACAAGCTAATACGTTTTAAAAAAAAAAGAAGCAGCTACAATTGTACGCCATGACGCTGGAAGAAGGAAAACCTTCTTCAGCTTTAGCTAAACTAGCATTCATTCATTCAAGTCTGTAGTATGCCTTTTCTTTTCTTTCTTTCCTTTTTTTTTTTTTTTTAAATTAATTATTGAATTAACTGTTATTATTATTTGCTCGAATTCAAAGAAAAAACAGCTATGTTTTTCACTGAGTGGCCGCCATTTTCGATCTGGTATCCAGTGACAAAATGAAGTGAGTTGAAGCGGCGGTGCTGGTGAACGAGCACGACTCCTACGGCCGTCCTTCACCAGGTGAGTGTTGTATCACGCTAGTGAATTGGATAATCAGACTTGTAGTGACAATTTAAATATTGACACTGTGGGTAATTTGTTAACCTTTTGTTAAACCTTTTAGCGGGAGCCGATTATCCACACAGATCTCCTCCGCTCTAAAACAAACAGACCAAGTAATTAAAACCGGTAAAAACACTGAATAAAACAATTTCAAATTAAAAATCGATGTTTCTTCAGCGGGCACAGGACACTGAGAGGGTTTGTTTGCCCAGCTTGTTTCTCTGATTACTGAAGACCCAGGTGTCCGATGACAAAAACCAGTCAATCCATTTAAGATTATAATTATAACATTATGAATGGCTTCTTTGTTTGATATTAATATTATAGATGTGGTGCCAGCAGCCGAGCGGAGTTTAATTGAACGGTGTCAGCAGCAAACAGATACTGCTACGGCAAGCCCCGAGGGGAAAACGGTCTGTCACTAACCACACTGTTTTAATAAGCTAAACTTTGTCACACAGTAATCAAGAGTGTTTGTAACACTATTGCGGGTTGTTAATACCACACACAGTCTTTGATGACAACTCTGACAGAAGAGCAGCTAATAGTGATAGTGCCCCACAGGTAAAGTGACATGACCTGTGTGTGTGTGTGTGTGTGTGTGTGTCTCCAAAAACATCAACTGACTGCACGGGTTAAACTTGTTAGCATAGAAACGTTTTCATGGTGTTTGCCAGCTGCTTAGGTTAAGCTGATGTGTTTTTTGTTGTATTTTTCACATTAGCATATATGAAGATCCTGCTCTTTCCTCAAGTATTGAGAGATGAATCAATGCATTGTTGATTTTAAGACTAATATAATAACACCTGCCTTATCTTTTCAGTCAACAAACTAAATGAGAAAAGTACAGTACCATGCATTTTATACCTATAAGCGTGAGACATAACTCAGGCTGTTGTAATTAAAAAGATGTAAAACAACAGGCTCACTCACATTTAAATGAGCACGAGATGATGAATAAAAAAACAGTGAGGATAAAGACCATCTCTGCTGCCAGAGACTGCAGATTAAACTGTTCCTACTGTGGCAGCTGAAGCTGTTTGTATCCTTCACCCAGTGTTTCTGGCTCTCTGGACTGTCTGCCTTATGGATACTGATGTGCCGTAATGCACTGATAGACTTGGATGAACTTAGTTAAAGTCATCAGCACTCTAAATGTGAATTTTATTGCTGCATTAGCTCAGTGAGATGTCAGCTGTGTGTGAGAGAGAGAGAGAGAGAGACAGAGAGAGAGTGAGAGGGATGCTTGGAGACTATGAATGTAGAAATTCATATAGAACTGATATAAACAATCTTTTCACCTCAAATAATTCTGATGACTTGTCTGATATCTCACCACTTCATCTGGAGAATGGATTTTATGTTGCTATTAAAGAGTAGAACAGGCTTCCTGCTGCTGCAGCGTAGTGGTGGTCACAGTAGGCTGTTTGACAAATTCCTAATTTGGGACGTATGGTTGTTTAGTTCTTGTGGAACTGTGTCGGAAACCAGATGCTTCAGATTAAAAAGCTCAGAGAAACAAGTGAACGCTGCACTTTATCAGAGGTACTGTACATTTGCCAAACCAGCCAGTTAGTCTTCATCCTTCAAGTCTTTTCTCTTATAAAATCAAATCATACAATTTGAAAACACCTCTGATAAACCAACCACTGTGTGGCTTCTTCAAGTTTATTGTTGAGTGTAGCATCGTACCAAATGCATGAGAAAATAATTTTTTGAGACACAATTTTGCATCAGATGAGTTGTTCCAGTGGAGCTTGTGTGTGTGTTAATAACATGGCAGGTGGATTGCCCACAGTGAAGCCGGCTCCTGCAGGCTGTGAAAGTCAACGGGGGCAGAGGAGAGTTTGGGAGCAGAATCAGAGATGAAAGCAGAAATAAAACTCAGTGAATTGGTAAATGTCAGGAGTTGAGGAATCCTGTAGAGATCAGCCTGCTGACTCTGGGTTGCTCTGTGTGCTGGCGTTTGGTTTATCTCCTCCAAACAGAGGTGGAGAAGAACATCCATTCCTTACTGATGCTTAACAGATAACACATACATAAACCAGCTATTTTGAGGGCATCTTTTCACTATCCATGGCCTGCAACTCTGCCATGTTTGTTCACTCACTGGTGAACATAGTGGGTGGTGCATGTAGCAGCTAAAGAGCCACATGGAGCTAAAAGGAGAGTGAATATTGAATGTACCTTTATTAAAAATAGAAGGCGAATGCTAATGTTGCTCTCACCCCATTTATACATGCATATTGGACTAACTGGATTGTTAGCAAGCAATCATGTCCAAGAGGCTTAAGAGACTGATTAGAATTGGGTTGAAACCTACAAAGTGGATCTTCAGTTGAGGTTATTTTGTCACACCTACTGAACCCAGATTAGACTTCCATCTTCAAATGTGTATAGTGAAAAGGCTGCATGGAAAAATATCCGATTCTGCACTTTAGAGTGACACAAAAAGATGAAGCGAGGAGAAGGTCAGAGTGCCAGAAATGGTTCCTGTACTGTAGCTCCAGCATATTGGAATGGTGTTGTTGTGCCTTGTTTTAAGTCAAGAGGAGGTTTCATTCATTAGACATTAATATCCTACAGGACTACTAGAGTCCTGCTAGAACCTTAAACATAAGGTTCAGCACCACATTCATTTTTGTCCCTTAAATATATAGTTCAGTATTTTGGGAAGACAGACAAGATTAAGGGTAGACTGTGTTAGAATGTCTCTGTGTTAAGTACATAGTTGGAGTCAGGGCTAAACGCTTCCTGTCTACATATCCATAAAAGGTAAGATGTGTTTTAATAGTTTTTGGACAATAATGGACCTCTGTGGCACTGACGAGTAGTATCAGGCTTGCACATGAGATTTAATGACTGTTAGAAATATAGGATACAGACAGTCTTATCTGTTAAAACAATGGTGGTATTTAAGTACTAGATGCAGAGAGAGAACAATTGATATTGATCTAAAATAGAAGCCATTGGGCTTTCCAAAATGTCAGAATTTTCTGCAGTAGATCTTTACCCTGACAGCATCTAGTCTGGTAAAATGTCAGGGAGGTAACATACTTGAGTAGGATAATCTGGTCGTCTATCCACCTTAGCCTGAATGCCCTCCAACCTCATCATCCATTCTACCCCCACCCCCACCAAACCAATCCGTCCTGGCTGGGAGTCACGTTCCTGGCTGTTTTAAAGCTTTGGAGAACCTGTCTCATTGTAATTAGTCAGGCACTTTCTGCACTCCAGCACCCACAGGGATTTTTAGGCTTCATCTCTCCCTTCCTCTTGTTCCCTAGCGCTCTCAGTGAGCTCCCTATGATTTGCAGTGGAGAATTTAGAGGACAATTTCACACCTGAGAGGGAGCGATGTGAAAGATATCTGTGAGATAACAGCAGAGTTAATACAGGCAGCGGACAGGGAGGAATTAGAGCCATTTTTCATTTGGAGCCATGTTTGTGTCCACCTGATAAATCAAAGTCCAGTGGTCACTCTCCTTGAAGCTCTGTTTTGATTTCCACCAACTCCTCAGAGAAATATTAGGTTCTTTAGCTGCTAAATGCTGCACAGTGTTTACCAGCTAGTTGCTAATTTTGTGTGCATACTGCTTGGTGCTGGGCAGGCAGTGTGCCAATGTCTTTACTATGGATCAAAATTTGTTAACAATGTTACGTAGATAACTTTAGGCCCATTTAGGGGCTCGTAACTGAGTGCTTATTTAAATAAAGATTTCATGTTTTTCCACTGAACTTTTCCTTTAGGAAGCTTGATTGTTTGTGAATCTGAGCTGCAGCACTGCATGTACTGCATTGAACATAATGAAATACTACTATTCCAATCAAGGATCACCAGTTGACCCTATATGTCATAAGGCTTTATATTCAGCTCATGTGAGTGATTGGAAACCCTGGACGTTTGAATTTCTTGCTGACTTTGTAAGTCCAAAAAGTTGAAATTGTGAAACTTGAAATTACCCACTGGAAATTTGAAAGAGAACAATTCAGACCACATTCAGATAAATGGTTTTGACTGGTCTGAATATTTTTTACTTGCAAACCACTAACTGAGTCAGGTTTCATGTTTTTCTCTCTTGCAAACTGTCGGTAACTTAAGAAGCTATATGAAGAAGATTGGTGATGTGGCTGTTGGTCAGTGGCCTGTCAGGTGGAATGCATTCTGGCCAACTCTTCAGATGAAATTGAGAATTGATTTTGATGCTCTGCAGTTTAAATGATGTGTTACAATCCTTTCTATTAGTGTTAGCAGAGATACCTTTGATTTCCTGTCTCAACGACTTGACAGAAAAATGTGAAACAAAAAGCCATTTACTCACAGACAACAGCAAAATGAATCTAGAGCTAAAATCATTAAACATTCTTACATAGCAGAGGAAATAGTATTAGCACAAATAATTGGCCTTGACTAAAACAACATCTTTCAGCATATGATTTATCAGTTTACACTATCCTATGAATTCAACTCTAATCAGTGCTTCCTGCAGTTTCTTTTATGGAGCACAAATCAAAAGCAGCCACACTGTAAACAATATCTATACCTGCACTCAGCCTGTGGTTGTGTTGTGTGTAGTCTTTCCTTGATGCATTTTAAAATATGTATGTGTAGGTTCTCAGTTATCCAGGTCATGGAGGTCTTAATGTTAGGGATGAAGGCAACTGGATTTCTTTTGGTTTCTTGAATATGTTTCACTTCTCATCTGAAAGGCTTCATAAGTTCTAAAGGCTGGTTGGGGAGTCCCAGATATTTAACCTTTGTTGGGGGTTGTTACATTGGATGTGGTCCTGAGAGTTGTTGACCCATCCTGCCATCATGTGGGTCATTAGGGTCATATAGGTTGAGGTGTAAATGGAGATTGAGTCACCTGGGTAAGGAGCTCAGGACTGCACTGGCACAACTGCTTGTCCTGACACAAACAAAGACCAGTGTACAAAGATTAGGACTTGGTGTGAGATATTCACTCTCGCAGAATTTGCAGCAAGATGTAAATGCCAGAGAGATGTTAGCAGGAAACACTCACGCAGTGAGATACATACTGAATGTTGTAAATGGTACCCTGTGCCCCTGTAAGCATGCTCAACATGAGCAGGCCGACCTATTCATAGAAACAGGGCTGAAGACAGACAGGAGGCTTTCAGCTCAGAGCCAAGGATAAAGGCAAGAGAGAGGGCACAATTTAACAGCCAAAGCAAATTAAATCACTGTTTTACATTCTCATAATATAGTCCTGGCCTCATTATGATGATACACTGTAGGTACCTTGAACTTGACCTTCAAAGCTCTGTGGATGGTTGAATGTGCAGGTTATACCCTTGACTCGAAGCCTGACTAGAGATTTTCATCTCCATACCGTTTAGCCTATTATGCGAGACAGACGTTGATGAAATTGGCCTTGGGGCTGGCAGATGGTTCCCCATGGATTAGCACTGAATGAAATTTCATCAGGCTTTTGGTGTGACCCAATTATATGTCCAATCTAACGTAAGATTAATTTTATTACAAAGCACACAAAAGACAGGTACTTTTGACAGTTCTGTAATTCACAATCATCTTTATTGTGCTGCAGTCCAGTCTTTTTTAGATGTGAAGCACCTCAAGGATAAAAAAAACACTTATTCATTCATTTGTTCATTTCTGTGCTTGCTATACACCCTCTAGCATTTGCTAGGAGGCTTAGCAAAGTCTGAACACAGGCTCGTGCTGTACATGCCTTGCATCCACTGAATCCAGCTGTGTCGCAGTTACAATACAGTTTCAATACAGCTACGATGTGGCATAAAAATTAGCCATTCCCTGACTTTCTCCTTTGCCAATATCACCCTGTAGATTGATTTCTATGTAAAGAGCTGGGGCCGATAGCAGAATGGTGAGGGCACGTTCCACATGGGCTTTAGTGCTCTGAGCAGTGAGTCCCCAGTTTGATTCCCAACCCAGGCTGCAGTTCACTTAATGGCCACCGGTATCAGTAATAACAACGGTTGTCAGATTTCTCCATACAGAACCTATGAGAATAGCACTTATAACTTTCTCTCATTCTAATTGTCATTAAGCTACAGAGGTTTAGTCAGCTGATACTCAGCAGACAAGGCCGTCTTATGAGATGTCGATGATGCAGTTTTATTGTTTGCCAACTCAAAGGAGGACAAAAAAGAAATATAAGCGCAGGAAACTGTCTCCCACCGTTCCTCTCTTTTTTCTTTCTCTATCTTCCCATCTCCCATCTTTCTCGCTACTTCTTTACAAAGATGAAACTAGTAGTAGTATGCTAGTTTTGCAGTGTACGTTAGGTGTGAAGACAAAGTCAGCAAATGATTGCATTATCATTCTCATTAAATATTAATTGTAGGTCAACGGCCAATAAATAAGTGCATTCATTTCAGGCTCCAGCAAAAATAGGACCAAAACATAAAAATAGTGGAGTGGAGGAAAGAGTCATGTATGAAGCTGAAATGCGATGCAGCTGTATAAAGTGGACACTGACATTTGCTCCTTGTTCTTCCTCTTTCTGTGATACTGCTGAAATGTGTATGGTGCTTCACCTCATTGTTATAAAGCATATTAAACAGGAGGTTATTTCATAACATTCATTCAGTTTTTAAGTCAAACTTGTCAGGAAACTGCTGACTTCCACACTGACCCCTGATACCACCTTCACCGATTTCCTGGATATCTGAGGTCACCAGAAAGTAATAAGCAGCAGCTGTCTGACCTTTTAAGAGAAGCATAGCATGTCTTTTTTTATCCCCAACCCCCCAAAAATATTAGTTTTTCCAAGGAATTTAAGGTAAAGGGACTAGGAAGCTGATGTTGAACTCAGCATTGTGCTAAATGGCTCTTGTGTGTGGTTTACTGTAAGCATAGGCACTTCATAACATGCAACTGACAATCATTTCATAGATGATAAATGTTTTCTGTGCAGATACATAAGTCAAAGACAGATTTGATTAACGGCAACAAGAACACCTCAGCATGTTCTAAACTAATGGCTGAAACAGGCAAAGCAAAGAAGGTAGATTTATGAATAGAAGCAGTGGTGTCTGGTTGTAATAGTTTGTACTGCCATGAGCTGTGAAGTATTGGACTGCGTGAAATGCCTGTTTTGCAGTTCCATTTTTGTGTGTATGCATTTTGTACAGCAACAGGAGAGGACAAGGACATGCTGCAGCAATAACACATAATCAAGCATGACCTCTACTGTAAAGGCTAAATGGCTATAGATTGTCTGAGCTTTAATGCTCTATAGGTATACTCAGACACTGAATCTCAAGCAAATACAAGTCAGTCAAATCCTATAAGAAAGTCACAATTTTCTTTATAAAGCATACAAAATCTGCCTATGAGCCTTACGATAAACTCAATAGACAAAGGCCCCCCTACATTTTATTGACATCTTGTATGATTTAAAGGGACACTCCAGTGATTTGGTGTTGACACTTCCATAAAGTTTGAGAACTTGCAAAAGACAAATAAATTAAAAGAATGGCCAAGACTGAAGCAATAGAGGCTCATACTGTGACTTTAACACACATCACCAGCTCAAAAGCAAAAAAGCTAAAAAGTTGGAAAAACTTGCATCAAATGAAAGCGTTCATGGATATTAAAAATCTGGAATTTCAGAAAAACAAACAATCAAACTAATATTCAATCAGAGATTCCAATGAGTAACAAAAGCTAGTATGACAGCAGCTAACCTAGATATGACAGTAGTTTTTAAAGATTGATAAGCACTCACCATGACCAGTAAACTGATTTTGACTTGTAAAATCAGTGGAATGCCCCTTTAAATTTGTCATGTCTGGAAATCATCAAGTTGTGGAAGACTTAAATTCTCTATTTAACGATTGTGATGACAACATTGAATGTGAGTGATTGTGCCCTAGAGGCTTGTCCTAATGCTTCATTACACCAAGTGTGGAGCAAAAACTGTCTCCAATTGTTCACTATCCCTAACCTAGTCAACCACAACATGGCATTATGCCTAATTCCTACACAGTATTGCTAATAGAGTGATGCAGGGATGACATATTTTTGGTGGCCAATCTGGAAGTTAGCAACACCCTGGTTCCCTCAAAAAAAAAAAAAGCCAGTGGAAATTTTTTATGACACTTAAACGTATTGTTCAGAAAGATAATTTTCACAGATGAACACCACTGTTCTGATGTTTGAAGCCTAAATGTAATCACCACAAGTAAACATGACGTCACATGACGTCAACGTCTCCAACACCAAGCTTCCAACTTGTAATTTCTTCTACAAAAGCCTTTCTTCTTATAAAGTTAGTAATAGTTTGAACATGAATAAACACAACAAGGCTGTAATGGTGGACTGGTGAGTAGACTGGTTTTTGTGTTTGATTTCATATATATGTATATATATATATATATATATACATACATACACACATGTGTGGAGTATTTACTGATGTATTTTATGTAGTAGGATAAAACATCAACACCACAGACCTTCAGACATTTAACCAAAAACCCACTGACTTTGGGACGAGGGAACTGGGGGTGCTAAAATGGTAACTTACTTCCAGGTTTTAGGACTAATTCCTACACCATTCTATGTATGCAGTGTATTGTCAACACATAATGGTTAACTTGATTAAAGAGACCAGTGTCTTCAAAACTTGTATGTATTCCATCATAGTATGATTCTGGTTTATCACAACTTGGGTCTTATTTTTGTAGTTTTGGCCATTTCAGTAGCTGAGATCTGTAAACCTCACAGCAAAGTCTAATGTGATGGAACATGACAAACACAATCAGTCAGATGATCAGCCAGGCTTTAAACAACCAGCAACAGTTTTAGACAATTTAACCAGACTGTCTGAACCACTAGGGTAAGTATGGTACTGTTGCTCAAAGTTAATCAGGAAGTTTGTCTATAAACCGTAAAGGATGTTGACACTTGCTGACAGTTACAGATAGTTTGTGATTCACTATGTTCCCACATCTCAGCAGTTAACTTGATGAGTATGCTTGTCTTACTGAGCAGAATGACAAACCTACAATAATTCAAGTTGCAATAAACTGGAATTATGCTTAAATTAGAGCAATAAGTAATTCCAACAATTTGAGATTATGGAAGAGATTTTTTTTCTTTTGCTAATTTCTTTCATGATAGGTTGTCTCCATATGGGACGTTGATACTTTCTGTTCCATTTTCCAGTCTTGTGCAAGTTATAAAAAGCAAAGCTTGATTAAATTGCCCCAGAAGTTTTGTGACCTCTCTTCTTCATGTTCATCCTCTGCTAAGTTGTCATTATAGTGTGTACCGATATAAAGGGAAAGTGCGGAGAGTCAAGGCTGGCGTCCACTTGCCATCGCTGATTGTGTTTGTTAGTCCGACAGGAATGTAAGGCAGCCCCGGGGCTCCTGAAGACATCTCTAGGTAGATACAAAAAGCCAAGTTTATGTGCTTTACTCTGTAGTTGTAATAGTGTCACTCCATCATTGGCTTAGTGGGCAGACATGATCCCAGCAGCTTCCCACTCTCTTTCTCCATCTAGTCAGTATGTGGATGAAGCAAGCTTCATATTTTTCCCTCTGGATATGTAGGATTCATATTCATGCTTGGTTTGTATGCATTTCTCCACTCTGAATAAAAAAATTCTATATAGTACCAGAGAGGGTTTTTCTACCTTTACGACTGCAGAATGCTCTTGGTACCACAAAGAACCCTTTGAATATACTGGAAGACTGAAAACCAATTTCCAGGAGACGGTTCTTCAGATATGTACCATAGCAGAGCCATTTTAAAAGGTGTATTCAAACAAAAGAAATTCTATACCAGGAGAAGATATGCACTTAAATAAGTATTTTTAATTTACCAGGTTGTTTGCTTGCTTGTCTTTTTTGGTAAAGAAATAGATTGTGGAATCATTATGGTTTCATACACAATCACTGTCTCACTACAGAACCCTTGAAGAACCACCCTTTTTCTGGGTGGAGACTTTGCTGGTTTTGTTATGTATGGTTGCGCGGAAGAACGCACGTTATACATGGTGTGCATATGTATGTTTAAGTGTGTCAGTCGTCCAGGTGCTGTTCCTCCCATGTGGAGGTGGGTATTGCACTGTAGGGGTCCATGATCACCTTGGCACAGCGGATGATCATGGCCACCAGCAGCAGGCAGAGGAAGGCGATGCAGGCCAGAGTCAGGCCCTGGTCCACGTCCACGAAGGCTGGCTCTGCTGTACCCTCCACCTCCATGACTGATGTTGTCTGCTGCTGCTGCTGTGCTCAGACACACCCACGCACCCTGCTACCATCCTGAAGACCCAACTGGAGAGAGAGGAAGACGATATGTTAAGTCATGTAGACCCATTCACTGTTAGTAAACATTATGGCTGAGGAAAATGCGAGTTTATCTGAATATGCGCAGTCACTCGCTCTCCATGACTGAGAGTGTTGTAACATTAACCAGTGGGACCAGACTGACTGACCCATACATGCTAACTCAATGGATGGACAATTGGACAAGATTACAGGCCAGACGTTTACAATTAGAAACCAAGCAGGTATACTAAAGAGAAACTGAGCATGAGTCTTTAGATGCTGGTACAAGAAGAATCAATGCTGTGGCTGAATATGAGAAGGTCTATTTGGGAGAAAGGTTAATGACTCGTTATGTTAAGTACAATAAAAGCTCCTACAAGTCTCTGTAAAAATATTGATGGACACACATTGATTGATCCCAAAGGTCTGAAAGCCAGGCAAAAATGTCAGCGTTATTTTAAACGCACGCAACCTGGCGGCAGTAACTCTCCTGCTGATGGCAGGGAAGTGATTCAGACCCATTACTACTTTGATCTTGGCACCCAAAAACACAGCAAGATAACATTTTTACTTGGTTACGCGGTCTACCACTGAGGTGATCAGCCTTTGCCTCCAGTTTTTCCTGTTTTGCCTCTAGCTAACACCGTGATCTAATTGAGACATCGGGCCTAAAAGGGACTGTAGAGGAGAGAAGAGGGGATAGAGATCAAAGCCAAGTTGGTGGATACATTCGTATCAAAAACTTTATATGTTTTCTTTTTCTATGAATCTGATCATTTCTTTCTAGTTTCCAGTCACAGTATGTGAGGAGAGTGGAACAGTAGCCGTCTGTAATCTGTTTCTTCTGGGTTCTGTATTTGCTGTCCCCCACACCCTGAGAAATAATATGCACTGGTTCTTTCCACAGAAAATGCTGCATTAGAGGTTTTTGGCGTGATAGCATGAGGAGATATAATTCAAAGTCGTCCTTGCAAGTGTGCCACCCGACTGAAAGAATGGCGTACCTGCAGGATATTTGTGCCATGTTACAGTATATTCAGTCAGTAGGAGGCGCTCAGTGTACACACAGCTTTGCACATGTGTCTTTGTGGATATGAAGAAAACAGTAGGTATTCTCTCTGAGAACTCCTCTGATAGCATAAACCACCATCAATATTCAGAGTGCATGCAAGTGTGGAAAAGCTGAGGAATTAAAGTATAAAAATCCATACATAAATCCATCCTCTGCTGTACAGAGATAAGCTACATTACCCCGACCAAAGAACCAAAGGGAAGAGTGGATGAAGCAGGGCAGAAGTGGTTTCACCTTTTCTGTTGTTGTTTACTCAGTTTGTCCTCCTGGGGCCTTGAAGTGAGTTCAGCTTAGTCTGGATTTCTTAGGGTTATCTGGCTTCACTGAGCCTAACATAGATAGCCTGTATCACACAGCTGGTTGTTGACTGGCTCTCTGGTAACTGGGTTTACCTGTCAGGCTACGAGTGCATTCATGTGAAAGAGGAGGACATATTATAAAAACAGAATAGATAGGAGGAGCTTTTGTCAGTGACAGACTTTAGAGAAGGAGGATATGGCTATTTCCTGCAGGCAGTAACTACCAGTGTAAACTCAGTATAGTATTGAATGAGTCTACTGATCTATAAAAAATATCTACTGCTCTTTATTATTTGTCCTCCTCCAGCTTGTGTTTGTGTCCTGTTGTAGTAGCCAGCCTCTTTTCATTCTCATTTTCTTTACTGACTGCAGGATATTTGCAGTCACACAACACCCAAGAATAATATTTTCACCCTGATATTTGACAGTCAATGTAGTCTTTTCATCTAATGTTAAATTAGCTACATCTGTCCACTTATTCCCAAAACGACTCTGGTTTATCCAGATGTTTCTTTGCAGACTTCACACATTGACTTTTATGTCAAGGTTGCACGTAAGCTTTCCTTCTATAGACTCCTCCATATAGACCCTGTTTGTGCATCAAGGCTGCAAAGTGGAATCTTGACTCCTCTGTCCGCTAAACTTTCCTGCAGCTCCTTTGCAGTCACATTGAGATTTTTTTCTTTGCCTTTCTGTCCAGCAGACTGCAGATCTTGTCTTGACTTCCACACTTCACCTTAACTGCCATTTCTTAATGACATTTAAGACCGTGGAAAGTTCAAGCTGAAGCGCTTTGATATCTTTTTATAGCTTCCTGTGCTTTAAAGGAATCAGTTGGCTTCATGTTCAGATCCTCAGTCAGCTACTCAGAAGAGCTCATGGCTGTTGAGTGATACCACAAGATTTGAAGAGTCAGAGAGTTCAACAGTCAGCTGACAGCTCCAGATGACAGTTCTTGACCTGTCCCAATGAGTCAATTAAGGTAGAATAAGTGTCTTATAAGTAGAAGGGTGCCCAAACGTTTGTACATGGCAAAATGATTTTGCATTTCATGGAATAAAGAATAACAGAGCATTAACATTTGAAGAAAGTCTTAATAATAATAATTGATGCATAGGAGTTGTATTTACATATTTTCCCCTCAAAAATCAACAAAATATATAATTTGTTCAGTGGTGCCCAAGGTGAAGGTCATGAACAGTCATAAGCATATTAAAGTAAAGCACTAATGAGACTGTGGTGCATTCTCTGCATTTTCAGGATTAACTTTTAAACCAGCAGCTACATGTTGGATGGTCAGTAAAATAAAAAGTCCACACAGGACACAGAGTTGTAAAGACTGTGCAAATCAGACAGTACACAGTGATCTAGCTCAGTACAGACGCAGTGAAATTCAGATCATCATCCAGACTCTTACACTGACAAACACTAGATTGTAATGATTAAGAACAGTAACACACAGGTTTACAGTATATTTGGATAGTGATGGCGCAGTTTAAACAGACTTTGTTTTACCTGTGTAGTAGACGTGTGAGTGATCAACTGTGCATGAAGGATACAAACAAACACTGAATACTGAGGGGCCAAAATTAATTTTTTTTTGTAGCTTTGATAGTGTCTAATATTGGGTGAGACAAATTTATATTTTTCTTGTAGAGCAGGACTTGACCCCATGTCCCCTGCAGTGATTATGTGCTTGCTCAGGAGCCTGTGCTCTATGGTTAAGCTGCTCCAGAGCCATGGTTAGATTAAACTGTTAGGGTAACCAAGAGAAAAACTTTGTTGTTAGGTAGCTATTGATCAAAGGGAAGAAAGAGTGATGAAGCTACTGTAGTGTCATGGTGAGCAATGGTAATGGCTCTTCTAAGGACTCCTAATTAAACTGATGAATGGGTCTCATGATGCAGTGATTCTGCTCAAATCACTAAGCAGAGACACATGGGAGATTTCTACTGACTCATAAGTTTGGCACAAAACACTTTTATCTGGTTAAAGAAATGGTTAATCTCTTTCCTGGATGTTTCCTGTTCCTCTCAGGGCATGACATACATCAACACTATAGAGTTTCATTAAACAAAACCTTGGTGGATCTCTGTCGCCAACTGACCGAACAATGATCAAAAAGACTGTAATCATCGTCAACATTACCTTCATGGGGATCAGGGGAAAAAAACATTTCATGTATTTTGATGTGGCAGCCAAACTAACAAAGGTTCAGTCAGCCAACTCATATGGAATAAATTATTATGAGAATGTATGGACAGTGGTAGTATTTGATGTCCAGGCTCTGAACTCTACACTCACTACAATGAAACACCAAGCCTAGCACATCATGTAATAATTAACACAACAATATACAAAGTGTAGATATTGTGTTTTTAACTGAGACCTTTAGTTATGCATTAATGCATCAGTAATCATTCATGTATTAATGTAATATCACTGACAGGAATGATAAGCAATTTACTTTTGATTCTTGAAGTACATTTTGTGATAATGCCCCTGCATACCTCTGCATGACTGCTGTGGTACTGCTGCTGCCAGCCCTATTTGTTTACACTGATTGTGCCTTTGATAATGACCATCGGTTTCTTTGTGATTTCCTTGTAGTATAAATTCAATGTACCTGTTTTCAGAGTGGGAGCTAGCAAGATTGAATGAGAGAGAGAGAGAGAGGGAGAGAGAGAGACAGAGCGACCTGAAAACCATTGCCCTTCACCTTCAGTGACAGTGAAAGGTCAGTTTTATGTAATACTGCTGATATGAGATCAACAGATTGTTTCCCTGTGTTTTAGGTAGAGCCTGCTAACTAATGCTGGGTAAGATGAACATTTCTACTTACTATTATATTGTATAGATAAATGTATCAGAATCCCCCTCGTTAAGTTTAGTAAAACATCCTGAACTGTTCCATTACAAACATTTTTACTTTTTATTGTGTATTTTTTTTTCTGTGTTTCAATGTTTAAATGCTAAAATACGTCAGTGAGAGCTCCAGTTGCTTCCAGGCTTCATTTCATTTTGGTTTAGTTTGATTTAGTGTAGTTTTAGCTGCCCTAGCTAGTAGGCTACAACATGAGCAAACTGCAATTCAATGTGAGTATTTGACTGACAGCCTTGTAAATTTGCTGATGCATAAATCCAAGCCGAGGTGAGAATGAGAAATGGAAAGTCAATTTGTTAGTAAAAGGTGGAGAAGAATGAGAAAGCGAGAGAATTAGTGAAGCTATCTGTGTTATCACTTAAGCTGTAATATATGGTGACACCCGAGCAACAGCCCTCCTATAATTGACTGGAGTGATTAACAAGCTGCAATCATGGCGAGAGATTTACCTGACACACACACACACACACACACACATACACAGCGATAAAGTCCCCCTCAAGTGAAGGATGGAAAGTGTGTCATTCAGACAGAGGGAAGTAACTTGAAATAAAGGCTGACTTTGGGAATTCACAGCTGTGGAACTGTTCCATCAGACCGCATTCAATCAAGCCTACAGTGGCTGAAAGAGTATTCAGAAATTTCATTCCAGTAAAAGTAATACAGTTTTTTTAAACAATCTTTTCCACACTTGTCTCAATACCATGTCTCCACACAGTGTGCTGTTTTTTTGTCCGTAAAAATGCAGCATATTTCTAAATGCAATGATATGAATTTTTTCAATTGAAAGTTAGCTGTTTTGAACAGAAACGCTGACTGAGAGAGGTATTCATGAATTTTGAGTTTTCATGTCTTAACACCAGTGACATCTGCAGTATCTCCAATTGTGGCCAGCTTACTATTCCAGCTGGGTGTCTGATGACTGGTAGGGCGTACATATTGGTGGCTTGGATCTTATTCTCCGGAGGTATTTGGCTGTGGTTGACCTCCTTGCATCCTCATCATGGCTTGCCTGTGGGATACCCACATACCTGTAGTTGTTCTGTATGTCTGCTACCCTGCCTTCTGGTAATTCCACCTCTTCAGTCCTGATTACCTCTTCTCTCCACTTCTGAACCTGTGTCCATATCCACTCTTTGCAATGATGTGGCTGTGCATCAACTCAGCTTTGGCATTTGGCATTGTGTTGTGTTATGCGTCTTTCTCTTATATGTCCTTCCTGTATTGCTCAGTCTCAGCTCTGGGTGGGTCTGTTCTTGCAGCTGGGAGCAGAGCCTTGATGGGTCTTTGGAGAACAGGCCTTTTATTCTTTTGGCCTCTGCTTCTCTGGTGTGTCTTTTCAGCCTTGCAGCCAGAGCAGACACAACTATCATCATTAACACTGTTCTCCTCTACCAGGGACAGCTCTTCCATGTTCAGAAGTGTTCCCATTTGTGTTGGAGCCTCTCAATGTCCAGCCTTAACAGTAGCTTTCCTCTATTGATGTTAGAGCATTGGCTACCAGTTGCGTCTTGGTCAGTGTGGATGTTGGCCTTTTGCTCATCCATAGTTCCCCATTTGTTGCGTGTAACCTCTCTCCTTGGGCCTGTGATTAGAGTCCACAGCCACAGCAGCATTTTGAGGTAGAGGTGGAAATTACAAATTAAATAACTGAATCAAATAGAGTCAGATAAGTTCTGCCTGTCTGTCAAGAGCTGCTTGGCCATTGTAGGAAAGTGCACAGCTTAAGCGGATACTATGGGTGTTGTGCCGAGGTAACACGAGCTGACAGTGCTCTCAGCAGCCTGACAGGAGAAACACATTGATCAAGACATCTTTAAAGGATTGTACAAATAATCTTGTACATTACTGCTTCAAAAGCATTCCATAAGGTTTAAGGTTGGTTTTCTGTGCTCTGATCAGCTGCTCATTTTATTTTATCTCAGTTGCCTTCTGCAAAATCAATAAACAAAGGCTTTCAACCTGCTTTGAGATATGACTTAACGATTTGTCACCTTGAATTTATCCATCCATACCTAAAGTCTGTTCTCCAAATATTCAGGGGTTGACTAGATGACAAACAAATGCCATTTAAATGTACTTGAGACACAAGTACATTTAAATGACTATATTATATACAACATCTTGCAGAGCCTGAACTTTTGATGAAATGCAAAATGGATGTAGAATGAAACTGAAGTCCGCCACAGTCAAACTCCTATGGATGCTGCAGTAATCTACCCCCCTCCTCCACCCCCCGGTTCCCTTGCAATCCTCAGAGGTGAAAATTTGTGGCCAGCGTTCCCATTCATCATAGCCCATCTGCCAGCCCAGGGAAAGGAAAAGAATTAAAGGGGAGGAAGAAATCAGGGCAGAAAGGGGGTCTTAGAAGGGAAAGATTGAAAAATAAGTAAAAAGCAGAGAGGGAAATGTGGAAATATGCCCCTCTCTGCCTTAGCATACTGAAGAGAAAAGAGAAATGGTGTAGGAGTTGACTAGAGGAGAGTAACACTGACAGTAACTGAACTCTGAGTGGCCTATAGCAAAATCTTAGGAAACCTAAATAAAATGGGATTTTTCCACTGTTTTTTGGATTATTGCAGAAAATAAACTCTGATCAACAAAAGGTTGTGATACTTATACATTCTGTTCATGACATAATCTTCAGAAATGAACACCACTGTTTGATGTTTGAAGCCCAAATACAGAAGTAAAAAGTTAAGACCATCATAAACCAACTACACCGCGGTCACATGACATCAACGTCTCCACCACTGAGCTTCCAACTTGTCATTTAATTTAGCTCTGACCTCTTCTACAAAAACCTTTCTTCTGACTGGTGAGTAGATCAGTTTTCATGTTAACGTCCCCGACAACTTCTGTAGTCTCATTTAGACACTCGTTAGCAACCGCCTTTTTTAAGACACGTAAAAGCTTCAAACATCAGGAGTGGGGGATTTACTGATGGATTTTATGACGTAGAATAAAACTTAAAAATGTCATGAGCTTGTGTTAAAACCACAGACCTTATTTTACACAGGTAAACAAAAGCCCACTGACTTTGGGACGAGAAAACCAGGAGTGTTAAAATACTAATTTATTCCCATGTTTGAGGACTGCACCATTACCATAAGTTAACAGAACGTTAGGTGAAGGGCAGTAGTTTTCCAGTGTACTCTCTCACTCACAGCAAAACTGGCATTGTGGACACACACATGCACGCAAGCTGCTGAAGTTCAGGTCAGGTAAACTGGCAGTGGAGCTGAATTGATGTCTCTGGAAAAGAGAGAGGTGGCTGATGCTCTCTACCAAGGCTGTACCAGTCAGCACGATATAGTTAGAATGGGTGACATTACAGTATACCACACAAAAAATGCTACCAAAATTGGGGCTTGCTGTGTGTTTTCCTCTTGAATAAGAGGGATTGAATTTGCCAGCATCAGTAGCCAAAGGCGGAACTCAAGGTGAGATGTGAACAGCAGGGAACTGGAAGGAAGTTTAGGGATGAATAGTTGGATGTTGTTGGGCGGTATGACAAGAGCAAGAGAATTGCCTTGATAGAGAACATACTGTACTGAAATTTTACTCAGTGTGTATGACAAAAATTGTCAGTACTCTCTATTCTCAAATTAGTGAGCGTAAATTACAGAAGTATGTAGGAACAAGTGTGAATGTGAATGGTAAAGTAGAAGGCTTATGGTGAGAGCCCACATCTGCTGTATTTGCCACATTCATTGACTCTTCATTGTGTTCAGTAGAGCCAGATGGGAGGAGGGGAGGGGAGAAAAACCTTAAGCAAAACTGGTGTCATTCTCCCTCTTCACCCCTCCCCTGCCCACACTGTGTTTGCTCTGCACTCCAGGGATGGTTGGAGCTGGCTTATACGCTCTCCCTCACTATTTTCTCTTTTAGGCACAGCTGAAGTGGGAGCTGGGGAAGAAAATGACAAAGCCAGTCCTATAATTCCCACGAATGAGTCTTCGGTGAAGAGGCTACAGTGCTGGAGTTCACCAGCAGGAGTACAGACTACAGGGAGGTCTGCAGCTCTACAGCCTTCCAGTGCCTCAGCATTCGACAACAGTTACTAAAGCTGCAGGTACCATACCCCCCCCCCCCGCCCCAGGCATGGACACGCATGACAGTGATAGTTGTGGCATTATCAGAACTGGTTGCTATAGTTGTGTACAGTGTTAAATGACAACAAATTGAATTAGTTTTACCACAATATTAGTCATAGCAAATACAGGCTATTTTTTCATATTCATAAAGACTGAACATATCGCTATTACTGTTCCCTTTCCTTTCTTACACCTTACAAAAATGAGAAATATATATCAGTCAAAGAAATCACAGAGGAAGTTGTCATACACACTATCTCCTTCTACATCTTCTCTCTTTTCTGCCTCGCAGTACTTTCTGTAAAAGTAACTGTTCAACATTTCAACTCCATCAGCTCCAACAGTTTAAAGTGCATGAAGAAACTCAACACAGTGGCACAGAAACCCCACTGCCACCCAGCATTTTGGTGGTGTAACTGCAGAGCGACACAGACACACCAACACATGAGTATAAATGCACATGACTGCATAGGTTCTGTAGGATCCCATGCAGAAGTATAAGCTAAGCTTCAGGCTGCAGAACATCTCTCCTGCTGGGCTGCAAACAGCACTGTCAGCTGTACACTCAGTGCACACTGGACAGCAGTAGAGGAGGTTGTTCTCAACAAAACAAAAAATGCCACTAAAGAAAGCCAGTAATGCAGCTGAGGAGAAGTGGGAAGAGAAATCAGAAAATTTCTGAAGTTAAAGTCATATGAGCTGAGCAAAGCAGCTAAAACAAGCTATATTACTTGATCTGAACCTTGAATTTGAGTGACCATCAATGGTTATAGAGCAAAGAGGTACATCTCAATGGCAGTGATGGTATTAAAGATTTCTAGTCTTAAGTCTGTCCCATGGTAGGTTAGGGCAGTGGTGAGTGAATGTCAAGACTTGAGGGCAAAAAAGTTGGACTTAACAAGATCATAAGGTATTCAGGCCAAATTAGTCTGAATCCTGATCTGTCCTGGTTTTGTAACAATGTTCAAAAGAGTATCTGGTAATATAAGCAAGTTACAGCTAAAATGTTCATCTCCAAAACTAATTTCACACCTGTTTGGTTTTTGTTAGAATCTGGGCCGAGCATCACTGCTGTCTGAACGGGCCAGAGCAGACAAATGGAGACGAGAGAGTAAGTGTGTGTGACAGAGTTAGCTCCTGTATATTTCCTGATAATCCCGATGATGTAGTTTGTCATGCTAATTTAATATTTGGGTTTGATCTGCGAGCAGTTATTTTGTAAAAGTCATTTTGTAAAAGTCCTCAATGTGTATTCCTGCAATACATCACAAAAACTGCTGAAACATTGAAAACAAGCAATATTAATAATAATAGTACCCATTTAAGTAAAATGTGTGAAAGAAAGAATAAGGAGAAAAGAGAGACAGTAAGACTGAAAAGGTTCATTTGGTAGTCTGTGTGGGGCCTAAACCAACAGCTGAGAGCAGTCAGTCCTTAAGGGTCAGTCCCTCAGTCATCCAAACATGTCCCCTGAAATGAAAGGGGGAGATGCTATAAAATTTAAATATTGGAATAATGCCACACATTTTCCTACAGTCTCTCCTGGAGGACATTCTTTGTGTTGCGCTCAGTTGTACACATGAAAAAGGCCAAATAATTGTGTAATAAATGCAAAAAGCAGAGCAATTTTTAAATCTAGTTTACTTTCTCACCTGAATGCAGTTAACTAATCACAACATGAGTTTCAGAAAGGTAAGAAATGGTTGGACAGAAAGTGGTGGAGGGAAGATGTTTCAGAAACTTAAACAGTCTGTAGCAGCTGCTCCCTCTGGGCAGGTAAAAAAAAAAAAAAAAAAAAAAAAAACCTTACTGCCATCCTGTGCTCCAGGAAATGGCCCAGTTTGAACAAAGATCTATGTGGTGCAACGACACTGTGGAGCACTACTGAGCTACTTAGACTGGATTATCTGGCCCAGTCCATCAACAAACACACTGAGCAGTTTGAGAGGAAGAGACAAATGGAGGCCACTGAGACTAGTGGACAAACCTGGCAACCCAGGGAACCCCACATGAACCTGTGAGCTACTCCATTTGATTTCATTTATTTTCTTTTAGGGTTCTCACAGTCATCATCAAATTCTAACTATATTTAAATATATAATTGTATTTATTATTTTCTTTATTTAATGACTTGTTGGCAACATGTCTTTTATAGTGCTATGTAGTACAGTGATGTACAGTATATTTTTACAGTTCATTCAGAAAGTATGCAGACCCCTTCACTTTTTCACATTATGCTGTGTTGGAGCCTTGTGCTTAAAAGAATAATACATTTTTCCCTCATCAATGTACACTCAGTACTTCATAATGATTAAATGAAAATTTTTTTTTTTTTCAAATTTCTTAAAACAGAAAAACTGAAATATGATGTTGACATAAGTATTCTATATTCTATATATTTCTTTACAAAGAAAGGACCCTTTAAATTTTCACACCTGTGTGTGAAATGGACCCAGTTTCAACTAGAAACAGAAACAGAAACTCTCTGCTATGCCCTGGCTTGCTGTTAAGGGACGTCCATTACTGCATGTACATTGAAGGAATTTTCCCTCCATTCGGACAAAAGACACAAAGACCAAGTTTTTCTAATCACACCATTCATCCACGGTCGAGGAAGATTAAATTAGTTTTATCCCAGTGCACGGGTAAATACGAGGAACAACTGATTGATTTTTCACTGCATTACAGCAGTGGATTTTCTTTTGAAAGACAGAAAGGTGACTAGTATCCTGTTTCCTCTAAATTTTCTTCAATGTCAATGACCTCCTGTTTTTCAAGCAGAAAAAGCAGAAACTTGTCTTCTCGCTGACAAGTGTAAGACAAAGGACCAACCCACACCACCATCCTGACCCATTCAATGCAGTTAGGAATTCTGACGGACAAAGTCTACTGTGAATCACAAGTGATTTCTCCAAGTTAATATCTGGGCAGAGAGGTGTTTGAGATGATTCCACACCTTGGTTACAATCTGCCTGTGGGAAATTCAGTTGACTGGACATGGCTTAGAGAGGCACACACCAGCTGACAGAGCATATCAGAGCAAAAACCAAGCTATGAGATCAAAGGAAGTGCCTGCAGAGCTCAGAGACAGGACTGTGTCGAGGCACAGATCTGGGAAAGGCTACAAAAAATCTGCTGCATTGTAGGCTTCCACGAGCACAGTGACCTCTGTAATTCTTAAAATGAAGGAGTTTGGAACAACCAAGACTCTTCCTAGAGCCAAACTGAGCAATCAGGGGGACGAGGGCCTTGATAAGAGTGGTGACCAAGAACCCAAATGGTCACTCTGGCTGAGCTCCAGAGATCCTCTATGGAGATGGGAGAAACTTCTAGGACAAACATCCTTGCAGCACTCTGATATGGGCTTTATGGCAGAGTGACCGGACAGTGAAAGTTTTGAAAGAAGTATATATAGGACTTTGAGACTGTGAGAAATTCATCTGTTCTGAGGAAACCAAGATTGAACTGACTGGCCTCATTTCTAAGTGTTATGTCTGGTGAAAACCAGGCATCACTGCCCAATACCAAGCATGGGGCAGCCGTACCATGCTGTAAAGGGTAAAGGCCCTGAATACTTATGTCAATGTGATATTTCAGTTTTTCCTTTTTTAATAAATTTGTAAAAATAATAAAAAAAACTTAAGTTATGTCTGTGGTCAGGTTTAAGCAACAATAGCTGGTTGTTTAAGGTTAGTGAAACATTGTACTTTGTAATGTTTATAGGCACGTTGTATCTTGTCTTTTCTTCGGTATTACACCATGTACATGATCTTTCCCTAACACTGAGTGCTGCCAGTGTCTTAACCATAAAAAGTTTAATAATGCTGCTGTTGCTCTGAGCAGATATTTTGGCAGAAAGCAAATTGTAGTAAAATACATTCACAAAGCACTTTATTGGGAATTATACTAATACTGGGAAAGGCCTTTCTTTGCTCTCAAAACACTCATTCTTCTTCGTGGAATGGATTCTACAAAATGTTGGAGTGCATCACATAATTTCTGCAGCTTTGTCACCTGCACATTAATGTTGTTAATCTCCTGTTCTACCACATCCTAAAGATGTTTTATTGGATTCAGATCAGATTTCTGTTCATGGCTGGTGTGGTCTTCTGCTGTTATAGTCCATCCACCTAAAGGTTGGATGTGTTGTGCATTCTGAGATGCCCTTCTGCTCCCCATGGTTGTAAAGAGTGGTTATCTGAGTAACCGTAGCTTGTCAGCTTGAACCAGTTTGGTCGTTCTCCTCTGACTGACTCTGATTCAGATGTTTGATGTGAACATTCACTGAAACTCCTGACCTGTATCTGTTTGATTTTATCCATTGCACTGGATAACTGCATGAATAAGCAGGCAGTACAGGTGCTCTTAATACAGTGCTTAGTGAGTGTATATCCGTTTTTACTGATACGTCCATTATCAACATTTATGTGACTTGCAAAGAATGTTTCCCCATTATTTTAATAAAAAAATGCAATCCAGCTACACCTCCTTCAAAACATATTCTAACATATTCATTTTCTATCATGCTTTGGAGCTGCTGTGCTGCCTCTGGAAGCAATGAATTTATCAAAGGAATGACCTTAACAACCCAGAACACACATCCACCACATCAACCTTGGACATTTTATTAAAATTCACTTGTTTATTTGCATTTATTTCTGAGGATATTCTGAATTACAAACTTGAAATTCAGGGATGCCAATAATTTTGATGAGGACTGTAGATTTTGAGACATACAAAATAAATGCATCTCCCCTACATTACAATTGCATGGTTGAAGATTAGGCCGTGTCTTGGAAGAGAAAGGATGGTCAGGACTAATGTCACACAGAGGGTGGTCAGGTCTCCTTATTGATGCAAGGCACCTAAAAAATATGTAGACTAAGTGTGCACGTGCGCCATAACGCAATGTATTAGATTTGTTGTTTTGGACTGAGTAGCAATGTAATAATTCCTGACTATTTCTCAAACCTAAAATGTTGGAAGCATGAAAAAGGCTAAAAAAGCTCAGTCACCTTGAGGTCACTGACTTGACTGACTTTCAAAAAGCGCTTTTACATATCGCAAGGACAGACACACGCACACAAATATAAACATATACAGCACAGCACAGTGTTGTGTACATGCACACAAACACACACTGTGACATGCTGTGAGGACAGTGGGTAGTGTCACTAAAATTTGATCCTGATTTGGTCAGAATGACTCATCCAGAGTCTCTCTGTCTGTCTCTCACTCACTCACATACACACACACACACACACACACACACAAACTGAGGCAGCAGGGTGGAACAGTGACCAGTGGGTGTGACAAAGACCGTCCATCAGGTCAACTCCACACTGCAGAAACTGTCTTATCCATTTACAATAAATACCTATGAAAAATTCCTCTGTAGTCGTCAATAAAAGCCAAATGTCATAAAAATGTATTAAAAATCTTTAGTGGGATGTTATGAAAATCTCTTCTGTGCAAAAGTTTCAGTATTTACACTGATTAGAGGCCAAAGAGTCAAACTTTTACTTTTAGATTAGATTTTAAATAAAGCAGTCCAGATTGTCTCCTCTTCAGCTGACCAGCCTGTCCAGGTTAAAACAGTGCAAATTATATCAACATTACATTAAATCCATCTTTGAATGGACCTTTGTGCCTTGAAACCTGAAAACTCGGCTGTCACACACTGAGTAGATTTCAGAGTTGGAAAGTATAACATTTTTAACACGAGTGAATTCACTGCCTCAGACACAGTCTACATCCTGCCTCTTGTTTTGTATCGTATTTCTTTATTTCCATCCATTCATTACCTAAACTTATAATCACTTATCCTTTGAGGGTCACGAGGGGCTGGAGCCAATCCCAGCTGACACTGGTCAGGTCGACAGACTATCTCAGGGCTGACACATAGAGACAAGCGACCACTCATGCTCCTGTTCAGACCTATACAGACAATTTAGAGTCACTGATTAACCTGCATGTCTTTGGACTCTGGGAGGGAATTGGAATACACAGGCACAGGGAGAACACGCAGACTCCACACAGAAAAGCCCCGGGCGAACTGGGGTTCAAACCCAAACCTGGAGCCTTCTTGTTGTGAAGTGACAGCGCTAACCTCTGCACCACCATGCTGCCCTATTTATTCACTTCATCTTTTCTTTTCTGCTAACATCATGACAGATGGTGAATCTAAAATTCATTTTTCTATGGTAGGAGAGATTTTCTCCCCAACATACTTAACCACATACTACTCATCTGTGTCTGTGCCAGCTCCCTCAGGCAAGTACAAGCAAGACTTTTATTGTTTCAGTAATTTATTGGATGAAATTCTGAATGTGATGAAGTTTAATATTCCATATGGAAGTCTGTGATTTGCCTCTGGCAAGGTTTGCAGTCTGACTTCTTTCCATGCTGACAGGCACACACATTCACAAATACACGTAATGGGTAAATTCTGCTGATGAAATATAAGTGAAATCTCAAAGCCATGTTGATGCATGTGTTGCTTTTAAATAGTCTATGTTGGTGAGTCTGTGTTGAGTTAATTCTAGATATGAAATGTTCCACTTCAACTGCTCCCAGTTTTGATAACACAATGGTTTTATGAACCTTTAATATATGGGTGGTCAAACTATGACCTGTGGCCCGACAGCTGTAATTTATATGGCCCTTGAGTTATTTTAAAATTAGTAATATAAATTTAGGTCCACTGATCATATTAAAACTCTGTTCCTGTATTCCTGTACTGTATTTTGAGTTAGTTTTCACTCTTGCCAGTCACCTATACTGGAAGGACGTAAAAGGTAGACAGCAGAAAGTGATAGAGCCAATCACATACGGGAGAAATTTTGTGGGGCTACAACTGATTTGCAGTGAAGTGAATCTGGAGGAGAGGCTGTGTAACTGCATTGTATTATACATCAGGTATCAGTCTGTGCCACAGCTGCCCAGCTGAGTGATGTGATGAGTATCATGCTGAAAACTATGAATCTCATCCAGTTAAAATGGCTCACTCACCAGGAGTTTTGCACTTTCCTGTCAGAAATTGATCCACATTACATGGATGTAACGTCACGCTTATGTAAAGTCTACACACCTGTCTTAATGCGTTACATTAACGCACGTCTGTCTGGACTGTTACCCTTACACATTGCACTCTTTACTTCATACTGTAAACTCTTGCAGAATCTGTTCAGCTTCTTATTCTTAAAACAAACAGTCAGTTCATATTCTGTGCATACTTAATATATTGTTCTATAATTGTCAATATTTCTAATCTTATTTATTTATGATACCATTTATGTTTCTTGTATTTCAGTACTTGCTTTTTACTTTTTCTTTCCTCTCTCTCTTACTCAGTTTATCATCACTGTTTAGCACCAAAATACCCAGACAAATTCCTTGTACCGGTATGTGTAAACTTACTCTGCAATAAAGATGATTCTGATTCTGATTAAGATGGGAGCTGGTTCCTTTAATTAATTTCTCACTAATTTTGTTTTCCAACTCTAGTAACATTTGGTCCAGAGCAACGTATCTTAGCAACTAATGGCTGAATTTTGAAACAAAATTTGCTGTGAACTGTCACACTCATCTGAAGATGAACCTTTTCCAATTTGGATTTCAGGAGCTTTCCTGTAGCACCACAATCCAGAATATCAACACGGCATGTAGTACGTGGAATTACTCTGTGGTGAGTACTGAATGATGTTAAGATGTTGTGTTTGGATCATGGTTTGATTACTGCTTGCTCTCATTCTGTATGTAAAACTTTTTCCCGGGTCGATCCAGTTGGCATGAATGAAAATTGAAAATATAAGGATCTCTCCTGACTGTGGCTCTCCTGATGTCTTAGACTGCTTTTATTTTGTTTGTACATGAGAGGAAGAAGGTTGAAATAATACAGGAAGAGATGCAAGATGCACATTTTATCTCTGCTGTAGTATTTACATGAACCTGATCACACTGACATGTGCTGTCCTGAAAGTGTAACAGTTACTACATCTGACTGAGTGTCTTTGTTACCTTTATGTAAAAGTTACCAAGCCATGAGACCAAAATGTTGACCTTCATTTGAATAAGTGTTATTAATTATGAATAGTAGTCCTGATTCACAGCCTCTCTCCACTTTCTAACCCTCCTGCTAAAGCCAGCAAGTTTCCTTTAAAAATATTTGATTGAAGCAGATAATGTTGTAAGTATGAGAAGATATTTAATGTTGCTGCACAGAGGGGGAAATTAAAGTGCAGACACTGCAATGATAAAACTGCTGGATTCAAACTCTCCCATTCAGACTGAGCTGTCACTGTTGTTACAGTCGCTTCAGTCGTCTTTTTCTCTAAGCCGTCCTGTGGAATAGAGGGCAACTTCAGCTCTGCTCTGCGTTACATGTTCCCCAACATCTTCACCAAAATAACTTTGTAAGGTGATGATATATCAGTGTTATGTTTGTTCCACTGCCACCAAATGAGCAAATGAATAAATAAAAATAATTATTATTTTTCAGTCAATGCAGTTTTGAGCAAAGGGACATCCGATTAGAAAACTACGAGTTGTTTTGGAAGGAAATAACAAATGTATTTTCACTGAGTTTGGAGGATTTGTTGACTTTCTGTAAAGGCCCAATGTAGTGCTGCGACAATTAGTCAATTAATCAGGTGGACAATAATTAATTTACTAAGTTATTTATTAAAGACAAATGCCAACTCTCGTTTCCTGCTTCTCCAACATGAGAAATTTCTGCTTCTCTCTTTGAATTGAACACATCACCATAGGCTCTGCTCTTGGAAATGATTTTCATACACCATACAGACTAAACTGTAAATCAGCTAATGGATAATAAAAACAAACATTAGCTGCAGCTCTAACTGAATGTATAACATCCTTTTTTTATTATTACACAAACTAATCTGTCTAATTTCAGGATATAATGTGTTTCTGATGTCCCAGTGCAGCTCTGCAATCAGCAGGAAGTTGCCTGAAGATACGACTCTGAAACAATCATTTCCCTCTGTTCTCCAGTCATTTGACTGATCCAGTCTTGGATTTAACAGTATCTCTTAGTGTCTCGTGTGTCTAAACTCAAGAAACAACAGCCCAGAAGAATTACAGGAAAATTACAAATACATTCAGTGTCTGTGTTGCTGATTCCACACTCCACAGCACAAATACAATAACCTCAAAACACATACTTGTCAAAACCTCTTAGATTTCTGCCAGAAAATCATTACACAGATACTTCACAACATCACCGACTATTATCGCCCAGCACAGCCTGTATCATGTCATCCACTAATAAATGGGGAACTGTTGCCTGTGTAGTGCAGGGAAAGAAAGAGAACCAGCCAGCCAGGGAGAGAGAGGGAGAGAGAGGGAAATCTGAGAGCTTCTTACCTGCTTCCCTTACATCCTGCACGGCTGCTGGAGGTAGGACAGCTCCCGGTCTGCACTGAGGAACCGCTGTGAAAGAGAGGGAGGGAGGAGAAAGGGAGGTGGCAAGTTAATGGAAGGGCTGGATAGAGGGGAGGCAGATGGGAGGAAGGGGGCAGATGGATGGAGAGCGGGGGGAAAGAGTCACTGGTGGCTGCTGCATCTCCTCTCTGCATACTGAGCCCCACAAACTGAGCAGGAGCAGAGTGCTGCACACATCCTCTGCTCCTGCTCCACGCTCACTGCCTGTGTGTGCAGCTGCTTCACAAGAAAGATGCAGCAAGTGTGTTTGCCATCATATCTGCTTAACTGTCAGTTGGGGCTATCAGATACCTTTGTTAAAGATGTGTGTGTGTGTGTGTGTGGTGTGTGTGGTCTTGTGTTTACACAGGATAGAGAGAGAACCTCTACCTACAGGGAGGTATTTGTGGTAAGACAGGTTTAAAGTTAGAATCAAGATTAGGTTTAATTAGGATAAAGAAACTGACTATGAATTGATACTGTTAACAAATGTTGTGTATATGAAATCCTGATAGATCTCATTCCTCAATGACATAGAGCTGCATTGTCCCTAAAAACATCAAAACACAGGTGACTAAATCTTACACAAATCTCAAACACCGTCCAAATGTGTACTAATCTGCAGAGTTCCCATTAAATGCACCATTTGTTCATTTGGTCTTTTACAAAAAAATAAAGCTATGTAATTGTCACCTGTTTTTCAAGACCTTTTTAATTAGGAAATAATAGGCTTATTGCTGAGAGCCACAGTCAGGCCGGAGAGAATCAAATTCAAATTCAAATAACTTTATTTATTCCCAAGGTGGCGATTAGAGAGCATGAAGATCAGTTCAACAACACAATACACTTAAAGAAAAAAATAATAAACTCAAGAAGCACATCTAACAAGTAATTACAAATAAATAAACACTAATACTACAGTACAATGTAGCCCTGAGAAGACAACAGAAGCAGCCAAACACAACATAGTTGTCTCTTCAGTTAAAGGCCAGCCATGATCACAAAATACTGAGAAACCAACAAGTGCATTGTCAGTTTATCCTTTTTTTTTATCATTGAAAGTGAACAAAGACAGACAAGGCTCACTTCTTAATGGTAATAGGAGACCTGTCAATCATACAGTTCATCAAATTAATGGACAAAGAAAAGAAAAAGAAGAAAAGGGAACAATGACTTCTTCTCTATTGTTAAGAACAACTCTCCACTGGTTACACTTGGATTACTGAATTGACTTCTGTAGCAAGGCAGTGCAGGGCTTAGTGTAAATGTATATTGGTACATTAGATTGTTTTTGCTGTTGTAAAATCCAAAATAATCCATCTGAGTCCTGAAGCTAAAGTGGCTGAGGCCAAAAGTTTTGCAGACATTTGTAACTTCATAAAATAATCTGTTGACTGTGTTGAAAGAATGTCGAATAGAGATCTCCAGTGAGAGTCTACTGGTATTCATTTTCATTTATATAATTATTGTTGTGTCTGGTGTCATCTTTGTATTACTTTCAGTTAGATAAACCTAATGCCAATTTCATTGTACATTGTATTAATGTTACTTAAACATACAATCCTCAGGAGATATGACCATAGACATGTCCTTTGTCCATTGTTTTCTGACCATGAAACAGGCCACAATATGATCTGATCCAGCATCTGTTGGACCTGCCTAATGTTGTGTAGGTCCCCCCCTGTTGTTGTAACAGCACTGACCCGTCGGAGCATGGACACTGGACCTCTGAAGGTGTCCTGTGTGCACTGGGACATTGGCAGCAGATCCTTTGGAGTCCTGTGGGTTTTTTTTTTTTTTTTTGGGGGGGGGGGGGGGCTCCATGGATCTGGCTTATTCCAGATCATCCTACAGATACCGGATCAGATTGGGATCTGGGGAGCTTGGAGGCCAGGTCAACACCTTGGGCTCTGTGTCGTGTTCCTTGAGACATTTCTGAGCAGTTTTTGTGGTGTGGTGGGAGCACTATCCTGCTGGGGGAGGACCCTATTGACATGGGGGGTGTGCTTGATGTTCATCCCCATGGGTGTGCTTGATGTTTAGGTGGGGTGGTACATGTCAAAGGACCCAAGGTTTCCCAGCAGAACATTGTTTTGTAAATGATCAGTGTTGTGGTTGGTTCAGTAAATTTAAGTAGATTTGAAAACTTAAAATCCGTTTATGAATTATTAAACTACTTTGTAGAAAGTGTTACTAGAATGATTTTCAGTTGCACGTATTATAACGTCTATATTCAGGCTGACATCTTAGCAAACTGGTTATATCAACTTAGAGTCTTTTAAATGAACTTTTTGTGTCAGAAAGTCTCTGCTCATGTCACCTTGGGCATGTAGTTCACTAAGTCCACGGAAGAGACAGTGGACCAGGACTGGTCACCCTTCATGACAGGGGCAGGACACAGTGTAGTGGACTGTAACTGTATTAAAAAGTTGTATATCAACATAAACAACACTCCAACCAAGTCAACTAAGCTTTAAACACTGTGTAGCATTACATTTAAAACGCCATTAATCTTTGCAGTGCATTCATCACAGCACCAGTCGCACTGTATATCATTAATTTATTCAAGCAACCCTAAAATCTCGCGGTGCTACCATTCAGACATCTTGCATTTTATTAAGTCTGGTCTTGGAAAATTTTCTCCCTTAAACATACATTATATATGTGTATTCATTCCACGCGGAAACAGATTCCTGCTGGTTTTAGAAACCACATTATTTTTTCTCCTCTCCTCTGCGTTAACGGATGTGAGGCGGTTGGACCGAGCCTCGCGTGCCAATCCCGCGGAGTTTAGACGGTCTCTCACGGGGGCTCTGTAGCTGTATTGTGCGTCATCTCCATCGCTGCTCGGTCTGTTATTTTTCTCTCCGTTGAGGAAACATGGCAACTCCCGCCGCGGTCAATCCGTCCGGTAAGTCATCACGCACCAGCCTTATTCGCTGGAGGCGAATTGTGACGTTTATTGATGCTTTTCTGGAACAAGGGAGGTTAAAAAATAAGCAGCGTTTTGTTTAGACCGTTGCTGAAGATGGTTGAAACGCCGACAGGCCGCCGAAGCCTGGCTCAAGCATCCATCCCCCTTCCCCCCACTGAACCGCCGCTGACAACACAGCTATTCTTCGTAGCTTTGCGACCAACTTGTGTCAAAACGGCTCGTTTGTTGTGTAATTATTTGCATTAATACCTCCTGTGGTATTGTATTTTTGTTCCTGTTCCTCTCAGTAAAGCTCGCCTTAATGCGTTCGTTCCGCCGACCCTTTGCTTTCCCCACTCTGATACAAAAGGTTATTTTGCATATCCACCGCATTGCCCCTCATATGTTAGCTTATGTGTTGCATCGGATACATTTGAACATTTGTTGCCATTACAGAGAAGCAAGTTGACAGTTATATTTTTGTTTTTGTTTTTTCGTGCATCGCCTGTTGATTCCTTATTGCACAGACAGGGTTTTACGCTACATACGTTCCTTGGTGTGTGCTGCTTTCATGGGCAGAGCCAAATGCCAAACCGTGTTTTAAAATCTACCGATGTGATAAGGCATTTCCTATGGGTTTTGTACCGGAGAGAACACAGCAAACACATCACATAGCGTTTAATGTTTGCAAGCTGTGACATCAAGTAATACTTGAATAACATCTAAACTTTCAGAATCTGTCCCCCTGCTGCTTACTGAAGTGAACCAGTTATAAAAGTTTGATTGAATTCAAATACGTGACCCCTGGTCGTTTTCGTGTTTGACGATTTACCAGAAATCAATGTCCACATCTGACAAATCGTTTGCGAAGCTCTGCTTGCTATGTGGCTGTCTCGGTGAACAAAGAAGCTCTAAATTGTTAAATGTTTAAATGGAGTCTGGTATGATGAGATGATGATGATGATGATGGTGATTCTGCTCGTGAGAATTTGCTGAAACAGGCTTGCACAAGGAAAAAGCACAAATCTCAGTTCTCACTTGATTTATCTTACCTCCAGATTAGACAGTGACAACTACAATAGTCTGTTACCATCTTGCTCTCATTACTTTGTTTCCAATGAGCTGCACAGTTACCCTGAATTTAAAGAATACAGGTAATTATTTTAATATAGTCTGAGTGAACTGACATAGCAACAAATTAGTGGAATTACAGCTGAATTTAGTAACTGTACAAAATGTACCATGCCTGTTACTGTCTGAGGCTATGACTCAAAAGTTACTACTATTTAGTGGTATCAGTTAATACTACCAGGACTTAATAAGTATTTGGGTAAAAGAAAATAACACTAAAAGGATCAGACCAAATTGAGAAAGAGCGGCAAAGTAATTATTCTCCGTAGAGGACAGAGTGTCTGAGTTTCTGAGACCTCCATATGAAAACAGGTCAACCATCCTCTACCTCACGCTCTGTGTCACTTCATTGGCAATGTAAATGAAAAGGGAATATAAATAAAGAATTCGCTGGTTATTAGCACCTTCGCTGCATACAGAGTGTTGGAGATGAGGTGTTGTTAGAATGAACAATGAACAGATAAGAAAATAACCCTGTCAGATAACAGAAGGGTACTGTGAGAAGACAAAAAAATCCTTCCTCTTTCTCTTGTTTAAAGATAAAGCGATCTGTTAGTCATTGCACCTCTCAGACCAGAGACGAACTTGTAGCTTTAACTGTTACCCCCCTGCATGTTGTGCCTGTTGTAATGCAATGACCCATTCAGATGTTTGGCGGAAACATGCAGCGAGAGCTACGTGCAGCTCCTCTATCCGCTGATGACACCCAGTTAGAATTAAGTCATGCCTAATGCTGCTGCCGTTGATGCTGTAGCCAGGGGAGGACAAAGTTAGCCTGCTGATCTGTGATCAGCCTCACTGTTGCCTCTGGTATGGCAGTACTGTCAGGTGTATTGACCTCAGACCAGATTCCCAGGGTTGTTGGGACGCTGTGTCACTGCGGGATTATCTCCAGCTGGAAGTCACCCAGATCCAATTGGTGTAAGAGCACGTGAAACATGACAAGTGAAATGATCTAATGAGTGTTGCGTGTCTACAGAGGGTAAAGATGATTTCAGGATCATGAAGTATACAAATCAAACTGCAGTATGGAAAAGTAAAAGTATTAAAAACCAGCAGAGAAAATACTTGGTCAGATTGTTTGTTTTTTGATTTGATCAGATACCTCCTGATTTAAATGACAGTGATTCTTCCACAAATATACTGAGAATAATTTAATTATTCAAGTCATAATCAAGAGTTCTATGATTCCAGCGTATCATTTTTGGCAGTAGCACGTGCTGCTTTTTTCTGTTTTATATGACATTAAACTGAAAATGGTTTAGACAAAACCAGACTGTTAAACATGTTCCCTCTGACCAGGAAGATGTGATGGTCAGTCACAATTTTAATACAAATCAAGTTGTTAGATAGATAAATAATCAGCATATTAAACAGTAGAAGTCATTAGTTAATTGTTACTTGTAGCCCTGGTTTTGCCAATTTCATGTTATATTTTCTTGTGCATTTAAATTGCTTGGCTTATTTATTAAAATTACATAAAGAATATTGTATACAAAATGTATAATACTTAAAATTTGAAATAGAGTAAAACAGAAAAAAGTGTTTTGATACAGTGCAGAAAGACACTGTATCAAAGACACTACTGGCTGTAATAGCCAGTAGTACCTCTAGTTGTAATTAGCTTCAATATGAGCCCATATTAGCAATTTTCTGATGTCAGCATATCACAATATGACAGATGCATGTTAAATCTGATGTAAATGTAAACATATAAACATGTAAACTGTTCCAATTCACTGAGCTGTGTTCCCTTGTTGTGCATCACAATAGACAAAACTCTGCAAATATGTAAAACAAACCATTTGCTTGGAATTATTTATTTAAACATTATTGAACCCTGCCTATGTAGTCAACAGCACAATTAAAAGTAAATTATTTCAGGACAGAACAGGAATACAGCATTGTTAGAGAGGTTGCCGTATTCAGTTGTGTTAGTTTGCTTTTTTTTTTAGGTCATAAAGAAACTAGCTAGAATATGTGTTTGTGTATTAATTGTCCTTTTTTAAAGTTAAATATCCTGAGGCTGTTTGATAGACCTGGTGGTTGGAAAAGAGGCAAGAAAAAAAGAATGACAGGGAAGAGAGAGAAAAGAAATAACCTTGTCTGAGGGGGAAGCAATGATTGAAAAGGAGAAAGTACGCAACATTCCCCCCGGTCTCTCAGCAGGCTTATTAATGCATTTGACCTCAGGGCTTTTTAGCTTTTGGTTGCCTGAAGATGTGTAAGCGACTTTGTTCAGACCAGGCTTATGATTGACTGTAGGTGCGGGTCTTTTAAGACAGTGAAACACTTGCCATGCATGTAAAGAAACACAAGGATTGTGCAGTTTATCCAGTCATAGACCAGTTGGAGGACTGTTGGTGCTCCATGCTACTGTTTTAGCATCATTGTGCTGAGTGACACAAAAATTCCCAGAATTTTGCAACCATAGAAATGTGTGAGACTGATGACCAAAGATGCAGCTTGAATGCCTCCTGTGTAAAGGTTATGTGTAGTTTAAAACAGGTTTGACTGGATAATTATTACAAAGCGACATGAAATAAGGGTGGGAGGAGATAAAAGATGAAATGCAACAGACACACTCAGTCAAACTAAATCTGAGGAGAACACAGGAACATGGGAGAAGAATTTGGAAATTGTAAATAGTTTTATTGTCAATACCAGGTTCATTACGCAGCTCTACTGGGGACATATGGCTGATTTTGGCTGTAATGTCCTCATAACTTAGTGAGATGAGACTCTCTTAAAAAGACAGTGTATGTCTTTTTGGCCCAGGTGTAGTGCTCCATGGGTTGTGTATTAGTTGTGGAATAGAGTGCCTATATTGACTGTTAGTGGTAAGTCAGTAGTGTGTGTGTGTTGTGTGCTGAATGACCACACTTATTGTCAGATGAAGTTGTCTCTTCATCATGCTAGTTTAGAGCCGTGTGTTACTCATACCCACTTCATGAATGAATGATGGAACAGTGCTTCTTGGACGGCCCTGCACTGCAGTTTGACTGTGTGTATTTCTCTGGAAGCAAAGACGAAGGAGGGGGGAATGCATACTGTATCAAATATTAACTATGTTACGTGGTGCACTGGGGCATACCGGAGGGTTTGTTTGGCCTATCCATTGCATCTGGCTGAATGAGTGAATGAGTGAATAGAGCGGAGAGATGGAGGGGAAAACAAACGCAAATAGAATGGATTTGTGGATGAGCGAGGAGGAAAATAATGCAGCGGCAGAGAGAGAGAGAGAGAGAAAGGGAGGGAAATATGAGAGGGAGATGGAGGCTGAATTGGCACGCAGTGTAATTCCTCTTAGCCGTAATGACACACGGCACAGTGGCTTTATATTGAATGGAACAGCGAGCACATATTTTACCAAAGCCATTACTGAGTAAAAGCTTATAAAAGGGCCTGTGCAAGAAAACCTCATCAGATAGAATTGGGTATCCAGGCTGCTAACTACAGTGGCGCCTCAGGCTTCACTTTGTACATCTGTGTAGATTGATTGTTTCACAGATCTCAGTCCTCCTATGGAATATGGAGCTGACTGAGACTGAAATAAGACTTTCTGAACCACAGGGTTTTCCACAAGTGCTTACAATGTCCAGCTAGGTAACAGAGGTAGTCGGCCTGATAAACAACTGTTGAACAACTCATTGTGTTTTATTTGTAGGTTCAGATTCCTTCAGTGTTCATTGTTCAGGAGGTTTTTACTGGGAGCTGAATTTTCCTCACAGATCTCCTCCTCTCTAAAATAAATGGACCAAGTAAATCAGTAAAAACACTGAATAAAACAGATGCAATGTCAAAAATCTAAGTAGTCAGCTGAAGATGTTTAAATGTCCAACCAGCAGCCAGCACTTATGGAAAACCCTATTTAACCCAATATTTCTGCTACTAGTAGTACTTCAGCCAACTAGAGGAGTTTAGTTCATGTCCAAAATGTGAATATTTCTCACTTCTGTTTGTCTTATATGATAGTAAGTTGAATATCACTGGGTTTTGAAACTGTTGTTCAAACAAAATACATAAATACATTTGCTTGTAGGGAAGAGATTGGTACTGGGACTGTTGATACTCTGATTGTTATCATAACATTATCTTGTTGCCAGTTTGTTGTGATATTAACTCAAATATTTGAAATAGCCAAAGTTTCATTGTTGTGTGTGGACGTCTGACTCTCCTCATGTGACTCTTTTTTACATTTCCAACAATATGTGTTTTTTTCCTTTCCTTGTTTTGACCCTGTTGACCCCAGTGCTGAACAGTGCATGTGTGTCCATGTGGGCAGGCAGAAGACAACATTACAAAACTAGCGATCAGAATTGCACTGCGCAAGATGATGTGAATATTTAAGATACAAATCATGGAAGACATGATAACTATAAATCATAATATCTCTATATATAGTTTTCACTGATTGTTACTGGTGGTGTAAAGTGGTGTACTGGTGACTATGGTTTGCAAATGTGCCAGAATGTCATCACTGCTGTATTGTTGATATCATGATATAAAATTTTTTTGTGTAAAAATTGCTATTGGTATTATCATGAACTGTATCAAACTATCAAACTGTATTTGAAGTTTGAACACTTCAGTTACAGACACACTGTACAAAGACAGAAAACAAAACAATGTAGACAAAGTAAACTTGAGAGTTTAATGGTATTCCTGTGTGATGGATACTTGTACTAACCCTCTACTGGTTTACTGTTGTGTCTTCCAGAGATGGGCAGCGAGTTGCCAGGGACAGTTGGGATGCCGGGAGCAGTTGGTGCTGGCCAGGTGAGGATGGGAGGAGCCGTGCCGGGCCGTGGGGGCAAGAGGAGATCAGGAGGGTGAGTATGTTCACTGCTGACCCGCTGTAGACGACCTGTTCAGGATGTTCCAAGATCATCAGGTTGAAAAATCTAATTAATGCAGATTAGCTTGTAGGAGCTTTGTGGACACCAGTGTTAAATATCAACATCCTGGTACAGGTTATTTATTAATGACTGGGCAGTGTTCTTTAGCTCAGTAATCACAGACTGTTTAATGGGGTAACAGTGTTTCTGTTAGACTTGTTTGTTCAGGCCTGGTACCACATAGACTGTCTGTTTGATTTTCAGACCACTTTAGACCTTATAAACATGCTGTCCTGTCTTGACTTGAAATGATAAGTTGAAAGAACTTGTGTGAGTTCACTCAACTAATTACATTAAGTTTTAAGGAAATAAAATAGTATATTATTTCCAATGATCTGTGGTTTTTTATTAGTGATAAAAAATCAGTCAGGATGTTTTTTGATCTTCAGTCTTTCCATATGAAGTAATAGTAATGTGGTAATGCACATTTCTTCTGCTTGCCAATGGAATGGGTGTCTGTTGTTTTGATGTTTCAGTTTGGACTAATAGCTTAGAAAATGATTGCAAACTGAAACTCCATTTGTAAATGGAGTTTTTAGATTCTGTATTTGTGTGGAAATAGCATTAAAGGAATGAGGAGGGCTGCTTTAGACTTGTGTGTGTGTGTGTGTGTGTGTGTGTGTGTGTATACGTAGGGACACTATACATAAGTTCAGAACGTTTCAGTGCTTTTAACGCATGCACAGACATCAGGGCTATATAAACATGAATAAATAATACAGACCTGATGTAGGCAACATGGCAAATAAACATGGCACAGGGAGGCAACAGGGACAGTGTGTAAAACCACTGCTGCTTTATTTATTCAGCTGAGTGTGTGTGTGCATGTGTGTGTGTGTGTGTGTGAGTGAGTGTGTGAGTGAGTGTGTGTGTGTACGTCTTTCTGTGGTTGTGCAGACACACCAACATCAGCCATAATAGAATAAAACGGCATTTTTTATTTCGGGGATCATCTTCACAAATCTAGCTGTTATTTCAGACACTTAACTTTTTTCACCACCACCGTCTCAGTGTCCCATGACACACAGCTATCACTACAATTAAATGTCCTTTAGTGATAATTAATCTTGATAGATGAGGAATAATGTTGGACTTTTATTTCTTATTTCATGGCTTGTTTTTTGTGGTAATACATTTCAGAGAACATGAGAAAATCTGAAGTAGAATAAGATTTATTGCGCACAGGAGAAATAGTCTTTTGGCTCTAAGACCCCGGCAGGAAGTAGATCACCGTGGGAAGCAGTCAAATACACAGGAAACTTCCCTCAGAGCCGAGACACTGGTGGTGGTGATGAGAAGAGGGAAGCTTCTGATCAGAGGGTAGATAGAAGATGGCAGTTGAGGTGGTGAAGGGGTGGAGGTGGGTTGTACAACATCACGATGCTGAAATGACAGCAGAGGGAGAACATTTTAAAAGTTTGACAGTTTACGAGCGATTGGTTGATGGCGAACGTGTCAGGTGATTGGATGAAAACAGGAGTTAGCAGGAGTCCATTACCAGGGAGCCAGTTATCTCAAGTTCTAGTTTCATTTTTTTATATTATGAAATAATTTGGTAATGGGCACAGAAGTGAACATAATCCAGTAAGATTTGCATTTGCAGACATTGATAACACCATGCAGTATGTTCAGATTCACTTAAATAACCAGGTACAGCCTGCGTTCTCCAGTAAGCTGATTTCTTAAATGTCATGTAAATGACAACCTGGTTTCTGTCATCAGAATGATTTCCAAAGTTCTATTTCACCTGAAAAATATTTGTGTAACTAGGTTTCTAATCAGCTTTATCCTTGGAAGCATGTGCATGACAAAAGACTGCAGACAGCCAAAGTTGAGCAAAGTATGAAATCATCATTACAGCTGAGTCCGTTTATTTAAAATAACTGCATCCAAAACCTAACTGAAACTGAAACTAACACAGAGTCGCCTCTAGAAGTCTAAATAAGTTAATTAGCAATAAGTTAGCAATGTGAGTCTGCTGTGACTCAGACACACAAAGGAAGAAAGACAGAGAAAGAGAAAAATGGAAGAGACAGCATCTTCTATCACTAATGTAGTTTTAAAAAATATGCTTACAAAGTAAATTTAAGGGTACAGAAGAAATCTAATAGTTGATAGGCTGCATACAAGAATTTTTGATGTGATGGCCCACTGCCAGTGTCCATGCAGTAGATGCAGAAACTCAGAACAAAACCAGAGGCACACATACATCAAGTCATGTTATTATAATGCTCCGTCAACTGGGGCTGTATCTGAGCCTCCTGGTTCAGGAGTGTTTGGAGAAACGGGGCATGCATCGTGCTGCTCCATGACATGCTGCTCTGCTTTCCATTCCCATCATCCCTGCTCTGTTTCTGTTGCTGTGAAGTGCAAGACTACATTTGTAAAGTTATGCAGCCTAGTAATACTGTTACACTGCGATGGTCTTTGGGCATATTCCTGGCACAGATGGTTGATTTCAGACTTTGCAGCACAGTAATGTGATCCCAGTTGTGGAGCAGTGAGTGAGTCTGTGGTCTGTTGGTTCATCTGTCAGCAGACACAACTTTGTCACTTTGCAGCAGTAGAACCAAATGAGGAAGAACTTCATCGCTGCAAACTGATACATTCCAATCTACCTCTGTCTATCGCTGTGAATACACATGATATGTTTTGCCAAGATATCAGAGGGAATTTAGTCGTGAGAGAGCACCGTCAGCTCTCTGTCCAGTAGAAGTCGTAACTGTGTTTCCTGTGGTTCTTTCTCAGAATGGACTTTGATGACGAAGACGGAGAGGGACCTAGCAAATTTTCAAGGTGAGACCACCGAAAGCAGATAGCTCCAGGCCTGTCTGAAATGTTTTAGAATGAGTTCACAAAGATCACACAGTTCCTGTTTCAGGGTATCTGCAGGTACCATAAATTAAAGCTGTTAAATGAACATAATGTAATTCTTGGATCTCAGTTTTCCTTGTCCTGTTGTTGCATTAAAGAGGTCTTAACAAGTCCCAAATTTGTCTTTGAGAACCCTGCAGATACCCTCTGTACACTGACTGTTGCATGGACACCTCATGACTTACTTTTTCTTTCCCTCCATCAAAAATACAGCTCTGTTATGTATTCCTTTTTTTTTAAGAGAGACTCCGGTCTTTCTCTGTCACTGCATCTCAACTGTCCTTTCAAATTTAATTTATCTCAACTTGTTTTCCTTTTCTTTTTTGTCATATTGTGTACATTGTAAGTGTAGGATGCACAGTAAGTGCTTTATTTCTGAGCAGCACGGCAGTGGATTTGTTTCTTCTAAGTTGAGTGGTGACAGTTTGGAGGAGGAGGAGCTGCTCTCTGCTGAACACAGGAGGAACTGCACTCTTAATAATGGACATGTATGATTTATCTGGCTTCAGGAAAGCTTTGTATTCATACTGTGAAAGGGTTTACCACTGAACATACTCTCTGTATACATGTTATTCCCTTTAAATAGATGATTAACTGCTGTGTCTCATAGACAGGAGCTTTAGTTCACCTGCTTCTCAGTTACATACAGCTGTACAGAGACTAAACTGGAAAAGGAGGAAGAGTTGTCTCAGTCCAGTGTTACAGGGGTGTTTAAGGGAGGAGTGGTGGTGCACTTTTTAGGATGTACCATCAGCAAAGTATGAAGACGCACACAGCAGGAGTCGTCTGTGTCAAAACTCCATAAATCAACAGGATATCATGGATGACAGATTGTCTGGGGCTAACTTTAGTTCAGTTCAGTATTTTAAAGGAATCATTAAAGGAAAATAGCACCTTTCTTACAGCTGGGTCTCATTTTTTACCTATTTACCTATTTTTTACTTTTACTATTGGCTGAAATCTGTGGATGCTGGGTTATAGCATGGAAGCAAATAATAGCTATAATATTTTTTAAAGAACTAAGAACAACTTAATTGTAAAATGTTGTTTGAAATTTAAAAGAAAAAGAATCAAAATTCTCAATTTATGAATTAAGAAAGTTTTCAAATCGAAAATTTTCAGTGCTATGAATTTAGTGTGGTATGTAAATGCAGCATATGAATAGACAATCAGGCAGGTTGGACACAAGCCTGATTTGTTTAAAACAGCTGAACCCAGGTATAAAAACCTTTTATATTAGATTGTCTCACCCCCCTGTGTGGCTGCCTTACGCACTTTACTGTTGTACAACAGTCAACAGTTAAGTTCAGGAGTTGATATAAACTGATAAAATCAACATGAGTGAACAGAATGTAAGAACAGCAGCGTTTTATATCTTTACTCAGAGGCGAACAGAAGACTTTTATCACCAGCCATCAACAGCCTGTTTTGTCCATGTTTTTTACCATCAAATTTTGTCCCATCTACTGTCATTAATATGTGACAACCATTGCATGTGAAGAATATGGATGATGAAGCTGCTTCATGATGCTTTTCATATGTACATGTTATTTGTACATGGTGTTACATGCTGTGTCGTCTCTCCTCTGTAGGTATGATGATGATCAGATTCCTGGTGGAGATAAGGAGAGATACGCCAGGTAGGCCTAGCCAGCTGGGGGCCACAGAGGATTTTCCATTGACTCAGGGATCAACAGGCTGTACAACCTGCACACCTCACACCTGTTCTGATCCTGAACTAAGTGAAATACTAACAAGTGATTCCCAACAAATTGGAATAATTTATATTGGTGTATTAGAAATAACTTATTTGGCAGTCGATGAAAGTTCTTTTCAGACCACAAAAACCTTCCCCCTGTGATGAGGGAGTAGTTTAATCAACAGGTGTACACATCAAAATCAGTCATAAATTGCTGGACAATGTACTAACAACAAATTTCACCACAAAAATGAAGCTATTTCTATTTCTAACCAATTATCTGGTCGTTATATAGGAATGGCCCACTTTCCAAAATAAGTACAGTGGGGTTGTTTGACTGCAGCGTAGGGAAATTCTGTGATGGCTCAGAAAACAACAGCTGTGAAACCTGCAGCTAAACCTGCTGCATCCTGCCTGATGGAGCTGCTAACACAACTAGAAGGATTTTTTTCTCCTTAATAACAATATTTTTAGAGAAACATGTTTTAAGTTGTTTATTTTTTGGCATGAAAATTGTCCAAAATATTAAAATGCTGCAGCTTTAGAGCTTTAAGTGTCAGTTTGTACGTTTTGTGTGTATAGGAGTCTCTAAAATCATCTTTTTGGCATAATTTTGTGTCCAAAGGAAAGTCTCCTCTTCAATCAAAGTAAAATTTCTGATAAATCTTTAACTTTCTGGCTGACGTGTGTTGTTGTAAACGCATCATTTTTCTGTTGTTTTTCCATAATGTTGATGTAAAGAATCAGATATAATGGTAAAGTTGTTCCCTTAGTATTTCAGTTTAGACTGAAACAGATCAGAGTTTGGCTGGCCGTACCCTCTCCAAGTGTCTAACTGCTCTTCTCTCTGTTTCAGAGAGAACCACAGTGAGATTGAGCGACGCCGGCGAAACAAAATGACCCAGTACATCACCGAGCTGTCAGACATGGTCCCTACCTGCAGCGCCCTCGCCCGCAAACCTGATAAGCTGACCATCCTGCGTATGGCCGTCTCTCATATGAAATCAATGAGGGGCACCGGCAACACGTCCACTGATGGGGCCTATAAGCCCTCGTTTCTCACTGAACAGGTACTGTACTGTCAGAGACCCAGAACACACACACACACACACACACAAAACCATGTTCACTGTCTCTGCACTTTTTCTTGTTTTCATTTTAATTTTACTCTGTCAAGTCTATAAATTGATCGACACAAAATTGTCATACATTTTACATCAATACCCTAAAAAGCTGACTGAATGTGGGGAAATGCTTATCGTCTTTTGAAACATAAAAACACCTTGTTTGAAACTCGTGGGTTAAACCTTTCACAGTCTCTTCACTGGATGACATAAATCTTCTCTCCAGGTTCCTTCTTCTTTGAGGATATATTTACTCTTTCTTCACATGTTTGATCATCTGAGCCACAGTCCAGATAAATATAAATATTTTCACAGTTACACAGTTTTTGTTCTTCAGCACATTAAATTGGAAATAAAATAATGGATACTATGTAAATCATCTGATTTTTCTCCACCATGCAAATGATTTTACGGTTATCCACAAGACCTGTGCTCCTTGGTCTACCAGGTATCTTCTTCACTTGCATGGTCACTGTCATGGTGACGACAGACAAGTCCACCTCAGTCTAAATGGCAACTGTCAGCTCAGTCAGTGTGAGTGACTGCCCGAGAAACATCCAAGTGTCCAATTTCTTTTGAATCCTTGCTCTTTAGGCACTCTGTGTAAAAGGGCTTTATCTCACACACAGATCTTTCAATATTGACATAAACCCACTCAAATTAAAGATGAGACTTGACTTTGATTTGGTTTGTGCTGAGGGATAGAGTCTAAAGAACAAAAAATGTGTAACTGTCTATACTTGTGGTCTGTGTTCTCCCAGGGGAACCATCTCTGAATGGGGACTATCCTCTACTCTGAGGGAGATGAAAGTAGACCTGCCTTCAGTTCAGTTATTCCACTAGTGGTATATTCTGATAAAACCACTGCCTCACAACACCTGGACCTGGATTCAGTATTGTGTATGTTAAAACTGGACCTTTGCTCAGTGACCAAAGTAACCAAAGCTGCTCACTGCTTTTACTGTTCATCCTTTCCCTTTCCAAGAAACTGGAACAGTTTTGACATTGGTAACCCTTGTAAAATGACTCCCTGGGTAGATGACTGCCTACTAATCTAGCGAGTGGTTTGAGACACACCCTGGTACAAATCAGAGGCTGATGTCCTCATTTGTCGTGATTATATACTTTGACAATGGAAGGCCGTGGCCAATGTGTAATTGTCAAATGATTCACAGCCTGTTTTCTCAGTTAACTCAGTATCTGTGTTTTGTAGGTTACTTGGGTTTTGAGTTGAAGATACTGAAGGTGCAGTCGTCCTGCAGCATTATCTGACTCTTAATACTTGTTTGTAATTATGGGTAATTGATGAATTTAATGCAACACACAGCTGGTTGTAGATAGGCTTTGAATCGTTTTTTGTGGGTCGTTTATGTCTGTGTGCTCATGTACCTCTCTGCCTCTGTAGGAACTGAAGCATCTGATCCTGGAGGCAGCGGACGGCTTCCTGTTCGTGGTCGCTGCAGAAACTGGCCGGGTGATCTACGTGTCGGACTCGGTGACGCCGGTGCTGAACCATCCCCAGTCAGAGTGGTTTGGCAGCACTCTCTACGAACAGGTCCACCCCGATGATGTGGACAAGCTGAGGGAACAGCTCAGCACCTCAGAGAACTCCATGACAGGTAGAGGAAGTACTGCCAATAAGAGTTACCTCTCAGTTAAACATTTTCCATTTTTCTTGCTTTTGTTAGTGATCGGCTTGAAACTATTTAACCATTTAAACAGGTTAACTACAGTGAGCTGTGCTGCAGAGAACGCTGTGTGTTTTTCATCTGTTAGAATGATGGACTACATTTGGAAAACCTTTTTTTCATGGCAGAAGTTTTTAGCTATTGTTACAAGAAAAGCACAGGGCAAAACAAACATGGCTCAGTTCCATCAGATGTCCCACTAAACCATGCCAGTGTGCTTATGTACACAGTGCCAGGAAACTGGATCTAGCTCACATAAAAGGACTGCAGTTGTGTTTAATGTTATCAGTTACACCTGTGTTTTTTCCTGCCAGGACATATCCAAAATGTCTGCTGTTAAAAAGTGAACTGTCAAAAATAGTGAGAATTAAGTGATGTATAATGTGTTACTTTTCTTTTCCTTCTGTTAGCTCAGCTCTTTAGTGGTGCAAAAGCTAAAATGAGTTGCCAAAACAGAGTAGAGTAGTTTTCATCAAAGAGTTTTTGTGTCAGCTCCAAGTTTAACAAATGTTCATTCACACTGACTCTAAGAGATTTACTTCAGGATGTGACCCTCCACTTTCTTTTTATCCTCTGAGCTTACCTGTTATCTCCTGTCTGGCTCGCTTAGTGGAACATAATATACCCAGACAGCTGATTAAATCACACGAATCCCCTGTTGTCTGTATGCTGTGAACTTGTCAACAAAATAATAATAATAATAATAATAATTTCTTTACATCACATACAAACATTATTTCTATAGCTATAGTTACAAGGTGCTTCACATAATAACATGCAATATGTACAATAAAACGGTTAGAACAGACAATCTGTATTATAAAACAAGGGCATATGGTTTGTAGTTTTGTTGTTACTGTTTTACTTAAAAAAGAAGTATAACTTAATGTTTACATCTTGTATAGCTGAAATGATTTCCTTCCTTCAGTCAAATATTTAATGTCTGTATCTACAGCAAGTAGGTCATCACAGTGAGAATAATAGGTTTGTTATAGGACAGGACACACTCGGGCGCTCTTCTCTCAAATGAAATAAAGAAGGTGTGTATATATCGGGAATTGGCCAAAATGAGTTTGAAAATCAGAAAAATACAATATCATGCATCCAAACCTTTAGCCATTCATATGCAGATACTTTACCTGTATTGAAAATGTGTGGACCCACACCCACAGTGACTGAAAACTATACTGACTATAGAGTTACAGTGGGCAGGGTGGGGGCAGACTGTTGCATCTGGTGTGAATTTCCTGTTAGGCCTCATGACATCTGCTTTGACTTCATCTAAAAGCCAGGGATATACATTTTGCATAATTTCTTCAGAAAACGATTGGGGAAAAAACAATAAGCAAGGAATTTACAATGAATATTAACACACATCACATGGAAGTCCTGAATGTCTTTTTTATGGGTCTAATCTGGCCCTCTGGGTCGGTGGTTTGATAACCCTGCTCCAAGGAAAGAGCTGTATTTTGGGAAATGGATGATTCTGTGTTTTTGGAAGGGCTTAAAGTCTGGATATCTCAGCCTCTACTTCAGTTTTGACTGTCGACTGTGTAATATTAAATCACTGGAGTACCCCCTGTAAGGCTCTTGTAACTAATATAAACTCAGGCTAAGGCCACACTGGGTTTAGGCAGAGATTATAAACTCTGACTTCCTATCAAGTGATTTGGATATTGTGTTTTGAGGCACTGAGGGCGACTTGCTCATAGTGCTCACTAGATGGCAACACTGTCTTGTTAATCTCCTCCTCTCCCTGGTTCTCTGGAGGCTCTGCAGTTCCTCAGCGGAGCCTCTCAGTTTGTATTTCGGTCCATCTGACCCCATAGGCCCTCTGAACCTCACTGAGCACCCAGCAGGGCCATGTAATCAGTAATCTCCATGTAGAGCTATGACAGATGGAAATACACACATGAGCATGCACCCATACACAAGCCTTTGAAGTCCCAGCAGTTCTCAGAGTTAAATTTCATTCAGTGGAACCAAAGCAGTACGTTTTTGGAGGCTTTTTCTCCGTCTTCTGTTGCTCACTGTTTGAACTTTTGTTGTGTGCCTGGTGTAGGACTGCATGTTTTTCCAGCTTGCTGATGGAAAGGACTGAACAACATTAATCACCCAGAGGTGGAACAAGTGATTGTTTCCTGCATACCAGTTGTTGCTGTCTATATTCACTGTGGGAATAATAAGTGATTTTACTGTTTTGGAATCTTTTTGTGGGGCATTAATCGTGTGGTGATCTCTGCATTCTCTTAGCTAGTGCTCACTATTTGCTTTTAATAGCTCTAGAAACTCAGATAGGCCCTGCTCTTAGTTCAGTGGTGACTGGTTTTAAAGCAGGTTAGCCTAACTCAACGAAAATACTAGAGACAGGTGGAAACAGTTGGCCTGACACCTACCACCACCTCTAAACTCACAAATAAACACATTTGATCTCACTTGCATAATCTCTACTTAAACACATAGGATGTTAAATATTCATTTGTGGCTTCACATGCTGAAACTAACAGCTGATTATGGCTTAGGTTGCCAGATACAGTTGTTGAGCAGAGTTTTTAGTCATCTCTACACAACTCCACACAACCTCTGCACCTGGCTGTTGTTCAGCAATGGTTCCAGCACATAATTCACAAATGGTCATTTTAACATTTCTAAGGCTTAAACAAGGAAGATAGAACATGTTCTTCAGAAGACAGATGGTTTGACACACCAACTGGAACCACCATCTTTGAACAGAGGTGGTGGCTAAGAACACCAACCATCAGCCACCTATAACTCAGTCTTTAGATGGCAGGGTGGGTCAACAACTCTCAGGACCACCCCACCAAAGGGTAAATACCTGGGACTCCTCCATCAGATTTTAGAGCTGAAGAAGCCTTTCAGATGAGAGGTGAAACATCTTCAAGAAGCCTAAAAGAAGTCCGGTTGCCTTCAACTCTAGCACTCAAGACCACCATGACCTTAATGACTGAGAACCTACACAGACAACATGTTATTCAGTGAGCTTTAGAGCGGTTGGTAGATGTATTTGTGAACTTTGGACAGAACCAAGCCAGCTCTCTCCCTCGACTTCCAGTCTTCATGCCAAGCCAAGCTGACCACGCCCTTAAGTATTAACACATAAACTCACTCTCTCAGAAAGCAGACAAAGAGGTATATCTGGTCAGACCAACTGCAGTGTGATACTAGTAGATATTACCAGTAGAACAGACCAGTCCTTCACTTGTTTTCATGTTTCCGTTTGTGTGAACAGCCCTGAGTTTAAACAGTTGCTGTGTACCGATAAGATACAGAGTTACTTCAAAGCTCCAGATATGAACATCTTCTGTCTCGTGGTTTCAGGTGATGGAGTTTCTTAAGGCTCTGGTCTGTGATGAAGGGTTAAGATGGATGGATGCCAGCAGAGAAGTCTTTCAGCTTAAACTTAAGCTCTCATTTCTTTTCTCTCTCTCTCTACAAGCAGTGAATACAAGACAAACAGGAAAACACTCTTTGGGAAAATGGGAGAACAGATAGATGGCGATGTGTAGACAGAAAAGAAAGAAGAGAAGGATCGATAGATGGTGTGGAGGGATGGAGTGATATTTTGGCTTATACTGTAGGTCTGTCTGGTTATTGTCAAATCACTGCAGGGAATATATTTTCATCTCTTTCTGAAATTCAAAATGCAGCAACCGCTCCAGTGCTGCTCAAAATGCGTCATTCTGGGTTTCTCTTTAGCTCTCTCATATGGTCTGTGGTAGAAATGTCACTATGTCATAATGGCAGCAGTACGTTGTCACCACTGCGAGCTGTGAAAATAGCATTGCTGCCAGTAATGACTGTAAAAACTATTGTATAGCAGTGCTGTTTCATCTGAAGCCATGTCATGTCATTGCCATAATTTACATCTTGACCACAAAACTGTAGAGATCAGTTCACATGTTCCTGTGAGAGATGCATCCAGCACACAAAAGAACAGGTGCAAGCAAAAAATAAAGAAACTTTATTTGGTCCTTAATTCACCAGCTTTGATGTAAATTCTCATAAAAACTGGTTTTCAGGTGATGGTGGTCCCAGCTGTCATTGGGCGTGAGGTGGGGTACACCCTGTACGGATTGCCAGTCCATCACAGGGCCAACACATATAGACAAACAAACATTCACATTCACACCTATGGGCAATTTAGAGTTATCAATTAGCTGCATGTCTTTGGACTGTGGGAGGAAGCAGGATCAGTTAATTCACATCAGTGTAAAAAAAAAGTTTGATAAATATGGACCTGGGTTTAGAAAAATAATTGAATTGTTCAGTTCAGTTGTTTGTTTATTAGTATTTTTCATTAGTATAGTTTGTACTGGTTTGTTTGCTTTTGGGTGCACAAGCTACATAAGCTATATAAATCACATAAGTTTGTATAAATCGAGAGGATATTGCTTGAATGTTCCACAGTGATATCATTGATATCGGAAGTTAATTGCAATCACAAGATTGTTCAGAAAATTTGCAATTAGTTATTTTCCTCCAATCGTTTAACTCTTGAAGACAATATTCAGCTGTTTTCACAGGCTGACAAGCACAAACCATGACTAGGGAACTGATGAAACTGCTTGCTGCAGTATAGATCTTCCTAATAACACCTTCTCTAAAGCCCAGCATTTGTTGTCGTGTAAGCAAAAATTAGAAAATAGCCTGAATGAAAACACTACATCGTGCTTGTTGCGTTTGTTTCCTGTTGTGTTCTTTGAGCAAAGTGTTGATGATGTAACGTGGTCTGTTATGTGTTTACCATGGACACGAGCCTCCTCTCTCTCCTCTCCTCAACAACACAGTTGTGTGTTTGCGTGTGAAGTTCAAGTCCGCTTCATATTTGCGAGATGCTGAGGATTCCTTTCTCCATCTGGAAAGGATCAGCCCTGTTCTAATGATGATGAACACTGATTGTGCAGGTTATAGTAACAAAACCAAGCTGCGGGGTCACACCTTTTTTTTTCTTCTCCTCCATCCAGCACAAACTCATCCATAATCTACCCTCAGGGCTCACTGAGGTCTTCAGGACCTCGAGGCAAAATGAGAGTGAGAATGAAAGAGTCTAATTGAATTCAAATGAAGTCCCAGTTAACGAAATTATTAAGAATAATTATTAATTAAGTATTGGCTGTTCTAAAATGTGAACAACCAAATCAAGACTTTGAGGGTCAGTCTGAACTCTCTGTGTCGCTGAGACCTCAGTATTTTTCCTCTGGCAGTTGTAGAGATCAGCTGTCTCTTTGGGCCTTTGCAGGAATTTCTCTTTTCATCTCTGTTTCAGTGCCAGTAAATAGAATTGGTTGAGGAAATTACTCCGCACTTCGATCACACAAATGGAATTTTGATGTTAGTCACAGTCTGATAAATGGTGCCCATGAGGGCCTTTTATTATCATCAAAACACTACTCATGATGTGTTTGATTAAATATTGCAAAATAATCCTGGTAAGTGAAGGAACATTTTAACATTCTAATTATATCTGAATATGTGTTAGTACAGTGAGTAGTATTTTGGAAATCCAAACAATTGGGCTTTTGTTGCACAAATAACCCAATAACAATGAAATAAGAGTTTTGGAATGGGGATTTCCAAGTGTGACAGTTTGAATTTGGCTGTGCTCTACAGTGACAGGAACCTGCTGTTGTCTGCACCAAGTTCAACAACACATCTGATCCAGTTCTGCCAATAAAATAATTAACATCTGGATAAACCAACACTTTGTTGTTACTTATGTTGTATTGTTTATTATGAGATGCAGAGCTCCATGTTTACAAATTGCACCTTTGTTTCTCAAGCTAACATTAAATTGAGCGCAGATCTTCAATCCCAGGTAGTGACAGTCTTACAATGATGATCTGATGTTCTGACAATACAGTCGACCAGCTCTGACATAGAGCAAACGGGGGACAGAACAAAAGCAAAGGTGTTGTCATGAGGGAGCTCAGGAAGAGAGGTAAGGACCCAAAATGCAAACAAAGATTATTTATTTTAACTAAAGCCTGGCACACACTAAAGATTTTTAAAATCTTACCGGATTTAGCCAATGTGAGAGACCGCACACTCGACGACAAATAATGACAGACACAAAAGACACAACAGGAGGATAATGAAATGGTAATAAAAGTCACTGAAAACACAAGAAAACTAATAATTTCCAAATTAAACCAAAAACTAGAGTCACTCAGGAAGGGGGGTCATGACAGGTGTAACACAACACAGTTTTGTCATCGTTCCTTTGCTCCTAATGACACATCTAGAGGTGAAAAACAACTGTTGAGCTCTGAATTTGTGTGTCTGCTCAAGTGTGTTTTTTCTCCCCACCTTCAGGTAAATTAGCCCTCACTGGTGGGCCCTCACTGGTGATCTACATGTTGATGTTATCTGTGCACTTGCATTTCCTAATCTGAGCTGCTGTTTGTGTGTTTAACAGGACGGATTCTGGACCTGAAGACAGGAACAGTGAAAAAGGAGGGGCAGCAGTCCTCCATGAGGATGTGCATGGGCTCCCGACGCTCCTTCATCTGCCGCATGAGGTGTGTGTGTTTTTATTTCTCCACGCTGCCTTGGTCTAAGTGTCTTTTAACTGACTCAGGCTAGTGAGCAGTACATCCAGTGCTGGGCTGTCTCCAGTCAAGTGTTTCGTTACCTTGTGCTTTTAAGTTCAAGGCACTAGATTTCCAAAAACTTCAAACGGTTGCTGTATTTCACTAATTTAACCTGGAATTTTTGTGGTACTCGTTTTGCGCATTCACATTTTTAATTGTAGTTACACTGGTTTAATTTGTCTTTTGTGAAGCTTGCAGAAATTATGAATATACTCCAGTAGTGTTAATTAGGAAACATTGTGTCAGTAATAGATTTAGATAATGGCTCAGTAAAATGAATTAGATGAGGCTAAAATGAACCTTGTTGAAAACAAATGGAGCCTCTCATATAAAGTCACCTCTGCTTTGTAACCGTACATGGAAATCAATTGACGTGCAAGCGAGTGGAAATGGTACACAGTGGTAAACAGCAGGGGTTCATGTAATGTGACAAGCAGTCAGCAGTATGTAGCTCACAAAGTGACAGTCATTAGACGTTTACAAAGAAAGCGATGGCAGTTTTCTTTCTTTCAGCCACTGCCTACACAGAACATTGAAGAGTCCTGCTGAGCTGTGTCTAATTAGCCCCACAGACACTTTTACAACAGTGTTTCATGCGTGATTGATTGTGGCGTTCAGGCTGTTATTCCCGCAATTAATCATAATACGCAGGCTTATGCAGGGTGAGTCACAGGCAGACGAGGAAACTAGATGAAAGATACAGTGAGTGAAAAGTAGGGTTGAGCAATGAGATAGAAATCAAAATTACAATATTAACAAGAACATTTTAATGATAGGAGCATAAATAACAAAATGACAAATGTAGGGATGTCCAGATCAGTCCCAGATCTGATTGGATATCTGCTGACACCGAGTCTGAGCCAGTACCTCCAGTACTTCTGAAATCTGAAACACTGAAATAAAAGATGCAGCTCCTAAATCCAGAAATATAGAAGTTTCTAAATATAATCTAATGATTTGATATGAATCAAAGATTAACTGGAACAACGCTGTTGGAGAGTATTCATTAACCACCACATGGTCAGATCTATATTCACCTTCACCTTCCCTTTGCTTTTTGTGCTGCTGCTCATACATGAACCAAAACAGCAGGTGCACTTTAAGATGCCAGCAGAGTCTGTGCATCCAAGACAGACCGCTTTGCACTTGTTGTGCTTGTGCAGGTCCACTTGTGGTTGTACAGCTGTGTTAGAAAGTGGAAGGTCCTCTCACCCAAATAATGTTTGGCTGAGTACAGTTATCAGCTTGCAGAGAGCACTGCAACCAGAAAACAGAATATTACATATTTTATTTTGGCCTTTCATCAGGATGATGGAATTTACGACAGCTGATATGACCTGTCGCTGGTGACTCTGCTTAGTAATTTTAACCAGTGCTAAAATGAGAAGCTGTTTTCTGCTAATAAGAGAGAAGGAGAGATAATGTGATAATATGAATATTGTGTTTCTACAACCTGCAACTGTTATGGCAGAGATGTCACTGTGATGATTTTCAAGATCCTGTCTGTGAGGATTACAAACCGTCTTTACTGTTTGCTGTTTGAATGCTTACTTCAACTGGACGTCTTAGACAGTGTTTCACTGAGTCCCACCCACCACCACTGCTCCTTTACATTGTTATTGAATGCAGGGCTATGTTCACTCTGAATCCCTGGTTGTTTACACATTCAGCAGACTCAGCAGACGCATTTGGAGTCATGGTGAACGTAATTCCAGTATTCATTTCCTTAGCTCTGTTTTTGTCTCTGCCAACTGCTGAGGGAAGCATTCGTTATCAGATAGTAAGGATGGGCCATATCGTATTGTTTGTGATATACAGGAAAAATGATGATGTGTGTGTATGTGTGTGTGTGTGTGTGTGTGTGTGTGTGTGTGTGTGTGTGTGTGTTTGTGTGTGTGAGACGCACTCACAGGCAGCAGCTCACATGCAGAGTGAGAACAAACATGGTGGAAGGCAGAGCTAAATGAGGAGCCACAACAGCTTTAATATGCAAAGTTTGAAAAAAAAAAAAACAATAAATAACAGTTCTTCCAAAGGATGGTAACACATCCAATCTGTTCCACCACCTCAAACACAAACACAAACACAAACCCGAGTATGAGGAAAGACAGAAGATGTGGAGGAGACAGCGACATCAAGCAAAGTTAAGAAAATTCCTACTCAGACGAGAAATGCCGACACAGTTTCTCGTTGTATTTCTTATGACACAGTGTTTCACCCACCATTGTTTTGACAGGGCAGGCCGCCCTGCTGGGCAGATAACGTCCAGTGAGGCTTTCTGAGCTTGTCAGACATGACGAGTGGATGACAGAGTTGTTGTTCTGTAACAGCTGCTTTGAACCTGGATGATATATGACTCACAGCTGTTGTTTAAATTGAGATCTTCATGGAGCCATAGCCGGTTTCACACCACATGAACTTGAAGTGACATGCCATTCAATCCTGACATAATAACATTAATATTTTTGCTCCTCAGAGGTAAATGTCTGCTGTCTCCATACACTCAATAATTAGACTTTGCAGGCTTGCCATCTATATTCTCATAATTGTTGCCGTCTGTTGGACGTCACTCCATCTCTACTCCGTAACTCCTGACCCTTTTAAAAACCCTAAATGCTAAATCTGTCTCTTTCCTCGTTGCTCTGTGTCACGATATCACACAGTTTGCCCCACAGCCCTCAGTACTCATTGGCTGTAAACTACTTCAAAGTAGCTTTGACTGTTTCAAGAGCTTGCAAGAGCTCATGTTTAGTTTAACAAAATAACATACCTTTTCCAATTTCTTTCTGACACGCTCTGTGTGTGTTAGTGCCAGAGTGTGTGGGTTCATCAGGGACTGCTGTAGCCTTGTTTTGTCTGGATCTGTCACAAAGGCCTGCGAGTTGCATGAGAGCCACACAGTAATGTAGTTAAGAATTTGTTGGACTGGCATGTTCTTCTGTTCTGTTGCTATTCCAGATCCTGAATAATTCAAACAACATGCTGCTTGGACAGACTGAAAGAGGCTATAAGCAAGCAGTGAAATACAACCACTTCTGTGACACATACAAAAACACTGGCTGACAGGAACACAACATGATGAGCAGGACTAACATTTCAGGAAAGCCATTATTGGATCCAGGCAGGCTTATGTAATGTGCAGCCACGAGACTGGTCTTTCCAAAGAAAAGCTCCTGCTGGCCTCAAGGAAACTCAGCAGGAAGCAATCGTGTTCATCCCTCAGTCTGTAACCTGCTTGATTTGAGGTTCATTCCATACACTGAGCAGGGAAAACATGATATCAGGCCAATATGGCCGTCATAAAATTCAAGATTCAAGACTCAACAGCTGCTGCAATGTAAACTAACTGCCCTCGTTCACGTCAAAGTACGTCCACTGAAGTGGTTGGTTTTGTCACTGACAGACTCAGATTGTTGTTCTAATTATCTGACGACATTATGGATCGGATTCATACAGGAGATAGACATTTTTATTCACCAGACATCACTTTTTATCTCAACCAGACTCCATTGACAAAAACTGTAATTTTACAGAGCAAAATGCCAAAGCTGCTGAGACACTGCTGCCTTGGTCTGTTAGTGTGCTAGTTACCGTGCTACTTTTACTTACCTGAATACTTCTTCCACCACTGAAAGTCACATAACAACACAGACAAATTAACCAATGGTGGATGTAGTGGTATTCCAGCAGCTCCTGTCTTCTGCTCTGTAAAATTACTGTTTTTGTCAATGCAGTCTGGTAGTGATTGCCTTGATCAGTTGTTCTTGATCAGTACTGCACTGACACCAAAGAGTTTTGTCCTTATCAGTCATTTACAGGGGAAATAAAGCCCAGGTTTGAAATACCAGAGTTACATACACAACAGATATTGGCAGATTTTCCACCGGATATTTTGGCTGGTGATGTTTTCATCTGCCGGACAACAACACATGCTGGAACGCATGGTCAGCAACAATAATCAGACAGGATGTGACATTCACACAGTCATTTACTGATATGATAAGATGCTTAAAGTGTGCCAAAGAAACATTCCCCTCGTCATTACACCACCTCCAGCCCTCTGAGGGAAGTTCAGAGACTGTTGTTCATCAAAATGCCAGGAAATCAGCAGTTTCAGAAATACTCAAACCAGCCCAGTCTGACACCAACACTCATGTCACTGAGATCACATTTTTCCCCCACTGCACTGTAGCCACATGATCGGCTGATTGGATAATTACATGGAAAAGCAGGTGCACAGATGTTCTTAATGAAGTGCTCACTGTGTATATACAGTATAAATATTATTATAATGAGGAGCTGAAATTATTAGTTAATAACTCAGTTAATCTGCTATATATGGGAATCGATTAAACAAAAATGCCAAAAGTTTTCTAATTCCAGTTTTTCAGAGATGATGATTTGAAGTTTTCCTCTGTCATATATGATAGTCTAATTAAATTTCTTAAGGATTAGGCTGATTCACACTGATTCAGATTAAACAAGCATTTTGAAAATGTGATTTTGACGTTTCAAAAATTGTGACAAGACAATTAATCAATAAAATAATCAGCAGATAAATCGATAATGGAAATAAAATTTAGTCACAGCCCTGATTCTGAAATGATTCTACAAGAAGTTTATCTGTGTTGCAGCTGTCAGCTCAGATTTATACAGTGAGTCCTGGTTTTCCATCTGTGTGATAGCTGGGGGATTGGCAGGATGTTTTGTAGAGCAGACAAAGAGGCAGAGCAAGTTCTGTTATTGATTATCAGACTATTGAACTTTAACTTTGACTATTGAACTTTTTCTGTAACTCATCAGATTTACCTGAAATCTGCTTCAGGGACGATGAATTCAGAAGAGACTGATTCAGTTTCATTTCCAAAACACTAAGTTGTTCTCAGACTGAGAAATGTGGATTTGTTTTATTCAGTAATTTTCATACCATAGTCCTTTAAATTTAACACTGCACAGACCCTTTTATTCTCTCACTGTATGATATGTTTGAATTTACTTCCCTATAAAGTAAAGAACCATTCAGTTTTTCTCTGTGCTGAGTTTTGACGTTAATGAAACAATGTCACATCATTTTTGAGACTTTCATTCTTGTAAATAGCGTCACCATCAGAGAATGATGCAGCAGTGTGTGGGGAAAATGTGGTGAATTGTTTTAAGACATTGGAATACATAGTTGCCTCATAATGAAAAAGAAATAGGATGGTGATTCTGGTTTTCTTAGTGGAACAGGCCAGCGTGGTTTTTTAAGAACTGTGGTCAAGTTAACAAACATTGTCCGGCATCATTTACCACTGTGTGTAATGTATGTCGTCGTCTTTGTGTGCAGGTGTGGCAGTGCTCCTCTGGATCACATCTCCCTAAACCGTCTGTCTAACATGAGGAAGAGATACAGGTAAAAGAACCTCTTCTCTAATCATGGTTATGATCCACTATAACGTCTTTCTGCCCTCATCACCCATTCATCTAATGACATTTTATCCTCCTGCTATTCTTTATATCCTAATATCCTTTAATATTAAATTGGTGAAGGGGCCTGTCTGTCACCTGCATCCTTGGCAATTCAGCTTTACAATCTTTGCTTTTACAGGCATTGTGTGTGTTTTGCTTTTGCCCAGGTTGTCCCATTGGTACAGGAATATCTGCATACACTACTAGGTTTTTTGGGGGAAGTGAATCATTTAATGTGCCCATATATTTTTTTCACCCTGTGGTTGAAAATGTGTGATTATAATATTATCCTCAGAAGATGCTCGAGTTGATAATCAGTGAAAGATGAGACGGTACAGCAGAGTTCTCTCTGTAGTGAAGATGAAAATACAAGGTTATCTCTCCTTCAGTATCAGTATCAATAAAACTAAGTGTGATTTTAAGCAGGGCTAGCACATTAACAATACAGCAGTTTATATAATATTCCTTATATAAACAGTGTCTTTACAGTGTGAACAGACACTGCTAATGGCCAAAGCAGCGTGACTCTTCATGACAGAATTGAAACAAGCAGCGTGATCTTCATGACAGAATTGAAACAAATAAACTACAAGCTAAAAAGAAACAGCTTGTTTTTCCTCATGATCAGATGTTAAAACCTGTCACCTCACGACTCGACTGCAGACTGGAGCTAAAGTCAGAGACTGTCTCAAAAGTGCATATTAATGAGCCAAAACAGCTTTTAAGATCTTAGCTTTCAAATTTTTTTTTTCATAGATTTTTTTTTTAACAGGACCACCTCTTAGTACATGACCAATCTCCTTTTTTATTATGGGTACTAAGTACTAAGACTAAATTTCCAAAGTGCCACGTTCATGCTCAGGATGTCATCTGATAACATCAACCAAAAATGCAACAGTTGTTATGTATCACAGCTATATTGACATTTAAAATGTGTGTTAAACATGACAGAAAGTTATCTTCTTAACTTGGCTGCTACACATCTCCCACCTAGGTAGTTAGTCTCTCAAGTGACGGCCTGTTACATGTTTCAATGCAGCCGAACTCATGACATAGTTGTTCTTATTTCCATTTTTTATGCTTTTGTTGACAGGCAACTTATCAAATATGAAACAGTGATTTAATCCTTTAAATGCTGTAGATTAATTGGCAGTAACTCTGAAGCTGCTGTGTTGAAGTGATAAAATCCTTATTTTATAACTGCGACGTCATCTGAACATAAATCCAGGGTTATTGACAACATCTGTGGTGTATTCAGCTACACTGACATTTAAAATGAACCCTCACAGTGAACGTTCGAGACAACTGGTGATTGTCTTCTTCACTTTACTGCCACAAAGCCTGGTTAGTCTGGACAAAGGTCTGAAATAGACAGAGAAAGATGCACTTACAGATCTACTGTAGGTAATGTGGACCCACTCTAAATGTCTGAGAAGGCCTGTATTGTTTCCACAGCTGTGTCTGAGTACCTAACATGCTGCTGTGTCTGTATTTCATGGACAGGAATGGCCTTGGACCCTCAAAAGAAGGAGAAGCTCAGTACTCTGTGGTGCACTGCACTGGCTACATCAAAGCCTGGCCCCCTGCAGGTTTGTACACATCCTCAACGACACTCTTGTCTCTAGCTCTGCTTTACCCAAACTTCACCTCACTGCATGAGTGTGTGGCCTGGTCTAACCCAAAGCAGCTGCACAGCTCTGGACCAGGACCTGGATTCAACCACAGACCCACAACCGCTTGTTTGGTTCTGGTATCAGAGTGACTGTACAATGTATGTAGTCTGCTTGTTTACCAGCAGCTATGGTCTGTCAGTATACACATTTGACATCAGTGCATTCAAATACTAACAGTGTTTCACTGTGATTAAAGAAAAAAGGCCAAAGATATTTCTGATCTCACCTGTTCCCAGTCCACAGATTTTACTGACTCAACTGAATCTCTGGTCACAATAGCAATACTTATTTTCTTCACTGCTTCACTACTTAATTACATTTCGTGCTATTATGAGGTTAAATTAATCTAGTGTCAGTGGGTTGTTGAGCATTTTTTAGTAAATTTCCAAACTTTTCTAACCTTCAAAACCAACATTCAGACTGGTCGTTTTGCAACAGTGACAGACTCCATTTTGAAGGTAACGACAGTACACTGCTGGTGCTCTAGCAGCTCAGAAGAGAGACTTTTATTGTGACGGGGCACTTGGGATCCTGAAAACTCAACCCTGAATCCTTTACATAGAAGTTAGTCTACAGGGTGTAACAGGCAACAGAGTAAGTCGGGGAATGGCTCATTCATTGCGCCACATTACAATCTTTTCACACATTGGTGATAAAAAATGGTTGTGGCCCCCATCATGGCCAGCTTTTCACTCTGCCTCCCAGTGTTTCACTTCGAGCTGTTATAAACACATTTAATTTCTGACGTCGCCAGACATAATGTCTTTAGAAGTAGGTCTGCAAGACATAAATCAACCCTTACATCTCCAGTAGGAAAAAAAACGTTTTGAGAGATGAACTGACACATTGTCAGTTCAGTTTTTTCCATGGGAGTTATTAACTGTAGAAACACAAGATTAATAAAATATTTTCTCAAATTTTAGAAGACCTTGTTTTTAGAAGAATATTAGAGGAATCCTGTGATGAGAAGTATTTGTTTTAACTTACCTGTTATGTAAAGTATGCTAACCTCAGCCTCATACTGTACCGTGTATCACTATCTGAGGCACAGCAGATCTGAGAAAACACAAATCCTCAGATGCACTCTGACTTCAGGACACACAAACACAGCGTACAATGTTTACAGAGACAAAGACTGGAATGTACCCCCTGAGTCTCAGACCAGGTGTCTCGATGGCTGATGTGGTAAAGTCCAGCGGTTGAACTCAACAACATCAAGTAAAACATGACTACATCTCCTCTGTGAACTTTGAGGTCAGGCTGGAATACCTCCAGGTGTAACACAACACACAACACACACACACACATACCATGTGTGTTTAGAAATCATTGACATATGGTTCACTTCCTTGCACTAAAAATACTCCTTTGGAATATTTTGGACATGAAACTGCTGGCAAACAATCGTCAGGCGAAACACACGCACATACACTCATAAATTGCAGATGGATGCTCTGCAGACACAGACACGTTGCACATCGAGCACCAGCGCACTGGCTGTCGACTGAACTGTGTTAGAGCAGAGGAATGTAGCCACAAGTGAGGACAGAGTCATAGTTTTTATTTTTATCATCTCTCATCTCTTTGGAAAGCATTTCATCAGAATAAAATTCAGTGAATTCTGCATATTAAACACCACCCAGATCAGCCTGGATGTGATTATAGAGCTTTTACATTTATAGTTTTGTAGACTCTTCCCTGTGGCCTGTGGATGAACTGTGGATCCTCTTTGGTATTTCTGAGATTATCCAGACAAGGTTTAGAATATGGCTTTTCAACAATTGTTATAATCTGGGTTCAAAAAAAGAAACGTGTGACAGAATATTTGGATTATCATGAGACATTATGCTAAATAATGCTAATAAAATGCTAAAGTGAAACCCAGGAAATAATACTACTCTTCAGGGTTATACCAGTTAATGGGTTACTCCAGTGGTAAATAAAAAAATCTTTCTAGTTAGTCTCTAATGTCATATCCCTTCACTGGCTTGTTTAACCTGTCTTATTTTGTGATTATTATTTTTTATGGTACACAGCAGATTCATTTTCCTGCATATTAAAGTGTAGCTTTCATGTAGATTTAAATTTTTTCCATTAAAATAAAATAGCGCACTATTATTTCTGTAAATTGACCAGTAGTACAGTTAAGATGGAAAAAAAATCTGACTATGTTGTGTGTCGATTGAAGTGGTGCTCCTAAAGGTAAAGATAGCAGCTGCTGCTACGTAGCTTCAGTAGTCGAACGTGCAATGTTTTTGATCAGGAAAAATTAGTTTTCTCAGATCACTGCTCCTGCGACTTGCTTAACGTGGCTTTATATTTGATTTAGCACAAAACAAACAGTGGAAGAGTTATCATGCCAGAATGGAACTGAGTTGTCTGTTTCCCTGCTTCTCTTTTACTGAATTATTTGTACTAGACAGAAAGGAGCAAGTCTGAGTATTTGTTGAATGAAATATGTCAACAGTCTGGTATTGTGGCTGAAAACCTTCTTGCACTGTGAAGGACGCTTAATGGTGAAAACATGACTTATAAATCATTGTACAGGAGCAGCAGCAGCAGCGGCTGTGTCAGCCAGTAGATTACCTCTCACTGCTGCTCAAGTGGCAAATAGAAAAATAAGGGTAACACTTTAAATGAAATGCCTGTTTAATATACCTCCCTCTTTCTCTCTGTCGTTCCTCAGGTATGACTATACCAGAAGAAGACACAGAGGCAGGTCAGACTGGAAAATACTGCCTAGTGGCCATCGGAAGACTGCAGGTGAGTGTGGCGGCACAGTCACTCGAAACATTTTGATTCCTCTTTTCTTCCCAGTACTTTGCTGAACTTTTAACTTACTGCTGCAACATCCCCAGTTTGAGTCCAGCTGGATATCTTTGTTGCAGCTAATTCTCCACCTTCCCCACCCTCTCCTCATTTTCTGTCATGTGTTTACTGTCAACTGTGTAATAAAGACATAAACTGGCCAAAGATACCTACAAAAAATATGTGAGTAAACCTCTGAAGGGGGGGTACTCTCAGCTGGGGTGGGGTTTTGCAGGGCTGATCCATCACTGGTTGGTTAAACAACACAGACCTGAAGCTGGTTTGCCTTGTGAACACCTCTGTTCACAAAATAAGGAAGCAAAAGGTGTCACTAATATCAACAGTAATACATGAGTTTAATTTGTTGCTTGTTTCGTGGTGGTTACATCCTAAAGCAGAAATAAATAAACAACAAACACTCAGATTATTTACTGTGTATGCAGTCAGTCCTCTAGCACCAGCTCAGCCACACTGAGTCACATGACCTTCATTTGTGCGTTCTAGAATTCTCTCGAGAGCGTCTGAAGCAACGCTGCTGTGTGGGCTTGACTTATTTTTCCTCCTCTTCAGTGGAGGAAAAATAAGTTGAGCCCTCTCATCTGTTTTTGACAGACAGCAGGAAACAGCTGAGTCATGTGACCTTTCTACATGTTGGGTGGACTTTGTTCTTAAGAAAATGCACACGTCATTCACACCTGGCAAAGATCTTATCACAATGGGAGTCAGGCCAGTGTTGAATGAGGTCTAGAAGATGTTTACTTTGAGAAATGAAGAAATCATTGCTGGGCAATTTAGTTTTTTGCAGAGGTAAGAAGTAATTTGATTCATGAGATAAATTAGTTCACCAAAAACACAACAAGTAACATTCAAACAACCAGTGACCTCTTCTACAAAAGTCTTTCTTCTTAGAAAGTTAGTGATAGTTTGAAAGAGTGTGAGTATAAACACAACGAGGCTGTAAAGGTGGACTGGTGAGTAGATCAGTTTTCATGTTAATGTCCCAGACAACCTCTGTAGTCTCATTTAGACACTCATTAGCAACCACCTTTTTTAAGACACGTAAAAGCTTCAAACATCAGGAGTGGAGGATTTACTGATGGATTTTATGTTGTAGAATAAAATATGAAAATGTCTTGAGCTTGTGTTAAAACCACAGACCTTATTTCAGACATTTAACCAAAAACCCATTGACTTTAAGACGAGGGAACAGGAAGTCAATGTTCCCCCTAATTTTTCATGTGTCTGAGCATACACACAAACTCCCTGAGAATTCTTTGGACCACTGTGAACAACATCAGATACAGAGAATTCTGTTGAAAGAATCTGAAACTGCAAATCAAAAGCAAACAGCTAACCCGCCTATAACCATGTTGGACGCTCTGCAGTGAACTCATGTTTTCTTGAGTTGTGTCATCTAGGTTATGTTGTATTTTTGCTCAGCTCACATGGTGCTGGTTTAAGATGTGAAAACACAATAACTTTTAGTATTTAGAAAAAAGAAAAGTATCCAAATTGTTCATAGAAGCTTCTTAAACCACTCCTCTAGCGGTAGACTCTTTTCTTAGACGGCTTCCATCAGAGGAGGGAGATCGCTGGAACAGTGGTGAGTTTAGCCATGTTCTGAAGAAACTGAGCATCTGAGGTCACGTGAGGAAGTGGACTGGCTGCAGGAGTGGTTTTAGGGTTTTCTAGGATATTTTTTGTTATTGTTTTTTGGGTTTTTGTTGTTTGTTTTCTCATAGAGGAAACTTGTCACTTTTGGATTCTGACTCACTAAAGTGTTTGTTACACAGAAGATTTCGGATGGATTATCACTTCAAGGGATTGTACTGTATTTTCTTTTATCCATTTTCCCTCCCTTATATTTGATACATTTTATTATGACTTGAGCAAGAACTATCAATCGTGGACGCTGTGGTTTCCATTAATTAAACATTAATGTTTTGTTCTGAATCTGCTGTCAGCTTCAGTGAGCTTGCACTCTGCCACTGTTGACAGTCAGAGCCCAAGTAGAGGGAACAACTTCTGATTGTTTTGTTAAAGAGTCTCAGACTGAGTGTGGAAACTCGTATTTGTGCTCCAACTCTCCATTTCCTTTCTTAAACATACGTCTCTTCATACCCAAATGATGTATGTCGAATATGTCTGTGCCTCTCTCAGGTGACCAGCTCTCCAGTCTCTATGGATATGAACGGCCTGTCGGTGCCTACAGAGTTCCTGTCACGTCACAATTCGGATGGCGTCATCACTTTCGTTGACCCGCGCTGCATCAACGTCATTGGTTATCAGCCTCAGGTTAGCTAACAGAAGTGTAGTGTGAAAAATGGAGCAGTGTTACCATCCTTTTTGCCAGGTTTTAAAGGCTTCATATGTGAATTACAACCAAATGTTTCCAATCACCTTGACCTCTGACCTTAAAATAATTCAGTGCCTTTTCCATGATCGAGTTCTCTCGCTCAGGCTCTGTTGTAATGCCCCAGTCACGCCATGTTCTCAGATGAACTCCTCGTGATCTGCATGACGAATAAATTCCCTGACTTTGCAGAACTTTGCATTACCAGCTATGCACATGAGTAACTGTGGTGACGGTGGAAATAAGCAAACAAGGCTGAAAAACATTCTGGTATGTTAAACACATTCCTGTGGAACAGTCAGCATGTGCCTTTGTTGACTGTTTCCCCCACTACTCAACAAGAAACCTCTGAATCAGAGAGTTATATCATTCAAAACAAATACATGTGCGTTCTGTTCAGAGGAGGCGCCTAAACTCTTCTTGTTTTTCCTACAGACCATTTTACTTTTTACTCTTTTACTGCAACCCATTTATCCTGCAGTTCAAATGAAGTATCTGGTATTTCATTTACTAAATCACCTACATTATAACATCTGTAATTACCTTCCACCTTTAAATAGAAGATTTGCAGTCAGTGTTTAATCACTCTCTCACCTCAGCTAACGTGCATTTAATAGCTTGATGAATGATTCATTCAATTTCAAAATCTAAGGAAAATGTAGAGACACTGAGCTGGAACACATGGTGGTCAATTTACCACAAAGTCACATTCAGACCTAATGTCTGCAAACTATGCAGCGTTATCTGTTAACAGCATTAGTTTTTGGCTCTAGTTGATTTTTTTGTACCAGCCACTGACAACCATTTTATTACATAAACAAAACTAATTTATAGACATTGCATTCCTACTGTAGGATGTTTAATCAAATCTTTTTCTTTCATGAGCATTAATTCCCATTAACTTACTGTCATCCTGTCCTGTAGGACCTGCTGGGAAAAGATATCCTGGAGTTCTGCCATCCTGAGGACCAGAGTCACCTTAGAGAAAGTTTCCAACAGGTAGGACCAGACTGGAACTGTTAGTTAGACCTGAAGGGGTTTTTGTGTGTCTGAGAAATACGTAAATTTATTGTAAGTTAATAAGTAAAACTTTTCTGAACCAGTGTTACAGATTGAGGATGTTTCAGACAGAGGAGTCCAAACTTTTCATGCCAGGAGCCACATGTAGAAAACAAAACATAATCCTAGGTCATTAGCGTTTTTATTTAAGAGACTATCTCAGTGAGTGAGTTTTACACACTACGTGTTGTGCACTGTCGTAAGATGATTTTCTCACTAGTTAATGTCACTCACCACAGTGATGCTGGGCCTTGGACTGATGAATTGCTGGGACTGTTAGTTATCTTGGACCTCAGTCTGCTCTTGTTCAGTCTCAAAAGAGAGAGTGTTTGCTCACATACATGTAGCGCCAAATAACCTGAGCATCATTTTGATGTTGTGATTTGATTTCTAGAGAAATCTGGACTTTTTCAAACCCTTGTAGAAATCTGCCAGTGCTGACAGAGCGGAGCCACATTATGTAATGTCTTAGAAGTGATTAGATTAAATTTAATCATTTAAAGGGAAGCCAGTGTAAGAAAGCCAAAGAGCAAAATTTACTATTTGGTGCTGCCTACTTAACTCAGAACCTGTACTATGATAGATGTAGTTTACGATTCCTTATTTTTCACAAGCAACTTAATCCAGATATTGGATTTTAGAACCATTGGGTAGATTATATTATTGATGAGCATCATAGTTACATGAGGAGATTCAGACTCCACAAACACTGGTGTACAGACAAAGATTTGCAGAGAGCACATTAACCAGACAACAACCAAGCTTCATTTTGGTTTGACATAAAGTACACTGGCAGAAGTGATGGACCTGCATGACTAAAAATTATAAATCGGGACCTGAATCTGATACTAATACTTTGAACAATGGAACCCAGGCGTATGAGAGTGACTCTCAGATATCCACAGAATGAGGAAAACATCAGAAAGCAAAGCAGTTGTTTCTTTTACAGCTACAACAGAGCCACACAGACTCTTCTCTCGCCAAGGATATGATGAAAAACATCAAAGGACACTACTGAAACTCTCACTGAGCAGTGCAGAAAATTGTCTGAGACACATAGAGTTTCACTGTTTAGTAATAAACTACCAAGGTGCAAAAGACCTTCCTTTTAACATGATATTTTTTGGTTTATTTTAGTGAAGTTTGAGGCAAGTACCTACTTGAATGTTACGATGTGAGAGTGGAGGCTGTGGTGATCAGTGCGTAAGAGATGGATCCATCCATGAAACGTCTGATCTTTACCCTTTAGGCTTTTATAACCAGGAATGTTTTCCTTCTGCACACACTCTGGCTCTCATCCAGCTCACACACACACACACACACACACACACACACACATACACAATACATCAACACGTGTTACTCGAGTATATTCGCCAAGTGTCTCGTCTTTTAGCAGACATGCCAGCCTCCATTGAGCATGTTTCGGTTTCAGAGTGCCGCCAGGCTGACTGATTGGGTTCACCGATTATTCTGTTTGCATATGTCAGCAAGTACTTAGCCACTCAATCACCATTAGAGCCAGATATGAAGGACATGTTTCTGGGTGCTCCTGATTAAAATCCACAAAATAAATTAGTGAATTTGAAAAATGTACTCTTAGTGTTACCTCCCACTAATTCACTTTATTTATAAAGTGATAGAAGTTGACCTAAAGTGCTGTACAATTCACAAAGCAAGGTTAAAAATCAGCCTGTGGATACTGTTACATGCAGATATATAGCTAAAGAATAAAAATAGCCTTTGAGATAGGACTGTCTGGGTTTCAGAGGGGTTTGAAATGATAAACGCTGATTGTTGATAGGCAGGTTATTCCTGTTGCCAAGGCGAAACCACGTCTCCTCCTCTTTTTATTGTTGTTGTTGTTTTGCTTTGTTTTCAGTGCATAGAACGACTTTCTTTCTTAAAGTACTAAAAGCATAAAAATAAAATAATAGAAAAAGATCAATGCAGGCAAAGACCTTTGTCTGCTTATTGTTAAGTTTTGTATGTTCTGATGAAGATCTGACAGATGGAAAGCTCACAAATAAAGTGAAAACACATGGATCTAAATGTGCAGAGATCTTTTTTTAGCAGTACATCATCTGTATGCCTCTTTACGTTCATTCAGCTTAAGGCACTCTGCAAAAACACGGCGCAGTGCAGAAGCCTTTCAGTGGGAGGGAAACCCCTGTGGAGACATTCCTGACACAGGGGGTGGAGATGGGAGGGTTGGCCAGAGATATCTCGGGTATTTGTTTTATTTAATCTGGGTATCTGGTTTATTTGATTTATCTAGTTCATTTGATCTGCTTATTTGGTGTTTTTGAGCTGGTTAAAGAGAACTCAGTATCCGCCCCATTTGTCAGCAAAATAAACATCATTCTACCAGAGGATCATTTCCTTTCCTCTCTTTCTGCTCTCTGTCTGGACTGAGACGTTCTTCGTATCTGTGATCAGCTGCTCTGGCCTTCCTCAGCACTTCATTTCAAAGTCGTTTTATATCCATTTCACATTGGGAAGAAGTGCAGTGCTCTCATTACTCGGACTGACAGTCAGTGGAGTGATGGGCTCAGAGGAGCACAGTATTTATTACCAGCAGCCTGTCGCCCAGAAACAGCAGAAACTGGGACTGTGAAACCACTCACTTCAAAACTTAGAAATCAGTGTTATTAATCAGCTGCTAATTCCACTCTTTAAGATTCTCCCTTCAGTTTGATGATTAAGTCATGACAGAAACAATATTAATCAGTGATTTTCTTCTCTGCAGGTGGTGAAATTGAAGGGTCAGGTCCTGTCGGTGATGTATCGTTTCCGAATGAAGAACAGAGAGTGGATGTTGATCCGAACAAGCAGCTTCACCTTCCAAAACCCGTACTCTGATGAGATAGAGTACATCATCTGCACCAACACCAACGTCAAGTAGGTTCTTCATTAACACCTTCACACAAACACACATATACAAAACACCATGTAAAATCAAAGTCAAAGAGCATCAGTGAGGTGTGTGATGTATAATTTTATTCTCCTCATACAAAACTAGAACTGAATCTCTGTTGAAGATAAGACAGCAAAGCCAAAAACCAAACCCGAGCTGTGACCGAATTAGACCGCCTCCCTAAAGACCGATAGACTCTAAAGAGAAACCAACTGCCCTGTGGGGACAAATAAAGTCATCACTGCTGCTAGATATTTTATGGCACAAAAAAAAGGTAAACTTTATCATACCAGACACACACTGTGTAAAAAGCTGCACAGATAGAAGATGTACCAGACCCAGAGCTACATTTCATCACATTACCTCCAAAATAAACATCACTGAGATTTATTGATAACAGCAATTAAAAGGGCACAGTGGTTGAGTTAAGGTAACATTGCTCCTCCTTTAAGTAAATTTACTTTTAGTAAGTTTAGAAAGGTCTGCTGTAATCATTTTATGACTTTTCTTGTTTCATTAATATGAACTATAGACTTTGTTTGAGGTTTATTATACACAAGACACAAGACTCTTAGCAGATGTACAGATGAGTTTGATCCTTAGCTCAGTATATCTTTTGGTAGGAAATGAGTTTCTCCTCTGCTCTGATTTGACCTGAGACGTCAGTGACTCACATTTCTCACCTCGTTCTGCTGCCTTAGCACTGTCAGGATTAATACTGATGTTATCCAGACCTTTGAAAAGAAACTGTGTCTGTCCCCAGACTGTTGAAGGCAACAGGGATAATATTTACCCACTTTTATTGATTTCCATGTTGTTAACAACATGTTAAATGAAAGTCCCAGTAAACTGCTCTGCTCCACAGAGCTGCCTCTTGTTTGTCTTGTGCCTTGTTGGATGTTGGAGCTCAGCTCTGAAAAACAAACATGAACACAAGGCAGCAGACTATTTCACTGCTTCAAGAACACAGCATAAATGTCTGAATATAATGTATTTTAATGTTAGCTAATGTATCATGATGAATGAAAAGCAATATTGACAAAATATAATATCACAATTGTTGGTTCTTTCATAAATTATTTGGAGCAGAGCTAAAGTTATTAGCCACCTAATTCACAAAATTAATCCACAACAGCAGTTGTCATTAGTCAAGCAAAAATTCTGAATATTCATCATTGTAAACTGAATATGTTTCTGGTTTCTGGTTGTTCTGGTTTTAGACTGGTTGTTCAAAAAATCAAACAATTAGAAGACATCACTTTGGGTTAAGAAAAATTGTGATGGACATTGTTCATTATATACATGAATCAGTTTTGAAAATAATGGTCATTTCCGTTCTAAAAAAGAAATGTAATAAATCTCTTTATTTATCCCAAAGGACAATTAGAGTTGTTGATAATAATGTTTCTCACAGATGTCTCCTAAACGCCTCACATACAGGCCATTGGTAGATGCTAGCAAGGCGGCTGCGTGTTAAAACATTGCCAATCCACGACGTTGTTACTGTTTCAAGTCGTGTCACAGTTATTTTTTATAGCCTTATAAACTTATAACTGTAAACTTTAACCGGTTGAAGGATTTTAGTCATCGGACGTCTGGATCTTAAGGTCTCAGAGGAATTGAAACACTCTGGAAGAGGAAAGGAACAGACAGTCCTGAGGGATTTTTAGTGGAGAAAGAAGTTTTAATTGATGTACAATATTTCCTGAGACTGAACTGTTTTCACTGTGTCAGTATCCACAAGGTGTGATGATTTGTGGTAGAAAATGTAGAGATGGCAGATAGAACAGATAATTTGCTTCCTTCAGACGGCTGTAGAGATTCACCACAGGAAAAAGAAAAGGCCGTCAGTATAGACTACCTACAAACTGCTATGGATAATAGAGCTGATAAGATTATTCTGTCTAGCTAGCATTATCGCAAGTCAAACAGAAAAACTTCTGCAAACTTCGTCTGCATGATCATATGTCAGCTGGTTCAAAAATGGAAAATTAGATTGGAAAGACAAACAAATCATGAATAAAGGTGGCTGTCTGATTTTAGGTGTTTTTTTTATATGGCTGTGATTTCGCTGAATAAAATTAACAAAATACTGTGGAAGAAAAGTGTGCCTCGTAGTTGTGCACCACTGCATTTTGCCTCCCTGTGGCAGAATGAAAATAGAGCCTCTCATGTCCTGTCCCTCCTTCATGTTCTCTCAGCCGTCATCGTCAGTTAAGGACTGCCGTGAGCTCAAGCAATTACAAATGTCAACATACAGCTAATAGCTTTCAGTCATAAGTGTGTATGCATGGGTGTATGTGTGTAACAGGCATGAATCATAGTGAACAGTCCCCTCAGGCTGAGGTGGCAGGCAGAGTATTAACAGAATATGTGTTAGATTTATGAGGTTGCTGTAAAAAGAAAAAACAGAGAAAGAATCACGATTATCAGGAAACGATGAAGTTCAGAAGCAGATGGTTTTCTCCAGGTCCTCATAACATGATTAATACCTGTGTGTCGCCTCTTTGTATGTGTGTGCATGTAATGTAATGTATGTTATGTTCAGATGGTAACACAGTAGGCAACTGCCTTGTAGTGTTGAAAGAGCTTTTTGTTGAATTTGTGCAAGAGCAGCTCAGTGTGCACAGTGAACAGCTGTGTGTACTCAGGTGGTGCATGTTTGGACAGTCCTCATGTCATGAGTGTCCTCTGGTTACATGTAATATAACTCCTCACCTGACAGGAGCTATAATATACAGTGCATTCAGAAAGTATTCATACCCCCTTCAATTTTTTCACATTTTATAAAATAAAAATCAGTCTACACTCAAAGCCACACAATCACAAAGTGAAGAGATTTTAGGAATTTTGGCAAATTTACTAAGAAGGAAAAATTGCATTGCAAGTATTCAGGCCCTTTTCTATGACACTTGATATTTAGCTCAGGTACCCCCCATTTCTCTTCATCATCTTTGAGATATTTCTCCACCTTGATTGGAGACCGCCTATTGTAAATTCAACTGGTTGGACGTGATTTGGAAAGACACGCACCTGTCTATATAAATTCTTAAAGCTGACAATGCATATCAGAACAAAAACCAAGCCATGAGATCAAAGGAGCTGCCTGCAGAGCCAGAGACAGGACTGAGAAGGACCTTGGGTAAGAGAGGTGCGATCCTGTGTAGACATGGGAGAAACAAGAAGGACAACCATCGCTGCAACACGCCACCAATCTATGGCAGAGTGGCCAGACAGTGAAAGTTTGCAAAAAAAGCACCAGAGGGACTCTCAGATTGTCAAAAACAATCTGATAAAACCAAGATTGAACTGTTTGGCCTCAGTTCTAAGCATCATGTCTGGAGGACACCAGTCATGATGGTTGTTGTTCCTCCCATCTCCACACAGAATCTCTGGAGCTCAGCCAGAGTTCTTTCTTGGTCACTTCTCTCTTAGTTTGGCTGATAGAAGTTATGTGTTGTCTGTAAATCTGAAATCAAGAAATGCTAACGCAGAGTTTTTGTCCATCTATGCCAGGTTTTTAAAATCGACTGAATTCTCAGGTTTTGCTTTGTACAACCCAGTTCATTTGAAGTGTACAGCAGTGAAACAGGTGTTTTGTCTAATTCGGCAGTTCCTCTTTAAGAAGCGAGTGATAGATGATATATACCGACCACAAAGTAAAACACACCTCCTTCTTGTCGTGTTTCTGCCTGTCCATCATTATTCATGTTATATGAGGTACAGTCGCAGTCTCAGCTGATAAAGCTCATCATCCGTTATTTCCGAGTGACGCCTAAGATAAGATAAGATAATTAAACATATCAGGTTCAGTAAGTGCTATCTGACCAGGATGACATCACTAAAACCATCCAATCAGGAGTTACCTGTCAGCTCACGTCACGTAAATATAGAAACCACTGTACATTGTTTGACTCTTTGTCCAATGTTTGATTTTAATCAGATTCTACACAAATGTACAGACTTTTTATTTTTCCCTGTATCCTTGTCTGACGTCCTCTGGGTTTACTCAGTTTGTATTTCAGGGTCTCCTGCTCCAAGAAACACTTTCCTTGTTGTTGTCTGAGATACTAATAGTGTAAATGTTGTGTGTTGGGTTTCGCAGGCAGCTACAGCAGCAGCAGCAAGCAGAGCTGGAGGTTCACCAGAGAGATGGACTGACTGCCTACGACCTCTCCCAGGTGACCCCTCTGCTCTAAAACTACTCAGGAAGATGCCTCCTGATTCTTTTGAATTTTAGTTGAAATGAGTGGAGTAATCACTAAATAATCTAAATGTAAAGGTGATGCATCATACACCTTCATGTGAAGAGATGTGCCTTGTATTATATTGCATATTATATTGAATTAACATATAACAGTATGAAACTGTATACGAAAATAACACATTTCTTTGTACTTGGATGTGACTTTGTGTAATTTATTTGCTTGATACACAGGTTTTATACAAGAGAGGATTTTTACTGCATGGTTTGAAGTCCCAGGCTTAAAAAAAAAACAGGAATTGTCCTGTAATCACGGCTTTAGCAATGTTTGACAAAGCATCTTTTCCCTCTTGTTTGCCCACTCAGCAAAAAAACTGAACATATTCATTTGCATGAAACAGTGGAAGGAATCCCAGCGTGTGAGACATCTGTTTGTACTTGCTTGTGCCTGTGGATTGATTGTGTTATTGTTTTTTATACGCTAAATCAAGTCAACCCAAACAACTCATATGCCCTCCTTCACCCTCAGGTGCCTGTGGCCAGCGTCAGCAGTGGAGTCCACGAGGCAGGGAAAAACATCGACAAGACAGAAGCCCTGTTCTCCCAGGAGAGAGACCCACGCTTTGCTGAGATGTACACTGGCATCTCTGGCTGTACGACACAAACACACACACAAACACAAACCTCATACCCACATCCTGATAGCTGTTGGTTTAGCTTTGCATTTCTTTTCATCACCTGTGTGTGTGTGTGTAGCGGGAGATAAGAAGATGATGGTCCCCTCCTCTACAGCTGGAGGACAGCAGCTCTACTCCCAGAGCTCTCCTTTCCAGCAGGGACACTCTGGCAAAAGCTTCAGGTACGTGCTACTGTGATGTGTGTTAGTTCATGTAGCGCTCAGGAGGATGCAGCCGTAGCTCACTTGATTAGGCAGCTGGTGTGATAGCAGTGTGTCTCTCTCTGGAGGAAAGTGTAGCTTGACTTTTTTGTGTTTTTGTTTGTGTTTTTGTGCACACACAGTTCCTCTGTGATCCATGTCCCTGGTGTGAATGACATCCAGCCATCAGGCTCATCCAATCAGAATCTAGCTCAGATTTCCAGACAGCTCAACCCCGGCCAGGTGGCATGGTCAGGCAACCGGCCCCCCTTCTCTGGACAGGTAACACACACAAATACTCACACAAACAGTGTTTGTTGCTGAAGTAAACCATTATATCAATAATAAAGTTAGCAATCTCCGTGTCTGATGATTGCCAAACTAATTTTCTCTGCTCCCCCTGTACCCCAGACTCCTGTGTCTGGTGCCTGTTAACAGATGGACTTGTCTTACTGCCATGTTTCGTGTGTGTGTGTGTGTGTGTGTGAGAGAGAGAGAGAGATTCACAATCTCACTAAGGGAATGTGCTCAGCATATGTTTCTTAACAGGCTCATCTGTCTTACACACACACTCTGCTGCACTTGTCAGGTCATTCCACTGGACTGAATTCTTTGTTTTTCAGTAACCTCTAAATGCATCACAATAACTAGAGCCAGATGATATGAGGGGAAAAGAGGGTTGAATGTTTTCACCACCTCTAAACACAGCAGACATCAAGAACTAAGATCATACGTGGTTTCCATGTGCCTTGGAAAACCTGGATAACCTGCAGCTCCTCAGTGCAGTTACCCAATGTTGGAAAAGCCCATTTGCCCAGGCTGTTCTCAAAAACAATGAGTGGTCTTGGAAGAATTTTTGACTGTGCCATGAAACCATCAGGTTGTTTTTGAACCACAACCAGCTGCAGCAGTCACCATAAAAGCACGGTACTCGAAAGAGGGGCATGTGTTTGGACCATCCATTTCTGGTAGATGACTTTGTAACGTGAACACTTGCTACTGTATATCTTGTGATTGCAGTAATGAAAGTCAAATCAAGTCAGTTTTTATTTTTATAGCGCCAAAGTATTATCAGTGACATGTGATTAAATTATCACAAATCAAGTCAAGGCACCAAATCACAACAGGAGTTATCTCAATGCACTTTTCATATAGAGCAGATCTAGACTATACTCTCCCTCTCTTGTAAATTTCCTACAAGTGGGATAAATAAAGTCTATCTTATCTTATCTTATCTTATATTATAATATTTACAACAGTTCCCATCATGAGCAGCACTAGGCGACAGTAGAGAGGAAAAACTTCCATTTAATAGGCAGAAACCTTGAGCAGAATCAGACTCGGGGTAGGATGAGATTAAGAGGGAGAGAGAAGACAGGGGGAATGATAGCTATAAAAATAGTAATGACGATTATTATAGTAACAATAGTAATAAGACAAGCATTAAGACTTATACATTTTAAATGTAACAGCAGGTATTGAGCAGGATCATATGGGCAGCAGGAGGCATGCCATCACAGATCAGAAAAGTGAAAAAATAATTGCTGGTTTTAACTTTCCAAAGCTGTAAAATCCTTCCTTGAAGTATTGTAATCCCACACGCTGCCTAGTGTTTTGGCCAGAAACCTTGAACACCCACTCATGGGTCAAGCTAACTTTGCACTTACAAACCTCTGTTAGATGTTAGAGAATCAGGAAATACAGTTCATCAAAAAAAAAAAAAACCCTCCCTAAGCGTTCCAATTAAGATTTAATTTTAAATAAATCTTTCCAAATGCTTGTTTCTTGTTTCTAAGCAACAGCAAACCCAGAAATTAGTCCCCTGGATTCATTATTGTAGGAATTAACCATTTTATGCCTGAACATAAAGTGGCCTTTTACATTGTTTGCAAAAAACATTCCCTGCTGTGTTACATGTAAACAGCAGCTGGATCAAACTCATTTGGCAGAACACATTTATCAAACAGCAAAATAGATTAATTTTGTTTTTTGTCCAAGTAATGGGAACAATATAGATGTGTCAGATTGTTTTTCATTGGTATAAAAAATGTGTATTAAGTAATTTACCTTAATTACAAAGAATATTCAAACTTGAAAGTTTTTTTTGCACGTTCCATTTCCAACGGTGTTATAAATAAATAACTATACTTTGTTTTCAGGAAACTTGGTTAAAATAACATAAACACACTGATCTATGAACCTTGTATCTTGTATCATACTGCACCTTGAGCTGACTATATATAACCCTGATTTACTCTCTATGTAACCATTATCTGTGCCTCTCCAGTCCAGCAAAGCCCAGTCCAGTCCATTTGGTATTGGCTCCGGCCACAGCTACCAGACCGACCCGGCCTCCTACAGTCCCCTGTCGTCACCAGCCACTTCCTCTCCCAGCGGCAACGCCTACTCAGGACTGACGAACCGCAGCACAGCTTTTGGTGAGACTTTGTCTTCATCTTTTATGTTGTGGAGGTTTGTGTCTCCCCGCAGACTAATCTTATGAACATAGTAACTGAGGAGCAACGTTACAATACCACTGAAAGTCTTTAAACTAAGATACTGAATTATCATTCAACCTTTTTGAAAAGGTCTGGTGGTGTTTTTCTAGTTTCATTTGTACATAAATGAGCAGACAGTGGTCACCTTCTCTGTGACCACTCAGCTGAGAAAGCACAACAAACAAAGGGAGGAAAAGAGATAAAATTATTTAAAGACATGGTTTTATCTTGTTGTAGAGGCCTTTGCGTGGTGGAAACCAGTGCTTCTTGTGTTGAAGTGTTGAAGTAAGCAGCTTCTCAGGTCTTTACTTTGTTATCAGCTCACTTGTTTTATGTGTGTTTGTTGTTGGTCAGGACAGTGCTGTCAGTTGTTGCTGGTGAAAAGTCTAGTCACCATCCAGTGACCTTAACACTTTAGATTTTTTTTTTTTTTTTAATATTAGTTTTTGAGATTAATGCGATCGTGTTTTCAGCAGGATCCCATGGTCGTATTTCTTGGAGTAGGCTGTGCAAAACTGGCCTTTACATTCACTAAACTGTTAATGCACAGATTTACACATGAGATGTCACCACAGTAACTACCACCTGGATTAGTCTATAGGCCCTGTGCCAGAGAATATATTTTGCACATTGTGTGGAATATAAAGTTTTACATGTGGTCACATCGTAGAAACGACCTGAGACAATGCTCGGACATCTGTGGTGTAGTTTGAGCATCATTTCCATAGTTCGACCTCTTTCCACTGTGAAGTGTGATACCATGTGGAAAACCGAGTAAGCTACAATTATGAGCTTTACCATTTTATAAATGTGAATATATGTCACATGTTGTAACCTCTGAACAATCTGATGTAACTGATGTTTTTAAGTCAGAAAGTTTCAGATGCCAAAGATATTCCACAAAATCCCCAGCTTCAAAACTTTGGTGTGCTGCTGAGCTCAGAGAGATCCATTTGACTGTTGTATCTGTGTCTGATTGTATAGAAGATGTTTATACAGTGTGTATCTAAATATAATTAATAACCACTGCACCTCACCAAAGGGAGAGGAAAGAAAAGAGACCAGGTTATAATCACCATGTATTCAGTCCACTTTAAGAAAGCAATTTCCTTGCTTTCAAGTCTTAGTGGCTTATTTTTGTCTAGAGGTAATTAAACGGGTGGAAGCCGAAGTCAGAATCACTCATTAACTGTTCCAGTCACCATTAATATAGATTATTCACTTTGGCCTTCAAAGCTTTTTTCCTCACCTCACACTGTGTTAACAGCTCATACACACCAGTCTCTTTATGACTGCCATGAATAACACAGCAAGGTTTCATCTGATAAGTGCGCCTGAACAACACAAAAAGTTTTTTTTCTGACACTAATGAAGTTGTGTTTGATTTTCTGCATTGAGTTGTGCTGTAATATGCTCAGAAAACCGCAAACTACTGATCATTATTAAATTCCAACTCAGACCCTGCCTACTTAGAAAGTCAATAGCAGTGTTTGATGGTGGTTTGTGAGTGTGGTTGTTGTGGTCGGCAGGGTGCATGTGAAGAGGGGTTTATGTGCTGTAAACACTGACAGCGCACACTTGAAAGTCTTCTGTTCTTCTGCTCAGAGAATTTGAATGCATCATTCTAGCAAAGTGATTTGGGTGAGGACCCGCCCCACAACCCACAGGACCCAAAGGATCTGCTGCCAATGTCCTGGTGCCAGACACCTCAGGACACCCCTAGAGGTCCTGGTCCATGCCCTGATAGGTCAGAGCTCTTTGGCAGCACAAGGACTTCACAATATTAGTCAGGCCCTACAGATGCTGGATCAGATCTTGGGAGTTATGGAGGCCAGGTCGACGCCTTGGGCTCTTTGTCGTGTTCTTCAAGACATTTCTGAGCAGTTTTGTGTTGTGGTGGGTTTGTCTTCCTGCTAGGGGAGGCTCCTGTTGCCATGCAGGCATGTGTGTTTGGTCTACAACATTGTTTAGTTGGGTGGTACGTGTCAAAGTAACATCCAGATGAATGACGGACAAGGATTCCCATCGGAACATTGTATTGTAACAAGATGATCAGTGTTATTAACTTCACCTGTCAGTGGTTTAAATGTTGAGGCTGATCTGTGTTTACATAAGTTTGTTGTCAGTGAATAATCACCGAAAAACTAACTAAATGGTCACAGTCTGGGGCCCTGCAGTCACAAGTTTGAGGATGCCAAAAAGTTTCTGGTTCCACCTTCTTCTTTGTCTTCTGTGCTAATAAACTAAATATCTCTGGGTCCTGGAATGTTAAGATAAGACTCTAGGATTTGTGAAGAGCATTTTTTTACCAAATGATTCATTGTGAAAATAATCAGCAGATTAATCAATATTGAAAATCATGTCTGCAATTATTGTTGAAAATGGATGTGGACCAACCGACTGACCAGCATTTTTTTTCCTAAAGCCACACCACTGGCTCATCAGCCAGCTTTCTGTTTGTTGTCCACTCAGCTTTAGGAATAAAGCATGTCCAGTATGTAACTATTTGATGGCCTTTAGAAACATTCTCAGCCAAATGGACGATCTCTCTCTCTCTCGCTCTCTTTCTCCAGGTTCATTCGTTTGTTTATTTCCTGTCTTTTCTACCTCCTCTGAGGCAGATTTTTATGTGTCCTACGTTTTTACTCATTCATTGTTCTCTCCCGCTTGTCAAACTGTTTGAAGGATGAAGCCAGTTGCAGCCAGTGCCGCTCATTTCATCACTCTGTCGTCGCATGAGCTTTCAGTGTTCATTTATGATAAGCTGTTGTTTTCCCTTATCTTGTCTGCTTTCCACTTCTTGTATACACAGTCATCCTCCTCTGTGTTTGGTTAATTACTTTTTCATGTGTGTTTTTGATTTTTTTTTTTTTTTTTTATACATCTTTCTTCTCTTCATCAGCGGCTCAGCCTCTCGCTCGTATCTGCACAGAGGAGCATTTTGTTTATTATTGTGAAACAGCAGGGGGAGGCAGACAGCTTATCAATCTGCTCTGCTTTAATGTACTCAGTCGACTCTCAAAACAGCCTCACAGGCGGAGTGCGGATATGTGCGTTCACGTCTCTGTGTTCATATCTCCTGTGCACAGTTAAGTGTGGAGCTGCTGTGCGAGCAGGAGAGAGATAGAAGGAAAAAGTCATAAAGCTCGTGCTGCTGCTGTTCTTAGGCTGTGTTAATAAAGAGAGAACCAGGCACATATTTGACTCAGGCCTGTATTAGAGACGGAACTTTATTCTTAAATTTCCCTGTTTTTATATGAATAATTGATCAAATTAAAATAAGAAGCTTTATTTTACTTATTTTATTTTATTTATTTGTGTATTTATTTATTTAGTCTTTTTCAGCCCTGATCCGGATCTGTGTTAATAATATGTATCTGCCAGCAGAGTCCAAACTAGGGATGGGCATTTGAAGAAATTATCTTTAATGATCATCAGGAAAATTAATGGTGAATTATTTATTAGTCATTACTTATAGTCCAATTATAGTCCAACAACAATCCTCTTAAACAAAGCCTTTAAGGTTGAACTAACAGAAAACAAAACAACAAAGATATCGAGTCAAACTCAACAAATTAACAAGCCAAAACTACAGCGCATGATATGAACACAACTGAGTCTTTTAGACACAATAAAAAAAAGTTATCAAACATATCAAATGTTAATGAAGTAATATGTGTATAATATTAGCCTATTTAGTTCAATTTTCCCAAACTTTATCTTTCTCTCTTTATGTTCACCTTCGATTTCTACGACAGCTCAAAGGCAGCTCAGTTTTCTCTGTTTAATTTTTAACTGCGCCTCCTGCTGGTTGCTGCCACATAGTGAAAATCACTATATTGCTTCAAGACACTCTACACAACCTCACTGATACAAACATATTGATTAAATTCCACGGGGTCGACAAAATTCTTAGCGATCAACAATTGATCATTGATTAATTATGCCCATCCCTTGTCCAAAAAACCTGACGACAAGCAAGTGTCAAACAAGAATGTTTTGTACGTTGCTCTCACCAACAAAGGTGTCAGAATCCTGAGTCTCTCACCGCTGCCCCATATAATTCTTCACACTCACACACTCTGATATTGATTCACATATGGAGCAACATGCTGCCACTGTAGGCAGCAGGCTGAGGTGGATGTAGCCGATACTGATCCATTAAAATACACCCTGATCTGCCCGTCCTCAGGTTTATCTAAGGACATCTCTAATTTCCTCCACGGTTGCCTTTTATCTTTGTGACTAATTGTTTGCAGGTGTGTCTGCTCTGCCACACGTTGATCTGGGTGTTAATGTTAGTGTCAGTGAAACTTAACACTTGATGCCGATACTTCACATTAAAAGACAGACATATTCTCTCCACCACTTTCACTGACAGTGGACTAACATGGTTAAAAAGTAACAGAAAAGTAGAAGCAGTTGGATTTATCAAGTGAATGAGAACAGAAAGTGTCCTCAGCAGATTGGTGACCATGACATGACTTATTGTTAGATTCCCGCTTGCAGTTTGTAACTGTTGGAGCTGGCTGCTCTGCTCTGATCCTGTCTGGGTGACAGTGTAGAGAGAGGTGAGTTCTGTCTTTCCTAAAACCCTGGCAGTTAGATTAACCCCAGGTTGTTAGAAGTGCCACATGAAATGTCTGATATTTTGAACTTTGGGTCAAAGTTAAGCACTCTGCACTTCTACCCACCTAAGTTGTACCGTGGATGTCATGAATCATACGAGAGCAACAGTGTTAGTGTGTTACATATTAGATGAAAAGTAAGGTGAAGCCTCTGGGCCCTCTGCAGCCGGCACAGCATGAAAGAGAAATGTCATCCTCCTCAGACAAGGATTTATCTAATGCTTGTGTTATGACTATAACAACTGCTCGGGCATCTGCCAGTGTGGGAGAAAAACCTATTAAACACTGTATGCTCTAAAACTGTGTGTTCTAAAACTTCTTGAAGTTCAACATCATTTGTTTTTCTTTGAGAATGTGAACCGTGACAGTTTGAAAGAGCTCCATCAACATCTCACAAATCATCATACTCACAGATTCTCTACTGGGAAATATTAGAGAATCTGTCAACACTTTATGTGTAGATGATGGCTTGCTGCAGCGTTTTCTAATCCGAGTATTATTATAAATCTCAGCAGGAGTCAACACCAAAGAGCGCTTACTCCCACAGTCCAAAGACATGCATTAGGTTAATTGGTGACTCTAAATTGCCCGTAGGTGTGAATGTGAGTGTGAATAGTTGTTTGTCTGTATGTGTTGGCCCTGTGATGGACTGGCAATACCCCGCCTCTCGCCCATTGTCAGCTCAGATAGGCTCCAGCCCCCCCCACAATCCTTAACAGATTAGTGCTATAGATAATGAATTCATTATTTTTTTCATTTACTCAATCAATAATTTAGTCTGTATAATGACAGAAAATAATGTCCCAACAGGGTTTCCCTCTGTAATGAGTTTTGTCTGACTAATTACAATAAGATTACAAGATTACAATAAGTAACATCACCAGAAGCTGAGTGCATTTTTGCTTTCTAATTCACGGCAATGGTTAATCAAAATTGTTGGTGATTAATTTTGTGTCTAATACAGTGGTGCAGGGATGTCCAACCCGGATGTTAGCATCACCCTGGTTCCCTCAATAAAAGGCTAATGGGATTTTTTCATTGGGTTTTGGATTATTACAGAAAATAAACTGTGACCAACTAAAGTTTCTGATCCTCACAGGTTTAGTTCATCAGATAATCTTCACAGATGAACACCACTGTTCTGATGTTTGAAACCTAAACACAATCTCCACAAGTAAAAAGCTTCTACAAAAGCCTTTCTTCTTAGAAAGTTAGTGATAGTTTGAAAGAGTGTGAGTATAAACACAACGAGGCTGTAAAGGTGGACTGGTGAGTAGATCAGTTTTCATGTTAACGTCCCCGACAACCTCTGTAGTCTCATTTAGACACTCGTTAGCAACCGCCTTTTTAAAATTGACACCTAAAATCTTTAAAAAATCACACATGGTCTACTATGGATTTATTTTATAAAACCTGAAAATGTCTTGAGCTTGTGTTAAAACCACAGACCTTATTTCAGACATTTAACCAAAAACCCATTGACTTTGGGACAAGGGAACAGGAAGTGCTAACATGCTAACTTACTTCCTGGTTTTTGGACTCATTCCTGCAGCTCTCTTATTATTTACTCAACTAATCGTTCAACACTAACTGAGATTATTTTACTTAACTGTTTAGTGAAACTTAATTATTTAAGTCTAATTGGACCTTTTTTCTTGCAGAGGTAGTTTTATACAAGACTGTAATCTTGTGTGTGTGTGTTTCCAGATGTGTCAGGGGAAAGCAGTCAGAGCGGAGCCCAGTTCCAGGGTCGTCCCAGCGAGGTCTGGTCCCAGTGGCAGAACCAACATCACTCCCAGCAGGCTGGGGAACAGCACACACACCCCAACCCCAGCCAGACAGAGGTCTTCCAGGTAACACACACACACACTCAGATAAAGGCTCTGCTGTGGTGTGTCACAGCGGTGTGTTGGGCCGCTGGCTGCCGACCAACATACACAGATATGTGATATGTCTGATAGGAGCTGCGTGTCCTCAGCACACCCCTGATCTCTGATACCTTCCCCTCACTGTGTCTCTGCAGGACATGTTACCCATGGCTGGAGATCCCACCCAGGGAACAGCCAACTACAACATCGAGGACTTCGCTGACCTTGGCATGTTCCCACCCTTCTCTGAGTAAAACCCCCTCCCCCCACACCTCCTCCTCTCTCTCTCTCTCTCTCTCTCTCTCTCTCTCTCTCCCCCCCCCCCCTCTCTCTCTCTCTCTCTCCCCCCCCAGAACTGGACTGATGTTTGCTGTCATCTCTCATGTTCTGTCTCATTTTTCCTGTATTGCTGGATCACCAACACACGGCTGACGTGCAGCACGGTGAATGTCTGGGTGCACTTGTCATTCGCACACATACAAACACAGTCCACACAAAGTTTGGCCTCCGATGCCTGCAGTATGTATCTGTGAAAATACACATACCTCATCGCTGTTAAAGAGGAACACTTCCTTCAGATGGAAGGACGCTGTTTGTCTGTCACCACAATGAAGGACATTGTCTCACGCTCTTTTTGACCGTTCATTGAAACTGAAGCTCTCTGCAGTCAGCGTCAGTATGACCAGAGGAGGTCAGTCAAGAGATTACAGCTGCATTTATCAGAGACTGGTATCCAACATTTTATACTTCCTCTCTTTTCAATCAAGCATCCATGCAGGTGAGCACAATTTTTGACTGTGCCAACTACAAATACTGAACACTGCAGCCAAGCATGTAAAGAACCATGTGTGCATCCACTGCTGTCTGTTTTGGAGTGTATTAGGGCTCGTTGATAATTACATCTGTAGTAAAACTAGGGTTGCAAATGGGTGTAAAATTCCCACTAAATTTCTGGAAATTCTCCAGAAACTTTCCATGGGGAGTTAAGCTGGGGGAATTTAGGAAATACTGAATTAGAAATTTAAAGTAATTTCTACAAACTGTTTCATATACAAACATTTTGTTTTGTCAGAAGCAGCAAACTAATACAAACTGTAAAAATTGACATTTTTGACTTTGATTTATTTGTGAGCAGAACTTAAATCGATTCTTTCACTGAACAATAAAATCACAGGAATGTTGAATAAAAAAAAACATAAACATGGTGTTAGCTAGTTTATATATAGCATATCTGATGTACTGACTAGTTAGCTACTGTATAAACAGATTTTGATTTATTATTTACTGGTTAAACCTTAACACTGTAGATCACATATATTTACCTCAGTAATATGATAATAATAATATAATTTAGCAAATTTCCAGTTTATTCCCATTAATTGCAACCCGAAGTAAAACACAGAGTGATTATATCATAAATATAAATTCCTCTTGAACTTTTACATAGCAATAACTTTTAATGATGGTTGAAAAACTAATGCTTGTTTCTGGACAGTTGAAATCTGATCTAAATATTTATTTATTGACTTTACAGGACATATGTTATTAGATGTTGTTTATATGTTATTTGATGTGTTGGTGTAGAGCTGACAGTTCTACCCCACAGTACATATTTCATTTAACTGTAAATAGTCCAAGTAACACCATGGTAATTAAACATTACTTATCTGTTGGGGAATTTATGTCTGTACCACTCCAGACAAGTTTCCCAAATTTATGAGAGTTGTTGCTCAACTGGGATTGTGACTGAGGAGAAACTGCACGCTGAACATTGTTGTTTGTTTCTTTGTGTGCGCTGTCAGTCTCTTTACTTCAGTAAATTGCAGTATATTGTAGTTAATATATATGTAGGTTAACACACTGTCACCCAGTGCAGACAGCAATGTGACAGTAACACACATTAGACCTGCTGGACACAGCTCACACCTATCAGTATATAATGTGACACAGAAGCTGTTTTCCTGTTATTAGAGGATATTACCAGTGCCAAATTATGGACAGAACCAGTCTGCTTTATGTTGAGCTGAAGTTCAACTCAATCACGTTCAATATGAGTCCAGACTTATTGTGTTAGTGTGCTGACTGTGTGCGCATGTACACATATTTTCACAATGACCAAGAGAGAACAGAATAAAGTGGACACGCAGCAGCTTTTTCAGTCTTTAGTCCCGTGTTCAGCCTCCGGTTTCAGTCCGGACACGATGTCCTCGCAGTACAATAGGACCAATAAGTGACCAGTTACCTCCTTTGTTAATATCTGCAGCGACTGTAGAGAGCATCAGTCGACAACACTATTGATGTACAAGCCGAGAAGTCCCAACACTCTCTGTTTTGCACAGACACAGTGGGATTTTCTGTGAGTGTTGAAGATGTACACCTCCATCTGCCTGGTGCAGCCTCTTTGGGCGCCATCACTGACTCTGCCAAACAGCAGGAGGAGATGAGATGTCAAGACACCTCTCATCTCCACATGCTGCTGTCCTCACTCTCTCCATCAACCTTATTGTGTAAACTATATGTAGTGATGTCCAGAACTCTAGAGAAAAACCTGACGAGAGTACAGAAGGATTCTGTGTATAAATGAAACTAAATAGAAAAAAAAAGAAAAAAAAACTCATTGCAGACAGTTGCTAAGCTAAGGCTTAAAGTGCACTTCATGAAGCTAACTGCTAATCTCACCAGCCTGCTTTAAAAGGGAAAAACCGCCATACCGTCTAAGCAAAGCGCAGTATTTACTAGTGTATTTGGTGTTCAGCTCTCGCTACAAGACTTAATTACTTTATAATCTTTTCAACTATTAAGAGACTGAATAATACTTTCTAGTAGGGGAGCTTTTACATGATAGATTGTATAATGTCTCTGACAGACGGATGGGAGAACCTTGAACAGACATCGAGTCCTTTTGCTAAAGATCTCAAATTGATGTTTTTTTTGTAAATAATGTGATTTTTATGTCGACTCGTGTTACTTTCACACAGTACATGTTTTCGTGTAGGTTTTAATGATATTGTGTGCAATGTGAGTACATATTTAACTATTGGTATTTAGTTAGTCTGTTAATTGTACATTGAGTTCTAGACCTGTACAAAATTGTGTAAATGTGACCCATTATTTTTGTGTAACAAATTGTGCTTGTGACAATAAATTCTTATTGGTTACGTGGCTTCCATTCAAAGTTTTAGTCTCCGGTTGTTCAGGTTTGCTTCATGTTCACAACTGGGTGTTTGAAATCCTTTTCTTTCTGTTTAAAAAAATAGTAAAAAAAAAAAAAAGAAAAAAAAAGTACAATTAAACAATTACACAAGTGTATATATATATGTATATGAAAGTGTGTGAGTGAGTATAACACGCACTAGAGTATTGTGAGTTCACTGAGCTCCTCTCTCTCTCTGTTTCTCTATCTGTACTAATATTTATCATATATGATAAATGCATATTACTAACTCCATATCTTCCCTTCCCTGTAGTTTTGTTCTTTTTCCTCTCTCTCCTCCTGTCTTTTTCTGCAGGTTATTTTCAGCCCTCGAGCTGTAGAGTCTGATCTGTGATAACATGGCTCCTGCTGCTGCTACAATCCTGCTCAACGCCTGCTGTTACATTTAAAATTATTAGTCCTACTTCTGGTCTTATTGCTACTATTATTATTACTATTATTAATGCCACTTTACATCTCTACCTGGAATCTGCATTATGTTATGTTCTCCTTCCCCATTTCCTCACACTCGGGCTAGTTTCCCTGCCATTAAGAAAAAAAAAAAGATATTTTTGCCTGACTGTCAGACATTCAGGATAAACGTCTGTCCATCTATGATTTTAAAGACACTTGATAATCGCTTGTGGGATCTTTTTGTGTTTAATGTAACAAGTTATTAGTCTGTCAGTAAATACCAGAAACAAAATATATAGTTCTTGACAGAGCTGTTGATGCATTAGTTGATGATGGGGTCAGGTATTCTCTTTGTAAATATTGTAAAGAGTACAGTCTAAGCCTGCTCTATATGAAGAGTGCCTTCAGATAACTTCAGCTGTGATTTGGTGCTTTGACTTGATTTGTGATAATTTAATCACATTTCACTGATAATACTTAATGTACTCTTATGTGTGCTGATCAAGTCGATATGGAGAACTTGTTAGCAAATAGTGGCTTATTTACACATCCACCATTTATGGAACAGCATTATTATTATCATTTAATTCTGGGAACCTGGTGAATTTATTTAGTTCCCTCTTTTAGATCTGCTCTTGGTCTCTACTGCCTCCTGAGGGAAATATCTGCATGTGAGGGAGAGAGAGGCTTTATTTATGATATCAAATTATTCATTAATGCTGGATCAATTACTTGTACAGTAAATCATAACGAGAACTTGGACTGTTAAATTGTTCATCATTCTGCATCATCAGTGTTTGTAAGGAAATTGTGACTTTGGTTTATGGTTTTAGTTTTTGAAATCATGATTTCTTGTGTTCTTGTTATATTTTGGTATTCCTTCTGTTTCCATCCTTTTTTCAACCCGACCTGTGTTAATTATCCCATGTAAAAAAAAGTCTGTCTAAGTCTAAGTATATATAGTCCTGTCTGCCCCGCTGAGTTTCTGAGAGTCTTGCTTATGCATTTGGTTCCTGTGTTGTTTTATGTTCGGTCGAGGTCTTTTTTGTCTTTTCTGTTCTGTGTATATGTTTGTCTCCCCTCCGTCTGGACTTCGTGGATTTTTGTGTTTTGGACTTTTGGCCTACCCTTTTTGGGTTTTTTGTTCATTCTTGATTCTGCCTCTCCAGCCTGTAAGTTTTTAGTTTGTCCTTTGTGTCAAATAAATCACTGATGTGCTGGAGGTTGGCCTTTAAATTTGCATTTGGGTCCCAGCTCCTGTGTTCCTTGCCCCAAAAAGTAACAGAAATCATATTCCAGTGATGGACAGCAACCGTGGAGCACTTTGCTGAACCTGTCCAAGTGGAAATAAGTGACTGAGCGTTATGACTTAAATCTAAACTCAAGCTTATCTGTCAGAAAGAACAGGAAGAAACTGGACAAAGAGACATCTTGAAGTGTCATTTCACTTCTTAATGAGGAAGAACTGATGCAATATGCATGTAAAACACTGCTGTTTGAAATGTTTTTTTTTTTAAGAAAAAAACATATTAATGATATGTTAACCTTTATACCTGCAGATGACACAGAAAATGAAAAGGTAAATTGTTCCAATTTTATTTATTCAGCGCCGAATCCCAGCAGAAGTTATCTCATTTTTCATATAGAGCAGGTCTAGACTGTACTCTTGAGATTATTGTATTTACGGAGAGACCCAACAGTTCCCAGCATTTGAAAAAAAGAGTAACTGCTTGTGAGGACAGGCTCTGAGAGAGTACCCTGCCGTACAGAAGCATAATCCTTCTTTACAGATAGGAAGTCAGGTGTGTTTGTTAGGAAGACAATGAGCTGCAGTCAGAGTGAAATATTCTGTCTGTCCGAGATGAAACTTTGAGCTGTAATTTAGAAAGAATGTCAGGACAGGTTGACAACAGATTCTTATTTGTTTTGTTTAGGAGGTTTCCATCAGTCATAAACTGAACTAACTTATCCTCACCACTGTCATTTAATAGCAGCCTTGCCAAAGCACAACAGACTTAATACATGTAAACATATGAACATATTGTAACAAGAAGTTTGGACATGCCTCGTCCTCTGGAGGGCCCATAGTGAATGTGTACATGTGCTCCCTGTGCAATGGATGCTGGGATAAACTCGCTCTAATCAACACAGAGTAATCACAAATAAGAGTTACAGAGCAAAACAAACTTGTTACAATAGCTCAGTTATCAGCCATTACACCATTGGTGTATGTGACACTTGGCTGATCTGATGACAAATGTCAGGCATAGTTTCTCAGGTTGGATTGCTAGACCTGATCCTGATCAGAGTCCTGCTGCACAAAGCCTTCATCTACAGGTGCATCTACAAGTGCATCTACCTGTTTTCATACAGTGTTTTTTCTTCTTTTCTTTTTTTATCTCAGGTTAAAAGTTGGTTGGTTTCTGATCCACTCTCTTGCATCATGCATTGTCACAGATTAAATAACGATCCAACAGCGGCTGAGCAGCAGTGTTCCACTTTGTCTCGGGGTTGAAAAAGCATCAGGCCTGTTTCACCTCTGATCACATCCACCATCACTGCAGCAAGGTGAGTAGTTAAATCACTGGAGGTCAGCAAAAACAAGACCCTGAAGGAGTCTAATGTTGCACTTTGAAGAGTGTGAACACAGGATACCAACTAAATAGTGTCACTTGTGTATCGGTGTGTTGTTGTCATAACATTTTGTGGCCTAAATAACCTTTGAGATGTAAATGATGTAAACATGTTCATATCCACCACTATCAGAATCAGCTTTATTGACACAACAACAATTCATTTGAAATAGTGCAGTGACCAAGTATACAGGAACAAACAGAGCTATAGAGATCTCCCACCCTTGACTCTACATGTAGTTATTGCAGTAACTGTACACTCAGCGGCCACTTTTTCAGGGAAACCTGTGAAATCTAATACGATCCAATACAACAGCTCAGCCATGAATTTTACCTTTACAAAGATAATAGTGTTCAGTTTCGAGATGTCGCTGTCAGAGAGGTATTAATCTCTCTCTATTTTTTTTATTATTGAGGTTGTAGGTTGCGGGGCAGAAATTAACTACTTTATACAGAGAGATACAAACATGAGGGGGGAGGAACACTAGAAAAACAATATAATGCAGCCCAGTACACCACCACCACTGACTATAACCTCAGCTTAATTAACACCAAACAGAATGTTTTAACAAAAACTGTCCATTTTGAGCTTGATAAAGGGAGAATATGTGGCAGAGCTCTTGTACTGGATTGTATAGGTGAACCTAATAAAGTGACCAGGGAGTGTATATACAGGGCTGTGGTCTGGTCGTTACTGTGCTTTACAAGGATCATGTCGTTTTACCACTAAATATTCAGACTCCTAAAACATACACGAACAAACAGCAGTGACTGCTGACATTCAGTGAAGGGGGCAAAAAAGATCCATCTCTATCCGAGGTACTGGATGTTAGCTCTTAACTTTGGTTTGTGAGCAAACAGTATCAGAGATGTTCTGACAACGTGGCTTCCATACTTTAAATGCTCTGTAGCATTTCGTCTCCCCACTCAGCCTATATCAGCTCCACATATGCCATGAAAACTTTCCTAAATCCTGTCAAGAATTAGTGGAATGCCAAAGCTCAGATCTGTTTTTTTCACACAACGCTAACTGGCAGCTCTTGGCATCTCTCCTGCTTGGCACTTTAACACCTTTCCTCAGTCTCGGCGCTTGAACAAACTGGTAGGTGATTTGAAAAGAAATAGTTTCCCACATTCCTTCCTGACATGACATGCACTCCGATTAGCCTCTTAAATTCCCCTCTGACATTTGCTAAGCTCTGCAGCATTTGTGATGGACTGGGAGGGAGGGGAGAGAGGAACATTTCATTCTCAGGATGTCTTCATTCTGCATCTACATGCTGCTTTCGTCTGGCTCCACTCCACATCTCTTGACTGATTGTCATTAGCTGATAACTGCAGAGATGGTGCTTATTTGAAAAAGTCCCAACTCAAGTGTTGTAAATAGCATTCGAATGGCATCTGGTCTCTTTACAGAGCTTCGCCTCAGGCCCTGAAACCAGCACCAAGGCGCTCTGCTGTGCCGTGTGTGTCAGAGTGTGTGTGCGTGCGATAGTGTTCAATTTGCATAAGCCACTGAGATGTTATGCCGTGTGTGTATGTGTATGTGTGTGTGCATTGTGGTTGGCGGAGCATAGCTGCATGCTTGTCTGCAGTCAGTGTGTCTCCATGCTGACAGGTCTATCTTAAATCATGCTGCTGTGAATCTCCTCCAAACACACTGACAACAGCACAGAGAGAGAAAAAAAAACCCAGTGTGCCCATCAACACTGCTGCCTGTTTACCTGCAGTTACACATTCAACACAACTTTATTATTTTCCACCCAGCTCCATCTCTCTATTCACATTCCCATCAGGTTTAGGCAGCACTCCGTGTTCACACTGTGCATATGGGACTGAGTATGAAGGGTGAGTGTAATCTGTTTGACCACGGGGCCTCTGGAGACCAGGTGCTGTGAGAAATGAAATGCTGCCACAAACCAGGACAGAGCGCAGGTCCCCTGAAACCATGGCAGATGGAAATGAACAACAAGTGTCACCATCTCACAGAACACAAAGTTATAGTCACACACTGAATTCTACTGACTCTACTGATACTGAATTTACATCTAAAATGCATTTTCTACTATACCTCTACTGACAAACAACAATAATAATAATAAACTTTACTTAATGTGCACTTTTCAAAAGTTGGACTGCACAAGATATCTAAAATTTACCGTCATCGCGATATCAACATATGATATGTATACTGCAAAAGACTGTTTGAACTGTGGCATATTTCTATGTGCTCTGCATTCACGATCTACTTCTCAATATGTTTGACCAATCAGATGGAGCCCTACAGCCATAGACACCTGCCCCCAGTGTAGATGCTAGTAGCTGAGGTGGAAGCGCATGGAGATTTAGGTAGTGAATGTCATGCATTTTTTTCAATAAGGGCATGTTGTCTGAATGGATATAATGAATTTCATGTGTCTATGTTAGCAGCAAGCTCAAAGCAGAAAGACATTAACACTGCATACTTAAGTATTTGTTAATTTATTGCAAGTCATATCGTCATCGCAACATTCAACAAGGCTATCGCATGTTTTCCTAATATGGTGCAGCCCTATTACAAAGTGCTTTACATAGGAAAATCAGGATCAGCATTACTCAGCTCTGCCTGTAAACATCAATGTCCATCACTCTGTCGAAGTGATTTGCTCTGATGCACTCAGGTCTGGTGTCAGGTGTTTGCAGAGTTCTACCTGCCTGCTGGGACCTGCATGCCCATTACAGGAAACCATACAAAAACAGAAACTACCAATGCTCTGCTGGTTAACACCTGGTTGACAACACTGTCAGCTTCCCGCCAGGAGGGACACTGCGGAGTGGTACGATTTCATAATTTTGTGTACCAACATACGATGCAGCCATGTACTCAGTTTTTACCTAGTCTTGTTTAGATGTGAGTGTCATCGGTACAATGATGATGAATATTGAGTTTGCCAATAATATCTATCTTGTGGAAGCATTTAATTAGAGAACAGCAGAGGACTGAGGATGGAACCTTGGGGAACTCCGCAGGTCAGAGGGGGCGTTCAGGGTGACTCTCTGTGCTACTACCTCTGACTTTATGCAGCTTCTTCCATTTAACATCTGGCTGTACCTGCTGTCACCTTGTAGGACACGCTTCTCTGGTCTGGTCCAACAACACACAACAAAAAAGAAGCAGCCGTTAGCAAGAAGCTGGTAGGTTGATGTCTCTTTTTTAGAATATGACGTCCAAGTCAGTATATTTTTGTCTGTTTTCGTTGTTAATTCACTTTCTTCCCCCAGATTCTTTCCAGGAGTGGCCTTCTCATCCAGTGACTGGTCTTCCACAGCTCCATTTAGTGATGAAGACTGTGAGATGCACTGGCAAGGTCAGAAAAAGCTAAAAAGTGAATGTTGAGTTGAGGTGATTTTGTTGAATATACTTTCCTCCAGAAGCTCCACCAGTTACAGCTTGTGCAGAATTTAGCAGTACATGTGCTGACCAAACCAGTCACAGTGCTAATTTTAAGATTCTTTTGTTGGCCTTTAAATCCTTGAATGGACTTGTCCTGTCTTATGTGTCTGACTTGGTTATAACATGTGCAGTGGGAGAGTAGGGAGAGTCTGCCTGAGGGTTTATGGAACTCGAATTAACCTGTTTTTAAACAAAATCTTAAGGCACATCTTTTTTTAACTCTAATCTTTAATCTTTTTTCTTTTCTGTAAAACACTTTTTGTCACATGTTTGCATGAATTATATTATGCTTATTATTGTTAGATGATGGTTTAGCCATCCTCATCAGTGTTAAAGGAGATATTAAGGGCCTGATTCACACAAATGACCAACATATTTTCCACTTCCCTCTAGTGGTAGGCTAAATAACCATAAAAATAGTTTTAGTTTTATTGTGGACATTTGACAAATGTCCAAACCTGTTAGGTCTAATGAATAGTGCACAGGCCACACTGTCAGTATTTCTCAGTATTTTCTACTTTCACCTGCAATTAGTCTTCAGTGAAAAGTGTGGTTGAAAATGAAAAGGCTGTGACAGCACATGCAGGGTTTGAGTGTCTCTGACTGACTGAGAGCAATTATGCTATTACAAAGTGCAGCAAATGTAGTGCAGTAACCGTCAGCCTGTAGACTGACGTCGTTATAAAACAGCATTAGTTGGTTGTTTCTTTCTGTGTCCCCAGAGCTTCAAAAACTAATTGACTGTGATTAACAGGCCTCTTGTCAGAGGACTGAAGGTTTCTGAGAAGAAAAGCAACAAAGCCTCACCTGGCTCACTTTGTTCTGACTCTTGCTTTAAAGCAATGGGACTCTTTTGTTCAGCTACCTGCTCCTCAGGCCTCTAATTACACTCAGAGTTACTGACTCCCATCATCAGCTTCATTATAGCATGACTCTGTTATTGGCTTTCTGAACCAAGAGGTCTGAGGCTGTCACATTTAGCTTCTGACACCTAATGAAACCGATCACTGTCACATGTGGAATTGGTGCTGATCAAGTCGTGGTTCTGGCTCATCAGTCAGCACCTTAGACACCAGCTGGAGGCAGAGTGGACCCAACATAATGGGTTGGTACTTCAGCCATGTCACACAGTGCTGGTGTGTGTGTGTGTGTGTGTGTTCTGGCTCTGTCCAATTAGACTGCCTGGGAACAGGTGGTACATGCACAGCCACAAAGAGCTCTGTCCCCCTCTGTCCCTCTGTTCGAACCTTGGCCACTATTTTGCTGATGGTGACTGAGTTGTTCTGAACTCTGGAACGTGTTGTTCCATGACATGAAATTACTCACCGACAAAGCTCAACAACATTTCATAGTCGTGAAATTGATATTTGCTTTGTTATGTTATACTATAATGTTTTAGTTTGATGTTCAGTGTTTACTCTGTTGTGTTACTAATCTGCTTGACCTAAGAGTCTTAGGTCAAGCAGATTAACAGAGAGCCAGGAAATATCTTTTGTTTGTTGCTACTATGTACTATTCAGCCCTCATTTACACTGGGATTTAGGGATTCATGGTCAGGGATTACACAAGGCCACATAAGCAGCACTAGGCCAGCTGAAGCTGGATTTATTCTAGTGCTTTAAGGGGTTATGGTGTACCTACATATGTTGACTCTGAGAGTCAAAACCATAACCAAATATTAGGGCTACACAGCTACACAGCTGCACTATGGAAACTGATATTTCATGTCTTTGCAGTTGTAAATTTTCCTGCTAACAGAACAGATCATGACTGAACATGCAAACAGATTACTATTTGCAAATTGCTGCTTCTCAGAAAAGTAGCTGCACAGAAGTACACAAGCCTCGGACTTCCTCTATAATTTGAGTACAGCTTCTTATTGTGTGTGTGTGTGTGTGTTGCATTCATGTATGTCCTTTCCAGGAAATGAGAAAGTTCCCCTCTTATATTCGGCAGAAAAGAATGTAAAACTGTAAAAACAAAAACTTAAGTTTTCAACTAGTGTTGAAAACGACACTTTGACCGTGAGTAGCTGATGCTATCACTGCAAACTGTTGTGAAAATCAATAAAAAGTTGATCCCCCCCAAAAAATAATGAAAGCTAACGCTGGCACTTGCTTCGTATGAAACCTTCAATCATCATCATCAGCAGCAGCTCATGCTTCTGTACAGTACATGCTGTCTGATGGGGGTCATGGGCTTTCAGTGTAATTATAACCTAATTAGCTGTTACAGTAAAAGTGATCACATTTGCTAACTTACTCACTTTGATAAGCTGATTAAAGGTAATGATGCTCATCCTGTTGTTATATTTACTGTTAGAGCTCCAGCTCATATGTCTTGAATGTTAACACCAGGGCTTTCCAGTACTAATGTCTCATACTTACTTCAAAGATCACACGTAATTACACTTCACAGCCTCCTCTAAACAGCCCACATATGAATGCTTTAATGAATGCTCTGTGTTTGCATTTTCTCCTCATTTAGGGAACTTGTAAAGCAGTCTCTACCAGCAGCCTCTCTAATGGTCCTTTCCAGGCAATGAAAAAGGCCATTTCATTTCCACTATATATTGTGTTCTCTCGCCATATTTATTTCTTAGAGCAGATGGGTTTATGACCTTCACCCAGCATTTCAGTAAGGGTTTTGCAATTATTTTGTTTTCATTTTTGTAGTGTTTGAAAAGATATAATTGTTTTGCTGGGGTTTGATTGGCACAGGTTTTGAAAACCTCTATCGCCTCTGTAGGATTTTAGATGCTGACAGGTGATGCTTCTCCAATCAATAATAACCAATAATACTTCCAGTAAACACATGGACATAACAGTATTGATATTATACTTAGCAGAAAAAAAATGTGAAGCTATCCTGCTGTGTTGGCATCGGGCTAAACAAAGTAAACCAGATGCCTGGCTGCCTGGCTCTCTTCCTTCTTCTTCTTCTTTCTTCTTCTTCTTCTTCTTCTTCTTCTTCTTCTTCTTCTTCTTCCAGCTGATTAAGTGAGAAGTCTTGGTGGTAAATGTTTTGTTTCTCCCACTGTCACAGTAACATTTTCTCTTTTTTGTTGTTTGTTTTTTAGCCTGGGTTCATCTTGACTGAGGATGTCAACATTCTGACTTGAAGTGGATCTTAATGAATAGAAGAGAAGTCATGAATAGGACGAGGAACTCTAAATCTACTAAAATCTGTTTCGCTGGTCACAGCTGTGACTGGCATTAGCTCAGGTGACCATGGTATACATTTTATTATATCCAAACAATATCAGTTCTAGATTATTTCAGGACTGTACCTACCAAAACTCTTTGTTATGTATGTATATATACTAATAACATAGATTAGTAACCTTCTGTTGTGGAGCTTTGATGAATCAGGGTTTTGATGTTTCTGGACACAGGAAGTAAAAACCTTTGATGCTGAGCAGGTACTGTGCAGTGGCCGCTTTAACTGTAAGCTGCTGCTGGAAGCCAGGTTGATGAGAGCACTGGAAGTGGAAGTAGCACTAAGGTAAAAGCATAGTCCATGTGATACTGTAATTCTCTTTGGGTTTATCACTATGAGCAACACATTTCACATGCTAATAGTTGTGTAATCCACTGCTGATTACACTGATTACTGATTATTATAGCTGCAGGACAAACCTCTAAATGCTTTAAACTCATCCACTCACCACAGATTTAACATATAGAGACGTAGTGGAGGTAAGGAGGGTGGAAAAAAAGACAATAAAGTTGTGGCTGCCAAAAATCAGGACCTCTAATCTACATGTATATCCCAGCTCACTGACATCTGCCACCAGGGACTCGTACTTGATCAATTTATCAGAAAAACTTCACCTAACTACAGGTCAAACACACAACCTCACAATATCTGGGGTTCACACTTCTTGGGCCTTCATTCAGAAAAACAATATCAGGGATGTTGGAGATGTTACAGAACAGGTGGAGACACAAACACAGACTAGTCCATGTCTGATGCAGAAGAGAGACTGAGCTCTCGTCCTCTTCCCGGCATCAATGAGTCAGGGAAATTTGTTTTCCCCTGCTGCTGATCTAACCCACCCTGATGACGACAAAACACTGTTATTGGTGTGTGTGACTGTTGTGAACAAAAACAGTCGGTGATCCTTGCTCTATTGTGAACATAAGCCATTGAGTGCAGAGCTGCCATTTATGTAAAGCTGTTTTTATTGCAGCGTCTGGCTAACTTAGCTTTTATCTTATTATGCTAATACAGGAGGCTGGGGGTTAGAGCAATAAAAGCTGATTTACTCTCACATTGTTGTGACTAAATGATGGGGAAACAGTCATCAGGTTTGAGAGGGGATTGTCTCACAATTCAGCATTTTGAGAAATACTGTTATTGAGGTTATGGTTCATGTCACAGTGGACTTTTTCTGTGTTAAACCAAGACTGTGATCTTTCCTGAAACCTTAACCAAGTGCTGGCAGTGTTACAGCCTCAACATGACTCAATCCAGACTTTATCATAACAAAAACTCAAAAGCAACATTCATTACAATATAAACCAAGCAACTCACAAATCCGATGGAGGGAGTTGGAGACCCGAGCCATAATCCAAAATAAGGAAGGGAAAGGTCATGGACCAGCTGCATAGTGGGGTGTAGTATCCAGATCTCCCACTCTAACTGACCAAAAGAGAGCAAAACTACCAGTTTAATGCATGGAAGTAAACAACAAAACGCTAACAGAGGCTTATATAAACCTATAAATTCTGGGAATTTTCAAAGTTTTGCTTTCTGTGAGAATCAACAGGAATAAACTGTAAATTTGCAAAATTGCAGGTTAGCCTATGACAGGGAACATAAATGTAGTTTAAAAAGCAACAACAACAAAAAAAAACCTGCAGCATAATCTTGGTCAAAACAACCAGATTTAATGTAAATTCAGTTGAATTTCTCCCCTGCACTGTGCATTCATCATTTCAATAGTCCTGCTACAGCCACACTACTGCATCTGAGGTCACAGACTAAATCCAGCTGAGTCAGTTCAGATCAGATTACTGGGCTCAATATATCTGTGCTATTAAAGTTTTACCTGTAAAAAATAAATCAGATCTGTTACAGTAGCTATAGCTATCCAGTAAATCATATATCAGCCAAATGTAAGCTAGCTAACACAATTTCATTGACAAGATACTAACTATCATGGTGCTAGCTAGCCAGTAAAGCAGCTAAAATGCTAAATGTAAGCTAGCTAATATTTTTCATTCAGTCAGTTTCACAGTTTAAGAAGCTAGCCCTCGTGGTGCTAGCTAGCTCCACTGTGATGCTGTTTCTTAGGCTTTCTGTCAGTTTTCTGTTCTTACAAGACTGTAGGTTATTGTTTGATTTAGCAGCTGATTGTGGAGTGTTCATCTATTAATCTAGCCTACTCCTATTCATTTATCCATCATCAATTGTAAAATATTAACAAAATTCCCCATCTTAACTTCCAATGGAAAGTTTCTGGAAATTTACCACAAATTTTACATCTCTTTGCAACCTTAATAAAACCATAAATAAATAAAATAATTATATTGTGATGCTGCTGCTGTTCTGAACAGATATTGACTATGTTTGTTTAAAATGGTAAAAACTTTAGCATTGCACTCGTATAAGAGTGTTGGGTTAACGATGGATGATCGAGGCAGCAGGACCAGAGATATCATCTCCTTTATCCAGGCATTATTCTTCCATGTCTTCCAAGTGAAAACCTGGGCTGCAGTTGAAAAGTCTTTTTGCTTAGTAAGGTTTCAAACTGAGTGAAATGACCCGGAAGTATCTCAGTGGCAGCCATGCTAAGGGTTGGTCAAATTCTGTTACAGGAAAGGAGCTTCAGTGTTCCTATCTTATCTCCTTTAGTAGTGCAGACACTGGACCTTCCTTTATAAAAGAATAGGAGAGAATACCATCCCACAATTCCTTGCAGCATGAGTGTGTAAACTTTCTCTACTTGTATTTTCCTTTCATTCCAATCCTGTATGTTTGTTATTTTTAACAGTAGCTATTTTGTTGTTGTTTCCTAATGTCCTCTGTGTCCTCTGAAAACATCCTTTCTGTGTTGGACAGGAAACTTTATTGAACTATAGCCTGTAGCTCCAAGTTCATCACGTAAGAACAAGTCCTTATCAATTCTCCTTCACATCTTTCAGAAGTGGTGAGGAGAGGAGATTTTTTAGGCTAATCAACCGCAGCCGTGGTCCATAGTATTTATATGTACATGTCAGAGTCATCAACACAGCTCTAGCTTTTTAAAGTTGGCCTCAATTCATGTGTCCACACAGGAGGACTGAATAATAAGAAACACTGTGATTGTAATGAAATCCCTCAGCTGTGATATGGTCACTCAGGACTGCTGAGACTTCACCTCCAGAACAAGGGTTCGATAGAGGAATGTCAATATGTTCAGTATTTTCAGCTTGCTTTGATTGTATCAGCTCATGGAATTTCAGATTAAATCTCCTGTGTCACAAGTACGACGATGCTATGTCTCTGACCGAGGAACCGGAATTCAAACGCAGCCATGTGTAAATATTGTGTTTGATTTTTAGATCAAGTGTGTAGCTCCAAAATGACCACTTGGGCAGATATCTGATATGGTGAATGTTTCTCTTGATTTCAGCCTTCATATCATCAGATAGTTTCATTGAGATCATGATCTGTGACTCAAGACAGAGCTGAGATCTTATGAAAACAGCAAAGCAAACACACAGAACTATTGAATCTGATTACAAGAATACTTTCCCCTGCTTTTTCCCAACCAAGAGAAAGCGTTTTCAGTATATTTTTCTTATAGTCATTGGTTTGTATTCATTCCAGTCTTACAGTATGTGTGTAAATGGAAAATAATATGCAAAAATATGCCTTTGTTTGCTCACTTGGTGTAGGGAATACAAATTAATCATGAATGAGAAGCTGAGATAATGTTCTTTTGAAAATTCTCAGCAGTCTATCAGTGACTTTTAAACTGCTTTAATCAATATTATTACATTAACTGTTGGGGAAGCCATTTAGCAGCTGGATTTTCAGTCTGGGAGACTTAAAATGTTTATTTCACCAACAAAAATACCATACAAAGACAACAGATATGTTCTAGTCACCAGTATTGTGGATCCCAACATGTGGTCCTGTCAGCAGCAGGACTAATCTGACTTTACCGTAAACTACAAATACAAATACAATAATGTACAAATAACAATATTACATAAAAATCTACATTCGTGCTGCAGAATAGCAAGTACTTGCAGTGCCTATATTAATTGCACACATTAAAAAAACACAACATGTGCTAAAACACACACATCTATTGCTATCTAACAGTTTTAAATTGGGGCTATATAAATATATTTGCTTAGCCAATAAAATACTTACCAGTTCTTACTTGTACTTCAATGTAAGGACAGTGGAAGAAAACAATACTGTGGAGAACAAGAGAACAACAACTCTGTATTTTAAAGAGTAGGGGAAATAAATGATACTGCACCTGCAAAACTGGTAAATTGGAAAACTCCTCCCCACACACACACACACAAAATCAATCACTGATCTTTGGACTAAGGTGCTCTGGTACCAGGTACACTTATGAACCACCTTACACTCAAACATGGTGTTTGTTATGGCCAGTCTGTGACTAGTACAGACATCCAATAGCAGTGCACTGCCTATCTTCAGATCCTCCCAGTCATGCCCCAAGTGTGCACTGAAGGTCCTCCAGTAGAACTAAAGTCCCCAGACCAAACCCCTTCCAGGACACCAACCAGAGACTCCAAGAAGGTCAGGAAGTCTGAGCTGCTGCTTGGTCCATAAACACATCAACAGCCCCTCACAGAGGCGGCACTCTCACCATTTCTCACTCAGTAACAAGACGTTGAAGATCAGGTTTGACTTTTGCCTGGTGTCCATCATGGTAAGGAAGAAGGAGCCTTTCCTAATGAATCATTTTATATTTAGCTACATTAAAAGGAATACAGGCAATATAGAGAATATACAATCCACTTCTACATTCAAGGTGAAAGGTTGACTTTAATTAGACTTGAGATGTTTCATGTTAGCAGATGTATCACCCAATATTGTCTTGTTTTCTTCTAAATTAAATTCTTTGTTTGACAGGCCTGGAGACATGTCTGTGCAGAGGCTTCATTTCCGCCTCTGGTATGGAATACATTTGTAATGATGAGACGTATTAGGTTAGGTGTCAGACTCATAAATATTCTACTTATGCTTGGGAAGACAAAACTTTACTCTATCTGTTCCAAGTATCAGACATATGGTGTTGAGGGATTGGCTCGTTTTCCTGCCATGTTTGTATGGGAAACTTGGCCCAGACTCCATGACTGCAGTCTGTTAGATTTTAACACATTAGACTATCTAGTAATGGCTTTCCTCCTCCGGGCTACGACAAATGCAGCCGCGTCCTGTCTCCATATGGTTATTAAAGACGGTGCTGAAATGTGCGTGTAGAGTCGATTTTCTCCCTCCTCTCTGGTGGGTTTGAAGTGCTCCAGCTATTTAAGGACACGTGCCTCCACTATTACTGAACCTGAAGAGTCTCTGTTGTTTTTATGTGAGCTGCACTCCTTAGCTGTGATAGTGCAGTAATGACATCCTGTTTTCTGCAATGGATGTACTCTTTTAAAAATCACATTTGTGTACAACTAATTTGCACTGACAAATATGTAGATTTGTGATATATAGTACATAGTAATGTTGCCAGGACTGAAGAATGATCAATTATTTGTACAATTAAAAACACTAGGCCAGACAGAGGGCAAACACCAGAAAGAGCCAGAGCTGAGGAAGATGAGAGGAAACCAGCATTTGGGGGTGGGGGGTGGGTGGGGGGGTTGTCTGTCATTTTTGGTTTTAGAGAGAAACACGACCAGCATGACTGCATTCACATAAATGAAGTAAATACTATAAATAAATGATGATAAACTGAATCTAGAAGTCAGAAAATCGAAACAATTACCATTTGGAGCTCATTATATTTTATCAAAAATATGGTATGATGTAATACAACCACAGGTTACATAAAGAGGCAAATATAAGATAAGATAAGATAAGATAAGATAAGATAAGATAAGATAAGATAAGATAAGATAAGATAATCCTTTATTAGTCCCACAATGGGGAAATTTACATTGTTGCAGCAGCATAAGTGATTGAAAAAGTTAGAAAGACATAAATACAAGTAAGGGCAAAAATAAAAACAAGATAAGGTTCTAAAAAATATACACAACAGTATGAACATGACAATGTAATAAAAAATATTAACACAAGAGCAATATAAAATGTTTGTGTGTGTGTGTTGGGGGGATAAAAAAAATCTTTTTTAGATTTCTAGAAACTTTTCTGACCGTTAGGTCATTTGGATAAGTGATAGGATTAAGAATTTAACCAATTTGTTTGATGTGAGACGGACGAGTATACAATATATGCTTTAAGGTAAAATTGACCTATTCTTTATCCTCAAAAACAGTGGGCTTCAGGTATTTCAGAGTAAGTATTGTAAGGGATACATACCCATTATTATACAATAAACAATAACTATATTACGCAGAGTTAAGAAACGAAACAAAAGCCAAACAGGATATCCGCTCGGACCGGAAAACCGGCTTGCCTCCATGATAGAGAAATGGCTGTTCTCTCTCTTACAATTCATTAGCAACAAACCTTGACGAATCGCTAATGATTTGTTTTAGGGACCGAATTATTCTACCGAGAGTGGCTGCTGCACTGTTTTGTGCTGTAAAATAATATGAACGCAAATCTTGTGTTCAGTCTCTAATCTGCATGAAGACTGAGTCTTGGTGTTAGCTAGCTACCTGCGAGCCGGCTAGCGTGTTAGCTGCTAAGCCGAGAGACCGAGCCACCTGTCACACAGCACTGCTCGCTACAGGCGGTTAATGGCAAATAAATAGGACTTCGGACGAGTGGAGAAGTGTGTTTTTTTGTTCTTTTGGTTCAGCATAAGTGATTAAACCGGGTATCCCCGCGCCTAAATGCCCGAACAAGGCCCCAGGATGAATGGGTTTTCTCTCGGCGAACTCTGCTGGCTGTTCTGTTGTCCGCCCTGTCCCAGTCGCATCGCGGCCAAGCTAGCTTTCCTCCCACCGGAGCCCACGTACTCGGTGCACACCGATGCTAACGGAGTAACTAGCTTACATTTAACCGAGCGGGCGGACTGGCAGTATTCCCAGCGAGAGCTCGATGCTGTGGAAGTCTTCACCACCAGAAGCAGCCGAGGTAACCGGGTCGGGTGCATGTTTGTGCGTTGTGCCCCGAACAGCCGGTACACCCTGCTGTTTTCCCACGGTAACGCCGTGGACCTGGGACAAATGTGCAGTTTCTACATCGGCCTCGGCTCCAGGATCAACTGCAACGTGTTCTCGTATGATTACTCAGGCTATGGAGTCAGCACCGGCAAACCGTCTGAGAAGAATCTGTATGCGGACATCGAGGCGGCCTGGCAGGTGTTGAGGAATAAGTGAGTATGAACCATCAGAGCATTAAGTCAGTTGTTTGGTGTCTGTGTTGTAAGTTAGCCCCAGTATATACTGTACAAGTTAGCAGAGTACACGACTGTCTTTCCCATCCAAACAATCACTACAACTGCCACATACATGAAGTCATGTCAATGTCCAGTAGTAGGAGTGGGAATGTCACTATTTGAGTTCTGATTGATGGTGTCAGGTTTTGATTCAGAATGCGTTCTTGATTGAATAAATAGTTGAGGTTGATCACTTTACGCTTTGGCCGATTAATTGGCTCTGATTGGAGCAAACATGTTTGGAAGAATTTGGCCAACCATGAGTGCATATTGGCTTCTTCCTGCTTCAAATTATTATTGTTATATGAGCCAATAAAAATCTTCAGTTGATTGGCCTCTAATACATAGAAAGGGTGGCATTATTTTAGGGCTCTTAAAACATAAGTGCCAGTTAAAATCACTGGAGGTCATTTACAGTCTAATCAGATAAATACAAAGAAAAGTGTAAGAGTTTGCTCCATAAAACTCCATTCATTTTGTAGTATGTTACAGTCTTCTGTTGGTATGAGAATAATAAAATCAAAGTGTAATTTACAGATCAACATCACTCGTTAAATGGTGTTTAAGAACAGAAATTGGTGTGGTGCTGTGCTTTGCTAACATTAGCCGTTTGGGTGATGAGTTACAAGATACCCACTACCCCACACTTTACCTTCATTTTGGAAAGATTAATTTTAAGGTCCGCAATGTGTTGAAATGGTTGTGTTTTTTGAAGATGAATAACAGGATAATACCTGTGTGTACATCTTGGTGCTGCACATCTCTATTACAAGCGCTGCCCCAGGAGAGGGAGTTCAGATGTTCAAATTTCCGTCACTGTGAGGGCTTTAAGGACGTCTTGTCCATATTGGCTTAGGTTAAAAGTTCCTTCTCGACCTTGGAGATAAACCTCATAACAGACTGACAAGGCTGGCTCATTCCAAAAGCTCCTCGAATTTATTGCAGCTCACCGCAGTATCAACATTGACCGCCACATGTTTATTTTCTGTTTTATCATTTATGGTCGCTCTGCTTCTCTGACCTCTGCTCTCTGTATCACACTCTGCGATCAGTGGTGGACACAGTGAAGCAGGTGAACTAAACTCAAGAAAAAGACCAATAAGTTCTTTATCAAACCACCCATTCAACTGTTTTGTTCTCAGTCTCCCAGCAGTGTTTTAGACAGCTAACGTGTTGGTTAAACTAATTGCCAGTTGCTCTGAAGAAGCTAAAATGAAAGCTGTCTGTATGTAGTCTAACTGATTATCTTCGTTTGCCACAAGTCAAACCAGCCTCTTCTCAAACAGTGAGTCACAGCAGCAGGAGAGGGAGGAGGACAAGAGGAAGGACTGATACTGACTGATGTCTGTCTTCTTCAGTCTGTATAAACTTAACTCAGTGTTTTGATGCCAGGATTATTATTTATTTTAGTGATATTTTAAACTTCTTTTCAGTGAGATATGGAATTTCTAGTGACATTGCAGTTGTGAAATTTACTGTTGCTGCCAAACAGTAGTTGTATATAAAATATAAATCAACTCTTATCCTGCTCTGAATTTCTCCTTTTTTTTAAATGGACATTTAAAAAAATAACTTATTCTAGCAACAGTATGAGTCGTTTTGTGGCTTCACCCTAATATGCGAATTCCCACATGTTATAGTGCATCTTACATAGTTAATGTAGATTTTAATGATACCTTTTTCTTTAAAATAAAACAAGATTTTTTCAGTAATACAGTTAAGATGGAGAGAATATGTGTTGCCTTGCATGTGCTCCTAAAATTTTCAGTCGGGAGCACTAGTGTTAGTAGTGGAAAAAGTTAAACTGGAGCTCTGTAAGCCAAACATACTCAAAAGAAAACCAAGCTATAATTTTTTTGTGGATGGCAATAAGTAAAGCAGGTCTTTTCAGGGTCAGACTGGATGTTAAGGAACACGTTTGTGCAGCAGTGGATGACAAGTCTTGGATACCTAATTTTTACTGAATGAGTGAGATGCACATGACAGAAAATATTAATAAAATGAAAGTCTTTTAGCTCATGGAGAAAATTAAGTTCCAAGGTTGTTCTTATGATTCATTTGTCATTCACACACTTTGAAATAAGATCTGTACATTAACCCACATAACAGACCTTGAAGTCAGATGTTGGAGAGGGGCAAGAGAATTTGGCTTTGGCAAGAGAATTTGACTCCATACAGCATAATGTGCTTTATGCAAGAAACACTTATCATAAGACACCATGGTACCTTGATCGACTCAGCAGTTGTGTTCCACTCCACCCAATGTAGATCTACATGCAAACCTGCAGTATTTATTATTATTTTCATTATTTAATCTGTTCATAATTTATTGGATTAAGTGTTGCATATCCCAATTTCCCAACTAATGTCTTGTTTTTTCCAACAAGTCCAAAACCAAAAAATCTTCAGTTTACGGTGTTCTGAAACCAGTCAATATCAAATTGAGAGGCAGCGGAGATAATGGCGACCAGAGAACTGTAGCAGAGGACAGTTAATTTGCTGTCTATGTTGAACCTGCCTGTTTGTTTTATGATGTTTTCATTATGATGCATAAAAGCGTTGAATTTTATATGTTACCTTATGTTGACGTGTAAAAACAAGTTTTGCACCAAAAGTATCATCCCGTCCATGTCTGCTCATCTCTCTGACACCCCAGGTACAAGTAAAACCTTTTTAAATCAATGAAATATCTCTGAAGTTAATATATATTTAATGATAGAGAGCTTACAGTGTCCTGTTGCTATTGTCACCTTGCTATCAAGTTATAATAAAGGCCAAAAGCTGATCATCATTGCATGTAAAATTAAGCAGAGGCATAGATTTCTCATTTAGAACATACCTCAGATTAATGTTCCATTTGACAGATAGTCTAAACGCAACTGATAAGGAAACCAAGAGCGTCTCTTCTCCACCTACCATGAAAATACAACATCTAGTTGTTCCCAATCCTTTTGCAGAATGAGCTACCCAAGCATATAACCGTGTTGATCATTAGGCTCTTCTTAGGGGAGCTAAGCACCTGAGGAGGAAGTTTATGTTTATTCAATATCTTTTTAATTACATTTTGTGGAAAATCATTAAGACCATGCCCTCAAACTGCAATTTGATTTCATAATGGTTGCCCTGTTACTCAGCCTTCAGGGCTCTGCAGAATTGGAACAGCTAGAAAAGACGAAGATAAAGATTTGTTTGCACAAAGATCAGTCGGCTTGACATTTTGATAATTGCTAAATGAGTTTATTGTACATGTTCTTCTCCACTGAAATTACATTTCCCCACAGTAGGCTTTAAAGATGAACTCCCTTGTGTTGTAATGCCCAACAGCGCCTCCAAACCCAAGTTTCATCATGACCACAGTTTTGGAACATCACAGTGGGTTGGAGAGAAATTTGGGGGAATTTGGTTTGCAATAACAAAACAACGGAGTGTGTCTGAAAAGAAATAAGTGGAGTAATCTGTCACCCAATCACCATTTGGGAATAAACAGATCATGGCTTGGTTGGATATTCCAATAATCCAATTTATATGAGCATGATTTCCTTTCATTAGGGTTACACAGGCCTCATCACAGCAGCGTGAATGTGGGCTTTGTGGTTGGTTGAAAAGCAGCCCAGAATGAAGCTCCTCTGCCTTTATTGAGAGATAGAAGTGGAAGCTTGGAAATATCTTGACTCTGAGCTGGAGATTCATTCTGTCTGTGGTGGACATTACTCCATGTCTGATGTGGCTGGTGTTGGCAGCACAGGCAGCGTGACCCTGCATTGATGATGTGTGATTTCCCAAATGGCCTAAGCAAAGATTTCAGCTCACACAATGCATACTTGGACTTGTTTGAATCTATAGAAGCATAATTCTTACACCTGCATTTCTCATTCAGACAAGGAAATTGAAAACGGTCCTGTGGAACAATATTATACATCACCTTACTGTTCAGGGACACTGCGTTAACTGCATTTTGATCCTCAGTGGATCTAGTTTCAGTGTCAAAATTTTAATGAAATGTATTATTTGTTACATCGTCATCATAATGCTATAATAAGGTCTCATAATAAGCATACTATTGTGCAGTATTGTGCTATGAAGTGCTATTTTACACCATTTATGCCATTATAAATGTTTCATTGTTGAAAATGTTCATTAAGCACCTTCCTTTGGAGGTGGAATGATGGTGCTGTAGAGTGTAGACTAGACTAGACTGCCATTGTTGTTTGGCTTGGATAAAACCTTCTTTACACATTTTATATTGCAATATTTATATATCATTATACAGCAAATGTTCTAAAAAAAAAAGAAAAAAGGAAAATGTTCATTGAGTTGCAGCATTGCCTAACATATAAGAAATTTATGATTGGATTTGGAAGTGTTGTGGGAATTTCATTAATTTCCAAACAAAGTAAATGGGTACTTGCTGACCTCTGAGTGGTGGTTTTTCTTCATATATGCAGCCTTTTTACATACATTTTTTTTAACATAAGAGAAGTTTCCATACTGTCCTACTGTTTAATTTTTGATGTTAAAGTCTGTGTATGGAATAAGAAGTATAAGAGTCTAAGATCAAGTTTCCTACAGCTTTAACGTCTAATGCGTGTTTGTGAGAGGGTGCTTTGTGGGGTGCATAGCTTTTCATAAAGCAGCATAGGCCATAATTGTCATCATTTGTAATCTCAAAAAAAGTGTGTTTATCTCACTAAAACTTTCCATCTGCTGTTTATCTTGTTCACAGCTTTACACACTGTTTTCCATGAGGAAAACATTGAGCAGAATCAGAGAATCCAAATAATTCTAGCTCTGAAGACCATCCCAGAGAGCATCTTTGAGTTATGGTGTGTTTAGCTTACTCCTCTTTGCCTTCTCTTTTTGGAGTAATGATGAGCTGATGGCTGTGTTTTATGAATGATTGTATTTTCAGACAGCATTGTTTAAAATCAATTTTCACTGGGCTTCTCATCTCAGAATATGGGCGTTGTTTTTAACCTTTGTAATTTTGCCTATGGCAATCCACCTGAAAGCCTCAGACATCAGGCTAGACATACCCAACACCCAGGCCTATTTATTTACCATAATCAAAAGTGACTTGTAATGTCGGATGTTAAAAGCTAAAACAAAGTAGCATGATCCAAGCTGCATAACACAGCTCTGACTCTTGTGTTTGATGTATCCTTCCAGAAAGACTGGCCTACCAGATATAATAAGTCAGACACCCTGGTCTTGTTTAACCATGCCTTAGGTTTTTTTTTTTACTGAGATAAAGGGACCTGTTTGTGTTCCTGTTTGCTTCCATTTTTTAAACATGACTTGTTTTGTAAGACTTAAGCCTGTGTTGAGATGGGGCTCAGAAAACAAACATTACTTTCAGGATGAAGGAAACTTTTCTGCCTGTAACATCAGTTTCAAAAGCACTTTGAGGATTTATTATGTCCCGTGGATGCAACTGTTCAACAACCCTCACTATGTCTTTCATGGGCTGACCTGTGCGATGCATTTTTAACTTGAAAACCTAATATTGCTACTTCCATTGGGAGACTGTTCTACCTTGGCTTTGACTTCAAGGTTTTCAAGCCAGTCCTGAAGTTTCCATGGAATTTCTTCACAGCATATTTGGACAGGCTGTTTTATTCTGGCCTGAGTTTGCATATGGAAACATTTCTCTCTTTTTTTCCTCTCTCTCCTTCTGTGTTACTGATTCTTTGGAAGTAGCTTTCCATTCACAGTTTCAAGTGTTTTGACGCTTAACATAGTGTTTGTTTTCCTTCATTACAACTGAGTCTGTTTGTGAACAAGGAAGTTACAGATGATAAATCTAATGCCACTCCCAGTTATCCCAGAGAAAAAGGAGGTTGTGATTTCTTTTAATCAAACATGTTTTCTTCCTGGACTTGCTCCATAGCTTCTACTTTAGATAAGTGGAGTTCCTTTTAGATCCCTACTTAAAGTTAAAGCTTAGCTTACGCTTAACACATGCACATTTGGCCTTCCTCTCTCAAACAAGGACCCATTCAGCTGAACAACTGGCATAGTTGTTGTAAAGCAGATGCGACAAACATGTCTGTGATGTCTTAGGTCACATTGATCTGTTTTCCTGTTCACACATACTGGAGATGCAACAGTCATTTAGTGTGAATTGAACCTTGAAAAACATGCTGGTGGCCAATAACACTAGGTGGGGAGGATTAAAAAGGTTTTATACAAATGATGTGTACACCTAATGAATAAATCAATTACTTAACGGATATACACCAATCAGCCACAACGTTAAAACCGCTGTCAGATGAAGTGAATAACATTGATCATCATTTTACAATACTGTGTTCTCCTGGGAAACCTTGGATCCTGACAGTCACAGGACAAATATTATTTAGGTTCCTTGTGCCACCAAAACCCCTCTGACCCGTCAGGCCATGGACCAGGACCTCTGGGAGTGGATCCTTTGGGGTCTTGAGGGTTGCAGCGTGGGACCTCCATGGATCTGGCTTGTTACGATGCATCCCACAGATGCTGGGTCAGATTGGGATCTGGGGAGTCTGGAGGCCAGGTCAACACCTTGGGCTCTTTGTCGTGTTCCTCAAGACATTTCTGAGCAGTTTTTGTGGTGTGGTGGGAGCACTGCGGGGTGCGGGTGCTTGGTCTACAACAATGTTTAGTTGGGTGTCACATGTCAAAGTAACATCCAGATGAATGAAGGACCCGAGGTTTCCCAGCAGAACATTGTATTGTAACGAGATGATCAATGTTATTCATTTCACGTGTCAGGGGTTTTAGTGTTGTGGCTGATCAGTGTATACCTCATAATGTATGAGACTAGACAAGCTACACAAATATGACATTTACATTCTGCTTTAATGACGTTATTATATCTTACTTGTATGTCTCATAATCAAGAGTGGATGGATCAAGGCTGTTTTTACAGTTGTTTTAAAGTGTTTTCAGAGAGGCAAGAGAAATCCTTCCACTTTGATTAAGTATGTACGAGCGAGAAGTTAAACCCGCTAACCAAAGACTGACTGTACATCTGTTTGAACAATGCTTACTGGATGAACTTGAGTCATCTTTGCAAGTACAAGGAGTTTAACCACTAACCATCTGACTTCCTCTCTTTTGGAAAAAGCAGCTGTCACTTAGCTTTACATAATACTGTTGTAAGAGTCTATTCCAGGGCAGTGGAAATAGATAAAGTGCTCAAACAGACAGACCCTTGAGGCTTTTCCATTCATCATCCTGTTTTTCTTTTCTTCATTGGTCTTTTTATTTGTGCAATGAAGCATGTGTCATCACTGTATCCATTTTTATGAGGACATACAAAAACATGTTTGCTTGGTTTACAATGATTCTCTACCATCCCCATCACCACACACAAAGAAGCTGTAGAGAAGGTTGTATGTATGTTACATTATACACATGTATGATAACCATAGTTCGGCTTGACCGGAAATCTCTTGCAAAATGATTTTCACATTTCAGGCTTGACTGCTGCTCAACATTCATTCATTTGTCCGTTTTTTTATATTTAACTCCAGAAACAAACACTACATATGTATCATAGCAACAGTCTCTGCAGGGATGGGGTTCCCACCACTGAGCTTCGAACTTGTCATTTAATTTAGCTCTAACCTCTTCTACAAAAGCCTTTCTTCTTAAAAAGTTAGTGATCGTTTGAAAGAGTGTGAGTATAAACACAATGAGGCTATAAAGGTGGACTGGTGAGTAGATCAGTTTTCATGTTAACGACCCCGACAACCTCTGTAGTCTCATTTAGACACTCGTTAGAAACTGCCTTTTTTAAGACACATAAAAGCTTCAAACATCAGGAGTGGGGGGTTTATTGACGGATTTTATATTGTAGAATAAAACTGAAGAGGAAACCGGGAGTGTTAAGATGCTAACCTACTTCCTGGTTTTAGAACTCATTCCTGCACCACTCTATTCACCTCATCTGTTAGTGGTTTTAATGTTGTGGCTGATCAGTGTATATACAGTATACAACAAAACTAAGTTCACCCCTGGTTAGTATCACTAAAATGTTATTACAAATCCTGTCCATTTTTTTTCCCAGTTGTTATTTAAGTCAACCCAAGTGGAATGAAGCCAGTTGGTGTGGAAAACAAGATATGTTTGACTAATTACACTATAATTGAAGGGTCTATGTTTAAGAACCAGCTTCTACAAAATTCAACACACCCTTCATTAGAGAGATTTTACTTTTTCATAGACATAGTTGTCTTCTTTAAAAGCTCTTGTGTGATTTTTGGGATCATTGTCACATTGGAAAATTTCTTTCCTGCCAAGCTTCTAGAAGGGGGTGGTGGTGGTCATCGTTTCATTCAGTATTTGTGCATACAAACATTTATAAATGTAATTTCATCATGATGCCCATGTTATGTCGTGTCCTGTCAGAGGCAGTCCAGTGTTTTGTGAGTCAGCTGGCAGCCAGTGGGTTCATCCACGTGTTGGGTCATAATCTCCTATCATGATGGCTGCTCAGTTCAGTTGCTGCTTATCAGAGGCTGGATTTGTCTAGGCCAGCAGATTAGTCACACCCAAGCTGTTATCTGAAGAGCTGTTATGATGGCATCACTTCATAGGACACATACAATCTAGCACCTCTTGTCCAAATCCTTTGTCATGGCTGTCTGTTAAGCAAAGGTCTAATCTTTCTGTGTATGTGTGTTATGGCTGAACCTTTCTCTACATTCCCAGCACTGTCAGGAGATGGGAGGGTTTGCTTGAAGCTTCCTCCCCAGATTGTGAGTTCTGGCAAGGGGAGCACGTCGTCCCCATTCCCCCTCTCTCTCCCTGACAGACTCTAGACAGGCCTGTTTTCCGTCAGCACTGCCTTCACCCTGTAGCACTTAAGAAGAGAGCGAGAAGCTGGGAAAAGCCATGCCTCTGTCCAGGTCATGGATCAAATGGTTCTCTATTGTGCACCACCCAGTGCATACCTGAAACCAGGACTCTTCATCTTGTGTTTAGGATGGTTTTCCAAGAGGCCAGATATAATCGTTCTCTTTTGAAAGTTTTGTTCTGAATGTTGCTGCTGAAACACACTACAAACTCTGCTATTTGCTACCACTGGTTTGATTGCATTGTTAAACAACTCAACTTGTTGCGTTTCATCTGTAGATTCATAGTTCAGGAGGTTTTTATCGGCAGCTGAATTATCTTCAGAGGTGTCCTTTTCTCCAAAACAAACAAAGTTGATTAAAAACACAAAATAGAACAGTTTCGAGTTAAAAATCGATGTTGCACTGTGATGCTCTTGGGTGGACACAGGCTGTTTGCTCAGCTTGTTTTTCTGATTACTTAAAATCCAGATGTCAGATGACAAAAATCCATCATCTAGTTTAAGATTATAGTTATAACAAAGTGACAGTAACATGTCTTGTAACAGTAACAGTGTCAAAGTAGTCGGCTGATAATGTTTTTATGTCTGGCACTTAACAAAATATGTACAACTCAAGGTCGTCCTACAAGTATTTTCAAGAGCTTTCAAATGTATCTCAAGGTCTTCATAAGAAAATTGAGTGTGCTCCGCTGAGTTTTGAGGTAATAAATGAACAGAGGTAGGATGTTGCAGAGATAAAAAGCCTTTTGTATTAGTTATTTACTAAATATCTTCTCATTGCTAGTGCTTGTTAAAGTGTGCTAAGGATTGCAGTCAAAATAATTGGCAACAAACTGGTCAAGTATGAGTACATATTCACGCTGTTGTCCAAGCGCAACTCTGCGTACTCCCCCTGTCTGTTATCAGGGAAGTATCAAGTCAAGCCTTTTATTGTAAGTCATATTTCATCTTCATGTTTGAGGGGTATTTCATTCATTAGTTCTTGAGTACTTGTGAGATTGTCTCATTGTCCCTGAGGGCTTTGTCCAACAAAAGCTTAGAACTTTTCAAAAACAGATGTGAAAATCATGCTCACTTGCTGTCACAGTTTCACATGGACAACTGAGTTGAGCACCCTGAATGAGTTTGAGCATAGACTGTCCGCAAGCGTACGAGGTTGTCCGCATTTGATTAGTCTTATTGCATTAATCGAATTATTTGGGGGAGGGGGTGGAAGACAGTGGTGACAGTGATAGGCTCTTGGAGTGCGGCAATTCAGAACAGGTATAGATATTTTTGCTTTTAGACGTGGGTCCAACTTCATTTTGTACAACTTGGTTCATTTAAAGCACAATGAGGCACTGAGCTTTAGATACAACGGACCCACCAACCACCTCACAGACACCACATCCAAGTCTTTCCCCACCATATATTGAGATCTTAGATATGATACTGTGTAGGTATAGGAACCTGTGATGTCCAGTGTATTGTTGAGGAAATCATTCAAAGTCCAGTTGAGAGGCCAGCCAAGATCAATGGTTGTGACTGCACAGGGTCGGAGGACATTACCAGACAATATTTGATAAATCACCAGCTAATTACACTGTGTTCAAAACATTTAATCTGTATCAGCAGGATATAACAAGGATATTATCGAGTCTGTGTTGTTTGAAATGTGAATTCTTCATCAGTAACTAGTTGTAATGCAGATTAGACTGTATTCTCTAAGAATCAGCTTCTCTGTCCAAGATGGCTGTTTGTTGGAGGGTTATAGAGCCATGTCTGTGAACAGCTGCCGATTATCAGATTATCACTGCAATACAACACTCATTTCCTCTCATTCCCTGTCCGTTCCCTCTTTATTTTGGTATTTCCACACCACTTCGTGTCCTCCTATTTGTCTGATGGCTTCTTAAATTTCTCTTCCTTTCCACATTTCTACTGCTCATTACATTGCAGACATGTTGTCAGCCATGGTGCTGCCATAGAGCTGTCATATCATGTCATCTGTGCTCAGGCATGTGCAACCTCTCTGGTTGGACAAGATATTGGCTTTTTATTAAAAATAGACTATCTACCAGTCAGTGCTGTCCACATTTGATATTAATAACACAACTAGCAGTGTGTACTAGGGCTGCACAATTCTGGAAAAAATGAGACTCACAATTTTCTTGCTTGGAATTGAGATCACGATCCTCTCTCACGATTTTTTTCGACATGTTTATTGCACTCATTTACCAGTTTTCTGCTGACTTTCTCCTGGCCTTTACTGCTTCGTCATATTGCTGATTGTGGTGACGTTTAAAGTGGCAAAACACTGCTTGCAATGTACGCGATTGTGACTTACATTGTCTTGTCCGAAACCAAAAAACTTCCACACCAAGTTTTTTTGGCACGAGCACAGCAGGAGTGGTTAGATTCCTCATCTCGTTTTTATCACCATCAGCAGGATTTTCTTCTGGAGTCATTTTGCCATTTTTATTTGTCCTAACACAGCTTCTGGCCTCATGCTGTCATTAGCTGGCGTAACTCACTTGCTCTTGCTGGGTTTATTTCTGTTTCTGCCGCTCTGAATCATGCAGTTTAACTGCACATTCTCATTTGCTGAGAAGATAGGAGCGTTTGTTTTGATGCAACTGGTGTCCCTGATGAAAACGCAGCAGAACTGTTGTCATTTAGAAATGCGATGGCGATTTTAATACAATTAATTGTGTAGCCATACTGTGTACTAATACCAGACCCTGACTACCACTACTCTGAGTAAAGCACCGCAGTTTATTACACTGACTGTGTATGGTGAACCCTCAACCCTCAAGAGGTTAGTGGACAGCCCATCCACCACTCTGTGTCTTAGCTGTGCTCTGTGATTGCCTTATTATGTGCATCTTCCAAAGCCACCAGTAAGCAAGAATCAAGCACATGGATGAGAAAGAGAAGATTTGAAAAGGCATAATTGTGCAGTCTTAAATCTCTAAAACTTCAAAAACAAAGTGGAGTGCTGAGACATTGTGTGATTAAAGGGAATCATTGTGGCAGTGGCTCAGACCTCACAGTTGCACACACCCACACACACACTTACACACAAAACACTTCACATACTTCAGTGTTAAATGTCATTTTTGGTCTGTCGTGTAAAACCTTTTTCTAAATATCTGTGGCTCGGCTGTGTGTTGTACAGGTACGGGGTAACACCTGAGAACATCATCCTGTACGGTCAGAGCATCGGCACCGTGCCCACCATCGACCTGGCTGCTCGCTACGAATGCGCCGCTGTCATCCTACACTCACCGCTCATGTCAGGGCTGCGGGTGGCCTTCCCCGATACACGCAAGACCTACTGTTTCGATGCTTTCCCCAGGTGAGTGTCACACACGGCAGCAACACTTACCTGGCCAACTTAAAACCACATTGTACAGACAGAACAGACTGACTACTACTTTTCATTGTGTGGGTTTGGCTGGAGAGAAGTTAAAACACAGTAGTGATAATTCTTTACGGTTCACCGCCAACATTAACCCTGTTACTGATAGCAATGCGAAATAGCCGATAGCCGACTGAAAGCACTTGATAAAGTTGCATTAGCTGACCTGTTTTTATAAATGTCCTGCATGTTTTTGTAGGTTGTTATGACGGTTTTGTTTTATCTGCTCCTTGTAGATTATTTTAGTCCATAAATCTACGTCTTCCCAGGACCAGTAACCTCAGATAGCATCATGGACAGAGACAGAATGTCACTGAATTACTTAGTAAAGGTGGTGCAACACATCAAGTGGCTAAATCAACTCCTGAACATGATTTTTTTGGGGGGGGGCAGAGCACACTCTTGTACTTATCAGGAGCAGGGCTACTTTGTGTCATCCCACAGATGCATGCAGGTAAACAAGACTTCATGTTAAAACTAATAAGTTAATACTTGATTTAGTTTTAGTTGCATTTTTTGTTGTGAAAAGAAAGGTGGTCAACATAGGTGTCATAGGTTTGTTGGAAAAAAATAATATTGGGTATGTGCTCACCTGCAAGCTTGAGGCAGTTCAACTCACCTCTGTAACTCAATACTCATTTTTCTCATTGAGCATTTTTCTCATCATCCTTCATAAGACAAATACATGTCTTCTTTGGGTTTACTATCAATGGAGTCTCCCCCAAGAAGCAGCAATGTTCACAACAGCAAAGTCACAATAAATTCAATATCTCACTGGAAAGAAATTTAAAACGTCAGTAAAATAAATAATAATAAAATACAGAGTGAAGTTTATAAAGGCTGAAGACCACAGACATTAGTCAGTACCAGTCCTTCCTCCTGTCACCCTCCCTCTCCTGCTGCTGTGATTCACTGCCTGTAGGTACAGCTGGTAGAGAGGAGGGCCTGGTGTGCCTCAGCCAGTTTACAAGTTACAGGTTTACAAGAAGCTTAAGATTTTGTGTCAAGTAGACAACATACAAACAACTTTCATTTTAGCTTCTTCATAACAATTGGCAATTTGGCTTAACCAGCACTCTGTGGTTGTGTCGAACATGCTGCTAGGCTGAGAACAAAACAGGTGGTTTGAGAAAGTACTGATTGTAATTGCACTTAACAGTAACAAGTGTAGTTGTTGTCAACTCGCGTTATCTTAACCTCACCTGGTTCACTGTGTCCACCGCAGCCTCTCTGCTCAGCTGATCAATCCATGTGTATGGAGCAGCCTGCCTGGTACAGAGAGCGGAGGTCAGAGAAGCAGCATGACCATAACTAATAAATAGAAAATCAATTTGTGGCTGTCAGTGTTGATATTGTGGTGGCGCTGCTATAACTAAATCAATGTATGGGAAACACTGGACCCGACTGATGGATCCTGTCAAGAACAGGGGCATATTTGCAGCTCACTCTGGGGTTCCCAGTTATGTGGTATGTGTGTTTTAAATTAAGTGGCATGCAGTCTGGAGCCCTGTTTCACCTAAGTCTTCTAAAGGTAGAGAAAACCCTGTTTTGAAAAGGCATTCCTGCCACTTTTCTGGTACAGGGCTGAGCACTGTAACCCACATCTCATCCTCCAGCCTCCTGGGAATTCTCAGGCCTCCACAGGCCAGATGGGATATGTAATCCCCCCTTGTGTTCTGGGTCTGCCCTGCAGTCTCCCTCCCTGTTGGACATACCATGAATATCTCCACAGGGAGGCATCCAGGTGGTAACCTCCTCCGAAGCCTGAACCAAGACAACCAACTCCCTCTGACATGGAGGAGCAGCAGCATCGAATGGCAAGCAGTCAACACAGCACACATCACACACCCTGGTACTGATACTCAGGCAGCTGAACAAAAGAGTGAGCACATCATTAAAGGATCCCTCTGCATGTTTGTTTCCCTTAGTTGACTAAAAAACATTGTCATTATTACAGCTGTGCAGAGGAAAAACAGAACACCACACAATAATCCTCGGCATGGGATAATGTCATGTCATGATTGTCCTGGCTAAAATAAGTACGATCAACAGTATTATTGTGAATGAAATAATCATGAAAATATGCTTTTAACTCTTGGAATGATTTGAACTGTTCTTTATGGGCTGTGGCCAAATGAATGTTACAATTAACGGTAAAGGAAAAACTGTTGTAAACTGAGACCACAGCTCTGCTCTGGTCTGAGACAGTGCAGCTATTTGCTGTTTAGCTACATAGCCAATGGTATCTTAATGTTAGCTTAATTCACCGGTGACCAAAACAGCATCATAATGCAACAAACATTTAAATAAACGTCAACGTTAGCACAACTAAACTAACACTAACAGTAGTGTTATTTAATTTTACCTGGAGTTCAGTGAATAGCGCTTGATGGTTGTCATGGAGATGGGAGCTCAAATTGAAGGTGATTCACCCAATTTAACTTTATTTTATGAGGGATACAGTGAGTAAGTAGAGACTTCAGCTGTGGTGACAAGCTTAGCATTTTGGAACGACTGGAAAGATGCAGCTCCCCCTTGTGGCAGTTCAAAATAAATCAATACAGGACTATGTTGGCTAGACAACTTTTTAAAAGTCACACGTGAGGATATAAATGATTATCCCCATTCATGATTATCCAGATGATAGAAATTTACTAGATCAACTTATTGTGGCTGTTTTTTTATCATGGGTGATAAATTAGTATATCATCCCATCCCTAGTCTTCACATATGTTGCTGCACAGTTGTCTGTTTAGCCTGTCATTTGTTCTGATTCTTCCATCACTGATGATGCTGTGGCCCATCACAAAGTGCACTGCTACTTTGTTACACTGTTACTTTATTCATATGCTTCTCTTATATGTATGCACGTATGCGGCAGTGATTTGTGGTAGTAATAGATTGCTCGTGTGTGATTTATTTTTTAAAGGAATAACTGAAAAAGAACCTGTCATGCAGTCATGAAATTTACAGCCAACATGCTACAAAGTAATGGCTTTTAATATACAGTGGTTTCTGTGGAACTGCTGTTTAAATTAAATCCATCTTGCTGCAGATGGCCCGTCTTATCGCTCCCGCTCAGAAATCAGCAAAAGGAGCATGCAGTTCCTGCATATTAAGTGTTGTCAAAGTAGGACATTGGTTGGATTGATCATTTTAATCAGTTACATCAGTTAAACCCTCTGTAAAATTAGTGTTAATAAAACACTGGACAACCTAATGTAGCATACTTAATCAATGTCACACCCACCTTTTTTGGAGAAAAGCACCATTTACTACACATCTGTGCATTTCACTGGCACACATTGCTGTGTGTTAGGCAGTGTCTCTGTGATTAAACAAAGTCAGTTGGGGTATTTTAGACGGCTGGTAAACCCAAAGCACAACAGATTACAGTAAACAAACAATCAGGAATTAATTAGGGCCTCATGTGGCTAATATGATCCATACAAAATGCCTGGATCAACCATTACTAAAGCAGCTAGTGATACAGTTGCAGAAAGTTAGGAAAAAATGTTCAGTTTTCAGTCAAAGATCTCAGAGTGAGTTTTTCTAAATATATATCATTTATCTCAGAGTTGGATAACAGTCATGTCTGAGTTTTTTATTAACTATCTTAATTTAGCAGATCAGATTTTGGTTTAAATTTGGGAGAGTTCCAGAGGTGACCTTACCTGTTACAAGTAGATGGTGCTTAGGCAGATGTTAGAGGAGGGATGTCTTTGATGTAAGATGCAGAGGATAACATGTTTCAGCAGAAACTGATGTCTTCACAACACTACATGTTTTGCAACAGGGATCAAACTTGCACTGAGGACATGAGATAAAAATAAATCTGCATATTTCCCAATATCCCCCCAAAACTCTTAAGGATAAGCAGTTTAAATCATTGATGAATGGATAGTATCAGGTACAGAGATTCATTAGCAGTAAATCACATGAGGCAGGTGAAACACTCATACAGGAACACAGCATGTAACAGCGCAGCAAAAAGCTGCACCTTATCTGCAGTTTAATGTTGAAATATTCCACCTTATCTAGCATAATTTATCATGCTAGCCATGTGTCAGTGCAGTTTATGCAATCACACTTTTGTTTGATTGCACTGGTGTTGATGTTGAAAAATCTTGCACACAGTTGGAAGCCAAATGCAAAGTCAGTAAATCTCTGACACTATTTCTGATCAGCCTTTCTCTTTTTGTGCTTGTTAATTTAGTCAGACAAGCGCCCAAATTATGAACAGTCACACAATGATAAAAATTTAATGAGTCTGCTTTGTCTCCACAGATTTGTAGTCTACGGTGGTGTAGCATAATTAGTGTATCTACCGTCCAACATGATAAAGAAAGAGCTTGTGGCATTTTTGATAACTTAAGATTGAGTGCTTGGCCTCAGCTGGTTTTCTGTGACCCATCAGAGTCTATGACCTAAAGCAGTGCAGCAATGAATTTACCCTCAAGCATTGTGCATGCTAAACATAAGTGTTTTTATTTAATTGATATTCACTGAATGATAGAGTTCATCTTATTTTCTGTGTTGTTTTTACTTTTGCTTCAGCACAGCCGAATAAGATGAATTCTACTTTATCTGCAAAATGAGTGAGAACCCAGTTAATGAACGTCACATGGAGACACAAGTGAAAGAAACAATTTAAATAGATTTGATATGAGATTTGAAAGGATTTGGATTCTGGAAGTGACAGCTGGATTCAGAACCCATCTCCAGATGTAGGTGATTGCCTCATGTTACGCTGCGTTCCATTTACGTCAGAAGTTAGAACTGGGAGTGACATCACCTCCGAGTTGACAGTATTACAGTTGAAAAATCTGAAAAACATGGACGCTCACAGAGCCTTTACAGTTGCTCTTTCGGAGTACAGACAACTTCAAAACAAATCTTCACTCCACCTGAAGGACACCTTAGTTGTTAACATTAGATTTTAATGCAAACACTTCAGAATGTTCTTAAAATTATGTTCAAATTTTATTGTTTGAAAAGAACATAACCTTAAGCCAATTCAAACATATACCTGGCTAACAACTGCTAGCCATTGTTAGCAACACCAGTTGATAACAACATTCTACACTTTACTTTGCCCATACAAGCAGCAAAGCAACATGTCCATGGATAAAAACTGAACAGTACAATGTGTATGACTGACTTAATGTGAAACTAATAGGACAGAACTGCTATAAACGGTAAAATGAGCAGAGTGTGCAGTGCATTGATATGAGCAGCAGCCATCTTGAATTCTTATGTCGAGGTTGGTGGGGTTGCTCCGACTTTCCAAGTTCCAGTCAAGACTTCTGACTAAGAACTTGGAAATTCTGACTTTCAAGTACAACTAGAACGCACCATTAATGTCAGACAAGTAAGTAGGAAATGTTCCTGAAAAAGTATGTCAACAATGTGAACAATACACAGGGAAACTTACTGCTCTTAACCAAAACACTACCATCTAGATATTGGGTTTAATTAAGAAAAAAAAAAACTTTTGTAGCAAACAAACAAAACTAACAAAATCTGCATATCAAAATCTGTAGCAATGAACCAAGGGCATCTCCTGTTGTTTAGAGGCTGACCTTATTAGTATCATATACTCAATCCACTTTTTCCAGACTTACTTTACTTCTCCTATACTATACTATACTATACTATACTATACTATACTATACTATACTTCTCATATATATGTTCTGTACCACTTCAATCCAGTCGTCTACCTTAGGAACCTTTGTCTGTATTCATTTTCCCCAAATAAGGAAACTTAACTGTAAGTGGAAATTGTACCCTCAGATTTCCATCACAATTTTCCATAACTCCTTAACTCCTTTCTTATCTTATCATTTATTAAGGGGTAACTCCAGAAGATATGGGAGTGGTCTGCTTTATTTGCTCCACATAATCTTCAGCAACTTGTACTTTGATATTTTTTTGTGCTGTTATTAAAAAAAATCTTGAACAAGTTGTTTTCCACTGTTGTTCAGTAACCTCCCCCCTTTCCTCCATTGATCAATCAATTTCAGCCTCTTTCTCACATTTCTCCTTTACATATCGTGTCATCTCCTCCTAAAATTCCCACTCCCATATATAATTTTGAAATGTACTTATTATATTAGTTAAACCACTCTGGTCCTTCAATTCTTGAATGCTTTTAATTTCCTTTTTCTTGAAGCGTTCCCATGGTGGTGCCACTTTCAACACTGCTTCTCTTGCACACACTCGCTCTTTTGTCCAGGTTTCCTGGTTCTGAATTATAATTAGTGTCTCAGTGTGGAGGTAAGACGTCTGGTGTCAAAGCTTCCCAGCTGTACCTTTTATAAAAACCAGCAGGAAACCCACTGTCAGCATATATCAGGAGTTCCCCAGTTGAGTGTGATGCTGGGTTTTGGCCTACTTTTAGTCTTCTGTGAGTTGTTTGTTTGTTATGGTTGACACAAATATTCTTGGATCAATACTTCTCACAGGTGGTACTTAATGTTGTTAGTCAGTCTTTTCTGGTCTTTTACAATTTCTCTCACAGTGAGATTGTTTTGAAGGTGAACAGGCTCTGGGTCAATAGTTAGTTCCTCCATAGAACACAGGCATAACAAAGCCCCAAAACAAGGTAAAATAAGTTATTGGTCCACTTTTAGAGCGCACCTTCAGGTTGCAGTTGCTCATATAAAGTCTTAGTGACCGATGCGCAGGATCAGAAATGTCTGAGGACCAGATTGTTGTCAGTGAAGTGAAAATGTTTGTTTAACTTGATTTGTTCATGATTTAGCATGCTTATCACTTTAAAGCACAACTTTTCCCTGTTGCATCTTCACTGAGTTTACAGTGGTAGTCTCTGTGCATCCAGCACCTGATTTATTAAGACAGCAGCTCATTACGCAGTCAGCTCCTGAAGTGACCTCCAGACACACACTGCGAGGGAAGGAGACCTCACAGGTGTAGTTCAGCATTGGGATGAGATGACTAAGCTCAGAAAATAAAGATACTGTAGTGATCTTAATGACAAAATGTTTACAAAGGCCAGTTTGGCTCTACCTGAAAAAAAAAAAACATTTAGCTGCTGCTTCAAAATATTATTACTAGAACTTATATCTTATTATTACTACATTTCTAAGCAATAAACATTTTTATGAAACAAAAATGAGATAAAGTGATATGGTTTGGAGTCCTATGTGAAGGCTAGTTAGGTTAAGCTAACAGTCACTTGAAGGTACAAGATATATATGGAATGCTAAAATACTTGTCTAAATGACCCATTTAGCCATTTCTTTCTTTCCTCTTACACTTTCAGCAGTCACCAAGCACTTGATCAAGAATGCCATGATAATACTGGGTAGGGCTGTTGGCCCCACATAAAAACATTTTCAACGGATTACTTTCTCACTGTTTCAAGTCACGTCACCGTCACTTTTTATAACGTTGTAATTCTTAAACCGGATGAAGGATTTTTGACATTGGACATCTGGATTTTAAGTAATCAAGGAAACAAGCCGAGCAAAACAGCTGCTCTCAACATCCTGTATCCGCCCAAGAGCGTCATGGAGAAACAAAGATTTTTGACATTAAACTGTTTTATTCAGTGTTTTTACAGATTTTAATTATTTGGTCAGTTTGTTTTAGAGAGGAGACCTGTGTGGATAATTCAGCTCCCATTAAAATTTTTCGGAACAATGTAAGAATGCTAACCTAAAAACAAGCTGACGTTAGCGGCAGCTCAGCTAACAGCCCGCAACCCCTCACTGACGTCCTGTGTCCACTGAAGAGTGCCAGAAAAACACAGATTTTTAACGTGAAAACAATTTATTCAGTGTTTTTACCAGTTTTAATTATCAGGTCTGTTTGTTTTGGAGAGGAGGAGACCTTTGAGGATAATTCAGGTCCCAGTAAAAACCTCCTGAACTATGAGCACCGAAGGAATCTGAACCTACAAATGAAACCCAATGAGGTGCTCAACAATGCAATCAAGCCGACTACTTCTGTCACCCAGCTAGACATCAGTCTACACTCACTTATCCATAACAAAGTGAAAACATGTGGTCTCATATACAGTATATATAACATAATATTCACCTCTGAATCAAGACCAGCTAAGGTCATCTGCTGCTCTTGTTACTGGTTGTTGTAGTACATACTGGAACACTAAAAACTGCACAGTTTTGTCCTTTTAACTCAGCAAAAAACTGATTAGACATCCATTTTGAACCCTTGAGTTTCAGTTTAAAACATTAGATATTTGAAAATGTTAAATGCCAAATGTAATTAGATTCTATAAAGGATTAAGAATTAATTTAAGAAAATGCTATTAGACCCCAACCCCAAAGTTAATTGTCTGTAAACCAAAATATTTTTTTTGCTAGTGTTTTGACTTCTCTTTCAGAGTTTGCTTTGTTGAACTGTGAGCTCACATTCATACAAATGATAATATGCATGTTTGACAGCCACAACTGCCATAATTCAGTCTGCATACCCCAGTTGTGAGGCTAACGGGATAATATTTTTATTCCATCTGGAATGAAATTAGCTCTTGATGATTTCCCTGTATTAATCTTCCAAATAACCTCTATCTGAACAGCAGGGCACCATGAAGGCTGAGCTGCTACACCTAGTTATAGGCGAGGATGATTAGTAAGGAATTTGTATGCATGGCAGGGACTGGAGCTTTGCACAATTTCATCCAGGCCACAAGACAGAGCTGATCATCATTTAACTAACTCGCCATGTTACGCACACACGTTTACACTTCTGTTTGAATGTTGGACAACCTCCTGTAGAGGCCACCATGTCACAGTGAATTATCACAGAGCGGCTGGAATAATTGGACAGTTTTCACTAATTCACCTGTCCTTGTAACAGTAATGCAGCCGCTCATCTGTAGTCCCACTGTGGTCCTTTAAGTGTCAAACTGAATGTGGACATGCGGAACTACAATACGTCCCAACAATACTGCTTTAAAAGCCTTTTTTTGCAAAGTCAGGAACATAAGCTGTGGTGGAAATGGGAGCACAAGGTTGGATGAGGCTGTGAAATTTGTGAATTTAAATATCAACTGATGACCATACTCACAGCATCCCTAATGGGAATACCAGGAATTTTTAATGTGTAGATTTAACATAAAGGTTCTTACACTTGGCTGATGCACAGTGTGTATCAGCACACACTCCAGGGTTTTTAAATTGTACACATAATAGTGAATGAGTCCTAAAACCCAGAGGTAAGTTAGCATGTTAGCACTCTGTTCCCTCATCCTAAAGTCAATGGGTTTTTGGTTAAATGTCTGACATAAAGTCTGTGGTTTTAACACAAGCTCAAGACATTTTCACATTTTATTCTACAACATAAAATCTGTCAGTAAATCCCCCACTCCTGATGTTTGAAGCTTTTACGTGACTTGAAAAAGGCGGTTGCTAACGAGTGTCTAAATGAGACTACAGAGGTTGCCAGGGTAATGCTAACTTAACGGTTGGCCTAGAAAAATTTGTTTTCCCTGCATGACTATATACAGTGTAAATACCAGGAAGTGTCCTTAATCTGTCCTTGACCTTATGATAAACGATTACCTAAGCAGACATTACACATGAACCAGCAGTGATGGTTGTTGACAGCCAAACCCACAGTTGTTAGGATTTGTTGTTCTACAACTGTTGTGGAAAATTAAGTTTCTGTTAATTAAACTGAGCTGATTAAGTTTTGAGATGTTGACAAAATGATCTCAACTCAAAGCTCCAACTCAGCTCCAACTGTGGAGTTTTCAACCATATCACACAGTCTTCATCTGAGTTTTACTCAGTTGTCAGTGAACTGTAGATGTTCAGATTTCCCATTATTCTGAGCACTTTCTGGACTTAATGTCTGTAGTGTCTTAGAACTTGAGCTGACACTTCTTTTTTGATAGTTTCACTAAAAAGTAGCAGTTTCAAGATTTTATTTTATTTTGCCCCGATAAATCGAGTGTTTAGTTTGGAGTCTGTGGTCATTGATATGAATTAGAGCTGTACCTGACTACAACTTTTCTGATTTGTCCCAGGAGAGTGCAGATCAATTATTACAAATCTATTTTTCTCTCTCCTCTTCTTTCTCTCTCTCCCTCTCACCACAGCCAGGTACTCCCACTGTCTCCACTTCCTTTCACCATTGTTTCAAATTAAAAGCCCTCGGTCAGGTCATATAATTGTAACTTCATTGTGTTGCAGCGGCAACAAAATATGTACAGTGGAAGCGCTGTAGACATAAAGTTGCTTTCTTGCTCATAGCTCAGCACCATGGAGTGTGTCTCCTACCAGCAGGCTGGTAGGAGGACACTGGTAGTTTCTGCTTTAGATGTGCGTATTTCTGTGATGACCACACAGCTCTCTGCAGGTAGAACTCACCTGACTCTGAGTATCAGAGTGGACATCAAAAACTGTCCTCAATTTTCATCAAGTCTCTGCCTCCATCACAGTTAGTTTTGTGGTTCAGTCATTTTAAGATAAGATCTGGTTGTAAAGTTTACAGCCTGTTGCTCTGTTGCTCCTGCAGTGCTGTGTGTGTGAACTGTGAGGCAGCTGAAAAAACGGTAATGACTCATCAGCTGACATTTTTGAGTCAAATCAGGGACTTCCTGGCCGATGCATCGTATGGTCTGTTGTCCCTCTTGCAAATTGAGCATCCTCTTTTTCTTGGGAGTTTGAATTCCCAAGTTCACCTCCCTCACTTTGATCCACTCATCTTCTTTCACACTACTCTCACACCCTTAATCTCTTTCTGTCTCTTTCCCCTCACAGTATTGACAAGGTGTCCAAGGTGGCATCCCCAGTGCTGGTGATCCATGGCACAGAGGACGAGGTCATCGACTTCTCTCACGGTCTGGCCATGTACGAGCGCTGCCCCCGTGCCGTCGAGCCCCTGTGGGTGGAGGGCGCCGGCCACAACGACATCGAACTGTACGCTCAGTACCTGGAGAGACTCAAGCAGTTCATCTCCTTCGAGCTTCCGACCTCCTGAGGGGGGGCGGGCAGCTCAGCCGTCAGGCCAGGGTTCATCTCAGCACAGTCAGGAAGCCTCCTCCTTATCATCTTCCACTCTCAGTAAAGAGGGGCAGGAGTGGAGTAAAACTGATCACACTGTTCTCCCCCTGTTCCTGGAGCCATTTCAGGGTGGGAGCGTGTAGTGGACTGGAAGAGGAGGTGGTTTTAGATTGTTGAGGTGCAGCTGAGCGTTAAGACCAGTCCCTGTAGTGTCCCTAAAACCTGGTTGTTGCTCCTACATGTGGACCCAGTTTGCCAACGAGCCCGAGCCTAGACAGTGTTTGCACTCGCTGCTCAGTCTGGATTCATTTCCCACTCCAGATCTCAGCCCTCCTTCCTTCCCTCCCTCCTTCCTCTACTGACTTCTGCTGTCTCCCTCACCTTTTCTGTGTCACTGTCTCTTATTCTTCACTCTGCTTCTCCCACAATCCTCTGCTTTCCTTTTGACTGAGAGTCTTTGCAATGTTCAAGCTTGATTTTTGTATTCTTTTATACCAGGTGATGAAGTATCAATTTTGCACCTCGAGAAACAAATGAAGTTTTTTACTTTTTATGTATTTTTAAGTTACCATTCAGGGTTGATTAAAGAAGTTGCACTTTTTTACGTGCAGACATTTTCAGGTAATGATTTTTTTTTCTGTGTTTGAAGATGTTGATTTCTTATGTTATTGCCATTCCATGTTTTTCTTAATTGCAATTAGAAACTTTTCTTTTTGTTTTCTTTCTTTAAGTGTGTGTTTAAAGCTGTTAGCCGGACTGCACTCCTGCACATCTGGCCGTTGTAGCTGTGATCTTTGTTGTCCTGGTGCATGCTGCTCTCACATACAGAGGAAGGATAGAGATAAGCACCAAATTCCACTGAGAAATACAGCAATTTAAAACGTGCCTTGCTTATTGGCACATGTACACATAATTCTGGGAGGAAATTGCTCAAGTCCCTTGAACACTTTGGAGCCACTGATAAATTCAGCATCATCAGGACTTGCTTCCATAAAATGCCAACATTTAGAGTTGAAATACACCATGAAAGGTGACTTAAAGGAGCAGGTACATCTGAAGGTACCAAAGTCTTCAACATGTCAATGGGTAGTATAAACTGATTTTATTGATATATTTTGTCAGTTTACAAACGCATCTTGACATTGTTGAAAAAGTGATGTTGCCTCATAACTCTCAGTCTCATTTAGTTTGATCATTTTGTGCATTTCTGCATCTAAATTCTCACCTGTTGCATCTGTAAATTGCATCATACCAGGTACATACCTTTGCCACTAAGAAACACAGCAGTAAATATGCCAGATGTTGGGTGATATAGAAGCTTACCTAACTAGAAGAGAGCAGCAGGTACCAGGGCTTTGCCTCTGTTAACTGGAGATCATGTGGTAATAAGACTTGACAGCTGTTTCAAACAGAAACACACTTGACTCAGTACTGTAAACTGAAGCCAGGGAGCGTGGTGCTGGGTTTACCTGCAAACAAAAGACACTGAATCTTGTGAACCCTCCTCCATGTGAGAGGTATTTCAAGGTGAACATGCTTGTTGCTGGGTTCGTATTTAATTTATCAGTCGTTTCACACTACTAATAAAAGCCTTACGTTTGTAAACATTTCACCCAGACTTTCCCTGGCGAGGGGCTCTCGTGGTCTTCAGGGGGACTGATAACTGCTGCTATTCATCAGAGGAATCAAATCAGTCGCTCGCCTGAAAGCCAGACAGAATGGTACTTAAAACCAAATTCAGCCTGACTATCATTCCCTTTTGTCAGCCATGTTTTCCTGCCTGCAATAGGAGAGGAATCAGCCAGGGACTGCCCTCTTGTTACCAACACTGTCGTCTGCTGAGCCTTGTGATAGTTTGGAGATAAGAGCAAAGAAATCTGAAATAACCACAAAAGAGGGAAATTAAAAACTACGGAAATAAGCAGCGCATGCAGACCATCTTTTATAGTTGTGGACATTTCAATTTGTATCAACTATATTTGAATGATTTGTTCTTTGCCCCTTACAAATGGAAATTGAAATAAATATAACACTAAACAACACACTGTGGTAAAAATAAAAATAATCAAAACACTCACTTTTGAAGTAAATGCTGAGAAAACTTTAAAACAAAGCAACTTGTGATGATCGTTTGATTGATCCGTGTATTGCTGTGAAGTGGTTTGTCAGTTGGGTATTAATGTTTTCTGATTATAGCTAATGTTTGGGCCGATGTTATGGACAACGAGCCTGTGATCATCTCTAGTATATTTCCTCTAGCTCCTCTTTTTAAAAGGAAATGAAGACCCTGCTTTGGTCCTGATTTATTGTTTTGATACTGACATTTTTACGAGGCTTTCCAGTCTAAATGTTGATAGATTTACACTGTCTCTGAAGCTGGTTTGTATGATAATCCTCCGTAATGGTAAACTTCAGTATCCCCTCTATACATATTAGCCCTTTATGCAGGGGCAGTCTAGTCTCATTGATTTTAACACTGGAATCATGATATGCAAATGAAAGTCAGACGATGCTTGTAGAATCAGATTTTGTAATAGTGTGTAAAACAGATGAAATAAGCCTTAAATATGCCATGAAACAGATTGTCATACATGTGATGGTTGTTGCAAGAAGGCAGCACAATGGATGTTTTAATGCTTATAATGGAATAAAGGATGCATGGAAGTTTGTGTCTGAACTTATTGTTTGAGTGTGTTAGAGGGGTCCTGTGTTATGATTTGTCATTTGGCCTGGGCTTCTATTTTAATGAGCGGGTCAGTCTAATTTTGAAAAAAAAATTTATTATGTAGCTTAAAAAAAATGTTGTCTGTCTCTTTAGTTTTTTAATTATAATATTTTTATAGCAAAACTTCCTTGAGATCTTCTTATGATCTCCCAAAAGTACTTTTTTTCCAGTGGTCCAGTTTTTTAAAAATGTATTTATTGTTTTAAAATTTTATTTTAAATTCGAAACCCTCCTAGGTTCTGTAATTTTCTGTCCATGTTATCTCTTTGAATCTGCATGAAACCGTGTTCTGACTGCAGGAAGTGTAGTAAATCCTCCTCCATGAATTCTTCTTTTTACCTGATTTCCAAATGCCCAGAAAAATCTAAACGTTTTGTGAGATCTCATCAACATTTTTGAAAATCTCGCAAAGGTTTTACAAGCTTTTTCTCAAGATCTCATGAAAGTTTCTTGAGTTCCTGCAAAACTACTTTTTTATTTTCAACCTTCAGAATTTTTTTCCCCTCCATGTCAGTTCCCAGGCTCTGTAGTATAGCATAGTTTTTTTCTTGATAGAATTGGAAATGTCTGAAAAAAGAATAAGCAAACCAGAATCTGATGCTAGCTTTCAGGCTCCCAACATATTTGAATCTGTACCTCAAAAATGGTTTGATGTCCAGTCCTGACTGTAACACACCTTATTATTTCTATGTTATAATATTGGATATTGGTTAGACAAAGGCTTTATTCCCTCTAAGTGTATTAGTATGATTAACAGATTTATTAAATAAGCCATAAAGGACAGCAGAGGAAATATTAAATGACTGATCTGTGTTAGTTGTTTTATTTTTTTAATTCTGTGAAGGAAAACATGACCTGAAGAAAATTAAATTGACATTTGGACAAAGTGGAAAACAGGGCAAAATACCACAGTAATTAGAAACCTGTGACTTGAAGCACCAAGCTGTAGCAGGAAGTGATACTGAACACTGGTACTGACAACTCCTTCCAGCTCACTCTTGACTTCTTAGGTCATATTCACATCTGTGGTTCAGTTCATTTGGTCCAGACCAAAGAAACAATCATATTGTTTTTTGTCACATTAACTCTCAATTTTCACAAACAAGCCGGGAGCTCTGAACATTAAGTCACACAGACTGACCAGTATCTCAGTTACTGTGGTATGGACCCACATGGGGAAGCTAAATTCCAGTCATGCTGCACTTTTATTCATCTTTTCTGGCATTACGAAGAAATAACCAATCGTAGCATTATTAGCAAAGTAATGTAAACAGGTGGAGACAGGATTTAAAAAAGTGGAGTAGTGGATCTAAGTTAACAGGATCCTAAAGGTGGAGAGGCCACAAAGCCTGAAATTAAGACATGAGTTTTTTTAGATTTTTTTTTTTTTTTAATTATTTGCGTGACGAAAACTGTCACTGTTGGTTTAATCAATAGTTTGACTGTTTCCTGTTTCTGAAATGATACAGGGTCTAAAACGATGCCTGTATTACACAATGTTTCTCAAGTAATAACCCTGAAACATGATTAGTTCACTGCAGTATTTTGATTATTTTTACTGATGGAATTAAATCTGTAGCAGCGCTCCGTGTCAAGTCCAGTCAGTCATTTAGAGAGTGATAGTTGCACCTTACTGGGCTTGCTAAACGTATTATTTTAATTTTACAAATAAGACAAGATTCCATGAGGTCGTATTTGATTGTGGTTTATTATGAAATACAGTGACAGTAATCCTCACAGAGTAAAACATAAAACCTGTGGTTGTCAGTAGTTGAACTGTAGATCTCACTGCCTATGTCAAAATCTTGACATTCTCCCAATGTGACTGCTGCTGTGACTAAAATCATTAAAGAAGAATGTGGAACAATACGGCAGTAAAACAAACAGTGGAGGCACTGTGACTTGTTTGTCCTGCATTTTCAAAACAGGGCAGAAGAGCAGGAACATGACATGTTGATGAAGTGTTTTTTTTTCTGTCTATATGTGACTCTATATGTGTATAGTCAGTACAACCTCAAAATTGACATAGTACACATCAAAATTACACACAAAGCCATGAAAGGAAAGGTTAGATATTGAGCACTAGTTGTTCAGATCACTGGCATCAGCTGATGTGAGAACTGAAACAAAGACTGTAACTAAGCAGAGCTCTGTGAACGTCTGCACCTGTAACCAAACTGAAAAAATCTGCAGTCATAAAACAACAACCTGAGGCGTTGGGAACTCCCTCTGCTGGGCAGTAGCTGTAAAAATGTGGTGGATCTGAACCAGTCCCTACCCAGGGCTTTGACCCTGCTGGCTGGGTGGACTGAGTGATAACAGTGATCTTCCAGGTTCATTGCCTGTTGCACTAAAGGAGATGAGTCCAATAAAACTTTGGGTCAAAATCTGTTCTGCAAAACTCCTGGAATCCTTAGTCTATTTGTAATTACATGTTTTTATTGGCAGCAGTCTGTTTTTCACCGAGGTCACAGCACAATCAACAGCTGCAGTTTCATTAATCATTGGCATTGTCTCCACTTTGGATTAAAAAGAGCAGCACAAAATGTTTAGTATTTGTCGGTACTGATTATAAAATCCTACTTAAACTACATGGTCTAGGTGATATCACACACTCCACCTCCACCAGTGTCTCTGACTGACGAGACTACTTAGGAATTTGTCTTTACATCAGACTGGTCACTCAAGATTCATATGCTGTCATCTCCTTGTCGTTCTGTGTCTCAATTCTTCTCCTTCTTCTTCTTATTATTATTATACATATATACACACATATATATATATATAATCCTATCTTTTCCTAGTTCTTTGTTTGAAGTATTGATTTTTGTTCTGCATTTCATTGTGCCGTATGTCTTCCTGGTTCCCCGGTGTTTCACTTCATTTTGGATTCTTGTGTTTTTTGAACCGGTGGTTTTTTACTGAATAGTACGTCTTTTGTCGCTTTTTGTTGAACTGTTCAGGTCAGGTGTCTGCATTTGGGTCCTGACCTCTGAGTCCCTAAACCCAATCGTGACATATTCAACATTTTTATTATATACATATTCAAAAATTGAAAATCAAACAAGTCTGTCTGTGCAGGATTAAAGGCTGCCTGCCCCGATGTTCAGTCAACTTTTATGACTACATTTGATTACAGGGATATTCTGCTCTTCAGGAGTTAAATCATAGTCCATTACTCTTTATCACCACTGACAAATACTGTAATTATTACTCTCTGTATCACAGAGTTGCTCCCAAACTACATCATATCTCTTCTCCCGTTTAAATCTTGTTGCTGTAGCACACAGTCCAATATGTATTTAACGATCTACCCTTTAAACTGAATCAGCCAGCAGGTTAGTTGTGTTGTTTCCTCTTAAAAAGCCGGTAAAAGTCGTTGTGTTGACCAGAAAAGCTTCTGGCAGAATGTGAACTTCAGTCACATGACAAAACCTCCAGTTCCTGTCAGGTGTACAAATTGGAAATCTACATCCCATAAAGCCATCGTAAAGCTTAAATCACGTGACTGGAGCAGCTCAGTGCAACGCTCTGATCAGTGTCTGCATGAACCACAAGTTGCAATAAAAACTTCATGCTGATGCAATTTGGAGTTGCACATAGATAAAACATGAACAAACGACAAAAGTAATATTTTTTTAAGGCCACAGCAGCTTTATAAACCGGTACTGTAAACACAGTAAAGCTGCTCTAGTGTCGCCATGTTTTTAGTTATTGCTGCTTTTCCTGCAGAGACTTCAGCTGTGTTAGACATTTTATTTTCATACCAGAGGCAGGAATCAGACAAAAGATCCGAACACTATGCTAATAGTTCCTACTAATTTTAATTAAGCAAGGTGCCGAACAAAAGCCAAAAAACATTATATTGAGATATGTAGTGTTTGTATATCTCTTTTTCAGCTGTGTGATGGAGATTTGATGATACCTGATGAAAAACGAAACGTTGCTTAATGGAAATTCTGAGAACCTATTAGCACACTGTGTGGATCTTTGTGTCTGATTTTTGCCTCCAGCACCTGTGGAAGTTTGGATGTTCCTGCTCTACACTTTTCACGTCTGTTATATTTTCTTCAAGTAACAAATTTTATTTCTTAGTTATTTCTATTTTTTAGTATTTTACATTAGGGATATTTCAGTGCTGTTTCACTGACTCAGAATTAATTCTGTTCACGCTCTCTGTGGACTTGCCTGTGATGGTGGGAACCCTCTTGTTTTAATATTTGAAATTAAGTCTTAATGTAACGAGCATATTCTTTGGGGGAAAGTCCCAGGGTGGAAAGATCCCCTCATCCTGGCTTGATTTCATTTTTGATGTAAACATGATTTTTTTTTTCAACAAGAAATGTCACAAGGAAAGAATAAGATAATATTTTTTATTCTGTTCCTCGTCACAGGGACTGTTTATGGTTGAGATGACCAGAGGAAGCAGCTCCAACCTGTGACTGAAGCTCTGTCACTCACAGATGTTTGTGTGTAATTGTTATATAAATTTGAATATTGAGTTTTGATAGCTGTCTGACTGTTGTTTTATCAGCTCTTTTAATAATTCTGGCAAACTGATCCCTGATCTTTGTGCTGAGACATCTGCAGATATTTAATGCCAAATACCAGATTGCAGAATGTTTCCTCAGTAATAACATTTTGATTTGAACAAATAAAGTCAGCGTTATTTAAAGCTCATTCTAAAGCAGCGAAACAGAAAACAGTCTGAAGAGTTTTAGACTCAACCAATCCCTCAGTTCCAGAGCTGAAGACCAGAATCCTATGTTACGAAGTGCTAAGATAAGAAAAACAAAACATGCACAACATGTATAGAAAAGTGTAAATTAAAAATAGCAGCAGTGTGTGTGCGTGTGTGTTCATAAAACTGTTAGTAAGTCTCGTTGTCTGTCCTGTAACATTGTCCAGATGGTAGAAGTGTGAAGAGTGTGTGTTGTGGATATGTTCTCCTGATGACTCCAGTCTGGTAAATGTCCTGTAGTGAGGGGAAAGCAGATCTAGAGATTGATTGTGCAGTCTTCATCACACACAAAAGATCCTTCCTGTCCTTAACAGTGTAGTTCACACACCACACTTTGATTGAACTGGTCAAGTAATTGTAGTCTTGTAGATGTTGCTGAGGATCCTGGCTGATAAAGTACAATCTCTGCTTTGACCAAACATACACTGAGAAACTGTCACAACATAAAAACTGGAGGGGTACCAGTAAAAAAATCTATCATGTGGCAGCAGAGTGACACATAAAATCATCAGGAGCTTCAGTTAGTGTTCAAACATCAGAGATAATGTGATTTCAGTGACTTTGGTGACAGGCTGGTTTGAGTATTCCTGGGATTTTCACTCACGACAGTTTCGGAAATTCAACAGCACCACATACATTAAGACCATCTTTAACAGCATATTCGTGTGAGTTTGGATCCTCTTAGAGAAGCGTTGTAAACCCAGCAGCCTTGGAAGATTTGAGTGTGTGTGTGTGTGTGTGTGTGTGTGTGTGTGGATGGCAGCATGCAGTGAAGGGTTCGTTGGAGGAAGTTGAGCTGTGGAACAGTAAACCTCTCCAGGAGTGTGTGGGAGCTGAATGTGAGAGTCAGTGTGAGTCTGCAGCCTCTCTCTCTCTCTCTCTCTCTCTCTCTCTCTCTCTCTCTCTCTCTCTCTCTCTCTCTGTCTCTCTCTAGGTTTCTGTCCTTCTGCTCCAGCTGTTTCTGTATCTAAGCTGCTTCTCTGAGTCTCTGCTGGAAGTGACACGCACATGCCTCCTCCTCTCAGTGATGTCTGGCAGTGGAGAGCATACACAACTAATGCTTGAGGAGCAGTGTGTCTTTTTTTTCTCTGACTGTCATGACGTTTAATAACACTCTTCATATGTTGAATTTATCACTGAAAATGCAGAAACATTTGGCAAACCAACAAACAACAACATTAAGTTAACATACACTCCCTGGTCACTTTATTAGGTTCACCTATACAATCCAGTACAAGAGCTCTGCCACATATTCTCCCTTTATCAAGCTTAAAATGTCCAGTTTCTGTTAAAACATTCTGTTTGGTGTTAATTAAGCTGAGGCTATAGGCAGTGATGTTGTTGTACTGGGCTGCATTATATTGAAAATGTTTTTTCTAATATTCTTCCCCCCTCATGTTTGTAAAGGGGGTGGACAAAACATCAGGAACACCTCTCAGTATAAAGTAGTTCACCTCCTTCCTGGTGCAACCTACAACCTCGATGATAAACAAATATAGAGAGATTAATACATCTGACAGCGACAGCTCAGAACAGAACATTATTATCTTTGTAAAGGTAAAATTAATGGCTGTGCTGTTGGATTGGATCACACACACAAACACACACATATCTGCCACACAAATCTCAGGAACCAAACACTCTGAGTTTAATATTATGAGAAAAAACATGGAAAGTCTGAAAGAAACTAATGATTGAGGCAGTAATGAATGAAGCAGCTGATATCATGATTGTAAACTAAAGATGTGGAGTATTTGACCTTTAGCAGAAACATTTTCTATAGCTCAGAGTTGCTTTGCTGTCATTTATTGTACTGAATACATATTTTCAGAGTTTGAACAGACAACTTGCGGCTGTACAGTGCTCCACTCTGAGAAGCTGTAGCTGCTGATCACTTTTAAAGATATAATTTCAAGATACAGGCTGTCTTCCCAAGAATGTTGACGGCAACAGTTGACATTTTGTTTATGTTCAAATAACAAAGCAGAGGTGGGCGCTACATGTTGCACAGAGGCAGGAGGTTGGCATGGATGGATCTCTCACAAAACCTTAGACTTTAACATAGTAGACTTGTTTTTTTTTTTAAGGTTCTGTTGACTGATCAGAAAACAAATGTGCTGTTCTGGAGGGCATGGATAAATAAATAATTAATTTTCTGATTTTATAGAAACAAATTTCTTTCTTACAACATAGTCCAAAGTTCAGGGTCAGCACTTTAATCTCAGGCACTGTTTCATGTCTTTTTATGAGCTGGATTAAAGAGGAAAAACTGCAAAAACTGAAAAGAGATACACACTACAAGATAATTGGGTTGATTTTCAGCCCGAGTCCCCCCTCTAGATCAAAGTCAGCAAAGGCCTGTTTATCTGATGCTTCTAAAGATGATCTTGCCAGATTATCCTGTGGTGTGAGGTGTGTTCAGAGTGATTTTACCCTCAGAAAATAAATATTAAACATGTTCAATATTTACGATCAGAAATCCTGTTGTCCAGGGGGAACATCGAGGAAAGCCAAGCACGCACTCTGTGGATTGTCACAACAAACGAGACATTGTCGTTTACTCTTAAGTCTCCTTTGACCATGTGAGATTTAGAGTTCTGAGAGTCCAGACTCTGGTTGTTGGTGGTGAATCTGTTAGTGTGTGGTGTGCTGTGTTGGTCTTCTCTCTGCACATCACACACTATAAGAACAAAACTCTGAAATCTGACATTGTAGAGATAATCATATAAACATGTTTGTTCACACATTTTACTTGTTCCATAATTTCTTGTATCCAAACTGTTCTGTGTTTAAAAAAAAAAAAAAAACCAAAACAAAACAAACAAACAAAAAAAAAAACCTGCAGATTTCATAAGCTGGCTCTAATTAAGCCATACGGTAACATATTAGCTTTAACATGCTAACATTAGCTAACGTTTGCTGGCTAACTTCCACTACTAACAACAAGAAAACGTCATTCGTCATCTTAATTTCACTTAACCTGTGAAGAAAGACAAACTGTTGACAGCAGGATGATCCAAAATGACCGATCAGCCTTTCCCACAAACATCCATCCACTCAGCCTGTTTAATTTCACTGTAGAATGATGACAGAGGAAAAATGCCAGGGGCACAGGAAGTCCAATTTCATGCAAATCAGCTTGGCATGCGTGGCATTTCTACCACTTCATTAACTCGAGCATGCCACTGTGACCAGCTTTATTTGGCAAACCATGCTGATAATTCCAGTCCTTTAATTCGTGAACAGTGTCTCTGGCAGGAGGCACCGAGCCCATTGGGACATCTGCAGAGAGGCGCAGTTGTCTCGGAGATGCTCATTCAACCACGTGACCTGTGCTTTTGAGTCTTCAAGTGTCTCTAGTGCTGAAGCCAAGAGATATTAACTGTCAAAGGTGTGTCATTTTACATCATAAATACTGTTCATCACTGTCAAATTATATTTTGTGGCTTCTAAAATAATTATGGAGATTGTTGACTGTAATTAAAGAGCATCTTTCCAGCTCTGCAGCAGTAAACGTCCTACTACTTCCATACTTTTTATGTAATCCTACCATAACCAGTCTGTTGAGGTGGTCTGGGCACCTTCCTTTGGAGGATTTCTGGGCACGTCCAACCAGGAGGAGACCTTGGGGTGGACCCAGAATATGCTGGAAGGATTATATATTTCATCTGGACTGGGAGCGCCTCGGGATCCCCCAGGAGGAGCAGGAAAATGTTGCCAGGGAGAGGGATGACTGGAATACCCCTGTTAGCCTGTTGCCCCAGATAAGGGGAAGAAGATGGATGGATGGATGGATGGATAAACCTATAACCTTTGGATGTTGCTTTTATGTTTCTTTCTTGTGACCTTTTAACAAAACGTACACTCAGTGGCTTTGATTGGATTTACTCATGACCTGTTAACACATACAGACTCAAACATCGGATATGCAGTAGAATATCCTGCGCTGTAAATTGACAAAAAGATGCTGGCACTACTCCTGCAACTCAAAGGGTGTCAGCACACTGTGCAGAGTGCAGCTCTGCACCTGGCTTTTTCATTTCCCCAGTGGGAACGGAAGCACGCTGGAGGGAGTGACAATGACAATATAGTTGCCAAGAGTTATTGTGTCTTGCATGGTCCCTCAAATTTGTTGTAAGCACTCCATGTGAACAAAACAAAACCCTTCATTCATGTTTTTCTTGTCTTTTCTTGTTCTGCATTTTCAACCAGCTGATTTCATTTGTATTGTGCAGTTTCTGCCATTGAGACAGAGCAAAGATTAATGAGTGAATCTTACCAGCGAATTACAGATCCATTAAAACACATCTTTCTGCTAATAACTCCCACAGGACTGACCATCCCTGACACTTCTCTCCCAGTATCTCCGACCAAAACACTGGGTAGTGGTGTTTCCAGCAAGAAAAAGGTGTTATTTTTGAAATCCTAATTAGGTTTGGATCATTGGGACAAGTCCTCCAAATTAATCAACAAAATATGCTGTCAGTCCATGCCCTAGAACAACATGGTGATTCATTTAAAGACATGAAAATGATAATTTCGCTTCATTTTTTCATCTGACACTCCTAACAGGTGACTGTGAGGAAACTATCCTGCATCAACATTTTATGCCACATGATGTTTTTTGTACATTTCTGCTGTTGCTCAGTTGCCAGTTTTTTTTTTTTTTTTTTTTTTTTTTTTTTTTTGCCTTTTTTGACTCCTGTCAGCATCAGGTGTTTAATTAATTGAGTTAATTAAAATGAATAATTTCCTCCCCCTCTTTGCTGCCCCTCCAGCTGGTTACGTCCTAGCTGACCACCTAGCTCATTTTTGCCTGAAAAAAAGCCTTGAACCAGCAAAATACTGAACTCAAAACTCATAATAACTGGTTGATAATATTCACCAATGATGAATTATGTCAAGAAATTCTCTAGGAACATTTCTAGATAGGATACAATCAATTGTGAATTGTGGAAACAATTTATTGTTTACAGATGCGTAAAGACATTGCAGAAACCTTTGGTATTTGTATCAGGAATGGAAGGAACAGAGTCTAAATGGAGACAAGTGTTTTGCTTTTCTTATTCTCAATAATTTTATTTTCTGTCAATATCGATCACCTCACATTCACACTCAGTTTAAGGTAAATCCCATGAAATGTCACACAAAGGACAGAATACAGAGACACTCAATATGGAAGTAGTGGAACAACATATCTCTGAACCCTGTGTCCAAACTATAATTCACTTTCTATAGAGAGGCATTTAGTAGCCTGTGCACACAATAGATGACAAATTACAAATACACAACCATTTTCCTCAGTACAGCCTTATTATGATTAATTATATAGTAGAACACGTACACAAACAAAAATGACCAACAATAAATGAAAAGGGGGCGGGCGCAACATGAATATGCATAAACCAGTATCTCTGAGAAATAAACAGTTGACAGAAAGGAGCATAGCCGAGGAATATTACACATACATCTAGCTGTATAAGCTGTAGCATTATAATAATGTCAAAAATAAACATCATGGCAGGTGAAGCCCAACACACACTTTAAAGCAGCAAGTTTGTTTATTTTTGGATTAATTATGGATTTTAATCATTGATAGTGGAGGAACTACTGAATGATGGACTGGTGACCCGTACAGGGTGTACCACGCCTCTTGCCCAATGTCAGCTGGGATAGGCTCTATTTCTCAGCATCAAAGGTGAAGAGACAGGGTTGATGGCAGCAGCTAGCTAGCTAATTAAGAATTACCTGGAAGTGTTTTTATTTTTAAAGATGCTCCTCACAGAAGCTACACACAACTCAGAAACAAAACAAACAAACAAACCATAAAGATGCACTCTCTCTATGGTTGCTCAAACCAACAGGAGCTAGCTAAAAATGCTAACCCAGATTCTTCTGTTTGCTATAAGCTATAATTAGCATGAGCAGCCTTGTTAAACTGAGGCTTAAAAACCGTATAACTTTAGTTACTATTAGTTTGTGCACTGTTTATTTACAGCAGAAAACTTTAGCTGGTTAATCACTGTCGCTCTAGGAAACAGGAGCTAACTGGCTAAACGTAGCAGTTGTTGAGTTTGCTAGCTTAGATAGGCAGGGCTTTTTGATTGGCTTAAAGGTGAGAGGGTGGTGACGTCACTGAAAAGTGCACCATGTCGTATAGCCCGAAAAACATGTTTGGAGAAGGTTAAGGTTAATGTTTTAAATAAAAATTATTAATTTAACAATTAATTTAAACGTTCTAGAGACTTATTTTTACTCTTTTCATTTTTATTGGTTTACTTTTAAAATCATTATTCTGTTAATTATCTTCTAACATATAGGAGCTTATTTTATTTATTTATTTATCAATTAATAATTGCTCTTATTTGATGCACTCAGTATTTCTAAAATCCTGGCTACACCCCTGCAAATAGGTAGGTTTCCAAAGAATGAAGGAATACCCCTTCACAACGCACAAACACACACACACACACACACACACACACACACACACAGTGGGCGTGTCTTTCGTCCAGCTGGAGTAAATAGAGGCGGCGCAGCACCGTGCGCTTCGGACAGGGACTGGCCATGTCTCCGCGCTCCGGCACCGGCTGATATATGAGCAACGCTCCGCTCCATCCCTGCACTGCCCCGAACTGCGCGTCTCCGGGATCAGACACGGCTCAGACGCTACAGGTCGGTAGGTCTCTGTAGACTCTTTCACACCTTCTCAGCATGTTGTGCATGTGTTGTTGATACTGTGGTGCATACAGAGTGGCTACCTCGGGAGTGTCATTTTGCCGCTGCGAGCTACAGGTGTGCCAGACCAGATTAAACGCAGTGTCGGTAAGTGCTGTTTCTGCGCCGGCAGGGAGGAAACACTCTTCGGTAGCATGTCACAGCGTACCGGGGACGGTCGCGGTTCGTAGCCTTATATCTTATCTAGACTGAACGCACGCCACCCGTCCTGCCACGACTTTGGGGGCAAAGGTAAGTGGGCTCCCGGTCAGTGCACGCTGTTAGCACCGTTCCAGCCTGCGGTTTTTGAACCCCCCCGGCTGCCTTCAACTGTTCGTCCCTGCGTGGTCGCACCGCGTGCAGCCGGACCCGAAATGCAAGAATTACTGCAAATAACCAAGTCTCCACACGGATCCAGCGCGACCAGCGCTGGTGTTATGTTGTGTCTTTACCTCAAGATGCTGCCAGAACCCTGCTTTTTATTCTCGGGCGACATGCGCTGCATCTCTAGGCAGATGGAGCTTTAAAAATAACTTGCGTGAGAGGTTGCCATCCTAAACAAAGGGGAAACATATTCTTTTCTAAGAATCCATCCAGCTGCTACTCGCCGCCAAATCAGGGGTGAATTAGAGCAGCCGTCTGCAGGTTTCCCTGCTCCTCCACTCTATGAATGGTGCGCACTGTTCACCGGTGGTTCCGCGCTGCCATTCGGCTCCAGAGCAAACGAGTGCACTGTACTCTCCAGGCTCCCTCCACCAGGTTAGTGGACCATTTTTGTCCTCCATACGTGGGGTGATGCTTGTGTTGTCTGTACAGACCTTTGTACATCATTTTGGAAAGGAGGAGTCCAAAAAGCCCCATCACACCTCATCCCCAAACCATTCTCCCTCCATATTTATGCAAGTCTAACTTATAGAATATATATTTTCTGTAAACTGTCTTCTACATAACTGTGTACCCCTCCCCACAATATATTTTCTCGATCTATATAGTCAAGTTGAACAAATTAGACTGTAAAAGCTGAAAAGATCAGGCTTAAATGCTCAATATTGATGTTAAATTTTCTGATTTGAGGACCAGGGTACTGTATACCAATAGCCTAATAATTTTTATTTAGTTATATATGTATTCCTTGGTGCTCCCATGTGCTGCTTTAGATTATTTTAAGTACATGCAGTTTTCATTCCAATATCTGAAAATAAATTCCATCTCATTAACTCTACAGTTGACCCAAACCGCATTAAACTGGTTTGATTCACTATGGCACTCTGGTAATGACTTACAGTTTTTACCTGCTGCTTGCGCCTTTCGTTTGGTCTTAATATGCAGTGGATCTCATCCATAGTTCAGGCAGCTGGTAGTTATTCTGTGTTTGTGACCGTAAGGATCAAGTGGAATCTGATGAATTGATGGTGGCTCTGAGCTGTCTGTTGTCTCCCTGTGTTCCCTCATCACCTTCAGTGTCCTCCAGAGAGGATGACATGAAGATGAGGAGGAGAAACAGCACTGTAACAAAGAAAAGGAGCGGGCAGGGGGAGAGAGTGGCAGTGATGGCAATGATGAGAGAGATGAGGAGGAGGAGGAGGAGGAGGATGGCCTGCTCTGTAAAAACTGAAGCTTACACTACCAAAATAAGAGTCAGCACTGGATAGAGCAGGTTGTCAGTCTGGTTGGGTGTTGATGATGAAAACAGAGAATAGGAAGTAGTAGAAAATTAACCAGCTGAGAGAGAGAGAGCTGTCTCCCAGGGCGTGAAGCTGGAGTAGGGATTACACAAGCTGTGATGTAGTGGCAATGCCTTTCATCTACAGCTGACTTGCAAATGTACAAGCTGTTGCAAGAACTGTTTTCTGTGTGTGTGTGTGTGTGTGTGTGTGTGTGTGTGTGAGGCTGAGAGAGATTCCCTTTCCCTTTTTGCATCACTTATAAATCTGCACCTGCTCCGATGTGTCTGATCTGCTGCGACTGGTCTGAGTCCAGCTGCAGCACACAGACGCCGTCTAGGAAGGACTGCAACATGTTACTGCTTAAAGAAACAAAGCTGACCTGCTGTTGGAAACCAGAAACCAGCAGCAGTCTCCTGTGACCAATATGTCAACCCTGTGACCTAGAAATTATGTTCACATTCAACTAATTTGGAACAGCAAATGTGTTTTAAGACAGTCAATGTTCCCAGAAGGTTCCTGCTGGTGTCAAGGATGTCCCTTTGTAACACTGAAGTGGAAAAGGGTAGAGGGTTGTTATTCGGCGAACTCTCAGGATGTTCTGTGAATGTTTCGGGGACCATCCCAGCTTCTGGAACCTTCTGGAACAACCTGCTGGTGTCAAAGATGTCACCTTGTACAATTTCTAGCTGGGTTAGACCCATATGCAAACATTCTGATTAATGGTGCATTCTAGTTGTACTTGGAAGTTGGAATTTAGGAGTTTCTAGTTGAAAGTTTCAACTGGAACGCACAAAGTCGGACTCCACCTTGGAAAGTCAGAGCAACCTCAACAGCAGTGAACAATTTTACTGTTTGTAGCGGTTCTGTCTTATTTGTTTCACATTAAGTCAGCCATACACACAGTACTCAGTTTTTATCTGTGGACAAAACACAGCGTAGAGTGTTGTTATCAGTTGATATTGCTAATAATGGCTGGCAATGACTATCCCGGGATATGTTTGAAAGATTCATGTTCTCGGTTTAATTCCCCCCCCTTATTTTAGGAATGTCCACAATGCTCGTAAAGGTTTGGGATGTTCGTATGTTACACATGGTCACCCCTATGTTAGACAACTGCACCTGGGTTACTTTTTAAATTAACCTAATGAAGAAAGGTTATTTTATGTGCTTTCTTAGCCAAAATATCCAGTCTTGCAGTACAAAATCCACTTACAGTGACTACACCATTACTAAGGGCTCAGGAGGTAGAGCTGGTCGCCCACTAATCAGAGGGTCAGTGGTTTGAACCCTGGCTCCTCCAGTTTGCTTGTATCCTTGGGCAAGATGCTACACCCTGAATTGCCTCCGATGTATCACTGATGTGTAAATAGGTGTGTGTGTGTGTGTGTGTGTACATATGAAATGCTCTAACACACACACACACACACACACACACACACATTTTTTTGTTGTTGTTGTGTTTAGACACTCATAGCACTTGGTTGAGTTTAGGGAAACACCTTGGTCTGGTTTAATACAGAACCAAAACCACAACCACAACCTTTTCCCAAACTTAACCAAAGTGCTTCTTTTGCCTAAACCACAGACTGAACTCTGGTCTCTGATGTGACAGTTGTGCACTTTGTATACCCATCATCCACCTAAACCTTTTCCAAACAACATGCTCATACTGTATAAATGTAATTCTGACTTCAGATGGCTGACTGCATTACACCTGCATTAATATGTGTTTTTCCTACAAATCGCATTAACTCCAGGTGGAAAAAAGGACTGAAGCAGCTGACTAAGAGATTCTGTGGCAATGAGGGAAATTCATTCATTATATTTTCATTATTTGTGGTTGCTGTTCAGCAAAAATTACAGAGCCAATTTATAGTGATAATGGGGGAGATTTTCATATAGATGAATGTCTGTTTTGCTGCTGTGGATAGTGATTGATAGAACTGTGCGGTGATCCATCTTAATCCAGATTATGAAAGCTTTGACATTTGTTGCACTAAATGGTAAGGGGAGTTGACTACCCCAAGCCTACCACAAATTACTGTCAAGGCCTCAACATGTTGTGTCTCTGAATCTTTTTAATTTGGCAGGGTATTAAGTATGAGTGATGTAAATGAGCGAAGCTGCTGTGGAATTAATTTGAATGCTCTGCCACTAATTAAGACCTGATGTTAGGCTTTTAAAGATGCATCTTGAGCATGTCTGGCAGCTATGGAGCACAAAAGAGTGGAAGTTTTTCTGCTGCTGAACCTGAAGTATTGGCTAAAGAAACCAGGGATCACAGTTGTATTCCTGGGAAGAAAGACTAATGGTGAGAAAATATTAGTCATTATGTCCAAATACTTCTATAAACGCATGCATATATATATATATATATATATATATATGTATATATATATATATAGCTATGAAATATTCCTATATTTATACCTCTTTTGTATAGTGGATATTTTTATATATATTTATTGGTTAAATGGAAAAAGTTTTTTGTCATTACTACTATAAAAGTTATTTAGGGACCTCCACATTTTCTAAAACCCACACTCACCCTAAACCTTTTGGCCTTTCTCGTATTATGTCTATTGAAAACCGTCCTTTTCCAATGCGAGGAGCACAACTCTTGGCAGAGAAAAAGCCTCGACTTTCCAGTACTGGCTGGAGTTTCCACACACACACACACACACACACACACATACAGTCAGGGACATACAGTCAAAGGGAAGAACTGGCAGAGAGCTGCCACCGTCGATGATTGGGCCGGCAGCCAAAGGCCACAGTTTACTTCAGGAAACCATCAGCTCTCCAGCTTCAATTGAAAGAGGAAAATTTCCTTCCCCTATGGTCAGGCCTGCCGGCTGCAGCCTGCTCTCTGCTCCTCTCCTCTGGTTTGCTTTGGAGAATAGCAGCTCCATGTTTGTAGATGAGGTTTCCCAGACAGAATCTAGAAATCTGTTTTTTTTTTTATTTTGGACCCATCCATCAACTCTTTAATTAGCTGTGAAATTGTTTAGAACAGCTGTTTTCCTGCCCGTACTTGCTTCCTTGTAACACAAGTGGCAAGACCCAACTACACCCCCACCCCCCAAAAATGTTTTTAATTGATGAAATAGCAATGACAGGTCTGCGTGGATAACTGGGTGTAAACTGATTCCAGGCCCTGCCCTGGCATTACAACAGACAGCTGCTCATGCTTTGTGTGCCAGTCTGTTATTTTTGTCGATTGATGTGATCCACAGAAGCAAAACACAGATATCCATCTCTACCTGCACATCTACACGCCACCGCAGCGGCTAAATACAGCAGCTGCTTAAAAGCTGACATTAAAATCACATAATGCAGCCACGTCCTCCAGACCGTGTTTTGTTTGAATCCCAAGAGTCCAATTTAGATCAAAGCACTGAGAAGAGGGGTGTAGCGTAGCATACACCCAATGGAATTCTTGTTTACCCACATTTTGGTTTGCAGGCATTGGGTTTACCACCTTTGCAAACCAAGAAAAGATCTCTGATATAAATAACTCACATATTGTCAGCACATTGCTAAATGGGCAAAAAGCTGACATGCAGATTATGTTGTAGAATACAAGAAAGGAAAAAATGGCCCTGCCACAAACTAGCACCTGTTCACCACATGTAAATGTAGCCGTTATTTTAGGAGTGTAAATGATGATAATACAATATAATATTGATTCAATGCACAACGATTCAATGTTTGCTGATATCACAAAGTCTGCTATGATATGATTTTGATCATTTGACATTTTTATTCCTGAGCTCAACCAGACCTTTAAACGAAAAACAGTCTTTTAATAAAAATTCTGATATATTGAAGAAAACTGAAAGAACATTAAATTCCTATTTGTGTACATTAAAGCAGGATACTGTGTAAACCTCACTCTTATATAGAGTCTTAAACTAAATATTTTTATAACCAAGGTAGTTCAGTCTTCTTGGATCATCGCTACACACTACACCTTCACATATAGGCGACATTTTTCCTCATCAAATCACCACTCGCATTTTGTGTGGAGGTGTGCACGCTCAGGCAGAGAAAGATGTGTTGGGGAATGTCAAAATAAAGACACGTCTTACAAATAATTATATTGTGATGGACTGTGATTTTATGCATTATGTTAGTGTTGGGTTAGTGAGGAAACGTTCAGACTGTGAAATTGATTGTTATTCCAGGGTTAGTTCAGTCTCGGCATTGGCTTCGGCCCACAGTAGCCTGTTTTATCGCACTTAATAAAAGTTGTGACGAGACCAGCTGACGTCTTCGCTCTTACTTGGTGAGGGACATTACAACATGTATGACGTCTGATCAATGTTTTCATTATGGATCGCGTGAAGCTTCATGTTTTGATCTAGCCATTGTGAAGCCAAGCAAGACCCACCTATCAAGCCTACAGGTTTGTGGGTTTGATACTAAAAAGATAGACATTCAGTGGAACATTCCTTTAGGGGGGAAAAACATTAATTCTTTTGTTCCAACATGGAGCACCTGATGTTGCTGTTTTGTAGCTTCAAGTGTGCGTGAAGCTGCTGCAGGGCCTTTATGCAACAGGCCAAGAATGTCTCAGCAGTGATTAGTAGTTTTTAAGCAGAATCAGAGCAGACATGGAGCTGTCGACAGAGATAAAGGAGTGTGCTTGTGCTCTCGAAACGGCAGATCTCAACATGATACAACTGACCCTGTTTTAATGGTGGTGGAACACACACACGCACACACCGTACTTGGAAGTCCTGCGTGTTTATCAAGCTTTTCCTCTAATGTGCCAAGATATGTGTTTGGACAGGCAAGCTTTGTTATCCACATATGGAATGACTCGTGTGTGTGTGTGTGTGTGTGTGTGTGTGTGATGGAGATGATGAATAATAAAGGTGAAAGCGAGAGCAGTTGTGGTTTTGCCTGCGACCACAGTCAGATTGCCGGAGACAGGGAACATTTGCAGGGAATACTGTTCAGGTTAACAAAAAGAACACCCTGTGAGAGTGTGTGTTTTTGTTACCTCTTTGGGACCTAGTCGAGTATAAACACTGACCTTTTCAAGACCAGTACCAAAACCTGGTCCTACTGAGGCAAAACATAATGTCTGAGGTCCTGGTTAAAGTGTGAATTGAAGTTAGGTTAAGGTTTGTTATGGGTAAGGTCAGGCTGTTCATGGTGAATGGAGGATAGCTACACAGACTGTGTGTGTGTGTGTGTGAGAGAGAGAGAGAGAGAGAGAGTGAGTGTAGGATGCAGCAACAGGCAGAGAGTGACTGTGTGTTGTATTGTAAGAGGATTTTTGCTGCTCTCTTGTCTTCAAATTGATAATGATTTCCAGTAACTTCTGTAGCAGCCATTAGCTACTTTCACTGGGCAGCAGTTTAAATAAACTGGAAAGAATATATATATATATATATATATATATATATATATATATATATATATAGCTGTTTTCCACCTTGTATAAATGTGTGTGTGCGTAAAAGCGTAAAAGCATGACTGAAGTCATCAAAGTGAATATTGTTGGTCCAGACTCATGAGTAGTGATATAGGATTTGGATTAAGGTTGAGGTAAGGCTTAAATTGAAAGTGGTTAATCCCCAATATCCCCATTTTCTGTATGATGGTATCTCTTATCTTTGCTGCTTGGTTGCTCATTGCTCTGGCCACGTTACACCCGTCAGTCTAACAGTGTGTCCGGTAACATATCTCAGTTTCTGTTAAAGCTGCTGTGAATTTTTTGTGTTATTTTCTCTGGTCGTACTGTACCCTCCATTAACTTAATGCTTCCCTAATTGAACCTCTCCTTCCCCATCTCCTCCCTCCTGTGTTACCATCATCCCTACCAGAAGTGTTTTCTCTGTAGCTCTGAGGTGAAGTGCCCAGACCACGTAAAACCTGGAAGCTGAATAAGGCCATTTCATTTGTAATGGATGCAGACTTTTATGATGATTTCACAAAAGAAGCATTACATTTTATCAATCCTCCCGTTGTTTATGGAGAACTACATATTAGAATGAATTAGTGAAAGGTGGTTGGTTGTTTTAGCAGAAGGAAAACTGATTGTGAGTGAGGTAAGACTCTGGGGTGTTTGGTTCCTGGAGTCCTGAGGGGTAACATAATTGGGAGTGGATCCTCTGGTAACTGAGGGCACAGTAGGATGTTGGGAAGGAGGCTTTGCTTGTTGGGATCAAGTGTGGACCTTTCTCCATTTAGTTGTTATCATGACTTGATATAAACGAACAGATGTCCCAATTCTATTCACTGGTCTGTCTCTCTCCTTCACTTCTGTGGTGTTATACCTCAGATCAAACTTGATGTGACTTTTCCCCTCACAAATTTGACAACTAAATTGTTGTAGCAGTCTGTGTTTATTTGCCACAAACAGCCAATGTACTGGACTATACAGATGTTAGATGTAGCTGGTTAGAAAAGTGTGGGCTGGCTAGGGAGTCAGCAGCCTTTCAACTGTTCAGAGAATTTTATGTTACGCCCGGCCTAAGGGAAACTTGAGCGTAGCATAAGAGTGACTTCCTCTTTCCCCACTCTCAAGGACAGGCAGTGCCACAGCTGTTGGCAGTCCAAAAACACAACTGATTTGTCAGTACATGTAAAATTGGTGTCAAGGTGAGCAAGGCTAAAATAACAGACAAAACAGTCTACTAAAGGGTCTACTAACTTACCTGCCAATGAAAGAAAACTAAATAAAATACAGGGACCGAACTCCCTAATCAGGAGAAAACAGGTTTACAGGAAAAAGGGCTTCTCACCCCTACAGTCACCTGGACCACTTCTAGGAGCCTATTTTTTTTTTTTTTACAACTCAAGACACTTCAATTGACAAAACAACATGGCACAGTCAGGTTGGGAGTCAGGAAAAAAGTGAAGCCCAATTTCCCTAGGAAGCATTATAAAACCGGCACCATCAACCGTGGTCCAGTCAGCAGCCCCCACCTACAACTCAACATCCTTGAAGAAAAATCACAGGAACAAATGAAAAGCGCCCCCTCAGGCAGAGAGGGAGGACAGAAAAAACAGACAGAAGACAGGACTTAAAGAAAAATCCACATACTTTTGAGTTCACTTGTAAAATTTGTGTAATGTTTAGTCAGAACTAACCTGAGCCATTAGGACTCACAACAATATGGACAAGGAAACATGGTATTGCTGGCTGTTGATTCTCAGTGAGATCAGTACAACTGGCAACCCATTATATAGCTCATATGGAGCTCTTATGTGGACTTAGGGAGCTTTAAAAATAATGCAAATGTGAGTGTGGCAGGCTTTGGTAGCTCTAAATAACTTCAATATGTGATGCAGATATGTGAATGCATATTGTTTGGTATCAGCAGGAACTCAGTGGATATCTGATCTTTTTTTTATTAAAGCATAAACAAAGGACAGAAGCATGGTGACATTATGTATTCCGTTCATTTCACTGGATTTTCCCCTTAATTTTTATTCATGTCTGTCTCCCACTCCTTCCCTACCTCTATCTCTCATGGGTTTCCTTTCTCTTGTTCTCTTGCCCAGTCCAGAGCGGCTGTCAGACCTGTAGTCCTTCCACAGGGATTATTTTCAGGACAGAGAAATTACTTTGTCAGTTTCTCATCCCAACACACACACACACACACACACACACACACAGTTTCATATCAGGATGCAGGATAGCATGTGTCGTACCACCTACTCCCAGTAGGCTATACTTTTTAATATTCATCCATTAACACAAAGGGTGTACATGCTGTGTTACCATAGTGTGTCCTTTGTGCTGTGTGTTGAATAAAACATGTGAATCTGCAACTGATGATCATCTCTTATCTGACTGTTGGCTGTCAGTCATCTCTCCTGTCATCATGTCCTGTCCTGTTTGCTTTCTATGGATATGTATTTGAAAGCGAATACTTCTCTAAGTCTATGAAAGCTGTCTTAGATATGATTAATCTAGAATTTGAAATTGTATTTTTAATTTGAATAATTACATTAAGAAACTGGATTTGAATTGCATTATTTGTAATTGAATGTAAAATTCAGTTCTCTACACATTCACACATTCAGTTCTCACATTTCAATTTCATTTCTCAAAAATTCAGTTTTCCTGTCGCACACATCCGGGGCACTGAGGAAGAGCAATCGAGTGCAGATTCACAGAACTCCCTCTACTCCCCACAGTTCTTTGGACGTGGTACCCCAAGCTGAGCACTGTCAGTTTTTAGCATGTCAAAGTCCGACCTAAGGCCTAATCCACAAGTTTATATAAACATGTGATATATATAAGCTTTATTCGAGTCAGTCATCCCCACACATCATCTGACCAACAGCTCCTGTTGCTACGTTAAACAACTGCTGTCCATCATACCAGCTCTTCCTCAATTCCCTGGATGTGTGCAACAGAAAACTGAAATGTGAGAACTGAATGTGAAAATGTGTAGAGAACTGAATTTTACATTCAGTTCCAAATTATGCAATTCAAATTCTGTTTTTTAATGCAATTATTCAATTCAAAAATGCAATTTCAAATCCAGTTTCTAGTGATACATACTTAAGCCCATAATATTCACTTAATAATTTTTACACCCATCACAGTGGCTGAGTCCCAGTGGTTTGGACTTTGTTAACTTTTGCCACACGCCACTCATTTTCTGTTTGTCTTTGTGAATGAAAGCAGTTTTTGTCAATGTCGTCATTCTTAAGAAGTACCCCACCAACTGTACACATCAGGCTCAGTTTAATAGTCATTGCGAGTACTATTCAGTCTGTAAAAGAACTTGCATATAAGCTGATCTTGGGCTTGGAGACTACAAGTACATTGGTACAACAAAGAAAAATCACAATCGCTAATTTGCGTTTAAGAATAGCCGGTAGCTACTGCTTTGGACTGACTAATGGCCACCACCAAACTGGCTACAGCCATGCAATCTCCAGGAAACACTGATTTTCTTCTGTCAGAATATGTGTAGTAGCACATAGGTTGCAATAATAACAAGAGTTTTGCACTTGAGAAAGTTGAGTCTTTAATATAACACAACATATCTTGACTTTATTGCCTCATGGCCTGTGTAATATGTGACAGGACTGATCCTATCTAAAACAGCTTTCACATAGACCTAGGGGACTTTAAATCATAATTTCAGAGGAGAGTATCACCCCCCACACATCACATTAACACAAGCCTTGTTTGTCTTGGCTTTAACTTGAATCCTCATATTCATCAACAGCAGCCAACTCCCCATGTTTTGAATTAATGTTTGAGCATTTTTTTCCTGCAAGAATTGATTAAATCTCTTCATCTGTTCTCAGCTGGCAGTGGGCAGTCAGGTCGAGGTGATTGTGAGGATGCTTGCAGCGAAACATGGTTTTTATCACAACTTCCATCCATTATTTAAAACTTAAGCAAAAGATAGTAGAAATATGCAGCTCACCAGCTGTGCTATGACCTCATGTTCCCTACATTGCTAGGCACTGGTTAATCTGTGTGTGTGTGTGTGTGTGTGTGTGTATGTGTGTGTGTGCAGCAGTGGGATGAAGGTGAGGATGAGAATCTACTCAACAACTACAGTGGTGTCTGTAAAAAACAGCTGTAAAACCTGCCTCACCTTGCCTTGAGGAGCTGCTAACTTGAGTTTCATTGGACACAGTGGATAGTTGTAGAGGTAAAAATGCCAAAACGCTGTCTCCATGTTATTTTCCACTGTGGCAAAAAATAATAAAAGAGACAGTAAATATGTTACAGGGGAAAAATGAATAGAGCAAACATGCAAATGATTAAAGGCTCAGTTCATCAAAATGGCAGTGTTTTTTGTTTGTTTCACTTACTTCTCGTGGTACATACACTCACCAGCCACTTTATTAGGTACACCTGTTCAGCTGCTTGTTAACACAAATATCTAATAAGCAAATCACATGGCAGCAACTCACTGCATTTAGGCATGTAGACATGGTCAAGATGACCTGCTGAAGTTCAAACCGAGCATCAGAATGGGGAAGAAAGGTCATTGCAGTTTTTGGTCTGAGTATTCCAGACACTGCTGATCTACTGGGATTGTCCCACATAACCATCTCTAAGGTTTCCAGAGAATGCTCTGAAAAAGAGAAAATATCCAGTGAGCAGCACTTCTCTGGGTCAAAGTGACTTGTTGAGGTCAGAGGATAATGACCAGACTACTTCAATCTGATAAGAAGGCAACAGCAGCTCAAGCAACCACTTGTTTACAACCAAGGTCTGCAGAAGATAATGCTCCATGTCACAAAGCTCACAACATCTCAAATTGGTTTCTTGAACATGACAATGAGTTCTCTGTACTCAAATGGCCTCCACAGTCAACAGATCTTCCAATAGAGCAACTTAATATGGACCAAAATCTCTGAGGAATGTTTCCAGCTATCTTGTTGAATCTATGCCACAAAGGAATCAAGGCAGGAGGTTCAACCCATTACTAGCGAGGTGTACCTAATAAAGTGGCTGGTGAGTGTGTATTGCCTCTCATTCACCCACATACATGCACACTCACACAATGGTGGCAGCAAGCTGCAGTGTAAGGTGCTGACCTGATTGAGGAGGGATTTGTGGGGTTCAGTGTGTCTTGCTCAAGGACACCTGGAGGAGGTGGTGATCAGGTGGGGAGAAGTGCCATCACAAGTTTCTTTACATTTGGGTGGACTGACCCTTTAAAATTCACCAGTCTCAGACTGTAAAAAAGTGTAGTTTGTATTCATGTTTGGTTGGGATGCTGAAGGGAGAGTTTCTTCGGCAGACTGAAAATACTCCATGTTCCTCTACCTACAGGACCACCTACACAGTCTCTCTCTCTGTGTGTGTGTCCTCCTAGGTTGGAGGAGATGACAGGGATAGACATTTTAAGATTGCAGTACAAAATGTACAGTAGTATTTGAATGAACATAGACCGACCGTAAAGTTAGTTGACTCCTTGAATTTGGAATTGTCTTGCTTCACACAGCCGAGGCCTCTTCAGTCAAAATAGCAGGATTATTGTTGAGGCATCGCTTTGAAGTGTTGCCCTGAAACACACACAACGTCGACAGATCCAAACATCTTCCCTAAGCGTTTATTGCTGAAATGGTTATGCAGACTGCAGACTGCATTAGCATTTGTCGATAGAGAGAGGCATTTGACAGTAATCCATTGAGGGAGAAGAGCCTACGATTTTCTTTTCACGTTTCTGTGGTAGATTGTAATTACCTCCTATTTGTCTGATGGAGATATTTCCTCATTCAAAAGCCAGTAGACAGCCAAAGGATAATGGTCAGCTCAGTTTCGAGCTGATACCACCGCTCCTCCATAAAAGGTTTTTGTCAATAAACTGACGGAGCCAAATGGAGGCCTCTACTCTTCCAGCTCATAATTCATTCTGATGTCAAATCAATGGTTTTAATGATGTGTATGTGGGGCTGACATTCATGGATCTGTGTGCAATCTAATGCGCATGTGTGTTGAAAGTGTTATAGAAGCTGTAATCCTGTTTGTGTGTGTGAGAACAGAGTAGGTGTGTATTAGGAAATTAGTCAACTACTTAAATGATGGAGCTGCTTCTCCAGGTCCTCGTAGCCCAGGGCTCAAAGAGGAAGAGAGACACAGAAAAAGTGTTTCTGTCAATAGCTTCCAATTATAACCTCATTATTGAGGTAGAGAGTCTGTGTAGGCACACAGCACCCAAATCTGAAGCCTTTACTATGCTATAGAGTTACAGACAAGTCTATATTAATACACTGTAGTTTGATTATATTTCTGTTTTCTTAGTATTTGTTTTTAAATGTCAGTGGCAGTCATGGACTTTGTTTATGTCCATTGCAAAAAGAATGAAGCTTTTTATTTGAAGCATGCTTATATGAAATAGAGGGCTTTATCCCTAATTCCTAATTATTAAAATATTTTAGTTAGGTGTCTCCCTGCCATTTTAATTTGCTGTCAAAGACATCTTGATCTTGTTTAATTCCGTATGTAATACGTATTTTTCTACAGCACCAATACAATCAGTACAACAACAGACTCCTGTCAAACTTACACTCTGCAACTCTCACTTTCTGTTTTTAACAGCGATAGAGCTCCAGATGTCATGTAACTGGGTTTATTTACACCACCATGTTGGCAGGAAAAACCTGAGCAAGAATAAATGATACCAGCGCAGATTTCTAGTTGTAAGAGTTCACTTCACATTTTAAATCTGCGGAAATGGAATGATATATTGCAAAACTTGATAGATTAAACATTACTGACTCTTACACTGACCAGCGGTGCAAGTTTCGCAAGTATTGAGACAGCTGGAGTGGACAATGTTCGAGACCTGCAGCATCCAGATATCTACAGTTACCTGATCAACTTTCCCTCGTTAGACAAGTTAGCCCCACAAAATCCATGCTACAATGCATACATCTAAAATGCCTTTTATGAAAATAAAACTGTTAGAAATTGTAAAACCATTTAAAATAAACAAGATATTGATGTTAAGAAGTTTTGGATTCTGTACCTGATATGAAGTGATCACTACAGAAGCAGAATCTGTTGCCTGTGGGCTTTCTTCTGCTCACTTCTATCACATTTTATAGCAGTAATCCATTTCTGTTGTCTTTCAGGATCTTTGGGAATCTAATCAAATGCTTGTCTCCGACTATTCTGGCGTCTCGGGACACAACAACTATCCACTGTTCACTTTTTACAAATACAGCTGGCAGAGAGATAATCCAGAGACAATTTAGCTGCTAGCAGTGGTATGCTTGGCTGTAATTTGAACAGCGCACTTTCCTGCCAATATGGTGGATGTTTTGATTTCAACTGTTGCATGCTGGGATTGCATGATGCCAACTGGCAGAGCTCTACACTGTTTTAATTAATTAATAACTGTCATTCAACTCATCACTTCTCCACCAGTGTTTCATATTGAATGTCTTTTAGTGGCTCAAAAGACATAGGTTGGTTGCCATGACGATGTGCGTCCGCGAGTTTAGGGAGCAGAGGAGTTGCTGGTCTTGGCGTAGCTGTTACAGACATTGCTTACTGAGTGTTGACTAACTGACAGGTCAGTCGTACTGTGAATACTCTAAATATGCTAAATAGTGCATCAATAGTAAATAACTGAACTGCAATCATAGATGCTCTCTCTTTTGATTTCCTGGTTTGGTTTGCTTGTTGGGGTCTGCAGTAAAACACGGAGTGTATTCTGAGTTGACTTTCTTTTGTATTGATAAAACTGGACTGAACTGAACTGAGTTGGATTAGTGGGAAAAAGTGAAATGGTTTTTTGTCAGCTGAACTGGACTGTGATTTAAATCGCACTCAAACACACTTAGACCTACAAATCTTGTTTAAATTAATATACCGAGTTGAATCTGTTTTGTCATTTGATGTAACTGGGTTTAATAATGCAAATTTTCTGTGTAGGTCATTACTATTTTTTGGATTATTATTTTGTGTGTTTATATGTTTTGACAAGATTTGAACAACTAACCCAGAGTCCATTATGTTTTTTTTTTTGTTTGTTTTTTTTTTTACCCCGCCTTCGAGTTAGCCATCTGGAACAGCATGAACCTGTTTATTTTGGCCATAACCAGAGATTCAGATCTTACAAGTGGATGCTGGGAGTGGTACATGAACAGCAGCAAGAATGGTGGCAGCAGTATCAGCAAATGAGTTTAGTTTAGACTTCCTTCCATTGAACTGGTGGAATAAATTTTCATCTGCATATCCCTCAGTGCTCCTGCTTACACTTTAAGTTGCTATACGAGTTGTATTCCTTAAATTAAGCAAAAACTGAGTGTTATGAAATCAGCTGTTACATGTTGGGCGTCCAGTCTTTAAGTAATCTCATTGTCTCTCTGTTCTCTTGTTGTCTGTCTGCCTGCCTCGCAACACAGGTTGAGACACACAGATTGCCTTTAGTTAAAGGCAAGGTGATCTTCACACAACACCAGACAGAAAACAGTCCACTGGCTGCTCTGCCAACAATCACACTTGTGTCTGATCCGTATACTTCCAGATTAATATCTCCAGATGACCAAGATAATGCTGATGAGAAGGATGCTAATAAATTGGATAATCACTAACATTCGCTAACGCTGAACTGCTTTGTATGGCTAACCCCACTGCCAAAAGAAATATTATCACTTGGTTTTTTCTATACGGCAGGAATGATTTGCTTACAATATTTTTCCATGAAACCATGGAAATCAAATAAATGAAGTCGTGGGAGCTGCTATTCAACTGAACCAAAACTGTATTTCTTGGTCAGAAACAGTGTTTCCCAAAATTTAGATTCCAAAATTTCTCACACTTTTCCCATTAGGAAATATGATTATTTATTGCACTGTGTTGAAGGTCACTGAGTTGTTTAGTTTGTTTGTGATCATTCAGATGTGTGTGAAATGTAGATGCATTTGAGCACCATTCCCCGCTGAAAGCATCTTAATTTGAATCCTCTGAACCAATCACCATCACTTACAAGCTCTTCCAAACACACCACAGGATCAATTATGCATGGAGGCTCAGTGGGTCAATTGAGAGTCCCAAATCTCTTGCTAATGGAAATAATTTGTTATTTACAAGTTCAAAAATCATCCCTGTGTTTCTCCCTGCTGTAGAAAAGACCAGTGCTCCTGCTGTTGATGCTAATTCTCTGTACTGAGTTGCCAGTGAGAGGGCAGGCATTTATTGGCATGAATGAGAGTCTTTTTTTAATGCACTTGTGTTAAGAATCCTGCCTTCTTTTGACTTACTGTCGCTTTCAAAGGAAATTAAACATGCATTGCCAAAACTAAGTGCCACCCCGCGTAGATGTTTGTGTGGGCGCATTAAAAATGTTTATTATTTATTAGATGGCATAAATCCTGTGGTTTCAGCAAGGTTGAGTTTATTTTGGTTTAGTAGTGTGTAGGGTAAGACTTGTCTGACCAGCACTGGTGCTTTGAGCTAAATGGTAATGTTTAGCATGTTACCATGGTCACAAGCTTAGTTTAGCACACTAGCATCCTAGCATTGCTAATTAGCACTATGGTATTCAGACCACTCATTAGGCTGGGGACCATAAATGTCTGTAATGTCTGTACAAAACTTATTTATGGATTATTATTCATGGAACTTTAGTCATGTGGTTGGATATGGAGGAGATGGTGTCTGGTGTCAGACGTGAATGTCCATTGACTCCTGCTTGATGACCTTTGACCTCTTCCCAGTGGCTGCTGTGAGCAGTTTTCGAGTGGTGCTCACAGACAACCGATGTTGTCTGCTTCTGGTGTCTCTTGTCCAGGGACCTCGCTTTTTCACTGATGTTGTGTTCCCAACAGTCACAACAAGCCATTCAACCTTAAGATCTCTGTTGTTACATGGAAAACACTGTACTGACTGGGCCGTGGATGCAGCCATGCTTTATTTTACATTGCATCAGGAGCTGGAGCTAGAGAAAGCAACCCTGAACTCCCAACTGAGAGAATCATTTTATTCTGACTTTTGGATTAAATATAGTATAAAAGCCTTTAGGAACATGTCACAGAGAAGAACAAAACTGAGATAATGAAGGTCTGGTATTTTGCCTGCCTGATAATCCAGTCTTGGTGGCGACTGAGAAGTAGATTAACACATGGCTTAGTTTGGGCGTTTTTTATAACGTTTGGAAGTCAAATGATCAAGCCGATTAGTTGAATAGTCATGACGTCATTGTTAACGTTTCCCTCCAACCAAACTAAAATAATAATAGTAATGAAAACCCTGACCAACCAAGGAGTGAGTGAACCACACGTATACCAGTGTATCTCTCATCTGTGCTGCGAGTCTGGAGCACAGAACCTGAAATGTTCCTGTCACCGTCAATGTAACGGCAGGTGACCGGAACATAAGACTCCAACTTGAGAGCTGTCCATGCATCAGTTGTTATTGCTACTTTCTTGGCCCGCCCCTTTAACAACGCAAAGAGGAAGCTTAGCATCTGAAATCACTGAGGTCACCAAAGCAGTTATTTGTTCCTTACTAGCTATGTTACAAAATGATTAATTAGTATGAAACAGTTTTTGGAGATGCAGTTAATATTTATGTATATTTGTTATTACTTTAATCCTAAATTAATTTCCCAGTAAAACATCTTTACAATTGTTAAATTCTTGTTAAAGTCCCAGGTTTCTTTCTGAAGTGAACAAAATATAGCATTTTGAAACACAATCTGTTGTGATATAGTCTTAATTCCCCCAGAATACCAAGTAAATTAGTCCTATAGAAGAACTTGACAGCTTTTACAAATGACAACCTTGGACATAAATCTGAAGTCTAATAGATTCTAGACACAGTCCTGGCTCAGCTCTGATGTAGGTCTGCATTTCCCTCCACCGATGTGTAACAGGGTCACAAGTATGATATCATTATGATGCATTTGTGCAAGGTATTTTTAGACATGATTGTTGGCTGTTCTCAGTCAAACACTAACACACACACGTAGAGCTAAAGCACTTCAAAAAGAGAACGTGCAATCCAAGTTGTCTAAAGTGGCTGCTTAAAAACTCTGCCTCTGTAATTACAAATGTAGAGCAGATGAAGCCATCAATCATGCGATACGTCTGGAGCTACAGGGAGCCTTTCTTAGGCTTCTTCTCCAGCTATTACACACTGTTAGCCATTGCACACATATACACACCGACTGTGGTGCATGTCAGAGAGAAGAATATGCCAGAGCAGTGAGGAAAAGCAGCTCAGATATTCTAGTAATTTCTCCCGTATGTCTCCAGTTGTAAAAGTCACTGGCAGCCATCAGAAATGATGCTCTTTGACTGGGATAGATGTGTTGATACTGGCTTCTATATGATTGGCTGCTGTAAGTAGTAGCATTCATATAGACTGTATGTGAAGCATCAGAAACATTCATGTCATAGTTCACTGTTCCAGCAAATACAGTTGTCTACAACAATGTTTAGGTTGGTGGTACATGTCAAAGTAACATCCAGATGAATGAAGGTTTCCCATCAGGACATTGTATTGTAATGAGATGATCAATATTATTCACTTCACCTGGTTTAATGTTTTGGCTGATCGGTGTATATTCTGTTTGTTTCCAGCAAGCATTAATTCATAATGATCAGTGTGAAGGTATTGTTAAATGCTATGTATTCTCTCATAGGAAGTAGTTATGTCATATAGGCTGAGCCTTAACTACTGTTAGCCACATGCTCCTAAATAGTCCCTGGGGCAACACCACAGGCCAGAGATCACATCAGCAGTGAAATCCTGCGTCTCCTGTCTCTGGCTCTTTGTGCCCTCTCAACTCCCTCAGCAGTGGAGGAAGATTCACAGTTGTACTAATGGACAATCATTTCCAAAAACCTGGCGGAAAAAAAAGAACATATCCAATTAAAGTGAGCTTCTGCCCTGCGGGGGCCTCTTAACAAAGAAAAGAAGCTTTGGCTGAGTGTTGACCGCGGGTCCCAAGACTCTTAAGCACTTACCTACAGCCAAACGATTAGTGCAGCTGAATACTTGTCATTGTCTAACAGAAACCAAGCCTCATTCTTTCTCTCTCTTTGCTCTGTATTAACCTGTCTGTTTTACCACACAGTGACAGAAAGAAAGAAAGAAAGAGAGAGAGAGATGAGTGTGTAGTGAGAGACTAGGTCTGATTAAAAACAACAGTCTGTGTAATATCTCAGAGGAAAGTGATTAGGAGAACCAGCAGGGTTTCTGTGCCTTCTCCCTCACTGTCTTCCTGAGAAGATATTTGTCCCCTGTTGTAGTTTCAATAAAACTCTGCGACACAGTGAGGACAGGCAAGGTTTTCTTCTTAGATAAATGTAGTTGCTGCCCTGCACTAAAGAGAGAAACAGGCATAATGAATGTGGCTTTATTTCAGGTGCACTGATCAAACCTCAGACTACAGGTGAATACAAAACCAGTCTGGATAATATCAGTATTTTTATGCTCTTAGATGGCAGTGTGCACACAGAGCTGAATATTTTCTGATGACTATTTTAAAGCAAAATTAAACAGGGGAAGTAAAAAAAACAAAAACCTTTTAAACTACATTTAAAGAACATCAGTGCACAACAAAACTCTCCTCTTAATCCAAGACTAATAGAAGCTACATCACTGAAATGAGCAAAGAGGCAGGTGGGCTGTTTTTGTGTCATTGTGGTCTGAGAGAAACCTACATCATATTGATAGCAGAGAGGCTGAAGGTACCTTTTAGAGGAGGGAGGACAGTTTAAGGACAGATTGATGTCTGCTGTAATTGCCACACCGAAAGAGACTCTGAGATGAATAGGCAGAAAAAAGCAGCAAGACTAATGAATGGATAAATTGGGGCTATTGGAAAGGTCAGTTTTATGGTCAGAGTGCGTTATCACCTGAGCAGTAAGACAACACTGTTTAGAGATGTTTTAGAGTAGAAGAAAAACACAACTGAACTTGATTTTAGCTGTACTAATTATACCCTTGGACAACATAGAGTGATACGGGAATGAGTCCTAAAATCTGGCAGTAAATTAGCATGTTAGCAGTCCTGGTTCCCTTGACCCAAGGTCAATGGGTTTTTGGTTAAATGTCTGAAATAAGGTCTGTGGTTTTAACACAAGTTCAAGACATGTTCATGTTTTATTCTGACTCCTGATGTTTGAAGCTTTTACGTGTCTTAAAAAAGGCGGTTTCTAACAAGTGTCCAAATGAGACTACAGAGGTTGTCGGGGATGTTAACATGAAAACCGATCTACTCACCAGTCCACCTTTACAGCCTCGTTGTGTTTATACTCACACTCTTTCAAACTATCACTAACTTTCTAAGAAGAAAGGCTTTTGTAGAAGAGGTCAGAGCTAAATGAAATGACAAGTTAGAAGCTCAGTGGTGGAGACGTTGACGTCATGTGACCGTGGTGTAGTTGGTTTATAGGCTAACATTAGCTTTTTACTTCTGAGATTGTGTTTAGGCTTCACAGGTCATTTGTGAAGATTATCTTGCTGTGTGTTTAAGTATCATAAACCTTCATAAACTTCACATATCATAAACTTTTGTTGGTCACAGTTTATTGTCTTCTATAATCCAAAAACCAATGAAAAAATCCCATTAGCATTTTATCGAGTGAACCAGGGTGATACTAACTTCCAGGTCGGCCTACAAAAATCATCATCCCCACACCACTCTATTGGCAGATATGTAATAAACATATAGATAGATACCAATACAAATCACACAGATAGAGGTCCAACACAAGCACAGCTCATCATCATCACTCATCAGTTGTTCATATTCTTAATACAGATTATTTTTCAAATCTGGCAATAAATCTTTATTCTATGGTTTAGCTGATGCACATACATTTTGCGCTACATCACTCCGATTTTCCGACATGTGTGAAAAGACACAATTAGAATCTACTCTAACATATGCCCTCACTACAATATACTGTAAATGTCAAAGCGTAACTAGAAAAGGGCAGGAGAGGGCACAGAGCGTTACTAATTTAAATGGTGTAAAAGTATAATCAGCCACAGTAAAATAATATGCATATTAATCATGGACAACAGACAAAAATATTAGTATGGGAACATTACAGAAATTGACTGGTGACAAAGTTACACTGAAACACCAAGTAAATCAGCTCACATTCACACAGTTTACTGTTTCTATGGATATAATACAATATGTCGACCTGGTCTCTACGTCCAGCCCTCAGCAGTGGAAAGTCACTATGTCTGAAGGCCTACTGGGATTAATAGAGAGGCAGAGAACAAACACTGAAACTATAAGCAGTCCCTGTAAAATGAAGGATTCAGGGTCAGCATACAAATGCTCCAGTGTTGTCCCTGGGTACAGCGGTGTACAATGGAGCAAGGCTAATGATAAATGTCCTTTCTGTTAAAAAATGGCTGTGAGCTGCATGTGTAAACCTCTTAAAGCTGCCAGCTGCGAAAAGATCGCATTTTGCTCTTTTGCTCTGTGGTGACTTCGTCTCAGTCGGAGGTATAGACTCTAACGACCGCATGGGACAGCAAACCCGCTCTGTACTGTGGTATGTTTGTGTTTACATCTGTAAATCACCAGCATGTGAGGCTGAGGTGAGATGTTGTGGTTGTTAAGAGTTGTGCTGATGCTGAGATAAAACAATGTTTGACTGTGATCTTAATCCTCACAAGTGAAGAACTGATTGTCCTGATGGTCAAAACTGCGTAATACACAAAGTGCAGCCAGTTAAATCATTAACAACAACAGAACATAATCATGCACATGGTCTGCGTCATGATGTGTCATGCTTGGATTAAATGGCTGGTTTCACAGAGACAAACCCTGACTGTGGTTCATGCAGACTTCAGATAGAAAACTGATGGACTTATTCCTCTACATTTATCTGACAGCTATAATTACTGGATACTCAGAGAGCATTTTAAAGAGAGCTAACCAACGATCGTTTTTAATTAGGAAGTTGAGGAACTTTAGCATTAGCCAATAAATACTTGAAATTACATACAAGAGCCTGGTTGAAAGTATCTTATTTTACGGCAACTTGAGAACAAAGAGCAAAAACAAGCTCTTTTTTTGCTAAAGTTGCAGAGAAGGTAATTGGCAAGGCACAGAAACAAGTTTGCAATATATCTGACAGCACTGTGCGCAGGAAGGCTAAACACATAATTGCAGATACCTCACTCCCATTACACTCAGAGTTTGAGCTGCTCCCATTGGCCCGTTGATTCAAGGCCCCAAGAGCCAGCCACAGTATTTACAAGAAGTCTTTTATTCCTAATACCATACAGGCATTTATAAGACCTGCTTTCTCATGCTGCTGCTATGTGCTTGTTGTACTATTGTATGTTGTACATGCTGGATGTTTCTTATGTTGGATGAGAAGCCAAAGACAAATTGTCCACTTAGGTGGACAATAAAGTTAATCTTGATCTTAATACTAGGGCTGGGCAATTAACCTTTACCTTTACCTCAATAGACATAAAAGACATGGCTGATACAACATTGATAGAACTCATTCCATCCATGTTTTGACAGACAACACAAAAAGGTAATGGTAAGAGAAGAGAATAGAGAATAGCATCACACTTAACCAATCATGTGGCTGGAATAGAGTTACAGCCACATCAGGTTAGGTTGACGCATGCAGCACAGAGTGAAGGAGTAGCAGCTGGCAGCAACACACAAGCTAATGTTTGGGCTACTGCAGCCGTGCACACCTGTACGTCAGAAGTAGGAGCGAGATAAGAGAGAAAATGACGACAGAAAATATTAATGAAAACTTGACTTGAGTAACAGCGTTACCGAAGAAGACGCCCCAACGGACACAACCCGAGGCTCAAAAGACGATGGAGATTGATGAAAAGAGTGTTGAGATATTTTGGCCATTTAAAGTCTGACAAGAAGCAGAGTATACCACGTATCGTTTTTATCATCTAAAGAAGTGCCTATACAAGACTTTACATTCCCAGACCTGAGCAAGTGCTGGTGCCTAAAACAACAGACCATGGTGTCACTTTCTCCAGCTCCACGCCTCATCACAAAAACATTAACCTTGATACCATGATATCTTCACATCACACTTAGGAGTAAAAGGGAACTTTTAAGCTTGACACAATTAGATTTTTTCCCTTATTGACCAGCCCTACTGATGCTTTGCAGAATAAGAGTTTAACCTACATGTAAAACATATATTGACCTTTATAAAGTATGTTTGTGATCATAAATGTAATGGCTATATGATTGTAAAATCTTTTAAATTAGCTTCGCCTCAACCAATTACAGTGCTAAACTGCTACCTACAGATCAATGAATCAGTAATAATAGTCCAGTAATACATAACCATAATAATACTACTATATACTAACAGTCAAAGTTTTCATTTCTATAATTTGCTCTCACTGTATTACCACTGTATGAACTTAAGTGTCATTTTCAATACAGGACTTTCACTTGTAAAAGAGTGTTTTACACGGTGTACTATTGAAATGTTGATTTACGTAAAGGAGTTGAGTACATCCTCCAGCACTGTTTAATCAGATTACTATTGGTCTGTTATGTGTTTATGTTGCACTGATAGGTGCAGCTTTCCAAAATATTAAATGTCAAATGAAGAGCCAAGTGATATTCCCCCAATTTTTAAAAATGATTATTTACTAGTTAAAATTAGTTAAATTAGTTTAAGGTTGGTGAACCTACAGCTCTTCAGTTCCTCTCAGCTCTACAGAGCTTTTTAGTGTCTTTCAGCTTATTGTTCTGCTTTTATGAGCCACAGCACTAGTGTTCTGGATCAGTCTCTCTGCTCTCACAAACCTTGTTTCCAGCAGCAGACATGATTCATAACGAGCTTTGCAACTGCCAGCTTCCTCAGCAGACATCAGTCGCTGTATCTTAACTTCAGGATAAAGTAATGGCTGATTATGTTTCTATTATCTTTGGAAAATGTAGTTTTTGGTAGATAAATGTTCCTCTTTACCTCCATAGTTTGTGTGTTGACAACAGTTTTGATGGTGTTTTAAAGGGAGGTTCAAAGATGAGTGCATGCAACAGCTTAAAGGAATAATTCCCGGGGTTTAGTGTGATCTCTAGAAACCTCCTTCAGTCCTTCTCGCTGATTTCTCCATAACATGTAAGCAAACCATAGTTAAGCCATGTTTTCCTCTTTTCGTCAGCTGTCAGCAGGTGTCATTGATTGTTACAGCCCAGCTCTCAGCTCTGTGATAGCCCGGAGGTAGGGTGGCTCACACCTTCTTTATAGTTTGTAATGGTCTGCCAAAAGAGACACGCTGCTCCTCTGAGCTTTACTGAGGACACGGTGAGTTCTGCTTGGGGCTATACATGCTCAATGTGTCTCAGCTTTAGCCACGTCGCTCATAATGTTGATGTCAGACAGAGAATAAAACAGCTGCACCTGGAGCGAAGTGAGCAGCCTCTTACAGATTTATGTCGAGCGACTTTAGAGCAGCTTTTTCTCTGCTGAGCTTCCTCCAGCAGAGCTCCAGCTCTTGTGCATCCCTGTTTCCTCAGGTTGCACTGCTAGTAACAATTAGATAGCAACTGCAAACTATGTGTTGCCTGGCTCTGACTCTTTGAGCTCTCGCTCTCCGTGACATGAGTGTGCTCGAGGTTTGAGGATGAGGAAAAGCTTTTTATCTGATGAGAATCTTTTGAATTTGTTCAGGTTGAAGGATTCACACAGCTGACTACTTTTTCACTGTTTCAAGGCACATCACTGTTACTTTTAGTAATGTTATAACGTCTTGAACTGGATGAGGCGTTTTTGTCATCAGACGTCTAGATCTTATGTAATCTGGGAAACAAGCTGAGCAAACAGCCCCTCTCAGTGTCCTGTGTCAGAGAAACATAGATTTTTAATGTGCTACAGACGAAGCCCCTCATTTAGGAAAAAGTTCCTTGATTGTCCTTCTCCTGTTCAGTGACCGGGTTCTTCACTTTCCGTGCAGCCTACATTTAAACAACAATAAAGGAAAACATTATGATCCAACAAATGTAATTAATTTAAAGTAGTCAGTCTGAATGAACTCCTTGAGATATGTCTATTGATCAATAACAGAGAACAGCTGCCGTAATGTAAACAAACGGTGCAGTCACCCACATTGTGTTTCCTCCCCTGACATCAGCAGAGGAGTCACTAGACTCCTCACCACTGTCAACAGCTCACTAGATGTGTTTAAAAAAAAAAAAAAAATTGCTGATATCTTGGCCTGAGATTTCAGATGTTTCAGGTCGACGTTTGTCCAGCTTTGGTTTTAGAGGGATTTCTAACACTTGTTGGAGCTTTTGTTGCACAGACATGTTGGTGAGTTTGAGGAATGTCTGAAAAAGCACTGACGTAAACAGAAAAAAACACAATTCAGATATGACTGCCTGAGTCAGCGACAAGTGGTGTCTTTATGATAAGAAAAGACAGCAATGTGAAAACATTGTATATTCCATTACCGAGGACCTAGAAGACGTAGTTCCCATCCAGACTACAGAGATATGGATGTAAGGCGACAGTGAAAACATTGGGTTCGGCAAGTCACCCTGAATCCAAAAGTTGTACTGCAGCTAGAGGAGGAAAGTACTCTGTATTGTGATAAGCTCTTCTCTTCCATGTATAAAATTCTGCCCCCACCACCTCTCTTAAGTATATTAATAGTTAATTGATAATAACCTTAACTCCAGGCTATTAATAATTACCATCCCAGAACCGTGTACTGCAATTAAATCTTATTTTAATTGAAATTATGAGTGGGGAATATATACTTAACAGTTATGTCTGTGTATATTTAAAATGTACCATGTTATAAATTTGGACAAATTTAATTGACATTTCATTTCCTGACCGCTGCTGTTTGTTCTCCAGTTTGATTTTTCTGCTTTGAAGTCAGTGTGTAAGGCTGTTTAAAAAGAAAAACAGAATTTTCTTTTATCGTGTAAAGAGGGAGCCCAGTGTTTTGTCTTTATGATTGATTTTGAACTTTTTGGAGTCTAAATGTTTTTGTCTTGTTTTTCATGGTGCATTGCTTCAGATGCTGGTACATTCAGACACCTAATTATTTTGCAGTATGATTAGAGGGTGGACCACACATGATATAATTATTGGGCTGATTATGGTTCTGGTTTGACTGATCTGACCCAGTGGGCTGAGTCTGTTCCCGTCTGGACTAGTTGGTGTTGACAGTCGGGATATAAAATCCAACAGGGTGTGGTGTTGATGGATTTTAAATCTTTCTACTCTCTTTCCGTTGCTGCCTGACATCATGGTAGATCAAAAAAATGAACTGCTGCTCCACATTTTGAAACACTGACTCAGACTGAGCCTTAAGATCAGATAATAAAGCAGAGTCCAGGTTGTCCTTATTCTCCAACAACTTTTTAGTTAAATTAACACAAACCAGTTTGCAGTAGGGGTGTAACGATTCAATCAACTCACGACTCGATACGCTCACGATACATGTAAGGATACGTGAAAGAACGGAATGAAAACAAACTCAGATCTTAGAATTCTTATTTATTCCTTCATAGTGTGAAGTGTAAAAATAAAATCTCTTATTGCCACAAAATCCATTTTCTTACAGTGTGTTCCTTATTGTAGTGTTACGTTGTTTGTAGCTTTATTATGTTGCTAAGCTACGAAGTGTTGTCAGCTGTGCTGAGTTACAGCTGTTACAGATGATGAGTCTGAAAAATATTAACTGTCAGAGAAAATGAGAGAGGAATAAGAGTGATAGAGGGATTGAGTCGCTATAGTCACTGAGTCAGATTAGTGGTCACGAGGAAAGCAAACTGTCTACAGATGTCCGACTGAACAGAACCTGAAGCAGCCAGACACTGTTTCATCAGAGGCTGAGGAAAGATGAGAAAATTGCTGTTAAAATCTATTAATTTTAAAGGCCTTTTCACATGCAACTCGAATATGGAACACAAAATGCAAGATACTTGCCCGCAAATATACAGAAGCTGAAGCTCCACCGCGGCCGATTGTGGATGTATATTTTAGGATGTTTGTGGGACAGTTTGAGGTCCTTTTGGGTAGGTGACCACCACATTTGAGGAGGCAGAGGACCAACTAGCGGGATCCTTTGACACAGGGCAGCCTCTGGCAGCCTGTGTGACTGTGATGCCTTTATTAGCTCAGAAAAATAAACCTCCTTTTGAAAAAAAATTACATCGCTTTTTTCTCGCGTAGGATTCACGTTCTGTGTGAAAGTAGTCATAACAAAAACAACAGCTCCAAAAAATAAGTTGACATGCAAGTTAATCAGACTAGTGTTATTTTGTACGGTGCACAGTGTGATCACTCACAGAAGTGTGAAGAATTACTTCAGGTCAGAGCGCTCACTTCATCAGTCACATCACAATACAGTTTTTCAGCGTCACAATGTGTATTGTCACGTCTTCTGAATCGTGATGTATCGTGCCATGATGCATCGTTACACCTCTAGTTTGCAAATATAGCACCTGGAGTCCTGAGGCCTCATGGGAAGTTGCCCACGTGGTAACTGAAGTAATAATTTTAAAAAGATGGCAAAAAAACAATAAATGAGTCCGATATGCAGTCATGCAAATAGTCTTCAGCCTCTTAGTTAAAGAGGCTGCTAACAAATATCCATCATATGTTTAAAAATTCTGCTTCTAATAACATCATTTCATCATCATGCCGCTGCCATTACTTGTAATTCTATTATTAAAACTCAGTGTGAGTGCATTTTGGATCAACTGCAAGGCCATAATAATTTGATTCACTTTCTATCTCAAGGCATTTTCTGTTAGAGGAGGAACTGGCAGATGGAGTTGGGTTGAGATGCTGGGAAGTGGTGGCTGGAGTTTTTCAGCTCCTGTGGAGAGGAGAGGAACAGCAGTGAAGAGTGAAAGGGCTTTATTATTGCACCGCTGGGAAGTGTGCAGTTCACTGCTTTTTAGGAAGCTTCCTACGTGGACCACGGGCCACTGCGCACCGCTCCACCACAATGTCCCAGTAGTTTTGATGGGACTGTATGGATAGATGGGTGGAGTGACTGCATATCCATCAGAGGCTGCTGTCAGTGTGTGTGTGTGTGCTTAAGTGCATACGTGTGGAGAAAAATGTGGAGAGAGCAGTCAAGTGAGTGTTGGCATGCAGGAGAAAGGGCGACATTAAAAAGAAAAAGAATAAAAATAGAGAGGATTTACGAGGCTGAGGAGATTTTTTATTTTTGACAAAGTGATGTTTTAAATTCTGAAACTCTTGAGCTTTAGTTTAGATATACAGTTTTAAATAAAGACAAGAATTACGGATGGAGAGAGTCAGCTCGTCTTCACTCTCTTCCGTTTTATCTTTCTGTCATTTTTCTGTCTGAATATTTCAAACACTCACAAATGACCCCCACTCCAACTATTCTCAGTCTCCCTCAGCCAGGAAATATTTGGGACATTTTCTTCAGGAATGTTGGAACGAGGCTTTCCTCCCAGAGTGTGTTCGGGTTCAGCATGGTCACACTGTGTTGTTGCCAAATTAAAAAGAACTGGCTTTGGTCTGTGATCCCCATGGGACAGAAGAAAGTGATCTGAGGACAGTCGGGGTCAAAGGTCCCCACTCAACTCAACTTGTTTAGCCTGTATTACTCTGTTGTGAGAAGTATTCCGATCGTTTACTTAAGTAAAAGTACTAATACTGAAATGTCAAATAGTCTACATTCAAAATGCCTCTGAAGTTCAACATTTGGGAAATGAACTTAATTTCTCTCTGAGAGTAAGATGAGAAGATCAATATCAGTCCCATGCTTGTTTATTATAGTGAAGCTGGAGGCTGGACATTGTTAGCCTAGCTTAGCATAACACACCCACCAACACCTTTAAAGCAACTTGACATTGTTATTAATAGAGTGGTGCAGGGATGATGTATTTTTGTAGTACAACCCAGAGGTTAGCATCACCCAGGTTCCCTCAACAAAAAGTCAATGGGATTTTTTTCATTGTTTTTTGGATTATTACAGGAAGTGCTAAAATGCTAATGCTGCTTCCAGGTTTTAGAACTCATTCCTGCACCACACTATTTATCCTCAATTTAATTTGTCTGTCTGGGTAACTGAACCTTTTCATAGAATAAAGAGAGTATTAGTATTCTGTCAAACATACCTGGAGGAGGTCTTTAAGTAGATGAATTTACTGTCTAGCAATGCATTTTATACACTACTTAAAGATTTTCAAGATCTTCATCTGTAATGCAACGATACTTGTCAGATAATTGTTGCAGAGAGAGGAAAATAGTGGCAAAATGAAGTTATAACATGTACAGTACAGTACTTTTAACTTTCCACCTTTGGTATTTAACTTTTAAGAAGTTAATGGGTTATTACAGTTGGTTCACTTATTTAATTCACACTCCACAAATGATAAATCACAATACAAATCTCAAAAGCACACGAAAATCTCCTGTACTGGACCCCAGAGTGTTGTTTTTGTCCATATGCAGAGAGACATAGAGGCAGGATCATTGTTGTAGATGAGGACATTTTGTTTAAATCCTGGATAATGTTTTTACAGTCTGCTGCCGTGGGCTTTACTCTGTGTGTGTGGAAATAAAACAGCTTTCTCAGACGACGCTGAGGTATCTGTTACACTCAAGAATCCACGTTCCTCTTATTTATCTCCTCCTCTGTCACCCCTTGTTCTGATGGTTATCGTGTATAAAAGCCAGGCCGGTTCCGATCTTTATTCCAAGTGATAGATTTCTTTTTTTGCCAAGCACAAGATTGTTTTACAACAAGGAATCCATCTTGTCTCCTCTCCCTCAGTCAGACCTGATGGATTTGGCGTGGGATCCCAGGGCCGCTCTGAGGAGTTTCCCTCTCACAGCCTTTATGGCCATGATTGAAAATGAACGTCTTAAATCGTGGCACTTCACGTCAGCCGGGGGATAAGACAACTCGCTGAGCTGTCCCTCCATATAGTCATCTTCCTCCTGAGTCCCCCCCTCTTCTCTGCCACGCTGCTCTATCTATTGTCTGTCTCTCATTTCACCTCCTTTCATTTCCATTCATTTTCAGTGGCTCCTTTATTAACCTGGTGTGATTACATAAATTGAAAACATGAAAATGAATTACATCCACCACAGAACAATAATTATTAAATAAAAACAGATTAGCTGTGTACTAATCTATGCTTTGATTACACTTATAGCTGTGTTAAGCAAGATTTGCATTATATAAATATACTCTCATAAGCCTAAAGCCCCATTCAAATGGGAATTATTTCTCCAGGGGAGGTTGGCTGATTTGAATACTTGCTACACTCACTGATTTTAATCCCATCTGGAGCACACGTCACTGATTTTCCTTCTCTTACTGCAGTATTAAACCACCTTCAGGTTCATTTAATAAGCAAATTCATGTCACTGTTGCAAGTGTTGCACTGCTGCATATTTTCAAGTTCTTAAAAAGGCTGATGATGTACAGTAGATAGGAGCAGCTACAGTCCATCTAAGTTTTGTTTATCTAGAAGTGTGTGAACATAATTAGAAGTCAAAGAACTTAAGGGCTAAAAAACAAACTGCATTTTGACTTAAGACTTTAGCACAGCTCTCTCATTAATTTGAATACCAGTTCACTGATGCAGTGAGGTTGCCAGTGCAGAAGGTGCTGTGGTAGCTAATCAAATTCATGCAGATGCACTTTCCAGATAGATAACTTTGTAAAAAGAATGATTACAGCCATGATAAAAAATAGCCAATATATCTAGATACAGTCATCTTTTGTCACCTTAGCTGGGCAAAGATAGCTAGCTAGGGCCAGCTTTGTTCAGGAAAGGACTGATGACCTAATCACAAAGATGTGGGTTCATAGAAAGAAACACCCTCTAAAACCCCTGGCTTTCATCAGGTGCAGCCTGTATGCTGTGTTCTGTGATGTTGGCCCGCCGGAGCAACTCAGCACTCTTCCATACACAATTGTAAGCCTCTGTTCGTCACCCAAGCCAGGAAAGTACGGCAAATGGCAAAGTATTTTTGGTCAGGGTCCAAATGTTCTAGTCTGACATGTCTCTCAGCCAAGTCCCAGCTAAAATCTGTGACTCTATGACCATCATATCTGATACAGTGACCGTATCAAAAGGTATAAATTTGTGATTAAAACACTAGGTAACATAGTGAAATTGAGGCTTTTGGAGAACTGGGGCAGTTGTTCATTTTACACATTATTTAGATCGTTATAAACACATATGTGAGCATGCACACTCATTCTTGTACATCTGCCTTTGTGGGGTCCCATCACTGACATAATGTGTTCCCACGCCCCTTTTTGTTAACCTTAATCATAACCTAATTCTACCCCTAACCCTTAAATGAAAATCTTAAACAGCCATTTAAACTTGTGGAGTCCAGTATTTGGTCTGAATAAGTATAGTGGGGTTCTGGTTCTAGACCCCAGAAATACAGTGAAACAAGCCCACAAGCACATGCGCAATCAATGGGTTGAAAAAAGAAAAATAATCTAATATAATGGTGCTGGGGAAATGCACTCTAAACATTCTTCCACTTGCAGTAAGACAGAACGCTATGGGAGTAAAACAATGCCGTTAGCTCAACAAAAAGGTCAGTGATTGAATTAGTTCAGGAGCTGGAAACCTTTGGAGTGCTCTCACAGTCTCCTCTGACAGACCAAAAAAATATGTGTGATTTACAAACAACTTGATCTTTGTCAAATGTACTCCACCACACTGTTGGTGTTTCCTGCATATATAAAGACAGCCTCCATGCCAACAACAGTGCTGCAAATATATTAAAAACAAAGTAATTAACACCTACCTCTGACTTAGTAATGATAACTTATTTGATAAATTTGTACACATTTCCATTCCCTTTTCCCATTTTAATTCATGTGAGAAGCATGGAACATATTTTGCATTAACCAAAACACACAGCATAAAGCAATGTCGCTTCTTTGTCTATTTGCTATAGAAATATGTACAAATATCTAAGCTTTCAGTGTACAAACAGTTATACATCTACTTGAAAACAGAAAGGGCAAATGTGTAGTTTTACATAGCAATGAGTCAGTTTCTTTGTGTTTTCTGAACCAGTTCACGCAGACCTACAGCTGAACATTAAAATGTTTTCAGCTGTCTACTTTCTCACTATTTCAAGTCATGTCACCGTTACTTTTTATAATGTTACAACTATAATCTTAAACCAGATGAAGGATTTTTGTCATTGGACGTTTGGATCTTAAGTAATCAGAGAAATAAGATGAGCAAACCGCTCCTCCCCACGTCCTGTGTCCGCCCAAGAGCATCATGGAGAAACACTGACTATTAATATGAAACTGTTTTATTCCGTGTTTTTACGGAATTACTTGGTTGTTTACCCCCACCCCCCCACCCCATTTTAATTATCAGGTGTTTGTTTTAGAGAGGAGGAGACCTCTGAGGATAATTGAACTCCCAGTAAAAACCTCCTGAACTATTAACACTGAAAGAATCTAAATATAATGAAACACAATGAGTTGTTGAACAATGCAATCAGGCCGACTACAGTTGACATCCAGCTGGACACTGTATGCACTTGTGGAAAACCCTGCACGACCTCATTCAATTTAGTGAATATTGTAAAATGTACTACATACTCACCTATTGTCCACACACTCAGGTGCTCAAGTGTAAAACTGTGGGCAGAGCTACAGATTGCTCAGGTGTAGCAGCAAGAGTAGTGCATCACTTAGAGGATTACCTGTTATACACTCACACATTCATCCCACCGCCTTTTGTCTGCTGTTTCCAAGTGTGCACTCTGTGAATAGTGGCTTGGGCCCCAGAATATGTCCCTGAAGATGCTGAGCTTGTTGCTGCTGGCAGCGGAAACCGTGGATCTCTGAAATGTCAGCTGCTCTGTGATGAAGGAAAAACAGAGGATGACAAACAGGTCTTTCATTTCTGGGTATGTCTGAGCTGTTAGTGCGATTCCTGAGCAACCATCTCGTCATAATTTAGACAATTACTCTCTTTCTTATTTGACCCAGCAGCACTCAGTGTTCTGTTATGTTTAAATGTGTGATCAGAAACGGTAACAAACACAACCACACACACATTATTCTCCGAGGAAGAAGTCTGTTGTAGCTGCTGTGCTCCACCTCAGACACATCACATCAGACAAGCCTGGTGAAAAGGCTTTTTGTGTCAGAGATTTGTGCAGTCAGAGATACAGCAGTTCAACAAGGTAGTCAGCCAGCAGTTTCCCGTCTTCTCCCCAAAACATAAAGCACAATCACAGCTCTGCTGTCTCTGTGCCACAAGTTAGTTCAGAAAATAATTGAATGTACTGTCTGTTTCGCTTCTTTACATCGCTATCATGTACATAGTTTCTCATTTTCAAAGCCAAAACTGAACCTGTAATGATAAATGTGCATGCTAGCTGCAATTAACATTGTAGTAAGATGCAAGAATATAAAGAATAATTACCAGAACAAAAAAATTCCTGGAGAATTTTTGAATGCTGCTTGGTTGCGTATCCAGGATAATCAGCTGTCAGCAGGAAAAATGGCCTCAATGAGCGTAAGAGTTAATCAGTCTAATTAGCCAATCAGAGTCTGCTTAGTCCACTTCTGCCCAGAAACTGCTGAGTCATCATCATCATTGCTATGGTGACACCCCACCCCCCACCCCAGTTCAGGCACCCTCACAGTTTTAAAACACCCACCATCTCTGTTTTTAACAAGAACTTCAGAGCTCAGTTTAACATGGCAGTCTATGGGACTGTCAGTCAGCACTGTCTGCACTTTGAGGCAATTTATTCAAAAACTGTGAGTCATGTTGCAGTGGGAGTCACACTAGGTGAGGGACTACAAGTGTCCTTTCTTGGAAATTGTGGGAATTTAAAGAGGTTTAAATTAGATTTTTTGGAAAAATTATCAAAGGTGGCAGGTAGAGTGCGGGTGATGTCGTGCACTAGCCCTGATAAAACTTGAACTGCGATTTTGTAAAAACTGTAATAGCTAGCAAAATGCAGATTTAACCCTCTCAGGTCTTGTGACCTGTTTAAAGTTTCAACCATGTCTCTATGTGAAAGTATGATGAAATCACGTGGCTTAAAAGAGGGGTGGATTTGATTATTTTCGCAACAACTTCCCATTCATTTTCAATGGGAAATTTGCAGCAATTTACGTTAGTCGTCTAAAAAACATAGCACACTTCCTGATCGAACCACATGTTTTGATGTATGTTTTGCCAGGGTTCTCTCAAAGCTGTAAGACTAGCAGCGTATCAAAATGTGTGCTTTGCGAAGCAGGCACATAATCAATAATTATCTAGGTCTTGTAATATAAATATAATTCACTGACACAACACACTGTTGTAGTGTTGTAGTGTTAGGAGGTAGGAGAACATGCTCTGTAACATTCTGGCAGATTGGTAGCTTTTATCTTTACATGTGCTCTGATCTTCAAATGGAAATGGAAGTGAGGGGAGTTGATCATCCTCATGACACTAAAGGTTAGACAGGTGGGCTTGTGACTGGAAGCTCTTCAGGACTTGCTAAATAAATCTGGTTGACTGAACTGAAAGACATGTGCACCACCACTTGAGCAAGGCCCTGAACACAAAACAGGCTGTCTACACTGATGCTGTTTTTCAGTCTGACACATGTCTGATGGTTCTTATCAATCCACGCTGTGTTACAGTTTGTGTTTTACTCACAGTTACATGCCCATAACTGTGACCCAAGGTGTATTTTTACACTCCAAGTCTATTTTCCTGCATTTGCTGCATTTTAACCACAGTCATTATTGGTGAACAACAATTCAAGTAGAGACACACATGGAGCACTGATGCTGCTGCTGCTCTGCTAACCTGCTGCTCACACTGCTCTCCTGTGCAGATGCAGTGAATCTGCTCAGAGGCCAGCAGCTGTGTAAGTGTGAACCAGGCCTTCCTGAAAAAAAAGAAAAAGAAAAAAAGAAAAACTTAATGAAAGATCCCCGTCCAGCACTGTAATCAGAACAGTTACGTTGGTTGCATTGGTTGATGAATACTTGCAGCCTCAGCTGTACTTTCTGTGTAGTGCTAATTAACAAATGTTATTATTATCTTTCTTATCCAGCCGGTCAAGGCAGGTGACCACCAACCTTCAGGTTCTGCTTGATGTTTCTGCCTCTTAAAAGGAAGTTTTTCCTCTCACCTGTCACCTGGTGCTGCTCATGGTGGGAATAGCTGAGTCTCTCTTTGTAAATATTATAATATAAAGAGTACAGTCTAGACCTGCTTGAGTGCCTTGAATTAACTTGTGTTGTGATTCGGCACTATATAGATAAAATTGGATTGAATTGTTATGCTAACACGCAAAGATGATGAACATGGTAAATGTACCTGCCAATTATCAGCACATTAGCACTGTCATTCTGACTATGTTTTCATGCTAATGTGTTAGCGTGCTGAGCCTTTAGCTTAAAGCAGTTGCAGACTCTGAAGGTACTTTCAGACAGCTGCTGCCTGTCTTGTGTATATACACAGGTGTTTGCTGCTAATGTTGGAATTGAGAATCAGATTTCCTTGAATTTTACTCTTCACCAGCAGAAAATAATGAGGCTACGTTTGGTATGAGCCAATAAACAACATTTATGACACTGGTTTGCGAAACTTTCCATAATAATCTTGTCATATTATTTTATAACCTGTTATATTGTGTGATGAGATTAAATAAGTAGGATTTGAGTGCCAACTACTTGAATACACCTTTATATTTAGCTTAGCTTTTTTTTTTTAAACTGTGTGCAATTAGCAGTGAAATAAAACATAAATTAAATTAAACAACAATTAAACATAAAAATTGCATTCTGTTGCAGTGTATTCCTTTAAAGCAGCTTGATTTAGTTTTCACTGCAGGTTTTTTGCAGTACAGTCCTCCCATACCAACATGGGATCCAGTCTGTAAATGGCCTGTAGTTTCAGATTTTTGCTGCAAAGAACAACTTGGACATGCATGTCACTGTCTGTGTAACTGATGCGAGTGAAGGAAATCATCTCTTCTAACAATAAACATGGAAATGTAGAAAAAAAATGGAATAATAAATTATGTTGAAAAAAATAAGGGGGTGGGTACAAATGCAAAATGAAATCAGCGAAAACTCTGCCTGATCGATCTTCATGAAAGTCTAATAAGCAGCATGGGTTGCAATGAGTCAATATTAGCAGCCGCTGTCAGAGAGGCGAGCTGGGAGAAGATGGGAATAGATGGAGGTGATGTGGGAGGAGAGGACAGAGCAGTCTCCCTCTGTCTCTCACTCTCTCTACTAAATCAATCTGGTGTCACCTCTTTCTTTATTTGCTCCTAATGTAGAGCAGCAGATCATTGTACACGATGCTGTGTTCATTAATCAAAAAGATGCTGTATTAATTCTGGGGTGGTTATTCGAAGGGCAGGAGAAGGAGTGTATTGTTTACCCCATCTTGTTGGTCTTGTACGATAAGCTCCAGTTCCCCTTCGCCTCTCCATCTGACGTACCTGTGGATCTTATCTCTGGAAACCACGTCACATCACTGACAGAGAAACGGCCTCATGAATTTTGGTGTTTTGCTTTTAGAGACACTTTGACTTGTCTGTCATACCAGTGCAGGTCAGAGAGTCTCAAAGGTGTTTTCTTTGTAGTGTAATTAAATATAACAGTGGATGTTACAGCAGTCATTGTTCTATTATTTAGCGTTGACACACAGCCCTTTGAGAGACACAAACACACACATAGACACAATTATTTCCAGGCCAAGTACTGTTTGTTCTACTCTTTTCTACTGTATATGTTTCAGCATGTCTCAGCTCGTAAGGACTGAGATTAAGAACTGAATAATATTATTATGATCACGTTGAAACTCATGTGAGTGCTGTGGGGTGGGAGGTGTGCGCGGCAGTACAAGTGTCGACAGGTCAGTGAATTGGGGATTAGACTTGTGAAATGACAACAATGCAGTGGAAGGTATTCAGACCCTGACTGTATCCCAGTGGTGGGGAGGCAGGGCGCTGCTGTGTGTGAGTGTGTGTGTGTGTGTGTGTGCAGCGATGGTGTGTATTTACAGGGCTGCAGGAGCATAATTACCAGGCTGGGGAGGGGGAAATAGTTGTTGGGGAACATCTGGATGCTGGTCCACATATGGAGGGCAGCAGGTGTGTGGCGGATGGGTTTACAGACCTGCATAATCCAGGTGTTTATGCTTTCTGCCCAGACCCTCTCTGCTGTAATACAGGACTGATGGTCATGTAATAACACATAGGTACAGCAGAGCTGCCGAGTAGAAGGAGGGGGAGACATTTCAGGTGTTTGCAAAATCTGCATCACGAGTGCGAGTTGGAGCAGTGCCAAGACATGGACGGATATGAAACTCTCCTGGATTAATCATTTGGATTTAGTTTTAGAGGTGCTACAGTAAGGGTGTGTATTGTGTCTTGAAGCGGTATAGTGATTTTAACTACGTGGCAGCAACCAGCAGGAGGCGCAATTAAAATTTAACCGAGAAAGCTGAGCTGCCTTTGAGCTGTGAAGTTTGGTGTGGGACCATTGTGAGTGAAGAAATAACAAAGCTCATTGTAAACGTTGCAATACTGTGTATAAATACAACACATCAACATCTTAACAAAAATCAGTAGTTGGAGTCTAAAATCTTTTTTATTAATGTATTTTCTAATGTTTAAATGATTGATATTGTTTTTGTATTGTGTCTAAAAGACTCTGAGCTGCGTTTATGATGAGCGTCGTAGTTTTGGTTGTTAATTTGTTTATTAATATCTTTTTTGTTTTGCTTTCAGTTTTTTTTTCTTTCACATATACTCATGACAAAGTTAGGAACAAATGCTCAACATCCAAGTGAGTGTTTTCTGATCCACCACTGCTCTGATTAAGTTATGGTTTGGTTTAGGCATAATTAATTGATGATTGATTACAGATCGCTAAGAGTTTTGTCAATCACAGGGAATTTAATTGATATGTTTGTATCAGCGAAGTTGTGTAGAGTGTCTTGAAGCAATGTCATGATCATGAACCAGCAGGAGGTGCCATTAAAATTTAACAGAGAAAACTGAGCTGCCTTCAAGCAGTCGCAGAAATTGAAGTAAATATGAGGAGAGCAGGAGAATTTGGTGTGTGACCATTTCGTGCTAAGAAATAAGAAGCTTGTTGTAAACTGGTGCTGGTGATTGTATTGTGTATAAAAGACTCTTAAGTTGCATTTATGACAAGCTCCATAGCTTTGGTTGGACTCAGTATATTTTTTTAAATTTTGGTTTCTGTTCAACTTTAAGAGCTTTAAGAGGATTGTTGTTGGACTATAAATTCTTCTTGGAATAAAGATTTTATTGAGGAAACACACACTTTCTTTAGTAGCCTATTTTCTGTCATAGCTTTGATGATCAATCAAGGAAATTTCTTCAAATGCCCATCCCTAGTCTGAGCATAATGTTATCATAACTAAGAGAACCGATAGCCTTAGCTACGAAAATAAACAATAGGTTTTTTATTTATTTATTTTTTATGAAGAGAAAATTTGTTTTTGAATTGTCTGACTGGCCTCCATAGCAGCTGCAGCTGAGGAGAAACAAAAAACAAAAACAGAAGCACAGCAACAAAAAATGAGCCAAAATTACCTGTTGTCACCTGTGGCCAAATATTGAAACTACATGCTGAATTAATTAATTTGACACAGTTAAAATTGATGGCCATAACATAAACCATAAAATATCAATGAATTATCCAGGAGATTGTTTTTTTCCCTCAGGAATACTGAATATTTCATTAAAATAAAACTCTCTCTTCACAGGAGAAACGATTACTGACAGAAACAACGGCTCCTTCCACTGAAGAAGTATATACAGGACACTAACATCTGACCTTTGACTTCCTGTGGAAACTTAGAGAAGAAGAGGTAAGGATTTGCACATTTTAAATATCTCTTTTTTTTGGGTCATACACTATGCATGCTAGTGGTCGCTCTCTCTGTCTCACACTCACACAATGACTGACTGACTTGAATAGACAGACATAGAGGCCAGCATGGGTTCCAATTAGACTGTGATACCAAAATCTAGAAGAAAGAGAGCGAGCCTGGCCTGGCCCAGTTTTGAGGCACCTGAGGATTGCCTCCACAGGTTTGCTGCCTGGCTGGGAAAAAAACAACATTAACCCTGCTGAGCCCAGCTGGGGGCAAAGAGACACATAGATGAACAGATAGATATGAGCTCCCGGAAACACTGATGCAATATTTATCGACTCCCATCAAATCTGCATGGAAAATCTCTGTTGGTAATGTGTAGGAGGAAATATTGCTAAGCAAAGAATATTGCTCCAAAATGAGATATACACCCAATGCTATGAACTGACAACCCATGAATAATGATTGCTAAAGCAGCATTAAAATTTAAAGGTTGAGTTCTCCCAAATCACAAAAAAAGCATATTTTCCTCACACACTCCTAATGGTGTCTAGCCATACAGATGATTTTATTAGCTGAATTCTTTAAAATAAGCTGTGCCAAGGCTAATACCACCACCATACTGAGATGTGGAAATGAATGGATTTTTGTTTGTGGTGCTCATTGCATCGAAAGAGTTCAGCTCTTCCCAAAAACAATGATGCACTTACTCAACATATTCCTCAGAAACCAGTCACTATTTTTGCCCACAGTCGCAGAAATTTTAACAGGTTGTGCCAGCATATTAATCTTTGTGGTCAGTGTAAATGTACTTGTGACTATAGCAGACAGTTGAACCTGGGTGCAAAATCCACTCAGACAAATATCTAGGCGAAAGCTGAAAAACATATTTTAACCATTTCTGCTTTTCATAGTAGGCGTCGTATACCACTGAGTTCCCCAAAAGGAAACCATAAATACATTAACCATTACCTTCAAAATCTACCTGTATAAAAATTTGATAAACTAATCTTAACTCAGGTTGACTAAGATCAGCTAACTTTTGTTTATTTTTTTTAAGCTTTACTAGCTTTCGTTAGCTTCAGAGACAGGGGGTTAAATGGCCTTAAAGGGGTATAAACTCCACACTTGAGTCACAACAGCGGAGAAAGTTCTGTTTGTTAAGACCGTAAGATAAGAACAAGTTAAAAGGAGAACAAAATGAACAGAAATTCATGCTCAACATCCAGGTGAGTGTTTTCTGATCTGCCACCTCTCTTGGTAAGGTTTGGATTGGTTTAGGTTAGGGATGGTCTTAATAAATTGATGGTTGATTATTGATTGCAAAGAATTTTGTTGATGATTTTGAATTTAATCAATCGAATATGCAAGGTTGTGTGATGTGTTTTGAAACAATATCATGATTTTCACTACGTGGTAGCAATCAGCAGGAGGCACAATTAAAATTTTATGGAAAAAACCGAGCTGCCCTCAAGCTGTTGGAGAAATCAAAGGTTAACATGAACAAATCAGGAGAAGTTTGATGCGGGACCATTTCAAGCTAAGAAATAACGAAGCTCATCGTAAACACTGCAGTGCTGGTGATAATTTTTTGGTATTGTGCCTAAAAGACTGTTGAAGTTATGCTTCTGATGAGTGCTGTAGCTTTGGTTTGTTAATTTGTTTGGTTTGACTTGGAACCTTAACCTCTGCTGCCTGTATGAGCACCGCAGATCTTTGTTATTTTGCTTTCTGTTGGTTCAAATTTAAAAGATTTAAGAGGATTGTTGATGGACTATAATTTCTTCTTGGAATGAACATTTCTTTGAGTAAAAATAGACTTCCTTTAGTAGCCTATTTTCTGTCATAGCTTTGATGATCAATCAAGGAAATTTCTTCAAATACCCATCCCTAGTTGTAGGTGCTAAGGTGACTTGGTTAAGCTTAGGGAAACACCATGGTCATGATAAAAGACTGGAGGATGTTGGAAGCTGTAGAAAATCTGAGCAAAATTTGGTTTGAACCAGTTTCCTTTCAATGACAATTGGTAAAAACCTAAAATCACTGAGCCTTGATACAACAGAGATGTAGGATGTTGGTCTTCAAATGTCAAAACAAACAGAATTCTTACAGAATCTCTGTTTAGAGGGAAAGTACTGACCTTCTGGAGAATTGAGTCGCTGTGGTTTCGTGCAGCTGTACAGAGCACTTGTATAAACTCCAGGTTAAGACCACGGACATCCAATTAGAAAATGGCAGCAGGGTAAACAGCAGACAAAGAGGGTTTTATGCAGCACCAGTCGGCTGTATTTCTGACTCGTACACGCATTTGCTTGTTGTTACTTGTGTTTATGTGTGTATGCTGTAGCTGTCCCTGGCATAGACAGTGCACATAAATCACAGCGAGGTATTGAGTCCTCACCTAATGAGGGAGCGTGTTGAAGACAGGTTTTCCTCTCCAGCATTTTATGTGGGTCAGTGAGACTGTGCACATATATGCACACATATATTTGTGTCATTGCTGTGGAATCTGACAGTCAGTGATCGCAGAAAAGTCTGCTGCTGGTCTCAATCTCTAATGGTTGTGGAGCATTTTCACTTCACATTATTCCATAAAAAGACCAGAGGCTAGATGCATAAAACAGTGTAGGATCAAAGCTGTGCACACATGAGGGTAGAAACACTGATACACACTCTTTTAGTTCAATTTTTAAAGCAGTCCACTCATACATCTGTTTTCTGCCATTTATATGGTCTGATGTGTGGTGGAGCAGGCCAAGCAGGAGAGTCCAAATGTCTTTCTGCTTGGCCACATCCTCCTGTTCCTCATGGGAGATTCAGAGGGCCTACCCAGGTCAGGTGGCATATTTAATCCCTCCAGGTTCAGCGTCCTGTCCTGGGATGTCTCCCCAGTTGGACATGCCTGGAATGCCTTCACATCTGGAAGGCATCATACTTGGATGCCTGGCCCACCTCAACAGACTCTTTTCTATGCAAAAAACAGCGATGCTGCAATGTCTGAGCTCCTCAACCTGTCCTCAAGACCTTGTTCAGACAGACCATACAACCACCTGGACCTGGATTAGCAGTGGGAAATAGATGAATTGATGTAGCAGGCATTTGTACAGCTTTATGAATCTGATAACAAATGCATTTTGTGAAGTTTGCGAGTTTGTCCTTAAGACAACGCTACTGGACTTTGTGGAATTTTGTCATGATGCTTAAATTGCATTACACTGAAAGCTTCAAACAAAAGTCTCACTGTTCAGTAAACACTACTGATTACATAAAGGACTGTCACATGCTTCACTCTGCAGGATGTGCACAGCTGTGGCTGTTTTTAGGGAAGTATACGATACAGAGGTTGGTATTCATGGTATATCTGTGTACATACACCACTACACCTCTGGTCTGAATGCCTGGTAAGAGTGAAGTATTTGGCCTCTTGTATCCATGATGTAATTCTTTGTGTGAGCACCCAAAGTGTTGCCTAATCTTAACCACACCTCAACCTTATCAGTTACTTTATCCATTACTTTTAAGTGTTTTGGTCACATTCTTTCCCTAACCTTGATGTAGTAGTTATGTGCAGGTGTTAACTGAAAGAAAGAAAAAAAAATTACAGAGGAAATTGAAATTAATCCAAGGTTCTGCAGAATTGTTCAGTTCCAACATTGTGTCTGGTGATAGGGTTGATAAGGTTGTGCACATCTGGATGGCACCTGATTTTCACTCACTCAGTTTGGCATAAATGGACGGGGACAATGCCTTAAAGGTCTTTTCACATACATTGTGACACATGCTGAAGTGCAAAATACTCAGCAAATACAGGAGCCAACATCCAACTATAGCCGGTTGCAAACATATTTTAGGAAGTTGGTGGGACGGTTTGAGGTCCTGCTGGGGATGTTAGTGTCAGAAAAAACAACCTCCCTCTGGAAAAAAAAAAAAAAAAAAAAAAAAGCCATTGCTTTTTCGTTGCATAATATTCACATTCTGCATGAAAGTACTCATAACAAAAACAGCAGTTCAAAAAAATAAACTGACATGAGAATTAATCACACACACAAAAAAATCACCCCCACTGTGAAAAGACAAGTCAATGATTTGCACATCAGTACCTCTTCCAATAAGTGCAACAAATTAGGCAATAACTTTACCCATGTTGTTTCTGTTGCCTTTAACATGCGGTTTAATACTTTTAATTTTGCTCTATTATTTCTATTATTTGACTGTACTTGGTGCTATGATGACTCACTTTCCAATAATGGTCAATAAAGATTAGTCTTAATATATACTATTTAATGCAGCAGTAATTTATAGAGAACAAGGATCTTGAGTGATCCTGTAGTAGCTTATCTGACATTTAATGTAGCACATTATAATTAGCTCTTCTTTTAATACTCTGTTTTTCTGAATCTGAACTGATTCTCTGTTTTTCTCTCAGAGAGAGAAACAAAAGAAGAAAGATTAGTTCGGAAAAGTTTAATGAGGTGCTATTGCCCTCACACCACTGACATTTCACACCTGTACTATATATGTGGAGTGTATTTCTGACCACAACACCTGCTCCAGGGCTTGGTAAAAGCATAGTGCAATCAAAGTAAGCTGGATTCTTGTGTCTTGGTATTTACTTGACATTTACTGGCTGAATTATCACATAAAGCCTTCGTCTTCTGTTGTTTCTCTCTACCACATTGTCTTTCATTGGATTTCTTCTTGTTTTATTGGATTTCCCAGTTGGATTTTCTCCTCTGTTTTTGCCTTTGCTTTTTCTCTGTCAGCTACCTCCTCATCAGTTAACTTGTATTCTCCAAAACTGCAGAAATATAAATCTCAGACATTTAATCTAGTACAAAGTGCTTGTATTACTTTTTTCCTTTAAAACTGTGAATTTAATCAGCATGATAATACACATACACTATTAAGTCAGTTCCATTTTCTTCTATATGAATTTCAGTGTTATGTATTTGCTTGTGTTTTCTGTATTTACAGTGCATCCAATAGGTAAATTTGTTTATTAGTGCAGTCACAAGGCATGGTACGATATAAAAATTTCATGTCACGATTATCCTATTAATTGCGATTAATGATATTATTGCGATAACCATGAAAATATGCTTTAAACACTTGCATGATTTGAACGGTTCTTTATGGGCTGTGGTCAAATTAATGTTACAGTACCCGTCTAACGTTAGCTTAACTCACCGGTGACCAAAACAGCATCATTGTAACATTTAGACAACAATGACGTCAACATTAGTGTAACTGAACCAACACTTGCTACATTAAGTGACTGACAGTAGTGTTAGTTAATTTTACCTGGCGTTCAACAAACAGAACTGGATGGTTGTCATGGAGATGGGAGCTCAAATTGAAGTAGTTGGACCCAATTTAACTTTCTTTTGCCAGGGATACAGCGAGCAAACCAAACCTTCAGCCATGGTGACAGGCTTAGCATTTTGGAAAGAGTAGAGATATGCAGCTCCCCCTTGTGGCAGTTCAAAATAAATCTATACAGAATACAGTTTTTTTTTTAATGTCACTTGTGAGAATATCAATGATTATCCTCATTCATGATTATCCAGATGGCGGAAATTCACTACGATCAACTTATTGTGAGAGTTTTTTGTCGTGATGGGCTATAAAATTGTATATCGTCCCATCCCTAGCCACCAGTATGGTTACCAAAAAATAAATAAAACACTCTGAATCAGAAATGAATGCAACTTTGACACCAAACTGGCAGAATTCATCATATTTCGTTTGGTTAAAACGAATGGACTTGTGAAAATATTAGAGATCTGTTATTTTCTTTGCAGTCTTCTTGTGATTTATGCAGTAATTACAGATAGCAGGAAGAATCGGAAACTGCATTTTCCCCCAGTTCTCTTAAAATGATATGGCTTACTCCCAACAGCGAGACACATTGTCATTTTCCCTATTAACTTCTGTTAAAACTGCATTCCACATAATAAGAAGAGCTGCTGAGTGCACCAGACTCTCAGTTATGGTCTCTCCAGTATGCACAGCAAAAAGATAAACGCCTTGTTTTTGATTGAACTTGAACAACAGTTTTTGTAATGGGTAATGTTGTAGTGTTTCATACCACAGTTGTGTGGGGCTTTTTGTTTTTTTTTAATGTAAACGCTCTGATGTTGTCTCTGTGATGTGACTGTTGTGAGTGACGGCGAGAGACATTCAAAGCTGGGAAATGCTGAGCTGCTTCTGTGGCAAGTAGCACTTTAAAGAAAAAAAGGCCTGCAGCTTGTAACTACAGCAGCCTGTGATTTAGACCACGTTGACACACATACTTCTCTTTGTGATGAGATGTGTGATGTCAGGAATGTAAAAGACAGACGAAGAAAGACAGAAATGGATTTTCTTTGAGTTTCAGAAATAGACTGTGTGTGTGTGTGTGCGCGCACGACTGATCAATGAAGTATGTGAGTGCGGCTCTCACACCTTGTCGTAGTGCAGAGATCGACATGTGACAGCTGACAGAGGGAATCAGAGCAGAAAGCAGAGCAGAGAAAACAGCTCATACAACATAAAGATACTTGTTAGTCGCTCCAGGGTTTATTGAAGCACAGCCAAACATCTCAGTACGTTTTCCTTTTACATGCTGTTTCTTTGGAGATTTAACTTGTGCCTGTTCATGTGCCTTTTTTTCCTCGTTCTTTTCGTGCTCTGTCTGTCCATAAGGTATCTTATGGTACTCATGCTGACATTTTTGTCAGCTAGAGTACTGGGGGCTGAAAAGACAGATCCATCATGTAAAGATAAGTATGGACTGTGAATACACACAGGCACTGAGATTATTGTGGATTAAACCACAAGGAACCTGAACCTTTAACACAATTTATTGGATGTTAAGGTCAGTGATATTTCCCAAATACTATGATTAAATTAAAAGGTTAGTTCATCCCAAAAGGGTATTTTCCTTTGTTGTTATAGGAACTCCTTTCTGGCAAAAATAGCTAATGTTACCTAGCTAACATGATCTTAATTCACCAGTGACCAGAACAGCATCATAACGTTAACAAACATTTAGATAAACGTTAATATAACTAAACCAACACTTTCCACGTTAAGTAACTGACAGCAGCGTATGTGTTCAGCTGTAGTATTCTAAAGACTGGCAGCTTTATAAAGGACCAACATGATCCCAGTGATATTACTCAGTCAGGACATGGTTCATGTCAGCCTCTGCTGTGATTTTCTGGCATTTTTTTGTTTTTGACTCTCACTCGAGCTCTCTAAGTGTGTCCTGTCAGTTGATTGGAGTCATTAATGTGACGCCTCTGAGACAGACGGGAAAGTTACAGCAGGGAAATCAATTATCAGGACCTCAGAGACGTGTACTGGTTGTCAACATGTGCTGAGGACCCCCTGCTGGCCGGTGCTTTGAACTTTTAAGTACAGCAGGATATGTGTGTGTGTGTGTGTGTGTGTGTGTGTGTATGTGTTTTTATGTCTCTGTAGTGATATTGTCCATTGAATAAACACCAAATTAGTGAGTCAGGATATTCAGTAAAACCAAAAATTCTACAGGCTTTAAAAATATGAACCTATCCTTCAAACATTTAGTTCCATTGTTTCATGTCTGATGATAGTCCAAACACCATTTGAGACGCTGTTTGATCTGAAACTTTTAAAAACTTATTTTGACATTTTGGATATGAAAATTGTCCATATTTTGTTGTGCACCACTTCAAAATGTATCCGTTTATAGAATAAAATCAGCAGTTGAATCACTGTAACCCTGATGAAGAGGATGTGTTTGTGTATCAGTGTCTGCTTTTGTGACATTTCCCCACAGCTCCACTCGATTCAGAGGAACTGAGATCGGGTCCAATTATACTCTAGTCTAATCTGGTCTGATATAGTTGCTGCTTTGGTCTCTGTGTTAATATGTCTAATGCACAAGAGGATCTGATTGGATTTGTTCAGCATCAACTTCAATTAAATGTGTAGTGGGGCGGTGCCTTCAAGAAATGGTCTCATACGAGTGTGCTGTCGGTTGAAAGTAAAGGGCAGAGTCTAACAACAGCTAAACACTGACACCTGCCTTGACATGAGGGAGAGGAGGGTTAGGTGGTGTTGCCCTATGAAACTAGCATAGTTAGCGTATAGGGTGAACTACAGACAATGGCTGAAATAAGGTCTCTGGTTTTAATTCAAGCTCAAGAAATTTTCATGTTTTATTCTACGTCATAAAATCCATCATTAAATCCCCCACTCCTGACAATCAGAGCCCGTCAGTGACAAAACAAACTGCTTTGGTGAACTACTTTGATGTGGACGTGTGCACCGCTTGTTTACATTGCAGCAGCTGTTCGCGGTGTCCGGGTTCACTCCTCCTGATCAATACTGCACCGATTCCAAATACATTTTTCCTTATTAACTGTTTAAACCCAAAAACATGATCCAAAGTCAAAAATAACAGCTCTACAAAAAAGTCTTGTGTAAACTCTGATCCAGACTACAGAATGCAATTTCGTTGTTGTTTTGTTTTCAAGAGGTGAAAACAAAACTTTTAATTATTCTATAAAGTAGTATATGAAGTATATAAACAAATTATTTTTCAGCGGCTTTATCCGTCTTTAGACATTATTATTAGCGATATTGCTGCTCTTTTCAACCACAGCTGCTTGTTAATTAATAGATAATCATGCTAATGCCGCGGCTGGTGTTTTTCCTCTGCTCAGGTCGATCACATTCTGTATCTGGTTTAATTATTCTCTGGTCTATTTGGGTTGGTTCTGGATGTGCTTGGGACCCTTTCACCTCAGGTCTCTTCATTAGAAATGTATTTATGCACATCAGGTTCAGCTAGGTTTACCATGGTTTTATTTTGGAGGATGCCTAGTGGGAATGACTGAGCTTTTCAGAGAAAAGAGTCAAAGTCAGACCTCTTTTGATATTTCTCTTCCTTTTTTGTTTTTTGAGGTTAGTGGTTAATAGGAGACAGTTGTACTAATTCAAAGTATGTCTATGTAATGAGCTGTTTTATCCAGCCACTCTCTGAGCCAGTGGCCCTTATTGTCTCCTAGTGGACATGCATGCAGGAGGAGGTGCCATTTAAACAGCCTAGCCATTCATTCAGCTCTGCACATGGCCAGCGGCTGCAGCCTCTTTCCCTTTCATTTAGCCGGCTGAATCACTTAATGAAGGTTCAGAGGATGGTGCAAAAGGAGAATGACTAATGCTTCAAAAGAGGGAGGTGAGGAATCTCTCCTGTCTCCCTCTGTGCCTCTCCCATTCTGCCATGATGGCTTCATTGTCTGTGATTAAGGGAACATTTGAGAGTGATGAACCCATCAAAGGAGCCTCTACCGTCTCTCAGCCTCACCGTCTCTCTCCACCTTCCCTCACTCTTTCGCTTCTTCTCTCCTGGGGCTCAGAGAAGAATGTCTGACAGATTGTGGCCAGTGAGCTGCAGATAGTCCAGACACTACCATACTACTTTCCTAAGACTTCTACTGCTACTATTATTGACTGATTACTGACTAATTGACCGATACAATGTTCTGGGAAACCTTGGGTCCTCCCCCAGCAGGACAATACTCCCACCACACCACAAAAATTGCTCAGAAAGAGAATCCACTTTTAATGTTACGGTGCCAGACATCACAGGACAACCCCAGAGGTCCTGTATCCATGCTCCAACGGATCAGTTGTTTTGTTGTCAGCTGTTCTGGCGGCACAAGGGGGACCCACACAATATCACACAGGTCCCACAGATGCTGGATCAGATTGGGATCAGATTTGGGGAGTGTCGTTGCCGCGCAGAGGTGTGTTTGGTATGTAACAATGTTTAGGTGGGTGGTACGTGTCAAAGTAACATCCAGATGAATGAAGGACCCGGGGTTTCCCATCAGAACGCTGTATTGTAACGAGATGATCAGGTCACAATAACAATGTTAACAAGCAGATGTTTTGCAGGTATAATGTTCATCGTGTCCACTGTGTTAGTTTAGCTTGCTGGGATCCTCACACACTCTAACACAAAACACTAAATACAACTAAGGCAAAGGGGAATGTTTACTTTTGCTGTTTGCAATTTTATGGTCATAAACTGAGGTATTTGCTAAATATCTGCACTAAATCCATCCAAGAGCTGTTGAGACGTTTCATTCTGAAATGGCAGGAACTCTTTGAACATGCACCAACTTTTCTTTCTTTGAGGCAATAGACCACCAAACAAGTCTTTCCAGCTATTGGATGTAACTGTGTGGAAGCATCAGTGCAAAAATCCCAACTCTAAAACACTAAAACACTACACTAAAAACAGTGATCTGACATTTCAGATGGAAATTGCAAACAAATTGTTCCTCCAAATGTGCTCCTCTCTCAGTTGTTTGACACTGCTACCGAAGTGAACTGCTGTTAAAACACCACACTCTGCGCCCCCCTACCCCACCCCCAGCCCTCCACTCCACAGCTAGTGCACTTTAACAGAGCCCCAGACTAAGTGGAAAGAGCCTTTGATGGACAGAGAGTGGGATGCAGTGCAGTGTGCGACGAATGCTCTGACCTTCAGACTGTTTTAAGATAGCAGGGTGTTACATTGGTTGCCCTCTCTTATTGGACTTCTCCAGCACTAAAGTGTCCATTTATGTGTGTGGGAGACTGAGAGATGGTGAAGAACAGAGAGGGAAACATAAAATGGATCCTAAAGATAAGTCACGTTTCTATCTGTCCAATCTTTCGCCTTATTTCTCTGCCTTCCTTTAAAAAATAAAGAATTGCTACAGGTTTCCACTTAGTAGTGAAATAAAGCAAAACTATTTTCTGCATTTAAGAATTCAATGAGTGTAGCTGTTTTGATGATGAAAAGCATCAGATTTTTTAAACCATGGAAAATCAGATCATTTTCAGTCCAAGAGTATTACTTTATTTGCCTGCGACTGCCCAATATCAACGCTTGTTGATGGTTATATTAGAAAATCACTGATAGAAATCCAACCGAATCTTCACATATGAGAAAATGGAACCAGCAAAAGTGACTCAAATGATTAATTTTGATAAATTAATTTTCAGTCAGTCAGTTAACAATTAGTTATTAGATTAATCATTTCACCTTGAGAACAAATATAATTGATCTTCATATAAAATCTCATTATTGCCTTTATAAAAGATCTTGTAATAGTTATGTTTTATAGTTTAAGAATAACATAGGACTTTAAGTAATCGGATATTCCAAATCATTCATCATCCAAACAACTTTCCACAAACCTGCCCCCTACCCCCTGTCTGTCATGTTACATATGTACTCAGAAGTGTTTTTGACTGAGCATGTGGTACCAAGGAGTAGTGCATGTGTGTGTGTATGTAGGGGCAGGTTGTTTTTACTCCGGCACGTGTGCTCAGTGGGGTTCAGAACATGGCTTTATGGTTTTTTTCTGTGGCCTCCTCACATTTCCTTTCCTGTCCTCCCAGGGGGTTGTCAGTCTCTCACACACTTTATGAAACAACTTTAGACCCCTGGTGTCTTCAGTGTAACACGATACCAAATGTACCCAAACAACCCCAGAATGACCATGAGAGACTTTCTCATGTCCTGGAGGCAGATTATTGGTGTGACGGGACTGGAAACATTACAACCCCCCAATACTGTCTTTTGTTCTATTTCTTCTGGGGAGAAACGATCCCCTGGTTGTGTGGGTCCATGTGACTGGAGATTGTAGTAACCATGACAAATCGAGGTACATGTGTAGAGTTATGTAAGATTTTCAGGTCCTTAGTTTTGCATGATAGACTGGAGGGCCTTCACAGGGCCAAGTTACAGCAGCCCAGAGGTTTAGAGTTGTGCTGTTAGATGCTGCTATCAGTCTTTGTGGTGAGCTACGATAAAAACATCCCAGAACTCTGTACTGAATCCATAGAGATGAAAGAGATGTTAATCTCTGAGGTCTTTCAAGAATTCTGAGCTGTTCCTTCAGGTTTCCCTCCAAGGGAACCCTAACACACCTAAAATGAAACTTTGATTTGAATGTCTTACATCGTTCTGGTGCCCAGCCCGTATGGACTTAGAAAACCCTTAGCAATAACCATAATGGCTACATGACAAATACAAAATAGACACTTCCACAAGTTCAGTTGTCATACTGGATACAGAGTCTTTTGTCTCAGCTGCCAAGTGTCTTGTGTAAACCTTGCCACAAGAACCCAAATCAACATATCTGCATCAGACAACCACAACAAATCAGGGTTCTTCAGTTCAACCTTATCAATCAAACAAGCTGTGCAAAAGGTGCCGTTCATTATCCTGGCTGTAATACATCAGAATTTTGAATCTAAAAACTCTACAGTAGAAAGATTCAAACTTGTGGCCTTAAGTCTACCTTGCCAACGTCTATCATCCTGAGCTAATTAGCTGGTCAATACAAATGCTGCTCTGTAAAGTCATATATTTTACATATATGTATTATGTTTACTTTTATATGTTTAATGCTATTTATTTGTTGTTGTTAAACAGAATCCGGATGCAATGAAATTTCGTTCAGTTGTGCACTGTCTGGTGTAGTTGAATGACAATTAAAGACAATTTGAGTTTGAGTTTTGAAAAACCCTATAGCAGAGGTCTTTCTTCAGCTCCCAGTATCAGAATCAGGAGCTTACATGTGTTTTTCAGTGGTAAAATGGTCAACCACTACTGCTGTTATTCTTGTTCTGAAGTCTGACGTAGGCTCGGTCTTTATTAAAACCATGAAAGATTCTGTCCGTTATTATTTTGACTCCTCAGATCGACACTGTTTACTGCATGTCAAGTGGTTGTTTTAGGATGTAATTATTTTTTTGGGAGATCATATATAAAGTTCTTCACTGTGTAATGATGGTGATGATAATGTATAGAGGGTGTTACTGATAAGCAGCCACAGTTTACCCAGAGATGTTTTATGAGTTAAACATCTGGTTTAGAGCTGTAATGTGTTACCACCCATTCACTGACATGTGGCAATGGATTTCAGTCCCACACACAATTCATGGGACATTACATTGATTTACATTAATTTCTACTACTACTACCTTAACTTAGACATAACCTTGCTTGGGTTTTTTGTCCCCATAAGGAAGACAAGTCCCCCTGACTGTGTAAACAGATTTAGGTCCCCACAACATGAGTAATACCTAGACCTGACACACAAACACACACAGCAAGAGAGAGAGAGAGAGAGAGAGGAATGCTAAGTGTAAGGATAATTGTCGTACCTTGCCAAAGAGAGATTGCAGTGATTTAGTGTGATGCTGAAAGGATAAAAGTCTGTCTCTAAAGATCCTTCTCACACCACAGTGTCATTCCTGTCTTGATTGCTCAGATTTACTGTCCCTGTGACAGACAGGCAGCTTCTCCTGCCTGCTAACATCTGCACTGTGTTTTAATATGTTTGTGTGTCTCAGACTCACATACACAAATTTAAACACAGATGGTAGCTCCTGTTTCTTGTGCTTTCTCAGATCTACATGGCTGCAAAGGTGTTGGCATGATGGTTTTATGGGTGGTGTTTTACTTTAAAAATCCCCACATCTGCCATCTGCCTTTGAAGCAGTAGGGCTGTCTAACCCTCCAGCCACACAGGGGAAGTCCCTGCTGTACATGGATGCACACATACATTACATGGAGTTTAGCTCCAGTCTCTGCCATGCACGTGATGAGTCATTTTACATTCAAGACCTCTGCCTTTGTGATTATATTCTAGTCTCAGAAATAAATTAAGCAAATGTTGTTCTGCAGATCTCAGTGTAATTTTGAGGATATGTGCATTATCCTCAATAACTCCTCTACTCTGCAGAAAAGGTTTTTCCAATTCCTTGGTCAAACAATAATAATAATTAGGTAGTATGTAAATTTGATGCATACTGCACAGTACAGCAGACAAGTCATCTACAAGTCTTGGAGTGGGTATATTTTCATTAAATCTACAGCTCTTCAGATATGTGAGGGTTAAGATATAGTCTGCTGCATGTTAAAATGGATATGTCTATGATCCATATCATGACAGAGTGACTGTGACATCCCTGGTGGTAAATCTATTGAATTTTTTTTTTTTTAACACATTCATATATACCACACAGACTCAACATTCAACACAACAAATTCATATTTTTTCCATCTTAACTGTATCACTAATAAATATTTTGGTAGTAAATTTGCAGAAATAACAATGTGCAGTTATATTTTACAGGAAAAAGTATCTCAGATCACAGATATGAGCTGTGATTTGCTTCATCCAAAGAGCCAGTGGGATTTTTTCATTGGGTTTTGGATTATTACAGAAAATAAACTGTGACCAACAAAAGTTTCTGATCCTCACAGGTTTAGTTCATCAGATAATCTTCACAGATGAACACCACTGTTCTGATGTTTGAAGCCTAAATACAATCTCCAGAAGTAAAAAGCTAATGTTAGACTATAAACCAACTACACCACGGTCACATGACATCAACATCTCCACCACTGAGCTTCCAACTTGTCATTTAATTTAGCTCTGACCTCTTCTACAAAAGCCTTTCTTCTTAGAAAGTTGGTGATAGTTTGAAAGAGTGTGAGTATAAACACAACGAGGCTATAAAGGTGGACTGGTGAGTAGATCAGTTTTCATGTTAACGTCCCCGACAACCTCTGTAGTCTCATTTAGACACTCGTTAGTAACCGCCTTTTTTAAGACACGTAAAAGCTTCAAACATCAGGAGTGGGGGATTTACTGGTGGATTTTATGTTGTAGAATAAAACATGAAAATGTCTTGAGCTTGTGTTAAAACCACAGACCTTATTTCAGACATTTAACCAAAGATCCATTGACTTTGGGACAAGGGAACAGGAAATGCTAACATGCTAAGCTAAGGACTATGACATGTGGTTGAAAAGCCTTGAGTTAAGATTACTTTGTTAAACTTTATATTTTAGTTTTCATTATGCCAAGAAGTTGAGGATGGTGGCCTTGGGATCCACAGGTTTCTTACTGGAAATTTTTGGCCGGGAGGAGTTTAATGTGTCCATGCTTAGAAACATCTCTGCTTACTGTGATAACACACCTGTCACAGGTCTCTCTCTCTCTCTTCCCAGCACCTGACAGGTAGTGCTGTTTGGACATGTTGCCATGTGATTGCTGTGAATTGCTTCATAATGATTGACAGTTTGATAGCCATACCATTGGCTGACTGCCTAAATAATAGGTTCAGTAATAAGGATAGTTACAGGAGGACTAGGAGTCTATTTCTTGAGGGCACACATTGTAATACAGAGATATTGTCCCTTTGCACCCCTGTTTTACTTTAAACAGATTTCTTAAAATTGTTATCGCTCCCTTAGTGAAGCTTATAGAACAGGTTGGCTCTGTTTAATGACATCCAGCAGTGCTCTGTTGTTCTTAACCAACTGAAGCTCATCAGATTAAAGCCTGACATCACCCCATGTTTAAGGCTAGTGAACATTGTCTAATTTAAGCCATTACACACTAATACACCACCTCCTCTGAGGACTAAATGAGATTAAATTATTACGCTTCCAAGGATCACTCCCTACATGGACATTAAAGAAGAGGACACTGAACAAGAGAGGTAGTTAGAACAAGAGAAAGGTAGTTATGTCCAGAACAGTTTATGCAGTTTGGGATTCCTAAGCGATTAATATGGGAGCTGCATCAAGTTGTAGGACTGTCAGCATGTTTAAATGTGTTGGCTTTGTGGATTTATGTCGCTGTCCTGTCACTGATGTGTCCCAACAGCTTCGATAGCAGCTCAGCTGTGGATTGCATAAGGAAGGCTTCAGGATGTGTTATACATTATGGATATGTGATGTGCCAGGGCAGCACCATTACAGGTTTAAAGATCAACAAACCTGTCAAGCAGAGGAGATTCAGCCAGATTAATAGAGGGGAGGAAAATGTTCCATCTTCTGCCCGTGACAGGCTAACTCAACGAACCAACCATTTCCCTTCACACATTGGACTTGCTAATATAGTGTTATTTGGCATTGCTGACTGTGTAAGTTAGTGTGTGTGTGTTTAGAAAAAAAAAGCTTTCCTCTCATCTGACTTTCAAATGTTGGTCCATTTGGCAAAGCCCCTGTAGAAACATCGAGAAGAGGTGATCCTATTAAAAACCATCTGCAGTGTCTCCAGGAAAGTTATCAGAGCAGCTCCCCGCTGTGTCAGGAGTCATTTATCAGGAAATTGAGATTTGTTAGCTGTTTAGTTGCGCTTCTCATCAAGCATGTAAGAAGGAGTGTTGTTGCCGTGCACAGTGTCCGTAGGAGGAGGGAAATAAATAGGGGACTCAGTTTGTTAAATGTTTTGTTGATTTAGGCCAACACCTCCACAAGGATCAGCATTTATTTCCTCTTTCTTCCGCACTCCCTCCTCGCCTCACCAGTCTGCGTACGTCTACACAAACCAACTGCAAATTTTTGCAGCTGTGTTGCATCTTTCGAGGTATTCAATCGTGATCACTTTTGCATGAAGCAGGCATGACTGCTGCATCTCCTGCTTCACTTAGGTCTCAAGCTGCATTTGATTAGCCTTGCGGTTGCATGTGGCGTGCTGAATGTAGGCTGGAAGTACACTGAGGCACTACATTGCACAGACTGCTGGCCTGAAAAAAAAAGCATTTATGTGACTGCTGTCATTCTGTGGCTGGAACCCGGAGTATTCCAAACATTTTTGACCCAGGAGAGGAAATGTCTGTCCCTCCACCCAATCTCAATATCTTAATCCCTCCTCTTCCTCTCTCATGAGGGAGAAAAAGAGCATGCAAGAATGTTTGGTCCTTTAAGTGGCCATGAAGATGCTGTGACCTGATGCACTCGTGATTAGAGCGAGCAACTTAACTTTATGTAACTTGAAGTGCAGAAGCATGTCTCATGGTATGTGATGTGTTGACTTTGACACTGTGAACAGGCATTACTGGTGTTTATTTTGACTGAATCCCACACACACTGTCCTGCTGCTGGAAATACTCAGTACAGCACCAAATGTAGATTAATCCACAGCTAAAAATAGTGCCTGACAGATGCACTTTTTTTTCTCCTGTTTGAGTAATGCTTGAGAAAAAACTATAGCACCAAGCTATTTTATGAAATTACTGAATCTTGTGATGCATGTTTAATAGGGATGGGTACTTTAATTACTTTTTGAAGTTGAATTATCAAGCCAATTTAAGTCATTTAGTTGATTAGTCATAATGTCAACATTAGTACGTGCCCTCCACCCAAACCAACTGACCACACACACTAACTTTACCTCTGAAGCCCCGCTAATCTCCACTCAGTGTTGATGTAATGGCAGGTGACAGTGACATGAGAGCCGGTCACACATTGGTGGTTATTGGTACTTTGTTGGCTTCCATCAGAGTCTTTTTTTAGAGCTGTAGCTGCCTCATTGTACTTTTTCTCAACCTGGCCACTGATGGTCCTCCATGAAAGCACAGTGTTTTCAGTTTCCACAAACTCCAAGGGCCTTTGAAAGCCCCAATCTTTCAACAACGTTAAGAGGAAGCATGTTGTCTGACATCGTTTAAGTCACCAAAGCAGTTATTTGTTCCTGTCTTTTGCTCCAGTCTTTCGCTTCCTCCAAAGTGAAGATGCAGCACTCAGGCAGAAACAGAACCATGAACATTAGTACTTCATCTCTACCCCCACCCAAATAAAAATTAGCCGATTCTTAAAAAAAGGGTTTTGACTGTGCTTACCATTTTGACTAATTGACTAATCGATTATTCATGCACATCTCTAATGTTTAAAGATATGCTGTATATCTTCAGTAGGAACCAACAGACTTGGTAGAAAAGTCTGAGAGATGGACTAACACATTCTTGGTTTAGGTTGTTTGATGGGATTTGTTGACAACAAGAACATATTCCTTAGAAAGTGACATGATCTGCTTCATCAAAGGTCCAGGAGTATAAGCAAGGACTGTGTCTGTTTAGTACAAGAGACAAGATCTGCTCATGAAAACTATGGACGCTGCTTTATGTGGTTATACGCACTTTCTTTACATATAAATGCAGGGCTCAAGAGGTTATTTTTCATTACAATAAAGCACACTGTTGAAGAAAACAGGCGTTCTCTCGAGGCTACACCCCATCTCTTCCTCCCCAGTGGAGATTAGAGCTAATAATAAGTATTGACTTGTGTCCCAATGTCACCTCACTGTGTGACAGATATACAGACAGACAGGCAGGCAGATGGACCAGGGGTTGGGAAACATTCATGTTGTGTCAGGGTTAAAACGGGTGTGCAGCTCCAGCAGATTCCACGGGTTGCCAGGTCAGTGAAATGAAGGTTTGTCATTCCAGTAGACAGGGGGCATTATGGCAGACGGCAGGGCAGCAGCTCAGCATCCAGTTTGGACAACAACTTGTCCTGCGTGTGCATGCTGAGTTACATCAACACCTGCCACTCCTGATTGCATCCTGCAGTCTCTGCTGATGTGCTTTCAGCAAAATATACGGTATGTGGTTTTATGAGTTATGATTTTTGACTGTTTTATGATTTTTTTTTCTTTGTTTACCAAATAGTTTCTGACTTTTCTACCCTCTCGTCAAGCCTGTTAGGAAACAATGAACTTGGAGCTGAGTATTTGGTGACACCTGTGGTTTCTGATGGTCTGATGGTAATAATACCAAATTATGACACATGTATCAACCAATAGGAGAACAGGCAGAACAGAAACAGTATGAAGGTGTCATATAATTACAACCTTTAAATTCAGGGTTTGTTTTTATGTGTGCATGTGTGAATGTGCTGCCGAGGTTGTAGCCTAGATGCAGTGTTTGTTGCTGAGGGAATGTGTTTGGGGGCTCTGTCCTAGTTAACACTGAAGCAGCGCAGCAGTTGTATATCTGTATGACTGCCTGTCTTGGCACAGCAGGTCTCTCGCTTTGAACCCATGAGACTGTCAACTCTATGACCCTCTCTCTCTCTAAGCCTCCTCTCTTCCTCTCAGCGTGGCTGCACTGCACCAGGGGGAAAAACTCTTAATTGGAAGAAGTAATTACAACAAGTGTCTTATATATTTATTTAGCGCATCAGTGGGAACCTTCTGGCTGTGTGCTCTGTCAGCCAGGACTGATAATCAAAACTGCTAGGCTAGGAGCATCTCTGAGGCACAGAAGCCATTACCTAGAAACATGGATCTGTCAACATCTTTCCTATAGGTCTTGGTTTTGTTTGAGGACACCATTCGAGAACAATAAATAAGAAGGTCTGTCAGTGTTACAGTTCTTACCGGTTGCTGGTAGAGATCATAAATTAGTTACACCATGTCAAGAGGAAACACTTGGGCAGACATAGTTCCAGCAAGGTATATTAGCCAGGATAGGTTTCAATGGGAACCAAACCCCCGCGTGAAAGTATTTTGTTGAGCATCCATCCACACTAACCATCTCCTACTGCAGACTACAGCGTTCTAGTTGTACTCGGAAGTTGGAATTTCTGAGTTTCTAGTCGGAAGTTTCAACTGACAACTGAGTTACAACCATACACTGAAAAACAAAGATACCTTGGTGCCTTTCATGCTCCTCTGAGGTGTTCTTCAGATTTGATCCGAAAGAGCAACAACAACAAATGCTTTCCTGTGAGTGTCCATGTTTTTCCATGGTCAACTCTGAGGTGACGTCACCCCAATGTAATGCACCGATTCAATTTCAGTTCAATTCAATTAAATTTTATTTATATAGCACCGAAACACAATGAAAGTCATCTCAAGGCACTTTTCATATGGAGCAGGTCTAGACCATACTCTTTAAAATATGGTATTTACAGAGAGAGACCCAACAAATCCCACCATGGGCAGCACTAGGTGACAGTGGCAGCAGGAGGCTTGTCATCGCAGGTCAGACTCTGCAGCTCCAGAGGCAGAAATACCTGCAGAAAGTGACAGAAGAGGAGAGAGAGATGGAAGAGCACAATACTACGGGAAAGGGAAGATATTGAGTTAGTAACATATAATATGGGATATGAATCCATACTGATGGAGAGAGAGAGAGAGAAGCTCAGTGCGTCATGGGAGATCTCCCAGGCAGTCTAGGCCTTAAGCAGCACAACTAAGGGATGGTTCAAGCCTGAGCCAACCCTAACTATAACGCTTTATCAAAGAGGAAGGTTTTAAGCCTACTCTTAAAGGTACAGAGGGTGTTTCTGCCTCCCGGGCCCAAACTGGGAGAAGGTTCCACAGTAGAGGAGCCTGATAACTGAAGGCTCTGCCTCCCATTCTGACTCTTAGAAACTCTGGGAACCACCAGTAAACCAACATTCTGGGAGTCCCAGTGGGATTGTAGGGAACTATGAGATCTTTAAGGTAAGATGGAGCCTGTACCATTAAGGGCTTTGTAAGTGAGGAGGAGGATTTTAAATTCTATTCTGGATTTGACTGGGAGCCAATGCTGAGAGGCTAACACAGGAGAAATATGGTCTCTTTCTCTAGTTCCTGTCAGTAATCGTGCTGCAGCATTTTGAATCAACTGCAGAGTCTTTAGAGACTTGTTGGGGCAACCTGATAATAATGAATTACAGTAGTCCAGCCTGGAAGTAACAAATGCATGGACCAGTTTTTCTGCATCCTTTTGAGACAGAAAATGTCTAATTTTGGAGATGTTACGCAGGTGAAAGAAGGCAGTCCTAGAAGTTTGTTTTATGTGTGAGTTAAAGGACATATCCTGATCAAAAATGACTCCCAGATTCTTTACAGTGGAGCTGGGAGCCAGGGCAATGCCGTCTAATGTAACTACGTCATTAGAAAATGTATTTCTGACTTGTTCGGGACCAAGTACAATAACTTTGGTTTTGTCTGAGCTCAGTAGTAAAAAGTTGCCTGAACCACTTAACTGCATGGATGTCATTTGTACAGACGGACAGTCTCTTCATTTTGTCATTCTGTCATGCTCCTTCCTGCTACTGACAATGTAAATCCTGAAGTGTGGATTTGTGCAGTACAGACGATCTCAATATCACTGAGCAGTTCCTCTTCTCTGTTTGAAGGTGTGAGCTTCACTTGGAACGAAAACTGTGTAGTCACTCAGCCCTCTGTGGTTTTACTGTTCATTCCTGTGTGTGATTATGTCCATTTTTGTCATCTTTGAGGAGGGCTGCACTGTGATGGGCCATAATGACTAAAATGAAAGGCAAAGCCATTATATTGCTTCAACTCCAGAGCAGACAGCGCACACTGACAGAAATGAAAAATATTTGGATGTAGACTTTTTATAGATTAAAAAGGATGTAGTTCTGTACCAATTTTAGCCACATTAATATATTTTGTTTTATCTTCAGTGTTGAATACTTCGACTGTATAATCTCCCCTTTCCTCACAGAGACAGTTCTTTTGATTCCCTGTATTGTTTTTGATCTTCTTGCATTATTCTTCTCCCTATTCAGCATCTTGACAGCAACACTGACACGCTGAAGGTACTTTCAACAGTCAGGAGGAAAAAAAAAAGAAAAAGAAAAACCCTACCCTACCCTAAAGCTCTGCACCTTGCCCCCGCCGAACCCCTGCTAATGTCAAATAAGTTTCATCATTCCTTGCATGTGTTTCAATTTCATCACACTTACATTTTCAGCTGCTGTAATCTCTGGGACTGTGCAGGGATCGCACAGAGTGACTGCAGGGCTCACCGAGAATCACGGCTCCTGTGCTGTTGTTGATGCTATACCGCCAGCTTTAATGAGGTCATTTCTCCCTTTCCTCCTCTTTAATGTAACTGCTGAGAGATTTCATCATTTCATTGCAGCGACAGAGGGATTCGAGAAAGAAAGAAAGCTGGGGGGGGAGGGGTATGTTGGCTTGTCAATCAGTCTCACATCACCTTGCCACCTCTGATCTTCCATTGTAGCCTGTAGGTGTTAAAATTAAGCTCCTTGTTGTGTTCCACTCTAAAAATAATACTTAATTCCATATTTTACTGTGAAATAGTCTCTGTTTTGATAGAGACAAACCACAAATTCAGTTTTTTAAAATCATATCAAGCAATAGAATTTAATGACCAAGCAGTCAAAGGACAAGTGGACACAGGTTTCCTTTTCAAATAATGTTTTGTGTGGTTTTACTTTGGTTTTATTTTACCCACAACATGCCAAAAATACAAATGAATGTATAAATATGCACCTTTAGGGAGACATATACAGTGGCTGATCAGACCACTGCTGAGCAGCTGATGGCTCCATCCTCAGCCAGGAAGGACGGCAGTAAACAAAAATCCAAATGAAACACACTGTGGTTTTGTTTTACGTAAGTTATGTGACTGCAAAGAAACCAACAAGAGAATATTTAAAATCATAAACTCAAACCTGCCTTGTATACCTGCCTACAAATGTATCTGTAGAGTGTGGCGTGACTGGATGAATAAAAAAAACAGAAGCATTGGTCGTTGGTAAATGCCCCAAACATCAAGTGACAAAGCTCTTCTGTGGCCGGAGTATTTATGACCCTTGTCCAGTGGGAGCAAAGGGGGAAGTCAGGTGACTTTAAAGTCCACAGAGGCAGGAGGCAGGAGGCAGGGGATCGAGGTGAATGGATTGGGTCAACAAAGCATCAGACTTTAACATGAGAGACAGCAGTGGGTTTCTTACTGACAGGTTTTTAGCTGGACCCAAACTAGGGATGGCCCATATGGACTTCAAATTTTATCACAATATTTTCTGGTGATTTATTGTGATAACAATATAAATTATGATAAAACATAGTACCACTCAACAGTATCTTTTTGGCTACAAGTTTTAGTTGCATACAGTGTTGAGAGCCTCCCAAACACAAACATTGCTCTAAAAATAAAACTTTGTTTATGCATTGAGAAAATGCGTCAGCAGTTCTCATCTGAGTAGGAATTTCTTCATCTTTACTTGACGTTGCTGTCTCCTCCTCACGCATCTTCTGGCTTTCCTCATTCTCTGGTTTGTGTTTGTGTTTGAGGTGGTAGAACAAATTGGATGTGTTGAAAGCACCATTTTTTGCAAACTTTGCATATTAAAGTTGTTTGCTCTACATCTGAAACCAAACCTGCTCCAGATTACTGAGAGAGCTCCTCAAGATGAACTTAATGTTTAGGGAGTGGATGAGGGGATGAGAGGGGTTTTGGACATGACAGGCGACAGGTGAAGATGAGAGGGAATGGTGCAGTTGTGCTGGTGAAGGCAGCTGGTGGCTGAATGATAGCAGGTGAGCGTGCAGCTGCAAAAGCAAGGCAGCACAACTGGCACTAGGCATGGGCTGGTATGAGATTGTGACGGCATGAAAATATCACGGTTTCTCAGTATCGTGGTATTGTGATTACAGCTCTATAAGTAACTAACGTAAAAGTATGAACCTCACTGAAATTGAGTACTTCTCTGCTCTTCTCTGCTCTGTGAAGTAACGTTAGTGGGGATCTAGCTGATGTTAGCCAGTTATTATTATCTGTGGCAGTAGTAAGCCTATAGTATTCATTTCACTGATGCTAGACATGCTAATGCTCATAGCTGTTGCATACGTTCATTTCTTGTGTTACCTTGAAATTGGCAAATTCATGCTGCCGTAGATGCAAAATCAAGACTTTTTCAAACCACGGTATAGCCACGGCCTAGCTGGTCTTTGGCACTAGAGACAATTATTAGCAAAAGCACAAGAGAGTAACTGGAAAGCAAAGACCACCATTGTTCCCTAACCTTAATGGCATGGTTGTTATTGGTTCCCCTAACCATACTGAAGTAGTCATCTGTTTTCATTCAGAAACAAAAATCCCTCTCCAGTATTCAGTCTACATGAACAATTTCAAATTATGCCATGAAACCTGTCTGACTTTATTTAACTGAATGTTACTGAGAGAGATGAGAAATAATGAGACATGAAGTTGTCTGTTAGTAAAGCAATGTAAGCAGCCCTCTCTATGACTTTAGCACCAGTGGTTTTTAACTGAATATAAACCACATCTATCAACACAGATGTTAAAATGGCTCTTTCTGAATCATGTATTTCTGTTGTGTTACTTTTTATTATCATAATATCTTTGCTTAAACATGTTGACCATGTTAAACTTGTAACCTATGACCTGTTACGTTCTTTTTGCCCAAAGCTAGACCCCACGTGTTTTGTGTTGTCTGTGTGAATACACGTGTATATGTTTGTCTGTGTGTGTGTGTAAAGCAGCCAGCATGACAGATTGTACCTCCAGTTATTGTGTGTGTGTGTGTGTGTGTGTGTGTGTGTGTGTGTGTGTGTGTGTGTGTGTGGGCACGTGTGTGTGTGTGTGTGCATTCTTGTGTGACAGAGTGCATTCATCTGTGTCTCGCCGTATGTTTTCATGCTTGTGGTAACCTTGTTAAGTGTACCTGGATCAGGTTGAGGACAGTATGTTCAGTATGTGTTTCCTGCAACCAAATCCAGACTGAAAGCGCAGCACACACACACACACACACACACACACACACACACACACACATACACATACCTGCCTCTCTCTCCTGTCTGTCAGCATGTGTGTCGAGGCTGGTCTGTTATCAAAACTGGCTGACTGGCTGCTGAGTGAATCGTATTACCCATTGTCACTGCAGGCCTCGGGATGTTGCTAATGATATTTTTAGCACTCTGTGTGTGTGTGTGTGTGTGTATCAGGGCTGGCCCAAGCTTTTTTACGGCCCTAAGCAGAATTTGATTCCCACCCCACCCTTACCTCACCAACTAATGTTAGCAGCACATTGTCCAAGTAAGAGTTTCCTCTGTTGATCTTAGTTTAAAGTTTCCAATAATCATTTATGAAGAAGGAAAACAAATATGCCCGATAAAACTTATGCAGTCGAATAAAATATAAAAGTATGACAGACAAAAACATCTACAAAAGACAAAGAGAGATCAAATTCTTCTCAGGGCCCCAGCAACACTAACAGCAAGCCAATAAAATGTAGTATTGATTCCCAAGGATAAATTAACATGTTCCAGCAGCAGGGAAGAAAAGAGCAGTAAAACTGTATAAGTTAGTAAATTAATATAGTATTTACATAATATAAAATAAGAGGTATATAGTAGATATTTTACCACAGTAAAATATCCTAATATAGAAACTAAGTATCAGAAATAAAATGGTAAAGAAACTTGTGAACACTTGTGAATGAGAATAAAAATTGTTGCCTTTTGCCTTTTGGACTAAAAACACTTAATGATATATCATGTTTTATTTGCATCTTTACTACAAAGACACAGGGAAAGAAATTGAATGATTTTTTTAAACCTGAAAAACATACAGAGGTGGTGGCAGTACTTTTTTCCACATGAGTAGTGTTGACACTGGAGGCACCAACTGGACAGGGCAGCCTGTATCCAGTGTAAATAGAAGTTTCCTGCAGCTACACATAAAGGTCATTACTGTGAGCATACAGTAGGATTGAGAGAAATATATCAGTGACTCTTTCAGTTTTTCTTATCTTTTAAACATTTGGTTGGGCAGTTGAACAGTCAGAGGACTCTATTTACAAACAAACTGTAAAAGTTGGTGGGAAAAAAACAGGATTTTGAAAAGTGAAATTGCAGTCTTTGGTTACAGTGCAATGAATAGGCTCTGCTGAGAAAAATAAAACAACTGAAGATAATGAAGATGTCACTAATAAACCACGTTGTTGTTGATAATTGCCACCTGTCAGATTTCTGCACATTGTTATGGTCTAATTCGCCTAAAAGTATTTATTTTGATTGTCTGGCTGTCACCACCACTGAACACACTTAGATGAAACTCATTTTAAAACGTACATTGAGCTCGTCAGAGTTTCACGTGTTTGTGGACATTTTTTTCAGTTGGAACAGCACTGATTTGGTTTATTACCCTGCTCTTCTTCCTCTTTTATAAACTTCCAGAGACTTATAACAAACAACAACAATAAACAGTTTAGTGTCAGACAATGTTCTCACTTCAGCAGTAGTATAATTTTGTATGCTTTTAGATGACTCTGTTTATTGGCAGGTCCTTTAAGCATTTTCCCCAAAGCCTTTTCTCCTGTTGTTCTCCTCATGCTTTCCACACAAAAGGCTGTAAATGATGACTTGTTGAGTCGCTCTGTCTGTGCCAGCACAAAGCTGCAAAAGGCTTAGCAAAGGTTGACTGCTGTCAGGAGAGCAGCAAGCAGCTATGAAGAACAATGAAACTGCATTAAAATCCACTCATTCTCTTGAGTACTATGCTGCCCCCTTCATTTCTTGTGTTTTAAACTTTACTTAGCTTAAAGAACCTGCGTCTAACATCATTTACAGGGATCTAATGGCAGAAATTGAATATAATATACATAACTATGTTCTTATTAGTATATAATCACCTTGTTCACTTAGAATGAGACGTTTATATCTACATAGGAGTGGGTCTTAAATACTGGTCCTAAATAGCTGGGCCTTGACCCATAGGGCCTGGTCAGGGATAAGCATCAGGATTAGGTGCAGTGTAAGTCAGGTGATAGGCAAAGGTAGATTCGACTCTAGGGTCAGAAAATGAATAGATGGATGGCCGCTCTTATTTTATTACAGCCCCCATTAATGCTCCAAAATCCCAAATTTCCTGATTCCGTGATTGTATATATTCTTTTATTGAAGGATTACACTCAGTTATATTTAAAACAATATAAAATGTAGTTTCAGCTAAAAGTAGCTCCATCCAATTATAATTAGGTCAATATATAATCTTTACACTCAGTGTTTCTCACCAAATGCACTGTGTGTATCATTGAGGCTAGACAAATGCATTTAATGATTTTCTTCATCATGGAACATTTATAAAATGTACACATTAATAAAATATACAGGCTATATTCTGTAATACCCCATGTTTTCCTCTTCTGCCTCTTCTGTTTCTCTAGTGTGTTAAAGCCACTTGTTGATCAGTAGAATTGTGTGAATGTTAATAGCATCACCTGTACATGTAAATGAAGGGGGACTCCCTAATGAAAACATTACTCTGTTGCAAAACTAGAGGTCAAAAACCCCATCTTGTCTTCAAGGACTTGCAGTCCACTTTAGACTCGCTCTGGCCATGAGAGGTGAATGCACACATCAGGAAAAAGTTTTGCTGATATATTAGTGTTAAGAGTTTTTAAAGGGGTTTGGTATTTCTGGCTTCCTTGCTGTGAGTTTGTTTTGGAGACATCTTCTAGCAGTAAAGATCCAACAATTGTTACCAAGTCATGTACTTGGCCTTTATTTATTGCCAATTTATTGGTTGGAAAAACACAGAAAACATTTGTCCACTACCTCAGAAACCAAGAACCAAGGAAGGACACAGGTGGGATGGCAGCTACGGCTCACGTCCTTGTCAATTGCGTGTCATTCCTGGGGCTGTAATGGGATTGCCTTCCTGTAGACGAGACAGGGATCAAAACATTTATTCAGACAAAAATGTACTAGGAAAAAGTAAGTGTGTGTGTGTGTGTGTGTGTGTGTGTGTGAAGTCAGCAGATTTTCTTTACCTCCACATGGCTGGTGTTTAGTTAGACCTCAAAGAGAGCAGCTGCTAAAGCAGCTAACAGAGCTCCACCCAACACTTCTCAGAGGTGTATTATTACATACTATTCGTAGACTTAATGCTTGTTTCTGCAAGAGATTAATTGTAAGTTCTCATTCTTGTGGAAGTCATAAAAACATCTTTGAGAGTCCTCCACCCTCAGTTAACTTGCTGGCAAATGTGTTTGTGTGCATGTGCGTTTTGCTGTGTCACTGTATGTGTGTTTCAGTAGGGAAAATGGCAGTTTCTCTTAGAAGTTAATTTTCTAGGAAGTGTGTGTGAGTGTTGTCAGAGCAGTGCCAGCTTGTGCTTGAAATTTCACAGTCGCTCTGAGCTCATAAAGTGTCCAATAACCAGCAGGGCCTGGAAGCACATGAACTACTGTACAGCTTCAGTCCTGTGTGTGTTGCCTCTGTCATAAATCTGAATTTACAATCGATTTTACATCATAGTATACTGAGGAATTACACTCTTGGAATATGACACCAATATAGATGTGTGGTCCTAGTGGCAGTATGAGTGTTGGCACTGCGACACCTGAGAGCAAATAATGGTCAATACAGGAAAACCAGTGTCAATGTTTAGCAGCCTTTCAGACTGTGGTCATATCCACACTAATTTGAATGAAACAAAAAGAGTTCACTATATTCTTTCTCCTCCTTTTGGTTGTCAAAAGAATAAAACCATCGCGTTGCTGTCGGCATCGATTGTTACAGAGTGCTCTAATGGAGAGAATGCTTTGACAGACTCAGCCGGAGACAACAGAAGATTATCATAGCAGGGGTAGTAGCTATTAACAAAAGCGTTTTGTCACAAAGTCACAAAGTGCTTCACAGTACAAAAATAAATAAATGAAAGGGCATAGATAGATACAGCAATTAAAACTATATACATGTCTAGAACAAAATAAAAGCCAGCCTGCACAGGTGGGTCTTAAGCTTCTTCTTAAAGACATCAACAGTGTCCACAGATCTTATGTCCAAAGGAAGCGAGTTCCACAACTTTGAAAGCACAGTCTCTTTGGTCCTTAGCCTGGACCAACGTACCACCACCAGGCCTCGGTCAGAAGACCTCAGAGACCTGCTGGTTACATATGGATTTAAAATACCACCATGAAGGGCAATATAATTTACAACTAACAATTATTTTCATTACGGATTAATTTGCCTGTTATTTTCCTGGCTAATTGATTCATCCCTTTGGTCCATAATGTGATAGAAAATAGTTTATAAAAAATGGCCATCATAATCGTCCAAGTGGACAGATTAAAACAGATTAATAGATTAAAATGTCTAATTGTGTTTGACGAACTGGCCAAACTATCATAGAAACCTAAGAAAGTCCACAAGTATATTTCAGAAGCTGAAGCCAATGAATCTTGGGGTATTTTGGCTTAAAATATCACTTGAAAAATTTAAGAAATGATCAAAATAGTTGCTGAATAATGTCAAATAATGTTGCATCAGTAGATTGTAGATGAAACTTATTTAATAATAGGTTTCAAAAAATAATTAAAAGTTGGTGATGGTCAGTTAGTTGAAACTTTCTTGGCCTAACCTTGGATACAGCCAAGGAAATGAGTCAAAAGCCAGAGGAAAGCCAAAGAGAGAAAGAAAAAGCCAGAGAAAAATATTCATTTCAAGTTTCATGTGCAGTAGCGCTGACATAGCCTTTGATAGTGAGACCACCAGACACAACACACACAACCTTCCTCCTGGCTGGCCTTCTTACAGACTGTCCAACTTGCCAGCTGGCTGCCTCGAATCATGTTTACAGGCCCACTGAGAAATCATAAACAATGAAGTGCTGCATGGCTTACAGACTGGCTGCCAATACTGCAGTATCACAGCTCAGAGAAAAAACATTTGTACTTAGAATTTAAGAGGGTCAAGATGGAACAAGCTTTTGTTATTAATAATGCATGAATGCTTCCCTTAAGTGGCTCCTGCCTTTGCTCACACGTGTGATCTGCGTGTGACAGTCAAAATGCATTTGATCATAAAATGAAACACTTCACATTCTTTCTGAACATGAGCATGTGCATACTCCTCAGTGGCATCTGCAACTGCACTGGACTTCATCATGACGTCTCTTTTCCACCACATGACCGTAAAACAAATTCAGAATGTTCACCTCATGAAAAGGTCAGGCCTAGGCGAGCTAAACAACGTGGCGAGGGAGGGGCTGTGGGTAAATGAGAGAAACCTTAGCTGAGCCCAGAAACATCCTTCCGAGCTGAAAACCTCTTGGCAGTTTGGGATGGAACGTGTTAGTGTTGTGTTAGTGTTAACATGCATATGTTCATCCAACTTGAGCTAATTCTTGTCAAGAATCTTTTATGTAATCCTCTCCTGGTGAGGGGGGGGAAGGCATTTTTCTCTAATGCTGGAAACATCAGTGGTTATGTTTAAATGCACAGCAGTAATCCTGTTGACAGTAATGCAAGTAAGACAGAGTCCATGTAAATTTACCGATGCTCTTTAATAGGGTTCTGCTCATAGCAGCAGTAAGCTAAAATGGTAGAATGCTTCAGTTTGGAAACCATTATTTCTTTCTTTAAACTCTCTCCAGGTGACAGACTACCTTCTTGTGGAGTACTAATAGACATTTCCAAAAGAGATTTTCTGGGGATACATCTTTGTAAATGCTCCACTATATTAAGCTAGTAGGCAACCCATCCATTTATCAGTTTTTTTCCAAGTAGTCCATAAGTTCTTCTTCTTAGCCAAATCCTCAAGCCTTCCCAGATGCATCCCCAGATATTCTCAGACCAGGAGGATATATCATCCCCCGTATATGTTAGGGGTCTGGTACATGATCTTCCCCAAGTTGGATCCTCACAATACCTCCACAAGGAGGCAGGCAAAAATTGTTTAAGACAGGCCAGTGCTTTCAGATGCTATAAAATTTTGCTTGAAACATACTGAAGCCTTAAGCTGTAAATATCAGATGAAAGTGGGTGTCCAAGATTGTAAGGCAAAAAAAAAAAAGAAAAAAAGAAAAGGAATAACAAAGGTTTTTCCTCTTTACCCCCATGATGTAATTTACTTCCCCCTTTGTTCTCTGTTCGGCATGATAACCTTTATGGTTATACCTGGCCTGGGGCTGCATCAGACCTTCAAGAGGGTCCTGGCCCATTATTGGTCTGACATTGCTTCCCATCCAGAATCTCCCCAATAACCTCAGAGGGGGTTTCTTGATGTATCTGTATCTGTGAAGACTGCTGTTTGGTCTCTGGGTAATAGCCGTAGAACTGGACCCTGTTGACAGAGACCCTCGCAGACTTCAACATGGTGCTGCTTCTGTTCAAGCTTGAAATCACTAATGTGTACCTGTACGTGGTCGCAAAAACACCTGCGCCATGTGCATTACTATGCAACGCTCCATTTCTTTGCAACAGGAAAGTGTCTGGAACTTTCCGATTGCACCTTGTAGTGTATTTCTGTGAGGCTGCATTGCAGGCTGTGAGCCAGAAACACATGCACTGAACCAGTTTTCATCAAGTCAGGAGCCTTTTTGCCCTGAGAAGGAAACATGTGAGCCCCCACATGAGACAGAATATAAGCATGGGTACCTTGAGCAGCCCAGTAATCACCCTCACATTTACTTATGTACTTCCACACCACCGTGGTAGAAATTTGCAAAATTTAAATCTCATAGTTGCAGAAATAAATAATACAAAATCACTTGTTTCTGTGGACAGTTAGCAGCTTTTTTCAAACACAGATCCATAAACCCAATCAAATCAAAAATCCTCCTAATGATTTTATTGTGAGACTAATTGTACAAATCAAAGTAATGATTTAGATCTGGGAATTCACCACATTATGGGGAGCAGAGTGAGCAGAGTAATAACAGAATCTCAGGTGTCGACAATAATCTGTTTTATTTGATCTGATTTAATCTCAAGGACTATATGAGAGATATGTTATTTGTTGTGTCTAATTGTTAACAGTCTACACTGTGCATGTGTTAATAATAGCGCTCTGTAAAACTTATATTGACAGCAATCATCTTTCTACAATCACTAAGTGAAGTTATTTCAAAAATTGAAGTACTACTTGTTTTCTGAGAGACTGTGAATCCTTGCAGGATCCAGACTCCTCTAAACCTCTCCAATACCAGGACTCCTCTTTAAATAGACAATTAGAAACAAGATTAAATAAACACAGTGATTTGAAAATTGTAATGTTTCTGCTTAAGTCTTTAAATCTACTGTAACTGCGACCATCGCAAGTTACATATTTGCTAAAAACAGGCATTTTGCCAGCAAGAAGAAATGGAATCTTTAATTTCCTTTGGTTTCCTGCTGCAGCTCAGGGATTAATCTGCAGCTAGACGAGATAATCATATGATTCCAATCTGCAGAGGAGATTACCTGGGTGAAATGTTTCCCAGTGATTACTACACAGCTGTGACCTGAGTGTTCACATGTATGGATACTGTATATACCCACAGCCAAATCAACACATGCACACACTTGAATTCATGAAGAGCAGACGCCTGGACAGATATGAAATGCGTTGGCAAAACAGTAGAAACAAGTAGCATTAGCCGCTTAACGTCCTGCAAACAAACTGAATAAAATATAAGGCTCTGTCTTGCTCATTAAGTCGGCTCTAGTGTGGACAGTGTTTCTACATGCATGGTAAAGGTCATTGTACTGCAGCTGCCTGCACAAGAAAACTCCCACTAATTCTGTCACCCATATTTAAACAGCAAGTAATTAAATGATAAAATAAATTACGAATTAATTATTATAGTGTTTCTTTATGCCCATAGCCTCTCACTGAGCTCTCCATGTGGCAGCAGGAGCTAATTAAATCTAATCAAAGCCAGCATCAGGATGCTGTGTAGTTTTCCGGGGGGTCACATAATGGTATGATGCCAATTTGGCAGCTTTGCAAATTTTCCCATGCATAACACAGCTTTTTCTTTAGTAAAAGTGTGTATACACAAGACCTCTAGTTTTATTTTGAGCAGCTCTGGAAAAACCTCTACGTATAAGAGACTCAACACTTGACTGCAGCTCTGCAGTCAAGTGTTGAGTTGACACAAAATCTAAACACACCAAAAAACAGAGATATGTCCATTTAATATTCCTCATAGTAAGGCTAGACGGTGATACAACATCACTCAAAACAGTTTTTTGATTTTAGAAAATTTTGAAATGTGACAGGTACAGGAAAAAATAGCAATCTGCGGCATTATTTGCTAAAATTGTGATTACAACTCAGAGAAAAAGATTCAGTTATATTCGAAATGAACATTGTGAAATGAACAGTGTTGAAAGCTGAGTGTGAAACTCTCATATCTTCACACATATAGTACATACTAGTACATATCTAAAATGAGGATGGTCTGTTGATACTGTGGAACATAAACATTACCTGCACTTGTCCATGTCCATTGCAGAATTTGCACCAGATTGAGGCAGCTCAGAGTGTCTCTGCTGATCATACAAATGAAGGCCAAATATCTCCTCTTTTATCTCTTCTTTACAAAACAGTTATGAGTATCTTTTTCAAATCTGTGTGATGTTGCAGTGGTTAGGTGTATGTCTCCCTGTATGCAGTGAAATAATCTACTGTCATAATCTCTTTGAAGATAAAGCTGAAACCAATATTTGTGTGCCTGCTGTGCAAAGCATAGAAGACACGTTATCATCTGATGTGTTTATTCTTCCTCTTCTTATTCTTCCACACCAATTTTCAGCGCACTACTGGTCTGGCAGCTTTGAGAGAACCCTGGCAAAACATACAGCGGAACGTGGGAATTGTGTGCTATGTCTTTTAGTAATGTTCTTAGTAACCATGACAATGCAAATTGCGAAAAACTGTGAAAAATTTCCCTTTGAGAATGAATGGGAAGTTGTTTTGTGAAAATGACCAAACCCACCCCTCTTTTGAACCACATGATTTCATCATACGTTCACGTAGAAACATGGTTGAAACTTTAAACGGGTCACAAGACGAGTTTCCTGGGTTAACTCTGTATTCTGATAGCTATTACAGTTTTTTGAAGTTCTTGTTAAAAACAAAGATGGTGGGTGTTTTAAAACTGTGTCAGTGCCTAAACTGTAAACAGTACGTACACATATAATACATCACTGTCTTTATTGAAGCTTTGTGGAGCACATAGTGAAGACATTTTGTTGATAGGACTTGTACCTTTGAGCTGTGAGGGCATTTTGATGTGAGGTTTTGGCTTATGGGTCCCCACATTTGGGGACCTCAGTCACCATAGCAACCAGTTACTCAGCAGTTGTTGTTGACTCAGCAGTTTCTAGGCAGGAGTGGACTAAGCTGATTCTGATTGGCTAATTAGACTGATTGACTCTTAGTCTCATTGAGGCCATTTTTACTGCTGAGAGCTGATTATCCTGGATACGCATGAAGCAGCAGGCACATTCAAAATTTCTCCAGGAATTTTCTAGTTGAAACTAGTGTTCTGAACGACTCCTCCACTGTGTGACATGGCTGTCCAGAAATGTGACAGACCTCCTGCCATGCCTGTACACCGGGGGAGTCCTTTAGAATTGCCTATTTGTACATGTCATGCTGAGTCCTCTGCATTTCAATGTGATCTTCTAGGTGCCTTTGGCGGCCTCCCACTGTGAACTTGGCACTTCCCGGTCTGAAACGTCCTCTGAAGCCCACTGGGAGGTCTGAAGCAACCTTTGAAGGCCTCAAGTGTGACGTTGGTCAGCGGCAGGCTGAGAGAGATGAAGACATGTGTCATGTTTCTGGCAGCTCTGCTGCTCCCCTGCATCCAAGCAGGTGAGTCAAGGACGTTTTCCTTTTTCTTTTTTATTTCATGAGTTTATCAGTCAGTAATCACATTCTACCACCTTATAAATCACTGGGATACCAAACTGATTCATATTACTCAGTGTGTAGAAAGAAAAAAGGGAATATGGGGTGAAATGAGATAGAAAGCCAGAGAAAAATCACAGCTAAAACATCCATATTTCATTATGTTGACCTTAAAGTAATGTGAAAAGAACACATTTCAACAGGATATGAATGAAAATCCAGCTTTTAAATAAAAACGGGTGATACAATTGGGGCAAACTTAGCCACTGAATTATTCATGTGGGAAGTTTATTCCTCTCATGTTAACAGGGGAGTTTGTTTCTGAGCATGCTCAGTGGCATCTGTCGCAGAGCTACTCTCCAGGAGGCTGAAAGCGCTGTCAAAGATATGTTGAAAATATATGTATGAAATATGAAATGTGTGAAATGAAAGCAATTTTTAAATGTAGATTTAAACAATGTCTCATTTCCAAAAATACACATGTACACTACCTGTCCAGCACCAAAACAGCAGGTAGACAAAGTTAGATGAGCTGGTGAACATGAGCTGTCGTAGAAATTGAAGGTAAACATTGTTTATTACCATATTTTATTAACAATTGATATGTTTGATCATTTTTTTGCATCAGAAGAAAGATTTTATTGTGGAAAAACACACTTTCTTTAGCAGCCTGTTTTCTGCCATAGGCATTTTCAGTATAGAAAATAATGATTAATCAATAATTGATAATTGTTAATTTTCCCGATAACTGATCACGGAAATTTCTTCAAATGCCTATCCCTATATTTGAACATTTAATTTAGCCACTTAATAGCCAGATATTTTTCTCAGGAGTTGGTAGAAACCAAACCAGAGCTGAGAGGAGGCTTCCTGACCTGTCACACTCACAGCCAAACTCACTGGTTCCTGCTGAAGAAATAAATCATCAACATTACAACAGAAAAATATAGTATATCATCAGATTTATCCTCTAATAGACAGCACAGACTTAAATCATCTTTGGACAACAATGACGCCACAGAGGAATAAGTCACATAAGGCTCGTGTACGGACGATACTTTATAGCTCACATTACTGGTTGTTTTTGGTCTATAATAGGATTTAATGACAACAGAAAAAAACACATCCTGGCTTGTCACTTTATGTTTTATTCATGACTGTACATTATTTCAGTCAAAAATCTGCAGTGAAGTGTACCCAAACGCAGCGACTGTAGCATCTGCTTCATATGTAAACAACAGCGGCTGTCAGGAGCGATGATGGATTAGTCCCTTAAACACCCTGAATGTGTCATGTTGATGTGATGTTGAAAGTAAAGCCCTGTAGCCTTCAGAGTGATTGAGAGTACTTTTAGGTACAGTACACAAGGTATGCTCATGTATATAATATTCTGCTGGAAATATGTAGAAGGAGATTAACTAGCTGACAGGATCGGCTCACCTAACTTACATAAAAAATAGTGTGGAAGTTTATTCTTTACCTTGGAAAGACTAGTTTGACAAAACAAATCTCAACTTTTATCTGTATCTCTGGTGTCAGAAATCAGAGATGTCAGAGACTAACTGCATCTAAAATATTTTATATGCTACTAATTTGCAACAGTAAATTGTGAAACAGTCACACTGCTGGATTGTTTTCACTGGTTATGAATTGTTTTCCCACAGTGTTTGCTCGTGACAGCTCAGGCATGATTAATGTTCTGTTTGGGTAATTCAGAGCACTTGGTTAAGGTTGGGAGAGAATGTGGTGTTGGTTAAATATTTAAAAAGTCAGCAGTGACCAGAAGCAAAGACATGATGCATTTACTTAATTAACACTGAATCCCTAACCTTAAGAATGTTTAGTCACATAACCACATGCAGGATCCAGGACTACCGTCACTACTGCTTGCATGTTGTACCAGAACATAGCACTTTCTTCACCGGGCTGAACATAATCCAGGCAGCAAAAACATATTGATTTTATATAAACATAATTTATAGGTGATGCTGTTGCTGCAATCATAGAGAAACAAAACATTCTCTTGCATAAATGCTCTCTGTGCCTGTGCAACACCATGAGCAGATGCATGCTGGCCAACATAATCTCTACTGTGCGTCACAAAGTAGTGCTGATAAAAAATGTTAAAATGGCAGTAAGTGAAGAAAATGCATACTTTAAGTGGAGTAAGATCAAAGTCAGCAAAGGCCTGATTATCTGATGGTTCTAAAGATTATCTTGCCAGATTATCCTGTGGTGTGAGGTGTGTTCACAATGATTTTACCCTCCCCGAACTGCTTGGAAGTCAATCAGGGCTGCCCCGATAATATATTAAACAGGTTCAGTATTTACGGTTACAATTGTGTTGGGGGAACGCTGAGTAAAGCTGAGTACGCACTCTGTGATTTGTCACGTAGAACAGAACAATAGCCAATCAGGAGGCAAGATGACTGAAGATGGAAGCACCACAAACATGTTTGTTTACCCTAAAGCTGTGAGATTTTGAGTTTTGAAAGTCCAGACTCTGGTTGTTGGTGGTGAATCTGTTAGTGTGTGGTCTGACTGTGTTGGTCTTCTAATTGCACATCACACACTATAAGGACAAAACTAAAATCTGTCATTATTTGTCGTCGTGTGTATTCGCTCACATTTTCTAAATCTGTTAAGATTTTAAAAATCTTTGTGCCAGGCTTTACCAGGGAACAAAAAAAGGAAATAATTCTGCAGGTATGCAACATATGAAGTTTGTAAAATAAAACACTGCAATACTCCCGGGTAAAACACGGAACATTGCATTATATAAAAACATGCACAAATTCTACATGACAATACATCTACCCCCTCAACAATATAGGATAAGTTCAGGAAAAGTAGAAGCATGCACCCTTCAAAATAAAAGTCTCTGCCTATACTCACATAGGATTTTACATGCATTTTCAATGCCCTGCTCATAATTGAGTGCAACAATTTCACGCTACTACATTGATAGCACTACATTGATTTTTCTACAAACACTATCAAACACTATCATAAAAAGTGGATGAATAAAACTCACCACTTACATGACATGAGAAAAGAGGAAAACAAGGATTGGATTGGATTAACAGATTCTTTAAATTAATGAATTAAGTAGCTGTACTTTGTTTTTTTTAAACAAATCAACAGTAGACAGTTGGCTCAGTGTAGCAGTGATACACAGTATTCACCTGCAGTGTCAAAGTAATACCACTATCAGTTTATTGATTTACAGCTGAACAGGTGTTGAAGGATACTAATCTCTGCATCAAATTAATTTCCCAGGACGAGAGGGGGAGCTTAAACAGAAACAGCAAGAGAGAGACGGCGCTGCCTTCACTGAACTGAGCATTTAGGGTCATTTAGGGATTCTGAACACAAACACTATATATACTGTATATGCACATATGATATAAACATACACTGTTATGTGTACTTTACATCCGTGCCTGTGGACACACACTGCAGGCTTGTATATGACTGTATGTCATATGAGAAATTTGGATTATTCTTCTCCTGGCAGCCGGGTAAAGAGGCATCCAGTCAAACAACTGATCCTGCCTGTGCTCTGTGTGTGTGTGTGTGTGTGTGTGTGTTTGTTTGTGTTCAAGGCATTAGGAACTTTCTTCCACTATAAACTTAGCACAAATCTCTACTTCTCTCGCCTTGGTTCTTTTTATTGCAGCCTTATTGTGATGGCAAACAGAGGCTTTTCAAGTTGTAAACAAATCTCTCTAATCACAACCAGAGCAGTGTCTCATACTGAGGCAGATTGGCTTTTTACTGGAGGCTCAGTAATGGAGCTGTATCTCAACGAGAAGCTCAAACACAGAGAAATGCAGTGACGTCATGATAAAGGACCATGAAAGGACGTGATATTATAAGATGTTTATGCATGAATTAATGGGTATTTTGTTCCACTCTGGTCAACTGATGTTGAACACCTGTTCAGGTTAATTAGATTACCAGAGGTCTGTACTACAAAGTGGGATTTGAGGTTAGTGAACTAACCTGCTCTGGGGCAAAACCTGTCAACAGCCCAACTACTGACCAATCAGATCAATAGAAAACTAGAGTCATCATTCCTACAGGATCCCAACATGGACAAAAGAATAAATAGATATTTTTTATAGATCAGTGGAATTGTTTTGTGCTTTTTTTTTTTTTTTTTTTTTTTGCTGTCTCAGTTTTTCCATATGTCTACGACAGAGCTGCTAAGAGAGAGAGTTAATCACACTAAATGATCACATACGTACCATTACATCCTCATTTTAACTGAACAAAGATGCTTTTTTTCCACACACTGATCAGAAATCAGAAATAATTTCTGATTAACATGGAGCTCAGCACTCATGCCTCTTAAACGCTTTCAAGACACAGAACTGGTTTTCTTCCACTATTAGTCACCACACAGGGTAAAATCACAAACTGCCATAGTCAACATCCCCATGAACTGGGCCACTGTTGGGCTGATATCATGAAGTAAAAATCCCAAAATCTAAAGCTGTCCCAGCTGTGATTGGCAGGTTATGCGTGGGAGATGGAGAGCTAATAAACTGCAGCAGTGAACCAATGTTAGACATAAAACTTAACAACAGGACTAACACAACAAGTGAGCAGCATGTGTACTGAGCAGCAGCTGCTCTGTGTGTGTATATACAGGATGCATTCAGGCCCAGCAGTGGTGGTTACACACAGAAAATGGGGGAGATTAGACTCAGGGAATAAAATTATGCCTCTGGTGGCATTTAGGGATGTGTAGTGTGAGTACAAGAGTCATTATGCGTCCTGTGTAGACAACTGGATTGATTAAGATATGAATGTATGTATTCTGTCAGATGTGTGTGGGATGGACGACCAAAGAATGTGGCTGAAATGGTAATAATAATACTAATACTACTACTACTAATAATAATAATAATAATAAACATTATTGCTATGGCAAAACCAGAGTTACAAGGTGCTTCACACAATAACATACAGTATGTACAATAATTTAAACAGAGCATCATGTGAGAGGAGTTCAAGAAAATTTTAATAATAACAATAAAACAACTCAGTAGACAATATTAAATATTATTAAATGTCGGTCTCTGCGGGTGAGTTTTTAAACAGAGACACTGACTCAGCTGTTCTGATAGTGAGGGGGAGTAGAAGCACGGTCCTCCTTTGTTTTAAGCCTGGACCGAGGAAGACTTAACAACTCCAAAGTTTTTAGCTGTTAGATGCTAGTGGTCCGAGTTTGGGAGTAACACTGTGGTACACTGTTCTGAGATATGATCAGGACCAATAACCATCTTATCTGTGTTCAGCTACAGGAAGTTAGAAGCCACCCAGTCCTTAATGACAGCAAAGCAGCAGGGGAACATGTATTTTTACACAAAACTTCATGACAGTTCATCCAATAATTGTCATGAAATATTTAGTCTGCCGTCCATGTAGCCATGATACAAGTGTGGTTATAAACACCACATATAAAGCTGCTGTGTGCGTGGTGCTTGATTTGCTGTGCATTTTTATTAAATGAGTTTAATGATCCCTGTGTGGAAATGTGGCTGTTGAACAGCAAACGGCAATAGAATACATCAAAGATGAATCAGAAAGGCAGAAAATCCTCAGACACATTAAATAGGAAATATGTAAATGAAAATGTGCAAAATGTGTAAAAGATATAAGTGCTAAGCAGGTTTCAGCTCATTAGCAAATGTCAAGATTTGCTAAGATGGATTTGTTTTGTGTAGACAGTGCATGCAATCAGTTCATTTACTCTCCATTTTGCTCAAGCTACTTGTAAAAACGTATTTCATGTGAACACAAGTGCACTTCAGACATCCAGCTTCAGTTCTTCCAGTGCTTTCAGCATCCGAATGTAGCAAAACCATCCTGGAGGAATGTCCATGAAACAAAAACAAAAACAAAAAATTAAAAAGAGAAATTTTAAAAAATTATGCAACATTCAGTCAAGTCTTAAAACCAAACAAGATTAAATCTAACCTGTTCTGAATGATACATATTGCCTCAATGACCGATGGCAGGCAGTGTGTTTCTGTACTACAGTGAACTACAGTATTATCTTTTCTGAACAAACCTCAGAGGCCTCTGGAGCTCTAAGAAATTTCCTATTTTTACCTCTAGCAGTTTGATAAGTACAGGCCTAGTCCTTGAGGGCAGAAAAAGTCATCACTAACTTAGTCAGAGTGCTGTCCTAATGAGGATTTACACTTTTTTTTTTTTTTTTTTTAATGATTCAGCCTTTAGATCAGCTCATTTCCTGTGGCCACTGTTGATTATTTCTTAAGATTTTCATCTTTTCTTAATGCTGGTTAAGTCCTTTAACGCTTTGTGACACACCACACTTTTTGTTGTTAGTGTACCACCAGATGGTCACATCAGGGGCCCAGCTGAGAGTCCCAGGGTTTTTTTCCTGGTCCACCATGAACAAAGCAAGTATATGCTCACAGCATGAACATATAACAGCAACACCTCTCTTTAAAGAATTGTTGAGTCAGTAATTATCCTGTTGTCCCCTGTAATTAGAGTTGTGAGGACACCGGGTGTAATGCTTTGAGATCTTTATATTGTGGTTTCATTTCTCCCTGACTCACCTGGGTTGGTGGTTTTCTGACAGGGTTCAGGTACAGGTCATAATGTTGTTGTATTAAGATAAGAATTTAAAGCAAAGCAAACCAGTATGTTCAGCATTTTTACTCACAGCTGTCAAACACTCCAGTAACTGGCAGCCACAGATCTCCCAGGACTGACTTCAGACGCTCACTCAGAGATGTGCGTGTGAACAATTGCTGATGAGGAGCTTTTTCCTGTATGCTGTATGTAGGGGTTTGCCTTTGGTTTTTATAGTGTAAGCGTTTCCATTTTTATGTCTGTGTCCTTAAGCACTTGGAGGAGGTGGAAACTTGAACATGACTAAGTCCATTTATTTCCATATGTAGATTAATTTGCGGTCTGTTGAAATAAAAGCAGCATAAGGTAGAGGAGAAGGAAAAACAAGATGAGGCAAGCCTAGTTCTGTGGCCATAAATGAATAGGCAGAAACTTGGATGTAAAGTATGTAACAGGGGTCCCACCAGACAATATAGTATTTTCACACAAACAAAATAACTTTGAGTATTCTCTATTCTACTGAAGTTAAATTGAAAATCTGAAAATCTAGTCAGCACATTTGTGGCCTAGACTGCTCCAGGGGATGAGCAACCTGAGTTTCAACAACAAACACAGAATTATCATCTGAGTACAAATCATGCTGTCCTCTCATGTCGGCATTCTCCTGATCTGATTGACTGAAAAACATCTGAACCCACAGTGGTAGTGTGCTAAAATGTAGATGGATGCTAAATTAGGATCTAGCTTTAAACTGACTGAATGACTAGCAGGATGTTAACAGGCTGCTGGTGTGTAGTTTAACTCTAATGTAACTTAACAAGTCACAAAATCTCATTGATGTCTGGTAGTAAAGTATGTAACATAGCTCTGTTGATGACCAGCTAAATAGAGTGGTGCAGGAACGAGTCCTAAAACCTGGAAGTAAATTAGCATTTTAGCACTATCGGTTCCCTCGTCCTAAAATCAGTCAGTGTTTGGAATGAGTTTTTGGTTAAATGTCTGAAATAAGAAGAAAGGCTTTTCTAGAAGAGGTCAGAGCTGAATTAAATGACAAGTTGGAAGCTCTTCATCTGTGAAGATTATCTTGCTGAACTAAACCTGTAAGTATCACAAACTTTTGTTGGTCACAGTTTATTTTCTAGAATAATCAAAAAGCCAATGATAAAATCCCATTGGCTTTTTGCCAAGGGAACCAGGGTGATGCTGACTTCCGGGTTGGCCTCCAAGAATACATCATCTCTGCACCAGTCTGTACAGTCTGAAGGTTGGTTGTCCAGGTTTCATGTTGAAGAGATAACAAGCTAATGAGCAATGAGCAGTGAGTAATGTAATTCATGAAAGGGACTGAACAATGACAGAATGAATTACCAAGCTAGCTGCAGACCATTGTTGGTGGTGTGAAGTCAGTGTATCGCATTACGCACCCCAAGTCACATATAGTATACAAGAACAGGCGTTAGAGTCAAGGACTTGAAATGAAAGAGATGCTCAGTGTACCATCAAAATGATTTTGAAGTTGATTTTAAGGTAAAACAGTTTAGTATAATAGTATTATGCTATAATAGTATAATATAATGTCACTTTAAAGTCCATGTAAAGGAAATTCAGAGATTTGTTTCCAAACACATCATAAATGCAAGAGAACTGTAAACTATGTCTGAACTGTGGAGTTAGACCATTGAACAGTTCAGAATCAGTTTCATTCTCAGGATTTTATGGGCGGCTCTGAAATGGCGGCTCGATGATGCACTGGAGCCACACTCAACATAACCCCACCATAACCCCAAGTTACGAGCCACTCAGATATTTTCACTAACCATAACATTATTTTATAGCCTGGCACTGAAGCTAGCTTTAGTCCTTCGATGGAAGTTTGTTGATTATTACACAACATCGGCCCTGGCTTGTTTACACCTGTTTCATGCCGCTTCTTGACTCAGTTGGTCGCTGGCATCTGAACTGAGCAAACTGTGTGTGCATGAGCTCATGGGAGTTGTAGTGTCATAGTGTCACAGATGCAATGGATTTAATACTTAAGTTGTTTTTTGAGAAGACTACAATATGCCAACTGCCAAAGTGCCCAGTAAGATTGACTGTATTTGTCAGGTGGACAGGTGCTAATGTCAAGCCCTGGTAAAGAAACCGTGTTTAAGAATCATAGCAAAGCTGCAAACACCTGAGCAGACACTCTGAGCCAAACATAAGTCACTCACAGACCGGATCAGAAAAGACCTGATTGCACGTCACCACCTATCAATCTGTGTTAGCCCTCTGGGAAATCTACTTGACAATTCAGGTCCATGGCCAGTCAGAGCCATTGATGGATCCATTAGGTGGCAGGGAGATGAGGTAACCACCACACACACACACACACACACACACACACCAGAAAGCAATAGATAGAAACTCTGTGGGGCAAACTGGACAGTTACACACAGTTTCTCAATACTGCCATGATAATAACAGACACAAACCAAATGGGTTTATCAGTCACCCTTACTCTTGAGTGAGCAATCCAATAACCTTGTGTGCTGTTTTATCCTCATTTAGATAGTTGGGAAGCTGAGAAAGTTGCAGTGTAGGAGGAAATGAAACAGCTGGAAACAGGTGGCAGGTTGGCCTGTGTATACTGTAGATAAATAGGATTTTATATTTACAGTTGTTTATTGGCAAAGAATATGCCGAGATTTTTTGTATTTCAGCTTTGTCCCGTGCGAAGCAAATTTCCAGCTTCATCAGGAAGGCATTAAAGCTTGATAAAGGCTACAGCAGCTGAAGCACGTTGTTGCTCTGAACATATCTGAATGTTTCCCTTCATTTCTTGTGATTCATTCACATTTAAGAGATATGGCTGCTACAAGGTTGTTTGTTGATACAGTTAAGGGCAGGGAGAGACCAGAGAGAAGGTGATGTTTTTATTGCTTTCCTTTTCATATATTCTTGTAATTTTCTGTTTATTTGGTCTTTTATTACAGCTCTGTCTGCACTTGTCCATATTCATCTGTCATCTGTTCCATTGTCTACTGGTCTTGATTGTGAAATGTAATGCTTGTAGTCTGAATAAATAATATTATTGGTTGTATTAGTTGTAGTGCATATAAGCTGTGTGCAGTTTCTATTCTCCTGACTCAAGAAGTATGAGGATTATTCCTTTGAACTAACCATAAACATCAAATGTGTAGTATAGAGGGAAAATATCTAAAAATTATCTATGGTAATCTTTTAAATACTGTATTTACCATTAACTATTAATGACTCCAGTGACAATACAGAGTCCTGTATTTTCCTGCCATTTCCTAACAGAAAATAAAAGATAAAATGTTTGTGTGTAATGTTTAACTGTAAATACATAAATTGAATAAATATGAAACATCAAGGTGGTGTCATTGAAGTCTCTGCGAAAGCTTTCCTTGCAAAAAGAGTTATTAAAAACTGCTTTATAACACACTCTATTTGCACGTCATCACACACCTTGACCAAGGTGATTAGTCAGACAATGATAGATGATAAATTAGTGTACTACTTCTGCTGTTCATTGTCTTGCTGCTACTACCTCTTAACGCTCTGAAAGAAAAGACTGTTGATATAATTTTCTAATGTGCAAGTACAGTTTCAACATGCATCTGAGCATGTGCATAAGAATGCACTGATACCATAACTGATGAATTCAAGGCAGCATGACAGGCACACCTGTCTGTAACTAGCTATAACTACTTGTGCATCAGAGATCCCAGGATTATCCACGATGTGAAAATGTCCAAAAAATTCCAAAAAGCCCCAGCATTTGTCAGTGGGACACAGTCACGCCCACAAAGCGACATAAACGATGTGAAAGACCTGCCTGTTAACATAGCCTCCAGAGAGAACAGCCTAATGCAGGCACAGGAGGGCAATAAATTACAACATGAATGCAAACGGGCAACAGCAACATCAGATTACTGATGGGACACAACGCTATTCTGAGATAGAGGCAGAGATATTACTTCCATCTCAGTCCTAATTTATGTATTCATCTTTTTAGGCTTTAGGCTTTGGTCAATTACTTAACCACTTTAGAAGTTTTGGTGATAACAACTCATAGACATTTGAAACATGACAACGGTTCCCGGAAACACTGGGAGCTGCTAGTTTAATCTGTTTTTCATGAGTTTATCATGTGTATTTTTATGTAGAATATTAATCTCACAAGTGGACCCCAGGGAGAGTAGATGTGACTTTGGTAGTGGCTAATGAAGATCCAAATAAATTAAGTTAATACAGCTGTTCAATGCATGTTGTTATTTCTCTCATATATAAGTATACACCAGGAAAGAAACTCTGTACTCAGTAACTTTTCACTAATGGTGAGTTGTAAGTTAATGTTAGTGTTTTCTGTGTCCAGTGTGTCCAGATAAAGAACCAGGACTGCAGCCATGGATGCCCGGACACAGTGAAGACCACCGTGTTACAATCGGTTATGGCAGGAAAGTCCTCCTCACCACCTCAGCCACGGTCCACTCCATTGAGATTCTCAACGGTGGTAAGCTGGACAAACCTGTGTTGTGTTCATCTTTCTTCACAGTAACAGGAGGAGGAGGACGAGGAAGACGTAAATGAACTAGACCTCAGTCACACTCTTCTGGAAACACTAGAGCCTTGTTTGATATTGTTACGCTAGCTATGACACATTAGCTAACAGTCAAGTGTGATTTTATTAAATAATCAACCTAAATAACATTTTATTGGATAAACTTTTGTACATAACCGTGAGTCCAAATTTAGTCACCAGAAATACTGTAACATTTTGCAAGAAGAGAAAAGATAGTGAGTTCACCATTTTGTAGTGGTGTCCAAATGTGTAGTGATAATTATTATACCCTGTATAGTAGAGTCATAGAATCCCACAACGCAGCGTGAAAAATAGTGTACAACTGATGGTCGCTAACCAAGTAATATATACCATCATGCATTTCATTAGCGCTGTGAGAGAGTGACAGAATGGGACGAGAGAGCATCGACAAGACGATAACTCAAAGTGCTTTTTACATAAAACTTGCAAGTATCAAGACAAAGTGTAAAAGAAACAGACATTCAAGTACAATTAAATATAGTTATTAAGAAGTTAGGAGATTAGAAATGAGCCAAAATACAGTAAAACAAATAGAATATAAGAATAAAAGTTACAAAGCAGAGCAATAGATTAACATGAGCCTCAAACTTGATTTAATCGAAGGGAGCAGCAAACTGAAAATATTTATTATGGATCATCCACCAGCCGGTGAACATGCATATTCAGTGGGCTCACTATACAGTCCTCTACATTGAATTCCCCAGATAGTGATTAGGGAACAGTGAATGAGTGAGTGATTTCAGACACAGCCCGTGCGTGGTATCAATGGGTCATTGATGCATCATCTGTTAGTTAGGTATTTTAAATGGCCACTGTACCAAACACACTGATCTAAATGATGTTGTTTGGTATGTTTTTGGACATAATTTAAGGATGTTTTAAGGGGTTGTTGTTTGGTTTGATATATCAAGGCCCAGTGTTCATGTCTGTTTACAGCTATTTCTGATTCTGTATCATTACAGTTTTTTGTTTGTTTGTTTTTTTATGGAGCATTACGTCTCCCAGCAGAGTCCTCATCACTCAGATTCTTTGGTAGCTCCCTCAGAGAGCGAAGCCTTTTCTGCCACATTTAACTGTAGAACCATTTGCTGTAAATGGTCAATTCCTTCACGGAAGTGTCTCCGACTGAATTATCTCTCAAAGTGAGAAAAAAAAATCCAATGAATACATTCATTCTTGCCGAATGTATTGTGCAAGAGGGAAAAACATTAGGAAAAAAATGTGGTGAAAGCAGGGCTCCAGCCATTCAGAGAAATAAGGCACATACAGGAGGTGATGTTTGATGTTCAACAGTTATTCACCACCTCACTACTGAACTGGAATCATTGGATTACAGACCTGGTAACAGAGGTGGTTGGTCAGCTACGTTTTCTGTCTGTTTGAGTGTGTGTACAGCCTGAGCCCAGGGCCATAAATGGTAGGAAGACAGGAGGTGTCTGAGGGCACTGGGCCATGAAGGACCTGCCAAGAGGCTTCACCAGCCCCCCCTTCTCTTTCCCCTGTAGGAAAGTTGGTGATTGCTGACACCAGTCGGCCCATACTGCTGCGAACAAAACACATCCTGATTGGAAACAAAGGGGAGCTACACATCGGAAGCCCAGACTGTCCTTATAAAGGCAACCTCACCATCTCCCTCTTTGGAAGGTACAGTTGTATAAAACATAGTGATACTTTATATATATATCTCATAGCTATGTGTCTTCAGGAAATGATGCTAATCAACACATTCACATAAACCCACTGAGCACTTTATTAGGAACCACACTAACACTGGGTAGAGCCTCTCTTTGCTCTCAGTTCTTTGTGGCATTGATTCCATAAGATGTTGGAGAACTTCAGATTCTGCTCCATGTCGACATGATTACATCCCATAACTTCTGCAGATTTGTCAGCTGCACATTCAGGCTATCAATCTCCTCTTCTACCACATCCCAAAGGTGTTTTATTGGATTCAGATCAGTTTGAGATGACTTTTGCTTCGTGACATGGAGCATTATCATGCAGGAAGTAGCCATTGAAAGATGGTAAACTTCAGCCATAAAGGGATGAACATGGTCAGCAACAATACTCAGATTGTTACATTTAAACAATGATTATCTGGTATTAAAGGACTAAAACTGTGACAAGAGAACATTCCCCACATCATCATAGCACCACCACCAACATGGACTGTTGACACAAGGCTGGCTGGGTCCATGAATTCAAACTGCTCCATGAATTCAAGCTGCTCAAGTGCTTCAGCAGAAATCCAGATTCTGCAGATTCAGACTAGGCCACATTTTTCCAGTCTTCAACTGTCTAGTTTTGGCGAACCTGGGCCCACTGCTGCCTCAGATTTCTGTTCTTGGATGACAGAGTGGAACCTGACGTGGTCTTCTGTGGTTGCAGCACATCCGCCTTAAATTTGGATTTTGTTTTGTTCATTCTGAGATGCTTTACAGCTGCTCACCACAGCTGTAAAGGGTGGTTATCTTATCTGAGTTTCTGTAGCCTTTCTGTCAGATCTAACCAGTCTGGCCATTCTCCTGTCTCTTCATTACCATGAACACACACACTCCAGTTTATTTTGACTCCTGAAAATAGTCCCCAACAAATCCACTGTTCATTTCTGTCCATTTCATATTTGCTAAAAGCTACAACCGGCAGCTGTTTCTGGAAATTACTGGGCTTTTGTTTTTAAAAAAATTCAGACATATATATTTGTGAGGCATTTTTTGCCATGTTGACAACATAGCTCTAGGGATGGCAGTGTTGATCGGTCATGAAATTTCGTACAGCCAGAGGATGAGATCTACCGACTTTTGTGATCCCTCTGCCAACATCAGGTACGATATTAGATATTAGGTGCAGGCAATCATGTTTCTCTCATGGAGATCATGGAAATGATTACAAATCATAAGAAGTTTTTATCCACATGTCTCTAAGGGAAAATACCTGCAAATATCTAGACTGATGAAACCTCTTAATTTTCTTGCAAACATTTTCTTAAATCAGAGTACAGAGGGCAGTAAAACATTCTTCTGGTGTTATATCTACCCTGGTGGTTTGTGATGTAAACGTCTCTACATTAGGGTCAGGATTGCTGCAAACACTGAAGTATTCTCCTTGCTTCCAGTGTCACCTGTAGAAAGACATATACTGTATTATCACAACTCTCCCACACTGCTCCTAGATTGGATGACAGTGATCAGGAGCACAGCTACTTTGGGAGGAAGTACATCGGTGTGGGGACAGGAGGGACGCTGGAGATCCACGGAGAGAAGAAGCTGTCGTGGACGTTCCTAAACAAGACTCTCCACCCTGGAGAAAGCAACCAGAACAACTACCTGTTCCAGAGAAGCTGGGGGAACCGAGGCATCATCATCCACGTCATCGATCCCAAGACTGGAGAGGTGCTGCACGATGACAGGTGAGGGTTCCCCGTCTCAGCTGCTGGACAACCAGGAGACACAGGGCTGTAATGATGGAGACAAATATGCCTCTAATGGCTCTGCTATTGTTTAATTCAGGGATATTAAATTGATGCCATCCTTAATATCCTTTCATGATTAATTATCTGTTATGTTTTTATTTCAAATTGAGGTCAGAAAAATTGATATATAAAGCTGTTACTGTGGTAAATAGATGATTGGGTAATTTTTAGAGGTTGAAATGTGTCCTGTCTCCTCAAATTTAACCTTGTTAGAAGGCGACAACCATAAAATGCACTTAATAAAAAGATATTACAACACAGTTAACATGTAGACAGAGTCAACTGCAGCGAGAGATTAGAGAACAATTAGACAATAATTAGAAATGGATGGACAGCAACTATTGCTTTCAAGTGGGATCATGGTTTACTAATGGATGTCACTGGTTTTCAACTTGTATTAGAGCTTGGTTTTTGCAATAAATAAAAAACAATTTAAAAAATGTGTTTTAATTTCAGTTGGACTTTAACAGGAGGTGTTTCTGTAGACATTCATGAAGCCATCCAATCCACTGAACATAATCTGTTTTATTTTTAACAACACAGAATATTTGGAACATCAGTAAACATGTATGTCAAGTTAAAATAATAAAGTAAATCTGTAAAAAGTAAAATAAATGAAAGTAATGAAAAATGACGGAAAGTAAAGTAAAAATAAATAAATAAATAAATAAATAAATAAATGCAGTCCCTTAAGTGCGGCTAAACCTGCCGCTCAACAAGCTCAGAACATAAATAACTGAATTATTTTCTGTAAAGCAAAAGAAAATAAAACAAAAAACTCACCTTTGACAAGTCATTTTAACGTAGGGGTGGAAATATTACTTGAAACTGGTAACCAGCCCATACCTAACCACTACTTTGATCGATACTTTGTAAATACAGAGTGGGTGTCAGAATATCTTTTCCAGCCTGTCTGTGTTTTAGGATTAATGTACGATTCATTTATGATTTTTTTCTCTCCCTTGTTCTTCTTTTAACCTCCCACAGGTTTGACACATACCGCAGTAAGGATGAGAGTTATCGCCTTGCTAAGTATGTGGATAGTGTGGACGCCGGGCTCATTCTGGCCATGGTGGTCAATGACGAGGGCTCCAACAACTTGGAGGATTCTGCCAAGAAAAGCCTCTCCAAGCTGGGCAGCCGGCACATCAGCAGTCTGGGATTTCGGTGAGCTTTAAACTTTGGAAACTTGTGGTAGGAATAAGTATTTCTAATCAAAAACATGATTTGCACTATGAGCTCGACATTATCTCTACGGAGTGCTTCCAGTGCAAACTCAGACATGTTCAGTTGACACCATGTGAGGAGAGAAAATGTGTTTTTGAAGCTCCTCACTCTGTATTGTCTGGAGCATTCTTTTTATTGATTGCTGTGAATTAATGAGAAAATGTTACAACCTCAGATGAGTCACAGTGGGTTGTTGTATTTTCTAATTAATCCCTGCAGCTTTTTGGGACCTTTTGATGATGATTTTCAATAAATTATCTATGTTAACATTTCTGAAAACAAAAAAATAATAATAATATGTAAATTTGATTATAGTAAAGGTGGTGTTTTATTTGACTACTTTACTGAGAGGTGTTCCTAATTTTTGTCTTTCCTATTTACATATATGAGGGGGGCAGAAATTAGAAACACCTCTGAATACCACAATTAACTATGGCCTTAATGCTAAAACACAGAACTGAATTAACATCTAATAAACGCAAGTATGGTAAAAGTAGACCTAATGGCAGATTCCATGGAACTGTACAAGTGTACCTAATAAAGTGGTCACTGTGTATGTAGCCTGGAAAACTACAGTTTCAGATTTAGTGAAGCTAAATAAATAAATAAAAATAAAAATGTATATGATAACTGGAAACAAAGAGGCTGTATATGTTTTAAAACAATCTTTTTCACTTAAAGTTTAATTTTTAAGCAGTGAAAAGCATCCGTCCACAACACTCGAGCTACAACCTCATCTGAATCTGGATTGTTTTCCCGGTTACGTTGTACTGACAAAATGTAATCACTGCCTGGATTATTCTCACAGGAATTTTTTTTTTCTTGGTTTAGGCAACAAAAACACTTGAGATCATGTAAAGATTGTAGTCTTGCTTAAATGTTGATCATCATATTTTGTTTTGCTATTTCAATATTTAGTATTAAACTAAGACCACGATCCTTCCATGACCTAAATATAACCATAAAAAAGTATAAGATAAGATAAGATAATCCACAGCAGGGAAATTCACATTGCTGCAGCAGCAAACAAGGATAAGAAAAATAGAAAAAATAGAAAAAGGCATCAATTATAGTAAATACAAAACAAGATATAATGTGTCAGTCACTGAAAGTGTGTATTGAATTGCAAGATCAGTCATTTTGGCAACATTTCCTCATGATGTTAATAGAAAGTATAATTCAGCCTGCTTTAGGTTTCCTTCAAAACCTAAAACTGATATTTTTGGTACACTTTGGTGCAGCAGAATGAGTTTTAAACACAATATTTGCGCCTCTTTACACATCCATCCCACACAGAGCTACTGTAGCATTCATTAGGAGTTGTGTATGTGCTCACCTGTCCCATATTCACTCTCCTTTTAGATCTGGTTTTGTCTCCACCAACTCCTGATAAAAATATCTGGCTCTTTAGATGCTAAATGACTAGCAACTGCTTGCTGATTCAGTCTGATGTTTGGCACACACGCAATTTGGAGAAGAAGTTTACTCTGCCCTGCCAAACAGCAAAGATGTAGACATACAAAAACACTAGCAAGGCCACACACACACTTGCATATGTGCAAGTGTGTGTGTGTGTTTTAGTATGTAAGGAATGCACAGGAAATGGAAACTGAATCATGCCATGATAACAAAAAGCCCTGGAGATGTCTCAAAGTTTCTGACATAAGGGGGTATCCAGTGCACTTGGACACGGACACACATTCCTGAAACAAGACCCAGCCGAGTTCTTTTTGTTTGTGGGATCGGCAACTTTGCATAATAAACCACAAGCTTGTGTGACTGTGTTTTGTACTGCAGTATCAGAGGCCTTGTTGTGGGCTGAGAGAAGGTGAATCTTGGCAGCGTAGGCCCTATGGTTAGCCTCTGAGCTAGGCGGTGTTTTGAAACTTAAAACTGCTGAGGAGAGATTTTCATAAACCATATGAGGACAGAGTGCGAGTTGAATTCCTGGTTTTTGCACTTTGCTCACGGGGTTGTGAACGCTGCCAAGGACGGAGTAAATGGATGGGAGCGATGGTGAGGTGACAGAGGGATTCCTGCCTAACAACTCTTGTCGCCTTCCTCTCCTCACGCTGTTGCCAAACAGACCAACATTGGTGTCATCAGGAGAGGGAGGCTGTGTAATTTGTGGCACACCCAGAGACATTTTAATAAGCTGGAATTTATGAGACAGCGTCAACTCTGCAGTACATTCTCAGTTATGTAATTTGCATATGTTTACTGTAGCTGCCACAGTGATGCTTGAGGCAGCGCGGAGAAATACTGCGATACACCTCTGGAGCTGCGTTTTTGAAGCTCAGCATAAATTAAATTTAAGTCATTTAGGGGATGTATACAGATGTGGTTTAAAGTTGTGATGTATTATAACCAACCAACCAGTGTTGGCATCATTTAAGTTGGATGTCTGCTTCGCTTTCTAATCGTACATTTCTGTTTTAATGTTGTAAACAATAAGATGTGGCTGACTCACTGTACAAAAAGAGCACTATAAATCAGCAGCAGTTCACAAGTGTTACTGATCAATGTCAGTCAATACACTGTGACCTCACTGACCGAGGAGATTTTCTGCTGCCAGACTGGCCTTGCTGGATGTATTCAGTAACTGCTAATTCCCAGGCCCACTGAACTACACACAGTGTGTTCAGCCCTTGGTTAAAGGCTGTGGAGGTTTCTTTTTCACGTTCAGGGTTAGAGTTAGAGTTATGGTTTGGTTCCTATAACAAATGTGGAGAATGTATTTTCTTCCTCATAAAATATTTGCAATCCCAATTTTTTTTAAATAGTATCTTAAATCCTACATTGTTTACATTGATTCAACCTTTATTTAATTCTCAGGGATACATTGAGGGTAGCCCTCATTTTCAGTCAAGCTGAGATTAGATTAAGCAGCAAAACACCAAACAAACAATAACAAAAACATATAAATAGATAAGTATATTTTTAAAAAACAGTTAAAATACAGAACAAATATGACAGCATTGGCTAAAAGTATACTTAGTAGTCAGTATACTTATAAAATGTCACATTTTAAATGAACATCATATTTTAAACTACATTTAGAATGCACTTTTCTTACAGCGGCATGCCAGTTTGCAATTGGATTAGATTAGAAGACAGATTATAAATGAACGATATGGGATATCTTAGTTGTGTAAGTTACATCTAGTGTAGCAGTTTTGTCTTTAGGGGTGCTGTATTTATTTAAGTTTGGAAATATTAACGTAACAGAACTTTCACTACGTAGAGAGACTGACACAGCTCACTGCTGTACCACATTCTGCACGAAATCGTTAGCTGGATGCAGTTTTCATACAACAGTAGGCCAGTTTGTATTAGAAAATCATGTTTTTAAAAACTCATGGCATTGGTCTGTTGTGATATTTAAAATGTTAAATTAGCACAACTGTAAGTATTTGGTTATTATTAATCAGCCTGCTCAAGTGACACAAACATGGTGATGTTGGTTAAAGCTGTCATTATATTAGGCTGTGATTTGAAATATACTGACTGTTGGAGTGGTAAGCAGGCCTGCTGTTTTTGGATATTTGGGGAGTTAGGTGGCCTGAGAGTTTTTTTTAAGTGGTCCTTGGTCTGAAAAAGTTTGAGAAACCTTGTTATAGAGGATACACTGATGGGTACCGAGTATCTCTTGTAATAAATCAGAGGGCAGAATAATAAACTTTAGATTTAGCAGTGGAGGTTGGAGCATTTCAATAAATTATGTCTCCAACAAAATCTAAACAATCCATGTTTACCAGGGCTGTGATAAGGAGAAGTTTAGGGTTTACTAGCCTAACTAACTAATTGTTTAATGAAAGTAACTATTGGTTACCTTACATTGCACATGCAGGAGCACCAACTCTTTATTTCAGAGCTGCTCTGGGTTTTAAAATGTGTATTGTAATAAGTGTGAATGTGTATCTGATATTTGCAGAAGGATATTTCACTCCCATGTATGCTGAGTTTGTAATTCTGATTCAAAATGCAGAGATAGGAGACCACTACATTTTATGACAAAATCTGAAGTGATTTTTGGATTATCATCAGTACTGTTTTTCTTTTTCTTTTACTGTTTTTAAATTGAGCAATGCTCCCAAGTTGCCAGTACATTTTCATATGACAGCACCTGAGAAGCAGCAGCTTCACACAGTCCTGTTCTTTTCCAGCTCAGACAGCAGAGATATGTACAGTGCACTGTGTGCTGAAAGTCTTCATCTCCATCTCCCCAGCACCAGTTTCAAACCTCCATCCTGACTACTGCACAGTTTACACATGACTATTTTCTGCCCATATACAACCTCTCACTTCTATTCACACATACATGATGACATCTTAGACACACACATGGAAGACAGAGAGCTTCTCCTGTTCCTCCCTGACAGCCAGCATGTCATTACCAGAGTGATGCATGCTGGGATAGCTCGTTTAATTAGCCAGACTCTGTGTCTTGAGTGTGTGTGTGCCGTTTAATGTAGATGTTCCTGACTTTCCACCTGCTCTTCAGCTGCTTCTCTCTCTATGTCCTATTCATTTCTTATTCACTCATTCTGTCTCTGTCTGTCTTCTTCCTGTCCCTTCTCTCTCTCTCCATTATCTGATTTCTTTTCTCTTTTCCCTCCGCAGGCATCCCTGGACTTTTATTGTGACAAAAGGTGACACTTCTTCGGTGGTGGAGGATCACGCTGTCTATCAAGGTAGGAATCAGTTTTACATTTTTGACTCAAACCTGATCTTATGCAACATATTGAAAGAGGGACTAACAACATTTACATAATGTCTCTCTCTGCATCTGTGTGTGTTTTCAGGGACCAAGGCCTCCTCAGAAGCCCGGAGCTCTCGTGTGTTTTCGTCCAGTTATGGCGAGCATTTTACCATCACCACCAGCAGCCAGTGGGTGCAAGGTACTGTAACTTTTCTCACAATTTACCTCACATCAACATGCAACCACAGCTGAGTCTGTATCTGTATCTAGTTATCTGGTGAGAAACCCCACCTCTATTGACAAAGTCACAAAATAAATAAATAAATATAACCAATAAATGTAACAAGAGACTACTGTGCACTGACGTGTGTTCAGGACTCATCTGTTGCTCAAGGCGACTACAGCAAATATTTCAGACTTTACATGACTGTGGTATTTTTTACAGTTGCATCAGTATTAGTGATGACATCAATCAACTAATCAATCAAATTTGATCTGTTTAGCACCTTTTATACAAGTCTGCGTTTAAAGATTTCAACACTTTTCTCTCCTCTCAGGTCGGTCATCTTATGCAATTAAGTAACTTTATTAAACTGTCTAGTTAGAACATTAATATACACCCTCTAACATATTAGTTTTCTCTACCTCCATCCTTTTATGGCTGCTTTAAACAAACCTCTGTGATATTTACTGAAAGGAATATAATGAAATTGAACTCTTTTTTTTTTTTTTTTACACAATGTGTGTCTGGCATAGGAAAGTATCTCATAAAATCATCTTATCTGAAACTGGCTGCTATATATATACACACACATGAGCACAGACAAAAAAATCAGAGTCTGGCTCTTTAAATTCCTTCTCAAGCAGTGATTGATCAGCCTTTCAATATCACCACCACATCATCTTTACATCAATACGTCTGCCTCATTCTCAGCTGGCTGGCATGCTGCCATCACTGACCCCTCTATTACCACCAGTTCAAAGCTTATTCTAATTAGATGCTTCTCATCTCCCATCAGATAGCATCTCTGCCACACTCCAGCATGCAGATACAGACACACATGCAGACGTACAAAGCCATGAGACTTGCACTCACACATTCTCAAGCAGCCTGGCGGTGTGTTGAGCTCCAGATTGAAATTCAGGCCCACGGTCAAATGCATATCCCCCGCGGTGGCAGCCAGACAAAGAACATAATGGGAGGAGAGAGCCCTTCAATTACTTTGCTACAAATGCTCTCTGACAGTCCGAATGGACTACAAGCCAAAACCTTGACGTAGATTAGTCTAATATCCACCACTTGGCTGCCTGACCACTGAACTGGGAGGGACTGGTGTGTGTGTATGTGTGTGTCTCCTTCAGAGGCTGAGTGGACAGAATGGTTCGACAGGGATGATGAGAGAGGATCTGGAGACTGGGAGAAACTGTCAGACCTGCACGAGGCCTATCCAGACAGACTGTGTGGCAGTCCACTGGACATCCAGGTAAATCACAGAACACAACAAGGAGGCCAGGTCAACACCTTGGGCTCTTTGTCATGCTCCTTGAGACATTTCTGAGCAGTTTTTGTGGTGTGGTGGTATCATTGTTTTGCTGGGAGAGGCCCCTGCCATTGGGGAGTGGTGTTGCAGTGAGGGTATTTGTTTGGTCTACAACAGTGTTTAGGTGGGTGGTACGTGTCAAAGTAACATCCACATGAATGAAGGACCCGAGTTTTCCCATCAGAACATTGTATTGTAACAAGATGATCAATGTTATTCACTTCACCTATCAGTGGTTTAATGTTGTGGCTGATCTGCGTATAGATGCAAGAGTGTGTGTGCACAGTACCACAGGGGTGTAATTTTGCAAACCTGCACTTACACCTTCAAAGCTCTGTACTGGAACCAACCCATTAACTACAATTATCTCTAAATCAAATCTGGACACGCCCCAACCCGTGACTTTAAGTCAATGATAAACTGAAAGGTGAAGAGCTGTGTCATAAGCGTTCACAGTTTTAAAATAAAGTCACCAACCCACAGAGATGAGAGCCGCAGATGCTGGTAACTGGGTCGTTATCAGATTCTTTTGAAGCAAAATGAAAACCCACTGACAGCTTATCGGCAGAAACTCTGAAACTTTAATATTGTGCAAAGGTAATATTCAGAAACCCTCAGCCCTCTTCGTAAATGTTTAACTGCCTGAGGTGACGTCTGTTTCCAGCAAACTGCAAAGATGGAGTATCTGAGCAAAAAATCTGTTTCATCTTCATATGAAACAATGGTAAATCTGCTAATTACACGCCTGTGGCATTCTGATGTCTTCAAATATAAACATAATTTGTCTCTAGGCCTGAGTCCCAGCCCTGTTCACAAGCCCACATTTACAGGAAAACTCATACACCTGTTTGTTGTCTCAGCCAGAAACAGATTAGAAGACTGGTATCACTGTGCATCCAGATTTTTTTTGTCCTTGTCCTATCCTAGCCAAGTCCTAAATCTCAGTCACATTTAGGACTTGGCTATCTCCAAGGTGGTGTTTGTTTCGTGTAACCAACATTTGTGATCCTGGTCTAAACTGACCGACCTATTTTAACTGGTAAAAAATCATCATAACACATAAGATATTTATTTTAAAAACCCCTCCGTTTTTAAAACCACATGCCCCTAGTCAAAACTAATATCAAGTCAATTTTATTCATATAGTGCTGAATCTCAACAGAAGTTATTTCAAGGCACTTTTCATATAGAGCAGGTCTAGACCGCACTCTTTAGATTATAGGTGTAGAGATTGACAAAAAAGCATTCGATTTTTATTAATTAAGAAAGGACATAGGGCCAATCTATGGATACACGACAACTTACAGCAGTCACATTTTGATTATTACACAGTGACTGTAACAGTGTCACTAATTTACTTTTTTTTTTTTTTAAGTGTATTAGGGTTCACAATCTGTCAGTCAATCAACCCCTACATGGTGGTTACATTATGTAAGTGTGCTCACACGATGGTGGTGGTGTGTTCCAGTTGCACTTGAAGGTCAGAATTTCTGAGTTCCTACTCATTAGTTTCAACTGGAACGTCCCCTGAGGTCAGATTTCCAACTCGGAAAGTCGAAGCAACCACCAAGCCTGAAATAAGAATTCAAGATGGCTGCTAGTCACATCAATAGTAGTGAACACTTTATTTTACTGTTCATAGCAGTTTATTTCACATTTAGTCAGTTTTGTGTTTTGGTAACAGAATGACAAATTAAACGTTATAAAAAATGTTTTTTACACAATTAAATGCGCTGAAACACAAAGATATCTTCTGCACCTTGTCTCCTCCTCTGAGGTGTTCTTCAGGTGGAGTGCAGATTTGTTTTGATTGAAAGACACCACCACGGGTTATCGTGTTGTCGTTCTTTCACATGAATATATTCCAGTGACCTACAACAATCAATCAAGGAAGTACTGCGGACAAGTTTTCATGTCTTACGTTGTAATGTGTGAAATATTACAGCTTAGAAATTACTTCAAGTGAATAGAATGAACTACACATTCAAGCACTGAGCTTCTTGTCCCTGGTTGCTCACAGGCGTCATCCCTGCGCAGAGTGCTCATCAGAAGGACATTTTTGTTTCTCTTAGGACAGTGTGACACAAGTGTTTGTGTCTTCAAGAAGGCAAACTCAGATGAAAACTGACCCCCTGTCCTTTGTGGTTAGTGGTGCAGAAGGAATTTTGGGTTTGTCCCCACAATGACCAGACAACATATGATATGTCTGCAATGGCATGGTGACCCAACCAGACACCGCATGTCATAATATAGAGGTGGATTCATTTCTGTCCAGGGCGTACCAAGACTCGCGCCCAATGTCAGCTGGGATTGACTCCAGCCCCCTCCTGACCCTTGAGGATCAGCGGTATAAATAATGGATGAATGGACGGATGGATTAATTTCTACACCAGATAGAACCAACAGACCCATGTACTGCATGCTTGGATGTCTGTCTGGTCTACCTCCTTCCAGTTCTCTTTGTCTCCCCTCTAAGTTTGTCACATTCAGGACTATGGTTTCGACTAGCTCTGTCAGGAACAGTTGTTTGTTCCTCATCAGTTGTCTCATGGTTGGGATTATATTCTGTGTTGTTGTTGTTTCTATTTTGACAATAATTCTTCTCATGCATGTTCAGTGTTGGGTTCACTGTGTCCCCTCTCCTCCTCACCAGTGCCATGAATAAAGATCAGAGAAAGAATAAAATGAAATCTAGGAAAGGAATCTGCCCATTTGATGGATGGACATGTTTTTAAACTCTAAATTTTATACACTTGGCTTTTAGAGGCCAGACATTCATTAGTGGCCCTAAGGGACTGATCTTTTACCAAAAGATTTTGTTCAATTCTACATAACGTCGCCTGTCAATGAGAATGTTTACATGCACACCACTGTGTCCATTATAAGTCCTATCCTGGTTATAATTTTGATAGGGTTATGGTGTTATGTACTGTATATCAATTCCTCTGGTTACTGACTGTCTGTGCAGGTTGTTTGACATACAGTCATTTATATAATATTCATAGAGGATGACTTAGTTTGACCAACAAGGTTTCAACCAACAGCAGCCCTATAGAGTTGTAGTTCAGCTGCCAAATGTCACTGAAATAGATGCAAAACCCAGTGCAATACTGAACACATTGCTTATTGACCCTTTGTGCCATATAATGAATTAGAACAGCTGGCTACAGTTATTTTATGGCTTTGTGGTTCAGTCGTTCACAGGTCATAAAGAGCATAGGATGTTATTTTTGACAACTGTCATTCCAGGAGCAAACATCTGGCTTCAGATGTACCTTGATAGATATACTAGAGACTGTGCCTGGGCTATATTTACCACAAGTGTCAATATAATATTTAAATATGTTATTTATTTTAAGTGCCAGAGCTGGCCTTATCTCAGATCCTGTAAAGCAGTTCAGTCCTGAGTTTCCCTTTAACTTTAGAGAGTAGATCATAACAAAAACTACTATGTGTCTCAAGGTGAGAGCATACCTATACACAGTCAGATATAGTATCCCAGTTATGTCATATACTTGTTTTGCTCACATTCAAGATGTATGATGTTTTATTCATGACCATGAGTGTCAGCCCCCAGTAGAGTGTGCCATTATAGCTCAGTTCAGCCATGGTATCTGAAATTAATTTTAAAAATTACTCTTCTTTATGGGGCGTCCCCATAGCTGAATGGTTGGGGTGCATACCACATGGGCTTAAGTGCCCTAAGCAGCTGGATCGACTCCCGGTTTGGCTGGACCTTTACTGCATGTCATTCCCCTGCTCTCTCTCCCTGTTTCCTGTCTCATCTCCACTGTCCTATCAAAGTAAAGGTGAAACCCCCCCCCAAAAAAAATATTTAAAAACTCCTCTTTGAATCCCCTCCAGCTGCTGGTACCCTTGGCAACCACCTAACTTGCCAGTGCCTAGAAATGGCCCTGGTAACAAGTCCCAATTCAGGCCCCTGTCTTAAGCTAAACAAGTAAATATAACCCTCCATCAAACTGAATAATTATTTTATACATTTTCAAAGCAAATCAAATATGTCTCACAATGTGATCATCTGAGGTGGTGAAGTGAAGTCACAAGTCTTTTGTGTTCAAGTCAAGTTGCAAATTGTGTGATGAGTCCACACCTCTACAATTATCTATCTAACATTTAGTGTAGTCTATATATATATAAGATTATATATATATTTTTAAGTACTTTGCTTCAGAAAACATTACAATGTCTGGAGGTTTTCACTTTAGCTGTGCGTGCTCCTGTGAAGGGCATGCATTTCTGGGCCTCCAGGCAGATACATAACATGTGCACAGTTTGCCAATCCACTCACACTGTCTCTACCACTGTAGTTTACTCCTGTTTAAGTAATGTTTGTTAAATCCTACAGTGACCAGCTGTTTATAAAAAATCATTCAGCCTTTTAGAATTAAAAACTTACATGTTTGCTGCAACTTGTTGATTTAGGTCTTCAGTAGGAACTGATGGACCACAGGACAGAGAATTCAGAAACACATAACACACACATATCTCACATCTACGTGTATAATAATGTAATATTAAGGTTGTTCCAAAGAGAAATGGCCACATGGATGTCAGCTCCAGATGCTCCTGTGTCCAGTTTTATTGAAGTAGGTCTATCCTTCTAGTCAGGTGATCATCAGCACGAAGCCAGCCTTTCATTACTGTGCTGCTGGGACATGACAAGGCCACAGCCAGTGAATGTGATTCAGCCTGGCACCATAAAGCGGCAGCTGTTAGCCTTCCATAAAGATAAGCAGTAGTGCCAGGTCTGCCCACACAGCCTCCAACACCCATACCATTACCATAGAAAATAGCTACTGTAGGCTCCAACTGCTCTTTTTTTATGTCTGCTGTGTAATTTGCTGCCTCCACGTCATTTTCTTTTCAACTTCCTCACAATTTGTGCTCATGTTCTCTCACTGGGCTGTTTTTTTTTTTTTTTTTTTTTTTTTTTTTGCCATTTGATAAAATAATGAATGTACCAATCTGAGTTTTCTCTATGTTTTTTGTTTTGTTTTTTGTTTTTTTGTTTGTTTGTTTTTGTATTATCTGCCATTTACAATGTGGTAAACCTAAGTAGCTCATATTTTCATAAACATTTAGGGAGAACTGCCATGTCCTCCTTAGCTTGCCAGCTCTGTGTGTGTCATCATTTTTCCAGTCTGGACACAGTCAAAGTTTTCCTCAGTTTGCATTTTTCACTGTCTAATTTGCCTCTGTGGGATCTCTATTTTTAGCAGCCAAGTGTTTTTGTTATCTTATTCCAATATGTTACATAATGTGGCTCTGATTTGTTTTGGATTATTTGACCATCCTAAGGAAATGTGAGGAGGCCCAGTGCCTGAGGCTGAGTGTCTGCACTTTCCTGATGTTTGGGTTTGTAGTGTAATGGTAACACTGAAGGTCAGTGGAGTTCAAGGCATTAGCACGATTAAACATGTGAAACCACATACAAAAACATAGGAGAACTGGCAACCTGTGCTGGTCTCTCCACTGTGTTTGTGCCACCAGCTATGTTCAGAAAGGAAATCTGCTGGATTGCACAAGAGCAGTGCTAAAACTCTAACATTTCCCATAAAAAATTCCCACGTAAAACAAATATTTTTATGGAATTTTGTTAGCAGTAGTATCTATCCTAATCAATGTATGCCAGAGCTCAGCACCGGTGTTGGCCACAGAGCAAATTTAGCTGGGGAGCCCCACACTTTTCTCAAGTTTAGCACAGCCATTTTATGCAAAAGAACTGAAACCTAGCCCTGAGAGCTGGTGGACTTGATGAAATTCCTGCTGTTTGCCAGCAAAATAAAATCATCCACTAGACCAATACCAGATGTCTGGTGCAAAAACACACCATTTTAAATGCCTGCAAACAAATGGTGTCCTTGACAAGTGGCTAGACATAGACAAGCTTATTTCCCAATATTCTGAAATGTTCCTTTACCATTGGTGTGTCGCAAAATTTGACAATAATGTTTTGGTTTTCATCCCCTTGTCCAGGCCGAAACCCACGACGGCATACCATCCAACCAAACAGGAGATGTGATCCACAAGAACGACAAGGACTACGGCTTCGTCTGCCTCAACAAGGACCAGGCTCACGGCCTCTGTCGCAACTACAGAGTCCGTTTCCTCTGTGGAAAACTGGGTATGTGACTGTGCAAGAGAATCTGAATTAAATGTTTTGTTACTTTTCAATGAGGATTAATGGCTCTCACAAGTTTATCATGGATCGAGAGCTTACACACAAACACTCTGGCTGTGCTCCAGAGAGTGTGTGTGTTGTGTGTGGGCAAGCGGCTATGGTTGGAATGTATGGAGCCCACATCATGGTGCAGGAAAACACCACCATTGAACTTGAAGAGTTCACAGGCTCTGCTCCGACCACACTGAGATACCACAGACCTATGTCAGGGCTTGTCTCTATGTGTATGTGTGTGTAAAATGTGGAGGGAACGTTGGAATGATCTTTTGTCAAGACTGACACTGGGTACAACCCATTTGCATCACTCTACAATTACCCCACACACACACTACACAGTATGTCATAGTACATCAGTACCACCCACTCATTCTGGAGAAATCTTTGTTTGCTGAGATGTAATTTCAAGCCAAGATTTATTCTAGTTAACAAATGCTTTACACAACTGGATGACAAATGAACACGGGCAGCATATCACTTCAAAAATTCAAATGAAACATTTTCATTAAGTTGCACAAACAAGACAGAAATCCAGCATTCTTCCTAATTTTGTTTGTGTGGCTGAGACAGATGTGACAGATATGTTGTTGGGGAGGGTGGTAAGTGATCTTTAGAAAGAGAGAAGACAAAGATAGAGAAGACAGACATATAGATACAAGATAGTGCCACAGATAGACAATTCATTATTTTGCTCCAGTACTTGTATTTTCCTTTACTTTGTATATTTCTGTCTGTTAAGCACTGCAACAGCACTGTGAAACAGTGAAAGTGAAGTGAAATGTGAAGGTCTACTCAGCAATGAACCTGTTTCTGATTAATGAAGGTGGGATACTCTGATTTGATGTACAGCAGAAATTAGGAAAGAGGCTGTTGAACTGATTGTGCTCCATCATTCCTTTAAATCAGGTCACTGTCCTTGTATTTGTTCCTGGTGGAGAGGGAGGTGGGTAGAGGTGGAGTGGATATAAAATTTCTGTGATTGTCAGATAATATCTTTGCAGCCTGGTAGCCAATCTCTATCTCAAACTCAATAGACAGTTGACCTTCAGAGTTGGAACAATGTTGGACCAGGTGTTTTTTCTTGCAAAGACACTTTAGGGTTCATGGACGTTTTCCCATCCAGTCTGCACATGTCTTGTGAAATTGGAGAAGGCTTATGACCATGCCCCTTGCAGTATCTTGCTGAAGGTGCAAGGTGAAATAGCTACATATGAACCATCTGGTCTTTGTTTGTCTGGGTGAGGGTTGTGTCTGTATTCCCAGACTTTCTCTGCATGTATTGTGCCTTGTCTCTGGTTCTGTTGGTGAATTTCACAGATCAGAATCTCTGCCAGAATATAAACTGTCTGGTATGGTGATTTAGGATTGCATCTCTGCATTTTGCTGATGACATGGTTCTTTATCAACCTATAATTTCTGGTGTGCACTTTGATGGTTCAGAGCCAGTGTCAAGCGGCAAGTCAGAGATCACTGTTATCTTCCACAAACAACTGATTTCATAGTTGTACTCCCCATCGTTGTTTGGATTCGGCAATTGGGAGTGGCTACTTCGAGTGGAGGAGTGCTAGTATCTTTGGACATTGTCGAGTGACGATAAGATAAAATGCTCTTCACTCTTTTGGTGAAGAGGGCTCTGCCTCTTGATTTGGCAGAGGTTCTAAGACTATGGTCATGAACTAAAAGTATGAGATTGTAGATAAAGGGAGTGAAATTAGTTTCCTTGCTCTCCTGTAAGGACTGGATTAGGAGCTCAGACATTCAGAAGGAGCTCAGAGTAGAAGCAGTGATCCTGCAATTCAAAGGATCCATTTGTAATGGTTTGCATAAACCTGGAGCACACTGGTGGGATTATATCCTGTATTGAATGGTTTTTATTTACCAACTTTGTAAGGTGCAATAAACTAAATAAAATCTATATATTTGAGGGAGAACCTAATTCTTCTTTGGATTTGATGGTGCATTCTTGTTGTACTTGGACGTCAGAATTTCTGAGTTCTGGGTTAGAGGTTTCAACTAGTTGGAGATGCTCTAACTCTTGCCATCTTTCTCTGTAGTTCGTCCACAGGCCTCCATTTCCATCGATATCTCATCCAACAGCAGCATCCTGGAGCTTGCTGACCAACCGGAGGGCTGGCGGTCAGGGGATCGGGTGGTAGTGGCAAGTACAGACTACTCCATGCATCAGGCTGAGGAGTTCACCCTGCTGCCCTGCCCTACATGCACATCCAACCAGGTCAAGGTCCAAGGTAAGAGAAAAGTGTGTTACCATGCAGCCCTGGTGCGAAAGGTTTTTGAACAGGCCGTTTTAATCCCGTGCAGGAAAAGGCAAACCTCAACCCAAATTCAAATATGCTGAAAAAGAAGCGATCACAAATATTATCAGTGAAATTTTAAGTATGTATATCTGTGAAGATTCTTGGTCATCCAGGTCATTATTATTCAAGAGGGGTTTGAATTTGGGGCCTCTTAGTGTAATGCTGAAACAGTTATAGTTAATTTGATTTATTGATTAATTGCTGAAAAATACCACACTGATACAAATCTGTCTTTTCAAATGTGAGGATTTCTCTGTTTTGCAGATAATAAACTGTTAAACTCACTATTTTCTGTCATTTTATAGGCAAAAATATTGAAAAATAACAGATGGATCAGTAATGAAAATAATCATTACTTGTGTTTGAGAGCTCAGTATACTGTAAATGAGGATGCCACAGTGCTCCTCATCAGCCGACTGTGTGGTGAAGTGTATTTGTGTTATGTAGAACAGCTCTACTCACACAGTAAAATCAAAAAAAGGTTTGTCCTTTTGCTAGAAGCTGCTCTGTAACAGTGAGAGGAGAGAGTGTGAGTGAGAACAGAAGCTAAGGACTCCACTCATGTGAATAGACAGTTTAAAATAGGTTTGTCAGAGAGAAGTGAGTTTCTTCTGTAAGGTGGAGAAATGCATCATGTGCTCCCTATCATCCATGAATCTTTCATTGTTTAAATATTTAATTTTAAAAATGCCGGTGAATATAAAGCAAATCATAGCAATGCATCTTAAATTAATTAACAAATTCAAATTAACTCAGCTCTTCAAAACACATGGAGGTATTTGTCAATAGGCTGCCCAGCTGCAGTAGATGCCAGGTTTGGAAGACCTTGAGTAAAACAGTGTGCACAGTGTGTTTACAGAAATCTAGATGCTTAAAAAATTTAATTATTGAGAAGACAAACAAAGCTTTTATTGTATTGTATTAAAATACAATGAAATTTGGAGTGCAACAAGACTTGAGTCCAATTTAGATGAAAAATAAAATGAAAAGAAAAACATGAAGGTGTACTGAAATAATAACCCCAGTAGATGTTAGATTGAATGATATGAAGAATGATATTATTGCACGTTTATATTAAATGCACATGTAAAGTATGTATTATTGTGCACTGTCCTTGTTTTATCTCATCAGAGGATCACCTCTTATCACTTTTAAACTTTGTGTGAGTGGTGGAAACATAGCATCCAAACTGGTACTCAAATGACCTGTTTCAATACACCAGTAGCTGCTGTAGTGTTCGCACAGTCCACCGGGTCCTGCTTTGGATCAGTTTCTCAGGTTTTTAATGCACTCTGTGCTGGTACAACTCACTGGGTTACCAGTTCAATCACCTGTCTATCTGAGGGGGTAGATTTAAAAAGGGCAATGGGAGGAAAAAGCAAAATAAGGCACATAAACTATAATATTTTGTTTTGAAATTTAAATCTTGTAGATGTTCATATGAAACCCTATGACTCTCACCACATTTTTAAGCCACTCACTGAACCTGTAGCAAAATCTTTAGGAGACACCAGTTGACAAACACACATTTATCATTTCATTTTGAAGGAGTTTTAGTCTAAATTGAAATGGCGTAGATAGAGTTAACTTTTATAGCATGTCAAACACAACCCACTTTGTCAGAAAGTGTTCCTCAAGGTTAAAAGCAAAAGAACAAGAAACAAGTTGGACTAATGAAAAAAGACCAAGCACAGAAACTAAGCCGTGGAAACACATCAGTCACACAGAGAGGTAAAACTGTGTCTTGAATCAATTTCTTAAAATGGCAGCACAGTCTTGTAACCTTTAAAACAACCAGGCAGATTGTGTCACGTTTAGATTGTGGAATAACAAAAGCTAATCAGACTGAGTTACTATAATGCAGGCAGGTGGAACTGAGTCAGAGCTCCGTCAGTAGAACTGAGGGGTTTCCTGTGATGTGACATGTTAACAACCAGATTACATATAGACATAATTATGACATTGAATGTACAGTTGTCTGTGTAGGTTCTCAGTCTTACATGCCAGAGTTGAAGGCTACATTTCACCTCTCATCTGAAAGGCTTCCTTATAAAGGCTGGTTGGGGAGTCCCAGGTATTTCATCTTTGGGGGGGTTGTCACTTTGGTGGTCCTGAGAGTCATTGACCCACATCATAAGAGTCGTTACGATTACGTGGGTTGAGGTGTGAATGGGGGTGGATTGGTCAGGGTGAGGATCTCAAGGCTGTGTTGTAATTGGCTGATAGTTGGTGTCGTAAGCCACCACCTCTGTTCAACGATGGTCGTTCCAGTTGGACATAGATGGCGTCCTTTACTCCTTTATTCTCTCAAACCATCAAAGACTAATCAGCTGCAGTTTCCATTTCAGTATGAAGAATCCAAAAATGACCAGTGGCTGCTCCTTTGTTTGGCTGTGCTGTGAACAGACACACCACTTGTTCTTTTTCTGTTGTATTCCTGACACAGTAGCTGCTCAAGGCATCTTTGCTGCCACCATATTTTTTATTCATTGATACTGAGTGAATGTGTGAGTTCCTCCTTAGGTTTAGCCTTTAGTGATTTGTAATGAAATCCTTGTCAAACTATGACAATTTCTTTTTGCCTAAACAGATTTAAATCGCACAACAATCTTTATTGCTCTTATAGTGGGAGTCAGTATTTTTCTTTCTTTCTGCATCACACACACATTCAACAGAGTTCTTCAGGTCAGCCTTCTCTGTTCTCTTGTATGATTCAAGTGGCCTTTGTTGTGTGGGAGAAAAAACCTTGCGCTCGCAGTTGCTAAAAGTCAGTGTTAACACGATGTGACGTGTCCGCTCATAGCTGTCGCATCCTGTCACTGATTCGCACACAAAAAAAACTCAAGTTAGCGTTTCTCCCACTTAGGAGTCCAACTGTGTATTTTCAAATCTCTGCCCGAGCTACTGGCATTTGTCTCCTGCCCAGCCGCATCAGAGAATCAGTCCATTAAACTTATCCTATACCTCCATTCCCCCCTTCCTCTCTTTTTTTCTCAGCTCTCTGACGTCACCGAGGTGTTTGGCCAAACATACAAAGTGGAAATCCTATTTTTGTGCACCAGGGGCTAACAGGGTTGAGACACAGAGACACATAGCCCAGGGCTATTTATCAGTTTGAGTCCAATAACTAGTGCCAGGGTTTTATATGTCGAACTTTTGACAGTTCCAAATGGCACAGATGATGATGAGTGTAGAAAATAAATGTTATGGAGTTGATCAGTGGCCTGGAGCAGTGGTGGAGGATTTAGCATTATTCTTTTTCTAACATGACATTTACCTAGACTCAAAAAAGCCAGGCTGTGTCTCCGCAGCCCAGATTTCATCATGAGATTTTAGTCTGAAAAACATCCACTGAGATGTGATCATTCCCAACAAATCAATGGCAAACCAGTGAGCAAACTCACAAACCCCATTAGCAGCTATCATATGTGATGATGTGACATGATTCCACTCTTCTCGTTTCCTATATCAGGCCAGTGAAGTGAGATTTGTACTGATTGGGAGGTATTTACCCGTTATTAGTTGTAGGAAATTCCACTTTTTAAGCTAGTTAAATTAGTTAGATTTAGTGAGATATTACATTAGCAGTATACACCAATCAGCCACAACATTAAACCGCTGACAGGTGAAGTGAAAAACACTGATCATCTCATTACAATACAATGTTCTGATGGGAAACCTCAGGTCCTTCATTCATCTGGATGTTACTTTGACACGAACCACACACCTAAACATTGTTGTAGACCAAGCACACACCCCCGTGGCCACAGGAGCCTCCCCCAGCAGGACAGTGCTCACCACACAAACTGCTCAGAAATGTCTCAAGGAACACGACACAGAGCCCAATGTGTTGACTTGGCCTCCGAACTCCCTGGACAGAGCTGTTTTGATGGTACAAAGTGGACCTACACAATATTAGGTCCTGACAACTCACATGATGGCAGAGTGGGTCAATGACTCTCAGAACCTCACCTCCAAGAGGTTCAATACCTGGGACTCCCCGCACTGAGGAAGCCTTTTGGAGGAAAGGTGACACGTCTTCGAGAAGTTGCCTTTAACTCCAGCACTTATGACTAGACATTACTCAGTTTTCAAAAAAAAATGATGACAGTCAAAAGTGGAACTTTGCCTTTTTTCCATGACTGTTCCACAACCTTAAGCGAATACTCACTTTAAACCAAACCATCTTTTCCTAATACCAACCATGTAGCCAAACCAAAGCATGACCACTCCACAACCTTAACTGCAACTGTTTATCCTTGTTGCTATGACGATAAAGGTCCGGGACGCCTGCCACTGGTACACTCCTATGGGTTGTAGGAGGACTTGTTGTAATGATGTATTTCACTACAGCTAAGTAGCTGCTAAATGCCTCTCTAAAATTCACATGCTGTAAATCAGTTAGATCTTTCATTTACAGAAAGACTTGCATGAAAAGCACAGGTGTAATCTACACTGTAAGACATGTATTTAGAGCTGTGTTGTTGATGTGTTAAGTCTGAGCTGGAATCAAAGTGTTCATTTGTACTTTTGTACAGTCCTGGCTGTGCTGGTGGAGGGAGTGTAGGAGGCAAAAAGAGGTTAAGCATGTGGGTGTGTGGGTTTCTGTCTCTCAGATTTCACACTTAAACATTTCTTTGATTTCGTTTGTTTTCCTGGCATCACCTTGTTTTTCCTAATCAACACATTTGTGTTGTTAGGGATGTTGAATGTGTAGGAGTGGACGACATGTGGAACAGAGCTGTTATCATCTCTGCACTTGTCGTGTTATTCTGCTGCACTTTTCTTCTCACCCCTGTCTTTCATGGGATCCTCTTTATTCTCCTGAGCCTCACTATCATTTGCTGAGGTGTAAATTGGCTTTCCAAGGAGCTACATTATGCAAAACGCATAATACTGTGGCTGAAGATCAGGTTGTGTGTTTGCGTGGGCTGGGCTGGGGTGGGGGGAAGGGTGTCAGAACTGTAAGGTGTTTAAATGTCTCAGTTATACAGTGCTGCAGGGATGACATGTTTTTTTGGAGGCCAACCTGGAATTTAGCATCATCCTGGTTCCCTCCACAAAAAACCAGTGAGATTTTCATTTGGTTTTGGTTATTGCAGAAAATAAGAAAATAACATTTATTTAACAAGATAATCTTTACAAATGAATGCCACTGTTCTGATGTTTGAAGCCCAAATACAATCTCCAGAAGTAAAAAAGCTAATGTTAGGCTATAAACCAACTACACCACGGTCACATGACGTCTTCACCACTGAGCTTCCAACTTCCAATGAAGCAGGTTGGTGGTGGAACGCTAAAAAAGATATTAATCATTACAGATAGATGGATCAGAAAAAATGTGCTGCCTGTACTCGATGCTGTGTGCAACAAAAATACGTAGCTTTTCATTTGCTATGGGACTCCTCTACATAAAGTTTGGTAAATCAAGTGGATATAAAAATATTTTAAAAGACTGAAACACTGTAATTATAAGTGCTGCCTGCCCATTCTTCCTTAAAAACAGAAGAAGTGGTTCTGCAAAGTCTGACTCAGCTTCACTGTTATAACCACCATGGCATTTATCTGAAACATCTGCTCAGCCACGCACCCTACACACAAACAAACACACACACACACGCATGTGCAGACACACAGAAAACAACAACAAACTGTACTTTTCTCGGTCTCCAGTGACAGTGAGCATCTGTTTAAACTGTGCTCAGCTCTGTATAATGGACTGTTTAGTGAAAACAGTGAAACCTCAGACGGCACTGTGTAGATCCACAAAGCAAATTTCAACAGATGTCTCTGTATTGTGTTTGTTGTAATGTCTTAATGTTTAGCCCTCGAGCTGAGGTTTGGTGTGTGTGTTCACGCAGGTAAGGCCCAGTTCATCCACATGGGAGAGGAGGTGGACGGGGTGGATATGAGGGCAGAAGTCGGCCTGCTGAGTCGTAGCATCCTGCTCCGTGGCGAGATGGAGCCCGGCTGCTACGGCAACGAGGCCTGCAAATTCTTCGACTTTGACACGTTCGGTGGACATTTAAAGGTACGCTGTTGTCCTAAGCCTGGTGCAGTGCTTCAGATTGTTTCAGATCTACCTGCACTTGTTTCCTGGCAGCGTCTCTTAGTTTGAGCTCGCCAGTTACTAGGATTGTGCGTCTTTATTGATCTCACAATTTGATTACTATCATCCTGTCAACGATTCATCTCGATATCACGGTGCATCACAATGCATGACGATGCACTGTGACCCCAATTTTCTATATTACTGCATATGGCTTCAATGACTAATGTATTGTTACTGTTAAATAGGACTCTGCTGCGACTGAAGTCCAGGAATCACATGTTATTGTTTTGATTAATGCAGACCTGTCTGCCTTTAAGCGTGTAAAAAACTTTATTAAATTAAATTAGCCCTACTTTGGTTTCACTGAAATATGGTAAAATAAAAATAGAATTAGTAGAAGGTGAGGGGAGCTCAGACCTTGTCCCTGCACCTGTTGATCCAGGCCAAAAATCAATGGACAAAGTCCTTACTCTCACCAAAACCTTGGCATGAACATAGGCAAAAACTTTCTCTATTTTTTTATTTCCCTTCTGTCAACACAAACAATGTGTGAATATATTTGCCTTCTATAGTCAGAGATCATTGAGTTTCATTAAACACACATCAGTTAATGGTTTGAGTCAGTGAAGGTGCCCTATTGACCCCAAGACCCTGGTGACAGCCGGAGTTGAAAACTGGAGAATGGCTCCACTCCTGATGCCTTGCTCTCGACCCCTCAGCATTTAATGAAGCTGCTTTAAATTCCAACACTGGATCTTAAAAGATCAGGGTGTGATGGCAAATACAAATGGTTACATGGAAGGAAATCAGATACGGTGAGGGAGACCTGTTTCTGCTGACAGTCGAAGCTAATTCAAAGTAGCCTAATGAAAGGTAAAGGAACAGTCCATCAGAGTGAGATAAGAAGATCGTTATTATTTAATTCTTTGGGTCTGACTGTACTGGACACACAGGACTGAAATCACTGATACAAACTGCATGAATGTCACTTTCGTAGCAGAGTTGGATGCATTTTTTCATGGGACATTGATCATCCATAATGAAGTCCACAGAGAAGAAATTATTTTGAGGACAGCTGCGTTTAAAAATAAGTCAACAGCCACACAAAGGGCTCTGAGCAGCTTAATACTGGGGGTATAAATGACAAGTTTCATCATGATACTATATTATATCGATTCAATGGACAATGATTCAACGTTTGCTGATATCACAAAATCTGCTACGATACGATTTCGATTTGATATGTTTGAAGCGGTTCGTGTTCATGGCTCACAATGTTTCTTTTTTTCTCAAACAGTCGAATTTGAGCAGCTTTTTAAGAACGTTCAAGTATTAACATGAAAATCTAATGTTAACACCTGAGGTGTTCAGGTGGAGTGAAGATTTGTTTGGAAGTTGTCTATGCAACTTCTCAACTGGAACCTGGTCAACTCGTAGGCGACACCACACCCAGTTCTGACTTACGATGTAAATAGAACGCATTGTGTTTTATCGCGCTTAATAAAAGTTCAGCTGACGTCTCTGTGTTGCTTTGCGAGGGACGTTACAATATGCACGATGTCTGATCGATATTTTCATTTTCGTTGATCATTGAATCGATGTATTTTACACCCCTACTGAATACTAATGTTAGTATGTTAACATGCTTGAAATTACATTATTAATATGTTTAGCAGCTATAATATTTACCATGTTCACCATCTTAGTTCAGCATGTTAGCACTAAATTAAATTAATTAATTAGCACTAAAGTCCTTCTGTGGCTGGTAAAACCATTAGTTTATCATAAACTGCAGCAGATGAATGGCTGGGTATTTTAAGGCTTTGGAAGTGCACATAAAAATATTTCCACCTTTAGCTAATCCAAATTGATGCACTGATGCATGATAAAGTTAAACTAGAGAAGGTTAAGATGCCCAACAAAGCCATGCTGCACGTATCAGCCTGTCAATAAGATTAAAAAAAGACAGTGGAGAGAGACACTGAGAGACAGGAAAGGACAGAGGAAGAGAGAGAGAGGCTGTGGTTGTATTCCTGCTGCCCTCATGCCTTTCTCTCCCCATGGCAAAGCTATCATATCCCATTATAAATTTCCATCACAGGCTCATGTCACATATTTCTCATGGATGTGTGTGTGTGCAGCACGTACGAAAGCCCCAGTGAGATCTCAGTGAAGCCCTTCAAAATGAACGCCTCAGAGCACGCTCTCCTCCCTCAACACTGTCGTAATAAAACCTCGCATCTCTGCTAATGTCTGCTGGTCACAAGCTGAGGAGGGAAGTAAAAAGAGGAGCAGCTTCTGTTTCAGCTTGTATTTCTTAAATTGTTTCATAAACAGCGGGAGGTTGTAGCATTTTCTCAAAGACTGTAATTTTTCAACTGAAGCTACAATGAAAAGTGTTGGTTAGGAGGTTTTCTCATGGTCTGTGGAACAAAGCTGCTTTTCATCACTGAGTCACTCTGCTCTCTAATGTCTTTTATTCACTGTTGAATCTCCATCTGCCTTTTCTTCTTCATTCACTCTGTCATGTTAACACGTCCTTTCATCCGTTCTTTCTCTTGTTTATCCTTCTTTCCTTCCACCTCTTTCTCTACCATTTTTCTACCCCATGTTTCTTCCCTCTTCCCCTTCTTATCTCCTCCATGCCTCCTTTCCTTCCTCCTCTCTCCCTCTGTACATATTTGTCCATCCATGTGACCCTTCTTTCCTGACTTTCTCCACCTGATGACTCCACAGCCTCCTTCTTTTATTTCTAGTCAGTACCTGTTTTCGTTCATGCTTCACTCCTCTTTCCATCCTGGTATCTTCCCATGCTTTCCCTCGATCATTTATTCCTGACTTTCTTCATCTGTGTGTCTTTGCCATTCAAGATGGCTGCTACTCTCAGCAATAGTAGTGAACACTCTGCTAATTTTACTGTTTGTAGCAGTTCTGTCTTATTAGTTTCTCATTAACTCAGTCAGACTCATAGTACTGTTCGGTTTTTATCTGTGGACATGACCTCCTTTCTGTCTTCTGCCAAACTAACTATTCCTCTTTTCCCCTACCTCCTTTACTCTGTCCTCTTTATGGCACTTTTTCCTTTACATTATCCCTCCTTTGCCGTCTCACCCCCCTTCCCTTCATTTCAAAACCATAATTTGCTTTTCTTTGCGGTTGTTTGAGAGACACAACAAACCTGATTTCCCCACAAGATGTGTGACGTGAGCTGTATCTGCTGTCGTCAGGTGGAGCGGGGCTTTGGGGCGGTTCATATATCTGGGATGGAGCTGCAGCACATGGGCCAGCAGACAATGGGACACTACCCGGTCCATTTCCATATGAATGGAGACGTGGACGAGAGGGGAGGCTACAACCCCCCCACCTTCGTCAGGGATCTGTCCATCCACCACTCCTTCTCCCGCTGTTTAACCATCCATGGCTCCAATGGTTTACTGGTCAGTAAAGAATTTCTCATTAAAATTTTGTTTTTCACTTGATGCATTTGTAAGGAACATCATTTAACGCATAGTTTAATGCATTTAACACGTAAACTTGATTGCATTCATGCAGAGAAATAGATGAGAAGATAGATTCTACTTTTATGTCTGCAAGGTAAATGCAAAGCTACAACCAGCAGGCAGAAGGCTAAGAAATCTCTGGAGGAACACGACCAAAAGTCCAAGGTGTTGACCTGGCCTCCAAACTCCCCACATCCCAATCTGATCCAGCATCTGTGGGACCCTCTAAAAAAACCAAAGATAAAACCTTATCGGTCAATTATTTCATGCCATTAGTATGTGTGAAGAGTCAGCAGAAAGTCAGCCAGCGCAGTGGAGTAAGATCTCTAATGTTCACGCTCAGCAGGCCCCAAAATGTAGAGGCATAAAAAACATTGGTAAGCAACCTCTACTGGAATGATAAGGGCGCTATCTTAGATAATAATATCCAGTTGATGCTCTCACAGCCAGTTATTCTCTTTGTCAGTATAATCCAACATGTCTCTTCACTCCCAGGTAAAGGACGTGGTGGGCTATGACACACTGGGTCACTGTTTCTTCACTGAGGACGGTCCAGAAGAGAGGAACACGTTTGACCACTGTCTGGGTCTGATGGTGCGAGCGGGGACTCTGCTGCCCTCAGACAGAGACAGCAAAATGTGCCGCGACATCACTGAGGGAGCTTACCCTGGATACGTGGCCAACCCACGCCAGGACTGCAGGTAAGACACATGCTGAAACATTTAACTTCTTCACTCGCATGGTGGATGATGGTGATAATGATGCACAACACATCTACAATATTCCCATGAATGGTGGAGCCATAATAAATGTGTTTTTGTGTTCAGTACTACAGTAGCGATAGAGTTCCAGCTGGTCAATTTGTTTCTACTTTTGCCAACTTTTCTAAACTTGGAAAACAAAGGTTCACTCGCTGGTCTGAATCAGAGAGATCCTGACTCTTCTCATCTCATTATCAATGATGTTATTTGATAATAGTTGTGATGGACTGGCGATCCGTACAGGGTGTACCCCACCTCTCGCCCAGTGCCAGCTGGGATAGGCTCCAGTCCTCCGAAACCCTTAAAGATAAGCAGTATAGGTGATGGATGGATGGAGCTTACTCACTGAATAAGCCTTTGCTGTCTGATGTAACACCTCTGCTCTGTACTATTAATGTTACAGGTCATAGACTTTTGCTCCCAGGTATCATGGTATCACCAGGAGTCATTAAGTACAAAAGTCACAGCACAGATTGTCTGACACTGTCCAACCAATGTGACCATTAACTAAATTACTGGTAACTGAACATTTCACAGTAATGGTAGCAGTAAATGGATTGTATTAAACTCTTGAAACCTACTCATCAAAGTAGCTTTATCATATTCATTTTCATCAAGCTTTTTTAGTACAGTGGAGCAGTAATATATGGAGCATTTAGCCCTGTTTCTGAAAAACAATTCTTTTTCAATGTGTTTAATATATTTCCTACATTGACTTCCACTCAGATGTTTGCCAGAGGTAGTGTTGACCTTTAGATATCATGATAGATAGATAGATTCCTCCCATCAGTCACTAAGCTGCTGTGTGCATATTTCAATCTCTGTGGAGGTTATTTGTGGAAATGTTTAGTGTTTAATAAGGATACAGTCTTGGTTTTGGTAAAATTAGTATTTGTTATTTCCATGTAGGGAGAGTATTTGTGATATAATGTAGCAGTATCATGTATTTTCAGTATTTTTAATTACACCTAATACTGGATCGAGTGCTAACACACCTCCACTACAAACACAGTATTGATTAAAATAAAAGTGTATTCCCTCTGTCAAAGGCGCATGAGACTGTCAACACACTGAAAGAGCACCAATTAATCTCAAGATTTACCACTTCTTCAAACATATATGAAGTAGTTTTTACTCTGCCACAGCACTTTGAAAAAGTTTGAATAATTATGTAAAATGCTGCACAGTTGTACAGACAAGACACTTTGATATGACAGCAGAGAAACTCTTTAAGGTGATAATTCTGTTTTGACCTGAGAGATTGACAAGAAGATTTCCTCCTGTGTTTTAAAGACACAAGAAAACAAATAATTAGCAGTGCTGGAGCGCTGCTGTAAAAAAAAGAAATTCACACTGTGAAAGGGCAGAGGCTGAAAACAAATTGGCAGCAGCCAGAGATCATTAGTTAAAGCTCTCTCTCTCTCTTTCTCCTCCTCAATCGCACATAAACACACTTTTATTTGACTCTCTGTGCCATGTTGTTACAGTCTGTTCAGGTTTGTGAAGTGAGATTATGTAAGTATTACAGCACCTGCAATTATTTCTCATCCATCAAAATGATAGATGGTATTTTCAGTTGTCCACCAACATTTTAAATGTCAGCAGATCTGTTACACAAATTGTGATAACACATGGTGAAATAATAAAAAACATAATCAATTAAAAAAAAACACTTTAAACTATTTTATTCTTGAGTTTATGCACGGAAACATGTGACTCAAATGTTTTACCCATGTCAGGCTGAGTCCTCATTGACCATAGGGTTAGTTCCTTTAATGCCTGACTGACCCACTCAGCATCATAAATCTACACAGGTAAACATAACTTTAGCAGGGTTATATAAAAAAGTATAATCTCCTAATGTTCTTCACTATCTTTAGCTTTAGCTGTAGCAACTCAGAGTTGCTTTGATAAACATGTATGTTGTCTTGTACAGTCTTGTTTTTATCATTTACAGAACATTACCTGTGGTTAATATATTGTATCACAGTCTGAAATGGAGATGATCATACATCATTTTATTTCGCCACAGCTCAGTTACTGCAATTCATTATTCCTCTGCCTGAGCGAAACTTCCCTGGATCACCTATAAACGGTACAGAAGGCTGCTGCAAAGCTTCTCACCAGCTCCTCTAAAAAGTCCTACATGACACCAATTAGCCATTTATATTATTATATTATATTATTATTATTATTATATTTTAATTGTTTTATTTATTTTATACTGTGAAGCACATATGTTCTTGGTGCTGTATAAATAAACTTGACTAACTTACTGTAACACATAGATTTTGTTTTAAAGTACTTTTCATGTCACACTTGTTAATATTCTTTTCAAAGAGTAACTTACTTCACACACAACACAAACATTTTAAAGGAACATCTTATTGATTAAAGTTTAAATGATATAAATTTCACTATAATCATTCGTCCTGTTCAGTTAAAGTTTAGTGTTGTTATGTGTTTTTATACATAACAGGGCCTGTAGATTTTGGAAGTGCATTAATACAAGAGTCTAGATCCAGTTAATTGGTTGTAAACTACAGCCCAGGTCGCTTCTCCCCACCACACACACACATCCACATTTACCATATGTAGCCTGTTTTCCCCTCCTGCACCTTTGCTTTGTTACAGAGGCATTATATTTAAAGTATAAACATGCAGTTCAGAATATAAAGCAGTTTAATCCAGGTCACGTGACTTTTTTATCTCGCCACATTTGCCTGTGCCTTCAGCTGCAGAGCATAAAGGCCAAGGTTAGGGATGCATAATGGCGCTGGCTTTCACTGATATGGACTCATCCACCTGCTCTCCAACATGAGGGCACTGGAAGGATTTGCTGTTTCTAACGTTATCATAGTCTCTTCTCTCTGCTCCTTTTTGCTTTTATTTTTTTCTCTTTCCTCTCCTAATTTATCCAATTATAACAGCCCGGTAGTACACAATGAACTATGCCTCTAATGAGGTTTTTTTGTCCAATTTGTCTGGATCATTGTATTCTGTAATGATTTCCAAATCCCAGTGTATTTATTACTGTGATTCAGAAATTCCAATTTAATCAAACATGATTGCACTAACAACGTTCCCCACTGTAAGATTTATGATGATTAATTTCCAGTCAGCTTTTCACACTCCCTCGTGGCTTCTTCTGTCCCCCGCCTCCCCCCACCTCTCTGTCATTGTTGAGTTGTGAATGTGTTGACTTTAAATGCTCAGATGAGAACAATACATTTTAGTCAGATTTGCCAAGAGCAGGAGACATGTGGGCTGCATGAGGAGGATGAGAACTGTCATTTAAACTGAGCCAGATGAATGTGCCTGGCTTAAATGCTTCGCTTATTTAGAGAGAGGGAGAGAGAGAGTATGTGTGTGTGTGTGTGTGTGTGTGTGTGTGTGTGTGTGTCCTTGAGCATGCATTTGCAAATTATCTATCCCAGCCATCTCCATCAGAGGAAACAGCAAGACATGGCAGTTGTTCTTTTACAAAGCCCAGCAGACCTGCATCAACATACCTGACTGAACAAAGATATGCACTCCCACATCTGCAGTCTGAATATCAAACTAAGCTTTAGCTACCTGCAACAGTAAATGTGTGTGTTTGTGTGTGTGTGTGCACATGTCTGCTTGTGTTATGATGATTAGATTATTGACCCTAGCTGACAGAACAGCATTTAAATTTCATTCAGACAAACATGTAATTTACAGTAACAGACTGTTGTGTCATTCTCATCTTTCCAAATCAACTTGTACGTGGCTGCTGTGGGACGGGGGCCAACTATTGTGTCGATGCCTCCGCATGAAGACGTGTTGTGAACAGGCGCGTTATCATGATGGAGTGATTGGATGTTGACTGTGCGACATAACAATAATAAATACTGAATCACAACAGTTATTGCCTGCACCTGCTGCATGCGCATTACTGTGCCACGCTCCATCCATTCCTAACAGGAACAGTCTCAGAACTTTTTGATCGCACCTTGTACGTACAGTGAAGGTTGACTTAAAAATGGTGTCTAGTTTTTTCATGCCATATTTCTTTATTGCTGAAATGATATTTAATGTTTATTTCAGTCTGTCTTTTAAATGGAAGAATGATTGATGACGATCTGGTAAAGATCACATATACGTGATCCTGGTATAATCCACAATGAAATTTAGATTTTTTAAAATGTCACTCTGGAGCAGAGGGAGAAGGAAACAAAGACCCAGAGAGAAGCAAAAAGGAGTGGAGGGGGGGAGTGGAGAAAGAGGAGATTTAGGGTGTTGTGCTGCCATATGCTAAGCTGCTGTGGAGCTAAACTGAAAAGCTAAATCTGCCATTTCTATTCATATTCATATCTCACACACTTGCAATAATGATTTTCTCTTTATGCCTCATGCAGGTGTGAAAGCTTATTTTTTTTTCCCTAGTTGCACACAAAAAACCCCCAGAGGAAATTCATGAAAAAAGAAATAAATGCATTTAAGACAGACGTGTGTGCTATTAAAAAAAGGTCCTGCAGTACAAATGTGAGTCAGAATTATTTGTGTATACACACTGCAAACACTGGAAAGATGGCCACAAGGTTCAGCTGTGGCTCAGTGTGCATAGGGGCACACTGGATCCTCTCTGACAGCCAGCAGACAAAACATTGTGCAATGTGAGGCTGAAGCTTTTGTCCAGAAATGTCTGAGTCGTGTAAACGTGTGAGCAAAGCTGTGAGGTGTGAGGATGAGTCATGCAGGTTGGGAGGCAGGTATACAGCACGCCAACAGATATAGGGGTACTCCATCGATCACTGTCATGTTTAGTGTCTTTTTGCACACATGGTTGGTGGATTAGTCAGACTAAGGCTGGTTTAACATTGAATGTGCAAGTGTGCTTAGTTTGCACAAAGTAGAGAACACAAAGCTTTACCCATCCCACAAAGCAGCTAACTAGAATCCTGCAATTTATTTCATAAGATCTAAAATCTCAATATTAGACTGAGAAAGTCTTCATTATTATTACGATGCCTTCAACTACATCTCATGGTTTTCACCAGTAGATAGAACTAATTTAGTTGCTGTATTTTATTCCTGTTTGAGATCATTTACCCACGCCCGAGTAACATCAGAGAGTTGAGAGTTCAAAGAGTTTAAGAGTCTAAGAGAATAACATTGAACTTGTTGAAGTCAGCATATTTAGTTAAGTTACTTAAGTTCAAGTTCATTTTAGATTGACGGCAGTATGTGTTGCCCAGGAGAGCACAGCCACCATTTATGTAACTTTCAGACCACAGACAACCTCACATTTACACCCAGTTTCTGCTGTGGTGGGCTGGATGTATAGAGGCAAGGCATGAGCTGGGGTTTAAACACCTCTCTCTAGCTCTCTTTTTTCATTCATGCCACATTTATTTCTGTCACTTTTCATGTGAACAACCAAGTGAAACATGAACACTATGAACACCCTCCAGGAGCAACTGTTTGAAAATGTCCACCATTATCTCCATCTTTAAACAGTATCACATCTCCCCTCTCTCCTGTGGCAGCCAGATTTTCCCTCAGACTTCCAGTGTGGCCTTTCACAACAACTATAAGCACTAAAAAGCAAAATACATTAATCCAACTTGGCCTAGTTAAGCTGTCCTTAACTTTATCATCATAACATAACTAAATTAGCTGAAGAACTGTAGTTTCCCTCCCTCAGGCCAGTTCCACGTTACAGTGTCACTGTACAGACTTCCCTGGAAGTGATTCAGTCGTGCCTGGAAGCCTACCAACATATTTGAATGATTTCACCCTGCGTGAGCTTTACTCTGTGTCACACTGCTAAACTTTCTGTCTCTGTTACATTATATTATTATTACATTCATCACTGTCTGCTCACAGGCTTTTCTAATACAACAAGAAACATGGCTCCTCTTCACGTTGGACCTTCCTCTCTCTCATCCTCTCTGACAGAAAACACATTAAAAGGAACTTTGATTGGGGCTGAATGAGACCTTGATTACGAGTTAATTTCTCTCTCATCTACACTGACCTGCCACAGGGGGTGACGGTAGAGGAGCATATATCCTGGTTAAGGTGGTATTAACTGAGAGGAGAGGTTAACAAAAAGGTCAAGACGAGGGCTGTAGAAAAGACTAGACACACTTTTCCACAGTTTGTTTGCAAATGAGCTGAAATTATAATATTAATAAAGCTCAGATAAGGCTTGATTGTTTGAAGTAAATGATCGTGCATCGTTAAGGATCAATTTGTGGGATTTTTTGTTTTTTTTATTTGTTTGTTTTTGTCTCTATATTAATGACAAACACTGTACAAGCCAACAGTGATCACACTTACAGTACGTCCACAGTATGAAAGCTTTTACATTTATTGTTTTTAACACCTGGGTAGATATTTATTTACCTGAGCACAGAGGTTTAACTCAAGTAAAATGGAAGAAAACTGCATGTTTTGTGTTGCATGGGGAAGTTTATACAAATAATCTCAGCACCTTAGTTATCACAGCGAACTGACCGCTTCAGCAGAAGAAACTATTTCTAAAATGTACGGAGCAAAAAAAATTGTACTTTTGCAAGACCCCAAGAAGCTTTTCCCAAAGTTGCACAAAACTTTCTCAGGATTCTGAGAAACTTTTGCAAGATTTCACAAATCTTTCTTGTGATCTCACAAAAGTAATTTTCTTTTATTTTCAGTCATTATTTTTTTCTCCATGTTCCCTCCCAAGCTCTGTAATTTTTCTTGTCTCTTTGCATGTGCATGATATCCTGTTCTGGGACCTCTCTTGACCACAGGAAATGCAGAAAATCCTCCTCAATGATTTTTCTTTTTAGACAATTCCCAAGTGGCCAGATTTTTCTTGAGATCTCGTAAACGTTTTTCTGGATTTTGAGAAAGTTTCATCTGTTTCAAATGTTACAAAAGTTTCTTGAGATCTCGCAAAAGTACTTTGTTTCCCAACCGTCAGATGTATTTTTTTGTTTGTTTGCTCCATGTCTCCCCTTGGGCTCCATAGAAATGTGATGTCTGGTAAGAAAAACTAAAAAAAACAGGTGTAGAATCTGTGGCATTGTTTTTGTTGGTCAGACACAGAGGGAGAGAGCCAGGTTGGAAAAAAAGGAACGAGAGAGACATAAAGAGAGAAATGTAGATGAGAAGATTTTCAGAGCAATGCAACAATGTATTGCTTTTCATACGACATTAGTTTTCTGTCTCCCATCTGTTAATCTAGTTAGAGGAGGTGTTTGTTTAACATCAGAGTGTTATTTCCTGACAGATAGCCTTCTGTTAGGGATGAATTCTCTCTCTCTCTCTTCCAAAAGTGTTTCCTCTTCAAACCAATATTCCAAGTTCAGCAGCAGACAACACAAAAGACTGGGCTCATTTACATCTGTTGTCTCAGTAAATACTCCACTAAACAAAAAATTGTGCTGATGCATAATTTCGTGCCCCTGGTGGTAAATTGCAACAGGCTCGGTGAATATCCTCCTTCAGTGTCCTGTAGCTTTTTGGTTTAGACACAAGCTGCATCTGTCTCTTTCCCTCCAACACTGGACTCTGGAGTAACAGGCATCTTGTTCCCCAGAGGACAGATATTGTGTCATTGATGAGAAATAAAAGAGAAGAAGAGCCACTAAGCATCTGTTACCACATCAATCATAAATGAGCTGCTGATGTGTTTTCATTATGATTATAAATTACTCTAAATAACAGCAACACAACTCAAAACAATTTGATGAGGCAGTGTCCACTTACAAGCTTTTTTTAAACCAAAACTCTCAACTGCATCCCCTGGTCTTCAGCAAGACATGGAGTTGGGATTGGCTCAGTTGTCATGGAGTCATCATGTGAGTCCATTTGGTTGAAAGTCTGGGGAAAAGCTAAGCAGACCTTTGAGTTAAGGCCAAGAGAGAGCATCTGTGTTGAACTCTTCACTATAATGAAAACAAAACAAAACGTATGGTCTTGTGTCAGTGCTAACTGAGATATAAAACTGAGTTTAAATGGTTCACTTAAAATGCCATATATGTCATATTGTGTTGGAACTTGGGAAAATGAATATAAAACAAAGACCTGATAGTTTAACTTCAGAAGAGAGCGAATATAATACATAAACCTGGTTTAAATCTACCAATCAATTTTAGACGTTCCAGCTCCATAAAGTTTGTAAATATTGTGTATTTAAAAGAAGTGGGAAAACTTTTTTCAAGCTGAAAACAATAACTTTTCTGTTTGTATTCAAACAAGTGAGAACAAATGTGAAGTGTAGGTGTGCTTGAGTTTTGGGGAATTAGCTTTTCAATCTAAAATAATTACTATTTAATAATAATAATTAATTTGGAATTGAATTTAATTTTTTTTTCTTTCCCTTTGGTCTTGCAGATCTAATATTCTGGGTTATTTTATTTGAGCGGCTTCAGCCTATTCCTTTTTCGGGTTACATGCTATGATAACATTTCTTGGAAATTAATTGTTGCTTTTCAAGATCCATATAACTCAAATATAATTCATTCATATTAGAAACACAACCAAAGAAAAACAACACAAAATCCAGTGCAGGCTGCTTGGGTACTTTAAGCTTCTTAAATGCTTCTGATGGATGTTTCAGTCAGAGATGTGATGTTACCAGGAAACAGTGCGGCCTCATGTGATGGACATGACTCATAGACCTTCTGGGTTTAACATCAATTAGAAATCAATTTACTTGCTTGGTGCCTTCCAGGACTGAGTTAAACAAGCATTAATATAGGAATAAGTGATCTGAGGTAAGAGGAAGAGCCTGTTGTTGGCAGTGTTCACACTTTCTTTGTTTATCACTACATGTCTGCTTCAAACTGTTTGTGTGAAATCCAATAACCAAGCTTCTTTTTCCTCTTTTTCTTTTTCTCTTTTTCCAACACTCTCCGTCTTTATAGTGCAACTTCAACTTTCTGGATCGCCAACCCCAATAACAACCTCATCAACTGTGCTGCTGCAGGCTCAGAGGTGAGTTTCTCACTCCAGCTTTTCACTTTATGCTCCCTCACACCCTCCTCTCTCCCCCCTCTGCTCTCCCTCCCTCCCCCACCCCCCATGTCTCTCCAGGTGGAGGTCTGTCTCATTACTACGTTGCCAGGTCAGATTAATGGCTGTATACTCCTATTAACTTCAGAATCAAGCAGACAACAGACAGAAGCACCGCCACACTTTCACTATGATAGAGTGCCAATTATGATCATACTTCTGGGATTTCACAAGGATACGTCGGGCAGAATAGAATCTCATTTATCCTCGCCAGTGTAATAACTTTTCTCATTTGCATACCTGCAAAGAAGAACACAAAAACAGACAGGCTGACATGCAGAGTAGAAAAAGATAAGGCTGTAGTTATGTATGTGGAAGTGTGTTCATGCTTATATATGAACATGGATCTACACATGCACATTTGTTCTTTGTTGCTCTACGTTTCTAGAAAGACAAACAGACAGAATAGACAAAAAAGTCTTTATCTTTATATCAGGAATATGTATTTTATTAAAACAATAATAATAATTAAACAGTAATTATGACATGTGCAAAAGTTTGGTCACCCTGCTCAGAGCTGAGGGCTCCTCCACAAGCTACAGCTTGTGTTTGTTGAAGTAATTCATGGTGGATTTTGAGATTCGCTGTGGGTCACTGTTCTGTTTGTAGAAGTCAGCCTCTTTTTATTTTCAACCCCAAAACAGAATATTTCCACCCCCAAACTTTAGAGCTGGGAGGATGTTCTTTTCATCAAGTGCAACCTTTGGTGATTGTGGCCAAACAACTCAGTTTTAACTTCGTATATCCACAGCTCTTGTTTTCAAACCGACTCCAGTTTATCCAGATGTTGCTTTGCAGGCTTACTTCATGTTTGTGCATCAGTACTGCACAGTGAGTCTCCACTCCTCTGTCAGCTGAACTTCCTGCAGTCCATTGCAGTCATATTGAGTCTTTTTTCTTTGCCCTTCTGTCCAGCAGACTGCAGATCTTGTCTTGACTTCCACAGTTCACCTTAACTGCCATTTCTTTATGACGTCTCAGACAGTGGATCTTTAAAGCTGAAGCACTTTGATATCTTTTTATAGCCTCCCCTGCTTTATAGGAATCAGTTGGTTTCATGTTCAGATCCTCAGTCAGATGTTTAGAGTCATCAGCTCTGGAACTGTCGTCAGCTGACAAGTCCTAATGTAATGAGTCAGTTAAGGCCTAACAAGTTAATGTAGTTGTTAGACTTCAAGAGTAGATTGGTGTCTAAACTTTTGCACAAATACTATTTTTCCCCCTTTGGTTCATGAAATAAAAACTTACAGCACATTAATATTTTAGCAAAGGCCAGTTCTTAATGTCTTTTCCTGTAGAGATTGTATTTACCACTTTTCTCTTCAAATATCAACGCATTTTGGAATGAGTGGCAAAACTTTTGCTGTACGTTTGTGTGTATGTGATCCCTCAGGAAACAGGTTTCTGGTTCATCTTCCACCATGTGCCCACCGGCCCCTCAGAGGGGCTGTACTCCCCCGGACACACTGAACACACACCTATGGGCCAGTTCACCAACAACAGAGCCCATTCGAACTACAGGGTGAGTTCGCATGTCCACAGCACATTGGGCTCATACCTGCTCAACACACTGCACTGTCTTACCATGATATGTAGTAAAACCGGTTCACATGACAGAGTTAATAGTCAGCAAGTAAATATCAAAACATCAGTTTGATAATGCTGCCTTCAAGTTGTACTTGGAAGTCAGATATTCCAATTTCCTAGTCAGACATTTCAACTGAAATGCCCCCTGAAGTTGGATTTCCAACTCGGAGAAACCCACCAACCCTGACATAAGAATTCAAGATGGCTTCTACTCACATCAATCAAACAGTGAACGCTCAGATAATTTTACTGTTTATAGCAGTTCGGTCTAGTTTCACATTAAGTCAGTCATACACATAGTACTGTTCAGTTGTTATCTGTGGACATGTTGCTACACTGTTAGAGAGTTATCAGCTGTTAGAGTTTATAGATAAGTATAGACAACTTCAAAACAGCAACTGCAAGCATCCATGTTCTTCCAACTTCCCAACTGGAATGTGATCAACTCGGAGGTGACGTCACTCTCAGTTTCGACCTAAATGGAACGCAGCATAAGGAATAAACAAATTAGGAACAGAAAGACTGCACTTCAAACTTAAACTGTGGAGTTTGAAAGATGTGGGTATTTACCAGGGGTAAAAACGTCACAGTTAGATAATGGGAAATGTAGGGTTTTGGGAGTTTTCCCATACCAGGGCGTAAACATCAGGAAATCTCCACCTCTGCTGTTTCGAGCATTCTTTTTAAAATCTGCCTCCAGACTTCATGGAAGTGCATTACTTAAATGCTAAAGGACTTTGAATGAATTACATTAATCATTCATGATATTGAAAAGAAAAACCTTTTTTATAGAATCGAATCAGTCTTTATTGTTATTGTTTGAAAAACAACGAAAGACCCTTTAGCAGCTCAAGAACAGCATGAGATAAAACATAAAATAGCCAAAAATTATATATAGAGAGTAAAATAGAGAGTTTGGGGGGATTCTTCCAGTTCTTTGGGAAGGGGTTTTATTCCATGTTTTTCCATAACTAGAGGTCAGTATATCACACAGGTTTATCTGTGTTTTTTTTCAAGGGGTTACTGGGGCTGAGAACCAGCAGCTTTTACAGCTTATTAATACATTTCTAGCGCATTATTTCCTGTTTTTGTTTTAAAGAAAACCATCATCAACAGCATTTGTTTTCAGTATTAAAAACAAGACATTACTGAGAGCCAAGAAGATTTCACAGCAAGATTTCACAGTGTCACATGTGACCTGCTCTGTAACAAAAGAGAGGAAGAGCAAAAGGTGAACAGCGAGAAAAACAAAATTGAGGGCAGACAACAGAACACGAGGAAAACGAGCCAGAGGAGAGGGATGAGATGGAGAGGACAGGAGAGAGTTTAGAGTCGCCTGCGGCATCAAGCTCAGCACGGCTCGAGCAGAGAGAGATTTATGAGGCGCTGGTGGAGAGGAAGTGTTATTGTTATCTCCCTCCTTTCTCTGCCCCCCAACGGTGATCCCTTTTCTCTCTCGTCTCACTCGTTCCTTCCCGTCTTCGCTTTGAATTTGGATCATCCTAATGGGGGCATAACTCATGTCATGCTGCCACCCCGGGATGTTTGTGAGAGAAAAGGTCATGTCAGGGCTGCAGGTTGGGCATTTAGAGAAGCAACACACAGCCATGGTGTCTTCGATTCAAAACAGCAACTCTCTGAGGATGGCTTGTATCATTATTACATCATTATTTTTATTTTATCCTTTTAAAACTTGCACTGAATGTTTCCAGCTTGGAGTTTAAAGAGACAAAAACAGATTTGTTACATCCTCAACTTAAAATCAGTGAGGTATCCCAGTTACCCAGGTGCGTCACTCCACCTTAAAGTCATATTTAGTAATGTTTCTAATATTAAAAAAAGGGTTACTTGTAATGTGGAAGGGTCGCTAGCAGCCAGGGGGCGATATAACAATTTCATGTCATAATTATCCTGGCCAAAATAATTGCAATTAACAATATTGTTATGATCATGAAAATATGCTTTAAACTCTTGGAATGATTTGAACTGTTCTTTATGGGCTGTGGCCAAATCAGTGTTGCAGTTAACGTTAAAGGAAAAACTGTCAATTCACAGGACACCGCAGCTCCGCCCTGGTCTGAGACTCACCAGCTTAACTCACCAGTGACCAAAACAGCATCACGTCGTAACAAACCGTCAACGTTAGTATAACTGAACCAACACTACATTAAGTCACTGACAATAACGTTATTTAAATTTACCTGGAGTTCGGTGAACAGAGCTGGATGGTTGTCATGGAGACAGGAGCTCAAATTGGAGACTGTTTTTTCTCAGGAGTTAGTAGACACCAAACCAGAGCTCAAATGACGGTGAATATTGGACACCATTAGGATATTCCTGTATTTTTACTGCCTGTGAAAACTGGTAATTGACCCTTTGTTAAGACATGGCCTGTTACTGTTGCTACACCAAAGTACAAGTCCCAGACAAAAGAAAAACTGCTCTTAAAACCTTAAGAGCAGGATGAAGTCACAATACCCTAAATCTGACCCAGTATCAGTCCTGAACAGGATTTTTCGTTAGTTAAGTAGTTAGCTATTGATATGCTAACCTGCTGCACTGGAAGTAGTGATAGGTTTACTACTGTAGGTTACTAATGCAGCCAAGCTTGAAAATATTATCTCATGCTAGGACCAACAGACAAACATACTGTTCAATCTGTTCTTTATACTTTAGCTCTTGTATTTGGAGTATTGCTGTTAATAGAGTCAGTTGTCAATATTAGCTAACATCTTAGCCTTAAGAACTTGATAAATCCATGATATAGTGCGGCTGTGCTGCAGTCAGTCCTTTTGAAGTCTTGTTTTTCTTGTGGTCAAGAATTCCTTAATGCTGCTTTAAATTATCACAAAAACAAGCCTGGTTGTTTAAAGTTTCAGCTCCTTTATTGATATCATAAAACAAATTCCAGTTTTTGAGATGACAACTAAGTTTTCATACCAGAACAGAAAGTCAGTAGGTCAAGGTTGAATGGCAGCTTTATTAAATCTACCATAAACACTGTCAAGGCCACAGAAAAAACGGCAGGATATTCATTAAGATATAAATAATAACAGCTGCATCTGATTTTATCTGTATGCACTGCTGCTAATTAAGACCTGATGCCGGGCTGCTCAACATGTGTCTGGAAAGGATCAGAGAAGGAAAAATGTAAGTCTTCTGCTACTGAGCCTGGTTTATTGGTTAAAGAAGGCAGTAAATGTGTTTCACCACGACACTCAACACACTCTTTCTGCGTGAAAAGAAGAAATAACAGTAAAATAATAGATTCAGTTCAACTGAAAGGTCAGTTATTAAATTAAAAATCTAGCATGTGCAGTGTTTTTATATTCTAGTCATATTCATTTTAAATAGAGACAAGATTCTGTTGAAACCCAGTAGAGTATATCAACAAACACAGTCTGACTATAAGCCAAGTCCTCCAGCCTCAACAGTCATACAGGTCACTTGTCCTAGACCTGTAGGACTAGTCCAGACCTTTGTCTCCAATAACAAACACTCAGTTAAGGTTATGGAACGGTCACAGTTTGGTTAGGTTCAGGTACAAAAACTGCATGGTTTAGGTTTAAGAAAAGATTGATGTTGGTGGCTTAAAATAATTTCCTTAAGGTCAGAGGACCTTCGTTATTATCATGGTTACAATAATAAACACATGATTAAAGCTGTGGAACGGTCATGGACAAAAGGAACAACACTGATTATCGTTTCACACAGGAAACAGTGTTAAAGTCCTGTTTTGTTTTTGTTTTGTTTTTGTCAGCCCATCTATCGCAACCTCCTCCTGATGTAAACATTGGCTGCGGGCGAATAGTCAAAAAAAAAGTGAACTGAAATGTTAAAATAATATGATAACATGAAAGGAATATACAAGTAGAGAAGGTTGAGCCATTAAAATAATGTTTAAATAAAAATAAGGAATTGTGCGACAGGTCCAGAGTAAATTATATATTTCCTGTCAAGGGTGCTCTGACCTTTCTTAAAAATGCATTTGTTATGTAGAGAAAATGTGTTTTTTACTTCATTCCACAATGGGAGGATTTAGTGAAACCACATTTCTTTGTATAGTATTTAGTGCTTTATTATGTCTACATGTATGTCAGTCTGCCACAGTCAAACTATGATGGTGCATTGCTCTAAACGCTGCTGCAAGGAATTTTGGGACAGCATTTTCTCCTTTCCTTAGGTAACGGATGGTCCAATGTCTCCTCTGTTGAAGGAGATAAGATAGGAAGCACTGAAGCTCCTTTCCTTTACATTTAGAGAATTCAATCAGCTCTTATCATGGCTGCCACTGTGATACTTCCTGGTCATTTCACTCAGTCAGGACCCTCCCTAAGCAAAAAAGACTATTTGACCACAGCTTTAGTCACACATCACCTAACCTCCTCATTTGTTCTTGTCATAATTACTACGACCACTAGAGGTTGCCTAACAGTAAAACAGTCGCATGAAGCTGCTACAGGACGACAGTCTCCAGCAAATCCTTGGTACATGAACCCTTGAGTGTGTTTTATATGGACCATTTATTTTTTACGTCCCTTTGTTCTTCATTTGTGTTTAGTGTCATATACTTATTAAAAATGATCTCCTTTCCGTTACAGGCTGGAATGATTCTTGATAACGGAGTTAAAACCACCCAGGCTAACGACAAGGACAAGAGACCCTTCTTGTCTCTGATTGGAGCCAGGTCAGACTCCTCAGCCTCAGCTGTAAATCTCCTTAACCCATAACAAACACCCTTTATGACAAACTGAAGTCACATCACACCCAGTATAATTCAGCATGATGGATTTACAGTCTGTAATGGTCCTGTTTCCTGCTGATGTTTTGTAACTGACAAATGATGGTGTTTGGTGTAACAACAGCAGGGGAGTGTCACTTTAAATCTTACTCAAGTAGAAGTGAGATTACTTGCATTTAAAATCAACTCAAGTAAAAGTTAAAAAAAAAAGTAAAATACCAGTCTGTGTAACAGTCCCATGTGGTCCGTGTGAAACAACCACTCTGTAATCCTGACCTCACCATTTCAGTATGAATACACCCTTCACACCACTCCCTCTTCAGCTCAGTGATGCTCTTCAAACATCTTGTCTTTCTCAGAAAGCTTTCTCACAGATTGCCTCGCCTGAAAAAAGGCCAAGAGCAGCTTGTAATGGAAAGTGGTCCTGACTGGACCTGAACAGCAGGACTGCAGGCTGCTCTGTTATTTATTTTCCTGCTGAAAGTATGTGAACAAAAAACACTAAATTTAGAGTTACAAATTTCTTCTTCTTCCTCATCTTCCTCTTCTTCTTCTTTTTAGTCTTCCTCTTCTTCCTTGTCTTCTTCTTCCTCCTCTCCACTAGAACCTATAAAACAATGGGATTCATATGCGATTGGCTCTGAAATTTGTGTTCATCAGTACGACGGGGACACATTGCTGGACTTCCTGACTCTCCTCAACCTCTTCTCCAGCCATAGTCGATTAGGCTCACAGGACACACCTACATAAAACCATCACCACAATATCAGCTATTGTGAGTTCCACTGTTACACAAGCAGCCAGAAACACAAGGCAGATAAGAAAAACAAAAACTGGACCAGTTAACAGGACAAGGCCTGGATCAGCCCTGGGTCACATATAAGGGATTTTAGTTTAGTATTGATTAAAATACACTTGAGCCATGACCCTGAATGCAGCTCATAAGTAAATATCATCAAATGTAAACACTGTCTTTGTCCACTCTGTGTATGTCTGTGGTGCTGCGGGTGCTGCGGGTGCTGCTGAATTGTTTAGGTACGGCCCCCACCAGGATGCTGATCCCTTCAAACCCAGAGTCCCTGCTCTGATCCACCACTTTGTGGCCTACAAGAACCAGGACCATGGAGCCTGGCTGAGAGGAGGGGACATCTGGCTGGATGACTGCCAGTGAGTACTTTCCAAAATGGAAAATACTTATATTAAACAATAAAAAAGCGAGTGAACGTTCACATTTTTAGGAACACCTGTACACCTGCTTATTCATGCAGTTATCCAACCAGACAGTCATGTGGCAGCAGTGCAAAGTTAAAATCATGCAGACGCAGGTCAGGTTCAGTTAATATTCACATCAAACATCAGAATGGGGGGAAATATGTGATCTTAGTGACTCTGACTGCAGCATGATTGTTGATGACAGATGGGCTGCTGATCTCCCAGGACTTTCACACACAACAGTCTCCAGAGTTTGTTCAGAATGGTGCAGTAACTCAGAAAACCACTCTTTACACCTACAACACCATGAGACCAAGTTCCTCTCCTGTCAACCAAGAACAGAAGTCTGAGGCTGCAGTGGACACAGACTCACCAAAACTGTTCAGTCAGGGACTGGAAAAATTTAGCCCAGTCTGATGAATCTGGATTTCTGCTGATGGTGGTGGTGTGATGTTGTGGGGAATGTTTTCTTGGCATACTTAGGGACCTGCAGTACCAGTCAATCATGGTTTGAATGCCACTGTCTATGTGAGTATTGTTGCTGACCATGTTCATCAGTTTACGGCCACAGTTCACCATCTTCTAACAGCTACATCCATGATAATGCTCCGTGTCACAAGGAAAAAGTCGTCTAAAACTGGTTTCATGAACATGACAACATGACAGCGAGTTCAGTGTACTTCAGTGGCCTCACCAGTCACCAGACCTGAATCCATTAGACCACGTTTGGGATTTGGTAGAACTGGAGCTGAATGTGCAGCTGACAAATCTGCAGAAATGATGTGATGGAGCAGACTCTCAAAGGAAAGTTTCCAACATCTTGTGGAATCAATGTGATGAAGAAGTGAGGCTGATTTGAGAGCAAAGGGAGTCTCTACCCTTTATTCATATGGTGTTTCTGAAGTGCTCAGTAAGTGTATGTTTTTCTGAATGAAGTTTGTCAACTTTCAGCTGAGTGTAGTTTGAAAATCATTAAGAGTTTCTCTGCACACTTGATGACAGAGATGAAAGTTAGAAATTCGTCCCTATCTAATAATAACTTTTATCTACTTCAGACTGTGTGTTCGTGTAGGTGTGTGTGTGTGTGTTCTCTAGAGCCTCAGACTGTTACAGTTGTAGAAATAATATTCTCTTTTTCTTGTTTAGATTTGCTGATAATGGCATTGGCCTCACTCTGGCAAGGTAAGCCAACCCCCCTGAATATTACTAAGTACACAAAGTAGGTGAAAAACAGATAATACACCAGCTCCAGACTCATCTCCTGTGCCACTGCATGCAGAGACAATGCTAAAACTAACAGTGTAATAGCTTAGCTTCAGCTAAACTGGATGGTGGATGACTTACTGTATCTTATAAGGTCCACTCCACTCTGTTGGTTCACAGGAATGCTGCAGAATAATGTTTTACATTCATTATTCAAAACGGTTTCAGCTTTCGCGTTTCTGATTTTCCAGTTCAGCAACCACATCATTAACGGCTGAGGAGAGAATTTATAAATACCACTGGAACAGATTTATCATTCATCTTTTTCTTATTACAAAATAATCTTTTATCAGTTTCCTATTGTTTATTGTTTTGCTCATTTATTGTGTTGTCTAGTCTGTATTTTTATCATGACCACTGATGTTCCCTTTTAAGTGAAGTCAGAAAATAAGAACATAACCCTTCACACCTGTTCTCACACAGTAAAGTTATTCATTTGGTTCACTGGCTGTTTACTTCCTCTTCTTAATGTATGTCTGTATTTGTTTTTATTTTTGGCCCCCTGAACTCTGACAGCACAGTTACAGAACTATTACTACTACATCTACTAAGTGCTACTACTGCCAGTACCTCCAGACACTAACTCTCCCACTCTGTGTGCATGTGCAGTGGAGGGACGTTTCCAGACGACGACGGCTCTCGTCAGCAGGTGAAGAACTCACTGTTTGTTGGTGAAAGTGACAATCGCGGGATGCCCCTACCTGACAACCGGATCTGGGGGCCCGGGGGTTCAGACCTCACCGACAGGACCCTGCCACGTGGAGTGTAAGTGACAGTTATTGCCTCTTGCCTCTTGTGTATTGCTTTGGTTTTCTGTTACATCAAGGGGGTTAAACTGATGCCTAAATCATATTCAGAAAGGTGACTATTTGACAGATGTTGTATTTTGAGCTGGTTACTGTTTTAAAAGTGTATGAATACGTGAAGCAGGTCGGAGAGGGTTCACCACTAAGTTGTCTAGGTAACTCAGCCAGTGTAGAAATGACAGTTTTGTTGAATGCGGATCCTGCCATGATCAGGATCATGACCTGGAACATGATTGAATCATACACAGGGAGCTGAATAATAATTCGACATGTTCCTTGTAAAGATCACATCCAAAATATGATCAAACCTAGAGTAAGACTCAAAGCCAAAATACAATATAATCAGTAAAATACTGTCAGTTCTAAACTACAGTAAAGACTGAGTTGACGGCTTTGACCTGCAAATCAACAAAACCAGACTCAGGGTTTCCCACAAGTGCATAATACCGCTAACATTAGCGCAGCTTGTTTTTAAGTTAGGATTCCTTCAGTGTTCATCGTTCAGGTTTTTACTCGGAGCTGAATTATCCATAAAGGTCTCCTCCTCTCCAAAACAAACAGACCAAATAATTAAAATTGGTAAAAACACTGAATAAAATAGTTTCACATTAAAAATTGATGTTTTTCTGTGATGCTCGTGGGCAGACACAGGACATCAAGAGGGGCTGTTTGCTCAGCTTGTTTATCTGATTACTGAAGATCCAGGCGTAAAAAGTTCAAGTAAAAAGCTTGTATTTTGCCCGTTCACAAAGAGTGGACATGCCTCCTCTACCACAGCTGCTGCTCTTCAAAAGGAGCAAAGTGACAACATTCGACAGCCTTTTTTCAGACCCAAGTGTCTAATACTCCAAAGATAGATTTTGGGTGGAGGACCAGTTTCATAGAGGCTGGTATGTGTGAGAGCCAGACTCGGTATGCTAGAAATCAGTCCCATGCCCCGGCCCACTTGGCAGAGCAAAGAGGGAATGTCTCAACAGCAGTATTATTAGAGATTCCCTTATTGTGTGGGAAAAGGAGAACTCCACACAAAGGGCTTCTGTCTGGATGCTTTGTCTTCAGCTTGACATTCTTTGATGCGACTAGATGAAGTTGAGCATACCATTGCAAAAGTGCTCTCACGCTGTGCAGTGCTGAACATTTGATGACAGCCGCTGGATAGAAAAGATTTTCATCAGTGTCCGTGGCAGGGAGTCATGCTCACACTTACTCTCTCCCCATCTCCAGAAACACCTGAATGTGAATTGTGATCGTTAGTCTGTCTTGTTTTTTTCACTGGTACCACCACTCACCGGTGTGTGCCAGACAGAATATTCACACTGTTCATGTTCAAAACTGCCCTTTTCAGTTGGAATTTACTTGGATCAAGTGATTGTGTATAATTTGAAAGGTGCTGCTTCTTTTAGTTCTTTGTTCATGGTGTTAGGGCCCCCAACGTTGCTGTTTTGATGTTTTCAGCAGCAGTGCACAGCTGTGAGGAAAGCTGGTGACAAGCTAACAACACTATTAAAATTCCTTGACAAGCTAAAACCCATGCATATAAGCATCCATCCATCAGGGCCGCCCCCAATAAATATTAAACATGTTCAAAATTTACGATAAGAAATCCTGTTGTGTGGGGGAAACTGAGGAAATCTGAACACGCACTCTGTGGATTGTCATGTGGAACGGAACGATAGCCAATCAGGAAGCAAGCTGACTTAAGTCGGAAGCTCAACAAACAAGAGACATCATGTTCCACCATGTTTGTTTACTCTAAAGTCTCGTTTGACCACATGAGATTTGGAGTTTGGAGTCCAGACTCTGGTTGTTGGTGGTCGAAATCCTTTAAGATTTTAAAAATCTTTTAGTGTGTGTAGCTGCTAAATGATTCAGTATGTTTACCTGCTAGTGTCTAATTTTGTCTGTTTGGTGTTTGGTGCTGAGCAGACAGAGTCAGTGGCTTTATCAGAGCATTTTCACTCAAAACGTCTACCTGCTGCTGCTGAGAACAGAAAACAGTGACACTGAATAAAACAGTAAAGTTGTGGTGGTCAGTGAAACTTAAACACTGAGCTGAAATGGGCAAAAAAGGGGAATAGCAAAATTGGTGGTTATTTTCTGCAGGTTCGTCATTTAAGAGTAGAGCAAGATGACTAATTTGGTTTATGTCAGTAGCCTTTGTGCCTCTTTGTCAGGGATCTACCCACTAAAGAATTTCCTCTACTTCAGTAACTGACTTCAGACATAATTTCATCACTCTCTTAAGTAAAGTAAAATATTTCACTGATGACAGTCTGTCCTCCACAGCGGCCTGTATTCTTCAACTTTATCCAAATTCTTTGACAAGAGTTTAGTGTTCACCCATTTGCACATGAGCCAATGATAATGAGTTTGTGTGTGTGTGTGTTTGTCTGCAGTGATTTTCCTATCCGGGGCATGCAGATCTATGACGGGCCCATCAAGGTGCAGAACTGTACATTTCGGAAATACACAGCCCTGGATGGACGCCACACCAGCGCCTTTGGCTTCAGGCTCAACAACTCATGGCAGAGCTGCCCCAACAACAACGTCACTGATATCACCTTTGACCACGTACCTGTGAGTCAGCTTCTGTGTGAAATACACTAAACAAATAGAAAAAATGGAAGAAATATTACTAACATTAGGAAAGTGAGGCAGCATGGACCGAATGTTTTCATGAGTGGGTCCCTGTTTTATTAATATTACACATTAGATATTCCCACCACAGATTTCATGCTATTCTGCTGATTGACAGTAGGTGGCAGTAATGTGCAAACAAATGTACTTAAGACTTTGACCTCAAGATCTAACGAATGATCTTGAACTAATTTGTTGACACTGAATTCTCTGGATATACACAGTGTGTTTAGGTAAGAAACATTAAGAAAACTCCACAGCGCACCGTCACATCATAAAGGGAAAATGTGATTTATAAATTTTACCATTTGTTCTGAATTCACTGAACTATTAAGGATTTCCCGAACATCTATGTCTTGAAAGAACATTGCTACAACAACATCACATCAGGAAAATTCATTCCACTATTTAATCAACTCCATTTTGGATGAGTCTACACCACTGAGTCACGTATTCATGTAAAGGCAACTTTTTCTTTTCTTTCTTTTAAAGTAAAATGAAGATATTTTTAAATATTAAATATAGTATCAAACCTCTCTTGCACATATAAGTGTGGAAATATATAAATTTAATTTGTTTAGAAACGCCTTTGCTGTGTGAAATAATTTCTTATGCATACCAAAGTACTGAGTTACTGAACTGACTCTAGTTTTTTAAAATGTAAAAAAAAAAATGTAATGTTGTTTTAAACCAGGAAAACTGGAGGAAACCTGCATATGAGCTTGCTTGTCATTCTCTTCCTCAACTATAGATCACATCTCGGGTGTTTTTTGGGGAACCGGGTCCCTGGTTTAATAAGATGCAGATGGACGGGGACAAGACAACCATCTTCCACGACATTGATGGCTCAGTCAGTGAATATCCTGGAGCCTTCCTGGTTAAAGAGGATAACTGGCTGCTCCGTCATCCCGACTGCATTGACGTGCCTGACTGGAAGGCTGCTATCTGCAGCGGTCACTATGCACAGGTGGCTAAGCAGGGATCAAAAAAACACTCATTCATCTCTATCAATGTTTTGTCAAATTTCATTCTGTCTGGCTAAATGGATAAAATGGATAATAATAATAATACCTAATAATAATAATAATAGGTACGCTATGGGTGTTAAACATTAGGTGCTTTGCCCACAGCAATCCCTCTAACGCTGTGTCCTCTTCAGATCTATGTCCAGATACGAAATCCTGCCAACCTGAACATGCACTTAGTGCGGGACGAGTACCCTGACCGGCCCCTGACACTAGAGGGCGCTCTAGGGAAGAGAAAACACTACCAGCAGTTCCAGCCAGTGATCACACTGGCCAAGGGCTACACCATGCACTGGGACCAGGCGGCGCCCGCTGAGGTCACCATCTGGCTCATCAACTTCAACAAGTCAGTGGACACACGAGCCACACCTGTAACAGCACACAACACGCACTTAGGACAAAGAACCACCAATCTGCGTACAAATAACAGGACTTTACACTTTGAAGATGATATGCCAACCCTTCCCTTGTCCACATGAGGCATTTCAGATGATGTTCCTTTGATTTTTGATTTTATATTATTATAAGGTAGTTTTTGTCTTATTAAGATGAGGCAGGTGTTCGGTGGAGGACTAGTGACCTTATTGGCAAAAAGAGAGGTTGCACAAGCAGCAGGAGAGCAACTGTTGAAGACATTTTTACCCTGACGTTGGAGGATTTGTAGCAGCTATTTTGTCCATCACATCAGGCTTAACTGTATTTGACCAGTTTAACCCAAACTACGATCTTTCCCTATCCCTAACCAAGTGTTTTTTGTGCCTAAACGTAATGATTTTAATCCAAATAACATGAAAAGGATTGGCATATGTTGTGGTGTTTATATGCAGAAAGATGAGACTAGCTTGAGCACACACATAGCTATCAATATTAGAAATTACATATGGCATGTAAACTTTAAATATACTTGATGTCGAACAGAAGTGATTTCTGACAAGAGTACCACTTAGAATACAGATCTCCCTTTTCCATGGGACTGTGCTGTTTCTACTAGTGCAATTATAATTATTTTTTTCAAGGTTTATGGCCACATAAAAGTTAAAAGAAATAAAAATGGGGTCTTGACTGGTGCCTACATCATCAATCCAGGTACTAGAGAGGGTAGTTTGCAGGTAAGAACACCATGCTGATCTACAGTGCCCCCTAAAGACAATCATTTGTGCCTATAAGCTCCATATGTTAACACCAACAACTTTCCAGGCCTGACAATAATCCAGCAAGCTCTGGATTTTTCTGGACAGTCTTCAGACACCTACCTCTGTCGCCTCTGATGCGCACAACTCAGAGCAACATAAATCCTTTCCTTTGAGGAAAGACTGTTTAAAAGTGTGTGTCATTAATCCCATTTGTATGATTAATCACTTCAAGGCTGCAACAACACAGGATCTTGGAGAGAGATCAGAGAGGCAGTGGAGTGATGAGGGAGTAGGTCACGTTTCCTAAGAGCTCCCAGCTATTTACTTCTATGTCACATGAATAACCATTTAATTTGATATTTACTGCTCAGATCGTGGAGTTAACAACTACGCTATGGGCAGAATTTACTTCACAACCAAGGCAGCCATCAACCAGCTACAGACTACAACAGAAACTCATGGCCTAACAGAACTTGAAAAAAAACATGACACAGATAATGGACCTAACGATTGATCTCTGGAAAGAAGTCACGCAACTTTCCTTCCTAGAGAAAACCCTTGATTTTCGTGGTTAGTCTTAATTTGCGTGAGTCTGGTGCATTTGAATGAGCTACTTCTGATATTTAGCCCAGAAGCATTTTGCCTTAGCACTGATATCTTGGATATTAAATGTAATATAGGTCCAGCCATGCTGCTAAACCTAACCTGCTGTAATCGTTTTGGTTCCTTGTTGTAATGGTTAGATCCTCTTTTTTGTCCAAGTACAAGGAAAAAATAAGATCTTTTGTGGCTATACCACACATTTTTCCTTCAACACCTGCATAAAGTGTGTACCTGTGTACTAGAGACACAGTTAAACATATGAAAGGGTTTATGGATGATAATAAGTTCGATGACATGAGTAATGTTGTGATCTCTCCTTTTTGTAAATGGCAGGGCAGCTACTGAGGCCACTCAGATGAGTAAAGCAATCTGATGGAGGCCGTCAGTTCATTCCTCTCACTCTCATTATTTACGAGGATTCACCACAGAAATGGGGAGAGTCTCACTTTGTGCTCCTCCCTTCAGATAGTGTTTACACTGTGGCACTCAGCTATTTAAATTGCATAAAGGCTGGGTGTCATCTCAGGCATGTCAGCTATTCCCCACGGCCTGAGTCCACCCTGACATGGACAGTTTGTGTAGCCAGAACAGTGTATTTCCAGCAATGGTGTGTGAACACCAATGGCGCCATCTACAGTTCACAGAGGCAACACAGCAAGTGAGACTGATTCTCTGCAGAAAGAGCTGAAATATGACTTCTTTATTTTTGTCTTAAGAAAATAGCTGTCTGTTTTTTGAGTGTTTACTGACTGCTCATGGCTAATAAGTCATTCTCTCTTGCTTTATTCGGTGTGATTTATTAAATTGAAGTTACCTCCTACGGTTTTTGAAGTTTTGATGAAGGATCTCATAGACTCTGTCAAGCTAAATAGATAATACTCATTCAGATTTACTGTCTTGTTAAAGAATTGTTGAGTTTATATGGTAGATTGGACTTTTATTCATTTTGAACTTTCTTTTCTGCTGATTCAGCTCATTTAGAAACATAATTTTTCAGTCAGTGCTGCAACCACCAGCACTTTTCTATGGGTCAAAGAAGGGAAATCCCTGGATAGGGTTGATAAACATAGGTTTATGAAGACAGAGCAAATGCATTATAACATATATCCTGTATATAGCACACAGCAAACTGATAAACAGACACTTAGAGCAGTGTATAAAAATTGTATAAAGTCATATTTGATTGCTAATGCGTAATTTAAAACAGGGTATTTGAGTATTTGACATTCAAGGTTAACACTTAAACACTTAAAAGAATTACAGTACCGTTTGCATCGGATCAGATCATCCCAGACCAGAGTCTTCAAATGTCTTATTTTGTTCAGAAGAAGGTCCAAGTATATTTTTACACACACAGGAAATAAGGCCACGATAGTTAACTCTTCTGAAGTAGAGAACACACACACACAATCAAAATTGCTGACATTTACTTTTCAATCTATTGATCAGTCAACTTATTTGTCCAACTTTATTCACAATTCTTGTTATATTCACCTGATTAAATAAAAACCTGATTCATCGCTCTGTTGTGTCTCAGAAATGACTGGATCAACATGGGCCTGTGCTACCCACAAGGCACCACCTTCACCGTCATCTCTGACATCCACAACCGCCTGACCAAACAGACCCGTAAGACTGGTGTCTTCATGAGGACGACACAGAGGGAGAAGGTCAACCATTCCCACCAGACCAGAGGATACTACTACTTGGAGGAAGACACTGGGTCAGACACAACGATACAGTCCCATTAAACATCTTTTATATTATTATCTATTTATTTATTATTATTATCTTTTATTTTTCTGACACTCAGACTCCATCCTCATCAGCTTTGTTTCCAAGTGCAGCAGACAAAAAAGCTGTGGTAAACCAACTTTAAAGAGCCAGATACAGTATTTTTTTCAGGAATTGGTGGAACCAAACCACAGTTAAATGGAGAGGAAATATTGGGCTTAAATTCGCAATATGGCCAGTAACATGAGTTCAGTTAGTAATATTCAAACTCTTATTGTTTGTGCTTGGTGTCTGCTGGATATGTAAATAGGCAGCTGTTTTCCTATTTACTTAGTATGTTGTCAACTTTTTCTGCTGCGCCCAAGTATGTAATAATGTAATTTTTGATATTCAAGTGAAATAATAGGTCAGATTTATAACAATTTTTACTGGAAATCTGCACTACAACTGGTCCAAGTCAGGTGATCAGACAGACAGTTTCTGGTAATCTAAATTACTTAATTTGGAGCTCTAACTGAAAGTCAGCACACTTGTAATGCTATCTGTCACCACAGTAAACTCAGATAAATCTGAATTTTACGATGTAATTTTTTTTTGTGGTTGCAAATATATGATGTCTAAAGCTTTTCTTTGTGGATTGCAGCCTGCTCTTCCTGAAGGTAAAGGCCCACAATGACAGGGAGCAGTTTGCCTTCTGCTCCGTCAAAGGCTGTGAGAGGGTGAAGATCACAGCTGTCATCCCTAAAGATAGTCCACCGAGCAACTGCATGGCCGAGGCTTACCCCAGACACGCTGAGCTGCCCGTTGTGGATGTGCCCATGCCCAGGAAGATACCTAATGCCAGGCTGGTGAGAAGAAGTGGTGGTTGTGTGTCTGTCTGTAGTAAAGTGTCAAGAGAAGTTCAGTGGGTAGTTAAGTCATTAATAACATTAATGATGGCTCGGCTCCATTTAGAGGAAGTTCCAGTCACCTGTGATTTTCTGTGATATGTCAAAATATCTGATGTGAAACACCAACTTCATTAAAGGCTAAAAATAAATCAGTTAACAAATTTATATCTATACGAATTAAAATCGTCTTATGCAGTATGGCTTCCTAGAGACCTGCTTATGTGGGCATACTGTACAGTTTGCATATTATCTGTAAATAAATCCACTGACTGACACATAAAGCATCTGAGTAAATATTTTAATGGTTCAAATATTTTCACACTAAATAAATTCATTAGGTTTGTATATTTTCCTGAGGTCTGTTTTTCATATCTCTTTATCTGCTTTTATTTTGCACAACCTGGATACATACTTACATACTAATTTTCAACAATATATACCGTGGTTTTGATAAGCAATACATTTCACTGCAATTAATAATGTATTTACTGTATCCTTATGTAATACAACCTGTATCCTGATACTTTTTCCTGCTGCTTAATTTCCCCACAGCAATCATTAGAAAGTAATCACTGTCTTATTTTAAAGTGACATCTTCAGCTGTGATTCATCTCATATCATTTGTTTAGCTCTGTGGTTTCAATGAGTGAAAACCAGCTTTAAAATGTAGCTTTATGTGAAATGGCAAATATTGTGTATTAATTCCAGCTCTGTTCATTTGCTTATGTCTTCTTAGCACTCAACTGAACACTTCCTGGAGGTCAAACTGGAGTCATACAACACTCGCTTTTTCCACATCAAGGAGGACTTTGCCTTTATTGAGGTATCCTTCAGACAGTGTAGAGTTCCTGTCACTTTAGTTGAGCAGCTTATACTCAGACCACTGGTTATGGATTACTGAACAGAAATTGGTTATATTGCTTCTTGCCTGGATTACTGTAGTTCATTAATTCAGTTATTCAACACTTGAGTAAAGCTGACAAACCAGACATTTAGCCAAACTGCTAAAAGTAAAAGATGAAGTTAAAAGTCCTTCACTTTGACTTCTACTCACAAACTTAAAACTTTTTTTAAGTTTTCTACTGAGGGGGACACAGAGTAAAATAAAATCTGACAGTTGAAAAAAAAAAAAAAAAGTACTTTGTGAAATCTCATGAAACTTTCACGAGATTCCGCGAAAGAGATGTCAAGATTTCATGAATTTTTCTCAAAATCTCACAAAAGACAATTTTGAAAAATCAAAAGTTTTGTGAGCTCTCTGGAGATTTTCGCAAGATTTCTGTTGAGATCTTGTAAAAGTGTCTTGGGATCTTGAGAACGTTTCGCTCAATCTTGCAAAAGTTTCTTAAGATCTCGCAAAAGTACATCAGATTTTTTTATCCTCCATGTCCTCTCCTGAGCACCATAGTTTTCAAGTGTTTTATCACTTATGTATTTATTTATTTATTATTTGGGCATCAATATAATGCATTAAACAAAAAGAAGCTGTAAAGGTTTGGTAGACTGATACTCAAAGTTCTTAAAGAAGTAAGAAATACTTTTTAAAAATTCATCTTAAAACAATACTCCTATGTCTTTATGTGTATTGAGATAGATTTCTCTGGTTTTCTAAACCGGTTCACACTAAAACCTATTCTACTTGTTGATTTGTAGTTATTGGTGTTAAAACAAACTTTACTATTCAAAGTTATAATTTTTCTCTGACATGTTATATATGGTCTGTGTTATTTGAAGTCAGTTCTGCTGAGTTAGTGATATTACTGAAGTCAGAACAGTGGTGTGATTGGCTAACTCTGTTGTGACAGGTGAACGGCAGAAAGTTGTACCAAGCAGAAGATGGAGTGCAGCTAACTGTAATTGATGGGCATGATGGGAAGGTGGTGGAGACTAAAACCTTCAGGAACGCCATCCTACAGGGCATCCCTGCACAGATAGGTAACTACGTCAGTGGACTGAGAGACGGGTAAGAAGCTGCTCCTCTGCTGTCAAATCCAACTACCCAGTACAATACAATACACGTCCTTCTACGGGCTAAATGTGAACACTAACATGATGTGCTTTCTCACACTCTTTCGCTAGTTCCATTGTCCTCATGACATCCAAGGGCCGTCTGGTTACCAGAGGACCCTGGACCAAAGTCCTGGAGAGACTTGGAGCAGACAAAAGCATCAAATTGAAAGGTAACTAACTGATTACAGTGGAGCATTTTAGCATCTGTGATATGCAGTAGATGCAGCATTTTTCACAGGTGGCAGTTTCATACCAAGTTTCATGATTAATCACAAACAATTTTTAGTTTAGTCTTCTATATATCTTTTACATATATGTTCTATACATCATTATGTACAAACATTCAATAGTCAATCAATAGTCATTAATGCAAAAACTTTAATATTACTTTTATTTTACTATTGTTGTTGTTGTTGTTATATCAACAGTGGTTAAAACAGCCAACCTGGCCAATGTGTCCTTGTTTAATCACGTAATAATAAAGTATTAGACTGGACAACAAAAGATCTGGGTGCAGACTCCTGGGCAAGGAAATTGACATAAATATCTACATGAACAAAAGTAAAGACTTTACTTTTTTGATGTATGTTGAGAAATCTAAACAGGAAAAAACTTTTTAATCTTCAGGGGATAAATTCATGCAGATCGTTTTGGCTTTATATGCTCATGTTTGGAGACAGATGGAGATCCATTTGTGAAGGTTCTGCCAGAAAGCTGTGTGAAAAAAGGCACTTTCCATCTATCATGATTATGACTTGACAGTTTTCCAGTTCAGTTCAGCTGTTCCTTCCTTTGAGCAAGGCATTGAACTTCAAACTTCTCAAACCAGTAGCACCTGGAAACAGTACCTTATCAAAATGTAAAGTGACTGTACCTGCGTCATAATTGGCAATCAAAATGTAAGAAGTTAATGTGAGGCAGAGACTGTCTGAAAAACAAGCCGATGCTCAGATTATTTCTCTTACTTTAATGTCATTTGGTCTCCCTGCAGAAAAGCTGGCATTTGTAGGGTTCAAGGGCTCCTTCTACCCCGACTGGGTCCATCTGGAAGTGGATGCTGACCGAGCCAAGATCCATCAGGTCCTGCCTGTCCCTGTGGTGCACAAGATGAAACTATGAGAGGCAGGCAGAGTGGGGAGGAAAGCCAAGAGACTATGTAGCCCGCAGATACTGACACACATACCCCCCAAAAAATACACTTGCACGAACACACACATATACACACATACTGCCAGCACTGAAGAGTTGGTTGCTCCAAGCCATTGGTCCTGGATTGCATGGCGTTTTTTTCTAGGTTTGGCGGTGAGAACAAATGATGTGAGGGGGAAGGGGAAGACCTTTTCCTGGAGCCAGCACTGCCCATGATGGACTGTATCTGTGTAAAACACCCACCATCAGTCGAGCGCTTTAAAGTGACAACACACCCTGTGGCGGTTCAGCTCTTTAGCAACAATGGCTCAGAACAACCAGTGGTGTTTGCAGAAACGTGTCTGTCTCCACAGACGGTAGATACGACTGATATTGGTTCTGTTTCTGACTGAACACTGTCATTGTTTCACCTAACGTTAAGTTTACATACTAGTTTGCCAGCTAAAGTAACAGTTGAATTTGGTCAGCTCACCATAACTGTTGTGTTGTGGAAACATCTGTTTTGTGCACCAGTTAAAATGAACATTGACTTGGTTTCATGTCAACATTAACAATTGGCTTGTTAACGTCCTATTACAGACTTCGCTACAGAGTAATGCAGGACTGAGTCCTAAAGCCCAGAAGTAAGTTAACATTTTAGCACTCCTGGTTCCATCGTTCCAAAGTCGATGGGATTTTGGTTGAATGTCTGAAATAAGGTCTGTGGTTTTAATACAACCTCAAGACACTGTCACGTTTTATTCTCCAACATAAAATACGTCAGAAAATACCCTACTTATGATTTTTTAAGCTTTGACGCGGTTGCTAACGAGTGTCTAAATGTGACTACAGAGGTTGTTGAGGCATGACATGAAAACTGATCTACTCACCAGTCCACCTATACAGTCCACCAGTACATCTTTATAGTTACACTCTTTCAAACTATCACCGACTCTCTAAGTTGGAAGCTTAGTGGTGAAGACGTTGACGTCATGTGACCGTTGTGTAGTTGGTTTATAGTCTAACATTAGCTTTTTACTTCTGGAGATTATATTTAGGCTTCAAACATCAGAACAGTGGTGTTCATCTGTGAAGATTATCTGATTAACAAAATGTTTAAGTATCACAAACTTCTATTGGTCACAGTTTACTTTCTGCAATAATCCAAAAGCCAATGAAAAAATTCTGTTAGCATTTTATTGAGGGAACCAGGGTGATGCTAACTTCTAGGTTGGACTACAAAAATACGTCATCACTGCACCAATCTATTGGTTTACCCCAGCACTTGGACATCTAGAGCAAGAACTTTGATACTCCTTGGTGTCACTGTTAGATGACACTGTTGAACAACGTTAAAAAATGTCACTGTTAAGTTTGAACAGTCAAACTTGAAGATGGGTAGGGCAAAATGCAATAATTGTGCAAATGGTGCTGGCAGCACACACTTTTGATCCTTGATTTGATCTTGGGCTTGAACTCATTTGAATTCAAAAAGTGACAGAATTGTGTAAATACAGAACAAAAGAGGGTTTGAGAGAGACGCCAATGGATGTTTTCCATTCCAAATATAGTGTGAAACAGGCGAGTCAAGGATGTATTTGCTAAATAAGAGATACAGAGTGACCACATAGCTAGCTGCTTCTCCAGGACAGTCTTTTAATTCTCAAGTCAGGTCTTTTACCATCTGTCCTTTTCTGGTCAGGACCATGTTGGTAGCAGGATGAGCAAAGTGAGCCCAGACCCCCCTTCTCTCCAGCCACATCCTCCAACTCTTCTGGCAATCCCAAATCCTTCACAGGTTGGAAGAGATCTATACATTTTCCAGCCTGTTCTGGATCTGTTCTGGTGTCTCCTACCTGTTGGACATGTCTGAGATCCCTCCAGATCAAATGCCAGAGCAGATACCTCCAGACCAACTGACTTTGGGTTGGGTTTGTTGTCCAACCAGTAGCGAAGTCTGTTACAGACGTATGCAGAGGCTCACAAAACTGGAGTTACAAATGAATCTAACCACCTACCAATGACAATCACACACAAATGTTTATATTAGCAGTAAACATAGTGAGCAATACCACCCGGTGGAGGGCAGATTCAAAACAAATCTGCCCTCCACCTGAAAAACACCTCAGTTGTTAACATTAGATTTTAATGTGAACACTTTAGAACATTCTTAGAACGCTGTTCAAATTGAACTGATAAGCCATGACCATGAACAGTTTCAAACGTATCCCAGACTAACCTGTCATTTCTAGCCATTGCTAGCAACACCGCTAACAACACTTTTAGCAACATGTCCACAGATAAAAACTAAATAGTACTATGTGTATGACTGACTTAATGTGAAACTAATAAGACAGAACTGCTATAAACAGTGAAATTAGTAGAGTGTTCACTGCTATTGATGCGAGTAGCAGCCATCTTGAATTCTTATGTTGGGGTTGGTGGGTTTTCTCTGACTTTCAGAGTTGGAAATCTGACCTCAGGGGGCATTCCCATTGAAACCTCAAACTAAATTCAGGAATTACACCTTCTGAGCACAACTGGAACGCACCAATACCATGCACAGGCCCAGAGACCCACGAGGTCAGTGGGCTCTGTATGAAGTGAGAGTTATTTGTAATGTATTAGAACGATATTTTTCATAAAGAGATGCAAAAGAGCAGAAAGAGACACAAAGTGATGAGAGACAAAATGCAAAATGACAACAAGCAACTACTTTGAGTCATTTTCTTTTTGAGTCTGGATTTCTTACTCCTACGTAGGAGGGGTGGGAGGCCTTTTATGTGGCCAGGGTGTCTCATAATCTGTCCATGGTCAACAGCCTTCTTGAGTGTGATTGTTCATTTTAAGGTAAAAAAGAAAAGCAGTTTGACAAAAGCAAGTAGTTTCAAGAAGTTTCAGTCCAGTTGGGTGTGGACCAAAGTTCATTTGATGGCTTCCACACCAGTCTAAACAGGCAAATGCACAAGAATTGTTAGCACTGTTAGCCTTCAGTGAGTGTTTATTTTTTTCACTATTGCTATTACAAAGAGTTGTGTGTGATTGTACTTGGTAGAAGACTGGGTTAACCAGTTTACTGTCTCATCATAATCTTACCATAACCTTTGGAAAGAAATCTGAGAGATTAGATCAATCACTTTTGCATTGATCATTTAACAACAATCATTTCCATTTTTTAAATCGATTCTCTATTTTTCTGGCCTGGTTGTTTTTATATATCATTAACTGCCAGCCAGTTCTCCAGTGGACCTCCACAATGTCAGCCATGGTTGCTTGGCAGTTTATGATGCAAATACAACGCTTCTAAATGAAGAGAGGGAGCCAATACTGAATAGAAAGAGTGAGCCAGCTAATCAAACGCATGTATAATGTACGTGCAGCATTGAGCATCGTTCCCATGCAGGTCTACGTGATGTGACAGATGAAGATGTTGAGTGGTTTTATCCTCCTGGTGTAACTGTTAAAAGAGAGAAAAGAGAAGAAGAAAAAAAACATTCCTTGTTTTGCATCCAGACCAGTGGTTGTTGACTTGCTTCATTCCGAGCGCTCGCTCACTTGATATTGTGATGTTTTTTTGCCATGTTGTTTTTTTTTTCCACATCAGTGTTTGCGATCCATTCGTCTGTGTTTAAACCAGCGAGAAGCCCGTAAACAATAGAAAAGATTAAATTATCCAGTGAATGTTAAATCAGGGAGTTTTTAAATGTGCAATTTCCCCCCCATTTCAAAATGACAGAGAAATCTTTGTTCCAATCTGGCGAGAAAATTTCCCTCCTTTTGCCGAAATAGCTGGTCTTTTTTCGGAGGTCGTAGCAGTAATTTAGTGTTTTGTATGTTTAATGTGTTTTTAAAAATCCACAGATTGCTAAGAGATATATTTTATACTTATTTATTGTACAGACACAGTTGATCCAAATCTACAAAGGACATCTTTTGAGTTGTAATGTTATTACTGTCCTGTATGTATTCTGTATGTAAGAAACATTATAGCTCCATTTTAAGAGATTTGTATCAGACACTCACAGCATACATGCATATGACTCATATGGTATAGTTGGCTTGTTTTAACTGTACACCAAATGGATGTGTTGTATATGTTGCTTGGGCTTGTAAAGTGATGAAACCCCATGACTTTGAATTTCTTTGAAGACTTTTGTACAGAAATAAAAGATGATGAACAGTTTGACTGAATGTCACTGTGTCTCTGCCACAACAAAATATTGTTCACTATTAATCCCTCTTAAGTTGTGCGAACTCAGTGTCATTTCCACTATTATTTATATTCCTTATATTCCTCCTTTTTCAGTGCACAGACAAGTCATATGCAAAAAACAAAAAAGAGGAAGAAGTAAAAAACATAATACATGGGCAATTGAAATAGGTACTTCAAATTCAAAAAATACAGTTCAAATCAGTAATGTTGGGAACTGGGCAAATGGCAGCAACATGAAGAAAAAAACAACTAAAAATACAATTTTAAAAAAGAAGAACAAAACAAAACATCCAAGAAGTCAGTCTGGAATTAAGTTACATAGATAATAATGAAAATAGACAGCTTTTTTAAAACTGCAATATTTTAAGTATTTTTTAATAGAAAATTATTTCATCAAAATATGAATTAAATATTGATGTGACTTTTATTATTATTATTATTCACATTTGTGTATAATATTTTCCCAATATAATCAAAGTGTTCTGTCCAAACTCAATTTTTCATTCTACATTTGATAGGCTATATATTGGATGTTTATTTCTTTGGAAGTTAACCAGTATTGAAATATATACCAAAAGATCCGGATCAATCTACATGAGAAAAATAAATGTTCAGTTGTTTCAATATCAGACCCATAGAAAGTACAACTACTTAAGTAAATCGTTGATGTAAGCAATAATTAGATGGGTAAATTTCATTTATTATTTTAAAATGAGCTTCTTTAACTTTAGATGGAACTGGAAACGAAACGTAAGTGGTTCTTGTTTTAGAAATAAAACTGTGTGTGTTTGTAACATTGCCTTTCCTTAACATTTAGAGAATTCGGCCATGGTTGCCACTTAGATACTTCCGGGTCTCGTTTGTCACAGGTCACGTGGTTTTCAGCAACCCTATATAAGTCTCGAAGCGGCTCATTATCTGCCACCCTCTTTCGTGCTCGTTCTGTTCTTTGATGCCACAACAACCACCACCTCATCGTTATCCATTACATTTTAATAAAATAAGTTAACACGCAGCTCATAAGCCCTCGGCTACACAGGTGTTAGCGGTGGGTGCTTGTGTGTGTGTCAAACAGATGAGAGTTTCCGGGGGTTGTAGCTAATTAGCTAGCTCCACTTAGCTTAACTTCGGTCGCCATAACCTTCGTTATTTTAACATATTACTCAATGTCAATATGACAGAAGTTTACCGAAGCAGTTGATGATGCCAAAACAACGAAATTCGCGTCCAGTCAAACCAGTAATATGTGTCTACTTTACAATGAGGGAGCGGGGATTTCAACTCCGCCATCTTGAAAACATGGCGGTTGAGGCTATGTCCACATCGTTTGGACGCTTATTCGGAGTCAGGGTGAGTAAAAATCAGTTATAAAAACAAATATAGTGCAGATACAGAAATCAGAACACCATATTTAAATAACTGTAATTTGTGTTTTTCCAGTGACGTTTAACTACATGTTTGTTTTAGCTAATCGTTAGCTACAACTGCTATACTAGCTGCTAACGAAACGTTAACCGATGAGATAGCGCTCGTGTGTCATGTCCAAACTTAAGATAATAAACTTAAGTCCCTTAACGTTGTGGGCTTTTTGTAAAACAGATTAAATCGAAATTAGGTTAATCGTTGTCACTGTCTCATTAGCGTTATTTAGAGCAGTGACCACTGGTGCTAGCAAGCTAACCCAGCTAGTAAACTTTTAGCCCTTGGGTTACCCGTGTTAGCTTGTGGCTAAGTTTGCCAGCTGTTTGACTTTGGTGGACACTAGTGTCAGTAATATTAATACGTGGATTGAACTGGTGTTAGAGGGACTTTGTCACCGGACTGCTGTGTTTGTTGTTGTGTGCTTTCCACTGGCGTAAACACAGACGAGATGTGATCGTGCTTACATAGCTGCGTTAAATTATTTATTGTTATTTTATTAGCCAGCACGAGATACCTTGGACTAATAACCAGCTCATGTTAACCATTGTTTCCACCATGACTGACTCTACAACTTCTTGAAAACCAATGGGGTTTTCATCAGTGGGTTGGGGTTCATGGGGACAGTTTTGTGTGTCATGTCAAGAGCACTGCCCTGGTTTTCAGGAGTCATTTAATGTTGATAAATGGAGTATGTTTTCTTGTTAGTTGATATTCAGAGTTGCTCTGACAAAGTGGGTCATGGAGTTTATGTTATATGCCGCCTTTTGACCGGTGTCATACGTTGTTGTCCAGCAGATGAAAACATCACCGGATAAAATGTCCGGTGGAAAATCAGCCAAATAAATACTTTGCTGTGTGACGTAAAAAAATGTGTTTACAACTGAAAGGATAACTGTGGTATTGAGGAATCTGGACCCTATTTTCCCATGTAAATTACTGATCAGGACAAAAATCTTTTGAATAGGTTCAGTATTGAATAAGAATAGTGTACCCGACAATCACTGCCGTCGTCATAAACAAAAACAATAATTTTACCGAGCAGAAGACAGGAGCTGTTGGACTTTCACTGCCTCTGCTGTTAGTTAGTTTGTGGTATTGTGTAACTTCAATGGTGGAAGAGGTATTCAGATAATCTGTCAGTGAGAAAACCAACCACTGCAGTGGACTTTGATGTGGACGTGTGCACCGTTTGTTTAAATTGCAGCAGCTGTTTTCAGTGGCCAATGGTATGATTAAAGTGAATTAGATTTTTGAAATAGAAATTTCTCTTATATAAGTATTAGTACTGAGAAATCAGTTATTGTTAAAATCAAAATGATGAAATTATATTTCACATTAAGCTGGGTTTTAATGAATTATTTTGTAGCTTATTTGTTTATCTACATACATTATTAATATTAGTTATTTCACAATGTTTTAGTTATTTATTATTGAATATTTGGGTCTGTGTACATTCTGTCTTCTCAAAATTGTTCAATAGCTTTGAATATTTTTCATTTTTAGTACAAATTGACCTGAACACATTTGAAAGGATTCAAGGAGATAGACTGTTACAGGATAAACAACATCAGAGTAATGGGATTCATTTTGGGTATTTTTTTTTTATCACAGATCAGAAACTTGGCTCACAGTCAGATGTACAAGATAAAAGACAACAACACAAAGTTTCCTAAAATGTCTCATTATATATGATTTACAAAATGCAAGACAACAAAACAATCTCATAAGTATGTTGCAGAGTCTCTTTGTAGGTCTGATAGTAAAATAAAAATGAAGTCATCATATGTGAGTGGTTAATCAGTTAATTTTCAGTCTTTCATGTTACACTTGTTTTTGTTTGATGTTTTTTTTTTTTTTAAGGCCTTCATCTTGCTGCTCCTCATCATCCTGAGCGAAGATGACATTAGGAGTTTCCATCAACGGCTGGGACAACGTGAGACTGTCGGAAACTTCCAGGAGACGATTGAAGAGGACAGATTGTTGAAGATGAATCAGCTTTGTTCTCTTGACGGGAGGTAAAGTGTGTTTTGTTGTTTATTTGCTTTTGTTTAGTGTGCTTTCAATGTGCAGTCATGGGAGTGATTTAAAAGCTTTTTTAATATACCTGAAAAAATCTACAGTGGAGATGTTGGCGTCTGCTCACTCAGCATCCGATGTGGAGTGCACATTTAAACACAGGAGTCCAGAGACTTCTAACAGATTTATTTGTCAGAATTAAGACGCTCAGGCAGATGGTTAAGTGGATGGATGGATGATTTTTTTTAAATACATGAAAGGAGATAAAATACATAAAGACAAAAGAAATACATTTAAATGTTAAATTAAAATGTCAGCACTAACAATAGAACAGATAAAATAATCATAGCTGACAGTATTTTAGCTGACATCATTTATGTATCCACAGTTTCTGTATGTCTCGTCATCTTCAGCACATTAGCATAGGAATCTAATGTAACAGAAATAAACATGTTCAACAGTGAAACAACAAACTAACTGCTATAATGTAACTAAACATTAGATTTGAAAATCCATTATTTCACTCACAGTAGTTCTCTTTGTTCTCTTGGTTGGAGGGAAAAGCGCTTGCAGGTCAAAAGAGATGGGTTTATATAACATCCTGGTTAATAGGGTGACAGGTGATTTCAGGGAAGGCTGGGTGTCTAAAGTTGTGATTTAACAGTACCTCTGTCTCCCCTCCACTTCCCCATCACTAAGATTGAAGCAGAAAGTCCCCCTTTGCTGGACCTGACCAGGATCTGATGAGGTTCCCTGAGTGGCATCATGAAGTCAACTAGAAACAAGATGGCGTCATGATGATGATGTGAGTATTGATGTTACTTGTTCTCCTGTGTCTCTGTGTTAAAGACGGTCAGCTAAAAGGAATAAATGTTTGAATCTGAGTTAATTATTGGATTTAAACCAAATAAGAGTCTAACCTTGTTTTAAAATGTTGAAGAGATTGTTTCATCTTCATCAGTTCATATTGTACCCAACTATTCACTCAAACAAATGTTGATCGGGGGGGGGGGGGGCAAACTTTTGCATGCCACTGTCTATTGATGAGTCCTGTTGTAATTTTAGAGCTGTTTACAAACAGAAGCTGCTCCATTAACTGTTTGTTTGTTGTTTAATCAGAGCTCCACTCAGATGCTGAGGACTCCTCTTCTGCTGGGTCCTACTTTTGTCCCTTGAGGAAGACGACTATGGAGGTCAGCATTGTTTTAATTACTTATATTTTACAGTTGTAAATCATGAAATGTTAGACAAACCCAAATATATAATAAATCACTGTGCCCTGTAGATGACAGACAGAAAAAGTATTTTAATTTATTAATAGATCTTTGACACCAGATTCATTCATGTGTTTACTTGGTGTCGTCTCCAGGGCGATTGGCATTTCACTGCTCTAGTGCTCCCTACAGCTTTGCATTCGATTTGTGTGTGTGATTACAACATGTGAGTGATTATATCTGGGCCATAGGTTAATCAAAAACCTTTCTTTTTACAATACAACACTTTGAGTCTCTGCTCCAGGAGTTGAGAGACATGTCATGTACACACTGTCAGTGAACACAGAATCAAACCTGTTCCCTGCTTGGATTATGTTACCTTTTCATATTGTTGGTGTTGTCAAAGTCAGCTAAAATAACCATGATCAGATTCCCAGAACGAATCACTGTCTGATACTGTAGTTTTAGTCTCAGTTTCTTGTATTTTCATTCACATCTGTGTCAGCTGAGCATCTTATTTAAGTGTAAAGTGACTGACCAACATGCAGCAACATCATAGAAAAGAACTTTAATGTAGGTAAACATGCAACACCAGATCATAAAAATGTCCAATTTTGGTTCATATGCAAATTGAGATGGAGTATTCTTGAACAAAGATGATAAATGTTTTTTCTTTCTTCAGACTCTTGTACAGGACACAGGAGAAGATGACGAGTTCACTGAGGAGATGAAAGATGGCAGTGATGGGTCTTCCTTGTACCATCTGCAGACTCAGGTCTGAGTACTGCCCTCTTCTGGTGTTCATCAGGACTCCTCCATGCAGCACCTCACAGGTGTGGTCAGTCCATCAGGAAATGCTGCGCAGCGCTACGCGCCAGCTGTCCATAGGAGGGAAAACGAAGGCCGAAAGTACGAGGCGTCACGTCCCGGAGAGGTGGGAAATCGGGGGCCGGACGATGTTGCCCCGGCCTGTGTGTGGGGTGTCAAAAGAGGATCGTGAAAAATCTATGATTTTTTTACGATCTCTTTTGACACCCCACACACAGGCCGGGGCAACATCGTCCGGCCCCCGATTTCCCACCTCTCCGGGACGTGACGCCTCGTACTTTCGGCCTTCGTTTTCCCTCCTATGGACAGCTGGCGCGTGCGCTGCGCAGCATTTCCTGATGGACTGACCACACCTGTGAGGTGGATGGATGGAGGGAGTACTAAGTGACTTTAAAATGCAGAGTACTCACATTTGAAATCAATAAAACAAGTCAACATCAACAATTTAAATGCAAGCTCCTGTTTCTTTATTAAGTCACCATAACATATAAACCAAACATCAACTATAAAAATGAGCAAAAATCTAAGCGGGTATCACCACAAACTGTTTCACACATGGATTCTACACCTTGCACTAATGGTTTAATCCATGCAAACACATTAAGGCATGAAGAATCAAGCATAAACTCTGGTGTGGGCCAAATCTTTACAGTAGCTTAGATACAGGCCCTAGATCTGTGGAAAAGGCTCAACCAATGTGGTGAAATCAACATCTACCTTACCCCTCTGGTACAACCACAGAGCTGAAGAACATGGCGTCTCTTGAACAGATGCTGATGGAGGAGTTGGAGTGACATGTCATCAACGCCTGGTTCACCAGGTTGCAACCTGAAAACAAGAACAGAGAACATGTTACATAAACTGACTGCTACAACAAACCATCACTGACGTATCAGGAGACAAAGAGCCATGATGGAAGCTCATCTGACATAGAGGTCACCTTGTTCCTGCAGTGTCAGAACATAATTCTTAATTCACTGTGGATGGTAATCAGCACAGCCACATAGTACTATGCATCACCCTACTGTGTTTAAAGGTGCAGCTTGTACAGTTTAATGTTATTTTGTGTTTAGGTTGCTGAATAAACCTGGAGCATTTCTGTAACTGTGTGCTACTGTAGAAACATGCTGGACTCCATGTAAGAGGGCCCACTCCCTATAAAAGACTCACTCTAGGGTAACAAAAACACAGCAATTCTTCAGGTGATTACAGACCAATTAAAATATGATTGTAAACATAATATTCAATTTCTGCCAATACATCCACTTATATCTTATACACTGCACATTTAAAACAAAGATGATCCAATTGTAGGATCTTCATTAGGGTTGCAAAATTCTGGGAATTTTCAAAGTTGTACATTTCAGGAATATACAGGAATTAATGGGAATAATAAACAGGAATAAATTGGAATTTTGCAAAATTGCAGGTTATCCAATAACAGGGATCTTAAATGTAGTTTAAAAAACATCTTGTAGCATCATCTTGGTTAAAACAACCAGATTTAATGTAAATTCTGTTTAATTTCTACCCTGCACTGTGCATTCCTCCAACACATGCACAGATCATTTCTAAAATCCTCCACACTACACCCTCACTACTGCATCTAAGCCCAGAAACTGCATCCAGTCAAGTCAGTTTTGATGATAATACTAAGGTACATATATTTGATCTGTGGTATTCAAATTTATCAAGCAAACCACAAATCAAAATGTGCACAGCAGCTGGCTAGTCTGTACATCAGAGAGGCTACGTGTGAGCTAGCTAGCACCATTTCATTGAGAATTTAAGAGGCTAGCTATCATGGTGCTAGCTCAGCTGTGATGTTGTTTCTTCTACCTTTTGCCAGTTTTCTGTTCATACAAGACCGTAGGTTTGAATTAGCAGCTGATTTAGGAATATTCATCAATTCATCTAGCCTGTTTCTATTCATTTATCCAGCATCAATTGTAATATATTTTTAAGACCATCCAGTTGTCTTCTTAAAACAAAACATAATGTTTATATTTAGGTTTGTGCATGATACATTTTGTATAAATTACTCCCAAATTCCAGTTAATTCCTATTAATTCCCATGGAAAGTTGTCAATTTAGGATATTTCCAAAATTCCACAGTTTAATTTCCCATGGAAAGTTTCTGGAACCCTAATCTTCATCAGTAATCAAAACATGTAACCAACTGACCTGGAGGTCATAAATCCTGAAGAGCTGACCCGGAGCTTCAGACACTCTCCCTGTGCAGCTTTCTTCCTGAACGAGCTCTGAAGACAGGGTCGGGGGGCATGTCGGTCCAACGTGGCATAGAAGTGGTTCTTCAGGTTGATGTTTGTAATTCTGAGAAACTCAGCGCTGATCTGCACAAATAAAAAGAAATATTAACACCAAAGTGTATGTGTTCAGTACATGTGTCGCTGTAGGAAAAGAAATATAACAGATATTGCAAAACAGACCATTTTGAACTGTGACTGTCAGATTTGGTAGAAAACATGCAGATCCTGACACTACCCAAATCCATATGATGAAAATCTGAGTAAACCTGGCCAAGTTACCACTGACAGAGCCACACCCAGCAATTAAACGTAATGTTTCTGCTCAGACAAGTGTACTAAGAAAAATAATTTTACCCCTGACTCTATTTTTAAGGTTTTGTAGTTATTACTTTTCTTCTGCCACAGAGATTAATATTGTGTGGCCAATAACAACATATTACTAAGACTGATAATCTAACTCTATACAAGACTCTGTTGACAAAACCAGTAATTTAACCAAGCAGAACTCAGGAGCCGATAGAATACCACTGCCTCGTTCTGTTAGTTAGTTTGTGTTATTTTGTGAATTTCAGTGAAGGAAGAGGTACTTAGATCTATTACATAAATAGGAGTACCATTAACAAAAACAAACAAGCTGGTGGTATTCCAGCTGCTCCCGTGTTCTGCTCGGTAAAATTACTGGTTTTGTCAATGGAGTCTGGTAGCGACATGTGGCGACGTTTCTGTGTTAAACACAAACTTTTACCATGCAAAGATTTGAAATCACGTCCACATTTCAAAATAATAACACACATTAACTACTAAGATAATATAGTAGTAGTATAGTAGAGGGGATAATATGACACTAGAGGGAAAAACGATGCTAAATAAACAGCTAACTCACCCGATTTGCGGTTAGCACATTTCAGAAAGTTCGTCGATCAAGTCAACTGCAGCGTGTCTCTGCGTGTTTCACCTCAAATATCTTCACACACGATCCAACAGCGAATATCCGAGAGGAAACTATCTCTTTTCCTGCGGATACTTCGAAATATTAAGTTGTTTACGGGCGGCAAACATTAATCCACACACGCGCCTCATCTGAAGAGGCCAGAGCAAACATGGCGGACTTCGTCTTCCTCTTCCTGTCAGTTTCCGGTAGACTGGATGCCTCGCGGAACTCTGCTGCCTCTCACAGGTTGGGATCAGATTACAGTTCAGAGTGACTGTAGGTGTAATCCGGTGGGAGAGATTGATTCAAGGACTGCTTCCACAACCCTTGACTGATACTCGGTGGGATTCAGCCGGCGTCTGTAGTTTTTCCAACCCAGTTTAGATGAACATGACCCACGATGAAACCACGCCCACCTCCGTATAACGACAGCCTCAAGGAAATGACGGAAGCCTCGACGACTGCGTTCCCAAGGAAACCGTGCTCACCCTAATTTACTGTTTTTATCAGAGTTGGCTAGCTCGTGTGCTATTTCTTCATTGTGACAAATCAATTTCATTTATATGACAGAAATTACATAAGTTATCTCAAGGCACTTTTCATATAGAGCATGTGTTGACACAACAATTCCCACCATGAGCAGAACTAGGCGACAATGGCAAGCAAAAACTTGCTTTTTAAGAGGCAGAAACCCTGAGCATAACCAGGCTCAGGATGGGTGGCCATCTGCCTCGACAGGTTGGGTCATCACATTTCACAAACACTTCTATTCCTGGAAAAGACTAATCTGCAATCGACAACATCTGAAACACATCTTAAAGTCCAAATTTGTATCCAGAGAAGTTGTGTAGGAGCATGTTTCAGGCCTTGAGTGTGACTGGATTGGGACAGGATTTTAATGACCTATTAACTTAATTTTGTTTGGTGAGACACGATCCCTAAGCAGACACCAAAAATAAAGTCAAAAATATTCACTACAAACCTGTCTCAGTCAACTCCAAATGACCTGAAACATGCCCCTAAACCTTAAACCCTAAAACTGAGCTAATTGTTTAGTGCCTACTTTACGTTGAGCATTTTTTGGGTGAAAATTGTTCAAGTGAAGAGCAAAACCTGTTAAAGTCTGTGAGAGGGAAGCATCTCATGTAGAAAATATCAGCTTTTATGTTTCAAGTCTGGTAAAACAGGCAGCTAGCTTCAGTCCAGTTCATCCCAAAGGTGCTGGGATGGAGCTGAGGTCAAGACTGTGTAGGTCAGTCAACACCAAACTAGGAAAACAATTTGTCTGGGACGTGGCTTAATTGTAAGTAAGACTTTTAGCCAATGAAAGACAGCACGTATGATTATATAAAAAATTTTATTTTCATATTCAGTGAAAAATCAAGAAATCAGAAAGTGTTGGTGCTACTTTTGTATCAAATCTTGAAGTGCTGCTAGATGTGAACAATATCAAACAGGGACCAAGACTGAAAGGTCTCATGGATAACTCCCATGTTTGTACTTGGAAAACAAGTTCTTGTACCTAACATGGTTCTTGGAGAAAAAACTTAATATCAAAATTTAATAATGCTTATCTTGAGTACTTTTCAAACAAGATGTGCATGCATTGGTTTTGATTTGATGATAATCTAATAGAAAGTAAGTAAATAAGTCAGCTCTGACATTACTACAGATTTTAAGGAGCTTGTTACGACTCTGTGACAAAGGCCAACGATTTTGAGGATGGACTTTAACATGTCCCACTGACAATAAATCTCTGAGTAATGATTCCATCTCAGCAGTCATGCTTATTGTTCCAAACAGGATTTATTAGTTCACTCACACCACCAACTCTGGACCAGTGCAACTTCTGTAGTCCTGTAGCCCCTCGTAAGTTTATCACTCACAGATCTTGGTCTTGAGAATAAGCAAAATTGGAAGCAAAAGGATCCGTGACTCCTCAACTCCCTCTGCGTTATTTCATCACAGCTCATTTTTCAGATGGCTGGCGCTGTTCCCTTCAACGTCAGGTTTCTTGCTCTCTGTCTTCTTCTTGCTCTTCTTCTTGCCATTGATTTCATTCTGCTGCTTGTCTTTGGCATCGTCCTTCTTGCCCGCCTTCCCAGGGAACACCTGTCCCTCCACCGTGACGTCCATGCAGCGATCCTGGGACACGAGGAAGTCTTTGACCTCCCAGGCCAGACTGCCGTCCCGCAGCATGAAGATCACCCTGTTAGAGCCCACCACGAACCTGCAGGAGGACAGATGAGTCACACCAGGTACTGTTCATGCATTGTTGCAATGAGAAGAGAGGAGTATACATGAGAAATATGGTGTGTCAACTACAATGAAATGCTGAAAAGTATGGGAACATCTCAACCTTACAACACCTGATCAGGTAAAGCAGTGATGAGTGGATGAAGACTTATGATGCAGAACTTTTCATGGGCAATAATCAAATTAATTAGGACGCCTGCATCTGATCGATAGTTGGCCTCTGCAGTGTTTGGGAAGGTAACTGGTTGAATAGGAATTAATCTATGAATAGAGTAGTGCAGGAACGAGTCCTAAAAACCAGAATTAAGTTTGCATTTTAGCACCCCCTGTTGCCTCGTCCCAAAGTCAATGGGTTTTTGGTTAAATGTCTGAAATAAGGTCCATGGCTTTAACACAAGTTCAAGACATTTTCATGTGAAGATAATCTGATGAACTAAACCTGTAAGGAGCTTATTTTCTACATAATAATAATAATAATCCAAAACCTGATGAAAAAATCCCATTGGCTTTTTGTCGAGGGAATCAGAGTGATGCTAACTTCAGGGCTGGACTACAAAGATACGTCATCCCTGCACCTCTTTATTGCTTTGAAAATAAGGGATGTCATGAAATAGTCTTGTATATAGATTGTATCTTTGAAATCAGTTGAAATTTTAAGACAAAGCTCTAAGAAGTTCCTGAAATAAAGGAGCTGAGTTGTATAAGGACTCACTCGTACTATGTGACAATAAGAGAAAGGACAGGTCAAAGAATAATTAAGAGTGTGAACACTTAGTCTGGTGATAAAATAAATTGCTTTGTGATTATACCAAAGGTTTCAGTTAAAATTAGTCTAATTTTATTAGACTAATCTTGGCTGTGCTGTTATCAGCTGTTCCAATAATAAACTTAAAAGAAAAAACTAATACGGAAAGTAAAATCTACCAGTTTCTAACACTTTTAAAGACCCACCTGTGTGTCTTTAGAAGTGGTTGGACCTTTTCAAAACCAACCACTTAGCTGAAACAAGTCACCTAAAAATTAAGAAAGACCTAAAAAGTAAATGTATAAATAATCTCTGATTTGGTATGTAAATGCTAGTACATGATAACAGGTGGTCGTATACAGGGGTTGTATAATATCCAGAGATCTTTCTACAAACTCTATCCAGTAATGAAGATCTTGAGATGTAGTTAAAAGCTCTAGACAAAAGCAAGTAAGTGGACCTTGAGCATGAACATAAGGCCCTCTTACACATTAATGGGACTGAATCTACAGGTCGAGGTCAGCTGGATGTTGTGTTCCAGTCATGAACAGCTGCTATGTTTCCTACAAACCATGAGATGTCACTGTCCTCACTGTGTTTAATCATCTAAAGCTTCAAAACTTTTTTCAGCCCAAACAGGAAGAGGGCACTAAAACGTAATCAGACTTTGGTCATATATACCAACCAATGTTAGTTCTGATAGTTGAGAACAATCATTAATTGCAGGCAAAGTTAATAAGAAATAAATCTACTCTCTGAAAAAAAAAAATCCACTACCTCTGAACATCAAAGTTGGCGTTGAAGAGGCTGCCCTGCCACAGGCCTGTGATCTCCTCTGTCTCTTTCTCTGTGGGATCTCCCGACACTGTAGCGAAAACCATCAGAGTCCTGCCCTTCTTTGACATCTTGAGCAGCTCCTCTGGCTTTGATGGGTCCACCTTGGAGAAATCAATGGGAGGAGGCGACCTCTTGTGCTCTGGGAGATCACCTTCCTCAATGTCATCATCCTCCTGTGGTAGAAAGAGGAGCAATGATGTACAGTGAGTCATGTGAGGTTGTAATGGTCAGGCCATGATGAAACACTGGGTAATGCTGAAATGATGCAAATGATGTATTTTGTACTTGATTACATTTCATCTGAATAGTAAAGTTACTTTTTTTCCCCCAAAATATAATTGGTTACACACAGTTCCAAATATTGAGTTCTTATTTTCTCTTCAACAACATATACAACAGTTAAACTCACATCCAAAATACAACCAAAACACAGTTCATTCAACCTGAACTCTACTGAACTTTGACTCCCTAAAAGGAAACTTAATCAGTAGTCAAGTCCTGTTTTCTGCATTTCCCCTTGTAAAACATCTGGGTATTATAGGTTAAAATGTTAAACGGAGGCTGATCTTTGTTAATTTAAAATATATGCAAGGATGTGGTCACTAATTACATTCAGTGTTAAATCAATAGAATTGACTACTACGGTGTTGATTGTGTGAAGTTTCAAGTAAACGTGTTTAAGCAGAAAAGAAAAATTAAATGCGGACAAAACATCAAACAAATCAGTAATATAAGAAGCAAATATAGGCCTTTTTCTGCCCAAGTGCTCTTGCTTTTAACACTCTAGTACAGAGCACAATAATTATGTTATTATTATTTTTGTAACATTTTGCACGTGGGACTGTGAGTTGTTACAGTATATTACACTGCGGTATTGTTACATTTGCTTAAGAAGGGGATACTTCTTTCAGCACAATAAATCCAGACAGCAGAACTGAACAGTAAAGTAACAGAACAGACTAACCGTTGCGATTTTCATATTGCAGATGATACATGCAGGGTTAATGAAGCTAACGGCTAGGCTAGTAGTTCACGTCTGCACTGACTGAATGAAAACCAGCTCGTTAACGTACCTCCCACTGTTCCAAAAGCCGCGCCATATCTGCATCATTGTAGTCTCGAATATCTTTCTTTTTCTTGGGCTTATCTTTGCTGTCAGCTGCTAAAATACAAAGCAAACAAGTGCTTAGCAGGAGCACTACACATCTCAACCTGAAGTCAGACGCCATGTTTACAGATGGTGAGTTTTGATTGGCTCCAGAGTCTGCCGGTCACAAGACAGGAAGAGGGCGTGTCCGTGTAAAAGGCCGACCGGCAGCACGGAAGCCCGGAGGATGGAATTTCAAAATAAAACCAGAATTATTAAAACTAAGACCTTTTTATTGCTTTCCTCTTCTTTTAAAATGTTCCACCCCCTCTGTGTTTGTTGTAAAAGGTTTCTGTACATAGATAAAAGAATTTCACAGAATATTGCAAACCCCACCTCTGTTTAATTTCAAATAGCACAAGACTCAATCCCAAAGTCAGTAAAAAATAATGTTGCTCTAAATGGCAAGCCCACAACCACATTTTGCAACTATCTGTTAAGAGAAAAGGCACAATGAAATTATTCGTTGTACCACAAAAGTTAACTGGCTGTTCACTATTGTGTAAATATTGCATAACTAATGTTATAAATGTGCATAATGTTTGAATTTAAAGCTGAATATGTCTTCATCCATTAACAATCTGCTGATCAAGACAGCAGTCAAAAGGACAAAAGGAAAGCAATCATCCACAAATCACCAAACACCACAAAATTGCAGGTTGAAACCCTATATAGTCTGCTATCTAGGACTTTTAGGAGCAGCAGGATGGTGTATGTGGGCCCAACTCCATATAAACTAGAGTGTGTGTTCATGGGAATATAGGGATATGTCACCCAGTGCAATAGTGTGGCTAACTGACATGCTTTTAACAGTTTTTGGACAACAATGGAGCTCTATGAGATCTATCAGGCTTTGGACACACACACACACACACACACACACACACACACACACAATACTTGTTAGTTTGGGTTTGCACATGGGATTTGCTAACAATAAGAGAAACACTTAAAAAATCACCAATATAGTTTTAAACCATTGCAAATTACTGATATTTCTGTACTTAACTGACAGATGTTTTAATTTTCACTTTATACAAATGTGAATATGTCAACAAAGCATAATAATAGAAATGTGGCCATTAGTTGGAGTCAGGGAGGCGCTTCTGTCATGGTCAACCACAGGAAACACTGTGGATGATAACATAAAGGCCAGTATTAAACTAATGCATTCCTACTGTAACACTACTGATACAATACTGAATTTAAATTAATGTTAATGAACCATCATTTTTCCTCAATGAACATGTGGCTAGATAATTGAGACACTGTTAGAAAGCAGTGTGTGTGAAGGCCAGTAGAGTTCATGGGATGGTGGAGATCGGAGATCAGCCTAGCTGACACAAACTGTAGAGCTGTTTCCTCTCTGGCCGACTCCACCCAATGGCACTGTGCCCTGTGCAGCTGCAAGTCCCACCGACGGTACAACACCACTCACTCACTCACAGTGTGTTCACTGGAGCCTCTGACCAAAATAAAAAGAGGCAACATACCTAAGATTTGTCATTCCTTATGTACAAAACATATAGTCTCAGTCTGAAAAATATGATAGAACTGATTTATTTTTGTGTTAAAAATAATTTTGGAAGAGACTGCCAACTACTATAAACTCATTCTAACTAATTCCTCCACATCATCTTCTAACATATAAATCTTTACTCTTTACATGAGTTTTCCATTTTATGCTACAGACTGATTGGTCTGAAATGCAAAGAAATTCAGTTTACAATGAAATAAAACAGATATGTCTAAATGCAAGTGAAAGTGGTAAATGGGAACTTCATACATTTACTCAAGTGTTTTTGTTCTTGTTCAATTTTGTACTTTATGTCCCAATATAAATAATAAAAGTGTAAGATAGCCTGCTCAAACAAGTGCAACAAATCAACTACTGAATACTACCGAACTTAGAAAAGATCATTAAAATGTTTTATCTTGTTTTACACACTTACACACACTTACAAAAATATGAACACCTGTTGTTCAGAAGTGAGAAACACACTGGCCTTTATCTATCTGTGATAAAGAATGTGTTTAAAAGGCAACTACACAGACACAATATTTTGGTTTTCACGCTCTTCCTTCTCCCACACTGGTTCTTTACTCACAAGAAAGTCCCGCCCACACTGACACCGGATTGGCTCCTTTTATTCCTAGCCCCGCCCATTAGCTTCCCATGATGATTGGATACAGTCCACATCGGCGTTCGGCGATTGGATAATGAACCTGACGTCATACCGTTCAACAGTTATATGATTCACCTTTCACCGCCCTGAAGAAAAAGACTCAAGAGTATGATGTTATGGAGCAGTGTAGGGAGAATAGTATCTGTGCTACTGGGTCATCTAACAGTTACCTAACACAGCGAATGTTAACCAAGCAAATACACGCAAATATAAATATATATTCTACTAAATTATAATATTGTTAATATCCTATTCTACATCAAATCTTCCCAGATTTTTCTAATTTAAAAATGTTTCCCATTTAAACAAAGCGACTTAACTGCTACATGGTTAAACGATATCAGCTTATGACTGAAGCTTGTGACCATGTTAGAATACTGTATTGGAAACTGACGGTCACCCAGAGCTACGATCTGGGTGTTTGGATGTTGATAACACCGGTGGCTGACAAGCAGGCGAGGTTAGGGCTCGGGTTAGCGATGTCAAGGATGCCAGAGTAAACAATACAACATCCGGTATAGCTGTCAAAATAAAGCTTTTAATGATAATTACTGATAATGATAATCATGTAAAGTGATTATTTACTCAAGGTGGTTACTGTATGTTACTCGAGTATTCTCATTTTTACTACCTCTACGCCACTATAATTTATAAGAAAATATTGAAGATTTTAAGTCATTACAATTATTATACACCTGTAGTTGGTGGTTAATTTGATGTTACAGACAATTTATAGGCTATTTAATCATCTTATTATGACTTTGTTACTAGAGAATAAACTACCCAACAGTACATGAGATGCTCATTGATTAGTAATAATATAATATACTATAATATACTATAATATAATATAATATAATATAATATAATATAATACTTGAAAGGAGCCATCCTGCATCATGAGTATTCTTATCTTGCGAACAATACATAGGTAGTTTTACTTAAACTTTGAATATATTACTACTTTACTAGTAACTGAATATTTTTACATAGTGGAAATGCACATTTGTTTTTAGTGCTTTCTCCACCACAGCAGTTTAAAGAGCCATATGAATGTGACAGGCCTGTCTTAAAATCTAAATTCTAAAATCTAAAGCCCCTTTTTGGTCTTTGACAATAATGTGGATTTCTTACAACAACTTAGTAATATATTAAATTGTATTTCACATCAGGCCGTCTTCTCATGATGCCGGGGGGTGGGTGGGGGGCTGGTGGTTCATTCATAAGCCTGTAACTAGCATGAAAGTCCTCTCTGAAGAGAAAAGAATAGTTCGGCTTTTATTTTGAAATCACCCGCTTTCGGTCTCGTTATAGCTAGCTAAGCTAACGGCTCGCTTGACGCAGTAGGGATGTCTCAAGGCAAAGCAGCAGCAGTCAGTCCTGAAAGTAAAAGCAGTCGTGAAACTCCTCGGAGAGCTCTCTCTCCTTTTCTCTGACTTACTGTGTGTAACGAGAATCTTCCCTCGCGACGTCGCTAATCGTGGCCTAATTATCGGTGGAAGGACGCGGTGAGAAAGTTAACTCTAAAACGCGAAGGTGCTTTACTTGTGTGTTGTTCCGTTGCTACAACTTTGCTCAGTCCAGCAGCAGCCGTTCAAGCCGCGACCACACCCTCCCTGCTTCCTCATAGTACTGTAGCGGGAGCGCGCAGCACGACTTTGAATCTCTGGGAATAACGGCTACTTTCTTCCAGCTACGTTCCACGATTTCGTGGCCGTTAAAGCGGTTTAAAAAACGAGTGAGTTTTCAAATGTTAACAGACCACCGACTGGTATGGATGTGAGAAGCGACTCCCCACGGAGGACATGCGGGGCTACACACTCTCTGGTCCCGAGTTAAGACGCGGAGGTGGTGGTGGAGGAGGAGGAGGTGGCGGCGGAGGGCGGACAGACGGACGATGCACATGGAGTCGAAGCGACCGGAGCAACTGCTAGCTTCTAACCCAGGGCTCTGTTTGAAAAAGAAGAGGTTGAAAGTGGATTGATTTTTGGGGGGTTTGATTGAGGACAAGTCGCCCTTTCGATGGATTTTACTCGGGAGGACTAATGAAACGATGATGCCGGAGGGAAACGCAAGTCTTCCCGCTACCCAGAAGAGCTGCCCGGGTGTTGCCCCGTCTGTAACCAGCATGAGTGCGCCAGGCCGGTCAAACTCATTGGGAACAAGTCGGACAAGATCTCGGTGCTGTGTCAGGCTACTTGCTCCGATGCGAGTGGACACAAAATGATATCCTAAAAGACTCAAAAAGGCATCTACTTAAATGTTGAGGTGATGTTTTCTTGGCTGCAGTCGTAAAATAAACCCAAGAAAAAGCACAGAGGCAGTTTTAACAGATGTAAATCCAGTTGGGAATGTGTTTTTGTTAGAAAAAAAGGAGCTTTTGACATTATTTCATAATTCTCAATCTGCACTTTGCCTTTTAGGAGGCACTTTGGTGGCACTGCAGTTTGTGTGTGATTAATTTTTTAATTCAAAACCTGTGAATCTGTTCCACAGAAACCTGGGACTACATTGACTTTTGGATTATGTTGTTCAGGGCATTTAAACTCAATTTAATTAATTTTAAAGTCAAGATAAAGAGCATATAACTTATAACACTGATTTACTCAGAAGTTGTGGGGATTTTTTTTCTGATCAACTGTGTTACCAATAACCAAGACAGATAACTCAGAGAATATGCGGATAATAGTTTAGAGACACAGTCATTAACAATGGGGATGTTATTCAAACATAAGTGAATGCAGTAATTGAGTTTTGCTTTTTCTACATGTTTATATGTCCTGTGTGTCAGCATATAATGTACAGTTGATTAGCTATACTCTGAAGGAATTTAAGGAAGACTGTTTGGCCAGTTGTTATTTAAAGGAGTTTGTTTTTTTGAAAAAAAAAAAAAGCAATGAGGTGAGACAGTACAATGCAGTGTGCAGCAGCAGAAAACTAAATAACTGAACCCCTCCAGAAGACCAGTTTGACCCCCACCCCCACCCACGCACACTCACACACTCCCTTCCTTATTATGGCTAGTGGTGGTTCTGGTAAATCGGCTAGCGAGGGATCAACCAGCACACCCAGTGGCAGTCTGCAGCAGAGGAAGCGTCTCTCCTCCATCTGTGACACATGTAAGGGCAAGATGCAGCTGGTGGCTGACCTCTTGCTGCTGTCCAGCGAGACCAGGCCGGTCATGACCTCCGAGGGTGTGGCAGTGGCCGACACCTTCGACCAATGCCGTGACACGGTCATCGCCAGGACCAAAGAGCTCTCCATCCTCACCCACGACATCCAGAGCCAGCTCAACATGGGCCGCTTCACCGAGGTGGGGGACCGCCTTCTGGAGATGGCCGACCTCGTGGTGTCTTTGACCGAGTGCTCGGCCCATGCCGCGTACCTGGCCGCCGTGGAGACCCCCAGCTCTCAGCCCTGCCTGCCAGGTCTGGTGGACCGATACAAGGTGACCCGCTGCAGGCACGAGGTGGAGCAGAGCTGCGGCGTCCTCCGGATTACACCCCTGCCGGACCTCACCCCCCAGCTCCTCCTCGAGCTCTCACAGAACATCTCCACAAACCTCAAGACTCTGACGGACATCTCGTCGCTGGCCAGCGAGAGGTCCAGGGACCGCTTTGCGAAAGAGCAGTTCAAACTGAGCGTTAAGAGCATGAGCACGAGCGGCACAGCCTTCCTGGCGTGCGTTAAGGAGGTGAAAACACAGCCCAGCGAGCTGACCAGGAACCGCTGCGTCCTATTCAGCACCGCCCTGGTCCAGGCCGTCAGCGCCCTGGTCGGCTTTGCCACAGAGCCCCAGTTCCTGGGACGAGCCGCGAGTATCTCCGCTGAAGGGAAGGGAGTACAGACTGCAGTTTTAGGGGGGGCCATGAGTGTGGTTTCAGCCTGTGTCCTCCTCACTCAGGGCCTCAGGGATGTCGCCCAGCATCCGGAGAGCAGCTCCAAAATGGCGGACTACCGGGAGCGTCTGCGGAACTCGGCGTGTGCCGTGTCGGACGGCTGCACTCTGCTCACTCAGGCACTCAGAGAGCGCTCCTCTCCAAGGACTCTGCCGCCAGTCAACTCTCATTCTGTGAATTAGTTTAGGAGGAGGGAACGATCCTCCAGTCCTATTCTGACGTACCAAAGAGACTCACCTGGGTTATCCCTGCTCATCAGGTTTAGAGTCAGACTAACATCAGAAGAAGAAGGTTGTCTGTGGGGCGCTAAAACAACAGCTGCAGGGGTTTTGTGTCGCGCTGGATGTGACTCAAACCGAGCCTGGACCTCCTCAACAAACAGACAGCAGCCTTCAAACCTGAAAAGTTTACCTCAGTTTTCAGCTCCGGTGAAAACACCAGCCTTGATGATGGATGTAGCCTCGTTGTGTGAACCTATGGTTGGCTGACCTGCTCTATTACATGTGCTTTTTGTGAGATTGGAAAGAGTGATCTGAGTGTCTTTTTTTTTTTTTTCTCAACGTGTGAATTCTTAATTGGTAAAAAGCTGCTGTGAGTGTGTGCCATAGGTTTTACACTATTTACCAGACTTCGCATAGTATTTTAAAGTGTTTTGATCTTGCATGTAATGGAGTATTTATTTCAACTATTAAAAATGTTTCTGATATGATTTGAATAATAGTTTAGTTTCATTTGTCCAGGTTTCTAAAAGTGACATTTAAAATCCAACTTTCTAACAAGGCGCCCTGTATAAATCATCGTGACTAATTATTAGTTAATAAAACAATGTTTTTCCAATGATTTATAAGTTGTTAACAAGAAGAACTGTCACTTTAAGTGATCAAGAAGACTGCAAACTGATTTTTTAAATATTATTTTTTTATTAATTTTAATTTTTTATGGCTTGTAACTGATGCATACAGCATGAATACATAATGTCTTTACCATAATTTAAGATAGTTACAGCTAATAAACCTTTTATACAGGGCGCCTCAGCAGGAAGTGCTGCCAAAAATGAATCAACTTTAATACACAACTTCTTAATTCCAGAAAGATTATATTTTTTAATCTTGTGAGCATAAGTTGTTACTGTAATAATAATAAAAAATATCATGATTAATTGGGATTTTTCTTCAGTAAAAAGACTTGTTCAAATGAAAACTATTGAGCTTTTGATTCACCTCCATTGTTTTAGTGTTGAACAAACCAGAAAAAAACCTAATGTTTTGAATCAAAAAAAAAAGAAATCAGTTTGTGTTAAACTCTCTGAGTTATGACAACAATATGTTTTACATAAGACATTAAGTGAAGTTAATGAGCTTTTCTCCTACATTCTAAAGTATTATTGATTACCATGTACCCAATAAGTTGTTGAAGGTTCCCCTGCTGTTTTAAAAATGTAAGTTAACTGAACTTAACTTGCTACATTAGTTCAAAGTTTCTTTCTAATTACAAAAGTAAAACTTAACTGATTTAAAAATAACTGAACTCAAGAAAAGTTGCGCAAACTTACCATATTGAAACAGTGACTGGTCAGTGATGTTCATTAATTTCCGTTCCATTTATATTTTCTCAATTTCAGACATAATTTCTTTGACAATTCAACATGAAAAACTTAGAGCTACAGCTGTTGGAGTCACAGTTTGTGTTGTTGGCATTAAGAAGACACAACCATGACTTACTACATGTATCACAGACACAGCAACTTTCCATCATGAATGTTTCTCATGATTACAAAGAGTGTCTGAGGAATTTTCACTGGCAACTTAATATACTGATTAACTTAATGAGTTGGATGAACTTTCAGCACTGCATCTTTAACACCCAAAAGATCCTCAAATCAACTCATGTTTACACGTTCTGAAATGGTCTGAAACTTAAAACTACATTTGTTTAATTTGTTAATTTGTTCAAATGTTTTTATGTTAACACCTAAAAAGTCCAGTTGATTGATTAGTTTTATCTCAGTTGTTTTATTTCTGTTTGGATTTCCATTGTTATAGTCTTTTCTCACCATTATTCAGTGAGTTGACCTTTATAAATTAAGGAAACGAAATGTAGGCCGATTAACCTCATTGCAAACATACCACATACTTGTGTCCTATTTGTTTATTTAATATTGTTTAAACTCTATACATAAACTCAATACATTTACTAATCTGATGCTACTTGAAAAGCTACAAGAATAGTCTTCAAAATATTTTAAAAGCACATCAAATACATTTTGGTACTTTAGTTCCCTTTAACTTCAGTGATTACACCTTTTGGGTTAGTTAGGTGGAGTGGTCACAAGTTAAAGAAAATTAAGGAAAACATATGAAATTGCAGTCGAAATTAGTTAAAATTGTAAATTGTTGAAATTATTAAGTGATGCATGAATGAGTCCTAAAACCTGGAAGTAAGTTCGCATTTTAATTTTTCTCGCCTCAAAGTCAATGGGTTTTTGGATAAATGTCTGAAATAAGGTTTTAACACAAGCTCAAGACATTTTCATGTTTTATTCTACAACATAAAATCTGTCAGTAAATCCCCCACTCCTGATGTTTGAAGCTTTTACGTGTCTTAAAAAAGGTGGTTGCTAACGAGTGTCTAAATGAGACTACAGAGATTGTCTAGGGACGTTAACATGAAAACTGATCTACTCACCAGTCCACCTTTACAGCCTCGTGTTTATACTCACACTCTTTCAAACTATCACTAACTTTCTATGAAGAAAGGCTTTTGAGGTCAGAGCTAAATGAAATGACAAGTTGGAAGCTTAGTGGTGGAGAAGCTGGTTTATAGCCCAACATTAGCTTTTTACTTGTTTATTTACTTATTTTAAGATTATTTGATGAACAACACATTTAAATGTCACAAAATCTTTGTTGGTCACAGTTTATTTTCTGCAATAATCAAAAAACTAATGAAAAATCTCATTGGCTTTTTGTCAAGGGAACCAGAGTGATGCTTACTTCCAGGTTGGATTACAATAATATGTCTATATGGACACTTGATATCATCAAGTTTGTTGTTCAAAGTAGTTTAAACCAAATGTTATGGATGCACATGGATAACTGCCCTCTGTTGTCCCTGCCCTCTCCAGTTCAACCCAGGTCACACTCTTTCTCGCTCCTGGACTAAATCCATCATAAGATCTGGGTTGTGGCGATCTCACAGAACCCAAATTCTCTTTTAATGAAATGTATTATATAGGGATGTTCGTGCTGTGGCATTTGGAGTCAGATCTGAGCTGAATTCTTTCATAAAGCAGAGCAGGTAACAGTGAGTGTTTGCCAAGTTTGGCATCCTGGGTGTTGATAGGAAATGAGGTTTTCATGCAGCCTCACACTGATAAACTAACTAAACAAATGTCTCAAAATGAAATTGCTGTTCGGTTCAGGGGAAAAAGATCTCATAATGATTTACCTCTTATTTTTTTAATGTTCATTTCTGATCAGTTCACTCATTTTCATGAGTAAAAAACACATCATACAGATGAAATAAGGAATAAATGGAGGAATAAAGAATACAGGTAAATTTAAAAAAATGGCAAAAAGTAGTGAACATGCCATTAAACACTAGCTTTTTCACTTCATTGTTTTGTTTTTGGAATTTTTGAAGACACTGTATAGTGAATTAATTCCACTCAAGACACTTGAATAATGAAGCTAATGTAGATGTGTAGGTGTGTATTGACCTAAACAATATTACCATAACTCAAATAGAGTGATGCAAGGATGACATATTTTTGCTGGCCAACCTGGAAGTTAGCATCAACCTGGTTCCCTCACTGGGTTTTAGATTACTGCAGAAAATAAACTAGATTCTGATCCTCACAGGTTTAGTTCATCAGATAATCTTTACAGATGAACACCACTGTTCTGATGTTTGAAGCCTAAATACAATCTCCAGAAGTAAAAAGCTAATGTTAGACTATAAACCAACTACACCACAGTCACATGACGTCAACGTCTCCACCACTGAGCTTCCAACTTGTCATTTAATTTAGCTCTGACCTCTTCTACAAAAGCCTTTCTTCTTAGAAAGTTAGTGATAGTTTGAAAGAGTGTGAGTATAAACACAACGAGGCTGTAAAGGTGGACTGGTGAGTAGATCAGTTTTCATGTTAACGTCCCCGACAACCTCTGTAGTCTCATTAGACACTCGTTAGTAACCACGACACGTACAAGTTTCAGACTTCAGGAGTCGTGGTTGCGATTAGAATTACTGTTGTGCAATAGATCCTAGAATACTAACGTCACTGAGATCAAACTAACAATCTTCCCATCACAAAATTCTTATTTACTTAAAAGAATAAAAGTGGTACTCTTTGAGTCAGTGTAAAGAGTGTAAATTCAATGCTTTAGCCTTTCTGTGTCATGATACAAAGCTGTCAGGCTGTTACTTGTTCTTGACTCAGTCTTATTCAGCCTTCCTGACAGCGCTCGGCGAAGCCAAAACTGTTGGCCCACAACAGGAAACCTATAGCCTGCGCTATCAGGAGTGGCTTCCTTCACACGACATAATGCCGGAGTCATAATTTCGGGGCAAGGTTTCGCCCATTTCCTGCTGCAAGAGGGAAACACTTGCCTATCCCTTTTCCCCAAGGGGCGAGCTTCCCATCCCCGCGGCGCTGACGACACCCACCTCTGAGGAGAGGGAAGCTGCCGCAGCATTTGCTCAGATTCACACAGACGAGCTGACCTGGTCTGGCTGCAGCTGTTTGACAGAAAAAAAACACGTTGATAGATAAACTGCTCTGGGATTTTCAGTATAACTGTAACAACCGTCAGGCATTTTAACATATGTAAGGTAGATCTCCCTCTCTGTTCACCAGGCAGGGTACCACATTAGGTTTTCAGGTGTGTTGTAGTAACCCGAGGAGAGTAAACTGATCCTGGCTGCATTATTTATATGTTTGGCTGATTAAATGACAGCATTACTGCCCTGTTTAAAGACAGAATATCATGTAACACTGCTTATATCCTGTTAAATTTAAAATTTTCACGTCCAAAATTGACAACGACAAAACTCTTTTAGCAATAAATGACCTTTGACCATAAGTATAGAAATGTTTTCCTGACCTTTTTCTGCATGACACCAGATCTAGCTGCAACATTTTCATGCTCTTATGTTTTCAACATTTTCAACACTTATGTTTAGTCCTGTGTTTAGTCTGAAGTGCTAGAGTTGAAGGCAACTGGACTTCTTTTAGGTTCACTGAAGATATTTCATAGATCTCTCATCTGAAAAGCTTCTTCAGTTCTAATGGTGCGTTCCAGTTGTACTCAGAAATTAGAATTTCCTAGTTCCTAGTTGGATGTTTCATGTGGAATGATTCCTCCTGATGTCAGATTTCCAACTCAGAAAGTCGGAGCAACCCCACCAACCTCGACATGAGAATTCAAGATGGCTGCTACTTGTATCAATAGTAGTGAACACTGCTAATTCTACTGTCAAAATGAAATACGCTGAAACACAAAGATATTTTCTGCACCTTTTCTGCTCCTCTGAAGGTGTTCTTCAAGTGGAGCAGATCTGTTTTGATACTCTGAAAAAGCAACAACAAACGAAGAGTTTACTGTGAGCATACATGTTTTTATGACTTCTACTGAAACACAGTCGACTCTGAGGTGACGTCACTCCCAGCTCTGACTTCTGATGTAAATGGAAGTCATCATTAACCTTTGGTGGGGTGGTCTCTTTGGAGGTGGTCCGAAGAGTCAATGATCCACCCTGTCGTCATGTGAGTTGTGAGGATCACATGGATTGAGGTGTGACTGGGGGTTAAACTGCTCAAGCTGCAGACATTTTCTTCTACGAAATAAAATACCTTAGTAAGTACCCCACTTGTGATTTTTTTAAGCTTTTACGTGCCTTAAAAAATGCAGTTGCTAACTAGTGTCTAAATGAGACTACAGAGGTTGTCGGGGACGTTAACATGAAAACTGATCTACTCACCAGTCCACCTTTACAGCCTCGTTGTGTTTATACTCACACTCTTTCAAACTATCACTTACAACTTTCTAAGAAGAAAGGCTTTTGTAGAAGAGGTCAGAGCTAAATTAAATGACAAGTTGGAAGCTCAGTGGTGGAGACGTTGACGTCATGTGACTGTGGTGTAGTTGGTTTATAGACTAACATTAGCTTTTTACTTCTGGAGAGTGTATTTAGGCTTCAAACATCATGTCATGTTCATCTGTGAAGATTATCTGATGAAAAAATCCCATTGACTTTTTGTGGAGGGAACCAGGCTGATGCTAACTTCCAGGTAGGACTACAAAAATACATCATCCCCTCACCACTGTACTGCACTCAGGTGGCACCTCTCAGCTGATCTTATTGTGAACAATGATGCTTCAATGTTATTGCAGGTGATGGAGCAAAACAGTTGTTCTCCGGACTTGACATCTGCTCTGTTTTACTGAAAACACCCTCTGTTCACATTCAGCTGGAGAATGTGGAAACTTGGCTGTCGCTCAAGTCCCATTTTTAATTCCAGGCCCCAGCCCTTCTTTGGCTCCTGAAACACTTCAGGTCTGACCTTTCACCTTTCAACCTTCTTTCTTTCTTATGGACCTGCCCGCAAGGGGAAGAGACAGTTGGATGGATGCTTTTACACCCACACACTGACCTTTGAGCCACAGTGATTTCAAGATCTTTTTTTGGATTCAGAGTAGCTGAAGCGCTTCCTTCTGATGAGCAGACACTATACACATTGTTAACACAAGCCCGCTCCCCGCTCACAACACACAATACATACTCCATATCCTGTCCCTGCCCCACCCCTGCTCGCTATTGTCCTCACACACAAACACAAACATTACATTGGGCTGTGCCTCAGTCCACCTCTGCAGTCACTAGCTTTGACTTTATCAGGAATCACCTCATCCCTCCATACTGTGGAAACTGTGTGTGAGAAATATGTGTGTGTGTGTGCGTGATTTCCCTCTGATGTGAGCACAGTTCACATATCCTGTTCCTACCGGGAGGAGAGTCAGAGGGTTATTTTTTATCCATACTTCCTCTTGTCTTAAAGCCAGGTGGAGGGTGGGTAATACCACAGCCATTAGAGTGTGGAAACAAGATAGCAGGGCTTGATTAAAGTCTGCAGCTATTTTTCTTTTTCTTGCTGCTAATAAAAGTTTAGTGAAAAAACAAGAGAAAGAATCTAGAGCCACTGTGGTAGCTATGTGAGGCTCACCTGGACGTTAGCATCACCCTGGTTCAGTCCACAAAAAGCTAATGGGATTTTTCATTGGTTTTTGGATTATTGCAGAAAATACTCTGTGACCAACAAAAGCTGGAACTGCTGGAACACAATGATATGGAGCAATTGTCTTTGTTGATTATATGTACCTTCGCTTTTCTGGCTTTGACAAGTCAACATGTCAGCCATGACAGGTTTGTACCAAGACAACAACTGAATAGGCCAATATTTTGACTTATCATAGTAGGAAAAGCACATGTAATGTTAACAGTGGCAATACCAGGACCCTGAAACTGAAGCAGCAAAATGGAATTCAGCCATTGTTCATTTTATTATTTGTTATTTTATTATTTCTAAATGGAAATTCAAATAGAAAAGGGTATTTTGCTTCTAAATGGCTAATTACAACCTGTATTCTTAATTAAATTTGTAAATCCAGTTCTTTCTCTTTTTAAACTGCATTTTCAAATAGATTTTTAAGTAACCTACCATTATTTATCTATCCATTGATTCATTTATTTTTAATTGTTAATCAATTATTTAATTATGTACTTGTTGACAGTTTTATGTTGTTTTTGTAAACTATTTATTGATGGATTTAATTTGTGAATTCTTTTTCTGCTTTTTATTGCCCATTAAAATATCAAATAATTTCTTTGCATGTTTATTCATAGATTACCAAATGTAAAAATAGTGGTATAGTAGTAAACAAATTTGTTACCACAGCCACAGTGACCTTAAAGGGAAGGTAATGCATCAAATGTCATGATTGGCTGGAATGGATCTCATCAATCCACTTCATTTATATCCCAATTCTAGAGCCAGAACTGTATAGAAAGAACTGATTTTACTTCAGCACACACACTGTAGGAGCAGGTAGCGGACTACGGGGAGATATTTCCTGAATTTTAACCCTACATTTAAAAGAACGATAAAATATTAATAGATTGATGGCTTATGATTTAAGAATTAGTAAAAAAATTTTGAATGAAAATTAGATATCAATTCCATTAAGTGCACATTTACAGCTAAGGCAACAGTATTTCAATTTTAAGTTCCACTAACTTTCTGTTCTGATAAAACCTCAGAAGATTATAACTACAATCAATCAATGATAATCCTTTTGTACCCTTGTTAGGGATCATCAAGGTACAACAACTGGTCCTTGGTGGATGTCAGATGACCATTTGAAGAAAATGTTAACCCATCTTCATATTCTTTGAGATATCTGTTCTGTCTCTCCCCAGATACAGAAACCACAGACCACCCCCCTCCCACCCCCGGCTGGTTTAACCTCATGTTCAGGCTAATGTGAACCAGCAGTAACATTCAGAGTGTGTGACGTCATGCTACCCTGCTGCCTGAGTCCAGCTCTTTCTCTTTCATGTTACCCATATACTGTAGTTTCCAGGCAGACTCACTGGATATTGTCCTGTTTCGTAAGACTGAAAGAAAAATTAGTTGGCTGGGATTTTAGGAACACAATCGCTGTGAAATTAAATCTGCTAAGGGTGGTGCATTGTTTTGTTCATACAGGCTCTGCTCTGCAAGGCAGGGAGGCAAGGGATTTGCTTAAGAGCAAGCTCATATAAGGAAGCCTGGTGCAAAGATGGTGTAAATGGAGAAGGTATGTCCCTAAATTTGACAGCAGGGGGCACTCAAGACACAGAGAGCACAAAACTAATGAATAATGACCAATAGAAGTTTTCTAATCTGCTTTAAATAGTGTTTCTATAGCAAACACAAACATATTCAAAGTCTAGTATAGCATATTCACACATGAATGGGAAAAAAAATTATCTAGTCACATGACTCCAAAGGCTTTTGAGTGACCCATTCATAAAAAAAAATAAAAAATGATGTGACAGTAAAACTGTGATCAAGAAAACTGATATTAAGTAAGTAAAATATAGTGAATGGATCCTTAAATTAGTTTAGTTTTATTAGACGTTATGTTTGTATGAGTCTTTACAGTAAAAGACAGTGCCGTATTTTGATGAGAGGTTGGCTTGCTGCAAGTCTCTGTACTAAATACTATGCTACTTCTCTTCTTCTTCAGGTCTTTTTTTAAAGGCGAGACACGGCAGGCAAAAACACAGTTTTCACACTGTTATCCTCTGGTAGAAGCAGGAGTATACAACTGGCAAAGTTAGCAAGTGGTCACTGAAAACATGTAAAACTGTGAGCAAAACAATGAGTCTACTCTGAATACTGTGAATTGTTTAACTATTAAACTTCATATGCATCAGAGGAAGAATGTGATTTGTGCAACCTGAGACCAACAGTGGGGTTAAACAAGAACGAAAGGACAAAAAAATTTGTGATTCATTTTAAAGTGCAACACCAGAAGAAATTGCTCCACAAAGTCACTCCACTGCATCCTATCTGAAACCAAAAGGAGGGAGGTGAGTGTGTTATAGTTTAAATTTAGGCCCAAGTCCTTCAGTGCTTCAGTGTCTGCTGCCTCAGCCCAGAGATAGAAGTGAAACTTCCTGAAGAGTTCTGCTCTCGGGCTGTTTACTGAGGATGTTTTTTACCCTCTTTTCCCTCTGAGGTGTGGTCCACTTCCTCCACACAGTACAGTAACAGAAGCAGAGCCTGTGCCTGTGTCCTATTAGATCACTGTGGTTGAGTTCATTTCTCCACTGAGACATCCAGCATAAAAAGAAACATTTACTCTTACATCATAGTAGGTGACGCAACATGGTATGTTTTAAACTTCTCAAATTAATCATAATCATACAAATAATTTTAAAATCAGTACTAAAACTGACAGATAACCAATGTATGGATTTAATGAGTGCAATGTGTTCTTTCCCAGTCACAATACTTGGCCTTTCCATGGGAATTAACAGGAATAAACAGGAAATTTGCTAAATTGCAGGTTAGCCTTTAACATGGAACTTAAATGTTGTTAAAATAAAAACATCTTGCCGTATAATTTTGATTAAAACAACCAGACTTAATGCAAATTCAGCTGAATTTCTACCATGCACACATCATTTCCAGAATCCTGCTCACTACATCCTCACTATTGCATCTGAGACTACATCCAAGTCAGTTTGGATGACATTACTGAGGTATATATATATATTTGATTAAGTTAACTAGCAAAAATTGTTATACAGTAGCTAGTTAAACGGTAAATTAGATATGCTAAATATAAGCTAGCTAACACCATTTCATTGACAAGCGGCTAGCTATCATGGTGCTAGCTAGCTAAACTGTGATGCTGTTTCTTCTGTGTAAGTCAAAATATCCCTGTGTTGAAAAGGCCTACAGCCACTGAGGCTCATAAGTAATATTTGAAGCCATTCACCATACTACCATACGCTTTGTCAGACAAATGTATAATATTTAGGACAAACAGTTGTACGATTAGTGTAAAATTATGTTAAAGACATCTGAAGTTTAAAAGATTAATTTACAGACAGGTGAAGTGCTGCTGAACATGGCTCTGCTTACAGAGAGGCCAGTAAAGGTTCATGTCATTGTCACTGCAGTAGCGACTCCCAGTGGCTGACTGAGGAGCCTGTATGGAGGAGGGTAGGATCTGAACCTTTGAAAAGAAGTGGCCAATGATGCCATGGCTGAAGGATAGGCTACAACTTCTGCATCCTCTGCTTCAGTTGCTTAGAGAAGAGTGATGTCCCATTATTTACTTTTATAATAGCGAATTGAATGTACTTCCCACAAAGGGTAAATTTCATGAGGAAAAACATCATGAGGTATGAAGTTCCTTAGAGTCCCATATTGTTTTGATTAGATTCTCCTTAATGTGTCACATAAATCCTGAGGATTTACTCTCCAATCTTTCCAGTAGATGGCAGCGAGTCCATATTATAGAAAAGAAATCCATCTTCAGAAAAATCTTTCAATAATTCCAACAAACACTGTATCAAAACTGAAAAGTAACACCTGAGTTGGTGCTCAGCTCAGGTGGAGTTTGTTTATATTAATGTAGTCTTATTTACAGTAATTCTGAGTTTTGTCGGGTTCTGAATGTGAATGGTTTCTTAAAATGTCCAACTTGGATTGTAAATACACAGAGCTTTTGGTGGTGGCTGACTTTGAGAGAGAAAACCCATGAGAGAAAAACTAATGAAATTTGAAAGATGTATTTTGAGTCCAAGTAATGAACAGATGTCAACAGTTTAATTCAATTAGACTGCTGCTGCTGTGCTGACTGTGTGAAAAATTATGAGTTTTTTAATACTGTTTCAGAATACTACCACTAAAACAATTACAAATCCTGTATTTATTTTTTGTAGTATTTATCCAGTATTGCTAATATCCCATATTTAGTTTACTAAAACAGCTGCATACTGTTCACTACCCTTCAAGTATCCCATCCTCACAAAATCAAACTCCCCAGCTGCAATGACGCAGGTAAGCCACTAGAGGGAGGCAGAACAATTCATTCAATTCATGGAAAACTCTTCATAAAGAGGATATCTGACTTTTTCACTCTAAAGATGTACATGTTCTTGTACAAAGAACTCTGATTAATAACCCCCAGTGGTCATCAGAGGACAGCTGCGAGTGTGAATGTGAGGCATGATTGTTTTAGCTAAAATAACAACAATAGTTTGGAGGATTTGCCTTTGTTGTTCTTGTTCTTTTGGAGAATCAAATCTACACGCCACCTGAAGAACACCTCAGAGGAGGATAAAGGTGCAGAAGGAGTCTTAGTTTTTCTGCATATTTCATTGTGAAAAAAAAAGGTTTTGATTACATTTCATTTGTCATTCCATTACCAAAGCACAAAACTGACTTCATGTCAAACAAATTTCTGTGTTTCTAGTCTGAAGTTACAACTGGAATGTCTCCTGAAGTCAGATGTCCAACTCAGAAAGTTGAAACAACATGACATGACGTCACTCCCAGTTCCGACTTCTGATGTAAATGCAATGCAGCATTTACATCTCTACAAGGAATCTACATGATGCTATGTTCCCCTTCCCCTATTCGCCGGTTTCTCAACCCAGCAGGTCGAGGCAGATGGCCGTCCACCCTTAATCTGGTTTCTGCTCAAGGTTTTTGTCTTTTAAAAAGAAGTTTTTCCTCTTCACTATTGCTAGTGCTACTCATGGTGGGAACTGTTGGATCTCTCTTTGCAAATATTATAAAGAGTGTGGTCTAGACCTGCTCTATATGAAAAGTGCCTTGAGATAACTTCTGTTGTCATTTGGCGCCATATAAATAAATAAAACTTGAGACCAGAGACCTTGTAGTAGTAACTGGCTGTCGTGACACAAAATAGTTTGCTTTGGCTAACAGTGCCTTTTTTCTGTTCAGACTGTTCTCAGAGTTTGAAAATAGCCCACATTTAAAGCTCCTCCGTATCCTAAACCACATACCAAACCCCCGAAAGGCTTCCACTCCCGACCAGAGCCTGTGTGAAACAAACTGAGTTCACCCAGAGTGGTTCTCTCTAGCCTCAGCCCCCACAAAAATCAACACAGGTTTGTGCATTTACTGTTCACTGCTGCAGCTCAAACAACACTGACCCACACTGAAAACTAGATTCATACACTTACATGAGGAGTGTGTGTTTATGTGTAAACTGGAGTGGACTACAGAGAATCTATTCATGCCTCACTGAGCCTTGTAAAAGACTACGACCAGTGTGTGATGCAAAGTAGGTGTGAGGTCAGGCCCCAGCAAAACTAGTGGTGTGTTTTCCTCTCTGGAGCTGGCTCACAGGAAAGGGGCAGTGATTTTAGGGGGGAGTCGTGCCTTACTGAGGCACAGGGTTGTGTTCTCCAGACAGAGGGGGGGAGGAGGAGGGAGGAGGACCGAGGGAGGACGGAGGAAGAGAAGAGGTACAGGCACATTACCCCAGATGAATCACAGCGAGGACTCCTTGCTCTGAGTGATAGTTTTTGACCTGATGTTCGGTCTGGACTTGTGCCGGTCTGTCTGGAGTGAATCCATCCTGTGGGTCCCCTGTTTACACCTTTGGTAGAAGCTGTGGATGCCGGGTGAAAGGCAACATGATTGACTACGGTAAGAAGGAATTCCTCTACCAAAGCTGAGGGGATGCTGAGTAGCGCAAGTCCTTAATAATCTGAACCATATGTCTCTCTCATACGTATGACTATAAAGATTACATGACAGGGAAAGAAAGGGAATGTTGTTTCTGAAGGTCCGTCTGAGCAAGTATTGTGTAACTATCAAAATTAGTTGCAGAGCTGGGACGTTAAATGATGCACTTGTTGGCCTGAGGGCTGGATGTGTGTGTGTGTGTGTGTGTGTGGATTTATGAAAACACTAATTACGTAACATTGTGAATGACCGTTCCAAAGCGACCTTTAGAGCAGAAATAGTCCAGCACAGGATGGGCAAGGATTCGTCTCTGGCTCAGCTCTGTACAGCCAAGTTTAAAGGCCCCAGACTTAGATACCACCACATGGCCACACACAACACTGACACAACAGAGGCCAGGCCAGCAGGACTCTCCTTTGAGAGTGTGAGCTCACTTGCATAACAAGAATTCAAGATCAGTCGTGCCCCCTTCAGAAATAATCTCAGTGACTGTACGTTACATTATTTGCAGCGTGACTGAGAGGTTTTCCCTTGAGGTGGCTCTCTTGGCTGTCATCTGTAGGTCCTGCTCTGTCTCACGGACTGGAAAAAATCCCCTGAGAAAACTGCAAACAACACACACGTTGTTCAGCCGCAGCAACTCCACCCTCTACTTTCTCTCAATCAGGTTCTGTTAGGCTGGTGTCCCTGCCTTGCTAATACTACAGACAAAAAGTCAAAAAGTACACACACACACACACATTATATATATATATATATATATATATATATATTTATATTATATATAAATGTGTGTGTGTGTGTGTGTGTATATGCAAACATGTGTGTATACACACTGTTTACTCTATCTTACTCTATCCTAAACACATATTTCAACATGACTCCCCCCACTTTTTCCTCTCCATCCATGTCTTCATACTAAACAGTGTTACTGCTGTGTGCCATATTACATCAATAGAGTAGTGTGTGTCAGAGGAAAGTTGGACTCACTTTCACTCTGTGCTGACATCACAGAAGGCAGTCAGCATCTTTAAGGCTCTGAAAGTGCTTTTTATGAACCCAGGCTTTAAATACACACACTAACCCACGGCGCCTACATGGAAAGGCTTTTGGTTGAAGTCCCTGAAGACAGGTCCTTCAGGAACCTGGAAACTGGGTAAAACCTCACAGAGTTTAAAAGAAATGGTATGTTCAGGTGTCCCTCCTCCTCAACTTGTAAGAGTCAAACATTTCACCAATTCAAAAGCAACATCTTCTTTGTTTAATCTGGACACAAACAGCTACTTGCTCAAACGATTCTATGCGAACAATGGCCAGGCACATCACAGTGTGGTTGCCAAAACCATTAACAATTATTGTGCACAGAGACCTGTGCCAAAAACGTGTGCTCACCAACTGTATCCTTCAAATCATGTAAAACCAGAAACACAGACATGCACTAGCACGTCAGATAGAAAGTGTTGTCAAGTAATAGTGACAGCAACTATCCCTAAAATCCCAGATTATCACTTTAAGATTTCTGTAGTATGGATTAAACAAAAACAAAATCTGTGTTTATAGAATTAGGCAAACACTGTCATATGTGAATTCTTTGGACATTTCAAAACATTAAGTCTAAAGGAAATAAGTAGAGTCCTTCCTCTGCCTTCTTTATACAACATGTTAATTAATGAGCTTCAGAGGTTTGTTGATTTGTGTGTTATTTTTTAATGTAAAACCAAGCTAAGCCAGCTGTTTCCTCCTACATTCAGTTTTTTATGCTAAGCTAGGCTAATCACTTTAGCTCCACACTTAATGCAAAGAAATAAAAATTACATCAATTCTACAACAAGTCATCTAACCTAAACAACCATATAGATCACTTGTTCCTGCCCCTCAGATATGACCCAGAAGAGCATGCCAGCAGCAGGTGTACTGGACATTCACTGTCATGTTAACAATAGCAGTTAACATTGTGGAACGTTGTGGACACTCTTCAACCCTCTCATCGTAGAACAAAAGCAACAAAGCATATTTCTAAAATGTCAAAAGCATTAGGTTTTAGACCTGATAACATTGTGAACACAACAGAAATTTTCACTGTTAGATACACTAGGCACAGGGGTGCTGTTTCCATTGTGCTTTGTTTTACAAACAAATTAAATTGGTGAGATTTTTCCCCCACTTTCGGTTTTATTTAGAATATACTAGGGTTACCTCTACTTTTGAGTTTTTTTCTTTTGGTTTTTTTTTTTTTTTCATTGATTTAGACAGCATTAACTGGCCCTTTTCTTTTGTAGTTTTGTCTCAGCCTCTTTGATTTTCCCAACATGGGCTAGGGGTCATAACATAAATGAGGGCTCGTCCATTTACGTTACAATCCCTAGTTCATAACAGTACAGTAGTTGAGTAAATGTGCTTACTGTCTTTATCTAAATGCCCATTTGCATTTATAGTCACATATTCTCATGTGCTTGAATGGCCAGGTTAGACAGTAGCTGAAATTGATTTCCATCCTACTACTGTAAATGTTCCCACTCAGCTGGCATACATCCAGCTGGAGAGCATATCAGTCTATGAAAGGAGAAGAGAGCGGGAGGGATGGAGCCTATGGGGCTTACAGGCCTCCAGCATAGAGATCCATGTCTCTATTTCCTGTCTATCTGGCCAACACAACAGCAGACTAATGCTTCATAATTGCTAACACACTTCCAGGACCAGAGCCACTGATTCACCAGAGAAGCAAGTCTTTCTTCTGGAACCTGGGGGTTATTACTGATTGATTTGGTTATTCAGACGTCTGTTTACCTGTTTTAATTTCATTAAGCATAATATTATCTATTCACTACAAAGGTCCAGTGCAATGCCTGCGTAACTGCCAACACTGCTTAGTGACAAGCGAAAACCCGTGCAGAGGCCAAAACCAACTGGAAACATCCTGGACGTCCTGCCTAGAGCACAGACACAACATAAAGATGACTTGTAGTAATGGGCCCAGTACCCCACACTCATGGTGCCCAATACCCCAAACACATGTAGATGTTTAAGTAAACTTGAAAAGGTAAAGAGTTGGTCTACAGGTTTGGCAATCTATCTGTGTCTCATTTTCAGCACCCTGGCATCGGCTTTCCCAGGACGGTTGATCAGTGTTATACCCTGACGACTGGATCACATGCTTTGGTGCCCCTTTTTAAATATGGGAAAAATCCACCATGATCTGCCAGTCCACAAGCCCTGTTCTTGACCTCCACATGGCATTGAAGAGGTGTGTCAACCAAGACAGCCCAACAATGTCCAGAATCTCAGGGCGAATCTCTTCCACACCTGTTGCCTTGCTGCTGACGAACGTTTTGACTGTATCTCAGAGACCTCTGCCAGAGATAATGAGTGAGGCTTCCCTGAGTTTGAAGATTCATGGGAGGCCTCAGGACATGTTGGTCAGTTTCAAGAGTTTCTCAGTGTTCTTTCCTCTGCCAAATGATATCATACTCTGCTTTCTCTTCCCGAGTCATCTGATGGTTTGCCAGAACTTCCTTGAAGCCAGCTTCAAAGTCCCTCTCCATGGAGTGGTATAGTGATAATGTATTTTTGTAGGCCAAACTGGAAGTTAGCATCACCCTCGTTCCAAATTTTTCATTGGCTTTTGGATTATCGCAGAAAATAAACCGTGATCCACAAAAATTTCTGATCCTCACAGGTTTAGTTCATCAGATAATCTTTACAGATGAACACTACTGTTCTGATGTTTGAAGCCTAAATACAATCTACAAGTAAAAAGCTAATGTTAGGCTATAAACCAACCACACTACCATCACATGACGTCAGCGTCTCCACCATTAAGCTTCCCACTTGTCATTTAATTTAGCTCTGACCTCTTCTACAAAAGGAATTTAACCAAAAACTCACTGACTTTGGGATGAGGGAACTCAAAGTGCTAAAATGCTATTTAGGACTTATTCCTACACCACTCTATAGCCTCCACAAACTTCTCCCAGTGGTAGCCTCAGCCCTTCTGGCTGCTTGGTAACCATCTGCTGCTAATTCAAGTGAGCACAATGTTGCAAACCATGCACATTCTGTTGCATGGTTTGCAATTTGCAGGTAACATAAATCTTTCACTTCCAAGTGCAATCAGGATCTGTTACTCCTTCTGTTATGAATTTTGAATCTCTTGATGTTTAATATTTGTATAAGAAGGATCCCTGAGAAAGGAGATTACGTAGCCAAACTAAGGTACTAGGATGTAGTAGCGTGTTTTCTAATTCAATTGAGTGAGTAATGAGTGAATGAGTAAATATAGTCCTCTACAGCTGAAGAATAAAGCTAGTGCACCAAGCTTGACAATAATGGTGCCTGTGTATAAGAAGAGCCCCCTAATGCCTGTAGCCCCACCCAGGTGAAATATAAAAAAAGAAATCCCAAGCTATCTCTGTTTGAGATGTAGATAAAACTGAGAGCTGGGAGTCTAACTCAATGCCCTGTGGTCAGTGTTTGAAGAGGTCTGTTATATTCCACCTCCATGCTGTAATATTCACAGCACAGAGAGGCATTTGTCAGCATATGTGCTGCCACATCACTGTAACAGAGCAGGAAGAGCTGGCTGTACTGAGTACTAAGTCTTTGAGGTGCATGCACATATTCATTTACTGTAACACTGTATGCACCTGTAGGAAAACCCTGTTTCTTGAGAGGCCTTTTATACCTAATCACTGACAAATGAAGCCTCAGTAGTCACACAGGTTGACCTAATTAGCATTCAGTCACTGTGAAATGATCCCAACCAAGACAGTGAAAGTCTACTGCAACCCAAGCATCAACATCTCAAGCGTTTGGAGAGGTGCTCAGACCTTCAGAGCTAGTCAGGTTCCGGGAGAGAAGATAATAAGATAATGATGCTAGACCAAAGGCCTAACTGGGTTTCAGTTAAAGAGCATCTGTCCATTGTTTACTAAGTGTTCACTGCAAATGTGAGAGGCCATCTATGCTAGCATGTATAATACAGTTGAGGGTCGTCTTGTAGTGCTCTCTGGAGTGTGATGCGTTGATGGACCATCATTCACTCTGGCCCGTTAATGGGACCATGGCTAACACCATTATCTGTTCTCACATAGTATATTATGTGTACCTTAAAACATGAATTGAGCATCAGTTGCAGCTTTGGTGTTCATGCTCCATCTACTTCAGACTTGGCATGCCATTGTGTGTGTGTGTGTGTTTGCGTGTGGAGTATTCATGTGTTTTTCTCAACAGTAGTCTGATTAAGCAGCAGTCATGAGGACTGAGAAAAATGTTGTCTTTTTTTCAAAGCAGGGAAAGAAAGGCACTTTTATCTCAGCTAGCCTCCACAATTGCCTCAGCAGTTTCTCAGAACACTTACACACACAGATCCAGTCAGACTGTCCTAACTGAATTTTCTAATTGCCCTCCAGAGCGTCCCTCTCCATTAGGCTTCGGGCCGGCTGGGGGGAGGAGGGGTGTGTTGATTCCTGAGCTCCCGACGCACACATACACACACACACTGACAGCCATGCCTCAAAGATACTCCCACCAGAGGAGGAAAGCCAGCACAGCAGCTGCTAGGAGGATGGAGAGGAGACGCAGGGACCAGGGGAAAAGCAGCAACAACAACCCAACCAGCAGCCACAACCACCGCTCCAAGAAGCTGGCCATGCTCTCCAGGTAGGCTTAAAACTAAGACTGTACTGAAAGCTCAACACACATAAACACAACCTTTTAATTTCATAGTCTAGAATATGCTGCGTGTTTCTGCCTCATGACAACCAGAAATAATAGTTTGTACTTTCTACTTCAGTTTAAGCATTAAGTTCTGCATTCTCAAATAATGGATGTGCATACTAGGCACAGGACAATATGAAAATATCATGTCATGATTATCCTGGCAAAAATAATCGCAATTCATGATATTATGCAATAATCATGAAATATGCTTTAAACTCTTGGAATGATTTGAACTGTTCTTTATGGGCCATGGCCAAATTAAGTTACAGTTAATGTTAAAGGAACAATTGTAGTAAATATGCTGTTTAGCTACATAGCTAACATTGCCTGGCTAATGTTAGCTTAATTCACTGGTGACTAAAATAGCATCATAACATATCAAACATTTAGATAAGCTTCAACGTTAGTATACACTAAACCAACACTTGCTACATTAAGTAATTGACTTAACGTTAGTTAATTTTACCTGGAGCTCAGTGAATAGCGCTTGATGGTTGTCATGGAGATGGGAGCTCATATTGGTGAGGTGTTAGACCCAATTTAACTTTGTGTTGTGGGGGATACAGTGGGCAAACTGAGCCTTCAGCCATGGTGACAAGCTTAGTATTTTGGAATGACTGGAGAGATGCAGCTCTCCCTTGTGTCAAATCAAAATAAATCAATACAGGACTGTATGTGGGCAAACTAAACAGCTTGTTTTAAGACACTTGTGAGGATATTAACGGTTATCCTGATGATGGACATTCACTACAATCAACTTTTTTTATTTCCATTTATTTCCTGAAACTGACTTTCTGACTTTCACTGACTCTGTCCAGGTCTCTGATCCTGTGTCACTCCAAGACAAACGATGACTGTGCAGAAGAGTGGAATGGTGGGGAAGTGTCCGATGGGTGCAGGACGTGGGCTCCAACCTGGGGGACAGACCTGACCGCAGGGGATCAAACAGGGTGCAGAGATACAGAGAATGGACACTGCAGGACAACCCAGCAATTAGCCTTGGAGAAAAGAGGAGGCAGTAAAGCAGATAATCAGCTGCATCATACCACCACACTCAGGGAGAATAAACGGAGCATACGGAGGTCCTTCAGCATCAAGGTACAACTGCAGGAGCTGGCACTCTAGTTACCATTTGTGCATTCAAATACTCTAAGCATATTTTAGACCAGTTCTAAACTTTCATCTGGCAACAACATCAGACAGAGTCTGTTCAAGGTATTTTAATCCTCACTTGACAAACTCTGCAGTCATAGTCTTTGTTGTCTGTTATGTGAAAGCTTGCAAGTTGTAAACGTGGGAACCTCCACCATTCATTCTCTTTGGTGTTAATGCAGGACTTATACTCTTATACCCAAACTGCATGTCAGATGGTCAGACAGTGAACACAACACTCACACAACTATTTGTGGCACATTTAATGTGAACGACTGAGGGCAACACTATGAATGTTTTCCAGGAGATACTATCTGAAAATATGAGCAGTTATCCCCATTTTAAAAATATCTTGTGTCAAGTCATGAACAGGTTCAAAGTCCCAGTGACTGAGCACGCAGTCATATTTATGTTATGTGAGTGACTCAGTTCTGTCAAATGACTGACTGAATAAACCAAGTAATTAATTACCAAACAATAAACTCATGTATCCAAGGTATTTTCATTCTTAACAGAATAATATGTATACATAAGTGTTGTTTGTATATCCCAACACAGTATCAATGTGCTAACCCTGTGTTATGTACTCTGTGGGGAGTGTTTCTTGTCTAAATGTAATTATAATCACATGCCCTGTGTTGGTGCATTGGTAGACTGTGAACTGTGACTGGCCTGAATGTCAAACACTCAAACAAAGACAGGGTTTGTTGTGCTGTGCTGTTTCTACAACTCAGCCTCATGGCACATTCCCACTAGTGTCAAATAGGGTTAGGCTGTCAGTCACCAATCACTCACCTTACATAACTGAGTGATAGATACCGTACAGTAGTTTTAAACTTTTCTATGTGTGGTTATCAAAAGATATTATGGCTGACTGGATACAGATTGTAAAGCTACATTATCTACATTTGGTTATTCAGTCTATGGACTGTGCTGTGGGTTTTGTACATTGTGTTGTGATTCACTTGCTCTAATCATAAAAGAAATAAGTCAGAGATTTCAACTGGAACGCCCCTTAACAATCCCACCAACCTCAACATAAGAATTCAAGATGGCTGCTACTCTCATCAACAGCAGCGAACACTCTAATTTTACTTACTTACTTAATATTCGTTTCACATTAAATCAGTCATACACACAGTACTGTTCAGTTTTTATCTGTCGACATGTTGCTACGCTGTTTGTATGAGCAAAACACCATGTGGAGCGTTGTTATCAACTGGTATTGCTAACAATGGCTGGCAATGACAGGCTAGTCTGAGATATGTTTAAACGGTTCACGTTCATGGCTTAATGTTTCTTTTGTCTCAAAGAGTTAAATTTGAATGCTGTTTAAGGATCGTTCTAGTGTTCACATTAAAATCTAATGTTAACAACTGTGTTGTTAATAATGGCTAGTATCGTAATGGTGGCTAGTCCAGGATACGTTTGAAACAGTTTACGTTCATGGCTCATGGCTCAACATTTAAATTTGAACAGCTTATTAAGAACGCTCTAACATGTTTGCATTAAAATCTAATGTTAACATCTGTGGTGTCCTTCAGGTGGAGTGCAGATGTGCTTCGAACTAGTCTATTCTCTGAAAGAGCCACTATGAAGGCTCCGTTAGTGTCCACATTTTTCTGACTCGATGCACTTCTGGAATGCGGTCAACTTGTGAGTTACGTCACTCCCAGTTCCGACCTGCGACTTCTGCTGTAAATGGAACATAGCATTAGTATGCTAACATACTAAGCTAAGATGGTGACATGGTGAACATTAACTCCTTAAGCATCAGCATGTTAGTGGTTGTTGAGATATTTCAGTCTGGACTGAACACACAGACCAACCAACAATGCCATCCCTATGGCCACACTGCCTGATACTGCTATGTGTTTTTGCCTTAAAACTTAAATGTGCTTAGTCAAATGTTACTTAAATAAAACTCTTTCCATAGTACTATAAATAAATTACCCACTGACAACAGAGACTGTGTACGGATCATTGTGCAGACTTTACAGCTGGCTGTTGTGTACTACTTCATGGGCTAAAGTCCAGGCCGCTAAACAACCCTAACTGAGGCTGAGCTCAACAGTAATTTAATGGAGCAGTTTTCCTGTTTTCCTCAGGGGCTAATTCATGCCAGGTTCAACATCAATCACTCTTAATCACCTACTAGACAATCTCGTAGCCATGTCTTTTTGACTTTTATGTTGAGACTAAAGCCTTGACAGAGGAACAATGGTTTATGAATTAAGACTTTTACAGTATTTGTATGTTTGCTTGAAATTCTCGATAAGGACTACAGACGTGTAAAACAATAAAACAATATACAATGCAGCATTATTGCTCCAAACAAATGCAAGACTGTCACTTTAGCTTAAAACTGAAACCATACAAGTCCAAGTCAAGAGTCAAAATTAGCCTGACCATGAAACAAGTGCAAGACAACGCCCCACCCCCCAAAAAACCAGGACACAATATTTCTGTTATAACAGGATACAACAATACAAAACAAACAAGACATTCAGTGCAGTTGGAGATTTTCAGAGGTTAAGTAAATTTGTGAATTCAGTAACTATGTTCTCAACATTTTCGATCTTCCAACCAGCCTCTCTTGAACTCAGCTTTGTGTTAATAATCAGTAACTTACCAGAGGTGGGATGTATGTTCTTCTAGGAACTCCCCAAAAACATTTAATGTATCTATTCTAGACACAGCAAACAGACTTTACACATGTGAAACATTATGGATTCTGCTTTTACTTCCCCCGCCAACCTGTTACTCCAAACTACAATGGGGACAAGCTCATCGACAGTCTCTTCTCTGAATAACAAGCTCTAGTAAGAAAAGTTTACAATAAGCATATCTCAAATACTGAGACACTACAGTCTTCATGGCTCATAAATACTGCTTTCTACCTTCTAGTATAGAGGTTCCCTTATACTTGAATGTGTATGTGTATGTATCTGTCTCTGTTGTTGTAGGAGAGTAGTATCTGGAGGATGTGTGTAGCCACAGGGCCTGCTGAGGAGGTGTGTGGACCACAAATGGCTGATAACAGTGTCCAGACGGAGGACAAAGACACTAATGTGGAGCCAGGGAGGAATGGAGGGAACCCACACAGGTGACAATACCACAACTATAAGTACTTTATTTCTTAAGAATGTGCTGGAAAAACATTCCACTTGGTGTGACCATGCAACCTGTATCTAGATATATAATGTGGACTAGGTAAAAGCTTGTTAGTGCAGTTGTGGATGCATATAATCAAAATGGACAAACCACATCTAAAAGGTTAAAGGTCTGGGAGTTGGTATAAATGACATCTGTACAGTTTTTTCACATTCTTAAAAAAACTTCACCCAGCAAGATGAAAGGTTGTCTAAGATGAGAGACGTGATTGATGGGGTCAGGTGAGCTACTACAAGAGCTGCCAAGGACCAACAGCAACAGGAAACAGTGATTTAAATCCTGCATGATGCATCACAACTGATTTAACTGTGAAAGACTCATGTTCCTTCTACTGAAACCTGCTTCCACAGAGCTGAACTTAAAGGTGCCCCATGGAGCTGTCTTGTAAACAAAGCAAGGTCATATTCACTACTCTGGTTATACAATGTTTTATTTGAATGAGTCATGCTGTAAGGATTTCTGCTCGAAGCCTTTCGGACCTTCTTGGTTTTCAGCTCATCTCTGTGTGTTTTCTCCACAGAGGCTGCAGCTTCCTGAGCCCAGACAAGCTGGCACCCTTTAACGGACAGTTTCTAAATGGCAGTAGTTGGATGGAGGGGGAGGGAATGAGGAGTGTCCACATTAAAACCTATAGTGAGGTAATAGCAACTGACACATGAAATAGACTCCGGTGCTGCATTAGTTCTTCATTTGATAATGTTTTAAGGCAACACTAAAACACAGTATCTCTGCATTTCTATATGTTGTTGATGAATTAAGAAGATCCGAAATATGCCCCACATGAATGCAGAGCATCCAGACTGTCGATGGCTGAAAGTAGGGCTGTGCGATTTGACAAAAATCTTCATCCATCCATCCATCCATTATCTATACTGCTTATCCATTAAGGGTCACGGGGGGGCTGGAGCCTATCCCAGCTGTCATTGGGCGAAAGACAGGGTACACCCTGTACAGATTGCCAGTCCAACAGCATAATCTGAAACGACAGACGTCATCCAATATATATCGTCATATCACACAGCCCTGGTTGAAAGTGACAGCATAGTTAAGGTAATCCTCTCCACACTAAACTATTTCTGTGTGGGCATGACATTTTTCTCATGCTGTGGTCAAGATTCCCAGTCCTCCCACATGTACACTCAGACACAAGGCTCTATGGAGTCCAGCCAGATAAACACATGAAGGAATTTAAAGAATCTGAAGTCAGAGGAAGACAATTCAGTTACATGTATATAATTTGAGGGCTCATGAAAAGATATTCCAGACAGGGACAGTCAAGGAATTTGATATTCTGACATCATTGACGAAGCAGGAACAAAGTCATGGAAAGTCAGGGAACTGTTATGTAATTGTACGGGTCCTTCTATCAGGCTCTCAATAAAATCTTAAAAATATATAATGCTATTGTCAGAAAGCAAATTTGGGTAGGTAATATGCCATTTTAGAGCCGAGGTGTTAGTTCTGAACCCAGTATGATGTGTTGTCACAGAATATTACAGGTTTTCTCAGGTTTCAGTGTTTTTTTTTAAACACCTTATCATCCTGCCAAGTTTTTTGAGTCACTTTTAAGAGGCTGTGGAAACCTGAACAGCAGTATGAACAGAGAAATGGAGAAAAAGAGCAGTAGGAAAGAATGTCTAACATGTGACGACTGGGCTCAGCTGATTCTGTTTTCAAAACTGTCTCTGTCTGATTTTTTTTTCCATAATGGCTCCCTTCAGTGATGAAACACCCACGCTTTAAGTCAGTGAATAATGTCACTTCTACATCAATATCTATAAAAAGTCCAAGTAAATCTTTAGCAGCAGAACCAATGAGTGTATTAAACTGCCCTGTTCCTCTGTCTATGAGTTTAACTTTTCATTTGTGACACAAAGTTGGAGTTATTTCCTCTCAGAGGTTACATAATGTCTCTAAAAACAGCTGGATAACTAATGTCAGTCTGATATACATACTGTATGTCCATGTAACATTGATCATGTCGTTACAATACAACTTGCTGATGGGAAACATTGGGCCCTTCATTGATCTAGATGTTACTTTGACACATACCACCCACCTAAACATTGTTGTAGACCAAACACACACCCCCATGGCAACAGGGGCCTCCCCCAGCAAGAGGACAAACCCACCACACCACAAAAACTGCTCACAAATGTCTTGAGGAACAAGACAAACAGCTCAAGGTGTTGACCTTGCCTCCAGACTCACTAGATACCAATCTGATCCAGCATCTGAGCACTGGGACAACCCAGATCCATGGAGGCTCCAAGCCATAAACCACAGGACCCGAACGGCCTGCTGCCAATGTCCCAGTGCCACTGCACACTTTCAGAGGTCCATGCCCTGACAGGTCAGAGCTGTTTTGGCGGCACAAGGGGAGACTACAGAATATTAAACAGGTCCCACAAATGCTGGATCAGACTAACATCTGCAGAGTTTGGAGGACAGGTCAACGCCTTGGGCTCTTTGTCTTGTTCCTCAAGACATTTCTGAGCAGTTTTTCTGGTGTGGTGGGGAGGACCCTGTTGCCATCAGGGGTGTGTTTGGTCTGTGTTACACTGATGTTGGACCACAATTTAAATGTTTCTCTTTGCTGGTGTGGTGTGCATTTTAGGACACTTCCACACGTGAGGACTCTCTCCATTCACACAGTCTGACCACGAGCCCCAGACACCCGGTTCTCATTTCCCCGTCTGATCCTCTATCATTACCTGGGTACACAGATGAAGAACTTCTAGGCAACAACAACCACCTCAAGGTAAAATAATCTTACACTGAAAGTGTACTGTGACCCGCTGTTATATTTACAAGTATGCCATTGTTTACGTTTTGTGTTTGTGTAGTTACCCATCCCAGAGGTGAATGAGGAGAAATGCTGGGAAACAGAAAAGACTGGGCAGAGCACACCAGGACAGACCACCAGCAACCGGACACGGTCCAATTCAACCAGTGTGTATCAAACAGGTTTCACTCTATAGTTAAAAATAAATATGCTATTTTATTTATTAATAGTAACTACTACAATTACGACTGTTGTGCCTACAGGAACAAAAGGAGGAGGCTGCTGCTCTGTTCAGACAGATAGAGCTGGAGCTTTTAGAGTCATGACAGATGATGTAAGGAGAGAGAGGGTGATGGGAAAATTGTTTCTAATATGTTTAGGGAGTAATATCGTTTTTGTACAGAGATGCCACAGGGGCTATGGGTAATGTGGTAGATTGTAGATAGTGCTGTACATTTGAAATGACATAAAAGGTATAACAGGTAGTTTAAAAACCTTCTGGTCAATTATGATTAAGAAAATGTGGACAAAAGCAGTACAAAATATAGATAAACATAATGTATGATAATTACAATATTCCTAAATCAATAATAAAGAGCTGTATGTTCAGTATTTCAATAAAAGATGCTAGAATTAGCAGAAACTATGGAATAATGGGAGTTCTTTTGCTGGTTCCACATGTTTCTCACTTGTCCACAGCTTTCTTTACCGCCAGTTGGTCCAATAATTTTTTGTGACAGGAAATGGGTGTGTACTTTGATGTACAAGCCAAAAACGGCTGCCTGACTGGCTGACTGTCCTGATAATATCTGCCGTGTGATATGTTGTTAGAATAAAATGCTCAAAGGGAATAAAAATGTCCTGATCTTATCGTCTTAATCAACATAAGTTTTATTGCGATCCCAGATTGAGATCCTTTTTATCACCCATCTCTGGGCAGGTATATTTTCTATCTGCTCTTTTGATCATGTGTTTTTGGGGAAGCCTATGATGTTGAAGGCTCTTTTGACAGTGCACTGCAGCTTTTTGTATTTATGAGTATCTGGGCTGCTCTACGAGACTGTCTGGTATGGTTGAGTTCTTTTTGATAGCATGCCATTATATCTGTTTTTTAAGTACTGCTTTTCTTTCTGTAGCTGTTTCAGCTCTGATGCAGCCACCATTTTCCTTTGTGTGTTATATTGTAGGAGGATAGTGTCCATCAAATTTATTTTTTAGAACAGATTTTTGCATCAGTATTCACCACTATACTCATTTACTTTTTCATTTCTATAGTTGTGGGCAGCTCCTCAATTCCCTTTGTGCGTTGCGTTATGAAAGAGTATCGTACATCAACAGCATCATTTGTTTTGTCACTTTTTTCACCACATACTCAAAACTTGATAAGAATTAATAATCTGGATTAGGGACAGTTATGCTGTCAGTGAGAGGTTGATTCATCTCTATGAAATCATACCACAGAACTGAGTCAACACACAACTAATGTAGTATTTTAGAGTTGTACAGCTGTTCCTGTGTTTCCTGTCTCATTCATTTTCTAATGATGTGTCTACAACCAGGTGTTCATCCGTACTGGATTGGGGATTTGGACAGCATCATCATGAAGACTCCAGAGCTATATACCAGTCATCCTCATGGGAACGGTGGTTTATATGGAAACAGGAAGTCTCTGTCCCAACAGCTGGAGTTTCCTCACACCATCACACAGGTATTCCATTTATCTGACCTGATAAATATATTAAAGACCACACCTGATGACCATGATATACGTATGCTCATTCAATCAAAGACAGAAAGGATAAATAGACTACATAAGACGACAGAAAAGGGACGTGGACAGTAAGGCTCGAAGAGGTCAGACCTCCAGCAAGCCACATTTTTCTGCAAGGTTTGCAAGGAAACAGACACAGCTAAAGTTGGAAACACAACCAGTATGTTTCACCACCTGAAGCAAAACCAATGATGCAAGCAGGGTTTTCAACAAGCGCATAGAGTGTCCAGCTGGGTGGCAGAAGTAGTCAGCTTGATTGCATTGTTAAACAACTCATTGTGTTACAATTCTTTCAGTGTTAATAGTTCAGGAGGTTTTTACCAGAACCTGAATTATCCTCAGAGGTCTCCTCCTCTCCAAAACAAACAGACCTTAAAATTAAAACAGGAAAAAAACACTAAATAAAGTATGTCAGTAAGGAGCTGTGGGCTGTTAGCTGAGCTGCTATCTGTGTTTCTCCGTGATGTTCTTGGGTGAGCACAGGACAACAAGAGCGACTGTTTGCTCTGCTCGATTCCTTGAGACCCAAACATCTGATGACAAAAATTCTTTATGTGCTTTAAAAAGTGACTGTGAAAAGACTTGAAACAGTGAGAAAGTAGTTGGCTGAAATGTTTGGTTCAGGTAAAACACACAGAAAAACTTCAGTGTTGGAACTGAAAAGCAGTGTGTCTCCAATGAGGAAGCTCCTGATCTGGCTATCTGACAGGAGAAGTTTGGCTCTTGGCATTTTTTATTTTTTTTTTAATGAAAACAAAAAAGTAAAAGGCACTAGTATCCAAAAATATGTAACGATACCCACCCCTAGCCAGCAACAAAAGACAAGGGTTGTATTAGCATTTTAGACTTTAGATGGTGGTGTGCATGGTTGCAGCAGCTGTGCAGCTCAGTGTTGTTTTATGCTGCACCTGGGAATGTAAACCCAGTAAACACTTGTAAAAATCTCACAAAATATTGCTGCTGGTAGTTTGATCATGTCAGAAACAAAATGTTACTGGTAGCAAAGGACAGAATTAAATCATCACGCAACTCCCTGTGTGTTATTTGCCAGCCTGTGCACCGTCCCTCCCGCTCCCTCAGCTCTGCCCAGCTGGTTCACTCCTGCAGCAACGCGCAAGCCTTCATCATCTGTAATATTGTGCTGATGAAGGGCCACGGCAAGGTAGGAACCATACACCACTACTACAAGCACCACCACCTAAAACTGTTGCTTTTGTCACATTTTTTAATATCATACGTCTTCTATTCCTAAATACTCCAAGTTTCTTTTTTCTTTTTCCATGGGAATTAACAGCTTTCTAGTGTTGAAAAGTTGACACTTACTCAGTATTTACTCAAGTAACTGAGCAGTTTATAAATGGATTTTGGTCCAGATGTGCTGCAGCTGTTTTCCAGAGAAGTGGTCAAACAGCTCACTGGGAGAGGTCTCCCTAATGAATTTAAACCCTAGAAGGGTGAGAAAAGTGTCGTGTTGGAGGAGGATTTTCAACGATGTGGCAACCCAGAAGTTAATTATTGGTAAATGATTTAATAAACACCAATAAATCCTTAAATTACAGCCTATAAACCTTATAAATGGCTCCTTATAAATCAGATCAACTCTTTGTAACATAATTAACAGTTGCCACACTAACAGAGGTCTCTTCACACACTTCAGAATTTATGCTAGTAATATATATATATATATATATTTTATGCTGCTTACACAAGATGCTTCCTTTGTATTTCAACATTATAATTTGTATGTGGTGTAAATAGTACTTATAGTTTTTAGCTTAAGCTCCACTTGCTACTTTTTTCCAGAGCTTTTAATTGGAGGTTACTCAGTGCTAGTCTTAACAATTTAAATATCTTTACTGTGACTCTCAGGAACTCCATCAGCTACTACTTATTACTACTTGTCTTATCTCTGTAAGTAGTTTATGATCATGATTATATTGCTGCTGCTGCTGCTGCTGCTGCTGTTCTCAGGGTCTGGGCTTCAGTATCGTGGGCGGGAGGGACAGCATGTATGGACCAATGGGGATCTATGTCAAGACTATTTTTCCTGGAGGAGCAGCAGCTGCTGATGGACGACTGCAGGAGGGTGAGGAGAAAGTTTTAACCTTACTAACAGGGTGTTTTTCCATAACTGTCAGCCTGCTGCTCTCTGTCACAGTCTGTCTGTCTGTCTTACAGAGAGTACATATATTTAAAAAAGGATGGAAATTTGAGTAGATGTATAGCCTTTAATGCTCTCAGGTTGTCTGTGTCTGCACAGGTGATGAGATCCTGGAGCTGAATGGAGAGTCTCTACATGGTCTGACTCACGATGAAGCCCTGCACAAGTTCAAAGTGAGGAAACTCCATGTTCAGGGTTTTTATGATCAAAACAAAGCAGAGGTGAATAAAGGATAGGACTCCAGAGCACAGATGCTACAATATAAGAGGAAATATAAAACACCCATTGGTTTATCCTTTATCCTTTTTTTTTGGATCAAGCAGAGATTAAGTGGTAGATTTTTCATTTATTGATAATGAGTCTTGGAGTCAAATTAACTAGGAAAGGAGAAGTTTCAACTATTCGCTCAGGTCTGAGTCAGGTGTGATTGTATGGTAATTCTGCTGTCCACGTGTTTTTGTCCTGTCTTTATTAACTGTTGCCATGAGCATTTTCATAACTTGAAAATACCACATTAGCACAGGTCGTAAATAGAAATTCTGATCATACTCTATCCACTCAAACTTAAGGGAAAACATTTTAGATATGAGCTTTGTTTGCCTGAAAGCCATTAAATTTGGCAGGTGCACAGTGCAATTTTCACTTATCTCAAAGATCTGCATGTCCACATATTAAAATTCTTAAAACAAGGTCAAATCACTTGAATTAAAACTAGTGCTATTCTTGTTTCTACATAACAAAACCTCACACACTCAATGCACACACAATCCTCTATTAGGGACAAAAAAGGACATGAGTATAAAAGAAACATAAATAAATAAATGCAAAATAAATACAATATGTCATGTAAAACGCTATTTCAATGTTTATGCATTCTACAATTATTTAAGTAGTTAGATGTATAAGTAAATAAAGAAATAATGTAGAAATAGCATTTTAAACTATCAAATATATTTATTTTGCACTTACTACTTATGTCGTTTTTTGTCCCTCATAATCTCAGTTATGGCAGTATTGATCAGTGTGTCCTTAACCAACAACAAAAACAACCAAACAACAAACCAAAAATACAACACTGCTATTGCTTTGTTTTAGTAAAAGCATACAGCACCGATTTAAATGTCTTTTTGCAGCAAATCAAAAAGGGTCTGCTGACTCTGGTGGTGAGGACCAGCCTACGGGTGGGGGCCCTGTGTGGTCAGGCGCAGGTGGCTCAGCTGTGCAGGTCGCGCTCCCTCAGCTCCACCACAGGCATGGCCAGGGTCAGCGCTGACATGGGAGACTACAACTACCTGAGCAACACCTGCGGTAACACCCTGAGCGTCCCGGGTCAGCCTGCTAAACCGAGAGATCGCGTCATGATGGAGATCGTCCTGCAGAAAGGTCAGGTCAGCCTCAAGAGGACAGTACAGACGCCATAGGTGCTGATTTTAGCGGTCGATTAATCATTGAAGTTCGGAGCTCTTTGGTATTTGGTATATATCAGTTTGAAACCATTGATATTCGAAAACAGCAGCAAAAACACCGCCACCCCTTCGGGTGCTCCTTAAGAAGCTCCGTACCCCTCACCATGGAAACCGACTCTGGTTTTTGGCCAAGGAGGAAAATGGCGGAATCGAATGTGTCCGCTTTATCACAGCTAAACCGAAACAAACGTAATTTAAAAATATCATTAAATGAATGATGTGCACACAAACACACTATCCGCGACACAACAAAGTAAAAACTACCATGAGTTAGTGGTTTAGATTGTCACAATACAACGAAGCTAACATGTGGAACAGACGAGACTTTCTCAGTGCTAGCACAGTAGCTGCAGACAGCGACCCTCACAACTCTCCTAGTCTAACAAACATTACACACGAGCAAACAGGACAAAACACTGACCTAGTGGCTCTGTGAAACACAGCAAACTAATGTTACCCACCTGTCGAGCAGAAACTGTAACCTCCGCGTCCGTTGTCAGGTCTCTCCGCACCAATGTTGAATGTTGTCCTTTCTTTTATATTTCTCTGTCCGTGTTTGTGTGTCATAATCCGGTCTTTGCTCTGTAGCGTTACATGCACCTGATATCGATTTCTTGCTCCTGTTGCCCACTGTATCACGGTTTTCCACAAATGCATACAACGTCGAGCTGGGTGACAGAGGAAGTAGGATTCCTTCAGTGTCCATGATTCAGGAGGTTTTTACTGGGAGCCGAATTATCCTCAGACGTCCCATCCTCTCCAAACCAAACAGTTCCGATAATTATAACCGGAAAAACACAAAATAAAGTAGTTTCACGTTAAAAATCTGTATTTTCCGGTACTTTTCGGCGGATACGCGACATCAGTAAGGCGCTGCGAGCTGTTAGCTGAGCTGCCGCTAACGTTAGCTTAGTTTGTTTTTAGTTTAGGATTCCTACAGTGTTAAACGTTCAGGAGGTTTTTATTGGGAGCCGAATTATCCACACAGCTCTCCTCCTCTCCAAAACAAACGGACCAAGTAATTAAAATCCGTGAAAACACTGAAGAAAGCAGTTTCACGTTGAAAATCGATGTTTCCCCGTGAAGCTCTTGGGCGGGCACACGACGTCAAAAGGGGCGGTCTGCTCAGCTTGCTTGAAATCCAGATGATCGGATGACAAAAATTTAAATAAAAGTCCATTAAATTATATTTGTGAACCCTAATTTTAAGACATCACTTAAGGCTTTGGTCACTTATTTGTCATTATTTGTTTTTCATAATTATGGACTAAGTGACTGATCAATTCATAATGAAAGCATGTTTTAGTTGTCTGAAGGACTATTGGTACCTGATGTCCAGGGCTCTGTGGTTGGCAGGGGTGCAACTGCTAAATATCTTAAAACTTTATTTACAGAGGCTGGTGTTGGTTTGGGTATCGGACTGTGCTGTGTTCCATCCGGTGACGGATGCCCTGGGATCTACATCCACACCCTGTCTCCTGGATCAGTAGCACATATGGATGGTAGACTCCGGTAAGGACAAATGACTACAGCAACTACAGAAAGAAAGAGAGTTTTCCAACACCTTTTCCTGAACTCTTCTTAATTACCCTCAGGTGTGGAGATGAGATAATGGAGATCAATGACACTGTGGTGTACAACATGGCACTGAATGACGTCTACACAGTCCTGAGCCAGTGCACGCCAGGTCCAGTCCACATCATCATCAGTCGCCACCCCGACCCTAAAGTATGCAACGCCTCCACCTCATTTATTTTAACCACTGTAGTTTTATGGGCTTACAGGGTAAAGCCTGTGCTGGCTCAGTGTTAATGTTGCCTCATGGGTTCAGATGTGGGCCTCTCTCCACTCTGGCTTTCAGTTTGGTGTTCTGGCTTCCTCCCTCACTACAAACTCCAACAGGTTTGGCTCTGACTTGCCTGTGTGTAAATGTGTGTGTGTGAGCTGTTTTCTTTATTTCCATAATCAATGATCAGATCATTGTTGTTCTTTGGACAACAATAAAGTTTCAACCATAAACTCTGATCCGGTTTTATTCCTCTGACACTTTTATCTTGATCTCGGCTGTAGAATGTGTTGACAGAGATTGCCGCCATCTTGTTTTTACACTGTTGAGTGCATTGTGATTTTGTTAACACTAGATTTTACAAAAAAGTGTCAGCTAATGAACAGATCTAAGTTTAGCTAAATAAAGTATAAGGTGCAGCAAACCCAAAATGTAACGTCCCTACATGAGGACACAGTGTCTCTGGAGATTAAAATGTTTGTGAGTTTCCCCTGAGCAGTAACACTTTTCATCATCCTGACTTGGGGTGTACACAACGCTGATATTTGTACTGTAATGTTGACATTTCATTGTGTGTCACAGGTATCAGAGCAGCAGCTAAATGATGCTATTGCTCTGGCAGTGGAAAACAGCAAACTCAGAAAGGATAAAAGCCAATGGAGTATTGATGGTAATGTATTCATTAGTTAATTTTTCTTATTCAGGGTCACAGCTGCAACCTCCAGTTCTCCCCATGTTTGTCTCGATGAGGGTTGGCAAGGAACACAAAATTTCTGGTACATTTCTTGGAAACTTAAGCAGGGAAATTTTGGAAATATTCCAAGTTGGAATTAATAGGAATTAACTGGATATTTTGGGGTAATTTATACAAACTCTATCATTTTGTTTCATTATAAGAAGACATGCATCCAAATTAATACAATTTTTTTTGCAAATTGCAACCCTAGTCTTGACTTAGATAAGTTCATTATGATGATAGGTACTGTTTTGTGAAAGCATGAGTATTTTAAAGTCTCCATTCACAAAAATCCTCTAGTTTATGTAATTGTTTTATAATTTTTTAAAAATGTCTTTTTCTGTCCCAGGACTTCGCAGACCAGAGTCTTGCTCTCACAGTCGGCAGAGATGCGAGCACTGTCTAGAGAGGAGTTTCAGTCAGCTCACAGTCCGACGAGCACAGAAAACCATGACACGCTCCTGCAGCGACAACACCAACAGCCACCACCACCACAACCGCTGCCTCACCATCCACAGCCTCCACAACGCACACCATAACCCATCAATCCGCGTCCACAGCCTCGATGCACCAAAGGTAGAACGTACCACAGGTTTTATAGAGGTAGAAGTTATCTTTCTTGATGTGTGGTGGTTTCTCTTACCTGATCTTGCCTTTTATCGTTCCCTTTCCTTAAGTCTATGACGGACACATGGTCTGACAACAGACTATCAGCACCTGTGTATCCTGATGAAGACTACAACATCCCATACAACTCTCCTGCTGCCAACCTCTCCAGTCAGCAGGCCTTGGATCTGGCCTTCAGGGGCAACAAGGTACCACATCCATCTATCCATCCAGCCATCCATCCAAAACAGATGAAAGATTAAGCCAGGAAACTAAAACATCCTGAGACCCACAAAATGAGTTTTTAAGTCTTTGATACAAAGTTTCCGGTTCAGCGTTATGACGATCTGGACCCTGTCCCAGTATCCACTGGGCAGGAGGCAGGATACAGCAGGAACAAGTTGACGATAGATAGGTAGTAAGGTAGGTGGTTACATAGGTGGGTAGGTAGTTAGATAGGTAGTTACTTAGCTAGGTAGGTAGGTAGGTATTAAGGTGGGTAAGTAGTTAGGTAGGAGGGGTGGTAGTTAGGTAGTTAGCCAAGTATGTAGGTTGGTAGGATGTTAGTTAGTTAGGTAAGTAAGTAGTTATGTAGGTAGTTAGCTAGCTAAGTAGGTAGTTACATAGGTAGTTGAGTAGGTAAGTAGATAGGTAGTTACTTAGGTAGGTAGTTTGGTTGGTAGGTAGCTATGTAGGTAAGTAGGTAGGTAGTTAACTAGAGGTTAGAACTGAGCATCAACAGAAGAGTTATGACAATGTTTCATCAGTTACATGTAGTAAATCATCATCCATTGGCCCTGTCTTTGTTTATGTGTCTTCAGAGCTGACTGCATACAGCAGCTAAATAAAGTGCAATGTTCTTCTAGATTCTTTTGACACACATGGTTCACATGGTTTACCCCAGTTCATACAAAGATCTATCAGACATATGACTTTCATTAAGACAATAAACCATTCACTTCTAATTATAACCCTCAAGGTTCCACCGGTCCCATGAGTCTTGGGACATGTGCCAGTAAACGTGATTATAGTACTATTGGTCTTGTGCATTCTCTGTAAACTGTAGTGATAACATCTGTGAGGGAGATTGTTGAGAAGATGGTTGAATCAGTCTGTCAGGAAGTAATCACACCACATTCAGAGTCACTTCAATCAGCATTTTGTCTCTTTGATCATTTGGTAAAACAGTAAATACAGTTTTAGATTTTGTGCTCTTGCCTCACAGTGTAAATATCTTCAGTCCAACTGCAGGGTGCGTGCCACTCCACGTCGGTACTGCTGGCCTCAGGATGTGACCAGTGAGGAGGGTTATAATGGAGACTCCAGTGGCTCCAGTAGAGGATCCCCAGTTAGAGACGATGGACTGGAGCCCTCATCACAAGTTAGCTGCCAGGTACCGCACTTGAGATACAGCAACAGAAGTGATGGTTATAGATAAAGTAGCTGTAAAAATGTTTAATTTCTGCACACATTTTATAAAAGCTTTTATTTTTCTCTGATTATCTACTATTTCCCACAACTGGAGAGAGTATTAGTTGTTCATTTACCTTTGACTACACATGCATGACTGTGTATTTATTTTATAAATGTGGTATTGCAGCACAGTGGGACAGAAAAAGGGGAAAGACTTTTAAAAGATATCAACTAAGGCTGTCAGTCGATTAAAATAGTTAATCATGATTAACCCATTAGAGCCCAGACCCATTTCTCCTTTTAGGAAAATTATAAATTATGGGGGATATAAAACAGACTAAATGGACCACAATTAAAACATCTTGGAAGTTTTTATTTATTTTCTTGGGGACTTCACATCATCTGTTCTAAATGTACCTTAAAGGGATATTGTTGAAGTTTTTAATACTTTTATCAACATGGGAGTGGACAAATATGCTTGCTTTACGCGAAAGGATGTTTATTATTATTGCAACAATCCAAAGCAATGACAAATACTGTCATTACCCCCGCAGAATATTCTCTAGCCAGTGGTATTTGAGACTCGATGTACCCTGGTGATAACTCAAAAGCAAATAACTTTGGTCTTGTGGAGAGAAACTGAAACTGAACTTGCCATTCAAAAGACCCTTTTCTTTATCCATTTCTCAGTGAGGTTTGTTTCTGCTCGCCATCCACAACATTACTGCTGTGTCCTTTCCTGATTGTCCAAACAACACTGTGGATCGAGGGTCATAATCACAGAACATGCGGGCATTAATCACACATTTTAAAAAGGCATTAAAAGGAATTTGTGTTAACACGTTATTATCGTGTTAACACGTTATTATCGTGTTAACTTTGACAGCCCTAGTGAAAACCCAATGCAGAACCAGATTCTTAATAAGCACCCAACAGGTTTGTGTCAGACATCAGAGCCTTTCCCATTTTATTCCAAGATGAGGAATATCTGTGTCAGAAAAAAAGAACAAAAAAATCTCACTGTCTCAGAGATGCTGCTCAGGAAGCTAATTTGGTTTATCAAACTGTATCAAGGTTCAGTTCCCCTATTAGGTTGTATGTGTGTAACAAAAGCCGTCAATTTGACCTGCATCTCAGCTTGTGTTTTTCACTTCCACTCAGGACTGCTGTTTTCTCACTGCACTGTCTTTCTCAATACACTGGCTACGATATTAATCATGCTTCTTGCTCCTCTCCCTCCACTGCCTCCAGTTCTTCAGCAGTATATACAGAGCCTTACAAAAGATCCTGAGGTTACTCTTAAGGAATGTATGTGAAGTGACGTGGCTTTCAGTGTTTTGCTAGTGAAAGCATGCTACACACATTTGGCCTTTTTGGCTGTCAGTCCAATCACAGATGATACAGTTTGTGTTGGTGCTCATGGTAGCACCTGTTGGGTTTCTCTCTATAATATTGTCTTGGTCTTAATCTGTAAAGTGCCTTGATATAATGCATGTTTGGTGTTATGTAGCTAAAGTAAAATTATAAAAAGAGTTGACAGTCCAGTGTTGCATTGCTGTGATTTCCAATAGTCACAATTTTACAAACCCCTCATAAAGGATGCCTTCATACAAAGTATGAGGACTGCTGTATGCAACACTTTTGTTTTGTCTCCACTTTTCTGTTCTAGTTTTGTTCTTGTGTGTACCATCTATGGCCAAAAATATGTGGACATGAATCAATGAAATGTTAAACAATTAGGCATGGTTGTACAACCCTATCATTAGCCAAGAACATTGTGATTTTGCAAAACCCTTCTACTTGATTTCTTTCTTTCTTTCTTTTTTTTCTTTTTGCAACGTTCAGTGGCAAGATTTTTACAAGTCTGTCTTTCTACAATTTGTGCATAACAACTAAGATATGGTTAAAGTGGTTATGGGAAGACTGTGGTTACCTTTATTTAAAAAGAGGAACATTAACTGCAGACACAACAGTCATCATTGTTCTATATGTGGCTGTATTGTCTGAGAAATTTAAAAGAATTTTCTCCAAACATAACATCCCGGTGCATTTCAGACCCAGGCAGAAACTGGTTCATCACAAGCTGAACAATGTTGTGTAGCAGTGACAAGTTCTTGGATTTATACATAGGAGAGACCAAACAACCACTCCACAGGTGCATGGCACAACATAGGAGAGCCTGCTCATCAGGACAAGACTCAGCTGTACATCTACATCTAAAGGAGAAAGGACACTCTTCTGAGGATACTAATGTCCACATCTTGGACAGAGAGGACAGATGGTTTTGAGTAAAGGAGGCCATCTATGTCCAACTGTCAGCCACCTATGAGAAGTCTTGAGATCCTTACTCAGGTGGTTTAACCCTCATTCATACCTCGACCCATGTGATCCTGACAACACACATGATGGCAGGGTGGGTCAACGACTCTCAGGACCACCTTGAAGAGGTTCAATATGTGGGACCTTTCAGATGAGAGGTGAAACATCTCCAAGAAAACAAAAAGAAGTCCAGTCAACTCCAGCACTTAAGATCACCATGACCTGGATGACTGAAAACCACAGACACAGCATTAACAGCAGAACACTATGTTTGATCAGCTTACCTAACACCTCTCTACAGGCACACTACTGGCACTGAATTTATACTGTGTGCTGCTGAATCATCCAGTGTAAATTTAACTCCTAGTAAAACTGGGCTGCAATGTAATATTCAAGTGCACACATACTTTTGGCCATGTTGTGCAGGTGTAAATGACCTTAAATGAACCCTGGCCTTGAGGATTACAAATGCACAAGATGGTGCTCGAAACATCTGTTATGTTTTCCAATCATGCCTGTTTTGTATGCTTTAAGACGTAACTGTTTGTTTGCATGTCAGCATGCTAAGCGTTGTATGTTGTCTGCCAATAAGTGTCACATTTACTGACTGAATCAAACAGTGTGAAAGCAGTAGATGAATGTGGAGGAATGTCTGAGCGGAAGCAGGGTACATTATTGCACCTCTCTGTGGTTGCTGCTAAGAGAAGCTGTCGTGACACAATACTTCCTGTTTGTGTAGCAGGAAGGAGAACGAATAAGAGAACAGTCAGAGGGGAGCAGAGAAGATTTCACTCATCCAGATTCTGCAACCTGCACCGACGACAGACTACATATAGGTAGGAAACTAGTGCCGTTATCTTACATTTAAGCACCTGAATGCAACTTCATAGCAAGCTGATTAATCAGGCAGTTGTTTCAGCAATTATTTCAGTTGAAAGTAACTCAGGTTCCATTTCCTGTTTGAGGCTTTTATGCGTCAGTGAATAGATTTCAATGAGGATGTGATGATGGAGTTCAGCTGGGGCTGCAGCTACATTGACGGTCACTGGTTTTAGTTACACCAAGGCTGCTCTGAGCAACAGCTGTAAAATATAAGTTCAAGTTTACTATGATTTATTTCACTTTAAACCATCCTACATGAGTGTGGCATCACATTTAGACACCACACTCAACATGAGCAAATTTAAAAAAAGAATAAATTAGTATAAAAAATTATGGAATTTTACAATACAAATCTCAGAATGAGTTTTTCTCATAGTCTGAGCCACAAATGTCCACTTCAGTAGCACCAAACTTTCCAGTTTTATTCCTGTCTATGTTATGAAAGTTTTTATATATATATAAACTATAATATGATGGGTTATATGTTTTGGTGGCACAAGAAGGAACCTACACAGTATATCAATATTAGGCAGGTCCTATTGATGCTAGATCAGACATCTGGGGAGTTTGGAGGCCAGGTCAATACCTTGGGCTCTTTGTCGTGTTCCTCGAGACATTTCTGAGTATTTTTGTGGTGTGGTGGGAGCACTGTCCTGCTGGGGGAGGCCCCTGGTGCCATTGGGTGTGTGCTTGGTCTGCATCAATGTTTAGGTGGGTGGTTTGTGTCAAAGTAACATCCAGATGAATGAAGGACCCGAGGTTTCCCATCAGAACACTGTATTGTAACGAAATAACCAATATTAGACACTTGTCAGTGGTTTTAATGCTGTGGCTGATCAGTAACAAGTGACCTGCAAATCTCTGAAGCACATGACGACGTCTCAGACTCTCCTCTGTGTTGACAGGTGATTCATCATCAGTGCTCTGCTCACAGCCAAAGAGAGGAGCTCTGAGGAGACAGGCTCGGGTTGAACAACATAACCAAGAGCAGCTTCAGGATCCCTGGGTTCGCCTTTCAGACAGCTCCCCCGAAGAACTGCCTGAGATACACCACCAACACACTCCAGACAACAAACAGCCTGTTGTTAACGTCCACAGCAAGCCTGCCAATATGAGTGACGAAGAGAACGCCACCGAGATCAACGGCACAGCCACAGATGTGACTTCAGATCCTCAGCCCGACACGACTCCTGAAAACTCATCTGAAGCTCCTTCAGAATCAAAGAAAGGTCCTCCAGTGGCACCCAAGCCCATCTGGTTTCGCCAGAGTCTGAGGAAAATTAGAGACGAGCAGGACCAGAAGAAGCGAGTTAAGCCTGCAGAGCCGAGACCCGCGGTGGGTTTCAGAAGCTTTGGAGCCAGATCCGCTTCATCTGGAGCCAACCTGTCAATCAAACAAAAGATCCACTCGTTTGAGACTTTTTCAACTCCAGAAGATCCAGAGAAGGTGGGGAGCAGGAGGCCTGTGGCCCCGTCCACCTCCCTTCCTCTGATGGAGAAGGAGTCCAGGAGTCACCCTTCACCTTCACATGAGGACTGTGGGAACAGGAAGCATGAAATCCCCAAAGAGATCCAGTCAAACCAGTCTGCATCTGTTCAGGAGACAGACAACACCATCACTGCCATTACCTCCACCAGACCTGAGACGTGTGAAGATGATCCTCCCTCCATCCAGACCCCCGCAGATCCCCCAGCCTCCGACACCATCAGCAGCGATCTAGACTCTGAGATCAACGATTCTCATTCAGCTCCAGCCCACGACGACAACGTCTTACCATCCAAACAGGAGTCTGAACTAGAAAGAGCAGATCTCAGCGACCCTGTGACGTCTCCAAGATCCAATCAAGACGAAGGGGAAAGTCGTCCAGAGGGGACAGAGGAGGAAGGAGAACCAAGACAAGGAAATCTGCAGAGCACAACCATGAGTGCTGGTCCACCTGCAGACAGTAACTCCCGAGAGAGAGGCCTGGAGGGAGAGAGTTTAGGGAAAATTCTCGCTTCAGTAACCAGGTAATCTGTCACGTTAGGAGCTGTGGTTCTGACCCAAAAAAGCACCTTAAATTACACTTTGTTAGATACCCTAAATTAATTTCTCTGTTTGTAGATATTACCCACATTTCTGGAAATGACAGGGCGTAGTTAGTTTTCCTACTATTTTATCCTCCACATACGGACAAATCCACATCTGTACATTCTGTATATACATTAAACAGAACAGAAAGGGCATTTGTGGGAACATGGCAGCACTGCTATAACAAAGTCTGATGGGTCAGGAAAACATGAGTAATCAAACTACAACATCGGCTATGCCACTCTATCTGGAGGTAATAGTGAAAGAAGTATGTCTTAAATATATGTAATAATCCCTTATTGCACAGGAAAACTGTGTGTGCGCACCACTACAATAAAGGTTCCTACACTGTGTGATTTTTGAGCTGTTCCAGATGAAACTGTGAGAGAAATTACCTCATCCCAAAACATTAAACCTCACTGTGACAGGCGATTTAGAGCATCAGAGGTGTGTTAAATATGACATGAAATGACACAGAGTAACACAGGCCAACACAGTCTAATATCACACAGTGTACTTTAGCCTTTAGTAAACTGAAGCAGGAAGCAGGAAGTAGATCTGTACAGTGGACAGTTTTGGTAATAATTACAACAGTTACCTTCAGTTCTCTCCCAAGAAAGTTTGACTCAACCCAGGGAGGTTTGTGTCCAACCTACTGATCGAGTGCTCATGTTTCTTGACCCATTACTTAGAAACAAAAGTTATGCAAATAGGCTGAAAAAAAAAGCTGAGCAGTTTTCATAACACACTGCTTTTGATTCATTTTGTCTTTTTTCTTTGCATATTGAGTTAATAAACCCTGAATTTTGATGTTGTTGTATTTAAAAGCTTAAAATCTTATTCTGTTTTAACGTGTTGATTTTATTCTAGGTTTCACAAGCACTGATGCGCTCTCCACCCGGGTACTCCAGCCACGGTAACCAGCATGACCCCTCTGCAGATTTAACTAACCCTGAGGGGTCCGAACCTGCTGGGGACAGTACAGACAGAGGATTCTCCGTCAGGTAAGACTTTAACAGAGAGGTACGGGGAGCTGGTGCTTTATTATTCTCACAGAGGGCAAACTGTGCCTGTTTTATATTCATAAGGAAGTGGGTTCAGATCAAAAAAACACTTCCTGTTTAATCAGCGAAGCAGAGGTGAGTTTTCATTATCAGAACAGATGTTAAATACAGCAGAGTTACACAGCCTCGTCTTTTTTTAAACTCAGTTTGGCCACACTGAGAGAGTGCACCATCGAGCGAGGGGAGGGTGGATCTCACAACGAGGCGGGAGTCACTTCTGCTTGTGCTCACTCTGTCATCTCAGCCATCCCTTCACAGGAAGTACAGAGGCTGATCAAGGAAGTTACAAGTCTGGACGAAGAGACTCTGAAGGTAAAAAAAAAAAAAAAAAATCCCTCCCAGATTTCACCAGATTCAGATTCAGTTTTTTAAAGTTCTAAACTCAGTGAGTTTATTTTAGTTACACTGTATGTAAACAATTCCTAATTTAGCAATTCTTGTCATTCAGTTTCAGCACTACTAACACATTATATCTTCATAAAAACATGAAGCAATATATATAATTAACAGAGAAACAAGAACAATCATGACTCATATCGTAATATCTGTCAAAATAATCACAGTATGATTTTCTTTTGCATATCATTCAGCCCCACCTTCTTCTGTTGTTTATGCTAAGTTAGTCTACCCACATTTCAACTCAGGCCACACACTTAACCTTCAGTCTCACTCTAGAAAGTTGAAGTTGAGTTTCTTTGTGCAGTTTTTGAGAGGAACATAATCTTGGTTTAAAACTGATTTCATTAGATCATAGACAGATGACTGATGGATTACAGTCACCAATCATTCTGTTGTAATGTGATTTGTCAATATAGTGAACTACCACTGTATTTACTGAAAACTCTCATTTTGTATACTCTCAGATGCACTTAATATTTTACAGTGGATTATAATATACTGATGCTGTCTCTGATTACTGAAACTAAAAAGGCCAATCTGCCTTTACACTAGTTTTGAATAACATTATTTGGCACGCAGGTCTTGTAATTGATGTGTTTTGTGGCCATTTGTTGGTCTGTGTCTGTTTGTGTGTGTGTGTGTGTGTGTGTGTGTGGCCTGAGGGAAACTTTACATGTCTCCTGATCGAATGGAAATCTCAGTTACAACTCAAATATCCGGCCATCTGGGAGCCATCGTGTGCTCAACATCTGCTGCGTATTAAACTCCACACTGAGATCGTTCTGTGAATACAGATGATCTGAAAACACAAGGTGCCTCTGTTTAAACATCAGCACTCTGTGTTCCCCTCACACTCCCAAAAAGTATTTCACGTGTTAAACTCCGAACCATGAGTGAAGGAAGTGAAATATTCAAGTCCAGCCTGGCTTCTTTCAGAAACTACAATACTACTTCAGATGTAGAACTTATCAAAAGTAATTCAGTGTGAAATATTACATTTGGAAACATGAGAATAAAGTAACCTTTATGTGTTTTTTCATTTTCAATCACAGCAACTGGTGGACATCCATGTTGTGATTCTGCACAAAGAGGAAGGAGCTGGGCTCGGCTTCAGCATCGCTGGGGGGTCTGACCTGGAGAGCAAAGCTCTGACAGTAAGCACCACTCAGCACAGATTCATACTCATTTATTAAGATCAAATGTTAGACTGACATTTTAAATGGGCCACTAGGTGGAGGGCTTATATCCAACCATCCATTATCTGTACCACTTATTCTTAAGGGTCTGAGGGGAGCTGGAGCCTATCCCAGCTGACACTGGGTGAGAGGCGGGGTACAACCTGGACAGATCACCAGTCTATCATGTAGAGACAAACAAACATTTACACTACAGGCAATTCAGAGTCACCAATTAACCTGCATGTCTTTGGACTGTGGAAAGAAGTCAGAGTATCTGGAGAGAACTCATGCAGAGGGAGAACATGCAAACTAGCATGTTAGCGTTAGCACATGTATCTTTTACTACAATCACTATCAATTTGATTTTTTTCCCTTAAAGAAGTCCAGTCCAGCTGACTTGTTGCGGTCAGCAAGAATGCTGCTGTTTCAACCATAATAGTCCTGTAATGGACACTACATACTATGACAAAATAACCTGACCTTTAAGTCTGTTTATTGCTCTAAAAGTCTATCAACAGTCTTTTCTACACCAATGTACATCGATATTGCACTAAAATTAGTCAGTGCCGTGACCAAGTTCTGGTCTAGCCAACATACAAGCCTACTCTCAAACTCCACATAGAAAAACCAGGGTTTGAACCTGGAGCCTTCTTTCTGTGAGGAGACAGTGCTAACTATTGAACCACTGTGCCACCTTAAGTTTTATTCACTTCACAAAACAGAGCAAATATTCTCACTTCAGAGTCAGCCAGTGGGCTGGCACGGTTTCTCCACATGATCTACATGACTTACATACTGATTTTGTCCTTTTTATTAAAAGTGCAAATGCAAAGACGTGTTGAATTTGATTCACTCATCTTTACACCAGTGAAACTGGCACTTGTCTGTATTGTGAGGACTGTGCAGGTTATTTACACTTGTATGTAAAAGAGCAGAGTTTAGAGTTAGTTTGGCTGGAAAACTGAACCAAAGTGATTGTAAAATACTGTACAACAATAATACTTCAGCATCAGTAAATAGTAATAATTTGGAGACTTCTGTAGAGGTGTAGCCCAGACTTGTTTGCTTTCACAAACAAAATAAAAACAAAGACGTTCAGCCTTTACACCTCTACCTCTACTCTGCATGTCACACTGTGCAGCCGCCTGCAGATGATACAGACACTGGTTGTTTTCTGTTCAGGTCCACAAAGTGTTTCCCAGCGGCCTGGCGGCTCAGGAGGGAACCATTCAGAAAGGAGACGAGGTGTTGTCTATAAACGGACAGACGCTACGCGGCGTCACGCACGCCGACGCCACCACCGCTCTGCGTCAGGCTCGCAACCTGAAGCTGGCCGTGGTGGTCATCTGCAAGAGAGCGGAAGAGGAAGGAAGAGAGGGAGGAGGCTGCAAGAGCGAAGAGCCCAACCCTGCAGGTGAGTCATGCAGCAAGCACACAGGATGCAGCCTCTCCAGATTTCCAGTGCTTTTCTAAAGCAGGGTTTTCAGTTTATATCTTACATTTTAAGTTTAAAGGCCTGCAGGCATCATTTGCTCACCGTGTTTTGTGTTGCAGTGGAGGAGCAGGGAGCTCCGGTGAGCGTGGAGCTGGAGAAAGGAGCCGGAGGAGTCGGGTTTACTCTGGAGGGAGGAAAAGGCTCGATCCACGGAGACAGACCTTTAGTCATCAACAGGATCTTCAAAGGTAGGCTCATGGTGTTTATCATCACTTATCAATAAGAATTACTTCCATTTATGTACTAAAGCTGTCGGAAAGTTGATTTTCTGAGAGAAGTGCTGTGAATGAACTGAGCCAAAGTGAAGATAAGAAGTTAGCTTTCATATTTGGTCAGTTATTATTTGGTTATCACGCTTCACTTCTCTTGATTTTCTTAAAGGAGAAGAGAATTAATTAATTTATGCCAATTTAAGCGCAATCATTTAAGACCTAGGAATGTGCTCAATGTAAAACTGTGAACTACTGATACCACTATGTAACACAAATATTGTTCCTGGATAGTTGGTGTTATTTCTTAATGTCCAGTCTTTCCTCAAAATTTGTTTTTGTGACCTGGATGATGAAATTTAGAAAATAACCTGTTTGTATGTAAAAACAGGCAAATTTGCACATTTTCATTTACATGGTCTGAATAACACAACATATGAATCAAGATTTACATGGATTTATACTGAAGTTATACAAAACAGTTTAGAAGTGAATAGTTTTGCAATTTGATTTGCAACGATAATGTAAATCACTTTTACACCTCAGCTCCCAAACACAGTCTCCCACCATTCACATTCACCATCAGCTGCTCAGCACTGAATCTACATGAAATGTTCTGGGAAAAAATGGGTAAATTTGAAAATGTCATTACCCAGGTCACAAAAGTAAAGTCTGAAGACAAAAATAGGTCTTTTCCGTTTACTTTGAGCATAAGCTATCAGGAAATAACACTCTTTTTGTGAAATAAAAAACATATTGAGACAATAATAATTGTGAAAGATACCAAGAGCTAAAACTTACACGTACTTGTGTTTGTGTGTGTCAGGTGGAGCTGCAGAGCAGAGCGGTCTGCAGTGTGGAGATGAACTGCTGCAGGTCCAGGGAGTCAGTCTGCAGGACATGACGCGGTTCGAGGCCTGGAACATGATCAAGGCTTTACCCGATGGACCCGTCACGGCGGTCATCAGGAGGAGGCAGGGGGGCACAGAATGAGACATAGCTGCTGCTGGAAAATACTCACAAAAGAAAAGAAAAGAAAGAAAAGAAACAGTAGCACTTAAGGCACACCAACGTTGGCCTTCTGACTATCTCCTAGAAATCCGTTATCAGCTAGTCTTTCTTATGTCAAGATTATTAAAGGGTCAGCTCACCCAAAACCAATCCAATCCACATCTTCTCACTTACACATTACGGTATGTAGCCATGCAGACAGCTTATGTAATCCGCACATCTCACCATCAATATTTTTTTGTATCTTCAGTAGAAAGAGGTTTCAGTGATCGCTCTATAGTTTTACACAGAGTCAGTGTCATGCTCACAAATACAAAAATCATGATCTCAAGTAAACAAAATGTGTGCACAGATTACTAATTATTGTCCTCCAATGACTGAATTTGTTGCTCTTGGATCAAATCCAAATAAATAATGTGGAAAACAAGCTAAAATCCCTAAAGTGTATCCCTGCATCTGACTCAAAACAGACAGCTCATTGGTTCATTTTTCCTACACAAGAATTAAAATAACTTGTCAGGCATCAGAATCAACATTCACAGTTCATAACAACACAAAGACAAGTCATCCAACAGTAAAAATCTTCAATGTTAAGTGTAAAAAGTTAAAAAGAGGTTATGTCATGACATCTTAATTAAAATATTATAAAAGATATAAGAATAAAAGATGTTTTCTATGGCCTTATCCTGGTCAGGAGGACTCTGTAACGCCGGCTGTTTGATCACAGAGGCCTTCCTAGTCACTGACCTGATGTACAACCTGTTATCTTACTGTTCTGTCTGCTAATCTGAGAAGGTTCTGTCTTATCTGGGCTGCACACTAGTGAAACAGCATCTAATACAGCATCACAACTGCACAAAAAAAGTGTTGACAGGACATCGACTAATGTAACAAATGTGATAACCAACTATTAATATGAAGGTACCTTGAAGATTATATTGTCAGGCCATGGACAATATTATCTGCTTGGATTTCAAACAGATTTCCTTTGATTTAGATGGCAGCAAATGTTAACAATATGTTTAATGCATAAAATTAAGTCATTCAAGAGCATGAAATAGTAATTTGTGCACAAACTTTTTTCTTCTTGAGGCTTCTTTTCTCTCTTATTCATGTTTGCTCTAATACAAGGAGGTAAATACAGTTGTCTCCTAAAATATATGACGTTTATATATGTCAAAACTATGAGCATAAGAGACTGTGCAACCTCCTTTAAAAAGCACTGTGTAAAAAAAACACAATGTTATCTGCAGCTTTAGGTAGAAATACCTAGAAAAACCTGACACTGGACTTAAAAACAAATCCATCACAGTATGAAACAGCAGGCCACCAATCAGGCCATGTGAGCCACTTAACATATCATGAAAGACAGATTTTAGCTAATGTGAGGCAGGTGGTCCACCCCCCCCCCCCCATCCACCCCCCGCCCCCTCCTCTCGCTCGCCGCAGCAGCTGCCTGACAGATCAGTCTGATTCAGTTCAGACATTTGCACAAATCTGAAGGAGAAGGGAAGAACTACAGGAGATCGGTACAATAACAAACCTGTACAGAACAATTCAACCCAATACAAAAATCCTGTGCTGCTGTTGTCCTTGACTGATTAAAATTGTGACGTGTTTCAAGTACAGGTGTTGTTTTTAATGTTCCTGTATGTTTGGTCTATAATGAGAAGAAAAACAAATATGCAGTCACATGTAAACAAAGAGAATCATATATATTTGAGTCGATTTTTCTCAGCAGTGGTACTGTATGTATATATATATATATATATATATATATATACATACATACTATATATATATATATATGTGTGTGTGTGTGTGTGTGTTTGTGGAAGCAGATCAAACACTGTTAAGCACTTTTGTTGACTCAGTAGCTTTGAGTTTGACCCTCCTGCCATTTTACAAAAGTTATCAGTCAAACCAAACTCAACTGGAATGTTAAAGATTTCTATTTGTGTCTCAATCCTGAGCTCAAAACAGGACTTTTTGAGCACAGAAAAAGATTCTCTGCAAGCGAATAAATTACATTTTCAAGAGAAACTATCACTCAGTACACATTAATAACAATGGCACTGTGAGAAAGTGACCAAGTTTTTGCATAGAACACAGCAGATTTCTTTGCTCAAATGAAAATATTCCCTGACATGCTAATAAATTCTCTACAAATTATAATGTACAGAATGTGCGTGCAATCTTTCTCTTTGCTTAAAATGCCCCACTGTGCAGACAGGCTTAGTGCACAAATATAATGTCTTTGTATGCAACCCACAGAACAAATGTTTACTATTAAGGTACACTTTTTAAAAAAGAATTTACAACACAGATGTTTATAAAATGAGTTACATCTGCTGTAAGAATTAAAAATAACTTGTATGAAATTGTTTGAAGCTGTGCCAAAATCTGTGTGTGGTGTTTCATTTAATACACTGCGTAAAAAAAAGACCAGTGGTGGACGACAAGATGCTCCTCTTAATCATTTTAATGCTGGTGAAATACGAAACTAACTGGGTGCAGAACAGTACATGATAAACAGTTGCATGTGTTCTGACTAGACAGGTAAAACTCAGTGTTAGGAGTAGCAGCAGTTGCTCTCAGTAAGTAAATTATAAACATTTGTATCAGTTCACATATATTCTGTTGTGTTGGTCATTGAAGTGCCCAGGACAACCTGCCAACTACTGTGACACAGGACACAAGTAATGTCTGAACCACAAGCTGACAAGAAAACTTTGGATCGGCCTCTGAACACTCTGGGTATTTGGTCTCACTGGTGGTCAAAAAGTCCATCACAGTCACAATCTAATACTTCGGGGGTTTGAGCAGGACTGGTTACATGTTCTTTGACCACCATGTCGTTCTGGAAACAGCGCCATGCTTGGTCAAAGTTCTCTCACTGAAGTCAGAGAACGTAAATCAACACTGAATCAACACTGCCCTGCATATCAAATGTGAAAAGATAAAGCTGTGTTTCCTGATATCACTGGACACTGTGAAGATCAGTTTACAGTAAACAGGGTCCTCCTGTGGTTTCGGATGGTTAGAAATCTGTTTAAAAACTAGTAGAAATCTGGTGAAAAAGTGGCTGGTGATTCTGCAGTTTAAGTCTCAGAGGTTTTTTCAGAGGTGGTTCAACCAGAGACGTCCCAGCAGGTGTTTTCCATACGTTGGACAAAGACCTCATCTCCATCTACTATTAACACAGCGTCAGTGTCTGGATATCTTATATAGATCATGAAAAACAAGTTACTGTATGTGTATGCAAGCAGAATGCAATGCGAACAGACTGCAGTCAGCCAAACTACACCTGCAGGTTTAAATGACATATGTGTAGTTTGGCCACATTCTTAAGACTAAAGAGAGTCCAAGGAATATACGCAATTTAATGATTTTCACTACACGGCAGCAACCAGCAGGAGGCGCAATTAAAATTTTACAGAAAAAACTGAGCTGCCGTCGAGGTGCTGAAAAAAACCAAAGGCAAATTTAGATGTGGAACCATTTGAAGCTAAGAAATAACGGAGTTCACTGTAAACACTGCAATGCCAGTGATAACTTTTTTTGACTTTGTTTAAAAGACTCTCAGTTGTGTTTGTGTTGAGCACCGTAGCTTTGATTTGTTAATGTGTTGGGTTTGACTCAGAGCCTTGGCCCCTGATGCCTTTATGAGCACCATAGATCTTTGTTGTTAGTCCAACTTTAAAGGCTTTGTTCAAGAGGATTGTTGTTGGACTAGTAAGTGTGAAAAACACACAGGCATAAGCATTTTCAGTATTAAAAAAATAACAATCGATAATTGATTGTTTATTTTCCTGACGCTTGATCAAGGAAATTTCTTCAAATGCCCATCCCTAATTTTAATTTGTAGCATTTTGGCCAAAAACAAAACTGGTTCATAAACTGAAAAGTCAGTTCCCAGCTGGGTGTGTTGTATTCTACAGGTTGGAGGGACAGGATGAGGAGGGCATGAGAGAAATCAGCAGGAAAAAAAGAGCATGCAGTGGTCTGCAGACAAATATCTGTAGTAACAGTTTAAGGACAGTACGGTTTACTTCCATTGTGCACTGCGCAGTGCCCTCCATTAATGATGCATCCTCGATTATAATGGTTCTGCTCAAAACAGGTGGAAACACCAGCTGGTTCATTGAATATCGACAATGTTCAAAGTATCCTTAATGGAACCAGTTCAAGAACCAGAGCTAATTTGGTGGAAGGGGTCTCAAAGTATAAATGTCTGTGTTGGTTCTCAGTCATCCAGGTCATAGCAGTTTTAAGTACCTGAGTTGAAGGCAACTGGACTTCTTGTATATTCCCAGACATTTCACCTCTCATCCAAAAGGCTTCTTCAGTTCAGTTTTGATTGCATTTATTTACTCATTTCATTACCAAAACACAAAACTGACTTCATGTGCAGCCACCTTGAATTCTTATGTTGGTTGGTGGCGGGGTTTCTCCAACCTCAGGGGGCATTTCCAGTTGAAATGTCCTACTAGAAACTTCTGAGTACAACTAGAACGCACCATTAGAACTGAAGAAGCCTTTCTGATGGGAGGTGAAACTTCAAGGAAACTATAAGAAGTGCAGTTGCCTTTGTCGCTGGCACTAAAGAGTATAAATAACGAGATTCAAGATGTCATTATCTAGACAACTTAATCAGATCCAGGTTGCTTGTTAATACAAGATGGAGCTGGGATCAATGAGTCAAATAAGGTGATTCAGTCTTGATTTACTCTCAAAGCCTGAAATATGAAGTTCTCTGGTTTCCATTCCCTTGTATTCCTTATGAAATTGGATGTTTCCTCTATGTTAGCAGCTACCTCTATGTACACCAAGACAACTTTACATTAAAATAAATCAATTTAAAAAATATACACATGAAAATGTCTTAAAATCCACATGTAAGCCACAACATCTCAAGCACACATGATGTGGAAAAGTTTGAATACAATTGAAGAGGTCTTTCATTAAGATTACTAGCTACACTGTGAGGTAAAAAGACGTTACAGGCAAAGTAGAAAAACATTTTTCAACTCGAGGAACCGTGATACTAAAACAAGTTAAAACATGTCACTGTATATGGCTTGTCATACACATGAAAGCCCTGGAGGAACTGGGTACGGTAGCAGTTCACATCGATCATCCAGCCTTTCCTGACTCAGATTCACCCGCTGACATTTCATACTGAAGGATCAGTTAATAAAGTGCTGATTATGTTTAAGCAATATATCTAATCCAATTTTTTAAAATGAAGAAATCCATAAGTAATCATTGTATATCATCAAGGAACAGTTCAACCTTAATAAAGAGGGAATGGAAGTCTTACACAATGTCCTTCATACCACATGTTTTCTTATTTCCTCTTCCAAAGTGAGCCTCAGTGTATGACGATTAAAATAATACAGTGCAGTAGTGTTTTTCTGAATACCTGAAGAGGATTCTGGCAGTAGTGGAATAACTTATTACCTTAATACCTATTTCTTATTATACGTATATAACATTAATGTAAATATTCAAAAAATTTGGTAGAATTTTTCTAACAGCAACTTTTATATTGTTAAGCTAACAAATACAGACATGATTTTAGATTTTATTTTTCTTCCAAGTGCTGTAAGCTTTGATGTTTGTGTGAAGGTACAGAAGAGTGCCTGTCTGTCTAACCTTAAAATGAGCATAAACTTTAAAAGACAGCAAGACATTAATAAAGCCAATGGTCAGTGTGAAAGGACCTCTGTCCTCTGTCTGATGATTGTACATGTGTCTTGAGGTCTTAGGAAGAATTAAAGACTGTTCAGACACGCCCTGATCTGGACTCTCATTACAACGCCCACTTCAAGTTCCCATTTCTTTTTCCCCCATACAGAAGTCATTAACTAGAATATGTAGACAGTGAGGTAGCCTTCTGAGAAACAAAACACTGCACTGAGGGAAAAAAACGCTCCTGCCCATTTTCCCAGGGAAACTTGATCTGCCTTAAAGTTTCTCATATTACATGTTGATTTAAGTATTATTACTTGTATAATAAGGGTCAGTTTATGTATTTTTTCATTTCCCATTAGCATTAAAAATAAAGAAATGATTTAATGTTAGTTCTAAAAGGTCTGTGTTGTTTTCATCTGTATATTGTTTTTCATAGGAAGAGAAATTAGCGTTTACAGAGGACACTTAGGGATTAAATCTGCCTCTCTACTCTCACAAAGGTGGGCTAAATTTAAGATCATAACACACTGTGTCTGGTGCAGGCTTGGTTCAAGGTATTGCAGTAGTAAATAATGTTTGAAAATGGTGGTCATATTGCAGGTCAGGATGGGGTGTGATAACATTTTATCAAATCCAAATCAAGTCCTGTTTTTATTTCACTCAGTAACATACTGTATCTAAACCATGGTGATTCTGTGGTGCCAACAGCCTGATCTCTTGAAATATCTGGTTTTATATTATTTTGCATCCTGAACCATGTTATTTCACACATGCAGTGACCTTAACTTCACCACAACAGTCTTATCTCTCTGTATCTTAAAGTATATGATTAGAATTTGTCCACGTTACAAGATTTTTCCCCCTACATTGCAGCCCTTTGATTACACCATGTAACAAAATTTATACTTTTTCTTGGTCCTGGGCAGAAAGTGTTATTTCCCAATTGCTTATGCCCAAAGTAAATAGAAAACACCTATTTTATTTTTATCTTCAAACTTTACTTTTGTGACCTGGCCAATGAAAATTTACCCATTTTTCAGAACATTTCAGGTTGATTCACTGCTGAGTAGCTAGAACTTTCCATAGTAATAAATATATATACAGAGAATTTGAATTATGGCAAAAAAAACGTGAGCGCTTTCACAAAGATATACTGGACTTTGAACGTCGCTTCCAAGAAGCGTATAATAAAAACATGATGGGAGACTATATTTGGAGGCTGATAGGTGACATTTTTGTGTGATTTTAGTATGAATACATGTAAATCTTGATTCATATGTTGTTTTATTCAGACCTTATGTAAATGAAAGTTTGAAGGGAATAATGTCAGTTTAGTCTATACTTAGCAACATAAGCAGTTGAGAAATAATACTATCCAGGAACAAAATCTGTTACACTGTGTTATTAAAAAGGTGCAGCAGAGGGACTGGAAAATCAATCATCTGCTGGCCACCTTTCTGAGCTCATTTAGTCACAAAAACCTTTGTAAAGTTTTGAGAAGTTGGCTGAAATATGCTGAGACAATGATGAATATGTGAGGCAAACTGTAAACAGCTGACTCGCCTCTAATTTTGAAACTGCATGAGGACTGCATGGGGTGAAAAAGAAAGGGAACTGAACTTCAGACAGTATGTTGAAAAAGGGAAGACACTTCATTTAACACGACCTATTCAACAGGCGTTCGTTTAGAAAGAAAAAACAGCTGCTTTTGTTTAAAAAGGCCACCTATACCGTTTCACCTGTGCTTCAGTGTTTAAGTGTGGCTGATCAAAGAGGCAGATGATCTGTAGGTGAGTGACAATGAGTAAAACTATGACATTTCAAGTACACAAACAATTCTATGAGGTATGAGGCAGCACTCCAAACCAACAATCTGATACCAGCATCGGGTAAATAAGGTCCATGCAACATGCATGCTTACTGTACACATTGAAGTATGTAATTAGAAGAGGAGGAGGAATGTCTGGTGTCTCAGTATTCTGGTAAAAAGGAAATATAATCTGCACTTTTAGCACATGTTCAAATATTGATCAGATTAGGGCAAATATATTGATCCCACAGACAGGGATGTAAAGGGAATCAGGGTTGCTGAGTCTTACTGGATTCTTCCTGCAGTAACACAGGAATACAGGAATGTGTACATGATAAGAAAGTGTGGATTCAATCTATTTGGATTAAATAATCTCAGTGTGCCTGACTGCTGTTGAGTTTGGACTGTTTAAAGTGGAATGGACGTTAGGCCTGACCAGTCACAGCAGGCCTCAGGTCTGAAGGTAGATCGCTGCGCTCGTAGCGTCAAAGGTCCTTGAGGGATTTGACGGCCTTGGCAAGGTTGCTGTAGAACTCAGCCATGCTGGATGGGAAGAATGAGTCGACCACAGAGCGAGGGAGGAAACCACCCAGGTCTGTCTGAAAGAAACTGAACACCTGGGTTTTGTTTGGCTCTCTGGAAACAGGGGAATAAACACACAAAAGAAACTGTGACACAAAAAAAGAGAAGCGACAGTAGTACTCTACTTGTTTAGTATCTGTGTGTTAGTGTACTCACCCTGAGATGGGAACACAGATGCAACCACATGGATGGTTAAATCCTCTCACATAGCCAGACTGAGGAGGACAGCCCGGGTGACTCACGTTGGTGGCTGTTTGAAACGACACAAAACACACACATGCACATTTGTCAACGTTATTGATCTTGGGAGCAGAGTGTCTTTCTGCCTGTAGAACCGCATGCCTGTGCCAGAATAATTATGGCCATAATTTCACCAGAATCATTTTGAAGCAACCCAGAAAAGCAAGACAAATATTAACTCACATTATAGCAGAGCACGAGAGGCACTGGCAACGTCTTCGTTGCTGAGATTTATAGTTTATGAGTTCATGCTGGGATTAACAGACTGATTGTTCTGTCTGTTTATCTTTACCTCGTCCTAATTAACACTTCCAGTCAGAGACATTTCGACCAGAGAGGAATTTTTCTCGCATGGAAATTATAGAATAGAAATTAATTGTAGGAATGTGTTGAAAAATAACCAGAGTAACTAAAGTCGGTGACTAATTTGTCAACTAAAAGCATGTATGTTTGTGTTTTAATCGCTGATCGATTACGACTGCAAAGAATTTCACCGATCATGTGGAATTTAATGGATACATCCATATCAACAAGGTTGTATAGTGTGTCTTGAAACAATATAATGATTTTCACTACATGGCAGCAACCTAGCCTAACTGGTTTGATAACATATTTATTTGATAACGCTTTTGTATTGTGTCTGAAAGACTCAGTTGGATTTATGATGAGCACTGTGGCTTTGGTTTGTTAATTTATTCAGTTTGACTCGTTATCTTTGTTGTCTTTCTTTATGTCAGTTGAACTGTAAAGGCTTTGTTTAGTTTGTTGTAGGACTACAATTTCTTCTTAGAATAAAGATTTCACTGAAGAAAACACACTTTCTTTACATATTCTTTACATATAAGCATTTACAGTATTAAAAAATGATCAGTCAATAATTGATCGTTAATTTTCCAGATGATTGTTCAAAGAAATTTCTTCAAATGCCCATTCCAAGATTAGGCAAATAAAACTGATGACAAATTTTAAAGTGATGGTCAGAAAACCCACTGGCTAGAGCAGTGGCCCGCCAAAAAGATCCAAATTCAACCCCTTGCAGTGTTACGTCTTGCTTCGCCAAGGGCTCCAACACAGCTGGCAGTGTTTGTGGGTGGGAAGCTGGTGAGGGATCATGTCCTCATAGCTATAGTGGTGACTTTAGCTTCAAACAGCCATTGCCTGTGTTTAAAGTGGTGGTTGTAAACACTGTATTTTCACAAATCTCTGACCTTTATCCACTCGTTAAGCCTGATGCCATGACTGACGGAACTGTATTTATACAGTTTCAGGGTCCAACTCTGCAGAGACTCCTGTTTTCAAGATGCTGCAGTTCACAAAACGTATTCAGTTGTCATTCTACTGCTTTCCTTGTGATGAGAAAGAGGAAATGGATGCAGTTGCAAAGTTTTAATTCTTAAACCAATGAAGAAAAACAAAGTTTGGCGCCAGCAGATGCTAACGTTAGACAGTTAACCTAGCTAATGTTAGCATCGGTTAAAAGCAGCTGCCCCTGATATAAACTATGGGCTTTACAGGATGTTTCCTGCTATGAGTCCACATCTTTGTGTTTTGATTGTCAGTCTTTTTCTGTGCTGCCCAGATAAGGCAAATAAAGCTGCCTTAGCTAGCTATCCTTGCCCAGCTAAGATGAAAACAGACAGCCTTAGCTAGCTCTTTTCGCTATTTTTGGCCAGCACAGAAAAGGACAGCGGAAACACGAAAATGTGGGGTCCTAGCAAGAAACACCCTGTAAAGCCCATAGCTTATATCAGGGATTAGGTCTACGTTAACTAACATTAGCCCCTAGCGGTGTCAAACTTTGTTGTTTTTCATTCATTTAAAAATCGTAACTTACCATATCAACTACAGCCATTTCCTTCCTCCTCTCTCGTCATTAGGATAGCAGTAGACAATTGAATAGGTTTTTGGACTCAGATCTGTTCAAACAACACAGGACACAGCACTGCGGCATCTTGAAAAGAAGCTGGACTTAGAAACAGTATTTTTGTCGGTTGTGACGTCACAACTTAACCAGCAGATTGCAAACAGCGGGTCCATAGTTCATAACCCGACAAGGTGTACAAGCTTTAAGCCCTACATTGTTTGGGAAACTTGAGCTGAAGTGGTAATGTAGGTTAAATTTCTGGATTTCATTGTTTGGCATGTTATGTTTGTTCAGACCTGTATCCTCAACACAGTCAAAACTCCAACAGTCTTGCATTGAAATCACTCCTGCAGTTAAAAAACAGTCCAGCCCCTACTGCATGGTACAATGAGTCTTAGAAAGTGCAAGAAAAACAAGTACAGGAAAAAGAGGAGACAAAAATGGGTCGTTACGCACCATTTGATGAAATGGTGCCATCTTCGTATTGCTTAACTAAAATAACATCTACAAAGTCGCGTGGAGCTATGATACCCATAGCTGCTGAGGGCGTGACTGTTCGGCAGATTGAGATGTCCTGCACAAGAGTGGGAGACAAGGGAATGTACTCAAACACTGAGTCGAACACAGCTAAAGCAAAAAATGAATATCACCTCTGGTATCACATGTATGCAATTTAAAGCTGCACTGGGCAAATTTTAATTTTAAACCAACGTATGTAGATTTGTCCTAACTCATCACATTTAGTAGGCTGGGAACAGTAACCAGCAGAAGAGGAGAAGAGAGTAGATAAACTTATATCAAAATACACGGCCTGGCCAAAAAAAAAAGTTACCACCTGGATTTAACCGAGTACGCCTGTAAAAACCTTCCATAGGGTAACTCTGGACAGAAATAAATGTTGTGACATCAAAACGATGCCATAATGAATGTGTGCTTTAATCAAAGCTAAAGGCAGTCCAACTAAATATTAGACTGTGAGTCTTTTTTCTTTTTGGCCAGGCAGTGTATAAACTGTATCCTGTATGATGATCTTTTCCCTCTTGCCTTGTTTTACTTTGATATAAAGCCTCAGCAACCAATAGGGTTATGAAGCTTAGAGTTGAATCTTAAGTTACAGTTTTCCAAACACCATTTTAAGACATCCAGTGCAGCTTTAAAATAATTCAGACAGTCTCTAAAGAAAAGTAAAAGAAATGTGACTAAAATATGGAGTGACCACTGGGTTAACTAATACAGAATGATAATAACAAAACAATCCTGTCATCAGAAAAGAGAGAAGGTATCACACCTCTGTGATTTGTTCCAGAAGCTCAAACTTTTTGACATTGTTGTCCCATTTGACTCTGAGCCCATTGGGTACTGGTTTCAGGCACTCCCACACTTTCTCCAGGCTGCCGCTGACAATTCCCTCCCCCTTATAACTGCAGACGACAGGATGCAGTCAGGAGAGTAGATTATTATCAAGGCATGACTCTGCTGTAAATTAGAATCATACAGGCTTGGAAAGGCAAATGATTTAACCCCTGAACTAGACCATAGCCTCCTTAAGCATACACAACATAACTATGTACACAACATATCAATTGAAAAAATATATAAATCAGACAGAAAACAAACGCCATGTTAAAAATTAATAAATTTCACAAGACTTGTTCTAAAGTCATGTGATTTTCAAATGCATCCATGTGCATATGGTGAACTGTGCAAGACATCTACAGTTCCAAAATGATAAATAAATATAACTTTTATTTATAACTACAATCTTAATTCAGATGAAGGATTTTTGTCATCAGACGTCTGGATCTTAAGTAATCAGAGAAGCTGAGCAAACAGCTCCTCTCAGCGTCCTGTGTCCGCTCGAGAGTGTCACTGAAAAACATCGATTTTTAACGTGAAACAGTTTTATTCAGTGGTTTTACTGCTTTTAGTTACTTAGTCTGTTTGTTTTAGGCCACTAGCCACTTATGTGGATAATTCAGCTCCCAGCAAAATAAACACTGAATGAATAACCTAAAAACAAGCTAGGCTAATGTTAGCAGCATCTAAGCTAACAGCCTGCAGCCCCTTACTGACGTCCACTAAAGAGAGGCAGAAAACATAGATTTTTAGTGTGATACTTCTTTATTCAGTGTTTTTCCCAGGTTTAATCATCAGGTCTGTTGGCTTTGTCTTTCTCTGAGGATAACTCAACTCCTGGTAAAAAACCTCCTGAACCCTGAACAACAACAAAGTGTTCTTCTGAAGTTTACATAAATATCATCATTATACTCAACTGCTGATCTAAACATAACTAGATGAGGGAGAGAAAAAAGAGAAGTTGAGGTTTCTCACACATTCCCAGGGAACTCTGATGAGGGACGCCAAGACACAACCACGTCATTCTGCCAAAGAAAACAATACACTCACATTGAGCAAATAATAATGTAATGCATGGCCCACATGGTACACACTCCATGTCTTCTCTGACACATTACAGATTTCAAAACAAGTAGAGTCATACATTATCTGTTTCTGCACTCAAGACATGAAACAAAGACAGATATATTGATATATATTCTGAATAATAAACTTGACTCTCATTGAGCACTTTATTAGGAACACCATACTAACACTGAGTGCCTTTCTTTGCTCCTTTCTTTCTGGTGGAGAGGCTCAGTGCCAGGTTAAGGGGAAATGACAACAACTTTGTATATGGCAGCCTCTGATAGACCACTTGCCCAGAGATCTAGGGGATGTTATCCAGAGAGGGAAAGGCAGTCTGGAGGTGGTGATTAACCTGTACACAAGGTATGCAAGTGTGTATTATTATTATTATCCTATTATCTTTTCTTTTTTTCATATTTATAATTCTGGTTCTCACCCTATTGTTCAGAGATGTTTGTATTATTGTTGTAAAAATGAAAATAAAAGTGTGATTACATTCAAAGTGTACCAAGAAAGCATTCACTACCAGACTGATGCCATATTATTGCCATTCTCCTCTGATCTCTCTCATCCACAGCAACCTGTGTCTATGTGATTTTAACTGCATGAATACGCAGGTGTACAAGTGTTCCTAATAAAGTGCTCAGTGAGTGTATGGTCATAAATGGTAGATTATAGTCAACAGAACATTTTGAACAGTTAGCTATGTTAAAAATCTTCTTGTTAACTACAAATAAAACCACAATTATATTCTATAAAGCTGTTATGTTCTGAAGTTTGTCCTGTTTATCTGTCTGTACCACACAAATACGGTCAGATTATATCAGCACCCCCAGAGGAAAACTGTGATTGTTAACTATCTTTTAAAATTTTAAAAAGTTAAACAGCACAAACCTGGATGAATCTACCATTATATATTGTTTGTTTTATGACATGGAAAAAACTACATTGTAAGAATCAGAATAGACCCTCAGTGGCATATTTACAATAAAACTAACCATGGAGCAGGCTAAAAACTGTCAACAAATGTGAAAACTATGGACTCGATCAAACGTGTATTCTGCTTGTTTCTGTTCTTCTGTCCGACATTTTACATTTACTTTCATTTTAAAAATATCAAATTTTAATTGGTTCACTCATGCAAATGCAGAGGTAACTGGCCTAAATTAGTGAAATGTACTTCTTGTGCTTCTTCTTTTTTTAACACTTGCTTTGTATAATTTGGGGTTCATGCCAAATTGCAGAGTCGAGTTTCAAGTTTCCTAAAAGCTTTCAGACCTGTAATGTCAGGTAGGCTACCTGACACTAAGCAAGGCCACATCAAACCATGAAACAACTCGCTGCTTCTCCAATACTACACCAGGTAACAGTTTATATTAGTGGGTACAAATCGTACAATTTCATAAACAGACAAAAAAAAACCAATACTTACCGATTTCTTGCAGACTTTCCACCCGGACTCATCTCTCTTGTAGCTCTGCAAGCAGTCAGCCACTGCCTTCGCCTTCTGTTCATAATCCATAATAGTTAGTAAAACTTAACGTTACCTTGTTGACCTAAACTAGCTGACGGTAAAGCGGTTAACACCGGGGGCTGTTATTTCTCAGTTCAACAGAAAACCAAAGTGCCACTGTGGCTCAACTATGTCACGTACCCTAAAGCTATCAAATCGACTGAAACCCCCGGTCAGGTGAGCGAGAACCGCCGCTACACAGCTAGCGTTAGCCAAAATGAATGAAACATGCTATGCAAACACGCATCGTTGACTAGCAAGTAGCTAGCTCAGCGCGCTCAGGTACGAGGTAACGTACGAGGCTAGAAAACAACATTCACAACCCGTCAAAGTTTTATTTGGCTTAAAATTGCACGGCTGCACCCCATCTGTCTCATTTAAGACGTTAAAATCCTGAGGTAGCTGAACGAATTCCTTAAAATACGAGGAGTCGCTAGCCAAGAAGTCAAATCATCCGTAAATAAATGTACTTCCGGTTGTGACTTTCAAACGAAAACAAGTGCTCACAAAATTATTCGTTTATGAAAGTGTACAATGTAATGTAATAACACTTTCCGCACATTTTTCAGTTGCATTAAGTGATTTAATCAAGTATTGTCCTACCTATCGGAGCATACCAACATATTTGACGAAGCAACAAGTTCCACGCATTTTATTTTGAAGGCAAAAGCAACCGACTCTTTCTCGTAATCTGGTTGGCTTCACGTACCTGCGGCTGGAATCCTCGCTTGTCGCAGCAAAGCAAGTTGGGAATTGTAGTGACCACTTCATTCCAGATGTTTATACAGTGATAGAAGACTGTATAGTGTACAAGACGAATCACTTTTTATTTTTGAGTTTTTATTGTGATAGCATGGGAAAGGAGAGTAATTATGTAAGTTCTATATGTTTTAATAGCTGTAACAGTCAGTGTGCTGGGTTTTGTTGTTTTGTTTACATTGCTAGAGTAACCCATATAATTAGCTGACAGCTGTTTCTAATGATATAAGACTAAAATGCACATGAGAAAGAAATCACATTTATAATAGTATATATTCTGTGCTTTCGACACCCAGTAGCATATATATCTATGATGTTTTGAGAAACATTTTGACAGAATGCCTCATTTTAGAAAAGATGTCACACATTGGAGCAGACCAGGTCATTTGCCTCAGTGACATTTAGATCAAAACTGGCTTTGGACTTCTTTTTGGCCAGCTTTCCTTGCCTCCCATCAGACTTGAGATAACGCTCCTTGTTGTGGATGACCTGAATGTACTGGTCGGTGCTGCTGTTCTGCTGGTCGCTGCTGGAGGCCAGGGAGGCCGAATCCGACTCGGTCAGCGGCGTCTCCAGCTTCGGTCTCGTCTTGGGCTTCACATATGACTCTGTGTGCCTGGTCCTTGCCGGGGACTGACCGTGTCTTCCCGGGGAATGGATGTAACGCCTGGTTCGCACAAGAAGAGGGTCTGCTCCTCTCATGTTGGCCTGGGCCCGGGAATGTGACTCTAAATCTCCCCAGTCTATTTCTCCGTCACCATCCTCCTCTTCATCCTCTTCTTGTGCTCCATATCTTCCTCCTCGTGCTGCGTGGCCATCTTTACTCTCACCAATGTAGAAGTGTGCCGGCTGGTGGAGGTCAGAGAGGGAACGAGGTCGATGATACTTCCCCAGTGATGTCCTCCTCCTGCCTTTTCCTTCCTCCTCCTCCTCTTCTTCCTCACTCAGATGCTGCTGTGATGTGTGGGAGCGGTGAGGATGCGGTTGGTGGTGAGCAGCACGGGGGATGTAGCGCTTGATGTTGCGCGGGTACAGCTCCAGGATCTCTCCGGGCTCTTCCATGAGGTAATGGCGTGGGATCCGAGTGGTCGAGCGCAGCAGCTTTTTCCTGGGCTCGTGCTCGTTGACGATCACATAGCGGGTGGTGTGGCCACGCCGTCCTCCGTAACTCTGCGCTGCGATGAACCCAGCGGCCTCGACAGGATGTAAGGAGCGTACGGTCTTCCTGTACAGGGGGTCAGAGTGGATGTTGTCAGAATAGCGAGCTGGGGGATTGTACGCCATGTGATGGTAGGACTTGGACCTGCAGGTTCCACTAGGACCACCAAGAAACGGTGGGGGTCTGTTATGAGAAAGGACAACACATAAGAATCAGTTTATATCATTGTAATTCTGTAATGTTATTTTTGTTTGTTGCATAATGCTGTTAAAAAGCATGGACTGAATTGAAATGTCTGCACTGCATTAGCACAAAATTAAAAGCAGACATGATGGATAATTAAACAGGTTTCAAAAACTGTTAAAATACTGAAATGAATGAAAACCAATAGCAGCATAGAAGCTTGAGAAAACTTTGGCATGATCTGTGTTGGTCAGCAGTGATGTAATGTGACGCAATTGGAACAAGAATGGTCTTAAACATGCAAAAAAATTCTCCAGCAGGTTCACATTTTTAACCTTTTCATGCCAAAAAAATATTCACATAACTTACAAGTACTCAGAGCTTCCCGCAGAATATTATTCTGAAACTGAGATGGCATTCAGAAAACCTGAAACCCAGGTTAATGCTGAGTAAGCACAAAGTCACCTGCATTGATTTTATATCATACTTTTACATTTCAAATTCCAAGAGAGCATGATTTTCAAATCATGGTGGCACAACTGTAATTAGAACTTGATTAACATTATTATTATCATTATTAAACAGCAGGCTGATGTGTGTCATAGTAGCAAAATGAAATGCTGAGACTAGAGAGCAGTATTTGTAATAAATTTAAGTGGATACATCGATAATAATACAGTTGTAAATAGTCCAAATGGAGCGTAAAGCTTTATACTTTTCCTTTAATCTCTTACTTTACTTACTAACTAATTGGAGATTGAATGAAGTACAAAGTCTTAAATTTCTTTTTCCAGTCCATTATAACAAATCATGTTTGCAAAACTGGTCAGAGAAGAGAAAACTACAACTGGATGCTTTCTTCTAATCGTTCAGCACACATTTCCACTGGGTATACAGTCACTACAGTTCATAGATCTGCAATAAATTCAAAGTTAGTAAAATAAGTAAAAAATATCTGTCACGTAAGAGGTCACCTGTCGTTGGCTGGACCGCAACAGCAGGCAGCAGCCTTAGAAACACAAATGTCCATGACTGACTGAGGGTGGTTGGCAGGCTGAGTGTCGGGAGTTTCCCTGAACTGGCATGGACAGTTTCTGTTACATCATTCTAATATATGTTTATGGTGACAATCAGGCTTTTAGCTGTGCAGAGCAGCAGCTCGGAAATAGCTTGTAAGTGACTGCGTTTCAGTCACTGTCTCATACTTGTTCTGTTGCCTGACAACAGAAACATAAAAACATGTTTACTGGGAATTCAGCGGCATTAAAATACTGTATATGTGAGCACAGGAGAGAAGCAGACAGGTAAAGGGCTGAAACTGACTGACACTACACAGGATGCAAGTATGTCGTGATGACATCATGAATATGCTAATTAGCATATTTCATCACCAAGTGACATTTTGCAACACAGAGTGATGCAGGATCGAGTCCTAAAACCAGGAAGTGAGTTAGCATTTTAACACTCCTGGTTCCCTCGTCTCAAAGTCAGTGGGTTTTTGGTTAAATATCTGAAATAAGGTCTGTGGTTTTAACACAAGCTCAAGACATTTTTCACATTTTATTTCTATGACACAAAATATGTCAGAAAATATTTTAAGCTTTTACGTGTCTTAAAAAAGGTGGTTGCTAACGAGTGTCTAAATGCAAAACTACAGAGGTTGTCTGGGACGTTAACATGAAAACTGATCTACTCACCAGTCCACCTTTACAGCCTCGTGTTTATACTCACACTCTTTCAAACTATCACTAACTTTCTAAGAAGAAAGGCTTTTGTAGAAGAGGTCAGAGCTAAATTAAATGACAAGTTGGAAGCTCAGTGGTGGAGACGTTGACGTCATGTGACTGTGGTGTAGTTGGTTTATAGTCTAACATTAGCTTTTTACTTCTGGAGATTGTGTTTAGGCTTCAAACATCAGAACAGTGGTGTTCATCTGTGAAGATTATCTGATGAACTAAACCTGTGAGGATCAGAAACTTTAGTTGGTCACAGTTTATTTTCTGTAATAATCCAAAACTCAATGAGAAAATCCTACTGGATCTTTGTTGAGGGAACCAGGCTGATGCTAACTTGCAGCTACAAAAATACATCATCCCTGCACTACCCTATTGAGAGTAGTTGTTTACAGCTGTTCTACGTCCTCATACATTGACCATTCACAGTACAACCACACAGCAAGTTCTGACCTAACCTTGTTCAAAGTCAACCCTGCTTGGCTAAAGCGATACATTAGTGAGTGTGAAACCTGGTAGGTATGTGCTCCAGCCTGTGTTTGGGCAGTATGGTCACTGTCGGACTCCTGACAGATCCCAGCCACACTTCCTCTGTTCAGGTCCGCCCTGGACGCCGACTGGGCTATGGTGCGGATGCTGTTTCCACGACGAACAGGAGACTGAAAGTTTGTGACGCTGCCGTTCCGTCGGGGAGATGGAGTGTGAACGGAGGCCTCCTGGCTGGTGATGTCGCTCTCCTGCTGATCCAGCTTTTTGTCAGCCGCCACCGCCTCTGGAGTCTGTAGTCTTGCTGAGGATTAGGATTAAATGATGGGTCACAACACATCAGGAAATAATGAAACACAAGACAAGACCTGACAAGAAATACCTGCAGCCATCTGGAAGACTTTCTTCTTGTCCTCAGTCCTCTCCTAAAGAGATAAAAAAAATTACACCTTTAAAAAGCTCAGACCATTACATATCAACTCTGCGTCCTCATACAGGGACGTTTCATTTTGGGTTTGCTACACCTTCATTTTGTTAATCTCAGACCTGTTGTCCTTGTTAGCTGACACTTTTTTTTGCAGTCACGTTTTGACAAAATCACAATGCACTCAACAGTGTAAAAACAAGATGGCAGCAATCTCCGTCAACACACTCTATTCACACAGGCCAACAGGTGTGACACTGTTTCTACAGATTCAGTATGGTAGAAGGAAAATTTCTAGATGTTGCACGGGTAGTTTTCTACACTAATGACTTTATTTTGTTACACAGTAAAATAAATACATAGACGTCATTGTATTAAAAAACTACTTCCTGGTTTAGTGGTTTAGTTTTTATACTAATCAGGTCCTACTGATCCCAAACAGCTAGGAGAAATAAAAAAATAGATACAAAATCAGCGCTCGGGTCTTAAGAGGTTAAAACAATTTTTCAGCCATCAGTTATTCAGTGATTTTCTGGCAATGGACAAGTCAATGAATAATCAGAGAAGCATTTAGCCAAATTTTGATTCAGTCCTACAAATTATACATGTTGAAGATAAATATTGTTTGATCCACCCTGAGAGTGATTCATCAGACACTCACAGTCTGCAGCTGCATCCTCAGCTGGTTGTTGGTGAATTTGAGGGACCTGGCGATGGCCTGGAGGTAGTATATCAGCATACTGGAACACACAGGGACAATTCAAGAGTCAAGATGGCATGGTGATTCGTAGATGTGTGCAAGTGCTTGTGTGTGTGTGTGTGTGTGTGTGTGTGTGTGTGTGTGTGTGTGTGTGTGTGTGTGTGTGTGTGTGTGAGTGAGTCTTACAACAGCAGCAGCAGTGCTGGCAGCACGACAACAGGGCTGGTGATGTAACTCATCACTTTACTGAACCACAGGGGGAAGTCACTGGCCACGGTCTCAGAGATGATGTCGTAAATCTTCTCTTGACCACTGAAACACACATCTAATGGTTTTGTAATGTATGTTAACACTTAGCATCAACATACACAGATCAGCCACAACATTAAAATCACTGACAGATGAAGCGAATAACGTTGATCCTCTGATCCAGCATCTGTGGGATGATCCGAAACAAGCCAGATCCATGCAGGCCCCACCCTGCAACCCACAGGATAACTTTTGATGGACAGTTTCACAGAGTCTAGGCTTAATTAAATCTATATTCATTCCAGAGATTTTACATACGATACTGAAAATCCTTGAGTGATTTGAAAGAAAGACGAGTTGTGAAATGAGTCTGTATGGGTCTTTTTTCCCAGCAAAGCTTATAAGGATCTTTTATTCTCATCAGCTGTGTGTTTACCTGAATGGTCCACAATGCTGTGATGGTCTGTATCTAACGATGGCAAAGATGGTGGGCAGCATGCACAGAAACAGCATGAACAGCAGCATGGCCAGGTAGAAATTGTTTGATCTGGAAAAAAAGAAGACAAAATCAAATGCTGCATAAATTCAAGTTCATATGGAGTTAGCATTAGCACCGTGCAGTTAAAAGCCTCAGCCAACTGGTCCAGTTGGACACAAAAACATGTTTTGTGCAGTCAAAGAGACCTTAATGTTTGACCTTTGAGCACCAAATTCTAATCAGTTCATCCTTCAGTCCAAGTGAATGTTTGTGCCAAATTTAAAGGGATTCCCTTGAAGCATTCCTGAGATATCTATCATGAATTCATGAGGACCTGGAATCCAGTGTGCATAAGGACATAAGTGACACTGGTATTCATTCCATTAGATCTGTTGAAGCATCCCAGTGAAATACGATCAATTGTTGAGAAGAAAGAGTGAACAAGAGAAAGATTTAAATGAACTAAAGAGCCCTGGTGAATAGGTTTTTATAGACCCAATAGAGTCACTATTGTTCTTTTAGGATGACGCTGTTTCTCCTCACGCTCTTCTGTTGTTGTGGCTTGATGTGTTGTGCATTTTAAGATGCTTTTCTTCTCACCACAGTTATAAAGAGTGGTTATGTGTACTGTACCATTCTCCTCCTCTGACCTGTTTCCGCATGATTTATGCATCACACTGCTGCCATATGTTTGGATGATTCAATAATTGCATGAATAAACAAGTGAACAAGAGTTCCTAATAAAGTGCTCAGTGAGTGAACCTTGTATGTACTCATGGTCAAAATATCCTCAATTATCCTCAGAGGTCTCCTCCTCTTCAAAACAAACAGACCTGATAATTAAAACTAGAACTCTGTGTTTTTCCAGCGCTAGATTAGATCAGGATTCCTTCAGTGATCATTGTTCAGGAGGTTTTTACTGTGAGCTGAATTATCCACACAGGTCTCCTCCTCTCCAAAACAAACAGACCAAGTTAATAAACTCAGTAAAAACACAGGTCACACAGACACAGGTCGTCAAGAAGGGCTGTTTGCTCAGCCTGTATCTCTAGTTACTTAAGATGTCAGGTGATAAAAAATCATTGTAGATTATAGTTTTAATCTTAGTGCAATGATATGACTTGAAACAGTGAGAAAATGTCGGCTGAAATATTCTTAATGTGACAGCTGGCGCTTCTGGAAAACCCTGGTTTACACTAAACTAGGCTAATGTTTCCAGTCACTCACAAAACTGTCTCTTCCAGTTGTGGCAAAATTCATTGTTAACACAGTAACATGGTGTTGGATATGATACTCCTGTGTGTGTAATGAACCGTTAAGACAAACTGTTCTGTTTTCAATGCTGCATTTCTCAGACTTTCAGTGATGCTAAAACAAAATCCACATTATCACCAACAGAAATACTGTCAGTGTTACACACATTCAAGTGTCTCAGCACTCCATAATTATGGATTATGAAGTAGGGAACATTAAAAATATATATATATATATATTATCAGCAGTGTGTCAGTATCAATCTCTTTCTCCTCCAGCAGAACTGCATTTAATGGCTCCACATGAAATGTCCTCTCGGCTGTGGCTGCTTGGATTTTCTACCACATCTGGAAGTGACTGATAAGGACTGAAAGAGGCAACGACAGCCTTGTTACATAAATCAGAGTGGGCTGAGCTCCTTAGAGGCCTGTGTAAATGATGTGTGTATGTAGAGGAAGATGCACATACTGTACCACATGACTACACTAATACTGATTTGTCAATATCAAAACACACAGAGCAGGAAAATTAAAAAGGGATGATATGCTGATCTCAGAGCTCAGTGACAAGGGTGGAGTGTGTGACATAAGAGAAAATATGGACATGAAATCATGCGTCCTTTTGTTCTGAGTGTGTGTGTAGCCTCCTCTGTGCATGTGTGTATGATTATGTCTGTCTTTGATCCTTTGCTTTTAAGCTATTGCAACTGTGTTATGTACAAAAGAGCAACTGCTAGTAAAAAGGAAGAAAAGATTTTGAGAAAAAAGTCATAATGGCATCAATGAGGGTAAAGATATGGTGTTAAATCAAATATTTAAATATACTAACATAAGAAATATTAAGCTGTTTATAATTTTAGGTCATTCGCATCCTGTCTTTGATGCTTACAGACTCATCTCTAATGTTTTTCAGCGTTTAAATAAATATCTCATGCTATTACAATTATATTCTCAACATATTTCTTTCTACAAAAAAGAGCCATTAACTAACCATATTATTAGATATAATTGTACATATTCATTACTAGATCCTGGAATTTGCCATAAATATATTAAAACCTCAAAAAACATGGCTGCTTTTGGATTCAGATTAAGCGAGTCCATCCACAGTGTTCTCCTTGTGTTGCATAAAAAGAAAGATGTTGTATCACTGTAAATCTGCTGTATCTGTTATAATTTCACTTCATTTGAAGGCACATAGCAAAGTTAATAAAGCATCCAACGACAAATGACCTCCAGTCACCAGTGATTACATTATCCAAGCCAAGAGACTCAGTGCTGTAAATGAGTCAACTTTACTGGAAAGTTGAAATGAGATTAAAATGGTTCTTCTCTCACTATTCTGGAGATACGCTGCCAGCTGTAAACTGGATTAGTTAAAATGTAATATTTGATATCAACAGAAATAAATAAAAGAATGTTTTGCAATACAAACTAGGGATGGGTATGATTAATACATTGATCGGTTACTGATTGCAAAGAATTTTGTGCAGGGTGTCTTAAAGCAATATAATGATTTTCACTGCATGGCAGCAGCCAGCAGGAGGCGCAGTTCAAATTTAACCTGAGCTGCCTTCGAGCTGTCGCAGAAATCAAAGGTAAACATGAAGAGAGCAGGAGAAGTTATTTCTTCAAGCTAAGAAATAACAAAGCTCATTGTAAACATTGTGATGCCGGTGGTAAGTTTTTTGTATTGTGTCTAAAAGCTTGTCAGTTGCGTTGACGAGCGCCACAGCTTAATTTGTCTGATACGTTTGGAACAGGGAACACAGGAGAATGGCAGACATATAAGGCCAACGTCCAGCATTTCAATGATTGATTAAACACAAAAGGCAACCCAAAAGCTTACAGGCTAATGAGGCGATTCCCAAAAATCCACAAAGTCCAGAAGACCACAGAGAACTTGACCAATCATAATGCAATAACCCGCCAACTAAACAGGAACATTACAGGGGATATTTAACAGAACAGAGCAAAGAACAAAGACAAGAAAACATGAGGGAAAGAGATACCAAAACCAAACCCAGAAACCAGAAGCGCAAAATCAAACGGGAACCAAAAAACACATGAAACACGAGAAATACAACACAAATAATAATTACAAACCAAAAACCCAGACAGCAAAGTCATTTTGGGGACGGGTCGTCACATTGTTCAGTTTGACTCTGAGCCTTTATGAGCGCTATCATTTCTTCTTGGAATAAAGATTTAATTGAAGAAAAAAACAGTTTATTTAGAAGCCGGCTATAGGCATTTTCAGTGTAAAAAATAATCATTAATTGATCAAGGAAATTTCTTCAAATGTTCATCCCCAAAACAAACACACATCAAACATTTACTATATATACAGTATGTATATATGTGTGTGTGTGTGTGTGTGTGTGTGTGTGTGTGTGTGTGGGTGGGTGTCACACCTGGACGCTCTGAACACCTGCTGATGGGGGACATTACAGGTGAGGACAGCCCAGCTCCTCAGATACATCAGACCAATCAGCTTCAAGACATTGAAGGCAGGAAGACAGGGGGAGAAAAACGCTCCCATCCTAAACGGAGGAATAACACGCACACACACACGCACACACACACACACACATACTCAGGTCACGCCCCATATGAAAGACATTACATCCAGTGGTTTCATGTGATTGTGTTCATCGCTGCACGGCGACATTTCTGAAATGAGTTGAGGAAATACAGTCGACCCGGCCACAGAGGTGTAATGAAGAGATTAGAGATCTGCACAGTCCTTTAAACAGGGTCATAGAGACCGGTCAGCACCAGCCAGACTACTAACTCTGAATTAGACCCTCTATTACACACACAGTGACAAGGCAGGGCTGATATAATGTAATTGTATCAATCACTGTATCAGTTGTTTTAGTTTTCAGACTTACCAGATCATTCCTTGGTTATAAATCAGATGCAGGACATTCTCAGCTATTTTGAATTCTCCATATTCAGGCTGAGGGAAGACAGAAAAAGCAGGAATGCAGTGTTATTTATGTTGTTGTTTTCTTCTTCTGCCTTTTCAACCATAAGATTTTTAAACACACAGTTATTTAAAACTGCATTCTTAAGAGCTCTGTAAGCTTTTGGACTGATCAAAGCAAACACTTTTTAATTTAAACCCAGAATTTAGAGAACCTTATTTAAAATTCTTGTGGAGACCCAAAAGTTTCCAAAGACACCAAAGACTAATCCTTTATTAGTCCCACAGTGGGGAAATTTACATCAGTGCAGCAGCAAACAGGGATAGTAAAAATAGAAAAAGCCATCAATAAGAAAACAATAAATATTAGTAAATACAAAACAAGATATAAACAAGACAATATATAAAATGTCATAAACAATATAAACAGGATTTGAATACTGATATGGCGCAGACGAATCAAGCTGACGACGCACAGCGTATGTAGAATATTTCCCTTTAATCAAACTGCGTGGCCAAAAAAACATTGAGCCTCATACAAGAACTTGCACAAACAGATTTGTTCATAATTTGCATGTATTTAACATATTTTGTGGCATTCACCAACTTTCTCTTACTTAAAATTGTTTTCAAGTACTTAAAAAAAAACACTGATTTGACCTGAAATCTATTCAACATATCATCAACTTAAATTTGAAAAAGTGGGCATTTTCTTATATTTGAGGACCAGACATTTACATATTCACATTGGATATATCCTCTATTATATCCTCTGCTGTTTTTAATTTACCTGGTTAAGTAGCTTAAATTTTGAAATATAGCTTCCTTGTGCTTGTTTGAGTTTGTCTTTTGCTGTATTTTCTGTCTGAAATTTTGTGTATTTATTTTGTGTCACTGCCTGTCTCTGCCAGGTCTCCCTTGGTTTTAATCTCATCTGGACTCTCCTGGTTAAATAAAGGTTTTAATTAATTAATTTGAATGGAGGCAGTATCGGCATAAGTGTGTTTCCTATCCTAAAAAAAACTTCAAAATGCTCAGCTCATGGCGGACATCATCAGAATTACTTTTCTTATTCATATCTTTCATATTTTCTGAAATATTTAACGTTTTGTCACTGATCTGTATCCATGCACAGAGAGAGATATTTCTAACCTACATTTTTGATACAATCACACAGCAGCACGTTCTGCACCGTCCGCTTTCTCTCTCACAATATAACAATTTGGCCCAACAGGATAATAAACCAGTGTTGTTAAATGAACTGTCAGACCCGTCACCATCACCATGGCAATCTTTTATTGCACTTGATGCAGATGAGCTGCTTCTCTGATCTCTGTGGTGTTTACCAAACACTTGACGAACATTTCTGTAAAAACTCCTGCTCACAGGAACTTCATCGCAGCATAACACAGGTATTATCTACAAACATTTAACAAATGAAACTACCACTGTCTCAACTCCTCACTCCTTACTGTTCCTTAGTAAATTTGAACCCATTCGCTGGAGCTCGCAGCTCTGCTCTGGTCTGAGACAGAGGAGCTATTGCTGTTTAGCTACATAGCTAACATTACCTGGCTAACGTTATCTGTCTCTTTAATATGCTGCTACAGCTAGTAGCTGCTTAGCTTAGCTTAGCTTAGCACAAAGCACAAAGCCTATGTCTGTCTAAAGGTAACAAAATCTGTCTAGCACCTCACTAATTAACACATTTTATCGTGTTTACTGAAAAACTAAAATGTAAAATTTAAAAAGTTTTAAAACAGAAAACTTGAGAACAAACTTACAAACTTGCTCTCTAAATCCCAGCAGCAGCAGTCACTCAGGTAGCGAACCACCAAACCTCTGATGAAGTCAATGAGCAGAATACTGGCCACTGTGAAGATCATGTCAATGATGGACAGCTTCAGCATCTCCTGGAGACAAACCATAAAACCATACAAATATATATTATTCAGTTAATCATTCAACCACTCAAACCAGGATAAAACATTTTCTCACTGGTATATTAGAGTGCATTTACAGACCGATAAAAATGAGCTCAAAAAGGAGAATGACCTAGAGAGTAATAATGCTTAATGGTGTGTAACAGATCGCCTCAGCTCTATATTTTTAGCTGAGCTAGTCAGCTCATCGGCCTCGTTTAACCAGACTGATGTTTCTTCTTTCACCATTACCTGGTTAAAATTTCAGTCTATCCTTTGGTTTATGACCTCATACCTGTTCATGAGCAAATGTTTGTGTTTGGTATTCAGATTAATAACATCTATATTCTCTGTTAGTATTCAATATTTCCAATTCTGACCAAATTATGAGACTTATTTTTCATGATCAGTGTTTCAAAGCTAATAAGACTGCATGAAAAAGTGACCCCTACTGTTGAAGAAAGGCAAGAAATATGGCAAGTGAGTATGAAGTGTGTAACAATCAGACGAAACCTGTCCGACGTAGGTCTCCCAGCACTGGTCCTGCTGAGAGCGGGTGTTCTTCTCAAACAGAGCCGTCTGGTTGGAGATGGTCGCCGAGCTGCTCCTGCTGCTGCTGCTGCTGCTGTTGGTGACCTCCAGCACCGTGGCGATGGTTGCTATGGTGCTGTTGTGATGTTCAGCGACAGAGATCTTAGACACCAGGGTGGAGAAGCTGTTGACCTCAGGCTGAGAGATGGTGGCCAGGAATGAGCTGGAGTCAGACCAGTTACCTGTACTCACTGGGACCTGGATGACAAATATGAGAGCATCCATCACTCTTAAATGGACAATTAATAACTAAATAGCAACTTTGTGAAGAAGAATTTTTGCCATTGGACGTCTGGTTTTTAAGTAATTGTACAAAAAAAACAAAAAACTTAAATCTTAAACAAGCTGAGCAAACAGCCCCTCTCAAAGTCCTGTGTCCGCCCAAGAACGATTTTTAACATGAAAGTGTTCTATTCCATGTTTATACTGATTTTAATCACTTGGTTTGTTTGTTTTGGGGAGGAGGAGACCTGTGTGGATAATTCAGCTCCAAGTAAAAACCTCCTAAATGACTGACACGACTGAATCCTACCTTAAAAACAAGCTAAGCTAATGTTGACAGCAGCTAAGCTAACAGCCTGCAGCCCCTTACTGATGTCAGGGTTTTATTTTTAAAGTAAAACTACTTTATTCGGTGTTTTCCCATGTTTTTATTATCAGGTCTGTTTGTTTTGGTATTGGTGGGTGTACTTGCACTGTGGACAGCCAGGCTAGCTGTTTCCCCCTGCTTCAGTGCTTATGCTAAGCTAACCATGTCCTGGCTCCAGGTCTGTAGTTGTACACAGACATGAGATTTCTCTTCTCATCTCTCTGTGATATTAATCACAAGTAATAAAATGAAATAAATAATTCAAACAGATAAAACCAAAGAGTGTAACAAGGTTTTCTTGTAAAGATTAATAAAATTATTATTGATTATTGATTGTAGCCAGATTGGTTGAAGCAGCTTCAGCCAATGTCAATGCACATCTACTGAATAACCACAGAGTAATATAACAAAACATCAGGTTTTTCAGTTAGCAACTGCTGATATTGTGTCCCCCCAAAAATCTGTAATTTTAAATTTCAGTTTAGAAAATATGGCCCAGGTTGTCATAAAGACAAAGGAGAAGAAAAGAAAGGTTTCTCTACGGTTGCTATACTCACAGCAGAACTCATACTGTTGACCTTATCAAGGAGGGCAATAATGAGGCTGTAGAGATTCCCCAGGTATAAAACAAGCACTCTGTGAACGACATGATCAATGTTAGTGCTAATGTTAGTGCTCCCAGCAGACTGTATAGTGTGTAAATAATGGTAGCAGATGGATTACCTGGCCAGCTGGAATCGCAGCGAGGTTCGTGGATGGTACATCTCCAGCTGAGCCACCAGCTCAAAGGCAGACGGAGCGATCATGGTGATGAGAGAAACCACCACACTCACCTGGATGGAGGAAGGACAGACATGGTGGGTGTATCCCAGAACATTTCTGTCTGTCTTTTTCTTTATCAGAAGTAGATCTTTTTGCCATCACAATTTATAAACAATGTTTTGATCCAGAGCTAAACACTAAAGTGTGCTGACAGAACAGCTGGCTCTCTGAAGTGAATGAAATTATGTGGCTGACAGATGATGATTCTACTGAATCAGTGTCAGGCCTCTGCTTTCATTGATTCCTCTGAACTGTATTGTATGTTGGATAATCTAATCAAACTAATGATGATGAGGATAACGATGTCTGCTCTGCTCTGCTACCTCATTCTTCTCCCACAGCGTCAACTCTGGCTTCTCCTGCTCCAGTTTTTGAGAACGGTCCACCACGAAGTAGATGATGTAGATGCTGCCGGCCAGAGACAGCAGCACCAGGATGTTGGCTAAGATACGCAGACTGATCAGGACCGCCCTGAAGACACAGAGGTACACTGATCAGATAGGGAGCATAAAATCTGGAAGTTTACAGTAATTCCTAATCAAACTTTTATTCATTTTTTGCTGGACAACTATACAAAGGCTGGAAAAAAAACCCACGTCTCTGCTTTTTGCAGATGATGTGGTTCTGTTGGTTTCATCTGACGTTGTACCACACCATTGTGGTGAAGAGGGAGCCGAGCTCTCAACTTACCAGTCGATCTACGTGCCAACCCTCTGGTAGTGACCGAAAGAATGAGATTACGGATACAAGCAGCTGAGATGAGTTCCCTCTGCAGGGTGTCTGGGCTCAGCCTCAAAACCTTTTCACACACAGCGTAACGCAAATATAAAACGCAAAAATGTGTGAATATACAGAAGCTGAAGCTCCACTGCAGCCAGTTGTGGACATATATTTTAGGGATGTTTGTGGGACAGTTTGAGGTCCTGCTGAGGATGTGACCACCACATTTGAGGAGGCAAAGGATCAACTACCTGGATCCTTTGACTCAGAGCAGCCTCTAGCAGTCTGTGTGATTGCGATGCCTATATTTGCGTTGTGAAAGCTCAGAAAAATCAGCCTTCTTTCGAAAAAAATTCATCTGTTTTTCTCATAATTTCACATGCTGTGTGTTGTAAATCGGTTTGATTTGAAAGTTTGAGTCCTGTCTCCTGTCTCCTCAAAAAAAAACAAGAGGATCAAAAATATGTAGAGAAAACATGCAAGAACAAGCAACACAAATAGTAAATACACTTACAAACTGGTATCCTTCTTCTTTTCCTGCTCCTCGACAATGGCTTCCTGTGCAGAAAAACATTTGGTATCATGATTTTATGGGGAAGAAGCAGCCAGTCAGTTTTTTATCTTCAGTATCCTGTTCATTGAGTCTGTAGCTTGTGTGTCCTTGTGTGTCTCTGACCCTGATGTTGTTGACGATGGCAGCTCCCTTGCTCTCTGCAGCTTCTGGGTTTCCTATGAGGTAATCCCAGGCACAGAAAACCCTCCAGCAAAATGTGAAGTTCTCATCAGAGGCACTGGCCAGGCTCAGACGAGAGTTCTTGGCCATTCTGCAGGAGAATCATTGTTAAGAGCATATTATTAATTATTATTAGTTGACCCGTCAAACACTTTGATTCAGAGCAAGACATCCTGGCAAGATTTGTGGATATTTACGATCCCTACAGAATGAATTACTTTGTGACTTCATCACTTTTCCTATGGCACCATCATCAGTATATATTTCGATTTGTGGCCCTTCACATAAAAATACCAGTATCTATTCTAATGAGTAGATTGCCCTGAATTTTACAAAGCATGTTCACAGTCTCATTGAAATACCTCATTGACTTTAAATGACCTTCCTTGTGGTGACTGCCTCAGGACAAACCTACTACTCTTAAGGCTTTAACGATGCCTCTTTTGTGGAGCAGTTTATTCCCTGGCAGAGCAGTGTAATATAAAAGTGGATGGTGCAACACAACTAATGAACCACAGTACCCTCCTATGTTTTGACTCTCAGTTCCTTCAGAAGTCAAAACTGACAAGATGGCCTGCTATAAAGTGGTGCAGGAATGATGTATTTATGTAGGCCAACCTGGAAGTTAACATCACCCTGGTTCCCTCCACAAAAAGCCAATGAGATTTTTCATTGGGTTAGGGTTCCAGCTTGTTATTTAATTTAGCTCTGACCTCTTCTACAAAAGCCTTTCTTCTTAGAAAGTTAGTGATGGTTTGAAAGAGTGTGAGTATAAACACGAGGCTGTAAAGGTGAACTGGTGAGTAGATCAGTTTTCATGCTAACGTCCCCTACAACCTCTGTAGTCTCATTTAGACACTCGTTAGCAACCACCTTTTTTAAGACACGTAAAAGCTTCAAACATCAGGAGTGGGGGATTTACTGGTGGATTTTATGTTGAAAAATAAAACACAAAAATATCTTGAGCTTGTGTTAAAACCGCAGACCTCATTTCAGATATTTAAACAAAAACCATTGACTTTGGACGAGGGAACAGGTGAACAGATCTGCTCATTAGACTATGATATGACCTAATCTGAAAACTGAATCAAATCAGCAGTACATCATATTATTAGATCATCCAATCAGTATTACATCATCATAAGTTGTAAAAAGCATGATTACTTTCTTAACAGAATGATGAAACTGTAGGCAAAGACAGCCATCCCAACCAGGAAGTAGGCGAGAGGCAACCGGTACCCAGCACTGCCAATTTTCCTCACCCTGCCATAGTAACCATAGAATAACACAGAGTACTGCAGGTAGCCCTGTGGAGATCAAACACATAGAGCACATGATGACATGACAAGGAAATCAACTTCATCTACACAAGTATGATTCGTTATTATCCTTCAATGAAATGTTAATGATGATAACCTTTACTGGCCAAGTATATTATTCTAACTCCAAACTTACGCAACTTGTGGAAGGAGAGAAGGTTAAATTGGCCTTGGACTAGAGGTCAGGAGGCAATAAAGTAATGTTTGAATAATGGTCCATTGTGTCGGTGAGTAATATGCTATTGACAGAACAATAAAAGGAAAGAGAGGCTTGCCCCAAGAGACCAGATGGTGTCCAGGTCCTGGGCTGAAGCCAGATGCTCCTTGGGGATAGTTTTACTCCTTGTTGTTCCAAACGGAGCTCCAGCCAGCAGCTAGTACACACAAATACAGACCTTTTAACACACTGCTTTGCTCACTGTTCAACATTTCGCTTTTTATGAGAGAGGGAGATAAGAAGATTGATATCAGTCTAAACATATCATAAAGACTCCATCTCTTTATTTAACACACAGAACTTTGAGTTTGATATTGATCTTCCCGTGTCTTTGTTTCTTAAAAGTTGAACTCAAGAGATAAAAAGTGAGTAACAACTGAAGTGGATTGAACTTTCATTTCATCCTTGGTCACCTGAAACAGGCACAGACATAAAACCTGACACATGATGTTGGGTGATATTACTCACGACCAACAGAGGTGAGATAAAGGTTGGATGTATGAAAGGAGACAGTGGAAAGTTTTGTCCCAACAAATGACGAGGGGCGAGGGAGAGATGTAGAAGAAATAAATGGATGAATAAGATTGGGCATTGGGAATGATAGGATAAGTCATGTCTGGGGAAATTGCTTGTGTCTGCATGTCAGTGACAGACATAAATCTAACAGCATCTTCCTACGTCTTTTGCTCTTGTCTACGGTTTGTTTCTTTAACAGCTCGAGCCGAAGCTGCTGAAGAATCACCAGGCTACAAACCCAGTTGTAAAGGATCCTCTGATGAACATATGAACAAAACATTTACAAAATAATGTGAGAATTACATATACAACATTAATAATGAAGTATTTCACATATGATCCTAAAAGAAACAGGCAATTAGTGAACAATAATTTGCTAATGAAACAAAGCAATTTCTTTTTGTAACTGACAGGTTTTTGAGAGAGAGTTTTTGTATAAGATCAGTTTGGGAATATAGAAAGTGAGAGTCGAGCTAAACCGACTGCCTGAAATAAATTTATTCATCAGCTGTTAAAAGGAGGAGGGTTAAGAGTTTTACTCCTTTTGCTGAAAAGTCTTTTTGGGAGAGCCATAAAGAGCCTTTAATTTTTCCCCACTTACCCCAGATTGTTATTTTATTTTATCCTTAGAAAAAAGAGAAAGAAAAAACGCTTATCATAGCCAAAAATGATGTTTTAGTGTTTGAAATACTTTGCTCTATTATTTTTCAGCTAACTGTGTGACCTATATGTCAAACACACATATATATATGTATCTGTGCGGATATTAGTGATAAAACCTCAATACTTCCCTTCTTGAATAATATTTTATAATTGCTAATTCCATGTTTACTGTGTGCATTGGTGGCTATAGTTTGTATAAGTGTCAGAGACTTGCTGACCTCTGGTAGGACAATGAAGGCTCCGGTCATGATGGTGAGGACGATGTTGATCCCAAACAGCCAGCGCAGGAAGATAAAGTAGGATGCAACACCCGACCCAAAGTGACCTCAAAAAGAGAGAAAAGCAGTGATGTATCGATTATGTTTTCAGAAAGCTTTAATTATCTTTATCTGCCCTGAAAAGCTCTGTCCTCACCTGCACAATATACAGTGACCATATTAATGAATAACTGTCCTGAACAAAATGACTTTAGATGGAGGAAAGTTAAGTGTGACATCCCTGGATATCACAGCATTTTACAGACAAACAAAATAAATGACAGTACTTTGGGCATTATCAGCGATAGCATTAGTTTGATTAATTCTGTAGAACAAACTCACTTTCGATTTTCTTGATTCTCACTTCCCAGGGAATGAACAGAACCACAATGTTGTAAAGCACACGTGAGAGTTTCTTCAGCAGCTGCCGGAGAAACAAAAAGGTTTAAAGGGTACTGAGAAATTTCTGACCGCCTGTAACTTCTGACAGGTACACTCTTAAACACTGGGCAGTATCAGTAATTTTAGATTGTAAAGGGTTTTGTTTTTTAAACTGGACAGAGACCTATACAACTTCAACTCAGTGATCAATCAATGATTCCACAATCTGAAACACACCTACACCTCACATTTGTTCTCACTTTACATGTTTCAAACATATACAACCCTCTTCAGTTACAATTATATTTCCTTAATTTAAAAACAAATACAAACAGGCAGGTTATTGTTTACAACTTGAAAAAATATTTCCGCTGTTTTTAAATGGTTCCATGTAGTTTACTCAGGCCGTGCAGCTCTTCACATCTTATGATATGATGAAAGATAAAATCAGACCTGAGATGTTGATGATTAATCAAGATAAGGTCAGCTGGACCAATGATTCTGATTTTCAATTAACCGGTAACCAAACAGAAGAATTAATGCCTCATCACCAGACTGCTCATTAAAAGTCAATTTATTCTAATGGAGCTTGAGCAGCCTGAACATTTTAATTAAACTGAGCTATAACAACAGGCTATAAATTCACTCAGGCTGCTGTGCTACGGCTGCATAGCTCCCTTACGCTCTGCCTGGTCTCCTCTCTGTATATGCAGCAGCTCAAGTTATGTAGTAATAGTATTTGTGTGTTTTTAACCCACAGGAGAAGAAAAGCTCTGTTAAAATCAGAACTCAGCAGCCTGTGCAAAAGAAATATAACATGTTTTATTATTCTGGCTCTGATCGGGTTACTGCAGTGCAGTGAAATAACACAAAGAAGCTCCTCTCAGCATATACAGTAAAACAGAATAAATAGAGTTGTATTTGTAAAGGACAGAGCGTGTATTTCACTGGAGTTACCCCACAGTGACACACTGGAGGAGAGAGGATCTCAGGTCAACTAGAGCAGAGCCATCTTTGTTATTACACATTTCTGTAGCCCCATTGTTAATGGGCCATGATTGCTCTTCTTCAAAAAGAGATGCATTCATTTCATGCTGTGTCTTGTAGTTTTGCAGGCTAACGACTAAATACAATATCTAACTCGGTAGTTGACACTATTTTTGTCAAGACCCATTCCCTCAGTGTCTTTTGTTTCCTGTTTTATTTTGGTTTTCACCTCCTTTGTGTCTCTGGTGCTTTTATTTCTTGTCTTTGTTCTTTTTTCCTGCTTGTTTTCTTGTTTTCTCCACCTCTATCAGATTAATAATCACCCCCTGTGTGTACATAAGTCCTGTCTTTTGATATTGAGTTTTACCTAAGTATTGAACTGTGTCTCATGTTTTCCTGTGTGATTGATTTGAGCTTTTCACATTTGCTCTTTAACCCTCTTGTGTCTGGAATCTCTGTTTGGATTTGTTTGCCATCACCACCTTCACCTTCATCTTCACCTTCAGCTTTTTGTTCTTGTTTTGTTGCAAATAAATTGCTGGACCGCCTCACCACTTCCTTTTGTCTTTTGCGTTTGGGTCTTTACTCCTGCATCCCTAACCTCAAAATGTGACAATTTTGAAACCTGACAGCCAGGTGTGGAAAGGGACGGTAAGGAGACTGATATTCAGTTGGTTGCAATCTGCTTTCTCACCACTAGATGTCACTAAATCCTACACGCTGGTCCTTTAACTATTATAAACAGGCAAGACTGAAGAAACTATTTTGGATTCACTCTCTGATTTGCGAATATTCTTATTTTAAGCAGTCAGTCTTGATTAAAGTCATTGTCATTTTCTAAAAGGCTACATTGAAAGCTGGGATCGGTGTCAAAACATACTGAAGAAAGCTACTTTGGTTGTGAAGGACAGTAAATGATTGGTGTGTACATACATCAGCTCCTGCAGTCTGATAGCCTCTGGTTCTCGTCAGTCGACCCTCATACTTCAGAACAATCTCTCTGGCCTGCCTGCGAAACAAATACACACAGGTTGAAACATATTTAGTACATTTATTCAATATGTCTTCAAACAGTATGCACAAAAACAGAAAGACACAGATCGTAAAGAACCAAGACAGCAAAACCTTTAAAGGATAAATCTCAATTCTGCAAGCAAATCATTTTAAGTATCAGTACAATATTTTGGGAGGTAGCAAGTGAAATGACAGGACTGATATCAATCTTTTGTGTGTAAAGTACAGAAGCAAAGTCAGGAAGTAGTGTAGTAGCTAGTAGTAGCATAGTAAGCATACAACTGAGATCTTGATGACATCACTCTTGACTTGGACAGTATGTCTGACAAATACTTCTGTAGCTCATTTAAATTTTTGTGTTGTTGTTTTTTTTTATTTTTTAAATCTCTTTTACATTAAGACAGTGACTGTTGCAAATTTGTGTATTTTAAGATGATTTCGGTCATTAGACTTTGGCTTTAACACTTTAAACTTATAGTGTAAACCAGTATTATTATATATGATTCTTCTTAAAAAAAAAAAAAAAAAAAGAGCACAGCAGACTGTCCCCATTAAAATAAATTGTCCTAAGTGATTCTGCAGCTTTACAGTCCATAAGATAGTGAAACCAGCTCATCCTGTCACAGCACTGACTGAGCTCTGTGAGCCACATAGTAATTACTGAAGATACAGTGCACGTTACACTCTCCTCAGCCATGGAAAACAACTGTAACTTTTATAATTGTAGAATACACATGATTTTCATTTGTGAAATTATGTTAGGCTCAGGTGGAAGTTAGAGTCAAACAACTCAAACTAAAATTTGTCAGAAAATGGAGATTAAAAATGACTGATTTATGATGTGAAATATGAGCTGTTATTGCAGCGGGAGCAATTGCAGACATTCAGGATGAGATTAAAGCGAGTGTAAAAACGCAGACTTGCATCCCCGTCCCTGATGATGGTAATAAAACCTCTGCAGTAATAACAAACTGCCCATATAAAACCTGTTATCCATGGCACATACTCAGCACATCTTTGAAGCTCTCCATCTACTATAGCTCTCCCTGGCTCAGCCTGCAGTCTACTGTATCTACCAGTCTAATTACAATTGGAAAAATGTTAGAACATAGCCTTCACAGATTTGTGTCTAATCACAACATTTAGGGACGAGCTTTTTAGGAAGCGTGGACTGGTTTGTACCCTTGGGGAAAACTCCACAGAGGTGTTTATGGTTAATGGTACAAGATAAAAGGTTTTTATTTAAGCCCTGCTGTGTAAAGTAGATACATGTATTAGTCCTCTCTCTAATCTGTGATCCAGCTTTGTGTCAAACAATGTGAAGATAAGATATAGGATCCAGCTACAGAGTCTCTATAATCAACAGCCTCATTCAAAATGTTTTTTAATTAATGTATTTGCAAAACATTCATGGGCAACATATTTCATTGATTCTCTTACAATATCCTAAAACAAAGCACGATGAACATTGTTATACTTTAGGCAACACAAGCACTTGCACCAGGTTGGGGAAAAGATAGACTGCGTGTGTGATGATGTTATTACTTTTTAATATTTAACCAGAATTTGTTGTGCAATTAGTACACCCACTGCTGGGGAAAATGTTGCCATCGAATAAATGATGGTGTAATAATAACAAAGCTTAGAAAATTGAAAATATTTCCTCAGAGCTACTCCCTATTGAAGAAAACATCCTTCCTTCCTTCCATCCATCACTAAATGTGTGTGAAGAGGATACTGTTCTTGGAAAGACAGGGAACACAAACTAAATCCATTCATCTCCATGAATATTGTATTGGGGTGTCTTAATACTAAGAGCTCAGAATGAATACAGATAGGTGGGAGGTAAAATATATAAACTATATATCAATGATGAAGTGGAGAAAATGTTCCTGCAAATATTAGTGCAGGGGAGGGAATACTGTGGCATTTAGTTTAGTAGCAGGTAATTTCTATGACTCTAATTCATGTGCTCAGACAGTTCTGTTGATCTATGGATGTATTTCTGTAACACCAGTTTGGTGGGTGAGCTCTGAGGGTTTGGCACACAAGCTTTAAATTCTGTGACATATTTATTTCCAGAGCACTTTCATCAAGAAAAATATCCTTTCTCAAATATACAGAGTGTGTGTGGGTGTGTTAAAGAGCAGAGGAGGTGGGACAGATTAAATGATCAATCCACATATACAGAGGAAACAATCAAACAGAGGGGGTACTTCAGAACTTTGAGCTTGCGTCTCATCGGCCAGGGTCTGGTCCGAATGTTGGCGATGATCTCCTTCTGGTACTGAATGTTCTGGAACATTTCCTCAGGGTCGTTGCTGTCCACCCGCTCATCCTCTTTATCTTCATCATCTGAGGAGCTGCAGCATGAGATAAAAGAGGACAATGAAAAACAGCTCGCACCATTACACAGTATAGGAGGGGGGGTGACCCTTTCACTTCCATAAAAACAAGCAAAACAAAAAGCAAAGTAAATGAGACATTATATTATATTATTATTATTATATAGGCTACCACTGTCAATGACAGATTTGTCCATCCATTCACAATAGTAAAAATCATTAACTCAAATCAGCTGCTAAAAAACTGGTTAACTCTTGTCTGTAAATTCTTTTACTTTTAGAAAAAATGTTAAAAATCCAATGCTCACCAATTGTGATGTGTTGTTTGAAGCCTAAATACACTCTCCAGAAGTAAAAAGCTAATGTTAGACTATAAACCAACTACACCACAGTCACATGACGTCAACATCTCCACCACTGAGCTTCTAACTTGTCATTTAATTTAGCTCTGACCTCTTCTACAAAAGCCTTTCTTCTTAGAAAGTTAGTGATAGTTTGAAAGAGTGTGAGTATAAACACAACGAGGCTGTAAAGGTGGACTGGTGAGTAGATCAGTTTTCATGTTTCACGTCCCCTACAACCTCTGTAGTCTCATTTAGACACTTGTTAGAGATTGCCTTTTTTAAGACATAAAAGATTTTAAAAATCACAAGTGAGATATTTTCTGACATTTTATGTTGACGTATAAAACATGAAAATGTCTTGAGCTTGTGTTAAAACCACAGACCTTATTTCAGACATTTAACCAAAAATCCACTGACTCTGGGTCAAGGGAACAAGAAGTTATTGCTGGGTTTTAGGACTCATTCCTGGACCACTCTATAACTTTAGAGGAAGAGATGTTGACGTACGTCCTCACATTGCTTGTGAACACGTGTGCATCAAAAAACTGATCATACTAGAAACATTTCAAACTACGATCATACGATCTCAATTATATATCAGGCTATGAGTTTTGTTGAGGAAAATAAAGACCTGACACAGAGACAGTACTGTCTGCATTATGGCAAAACCCACTGTCTGAACCCCTACCCAAGAGAGTCCCTTCTCAAACATCATCATGTAAATAATTAAGTAAACCTGCTTATTTTGTTTATGATGCATGCACAAGGATAAGAAATATCTTAACTATCAACAACAGATGTCCAAAATGAGATTGAAAGGTCATATGACATGTGCAAAATAAATTCTAATGTTTTAAGGGCAACAAAAATAACATTTATCCACCTTTCATCCTCTGTATATTCTCTGGGCTATAATATCTCCTGTGCAACAACACTGTAAGAGCTTGAGGTAAAAAAAACAATACTGTATGTCCAGTGCTCTTTTTCAAGTATAATGTCATTATTTTCAGATGTGTTTGTAATAAATTCAGTGTAAATTTTGGAAAACACTTTCTGTATCTTCTCCATCATTAAGAACATAAATGAGTTTTGAGGAGTTTGGGTGAAATTAATAAATAAAAAGCCCCTTCTTCAAATAAGTGCAATATTTCAAATGCATCACAATTAAAACCACAGACTTTTCCATAAAACAAAATTAAGTTGTTTTTTGTTTTATTTGCAAGCAATATCATATCCAAACACTGTTTACAATTGTTGTGGCACATTCACTCATTAACTGATGATATAACTGATTATGCTCCATTTTAAACTGTGATCATGCAGGTACAAACCATTTCTGTCTTTTCTGGCAAAAATTAAACTTGAAACTGATCAATATAGTTATAATTTCTCTCTTTTTGATCTATTCACAGTCAAACTACAGGTCACAATGTCCCTGGATGACAATAAGTAGTAACACAGGACACAGCAAAGCACAATTTGTAGGTTTCCATGATGATTAGATTTAGTAAATGACTAGCTGTATGAGCTACATGATGCAATTTAAGGTTCAGAAATATGACAGCCATAAAGAGTGAGAGAAATAAAAAACAGGACTGATCAAATGAAATTCAATTGTATTTTATCTATATAGCACCTAATCACAACAGAACCTATGTCAAGGCACTTTTCATGTAGAGTAGGTCAAGACCATACTCTTTATAATATCTAAAAACAACGATTCAAGTGAAAGAAGAGAGAGCAGACTCACCCCTGCTGGTCCTGATAGGCTGAATAAATCCTCCTGGAGTTCTTCCTGATACTCTTGTGTCTCTTGGCTGCAGACAGAGACCTGCTGCTGCCGACCCAGGGCTCAGACGCTGTACTCATGCTGCCTCTGGTCCAGAGTGTGTGTGCATGACTGTGGTTGTGAAATCACTGTGTGCAGGTCAGTGTGTGAGCAGGGATTGCCTGCTGCCACTCACACTTTTCTGGACTGGAGAGTCTGCGCTGGGGCAACCTGCTGCTCTGGAGCCCCGCTGGAGCATCGCACTCATCAGCCCAATCACAGGCATACTGAGGGCTTAAAGGGACAGCACCAAACAGTTTTCATTTTTGACTGATTTTCAATGTAAATATTTAATGTATAGTGTCTCTGCAGAGTGTGCAGAGGTCATCCTGCAAATATGTATATATTTAACTACAGTTAATTTAGTTTAACTTAAGTTATTGTTATGTATTACTGGTAAATAAACTGTTACAGTATGTTACAAAACAAAAAATAGATATTGTTCCAATGTTGAGATAAAAACCTAAAGTTGTTAATTTAATTTTTGATTAAGACGAACAAAAATGTTGTACAGCAACGGTGGAGCACTTATATTGTGTGCAGTGAAGCTAACATGCAGAGCTAACGAGATGGTTTCTCAGAGCTAGCACAGTAGCTGCAGGCAGCGACACTCACAACTCTCCCAACTAACATTACACCGAGAACAAACAGGACAAAACAACACTGACCGACCGACCGACTTTCAGCACACACAGAGACAAGGTAGCTAGCGGACTATGAGGAGATATTCACTTAATTTGAATAAAAGTGCATTAGATTGTAACTGCTAACCCTACCTTTAATTCTCTCAAGTCACTTGCTTAAAAAACTGTTAACTCATTAGCTAACTTACCAGCAAAATTGAAGTTACATTTACGGAATATCAATTGTAATAAAGACTTTGTGTGTGTGTGTGTGTGTGTGTGGAGATTCAGTGTCCAAAGTGTCCAAGTCATGGTTTCTAAAAGTGCTAAGTCAAAGGCAAGTGGACTTGGTTTAAATTACGGGGGATAGTGACATTATCTAAAAACTGGAATAATATGTAATTACACACCACGATACAAAAGTGTTGGTCAGAGCAACCAACATACTGAGGATTTAGCTTGTTTTTAGTGGGTTCATCGTGTGCATGGATGGTGATAGACGAAGACATGTACATAATCAATGTTGATGTCAGCAATTTTATGAGATTTTGAGGGTGTGTAACACCAGTGTCCAAACTACAGGGTTCATCCTCTAGCGAGCATGAATGTCCACAGGAATTCTGTAGGCACTCTGGGCAATATTTGATGCAATATCTGTCTCTGTATAAAAGTGTTAACAGACTGTCACAAAGAGCAATGTTAACTGATATTCCCAGACATATTCTCTGTCGGTTCATTTACATGCTGTAACTCAAACATTATACATCTGCATGGGGCCATTTTTGCTGCACTAATAGTGTGATGTGCCTTATGTTCACTTGGCTCCTGACTGTTAAGAAATCACTGAAGCTGGGGGGCAGAGGAACCACAGAGCTGGATGAAACCTTGAAGGTCTGACAGATGTTTGACTGGACTCAGAGGAGTATTTCTGACGAATGTGTCTTTTTCCATGGAGACTAGTCACAACTTATAACTACAGATGGACAACCTGGATGTTTCACTCGGACACTTCGTGAATTAAGTGATTAAGCAGCAACAGTGGGTTTGTAGGAGCACAAAGCCTGTAGTTAAACACCAAAGTAAGAATCATTTTTCCTTTTAAAGCATGTTAGTGTGTTGTTGCATCATTGTTGGAATATTTAACCCTGAAATGTCATCTATTCATTTAAGATGAGATTTAGAAACGCACAGTAAAGCTTGTTCATTTGTGTTTTTATCATCCTAGAAATATAATGTATTTAAGTATGATCTATTTTAAAATGTACTGATGAACTAGAGACTGTACAGAAGTCTTCTAACCAGAAATCAGAGCTGTGACCACATCGTTCCTGTTAAACCTCCTTGAACTGGCTCATTGTATGTTTAAGAACTATCCATCCTGAAATTTGTTTTATGTATTTTATTTGTAATTTGATTTTGATTTGTTTTTTTTTTTGTTTGTTTGTTTGTTTGTTTTTTGCTGACGTAGATATGCAGATGTATTCCCATACATGTTGGAAGAGCAATCTGTCAAACACACCACCTCCTCCGACATCTCTCTCTTATAATTTCAGTAAAAGTAACTGTTGCTTAACATTTATTAAGACCAACTCCAACTCAGTTTCTGTGGCCATTGTTTGAAGACCATGCTCTTGAATAAAGACTGGAATAAATCCCCATATACCTAATCACTCTAATACAATCTATAAGCATACTTTACAGCAATACTTATTTATCAGATGCGATCGTCTTACATTTCAGTTCAAAGAGCTCTACCCTGCAGGTGCAGTTCCCCCAGAAAGGATGTGATTTCACAAACTAGTCAAAAGTCAAAATCAACTTTAGAGTCAAACCTACCATAATGTGCAGGACATACAGAGGACCGAAATAATATTTCTCTCAAACCCTCAGTGTACAGACACAATAAAAAAAGCACATGCACACAAAAAAACAAGAGGATTGAAAGAGCAAAGCAAGGCAAGACATAACACATAAAAACAAAAGGACAAAGCATGGCACGATATAAAAAACTATTATGAAATCTATGTATACACATATATAAATACATATACATTATGTTTTGTTACATATTTACAGCTATTTATTATTTATGTATGTAATATATGTGTAAGGTGTTAAATAAATACCCTATAAGCGCTATAAAAAGTGCAGCGTATGAGAGTGTATGAGAGATTGTCTGGTAGTGATAATGTACTACAGTGAATAAACATGCATCCCACTCAGTCAAAGTTGAACAAAGGTGAACTCTGACTTGTTGCTAGTCTGTCAGAGCTTGATGATGATTGCACTGAAACAGGAAATGCATGCTTGAGTGAAGCTGTGTTGAATTTCCAGAGGGATATGTTATCATTCAGGTATTGCTGCTTCATTTCTCACAGCTTCATGATTCAGTTTCACTCTGCTTGATTATGTCTCAGGATTATAGCTCTGGATCACACGTGTAAGCTGAGCCTTTCCCGTACAAATGACCACATCTGTCTTTGTACAGCTCTAAGGACCAATCAGAAGACACCATCTCTGATCTTACTGAGAATTAGAGGTCATCCATCCGGTCACACTCATGAGTCCCATCGACTGTAAATCATACGACCTTTGGTTATAAATGTGCCACAACAATAATGATGTTTGTTTTTCTGTAGTTTGTTTTTAAAACTGATTATTAAACTGATTATTAACCAAGTCATACAGTTGTATGCCACCACAACCTGCGCTCAGTACCCCTGAGAGGAGAACAATCATTTCAAAGTGCATTTTCCTTGTGAATGTGATATGATGAGAGCTCTGTGAGTCCACTCTGAATTTCTAAAATAGAACAGCAGCAGCATATTGAGCACTGGAAATGAGATTGTGTCTCCACTGCTCTTTTGTCAGTCTCCTGTTGTGTGATCTGAAAGGAAGTCTGACAAATTTATTTATAAGTGATTACAGATTATCATTTATATATTTTATAGAGCAAATGCACATGCTTGTAATGTACATATTAATACTTCTTATTTCTATTTCTGTCTACTATTTTTTTCTTCAGTGCTGTGGCACTGACTATTCAACATGTGTAGTAGTAGTTACTAGATGCAGCTGCAGTCCTATCAGTACGTGCTCCGCCCTCTAACAGGCTTCACAATTGGTTAACACCAAAGGCCATTAAGGATCAATGTATACTCCCAGCTGGACCCCAGCCTTTATCCTTAAAGTGAAATGAAAACATAATCAGCACAACTCATCTGGCCTGAACTGAAGAGGAGGACCGTTCCTGCTGCAGTTTTTTTTCTGGATACTTATTTCAAGTTTCTTGATTTATTTACTCCTCTGTGTCAGCCATGTCAGTCTCACTCGGACGGCAACCCAGACACCGAATGAGGCACCTAACCAGCTGGTATATCTCTGAGGTACGACTGTACAAAGGTGAAAGTGAAGGACCAGGATGCAGCCAAGCAAATATCATCCACTGACACGCCCCAGGGGCAGGGCAGTCAAAGCTGTGAACCCCCTTATGGATTGTGCCCTGAGGCCCACTGGGTGTACATGGCCTTACATGAAAAAGGTTTAAGCCCAAAAAGAACTTGGTTATGTTTAGGGAAGCATCATGGTTTGGGTTAAGTTACTTTATTAAGGTTAGAGGTCATCATGGTCACAATAATAAACATGCAGTTATAAAGTTATGTAACAGTCGGTTTGAAAAGGGAAACAAACTGCAGTGTCCTGTGTTAGTCCCATGTTTTGTTTATCCATTCACTTGAATGTAAACATGTTGTTTTGGTGCGTATGACAATAAAACATAACTACGGGTTGGAAAAAACAGCATGCACATACAACATGCACCTGTAGGAACCTAAACATTCTGTCAATAAATGCTTATAGTTTGTTGTTTTACTCCTTTAAGAATATCCTAATAACGTTTCTCCACCTCCACAAAGATGCATAATCACGTTTCATTAAGGTTCTGAAGAATTTATTCAACAACATGTTTGGAAGCAAATTGAGCACATGTCTGTAAAGAAAACCTATACTCTGGGAACACGTTAATATTCACTGGCTTGACACTAATGCAGATGCATCATTTATGTATGAGGCAAGCATGCTGCATTTAAGGTAGAGACCTCAATCTAAATAAACCTCAGCCAGGAGATGATTTGGGGCACATTATGACCGAGCTGGGCAAACACATCTGTGAAAGCACATTAGCTAAAACAAACAAAGCAATAAAATGTAAAGAGCATTGTTTTGTGTGCATATCATTTTGCAGGGCCTGTTAATCAGTGAGGCAATAAAGAGTTATGGTGCTGACTCCTGTTGGTGATAAGAGGCACAGCTGAATATATTTAACAAAGAAGCATCTTTTAATGCAGCTTTGTGGCGTCCTCTGGTGGCTCACTGATGCTTCAACTGTTGATGAAGAGACTTGAATTAAGCTGCTGGCTATTCTTGGATAGATGAGGTGAAGTTTTATCTGTTAAAGATGAAGTTTATGATTTAGCTGAACCTCTGCCCCCTTAAATAAATTCAACTTTCATTCATTTGCCATACCTCATTTTTCATAAAATTGGTCCTATTTTTCAGGAATATCATGTTGGTGAAGAAAACTGATGATAGATGACAATATGAATTGAACAAAACAGCACAGTTTGAAAGTATTAGGGCAGTGATTTGTTTTTTTAAAATACTGTTTTGCAAACAACTGCAATTTTAAGTCACTGTTCATGTAATGTGGATGAAAACACTAAAGAATGGACAGAACATGACGTGTAGCACACTGCAGATATGAATAAATCACAAATTAGTGATACACAGTGTAATAGTCTTAAATTATTTCTAGGGATCGACCTAGAAATTATAAAACTTCTGGAAGCTATTTATTTATTTAATTAAAATTTCAGTTAACTTTATAAGAGATGCTGCTGAGCCTGGGAGCTCCCTGCACTTTTTGTTAGAATTTAAAAAACAAAGCTGTCTATTGTCTACGATTAAAAAAAAAAACCTTTAACATGTTGCAAATCTGAAAAGCTGTTTAATAAACATATTTTTAAAGGCATTTAAACAAAGTTAAGTGCCGGAGTTTGTATTATTCAAAATTTTTATGCCATTTTTACTGCAAATGAATATCGGCTCCAAATATCGGTTATCGGCCTCCTTGACTACTAATAATCGGTATCGGCCCTGAAAAAAACCATATCGGCCGATCCCTAATTATTTCTCTGGGCAAACTGAACTGTTGCCACACTACATACACAGTATAGTGTGTGTGTGTGTGTGTGTGTGTGTGACTAGAGTCATACAGACTACTCAACTTAACTACTGTTTCAATAGGAAAGGTGACTAATGTGATGCCTACGTTTAGGTCTATGGGAAAGACATTAGTAAACAGGATCAGAGATTGTAGACACGTTTGACAGCTGTGGTGCTCGTGCATTAGTATGTACATGGAGATTCTGATGTAGACATATATGACACAGGAAAAATGTAAAATGTGTCTTTCGAATCACATCACACAACAGGAGGCTTCTCCCCCGGTCAATATGACCAATCCCCTATTTTAGGAATTCAGAGTGGACTAACAGCATCAAACACGATTTTGAGTAAAGCTCTCATCACATATCACAGCGACGGGAATGGAAACAAGAAGGAAAATGCATTTTGAAATGATCGTTTCACTCTCAGGGGCACTGAGCACAGGTTGTACTGACATGCAAGCATGTGGTTTACAGTAAAGGTGGTTAATAATCAGTTTTAATCTGTAATGGCTGATGGTCTCTACATATGTGGATACAAACATCAAACAATAGGAACAAATATATTGTGGCATAAATCAAAGCTTTTTATGACACAGAGGAATAAGATAAAGTACATCAGGCTTCAGATACACACACAATACTTGGTAATAGGATCAATTCATATTTGGTTTGGCTCTGTACATGGGATTTATTGACAAAAGGAAGAATATTGAATATTACCAGACATTGAAATTAATACACATGCACACACAAGAAAGTGAACCTTTCTTTTAAACTGGCAAACAAGGTGTCATAGCAGGTATTATGGATATGTTAAGGGAAATAAAGATGGCTGGCAAACGTGTGTCTCTGTATCTCTACAACAGAGGTGGTTAATGCAAGGTTATCATGACTAATAGAGCCACAGTAGCCACATTTGGAATGGTGGTGGAATGATGGAATTATCCTTTGACTGAAACAAAGGATTATCCTCTGATTCTTTTATCAAGGGATAATTGAGAGAATGACATTGCATTCTTTGTGATGTCATGATTCATGAATTGTCATGAATTCTCTCTTTAGCTTCAGAACTCACACTCAGGGTTTGACATTCAAGACACGTTGTAACACTTAACACACAGACAAAATCATCCCAGAAATACGTCTACTTTTGCAGTTTTACAGACCAGTGACCCACATTTAAGGTAAGCCTATAATCCTGTATTTAGTTTCATTCTTTAAAAATATTGTTTATAACGTAAGTATCAATCACTGGCCCTGTGTAAAGTTAATTTTTTTGAGTTGCTTTGTAAACGTCTCCTAGAGCCACACATGACATTCTCAGCTTTTCATGAAATGGAAGTTCAAAAATGTTTGGTGTTCACCCCCCCCCCTTTTTTTTTTTTTTTTTTTAATGTTTTTGTGTTCAATTCATATGTTAACTGAAGTGTAAAAATGACTTTTTAAATCATTACTATTATTCTGATGTGGGGTTGTTTCAGACCATATCAGGATTCTCTGGAGACTGTGCTGGTAGTCAGTGCTACGTAAGCTGTCTCCTGACTGCAGCTTAATAGTTAACTGATAGATATGATATTAATCTTTCCATCTAAATTTTGGCAAGAAAACCAATAAGTTTTTGTGCGCATCCTGAGTTTTGATGTGAACAGACAGTTTCCCTGAGTGTAGTGAAAAAAGCTGAAATCAGTAGAGTCTCCTTCAGAGCCTGCATTTCATTGAATCAATGCCAAATCTTAATTCGATTGATATGGTTCAGAGTCATGATTGAAACATAAATATTTTAGATGGGTGGAAAAAGTTGAATATAGTATAATAACTTGATTTTATTGTCTGATCCTTTCAGCCAAAATGGACGGAAGAGGAAACGGATCCCACAATGGTCCTAATCGTAAGTACTTGTTCCATCATTTTACACAGACATCTATGACGCTAAATCAATATAGTGAGCAATAATTTAATTTTTTATTTAATTTTATGAACGTCGATGGTAATAATGTGTTTAAATGATCTTGCAGGCCCACAGTTTAACCCACAGTTTATTGCACGTGGAGATCAGCCACCAGCCAATCAACTTCAGGGTATTCTCTTTGCCTTGATGGACTTCCTCATGGATCTTGGAGTATTTGACGGTGGCTTCGGTATAGCGTTAAACGCTATGGAGGAGCTGCAGCACATACATGAGGCAGACGACAACAATGCTGACATCGACAACAATGAAAACACTGGCATTAACAATGCCGTTGTCATTGGAATTGGAAACGATAACTCTGATGATGATGGTGTGTTTGAAGATGCTGGTATGGACGTTGACCATGATGTCCCAGAGGAAGACCCTCTGCCTGGAGGATCCCAGAGGAGGTCAAGAGAGGAAGACGAAGAAGAATCTGAAGCAAGAAGCAACAAGCGATTCAGATGGTGGGATGAGTTTTCCGACAGCGACTCTTACAGTGACACAGACGACACTGACTATGGTTATCTTGGAAATAATTCAGTCCAAGATGCCAGTGCTGAGGTTGATGTGGAAGTTGAGGTCGCAGAAGAAGACCCACAGCCTGATGCAGTCAAGAAAAGGTCCAGAGATGATGGCGAGGAAGACGATGAGCGAGACAGCAAAAGACTCAGAGGGTTTGCTGACAGTATCTCTGACAGCTGTACTGTTCAAACTTGGACTGATCACTGTGACAGCAGTAGCAGTCATGATCTTTTCGAGGATGCAGTTGGCGACGACCTTTTCGAGGATGCAGATGGTGACGACCTTTTCGAGGATGCAGTTGCTTACAATCTTTTCGAGGATGCAGCTGGTGATGATCTTTTCCAGGATACAGCTGGTCGGGGATGAAGAGGATGGAGAAGACAACAACACACTGCCTGGAACATCAAGGACATTGTGAGAAGAGGATGATGAGGAAGGACACAAACGGTTCCTGCTATTATTATTATCACACAATTTGATATATATATATATATATATATATATATATATATATGTATAGATATAGATATATATAGATATAGATATAGATATGGGCGGCACGGTGGTGCAGTGATTAGCACTGTTGCCTCACAGCAAAAAGGTTCCAGGTTTGAGCCCCGGTTTGCTCTATGTGGAGTTTGCATGTTCTCCCTGTGCCTGTGTGGGTTCTCTCCGGGTACTCCCGCTTCCACAGTTCAAAGACATGCATGTTAGGCTAACTGATAACTCAAAATTGGCCATAGGTGTGAATGTGAGTGTGAATGGTTGTTTGTCTATATTGTGTCTATATTGTCTATATTGTGTTGGCCCCGCCTCTCACCTAATGTCAGCTGGGATAGGCTATATATACATATACATATATATATATATATATAAATTATATTTTTATATATATATATAAATTTTAATATATTTTAATATATATATATAAAAATATAGAATTAAAAGAATTACTATTATTATTGTTGTTATTACTGTTACTTTTACCTTACATCTGTATGTGGAGTTTGTATTGTGCTATGTTTTCTCTCCTTTCTTTCTCTCTCTCTCTCTCTCCCTCCCTCTTCACCCAACCGGTCGAGGCAGATGACCGCCCACCATGAGCCAGGTTCTGCTCAAGGTTTCTGTCTGTTAAAAGAAAGTTTTTCCTTGCCACTGTCGCCTACTGCTTGCTCATGGTGGGAATTGTTGGGTCTCTCTTACAATAAATATAAAGAGCACAGTCTAGACCTGCTCTGTATAAAAGTACCAGGAGATAATTTATGGTTCCGCCATATGCATGTAGATGTAAATCAGCTGTGGGCAAGATAGTAGCAGAAGCAGAATAATTCCTGCACCAGCTACCAGTCCACTCATAGCACCTTTTGGCTGAAAGTCCTGGAGGGGTCCTCATTGAGGATACAACAGATAAAATTAAAAATAAAGCTAACAAAACCCCATAACATTAAGATCTTGTTCTTTTATATTCTATTGGTGTTACTAGTTAAAGTTAGGATTAGCAATGATAATCTATGCACTTTTATTCAAATTCATGGAATATCTCCTCATAGTCCACAAGCTGCTGCTTCTGTGTGTGTGCAGAAAAAAATCTAGTGTTTCTACACAGTCCTGGCTCTAGAATTGTGAAATAAATGAAGTGGATCAGTGCGATCTATTCCAGCCAATCATGGCCTTTGTGCTCGTGCACAGGAGGTGGGAGGGTATAAAGGGGGCAGAGGGAGCAAGAAAAAAAAATTCAGGTGCATGCTAACGCTAAAGAGTAGAGACAGGGTAATGTCAGATCTCTCCTCTACGACTCTGGACAGCCCACTGCAGAAGAGTCAAAGGCCCCTTCATCCTCAGTGTACTCACTGTTGTAGAGGTGAGAGTAAAAGTCCACAGCTCTCTGCTGGATCTCACTGTCAGCAGCTGTCCTGTGTTTTAGCACAGAGAGTGGATGAACCTGCTCTGCCTGTTTTTCTTCTCTAGACTGAAAGAACTTTGACTGTGAGTAAATCGGAGCAGTGATCTGACAGTGAGACCAGACAAGAGCTCCCCGTGCTTCAGGAGCTGCTTATGGGCCTGAGATCTAGTCAGAACACTAACAGCGAAGACACCTGAAGGACACTGGACCAGGGTCATTATATTTAGCCTCAGAAATGGGAGCATTAACAACCTCAGGAGCAAGATAGACCTTACCCCCTGCTATGTCGTTTCCCAATGATAAAATCAACATCATCAATAGCGAAACAGCTACAGGGAAGACACAAACAGGTTAAACTACATGTGAATACAATGAAGAGGTGCTGACACATAACCCATTTTGATAGCTCTTACTATGGCGTTCGTATCAGAGACAGACTTAGCACGCAGAGGAAAGACACTGGTAAGGATGAGTGATTGTGAGATGAGAGGTTTACAACTGTCTTAATTAGTTCGACACCATTAGGCTGTTTTGAAGCTGACACCACAAAACTTTGACCGTCCTTGAGCAGTCTAACCAAAGCACAGACTTAAAACCCTTGTGTGAGAAGATCTTTCAGGATGTCCACTGCAGGCACTGAAACCACGCCCACTCGATGCAGCACAGTGACAGTTAGCATCCTGTTAGCTCTCTGCTAGCATCCTATTCTGTACATGTTTGAGCAACTAAAGCTTTTTGTTTTTGATGACCAAATGGCCTGTCCTCAAGGACTCAAGAAACAATTTTGCATTGTTCATGCAACCATATTACTGATATTTATTCAAAGAAAGTATAATGATGTTACAATGATAATAAACTGACTTCGTGATAACTAGTGCGCTATTATGGCAACAAGTGTGTTACTGCCTCACTCTAGTTTCACAGTTTAATCCCTCACAGAGAGACACACACAGAGACAGACAGTAAGTAATGTCAATGAAAGTTTGTAAAACTAACCTGAGTGAAACGGTCACAGCAGAGACGGCTGTTGGTGCAGTTCCTCAGCTCTCCATCAGTGTGGCTGTTCACAGAAGTAATCCATCTTTTCATAATGTCTTTGAAAATTTAAATAAGGCGACGACCAAGCTGTTCTGTAAATTCTGGCATACAAGAGAGATGTATTTGCGACATGGCTAGCTAGCAAAGTCTACGCACGTTAGACGACAAAAGCACTGACGTGACGTTGAAGCAGCGCTGCCATTTATAACGGTTACAGTGTTAGGGGCGGGGTTATGCTGAGTGGTGGCTCCAGTGCGTCATCGAGCCACCGTTTTAGACCCGCCCACAAAATCCTGAAAATTAAACTGATGGAAAACTGTGAAACGGTTTAACTCCACAATGCAGCAACACATAGTTTACAGTCTTTTCACATGTTTTCAGGAACAACAAACATAAATCAAACACTTGAATTTGCTTCACAAAGACTTTAACAAATTTACAAAAAAAAAAAAAAAAAAAAAAAATCTAAAAAGACATTTTCAAGGTGAAAGTTATGTGAACTAAATACACTTGGTTAGGTTAAAGCAGGGAAAAAATATAGTGCTTGTATATTCATTTGATTGATAAAGCACTGTTTGCAGATGTATACGGGAATTGTTATTTTTTGTAATTAACACCTGAATGACATAACTGGTAAAGCTAGCAATGCTACTTTTTCACAGATAAACTTAAAGGGTGGGTGTATTATTTAGCATAACATATCAAAATAAAAAAATAAAAAATACTAAAGGAAGTTGTCTTTTTGGGTAAAGATGCATATAATTTCATTATAAAATACAAAGTTTGTATCACTGACAAATGACATAGGTCTAATTTCAGTTTTAGTGTGGTTTATTTACTATAATTTGGGGGAAAGCATGCTAAACAAGCTTCTGTACTTTTCTGTCACTTGGTTTTCTAGCTGTTTTTTTCTGATTGCTATTCACATGTCAGCGTTACGACGTCCGATATCATATAACTATGGCTGCATCATTTAATAACAGTTTTACCCATCTTAAAGGAAATCCAGCCTTGGTTAAGTTCTCTACGTGTGTGGAATGCAGTCCTCCTAGGTCGTAGCTGTAACTGGAATGGAACGCAGCCGCAGCGTGTCTGGTTCCTGTCCTCGTCATATATCGGGGATCCCTGTGTACTATACAGCGCTTCCTGTATGTTTCAGCCAAACAAAGTTACTACACATACTTTCGGTGGTTTAAATAGAGCAGAAGAAACGGGGTCACATTAATAGGAAGTGAACAAAAATGCCTGCGGTCTCTAAAGGGGATGGGATGCGTGGCCTGGCCGTGTTCATCTCTGACATCAGGAACTGTAAGTTTGTTTATCACATTCACAGACACTTCTCGTAACACAAGTTAGCTGGTGTAACGTTCACGAACAGCAGCGACCTGACAGGTGGTTTCGATAGGACGTGTCCAGAAATGAGTCCAGAGACCTTTTGTAACGTTACCCACAATTTCTGGGTAACTTAAACGTATCAAAGTGGGTTGACACAACTACCCCTCAGCTGGCTAACCTACACTAGCAGTAGTTAGCTTTTAGCCTCCAGTTGCTAACGTCGAAGGGCGTGGACCGCACCGCTAACTGAAGATTTCATGTCATTTTAGTGAAGTCTGTAGCTTTTCGGGTGTGTTTTCAAATAGTTTTCTGTCAGAAACCCTCCCATTTATCACAAAACCAATCAATCAATCAATCATCTCCATTCTAGAGATGTTTGTGAGACCGACGTTGTCAATAGACTTTGAGTTGTAGTTCAGATATCGTCAAAATGACAGTTTAAATGCGTATTTTACATGTAGTAATGTCCAGTTTTGTGGCCCTGAAGTGATCTTTTAAACCAACCAGTCACAGGAGCTGGCTGTTAGTTGAGGAAGAATTATTTAGGATTATTTACTCCAATATAATCACGTATATGCACTCCCTGGCCACTTTATTAGGTACATCTGTACAGTACAATAGCTCTGCCACATATTCTCCCTTTATCAAGCTTAAAATGGCCAATTTTGTTTAAACTTTGTTTAGAGTTAAGTAAGCTATATCCTTATTATTTTTCTAATATTCTTCCCCCCTCATGTTTGTAAAGGGGGTGGACAAAACATCAGGAACACCTCTCAGTATAAAGTAGTTCACCTCCTTCCTGGTGCAACCTACAACCTCGATGATAAACAAATATAGAGAGATTAATACATCTGACAGCGACAGCTCAGAACAGAACATTATTATCTTTGTAAAGGTAAAATTAATGGCTGTGCTGTTGTATTGGATCACATTAGATTTCACAGATGTTCCTAAAAAAGTGGCAGCTGAGTGTAAATATCACATATCATCTCCTCATTCTCTCCTGTACTTTTTCTTCTGTCCCATTATAGTACATTCATGTTAATATGGTCTGATTAAGGTACAGCCCTGATCTGTGCCAGTCAAGAACTTAAAATCACTCAAATTATTGCTTGAAAAATCATTATTAGTCGACTTTTACTTCCCACAATTGTGACTTATGTTCCTGTAATGACAAAGATAATTATTATATAAAGATTATGTGAAGATCTTTTTGCATCAAATCATCATTTACCCAATGCCAAACAGTGAGTGAATTATTTAAAGACAATGTTCATTGGACATCCAGGTGAATGCCAGGGCCTAAAGTTTCCCAGCAGAACATTGCACTGCAACAACCTAATCAATGTTATTCACTTTACCTGTCCTTTTAATGTTGTAGCTGATGGGTGTATTTGTTGGGACTATCGAATCACAGTTAAAGCTCTCACTAATCTTCTCTTGCCAGTCCTCAGTCCCAATAGAAATGTAGCTGATTAAGTGTATGCTGTCAGCAGCTATCAGCAAGTACAGTTGCACAGAAACTGTGCATAACCAGGGATTTTTCCTGGTTTAAAAAGGGGCAGAGGTGGTACCATCTACAAGCAAACATTATTTTAGGAGTTCTAATAATTGTATGGCAATTATCACTTAATGTGGACTAAGAGGTTTTATGAATGAAAAATAGGAGGCTGAAGTGTCCTGCCTTTGGTTGTGAACTGTGTAGATGAAAACAACTGTTTAAATGCAGTGTTTAACTTCCCTGTAACAGGGTTGTGAAATGTGTTAAATGAAAGCAACAGCCTCTGAACTGTAAATGAAAAAAGTAGCTCATGTCATTTGATATTAACTTTGCTGTTTTTGACTGTGTACATTAATGCATTTTATTTAGCCTTTATGTTTAATTTAATGTTGAAGGTGGAATCTTCATTTTTTGAAGGTTTTGTGTCGTAACGACTTGGCATTATTATTATGGCATTATTTTTGTTTGGCACTCTGACCCTGGTCCTCTCCGTTCCCGGTCCCTTCGACTTCTGTTTCACCTGTCCTCATAATTCTCCTTGTGAGCCCATTTGTAAAGTAACTGCTGACTCTGCACGCCATATCTGCTAAACTGGAAACATTACACAGACAGAATGTGACATTAATGTAGGAAACCTTTTAAGAAACACTCCTGAAATGTCAGGGCACCACCTGACACATTCCTGCTGCATGGAAAAACAAACACTTTTTGGGGAAAATTCCTTTAAGAAAATTGCAGCTCTCTTCTTCTTTGGCAGTTATGGCAGCATGTTTCCTGCAGTTGCAGTTACAAATAACAGAATCCACTGAGTGCAATGTTTGTCAGAAAATACTCTTTTGTTTGTTGAGAGATGGAGGCAGAACAAACTTTAACTGACATATTTTTTTTATGCAGGAAGAAGCCAGCACATCTCTGAAACTTTACTGACACTTGATTCTTATGTAACATCTGAAAAGGTTGTTGCATGAAGGCTCTGATAAAAGACAAAAACTGGAAAAATCTTTCTTTGGATCTGCTCAGTGTTATCTCATTTTTCTACAAATTTTTGCACCCTGTCCTTAATGACCCCCAACATCCGATAACCTCAGTGCCTATGACTAATTGGAGATCCTTTTCTTGTAATTATGAGATGATATTCTTGTATAGATCTCATAGTTATGAGAAGTTTTTTTTAACTTATGAGATAAAGATTGCAAAATAATGAGGTACTGATGTCATAATTGTGAGGAAAAACAAATTCTTGGGTGAATACAATATGCTTTTGGTGCAAATGAGATGTTGTTATGACATTTATGTATTTCTGTGTGAGATATACACTTAGTGGCCACTTCATTAGGTACAAATAGACTGTAATTGTCCAATCATGTGGCAGTGTATAAAAGCATGCAGACATAGTGAAGAGGTTAAGTTTGTGGGATTTTCACTCATGACAGTCTTTAAAGTTTACACTGTGGAAAACAAGCAAAAAAATATCTAGAGTGCTGCAGTTTTGTGGTTGAAAACACCCTGGTAATGAGAGAAGAATGGCCAGAATGGTTCAGCCTACAGGAACTCCATATACATGTAAAACATGTGATGGAGCCTTACTATTTAACAGATCATTGAAATATTAACTGCTCTGTGTAGTAATCCAAAATCCAAAATGTATTTATTCTTAATTGACTTAATGTCAGTGAGTTCATTCTGCCATTTTCTCTCTTTTTCTCCACTTTCTCTCTTTCCTTCATAAGGTTGCATTGATTGACATATTTCTTCATTATGATGAACACAGCAAGTGTAGTTCATTCATTTATTCAAAGTTATGATTGATCACATAACATGCACAATGTCTGTCTGTTTGTAGGTAAAAGTAAAGAGGCAGAGGTTAAGAGGATAAACAAAGAACTGGCCAATATTCGCTCCAAATTTAAAGGTAGGTGAACAATTCTGACACGCACTAAACTTCAGGTTTAGAGAAGCATCCAAAGACTGGTTTGTAGCACCTGGTGTATTTTTCACTCAGTTTCTTCTTTTTTATTGGCTGCTGTAGCTGAGTCTTCACTGCTCACACACCTCACTGTGAATGTGTCTAAATCTCCTGTCGGTGTTGTTTCTCCTGCCACCTGTTCCATGCTGCCTATAATTAGTTTGCTCCAGAATGAAGCTCCCTCCTCTGGCCCATAGGGCCCAGCTTTCTGCCCTGTGTTCTCTCTGGCATATTCCCTATGTGCTTGTCCTGCCCCCCTGCATTATGCCATGGATGTTTTTCTCATGTGCTTGTCATTTATAAAAACTGTCTGCTCCAGGCACACCAAATCCAATGCTGGAAAGATATAGAGGGAGGAGGTTGCAGATGATTTTTGGCAACCCACCAAACATTTTTACCCAGTCTGTTCAAGGCGGGAATGTTGTGTCTTTATTCTAGCTCACCTCTGTACAAAAGCTAGTTTTAATTTTTAATTCAACTGGAACTTCTTACATATTAAGACCTTAATGTCAGTTGTGAAACTCCCATGTCAGATATAATTTTGTCAGTTGATTGACTGCTGTTTTTCAGGATAGGATAACAGCATGGCAGGCTATAACCTTTTAAAAAAACAAGTCAAAACTAACTGATGTTTCTGTTTGTTGTTCTGACGCTCTCAACTTCAGAGCTGTATGTGAGCAAGGTTGGCTAAACTATTTCTGAACAAGACGCTGACACAACCTCCTCTACTGCCATACAGTGTGGTTGACTTCAGCTGACAACACTGTGATATGCCAGGATTTTATTATCACATACATCGAATAAAGGCATTAAAATGTCTTAAAGTTAAAACATGAGACTCATGTAGGCTGTTAGAGGAGTTGGGTGTGGTAAAGCTGGGAGGGGTGCTGGACTATAACAGGGCCATGAATACACTGACAGTCAATGAAAATGCATCAACTTAATTTTTTAAAAACAGAAAAGTGTTATGAGAACGAGGCATGGGCCGGTTAGCGGTGGTTTCAAAGTATACCGTGAAAAAGCCATGGTCTCAAAACTGCTTATACGTTCCATCGTACCGTTCCTATGGTATAAGCTGGGAGAAGGTTTCTTTACTGCCAACCATACTCACTGCATTTATTATTTCACGTTGACGTTCAAATCCATCTGTGTGTGTGTGTGTGGGGGTGTGGATGTGTGTATGCACATGTGTGGATAGGAGACAAGGCTCTAGACGGCTACAGTAAAAAAAAGTATGTCTGTAAGCTGCTCTTCATCTTCCTCCTGGGCCATGATATCGACTTTGGACACATGGAGGCTGTCAACCTGCTCAGCTCCAATAAATACACAGAGAAACAGATTGTAAGTTTATCGTCACGTTCATCCAGTCGAGAGCTTTTCACGCTAATATCTTTGTGTGAATATGACTAAGAGGTGTGCATGTTTCCTCTCAGGGTTACCTGTTCATCTCAGTGCTGGTGAACTCTAACAGCGACCTGATCCGTCTGATCAACAATGGCATTAAGAATGACCTCGCCAGCCGCAACCCAACCTTTATGAACCTGGCTCTGCACTGCATCGCTAACGTGGGCAGCAGAGAAATGGCCTGAGGCTTTCGCTTCTGAAATCCCCAGGATCTTGGTGGCAGGGTTTGTACATACACTTTAATTCTTACAGACAGTAGTAGCTTTTACAGTTATATTAATGAATGAAAAAAGGAATACAGCTCACCCTGTGTAAATGAAGAGCACGCAACCTGGTTGTCAACAACAGGAACTAGCTAGCTTCTCAAAACACTTCTTTTTGTCTCCAGGCATTATGGATTTATTGCTAAATATCAAATGAATTGTATAGTCTTCTTTAACTGAATATTTCCCACATTAAGTAACTTATTAACAACCTTTATAAAGTCACAACAACCACTCTAGAGTGGAGTCTGAAAATAGTACATTGTCGCCACTAGTTGGCAGGAAAAGCCAGATTATTAGACTGGTTTTACTGTACTATGCTGTTATGTTATGAAAACTATTGAAGCTGTGTGTACAGTAAGAGATCAGATTATGATTACTCGCTCCATGGATACAGTAGCCATCCCTACAAAACAGGTGGGACCTGTGCTTTTAAAATGCACTTACAGTTGCCACTAGTTAACTGCAGGTGTTACCAAATGAACCTGGACTGAAGACTTATATTAATTATAACTTGTAAGCATGAAATCATGATGAATGAAACTGTCTTGTTCTTGCTTCTGTCAGGGACACCATGGACAGCGTGAAGCAGAGTGCAGCTTTATGTCTACTACGACTCAACAGGACGTCTCCTGATTTGGTGCCGATGGGTGAATGGACGGCACGAGTGGTCCATCTGCTTAACGATCAGCATCTGGTGAGCCTGTACCTCAAACTGTTTCCCAGCAGGTTTTGAGTGTGTACTGTGTTCACACTTAGTAAAGTGGCTAAATTAAATGTACTCAAATCAGAAAGGATGCACAGTAAATTCAGTCGATTTTTGAGTGTGCTGTTGATGAACACTGTCCTCACACAAACCAGTGCACGAGGGAAACTGAGTTGCTCTCAGCTGGAAAAAAAAATTGTGGGTTGTGGTGAAATAACTCAAAAAAATCAGGATCGATTGGCAAAAATGAAATAAGATATACAAAAATTTTATCAGTGTGTTATCAACTAAAACTGATCATTGTGTTTTCACTCACTTAGAATGAGCAGTTTATATCTCCATAGGGAGCGGGTCCTCTTCCATGGAGGCCACCATGTTTCTACAGTAGCCCAGAACAGACAAACCAAACCAAACAGTGGCTCTATATAGGGCTTTTAGAGTTTTATGTTGACACCACACAAAGCCTGTTACATATCAGCTGTTACCTGTAGTTTTACAGATTAAATACAATATCTAAACATACAGTGTTTCCCTGAGGGTGACTGTTATGGTTTGGCTTCTTTGTGTAATCATTAATAATAATCAACAAACTTGCAGAAGAGGACTCGGGCTAACTTCCCTGCCGTCAGCAGCAGAGCTACTGCCGTCAGAGTGCATGCGTTTAATAAATAAAAAACAACAAAGCAGGTATTTTGGCCTCTTTTGTGGTCAACATCTGTCTAACTATGATGTTAAAGACACTTAATAAGTTAGTAGTTTTCTTGACAGAGAAGTGCAAAAAGTCACCGTGGCATGCTCTGACATGCTTGGAGAGGGAGAGTGCAGGGATCAGGTATTCAGTTGGCTGCAGTTAGTGTTCTCACCACTAGATGCCACTAAACCCTTCACACTGCTCCTCTGAGGCCCTCTCACTCACTAATGTTTGTTGTCTCACACATGCTCAGGATGATGGAATATGGTGTCAGTTGTTTTGTATTTTTTATATATTTTATAAAGTTGTGTCCATCTGTTTTCAGGGAGTGGTGACAGCAGCCACCAGCCTCATTACCACTCTGGCCCAGAAGAGTCCTGATGACTTCAAAACATCCATCTCACTGGCTGTGGCCAGGCTCAGTAGGGTGGGAGTGTTTTCTTTAACCTCACACGTCTTCATCTCACTGAGGTCAAAGATAAAATCTGATTTTAATGTGTTATCCTCTTTTGTCTTGTCCAGATTGTGACCTCTGCGTCCATCGACCTACAGGACTATACATACTACTTTGTCGCTGCACCATGGTTGTCTGTCAAATTGCTCCGCCTTCTACAGTGCTACCCTCCACCTGGTATGGTACAGTACAATTCTACATACATTCTGTGCACAGTCCCTTTCCCTTTCAAGTGAATAGTGGAACTTCATTACAGGTTAAAGAACGGAGCCGTTTTATTCTGTCTGTGTAGTTGAGCAACCAGCTCTTGTTGAGGTCCTTAGATTGACAGTTATGCTGGAATAATGCTTCTGCAGGTTGCTCATATCCAAGCAACTCCTGTGCATGTTGTCTTGGCTGTTTCTTTGTGTATGTCAGCATTTTCATCTCCACTAAACCCTCTTCCTGACGCAAGTTTAATCCAGGATTTCTGTAAACACAAGCTGTCGGCCAAACATTAAATCATTGTCAGTCGACTACTTTCTCACCGTTTCAATTCACGCCACCATTACTTCTCCTAACGTTATGACTGTAATCTGAAAACAGATGAAGTACTCAGTACCTGAAGCAGCTTTGGCAGCGATTACAGCCTCAAGTCTTCTTGCTTATGATGGTTCATACACCTGGATTTGGGGATTTTCTGCCATTCCTCTCTGCAGATCCTCTCCAGCTCTGTCAGGTTGGAGGAGGACGGTCGGTGGACAGCCATTTTCAGGTCTCTTCAGAGATGATCATGGCTCTGGCTCGGTCACTGAGGGACATTCATAGAGCTGTCCCTCATTCTGGTCTTGGCTGTGTGCCTAGGTGCACTCATGGCCAGGTTTTCATTAAGGATATCTCCGTACTTGGCTCAGTTCAGCTTTCACTCATGAGGTTGATAATGATCCTTTCATCTCACTGTCAAAATGTTAAAACGTAATGGCTGCAAGCATCTTTGCACTTATCTTGAAGAATAATATGAAGTTGCATTACGTGCTTTTTGACTCCACATGGCACCAGACAGTAGAAAAGTAAAATAGAGAAAGAACCTGCAGCAGTAAGCTCAGTTTATCTAACTGGTATGTGTTTATTTTGTGATTATTGTTAATATTTTAAAAAATTGTACAATGAAAACCTTATACTGAGTTTTTGGAGGCAATGACATTGAGTTAAATTGAAGTGTATGAGGACATTAAGAACAAAGTCTGTGTCGTTGCAGAGGATGCAGCGCTGCGAAGTCGTCTCACAGAGTGTCTAGAGACCATCCTCAATAAAGCCCAGGAGCCGCCCAAGTCCAAGAAGGTCCAGCACTCCAACGCAAAGAACGCCGTTCTGTTTGAAGCCATTTCCCTCATCATCCACCATGACAGGTTGTTCACCTTAGATGTTACATGTTATTATAGTTTTCTCTACCAGCTGAAGCAGACACCAGACTGTAACACCAAGAACAGAACATGAAGCTCTGACAGTCATGTTTCATCTGAAAACTTCACATCAAAGCCACAGGACAAACCTAGCTGTTATTACTCTAGTTCGCATTCCTGTGTTCACTGTAGAAATGAAAAAGTTCAGAAAACTCAAAATTTCAAAGCGACTTAACTACAATGGATTTTTGAATTTTGAGGCCAATTCAAACTTTTGTTTAGAAGACAAAGTGATATTATTTTCCATGATCGCAACTCAGACTTTTTTCTTTTGTTAATTTTATTTGTTAAAGTAACTCAAGGTTTTTTGCTGCATCCATTTTAAATTTTAACTTTGGTAATGAGCAATGATGGATTTTTTTTTTTCAACACATGTAGTGAGCTCAGGAACATTGTGCTTCAAAATCACTAACATGACTCAAATGTCTCATAAAAGAAGGATGCAGAAAGTGTCTAAATTACAGACCTGACCTTCATCATTGTTGCACTGTTTTAATTTTAACCAGAGAGAAAAGATGATCAGATACCTCAGAGAGATGTGTAGCAAAAGACACATAACAGTGACTTTTTATGTTAGAAAAAAGAAGGATTTCTGGGATTTTAAGTATCAGTGCAATGCATGCTGGGAGGTACATTTAAATAAGCCCACAATGTTTCCAAAAACTTAAATTAATGAGTTACAAACAATCCATTGGACATATTTTCAACTGAACTTATGATTATTAGTTCTGAAAATGAGTCAGCAGAACTTTCTCTTCTAAGATATCAGGACTCCCTCACTGTCACTGAAGTAAGATACTGGCTTCATTTGTTGGCACAATTTCAATTTTTACTTTAAATGCTGATGATTTAAGTTTCTAAGGCAGAACAACTCCTAATGCCAAATAATAGAAGTTGTAGTTTTTACAGTTTTGGATGTTGAAATGTGTGTTGGTATTTGGACACTACAGCTTGATTTTGTGTCTTGTCTCTCAGTGAGCCGACCCTGTTGGTACGAGCCTGCAACCAGTTAGGCCAGTTCCTGCAGCACAGAGAAACCAACCTTCGTTATTTGGCTTTGGAGAGTATGTGCACACTGGCCAGCTCGGAGTTTTCTCACGAGGCGGTAAAGACGCATATAGAAACTGTGATCAATGCTCTAAAGGTGAGTCCTTCATCAGTTATATTTGGTTTTAATTTTATGCTTTAAGTGCAAACATTTTACATCTTCACGTTCTTGTGCGTTTTCTTTACAGACAGAGCGTGATGTGAGCGTTCGTCAGCGGGCTGTGGATCTGCTCTACGCCATGTGTGACAGGAGCAACGCCAAGCAGATTGTGGCAGAGATGCTGAGCTACCTGGAGACCGCTGACTACTCAATCAGAGAGGAGATAGTGCGTCATCAGTCCAGGCCTGTATGCCATTTATAGTCCCTCTGTTTGCTGCTCGCACCCTCAGCTGCTTGCTTCTCTTCCTCAGGTGCTCAAGGTGGCTATCCTGGCAGAAAAATACGCTGTAGACTACACCTGGTACGTGGATACCATCCTCAACCTCATCCGCATCGCTGGTGACTATGTCAGCGAGGAGGTGTGGTATCGTGTCATCCAGATTGTCATAAACAGAGATGACGTCCAAGGCTACGCTGCCAAGACTGTCTTTGAGGTGAGCATGGAGTATGTGCTGAAAAGAAGCCTCCTACTGCATTCAGAATCTTATTTAAAATAGATAGCAGTTTGTGGTTTTTTTTCATATTGTTTCTAACCAAACGCCATTATTCTTTGTGAACACTCACAGGCGCTACAAGCTCCTGCCTGCCATGAGAATTTGGTTAAGGTTGGCGGTTACATCCTGGGAGAGTTTGGTAACCTAATTGCCGGAGACTCACGCTCCAGGTAAAAACAGCATCTGCACAGTGTGATTCTCAAATCTCAATCAATCAGCTGATGTTTCAGCTCAGGTCTTTGCTGTTTATTCCATAGAGGGATGGTATGTATAGTTTATACAAGGAAATATATTTTCTTAGCTGCACAAGTGGCATCTAGACATGCAGGTATTTTTTCTTGGTTTGAAATACCCGAATAGAGTTTTGTCTGTGTTAAGTGGAGTACGCACTAGAAGATAGTCAGCCCGATTATCAGCCCGAGTCTCTCCTGATCAAAGTCAGCATAGGCCTGATTATCTGATGCTTCTAAAGATGATCTGCATCGCCAGATTATCCTGTGGTGTGAGGTGTGTTCAGAGTGATTTTACCCTCCCTGATCAGCTCGGAAGACAATCAGGGCTGCACTGATAAATATTAAACATGTTCAATATTTATGATCAGAAATCCTGTTGAGTGGGGGGAACACTGCATTACTTACTGCACTGAAAGTGCAACGTCTCCTCCAGAATAGTGTAAATACTCTCAGGCCTCACAAAGTTTTAAAAGTTTTCACCACAACTATTTCTTTGATACAAAGTTGTTTTTCTGAAACCAGCACTGTGTGCATGGCAAAATATGACCAGGTTTCTGTCTTTGTGTAATCTGGGTGAACCAAATCTTAAAACAAAATACTGCAGACACCATGTGCTGTCTCAGAATGCACAGTTTATTGTGACTGATGATGATTTTAATCTTGTGTCTCTTCTCCTTCAGCCCTCTGGTCCAGTTCAACCTTCTTCACTCCAAGTTCCATCTCTGCTCCGTGCCGACTCGGGCACTGCTGCTGTCGGCCTACATCAAGTTCATTAACTTGTTTCCGGAGGTGAAGGCCACGATCCAGGAAGTCCTGCGGTCAGACAGCCAGCTCCGCAATGCTGACGTCGAGCTACAGCAGAGAGCCGTCGAGTACTTGAGGCTCAGCTGCATCGCCAGCACTGACATACTGGTGTGTAAATTATGCAGGGAGTGGACAGAATACTGTAATAGTCTCCTCAAGGTTTCAAAGCTTCGCACACAAAAGTTCACAGAGGGAATTGTTGTCACGTACATGATCAATGTTAAGTCTTTACATTATTGTGTTGCTCCCTCTGTCCCTCCATAGGCCACAGTCTTAGAAGAAATGCCTCCATTCCCAGAGAGGGAGTCTTCAATCCTGGCCAAGCTGAAGAGGAAGAAGGGTCCAGGCAACCTGCCCGACATTGACGATGCCCGGAGGAATGTCAACGGCAACACCGAGCACAGCGAGAAAACTGAAACCACAAACAAGGTAACTCTGGTCAGGACTGCTTCAGCTTGTTTTCGTGTGCGTCTGTTGATTTTCTTGAATTTTTACTATTTCCTTGATCTTCACCTTCACTTATCCTGTCTCTTTCCCTCCCTGTTTTCACCCCTCTATCATTCTTCTCCTCTTTCTTTTCTCTCTCCATCAGTCCTCTTTTTCATTGGTCGCAGACCTTCTCCCTACCAACAGGCCCCGCCCTGCCTCCTCTAGCCCCATCATGCTCTCTGCTGGGACCATGGTATATCGATAGCTTGAAACAACACATGGTGTAGTAGGGCTGTGCAATATGACTAAATATCCTGATAATAACATTGTACAATTTCTGTATTCTCTTCTCATCCATAAACTCTTTCCAGACTCTTTGACTTGGTTCTTGTGTAGGTGGTCGTCCTCCTGTTCGGAGCGACCTGGTTCTGTCTCACCTTCACTCTCCGTGTTGGTATTCACGTTTCTGCCTGAAGCCATGATGAAAAAATATTGCATAAACTGTATATTTTGCGACACCACAAAGTAAACAATAGAGCATGATATGAAAAAATAGACGTTTTTATCTCCTCATCTGATATATATCATCATATCGCACAGCCCTATAGTATAGTGAATTACATAATTATTTATTACCAGTGGAGTTGCAGCTACTCCTGTCTCGTGTATTGTCTTATTGGGTGTTGTACCAAGCCATTCTCACGTTATTGCATGTTAAAGTGTTTTGCTTAGCGGCTCCCTTGGTTTATCAGTGTTCTTCCCATTTCCTTTATGTTTATTTACATAAGCCAGAACTGAAGAGTTTTGGGTTTTGTTACAGGATTCTGTCGACTTTTGAAGACAGATATTCATCACTCAGATCAGTCCACACATAACCATAATCACACTACACTGTATTAAAGTCAAAGTAATGTCACAGGACTGCCCTCTGCTTTAAGTTTTGACAGTCTAATCATTTATGTTCACATTTTGGTACTGTATGTTGAAGATGATATTTCTCTCCCAGGGTTCCACACCCTCCTTCACAGACCTCCTGAATCTAAACTCCACCCCTACAGCAGGAGCCAGTCTGCTGGTTGACGTCTTTTCCGACAGCTCCACCCTTGCATCTGTAGAAGTGTCTGACGAAAACTTTCCCAGGTGAAAGTCTGAACGCTCCTTTGCTTTCTCCTTTTTTCGTGTCTTTGAATGTCAGCTAATTAATGACGGTGAGGTGAAACGTTAAAATCTTCTTAACATTCTTTGTTATAAATTGTAATTGTGTGCTCTTAAATTGCAGGTTTGTTTGTAAGAACAACGGAGTTATCTTTGAGAACCAGCTTTTGCAGATTGGACTGAAGTCTGAGTACAGACAGAACCTGGGTGAGCAGCTTTATGATACTGTTTCTCTCCAACAGGCTGAAGTGTGTGAGCGAGATGTATGAATTGGTGAATATGTGTATGTGTTAAGCGATTTGACTAGAAAAGTGCATGGATACCGGTCAGATATGATGAGTGCAACAGGAAGAAGTCAAAGATAGTTGACCTGCTGTTGTCCTCCAGGTCGTATGTATGTGTTCTACGGCAACAAGACGTCCACCCAGTTCCTCAGCTTCTCCTCATCAGTGACATGCAATGATACGCTCAAGAATCATATCCTTTCTACTTCTGCTCACTTGATCGTCCCTTCCCAGCTCCTCCACTTTTCATGCAGATAATTAGTAGAATCCTTGACCACTGTCTCCACAGCTGAATGTCCACGCTAAGTCAGTAGACCCCATCATAGAAGGTGGGGCTCAGGTCCAGCAGATCCTCAACATTGAATGTGTGTCAGATTTCACAGATGCTCCGGTACTCAACGTCCAATTCAGGTGGGTGCCTGCATTCATGCTTACTTTTGGAAAGGGGGTGGGGTGGGGGGGGGGTATTTAGGAAAATATATGCTAATATTTCTGACTGTGTATGTGAACAGATATGGTGGGACTCTCCAGAACATCGCAGTGAAGCTTCCCGTGATGCTGAACAAGTTTTTTCAGCCCACGGAGATGACGTCCCAAGACTTCTTCCAACGCTGGAAACAGCTCGGAGCGTAAGGCATCAATGGAACCGCAGTCCCATGTTTCCTATCAGCAGTTGCTGATGTGCCCACACTGTAATGTGATGTTCAAAAATAAAACAACACAAACAAACTAAAAAACAAAAACTAAAAAAACAAGTCCCTAGGGCCTAAAATGTGAATATTTATCAGTCTCATATGATATTTAGTTTTTACTATTTTCTGGACCAATTATAGATTGACTGGTTAATGAAATGATAATCAAAAATAATTGAGATTAATCTGTTAATCAAAACATTTTAGTTGTATCCCTTGTTGAAGCCAGTTCTGTTTTGATTGTGGTTCTACGTTGATAAAATAGCTGATTATCCAAACTCTAAATCTCCTACTGAGTCTTTTGTCCTGCAGCTTTGTGCAGCACATTCAGGTAGCAGGATTTTTATTCTCAGTTGATGCTGAGTGTTTTCTTCAGTGTTAACTAAATCAAAGTGAATAAAGTAACCTCTCAAAAGAGATGTAATCATCTCCTCTCACTTCTCCATATCCTCAGCCCTCAGCAGGAGGTTCAGAAAATCTTCAAAGCCAAACACCCGATGGACACAGAAGTCACCAAGGCCAAGGTAAAAAATCCTTTCCTCAGGAGAAACCGTTCAGTTCAGTCGCATGCAATCCTGAAACACCCATTTCAAACCATGATTGGTCAGCTGTGCGCAGGTGAGAAAGGAACTTGTACTTCCCTCCTTTTTTTTCTCATTGGAACAACACTGTACAACACTATGAATGTCGTACTTGAGCAAATGTCTGAGACAGCTGACTCTTCCCTCTGCTTTTGTGTGTTTCCATTCTGAGGCATAAACACTTCTGATTTCCGACGTGGTTGAGACTAGTTCTGACAAATCATAAACCAGCCTTTAGGGTTTTTCATTCATGTTAAAAATGAATTGTCAAGTCCAACCTCAATGAAATGATAGTGGTGCATGGAGACTTTGTACCACCCTTTTTATTATTATTATTTTTTATTTATTTAATTTTTTTAAATTTATTTTTTGCATCAATCTCCTTTTTGTTTACGTATAATTCTAAAGTTTTTCTATCTCTCTTCTGTAAATTTTTTGTAGATCTTGGGTTTTGGTGTTGCTCTGCTGGACAGGGTGGATCCCAACCCTGAAAATTTTGTTGGAGCTGGAGTCATTCACAGTAAGAACACTCAGGTGGGCTGCCTCCTCAGACTGGAGCCCAACACACAAGCACAGGTAAAAAAAACACACACACACACACACACACACACACACACAGAGAGACGCACACACACTGTATTGAACCATCACATAGCCTGTGTTAACTGTGTGTATATTTTCTATTCAGATGTACCGTCTCACCCTCCGGACCAGCAGGGACTCCGTGTCTCAGAGACTGTGTGATCTCCTTTCTGAACAGTTTTAAACACAGCACTAGCATTTTTACACTTTTACTCTCCTTAGATTGGAATTGATGTATTGTACTGTGTACATTCTTTTTTTTTTTTTTTTTTTTTAATTTTACTTACTGTTCATGTAAATGAAGTGAAATGTATTTTTCACACACAGCTTTACTAATACATCACTGGTTTAAATCTAGATTGTACTTAACTCTGTGTGTTTACTCACACTGTGAACACCTGAGCAGGCGTGTTGTGGATGGTGCTTGAGGCTCTGCATGCTTCTCTGTTGTGTCCTGCAGCTCAGAAGTTTTTAATAGTTTTGAATTTGTGTGTTTTTGCTGCTTGAGGGTACTGCCTTTGAAAATCTAAGTAGGATTTTAAGCTTACCAATGATCTCAACAATGAATTGTTCTGATAGCGTTTCTATGAGACATTTATTCTTGTACCGTTTCAAACAAATTGCACAGGACTGAGAAGCTTTCCTTAACGTCTCACCCACTTGCACTTTTGTAAACAAAAAATAGATCACATAGGTAGATCAGATGGCGAGAATCCCAGTTTGGCCGGGGCTTTTCTGTGTGGAGTGACCTCCCGCAGTCCAAAGACATTAAAGTTAGGTTAATTATAAGTTAATAAGTTGCCCATATGTGTGAATGTGAGTGTGAATGGTTGTTTGAATGATTAGCAGTATAGATAATCGATGGATGGAAATATATCAGATTTAGACAGTTTTGACCAGTTTGCACTCATTTCACCAATTTTACACATCTGTCATCTCAAGAAGAAAAGCAAAATAATAGATTTTGGATGCTATAATTTTGGTTTCGTTGTGGAATTTTTGAACTACACTGTGCATAAACTTTACACTCAGAATTCAGACACTGAAATAAAAGGCAACAAGTCTGATTGAATTCACTGTCTGACGTTGTTTTCCAGAATATCTACTTCACATTTGTGCCTTTCAGAACAAAAAAAAAGCCTTCACATAGATTAGAGTAATATTTTAAAGCACTGCCAGAAACACTATTTACACTATTTTTGCCTACATATTCACAGAGCACTGCCAAACTGGTAATATATCTGTATTTCAGTAACATATGGTGTACTTTCTGTTTTATAAAATGTACTTTTATCATAATACTTGATGCTTAGCATAAAGACTGGCTCTGTCCAAAGGTGAAAACAAAACAAAAAATCCTCCAGTTACCATGATTTGAAATGGTGTATATCGAGGGGTGACATTTCATATTTGATTTACAATTACAGCCGTAAATGACCACTTGACAAAAGCACTGGTGTTCTCTCTAGCCTGTTTTGGGTACAGCACCATGGAAAAGTCCTTGGCACTGTATCCATTGCACTCAGTGCTTACTATCAGTTGCCATCTTAACTTAAGACTCTGTCACAGTGCTGTTGTTTTTTGTGCCTTCTAACAAGTATTAGGTCCTCTGTGCCAGACACAGGATTATGCTGCATTTGAAAAAAAGAAGAAAAGGCTGGAAATGTTATTGCTATTTAATGTGTATGAAATGTTGTTTCATTATCCACATCCAAAAATTGTTTTTACAAATAAAAACAAATTAAAACATATTGCTTGCCTCTTATTGGAAAAAACATTGATTACACTGTATAATTACATATGTTCCACATGACTAATAAAAACCACTGTACCTGAAACTCTATGGACTGAAATATGTGTCTCTAGAAAGTGAATTTGAATCACAAAATTTGAAAATGTATTTAACTGCATTAAAATTAAATTACATATTAGTTTGTAACTTAATTCCAATAAACTTAAATCAGAATGTAAAATTCAGTTCTTGCATTTCAATTTCAGTTCTCAAAAAAATTAGTTCTTAAAAAACTAAAATTTCGTTTTCTGTGGCGAACATCCGGGTCCTCAAGGAAGAGCAGGAGTGGCTAATGGACAGTACATCCATGGGAATTGCACAACACACGTTGAAGAAGCGTTATTTTACCTGCCATTACCCTGCCTATGATTGGCTAATCACTTGTTATGCTAACCGCTACCGTTAGCCTAGCTGTGATGCTAACCGACGCTACACACTTGACAGAGCCGGGTGGAGAACGACTCATCCCCGGCTGCTCCCGCTGTTCCCGGTTATTGCATTGACTGGAGGTAAGTTATCTGTTGTTGAGATCACACCATCAACATTTCGTAAAACCAAAAGTTTAATGTTGATAAAACTTGATTTTTTACGACGAGGGTTTAGCCAATCACGGTCAGGGTAGAAGCGGGTAAATTTGACTTGTTGATGCCAAAGACGATTGAATCCCGTCTCTGGATCCTACTTTTGTCAATTTTTACTTTAAGAGATTTCAGTCTTTCTGAGAAACAAGAATATGCAGAGCTCCCATGGCACAATAATTTAGCTTAATAAAGCAGAGAAGAAAAATGACCCTGGCAGCAGTCAATACAAAACATCATTTGTGTTTACAATTAATTCATTATTGAGTAACACAGACAAGTTTCTGTGGTGACTGTAATATATATTATTGTTTATGCAGTGATGAAAATTTACGACAAAAAAATTACAGAACCCTTCAAATGCTCTTGTTCAGTCACCACAGAAAATCCCACAGTGATACTGTATTTCATGCTTGCCAGTTTATTAGGAACTCCTACCTAAAACTAATGTAGTCTAACACAGCAGTCCAACAATAAATACTCTCTTCATGAAGGTTATAATGTTCAGTTTTTATTGAAATTGTTTTAGAGGTGTGTTGATTCAACTGTATGATAACTTTGGAGGGTGTAGTCTGTGGTTAACACGAGACATTTTCACGTTTTATTCTTTAACATAAAATCCATCAGTAAACCCCCCACTCCTGATGTTTGAAGCTTTTATGTGTCTTAAAAAAGGTGGTTGCTAACGAGTGTCTAATGAGACTACAGAGGTTGTCGGGGACGTTAACATGAAAACTGATCTACTCACCAGTCCACCTTTACAGCCTCATTGTGTTTATACTCACACTCTTTCAAACTATCACTAACTTTTTAAGAAGAAAGGCTTTTGTAGAAGAGGTCAGAGCTAAATTAAATGACAAGTTAGAAGCTCAGTGGTGGAGATGTGACCGTGGTGTAGTTGGTTTATAGCCTAACATTAGCTTTTTACTTCTGGAGATTGTATTTGGGCTCCAAACATCATGTCGTGTTCATCTGTGAAGATTATCTGATGAACTAAATGTTCATAAAAAGTATCATAAACTTTTTTTAATGATATTTTCTGCAATAATCAAAAAGCCAATTAGAAAATCCCATTGGCTTTTTAAAAATTTGATAACAAAAACAAAAAAAAACAGACCACACTGCACTTAATGATGAAGTGGTCAAAATAATAGAAACAGCTGTCCATATAATGCAGTACACCACAAACTGCAGCCTCCAAAATGATCATGTTATAACCTTCACAAAGGCCAATAATTTCTTTGTTGTTGGGATAGGCACTCTGAAGATAAAACAAGGCTACCTGTGCAGTTTGACACACTCATGACAGTCAAGTACAAAAATATGTTGTAGAGGATTCTGGTTGTGTTTTGCAGACCTGACCATCCCGAAAAGTCTTTTTGTAATCATAATTCAGTCCTGATAACGCACCTCTGCTCTGAGTTCCTTGGTGACGTAGTTAAGCAGCGCGGCAGTGACCTGCTGTTGTAGAGTGGCGTTGCCCATAACTAGGGCAATGAGCTGAGCTGCATCCATCCAGTCCAGGTTTCCTAAGATTGCCATGATGTCATTATAGAGCTTCTGTCGCTGGTTAGGTGGCAGCTCCATCAGGATCTGAGGCAGAGGCCTGAACTGACCACTGGTCAGCCAGCTGCCCAAGAGCCCGCCTACAGCTCCACCTGGCAGAGACACAGAGATGGGCGTGGATAAAGGGCATTTTGATCCAGTGGCTGTGATGTCTACCTCATAAACACAGAGGTCAGAACCAGTATTAACACTTACCAACAGCAATCCCTGGAGGTCCACAGAGCAGCCCGCCTACAAAGGCAGTTCCTCCTGCCACCACTGCTCCTTTGGTGGAGTTTTTCACCGCGACCTTGATCTGATCATGAGCTGATAGTTCGCAGCACAGACGCATGATGTCATCCACTCGAGGAGCCATCTCTGTGCTGAGGCACTGGCAAGTCAGGAAAGCGGACCGTCAACTTTACTGCTGTGTCCTCCCTAAAAAATAAGAAAGACCCAAAAAGTCTCAGTTCAGACTAGAGGAAGGTCAAACTTCACTGCAGCACAAAATTAATTTTAAATTAAGATTATGCAGGTTTCCTTAGACACTGATGGAAGCATAACAAGGTGAAATGTTGACCATGATGAGTGAAACAGAATGTTTTGTTTATGAACATTTGCATCAGGACCACATACAAAGGGCACTTTCAGCACAACCAGCAGTTTTAAAAGAAATCCCAGTGAGTGCCTTTATTGTTGTGTACTACTGAGTATCATCTTTGCATGTGCTGAATATAAACACAAAATATTTGTGTGCAACAGCGTAAACTGACTGTACAGTAGACTACACATGGCACCTTTATTACAAAACTGGAAACTTACCAGTTGGTTAGTTTAAAGCAATGTGATTAAACACATCTTTATCTGCACGATGTGAGCACAACATGAACAGATTTTAGATTTTAGAGCACCTCTACAAAACAGCCACAAAATTAGGTGGTAATACAGGACCCCACTTTATTTTAATACTGTGTGTTAATGGTTTAATTCCAATAACAAAGTTGCAATTAAACAAATTACCAAAATGAACGGACATGGGGTGAACCTGGGGCTTTTAGTGGTGGTATTGGTCATTTATCAAATCAACAGCCCTGCAATGTTTGGGTAAAAGAAATCAAGTTTGCCATCACTGAACAATGCACACACACTGTATATTACTGTTGATGTAGTCGTCTCCATACTGGAAGAGAATGTTCAAATTTAGTTAATTACAAGACTTGTATTAGATGGCATCAGCAGAGTGTACCAGGACTAATGGGAGACACACCTTATTAAGGAACTGGAAAGGTGACTAGGAATAAGAAACAAAAGGTGCATCACATGTCATGTAATCATATAAAAGCAGTTTTCACTTAACAATTTTTTAATTTCACTTTCACTTTTTATGTTCAGCGCAGCCTAAACAGCAAAAAGCAAAGATAGTTCAAATTCTTTTCATAACTAAAAATATTGACATCTGTTCATATTATTTTGCTATTCTCATTCTAATCAATCGGGGTAGGCTAAACAACAGAAAACAGCCTCTTTGTATAGGGCAGTACAATTCAGTAACACCATAAATGCCACCCTCCGAAGTGATCATAGACTTTAATCAACACATCCTTAACTAAATAAAGACATCTGACTATTATAACTTTAACGAAGAAGAATTTATTGTGTGACTGTCGTATTACACTGCATTAGTTTTAGTTAGGTGTCCCTAATGTAATGTCGCTGCTTTTCTTAAATATCTCCGGTAAAAGTGTACGCACTATTTTTTTTTTTTTTTAACGACTTGGGCGTGAATGGACTTTGGCGTAACAGGTTAATTGGTGAACTGGGTGGTCGTTTGCTGCTCTAAACCGCAAAGATCCATGTAAACTAGGATTGTTCTCTAAATATCGACGAGTTGATGTTGATTTTATTTTTATTTATTTTATTTTTTTTGCAGAGTCACTGTAAACAGGAGCAATTCAGGAGCAACAGGCTGTAAACTTTCGATGCACGACTTTGACTCTGACACAGCTCTGATATAAACGAAGTAGGAATAATGAGCTACTTAGATAACTTAATGACAGAGGATTTGATAAAAAGTCAACAAAATTTGAAACTTGACTTCAGGTTTCCTCGCTTCTTTCTAAGTTGATATGAGAGAGGAGAGGACAGTTATCACAAGCCTTCCCTGAAAATTATCTAGTTTATTATAAAGTTGATGTGATACGTGTATTTGTTACCTTCAGTCCTGTCCTGGATGTGCTCGCTTGTATGTTGTGCTCATGCATTCGGCTTTGCTCAAAACGGTCTTTGGTTTGATAGTTATCCCACTTCCTGCGAGAAAAAACAGAGAGTATATAGCAGACAATCGAGGCAAGATGATTTAGTCAACAGCAACAGGCAGTACAGATAACTGTCTGAAATCATTCACTCATTCACTACTTCCTACTCACTATCTGAGGATTTCTATGTAGAGGAGCTCATCAGCAAAATGTTCTAAAAACACTTTCGAACTCTGCTTGGGTCATTTTCTCTGCGACGTTAAATGCGTCATCGCTGTCGCACAATTAAAACGTCGAAGATAACATCGGCTGATTTTTGAAACATTTGATGAATTTCTCGCGCTGCAAGTTTTCTTTTCATATTTAATCTGTTTTACTCTAATGTTTGCTTTTTCCCTCATTCTCTTTACTCCTTAATAAATTGTTCCTATGTATATATATATATATATATATATATATATATATATATATATATATATATATATATATACGTTTTCAGACTGCAGCTCAATAATAGTCTTTGTATAATAGCTTTTAGAGCTTTGTGGGGAAAACGGAAAACCGTTCATTGTCAGTCTCTCTTTGTTTTCACTATCATTCAAATATTTCTGAGAAGAAGAAACAGAATAACCGAGAAAGCCGAGGTCTTAGACCAGCAGGACGTTGTCAAATTGTAAGTGGAAATTTGGAGAGGATGATAGGCCTGTACATTTATATTTAAAATAGATATTTATTTATTATTTAAGTATTTTATTTCTGAATTCTCAGTTAACTAGTGTTAGTCTCTAATGGTCAGACTACACCCCCTCCTGGGGAAAGTTAGACATTGTTACAACAGAGTGTGATTGTATTGTCAGATAGATTTTAGTCACATATTTCATTTCATGACATCATGCAGTCAGTTTTAATATCTTTATTTACAGTAACCCATCCACAAGGTCGCACACAAAATAATCAGGCTCACTAACAGGGTCATCTGCTCTCCACCACCTGATGAGCTTTGAACACCTGGCTGGATCTGCAGCATTCACCAGGGTTGTTGTATTCTCCAGGTTCAACAAGCACCATGCAAAGTTCTATCATCAAAAAGGTCTTTTGGCATTATGAAGACCAGGTGACAATCAATATTTTTCATGGCTCTGGTGGTGCACCCTGCTTTTGCAGTGAAAGTCATTGCTGCTTGTGCCATTTTCCATTACTTCCGTCTAAGAGATGGAGACACACTTGAGGCTGTGGAAGAGGCACTGGGGCTGGATTGATAGTTATTAACAGTATAGCCTTTTAGTTCTCATCAGTCAGTTCTCATCAGACCATTTTTTGATAGAGTTTTATTATCATTGTAAACAAATTTCTATCTGTTACATCTTTTTCTTTTTTTTCAACAGTTTTCTCCTACAAATTTGACATATATTTGTAGTGTGCAATTCATGTACTGTTCATTTCAAATGCTAAATACAGCAAAGAAAATATTTAAAGAAAAGATTAACTGTGAGCTATGCTTTTACTGTACAGGGCTATAATTTAACACAATGAATGAATCCAAACGTTGGAGGGGGGGGCGATACAATAATAGTTGTTTCTGTAGGGAGATTAAGGAAGGGAGTCTGATGGGAATAAGCAAATAGTATAAGTTAGTAAATACGTAACCATATAACTGTTTGTTTGTTGTGTGTGTTTCTTTGTTTAACAGCGAAGCTGATACATATGAAAGCCCTGAAAGACAACAACTTGCTAACACACAATACATGCATCTTGTGCTTAGAGTGAAATTAAAGATCACCTGGAAGAAAACATGAATGCTTTTAGTCCTAACTTAACTGTAGCACTGTAGTGCAGTTCAGCCTCTAGTGGCCAAAATGAGTATTACAGAAAGAAACCCTTAAAAAATCCTGAGACAGACCGTCTGTCGTTGCTCCTGACCCGGACAGTTCACGTTAATGTCTGTCACAAAACGCAACATTTTCTAAACCGTTGAAAGTTCCTAACTCCTAACTCCGCGTTTACTGTGAGGTGCCATCAGCGGTTACTTCCTGCGCATGTGCAAGGTGAAGAAAAGACAGAAAAACAACCGACACAAATATATATAAACACGATACGAAATACGATATAATGTGACGTTCCCGCCCACGTCAACGCTTCACTGTAACGTCTGCTGAACGGGGAGAAAGGTGGTTGGTTGATGTGACGTACTGATGAACGCCGCGCCTCATTGGCTGGGATCCGGTGATGACGTTTCAGGACACGGGGAGGACTCTCGCAGACAAACAACTTCTAGATCAAAACAATCTCTGAAGAACAGCAGCAAAACAGAAGCCAGATCTTTTTCTGTACAGCGGCCACACCCGAAGAAAAATACACTTTTTGGTCAGGTAAGTCAGAGTCCATCACCGAGCAAATGCTAGCGTTTCATGAGCCATGGTTTCCACTTGTCTTTTGTTCTCAGTCAGCTGTTTTGCTTTGTGAATACTGCGTGATAATAGGCCTGCTGGGGTCAAGTCATCGACATGAGTAGTTGCATTAATCTTTTTTTTTTTTTTTTGTCCTGTCCGTCCGTCTTTGTTTACAAAGAGGGGGTCTAGTGACAGTAGAGGTAGACACTAATAAACAGGAAGGCATCCAGACACAAGGGGGGAAAGACAGGTTGATTTGTTGTCTTGAAAAACAACAACATAAATGTACTAATACGTGTATGTTTTGGCCATAATAAACTTTGGAATATATCTGAGGATACTCTAAACAGCTGAGGAAAAAGAGGTTTGTTGAGCATGAAAAATTGAATCTTAACATAATATTTAGGATAAATAGGATGAGTTCAGTGTCATGACTTTCACTTCTTTTGACAATTTGACTCAGTTTCAGTGTTTTTAAGATAGCACATTGGTGTATACAATAGTAGTAAGTAACATTAAGAGATAAAGACACGGTTAATGTACATTTCATGTAATGCCAGAATAAAGGTTACAGGGTATTTGGGACAAAAGATCAGTCAACTTCAGTCTGTTTGTCACAAATAAAAGCTACTTCCATGAAAGAAATCTAAACCAGAATCTCAGATTATCTAATGTTCAATCAGTGTAATTTCAGCCTCTTGCAGCATTGTGTTCTCTCAGTCATTTCAGTTCTAAATTGACCCTGTGACCCCACATAACAGCGACGTAATAACTTGGCCCGCTCAGGTTTCTGAGCTGGCGTAACGGGAGCAGTTGTTGATTCAGAGCAGGCACTAGGTGTTCATTGCCAGACAGGTCTTTTGGGTGTTTATTTGGGCAGCCTCAAGGTGGAGCCATTTACCATTACACTGGATATCATCAGCTGATATGAAACTTTACAAATAATTCATTGTATCTTTGGTGCATTCTCTGCAATTCACCTGCCTGTGGTTTTTAATTTACAGATCGCAATAGAGGCGAAAAGATGATTGGAAAGATTCTCTCTCATCTGCTTGGAAATGTTGGCGAGGACTTTGAGGCAGCAGACAATACGTATGAGGAGCTGATGGAGTTTGAGGATGGAGGATGGGTCATCATTAATCTCCCAGGTGAGAATTCAAACGTTCTTTGCTCAGTGAGGATAGCTCTTATAACCGGGATGAAAACTGATCTGTTTGAATTTGGATGTTCCTTGTGCAGAGAACGGGTCGCTCTCGGTCCCTGAGGTAGATCCCCTTGAGAACCTGCTGATTGAGCACCCCAGCATGTCTGTCTACCAGATGGGATGCAGGATCGGTGGAGCAGAGGAGGAGGAGGAGGAGCTAGGGTCTGACGAAGATGAAGAGGAAATTTCCAGGTTACTTTCAATTTAGACACTCCATCTCACATATACACATTTGTCTTTGATCTTGAGCCCAATTCACACCACAGTTTGCAAGAATTTGTTTATTAATTATCTCTTATGTCTAACAGAAATGGAACTATTATAGACTATTGTGGCAAAATCCTGAGGAGGAACATTTGCAGAAAAAAGTTGTTGTACATGTACAGTGGGAAAAAAAATCAGTACCACAAAATGAATATACTCCATTATTAGGTAAAAAGTACAGGATTATCAGTAAAGTATACTTAAAGTATCAAAAGTACAAGTTCTCATTATGCAGAAAAATTCCCAGTCAGTATTTTTATATTATATTGTATTATAGGGTTGTATTGGATTTATAATGCTGATGCATTAAAGTGTAAGCAGCGGTTTACTGTTGTAGTTTAAAGTGGAGATTATTTTAACTACTCCATTTGTTGGGTAGTTTAATCTATAATATTAGCCAGCCATCCGTTATCTATAACAGTTATTCTTTTAAGGGTTGCAGGGGGGCTGGAGCCAGAACCTTAAACCACCTTAAACTCCAAAGCTAAGCAAACTGTTTCCTGGCAGTAGCTTCATATGAACATGGACATTTAGCAACCTTCTGGTTGTTAACAGCTAAAGTAAATGGTTGTTGCATGGACATAAAACATGGGCACAGAGATCAGGACTACATTAAGTCCCATCCAAAACCTTGGAAACGTGTCTTCACATCTGGGGTCTAAATCTAGTCACAACACTCACACAGCGCTGGTGTACAGTCGTACTGTTATCTTTCTCATATTCTGTTTCACCTAACACCTCCCCTGTGTCTGTCCAGGCCAGTGGCAGTGAGGCAACACATATCTTGGCGTCTGGCTGCTTGGGGAATCCCTCTGCCCGACAACATCCAGCTGCTGGCCGTCCAGAGGTCCAGGACCGTGGCCGAACGGAAGAAGCTGAGCCGCAGCTCCCTCCACAGGCAGAACCTGGCTAAGCTGCGATTCTCCCCAGCAGACAAGCGCTACGGCTACTTCAAGCAGCCCTGCCAGCGCCTCTACAACTACTGAAAAGGAGTAATGAAACTGGTGTGGAACACGGTGCCTAGACTCTGAAATACTCTGATTTCACTGCAACACAAATTTTTATTTTGATATTAACCTGCACTGCAACCTTTACATCTGAAAGCGCTGAGAACAATGAACCTCAATCACCTGATATCATGAATGAAAGTAAACAAACACGGTTACTTTCACAGACAAAGTCTATGTGTTGATTTTACATTATCAATGAGAACATTTGAGTTGTTTGACTTGTTTAGATTGATTAGGTGTGTGATGTTATTTTAAAGGAGCTGTTACTGTTACAGTGTGTGACACTGTTCCAATACTTTGCTCTAAATTATGATACACTTGGATTTTTGGCACATTTTGTTTGGGATTCTTTGGTTGTATTCAGTATGTATTATATTATGTGCCTTAGTTTGAGATGTTCTTGTGACAAACTAGTTTCATACCATGTTCACCTGTATAGTATTCACATCATGTGAAAACATTATGTTCCTTTTTTCTCAAATTGAGTCTGCATTAGGAACAATTACAAAACCACAGATTTTTCCATTTCGTAGTTTTCAGCAGATGCTTCCTTTTTTCATGCTACACAAATTGTTCATTTTAGTCTCACAAGTGTAAATACAGTTGATTGTTTTTCTATTTTTGTGTATTTATAAAATGTACAAAAAAACCAAAAACTTCAAATAAATCCTGTTTTCTTAAGATGGCTGGCTGTGTGTGTTAAATGCGGCAAATTAAATGTATGACTTTTTAAAACACACAGAATGACATTTAAAACCTGGATGAATACATTAATTTATTGCAATTTATATAATAGTTTTGTCTGTACACCTATATTTAACAATAATTCCCAGTAATAGAATGAATCAATAAATATGACCTGGATGCAGATAAATGACAGAAACTTGATGGAGGGATTAACAAATGAATTAAAGTTATTGCTAAAATATTAAATTATAATTACTGCTACTGTTATTGTCTACAGCAGGCAAGATAGAATATTTATTTTAATACCTTCTAAAGCCTTTTATGAGGGAAATTAATGCTTTTTAAGACTTAACGACCCTGCCAGTGGACGACACTGTGCTGATGACAGAAAACCATCCTTTTCATTTTCGAAGGTCACGTATCTTTTCCATGAACCTCTTCACTCTCTCCGAGTCGACTGCGTTTGTCCAGTGGCCGCCCTGCTTAAAATGAGAACCGATGATCATTCCATTTGCATCAAGGTAGCGTTCTGCGTTGTCATAGGTCACTCCAGAACCTATCAGCACTGGGATTCTCACAGACCGGGAAACCTCTGCAAAAGCAAAAGAAACAGCAGAACAGATTATAAAAATACACACAATTAATGGTGACATTCAGAAATATGAAACAATACATAATAACTAATGTTGCAGGGAATTTCAGAGACATAAAGTCTTATAATAAGGCATGAAAAAACTTTATTTCCTACCCACCTCTCAGCAGTATCGTCTGCACTTTTCAAAATCTGGTTAATGTCTGTGGTAATGCTGAGAGGGGGCTTATCCAAGAGCGGCTGTGATAAACCCAGTGATCTTTGGACACAGCACTGGCTAACCTCCATACTGACATATGAGCTCTGACCGGTGGCTGCATGTTTGTGTTGACAAGACAGAGAGTGCATGTGTGCATGTGTGTGCCTTCTCATGTGTATCAGCACAGCTGTATGTATAAAACTGAGGCATGTGTGTGTTTAAAGTCTTGCATGTCATAACAGCCCTGGTGTGGATATGTGAGGGACATTGTCCAGTTTTCATCCCTTCATCCCAGATACAAACCTGGGTGCCTTTTGCCACGGCCTCCTTGGCTACAGATTAAGTCAGTGATGGTAGCAGTACTGACATGATGGTGAACCACCACAGAGTAAAAATATTACTTAAGTAGTACCAGGTAAATGTAGTCAAGTACTGAAAGTCCAGGTACAGTAAACAATATGTTTAGATGTGTGTTTTATTGGATAATTATCACCAATACATATAACATACTTTTAAAACTGATCATATGTTTTAACAATAAAATTTATTTCTGCAAAGTAACTGGTACTCAAATAAAAGTAGTGGAGTACCTACATTTACAGTGATGAAAGAAGTATTAGTGTAAGTAGCAATGCAACAATTAAAACATACTCAAATACTGCAAGCCCTGCATTGGAATTCTTATTTAAGAAAAGCAACATATGTGCTGTATGTAAACTAGTAACTAAACGTTTTGGCCAACAGCAAACTGTAAACACATTGACATGCTATACAGTCACAATCCTTTTACTTCTACTTTGATTTCCACCACCTTCTGAGAAAAATACCTGGTTCTTTAGCTACTAAAAAGCTCCACTATGTTCATTGGTGTGTTTCCTGTTGAAAAAACCTGCCTGTCGAAACTGATAGAAAAGTAACACCAGGTTCGGCATCGGCCACAGTCAAGGGCACATATAAAATTAGGATGAATGTATTAATAGATTTTAGCCTTAAGAGGCGTTTTACATAATGTTCCTAAGTATTCTTAAGCTTAACTGCATTTGTTTTAAGTAATCATCAGTAGTCTATAAATGTTTTTAAAAATTACTCAGGTGCTGCAGCAATTTTGAGACTGATGGAATGAAACAAGTTTAAGAGTTTGCATTACTTCATGTCCACTGACACTTAACTATAAACTGAACCACAGTGCAGCCAGGCCTCAAATGGGTGCTGTACCAGGTGACTGCAGAATCCTGGTCTGATCATCAGAGGACTCTGAGCACTGCTATCAGGAACTCTCATCAATCAATGATCACTAAGTTGAGGGTGCCCTCTGCTGGACAGACAGGGCAGTGACTTAGAATTACTTATGCAGTGTGGAAGGCTTTTGATTTTTTTGTTTTACATTTTATAAACTAATGATGGTTCATTTAAAAAGATCAGTTACCACCATGAGGCCTCTGGTTGTGTGCAGTGTTGAGTTTTCTGTGGCAGTACCTCTGAGCTCCCGCAGATCAGCCTCCACACCAGTGGCTGCTCCCGTGATGACTAGTCCGTCTGAGAGGAAGAACTCTGCGGCACGAGCCGTCTCTTCAATGCTCACGTCTGATGTCAGGGCATGGGAGCTGAGAAAATACATATACAGTATACATGTAGAGGGATACACATACTGAGTAAAACTAGTTGCGGATAAAACATTAACTAAAATTAGAATAGACTGTGAAATCAACTGGGACCAAAAATAAGAGTAAAACCAGGCAGAGACATTACTTCAATCTACAGTACAGCTGCTGTATTGTTCTGGCTGTCTGACATAAAAACAAAAACAAAAACTGCCTCAGGAATAAAATTCAGCTGTCCTTTAAAACACACGCACACACGCACACACACTGTATAATAAGGGGAATTTACTACCACAGTGACAAGTGCAGACAATGAAGATACGTAGAAAGTAACTGCTAACAAAATGAATGCCAGCTTTATTATCACTTGCACCCTTGAGAGCTGCAATGTAATGTAAATTCATAAGTGTGTTACAAGAAAGCAGCAGTTGCAAATAAGAGGCTAAAACCACCTAATTCTGACTTATACAGATAATGCGTACAGGGTACAGTTGTTCCAAAGAACGTTGTAGAAGGTGTGTAATCACCTCAGCCCTGGAAATCTCTTAAATTTAGGAGCATTTTTTAAGTCATAATAAATTTGGTAAATACGTTTCATTCTCAGGTTTATGAGTGATAGTACAAGTGAAGGATTTTTACTTTAATCTTTCATTTAAGTTCAAAATTTCCCCTCAAGCTGTTTGAATAAAAAAACACATAAAAGCTATGTGTGATTTTTTTAAAACAAATTTAATTTTGGCAAAACCTTGTCAGACCCAATTGGCAGCCAAGATCAAGCAAATTCATTTTGAGGCTACTGACAAACAAAAAGACCTTAAATCTTTTGTGTAGTCACTTCAAAACAGTAAGGAACGGGATCAGTAGTTACTCCTGCCATTGTTAATCATGTCAGGCTCAAATATTAGTGGGTTATCTGGTTCTACGTTCTACTTTCGTTGATCTCACCTGTGCTTCTTTTTAATGTCAGTGAAGATCTGGACGTGCTCAGCTCCGATCTGTCTGCGATATCTCAGTAAGTCTCCAGCACAGGCGTTCAGGAGGCCCTCATCAGCCACGTGAGAAAAGACAAAACCCTCGGCCCTGATGAAATCTAGACCTGTAGCCATACAGTAACACATAATGACTGACTGGTCGCCTCTGTACAGCAACTTATTTCACTGACTAAATTAGATAAATTCATTTCTGTAAAGTCTGAACCTGAAGCCAGAGCAACGGCCAGTGCCTGCTGGTTGGCAGAGGACAGTATTTGCACTCCGAGCGGCAGGAGAGGACAGACGCCTCTCACAGCTGTGCATACTGCGGTCATACAGGCACACACCTCTGGACCCACAGAGAACGAGTAAGGGATGTCATGCATGTTCTCAATGATCACACCATCCTGGAAAAGCAGGTTTATGTGACATGGGTATTAGTTTTCCTGGTAAAACTTCAAATATGTAAGGAATTCACACAGTGTATCATAACTTACAATCCCTGCATCACAGTATATCGATGCCTCCCTGCACGCTTCTTCAATGATCTGGGACATTTTCATGCAACCAAGGGGGGTGCCTGAGATAAACAAGAAACTTGATTACATAGAGTATAGTAGTGCAATGTAACTAAGTACATTTATTCAAGGGCTGTACTTCAGTACAAATCTGAATTACACTTTTACACCACGACAGTTCAGAGACCAACTGTGACAGAAAATACTACTTACATATTAGAACATGAGTAAAAATATGCTAGTACTGTAGTATAACATTCACACAGTATAACAAGTAGAACATGTACATTTTGCTGTTAATACTTGGATACCTCTGTTGGAGGTCTATTCTATTCTACAGGTTAGTAAGATTTTATGTTACCTGGTAAAGCTTTCACATGAATCATTCCAATAACCACGGATTTTAAACGCCCAAAAAGATCCAAAAACTTCATGTTTCCGTTTTTTGTTGGGCAACCAGGGAGCAAAGAACAAAACTTTTTTTTCCTTTTGTCTGTCATTTAAACATGGGGATCACGTGACTGGCCAAGGGTCGGACAACATTTTGGTTTTTTAAACAATATCTTTATTTAAACGGTATCTGCCTAAACAGATTGTAAAAAGTTACAGTTTCCACCACCTGCGTTAACATGCGTTTAGAGAATGGTTGCTTTGTCTTTTATTTATTTATTTATCTGGTGGTGGTTGGTGGTGGGGGTGCTGGAAATGGACGCCCCGGCGGACGCATAGTTATGTTTTTCCTAAAAAAAAAAAAAAAAAAAAGTGACAGCGACAAACAATCATGTGTGGACTCCGCACACCGAAAAGGCTGAATTCCTCTCGCAATACTTTGGTTATTTTGTGTTTTGTTTTAGCTTTAATCTAAACTACGGTTTTGTTTACATCTGACAGAGTAGCCACGCGGTGCCGGAGTACTTCCTGCTTGTAAGCCCCGCCCCTTCAGCTGTCACTACACGCCTCCCGTTTGTCGGCTATTTTATAAAGTTATTTTTCCGTGTCTTTAGCACAATATAGACTGGTTGTATAAAACATATAGGCTCTGTGGATGTTACAGGTGCGAAATCCGTGGTTGATGGAGTTAGAGTTTGACTATAAAGAGGCGGTGATGGTGGAGGTTTAGCGCCAAGTTAAATCTACTCCTCCCAACTCTAGGCGCCAGCTCAGAGGAACTAGCACGGCCTGGGTACAGACACACAAGACAGCAGCTCCGATTCAAGACAACAGGCCGTGAAGTAACACAACATCCAGACTTATTTATTTTCACGACGTGGATAAGAGTGAACTTCAAGGGTGGAAACTTGAGGTGAGTGGATGAAGCTGAACTTTTATCGCTGCATCAAGTTAGTTAAGCTAGTTTCAGCCGCGCAGATTTGACTTAAATGTTAGCTATTATCACAACACGATGGAAAGCGGATAATGAATTAAAATGCTCTCACTTTAATGTGTTTTCTGTGTTTCTATTAAACTGTGAATTGGGAGAAATAGGCGTCTCAGCTGTGCCGGGGTCGTTCGGCCATTATCTGGCAAAGCCAGCTGTCCAAAGTTAGCAAGGAGGGGAAATTTACCAGGTTGCCCTTTATAAATATACAAAATAACAATGTTCAGCAGATAATATGGCGTCTGTGGTTGGTTATCGACTAGTATAATGAGTGTAATGCAGTTTGCAGTACTTTTTGACGACTTTTAACACCGCGTACCATTTCCATTTCCCCGCGTCAGGCTGAGCTGGGCTTTGTCAGCAGGAGGGAGTTCAGAGTGGGGGTTGGGAGTAAAGCTATATGCATGTGTTTTCTTTAACCCCCCCACAAAAAATAAAACTTTAATGTCTAATTCACAGGTTTACTCAGAGACTGACACCAACCCCCCCTCGGAGTATAATGCGGGGACAACGGTAAGTTTTACGCCAAATCCATGGCTCAATTTCAAAGTGTGCGACGACAAGAGAGAAAAGAAAAGTTGATGGAGCCTTTAGCCATTCGGCTAGTTAGCTTGATGCTGTTGATCTCAAGCTTGTTAATATCTTCTGTGTTGACACTGGAGACTGAACAGACACGGGTTTGTTCAATGGTCTTTCAGGGAAGACACAGAACCGACGTCTGTTGCTCCCGAGGCGCCCAAGGAAACTACAGCACGACCGAGAAAGAGGAAGGCAGATGTTGCCATTGTAAGTAGTCTGACATAAACCCCATCTCAGCTGTAGCAGGGCTGCAAATGTAGGGCTAATTGTATGACCAAAAACAAAACTGGTGTTTTATGTTCATCTTTGCTGAAAAGTAACAGTGTCCTCTGCTTTCTTGAAGTTTTACTGATGGATGCAGATGATTAAAGTTGTATTTATGATGCTTTTTATTGTTTCTTATGAAGTGAAACACCCTCTGGCTTTCACAAGCTGACATGTGCTGTGGAAATGATCTGATAGGATGAGCTCCGTGTGGTTTGTAAACTGAATCCTGTTCATTTTTTATCCTTCTTCGATCCTCAGTATTTACAAGATCTGGATGAGGAGGTAGCAGAGATGACGAGGAAGAAGCAGCGTGACTGTGAGGTAGGTTTGCTTGTCTCTCTCTGCTAAGGTGCTGGAAGCATCAGTGATATCAAAATGATTAAAAAAAAGATATCTGCACACTTAGATCCATGTAGTGTTTTCACTTTGTTTTCTGAGGTCAATGGTGAACACGAGGCAAAGATACAGTCACATTCCAGTCATTGGCAGTTGACACTACACCTGTGCACACCCTGGTGGTAGAAACCCCACCTCTTGGGAAATGTAGTTTTAAAGTACTTGGAAAATGGAAGCCATTCTTGTTATAAAATACAAAAAGGATGGAACACAAGTTAATATAGAAAAACACGTTCAATCAATGTGCTGAATTATGCAATGGCAGCCTCATCACTACTTAAGATTTAAGCTCATAAAGAATTAAAAAGCCAAACATCAGTCAGTATCTTCCTTCCTCCCCTCTCCTGCTGCTGTGATTCACTGCCTGCAGATATCACAGTTTATTAATTAAGTTAATTTGTCATATTTTACATTCGTGGCAAACTAAGATAATCTGTTAGACTACACACACAGAGACAGTTTTCAGTTCAGCCTCTTCATAACAATTGGCTGTTAGCTTAACCAGCAGACTGTGGTTGTGTAAAACATGCTGGGAGACAAAACAGGTGATGAACAGGTGGCTTGATAAAGTACTTAATGGTATTTTGCTTTTTATTGCTCTTACAGTAACAAGCATAGTTGTCATCAACTTGCGTTAACTTCACCTGGTTCACTGTGTCCACTACAGCGTCTCTGCTCAGCTTAACCTTAAATGATAAAATAGAAATTTAATATGTGCTGGTCACTGTTCATAATGATGCGGGTCATGAATAAATTAAGGATTAGGAAACACTGGACACGACCTGACAACAGGGGGCATCCTTGCAAGTCTCTCTGTTGCTGGGATCTATGGATTCCTTGGATGAAGCTAAAGAGAATGATATAATGATATAGGTCACAACCTTGTGTGTCAGTTACATTGTACTGCCATCTTGAATTTATTTGCTTGACATACTATTGATTCCCTACCTGACATCTTTTCATATATAACATGTTTAGATGACAGAAAAACAGCCCACATGTTTGATTTGAGATGGATCTGTACAAAAATGCTTAAGGCCACAGAATTGAAACCTGGCACACAGCTGGCCATCAATGCTGCAGGAGCTGCAAGCAGGTTGCATGAGTTATCAGCAATCACACACATTTTCTTCAAAATGTTCATTTTTCATTTTGTAGAAGAGACCTCTTGGGATTCAGCCCCTCCACAGACAGATATTAGTGCTCTGAGAACAGGACAATGTACAGCACTTCTCAGCAAATGAACCCTCATAAAATATGGAGCATGCGATACAATTTATATTGATTAGGTGCCAACAACGAATGTAAAAAGAGTTGCTTTGAAAAAGACGCAGTGTGCGTCCAAACACTAGTCAGTGAAGCACTGAAAGAAATTTATGTGACACAAAGGAAATGTATTGTTTTGCCTGGTGAAAAAAAAAATGGTGAAGTGAAAAACACTGATCATCTCATTACAATACAATGTTGCTGCTGGGAAGCCTCGGGTCCTTCATTCATCTGGATGTTACTTTGACACGTACCAACCAATTGCTGTAGACCAAGCACATCCCCATGGCAACAGGAGCCTCCCCCAGCAGGACAATGCTCCCACCACACCACAAAACTGCTCAGAAATGTCTTGAGGAACACGACAAAGAGCCCAAGGTGTTGACCTGGCCTCCAAACTCTGTTGATACTGTGACTTTAACCTTGTCTCCTCTCGTGCTTTCCCTCTTTCTCATGAAGCTGGTCTGGAGTCCTGATGCTGGCTACAAAAGTCCTCACAGGTGGATCCCCACTCCTGATCAGGAAGAATACCAGTCTGTCACCCTGATAAACGCAGGTTTCCCCCACTACAACTTCACCAACATATTTGCAACACCCGTGCATTGTGCTCCACTCCCTGCACTGTGGTGAGTACTGTTGCATTGTGAATTGTCTCTCTATCCTGCTCCCCCCCTTTGTTTATTTTCTCTTTCACTCACCTTTTCTCTGGCTAAAATACAGCCACATAAAGCCATGTAGGAACTAGATAGTCAGTATTTCCTGTTTAATCCTGTTTTTTTTTTTTTTTTTTATTCTGACTATTGTCTCCATCTGTGTTTTCTTAATCAGCTGGGCCAGCAAGGATGTGGTATGGAGCAACATGTTGGAGAAGGATAAGACCTACACCAGGGATGTTCACGTGATGGAGAAGCATCCTCATCTGCAGCCCAAGATGAGAGCGATTCTCCTGGACTGGCTCATGGAGGTCAGTTTAACACCTTTTCACATCATGTCTGTAAACAATGCATAAAATGACATTTATTTTGGTTATTTGAGCTGTATTTGTGGCAGAAAAAAGTAAAGGCTGCATTTATCATCATCCACTGACTCACACTTTATGACAGCTGTAGACTGCATAAGAGTTAAATGCACCTTAAAGAACATTGTATTACATTTCTTGACTACAGAGCAGCTCTTTAGGTAATGTGCTGTTGCTAGTGGAAACTCCACCATTAGACATGGGTAATACCAGGCTCTGTCTTGCTGCTTTTGAGATAGCCTGTGGATAATTATCAGTAAACATCCATAGAGGTGCAGGACTTCATGTTGCAGTGAAAAAAAAAAGAGTCCACAGGGAGTAAAAATGTGACAGAAAGAAGAAACGGCCCGGGCTTCAGAAGGTTAAGTAATAGTCAACAGTATTTTGTGCACAATGGTACTTTGAATTAGGGCTGCGCGATTAATTGTATTAAAACAGGGATCTCTCTTTTCTAAATGACAGTGATTCTGCTGTATTTTCATTAGGGACACCAGCTTCAACAAAACAAACGATCCTATCTTAATAAATCCAGTGAGAGTGAGTGAGTTACACTGGCTAACGACAGCGTGAGGCCAGAAGTTGTGTTAAGGCAAATAGAAAGGGCAAAATGAATCTAGAAGAAAATCCCACTGATGGTGATAAGAAGGGAGATGAGGAAGCTAACCGCCCCTGCTGTGCTTGTGCCGAAAAAAGATTCACAGTCTGTGGTGTGGAAGTTTTGGTTTCAGACAAAACACCATGAGTCAGAATCACATATATTGCAGGCATTGTTGTGCCACAGTAGCAGTGCCGACAGGTAACACAAGTATACTCACCATCCTCATAATTTTACATATTAAAAACATGCGGAAAAATATTTGTTCAAAGGTTAGTAGAGAAGACAAGAGACTGAAGTTGATTGTCTTTATGTTCAGTGCCGGGCTCATGAGGCTGTTACAAACAAAAGCATTAAAACAGGAGCATTCAGGTTTTTGTTGTAGAAAGTTGCACCATTATAATCTCTGCTCCATTTCCTCATGTATCTGGTAAATGAGTGCAGTAAACATATTGAGGAAAATCATGAGATCACAATCTCAGTTCTAAGAAAGAAAATTGTGATTCTTGTCTTTTTACCAGAATCGTACAGCCCTTCTTAGAATATGATTGTGGTCAGGAGGTAGGGCGGTCGTCCACTAATTGGAAAGTTGCTGGCTCGATCCCCAGCTGTCGATAGACTAGAATTTATTGTACTGAAGGTGAATAATGAGCTGTAATGACTTATGAGTTCTCCTTTCTCTGAAGGAGATAACCCGATCTGATTTGGCCTAATCACATCCAGTAAAGACCCTATCAGCTTTAGCCTTTTGATTTTGGTTCTTCTTCATATCAAAGTATAAATTGCCATGAATACGAGTGATAACGGCTCCAGGGAAGTAATGCTGGACCTCATCAGACAGATGTGAGATCTGAGGTCTGCTGTGATTCACTGCCTGAGATAGCTCTTTTTGTCTTCGTCTCTTTAATGTCGTAGGTTGGACATATTAGCCTTGAGACAAATTTAAAGTTTGAATTGTGTTAATATGTAGGAGTATATGCAGAGTACTGTGCAAAGCTTTTTGGAAAAAAATAACCACCTACTATTTTTCTTGCATAAGGACATTTGAATTTAATGAAAATAAAACCCCTGAAGGCGTCTCACATTGTAGGTTTCTGTGTAAATACACAAACATAGCACACAGTGTAAAGGCAAAGGATGAATATCACAACCATAAACTGTACATTGGACTGGGATTAGCCTTTAACAAACAGCTGAAAACACTGAGCCACAGAGCAGCTTCAGGTTCAACCAGTGGAAATGCACTGAAAAACCCAAGTGTTTATTTTTAAAAGTAGGAATGTAATATCTGAATGACGCTGATCAATAAAGATACAAACGCCTCTGGTCCAATTAACAGCAACAAAGCTTTGCCATGAGATAAAGTTCTGTTGACGTATGTGAATTTCCTGATGCCATTAAACGTAACTCACGCATGTTTCAGGTGAGCGAGGTGTACAAACTGCACAGGGAGACGTACCACCTGGCTCAGGACTACTTTGATCGCTTCATGGCCACGCAGACAAACGTCTTCAAGTCAACGCTGCAGCTCATAGGCATCACCTGTCTCTTCATTGCTGCCAAAGTAGAGGTAAAAAGGCACATCATATTAGTCTCATTGCCCATTTCTCCTTCAACATGTTTTACAGTGTGTTTGGTTGTTACAATGCTCCTTTTATTTTTTGCTTCTCCCAGGAAATGTATCCTCCTAAGGTCCACCAGTTTGCCTACGTCACAGACGAGGCCTGCACAGAAGAAGAGATTCTCAGTATGGAAATCATTATTATGAAGGTAAAACACACACACGCGACTCGGTTTGAAGTCGTCTGCAGTTATCATGTGTCATATACCCAATCTCAATCTCATTGTCATCCACAGTGCGTTCTCTTCCTTTTCTCTTACTACATAATTTTAGAAATGTCTGTCTAAGTGGTAGTTATTCTGTTGTCACAATTTATATTTAACTCATAAGTAGTTATATTGTAGTTATTGTTACTTTTCTAACACTGCAGGTTTTCTGCCCTTTCTGTCTTTATTTCTAACACAGGAGCTGAAGTGGAGTCTCAGCCCACAAACCCCCATCTCCTGGCTGAATGTTTACATGCAGGTGGCCTACCTGAAAGAGACAGACGACCTGCTCATCCCCCGATATCCCCAGGCGACATTCACACAGATAGCAGAGGTATGCCGTGTGTGTATGTGTGTGTTTTCTAAGTGGGTCTACACTGTTCTGTTTAGTTTGACAAACATTTCAATCATGTCAGTAGTTGTCAGATGTGACCAGCTGTTTGTTTCTCCCTCTCATTTACTATAAACTCGCTGAGAACTTTGTGAGGAACAGTTGTACTTACACATGCAGTTATCTAGTCAGTCAATCATGTGGCAGCAGTGGAATGCATAAACTCATGAAGATACGTGTCAGGAGCTTCAGTTTGTGTTCAAAATGGAGGAAAAAATGTGATCTCAGTGACTTTGACCATGACCACGACTGATTTTCACACGCAACAGTCTCTAGACTTTACTTAGATTTCACTCTTTTAGATGTGCTCTGATGTTTAATACGTTTTTTTTCTCTGGTTTTTCTAGTTGTTGGACCTGTGTATGCTAGACGTGCATTGCCTCGAGTTTTCTAATGGCATCCTTGCTGCTTCAGCCCTGTTTCACTTCTCCTCTCTGGAGCTGGTGGAAAATGTTTCAGGTAAAAAATAAAATAGTCAAATTAATTTGAGATTTACTTGCTTACTTAGTTTAGTTTATTTCCGAGATGAGGGAAACTCTTGGTTTTCCGTTCCAGAAACTGAGATCACTTTTAACTTCTGAATCGGTTATCGTGGTTACTTCCTCTGTGAACCTTTCTTCAACAAACCCTGAGTTTCTCTCTGCCTCTTCCCCTCCCGCTGAACCTGAAGAAACTGTCTGACACGGCGCTTCATTTCCCCATTACTCTTTATTCACATTACCTCTTTTATGATCAAGCAGTCATCAGTGTAAGGATAGAGATGCAATTACACAGCATGACTTTATCCTTGGCTCAGAATAAAATCTGTACACTGTCTTTAGTGACTCAATGACAGTGTGACTGTGTGGACATCAGGCTGACTGTCAGTTCCCTGCACTGCAGCATTTACCATCCATTAACCACTGTAAATGGGGAAAAAAAAATATCTGTCATTAGACATAGAAACTGACCAATGGATAATCATTTCTCATGGAGTGATTGATGCATTGATGGAACATCCCTGGAGTCGTTTTAGAATACAGGCTGCATATAGACTGAACTTGTTTCAACAACATTTCAGTTACTGTATGTTTTATTATGATTGTGAAGATTTTAAAATGTTAAATGGACATCGAAAAATTTACTCTCAGTTTTGCTGTTACTGTTACTAGGTCACAGTCATAGCTCTATGAAGTAACGTTGTCTTTGTTTTATCTGTATTTTTATCGTCTGTTGTCGGGTGACACCTGAATAAATGTATTTAAGATTGTATCCAACAAACAGTAGGATTCCAGCACATTATTGTCCTTTTTAAGGAAATTAAACTCTGCTGAGTGTGGTCTGATGGTCTGCGCTGAATAAAATGTAATGTTGTTATCTTACTGACTCTTTAACTCAGGCTTTTTCACTGCTGCAGTGTTTTTTTTTTTTTTTTAAAGATAAATGTGTGTTGTCACATGTTAATCTGTCCAGCCTGTTTGTATTAAAATGGAGGTTCTTCTCTTTATTCACCTGTTGTTCATCCCTCTGTCCATGCAGCTCTGAAGAGGGTGGAGGTAGAGGAGTGTGTGAGGTGGATGGTGCCATTTGCCATGGCACTGCGAGAGGTTGGCGGTTTACCCATGAAAACATTCACAGGAATCCCTGCAGACGACATGCACAACATCCAGTCCCATGCCCCCTATCTTACATGGCTGGTAAGTGAAAATGTTGTAATGAGATGACAACACTCACTCTGTTTTAAAACAATAAAAAAATTATACTGTGGATGAAAATAACAATTTCAAATGGAATCTAAAATTTGTACTAATCTAGTAAAAACTTCAGTTTTACCCTCAGTGTGTGGGGCCGTTTAATCTGCAACTTTAAACAGTTGAAGAGGTGAAAATATGTTTTTATAAATTCTTGCAAATTTAATCAAAATCAAAAACTGAAATCTCTCATTTACAAAGCTATTCAGACCCTCGATTCAGGACTTTGTAGAAGCTTTGAGTCCTCTTTGGTACGTGTCTACAAACTTGTGTTTTGGGCAGTTTCTCCCTCATTATGGGGCCGTCAACCACACAGGCCTGATTGATGGAGATTTCTGGGGTAATAGCAAGAGTCATGAAGATACAACACGCAAAAATAATCAACTTTGAATATTTTCTACAAAATGTTGGAATAAACCACTGCATAGAACTGTTTGCTGGGAGTTTAAAATTTGCATACATACACCCCCACCCCCTGCTTTCTAGTGACAGCGCAGTTAATCTGTGTATTTCTGCTGTGTGCAGGACAAGGCCTACTCTTACCAGGATGTGGAGTTGGAGTGTCACGGCAGCTGTTCTGTCCCTTCAGGCATCCTGACTCCACCCCTGAGCAGTGAGAAAACGGAAGAGTTAGACCGAGTAGATACCACAGTGCTGAAAATTAAACCAAGGATGCAAACTGCATCTCCGCAGCAGCACCCTCCAAAGTAGCGAAGCGACCACTGAAAGCGATAAGTCAACAGCAAATCCCAGTTACATTTTTACATTATAGCTGTAAGAATGAAGCAACTCTGATGTGTTGACTCTCAACCGTGGCACCTCTGCAGTACCAGAACACATGTATGATGGAGTTTTGGTGGGGAAACACTGATGGAAATAGGATTTTCTCATTTCAAAGTCATGCTGACTACTTGGATCCAGATACTTTTAAGTGGCTCTGCAGGGTGCTCACCCTGACTCTGGATAAATTGGGTAAGCTCTGACAATAAGTGAGCAAACGGTTTTGAAAGCCACTGTCCCTGCAGGAGGCTCACCTATATAACCCTCCAGTATGGATGAAAACACACAGCAAGGGGCCAGTAGGGACGGGAGGGACCAAGAGGAGATTTTTGTTTTTGTTTTTTAACGGCATCACACCCTCATGCATGCATTAATTACCAGTCACACCTACATTTAGTGGTTGCCATTTTTATTTTCTATGCAGAGGCCAAATTGAGTTTTATGGAGAGATCTGATTGTGAGTGTGTGTGTTCATAGTGGTTGGTGTCTTTCTTTTTATTCTGTTAGTGTACTCATTTGCCCAAAAACTATTTCTAGAGTCATATTTGGCTCTATGTGCTGCTATAAAGTGGGCTTTGCATGATGGAGGGGAGAGAGAGCCGGTGTGTTTGTGTTTTTTTTTTTTTTTTTTTTTTGTAATGAAATAGGGTGTTGCTCTTGTTTTTGATTCTACTCTTGCCATTTTATTGGACAGAACATTGTCATGTTTTACTTTGGGACCAGTAGCTTGGCTACATAAATGGACAAGTGAAAAAGCCAGGCTTCAGAAGCTAAACTATTGATTGTATTTAACTTTTTTTATTTTTATCCCAACCTGCAGTTTGTTTGCCCATTACCAAAATGTAAGATTTCTATTTGTCTTTTTAAAATAAAATGCTGCTACATATTTTCCATCAATTTTATTGCATTGTTGAAACTGCAACAGCGCAGGACTGTTGAGTCTCCAGTCATTCAAGGCAAGTCCAAGGAAAAGCTGCTGTCTGAGGCATAAGTTGATAGTCTTGAGAGAAATGTAGTGAAATCTTTCGTTGTCGCCTCAAAACCTTGAACCTTGATACCACTGAGTGACACACCCACCAATGATGGGCTGATTTAGAGCGTCTCTGGCCAAAGACGACCTGCAGCAAAATTCAGACAGTGTCTCAACCTGACACTCGCATCGCACCTGTGTGGCTGTGGGTACAACCTGCATCAACCTGCCTGCAGGTATGGTTCAAACTTGAACTTGGTAGTTTGGATCTGAATTCCAATAAACCTGAAACAGAATGTAATTTACTGAAACTGAACTTGTTTGCTCTGACACTGTATCTGATCCTCACTGAAAATGTATCTGTCTCATAGCAGTACAATTCATTTCTCAAGTTGGTTATTGTCTCAAGGTCCACATTTAAGGCACACAATTCTGTGAAAAAACCCACCTATACAACAAAATGTCTCGATGCCAAAGGGTTTAAATTTGTCAAACTTGGCATGCCAGAAGTAATTTGGCCCAATAGAATACAGTAATAAATAATTTTATTCTGCCATCTTGCTGCAATTTGTGTGTTAGAGGAGGGGACACTAGAGGACAGCAGAGTATCAGCGTAAAACTGATGTCACCTCAGACTGAAAATTAGTGTTTACACTGTATTTACCATGATCATATTCTTTCCCTACATCCAGGCAGTAACTCTGAAATGCTTCAGTAACAATTTTAATCTCTACTGGGCAGTGTTTGCTGCTTTCATTTTATTCTGAAACCTTGTTTTTGTGGAAAGACCTCCGTCACAAAGGTGCATGTAATCAGCGACCATTAAGTTTTAACTGCATGATACTCAGCTTTAATGTGCAACACAACATACAAAGAAAACACCCAAAAGGAGTCCGTGAGCCAAGATAAATAAGAAACAACCATTATACAGTGACTTTTCACCACATACATCACATAAGAAGAAATGAATGACACTGAATCAAACATTACAAACATAAATAACTTGTCAGACAAAAATAAACCAAAGGAAAATGCTGAGAGGAACTAACTTTGAACTTAATAACCAATACCCTAGGGAAATATTAAGAGAGCAAAGACATTATTTTCTATTAAAAATGAACATCTAGAGAAAGAAAAATGTGTAGTCTGTGTATTACACATCAACTGTCACTTTAATATAACCATAATACAGTAATCTATATCATAATGTGACTCATTAGCTCTTCTAAAACCATCCCAACTGATCAAAAACAGAGGAGATGGTGTCGATTTATTATTTATACTGAGTATCCATCGCATCACAATTCCCAGCAAACTCAAACTTATGTAATGTTGATAGTTGTTTACTGCTTTTGTTGTGTTTATTTGCAGGCAATTTTGCCCTCATGTGTAACCCTAGCTCTCTGCCATTCTCTGTGTATAAACTGTAAATACAACAGATAATATAACAAGAAGAAACCTCCTTTATGAAAAAACTCATCTACATGCTTTTACACACACACACTCACGCACTTCTACATCTGTCATTTCCAGCACTAAGCTTGGCAAACATAACACAGCTGATATCATCTTTAAAATGTATTAGTTGGGATATTTGCAGAATTGGTTATAAGGAGAAAAACAAACAAAAAAACAAGCTCTGTAGTCACCTTGAAAACCTAAAAGCAGACATCTGCTCGCTTCAGACAGATGCTCCAATCAGCCACAGATGGTCAAAAAAACAGGCTGTCCACGATTCACAAAAAAACTCTCTGCAACATGTAACTGTAGGTGAAGAGGGGTTTCCATTTTATTCAGCAAAAAATCTCTTCACTTCACATCACACTGAAAATTATCGTCATGACTGATAAAGATCAAACCCATGCTAATATCTATGGCCCGAGTAAAAACAACCCTTACTTTTCCATAACTTCTATAGTCATCCAGACTCCAGTGAATATGCTATTCTGGGTTCTTACTCTGGTTCAACTTGTGGCATGACTGTGACTGTAGATGGAGATGTCCCTAGATAGGGCTCTTCCTCTCACCTGGTGTCAGCTGGGATTGGTTCCAGCCCCTTCATGACCTTCAGAGAATAAGCAGTATAGATGGATGGATGTTTAATCTCTCCTTCAAGCTCCTGTATGGAGGTTTATTCCTATCTTTATTCAGGTGCATGGTCTTTCAGTTTTAGAACATGACTTCTTGATTTGTACTCAAATAGTCACCCCAACTGCATGCAGAGTTTCTCTGCTCATGCTCAGACCTGTATGCCTGCACTCAGATATACTGTTGCTGTCCTGTGCTCTCGAGCTTAAGTCCTTTGTCTTGCATTCAAGTTGATTCTGTACACTCATGGATTTGCTCTGCTCCTGCTCAAATCTTTATTCCTGCGCTCTGATATTGTTGCTCGCACAGATTCCCTGTGCGTCAGCTTAAGCCCTTCTTCTTGCATTCAGGCTGTGTGCGTCTGTGTAATTGTGCAGTGTCTGCTCTCAGATTTCTGCAATAACCCTGTCAAAGTTCCCGTACAAATAGGAAGCCAAGTACAATGTTGACCAATGATTATCATGGATTTATTCCTGTGCTAAAAATGTGACTTCAGTATCAGTTCATTTTGAAGTCAGAGATGCCACCAGTAAAATAATGAAACATAGACAACACAGACGTCCCTAAGCTAAGGAAAAACCAGCTTCATTTTTTAGATTCACCTCGAACCTCATTTGAACTCCATAATGTCTTAGATAAAATCCCAAATAATTATATTAAACATAATGTCTAGGTCTTACCCAGTATTATAACCTTTATGTCACATCTTGAGACCCAGTGAAAAATCCATTGGTTTTTTGTTGAGGGGACAAGGGTGATGCTAGCTTCCAGGTTGGACTACAAAAATGCGTCACCCCTGCAGCACTGTATTAAAACCATGTTCTGGATCTGGCACTTGTCGTTCATGAATGCTGTGCTAGCAGACCTCATGGATGTATAGTAAGACTAGCATAGGGCTTGAAATCATGGTTTATACAAATGTCAACAGCAACCAACAGTGAGGATAGTGTTTCAAAAAATAAGATAATAGTGAACGCTGGTGGTTAACTCATGTTGAGCGTTAAGTTATTTGTGATGTTATCTGGAAATCGAGTCGTCATTCAGTTGGGGGCTTACAGCCTAAAATCAGTTTAAACTGTGTTTTGCATAGAAAAATGGATCCTGTTTGTGACATATAACCACACATGGCAAATAAATTATTGGGGCTTTCTTACCTTCTTATATGTAAAGGCATATTCAAACGGCTTATCTTTTTCTTTTCTTTTTTTAAAGTTGTGGTGCTCTAGTTATTAATTTTCCTTGTTATTACCCACACTTCTGTCTATTTGTTCACTGTTCTCAACACTTATATTCTACATTCAGGACTGGAGTTGAGCCATGGGTGGAGTGAATATATTAGATGAATAAACTTAAATATTATTCATCCATTTATTCATTTATTTTAAGACACTGTTAAATACTGCATTGTATTTAATATTGTAAAGTAAAAAAATGGTGCAAAAACTCTGGATGTAAAGCTCCTTTTCTCTGCCAAACTCAACATGAGCCACATGTAGTTTGTGATATAAATATAATGAGCATGTATGTGGACTAGCACATACGGTAACAGTATAGTAAATAATTGGCCTTGTTGGATGTGTTTATCATTAGTTTGCACTCACAACATCATTAAGCTTTCATGTGCAAATTACAAAGGCTGCATGCTGTGACTCTTTGTTATAAAACAACTCAACACTTATATTTCCACGTCACTGCAAAGGATCTGCTCCTCATGTGGCATCTCAGGATACCGTATGAGTAATTGTTGGAATTCATGATCAGGTCGGTGGAAATACCAGCACTTTTTTGATATTTGATGTGATATTCAATCATTTTAATATTTAATGTCCACTCTGGTTAAACAGAGCTCCTATAAAAACAGAGGGATAGTTTGCAAAACTAAATGAGTTCTGTTGATTATAGCTGCGATTTAATCGCTCAAAGAATCTTTTAAGGGATTCCTGACAGTGTGCTTCATATTCTATCACTGCAGCTCAGCATACAAGGAGACTAAGTAATGATAACTGAAAATAACCAAATTACCTCTCTCTTATTTTTATTAATCAGATGTTAACTACTTTTCTTTTCCTCTCTGCTATGGTAGCAGAAATAATTTGACATTTCTTTAATTTTTTTTTTATCTTTATCTTGTTCATTATCAGACATTATCAGAAGAAATACGCATACTAAAGAGACAAGGAAAGATATATAATGATTTCCACATTTATTGTCAACCTTACATTTAATATTTGGAAATTATTTCTACTGGTTTTCTACAGCCTCGTATTCTGTTTAGTTATATGATTGGAAATTCTCATTTCACCTTGTTAAATATCACTCTTCACTTTGACCAAATTTTCTATGACGTTTTAAAATTCTGACTGCTGAGAAACTTGAGGATGTCGAGCCTGGCAACTGATTTAGTCCTGGTGGTCATCGCTTCCTTATCACTCACCAAGGCACAGATAATTTCTAGTATCCTGCTCACCACAGCCACGCTTCTGCATCTGAGCCCACAGACTACATCCAGCAGAAAATAAATCAAATGTGTTTATATACTAGCTAGCCAACCAGTAAAGAAATGCTAAATATAAGCTAACACCATTTCATTGACAGTATAAGACGCTAGTGATCATGGTGCTAGTTCAGTTGTGATGCTGTTTCTTCTGCCAGTTTTCTGTTCATACAAGACTGTAGGTTATAGTTTGATTTCACAGCTGAGGATCTAATGATCTATTCGTCTGTTTCTATTAATTTATCCAGCATCAATTGTAAAATATTTTAAAAACCCATTCCAAATGTTTAGCTAATTATACATCTGTGCATAGCATTAGCAATAGCAAGTTCTATTAAAAAATAAATCAGTCAAATCAGCCAAAAATCATTTTTAAAATTTGTTAGTTTGCACACATCGGTTTATGACAAAACAAAATGTTTATTTTTGTATATGATACAGTTTGTATAAATTACGGCAAATCTCCAGTTAATTCCCATTAATTCCAGTGGAAAGTTTCCAATTTGGAATATTTCCAAAATTCCCCAACTGGAAATTTTTCACCCCTTTGCAACACTAATACCTACCAATGGATATGTGACTGACTGTGGTCATTTGTAACCAAGGCTAGCAGCTAGCATACCTGAGCTACCTTTATGAAACTCGTCTTAGCTCTTTATCAACTGACACGCAAAATCCAGCTCTGCAATGAAGCACTGGAGACTGCGAGTAGCCCCCCGTAGAAACTAGACTTGTTTGTCTCCAGTGGTGAGTTTCTTCTCTGTATGTTGACACTGCCATTGCTGTTGTTTGCTCGAGCTGAGCAGAGTTAGAACCAGGCCAGACCTCCCTTAGGGCCTTGCCACCATCCCATGTAAACAAGTTGCTCCAGTGTATATTAGTAGGCACTTTGATGTCACCAGCTGACTTAGTTTCTCTTCTCTTACTCTTAAATATTTTATTGACTCAGGCTGATTCACAGCAGTGGAGTGAGATATTGACTGTAACAAGGCCTACAAACTGATGTTTTCAAAAACTCCAAGGGATGAGTTTATCTTATGGTGGATGGAGAGCACAAACATGGCAGCATCACATGCTGTATGAATATCCTGCATGGTTTTAGACTGTGAGAGACATGTCTATGTTGAAATGCTCATAGACTCTTTTGCTGGTCTGTCAGGCTCTTATAAATGCAGGTCTGCCTCCCCCTTGTGGCTGTTTCTATTAAATACAGCACCACTTGGTGAACCACAGAGTCCCTCAAAGGAACCTCATGGTCACCTGGAAAAAATTGAGTTTTGTATGATTGGTGTAATCCTTGTGTGCCTGAGAGAGAAATGAATGTTTTTAACAAACCATTAACTAAACACCTTTCTAAAAAAGTTAATAAAAAAGGACTTAGGATTGACATAGGCATTTGTTTTTGCAGAACTTACGTATGTACTGTAATTGCACTGGATTGCTGTCAGTGCACAAGATGAGTCATTTTAGAATCACTAATGTTGGTTGATTTTATTTAACTAGCCTCTTTCTGACAGTCATCACTTAGTTCTCCCTCTTCCATTATTTTCTCCCCTACGTAAAGTCTGTTTCTCAGAGCATAGGCCTGTTTGAATAGCAGATATTTTGTCATGGCAGGAAAAGCAGATAATAACCAATGACATGTCCCAGACTGAAACTGACACACCTTAATGAAATACAGTCATTGATAATGTTATTGTATCTAACACCTGTGCTGTTATTGCTGTTGCAATTACATTGTATGTGTTCTGTTTTAGATGTATAATTCAACATGCACTTTCCACTCTTTTATAATGCAATATATTTGTCAATAAGAAAAGGTATCACAGCAGAAACAAGGGTTAGATACTTTTGCATTTTCATAGATTAACTCATTAGTTCTTCTTCCTTGCATTATTATTATTATTATTATTATTAGTTAATGAATTGTTTGTTTTTTTCTTCATGAAATTATTCAGACACATTCATAAACAGAACAGTTATCCTAAGATATAACAGTACAATATGTTACACCTCATGCAAATATGAGTAGCCTATATATAATGTACCAGGAGCCACTGGTTTCTAGATTTCTTGTACCGATGTTTGTGTGCCCTTAGTCCTGCTGTAGTATTTGAACTCTTCAACTTCCACATTTGTTTTTAGGAGATAATTTCCCTCAAATTCACAGCCTGTACCACAAGCTGACCATGCTGGCCTTCCATCTGATCTCACAGGAGTCCATCCCAACCTTTGCCAAAACAGGCACAGATTTCTGAACTCCCAAAAAGTATATCATTGCTTTTTTGTGAAAAACGTTTGCAAAACCTTTCATAACCTCATATCACTGACACATAATCTGAGACTAAGTACATGACATTACATATTCTATCTACTAAAGTGCTATGAAAACTATAGGACACTGGCTCTTTTTATCTCTTTGTTGCTACTTCACTGTTTCTGAGGTGCTTTTCCGCTAATGTTCACCTAAAATCCATTTGTAAATTGCATCTGGATCTTAAAGTTGGTCTTTGGTGGACCCAGAACTTCTAAAAAATCCTCGGCAAAGCGCTTCATTCCCACGTAATGCTCGATAAAAGGTTAAATAAAACTGCTCCTATTATCATTTCCCCCCAGGCAAACCAGCAGGATCTAATATTTGCCTGTCATTAATTTTGTTGTCCCTGCTTAAGCAAACAAATACCTCATGAAATTGTATTTAGAGATTTGTTATTTGTTCAAGATATTTGTTTTTGTTCTTCAGTGGGTGTCATGCTCCCAGACATTACCAAAGTATCTGTATCTCCCCTTATAATGTAGACTCAGGGGGACATATTTGGAGTAAATCTTAGAGCTGTATGGTACAATAGAGCATGTGTGGATTAGACCCAGTTAATAATGCGAGCACAAAGGCACTCTGTTCTTTTAAGTCTTTATGGGATTTCATAGTGTGTGTATGACTGCATGTGTGTCTGTGTGTGTATGTGAGTATATGTGTGTGTCGCACATGAGAGGCCGTTTCCTGTCGATACTACTCCACACATCCCCGGTTCCTTTTCCATTGTAATTCCTTTAATTAAAGTGATTTTATTCACAGGCACACAGCTGGCACCGGCTACTTTCCATTAGCCATCTGAGTGGACGCCTCGTTCAGTGGGAGGACCTGCACTGGGGCTGCTTCCTATGGAGCGCACAATACTATTTTCATCTCCCAGCTGAGTTTGTTGTGTGTTTTGAATTTATTAATCATTGATTTTAATGTGCTGCCGCTTGACAGTGGCAGCTACCCTTGCATTAATTAATTCCTGCTTCCCAGCCTTACAAAATGGCATTTAAAAAACAATGAGAGGTCAGCTGGTGTTTCCTCTGACCTATAAATGGAAGGCGTCAAAAAGCAAAATGTCAAAATTTGCTTTTATTTGTTCTTCTCTTGGAAGATTTTATTGCCTTCTTTTATTTGATAGCGCAAGATAGAAATGGGGTTATTTTAGGTATATTGAAAATTTGTGTAAATACAGTTGTGTCACCTTTAATATTCTGCTCGTCTTTTTGAGAGGTTGTGAAATGCAATAATGTCTCTTTTGTTGGGCGTGTTTCCCTCAGTGCACCTGCTTTGCATACAGCATCTGCCAGGAGCACTCTCAAAGGAACTGTGGGTCTTAAGTTGAGGATAAAGGTGCATTGCCTTCAACAATAGGTAGTCTGTGTTTATCCTTTGAGGTCTTAAACAACTACGTGTACAAAGATTTGCCTTCTGTGAATTGGTGGAAATAGAAAAAGGGAGATTAGATCTTAAATTAAGCATATGGTGCTGGAATTTGAATGGAGTTGGGATTTGAATGTATTTACGGAAGTATATTCTTTTTTATTTATTGAGCAGACCTGAATTGTTCATCCATTTAAATGAGTGACTGGTCTGTGTGTTTGAAGAGATAAAAGCTCACTCTCATAATCCTTATTGACACTCCCGGATGCATAAAGACAGCTATTGCTCAGTCGGTGCCCTGCCCCTTGGAAAGGGCCTCATCCCTATTCACACTGGGTTGTTTAAAGCTAAAGATTTCCTGACAGATTGCTCTCAACAGATTGATCAGCACATGTTGAGAGAAAAAAAACTTCCCAAATTGGGTTTGTGTACATTTTGCATGTTTGCGCATATGTTTGTGGGTGCACACTGGAGCTGCTGTGTGTGTGTGTGTGCGCGCAACCCCAGAGTGAGGGGGGAGTCGTGGAATCACACGCTTCAAAAAGCATTCCTGCTATAATTAAAAAGAGCAAACAACCACAGTTGTAACCTGATGGCATTTAGTGGGAGCCCCCGCGTGGAGCTTCGACACAAAACCACATACAGTGCTGACAGCTGCAAAAGATAATGCACTCACTCCTTTCAGCTCACCTCTATCAGACTTGACACAGCTCACATCATGTAGGAAGAGGTAAACAGATACTATATGCAAAAAAAACGTGCATGTGCTTCACAAACCTACGGTACAATGTGGCTGATGTTTCCCTCTAATACACTCAGATTTGTGAGGTCATGAACCGTTTTCTAAAAGCAGCTGTAAGACAATCAGCCATGTTGGTTTGATAAGAAATCTGTGACTTCTTTCAGGAGCATCCACACTGTATCCTCCACTCTGCCCTGTGTGGGTGCAGAGCTGCTGTTCTTTGGTACAGATGCGAGGCCTCTGGCTCAGCCCTGCTACAAAGTAAAAATAATCATTCTCATGCAAATGCACTGTTTGACACGTTCAATTAGACCCTTGTGAAGAAAACGATCTGTGCTTTGAAGAGAGGCAGTTCCCACTGTTAGAGCACCTATGAAGCCCTAAAGCTGCTTGGCTTTTCTCTCCCCCACCACCACAACCCTCCTTCCCTCTCTCTCTCTCTCTCTCGCTGTCCTCCCCTTCCTGTGCCTGGCCTCTAAAGGGAGAGAGAGAGGGAGAGAGAGAGAGAGAGATCCATCGATCAGTGGTGATCATTGAGCACCCGCCCCGCCTCCTGCCTTGCATTGTTTTTATCTCATTTCACAACCCTGTTGCCATGGTACTGAAGATGGCACTTCAACCCTTGTGCTTAATGATCTCTTGGATGATAGCCTACTTGTCAGGCATTCATGCCCCGTTCTGTTAAAATGCAAGACAGAGAGGAATGAGCTGCTGCCTCTGCTAGTGGACAGGAGGGGTGATTATTTGAATTCTAAGCTTAACTGGTAGTGAACATGGTGTTATGGGTTATTTACCAAATGAGCTGTCTTAAACAGCTGTTTCGGTTTCTCTTCCCGGCCAGCTGAGCTGTGTTCTCAGAGATGGACATTCAGAATGACAGAGAAGACAATTTGCATTCATTTAGTGTCTCCTTTTGTTTTGCAGAATTACTTTAAAAGCCATCCCTCTTTTCTGGCAGTTCAGTGCTGGTTGAGGGATTACCGCTCATATAAATAGCTGCCATTGATTTGACTAAGAGAATACTTTGTGTCATTATGAAGGCAGAAAATCCTAATTTGGAAATTGGAACACACAAAAAAAGAGCTGAGCGTTCAATTCATATCCATAATCCGCCACATTGCATGAAATCAAGGGTGTCGCGTTACAATGCTTGATTTTAGTCATCACTGTGATGGAGACAAAGGTAGCGCCTGGAGCCATCATGGTGGTGCTACTCAGTAAGGGAATGTGTCATTTTATTATGTTTTATCTGGCAACCTCTCTGTGTTTTGCTGCATGGAGCGTCTGTGTAGGGAAGCTCACAGGGGTGGTGATCCTGGAAGACTGGGGTTAAAGACACTGGCAATCTTTTTGAATCTCTGATATTTAAATATGGATTCAGGCATCTCACTCAGTCAGAGACATTAGAGACTGCTTATTGATTGAGATTCCTGGAAAAGAAGAGATATGCAGGCTTGCCATCGCTGGAGATGGAGCTGTTCGATCATATCTGACCTATTATTCATGTGTGGCGGAGGGCTAGAGTTGTTGCTTTTGTCTTGGCATGATTCCCCCTCTACGTTTTTAGGGCCTCACATTCATGGTTCCTCGATTATCAAAACATCTCTATTACATACGATTGACGAATGAGTTGAGGAGAAGGCTTTAATTTAGAAGTTTTTGTACGCTCTCAGCTAAGGGGTTGATGAAATTACCTGATAACTTTGAGGTGTAAGTTTGGTGTGTCGACACTTTGAGAGCATGAAGAAGAAGCAGCCCGGGTCTGAATTTAGCTAAATGCGTTAGCGTGTGTTTGGTCTCCTGTACACAGACAGGCAGCAATGTAAAGCGACTTAATTCTCTCCTCCATTACAGAACAGAACACAATGAAAAACACACTCCTCTTTTTATCTGCTTTTATCTCCTTTTGTGCCGAAGAGCTTTAAAGAATCAGTGTCCTTATCTCTCCCCCACTCCCTATAATGCAATAGCTGTGAATGCTTCCTGTGTGTCCAAAGTAAGGTATTGAAAGGTCCAATTGAATTAAAGTAAAAGATCTGGGAAGAAAATGGGAAGTAGTCTCACTTTTCCCCTCTCACTTTTGACAGCGGGAATTGCTGTAAATTGACACTGATATGGTCCGTCTAGCCTTCCTTCCCCCTCCACCACCACCCCTCCAAATCCACACACACATTCACACTCTCAACCATTAGCAAAGTGAACAAATTGATTGTTCACTACTTGGAGAAAAGCAACAGCAGCTGGCAGGAGTAAAGTTGTGGTTAGTTGTAGAGGAGATTCAGAGGCAAGAAGAGGCTGCTAGAGCAGGCAAAGCAGGGCCTAGATAAATGTAGAAAAGAAGAAACTTAGCTGGAGAGATCGACGCAAAAAGGAAACAAAATGTTTGTGAAGGTGAACAAGTCAGGCAGCAAGCAACTCCGAACACGTCTATGTTTTTTGTCTGTGCCGATGTGCGCACTTCCTATGTTTAATTCAACTTTAAACTGTACTAGCTATTTACTAGCCAGTGGGTGCTAACGTTAGCCAGCAAACCTAGCTAGTGAAATTTACTTTCCTCACAGCCATGGTTGATGACTTGGCTGCTGCTTGGCAGGTTTAGCAGCAGGTTTAAATATACTGTTTATTGTTTGGTCAGGTAGGTGGCTAGCTACCATAGCATACTAATTAGCTTAGTAGGCTAGTTAGGTGGTTTTTGCTGCTTTTTATCATATTTGTGATTGATTGCTCAGGCAAATTGCACAATAGCTCAAGCTGATTGATCAACCAATCACCCTGATTGATTCAATTGAAAATATCAACCAATCAGGTATGGCTTATGAATCATACAAAACAAACAGCATGCTCATCATTTCAGCATAATAGATGGGTCAGTGTCAGGTCAGGATCAGAAGATGTCTGAGTGCAGACTCGCGTCAGTAGTGGTGAACACTAATTTTACTGCTTGCAGCAATTTGACATAAAGTCAGTTTTATGTTTGAATGACAAATTAAATGTAATCAAAACGTTTTTTACACAGCGAAATATGCTTAAAAACAAAGATACCGTTTCTTTCTTCAAGTGGAGTGCAGATTTGTTTTGAGCAATAATAAATGCTTTCCTGCAACTGTCCGTGTTTTTCCGACTTCTCAACTGAAACACAGTCAACTCGGAGGTGATATCACTCCCAGGACAACTTCCGACTTCCGATGAAAAGGGAAAAACCTTTAAAGCAAAAACCTTGATACACCTGCTCTGAAGGACACTCAAAGGGGGAGCTGTCATAGAAAGGAGCAAGACATGACAAATTTCACACATGGGATAACAGGGCATACTTTCAGACAGTCATGGTGTTGAACTACATTGTATATATATATAAAATGTAGTTGTGTAAGAGAGAGAGAGAGGTTCAGAACCTGCCTACTTTGTCATCTCTGCACACCTGGCTAACGTGATGTGATGTGGGCATAGTTAGAAGCAAGTTCCAAAATTACCGGAAGCTCCTCTGATTCTGCTGTTGGGTGTTTCAGACATCAGAGGATCCAAAAAGCACTCTGTTTGAAACATACTGGGGTCCAAAGGCTCTTTAGTTATGATCGGTGACATGAGTTGTGCTAACATGAGTCAAAGATAGACACGGTTAACAGAGAAAAGGTTGATAAGAGTCAAGGCATTAAGTACAAACCTTGTGCAAAGCCCAAGGTAGTGCTCCTACCTTGACGTTTGGCATAGGAAAATAATGGGAAAGGGATTCTCCCTCGTACCTGCATTTTCATTTTTCACTTGACTGAAGACACAGATTTTCAAAGTGTTACAGCTGTCACTACTGCACTGCACCTTAATATAAAATTAGTCGTGACAGCCTGACCTGTATCAAAGTATAGCTGTGTGAGTAATGCTATCAGCTGCTTAAGTCTATGAGAATGTAATTACAACACATCCTCCTTTTTAGATTTTGTACATCTCTTTGTCTCAACATTTCTCTCTCCCCCTCTCTCTCTCATCGGGTCACTCTCTGTCCTCCCTCCTCCTCTCTTGTCTGACTTGTCTGTCTGTTGATATGCCACAGAGAGACACAATTATCCACTTCATTTGAGTCAAGGTGCTAATGGTTGAGACTGGCCTCTTGGGGGAGGGGGAGGAGGGTATAGGTAGCCGTAATTATAAATGGTGTAATGAGTGTGGAATGGCCACAATGTAGAGCCCGCCATTACAGGTGACCCACTCCTTCCCCCTTCTTCCTTCCAACAACAGGGGTTCAACAGAAACAGAGGAGATTTTAGCCTCAAATACCATCAATCCCCCTCGCTCTCCTTCTTGTCTCATTTTGTGAGTGGTGCCCTTTCTTCATGTTTCACTTCTCTACTCTTTTTTTGTCTTTTTTCTGATGGATTCAATTTGTATGACGATAAAATTAACCCTATGACTCAGTATTTGTGTAAAAATGTTGCATTAAACCATGACATAACACACATTGGTCATACTCAAAGGAAGTTGTGCCTCTCTGTTCTTTTTTATATCTAACATCCCAGTATGTCTTACATCAATTTAGCTTACCTTCCTTTTATTAATAAATTTGATTGGTCCATCTGCCAACTGTCGGATCTATGCTGGAAGTGCTGATTGAGAGAATTAACATCACTATGTCTGGCCAGGGCTGAAAAACTGCTGACCTGTTTTTGTAGATCTGGCCATCCTCTCTGATGGTGATAATATTTATATTCATCAAAAAGAAAGAATGAAGAATGACAGCAAATGGTAAAATTATTTCCCAAACTTTATCTTGTGAAAAACAACAGCTGAAGCTACAAGAGTAAGAAACCTTATTCTTTAACGCCAATGATTGTTGCCCAGTGCTTTTATCATGTGATGACTCTGTTTTCCAAAGACATCATTTTGAAATAACCATCACCACTACTACTACTACCATTACTACTCCTGAAGTAGGTAGCTAGCTCCAAGCAAGTACCCACTGCACATACCTACAGTGCAAGTTTTGATTTATAGTTCAATAGTGAATTTCTCTCACTGTTATCACCATAGCAATGTTGTGTCCCTCACAGTAAGTGTGTTTATAGTCTTTCATTCACTTTGTGGTACAAGCGACAGCAGTAAGGTCCACCTAGTTTTATTAGACAGATAGCTGATGCTTGAAATGTGTTACTGAAAACTTAACCTGAGCCTTTGTTTAACTTGTTAATGTTGCTGCTCAACAGTCTCTACTTACATCGGAAACCTGTAGGAGACAACACCAGTAGCCAATTGTAGTTCTCTGCAGACTCTCTGTGACCTGTGGCTTACGTTTTTGAGGAGATGTGTGTTAGATATGATGTAGCTAAGGTGGTTATGTACATAGACTCTTAAGCTAGGCTGTAACCCCTTAACTATAAATCAACCACAAATTGTGTTGGATTCCTGCTGTTTTGGAGTACATGGGAGCCATATCTGCTTGCCTTAAAATTCCTTTATTAATTAACTGACTCACCCACTCACTCCAGCCCAATCTTTCTCTTTGTTGTAAGAGACACTGTACATGTGTCTGAAGTCCTTAAAGGGGCCCTGTGGAGTTTTCTTGTAAACAAACAAAAGTTATGCTTACATTCAGTGTTACTCACCATAACATGCTATGTTTGTCCTTAATGTCCCAACAAATGTGTTGAGTGTATTTCCTTTCTAATTAAACATTTCCAAAGCTGATTTAGTAAGCATTTTAAATCCACCATTGTTTACAGCCATCTTTATGAGCACGCAGCCTTCCTCTTCTCTGTCTTTGGCAGTACATTGCTGCATATCTTAGTGTATTACTGGCACCTGCTGATAAGTGGAATAGTGTGAAATTATTTGTAGGATTGTGCATCATCATGTGCATACATGCATTGGATAAACAAAATGGGGGCCCACTCATTGAAAAACAGCTCTGTGGCACTCTTACAGGTCAAAAGCTCGACAGCGTACCTTTAACTCCCTAACTGGCTGTTTTTGTTTTTTCAACAAGCAAGTTGAGTAGTTTTACTGAGTGATACTCTGGAAACAGGAGCACCACCTGAAAGGTACTCCCTCCTCAGTCCAATTTACCTCCTTGTGGTGTATGACTTACAACCATCACTTACCAAAACAAGTGTGGCTGAATAGGCTGTCTGAAATATTATATCTTTCAGACTGCCTACGCAGCCTATTATTATATATTTCAGACAGAATGAATCAGCTGAACTAATGTCATGCCAAATACTCCTATAAGCTCTAAAAGAATATCAAAAGTAAGCTCACTATATAAACTGTTTGCACTAAATATGGTTAAAGCATGTTTTGGCCCCTTGAAGTTAATTCCAAACCAAGAGGCAGCACAGTGTTCATTTGCAACAAGTTTGTCACAAAATAAGGAAAGGCAAGATCTGTACAGTCATGGAATCAGATCAATAAAAAGGATTTTTATTCATACTGATAATTTTCTGATCTTGTTGTTCTGTATAAAAGGTATGAAAACAGAATGCAGGACCACTGTTGCTCCACCTTTAAAATTGACAGCAGAAGGAGTCACAGAATTTCTCATGAGTCCTGAGGAGGGTTGGACTGCACTGCAGAGGCAGCAGCTATGAGCTGTGGTCAGAGGATTGTTGCTGCTTGTTGAGGTGGCAACCTGAGAACCCGTTGGTGGAGATCGGCTTCTTGGGAAGCCGTCAGGCTGAAAAAAGAGGGCTTTTGAGTCTGGTTGGCCCAAGGGGTCTCCTCAAGCAGCCAACAGGTACAGGTACTGGCAAACCGTTTGGTGACTCAGGAAGGGACGGCAGGGATTGGCTCAGGCTGTGTTCAGTCAGGGAGGTGAACTGCTGACCCAGACTGGGGATATTGTCAAGTGGTCGAAAGAGCACCTTCAGGAGCCCCTGAACCCAACCAACATGTCCTCTGTGGAAGAGGCAGAGTCTGAAGACTTGGGGGAACCCTTACCCATATTCCTGGCAGAGGACACTGAGGTAGTCAAGAAACTCCTGGGACATCACACTGCTCAGCCTCCCAGGGAAAATTTACTGCAGGGTGCTGGAAAGGAGGATCTGAGTGATTGTTGAACCTCAGATTCAGGCAATTGAGGAGAGTGGACCAGCTATGTACCCTCACAGGAGTGCTGAGTTGGCCATGGGAGTTTGACCATCCAGTCTGCATGTGTTTTGGGGACTTGGAGACGGTATATGACTGTATCCCTGAAGCAACCTGGTGGGAGTGCTGTGGGAGTATGGGCCACTGAGGCAAGCCATCCAGTCCTTGTACAACCAAAGTGAGAGCCCTGTCTGAATCCTTGGTGCAAAGTCAGACACCTTTTCAGTGGGTGTTGGGCTCTGTCAAGGTTGCCCCTGGTCTCCAATTCTGTTTGTCACATTAATTGCCATAAAGTGAGGAGACTGTCCAGTCTGGGAACCTCAGAATTGCGTTGCTGGCCTTTGCAGATGATGTGGTTCTGTTGGCTTCATCAGACCAAGACCACCAGCATGCACTGGGGTGGTTTGCAGCCAAGTGTGAGGTGGTCAGGATAAAGGTAACCACCTCCAATTCCGAGGCAATGGTTCTTAGCCAGAAAGCGATAAATTGTTCCCTCTGAGGTGCTAGAGAGTTGCTGCCCCAAATGAAGGAGTTCAAGTGTGTCATGGTCTTCACGATTGAGGGAAGGATGAAGCGGGAGATTGATGCTGCAGTATCAGCAGCAATGTGGATGTTGTACTGGACCGTTTTGGTAAAGTTCTCGATTTATCAGTTAGGTCTGTGTTTCAGCTCCAATGTCACTATGGTCATGTGCTCTGGGTACTGATTGAAAGACTGAGATTGTGGATACAAGTGGCCAAAATGAGTTTGCTCCATAGTTCAGCCTCAGAGATAGGGTGAGGAGCTCAGGCATCTGGAGGGAGCTTGGAGTAGAGCTGCTGCTCCTTTGCATCAAAAGAAACCAGTTGGGGCATCTGATTAGGATGCCTCCTGGACACCTTCCTTTGGGCACGTCAACTGGATCCCAGAAATCCTGCAGTTCACTGTCATCTCCACAGTTTTGAGCATGTCCAGCTCCAGGTTGTGTGATCAGAGGACCAGCTGTTCTACCTTCCACTTCTATGCAGAATCTTCACCGTCTGCAAATTTACAGGTCTCCTGAGGTGCAGTTGCAAGAGTGAGAAAGGCAGTGTGTCAAGTGCACATCTGTGGGTCGCCAGTGCTGCTCCAGTGTGCAGGTGCTAGCCTCACCTGCTACTTTCAGTTCTCGGGCCTCCCCAGGTCTACTGACAGGTGGGGCCAGGCACAATGAACTGGGACTTCTGGGATGATGGTATTGAATGTGGAGTCCACAAACAGCATCTTTGCATATTTCCTGGGGGGGGGGTCAAGGTGTTGCAGGATGCAATGCAGTGGACTATATCATCCACTGACCTGTTAGCCCGTTAGGCAAACTGCAGGGGGCCAGCAGGGGGCCTGTGATATCAGGTGGGTCAGCACCAAGTCGCTCAAAATACACTACATACATACCACAGATGTCAAGGTATCCTGTAGTTACTGAGTCCTGTGATGGGAATTCATGGTAACTGGGATGATTAGTGGAGTATTTGAAGCAGAAGGTGTCTCACACAGGTCCTCATTTTCACTTAGATTCTGCTTTTCAGTATAGCTTCTCTTTGATACTCTGATCTCCTCAGTTGGTGTGTTTCTGGCCTCGTTGTACTAGATCCTGTCTCCATCCAATGCAGGCCCCCTCCTTGGTCTGATCGAGACACCTGAGTTTAGCAGTAAACCGTAGCTTGTTGAAAGTCGGCACATACATGTTCTAAAAAACAACAACAACAACAGAGAGAAAAAAAAGTGACTGGATTAACTCACTGAGTCAGTGAGTTAATCCAGGTCTATACAAGCCAGCTGTAACTCCAGTCAGTGCAGTTACAGCTGGCTTGTAGTTCCATCTTTGTGTTGTTGGTCCATCTCCTCACAGTCCTGCAAATTAGTTTCTGCTTGTAAATTGGGAGAGGTTGAACCAGACAGTGAGGTTAGAAAGTGAGGTTGGCTTCCTTTATATTGTTTTTTTTTTTTTTTTTTTTTTTTTTTTGATTTGCTTGTTAATCTTAGTATCAAGTTGATGTTTTTGTTTATTTGTCAGAGTTGTATGTTACAGCTTGCTGTACTGACCAGATGAAAGGTTTCACGTTTATTTATGTTTATAGTATTGTAAGTTTTTATTTTTCTTGTCTCTGTTTACTGATAACATTGTTGTATTTTTGTTATATTTCATTTTTTTTTATTCTTATTTTTTTTTTTTTTTTATCCATTATTCAGACATATTTTTTCAGTTTTACTTTATGTTTCTTACTTATGATAATTTTCAGTGCTCTGCTTTTCTTCATCAGTTGGGATATTAAGTCTGTATTTTCCCCAAAAGTATGTAATCTGTGTTCAGTCAGAGAGTCCGAGTCAGTCAGTCAAAGAGCTGACGATCCTCCAACCAACATATCCACTAAACTTTTATGCACTTGTTAGTAGAGGTGAAACATTGTGTGGAGTGAACTGTCAGATGTTCTCTTGTGAATGTAATCATATTGGAGTTGCAAAAGGTGGAACAACAAGAAGTGAAAGCATGAGAGAGCTAAGAAGATTCAGCCATCAACGGTGCTATCTTGATCATAAACTCTGTGAAAGAACAGAAAAAATCCCGCATATGATTTATATTACGTGTGTTCACTTTTATATGTGTAGCATTTCAATACTCAGACCCTCTGAAATCAAAAAACCTTAACACGTCTTGCATCATCACCTCATCCTGAGACACTGTCTTAAAGGGGTGCAGAGTTAAACACTTTTAAAAACTTTAATTCTTAATATTAATTCTTAATATTGTACTTACAACATTCTTAAACACATTATACATTAAATCTGGGACAGGTACTAGTAGCACTGGCTGTTTGCTGATAATCTTGCCCCGCTGCAGTGCAGTCGGCAGTTTGCACTTTTTTGTTGAGAGGGAGTTGAAATTCACAAACACTGAATTTGAAGTATTGTTCTTACAGAATTCATTGTATTGTGAGGTGTTCATATTATTTTGTCCACCCACCGTATCCCTCTGCCTGTGTTACTTAGGTCGTAGCATGTGGCAGTAGTTCCTTTCCTCCAGTAGGGGGTGGTATTAGCACTTGCTTCTCAACTCAGGCCTTGTGGGATAGACAGCTGAAATGCCAGCACTGTCCACAGAGTCAGAAGGATAGAGGAGGGGGTAGCAGGGTGGGGTGGAGGGGGGTTGGATTCTAAACAACCCAGCAATTTCAGACATGTAGTCTTAACAGAGTCAGGAGAGGCTGATTGTTATTCAAAGTTCTGTGGGTCAAGGCCGTTAAACGAGTCAATGAGAGGGATTTCCACTGTAGCCTGCCGCTCGATCCCACACTGTACCGGGAGCTCACATCTATCTCAATTCCCTCAACATATGCGCTTGAATGGGAAATAATTCTTGGTTCATCGTGTCTCAAAACGCTGTCACTCCTGCTCATCATGGTTGCTCATAATTTTTGTCTGTTTTCCCCTGTTCGGCTCTGCGTACTTCTATTCTGTTCTCTTCTATTTTTAAGAGACATTTCTCACATGTAGGCATTAAATCACCCATCCCTAACATCACCCCCTTTACAGCCTAATCCGGGTCTGGTCATTTGAAAAAAAAAAAAAAGAGAAGAAAAAAAAAACAGCCCCCACTGATCCACAGTTAAAGAAATAAGCTTTTTCCTTTTTTTCTTTTTTTTTTATTCCAGTGGATTTAAAGTCAGTCAGGAACATTATCAGGCTGGGCCCAGCCGAGCAGAAACATTCCATAACCCCAACCTTCCCAATGACCCCTCCCTTGCTTTTAACAACTGCCGACATAGTTTGGCTCTGTTATGTGATCATGCTTGGATGAAATCTGTCAAACAGCTCCCTGAGTTATTAGGCTGTCTGCGCCTGACCTTTCCGCAATCAAAGATATATGACTTAAGGGCTCAGATTTGCCATGGCAACGGCTCCAATTTGCCGCCGTGAGAAAAGGTCTAATTGTTGCAGAAATTTAATGATCTAGCCCCGACATCAGGGGCTGTGAGATTTTATGAACTGTTTACGCTATAATTTTCTTTTGTTAATGCATTCCGCCTTAACCCCTTCCCCGCTGACTGCCTGCAGGGAGGGGAGGGAGGGGAGAAAAGTGTGTGTATGTGTGTATGTGTGTGTGTTGGTGGGGGGTGGGGATGGGGGGTGTGATGAGGAGGAGGAGGAGGAGGAGGGGGGAAATTTCTGCCCCCAACCTGTTAGCTTGTGTGTCTGGCGCCTCTTTAAAAAGGGCAGTTTTGTCTTTAAGAAAAGCAGCTGCCTGCCGCATTATCTGCTCTCAGCGATGTAGACATCAGTAATATATTCTACAAGGTCAAAGACAACTGAGATTAAAATGTCTAATCAGTTAATTTGTTTTATTGAGAAGGACTGCCGTGTGATTGGACACACAGAGAGATACAGGGAGAGAGAGAGAGAGAGAGGGAGACGTGGAGGAGGGGGTGGAAGAATATGGAGAGATGGAGAGATGGAGGGGAGGAGGTGCTCAGATTTGCACATTGGTGTTTTGACTGAGCTTGATGCTGGAAAATATGGCCGTGCCACTCAGTTATAGCATGTTGATGAAGCTCTGACACCCTTTGTTTTTCTCCCTCGTCTCTCCTCCCTCCCAGTCCTCCTCCCCTCTTCCCTGTTGTCTCGCCCTCTCTCACCATTCAATTTCAATCTATGGCACATTCATACAAGACTGATTTTATTAGTTGCTGAAATAGACTTATATTTTATATCTCATTAAATATTCAAAATAAATTCAGCATATTTGAGCTGTTCATACATATTCAGTTTCTGTAACTAGGATCAGAATATTTTGATTGAGCCCGTACAGCAGAGACACTTTGAATTTCTTTTTGTGTGCAGATAATTCCATTCAGAGGAATGAGTTGAATCACAATTGATCTCATTGTTTTCTTTTCCCCCCACTTACAATTAAATGTGGTGGAATATATTTCTATGGATAAAGTGGCTACAGAAGGTATTGGTTTGTGCAGGACAACACATTTGGCAGTTTGACTTAACCAGAGACTTATGAAGGAAAAAATGTCTCTATAATGATAGTGACAGTATAAATGCACAATATATGGGATATATGGGCAACCTGACTTAACACACGATATCATAAGGATTACTGTAATGACTAATGACCTTTAATGCCTCATAATGAGCTATATCAGCATGTAGGTGAGGACTGCGGTGGAGAACTTTCTAATTAATTTTATGAAATAAGATCTTCTAATTGGTAATATGTTACTGTAACACTCTGTGCTCCTTTATAAATGTAGGTTTAAGTTGAGCTTTGGCACCTTACAAAGGCATTGATTGCATTTTAACATTTCTTTTGCACAACGCATCAGATAGCAGGAATCTAAATGTGGCTATAGGAGGTGTGATACAGAGTGAATAATTTAAATTCTGATAATTTTGATTTAAATTTTGAAATGCCAATCCTTTATTGGCTCCAGCTTCTCACTTGTGAATTTTTTTGTGTATAATATAAATGTAAACTGAATATCTGTGGGTTTAGGGCTGTTGGTCGGACAAAACGAGAAGTCTGAAAATGTCTATTTTGGCAAAAGGAAACTGCAAAAACAGGCAATTTTTTTACTATTTTCAAACATTTTGTACACTAAGGAAATGATTGATTATTGAGAAAATGTTGATATTGACAACTGAACAGACAAGAAAAAAAGAGCTGACTTCAAAAGGATGCTTATGTCACAGTAACAAAATATGTCTCGGTAAAACAAAGCAAATGAAAAAATGAAAATCTGTAAGTAATGGAATATGAGCTTACATCTTAGTACATGCTTGCACCCATGAGTCTCATCTATATTTGCATGTGGCATAAATACATTTGCATATTTACATGCAGGGTAAACTTTGTGACAGTTAGCTGTATCACACTTAAAAAGATGATATAAAGACAATGATGATAACGTAGTTCACAGCCATCTCCTTGTTGTAGTTATGCTCCTATAGGCCAGGACTGCCAGGGGACTTCTCATGATGCACCAAATTCCTCTCTCCTCCTCTTTCTCTCCATCTGTACTCATTCATATCCCATTAATGCCTGTTACTAATTCGACACCTTCTCTCTCCCGTAATTTTGTGCTCCCTCCTCTCTCCTCCTGTCGCTTTTTGCAGGTATTTCTGAGTCTGATTCTGTTTCTGCAAAACATTATATATACATACAATTATTATTATTATTATTATTATTACTACTTCTCTAGGTGGGACTGCCAAGCATACAACAGAAACAAATAAATAAAACAACACCAAGCTTTGATACACACACACATACACTCACGTATATTATTATATATACATATATTAATTTTGAGATTTTATTTAGCTCACTGGATGTACAGAGCTGAATTTGTTGAAGAAAATATTCCTTTTTTCCTTGAATGATTTACAAGTGCATCTCTGTCAGTGACCACATGTTCTGTTTTATTTTTTTATTTTTTGCTTTTCCTCCTTGTTCGATTGCCAGTTTGTGGATCTGCCTCTGCTTTCTATTTTTGACAGTTAAGACATATTCTATCGATTCATAATCTCTATTTGGGGACAGATAATATTTTGATCTTTGGCTTTTAGTTTCCTCTCTCCAGTGTTTCAGGTTTCTTTACATTGTGTTAGAATTTGTTGTGTTGTGTTGTTGTGTTGTTGTGAGACTGAGCAGAGTGTGTTTTAGAGGGGGGGCAGTTAGTCTCAGCACCAGCCAACTCTGCCCTCTCCTCCTCCTCTCTTTTTCCCTCACAACGCAACTGGTCAAAGCACATGGCCGCCCACCCAGAGCCTTGTTCTACTCAAGGTTTCTTCCCGCCAAAAGGGAGTTTTTCCTCACCATTGCCACCAAGTGTTAGCTCATGGTGGGAATTGTTGGGCCTCAGTAAATAATATTATAGAGACTACAGTTTAAAAACATGAATACACCCACTGGACACCATATTAATACTGAGTATGGCCTCCCTTTGCTTTCAAAACATCCTCAATTCTTTGTGGCATGGATTCCACAACGTGATGGAAAAAATCCCTTTGAGATTCTGGTCCGTGTCGTTCTACAACATTCCAAAGGTGTTCTATTCAGTATCTGCTCGAGTCACATCTGGTGACTGTCGAGGCTTCTGAAGTACACTGCACTCTTAGCGTTCAGAATGACCTCTAATATGCCGCCTTCGGTTGTTTACACAGAACCACGTGACGACCTCCATGCTGGCTCAAAGGTGGGGCGATACGCACCTTTTACACAGAATGATGTGGTGGAATTACAACGCAATATTCCCTCCTTGAAAAGGCTGTGTAAAGGGGCTGTTATGCTCATTAAAACCTGATTGAGATGACTGGAAGTAGCCATTTGAAGATGGTATATTGTGGTCAAAAAAGGATGCACATGGTCAGCAACTCAGATAGGCTGTGAAATTAAGGGGCCCAAAGTGTGCCAGGAAAATGTTCCTCACACCATTACACCACCACCAGCACCAGCCTGGACTGTTGACACAAGACAGGTTGAGTCCACGGATTCATGCTGACACCAAATTTTGACCCCACCATCTGCGTGCCTCAGCAGAAATTGAGATTCATCAGACCAGGCTACATTTTTCCAGTCTCCAACTGTCCAGTTTTGGTGAGCCTGTGCCTACTGCAGCCTCAGAGTTCTGTTCTTGGCTGACAGGAGTGGAGCCCAACACGGTCTTCTGCTGTTGTAGCCCGTCCGCCTCAAGGTCCTGCAATCTGAGATGCTTTTAACACTCACTGTAGTTGTAAAGAGTGGTTATCTGAGTAACCACAGCCTTTCTGTCATCTTGAACCAGTCTGGTCACTCTCCTCTGACCTCTCACATCATCAAGTCATTTCAGTCCACAGAACTGTCCCTAATGGATGTTTTTGGTTAATTGCATCATTCTGAATAAACTCTAGAGACTCTAGGGTTAGGGTTAGGGTTAGACTCTGGAGAGTGTGAAAATCCAAGGAGATCAGCAGCTTCGGAAGTACTCAAACCAGCTTGTCTGACACCAGCAATCATGCTGTTCAGTCACTGAGATCACTTTTTTCTCGGTTCTGATGTTTCGATTTGAACATTAACCGAAACGCCTGAACTGTATCTGCATGATTTTATGCTTTGCACTGCTGCCACTTGATTAGCTGACTGTGTGAATAAGCAGGTGTACAGGTGTTCCTAATACAACCTTTTAGCCAACCAGTCCTATACCATTAATAACAGAACAGTGTTATTTGTCCATGTTAATATAATAGTGTGTTTTTCCATGTGTGCCACATGTGAAGTGACGTTCTCACTACAAAATCATTAAAATTACTCTTCCTCTACTTAATGCTGAGATGCAAAGGCACTTCTTTCAGTCAGGACAACATGTGAGTTTTTTTCTACAGGCATGCGGGTAAATGCGTGTCTGTGAATGCGACCTCCATTAGGAGCAGCTGAGGAGATCCATCCAGGGGCAGTTTATTTTCCAGAGAGGAGTAGCAATGGTGGACAGCCCTTGATTTATTAGAACCATGAGCCAAGTGACCGTGATGAAGTGCATCTCAATTTTAAAGTCTATACAGCTTCATCTGGAGAGGAAAGAAGAAAGTTAAAGAGTGGAGAAACACAAAGAGAATGAGCTGATGACTAGAGTGGAGGGATGAGTGGAGAACAGAAGAGACAAAATAGACGCACAAAAAAGTAAAATACATTTTGTATATTAAATGTAAGAGATATTACATAATTGTATATAAATGCACTAGAATGAGATATACTATTTTACATTCCTAAACCTAGCGTAGGGATGAGCATGGTTGTCGGGGAAAAAAACAGAAGGATTAGTTGTGCAGAAAGAGAGAAGGTAAACGATATAGAGATGGAGAAAAATATGTTTTTAGAAGCGACATTGATATAAGATGTTTAATCCTGAGTGAAGCTGTTAACATGAAGTAATACCTCATACTTAAACTGGAAAATATTTTGGGATAGTTGGTGCCAAATCTTTCAGTCCTTCAGGGGTTGTGTTATGAAAATGGGGCTTTGCCGTTGAAAATCTAAAAAACATCTAAATGAAAATATAATTGAAGATCCATACAGATGTGTTCTTTGTCCAGAGCTACAGAGCTTGTGTTTATCCTTCACAAGAAGTGTAACAAATAGGCTCCCATCCGGAGAAGTGATGGAGTGTTTCTTAAATGAAAATACACCTGTCTTTAGGACAAATACATGCCACTAATTACCTGTCTAACCTAAATCTCTGGGCACCAGATGTTGCTAAAACACAGCGAGACAGAGACAAATTGCGGCATGCTGTTGTAGCCCTGCACATAAATATAGTAGAGGCTTAAATCATTTTTTCCTTGACCCTGTTAGAGAAGTTGTTCAATGTGATTTTGGAGTGTGCCGTGCCTGTAGGAAACTAATTGTAAAGATAGGGTAAGGTATTTACAGAATCACATAATCTCCCGCTCTCTCTGTATCAGTCTCTCTCCTCAACTTGACCAAGCTATAAGCAGGATTACATTTTGATCTGTATCCTTGCTTCCAATTCAGATTTCTATTTCAGTTATGTTGACTCCCCATCTTCTCTTCCTCCTCCTCTTCCTCTTTTTCTCCTGTCTACAGGCAGAAAAATTTGTGCTTGATGACTTGTACAAAGTGGTGAAGAATTTAGAAGCTAGATTCGCAGAGGACCTTGAAAAACTTTCCAGGTCTAAGTTATAGTAACCCAATAAAAAACCCCTTTTGTACTGCACTCCCACTTAGTACTTTCAATGTAAACTCCTCTTCCTCACTTTTCTCTCCCTTTTATCTTTCTCACCTCACATCTCCAGTTCTCTCTGTTCTTCTCCACAGACCCACCATTTATTTTTAGTACGCAAGACATCATTCATCCGTCTTTTCCTGCTTCCAGCTTTCAGATTTTCTGTGTAGCGAATGGGCAAACAAAACTGAAACACCAAATAATACACAGTATGTTAGTTACCGTCTAAGTAGTATGACTGCCCAGAACAACTTTAATCCAACAGGAGAAGGAGCAGAAGGAGCTTTCTAGTCTCCTTACTTCCCACATTTAACACTTTTACTGACAGACATGCAACTCAGTTAAGTATTCAGATTACTCAGAGGTCAGGAGACCCCTGAACCAGAGCCTCAGGGATGTCCCCAAAAAAAAAAATCTGATCTGATCTGAATGCATGTAAACTAAATAGAAAATGGATGCATTTGGCAAAGGCCCAGAGGATAAAGGTTAGATAGTTAATTTATCAATATTTCTTTTTGGAGAGTCAAAGGGCTCATTCAAAAGCAGGGATGTCCTGATCTGATCAATATCTGAGCTCTTACATATTGAGTTTCTGCTCAGACAGAGACTGATCTGATAATTATTTTTGTTGAATTATTCCTACATGATACAGTAGGACAGTGCATATGTAGGGTGCAGTTAACCTACATTAAAATGAAACTAACCGACTAACTATTAAATCAATATATGTTCAAGGTTCAAAGTTCAAATAATTCATCTGTAACTACATGAATATTAATGTGTTCCCCATTCAGTTCATGGTGTAGCCCAATCTGCCACACTGTATAATATGTTTAATTATATTTTCATAATATGTAGAGAGAAGTGTCAGTGTGGATGTGCTGTGGCAGCTTGGAAGATCTTGGCAACCTTTCTTTCCAGTTTAAACAAAATACAAAAGTTCAGGTGCAGTTTTCAAATAAAAGCAGAACTTCAGAGCGACACTTACAGACAGTATGTAAAACAGTGGCATTGCAGCACTATGTATGAAGGGGCTTTTTATGTGTCTGTACGGGGGCCTACGGTCTAGTTCATTTAATTGTGTTAATTCAAAGTGTTGCTTTGAAAACTTGTGTCAAAGTGGTGATTGTCAGACCAGCTGTCGAGAAAATTCATACTGCCAACAGAGGTGCAAATTTTTGCCATTTTTACATGTCACAAACAATGTGCTGCTGCAGACAAGAGACTACTATACCCATATCCAATCACAATCCTGGTGTCACATTAAGGTGGAAGATTTTTTTCCTCACACTGAGTGTGTGACTTTAACATGAATGCCCTGTGTAGCTTGTCATTAATTCAGATTTAAACTCGTGTTCTGTGTGAGGTTCGTGTTATTTTGGCTCACACTGCTACACAGAGTAAAAACTATTCTCTCCACAGTCCTGGTTCATAACCCAGTGTCGCTGAGCATCTACTCTGTCTTTGACCCAGAAATGGAATAACTACCCTGACCTCTAATTTCATTATAGATAGGGCAAAACTATAGCTACAAGGCTTATATCTGCATTAATACCAACACAAACCCTCCACATGTATCCTGTGCACTTGGCAAATGAAGTGCCTCTGCCTCTTCTCTCTCTCTCCAGTCCTGCTTTCCCTTCCCTCCATCCTCTTGTCTCTGTCTTCCTCTATTTCCCGACTGTCCGTATGTAAATTATAAGTGAAGGGGTAATAATAGTAGGGGTACCACAAACAGCCATGTTCGGGTTTTCCTTAAAGGACAGGATAATGAGACAGAGTATCTATTTGCTCAGCGTAATGTGTGTGTCTCCAGACGCTGTTAAAAGACACATGGACCTTTCTCTTTCAGCCGTGGTGACAGGTGGGGTGGGTGTAGAATCATACACAGCTGTGTTTTTCAGTGTGTCTTTTTATTCTCTCTCTCTCCTTTTCTCCCCTATTCAGTTTCACTACAAAGTCAGAGGATCTACTTCTTGCAACTATAGGAATTTTGGAGCAGATTCAGGTGGAGATTCCGCTTGTTAGGAAGTGCGCACTCATTGGTCCATCAACCTGCCAATCTTAATCACAGATAACCAATATGCAGCAAAGATAAATATGTCCATTAAAGGCCCCTGGGGGCGGGATTATAAGCAGCCAGCGGCCTATGAAATGCAGATTCCCCCATTCAGAATGCTACACACACCTCTCTCCTGTGTGATATCAGCCATGAGCGCTCATTCTAATTATTTGGGCAAATGTACTAATTAGCTATCAAGTGCCCCCCTCCAACCCTCCACCCACCAACCCCCCCATCCACCCACCCACACTTATCATCCTCCCCCGACATCTTTTGTATTCAAAATAGGTTCCCAGCATGGTTGGAATTTTTCAGGCCATCAGCAAATATTTACCAGTTCCATCTCATTATGTTCCAGGCTAAAATGCTGGCTATGAATATCTTAAGGCCCTTGGTACACGCCATCTAAACTTTGCCTTGACCTTTTACTGCTGGCCGCCTGCACTGGCAATTGAGCTGCAGTTTCAATATGTAGGCACACATGCATATGCCCACACACACACACTCACACAGTATCTGTGTCATCATGTCTCACTGCTGTTTCGCTGTAGACTTAAGACTAAAGCAAACTGATGATTATGCATATGCACCTTCCTCTGCATGGTTAGCCTCGCCATTCCTGCCTCCTGCTCTGATCAATCCATTAACTTACGTCTTGTTGTATATATCTGGTTTAGCACGATCAACGGAAGTGCTGACAGCGCTTATTTCTTTGGTTTTGGCGATTAGCAACTCGGTTCTTGTCAATACAATAGTAATGAATGGGCGAGATAAATGCGATTTGGGGGCATAATCATTTTTTGTGATTGCAAGTCTGCATTTTTGCTTAAAAAGCAAAGTGATTAATCAATAATTAATTTTGAAGCAGGGGCACTGATAGAGGCAAAACGATGAAAACATTTGCCGTAAATCTGCACTTTATTGCTGTTACTATTGAAGGATTCGTGGCAACACCTCGTCAGTCTTGGTAAGTATGTTGTGAGCATTTTCTGTATGGTTTGCAAAATGGCTGAGAGAAAATATTCATGTGTCTTATTTACTGCCAAATGTCTTTTTATGCCGGGGATATTTGTGTACTTATCAATTTTATTTATTTTGAAAGCTCATTTCTGCTCTGATGGTGGTCATTCAGCTGCAGGAACACAGAGGTGAAGGTGCTGAAGATATTAGAGTATCACTCCCTGACTGTACAGCTGTTGGGATCATGGCCTGTGTTCTTGGTGACTGATCTGGATTTTACATTGTGCATGTTTGTGGGGTATTTTCTCTCAACACTAAACCTGAATACCCAGTTTAAAGTCCCAACATACTGTACACTCTTGCACAGTGTGATTCCTTTGACGGAATAGTTTGACATTTTGGGAATTGTGCTTATTCACTTTCTTACCAAGAGATAGAAGAGAAGGCTGATACCAGTTGATTTACATCTGTGTGTTAAATATGAAGCGCCAAGAGATGCTTAGCCTAGCTTAATATAAAGAGTAAAGGCAGGGGGAAACAGTTATCCTGGCTTTGCCCAAAGGTTAAAAACAGCCTTCCACTGTTAAAACCAGTAATGGATATTGATCCAAATGTAGAACACAGACATCAAGTGTCCAAGATGTGAAAGGTTTATTGCAAAAAAAAAAAAAAATGTTAAAAGGGAGGATAGTGATGAAGGGGGCAGATGGACAACATGGACTGAGGCTGTGGACAAGGCTGGAGAGGCTGACAGGCAGGTGAGGAACATAAGGAGAAGCAGGTTAGTTGAGGGGAAAAAAGTCAAAACACACTAAGAATCAAAAACTAAGTCAAGTGTAGGTTGGCTGAATCGTTACTACCACAATGAATGACTGGCGATGAGTGGAGAGAAGACCAGTGCTTAAGTACTGCAGGAACAGGTGAGCTGATGGAAAGTGAGTGGACAGTGGATGGGTATGAACAGCTTTTAGCTGAGACACATGGAGCGAGTGGTGTATCATCACTGACTGAGCTTAACAACAGACAGATTTATTACGCATTTAATTTCAAATGGTTCAATATAGAGAGAGGAAGGTTTCTCAGAATCAGTTTTTAGAGGAAAGTCTTTAGAGGACAGCCACACTTCTAACCTGGTAGGTAATTAGGCGCCGGGCTCCAGCGGTCGTCTGCAAGGGAGCGACTGCGATCAGCTGAATGAAGCAGGGCGGAGTGGGTCCCTCCAGCTTCACCGTGAACGATGTCATCCTCCTGAACTGGGAGCAGTGGCTACACGCATCCTGGTTGGCCTGCTCTGCCATGACGGAAGGATTTCCAAACCTGAGAGATGAATTGGTGTTTGCAGTCAGAAATGATGTCCAGAGGGATACCATGGAGGCGGAAGACATGGCAAACCTGAGGCTGAGGGGAGCAAAAACACTGGTTTAGGGAAAATGACGCGAGGAGATCAAATTGAGCCGAATGTACTCAGGGAGGTTGCCGGAAAGAATCAAAAGCACACTTCCTGTGCCTAATCTGCTGGAAATAGAAAGAAGAAATCAAAACAATACAGACTGGGTGTATTCCTCTGGGTGTTCCAGGCACACCAGGATATCTGACGCCCTCATAATGTAACTTCGAGGACTGAGCCATCTCAATCTACTTGAGCACCAACTGATTTCTACTAATGCAGAGGATGTCAGTTGAGTAGGCAGTCGTTTAGTGCAGCCCAGGACACATTCGCGTACACACAGCTAAAGGAAAGTGGGCATATGCGACCCAGACCACCTCCAAATGTGGTCTGATCTGATGCGTCTTGCATGCATTAAGCCTGGACTTAGAGTTGTTCACCCTGGATGCTCACTAGGCTTTTCTTGGCCGGGTGCAGGGCAGTAAACCTGTCACCTGGCTCTATCTCTATATGTAATGGAAGGATCCAGGAGTGGCCTTTTCATCTAACTCTCAGAAACAAAGTGAACATATTGAGCTATTCTCTGAATGTTCAAAACTAATTTCACAACAACCGATAACGTAATCAACCTGTGCTAAAAACTTAACACCCTTCACCAATATTTTACCTCTGTCTAATATCAACTCTTCAGCAGCATTTCCTCCTGCTGTGTAGTGGTGTCTCTGGCTAGGAATCCACAATTACAAAACAAAAAGGGTTTTAGCCCCAAAAATATCCCTACACGTCATCATTTTTTATGTATAGAGGTGTGTATGCATGTGTTTAAAGGAGACAATAGTGTGAATTTAAAGACAATGCTGTGCGCTTGCCAGGCTTTGATGCTGAGCCAAGCCCCATCATTCCCAGAGGTATTTACCCCTGTGTCTTCCTACCACATTGTTAAACACTACCTCTGTACGTTTTTATAACACCATTGTTAAGCTCAATAGATTTTTATTTGGCTGCTTTACCCCTCCCTCACTCTCCGATACTCTGTCTCTCAGGCTAGCTGTGTTTGCATTGCCCTGTCCTTTCACCTGGAAGTGTCTAGGTGTGTATTTATAGTTCCTTAGACAGCAGACATGAGAACCAAGACCAAACATCCTCTTCCCCTCTGGAAATTGCAGAGACTGGAACAGCAAAATGTTGACTCTAACATGTCTTGGTTTGTATGTGTTTGGGAGAGACGCTATTATTTGTGTTTTATCAAACCACCATCAAGCTCCTTAGTAAGACACTTTTTTAGCTTTTATTACGTGACCTAAATCAAATCATCCATTTAGAAAAAAAAGATGTGTTAAGTTTACTTATGATATTTCTTTTGTTTGACCCAGATTACCCAGAGAATTTAGCCTCGACCCAGTATATCATATTTTCTTATGTTAAATAATCTCTACAGGTCAGGACTGCTTTTCAAGTTTTAAAGTATTAAAGTAATAGATATATAAAAAGCTAATGATATAATAAGTCTTCTGTCTGAGGGTGTATTTGAACTTATTTGAACTTTAGCAGCACATAGCAGCAAACCTCTCTAAAATAAAAGTTGAGAAAACCACAGTTTGTCCTCAGCAGCTGCTTGAATTAGTTTTTGAAGTCGGGACTAAATTACCCTGATTATTAGTTGCGTCAAAGTCTCGTATTCTGAATACATTTGCCTTTCTTCGGTTAATGTCAGACTTTGAGTCACAATGGGTAGGGGAGGAGGGATGAATTTGAGCGAACGAGAAGAAAGTGAGAAAGGGGTGAAGAGAAAGGCGGTTGTGTTTCAGCCATCTGGTGTGTGTTCCCCAGCAGCAGCAGCAGCAGCAGAGCAGAAGAAGGTGAAGTCTGTCCGCATCTATCCTCTGGCTGCACATCACAGGCCCGCCGCTTGCCCAGTGTTGGCCTTGCTGTCACTCTGTGTGTGCGAGCATATGTGTTTGTGTGCGAGTGTGTGCGTGCATTATGTGGCCAGTGTCGACCCCAGACACGAGCTGCTCTGCTGATTTAATGAGAAGGGCTAGATTGCCATGGCTGGGGCAGGCACTGCTTTTTTCTCACACAAACACACACATACACACTGCGCGAGGTGCCCAGGCGATTCCCCACCACCTCCACGTCACTCCCCTCCAGCGTCAAACACATTTCTTGCAACTCACACGGCTCTCATGGAAAGTCACTGGGAAAATATGAAAATGGAAAACAAAAACCCCTATCATGGATGCATTAACCTTTCTGCATTTTCACGTCTTTGTGGAATTTGGGAGCGTTTTGAATGAACGGGGACTAAAAAATGCTAATGTGCATGAGTAGGAGAGACTGCCTGGTTTCTAGCCCGGCCAGTGTGGCGGCAGCGCAGCAGTGTTTTAGTGATTCATCTGCTTGTGTCAAATGATTCTGGGCACATGGCAAAACCCAGGGCTGTTGCCACAGAGTAGCATGCACACACACTTTTCTTGAAAATACTCACACAAGCACTTCTGCATGCACCCACACACCCTTTCACGTACTCCCCCAACACACACACAGACCAACACACACACATGCACACACGCACACTCCCATTCAGCTTTGTGCCGGGCAGCGGTTCACTCGGGCCCCCTCTGGTGCTGTGGTGGCTGGTTTTAATGTCCTTGCCTAATGATCTGGCACACGTCGAAAGGTAAATGATAATTTGCTTTAAGTGGAGCTTTTAGGCGGAAAAGCCTTATAAGGCTTAGCTGTCTCCCTGAAATGACAGTGTTTACCACAAGCAGCTTTTGACAGATTTCATTTCAAATATGATTTCTTTATGAAAATGCATCGGACTGACACCCTGACTCTGCTGACTGCTGCATGGACAAACATACATCTGTATTTGTGTATGTTTGTAATTCTGAGAGATCCTCCATGAAGGTGTCCAGGATACGACTGAAGATGATTCAGTTGGAGACGGATGCCGGTGAACGGACACAGCAGCAAGAATTACCCACAGAGAGACAGAGGAGAAAATCACTTTTTTTTCCTGTGGGAATGATTTTGAGGCTGTGAAAGCACATTCTGAGGAGACAGCGCAAACATCCAGCCTTGGTGTCGTGTCTCTTTGTACGAGAAATCTGGGCAGTTTCTCATTACTGAAAAGGGGGCTCATTATCACTTTTGTATGCTCTCTCTATTCAATTCTTCATCAGGCTTTGTAAGCACAAAAAGTGCTAAAACTGTTTTTTTTGTTGCCCAATTCTCCTCACTTGTAAATCAGTCAGGAGTTACTTATGTGATGAGTGAGAGGAGAAACTAATGAAAGTAAATTTCTTAACACCACAACATGTTGGGATTGTGACAGCTTTCTGTATTTTGTATCTGAGTGAAAACAGAATTGAGCACATTTTTTGTTTTGCCAGACCCACAAACTGTAAACACAAAGCGTAACACCACCAATTTTCAGGATCTGATATATACTTTTCTTACTCATCAACCACTTACCGAGTCACAAAAAAATCTTTCTAATGAGACACCACCAAACACCAACAACATTACCCCACCACCACAACTCACGGTATTTATTTCTGAAGCACTTCATAATGTGAATGAACTGATCTCAGACAAGGAGATATGAGGAAGGAAGGCAGAGTAACGGAGAAAAAGAAGAGGAGGTGAGACTGAACATCAAAGAAACGTGAGGAAAATAGACGACGGCTAAGTAAAGTAGACGGCAGTTTAGATCAGTGGAAACGAGACGAGGAGGTGAACACTTGACAGCTGATCATAACACGCGGCTGTAGGGTGGATGCCTTGTCCCTTCACCTTCCATCCCTCCTACTTACTTTCATCCTTTCCCTTTTCATCCCCTCCTCAACAAGTCTTCCCTTCGTCTACCCCCTCCGCAAAATCATCTATATCCTCTTTCCACACCTCTTTCTCTCCTGACTCAAATGTTGCGTGTTCAGAATCATCTTTCACACATCCACATCCTCAACCTTTCAGCACCTTTTACATGGCATCTTTACTGAAAAAAAACCCCATCTATTGTAACATGACATTTAACTTTGTACTTTGCTCTCGCTCACCAAGTAGCAGTGAGGGAAAACAGCCTGTACTCGTAACTGTAGCTTGATTTTAATACACAACAGTCATGTTTACAGACCAGGCTGATTTGTGATGGTTTAAACCAAAGGCACTCTTTCATTCATAAATTTTCCATGGGAATTAAAAGGAATATATAGGAACTACTGAGAATTAACAGGAATAAACTGGAAATTTGCAAAATTGCAGGTTAGCCTATAAGAGGGAACTTAGATGTAGTTGAAAAAAAAAACCACATTTTACAGCATAATCTTGATTAAAACAACCAGATTTAATGCAGATTCAGTTGAATTTCTACCCTGCACCATGTGTTCCTCCATCCCATGCACACAGGATACTACGTACAGCCACACTACTGCATTTGAACCCACAAACTACATCCAGTCAACTATGTTTTGATGATACTAATGGAGTAAATATATTAAAGTTTAACGAGCAAAAAATATAGAATAATGTACAGAATAATGTCCTCTGATTAATATACTCTATATGGACACTCAATTATAATACAGTTTTCTTTTTATGTATGTTTTCCAACTGCAGCAACATTTGGATTCAACGTTTTCCTAATGCAATAAGTCTTTTTAAAACTCCAGAAAACTTCCAAATCCTTGGTTTTTCTTAATAAACTTAAATATGTATATCTGGACAAGGAGCAAAATGAGCAACAATTAAAGCTGAAAATTACACAAAACAAACAAGTGAGTTTAACACCATAACTCGATTTGATTGACAGAGGCCTAGCAACACAAGTAATAACCCACCAAATGTCATTAGATTTTGATCCAGTCCTGACTGATCCAGAGGAGTACAGATAAGTAAAGACACAAATCACAGAATTTCATCATCAAATGATCTTTGCCGAACCATCTAATATGCAACGTTTGGTGTGGTGAGTAGCTTACATATACAGAGTTACAACTGTTTATTTCGACCTGTGAGGATGTTCACTTGTTTGGGTGTAAACAACCCTATGTACTAGAATTTACATTTAATTCTGCACTGAAGGATTTTCATCAAGAATTTTAAACGGTCTTGTAGAATCGTCCAGCGTCGTTGGTGTATCAACCTGTTTTCCACCAAAAAATCCAAAGGCACTGGAGCTAAAACTTGCCCCTGAAGTAGCTCTTTGAAATGTACATTTTCTTGCCTGCAGATCTCAGGTCTGTCTGCAGCGTGTTGGAGGCTGAGTTCAGCTCTGTCTCTGAAGAGAGAGAGTAACAGATAGAGGAGAGAACAACAACACAGACAAGTGATAGACATATGATCATACAACATAGTTAGCATGTCAGTCACTCACTTTATTTCTACTAGGACAGACTTGTCATTACCTAAACTGTTCTCTAATCCACTCAGTTTGTCAGTCAAGTTTTTCCCTACCCTTCCATTAAAACTAAACAAAACTATGGGTAACAGAGGAGAAATGTTATGATAAGTTGAGAGATAATAAACCTACAGCCTGCTAAAAACAGGAAATTCATGGTCTGTGATGAGGATAAAACAGTCATACAACAGCAGTGTGTGAACAGTTTTGAAAAAGTGAACTCAGTGTTGAGAAATGTGGGTGATCAGGAGAGTGATTATGTATCATTTGAGTAAGTTAAAGTTAGTGACGTACATTAAAGGGCATGTGAAGAACTGCACTGAGTGCATCTGCCATTTTGTGTCTTCTGTGAATTCCTGTCTACATATGTTGATATTTTAGACTCTTATCCGTATATGTTTGATGTACTTCAGCAAGTTTTGTGTTAGTTTTGTGAGAATCTATCAAACATTTGTCTTATTTTTGAACATATTTTATATTATGTCAAAATCATTCCAGTAAATCTAACACTGCCCAATCACTCTTGTGATTATACCTCCCCATCTTCAGGAGCCTAACAGTTACATTTCTTTTCTCTAGGACACTTCCTATAAATAATGTCTTGACAAAACATATTTCGTCTGCATTATCCTTTTTTTAATCTCCTCACTTGTCTTAAACTCTTGGAAAAAGACATGCTTTTAAGAAGCAATGGTGGTAAAGTGATGGGGAAATGTGATTTCCAGGCATTAGCAGTACATGTGTATGGTTGGAGCAGCTGCAGGGAAAGGAGATGCTGTTGCTTTAGCTGCTGATTTCTTCCTGCTAACGGCAGAGAGAGGGGAGGCCCTAGGGAAACAAAGCCTCAGGAAACGTCTGGATATCTCTTAAGAGGCTGTTTCCCCCCAGCTGTAATGGAGTGTGGAACATAGAAAAACTGTGTATTTGTAGCATAAAGTTCACTTCATGATCACTTAACTGTGTAGATCAGGAGAGAGACGGCGGTGGGTTTACACACTGCACTTGAAGTATTGGTGTTAAGGCATTTTATGGCATCAGAAGCAAAACACTGTAAGTACATTATAATTATCAGAATCAAAGGAAGATATCATACAAATATAATTAGAGCTGCAGCTAAAGATTATTTGAATTTTATTTCAACGAAGCTCCAAAACCAGTGGATTCTACATTTCCTATGATGCAACCAATAGCACAAGGTTTATATTGAACCTGCCTTAAATGCCCACTTCTCTCTAACCCACAGTTGGGTATTTACAATATTTGGGTATCTAGCACATGCAGAATTACATCACCGTTCATTTGTAGTCATGTTTGTGTTTGCCTGGTAAATGTTGGTGATATATTTACTCTCCTTTTAGTTCTATTTGGTCTCCAAAAACTCCTTACAGAAATATTTGTCTGTGTTCACCAACTAGTTTCTGACCTTGTCTGCACTTTGGTGCCGAGCAGCGAGTTGTGTCATTAGAGCTTTTGAAAACAATGCTGGTGCGTGCACTGTCACTGAAACCAAGACATTAAGCTGAAAGACACTTTTAAAACCTCTGTAGAGCTGAGGGGAACTGCAGAGCTGGGTGATGGATTCATCACTAGGAGCGACACTTTTCACGTTGCACACAATAAAACTGATCCATTATTAATATAAAAATATTTCATATAGCAGCTTTAATGACTTGTAATCTGATCATTCTGTGTAAAATTGGTAGACTTGAAGTCATTTTTACTTACTGCAAATGTAAAACACTTTGTGAAAAGTTTTTGATAAACATTTCTGCTCATGGCAGACATTTTGCCTGTGTGTATGTTCTTTTGGTGGCCTCCGCCCAAGTCAATTTATTTAAAGACACTGACAAACTCCAATTACATGGGACCCCTCCTTTGATACGCTATTTTCCTTTCTTCACCAGCCATCTTTGATTCCTGGGCCGATCCGCCTCCTCTTGCACACAGCTGCCTCCTCGCTTGTTGTTCTTGGCACCACATCCAAAAGTCCTCCAGCCTTTCTGCAGTCCTCTCAAAGAAAAAGAGGGACATCAAAAGGCTTTTGCAGTGCTCTGTCGACATGAACATCGCTGAACCTTCCTTGTCTCTCTGACGGCGAGTGAAGTCGTTGTAAGTAAGGAGAGGTGGGGGGTGGGGTGTAGTGTGGAAGTCTCAGACCCCCTTTGGCCCTTTGTGTATAAACGTGACAGAGCCCTCTCCTTTTCCAACACAAAGAGCCCTAAGGTTAATGCTCAGCTACTGATCCCCTTCCAGCAGACACGTTCCTCTTCTCCTTCCCCTTCCCCATATTTCATTCTCTGTCATTCCATACCATGCCATTTGTTGTCAGCCTGACACAAACAGGTGCTGTTTATCTGACCTTGACTCTTTGAAGACATTATACTGTATATTTAGGAGCCTCCACCTCCCTCGTTTATAACCACTGTTCCCCATTCCTCTCCTCTTTCCACTTTCTTTTTATATTTCCCTCTGTCCTCGATTACAAAGCATCTTTAGTCTTCATCTGTGTTTTGTGTTTGTCATCAGATTACACTGTGGATGGATCAAATGGTGACTGCTTGGGAAATACAGGCCCAAACTGACTGACAATTACAGTGAAAGTGCAGGGTTCAGACCAAACTTTAGACTTCATTTTTATATTTTACATGCAGTGTAAAATGGGGAAATGTGACCCCTGAGGCAGAATACCCTACCACATGTCCCATGTCAAATGATCCTGCAGTGGTCACAGGTATTTATCGGCTCCAGCTCCGATCGGCAGTGATGGAAATGTGCCCCTTTTCTGGCACAATGACCAGTCCACTATCAACAATCTCTGTTGATATGCTTGAATCCATCCATTTCCCTCAAAGCAGCATTTGGTACATTTTTCAGTCTTTGTTGAGTTTGAGGAGACTGAAGTAAAAGATATAAAAAAGTAACAGCCATAATATAATCATTAGCCTCCAACTGTTGTCCAACACGTTTGTGACATCAAACATGGCAAACTCAACAGTTCGTCAATTGTTGATGACTGGTTTTAATTTTGATGACTGATGTAGATTGACACTGTCCTCCTGTAAAAGACAACCACACACGTTGTTTATGCAAGAACCTTATTACAACCCACAGCAACGTCTTCCTGTTAAGTGACATTCAGTAACATTAACCGTATATTTATTATTGTTACCATGACAACGAAGCTCCGGTACGCCTGTCGCCTACAGTTGGCATGCTGCCACACTGCAATACGTCCTGCTGCCAGTAGGGGCGCTACTTTAGAAAACCGTCATCTTAGTCATATTTAAGTGTAGGAACAAACGACCAATATGGTTGTATGAGTTGGAGGATTTGTTGGAACAAATATTAAAACACAACCATATGGGGAGAAAAACCTTGTATCTCCACATTTTGTTATTTTTTCATAAATCAATGCTGTCGGTCACTCTTCGTGTCTATGTGTAAGTTTTACGAATATTAACCAATAGAAAGTATTAACAAGACTGTGTGACTACATTTTGTTTTGTGAAATCATTTTAAAAACACAAGGTTTTTTTAATTTCCTGAAAAGTAATGTCTTTAGGTAGACAAGGCCTCCACCCAACAGCAACAATACATGTCTATAACAATTTAAACTCACTTTTTGAGGTGGATCTCACTGCATAAATGATCCCAATGCATAGGTGACATCTTGGGTCCTAATTAGAACAGTGGGCTGTTCACTGCATATGTCTAGTAACTAGGTGTTAATGTGTGTAGATGTTGTGTTACGGCCCTGCAAAGCATCCTGTCTGATAATAGACCTAGCAGCAAACTGGGGGGGGTTACACACAGGGGGGAAGGCGTTGACGGGACACAGCGCGTGTGTGGCATACATATTCACAGGGGTACATATACATGTTTATATGCAAGTGCATCCCTGTGTGTGTGACTGGGCTTGTCGGTTACCAGGGAAATGGATGTGTTGGCCCCATCAGAGAGTCTCCAGCTGGTGGAGAGGCTTTGGAAATGGTGCCTTGGCAGCCAACCTGGTCAGGGGGGAGTTTGCATCTGTGCTACCTTGGCACTGGACTGGATTGTGGTTGTGGTGGATGGAGGTTGATGGAGGGGAGATGGGTGGCTGGGTTGGTGGGAGCACTGAAGTGTGTGTGTGTGTGTGTGTGTGTGTATGTAAGGGTTTGTGTGTTGAAGGTTACAGAGGCTGAGGGCCACCCTTTTTCACCTCTTGACAACCTCTCACCTTGCGCCCATTCACACTCACAAACACACACACACACACACGCGCGTATACTTCCGAGGACTTTCACTGATAATGCTCCCAGTCCTAACCTTAACCATCCCAATCATTTATTGGCCACCAGGGGGCAACAGAAACAAGCTGTGAGCACTGTATAGATGTGTCATCACTAGGGGTGTGACGATATGCTCAGTTCGCAAGATGAGGCAATACATGATATTGGGTTCACGAGAAGAGACGAGATGAGATTTTAACACTAACATTAAAAAAAAATTAAAACAGTATAAATAACAAAAATAAATAAGTGCAAGTGCAAACAATAATTAAAATACTACTCAATACTCAAAGTGCAAACAGAGACTGACCCATTTTTTCTTCAAGCATGATACAGAGCTAAGGGATAGTTACATCTGCACAGCCCAGCCAAAGATATGGTCATGTTCTTTTTCAAGAATAGGTGTCTTTGCATGCTGCTCATGTTAGCTGGGGTGTGTAACACTATTTTCTTGCAGTGCTTACATATTGTTTGTGTCTTGTTGACGTTTATTTTTTCTACTGGGAACCCAAAACACTGTCACACAAACAATTTAAAAGTGGCAGGGGCACCTTCTATGCTAATTTCATCAGTCATGCTAGTTGTTGCTGGATACTGTCTCATGGGCCAACTTTTCACCTCAACAAGAAATATTGTCATGTTTTAATATCACCTATTCTCATCACCCTTTAAGTTGGAAGGGTGAGCAAACAGTTGCTTACTTACACATTCAGTTAGGGAGAAGCATTATCATTCATCTGGAGTTCCCTTTCTGGCCTCTTGGTGACTGCAAGTCCAGCATTCACTGTCTTTTAGCTCTGCTTTTGGTCTCTACCAGTTCTTAAAGGAAATATCAGAGTTTTTAGCTGCTAAATGCTCTACTATGTTTACCAGCTAGTCACTAACTGTGTCTGTCTGGTGTTTGGCACTAAGCAAGTGATGGTAGTTTACTGGTTTTTCATTGAAATCTGCTGCCTTTTGTTCCTGCCACTACACTATGAGCACAATGAGAGAGAACCAAATAGTATAGTTAAACATTATAAAAGGTGTTTCTAAGTGCATTTAACTTTTTATACTTTTCAAAAGCCAAAAAACAAAACAAAACAAAAAACACCTTAAGAGAGTGAAAAAACTTTTTTGCACAATTTTTTTGAATCAGCGTTGTTTTCCATTCAGCTTTTCCTACATGATACTTCAAAAATGTGCATAAAATTACATTGTGGAAACACAGCTAATGATACAAAGACCTCTCTTTCTCTACATCTTCTCTGTTAATTGTCTTTCTCTCCTTTCCCACCACATTTTCGCTCTACTCCTCCTCTCAATATGGCCTCCCCCTCTATTTTTTCCACCTCATTTTTCTCCCCTTCTCTCCATTACTCACTTTCTGTTCACCCTCATTCATCCTTCTTTCCACTCTCCTGCTCTTTTAAGCCCCTTCTCCTTGAACCTTCAGTTCTGTCCCCATCTATCTATCTATCTATCTATCTATCTATCTATCTATCTATCTATCTATCTATCTATCTATCTATCCTGTAGTCTAGTCTATTTGGATCCTCCACATGCTCTACTGCAATTATTTTAATTGAATCCAGCGTCTTATTCCTTGCTCATTCATCCCTGTCCCAGCTGTTTTTATCCACCGGCGACTGTCGTTAATATGTTTTTCCACCATATGTGCTATGGATTATAGTGCCTGAGGACAGTGATGATTGCAGGAAGTTGTCTCAGATGAGCGTTTACTCAGGCTATAGCCGTTGTGGTTTTGATGGGCCACGTATCAAAGACCCAGGGTGAAATACAAGCAACCAGGAAATGAGACTCAATACAGTTGGCTGACCTTTGACCCAAATGATTTGTTCTGAAATGTGAGGAGTGTGGTTGTGAGAGCATGTGTTATTATTTTGGTGTGACTCAGTATATCCATAAGAATCAAATAAATGATAAATAAAATAAATAAATGAGGAAAGGTCTGTCCTCCACCCCACTCTGCCTGGATCAGACATATTTTAGATGTTCAATACATTCTTGGTGTATCCAGCTGTCCCCTTTTGTTTTGTGACACTGTGACCACATGATAAAAGGTGTGTGAGTCGTGACAACAATGTCATCTGTGGAAAAGATGAAGGGAAAGTGTCTGGACCAGAACCAACAGCTACGATACACCCTGTCCCTTCACATCAGCTTTTAGAAATCTCTTCTGGAAAGATGGACCTAATAACTTATGCTGTCTAAAGATGTCTGGAGCCAAACCACATAATGATGTGACCTGTGCATTGTTATCTTAAATCAACTTCTTATGTCATTTACTTCTTCAGAAACACTCACAGCTTTTTTAATTTTGTGTGAGCTCAAGCGCTTCCAGCTCGGGGTCATGAGGAATATTCACAATTTTGATGTCTCAATTCAGTGAGTAGAACTACACAAACTGGAGCTCTGGTTAAATGATTGATAGGCTTTGTAACCGCTCAGACTCAGAGCCCAGCAGAAGTAATTAGCACTCGCAGCTGCAGAGGGCGCTGCTGTGCAGCGAAGTTACAGCTTGTTGCTTTAAAACGAAAAAACTGAAATTTGTAATTTATAAAGTATTCATCTAGAGGTAGGAACCACTAACCATTACAGTAACCATTATTATATTATTGAAGTAATTAACTTCAAATATTAATAAAAGTTTGTTCATAGTTATTGTGTTCCTGAGTCTGCTAGCCTGTTCCCCAGTCTGCTCTGGGGTTGTCCTGGTTCCAGTCTGCCACTTGGCCGACACCTACTCTTGATCCCCAGTCGGGAGCTCCCGCTGACACCTTGTCTGATCTCCAGTCGGCAGCGCCTGCGGATTCCCTGCCTGATCTACAGTCGATAGACTTCTGCTAACACACCTCCAGACCTCTCAGACCTCCCAGACCGCCAGCTGATGATGACCAGCCAGATCATCAGGCCGGGGCTCCAGTCACAAGCCTCTGTTGTGTCTGGTTCTCAGCTTCAGTTTTTGGCTGCCTTCCCCACCACCCACTGGAGTGGTCCTGCCTTCACCAGTGCCCTCTGGAGCCATCACCCAAGGTCTCGTCCTCTTCTTCTCTCCAGGCCCTGGCTGTCTGCTCCATCTATCTCTTGCCCCTGGGCCATTCACCTGAGGTCTTCTACCTTGTCCCCTGCCTTGCCCTCGGGCTCTTTACTTGAGATCCCCAGCTCCCTGTCAACTGGTCCCTGTGCTGCTGTTTAGGAACTGTGACAATGAATTCATCAAGTAAAGTAAATACATAATTCTGCATCTGCAGAATTAAATGAGGCTTCATTTTTTGTTGTCCCATGGCACACCTTTTGGTGCTCACACATCTAAAAGCGTGCTTCTTTACTGTACAGTACCCTGTCTTTGTGTGTGTGTGTGTGTGTGTGTGTGTGTGTGTTTTGATTGGTTGAGAAGAGAGTTTCTAGAGCTTCACTTCCATGTTCAACAGCATGTTTGCGTGTCTCAGCTCAGAGCATCTCTCAGCCTAATCCGTCCTTATCTCCCAGTGTGACAACACAACAAGAGGATCTTTAAAGAAGACATTTCTCTTTTCCCACGCTGAGCCGCTCCACTGATATTGTTTTAGTGCTGACTGCTTGTGTGAATGTGTCTGTGTGTGTGTGTGTGTGTGTGCCATGTCTTTTCTCTTCTCGCAGATTAATCTAATTTGAGTACATATATGAGTGCCTTTAATTCTGCGGGAAATAAGTGTGTATGTGTGTGCCCAGGCCTGAGCTTGTGCATGCCAGTGTGGATGTGAATGTTGTTGTCATTCCAAAGCTCCTCCAGCCTCAAACTCTGACTAAAGGTTGTCTGCACGTTTTGACATTAGATAAATGCCTGGTCTGGTTGTACACACAGCTGTACCAATTCTCCAATAGGTCTCTCTCTCGCTTTCTATCTCTCTGTTTCTCTCTCTCTCTCTCCATCCAGGCTGATCTAATGACTCACAGGAATGCATCGAGCTGCTTGTCAGAGATCAATCATCTTCCTCAGGTCGTTCTACCGATTGTTTGAGCAGTGGGCCATTAGAGAGGAACTGTTTGGAGGTGTTCTGTGAACCTAAGCGGCTCCAAAGGTCACTCAGAGAGAGAGACAGAGGCAAGAAGTGAGAGAGAAACAGACAAAAATGTGTGCGAGTGTGTGTGTGGGTTGCTCCAGACGGCAGTAGAAGGAGAGGCAGCAGACAGGTGGAGGTATGGAGATAGAAAGACAGGCCTTGTCAGCCCTGTTGCGTGACTCCGCTGCCCTTTGTTAGTATGAATGCTTAAACAGCTCTCCACAAGTACAGAACCTGAGATTAATAATTCCCACGCACCTCCTGACATCCATCCCTGATCTGAAATATGCATGGCAGAGAAAAGAAGAGAGACAAGAGGATGAGGAGGAGAGGGAGAAGAAGGGGGGAGACCAAAAGGGCCCCGCTAGATAGTGGCTGCTGATCCTTTTGGAGAAGCGATAGATTCTGTTTTATGTGGCCTGTCAATAGCACCTAATGAGGAAACCCACCTGTGATTTGCGTTGTGCAGTGAGCAAAACCCCTGGCTGTAAACTGCTAACATGAGGTGCCATCAACTTTTCAAAGGTCCTCTCTCCTGAACAGCCACATCTTCTCTTTTGAAATGAAGTTGTGAGATGGTGTAATTTAAAGTTGTACGGTAACTGGATAGAAGATGTTTCCTTTTTCTTTATTTTGAAAGAGATTCGGCATGTATGATTGTGTCAGTGTGCGTGTGTGACTGTGTGTGTGTGTGTTTGTCCCACTGTGTGTGACACCGTCTGTTCTTTGAAAAGAAATGGACTGGGATTTCAGCAGAAACAACAACTGATGATTAAAAGGTTTTATTGCCAAGCTTTCTGCAGAGTTACAATCATAATGCTGAGGTCATTTGAACAGCCTGAAACTTTGCTGCTCATCTATGAGTGGCTGCAGGAAGTAAAACGCTGTGGCATCTCATTTTAAAACAGAGGAGGAGAGCAGAGTTGACACCAGATATGAAACCTGAATTTCTGTTGAGGTTTGGCTTTTAAACCTGCTGTCTTACAGTAATCTGACCGCTGCGGTTGAAGTTATATTTATAAATGGAAGCTGATTTAAGGCGTTTGCGTCTTACCAGTAATTGGCGGTGTGGTGAAGACCTCTGTTGCAGACTCGTCTCCTATCAGAAAACACTTCATAGGAAAAAACTGAATTAAAATCAGCTGTTTAGCAGCTAATGTAAAGGCAGGTTTCTGTTATGAGGATATGAATGTGATGAATAGTTTCAAGTTTCAAATGCAAAGAGGGAGACAGAGAAAGGGAGTTAAAGAAAGTGCCAGTGTCTTCTCCTAATAAAAGTCTTATGCTGCAGAAAACTGCATGCTATAGCTATCACACTGAAGGCCAGAAAATCATCAGCTTGTGGAATATGATTGCTAAACAAAGAACATGATAAATACACAGTCAGGCAATTATCTTATTTCCTTTGGCTGCTGGTTTATATTCTTAATGCTACTTTAGTCTATTTTTTGTTTGTTTATTCATTTTTTCCCCTTGTTTTTCATTTTTTGGTTGTTCCTTCCCCGTTCTCACAAAGGGGGAGAGAAAAAGTAGGGCGCTCACTTTGCAATTACTACTCAATCCCAGACTCCTTCTATAAGGCACTGAATTATTTTGTTTTAAAAACAAACAAACAAAACAGCGACTTTCAACCGGGAAGAATATTTAATTGTTTTTTGATTACTTAGGGATGGGCCATGGGAATAGGCCTTTGTAAATATTTAAACAGATTCAGCATGATGCCATATTTCCATTCTGCCATTAATGTTTTTAAATGATTGTTATTGTCATCTGGGTTTGACATACAGGGTGAAAATTATTTACTAAAATTTAACTAAACAAAAAAAAAAGTAGACATAAGGGTTTTTTTTTCCTGTGTCAGTTCAGGTCAGGGCTGTGAAATGAGACAGAGGTTAACACCAGCCACACAGTTTAATGCTGTGTCCTGCTTTTCCTGTGCTTCCCAGTGGGTGGCAGCAGGGAGCAGACAGCCCTAACGGAAAGCTGCCACTCAGTGATTCTAATTTATGATCCATTTCTGTTATAGGTGGGGTGTGCAGAGACAGTTACAGTAATAATTATCTGGACTGAAGAGTTTCCAAGGCAACCAACATAACCCCCACTCCCCTTGCATGGAGAGTGGGAATGTGTTTGTGAGTTGGAGTGTGTGAGCATTTCTTGACATGGTGAAAAAAAAGAGGGAAGCACGGGGCCTTGCCACTGAGCTCAGCTCAGCTCTTAGCTATATACTCACACACATGCACACAAAGTGACTTTGCATCATACTCTCCTGCGGCCTGCCTGTTCATGTTAAAGAAATCACTGACTTTTAGTTTAGAGAAGGCTTTTGTTGAAAACCTGCTCGTTTAAGATCATTGAGAGGAGTTTGTATTCTGCTTTGATCCTTCAGTCAGTTAATTACACGACCAAGAACAAAGACATGAAAATACAAATGAACAACATCTCAATTCTTATCTAAAAGATGTGAAGTACGATTTGAGAACAAAAGTATCTCAAGATATTCAGAGTCACCTTTTTATTTCAGTATTTTGCTGTCATTTAATCACCCTGCCTGTGCTCCTCGTAGTTTTTTGGTGTGTATAAAGGGTTATGCCTGATTAAATAAAGGATTAAGTTATTTCCTTAACAGTGCCTGAGGAAATTCCATTCGACTCCATCCCTCTTAAATATATACTTTGATTCCCTTCAAAGTGTCACATGCAATTACTAATTACAATACTACTGCTAAACACAGGGACGTAAGAAGAGGACACATTGATTATGTGTTATAATTTAGTTCTGTGAACACAGGCATAGCCCTGTAAAAGGGATCTATAGGTTTAACCTTTCAGTCTTGTGCATACCATGTAAAGGACAATTTGCATAATGTACACTCTGCCAGCCAACCTGGAATAAACCTGTGAACATGAGTCCTGTAAAAGGGCCGTTTACCAACTACTGCATCCACTGAAGTTCAGTGTGGAGTAACAGGACCATGTGGAATTAGAGGGCTTCATCTGTGGTCTTACAAATGCAATCATAAAGTCCTATTCAAACATGGAATATGCAACATTACTGGCTTCACCCACTTATTTTTGTGAAGATTTTACCATATTTTTCTAATATTTATTGAGATCATTTTTATAATGTAATGGTAATTACATACATATCTTGTAAATTTTATTCCTTATTTAGATGCAGAGCATGGTGCACCCTCCCTGTAAAACAAGTAAGGCAAATCTATATTTAATGCCAAAAGTTACACTGATAGTAGCAGATTTGTGGACTGCTAATGTTTGGCAGAATATCCATTTTTCTGGAGATTTACAAGTTAACAGTTTGTGCTATGACATTACCTTTTTGTTTCCTCACCATGGCCTGCTCCTGCCACAAGCTAGTGATGGAAATTGGACTATGTTGGACATTTTATCACCAGTTAATGTTCACAACAAAACATCGCAATAGAGGTTAAATGTGATCTCAGTGACTTTGACCAACCAGACAGGCTGATTTGAGTGTTATTGTTGACCATGTGCACCATGGTCACAAAGCAAAAGTAGTCTGAAACTGGTCTCATGAAGATGACAGTAAGCTCAGTTTACATCAGTGGCCACCAGATCTGAGTACAGTAGAAAACATTTGAGCTCGGCCTCCACTGAAGATAGCGACTGCCCATCACTGTAGCAGGGTGTTTCCATCTTTACAAAGTGCAGTGTGCCTCATCTGTTGTATCAACCTAGACACCAACTTTCCTTTATGTTCTACTTCTGTCTGTGTCCACTGAAATGCAGAGACCACCAGAAACACTTTCAGAAAGGTTTGAGCAGTTACAGCTATAGAGACTCTTCCAATGAACAATACTTCTACAGAACTCCTTGGCATGAAAGAGACCAGTATGACAGACTAGTTTCCCACACTCATTCTGTATCATCTGCATGCTATACACACAGCACATTACCCAGACACTACACACCGTCACTCTCCTGAACGCTGAGAGGACTGACAACCCTCTCACCACACTCTAAGTCCTGGATGTGTTTGCTTCCATTCTCCTTCTCACACCTGCTCTAAAACTACAAGTAGCTTACAATGAGGGCCAGATGCCAGCTACTGACTTTACTCAGGCTCATTCATCCATCTGTTATCTATACTGTTCCTTAAAGGTTGTGGGCAGCCAATCCCAGCTTACATTGGGCAAGAGGCGGAGTATACCCTGAACAGATTGCCAGTCTATCACAGGGCTGACTGATAGAGACAAACAACCACTAACACTCACATTTACACCTATTAACTGGAGTCAGCAAGAGTCTCCATTTAACTGGAGGGGTATCCAGAGAGAACAGGGAAAAGCCCAGGGCCAACCAGGGTTTGAACCCAGAACCTTTTTACTGTGCTAACCACTTTATGTGTGAGAAAATATTTCCAATATAACAACATCACTTTGCATTTGAAGATAACAGACAGAAACAACAGAAATATCGCCTCAGGTCTGAGGTTGGGTTCATATCAGTTCCAGCTGGTTACAGTGGGGTTGGGTCAATAAGACAAGAGTATGGGCTGGGTTCTCAGTTTAAGACAGAACTCTAAAGGTCTTTACAGACTGGGGGCATTTTTCCATGCGATAAATACTTTATATATATTTATTTATGGAATGAGTACTTTCACACAAAATATCACAAAATGAAAAAACAAGTTTTTTTCAGATGGAGGCTGATTTTTTTTTTTAGCTTTATCCTCACAAATAAAGACATCGCAATCAATCATAATCCAATGATCCAACTGACCCAGAGGCTGCTCTGGGTCAAGAGCTTCCCTGCAATCCAGCCTTACCAGGACCATGTCCAGTACCCACCTCAGAGCCCTCAAATGGCAGAGGGCAAAAAACTTTTAACCTTACCAGCATTTTCGTCTGCATTTACAATAGTAATGAAGTCTCATTATCATTACATTATCAAAACAGACTGAGGGAGAGCAAGTGAGAAGCAGCAGGGGAGGGAGGAAAATTAAGAGATACTTTAAATGAATAGTGGCTAACAGATAGGTTGGTGATGGCTGAGAGCAGAGATAATAGGAGCAGATTAAGACAAGGTGACATCAAATTATAAAAGAGAACACGACACAGCATGATAACTGTAACATACACAATCAAACAACACATACTGTCAAACAAGAATAAACTGAAAGTGACTGAAAGTATAGAACAAAATAAGAGGAATTCTTCCTGCTTTTATCAAATGATGAGGTGAATCCCCGTAAATCTGGACGATTAAGAACAGTACAAAATAAAATTAGGCTTGTGGTAAAAGAAGGAGGAGGATGCTAATCATTATGCATAGCTCAGCCCAGATTATTGTAGAAGTGGTGTAGGGCAGAACAGGGCTGGGCAGTCCCCTGAGCAGATTGTGTGGTAACTGGTAGTGGCTGGCATTAGCGCTGCCAGCAGGGGTGAATTAGAAAAAGGATCAGTGGCATGGCTTGGCCTCAGGCAACGGAGGGTTAATGTCGCCTGGCCAGTACCTCCTCTCTTTCTCTCTCTCTCTCTCTCTCTCTCTCTCTCTCTCTCTCATTCTCTCATCCTGCCTCCCTCTTTCTCTTACACTAACACACACACACACACACACACACACTTATGTCTCCCTCTCACACTTCTGCCACCCTCTAGCCCCCATCCCCCAAGTGTGTATGTCACTGATGGAGGCTCTTGGCTGATGTGTCAGCAGCGGGCATGCAGATGGATGCTAGTCAGTACACCCCAATGCCCACGTTGTGCCCATGTTGGCACACGTAAACACAGACAAACCAGTGCAAAAGCATGCACACACACACACACACACACACACACACACACACATGCATGTGTAAAACAGACATTCCCACAAACACACACATGCAAGTAAATCAAATATAATGTTTTATGGTTTGATGACAGTTTGGGTTTTTTACATTTGATTGCCTCTGAAACCTAAAACTCCCATTGACTCTGACTTTGCGGGTAGCTGATGTGTGCTGTCAGTTATTTAACTGTTTAATTTTTTTCTAATGTAACCAGGACAATGAAGGTCAAGAACACAAACTATAATCTTTGCCTAAACCCAACCGAGTGCTTTAGTCCCCCGAGTGGGAAACCTAACCAACCCATGACTCCTCCATAAGCTCAATTGCATGTTTATTCCAGTAACCATGATAATGAAGGTCTGATGCAGCTGCCACTGTAGGGGTGCTGTCTCACGAGATGCTCCTATGGGTAATATTGGTGCGTTCAAGACATAAGAATTCAAGATGGCTGCTACGCGCATCAATAGTAGTGAACACTCTAATTTTACTGTTTGTAGCAGTTTGTTTCACATTAAGTCAGTTTTGTGTTTTAGTAATGGAATGACAGTGTAGAGTGCGGATTTGTTTTGATTCTCTGAAAGAGCAACAACAACAAAGGCTTTACTGTGAGCGTCCACGTTTCTCAACTTGTCAACTGGAACACAGTCAACTCAGACTGTAGCTAGCCTGTGTGTGTCTCCGGTGAGATCAGTTTTCTTCCAAAACAATATGTTTAACAGTGAAAAATCTGACGTCTGATACCTGACATTTGCATGTCATACACAGAACACTCTTAACTTAGCTACAAAAGAGCTGTATGCAGTTTCTGGTATAGTTGAGTGTAATGAAAATTCAAAATGGCTGCTGCAGGAACAACAATTCTGCTCCCCCTATTCCTTCATGCCTTGTCCGACCTCCTCCCTCTCTTTCCCTCCATTCTCCTCTCCGTCCTTTTCCTCCTTATTTCATCCCCCACATTTCTCTCTCTGGGTGTAATGTTTGTTTGTTTGTTCGGGAGGTGCGGTGCCTTTAAGAGAGCAGCATGCCTGCTACTCCGGGTCTAATGTCATTACTCTGTACAAACTTGGTGTGACAGAGGCAGGAGGCGCCCACAGATTGATGACATTTTATTGTTATTGCAGCGACACTATTAACTGTTCACCGCTACTGGTTCTGCTGCTGAGGGCTCCTACCTAGTGAGAGAGAGAGAGGGAGGGGGAAAACACAAGAACAGCAAATTGAACACATTGCCAGTGTGATACAGAGAAAAATTATTAATTTAAGTATAAAATTGCTATTTTGATGTTATATTTTCTGTTGTGTATTTCATACCATCATGTCACTATCCTCTGCAAAGATCTGGTGTATGTTACATTGTATGGAGAGAAATATTTAATTTGTGTACCAGGCCAGCTTTACATATGTGTTTATGTTTAAAAAGCATGGTGGTCACAATCACATTTGAAGCTGTGTTTTAAATGTTACACTGTGTGCTATTAAAATGTCTAAAGCTATTGTGTGATTAACAGAGGTTTGTAGCACAAGACAAAAGTAATGAAAACAGTCATTTACTTTGCATTACTGCACTGTATAAAAGGATTTTGCAGGGCACTAAATACAATCCATGCAAATCATTTATATTTTATTTAGAGGAGAATTTGAAGCAATTTAAATGTAAAATTTGCTTTTTTTCATTGCCAATGTGTGAAAAGATTGTAATGTGACATTAAAAAAAATGAGCCATTCTCCAACATTCTCTGTTGCCTGTAACACCCTGCAGACTGATCTCTGTGTCTGTGGACTCGGGTTGAGATTTCAGGATGCTTGCTTAGTTTGTAAAATGTACTATGTATTATTGTCACTCTTAGTGCTTACGTGTAGAATACCACGGACAGAAATACAGGTTGAGACTACTAAAAAAGAACGTGCACCTTTGCATTGCAGATCAACTCATGAAATACAAGAACATGACATATTGATTATATTTTACAGTGTGAATGTGTTGAGAAGCATTTTTTTTAAATGGTTGCAATTCCTCCTCATGTTAACTCCACAGCTCCCCCCAGAGTGCGTCTGCCATGTTCCATCATCGTGCCGCCCCTCGTTGATTGGCTGAGTGGCATTGTTGCCTCGGCATCTGGTTGCCAAGGCCACCCACAGCCTGGCACCGATCCACTACCCTGATCCAGATTGACACTCGCTGATGACATCATCATCACCTGCCCATCAGTCAACCCTAATGTTACAATGAGTGTCCCTCTGTATGGCTCTCATCCAGGCACTGATGTACTGGCAAATAAAAGGTGAGCTAACTATCAGCTCCAATCAATCATCATGTCAAATGCTTAACCGAAACAATAATCTTAACACACAGGCCTTTCAGTCCTGAATTGACTCATTTTGACTCATAAGAATAGATTTTCTTAAGTGTAAATCATTTTAAGTTTGTTCACCTTAGAAGGTTCCCGTCTCCCCCCGAACTTGAGAAAACAAGATTTGCTTTCCTTGTACATTTTCTCAGTTCAAGGAGTTAGTTCTTCTTTTGAGATGAAGAACTGAGAGCTGCAGTTGTTAAGGCCACTTTGTACCACAGTCAGTAAAGACAACAGGTGAGGCTTCCTGCAGACTTTATTAAATTTTTGAGCGTACGGGGGGTTGGGACTGACACAGAGCAAATTTACATCACATGTAGAGTTTCAATCCTCAAACAATGCATGCTGGGAAGTCTGTTAATATGGCTTCTTAAAAAACATTTAATTTAATGAGTTGAACTGTTCATTCATTCAACTCATCATTTCAAGTCAAAAGACCACAATTTCTGGCAAGTATCTTTTTAAAATTATATAAGTATTAAATCCAGTCTTTGTTGTTATTGTAGCTGAATATCAACTGCTGAAATGTGGTATGTTTTGCCGGTGATGGTTTCACAGATATACAGTATACGTGGGGTGGCCTGATCGGACACACGATGTCAGAGTACTTTTTTGTTTGTTTGCCTCACTAGGGGAGTTTAAGGATTGTGGAGAGGACATAAATAAAGCCATTGCTCATGAATATTAACACAGACAGTATCTGTTCTGTGGAATCCATAAATCTTAAGAAATGGAGTCGCAGAAGGACTACTTTAACCGTAAAGGTTAGTGCAACCTTTTGCCTCTGAGAAGATGCTGATTTGGACTCAGTACACTCCCTCATCTATTTTTTGCAGTAATGATAGATATTGTAAGAACTTATGTCAAACAATTCATGGGCTCATGCTTCTATCCAAACTGGATCTGCTGTGCTCAGCACTACTCTGCACCTCTGTCTGACGTGTACAATCTGATTCTCTGTCATGACCTGCATTATATCTCTGTATCACTGAGGATGCTTTGTCTTCACATATTTATCTGTATTATTATTGTCACTATGTTCCTGCATTGTTATTGCTTAATATTTGTTGTATTTTCTTCAAATAATCTATATCTGTTCTGTTCTTATCTACAGTATATTCTTCTCTGGGCTGCTGCAACAACCCAATTTCCTCACAGGGATCATTAAAGTCTGATTTTATCTAATCACATTTTTGTTTATTTGCTATGGAAAATGTGAAGGTTTTGTTGAAGCTCAGAGCTGTGCCATGCACCACTCAGAGAAATTAGCAGCAAGTTTCCATTCATTTTGCCATCTCTTGATAACACTGTCCTGTCCACTTGTTTCTGTCAATGGTGATTTGGTGAGTGAGTAACTGTCAGGTGGGTTATTCTACATGGAGCTTTTATAAATGATGCTGAAAAGTTACAAGGTTTGTGATAGCAGTCTATGAGTGGGATTTAGAAGAGAGAGAGGGACAGATGGACAAAGAGAGAAAGCTGGAGACAAAGTGAGATGTAGGCTAGGGACTGACTTGATGGGATTTTAGAAATCTATGAGGCTGATGATGAATGTCTGAAATAGGTTTGTCTGTCCATTGAAAAGCCATTTGTTTTCATTAGTTCCAAATGCTAGGGTACGTCTACAGAGGGGGCAGAGGGTGGGTGGCTGAAGCTTATGCTGAGGATAGTCATTATGAGATGGACCTCGCTAGCTAAAGTAATTAGCCCAAAGCTGCATTGGTCCTTGTACCTGCAGCCTGGTGGAGCTCTAGTTCAGGGCAGACTGACACAGAGGTGGGTGAGGCATGTCCGTCATTCCACTGGAAACCACTTGTGGCTCTTCAGGTTATGAACTTGTCCCTTAAAAGCAAAGGTGGAAGTAGTGTCATATTGTTATAGCGCTTCACAGTCCATCTTTGACACTAGAGACACCTCTGTATGAACTGTAGCTTAATGACTATGAAGCATATGATGATGCACTTTATTAGTCATATTTGAATTGCTCAGAAATTGAGATGATTGCACATTTTCTGAAGTAAATACTGTTGACATATTGTCTTGATACGTAATAAATAGAGGTCCATTCATCAATCCATCATATACAATTATCCGTTACAGCATATCAGGGGACTACACTTTGGTCAGGTCATGAATAGAAATTTACTATGAGATTAAAAAAAGGGGGGTTTTGGATGTAGACAGTCATAGTTTCCAGACAATGGATCCCAATCACTTTAATGATCCTCTGACTTTTTGTCTGGTTGAGTGAAACTTTTTGAAGGCTACTGGATGGCTTACTTGCTTATCTCTTGGATTTTCATGACTGAAAATTTCTGTTAAGATAAAGGTACTGTAATGAATAAAGTTAAAAGATACATCATAAATATGGTTTAAAACGCTACTTCATGAAAGATTTAAAAGGGTACGATCCAATAAATAATAATAATAATAATAAGATACAGATGTAAAGTTATCATTTTTCCATTATTCTGTGAAGCGTAAGAGGAAGTAGTATTTCAGAATAAAAGCCTTACTGGTCATTGATTGGCTGAGACGTGCGGAGGAAAAGAGGAAGTGAGAGCGCGGGTAAATTTAACGGCCTTGACTAACAAAGTCGCGACGGAGAAGTGTATGTGAACCTTTGTACTAAACAATATATATCTGGTGTCTTAGATTATCTGCTCGACAGTCTTCACCAGGACACTCAGTTTACATGTTTTCTGGAGCAGTTGGAGATATTTCTATTCGAAGTTTGTCGCACAGTTGTTCGCGTGTGTGTATTAGCTTCAAACATTTATGCTAGCTCGTTAGCCTACTGAGTGTATTCTGTTAGCATTCATTAGAAAAGTGAATGGACTTTTAGCCACTGTATAGCTAAACTAGCTCATGCTCAATGCTTTAATTCACTGTTTTCCGACGTGGAAACCCTGAGGATTTATGAGACTAAGAGGTATGTAGTCAACGTTCAGAGTGTCTCTGGACTCCTACTACACAGGAGGGATCACACACCTGCTCTTCACCGAGAGACCGAGGTAACATCTACAGATACGGGGCTACCTTTGGACACCTGTTTGTCATCTGGTTCTTCACCAGAGACCGAGAGCCTGGTAAAAGCTGCAGCCTGGACTGAGATCTCATAATCAAGGTACCACACTTTTATTTTGTTCCTAAGAAGTAGTTGCTTAGAAAACGTTACATTCCAAGAAAGCTAACTTTTATTTCATTTTGTTTGGTTTAAGTATTAGAGAGTCTGTTATTTCTGCTCCCAGTGTAAGTGTCAGTTATATACTGGTAATATGTGTAACAGAGCCAAATATATGTTTGCAATGTTAGAATAAATATGTGTAAATAGTTATCACCTGACACATGTGGTCAATAGGAGGCACAAGATGGTCAGGTCAGTATTTGACCTCAACAACGTGAATGAGGATAGCAAGAACTGAAGCTGTTTTGAGAGGCCCTCCCCAATATTAACATGGTGTTCCTAATAAATGAGTGTATTAGCTGGTGTTTGACTAATCAAAATACATTTATGTCTGGACCATTCATAGTACACTTATGTAACTTAAAGTTCCCCTTGTGAGAGTACCAATTCTGATCTAGGAGCTTAAAATGTCCCCAAAACAGTGTCCTAATTATTATGATTGTTCCTAGTTCTTGCATTAGGGACACAACACCTTTTGTCTTGTCTAAATCCAAGCCACAACTTTTTCACCTAACCATAGCCATGTATTTTTTTGTACATAAATCTTATCAAACTTCAACCATTGCACGGCCAGGTCAGAAAATTGATTTTGTATGATTCATTTGGGATTTGTTGCCCTGCTGATAGTGGCACTGCTTCAGATAACACAGGGTGGATTTATCAGCCAGAGGTGCTTAAGCGTGTTAACAATAAGAATTCAGTATAAGAAGACGAAAATGTAGACCTAACAACTACTGGCTACCACAGTGGTCTCTGGATGGCTGTGTAAAGTTTTTAATTCCTCCACATTGTCTTAAGACTCTTTATACATGCAGTGTAAAATAGATGGTAATTTGTGAGTTGTGTCTTAGAATAAAACACCGGCTATAGAAATGCATCTATTACTCAACACATCTACAGGTTTATCTAGAAAATCTTATCCCTATCTGCTGTAACATCTCTTATGATATGGCCAGATCTATAAGTAGGGAATATGAACAGCTCAGAATTGGCCTTTCCCAGTCTGAAAGGCTGTGTTCATGTGGAGCTGAGAGTGGACAGAATCAATAAGACAGAAAAATAGGAAAATGACATGGCTCTCTCCAGATGAAAGATCTAATCTCCAATACCCATTTACAGCTCAGGGCAGCAGCACTGCATCCCAGTTACAGCAAAAACACAGATCTCATGGGCAGATCACTGTCCATATTCATCTTCACACTCTTCACCCAACAATGTTGCTGATGCAGAGGCCATGTACTGACAGCAATTTTCTACTTTTGCTGTTGTTGCTTTAATATTTTTTTATAAGCTCTTCATTTCTTCCTTATAATGAGGGGATGGAGTTTGACTTGTGAGTGTGGATTTGCAAATGACATAAAGTCGTGTCCTGTTTCTGATGTAGCTTTCACTTAGACTTGATGACACTGTAATACCCTCAATGTAGTAGTCTTACTTAAAGTATTTCATTTTCATTTGCTTCCCATTATGGTTGTGCCGCTCTTTTTTTCCCTCACAGCTGAATATTAAAGTTGAATATGGGTGTGTTGCCTGCTCACAGAGTTACATTAACAAACACTGACATGCATGTGGTAAAATCATACAACACTTTGGGCCAACACTTTAGCTTGCTGTTTGGTTTCTTTCTCTCTCCCGCTTCTCTCCTCCCTCTCTTCCTTGTTCATCCTTTCCCTTCTTCTGAAGGAGAGGCGCCTTTGTAGTTTCTGTCTGCTCTTATCAGCCCTGGCATGAAGCACTTGCCTCTGCCACTGTCCTCATGTTCTCTGCAAGCTCCCACTTTTGTGTTGCCTAATGAACTCTGACCAAAATTAGACATACTCTTCAACTTTTAAACTGAAGGAGCCCCTTCAATGGTTCCTTTGTGAAGTGCTGCCACCGCTGTGAAGGGAGGGTGTGTTACTGAATGTATGCGAGTCTGTGTGTGTGTGTGTGTGTGTGTGTGTGTGTGTGTGTGTCAAAAATGCTGGAATGCTGGACTGTGTTTTATGGTAGAATTTAGGCTTGAGCTTCAGTCAGAACTGGAGTATGTTGTAATCTCCCCCTCTCTTCTCTATCCTCATACACATATTTAAGCTTGTGATTTTGAACATCCATTCATGCATTCATCCACTCCTTCATTTAAATGGTCAGTGATTTAGAAAACAGCTTTTCAGAAAATAAAAGAAATAAAAGAAACATCTTTTTCTTGATATTATTGCATTGTTAAAGGTTCCATTCGCTCATAGGGTCTTGACTTTTATCCAGTGTCACCAGTGCTAGAAATATTCCTTTGGCATATGTTAACATCCACTAAGTTTTAGTTGGCATAGTATTCATAATGAAAATGGGTTGGAAATATATCAACTATTCACCAGGTAAACATTGGAAATGCAAATGTACCTATACAATCAAATCATGACAACTTCTCTCAGATACATTGTGCTTTATTTACAATATGTACACATATAATGAGTACAGTGAGAAGATATTTGAATGTAGGATATTGACAAGGATAAAATAAGGTGATTAGTCAAGATGCTGAGACTTACTACTAATCAAAGGTAGGAGAGCAGGGGAGTGATCAGTGTAGAACATTAGAATAGGGAAGATTCAACAAAAGATTATACAGGACAAAGCTAATAAAGCTAGATTGAATTATATCTATGGTTTGAGGAAGCTGCTCTCTGGCGAGGTGACTAAGACAGTTTCTACTAAAGAAGACTTAGGAACATAAAATGATGAATACCTGTGGTAGTGTGAGGTGAGGGATGATGACAGGACGACTGTGCTGTCCACAGGTGGTGTCCTGCAGCCCCACCTCCAGTACTCCAACATGCAGGTCAAACAAAGGCATGAACTTCACTGTCCATTATTTTTTTCACTCTTGAAGTGGTCTTTTGTCAGATGTAGCTGTTTATGTATCACTTGTGATGCAGGTGTATGATAAACACAGCAGTCAGTTGAGGTGGCATCTGCAATCCCACACTGGTTAGATGGTGGTTGTTTAGGTCGGTTGGCGAAGCAACTATATACAGTGTAATAAAAGTCTCACACAGGAGAGTGGAGAGAAACTGAGAGTCTCTGCTGTAGATATATCACTGGCCTGGCTCTTTTGGCCAGATGCTTGTCAGGGGATGACCCTGTGCAAGCTTGAGAAGTTACAGCAAGCCTTTGCTGTTTCGCTCCATCTTTACTTGTTCAGTTCAGAGGAAAAGACAGGCATGCAGGCTGATACAGCTTAAGCAGGAAAAGGGTCAGAGAGGAGAGAGTGAGTGGACAAAGACTGTCCAAATCAGTTATAGTTTTGGGTTGGAGATGCAGTGAACAGGGGAACTGACTCACTATATAGTGCACTATACAGCGAGTTCGCCATTTTGTAGTGCTGTCTGAATGTATAGCGAGAGTCATTATACCCTATATAGTGGACTCACAGTATCCCACAATGCATTGTGAAAAGTAGTGTACAACTGATGGTCATTAACCAAGCAATATACACCATAATGCATTGCATTGGCCGCAGGGCAAGTTTATTTGTTCAGCACATTTCAACAACAAGTCAACTCAAAGTGCCTTTTACCTAAAACTTGCAAAGCATCAAGTCAAAGTGTAAAAGAAACAGACATTCAAGTACAATTAAATATAGTTATTAAGGAGTTAAGAGATTAGAAAATAAAAATAAGCTAAAATACAGTAAAACAAAAGATATGAGAATAAAAGTTATGATGCAGAGAAATGAACTTATTATAAGCCTCAAATTTGATTTAGTAGAAGAGAGCAGCAAACTGAAAATATTTATTATGGATGATCCACCAGCTGACGTAGATCTGGCATGTTTTAATTGTGTGACAGCAGCAGCATAATTAATGGTGCAGAGAAAACAATCTGATTGGTGCCCATAAGTGTTTTAACACTTTACTGATGAGCTCACTATACAGTCCTCTACATTAAATTCCCTAGATAGTGATTAGGGGGCAGTGAATGAGTGAGTGATTTGGACGCAGCCTAAGTCTAGCACAACAAATGGAAGCCAACCTAGCATTAATTATCACTGCTGTAATATACACAAGAGATATCATTTCAATCCAAACCCTAAGTGAAGTTAGCATATGAAAAACATTCAAAAACATGAAATTATATCAGGGATAGATTTTCTGACACTTCAAGCAGAGTTTGTAAACATTATGGAAGAAACAAGGAAGACTTCTGAAGCTTTTGAACACTTAATGGAAAACATATAATCCAAAAAGTGGAGGAGAGACAAAATAGCTTGACACACAAATTTGTGAAGACATTCATGGCTACCAGATGATATGTGGTAAACAATGTCATTGCTAAACATTACATTGTCATTGGTTTAGCAGTTAGTATAGAAATAAATACTAACATATTTTAGCGCCCCACACAATAAATTTGTGACTTTAAATGTCTCTGTCAATTTAACTTAAAGAAAATAACATTCTTAAGATTTGATACTTCTTTAATTTAATCTTTTCCAAGATCTCACTGGAGCTGGGTCAGCACCGCCCATGATTTGTTTGAACTTTTACAGCTGTGAGCAGCTTCTTCATTTCTTTTCTGTATTGCATTTTGTGTCTCAAACTGGTGTGTCCATTAAAAGCAACCAACTGGAGTTACTCCTTCATCTTTAATATTATGTTTTATTTTTCATAGTCTAATTAATTTCCATTCTTTTGCTCCACAATGCCCATCCTCTCCTGGAGACGAATAAGAGGAGGAGGAGAAAAGAGGTGGAGGGTGGGGCGGGCAGGGGCTGGGGTGGGGAGGAGATTATAAATCAAGGTAAACGGTGGCTGTTTAACCCCATGATATCATTTCCAACAGAGCAGCGACATGCTGGCTTCCTCTCCTCTCCCCTCCTCCCCTCCTTTCCCCTTTACTGTACATTGCACTTGCTACTATTCATGTCACCTTTGTGTAGCTGCACACACACAGTCACACACAGCCCCCCACCTACCACTCCCTATGCACTTGACATGCAACTATTAACCCCTTTCTGTAGCTGCTTTGGGCCTGATTTTACATACCTTTATTTAATGCTTAATAAATTCTTACCTAAGCATCCCAAAACCATGGTGAAGCGTAAAGACATGTGAAGAAATGACTTGTACCATTAAATGTATAAACATAAATGACAAAATTTTTATTTATTATTTATTTATTATTTTATTTTTAAACAGATAATCACTTGGAGCAATCAACAAACATTTACTAGAACTAATGATCACAAAAATTAGAAAGATTAAGTTTGATATAGAAATATATCTGAACCTCTCCAAATGTTGACACTGAAAAAAATTGCCTCCAGTATACAATATTGTACTTTGTGGAGTCTGTATTAATACATATAAGCAGGAATAACTGAATGTGTTTTGTGCATTTAGTGTGTGTGTGTGTGAGAGAGAAAAATGGCTGCATTGTAGTGTCCATTATTTACGACATCCTTTTACCCTGCAGAATCTGGTGTGTACGTGTGTGTGGATGTGTATGGGTGGGTGGGGCAAGGGCGGGGTTCTCTCATAGAGTGGTGCAGGAATGAGTCCAAAAACCCAGAAGTTAGTCAGCACTTTAGCACTCCTGGTTCCTTCATCCCCAAAGTTTTTACATTATGATGCTGTTTCGGTGACCAGTGAATTAAGCTAACGTTAGCGAGAGTTTAGAGTTTAAAACACATAACATCTTCATATCATTCCATGCCTAGTGTATATGTTGAAGAGTGATGAGAGCCACTGTTAGATAAAACGGATATTGGCATAAAGAATGGCACACTGTCTCAAGTAGTCATCGCAGTGTTGTTTCTGCTTTCCTGAGATCACTGGTCAGTCAAAGTGTGCCCAGTGATATGATATCTGTCTCCTATCAGATAAATAACTCATCAATTCTGTGACATCCACCCACAAAGAAATCCAAACGTACAACACTTGTCATCCTGAGCATGACCCACACACTCTAACTGTCCTCTTGACATCATACTGCCAGGTCTGACGATCATGACAGCGAAGAAGGGTGACTGATGTAAGAGGGAAAGTGTGATGTGGGAATGTCATGACTGATTGATGTCAGCCATCCCTTTAACCTTTTATCTAGTGGAAGTATCCTACCAACTGAATGGCTCTGCCCCTGCATGAGGTGTCCACCGATCCACCTCTACAGAAAGAAAAGGAAGGCAGGGAAGGGGGGGGGAGACAAGGGAATGAGGAAGCCCGCTGAGACTGTGTGTTGGTGTGTGTATGTGTCCTAGTAGAAGACTGATGAGTACTTGAGATGGTATGTGCTTTGCCCTCAGGTCAATGACATTTAAAACACTGGAGAGTGAAAAAAAGAGAGAACCAGGGTGTGGGTGTGTGTGTGTATTCCCATAGACCTATTTAGGCTGGAGGCCCACCCTCACACTATTCTGTTACAGTACGATAAGGTTGCGTATGGTAATTAGAGTCAGGTTACTATAACCATAATCGACAGCCAAACTGCATGTGTGTCATCTGGTCACACCTATATCATTCCAGGGATTACAGTTACAGCTGGCAGTGATTTATTTGATATTTTGTGGGACAAAAAATTAGGTTTAATCAGTAATTATATAGAAGCAGATTTCTTAAAACTAAAGCTGTTGATAACAAGACTAAGGTCCAGCTTTACTGAGGCATTTGCATCTGTTTTTCTACTGCTCAGGGGCCCCAAAGGTCTCAGTGTCTCATTTAGTTTCTAGTAAGTGATTCAGTTTTTGGAATATGCACCATCTTGGTAAAAGGACCAGCTTTATTTTGTGTAGGTCATGTCAAATCAGGAGCCATATGTTAATATTTTTTTTGTGATGTTCTATTAAGTAGAGTGTGAAAATAACTAATCTGATCTTAAAACCTGGGGCCCTCCTCAACAGAGCATCAAAGCTTTTCCTGCCTTGTTATATGCAATTAGGGGCTTAGGGGCCTTTTTAAATTGTGTCTTCAGGCCTTGACTCTGGAAACTTCTTTATGTAAGTGTACTCTGTGTTAATAGTCTACGTTGCAGCTCTAACTAACAGAGGGGCCTTCACCCCTCCTGATAATCTATCTGACTGGCCATTTTATTTACATCCACCCATCCATCAATACATTAGCTATACTGCTCATCCGTTACGGACAGGTCACCAGTCTGTGACACTGCATTATTATTTTATAATTTGACTGACTGAAAAAATGACAGGTGGTTCTAATAACAGATTGTCCTAAGATGATTTTATTTTAATTCAATAACTTTTGTGGTGTTTGAAAATCGCAAGTCAGTCAAAATGGACAGCATTGGCTTTTGTTAAGTTATATGCCCAAATGTGGACTTGAACTCATCCAAAACCCGTCCTATTCACCTGATTTGGCACCTCAGACTACTACAACTCAGACTTTTCAGTTACCTGAAACAGAAATACCACCATAAGTTTATCACATTATCACTCAGAGCTTAACTGCAGGTTCATGTAACGAAAACTTTTTTTTTGATACAACATTTAATTGAGCATTTGTCTGCATTTATCTCCTAATTAATATCTACCATGTTAACAGCACCTGTTCTTCACCTATTCTGCTCTTAGCTGCTGGTTTTACCGATCTCTCTCTCTCTCTCTCTCTCTCTCTCTCTCTCTCTCTCATCGTCTCTTCACCAGTTGCGATGGCTTGTATTTTGTGCATCCTTCATTTGTCTTATTGTGGTATTGTATCTCCTTTTCATTTCCCATGAATTAGTTTTATGTCTCCTTTCGAATTTTTCGTGTTCAAAACAAGTCACTATGCACCACTCAACAAAAAACTGTCATTTTATATTTTTAAACCGAAAAACAACTATAGTTCATCTGTATAGTAAAGGATTATTGGATATTGAATATTGAATGCTTTCAAAATAGAAACTGTGTGTGTAACTGTTTAACTCCAAGAGCCAAGGATGGGGGATCCAGTACTTAGACACAGTTCATGAAATGAGCATCTAGTTCTATGTTTCCCTTGTAGTGCGGACAGTATTTGCAGTCACAAATTATGTTCTGCACACAGAGATCTGTGTGGATGACCATGCAGATATAGAAACCATGAATTGGCCTTTAATTTAGTGTAATGATGGGTCTGACTTCCAAAAATGATTTCAAGTCAAAATTCTAAAATCCTAATGTTTTGGTGATATCAGATGAATTTCAGAGATCAGAAGCACTAATTACAGACATTCCCTGGTGTTTCCACTGCAAAGTATACTGTTTTAAGTACTTGTGCATCAATGTTTAAGAGTTTTCGATTAATGTTTGACTGTTTATCAGTCATCTGATTATTCTGGTATTTTGAATAGCTACATTTGCCAAGGACTTTGGATTACCTCTGTTCCATTCACTGCACGAACATCTTATCAAGTCATTTATTGTGGTATTAGTCCTAATGAGATCACTGCAATTGTTTCCAATGCAAAAGACGTGGTTTGAGAGTTTTGTTAGCTCAAGTATTATTTTCTCCATAATTAATAAAGAGATCTGACTAATTCTGCAAAGTTGGATAGTGACACTTGTTTAAAGACAAATCTGACGTTAGTGGAGTGACACTGTGAGCAAATGGAGATATACTGGTTTAGTGGCAACCCATTGTAAATGATTTAAGGAAGGATTGTAAGACTGAAAATCAGACTGCATATCTTATTAAGGAGGTACAGTACATATAGGCATGCTGCCATGGGCTGAAATTATAACACAGCTAGCATGGGATGCCTGTAAAATTTGTCAAAGGTAGATAAATCAATAAAGGTCACCCACCAGACTGAGCAGTAAGTGAGACAATAATATTAAATCCTTCAGTTATATGTACAATATTTTGCTTTCACAAATTATAGTATGAATATGAATAGGGATGGTATGGAATAACATTTCTATAACAAATGTTTATTTAAGTGTATCATGATGAGCAAGGGAAATATACATATTTTTGTAAATATATGGTTGTCTTTCACTTTTAATCTCTGTAATTCTGTCTGTTCACAGAAGGATACTACTACCACTGCTGCCAAGGGTATCCAATACGAACAGGTACTTAAGCACAAGCACGCACACACACACCCTTGTGTACTGTCTTTGTGGCGACCCGTCATTGACATTAGGGATAAGCAATATGGACTCAAATTAGTTTTATCACAATATTTTCAGTACAAATGATGATACAACCATCTTTTTGGCTATAAGTCACAGCTCTGTACAGTCTGGAGAGCCTAACAATCACAAACATTGCTCTAAAAATAAAACTTACCCATGATCAAATAGGTTACTGAACTACACCAGTAACAGTAATGATTCCAATTAAATGCAAGTTTGAATGGCAAACAGCAAAAGTAACAATCCCAGACCTTGCATAACAAAGTTGTTTGCTCCATGTCTGATTTTCTGTGACCAAACCAGTCCCACATTACTGAAGAAGCTCCTTGTTTAGTGATGAACTCCTGCTCAGCTTCAACTCCACCTTCCGCTGTGCTTGTTCTCGCTCTGCATCTGAGCTGTGGGCTGCGAGTGTGCCTGCACACACAAATACATCAACTAGAGTTTATTGTTACTATCGTGGGGTGACTAATGCTTATCATTGGGATTTTTTTTTCTGGTATATCACAAACGATAAAATATCGCCCATCCCTAACTGACATAATGCATTCCCTTGCCACTTGCCCTAACCTTAACCATCACAACTGAATGCCCTACCCTAATCCTACCTCCATGTCTTAATGCTCAAACAGCCATTTAAACTTGTGGGGTTCAGCAATTTCCTGTCAGATCCTAAAAGTATTGTGGGCTCCTGTTTTTTTGGAACCCACAAATACAGTAAAACAAGTCATCCCTCCACCATCTCACACTCACACACACACACAGTATGGACAACATACACAGGCCACTGCCACACACATTCCCTGGCTGGGCTTGATGAATGGGCCTAGTTTAAATTATTTTGTGCAGATCTCATTTAGGCCCTTGAAGAAGAGATCCAGCCTGTTTATTCATTTCACATTTGCACCCAGGCTTCAATATCTCTGTCTATGCCTGCAAAGAATTTATCCTCCTCCCATCCAAGAGGAAAAAAAAAGAGTGGAAAAGAAAAGACAGAAAGAGACAGAGAGCCAGGGAGGGAGAGAGAAAAAAGCAATTTACACAATGTACATAAAATGATGCGCTCAGAGTTTGATAACCTGCATAAATTATAGAGTATAATTAAATATTATACCCAGTGAATCACCAAGGAGAGAGGATGGTGGGAGAAGAGACAAGAGGATAAAAGCAGGGAGTGGGGAGAGAAAGAGACAGAGAGGGGAAGAGAGAAAAAAACAAAAGATGAGGAAGAGGAGAGAGCATTGGTGCTAGAGTTGGATCTCATAATTGTTTTTATTGATTATTTCTTGAAATGGTGAAATGGTTTTAAGATAGATAAGAACAGGGAGTCAGGTGAGGGAAGGGCAGAAGCCAGGTGATGGAATTTCTATGAAAGAAATGTCTCTCTTTTTTTTTTTTCCTTAAAAAAAAAACACAACACACACAAATCAAGGCGGCTTTTTGGCACTGTCAGATTGCCTCAGTGGTGGCCCATATAAATTAAATGGAATATTAAAAATTTAAATTGTTCGGCAAAGGGTAGCTGCGGAAGCCGTCTCTGGTGAGCGCACAATTGACCCAAAAATATATTCAAATTAGCATAGTTAAACAGTGTCTACACAGGGGGAGTGTTAGCAAGTTCGTGTGTGTGTGAGTGTGTGCAAAGAAACATGGACACATTCGTTCAATCTCTTGTTCTTCCTTGACCCACAAGAGACAGAAAGGAGGAGACATCAGAAGAAGAAAGGAATAGAAAAACAGAAAAATAAGCTGACAACGGTAACATGTGGCAATAGGCTATATATTCTTGAATAACTAAAGTAGTCTTAATTGGACAAAAATCCAAATTGCAGGGTTAAATGAAGCATTGGAGCTGGTTAACATTTATTTCATGAGTGTGCCATACTCAAATCATGGTGCATGGTTGCATGGAGCATTGTGTCCATTAGGGCTGGACGATTTATCGAATTTCACCGAAATCGCATTTTGAACTGTTGCGATTTGCAAAGCGCAAAGACTGCAATTGTTTTTACAACAGAGAGTGAGTGAACAAGTCGCTTTTTTAAGCTGCCTCACAGTTCACACACACAGAGCACTGCAGGAGCAACAGAGTGACAGACTATAAACTGGACAACCATATCTTGTCTTAAAATGACCAAACCAGAAAACTAACTGTGAGCTAGACACTTGATGAAAACAGAGGGCAAAGTGACAGCGAACACAGCTAAAGTGGAAACTACCGGTGTTATAACGGGCTAAAACCGACTGACAGTGTCAGCAGCCCAGCTAGAGAGATAACTGAGTTATGACCAAGACATCAGCTTTATTTCTGCAGAGTTTCTGCTATATACATTTTGTAGCTGCGAGGGAAAATTATTGGAAAATACCCGGTTGAGCCGAGAAAGACGAAAATGGAACTAGCTAACGTTAAGTTAGGTTTGTATTTGTATTTTCTACCGGGACAAATCCCACAGAGTTTTAATCGGCTCTGTCTGTCTCTACCAGCTCTCTGTGTGTCTGTCAGTCTACTGTGATTCCCTCTCTGTGTATCGGTATTTGAAAAATCACCGCAGGCAGCAATATGACTGATGTAAAGCTACTGCAAAGAAGGCAAGAGAACATAGTGCTACTATTGGTTTTGTGAGAATTGTTCTATGGTTCATTATGTGTATGTTCTATACCATTTATTGTTAGAATAACAATAAATTTATTGTTAGAATAACAATAAATGGTATGGTAAAACATTTTTGATTTGTATTTTCATTCTCATCCTTGGATTAGTACACAGATCAGTTAATATTTCAATGATATCTTAAATGGTAATGCTCCATCACATGTTTTACATGTATGGAATGAATCCTGGACTGAAGCTTGACTTTCAAAAATGATATTGCAAATCAAAGCGCAATGACAATATCTGTCAGAAAAATTGCAATTAGATATTTTCTCAGAATCGTTCAGCCCTAGTGTCCGTGGCAGAACGCTACAATGGTACCTGCTGCCCTTCAAATACACTGCACGCCTTAAATGGTCATATTGTTGTGGAACAAGAAGAGTAGTAAGAGAAGTATATACTGAGCTGCAGCAGTTCTGTAAGGAGGAATGGTCCAGAATTCCTCTTGAATGTTGTGCAGGCCTGATCTGCAGCTACTGGAAGAGCTTGTTAGAGGTAATTGCTGCCAAAGGAGGTTCGACTGGTTATTAAATCCAAGGGTTCACTTACTTTTTCCACCAGCACTGTGGATGTTTAATGGGTGCGTTCAATTAAGACACGAAAGATCGTAACTGTTTGTGTGTTATCAGCTTAGGAACACTGTCGTTATCGATACTTGTGACTTAGATGAAGATCAGATCACATTTAATGACCAGGTTATTCCAAAGGGTTCACATCACTTTTTCTTGCCACTGTCCACCATTTCTCCCATTGGAGATACAGATAAACATTTACCTACTATTGCTTTTCCTACTGTTTCCTTTTAAATCTACACTGACATGTAACTGATGGTTGATAAACAGAGAGATGACAGCACAGGACCAGTATGTGCTGAGCAAACTACAGTCTTTAGCTTTCAAGTAAAAACACAACAGCTAATAACCGCTCAGTCTTTGTCTCTCCCCCTTTCTCACCCATTGTTTATTCAGATTTTACAGACAGGGTACTTTTTCCAGTTCAGCACCTTCACCAGTTTTGTGAGAGAACGGCATTATGCCTGTGTTATTATGCAATTCATCACCAATAATAGATTTGTTTACGGGGGCCCCATCTCTCGACCGCTCTCAGCGCTGCATTTTCAAAATAATAATAATAATACATAGTGTATAATGACGGTAATGGTACGAAGGCTTTGATAATAGATGTGCTGGGAGGGATAAGGGAGCCTTGATCAGCCTGGGTCTCAGCTCAATTGTCTTCAAAGCACTGTTTAATGTAGAATAGGCATCCTGGGAGATTGTCTTGAAACCAAGAAAAAGGTGGGTGTACGGATAAGAGAAATGAACGCACCGATGGGAGTACGCACGCACATACACAGCACACGCACAGGCATACACACAGGAAGACATAAACTACATACTCAAATAAGCTCTCACTCAACCACCCACTGGTGTGTCTCTCCTCAGAGGGCTCTCTGGTGTAAATGTGTTAAAACTCTCCCTTGGTCTTTGGCTTCTGCTGAATAAATCTGTGTTTTAGTCTTCACTTTAGCACTTTAAACTCTGGGTATTTCCAGCATTTTTTCTCTCTACCTCCTCCAGGGCTTTAACTGAGATCTCAGACTGCCAACAGATATAGCAGCACTAGTTTTGTGAGTGTGTGGCAGTACATGTAGGTGAGAATGTTTTATTACTCTCCCCAGGAAAAGTACACTTGAGTCACTTAGTTCTTCATATTTAAGCAATATTCTTTTTAACTTTCATTATCACCTACTCTAATTTTTAGATCGAAGATTATTTATCAAAACGCAGTGTCCCAGTCCTAGGTTCTCAGGTTTTAGGTCCAAGTGTTATTGGGAAAGGGAAAGAAAAGAAAACTATTTCTGATTGGGAAAAGGAGAAAACACCAGTTACCAATTCTACAGAGAAAAATAATTAGTATAACCACAACCTTAAAATGATTTAGATAACAGTGTTTATACATTATTTAAAAATTAGATTTATTTTGGCTCTGTGAAACTGATGAGGAAAGGCAGTTTTAAAAAAAGAAAGAACCGCTAAATTATTAACTTACAAGAAATGTTAAAGAACACAAACATCAGCACTATTTGCCATCTGAGGACGTATTTAAAAAGGAACCTTTACTCAACATACTGCAGACAGGTAACAAATTAAAGGAAAAACCAACATAAAGTGTCTTATTATGGCGTTGGGCCACCACAAGCCACCACAACAGCTTTGATGCACCTTGGTATTGATTGTATAAGTTTGTGGAACTACACAGGAGGGATGGAAGACCATTCCTCCACAACATATTCCTGTCTATCCACTCATGTTTCTGGTTTTTCATTTTAATTTGTCACCTGTCTGTATGTTCTCTTCAGTGTGTGCCTGCCCAGGCATGAGAACTGGTTACAAGTCAGATCCAGTAAATGACAAATCAGACATTGACTTTCATCTGTGTCACTTCTGTTACAGCTACAGAGTAGCATATGCTCAATCATTCCACTATTGCATCAGGCGAACTGTCAAAAAGGTATAACCAATATGTGTGTACACATGCTGAGTTGAATCAGTAGAGAGAGTGTAGGGAGACATATTTTATTCTCTAATAATGCCGCCTCAGGAAAATGTAAACCGTCAGCAATGGTACATTATTGTGTAATTATTATTTTATTACTAGTGGTGGTGGTGTTGCCACTGCTTCTGTTGTTCTTTTTATCATTGCTCTTGTTAATACTAAGCTATGATTTAACAAATGATATCACCGCTCTGTCAGCATTTATTTGAAACAATGACTCAGATAAGGAACTTGTTTTATCCTGTGAAAACACTTTTTCCTTTTTAAACCATCTTTCTTTTTCATGGAGGCGTATCACTCTGCAGTTATGGTTGGTTGGCAAATGTGCCTAAATCTAAAAGGTAAACTGCTTTGTTTTTAATTTGTCATCATTAACCAGTTTATTAGCACGTTAACTATCTTCCCATCACTCATTTAGGATGTAAATGAGTGATGGGAACAAAAATCTTTGGGATCTGTGCAGTATTAAGCAAGAATGGTGCAGCAGGCAACATTTGATTGCATTAGTTTTAGCCAGGTGTTCCTAATAAAGTGGCAACTGAGTGTAAATATGACTATAAACTATTTAAAAGTACATTTTTCTGTCTCACAAGGCGACGGAGCCAGGTGGAGGCAGTGTTGTGTAACATAATATGGGGCAACTGGATATTGGTTCGAGCCACAGGACTCCCGTACCTGACCGAATATAATACAGACTCAGCTGATGGAAGACACAACGCCACACTGATGATGGTCTTCACTCTCACCGTAAAACCATCATCACTATCATCTCTCCTCCTTCTGATACAAGGAGTAAGTGACTGTTTCAGCCTGAAGGACTTTCTTATTCATCATCCATATACCTTATATTGGGTGAATCTGTACTGAAGCTCTGATTCCTGGATACATTTCATGCAGGATTCAACTTCACAGAGACTGATCACCACACTCTGGACATCTTAATATCTCTAGTTAATGAAATATTACAACATTAAAAAGGTGTTCCTCTAGTTATTGCAATCCCATAATATGGAAAATAATGTTTTTGACAGTATGCTTTTGACCAATATGCTAGTTCCTACCAACAGATGTAAGCCAGTGGAACTCTTTTGCTCTTGCACTGAGGTTTGTCTTCATGGTATCTGCAGCAGCCTGAAGCTGGATGTAGCTGTCACCAACTCCCTGGAGCTTTACTGTGGGTGCAGAATACATTGTATTTCACCAGTGTGTCCAGAGTTTAATGAAAATGACAAAATAAAACCTGAATATTTTATCAGCACATTATGATGCTCAGTTTGTGAGTTATATCTGCTGAACATATTGATAGTGTATGTAAATCAGACTTTTTAGGTTAGGTTATTCACTGTCTGTAACAAGGACAGGTACTCACTTCCTGTAGAATTATAGTAGGTGTTTTCAAAGCCATGGTTTCAGTGAAGAGAAGTAATAAAATGGAAAATATTTTTATTAAACTACCAGAGTCACTAATGGAAGCTCCTTGTTAACAAACTGATACCATGTCTTGGTTGTTGGTTGCCTGAAACAGACACAGAGTCCGTCACCAAAAATAAGAATGAAATTAATAATGAAGTGTTTTGGCAGTACAGTATATGCAGTTAAAGAGATAGTTGTAGTGTGCTAGCTAAAAGTCAAAACCCCCCTCAAAAGTTGTGGTAATGTTTTAATCATTGTTGTGTTTATCAACTTAAATGACTGCAGTCTGTAGAATTCTGTATTATTAACATTTCCTGCACTACACTGCGGTCATAAAGGGATGGACATGGTCAGCAATAATACTCAGGTAGGCTGTGGGATGCTCAATTGGTACTAAGGGGCCCAAAGGTTGTGTGTGTGTGTGTGTGTGTGTGTGTGTGTGTGTGTGTGAGAAAGCAGAATGTATATGTAAGAATGATAATACATGTATGCATATGAAAGGGAAATGCAGGTATGTGGAAGTAGAATGTACGTATATGTGAAAAAGAAAATGCATGTATGTCAGAGGAGAATGTGTAAATGTCAGAGGCCCCATAATATATTACATCCTGTACGGCCCCTCATAGTTAGTGTTAACAGTAATGGAATATAATTCAGTACATTTACTGTCATTTTGTACTTGTACTCTATTTGGATGTTTCCATTTTGTGCTACTTTATACTTTAACTTCATGACAGTTCATATAAAAAACTAAACTACATAAAATACATTTAATGTGTAATATAATTTGTGGTTATTCTCCCCTTTTCATTCCTCAGTTACACAGTACGAACAAGGTTGCTAGCACCATTGTCGCCAAACTTCATTTTTCTTTCCCAGCAGGTACCCGGTATTTACAAAAATACTTGAAGACTTTCTCCTTGCCTCTAAAATGTCCGATTGCTACTCCCATGTTCCTCATAGTTATATTTTCTCCCACTGTGCCTACATTTATTTTGAACACCAGCAGGAATCAGAAATTATTTTATTGGTACCTGAGTCATACAACAAAATTACACTGTAAACTGTGGGCTATATTACAAAGTGTTACTGAAAAACCTCATGCATACAGAAGATGGACAGAGGAACAGAGCAATAGAGGACAGGTGTGACTCATAATGACATGTGATAGGAAATCACTGAAACACACACACACACACACATCAACACACAATCCATATATCGCCAGGTGTGGTTGTCACCCTCTCCTGCCCTGTGCACCACTATAATCAATTTAACAGAATAGTTTCATCATCAAATATCTAAATGATGATTGCTTACTTTACCTAATCTCCTAATGCCAGTGACCTCTAAATGTGTGATGGTAATTGTGTTTTCCTGGTTGTTGCTATACTCATGTATGCGTGTGCTTCAAACTGCCTGGATGGGTGCGGATTGCCTGTTTTATTTTGGTAAAACACTGGGGAATGCTGAAGCACTGCAGAATGCCTCTTGTAATCAGATTTCTTTATGTGTGTTAGTGTGTGTGTGTGTGCTCTTTTTTTCTGCTGTTTGTGATTGCCGTTGAATGCAAAGTGACTGTCAGTGATCCTCATGAATGCCAAAGTAGCTCATTGAATGTGAACTGGGTCTTGTTAGTAGTTGGGTGAGCAGGAATAGAAATATAAGCACTTAGACTATTTATTCATGCCGACTGCCTTCCCCTGGCTTTTTGAAGGTAAAGAGGAGTGTTTTGTGTGTGTGTGTGTGTGTGTGTGTGTGTGTGTGTGTGTGTGTGTGTGTGTGTTTATATGCGTTTATAAGTCTTTCTGCATGTGTATCAGAGAGGAAGAAAAAGGGAAAGAGATAGATAGAGAATGACTAAGATTACAATGTGACAGTAGTGCTGGTGTGAAGTTTTTGCCGTCACTGGTGTTTCTCTTTGGGAAATAGGTTTTCATACATGAAAACAGTGAGTTATTAACCAAATTCACTGAAATGTCATAAGTGTCATTTATTGTAGAACTGCAGAAAAGTTGGATTCAGGCCCTCAGAAATCTGTTACTGGTATTCGTTCACTGCAATTCCTGTGAGACTCACATTTGCTATGTGGCCTATATGCTAATCCTAACCCTGTGCCAGTATACTCACTGAGCACTTTATTAGGAACATCTGTAAACCTGCTTATTCATGCAATTATCTAATCAGCCAATCATGTGGCAGCAGTGCAATGCATAAAATCGTGCCAGACAGGCTGGTTTGAGTATTTCTGAAACTGCTGATCTCCTGGGATTTTGACGCACAACAGCCTGTAGAGTTTACTCAGACTGGTGCGAAGAACAAAGACGGTCTTAAACTGGACCTAATTATGCCCACATCATGAACAATGATTAAGCTGCAGGGTTAACAAAAACAAATTTTAAAAATATTAAAACTGCATTAATTGATTTATGACTACCAAATAATGTGGCAAACACGGTTTATACCCCTCATTAAGTTGTTGAGGTCAACATGTTTGCAAAGAATTGTCTATGTGACACATCCAGCAGACATGGAGCATTCAGCGCAACTTTCTTCACCAGTTACTAACTGACTTTGTTGGATTTTGTGCTGCTCAGGCAGCATACAGTGGGTACCAGGACATTGGTAGCGGATCCTTTGGGTTGTGGCGTGGGGCCTCCATGGCATCTGACCTGTTCCAACCAATCAGCTGGATCAGTTTGGATCTGAGGGGTTTAGAGGCCAGGTCAAGACCTTGGGCTCTTTGCCTCAAGACATTACAGTTTTTGTGGTGTGGTAGGAGCATTGTTCTGTTTGGAGAGGCCCCTTCCATTAGGGAGTGTTGTTGCCATTAGAGGGTGTGCTCAGTCTGTACCCATGTTTATGTTCGGGGTAGGTGTCAAAGGACCATTCAGAGGAATGAAGGACAAGGTTTCCCATCAGAACAATGTGTTGTAATGTGATGATCAGTGTTATGCACTTCACCTTTAAGTGGTTTAATGTTGAGGCTGATCGGTGTATCTGCTTCACTGTGAATATTGCCTAAGGTGTTTACAGACTCTTTGCTTTATTTACATATTACATCTTGGTTATGGTCACCTCATGATAAGTTTCAACTTGCAAAGGCAATCTTTTTTTTCCCTTATTTATTATTAGACACATTTTTTGCTTGTGATATGGTAAAGTTCTGACGAACTGATTTATAAAAGGCTTATTTCAAGGCTGTCAAATAACAAATGTATTATTAGTATATATTAATACATATAAAGTAAACAAATAAAGAGAAAAGGGCAACAAAAAGCCCAAGACTCTTAAATTTGTTGCCAAAACTGCTTAGTAATCCAGATTTCTTGCCTCAGGTATCAAAGGCTGTTACAACACTGGATCCCATGGGTAAGTACTATCCTGTTTTATGCTTCTCATTTGAATGGTGGCACACAAACTATCAATAAGATTTGTCTATTTATTTATGGCATTCTCAAAACCAAAATCACTTTTATTCTCAGGATATTTTGGGGGTATTTTCTGGTCCCTCTCCACCTATGGGTGTATGACTATGAGTTAAGTCAGAGAGAGTTTAGAAAGTTAAGTGAGTTAGAGTCAGAATTCCTTAATATTGGTGTGTTAAGTTCTCTGAAACAGCATGTTTCAGTTTTTTTCCTCACCAAAACTGGCTTGTCTGCATCCTCACGTCCTAACAAACACTTTGAAAACACTTCCTTCCTTTGGCAGAGCCAATTTTTTAAAATATGGCATATCTTCCTAGTTTATTTGCTAGCTCACAGTCTCTATGCCGGCATATGTGCTGCATCCCAGCTTCTTGTGATAAAAACAAAACCGGGACATACTTGTAAAAAGGAGTTTTGAACACCTGTACAACTGAACTCGGTGACAGTGTTTTCCTGGCTGCAAAGATGCCCCAGCGGAGCAGACGTGAAAGATTGAATATGTGGCAGTGTGTGTTTGGAGTTGGTGGACGGTCACTGACCAATCAGAACATTAGACATTTCAGGGGGGAGAGATGGTCTCTTAAAGAGACAGGAGCTACTATGTTCCCTTTAAGCCCCACAAGGTCACCTCCATGACTCTCTGTATCTGACATGTCAAGAAACATGCAACTTGCTGTGACATATTCAATAAAGAAATTAAATACCATATTAAAGTTGTGTGATACTATGAAATATTATGTGCTACGTGTGGTAAATGGTTGTTTAATGTGCAAAGTATCTCTATCACATCATAAAAATTTAGCTGTAGAGTCAAACGTCCTCCTGCTACTTGTCGTATTAGGGGAGAGATGGTGGACATGGTACAGGAGCACAAATACCTGGGTGTCCTCTTAAACATCAAACTCAACTGGACCAGGAACTTGCTCTCTACAGGATGGCCACAGTCGGCTCTTTTTCCTGCAGAGGTTCTGGTCCTTCAACTTCTGGCACCATGTTGCAGATGTTTTATGAATCAGTGACCAGAGAGGGGCCAACACCAAGACACTGCAGCCAACTGATTCAGAAGGCTGGCTCATTTCTGGGGGTGGAGCTGGACCCCCTGTTTGTAGTCACAGACAAGGGGATGTTATCAAAACTCCTCTCCATCATGGACAATGTCTCCTACCCTCTACACAGGAAGTCCTTCCTTCCAATGGCCACCCAGTTACACATCCACTTATACAATTCCTCTCCTTTCTGCACCTTTTTCCTTCAGTACCCTGCTGTTTAACTACTGTTAATTTTCTGTCGACTCATGTTACACTTCATTCAGTTTACCTTCGCACATTACCGTTAATTTACTGTTAAATTACTGTCAATGTAGTTTGTATGTTCCCATTTTCACAATCTTGTCCATGCCGTGATTCTGCCTCACACATTACTTTTTCTTTTTTTCACATTTGCATTTGTACATTTTTCTTTTCACTTGCTGTGTATTCATTATTAGTACTATATTACTTTATAGTAGTTACATTTTTACTTCATTTACTTCCTCATTTACTGAGTATTGAGAAGTTGTAACAAAGCAATTTCCCTGCAAGGATCAATAAAGTTTTTCTGATTCTGATTCTTTTCCAAGTGCTCACAGCAATTAAATCTTCTCATACAATTCTTTGTTGTGACACTGCTGGATTTTGTCATTCAAAGTCACATGGGTATGTGACATCCTTTTCCAGTTAGGAAAAGCAAAGTGTACAGAGAAAGGAAGACAGATGGAGAGAGTGAATTGTATCAGCAAATGTGTGTCCACACGCATGTGTGAACGTGCCAGTGAATATAAGGTTTTTTTTTTTGTCAAAGAGAGTTTGTAGGGTGAAGTGGGTTATAGAGGCAAGAAAGAGAAAGGGAATCCTTTTATGCATTATCAAATGTTTCCCTTTAGAAATTCAACACTCTTTTCAATATTGAGTCTAAAAAGAATGTGCTCAAGACTTTACCCTGCCTGCTAGAATTAGTCGGAGGACCATTTTTAGTCATAAATTATGCACTGAAACAAAGAGATAGTCTCTTTTTTTGTTCTCTCAGTGTACGGGCCAGAGCAAACGCCTTTTAAAAATCTTTAAAATTGTCCATTCAACTCAGAGTTACTGAGTGTAGCAAAAATGTCGAAGACATAAAGTCGGGGGAAGATTGAATAAAATAATGCGGGGAGACAGATTAGTCATGGAGTTGAGCCCACACGCTCTTTCAGCCACCGCACAATGCCACTTTTTATAAGCGGCCCCCATCTCCACAAAGGCTGCGTTCAATATATCGAGGATGATACATGGTCAGACGTGTAATCTCTCTTTGATTCTCTGCTCTCATTCATCCCACAACCTTTTCAGCCCTGACACCGTTGAGCTACTGGGCTCGATCACACACACACACACACACAGACAGACACACAGTGTCAGACTCACATGCTCATGAGATAACCGTAAATGTACATATGTGTCTATACTCTTGCACTGACAAATGTACACGTGCTTAATATACATACACGCACTCATGCTATTACACAGTTGCACGCGCACACACACACACCTGTACACCTATCTTTGTGAAGACCTGTCATTGACATAATGAATTCCCTAGCTCCTCACCTTAAACTTAACCATTGCAACTGGATGCCTAACCCTAGCCCCTACCCTAATCTTAAAACCAGGTCTTTACACTCAACCCTTAACCTTCCATGAAGCTCTTGAACCCCACAAGTACAGTGAACTCACAGTTATTGGATCTCATGAATATAGTAAAACAAGCCTACACGCACTCACACACACAGCCAGTATTTTCTGGTCTTAAGAGTTCATTACAGCCACAGCTAGTCCTGGCATCTCTCTGCAGCTCCACAGTCTCTCTGTGGTTTTATTGACCAAAATGTTCAGGTGGTACAGAGCCAGCTATTGTTGAAGGCTAATGGCACACAGTGTGATGCTAGCAGGCACTGTGGAGTCTTGGAGGTTTAGAATTATAAACGATATTGGATTTTTCATATTGTGAAAATGTTAAGGTTCCCTTCTTGACCAAATAACTTGGGATTGCCTGGAAGGATTTACCTGAGGGTGAGCTGCATTTCACCGGTGGTGTCTGATGGGATTTCCATCACCTCTGGTGTGGATTTTTAACTTTAGTCCTCTTATTCACCCTCTTCTGTATAATGCCACTGTCACTGAATCTTAACTGAAAGCAGTGATCCTGAGGATTGATGGGATCTTTACTTTGCCTCTGTCTTCTTTACATTACTCAGTAGACAAAGATGAAATGGAATTGTGCATCATGTTATGTCACGTCATGTAGCTTATTCCTGTAATCCATCCTAAACATGTAGAAGTAACTAAAGTCACTCTGAAAATAATATGTATGTTTATGTATAAAATGTGTAACCATGTTAAAAATACCATACCCTGTGATAACCCTGTGATATGTTAAGATGTGTCATAATAAAGTTAAAAATGCTTCATAAATATGGTTTAAAAAACAAATTCCTAAAAAAGATTTTAAAGGTACACTGTAACAGATACGTAAGTGAAAAAAGTACAGGTATAAAATTATAAATATTCAGTTTTATTGTGAAGAGTTCGTGATTGTAAAAGGAAGTAGTATTTCAGAATAAGAGCCTTACTGGTCATTGATTGGCTGAGAGAGAAAGAGGAAGAGAGAGCGCGGTTAAATTTAAAGGTCTTCACTATAACAAAGTCGCGATGGAAAAGTGCGCTTGAACTCCTGTGCAAAACAATATATATCTGGTGTCTTAGATTATCTGCTTGACAGTCTTCACCAGGACACTCAGTTTACATGTTTTCTGGAGCAGTTGGAGATATTTCTACTCGAAGTTTGTCGCACAGTTGTTCGCGTGTGTGTATTAGCTTCAAACATTTATGCTAGCTCGTTAGCCTACTGAGTATATTCTGTTAACATTCATTAGCAAAGTGAATGGACACTATATAGCTAAACTAGCTCATGCTCAAGGCTTTAGTTCACTGTTTCCAACGTGGATACGATTTATCAGACAGTGACTAAGAGGTGTGTAGTCAACGTTCAGAGTGTATTGGACTACACAGGAGGGATCACACGCCTGCTCTTCACCTGAGACCGAGGTAACATCTACAGACACGGGGCTACCTTTGGACACCTGTTTGTCATCTGGTTCTTCACCAGAGACCGAGAGCCTGGTAAAAGCTGCAGCCTGGACTGAGAAGTCATGATTAAGGTACCACACTTTTATTTTGTTGCTCTTTGAGTGAAACGGTCAAATAGTTTTGGGCCTCCCCTCTCCTTACCTTAATTGATTTTAATGTTTATTTTTACTGAATGTGGGCTTGTGTCTGTGTGTGTGTGCTTGGTGATTGTGGGCCCACTGAATTTGATGTGGATTTGAATTGTATATAACTCTACTTACTGAGGGGAAAGAAAATGTTACATTCCTACAGGACTACATTTTATATCATTTTGTTTGGTATAAGTAAAAGAGAGTTTGCTATTTCTAAAATAGTTTCTGGTGTGATGTTTGTTTATTCCATTTGCCAGGGGTATTTAATCAGTCATTTGTTGGTTGTGTTGTAAGTGTACAGCGCAGTATTTTAGTTGCTTAATTGTTTGTTACAGTGTAGATCCGGTAGAGGTTAAGTTTATCTTAACCAAGTTAAACATTAGTGGTGTTACAGTTACTCAGATGTAAATTAATGGACTCAAGACAATTAAATGTGAAAATGGGTAAAAAAGAGACAGGACAATTATTTTTCAAGTATTTTTTTTTTTTAGATAAAGTTGGCTGTAAAAGAACTGACGGCCCTTACGTGACTAAAATAGGAGTGGGTGGGCTACAAATGTTCAATATGATATGATACTGTATATGTTTATACAGACAGGGGACAACCAGAATAAATTTTCTTGTATCACCAGTGTGTTTCTACTGAACAAGACCCCCTTAAAATATGGAATAAATGTATGATTCCACATTTACAGAAAGCTGAGAGTGTCCAGAAAATACCTGTGTGGTTTTTCTCTCGCAATAGTCAATTTTTAACAAGTGTACTCAGTTTTCCAACATGCCCTGCCCACAATAGCAGCTATCTTAGTGTAGTGGGTGGGGGGCGCTGGAGCTAATCTGGAGTTGTCATGAACAGAGGGGATGACTGGGATTACCAGTTTTGGAGAGAGATATCAATGAGGCTCTAACCAGAGTACTGTTGTAACGGAGATGCCTATTTCAGATAAGGTGAACAGGAATAATTGGTGGTTCTCCATGTCAAAGGTTGCTGATGGGTCCAAGGTCAGGGAATAGGATACAGAGGGGAAGTGGTGGGCTGACTCAGTAGTAGAAATTTAAAGTCATTTTCCTCAGACAGAGGAAGAAATGTAGTAAATGACACACCCTTAATATAATAGTACTTGATGTGTTGCAGTTGTGTGGTTTTGTGAATTGGCTCCTAATGACCATTAGAAAGATGCAAAGTCATTAGCCAAGAGTCAGGCAGCTGGTGGAGGAGGCTGGAGGACTTGGAGACTGTTGAAGGTAGACAACTTCTGGAACGTCATGTTTGAAATTGCTGAACAAATGTGAGATATGGGCAGTGATTTGGAATCTGGAACAGGCTTACCAGTACAATCAAAACTTTGTTTTGAAGAGGTTGTTTCAGATTGTTTCATAATTAAAAAAAATTGTTTGGATGTAAAAGCAAAAATATGTTTTTTCTGCTTTTTCCTGTTAAACATCTTATGACCCCTCCAGATTTTTCTTTCAACTTTTTGTAGTGTCCTGACCAGTGAGGTAAAGTTAAGAGGAGAGGAGAGGAGAGGAGAGGAAGATGAGCACATCATATACTGTATGCTGTCTGATCAGAATAAAAAAAAAAATCCACAAACTACCCCACAACCAGTGTATGATGCTCCCTAAATATTATAGCTGCCTTGTGTCCCAAGGTGAAAAGAAGATCCTACATGCTTCCAGTATACAGCACACATATAAGTGGCAAACACAAACACATATAAATATACATGCACACCCTTATGCCAAGTCAATTCACACTCATTCCTACACCTTTGACACATACTGTGCATTTAGCACATGTGGCCATTTACCTTTCCCAAGCTATTCATCTTAAAAATTCCATAACCTCTTAGAATTTCTTTAGAAGAAGATGAAGATTGCTGCCTGGACCCATTTTCATTATGGTGATTAAATTCCCTTCAATAGAAAAGTTTTTAGCAAGAGAGTGAGAGAAAGAGGGAGGGAGGGAGAGAGTAACAGAGAGACAGACAGACAGACATAGAAAGAAAACAACATAGTGGGAGACAATCAGAGGCACGGACTGAGTGAGCAGTCTGGCATGCCCAAATAAACATCAAGGCAACAGGGGTAATAGCTTGTCTGGGTGCTAAGAAACAAAAATGTAGTACTTCCATCTTAATGTTGACCTCGTAATGTCTGGATCAAATGTGAAATCAGAAATGCAGTCAATACAAACCCCTCTCATTTTAGGCCCCCTTAAAATGGAAGATTTAGCTTTTTTCAAGTGTGTATTAATATGATGCTCAAACGCCATGTTTGTTGGAAGACTTCAGGACAATTACGACAAGATCCACATTCTTCATAATGTGCCAAAATGCATTTTTCAGTGCACCTGTTTGAGGTTTCGGTGTGCTGCCACTGGTTTGCCTATCGTAACCATGATTATCCAAACCAAAAATAAGTTGTTTGTATAAGATTTCTGACAACTTAGAAAAAAAAAACATTTCTAATATGACTGAGTAATGTGTCTGCAAACCTATCCTTTACTTTGAGCCAAAAAAAGTTGTACATGTCACTAAACATTCAGCATTAGTCCAAGAATAATCATGTCCACCTGTCACAAAATATTAAGACTTCTAACCTTCTTATTCACAATCATGCCAATATGCTTTAACCATGTTAATTTACAGTCCAGTATTCTACATAGAAGTGTCATTTGTTCAACTTGTTCAATGGACACACCCATCACATGCAACTAGGACTTTTTACTCCAAAGTGAGATATGACGATATCATAAGGCTAATTTTTTGTCATAAGACAAGGTGCTGGAGAAAGTGACATTATGGTCTGTTGTCGTTTTTAGAGTTGCACAGTGGTTGTTTTAGGGGGATCACCAACACTTGCTTGGGTCTGGGACTGTAAAATCTAGAGTAGTGTTGTGCTCTAAAGGAGGCACTGCTTCACATGGAAAAAAAGAATAGTGGTATTACCTGTCTTTGTGGGAACATGTTTTATACACAATTTGTGGTGCAATTACTCTGCTTCTTGTCAGACTAAATAGCCAAAATATCATCACAATACCAAATTCCTCTGACCCTTCTCTGCATCAATCTCCTCATATGAGCCTTTGGTTGTGTCCGTTGGGGCGTCTTTTTCGGTAACACCGTTGCTCAAGTTTTCATTAACATTTTCTGTCGTTATTTTCTCTTTGATCTTGCTCCAACTCCTGAAGTACTGGTGTGCACGGCTTCAGTAGCCCAAACATTAGCTTGTGTGTTGCTCCCAGCTGCTACTCCTTCACTGGCTGTAACTCTATTCCAGCCACATGATTGGTTAAGTGCGATGCTATTCTTATTATTATTGGCTTTTCATGTTATCTGGAAAAACATGGATGGAATGAGTTTTATCTATGTTGTATCGACCCTGTCTTATATTTCTATCCAGGAAAAGTTATTTCATGTTAACTATTGCTGTTGTTTTATCGCCCAGCCCTACATGCAACTTAAGTTTCTGGTCTGCCTGATGTTTTGACATAGTTACCATACTGTTTTTTAAAATAATAATCTTTTATATTTTGATACCTATTCCATGACTGACTACAACTCTCCATTCAGTTCACTTTTTAATTCTTTAGTTGTAGGTTTTGTAATACATATTGTTGGTTCATCAGCATACAAATTTTTACCTTGTCTGAGATGAATGGTAAATCATTTGCAAAAATGGCAAATAATAATGGTCCTAGACAGCTTCCTTGAGGTATCCCACAACCCGAAGATTATATTTATTTATTAGAAAATGATGCATTTAAAAAGACAGAAAAATTATATAAAATTAAGGTTTTTCTGATCAGCAAACACTGATAAATGAAATCAAAAGCAACACTACAATCTAATAGTACAGTTCCTACCACATTTAAAAAAAAATCTCTCCAAACCAATCAGCAGCCATCTGAGTTAAAGCAGTCACTCCAGAGTATCCTTTCCTGTAGACATGCTGAAATCGCAAATTGAAACTAATCTCTACAAAATAAAACTGGATTTGTTTAATTATATCTTCATGAGTTTATTAACTTCAGGCAACTGATTTGCAGACCACTGCTACATTAGGATTCTCAGAAAGTGGCATAATATTTGCACATTTCTGTGGTTGAGGACAAATACCTTTTACTATGCTCACATTATTTATCTGACAAATTGGAATTGCAACCAAGTTTGCAACTGCCTTTAATAATTTTACTCAAACGTAAAACTTTTGACACTCATTATTTGATCTTGAATTTGCGCACACAATTTCTCATTCTTTGTGCTCTGCGTATTATTTCTTAATTTCTTTATCTTATTGTTAAAGTAAGCATCAAACATAATTAGGAATATCTACTGGTCTCATGATTTTTTTTTCCTTCCACTCTACTGAAGACATGATGGAATAGATTGGTGTTTTCTGCTCATTACCTCCTTGAACTTATTTCAAAACATTTTTTTATTAGTTTTTAGATAATTATTTGTCCTTAGTCAATTCTAGTCAGTTTTATTCATATAGCTGAATCACAACAGAAGTTATCGCAGGGAACATTCTTTAATAATATGACTTCTTTTTCTCTTTATTCAGTACGGTTTCATAATTCTTGAATTTCTGAAAATCCTGAACAAATAGGAGGCTATCCTTTAAAACAAGGGCTTGTTTATAATGGCTTACATACATAATTAGTATACATATGTAATTTAGCTTTTCTCTGACTCTGTCTCTCCTCTATCTATCTTTATCTCTCTCAGAGATCATCCCAGAGATCAGACCATCCCTCCCTCTTTCTCTCTCCTTCTCTTTCCTTTTTTACACCAGTAGCACCTGGACCTGCTCTATTCATCATGCGGATGACTCGGAACATGAATTAGTTTTCTTTTTTTTATGGTGGAAGATGAGAGGGCCAGATGGCATAAAATAAAAAAAGGCTGGAAATAAAAAAAGGAAAAAAGCATGGATGGAGGGAGGAAAGGAGTTAAATCAGGATTCTTTTTTTTATGCCACTATACTGTATTCTGTTCTTTACACTCTGTCTTCTATGTTATTGTAGGGGGTACATGGTAGTGTTGGATTAAAGTCTTGGATTTTTTATGGCATTACAGTTTGCATTAGAGCTTTTCACATGACCTCCATTGTCGTTTCTTTATACTTCAAACAAGAAAATTGTGAAACTCTAATTAGTCCGTATAATTGAGGCTGGATGAAGCGCTGCCAATCGGAGCTCGTCTCATGCAAGGTGGAGTGGTTTTGTTCACTGGCTGTCTTTTCATGGTGGCCTGGCCTCTTTATTTCTGTCTTTCTCTTTCTCTCTGTCTCTGTCTGTCTCTTCCCTTGCTCTCTCTTAGCTTTGTGCTCATCCCCTTTTTTGAAAAGCACAGAAAAGGCCTTGTGTGGGAGGGCCAGGAGGTGAGGCTTGCGTTATTAGAGCATTAATTGTGGCCTATTAGAGTTGTGAAAGTGCATGCACAGTACCTGCTGTATGCAGTTAGGCTGTGGAGCAAACTCCAACCACCAGCAGGCCTTACCACTTTGGAAACTACTTATTTTCAACAGTACTCTTTCTGTATCAGCTGTTTGTTTGCTTACCTATTCTTCATATCATGCATTGACAATCATCATTTTGCAGTATGGACAAATCAATGCCCAAAACAAATATAGCACTCCAGTGGTAATAGTGCCAAAAAATTAACTCATGTCTTGGTCATGTTAGTTTAAACTAACAGACAGACAAAACTTCAAATATCTGTGAGCTCTCTTTTTAAAGGACACATCACGCAATCAACAGGAAACAAGTGCATTTGTACACCTGAGAAAAAAGCTAGTATGTCGACCTTAAGTAAGTGCAGAACTCTTGGGCTGGGTATCGTTCCAAAATTTTCGATACTGGTACCGATACCTTGACTTCGATACCGGTTCCTGGACGATACTTTTTTCGATACCAATTTTATCAAATCAATTCTAACAAAGAAAATTGTGTTATATATTATGGTACAATTTTTGAGTTTTATTTTTCAGCTTTGGCATTTTTCCACTCAAAGCAGTTTTCTAGCATTTAAACAAACAAACAAACAAACAAACAAAAAAAAAAAAAATACTGAGAGGAAGATGGCTGTGGTCCTCTCTTCTTGTAGCTGAATTATACACAGAGGTCTCCTCCTCTCCAAAAAACAGACCCGATAATTAAAACAGGAAAAACACTGAATAAAGTCGTGTCACGTTAAAAATCAGCATCTCTCTGTGATGCCGTTGAGCAGACGAGACGTTGAGAGGGGCTGCTCAGGTTGTTTCTCTACTTACTTAAGAACCAGATGTCCAATGACAAAAATCCTTCATCCTGTTTAAGATTATAGATAAAACGTTATTTTAAAAAAGTGATGGCGATGGGACTTGTAACAGAAAGAAAGTAGTAGGTTGAAAATGTTTCTGGCCTGCAGCCTGCGCTTACAGAAAATCCTGTTGCACTTGTCAGGAGGAGTGCTATAGAGAATGTGAAGAGTTGTATAATGCCTTGTGTGGCTTTGGAGGGAACTTTTAAAAGTTGTAGCTAATAACCCTGTTGATGTCATCAGGGTTGTCTGTCTTCAAGATTTATTTTCATGACAAATTTTTTCATAAAAACATTCTTACTCCACCAAGGTTTAGTTTCTGTCCTGGTAGAATGATTATCTGTGACTCTTGATAACATTGTGTCTCACATAATTATCACTAATAAAACTCCATCATCAGATATATCTGTGACATTTTTAAGAAATGGTTACAATTGTGAACAAAAGCATAACTGCATTCTGAACAGTGGAGGTATGGAAATAAAGGATGGAGTGACCACTAACTACAGCTGTCAACCACTGTAGCTGTAGAGATCATCCACTTGACTACACAACATGTCATCCACCAGCACACATGCACACACGCACTCAAAAGGCATGCACACATGTGGAAGTGCCTGCGCGGTGTCGAGCGGCTACTGTCATGCTATCAATCATGGTTACGAGGCCAGCGCTTCCCTGCTACATTAACTTCATGACCTCTGCACCCAATCTCAATTAAATTTCTGATGAATCTATGATTCATATACAGTCTCCTGTCACTGGCCTGTCATTCAGCACATCCTGATGAGAGACTGGGAACCTTTTTATTTTATTTTTGGACCTGATGCAAATAAAGCAGTAGCTTGGGGATTCAAGAGAAGACAGGAGAGAGAGAAGAAAGATGGAGAATAGAGAGGATGAAAACATAAAGGAAATGATTGTGGGGAGGTTGAGTCTGTTCGCTGCACACCAAAGGGGGTTAAGACAGGGTTTGGCTGGTGAAGACAAGCCAACAGAGACACAAAGCGCTAAATCTAAAAAGTTTCTCAGGCATTGTTTAGAATCCCTAACAAGAGGGAGTGTGAACAACAAGGAACATAATTTGGATTTCCTCCCCCCCCCTCCTCTGTTTTCCTTTTCCATGTACCCAAGCACATAAATAGCTATCTTAACAACTTGATGCTATTTTGAATAGGGGCTGCATTTCCCTGTGGATTTTCATGAGTGAGGCAATTTGCCGGCGAACAGGTGCATTTTTAATGCTTTCATACAATTAAAACAGAATCTACCTTCCTTCTCCCTTCCCTGTTTTCAGAGGCGCCCTCCTTTCATAGTTAGGTTGAATTGATTTAGTTTGTCTAATTAAACTCAGAATAAGATGTTAATTACCTAACAAGGTCACCTCTCTCTACCACCAAATTTACCATTGGTATCCTTTCTTCAACAGTATTTTCTACAAGGATTCAAAGGGAAAGTAGAAGAATGGTGTTAATTGCCTATATGCAGTGTCCCATTTTTAAATTTGAATGTCTTTTTCCTCCAGAAATTTCCTTTCCCTGGGTCTTTTTAAGCTTTGAGAAAATAGGGATTCATTGTGCCATTGTTCCTTTCTCTTGTCCTCCACTCAGAAACGATGCGTCAATTCATCACAATATGGCCTTTGTCTAAATTTACCAAGTTTCCCATATTCAATGTGGAGGAAGAGAGGAAGACTGCTAGGGACAATGGTTTGTGTTAAGAGGAAGCATGGATCAGAGATGGGCTGCAGAGTGATTTTCCCTCACCATAGGTCAGTATTTAACCCACTACTACCCACTCAAGTAGACAAGGAGTTTGGTACAAGACAAGATTTTTACATACAAAAAACAAACATTAATTGTTTCATTGAGGAAAAAAAAATCTCTTAAAAACACTAACACTAACACATTATGACTTCTTATGAGTGTGAGAATATTCAAGGATCACAAAACAAGAGCAAAAGTTGTTTATATATCCTAATATCTCAATTAAATAAATAGTTTAGAAACAACAGAGACTAGATTAGCCTGCCTCCAATTCAAAGAACATGGATATAAGTTTTATGTCTGATTCTGTTTAGGAGCAACATACATGAAGGCTGACAGTACACACCTTAGGAGTAACTGTGAGGTTTCACTGGGTTTGCGAAATATTTGACTGTTGCTTCCTTAAAGTTCAATATCGTGCTCAGTTTAAAGGATAATTGAAGTTTATTTCAACCCAGCATTTTTAACATATTTTTTTTTGCTAACTTTGCACTTACCATCTCTGTTGTAGGGATTTGTGGACATGAAGAGTGGCATTAAACAACATTCTATATATAAATGATCACTCACACAGTATTCCAAATAAACATTATTTTTACATTGATAATTTCAAACGCTTCTCTCCGAGTGTGACCGAAAATAAACACAGACAGAAGCTGTCTGGAACTGCCATGTTTGTTTATGCGATGCCAGTCAAGCTTTCCTTTCTAGCATGGCACATATGCAGTTTAAAATGATAACAAAGGTAGATTCACTACTCACATTTCATAGTAATTTTTGAAAAATGAATAATTGATTTCACTCAGAAGCAGGCTTGCCATGTCTGTCATGGATGAGATGGGTATCAATTCTGTTGGCTGAACTGACAACTCCGCTAGCTATTTAACATCAGCTCCATTAGAGAGTCATTTTAATACACATACCGTGGAAATTGGTCTCAGATATTTCCTTGATGGCTACATACACAACATTGTGATAAAAGAATAAAGCTAACAGTCTTCAGCAACCTTACCACTTGGTGATCTATGTAGAAGGTATGCAAGTAAATAGCTGCACTGATGTATTGCAGCATAGCTAGTCAGCCCTAGTATTACAGTCTAGTATAATGATTAAAAATGTTATTAATATATGACTCTGTTCTAATTTAAACCTGTTTGGATGTTCCTCTGTGGACAATCGAGATAGTTGTTGCTTTTATTGTCTGTATTTTTTAAAAATGATGTTACATTTATGTTCCTTGGCTTTGTAAATAATGCTCAGTTTCTACTGTAGGTAAACTAGGTAGCTGGCTAATGTTTGTCGCTTATGTTAGAGCAGAAAGACGGACTTTAATTCACTCAGAACACTTTGCTGTTGTATTTTTGGTTTTGGAAGCACTATAGATGTATGACAATATTTCTCTCACTACTACACACCACTTTGGCATGTGGAGAAGTCTAAAGGTAGTGAAAGGTCAATTAGCTAACAACCACCTCAAGCAATACTAACAATTTTTATGCTGTAAAGAGCAGAATACAAAGCCCACAATGATGAACTTTTCACTTTGGGGCAGTAAGTGGATGAGAGGTGGAGGTGGGGAGAAGGGAGGCGAGGATGGGAATGCATCGGAGAAAGGAGAAAAGTGGAAGTTTGGGGCAATGAGGAAAGGAGGAGTAGGAGGAGACTGAGAGGCAAATTAGGTGTGTAATGTGAGGTTGATATGAAGTGATTGAGTGTGGTGACCTCCTGTCAAGAATTGGCCTGCTCTTCAACAAACCTTCCTTCCCTACTAACACTCAGACAATCCTTTACCTCCATGTCCCCCTGCAAAGATCCCTTCAACCAGATACTAGTCTCTGCATGGGCCCAGACATCCTCTTCATTTCATTCCTGCTCTCTCTCAGTGGCCTTTCATTTTCAAGAATAACCTGTCTGATATCAGGCCTGTGCCTGAAGTACACTTATAATACACCTCACATTTAAAAATGAAAATTCATGTCCGTTCTCACATGCTATCAATGGTTAGAGATGTGACTGTAAATTCTTAAACAGTGGCTGGATGCTTTATTTACCGCAACTCCTGAGAGATGGAGTAGTGTGGCTATAGTGAGCAGGATTTTAGAAATGATCTGTGTATGTGATGGAGGAATGCACAGTGCAGGGGAGAAATTCAACTGAATTTGCATTAATCTGGTTATTTTAACCAAGATTCTGCTGCAAGATGTTTTTCTTTTTCAACTACATTTAAGTTCCCTGTTCACAGGCTAACAAATTTCCAGTTTATTCCCATTAATTCCCATATATTCATGTTAATTGCCATGGAACATTTCCAACTGTGAAAAATCCTGAAATTTAGCAACCCTAGTGGTGAGTATGACATGACTCCCTTTACTACTGATGTTCAGCGAGCCCTTATTCTTGAGCCTTTGGTTTTTCCAGCTGGCCTTCCATTATTTTAGACTTAGTCATAATCAGGATTCCAGCTTTTATTTGAGAGCATATGTACAACACAGCACACTGGAATGAATTGACAGACAAGTGATTTCTGCAGGAAAAGCTCCGCAACGTGTTCAACAAACACCACAAATGGAAATGAAATAAAAGGATTGTTGAATTCTGTTCTTTCTACAGTCAATACAATGCATCTTGAGATAGCAGCTCCTTCTTTTTCTCTAAGTATTTGCCTCACACATTTCTCTATTTTTTCTATGTATACTAGTAGTTCTTTTACACTACTGTCCCGTTCCTACCTTTCCTTCGACTCCTCTTCTCACCTTCCCCCTCACAGCCTGTGTGTGTCATGTATGTCTCTCCCCCTTTGTGAATGAAGAGGAGCAGAATGAGCGGTAGTAATCTTTCTTTCACATTGTCCTTGATGTCCTGATTTGTTGTGTTTACTACAACACATCCAAGTATTTCTAATTTAAAATTTCTAACCTAATTATTTCAAAATTAAAGCATGATCTAAAACGTCACAGATCTTTGACTTTGAAAGTCCCCCTCACTCAGTGGAAACAAGATGATAGGTTGGCTTGTGGTAGAGATAGATTACATTTATGTGATTAGAAAACCTGATTTATTTAAAGTAATACACTTGAGGCAATACTGGTTCATGCATTATCAGCACTGAGCATATTTGAAATGAATAATTTGTTAATCAAAGCTGGAAAACAAGATGACTGTATCTATGTGATGGGCCCTATGGTGTTTGTTGTCACATCTGTTTCAGCCCTGTAGCAACAAGCTGACCACTGGTATTTTTATTCAGTCTTGCTATATACCTTTTATTATAGATATGCCGTAGACAAACGGTTGGAAAAAGAGTAGTGCAGGTTTGCAAAATTATAGGAAGAAATGGGGCGACTTAGAGTTGAACTTTGACATGTCACAGTTTTTACAGGTGAATAAAAACATTACATTAGAATAAAAGTGAGTGAGTGAGAGTGATGGCCTTGTTTTTGTTATTACAATTACTACAAAATGCTGTCACAACTAGTGATGCCGGGTTGACTCATAACCTCCATGTCCTGGTCAGGCTAATTAGAAGACATTGATACAGGTCAGAAAGTGACAAAGCAGTATTCTGAGTTATGAAACCTTGCACGCAGTAACCTTTGCATTGTTAGCCGCTCTGAATTTCATACAATGCTAAGTTTCTCTTCCCCTCACTGGGGGATGCGGATATGCCCTGGCAATAATCTGCACTACCCAACTGTAGAGTAACCTACACCTATCAAACATTTCTCTGCACTTAAACTATAGAGACACACCACTACCTCTAATAGGCTTATTCCTCTAATATTCCTTTATTAACTTTTCTATTCATTCAGTAGTAGTGATTTATTTGGTCCTTTGGGGGCAGGAGAAAGAACTGTAAACATAACAGGAGACAAATGATCGTGTCATAGAAAAGTTATGCTCAACATTTGGTTTGCTAACACACTTTAGAGGTGCTGGTAGACTGATTATTTTACCTTTGGACAGAAACAGGGGAGCTCTCCCAGCCTTTATGCAAACATAAATTCAGCAAGCTAATCCAATCTGGCTGTGGACTACTTAACATACCAGCATGAGATTGATATCGACCTTTTCATCTAACTCTCCAAAGATGTGACTAAATGTATTTCCCAAAATGTTGAAATTCTCTTTTAAACGGATGGTGGGTGTACAAAAACAAACAAAAAAACAAACAATAATAAAGTCTGTAAAGATATGTATTCTGTATGTACTGGTGAGTGTGTGTGAGTCAGGTCAAGTCCAGTTACAAGCCTCAACCTACACTGTGCCGCAGCAAAGACCGCACTGTTTTCCTGCTGTTGCTCTGTACTGTCTTGCACTCCACATTCTCCGCTGTCTATTTACACCTTCATCCCCCTATCTATCACTGTATCTTTCCTCTTTTTCTCTCCCCCGCCATCGTTTCCCTGTTTTCTCACATTTTCTTTGCCCTCACCCCTCAACTCCCCACCACCCCCGTCCCCATCCTTTTGTATTTATTGCTGTATTTATTTCTGCTGAAAAGCCAGTCTAGTTCATTTGCTAGTCGGCCAGGCAGAGTAGGGCTCCTATTCTTAGGCTTTTATTAACATCATGGACTGCACAACAACAGCTACAGAATCTATTATTCATTAAGTGTAACCAATATAAAATTTAAAACAGTCTGGGCTTTTTTTGTGGAATTATGTAAGGTCAGCATAATTTTCTGCCTATTACTAATATCTATATCATCTTTTCCTTAGTCAGCTCTATTTAAATATGCAATCATTTACAGCTTTTGACTGTATGTGTGTGCACACCCAATTTCCAATATTCCTCTAGTAGACTTTTTATGCTGACATCAATGGCAAGCTATTAAAGACAGTATTTCATTATTGGTTCCTCTTCCCCAGTGGTTATTTACAATCCCATATATACTAAGCACTGATATTAAAGGAGACCATTTTAATGAGGTGCTATCTGCTATGGCAATATGTCTTTCTTCGAATGAGATTGTGTTTAAAGATTTTATCAAGAAATGGCTGTTCGGCAGGGTTATGTTTTGTCCATGAAATATGCATTTCATATCTCTTTCATTTCATTAACATAATTTAATTTGTGCTTTGCATTCTGTGCATAATGCATATTTGATTTACAAAACAAATATTTCCATTAGAAAATGAATTTCATGCATGCAAAAGGCAGAACTGAAAGATGTATTGTAAGGAAATAAGAAAAAAGGAATTGTATTATCTTTGACTCATGAAAAAATCCTTGGCAAGAAGAAATACACTCAACAGATTTCTTATGAGAGTGTGTGTGTGTGTGTGAGGGAGTTTGTGTTTGCATGTGTGCGTACATGCTGCTATCCATGCATGTTTGTGTAGACAGTATGTAAATGGGCATTATGGAAGCAATGAAACCTGAGGGTATATTGCATAAAGTTTAGTGCAATTGAAGTGATTGATTTACATGGTTGCATAGGGGTTTCTCCCTGATGTTAAGTGCGCCATTGCACTTAACATCAAAGAAGCACACAGACCCGTTATGAATCTTGATTTTGTGTCACTACTTTTAAGAGTGAGACCAGCCATATGAGAGCATTCTGTCCTGTGAGCAGCCATACATCAAAAGGCTTTCATTGTTGTCTCCAAGGTGTGTGCTCTATGCACAGGAAGCCCTGCATCTCTTTAAAGTGGCCATCTTTTATGCCTCTACTTAAGAGATGGTTAGCTCCTTTTCCTCAATCTTTAGCCACCATTGAGAAAGCCCTTTGGTAAGATAAATTATGAAGTCTTCCCCCCTCTTCGTTTCCCTTTCCTTTTTCCCATGGAACGCCGCTAGTTTTAATTAAAGCACTTCACCTTGCTTGTTTAAAGGCTATCATGGGCCTCATGATAACTTTGAGAGAGTGTGAGCGAGAGGGAGATGGAACGCAGGGCTTTGGATAACAGCCCTGGCGAGTTCATATTAATTTGGCTTATCTCGGAGAATAAAAAAATCCAGGTAGAAGTGAGACAGATCCTGGGATTTAATGAGCTCAAAATGTAAAGGCAATGTCAAAACACTTTTTTCCCTCCTTAACTTTTTTCCTCGCGAAAGGAGGGTGGGGGGTTGGGGGGACAAGGAGAGAACTTGTCTAAGCTAAAAGCCAAACAGTAAGATCAGTGTTTCAGGGGTAACTAGTATTAGCAGGGATTTCAGGCTTGTTTGACATGCTGTGTTCAAGGAATGGCTTAAAATAGACAGTGGCAGGCAGAGGAGGTTCGTGGCGGGAGAATGAGAGGAAGAGTGAGTGAAACAGGAATAGAGGGAAGGCTAATACCTGGGCTTCACTCTGCTTTGTCGCCCCACTGATAGGAAAATGCTCAGAGGATATTACCGCTTTTCAACCCAATCGCACTTTTCTATCCCCATCTCTCTCTCTCTCTCTATCATTGACTTGCTTTCTTTCTCTGCCTCAGAGCCACTCTCTGTGATTGTCTCCCCCTCTCTCTCCCTCTTTCCGTCTCTTTTCAAACAGATCTACACACCTGCCCACCCACAGTCTTCCCTCTGAGGTGTTTGCCTGCCCGGGTAGCAGCAGTTAAGTATTTTTATAAGTCTGTGACAGGTGCGTGCAAGTTGACGGTAGGTGGGGATGGATTGGGGGGTGTGCAGGAGTTAAGGGAGGTGATAGCATCACAGTTCTCTGTCTCTCCCCCTCGATTTAAGGCGGTGGGTGAGTGTCTCAGGATGACTCTTTTAACATAAGCCTCTTCTGAACTGTGGTTTTAGTTCTTAACACCCCACTCTTCAAACCAAATCCCAAATGAGAGGCTTGAGATTGGAGTTTAAAAAGGAAAAAAAAGGTTCTTGATATCATAGTATGTAACTTTGCAGGCTGTTTCCTCTGCATAACACTGCAGGAGGGTAGTACTTATTAAGCATGCACACAGGCTGCGTAGCGCACAGAGCCTGTTATTGTATTGATTTTCCTGATATAGAATGAAACCTCATTTGTTTCAGTGCACAGTGCAAATATGTTTTATTCTTGTTTTGCCTAATATAAATCATGCAACTTGCATTTTTCCTGCTGCTCAGTTTTCTTGATAAGGCACTGTTTGTCAGAGCTGTAAGAGATCTTAGTCTTTCCATTTTCCAGCAGTAGAACATCACTTGACTGCATCTTCTAAGCTACTGTTGTTTGCCAAAATGTGTAACTAAACAGAGATTGTGATCACTGAATCAGTTTAGTTCAAAAATACTTTATTCATCTGTCAGAGGCCAATTCAGGATGAGTGTGAAAACCAGAAAGACCAAAACTAGAATGTTGAGAATGGGTCCACTTCAAGTATTTCCTAGTGATTGAAAACCAATCAAGGACTATATTCAGTGTCCCACTCTACTGCCGTAGGCTGTAGGTGAGTTTATATATACAAGTGGAACCAAGAAGACTCACTTTCAGCACTAATCATGTGGTGTTTCATAATCGTTGCAGAAGCTAAATGTGTTTTTAGAGGAGTGTAAACTGTTAAGTGCAGGGAAAACATTCCATGTTGTTGTTGGAATCTGTTCAGGTCATTTTGGACTGGGTCTGCTTATCTGTGGGTCTGTACAGATAAGGTTAGTGTTTGTTTGTTTGTATGGTTTTCCATGGGTCTGTCTGAAATCCTGAAAATATGGACCAGCGAAGACCTGTACCCACAAGGACTATGGCTGCTGAAATATGAATTATCGCTCTTGTCAGTCAAGAGCAAAGCAGGACGTAGTGTGATGTCATAAAAGAGCCACACAGTCCATCAGTAAAGGAGGTTTGGGTGATTGGATGACTCAGTGCAACATCATTTTTGCTAGAGATAGACCAATATGGTTTATTCAGGGCCGATACCGATTATTAGTAGTCAAGGAGGCTGATAACCGATATTTGGAGCTGATATTCATTTGCAGTAAAAGTGAAAATATTGGCGTCAAAATTTTGGATAATACAAACTCCAACACTTAACTTCGTTTAAATGCCTTTAAGCATATGTTTATTAAACAGCTTTTCAGATTTGCAACATGTTAAAGGTTTTTTTTATCTTAGACAATTGACATCTTTGTTTTAAAATTCTAACAAAAAGTGCAGGGAGCTCCCAGGCTCAGCAGCATGTCTTATAAAGTTAGATGAAAACTTACACAAATAAATATCTCCCTAAAGTTTTCTACAGTAAATAAAGTTTTCCAAAATTTCAATATAACTGAAATGTTATTTTATCTTTCACTTATCTTTGTTTTAAGTTCAAACAAAAACAAAAAGTGCAGGGAGTTCCCAGGGTCAGCAGCATCTCTTAGCTCAGAGCTTCTCCACTAGGGCAAAACTTTTTCTCCTCTCCGCCGTGTGTGAGAGCACTGTGCATGCACAGCTTTCACTGCTGATTGGCTGTTGCCGTAGCACTGTCTGTAACCAATAAGATGGTGCTGTGGGTGGGACAATGGTGCAGACAGAGAGGCGCGGCTGCATCAGAGCCAAAGTAACCCAGTTTTAAATTGATCTCTTATTGGCCATTGGATAAAAAAAAAAAAAAAAAGGCTGTCAAAATGCTGAATATTGGTGCCGATAATCGGCCCAGCCGATAATCTGTTGGAATCTCATATCGGCCCATGCCTATAACCTACATGTCTTTGGACTGTGGAAGAAAGCCCGAGTACCTGGAGAGAACCCACGCAGGCACAGGGAGAACATACAAACTCCACACAGGAAAACCATTGCACCAATAAAGGTCCCCTAACATGAACCAAGTAATTTTTAAAAAAAATCCAAAACCAATCCTGAACAACTTGTTTTTCTGCCTAAGCCTAACCTAACCTTAAGTATTACTGTGTCAGAGCAGAAAAGGTGATGTGTTAGAGTTTTGGAAGGCACTAACAAATTATGTTGTCCGTTGATAGCCGCATCAGTTCAGAAGAACCCTTGTGTATGTCATTCTGGAGGGTGATTACAAACAATATATTTTGTTGTTTAATTTAGAGAACCTGCTGGGTGCAAACCTTGACATCCATTGTGCAAATTTTGCGCTTTATACACCCATCCCAATACTGTTAGTAATATCGTAACACTTTCTAGACTCGCATCCTCTAACAGTCAGAGGAGAAATCTGGTCTGGGACCTTGGTCAGTACTGACGTTCAGCCCATATTATCTGGTAATGTGAGAGGTTCACAGATCCAGTCTTAACCCTCCCGAGCTACTCGCAGATCATTGCCCCCTCACTCCCTGTTAATATTAGACATGTTTGATATTTAGCAGTTAAAATCTGGATGATTATGATTATCATTACGTCAGTGCTTTCCCAATGGCTAATGAAAGAGAAAAATCTAGGTGATGGAATTGAATGAGAGGACTTTTGGAATGGCAAACAACAAGCCGCTGTGCGAGTGTGTTGGACAACTGAGATGGAAGACAACAAATTCAGTGAACTTTCAAGAAATTTAACGTTACTTACTGGTCAACGCCATTACAGCTACATTCTCCTGGCAACCAGTTGCTGCATACAGTCACTACATTTCCTGCCTCTGTGTTGGAATGCATTGACACCTTTTTCACAGTAGTGCCAATGGTTTATTTTCATTACACCAACACAATCCTACATTGCAATAGTGGACATTATCGCTTTTGAACTAGCTAGATTAACGTTTGCGTTACAAGCCAGTGTTGGTCCCAGAGCAGCTGATGGTGTTTCCAAGCATTCTAGCCCTTGCAGAGTAGCATTATTTAGTCTTGATTTATGGTAAACACGCTTCGATATAGTATGGAAGGGGTTATCTTATCAGAAAACAAAGACCATACTTTTTGCTTCCAACAGTGTTACAGACCTACAGTGTTGTGGGTGGATGTCTTATTTTCCATCAGAACCAATATCTAATCCTCTGCTGTGAGGCATCAGGACTGCTGCACTTGTATATATGCAGTAATAGTTGAATGAGTTGGCATTATGTGCACACCTAACCAGTTGTAGATAAGCAGCATGTTAAGTCTCTAGTCCTGGATAATATGTGACTGCAGACACCACAGCCCTACAGCTAAACAGGCTAGATGGGGAAGTACCCCCTCAGAAAACAACACATAATAAACATATCCCCTTCCTCAAACAAACATGTCCCCATCTCCACATTATCACCTTCCCCTGAACAAAATGCCTCTCTTTGCTCTCCTTTGGATCCATGAGCACAGGTACCTCAGCTTGTTTGTTAACATCAACACCAAAGAGAGGGAGAGAGGGAGAGGGGAAAAAATCAATCTAATACTGCAGAACTATCAGATCATATGAAATTATGGATTCTTGGTCTGAGCATTCAGCCCTTGTCTGCCGAGCTGTGCAAATCAATTCAAACAGACACAAAGAGCAAACACACGCCAAACACCACAATAGGAAATTGAAGCGAGCGGGGCCTCTCTTTTTAAGATATGCCGCTACATATTTGTTTTGTGGATTACCATTCTGAAATGAAATTTGAACAGTTACTTAAAATAATATGCAAAAGATATTTCCTCCTTTTTTTTGTTATTATATCTCTCCTCCTTTCCCCTGTCCTATTGTTTGTATGAAGAGAGGGGAGTGATGGTAGAGGCCAGAATGTAAACAGACACACAGAGCTGCTATGATGCTGATTATGTTTCCAAAACATATTTTGGGGCCTTGTTCCCATTGCAGGGAGTTGAGTATTTATCCTTTTTTTTTCCATATTGTACTGCTGTCTCTGAAACATTTATGACTGTATTTGAGATAGAGAAAGGGTGTGTGTGTGTGTGTGTGTGTAAAGCAAATATTGTGAATTGGTGCCTTTAATGTACGTATTCTTCTTAGTGGCCTCATTTTTTTAGCTCTAGTGTTGAGTCCCCCCCCCTCCTTTTTTTTGTTTTTGCCAGTTTCTCTGTAAAGGATGCTATATCAGAATGACGAGGTCTCTTAATTGTATTTCATCTAATTGTATGACACCTGAGCAGAATATGTATTAGAAATGCTGTTTGGAATTAAATCAAATTCATGCACCCACTCAATACACTCATTCAATTGAAGTGCTTTTTTATGAACCAACAGTATCATATTGCAAAAAGAACAAAAGGCCTCTTGGATTATGTTCCACTGAGCTGCCTTTACACTACTTTAAACCCTCAGCCTGTTATATCACTGCCTCGTATCGCTTCAGCTCTATACTCTTGCTCTGTAAAAATTTATGTCCCACACTTCTTCCTCCTCTTACTGCTTTTAAAGGGACATTGTCCTACTTACCTACCTTTCAGTACTTCTGCATTGTTTGCCCCCGTTTCCCCAAGGAAACTAACCCCAGTCTAATATTTTACCACATTTACGAAATAAATCTTTTGAAAAATAAAAAATAAAAACTTTTAGAGAGGTGTTGATTCAACCTTATGGTCATTTTGGAGGCTGCAGTTTCTGGTGCTGTTGAGTTGTATTGTATTATACTGATTGAGGTGTTTCCATTATTTTCTCCAATCTATTTATATTGATGACTGTAGGCTAAATAACAGAAACACTTGTATAATGCAATACAGTTCAACAGCACCACAAACTACACACACCTCTCTAAAACAGTCTCAGTGCAAACGCACCATTATAACCTTCATGAAGGAGGGATTATTGCAGGACTGTTGTATTAGACTGCATTAGCTTTAGCTACAGATGGGTGACAAATTAAAGGAAAAACCAACATAAAGTGTTTTAGTAAGGGTTTTGGGCCACCATGATCTACCAGAACAGCTCCAATGAGCTCTGGGATTGGTTTGCTAAGTCTCTGGAACTCTGCTGGATGGATAAAACATCATATTTCCAAATGATACTCCTTTATCTGGTGTTTTGCTGATGGTGGTGGAGAGCGCTGTCAAACACGTCGGTCCAAAATCTCCCATAGGTGTTCAGTTGGCTTGAGATTTGGTGCACTGCAAAAGCCACAGAATATGATTGGCATCATTTTCATACTCAGACCATTCAGTGACCCCACATGCCCTGTGGATGGGGGCACTGTTATCCCACGGCAAAAAAATAATATCAAGAAATTAAAAAAAGCCTTGTTTCTGGGGAATTAAATTTATCTAAAAAGAAAAATAATTGTGTCAGGCATGTTTTGTATTAGAAACTTAATCTAATTTTACAAAAATATATCTAACTTTGGTTTGATAAAATATTCCAGCTACATTTAACCAGTAACAAGCTACAACAGTGGTTTCATTCTATCCCAACAGAGGAGTGAGATTGTTTTCCACTTGCACAACCTCTCAATTTAAGAATGTTATAAAATGATACCAAGAAAAGTTTGTTCATCTATTTTTATTCATTGTCAATGAGTGTGAATGCTGTTAGACTCACAATACAAGACAATTTGATTATATTTAAGAATGTCTGGCTTCGTTTTAGCGATGCAGTATTTTTGCAGTGCAGGTTTTTCCTTTAATTTGTCGCCTGTCTGCAGGTGGTGTATGGTAGTATAGGTGTAGGTGTTCCTAATAAACTGACAACTGACTATAAACTTAAAGAAATGTTTATCAGTCAACCTACCAAACACTAACTGCAACTCTATTCAAAACTTAAACATCTGTGCTGGTACACAGACAGGACCTCCCCAGAGAGGAGGAGGGTGGTGTATGTGACAGCTGTGGGGCAAGGCTGGATTAACAACCATGCAAAGGGCTTTGTTTGGTAAAATGCACCACTGAAGCACAATTAAAAGCTGAAATGATACAGGCCCTACTGTGGGTTTGTAGATGGTCAATACCTAATCTTCATACCTTTAAATAAAAGCTGATACAATACTTAGAAGGTGCATATCCTTAAACACATTTGTGTTTAATCAAATTATTACAACAAAAGACCACAACAAGTAATAAACTGATCCTACCTCTAAGTATTGTCTGTGCATATTGTCTGTGCAGCTTAATATAGCTTAGTGCTCTGACACAGAGCTCCATTTTTGTCCAAAAACTATTAAAAACATGTCAGTGAATCACACTGTTGAGGTTTGGTGACATTTCACTACGATTGTAGTGTGTGGAACTTTAGGATCAGGGAAATCCTTTGGGTTAGAAGTAGATGATAAGTGAGAAAAGGTGATTTTAAAGTGCCATATGTGAAGTTCAGATAGTGAATTTATGTCACAGAAAAGCTGGTTTAACACACTCTCCAGATACATAGTTAGTACGTCATAGTTTTGATGTCTGATGCCATTCTGTAAAATGGTAAATGGACTGTACTTATATCTCTACCTTAATGGACAAAGCAAGCAATTTGCCTCTCATCCTGGAGTTAAAAAAGTATTTCTTTTTGTGGTATGTCATAAAATGTTTAAGATTGTACACTGATCAGCCACAACATTAGAACAGTTAAAACCATTAAAAACAACTGCCTAATATTGTGTAGGTCCCCCTCGTTTTGGACATGGGACCTTTGTGGGTGTCCTGTAGTTTCTGTCACTGGGACATTGGCAGTGGTTCCTCTGGGTCCTGTGGGTTGTGGGGTGGGGCCTCCATGGATCTGGCTCATTCTGGCGCGTCCCACAGATGCTCAATCAGATCGGGATCTGGGGAGTCTGGAGGCTGGATCAATGCCTTGGGCTCTTTGTCATGTGGGGAGGCCATTGCTTTCAGGGAACACCATTGCTATGAAGGGGTGTGCTTGGTCTACAACAATGTTCAGGTGGGTGGTATGTGTCAAAGTAACATCCAGATGAATGAAAGACCCAAGGTTTCCCATCAGAACATGGTATTATAATGAGATGATCAGTGTTATTCACCTCACGTGTCAGTCGTTTAATGTTGTGGATACTAGTTGACTGATATTGTTACCGCCTATATAGTGATGAGCTCTGAGCTGTTCCCATAGGAAACACAAATCTATAGCTGCCTGGGTTGTTTCTGGTACTTTCTGGTATTTATTGAGATATGTGAATAAGCCAGTGTGTGTGAGATTTTTGATTTTTTTTTTTTTGTGGTTCTAACTCTTAAGGGGTGGAACCCTGTTGTTTTTGTCAGTTTACTATTATAACCATTTTTCTGCTGAATCAGCTCAAATTGCTGTGATCTAGACACATGAAACTCGAGACATCTTGTGTTATCACCTTAACATATGCAACAAGTTTTACTCAAATCCAGTGACTTGGGGGAAATAGTGGAACACTGAGTGTGCAACTACTGAAATGCTGCAGGCTTTGTGATGATGAAACAAATGTGTGATTGGACTCATTCCTTCTTTAAACAGAATTAAAGTAGCTGAAGTGACTTTGCTTGGCTCTATGAAACCCGCACGTTGCTCCTTCCTTCTGTTGAGCGCAAAAGTGCTTGAACCCGGAATCCCCACTTGTGTTAAACCTGTTACTATTGATATTTGTTGCCCTGTAAAGACACCATTAAATTAAATACAACTTAGGCTGGATACAATGAACACAAATGTCACAAAAACAAATACATAATACAGAGATCATTCTGAAATATCCTGAGGTTGAGTGGCAATAGAGCCTCAAAAAAATGAAAACTTCTCTAGCTCATCTGCTAATCTGTGTGATTGGACCAGATTTCATGAAGGAAATTAACAAGGGATATGGCGCTATATAAATAAAATTGAATTGAATTGAATTGAATTAAAACTTTGACCTGGATTCACCTCATCATTTACTATTAGAAAATTATAATATTTTGTACATTCAGTATTCTGTATTATTCTTTCAACTGAAATGCAGACATGATCACATGATACACTATAGAAAGTGTGTTTCTCATAGCCAAATATACAATTTGGTGAGTTGATGTGTCATGATGGAAGAATAACAACTGAGAGCCACCGCACAATATGTGTGTTTAGACTGAAAACAAAGCAATTTAATTGGTAGTGATAATGTGTATAAAGTTGACATAAATAGGTGAGAGGATTCAAACATGCAAATTTGTTCTATATTAGACAAACTAAGGCAAAGGTGAGTCTGAGCTTTTTCAGATAACAGATAATAACAGAGGGAAGAATTTTAAGTTTTTGGTCAATTGGATGATCAGAGTCACTACTTGCCATGTTGCTAGTGAGCTATGTGTGTTGCTATATTGGCTGTTTGGGGTGGATAAACATAGATTGAAGAGACACACTAGTCAAATTAGCGTGAATTAATTGAAAAGGGAAAAATTCACCTTGTGCTCAAAAAGACTACACCCTGACAAAGGCTGCCACTGAAAGCCATTTTTACAAGTTATTTTAGGAGGTGTGGCTGCTGCTGACTCCTAGTTTCATGTTTCACACAGTTTCATGTGGTGAAACCAAAAATATATTTCCCACTGTGTGGATGATAATGTTCTTAACCTAACCTAACCTAACCCAACCCAAAGGCCACTGGGTTATGTTCTGTGTAAAGCACAGAAAAGGATCAGTATTACCTGCATGTTTTCTCCCAGTTACCTTTTTGTGTCTGTGTAGTCTGACATCATTATCCTCACTTCATTTTCCTGCTGCCCTCAAAACAAAAAACACAGGATGTGTCTTTGTTGCCATCTTTTTTCTTTTGTTTTTCCTTGCTTTGCCCCTCACCCTACCCAGAATCTACCCCCCACCCCCCTGCCCTAAGAGCTCTGAAGGGCACCCAGGTGCCCAAGAGGTCGCTGTAATGAGCGCTAATGAGCCCATTGACAACCTTAGTACAGGCTGATTGGTGCTGCAGGCTCTCACCATGTGCTTTACAGAGCACTTCCTGGCACAGGCCACCAGCCTGCTGGATCTGTGCCCTACCATGCCCTCCATATTTGCTTAATGTGGTTACAAGAGAGAGGGTAGTGAATTTGATGGTGAAACTGTAAGGGTCACACATGTTTCACTGCAAATAATTGTGCTTTGTTGCTTTGTTAGCCACTATATCAGGCAGTGCATATAAAAATATGCTTATCCATAGCAGGTTTGGAAAGTGAGTCTACCAATTGCATTAAGCTTCCATCTGCTCTCATTTTTGGTTTCCATTTGCTGTCTTTTATAAATTGCATTTAAACAATAATACAGTTAAAGCAGTCAAGCTAACAAGCTACATGAAAACAATTGAGACAGTTTGGACATGAAAGGCTATCTAGTATTAGATTATAAGATTGGGAAATTAGTCACCTAAAAGAGATACATGTAACTCAAAGATTAGTAGCAGTACTTTAGCAGTTAAGCAATTGCTCATCTGCTTGATTATCCTCTTGATGACACAATGGAAAATTCAGTGTTTCCTCAAAACTTATTAGGGCAACCAATTGTGCTAAAAAAATTAGTAGTGAATAATAGAGAAATGATATACTGACATATCCTTTAGTGAGACAAAGTGAAAAACAGTGGAGACAACATGGTTGTTGTTTTCTTTGTCATAAATCTATCTGGATTACTTAATCAATCTTGATTAAGTAATCCAGTCAGTGTTGGCTAACAGAGCACAGCACGATTTTTATTTCTTATTTTGAATTTGCTGTTATAAGTGACTGCACTTGTTGCAAGTGACACTGGTAAACAGTTAGCCATGCTAGCAAAAAAAAAAAAAAAAAACACCAAAGCTTTGTGAAATGTTTGAAACAGTGGTGTCCTAGGCAAGATCAGAAAATACCAGTAGTCAGTCACTTCACAGCTGCTCTGATGCTCTTTAATCCTTTACAGTAAAAGCAGCAGATAATTACATAAACCAAGAGACATTTCCAGAGAAAACGGGATGTGGAGATTTGTTAAAAATATTTGTTGCTTTACAGATAATCTCACTACACAAACTTGACAGACATGTAAAACACTTCTTAACTGTGCAGAAAAAGCACAGAAGGTAAATTCTTACAACAGGTCTGTTTCAATGTAATAAGCTTATTAAGTGATAAGTGGCAACACTCACCTGAGAGGGTGAGCATGTGCCTCTGCCAGCCTCTACCAAGTAGTGCTGGGATGTTTGTGTTTTTCCCCCTTGGTACTGGGTTAGGGTTAGGGTACTGGGTGTGAGTGAGTTTTCCAGTATTTGGTATTGTGTAGCTTTTGGGACACAAGAGTGCATGATATATTGGTGTTAAGTGGAATATGACCAAAATGCTTCATTATCTTCCCAGAATTTAAAGCTGTAAGCTACATGAAGCTATGCTACTGCTACTGTGCTGCTGTACGCATGTATTTTTACAGTAAGTAAACAAAACTGTAACTGAAACTTCGCTAAGTGTGGACAGTCTATTGGCTGATTGTAGTACATGAACCAGTCTGGTTAGCCCCAGCGATCCCACCAATCTCTTCAGCATTCTCTGGTATCTGGGCTGCAGTTTAGCATGTAGTGTGGAAATGTCGAGAGCAACGAGTTGGCATTAGAGCTGGTGTCAGCTGAGTTGAGTCAAGTAGTGCTGAACGGTCTGCAGCTACAAGCTCTGCCAAGCAGTACTAAGTGAGTTTTTTTTCTTTTTTTGTTAAACAGTATTTAGGGCTGTAATGCTTTCATTTGTATGGCTAACAGTTAGTTTGTGAGAGCTGAGCAGGCAGGACAAGGTGAGAGCTTTTGTCAGTGTCGGTCACCAGAGTGTGAGCATATGGCTGTTTCTTGGAGGCAGCACTGACCAGTACATACTTGATTCATATCGAACTCACAAAAATACCTGTAGAAAATACTTGGCTGTTGATTTTGGGTCAGCATTACCAACAAGCTATGAAAATTCTTCTTCTGTGTATGCAAGTAAACATAATCTAATAACATGAATGGTGCTTTTGCATCCACAATTTGCATGCATCACTGTGTTGTTTTTTTCTTTGCTCTTTGTCCCATTATACGTCATACTCAATCACTGGAGGATTCCTCTAAGCCTTTAACACCTACCAACTGGAAATAATGACTGAAAAGGGAGTTTAGTCTTTTATTACATATACTATGTGTTAATATTCATGTAACTTTACATAGTCCATTAAAGTTCTACCTAGTGCTCATATCCCACAGGCAGAACAGTAGGTAGTAAAAGATTAAGCCTGCCCTCTCTCAAACTTTTTTTATATTGTTTGATATGCATCTCAGTATTAAGTGATGTAAATTTACAAGAAGAACTGTCATGATAACAAATTAATACAATACCTAGTGTTTCCCTTCTGACATTTGAATCTATAGAGTTGCATGCAGAAGATCTGCAAATAGTTCAGGAGAGAAGCAGCTGTTGAGAACTTGGTTAGAATGGAAAAGATAATAAAACAGGGTAAATGCACAAAAATGCCTGAGTTATGCTTCAACAGGTAAGCTGACCAACAGGCCAGTCTCACACAAACTTTGTGTATTCCCTGAAGTACTACAAACATGGAATCCACTTTATTAGCGCTTGTCAACGTGGGTAGTTCTGTGCTCTGAATTTGATCGCTCATAGTTTTTCCACTTTAGTGCTTGTCAGATGAGGGATATTCCTCTCTCTCCATCCCTCCACTCCTCCTGTCCTTCCTGTCATCGTTGTGGCAGCAGGAGACATCTGGACGACTGTCACGGTTGACACGGTTGGTTGACGTGCACTGACAAATCCCCATGGACCACAGAAAACAGGAGGAGAGGACTCTCACTGGTGATGATAGACTGTGTGTGTGTGTTTTGTATATATATATATATATATGTGTGTGTGTGTGTGCTGGGAGCAGAATATGTGATTTTGCAATGATAGGTAAGATAATACCTGGGATTTAAATTTCCTTTATTTGTGTGTCTGATAAAAGACATTTAATGGATACATTGCTACAGGACAGATTTAATGTCACTGGTTTGAAATTGCCACCTTTAGAGGAAGCCAGTGTGTTTAATTAGATTCTCTGACCAAAGAAACACCTAAGTCATTTCAGATTGAATTGGTCCAGTTTGCAGCATTTGAACTACTTGTTTATTTGTTTTAACACGTCAACTGTCTATTATTTTCTTTCCAACCTCACACACTGATGTAGCTTTGATGCACTGACCTGAGTCATAGCAGGCTGACGAGTCATTGCTGCAGAGAAGACTGGCACACCTTAACTACTACAGCCTGACTGATATGGGAGGCCAATAACAATATCAATATTACAGGGTTTAAAAATCCAAATACAGTATATTGAACATTATCAAATACTTCTAGTAAGGAGTCGTTATGCTTTTTATAAAGGTTTTAGTTTTTTAAGAGTGCTGTATATGTGGGATTACACAATGTAAAAAATAAACTTGTCAGTGCTTTCTGGTGGACAAATTATATCCTGCAGCCATTGTCTCTAAAAAACCTCAGATTAGGGATGTAACAATATCAAAATCAAATGATACAATAATACCTTGATAATAAGTCCACGATACGATATTATTGTGTTGTTTATTGAACAATAAACAAGGCAGTCATTTTAATTTCAGTCATCAGTCGTATTCCTGACGTGTAGGCAACCTCAGTCTAGCAGTGTGTGCGTATTGTTTTTTGTTTATCTGTCACCTTTTCCCCGCTCTCATTTTATGACACGAGAAACCGAAATGCTTCCACACGTCAGATCTAAAAGACGCTGGAGCATCCACAATTTCGATGGCTTCTTCTCTCTCTCCGCTGCTCTGTTTTCCCTCGCCTCCAACACCAGCGTCCAGCAGCTTCATTGTAGATTTAAAGAAGTGAGTGAGAAGGGAGTGAGTGGCGTGCAAAGGACGATGGTCTCTGTAGTTCTCATTTCCCGTTGCTCTACTCCACCATGGCTGGAACAAAACTACAGTTTTGCCCAGAAGACCTATCGTTTGTTACTGTCCAGGTCCACAACGTTATCGGGACACTTTTGTTCTCGCAATATTGCGAAATTGATGATACCATTATATCTCTACTTCAGATATATCTTTGGCATTCCTGTGCTGCAGTTTCTTTTTAATTATTTCCCCACATACTGCAGACATTGTAATATCTGCAATAGCTAATATTGGCTGATATATTTGCCCAGCTATCTATCAGCTATTGCACTACATCTTCTTCTGTAAATCTGGCATGTGCTACAGTCATCAAATGACAGAACACTTCATGACACTTTCCTTTATATCAGATCAATATGTAAACTTTGCCATTATCCATTAGTATTAGCCATATGTATTTAAAAATCTTGTTTGTATGTCACATTTGACAAAAGTAACATCCTAATAAATAAATATAAATGTCAGAGATAAATCAAAACCATAAATGCCCAAATAGAGCACTGAATTTGGTTGATTACGATGTTTACACAATACATCCGTAAAATTGTGCTTAACATCTCCCTGCAGTTATAATGTTACTCAAGAGAGGTTGGCCTACATGAAAATCTATTCATGCAATACTCTGGTCTTGTATTCTCGATGGGAGTAATGTGAATTCAGAAATAAAGTGGTGGAGGTGGAGCTGCTTTGAGTGTAGCTGAATTAAACCCTCCCCTTGTGGATTTACTGAAATACCCCTCAAAGAAACAGTGTTTGTCATTTATAGCTCTAGGCACAGAGTAATGCTGTATAAAGTTGCATTGTAATGACATATAGAAACAGTGATTACAGCCTAATTCAATTGCTCCCTAATCTCATTTCCATAATGGCCTTTATTTGGAACCTCAATTTATTGTTTTCCCAGAAATCATTATACAATTTAGCCCTTAAATCCATTTTGAATATGCGTGCCCACTGTAACAAGCAGGAATAAGAAAAGACACACAAATATCACATACACCGACATACAGAACAGTAGCGGTACATGTGAACATACAATACAAACTCACTACACACTCACTCACACATATACACACACACTGACAGCATTATGGTAATGCATAGGCAGGCCCAGCTGGTATATTTGGTGGCAGCAGTGTGAGAAAAGAGGAGGGTTATAATGTGCAAATATTAATGATCCTGGGTCTGGGACTCTGGACACGCATGCATCTTTGTGTGTGTATCTGTGTGTATGCACACGCGTGTATGTGGTCAAGTGCCAGAGGGTGGGATCCAACAGCCTGGATTTAATCACTGGGACCCCTCTCCCTAAGATGACTATCATGATCTGCCAGCTTCACTGAGCTCCTCTGATATGTCTATCCCTGGTGACACAGCTCGATCTGGGCTGCAACGTTTGGCCAAGTCACCAAGATCACCATAAGTCCATGGTAGGCATTGGACCAACCCTGGTCTTAGAGATTGAACACTGCCTGTAACCCTGTACAAAGCTTTAGTTCAAATAACCCCCAGTCCCTGTGCAGGGGCTGAGCTGGTCTTCGAAGGGTGTGTGTTGGGGATTTCAGCGACTCTGGGATGAAAGATCGTCTTGGTACTTTTTCCAGCGTCTTTGTGCATGGCAGAGCTTGTTGTATGATATCTGCTGTGCAATTTCTACAAGGATAACCTGCTCTCTCTCCCCGTCTGTGAGGCACTATGAGGGGCAATCATGCGGGACTGATTCCTGTGCTTTCTTAAGAGGATATATAATATGGTTCACCTCTGCATACTCATGCTGCTGAGAACCTTTTGAAAAGACTCTTCGACAGCAGTCACCAAGGAGGATCGTGTTATAGACTAAAGCAAAATCAAGCAGAACAAAATGGAATAATATAGAAACTGAGCAAAAAAGAATAGAATAGAAAAAAACAAATGATTGCTGCAGTATCCACTGCTTATCTTTTACCCACAGCTGTTACTCTGCTATGATATAGACAGAAATTCCATAAAAGAATAACAGCCAGGTGATAAATCACTGGCTATTAACTGACTATATGATAATGTTTAGCATTGTAGTAGAAGTTCTAATCACCATGTATTTTTATATTATATAGTTTAAAATAATTTAGTAAAATCATCACAGGCAATGACTTTGTTTTTCACCAAGATATCTAATCTTACAGGATAATGTCCACTTGTAATAACTGCAGCATTATTACATTTGTGCACTTGCAGCATTTGGTTAGGGTTAGGCAAAGATCATGGTCTGGTTTGATAAAGAAGAAGTAGTTCACAGTAGCTTCAGACATTTAACCAAAACCACACAAACAGGACTGTGGATGTGAGCGCTGGTCTCTAGTGTGATAACTGAGCACTTTGTGTACTCACTTTATCCCCGGACCACCTCTGTGAATCCACCCCCATTAATAATTGCTGCACTTCATTCATTGATAATAACATTGTCTTTGAATATATTTCAGCAAGCAGTCACATTTCCTACAAAACTTCTTTGTTGTTTAGTTGTATACACCCACGATTCTCACCCCCTTCTGATAAGGACAAAACAAAAGTTTTTCTTCCAGTGAAAGGGTGAGGAATACATACGCCAGAAAAAACAACTTGGTGAACCTGGCCACAACTTCATAAAAAGCACAAAAATGACCCAGTGTTTAAAAGTATTTAAATTTGATTTGCTAAAGTTCATTTTCTATGAAACAGGTCTGAAGTATTTAGGTTGAAAAGTTTGAAATAGAAGTGATTCCTACGGCATCTAGGAGTACATATGGCAGTAAACATATTTTTTTAATGGGCGAGAGGATTATGAGGGAGTCCTTGGAAATTTTTTTCTCCCCTGTAAGTGGCCCTTGGCCTCAGAAAGTTTGAGAACCCCTGGTATACACAGTTTAAGTTAGGTAATTTTAAGGAGATGGGGATGAAATACAGGGACCACTGCACACATGCTCAGACAGTCTCTCCTTGAAGACAGTCACAGTGGTACACTCAATTGTACACATGAAAACCTTGAGTTTGAGAGCGAGTTTGAAGCTCAGCTAACTTTCTCACCCTCACTCACCTGGCTAGTCCCTGTCTGAAGTGGGCGTGAATGTCGCATTGTCGGTTTGATTTTGTGTCAAACTAATCCTTTAATAAAATGTTGGATCGGTCCGTCCAGTGTGTTTCATGCTGAATGCTGTCCAACCTGATTTTGGGAGATGCATGTGTCAGTTCCTCTGCCGGCCTCTTTGTCTTCCCTGTCTCTTTGTCCTTGCAGAGATATATTTTCAGTCAAAAAGGTCAAGCTCACATTGTGATATGTTGTCAAGATGTGATTGGGATCTTAGAGATAAACAAGCAGAGCAGGATGGAGGCTATGTTTAGAAATAAACAAGGGAAGGAACAACTGCAGACAGAAAATTAATATGTTTGAGTCTTGTACTGACAGTATATCATAAAATCTCTCAGATCAGGCTTTTAAAAGTAACCCTGAACTGCCAAGTTATGTTACAATACACAACAGTGTTATGGTTAATAAATACCATTCAAGGTAAAATAGAGTGAGTGCACATGTCCTCCAGCATATTTGATCAGAGATGGTTACAATTAAACATCCTGGCATATTTCACACATTGCACGCACGCACACACACACACACACACAGCACAGTGTCACAGACTCATACACCGCTTGGCCACCAGACGTGGGCCACTGTTGCTGCCGACTGGTTGGAGTTCTGTCAGATAGCCAAGCTCTAATGGAAACGCTACAATGCAGCCAAAGTACGGGAATCATTTCAGTGATAAAGTTATATGTTCAGCCTAGAACAACCGGCGGAGATAATGTTTGGCCTCATTATAATTCCCACCATGTTTAAACAGGCGGCCGCAGAACGCAAACAAAAGCAGATGAAATTTGAAAAGTATTATCAATATTGCAGATAGTGGATGCCCTTTCCAATCACAAGCTGCATATCTCTTACGGCAAATATATGGTTGAGTAGTTCATTCATTTCTATTAGGCCCCTTGTATGTTTCCCTGTGGCTCATATATATTTATGCAGAATTGATGAAAAGGCCAAACAAGCTACCATTAGATATGGGTTGAATTCACTAGCCCAGCTACGCTAAAGGTACATTTAAAAGGCATTACTTAGCAGTGACGGATCTCTCTTTGTTCTGCTCTTTCCAAGGGATCATTCCTCATGCGTTCCTGGCCACAAGTCAGCTTTTTGTTGCTTTATAGTAAGTATGTGTGTGTGTGTGTGTGTGTGTGTGTGTGTGTGTGTGTGTGTGCTTCAGAGAAAAAGATGTAAAAGAAAACTGTGCATTGGCTGTGTATATACATGCATATATGTGCATTTTGGTTCATACTATACTATACTATATGTGTATGTGGTGTTTACCTGTATACATGTGGTTCTAATATATCCATTTGTGTGTTTCTGTGTGTGTGTGTGTGTCTGTGTGTGTGTGTGTGCGTCTGTATGCATGCATGCGTCTTACACTGCACGCCACTCCGTGTATTCTTCAGCTTTGTTAATAGCTGGCTGCTGGAGCAAAATAATTGTCATTTTCCAGCCAGTGGGTCTAAAGTCATACAACATAATGAAATGTATAAAAAAAGAGGGGGAAATGGTAGACAGGAGGCATGCTAAATCAAATGTAGAGAGATCTGAATAATTTAAGGCACAGGAAGGCGAGAGGAGGAGGAGGTGCAAATGGAAAGATGGTGAAAAGTATCATTTAGGTTGACAGCGCTATGTGCTAATGTGTGTGCATCTATGAGGGCAGTGCAATATCCAGGGTAATGGTGAATAGAGAAATAAATATGAAAATATGAGGGGGGGGGCTTTTGTGTAGAGTGATCACCACTGACTGTTAAGCAAGTACAAATTTGATGACTTGTTCTCTGATTGATTGATCGATTTGTTCATTCATCTGCCCCTCTGTTATCTGGAGTCTATGTCCCTGATGGTGCTTTCTTTCACTGGCAGGTGTGTCTGTAACTAACACATTAACTAACCAGGCCAGAGCACTCAGTGTCCTCTGACAGCCTGTCATTTAAGCTCCACAGCCAGAGAAGGGCAGAAAATAGTGGGGAGGGGAGGGAGGGAAAACAGAGGGAGGAGGGGAGCGGATTAACATGTAAAAGAGAAAGACGGGGGAGATTAAGAAAGAGAGAAAGAGGGGGTGAAGAGGAAGAGTGTGATCGGCTGTTATGGTGGGTGGGGTTGGGTAATGAGGGAGGCATTGAGGGGCAGTGAGGACAGAGGAGGTTGACCTTGTCCAGACAGCCGCACACAAACACACACAACTGGGGGATCAGGCAGGTTGAAGCAGATACAAGTTAACACAGGTAAAGATATCGAGTAGTTGCCATCTTTCTCTCTCTGCCTGTCTCTCTTTTTTTCCCCTCCTCCTCTCTGTCTGTGCTCTGTCTTTTTTCACACACACACACACACACACACACACACACACACACACAAACACACACACACTCGTAAATCCCTGATTACCACGTTGTACACCTGTCCAACATTATGATGGTATCTGGCACAAACTGCAGTTGTCTCTAGGAAAGGTACAAAGCGTGCTCACTGGCACACACAAACACACACAGAAAATGACCACTGACAAACTTTGTGCAAGGGCATTGTCTGAATGTCTGTCCATTTGTACATTTATATGAGCGTGTGCTTGACCACTGTTGTGTGCCCACATGGCTGTATGTTTGCGTTATGTGTGTGTGTCGTGTCTGTGGGGCCTGCAGAGGCCTGTCTAATGGAGACACAGTTTTATTGTGTGTCAAGCAGGCAGGCAGACAAACAGTTTGCCAGTTTTTCTGGAACTGAGCTAGGCTGCAGCTGGTGATGAAGTGGAGCCAGCATGTGGTCAAGGCTGACATATACCATCTACTGGTGACAGCAGCGTCAGGGATACACACAAAGACACAAAACACACTGAGGCGTACATACACAGACAGGCATACACACCTACACCTATCTACTAGAAGCTCACCGAGTACCAAGATATGTCTTTTGCAGAAGCATATTTTAGATATACTACACATCAAAAATAATCCAAACTGAGTTTTTAGGTGTAAAACAAAAGCTGTTATATCCTGTTGTGAACTTCAGGATGACTCTGTACAGTAAATCACAGTTTGTGTTGCTTCTCATTCCTCATATGGCCATCATAAATCTTGCTTAAGTAAAATGTAAAGCTTAAATGTTCAGGTTGATAGTGTATTATGCTGCCTGATAGCTAAAGTGCTGTTTAAGCATGCTGAGTAAAAAGTTCTGTGTGTTTCTTCACCTTACATTAACTGGCTTTAAGGACAGATCACATTAGGTATTCAGTCATTAAATATTTATAAACTTTTCCATTTTATTTTAAAAGTTTGTACATCTCTAAATTTGCATGTTTTGTATTTGTTTCCTAAGAATCATATTAATTTGAAGTAGGAAATATATTTTGTAGGAATGCAGGCTTTATTAGGATTTTTATCAACATAGTAAGGAAACATTTCTTTTAAAGCATGGTCAAGTCACCCCTGTTAAGTTTTCAAGTGATAAACCTCACCCTGTATTGGCCTAAATGTCCACTCTAACTTCCTCCCCATAACTCATGAAAAGTACAAAGACTACAACACTTCCTACATTGGAAAAAGAAAAAAGAAAAAGAAAAAAACATACTCCAGTAAAAAATTACTTTTCCTTGAAAACCTATTCATCAAAATAACTGTGTTCTGTAGAAACTAGAGGTAATGTGTCGTGTGTGTACATGTTAGGCGTGGGACGATATGAAAATTTCATGTCACGATTATCCTTGCCAAAAAATCATGGTAAACAATATTATTATTGAAAATATGCTTTAAACTCTTAAAATAGCTCCAAAACACACTGAAATTACTTTACATTATATTTTGGTCATCTATGGGTAAGAAACACATATTGTTATTGCATCACAGATAGGATGCATCTTTTTTTTGTGAAAACTAATCAAACAATCTTGAGGTCATTATAAATCATGAGGGCCCCCTGCAAAAGTAGTAGTTTATATTTTGTCTTAGAATAGTTGATCTGAACTGTTCCTTATAGGCTGTGGCCAAATTAACTGTAATTGTAAATTGCAGTTTATTTGCCAGAGACCGCAGCTCCGCTCTGGTCTGAGACAGCAGAGACTATTTGTCATTTAGCTACATAGCTCACGTTAGCTTAATTCACTGATGACCAAAATGTTATATAATGTTCACAACACACAACAGCGTCATGACATAACAAACAAACATTTAGATAAACGTCAGTGTTAGTACAACTAAACCAACACTTACTACATTAAGTAACTGACGGTAATGTAACTTTCAGCCATGGTGACCGGCTTAGTATTTTCAATGACTGAAGAGATGCAGCTCCCCCTTGTGGCAGTTCAAAATAAATCTGTACAGGACTGTACGTTGGCTAGACAACTTTTTTTAAAGTCACTTGTGAGGATATAAATGATTATGATGATGGAAATTCACCATAATCAACTCATTGTGAGTGTTTTTTTTATCGTGATGGATAATAAAATTGTATATTGTCCCATCCCTGGTACATGTGTCAAAGAATATAAGAAAAATGAGAAGGCCCCCAGTTAAATCTGATTCTAATTTGTCCCACACTCAGGCCTTTATAGTGACCACATAGTGAAAAGCTATTTCTTTTCCAGTAGTTGGAGAAAAAAAAAATCAAAGAGAGTATCTGAGAAGACAAAAGAGGAGGACTCAAATGATTACTTCTGTTAAATATGTGACTGTGTGAATTACAGAGCTATTTGGCTCTCTCAAAAATAGTCCCAACAGGCTTATTTGAGATAAAAGAGGGGGTAGGGAGGGTATTTTCACTTGATTTTCTTGATTTTTTTTCTTTTAACAGTGTCTCTGGCAAGACAGAACAAAGTATAAACATATATGTGAGAAAATGGTGGATAATTGCTCTTACAAGCTCATTCACAGTTAAAATACAAGTTAAACTTCTCATTGGATAACTTCTTAAGACTTATCTATCCAGCTGCTATCAGGCAGAACTGTAACTTGGCCAGTGTCATCTACTAGGGATATTTAGACAGAGTAGTAATCAGCCCTGAGTAAGAGACATTATCATTATCAGCTACAGAGGTATCAGCTTGCTAAATGAAACAATAAGCTTCATGTGCTTGTGATTTAAATGTAGATGTGAACTGCCTGGTTGTCTGTCATCCATGGCTCCATGGGTGCTCCTGCAGATCAGGGAGAAGGAGCGGGGTGGGTGGGGGGGTAGCAAACCCTGTCCAAGAAGAAGTATTATTGTCCAAGAAGTATTAGTTCTCTTTTTAATTTTAGCAAGACGAGGAAGTCAGAATTCAAATGAAAGAACCGGTTTCCATCCAGCTAATAGTAATCCATAATCCCACCGACGTGTCTAAAGCACAATGTGGTCGCTGTGATTAACGTTAATGCCTCCCCTACTCAATTTATTGAAATGTTGGAATGAACACATTTGGTTTGGAACCAATGCGCTGGCTTGTGTTTAAAAATGTGGATGGGTGGGGGTAGGGGGCTGGAGGGATGAGACAAAAGTGATGGAAACACTGTAAAAGTGAGAGAGTGGAAAAGAAAAGAGGAAGTTAGTAGAGGACGGAGAGTGAAAAAAAAATCACTGGTGGATACAGAGGAGGTAGGGATGATTTCGGGGGAAAAAAGGAGAATGAAGATGATAAAAAAAAAGGCAATGTACAAGCAGAGGACAGAAATGAGATGGCTGAGAGAAGAAACAAAATAACTTCCTGGGTGAAAATTGGTCCACCCTGGTCTCATTTTAAGGCTAGCCTGATGATTTTAATTTCTCAAAATGGCACACTTTGCAGACAGACAAAAAAAGAGAATGAGAGCAAAAAAGAAAGTGGTATTAGAATAATTAAACGCGGGAAGAGGGTCGCAGTTTCATTTTCAGCAACACTTCAAATGAATTCCTGTAATGATCCTGAAACCTTGAAAAGGCAAAATCCAATCAAACAATATCTACTGGGCTTCATTTTCTGTGCTGGGGGAATGACCCCTCTTTGTCAAAGGGCGAGTCATGGAGAATGTGGGTCGTCATAGACATACAAATGAAGGGCGGACAATTTGGTCTTGTTAAAGCTATTATGCCTACAAGTGTGCGTGTGATAATATCAAGGCATGTGTGTATGCACATGCCTGGAAACACAACTTAGCGCGTGTGTGTGTGTGCGCGCGTGCCTACAAGCGTGTGTGGGCAATAAAAGAGAATGATTATCTATGTGTTTGAGTGTGTGTGTGTGTGGAGTGTGTGTGCGCGCATACACAAGCAAGTGCACTACAGCTTTAACACTTTGCGGCTGTGATATGACTCATTGTAAATGATGCCATGGAAGGTCAATTGTGGAGATCAAAATGGCTGTTGATGGAGGGGAAGGGAGAAAATGTGTCATGTTTTCCCCCTCACTGCATACCACTGCAGAGGCATTTTGATTTAAAAGAATAAATGGATCTGCTCAGGGTTATTTCTCTCTGACTGGCGCCATCCAAAATAACACCCCTGGCCCATATTTCTTGGAGGAGCCTCATGCCTTGCACCCATTGTTTTTATTCCCTCCCCTACCTTTGACCATTGGAGAGGTAATCAGGCATGAGTGCCGTGGATTACGGCACGAGTGGATGAGCAGCTGCAATGCTCCAATGACCTTTTGTTACTCATTACTGGACCTCCAAAAAGAAGGGAAAGAGAAGAGAAGGGAGAGAGAGAGAGAGAGAGAGAGATTGAGAGAGAAGGAGAAACATAAAGGAAAATGCAAAAAAAAGAGGCCCTCTGAAATCTTTAGGGATATTGAGTTCAATGACCGTGATGTGTTATTGTCTGCCTTGCCTTACCCAGAGCAGATGTTAAATGGACTGATTGACAGACAGTCATAATCTGTGTATGTCTATGGCAAAAGATGAAGAGTGGAAAAAGACACATTGGTGATGGAGGAGGAGAATAAGGCTGTACAAGAGTGGTAAAAATTAGAGGAGGAGGAGGTTGTGGAGGTACAGAGAAGGGGAGGAAGTGATAGACGATGATGTGAAGGAACGGTTCGGCCAACTTGGAAAGAAAAAAAGACGTGGAGGAGAGAAAAAAAGAGGAGAGGGAGGAGAGAGAAGGAGTGTGGGGAAGGTATTTACGCATGGTAATTGCGTAATTGCGAGGGGGCAGTCTCATATGTTTGACCTCCAGGTCCTGCAGGTGTTTAGGCCCCACACACACACACACACATACACACACACACACACACACTCTATAACTGTCTCATCTCCTTACCACAAAGGAGCATTGCAAACATTACAATTCATTGGTCAAGACTCTCCTGCCTGTGCATCAGCAAGGCTAGTCGTGGCACATACGTGCACCTAAAAAGACACACACACACACACACACACACACACACACACACACACACATACACATACATACACACACACTCTGGGCCTAATGCCAAACTTACTTAAAAAAAAAAAAAAACTACAAAAAAAAAGGGTGGCGCGCCTCCTCTGATATCATCCACACAGATACCTCGAAACCTTCAAGCCCTCAATGCTAAAAGCAATTCAGATGTGAATATTGAGTAATTGAATGCATGCCAGAGAGGTGGAGGAGGATCCCCACACCACCACCGCTGCTGCTGCCTCAACCCCACACCCCTCACTGAAATGGTTTCTCCCACAATTAATGCAATGCACCTGTGATGCTCGATAAAGAGTGCCGCGCTGTGCACAGGTGTGGAACATTAGTTCTGGGGGTGTTCCTTGAAAAAGACAAGCTTCTCCCTCTCTCTCCTGTAATAACACACTATGACACACACATTCACCGGTGGGGAGTGCACACACACACACTCTCACACACACACACACAAACACACATTAAGAATACAGAAATTTGTAAAGGGTGGGGGGATAAGTGTGCTGATGGTGTGAGAAAAGTAAAATATGTAAATGAACTTGGTGCCCAAGAATCAATCCTGTCATTCACAGTACTGCACCCATCAAAGCTCAGGTAGCCAACTTTGAATGTGTGGGTGCTTGTCTTCATGCTAGCATACATCACTGACTGTCTCTGCATCCTGTTTGTTTGTGTTTGTATGAATCTCTGTATGAATGCATATGTGAATATGGGTGCGTGTAGAGGCCATATGTTGTGTTTGTGTGATCGAGCCCATTTGGAAAGTGGGACAGAACTGCAGTGAAACTCACTGTGCTCTCTTAAAGCTCCTCCTTTCATCATGCTGGAACATTTAAGTAGGTACCAGTTATGGGCTTTCATAGATTGGATGTTAAGTTCAAAGAGGGATTCACATAGAGGGGAAAAAGACGACTTTACACTTAAAATCCGGAGAGAGAGAGAGAGAGAGAGGTGTATGGACTGATAGAGATGACGAGAGATGCTCAACCTTAGAAGTAGATCCAAATGTCTGTTTTGATGCCTTAAGCTTAACCCAGTCTCTAACAAGGTCATTAAGTAACCTACCAAACACAGTCCCTGCACTGTCATGTGGAATATTCAGTACAGAGTAAATATAGCTTCAATACACTGTGCTAATGTTGTTCCAAACTGTAGGAAATAAGACAGAAGTCCTTTTTGATAATTCTTGCTCAAATTTTATTTAAATAGTGTTTTAAAACAAAGGGAATCAGTGTGCTTATATGTGAAGTGAGACTATGCAGCTTGAATGTAACTAGAAGTAACACATTCTCTCTCTTACAAGAGACGTCATTGTTGTTACCTGTAACCTTTCAGGTTACTTGACCACTACAGTTGTCTTTTTACACTTAAGGTGAAACATGAATCCCACCACCTCAATCCCCACCAGTCAGTGCAAATACAAATCTACTTGTATCTTTGCGTTGACCTCACTTGCAGTTGCATCACCTCATTTTCAGTCGGAGCATGCCTTACTAATAATGTCTTTAGCTACACAACAAGCAGCGTGACTGTTAGCATAAGAAGAAGCGTGATTATCAACAGGTGGCAGTAACACACCAGGAAATGCAGGGAAGACTGCATACATGGATCAAAGGAAATTCACTTAAACTGTTAGTGCCACTTGTGCCTGCAGCAAAAGTTACATTGTCGGGAGTTTTTTTTTTTACTCTTAGTAAACATAAATCAACACTACCAGTGGGTTGGAAAATGACACTATTTAGGATTGTACTTTTTTTCATGATGATCACCAGTTTGTCAGGCAAGTAAAAGAACAAACTGAACCATAAGTGAAGAATTAAGCATGTTCCAGTTAAAGTACAGTAATTGCTGCCATGTCACAATCATGTTAAAATAAACTGCATATTTCAAATGCATTTGTTTCTTACATGAATAGTATATTAAGGAAAGTAACATTCTACTTGGAGTTCCACTTTAAATGTCAGCGATCATTTTTGGAGCAGGTGTCACATTTTTCAAATGGAGAAATACCTCATTTGGGTATAAAACACTTCCTTTATGTTTTCATTGCTGAAAATGAGTTTGGTGCCTCAGAGCTACATCATTAATTATGCACTTGACTTGAATCTGGATAAGTACAGACTCTGACCTTGGGCTGTGACAGTCCTGTAGTGACCTTTTTCCCTCTCTGAGAACAAGGGCCCACATACAGTGTTCCCACTTCGTCATCTGGAAACATCATTGTCCTGTCCTCGCTTTTTAGCTCATAAGAAGAATGAGTGTATTGTTGCATTCACGTCATATGGAAATAGCTTGTGAAACAGCCTGATAGTTAAAAGAATGGATTTACACTGGTCATACACTGAAACTGGTGTCAGTATGCCAAGTTTTCTATGTAGTTTACTTTGTTTTTATAATATTAATACTTATATTGTGTGTGTAAAGGCATTTAGCTCACTTGGAGTAGCACTGGTATGTTAAACAATAATTTGATGTCCTTTAAACCATATACACTATGATTCTGAGGAAAAGACATTTAAGTAAGGAGCTGAATAAAACATAATTATTGCTATGTTAACGGTGAACTTGAACATAAAATAGAGAACACATGAAATTGTTACTTGCAGTTGATACATTGTATAGATAAATATTAAAGCTGCTTTAAAAGATTTTTTGGCCTCTTGGGGGCAAAAGCTGAAGAGCTGAAAGCAACACTGACATATCATCACCCTTATAAAGATGTTAGCAAACATTTTCCTATTAATACAGTACATATTAGCATTTCTCAAGAGGTTTTTAAGTCCAGTGTTCACTCTCTCTTTACTGTTGTGGTCTCCACTAACTCCTAAGGAAAGTGTTTGACTCTTAGGAGCTCAGTGCTCCACTGTGTTCACTAGCTAGTTTCTAACTTTGTCTGTTTGCTGTTTTATGCTGGGTTGATGTCCACCATCATAACATTTAATTGAAAATAACAGCTGCAGCTAAAGCAAATCTGAGGTCGTCGCTTGAGGTGATGTTTGCCGTTTTTTAAAAGGGATATTGTGCTTAATGGATAGCTGAATAAGTTCTGACATAATGAATATTTAACCCACGTGACTGATCAACTTTTTCTGCTTCTAGAGAAGAAAAAGAAGACGAAGAAGAGGAAGCAAAAGAAGCAGCAGCAGCTACTTCTGATATCAACCTCCTGAAGCCCTCTCTCCGTCTTCCTCTTGAGGATGGCCATGGCGACTGGTTTTGTTTCTTCTTCTTCATCAAGGTTTGTTGGCACACAACTTGTGTTGTTTCAGGTTCACGATCTCTACTTCTTGTACGTTTATTACAGCCATGCGTAGTGTAGCCTAGTTTATTTGCTCCTCACCGGCCGATGGAAACGCACCTATTTCACATTTTCCTATCTTTTTTTTTTGTGCGTCATTTCAAAAGATGGCCTCAAATTTGGTTGATAATTATATGGAAACACGACTTTTGGCAATCGTGCAGTTTTACATCCAGGTAATATAAATTGCATACTGATTAACATGGCACTTGTTGCCCTTTCTTTAGCTATGAATTTAATTGTTTCATGTAATACATTAATGGCAAATGGCTCTTTGTTGTGTCCTTTTCAATCTGAAATTCATAAGGTAGTAATTGCTTGCTTGGGGGACAGAATGTCTTGTTTTGTGATCATAAAACATCTTATGAATGCTGAGTAATAACTTACCATCATTAATCTTCTCCAGCTGTCTGCTTTTGAAGATTCACATGTCCAGTTGTGGCCTTTTTCTTATCTATTATCTTTCCAAAACTTAAAAAAAAAAGATTTTTTTCAATTGCAATTTAATTCAGAAGTTGAAAGTTTTGCCTCATACAATATAATCTTTATATTTAAGACTAGCATTTGAAACGGCACATTTTATCACATGCAAGTCTGTCTTTGATGTTTCCTGCAGTCTCCAATGGCACATAAAAGAACAAACTTGAACCTGCGTCTCAGTTTTCTCAAGCTGTCTGATACATTTAAAATGCTAATATAAGACTAAACTGATTAATAATTAAACAATTACGGTCATGAATCAATAACTTCTGCACATATTTTTCATTAGTAAATTGCACAGAGTAAACAAAGAAGCAGTATTACCAATTCAAATGCGGATGAAGGAGAGGGAGGGGGGGACATTCTAATCGTCCTAACTTTGATGAAAAATAAACATTCGAGACAGTCACTCAAACAGTAAGGCCTCTGGTACAATTTTCCAAAGTAGATCATGTTGTTGCTTTCGATACAGTTAGTTGGTTGATTATTCAAGTAAACATGGTTGGAACATTTTTAATGAAGTAGTCCAGTATGAGAAATTCATGATAAATCTGGTGTGCGTAGTCAATGTACAGAACATTTGGACAGATTTGATGCCCATCTGAGCCTCTTTAACGTTGAACTGATTTCTCTGGCAATCTGTCTCTAGTTTGACTAACTCAGATATTGCAGTACAAAGGAGGGGACATCCACAGCAAGGCACAACTGTTAATGTGCCTCTGATTAGTGCAGTGAATGCTTGATTGACTTTTTCTCATGTCTGTCGAAGGCTGCATTCACCGTCTATGTCAAATGTATATTTCTCTCTGCGCCCACAAAACCAATGCGCTCCTGTCAGTTTTATCCATTAATGTCAAAGTGACGCATTCATGGATCTTTCTTGTTTGTGGCTCATCATGTATATGCAACTTACCGTCTCCCCCTCCCCAAATGCCAGTGTGGTAATAGCTGATGCCATGGCAGTAAGTGTAAAGCCTGAGAAACAAGGATAAAAGCATAAACAAATCTGTGATAAAAAATATGACATGGCTATCAGCATGCAGAATAAGCCCGGCCCTGCGAGCACAGGCACCCAGATTAATGATAAATTACGAGGACCTGGGCTTGTTTATAGCACTCATTTTCCCTGCTGCACCTGCTCATATTCTCTTGGCCTAGAGCAGCCCCCTCTCTCTTTTTCTATTTTCTCTCTCCATCTCTCATACTCCTTCATCTTTCTTTTTCTCCCCCCGCCCCTTTTTCTTTTCTCTGAGTAGGTGCTTATTTAAAATGATCCTGTGTTTCTAAAGCACTCTGCCAAAACCGGTGGGACACCCCATGAAAACATAATCTGTGGGTGTTTAATTGATGTCTTAAAGGAGAGAGGAGGGCAAGGAGCAAAAACAGAGGGATAACAAAAAGGTAAGTAAAAGAGAAGGGAGAGAGAGATAGAGAGATAGATAGATAGAGAGAGAGAGAGTGAGAGAGTGAGAGAGGTTTACTGTAAATGAGAGACAGAAAAATATTAGCAGGGAAGAGGCAAGTTAGAGATGGAATAAAACGTCGAGCAGAGACAAACGGTTTGATGCATAACGAAAGAGAGAAAGAAAAAGAGATAAAGCCAGAATGAGATGAGAGCAGTGGGCAAGCGCAGCGGCCTTTTGGTAGCAGCTCTTGTAATAACACACCACCCAGCATCAACGCAATGCTTAATTTTAATATTAATTACAAATATCTCTCCACACAACAAGGAAGTAATTTGACAATCACTTTGGCCCCGAGTACTGTATTAAATGCAAAGTGGGGCTAAGGGCGAGAGCAGTCAATATGGAGAACTAAAGTCTGAACACCCCCACCCTCCCACCCACCCCCCTTTCCCTCTGTCCCCCTCCCTCCCCCCTCTCCCTCACCTCATTACATGAAGTGTGAATGTTAATTCTAGTGGGTTTATTAGTTAGAATCAAGGAGGGAAAAAATGAGAAGAGGTTAGCATTTTTATTGTTCATTACAAGTGGCTCTCTGGTGGTACCTGGGAACTTTTTAGGGGGCTGCTGTTAGGCCATGGCTGTGTGTGTGTGTGTGTGTGAGTGAGAGAGAGAGAGAGAGAGAGAGAGAGAGAGAGAGAGAGAGAAGGTGGGGTGATAAAGGGGAAGTGGGTTGGTGGTTGGAGGAGGGGGTACTACGAGTGGCTATTGTCTGATTCATAATTATATTTTTATTATGACTGAGCTCGGGGGCCCCCTCACACTGTACAAAGCAATTTCTAGTAGAGAGCGCTACGAGGGCAAAGTGTTTACATACCAAATTATAAGAATATACTGACAGCGTTTGGTTGTTAATAAGCCGTAATCACTTCCCCTAATTTAATCCGGTTGCTATGGTAAACAAATGACACTTGAGGCTGATGGCGGTGAAGGAGGAGGCGGAGAGGAAGAGGTGTGCCCAGTTGAAGGAGGGAGAGAAAAATAGCTGATGAAAGAAAACTGACACACACACACACACACACACACACACACACACACACACACACTCCTCTGACAAGACACCTGCTGTCCTCTGTGTATCGTACATGTTCAGAGGTTTGTGTGTGATCTGTTAAAAGCATTAGAAGAGAGAGAGTGTGTACTTACATGTGTGTTGGTCAGAGACAGCTGCCTGTGCAGTCAGCATTGCTGCTCTCCTCAGAAAGCAGAAAATTGTGCGGGAATTGGGCTAATTGTACGGAATGATTGATGCTAGAGGAAACTACAGTACATTAAAAACACAAAAAGCACACTCCTAAGTGCGCGCACACACACACACACACACACACACACACACACATATAACATACACACTCATGCAATCATGTACATCTCATGCACTCACACACACACACACACACCACTGTTTGCTGCACACAGCTCATTCTTGCAAATTCCATTTAAAGAAAAAATGGTCTTCAGGTGTACAGTAGTGGAGACAGGTTGAGACAGTAGCAAAGCCGATATTAATATTATTTTACTGTTATCGTCTTTTCTTCCTTTTTTCAGGTAGAGACACCACCATAAAAGACCTAATTCAGGGTTCAAGCATGTTGCTGTTTATTTTTAAATTTTAGAAAAGCCAATAATTAACAGACAATGCAAAGAAATGAAATCGTACCTCACTAGTTACTAGTATTTATATAATATACAGTATATATTATTGATTTTGTCAGTGATGTATCTGAAAAACATCAGCATGTTAAAGGTCAAGATACATAAACTAGGATCAAATTAGAAAGAAAATTATAATCAAAATATAAATAAGAATACAAAGAATAAAAAGTTAAGTTGCAAAGTTTCAGTAACGGAGACAAAAGTAATGAATTTAACAGTCTCCTTATATGTTTTCCTCCTGCTCTTTCCCTTCTTTGTGAATTCAGATTGTGATCTGTTGCTGCAAAAATCAATTGGTTAATTGATCACTCAATCGACAGAAAATTAATTACAAATTTTGATGATTGATTGAAGGTTTGAAGTCATTTATGTAGCAAAAATGACGACCATTTGCTGATTCAAGATTCTCACATTTGACAGTTTTCAGTGTTCTACGTCTGACAAAACAAGCAATTTAAAGATGTCACCTTGAGCTGTGGAAAATCAATTATTCAATGAAATACAAGAATACAAATAATCAAGAATCCAAGGCAGATTAATCACTAATCATTAGTCAGACCTGATATGATCTGTTTCTCGATAAGAATAAGATTCCTCCTTGTCCAGCTGGATAAATATAGTGAATGGTGCTTTTTGGAAGTTTCCCAGTGTGACTTTTTCCAGGGCCAAACATGCTTTAAAACTCCTTCAGCCAGAGAATCAAGTTGTAGTGATAAGTTTGACTTCTTATGTGAAGAAAAACTAGAGGGAGATTTGATGAACTCTGATATGTTTACGAAAGACAAAGAAGAGATGAGTTTTTCTAGTGAAGATGTTACGATAACGCGGGAACGCAGTAAAGAGCAGTGATGCTGATGACAAGAAGCAGGGAGGAAGATTGTGATAACGACCACACATGGACACAGAGACACACTAATCAGTAATCACACACACACACACACACCTAATGTGCACTATCTTTTGTCACCTCTTGAACTTGCAAACAGCAGAACATTCAAGGCTGTTTATATTACATGAGATGATTACTTAGAGATTCATCTTCATGCAGAATGATTATTTATTAGGATGCATGTTCACTGCTGTCAGATGGCTGTCTGCTTGTGCATTCAAATATTAACACTTCAAACACATTGTAGCGACGTCTTATTTACCACAAATCAGGACCTTAGTTCTTTTTAGGGGGTATAGCATAGGAAGTAGAATTCAGGTCTGCTCCGTTGGCTTTATCTCCTCACAGCCTGCTGATTAAATGTGAAAACCTAAAGAAAAATATCCACTTCTGCACTCTAATCCAGCAAATAAGAGAGACCAAAGAGAAAGGGATGAATGGTTGACAATTGCTTTCAATTCACGATCCTTTCAGGGGGAGAAAATCCTTACCTGACATTCTTTAGTCTGTGTTGCAAAAGTACAGATGATTACATTGCAACAGTGTCACTGTACTGTAAATCCAGTCTCCAGTAGTCCAGTCAGTCTTTACGATTTCCAAACAAGAAATGTGTTTTCAAGTGAGCAAGTAGCTGGGAATTCCAAGTTTTTAAATAGTCTTGTTAGGGAATAGGGCTCTTTACACACCGGCTTAACAAATCTGGATCTATTGGAGAACAGACACACACACTGAGAGAGAAAAAGAGACAGAGAGGACAGTCATCCTTGTGGCTCTGGTAATGATTTTCTTATTCTCTCTATCTTCTCTTATAGATGCATATCAATACATATCGTAGTGTCTGCATTGAGCCTGCCACATCCAATATCGCCTGGACATTTTACATAATTATTATTTTCAGGAGTCACTGAGGTCTCATAGAAGGGAATGTAAGTGACAGGCGTTTAAAATGGTTTTTAAATCATGCGGGATAACCAGGGCCTTTCAGAAATAATTGTGTCAAACTGCTTTTCACCTTTTTCGCCAATCAATATGCACACTTATTCATGGGCAGACGACTATCCATCAAAAGGCAGCGCTGCTCTTTAATATACATGCTTGCATTTTAATGGGCTACTTTCACAACAATACCTGAGACAACAATGTGTTTCTGTGTAATATTCCCATAAAATATGATGATACAGCCACTTTCACGTAAGGCACAGCACAGGCTTACTTGGTTTCCACTCGCATGCATACGTATAGAATACACATACATCTACACGCACCCCCACATGCACACAAAAATACACCTCTACATTAGGAGTGCGTACACACAGACAGTTTGTTAAGTGGTGGCCTAAGACGATGTAATCTCATTTGCTTTCTTACACGGCTCCTACATGATTTAAAACTAGATTTCATGCATGCTTTCATACTAATTCACTTGCTCATATTTTTCATTTTTGCCGTAAAAACTCTGAGAACAATCAAGAACTACTCCATTCTCCAATTAAGCTTATAAACAGGACCAAGACAGGGGGAATCTATTCATTTTCTTTTGATTAAAATTATCGCCACTTGCATGGAGCTTTGGGGTTTATATATTAAATAATGCATCATTTCATAATTATATAGAATATATAGATTTTTTTAAATAGGATACTGGGCAAAATGGTAACTTTAATTAGATCCGCGTGTAAGATATCTCGGGGGTATGATAAAACAATGTTAAATATCTCACAATGACTGTAAAATATGTTCCAACAGATAATGAAACACAAATAGGGTCTCACTTTACCATGGCTCCTATTTGTCGAAACACCCCCACGTGCATTTTCTGAAATTTCATAATTATATTGAAAATATGATCAGGGGATAACGTAGCTAGGTGCTAAATATGATGCTGCCAGTCCCCCACCTATTCAGAGGCATACATTATCATGCTATTACTATAAGAGTAAATTACTAGAGAGAGTCGACCAGAACGTGCACTGAGTGGGGGAGAGGGAAAGCAAATTCAGGGCAGAAGACTCCCTTAAGATGCTGTGTTTCATCTCCTGTCACACACACTCACACAGACACACATAGCACATCTGAGCTAATAAACAGGCCCAGAAAGTCATGGGTGGCGTAATATCCACACTAAAATGAGCTAAGGCCTAAGATTAGCAAAGAACTAAAGAGCACTTGGCAGAGTGAGAGGGGGTAGAGACGCTTTTACAATTAAAGCAGAATTAAAGATGCACTATAACAGCAACACTTTGCCAAGCAAACAATGCCTGCAGCCTCTTTCAAAATTACAGCAGGCTAATTTGAAATGAAGGACAAACAGTGGCTCTGTGTGTGTGTATGTGTGTGTGTGTGTGTTTCCAGAACTTTCTCCTATTATGACTGCAGCCGTACAGATTGGTCTATATATAAAGTATGTAAATGTCGTCTGGCTGCGACAGTCAGAAGCGTCAATAGAAGTTGACAGCTGAATTATAACCGCAGCCGAATCCATCAGTCTTTTGTTTTAACCGGAGAATGGAGCATTTTTAAAACTCAACAAAGGCCTTTAATCAAATTCTCAAGGTTGTAGGCTTTAGCATTGTATTAGTTTAATAGTTTCTGCTGCACCATTGACGTTAATGACACATTCCTATGTAAATATAATGTGGCTCCCAGAAGCCATCAAAACATTTTAAGGTCCAGTGAATACAGTTGCATTTTTTTCCCTTTCTCTCCCCCCTTCTTCCCCATACAGAAATGTCTTTTTATTTAGCAATCTCTGCACAGTGCATGGTGATACAATAAAAAGGAGGGGAGATTGATTAATGGAGACTTTAAGGTAGTGATGCGCAGCACTGATACAAATAACTGTGGAGAGACAGAGAGGAGAGAAGATTGTGCCTCCCTCCCTTCCTCCTTCATCCCCTCACCAACACACATCCTCATCTACACACACAAACACGCACATGTATACACAGACTTTTAAAGAATTCACATATGAAACCACACATTGGCCACAGCTGTGGCCGTGCACGTACACGCACACATACACACACAAACACACACACTCACACATGCAAATCTAAATCACATGTACAGTTTAGAGGCCCTTGGCATAGATTCATCACCCATGTTTGAAAGATAATGAAACTGCATATTTTCTCACCATTCAGAGACTGATGAATGCATTTAAGAGTAATATAGCAGAATACATTAAAAGCAGTTCCATATTTTGAGAAGCTGCATAAAAATGTTAGAGTCTAGAGGAAAAAAAAACCTGGCCTATATCTTAAGTACGGGAGATAGGCTGCTTTTTGTATGTAGAAATTGCTTAATCAGCTCGTTGGGGAATATGCAGTACTAAAGTAGTAGTTGGTCATTTTAAAGGGAAAAAAATCAGATACTTGAGAGCTGGCACTGAGATCACACCACATATGCAAATACGCTTGCATACACAAAACTGAGTTAGAGGGAGACGGAGAGATGTAATAGAGATTTTTTATGTTAGACATGTACATATTAGCTAAGAATCAGCATTCAATCATGACTTCATGTTTTGTTTTCTGGATTTCTGTGTTTTTCCTCATCCATTGTTTAATAGCTTAACAGACTGAAATTAGCATCTATATGTCACATGTAATTGTCACCAAACATTCTTTGAGCTGTCTCTCAGAAACAGTATTAATGCATTCACAAAATAAAATGTTCCTCATTTAGTTTCCTACAAAGCAGCAGTATCATGCTGTAAAAATACTCTATTACAAGTAAGAGTCCTGCATTCTGAGTATTACTCAAATTAAAGTACAGAAGTACTATCAGCAAAATGTACTTAAAGAAGTGTGAACTGTATGTACTGGAACATTAACTTTTGTTATCATAATTTATTGTTGTTATTATTATTCATGATTAATTAACATGTAAGCAGGATTTAATACTTAAGCTTACTTGCAAATCAAATTTTAACTACTTTTATATACTGTATATGTTAACCTATATTTTCTAAGCTTATTATAGATTGCGTTCATAAATCTTGATATGCAAAGTAACCTGCAACTACAGCTGTCAGATAACTGTTAACAAGTAAAAAGTACTATATTTTTGTTGTTCATTAAAGTTGCATTAAAAGTAAATATGTTGAACTTGTACAGTGCTTGAGTAAATATATTTAATTACATTTTACCACTGTTTGACCACTCGGAAAATACTTTTGCACCATAATTATGTCAGACTTTTCAAAAAAGAAGTGCATGATGAACATGGCACATTCAAGTTCTCAAGAGGAATGAGATGTTTCACAGATTAAAACCATACCAGCCTGTATCATGTGATTTTATTTTTTTTTCATCCAAAAATCTCATATGCCTTATTTGAAGTAATTACATGGGAAATGATTTTTCCCATTACACTACACAACTATATGTCAGATGTCAAAAATATAAGTCACAGAACTAACAGAAAATCATCAATTATAGCATTATAAAGGCATCTACACACTACAAGTAATGTGTTTAAATATATAATTGTTGTTTTCAAGTAATGTCTAAATTTTACGTGAAATATCTGAAAATGAAAGTTTATCAAACCACATTTTGTCTGATATACATGTATGTTTGTAAGGTAACAATATATTTTACAATGTAACACTAAATGCCTGTTGTAGATCATTGCAGTGTCCTGAAACTTATTAGCTCTAATGTTCTCTAAAATATTACCCAGTAGTTTTTCATTGTTCAGCATGTAATGCAGTTTACATTATGTACAGATTATCATGATTACAATTTGCTCATAATCCATTTAGAAAGTGCTTATAGTGCCTTATAATAGCATATGAGCACCACTTGGAGAAAAGTGCCACCAAATAAAAGATCAAGTGCATTTGAGCATTTCCATTACAAACACACACAACCACACACACACACACACACACACACACACACACACACACAGACTCATACACACAATGTGCAGATTTCTCATGCATCGTCTTCCTGTGTGCTCTGGGCTGTAACATTTGCTTTGTTAGTCAAGGAGAACAATCTAATTTGCAGGGAGACAAATAAGAAAAAAAAAGATGTGGCTGCAACAATACCTCAAATTCCATCCTACTAATTTTTCCCCTTTCTTCTTCGTCTTTTTTAATTTACAATGCAAAGTGTAAAAATAAACATTGAGGGCTCAGTTTAGTGTGGTTTTCAGCCGTAGCATCTAATCCCCCGCCCCACCCCTCGTCACAATGTGCTGGAGGTTGTAGAGTTTTCCCGGAGGGCGTGGTGGTGGCGGGGTTCTCATCTAGTGAGAGATAGGTGGGCAAAGAGGAAGGTTCTTTCACATTTCACACTTTCACTCGCACACACACACACACACTGTTGTACACTTATCTTTGTGGGGACCCATCATTGACATAACACATTCATCTAAAAACACAAAAAGCCATTTTACCTTATGGGGTCCACCATTTTGGTCCCAGACCAGACACCACAAGTTTAGTGGGTACTCAGTTTTTAGACCCCATGAATGTAGAAATATAGGAAAACAAGCCCACACACTCATAATAAAGGTGTCACAGAAGAAAAGTGTACACACTAAAACGCACACAGCTCTGTGACACACCACCGTGGAGAAACTGGGGAAACAAGCAACAAACGAGGAGTTTGTTTGACAAGGATCTCCACCCTGAAAAAATACATTACAAAGAAGAAAGAGATGAAGATGGAGTGCTGCTGCACTGTGCCCCTGAGTCATGTGTGAGACTAATCTTTTCTACTGGTATTTTGGGGAGTTTGTCATGAATCGAGAGCTTGCCGAATTTGTTCATGAACCAAAGTCAGACAGCAGACTCCGTGCCTGTTAGCCAGTGGATACTATTCCTGAGATTTCACTGCTGCAGTTTGATCAAGATACACAACTTTTGGTGCCTGTCAGTGTTTGTAGTCGTTATGCATTTTGATTGAAATACTTAGCATTTACAGGTTAATTTATTTTTTCTGCTACTGAAACAACTCATGCAGGAGTTGGTATTGTTTTGTTTATTGTAAAAAAAAAAATGCACAAAACAGCACAATTGACTTCTTAAGTTATCAGCTTTATGTAGCCTGCAGCGTAATATTTTAGGAGGACAATAATGTTTTCATTTTACTGGCATATCCTGTTAGTGTGCCCTGCACTCTTGTGGCCTGAAAGATGTGCAACACCAAATACTGGAAAACTTGAAATACTCAATACAGTCAGATGTCCACACCCGGTATATACTGAGGGGAAAAAAAAACACACTCGAACATCCTGGCACTAGTCACTCAGTCACTGAGAGGCGTTCAGCTGGAGACATTCTTTCCGTTTGTGTGACCTTATGAAATGATTGCTCATCTGGATTCACTGCTTTTTTTTCTTCTGCTTTTAAAGAGGAAAGATTAAAGAGAAGCAGGGGAAAGAATGTGTCATTTCAAAGTGTTAGCAACTCATACTCAAATGTGTAATCCCTAAGCTACACCCATCTGGTTGTAGCCCCTTACTCACTTCAGATCAACGACAAGGCCGCGACACACCTGAGCACAATGCAGTGTGATGAGGAGAACCTCACAGCAGGAGGCACGGCGAGATTAGATCTGAATTGTCCCAAGCAGACGGATAGAGAAGAGGAATGAAGCAAAGAGAGAGTGAAGTTTTAGATAATTTTACTTGCTGTTGAGTAAACATACAATGTTTGTTAAGTCTGTTGCCATGGCCAAGCCAAGCAGCAAATGACGGATGCAACAGCGTGAGCTAGCTGATTAAAGCCCTATCTTCTTCAAAGTAGGGGGGATTTTCACTCTGACATTTAAAGAACAAACACAATGCTCAGTTGGGTGGCATATTTGCCTATTGTTCTGTTTTAAGATAAAACTTATGTCCATGTGGAAGTTTAAATCTTCTCGGGTAGCTGTCGTATCAGAGTGTTTTTCTTTATGTCTGGGCGGCTCAGCGCCTCTGTTTGTGTGCATGTGTTTCTATATAGTTCTTCAAGGCTGTACGTGTGTGTGCGTGCCCATGTGTGTTCCTGCATATAAACCCTCATTTAGATAGACCTCGGTCCAACTTTGGTGGTGGCCCTCGGCCACATGGACTGGTCTGATAGAGCACTGGGGTCTACGGGAGTCACACACACTGCTGTTGTGTGGCGGGGCCTCTCTTATCAGAGCCGCCAGCACGGTAAGCTAGGATTAGCATCTAGATCTGCGAAGACTGGACGTCAGCACGGGGGACAATGGTGACAGAAGAGAGGAGGGCGCAGGATGAGAAGTTGGAGATAGAGGGGGCGGGTAGAAGGGGCGGGTTACAGCAGATAGAAGGATGTCATATTCACCAGTAGAGCACAGAGAACATTTTCTGCCATCCCCTATTTACTGTGTGAGCAGTTGTTTTCTTTCCTTTTTCTGCTCTTTTAAGCCACGTTGTTCTCTTTTCTTTCACTTCTTTTGTCCCTGTGGACAAAGTGCACGAGAGCAGCATGTGTCCATGCCTACTTGGACAGTTTTGGTGGTCTGATGTGGAGGACGCACTTCAAAACCACAGAAACATCACACTCATGGAGCAGGCTAAGTGGGCCCTGTTTTTGAAGTCTTTCTTTGAAATAAGCAAGGCAATCCCTTGGCCCAGGGATCATATTCTATTTACGTTCCCTTTGCCAACGACACAGGCAACGCTGGCCAAATTCACAAAAGAAGATCCACATTGGAAAATCCGGCTAATCCCTGATTGAAAGTTCATGTGTTGGCTTCGATGGATAAGCTCTGGCAGATTTTCCCAGGAAAGGGGAGTAAAGGAAAAAAAAATGCAACAAAACTGGGATCCTTTTTGGTTATAAAGTGGACTCCGTCAGTGGCAGGCAAGCAAAGCTCATGTCCGCATGTCAAGAGCTGCCTTTCATGCTCAAGGCCGCAGTGGGTTCTGTATTCTCGCCCTGAGGGGGGAGGTTATGTTGTTGTCCTCAGAAGTGGTTGGGGTTGGTTGGTTGTTCCAAAGGTTGACTTAAGAGAAGGCAGTCAAGCGTGACCATACCTTAGTTTATTTAGCTCTCTCTCTTCTTTTTCCTCTTTTTTCTTTATACATTTATTGCTTCATCGGTTTCTCACCCACTCCTTCCTCCCTCTTGTTCTCAGTCTGTCTCTCCCTCTTTTCCTCCATCCTTCCCTTCCTCCCTCCTTCCCTGGCTGCCTCTACCCTGCTGCCTCTCTCCTCTCTCTCTTCCAGGGGTGGTGGCTATGGCTAGAGAGCCTGCACAGATGGCAGGCCAGCTTGCCTTCAGGGGAAGGGCTCCACAGCTTAAACTTCCTACATTTTCCCTCTTTTCTTCTTCTCTTTTCTTCAGCTCAAACTTTTGGCCTGTAACTTTTCATGCCTGGCGTGCCTTTATCTCGCTGTGCATGGTGTGAGGGGGACGGCAGGGTGGTTGAAGGGGGTGTTAGGGTTGCGGGGGTGGGATGAGCTGTCCTCAGATCAGTAGGGGCCATCAGTGTCAGTGGAAACCCAACACAGAGGCCAGTAGTGTGTCAGTAGTGGCTCTGCAAGGCCACTGACTATCTGATAATCTGACACTTGAGATTGCTACATTTTAAACTGAAATCCCATCATTCTACAGAGAGCAGTGCATCTTTCACTTTGAGTTGCATTGATTGATAAATTGCATAGGCACTAGTGAGGATTTTCTGCTTAGATTCTCAGTCATTGATTTTACTTCTTCTTAATATGCAAAGACTTCACTTACACAATAGAGGCATTAACAAGCATAAGTATTCTCACAAGTCAGAATATTCTACTTTGTGTTAACAAGAATCCTCAAGAATCCATCAATGTCTTCCTGAGATGACCCTGTGATAATGGTAATATCTCCTTTCGCCATCTCTCCACATGTCATTTCACACTCGAGTCAATGTGAACATTGTTCCTCTAATGGCTTGCTATACTTACAGCCATCACCACCATAAGTGGCCTTGTTAGCAGTGGCCCCTCGCCTCTTCACGGGATCAGCCCAACAACTTGACCTGTGTCAAGTGATTACCTGATAGCCACCACTCTGTGTTAGGCCTTCTCCCATTCAGCACAGCGGGACTCTTAAGACTGAGAACTTCTGACAGTGTACAGTAAATCATTTTAATTTAATCCTACCTCAGATACTGTAAAACACCACATACTGCAAGTGAAAAGACATTATGGAATATAAAGGTTGGTTGCAGAGTGCAGTGGTTCCCAAATTTATTACCATTTTTTTACCATTCTTTTAGTCATAATTTAATTACATCTCATCCTTTAAAAACAAAACATTAACTAGATTTTTCACATGAAGATGGAAGGAATGGGCATTGTTATATCCGCAACACTGAGACAATAATAATAAAAAATGCTGTTTAAGTCACAGTTATGTCGCTGATGATGACAGCTCACTATTGCCAGTTGTTATAGTAACTTAAGACATTTTCCGGCACGTACGTCTTTTTAGGTGCACAACAGTCAGACACAGTGACAAGGGATAGGCCTTTATAAAAATTTTCTTGATCGAACATTGGGGAAAATTAACAATTATCGATTAATCATTATTTTTATACTGAAAATGCCTATGGGAAAATAGGCTTCTAAAGAAAGTGTGTTTTTCCTCAGTGAAATCTTTATTCCAAGAAGAAATTATAGTTCAACAATGATCCTCTTAAACAAAGCCTTTAAAGTTGAACTAACAGGAGGAACAAAGATCTGCGGTGCTCATAAAGAGTCAAAAGAGTCAAACCAACAAATTAACAAAACAAAGCTACCCCACATTTACTAGGGTCAGGTGATCATTGTTTAAGTGTTACATCGCTGGGGTCGTTGTTGTGTTGTAGTTATTACTGGTATTGCAGGGCTTACAATGAGCGTCGTTATGTCTTGAAATGGTCCCACATCAAGCTTCTCCTCGCTCTCTCCACGTTTACCTTCGATTTCTACGACAGCTCAGTTTTTTTTGTTAAATTTTAATGGCGCCTCCTGCTGGTTGCTGCCACGTAGTGAAAATCATCTTATTGCTTTAAGATACACTACACAACCTCACGGATATGAGCGAATCGATTAATTTCCATGTGATTGACAAAAATTTTAGCAATCAGTAATCGATCATCAATTAATTGCCCATCCCTAATAGTGACCATCAGAAGATCTAATGGAAGAACTGTGTTTGACTAAAATCCAGTGTACAGTGAAATATACATAGCTTACCGCTTTTTGTGAGGAGGGTGTGCTATCCGTCCACTACTGTCACCTGCTACCAATTCACATTTTCAAATGGGTCTGCAGCTGATCCCATATTGCTTTTAAAAATTCAAATGGTTGGTAAAAATCTGGGAAAAAAGTTTTGTTTTTTTTGTCTAGGTTTTGAGCTGTTTGTCTCAAATTTCTTTTTCCACTCCAGTACAATGCATGTTAATGGAGTTTTGTTTGTGGTGTTCACAGCATTTAAAACATCACTTTAAGGACTGATCTGCGGACTGCTGTAATGCATATATACACATACACAAACATCTCTCTGTGTATGTATTAGCCATTAGCTGTGGGGTGAATGTGAGGATAAAGCCATGAAAAGGAAACCAACATTTAAGGAACATCTTAGGCCTAATAATAACAAGTACTAAATAATAATAGTACTTTTTTAGCACTTTTCATTAATCTAATAGTGGTAGTGTTGTCATTGTGCTGCAGATGAGGTTTTGTGTGAGAATTAACACTCACCTTGACCTGTGACTTGCTCTCTTAATTACGCATAAAATTCTAATTATATAGAGAGATTATAACATTTTTAAATATGATTGCAGCATTTAATACACTTTAAAAGTTGTACGTGCCGGTAGACTGGCTGTTTTTTTTTTTTTTTATTACAACGCTCCTAATTAAAGATTAGAGAGGATTTGTCATCAGTGTGCTTCAAGCATGTCCTAATTCTCATTTTCATAAAACATCTGTGAAATAGTCTATATTTAACACATGTGATGGCTATTTTATGCACTTTTTATGCTTGTCTCATGGACATCTTCATGTGCTGAATATGTACCATCACCACAGCCGAAGGACTCAAGCACCCTTTTCAAACATTGCTGAGCAGAGAGAGAGTGTGCGCCTTGATATATGAGAGAAAGACAGACAGACAGAAACATATGAAGAAAGAGACAGACAGGGAAGAGAGAGGAAGGGGATGAAGGAGAGCTGAAAAATGATTCCGGACTTTGTCAGAGAAATCAATTGAGAAACACACAGACACGGGCAGCAAATTGGGTGATAAGGCCCCCGTGTCCTCCCTCTTCTTAACGAGGAGCACTGAAGCATGAGGGTAAATAAAAGAGACATCTCTCACTTTCTATCTTTCTTACGTTTTCTCTCTTACGCACACTCTTGTTCTTTTAGCTGCTCTGTTGCTCCCTCTTGTCATTATCTCTGTCTGTTTGTTTCATTAGACCCTGTCTTTTCTATCTCTTTCTCTCTCCGTATCGATACATTTATGCATGTTAATAACAGCTGACAGGATGCTGCTGTGACTGCAGTCTCTGGATGCGTGTCTGTGTGTGCAGGGATATAATGTAATCTGAAAGGCCTATCCTCTGTTCCCAGGTTTGGGCGAGGGCGACCAGAGGTTGTGGCAGAGTATGCCCGTACTTTGTGTAGAACAATGCAAGCAGGCAGGCAGTCGGAGCTCGGAGGTATTCTGCAGGTGTCGCAGAGAAGGACCCTTCTGTAGCAGTGTGTCTTGGAGCCGATCTCCACAAAGCTGCCTCTCCCGCTGCCAGATGGACCCATGCTTTTCCCCACACTCTTGCTCTCACAGCTAAGACCTAGGCTTTTCTCCCTCCTTTTTTTCTTCCCCTCCCTACAAAAGAAAAGCGCTTTGGCTGAAAGAAAACCACAGCTGAATTTTATGGTGCCGCTTCTTTTGCCAAGCTGATTCTACAATTCAAAGGGACAGAGTGCATGGAAATGCTGTTTTTGAGCTGCGTTGTCGCTACGCCTTTTTAGATGCAAGTTTGCATTGGCGGATATGTTTGCCACACTAATATTTCCCTTCCCAGTGTGAAATCTTGATAATATTCAGAGTTGTGGAGTAACACAGCTCAGAGTGTGTTTGGAGTGTGCTCGCAGCAGATCTTCTGGGGTCTAATTCCTACAAGACCTAAATAAGGTGACAACAATGTCAGCGCTAAATGTGATCACACTGTCTATAGACATCATGCGTTACACATCAGTGTGTGAGTGTGTTTGGTGGTAATGTGTATGCCAGTGAATATGTGCCAACACACACATACACACACAAATACTGGCACACATTCTTTGGCACATATATTACCAAGCACAAAATCCATTAAGTTATAACAGCGCCCTTCCTGTACCTTAAATAACTGAATGAGATGCAACACAACTTCAATCGCACGACCCTGATACTGCTATACCTCGCACTGAGCAGAGGGAGCGCTTACTTACTCCGGGGACAGAATTAACATCCAATTTCCCACTTCTCATTACAATTCAATAAAAGCCAATCTGCTTTTACCTTTAGAGCACTGTTTTGGGTGGATGCTTTCAGGGGGCTCCACTCTGAGCCCAATTAAGAACATTTAAACATATTAAAATCTCCCAAGCTCTTCACTGTCCTGATTACTGCTTAAATATAATCTGCTTTTATATCCCCTCTCTGCCTCTTTGACTCATTTTTCCTCTAAAATTATATCCATCAGTGATGATTTTTTTTTCTCTACAGGGGATTCAGGGTCGGGTGAGTAACTATGTCTACCTTTCATGCAAAGATATTGAACTGCAAAGTTTCTCATCTCTCATCTTCTGCCTTTTCTTTACAATCAGCCACTTTACTGCAGAAGACACAAATACACACGTCAGTGACTTAACATTGCTTGATGTCCACCTCAGCCTCTGGCACTGTTATTCTTACTCACTATCAGCTTTGACAAGGATATATAGTGTATTTAGAGAGATGCATGGATGAATATTGATGTGTATAAATGTTTTTGATAAAAAAAAGAAGCACCACAGTCACTCTGTTCTGTCACATCTATCACGGTAAATCCACTTTGCTCATCTCCATCACCAGTATGCCATCTGATGGACATGGCTAAATGGGCCACAAGTCACATCTGTGTGTTAAGTCAAACTGAGTGCTCACACAAATGCAGGTTAACCCCTTATTTACATGATATTGATGTTAACTGTGGACACCCAGTGCTTTGTAAAATATTTAAGAATGTCATTGATTCCCGGATAATATTAAGCCAGCACTGAGAATACACAGGCGTCCTCAAGTTTATCTCATTTTAATGGCTTAATAAATTAGCAGAAAATGTCTCTATAATATGTGTAATTAATAAAGAAAAAATGCCCTGCAGTGGTACATTTTGGCAAAGATACATAATACTATTATTCTATATATTTAAAAAAAGAAAAGAAAAAGATCTTCCTCCTCTTCTTCTAGATGTACAGTTTCTAGCTTCATCCAGTCATGATAGATAAAAGCAGCATTCTGTTAAGGAAGGATAACACCAGAAAGGAACTGGTGGAACTACTAGTAGGAACTGCTGTAGTTGGCCAACTAATTGTTAACATGCTAGCAAGCCAACAACATGCTAGTGCTAGTCAGTCACAAAAGCTCTCTGAGCTCAGTCTGTTTTCTCTGTACTGTGCTGTTCATCCCTCTTGGTATTTTGTTCTCGGGATTATACATCCTTTCATTCAATAGAGAGTTACTGAACAGGGTAAAATTACGAACAGTTTGCAAGCTTGTTTTCCCAGTTACTTTTGGTGCAGTATGTTTATATAAAATACGTGTTTGTTCAACTCTGCAGACCATGCCTTTTTGTGCAACATTAGTTTATTTGCATGTCAAAGTTCATCAAAGAGAAATATATACAGATTTATTTCGCCTTTGTGAATCCACTGATCATTGTAATGGCCTCCAAAAAGAAATTTTGGATTTAGTTAGGTTAAATGGCTAAACCAGGCCTAACTTTCTCATTCTGGGCATTTTGATGACATATCTGTAACTAATAGCATCTGCTATGCTATTTCAATCCTAGAGAGCTGTTTTGTGGAAATTAAACCGAGCCATCATTAATGTTGGCGTCTTTGTGCTTTTAGTTCTATAAGAAGGCAAAATGTTGTTTGTGAAATAGGACTATAGATGAAGGTTTTGATTATGTATTTCAGGTGCATGGTGTAGTGGTATTTCGGGAGTGATTCATAAATTACATTCAGTGTGTAACACTAGTCCCATATGCATGAGGTTTTAGTTGACACATGAATTGATGCTTTTTTGTGTATCATATACAATGTATGTTCTCTGAAGTGTAAGTAAGCACACAGTGTGAGATGTCGGCAGTGTGGACTTGAGGCATGAGGTGATTAATTTTTAATCAAAGCAGAACATTGAAATCAAAGGCGTTATAATGTTCAGGGTTTATAACAACCAATAAAAATTTCAGCACAACAAATAAAATGTCTACTTTTTATTTTCAAAAAGTGACATGAATGAAATGAAAACAAATAGGCTTGATCATCCCTACCTCTAAAGGGAGTTTTCATGATGATAGCTGGGAAATGACCCATTATTCCAGCCCCATTGAGACTACAGTAAAAAGCACATTCTGCAGGTACATCTGCTCACTTAAAGACAGCCGAACTTCAAATTATTCACAACGCATAATTCAGAGCCACGTGTAAGTCAGGCATGTAAAAAAGGCACCTTAAATTATACCATGCAAACTCCAGTGTCTCATTAATATTACAGAGACTATTCTTTGACTTCATTTCATTTCACTTCTCCATCTGAGTGGGGACAAATGTTGTAGAAGGGAGGAATTATAAGGTGTGCAAATCACATTTCAGGGTTCAGTGTACCAAAAACCTACTGAATTGTTTTAACCTTTCCTTCTCCACTTCTCCTGCCTCCTCTTAGCTTTTTCAAATGATATACTTCTTTTATTTATGACCATCCCTCTTTTATCTGGATTCATTTGTTAAAGCTTTTTAGGGTTATTTGCATACTAACAGGACAAGGATCAGCTGTGTTATCACTTTTCCAACTTAGAAAATTCATACTAGGAGTCTACAATAAACCTGAATTACTTTTATGCCACAGGATCTACACTATAAATCACATGTTCATTGCTGTCGTTTCAGAAGAAAGATCCCTTGAAGAAGCCTCCTGACCTTTGTTTTGCTTAGCTGTTGTTTGGTCTTTTTCAAAAATGCTTAATTTTATAGTTGGTTTGATGTAATGTAAAATGTTTGATATAAATAGGTAGGTCACATAAGTTATAGCACACATTTGACATAGATGTCTGTCTCGTTTTAAATTAGTCCTAGCAGCATTTTTTAGGATTTGGTTTGGCTTAGAGGGATTATATGTGTAATCAGGGTCAAAAAGATTTTAACTTGTGAAGTAATGTTTACCAACAAAAGCTTGCAGTAGCGACTCAACCCTTGTAAACCAGTAATAGTTATTAGTTCATTAGTGCAGTTAATGTTAGTGTAAATATGAGTTCAGAGGATGGAGGAGAAGCTAGCAAAAAACGTAGCACGGCCTTGGACACAGGTTTAACGTGAAACAAGACCAAACGCAGCTGTACGGCTCAGTGTGGGAATTGGAGTCCATTTTCGAGGGATGGCTGAAACCCCGTTGCTGGGAGCAGGATAAAGGCTTAGTGTTGCTGTTGCAATGTCAAGACGGTATAGGAAATCGCAGTTCTTAAGAACCGTGTCAAGGGAACCGGACACATGGAAAAGGTAAAATGTTTTGCTCCAAATCAAGTATCCAGAGCATAGTGTCTACAACAAACTAATGACAAAAAAAGGTGGAAATTTTGGTGAAAACTGCCGAAACTGGTGGAGTTCACAAGGGCAACTGCAATCACCACGCATGTTATCAGAGATTGCTATTTTGAGAACCTGTCAGAGATACTGGAAAAGAAGAAATTGTCATCGGCACAGTGAAAATACTTTGCATTGTTGTTCGTTTTTTTGATGATGGATCAAAATCTGTCCAGACCCGTTTCCAGAAATTGGCTCAAATATCTTCTGATGAGGGGGCTTCCAGAGGGAGGCTATACACCGAAATGATGCATCTGTCACTCATCGCATTTCTGCTTGCAGTTTCCCCAAATGTGCAAAGGTTCTAGCCAGGGATGTGTATGGCTATTTCAGAAACCATGCCAAGCATGTGGCACAGCTAAAGGATTTTCAGGAGTTCTGTCATGGCAAACCTTAAAAACGTCTGAAGCCATCACAGTCCCACCGGCTCTCTCTACACCAAGTTGTGAAGTGAATGTGCATATAGTTGGATGCTCTGAGGCTTTTCTTCACCGACCAGTGGCTGGAAGTGAGATTAAATGCAGCAGAAAACATATACAATGTGCTGAACAATGACTCATTGAGACTGTACTTCCACTTTCTGGACTGGGTGCTACCTAAGTTCACAGGCCTTAGGTGGTGATCAAGACCTTGACTAACAGGATGTGTGAAACATACAAGGACCTCCTTTTGTCTTTCATGGACAGGGGACTATGTTCTCCACAACAGCATCTCATGGATATGGGATAATGCCTTACAACTGAAAGACATGGGAGGTGAACAAGTGTTTAAACACTCGTTGTCATTTGTGCTCCATGTACTCTCCTGCTTTCCCCCCAAAGGCCTCATGTGAGTATATTGTCTCTCAATCAAAACAAATCCGCAGAGCAGACTTATCCCTGACACTCATGCACACATCTGAATGTGTGAGAACAGCTGGTGGATGCTCAGAATTCACACCAACAGAAATAAAGCTGCGCTCAGTGACCGCATCCAATCTTTACAAAAGGAGAGGACTTTAAACTTCAGCTGCATCCCGATCTTCACCCTCAATGGCACCCGAGGCTTCAGTGACAGACAGTGATTCTGAGCCAAAGGTTGAATTCAACCATTAGATGAATTTAGCAGTATAATTATTCTGTAGTATGGTTAGCACTACTGTGAACTCTTCTTTGTGTCTTCAGTGTCTCTTGGATTTTTATTGAGTTGTCTCTTGGCTAAATGTTCTGAGTGAGTTCTCTCTGGTATAACAGTGATACAGTATGTATTTCTTGGGCTTTTGTATTGAAGGGTAAGAACGGAAAGAGTGATTGTGTAGTGGGCTGTAATTGACTGTAATTGACAGTCTTGTTCATACTGCAGAGCCTAGGTGTTATTACATTGCTGTGGTGCAAAGGGCATAGTTTTGCCATTCTGGTAACACTGGTGTCTGGTGTGGGCCACTCTCCATGTATCTGCTGTGGACTTCAGCCATGCAACACCACAGTTAACTACAAACCAAGAAGTATGTTTTTAGCACTTCTGGTTCCCTTGCTCCAAAGTCAGTGGGTTTTGAGAATAGGTTTTTGAAATAAGGTCAGTGGTTAACTCAAGCCATTTTCATGTTTTATCCTTCGACATAAGACTACTGTATGAAGTTACAGTATTGAATGAACAAACCCGTACATAACAAATGTTCTTCTTTACACTGTGTACTGGGTATACACTTACAAGTGTGTATGGGTCATCTTGAAACACTTTTAAACTCATTGAATAGCAGACAAAAGTGGAGGAAAGATTCAGTGTAAAAGGAACAACAGTGATTAATTTGAAAGTAACACACTTTTTTCTTCCAGCTTATCTGTGCAGCAATCTAAATGATATATTTAAGTGTAATGTCAGCCTCTCACCCCTATTCTGAGTATTTAATTTTTCAATATACATTGCAGTAAATAAGTCCTCCAACATGTGAATTTGTTTTAGAGATATCCCAACTTTCTGGTAATATGCTGCCCCTTGTTTGTTTGGAGTATAAATTGGACAGTTGTCCAGTTCTTACACGTAGCCCCTTTAACAACTGCAAAACGGAAAAGCAGAGAAAATAAACTGGTACATAAATATGTAAAGACAGAAGATAGTCTGTTTTCTAAATCTTGGCATGTGTTTTTCTATTTTTTCAGTTATTGGCAGTTATTGACATTATTAAACAGAGAAGGGTGGAGATCTAAAAATGGACATTAACTTGTATTTAGTTTGTTGTTTGGAGTTAACTAAATAGTTCATTATCTTGGAGTTGGACCAGCCAGCATGTGTTTGCAAGAGTAACAGTAACAGATAAATTAAGTGTGGTGGATTTGTGGCTGCAAACTGTTCATGGAAGGGATAAACTGGCAATATGGCTCTTCATACTGTTGACAAATTGTTAATGGTGAAGATGTACTGAGGTGATGTCATTTGGCAGTTTGTGTGGATTGCTGCCTTGCACAACCTCTCGTTTCTCAGTGGTATGCTAAAGTAAAGGCTGGGTTGAGTGTTATGATCCTGATGTGGATGTTTTATGAATATATGCCTACTCTGTTCAGCTTTGGCTGCAGCAGCAATATGAATGGCAGACAGATCTCTTCCTTGTTATCTGGAAAGACACAAGACCGAATACACACACTGATAGTGTGTATATTATACTGATATCATATGAGAGTAATATCATAAGTTCACTGTTTAACGAGTTGCCATGAAAGAGCATATGCCCTTTTATGATATAATAGTAATGGTAAGATAATATTGAGTAGCATGAGGTGTAAATAAAACAGAGTAAAATCATAAGTTACAATATGTATATTTTAGAGTGATATTAGAAATTATAGGATAGAATGTGGTATTAAAGTAGCATTGTAATTTTAGCAAGGTACTCTACTGTACCATGTGTTCAAAATCCATTCAGAGATACTTTAGAAATATTATTATTAAGTGATAAACTGTGAACTAATATTCTGATTTATTTAATGATCCAGTATGCATACTTTTGGCAATTTCTATACTATGTTTACGCACAGAATTTTTCAGGGACTGGGTAAGGGGGTCTACAAATTCGACAAACTCATTTTGCATGCTTGATAGATTAGCTAGTCAGCTAGTCAACAAGTCTAGTCAAAATTTGTTGAAATTGATGAATCATGAGATTCAGTTGTTTGAGACACTGCTCTCGCTCTCTCATTCACCTAGCATTACTGCAGCTACCAGTGCTTTCCAATTCAGGGCAGCAAATCATTCAGAAGATGGATACAGTCACTCAGTCACAGTCGAAGATACTGTTCACTAATTGAGTTTAGTGTGGAGAAGCTAAAACGTCATAGTAGTGATATTTCTTTATCAAACATCTTGAGGAATCTTTAGATAGTTGGCTGCTGACAATCCTTGAACTTAATCATTCCTTTTGATTGCAAGACCAAAGATAGCTGACCGAAAGTAATGTTACATTAGCTTAACTTTTGATTGCCATGCTAGCCTGCATGTTTTCATAGTTTGTCCAAGCTGTTTTATGGCTACTTCCTGTCTTAATTCTCAGTGGACTATAGATGAATTTAGTCCATATATCATTTTTTTTCGAAGAACTGTCAATGTAAGATAACATTAATGTTTATGAATGCAAGGTGAGCTAATATTACTGCAAAGCCTGTTAAATTTGATGTGATGCTGTTGTTTTAGCTGGCTAATACTCTCTTATATTAGCTTGCCCGCTTATGTGAACAGATTGGTAGCAAACTACTGTGTCGAGTGGGTAACGTCTGCTAATTCATCCAAACTTCCATTTGTTAATTGGCTAACAAAACAATGTTGGATCCCTGCAGTGTCGCTAAGTTGCAGCTACCTTGTTAACCTTTGTTTATCTGCTCGGCAACGTTATCGCCACTTAATAGCCACAGGTGTCAGTAATAACAATGATTTTCAGATTTTTCCAGACAGAACCTTCAAGGACCATTTCTGATGCAGCTCAAACCACCCATTTTAACTATTTTCAGTTATCCAAAAACATAAACCAAAAATCAATAATTACATTTACTAAAGTTGGAGATGTTTTGTAAATTCTTCAACATTATTCCTTTTGTACAAACAGAAAGATTTGTATTTATTTCATATATTATAATTTGTGAGAAATCAAAAATCCCATATTTTTATTCAACATGAACGACGTTGAAAAAATATAACAATGATAATTACCACAAAAACCAATAAGATGATTAACGACTCTGAGGGGGCAGCTTGTGTCTAAACATTTTACTCATCATTATAAAAAGCTTTTATTTCCTTGTGGCTTTTACTCTATATATCAAGACTGAGGTCACTGGCTCTCACATTAAAGATTCATAAAACCAGTTCTAGGGATATGGAGAATTTATGAAACACTCACTCTGCCAGCTTATTACTGTAAAATTGCTGATATGCCGGTGGGTGACGGTATAAGAAAACAATGATAAATTTTTCTGCATACAGAAGCCACTGAAGATGCAAAAGAGTTGCGCGGAGCACTCTGTAATGGAGGGCATCAGAGTAAGCGAATAAGTATTTCGATGCTAATATCGCCAACCTGATGATCTCTCACATACAATACCAGTTCTTACACTCCCCCACCACCATCACCGTCTATGGAGAATCATTATGCATGGAAATGACTGGTGTCTTAGAGAGCTTGTTTAAACTGAGAGAAAAGAGAGGAGCGGCTACACTGAGGAGAGATGGAAGGATGGAATGATGAAAAGACTTAACTGTTTACTGTCAATGAGGTGAGATAAATCTGGGGTGAATTTGGAGGAGATAGATAGATGGATGTAGGGAGGGATGATATGGGCAGATAAGTTAAATGACCTGTATATATGTGTAGTCTTACTGTTTATGAAATGGAACTAATGGTGTTGGAGGTGGAATATTCTGTCTTCTCCTCGATATGGGAAATCTCTTATTCTTTTCGTATGGAGGTGGCCTGGTGATGTGTGTGTGTGTGTGTGTGTGTGTGTGTCCATTCTGTGTACTCTTACACACTTGTGTGTCGGTGCATACTGTAGGTTTGTGTCCATCTTTGTCTCTGAGCAAACTTGTGCCCATTGTGTGCGTGTATGTGTGTGTGTGTAAAAATTAATCAAAGCGGGGGCGATGATGAACAGTTTCTGTAGAATTCTGTCAAAGGTTAAGAGCTAGTTATTTTTAAGAATGACATGAATCTCGGGGAGACAGTGATTGCCTAAATGACCACTGTAATTACCAATTACTTCTTGAAGCAGAGAATATATTCACGGCATGTAGCCAGCTAAATACAGACAGGCATTAGCCCATTTACGTACTAATGCACATAATTTAGATCCTGAAAAGGGCAGATGGGAACACAATGGAAGATATAATAGATACCATCTAATATCATTCCAAAAAGAATATTGGATTCATAGGAGATGAATATTACTTTATGTCAGATTGTTTTTCCATAAAACATTCAAAATACATTTCATCTTTCTTGCTCTTGTTCTTGCTTTTCTCCCTCTCTCATTCCCTTTTGTATGCTACCACTGCCATGCTGTGATCGTTAACGAAGGGTACTGCAAAGGAGACTTGTGTGGAGACACTTGCCTGTTTGGCAGGCTATTATCCCCTTTCTGCATTAAATGACAATGAGGGCTTGACACGTTTCACACAACTAGCCTGGCATCATACGCTAGTTACCTGACCTTGTCTGTGGCACACAGTTCAGAAGTTAAACTTTCACAGTGACGCCCACAAACAACAAAAGGGCATGAATCAGAGAGAATATATATCGTTTGGATCCAGACTTAATTTTTCTCTGTCACCCACTGACTGGAGATGGGGGTGACGAGGGAAGTCGAGGAGGAGATGGGGAGAACATAGAGAAGAGAGAAAAACAATGGCTGACAGGCCCGACTGGCAAAAGGATATTTACTAAATTAGACATAAACTGCAGCGCTCTGCATCTCCACCAAGGAACTTGTAAAGTCCCATAAATAAGTAAAGCAAAATGACAGAGACAGAGCACGCAAACAAAAGTGGTGTACAAAATCGGACCGAAAATGTGAGTGCATATTGCATGCATTTGTGTGTGCTTGGGATGTTTTTTGGGTTTGGGATAATGAGTTGTCATTTTGCTGCTCTTCTCCACTCAACAACAACCTTTCCCCCTCTCACTTACACTACATATTGCTCTCTTCCTCTCCACCCTAATTTCTAACTCTCACTCTGTCACCTCTGTTATTGTCAGTCTTATGAGTCCCTCCTTGGCAGGATAATAGGGACACATATTTGCTCTCGATGTAATCTTGTCTGTGTTCTATCTGATAAATACTTGGAGAAGAAGCTGATTATTATAGTTGGCGGTGGGGATCAAAGGGAGACGCACCGAGAGAGGGGTGAGTGTTTTTAATCCAAACTTTGAGCATATGACTTCACCATCCTCCTTCTGCTCCCCGCACAGCATTGCTCTCTCGTTGCAAAGTCATGTCCGAGCCGGCCGCGACCCGTTTGAAAGGGATTAGCTTATTCCATGTGGGGTTTTTCTTTAGCGAGTGCTGGCACTACATGGAAAGCAAATCCATAGGGGCCTTGGGATTCACATAGTAATGGTAGTAATAGCTATGGGGGGAAAAAAACACTCTTGCTTCAGAGCCATTTGAAAAGCTAGCCCTCTTTCCGCCAATATATTATCCCACCCCCTTTATCCATGCACAGCCCCATCACAGAATGTGTCAAGATTTAAAACGGGACAGGATATTTTTAAGTAGCAGAAACAAAGTGTGTTGACTGTTTATTTCTTTCACTTGCTTCCTGTCATCTCTTGCCAAAGCTGTTTAGCAGCAGTATTGTCACTCCTCTCTTTGCCACCGGCTCCATACTCTCACTTCTTCATCTTCCTCTTTTTTCTTTATCTTTAAACAATACCTGCGTTTTACAGTAGCAGCACTTTTTTAGCAGTGTCTTTATTTTCCCTCCTCTTTTTTTTGGCATCATCACTTTTGTTGGCAGTTGTCTTCAATACTTAATGCCTCAATGAAAAGGGGTGAATAAAAAAAAAAACACGATGGAAAAGGAAGGTTTATTTGTTACATTTTGGAAGTGAATTTGTCTATCTACACCATGTGCACCAACCCTATAGACTACTAGATGCCCTTTACAATGGAAAATTCCACCACATTGTAATATTGCCTTCTGAGGCCTCAGCCTGGTTTTTATTAATGCACAAGCTAAAAGATGAAAATGCATATTGCTCTTACAAATTAAAAGTTGAACACACTCAGTTCAGCAGCTTATTGTGGGTAATGTTAGCAAATGTCAATAAAATTTAGCTACATTTTGCCGTGTAACTGACATTACTGAAGTCCTTGTGCTACTGTTACACTACATATTTCACAATTTACCATTATCATGTAATTGTCACTTGTGGCTGTAGTGGCTTTTATCCAGCAAAAGCTACATGGTTTTGCATATGTAAACTTTCCTCATGCCAATGGAAAATTAGTTTCTGAGACAAGTGCTATCTAGAGGGATCTCTTGGACAAGATGACAAAACTGTCAGTGCTCTGCTCCTTCTGTGAGGACATTGTACTCTTCGTTTTTCAAAACAAATTCCTGACTTTGTAATTTAGAAACTAGCCAGACTCACTACTTTGTTCATTTTATCTTCAGATTAGCTCAATAACTCAAGGACATAAGAAGATTTACAGATTTTTCAGAGCACAGAAAATGATGTAAGTCCTCTTACACACATTAAAGTTTTGCTCTCTGTAGCTAAGAGCTTCAATTATGATTTTAAAACAGCTGACAACATACCCCACATTTAATAGTTTAGTTAATCAACTGAAAATTCATTAGTAACAAATTTGATAAATAATTAATTTTTAGGAGACAATTCACTGGTTCTATCTATGCAAATTTGAATGTTTTCTGTTTTTCTTTCTCTTCTGTACTAAATTAAAATGTTCTGATTTTAGACTGTGGTCAGACACAACATATATAAACATCACTTTGGCTCTGGAAATGTGTCATGAACATTTTTAATAAATTACTGACATTTTATAGACCAAATTATTAACTTAGAAAATAATCAGCAGATTAATGATAAAAAATAATTATTAGTTGCAGCCCCAAAATATTATCAAATATGACACATCATACAAATTTGATGACCATATCTACACTGAGAGAAACTGTTTGTCTGTTGCTGACTGATCTCATCCAAAATTAACCCTTAATATTACAGATGCGATTAGAAAATCTTCTGAAATAACTTCATACAGTCTTTAAGAAATTAATTTATGTATAATATATTTATAGGGCATTTGATTGGCTAGTAGACAACTCCAATGCTATTTGCCCCTTTCTTTTCTTTCTTTCTTTCTCAACTATGAATTATTTTAATATGTATTTATAATAATCTAGTAATTATAGTTATGCTATCACATCAGTATTGTGACCTTTGCATTTTTATCAGTTTTATCACTTAACTGCAATGTTGATGATCAGGGACTGGGAAACTGAATCTTTATATCTGTATCTATAATACAAGGTACAAGTGTCTATAATATATGTCTATAATAAATGCAGTGTAATGTGACTGGAAATGGAGAAGATGATTAATTTAGTGTAGTTCATCTACAAATTAGTGCAAGTGAGAACACTGTTACCACCGCAGATAAGCGTGAGTACAAAATTCTAACCCTGATATACATGAGCATAGAAGTATGTGGTGGCTGTGAAGCCATGGCATTTGAATGACACATTGATGGCCACGGCTTGTTCGTGGCATGCCAAGAGTCCAGAAGATAGAACCAGTCTGGATCGGAGCAGGCCAAGAGCTTAGTGGGGAGTCCACAAACTGCTCAAAGCTGACATTTGTGCCTCCAGGAGGTACGCAAACAGGGATAGACAGACAGTAAGATCCAACAACCCCCCCACCCACACCCCTCCCAACCACCCACCCACCCCACCACCCCTACCCAGTTGTCTTCATCTCTCCATCAATCTCATTTAATTGTTTTTCCATTGGAGATGTTGTACATAGATAACTCACTGTACATTATTCCTCCTCCTCCGTTCTCTCCAGCAGAAGTGCCATTTTGAGAGCAGGCCCTGTCTTTGGCTGTCTGGGGGACGGTGGGGAAACTGCTGATGTGCTGTGGATCGTTTTTCCTCCAATAGCACTGGAGTTCATTTAATGGGCTCAGGTTCTTGTTAAATCATGCAGACTGATTGCTTTTATGTACTACCGCACTGACTTTTCTATTTCGCCACAAAATAAACAAAGTGTTTAAATATGCAGGGTACAGGGAGGGGTGAAAGTTGTGCCTGGATGTTAGAACATGGACAATCATAAAATCACATTTTCTGAGAAGAACAAAAGGAATCAGACATGTATATTTGATGATAGAAACATATCCTCAAACCCCAAACCAATATCTTTTATGAGTCGAGGAATCAGGGATTAATGAAAGGGATTATGTCTTACTCTGGATCCTCAAGGTTACTGCCGTTACTTCAAACACAATTCATAGAACATGTATAATGAATGAACAAAAGAAGATATTTTAAAGCAAAAGCAGCTTTATTACACAGTGATAAATGATGATTCACTCCTGTTGCTGATTTAAAATATTGATTGAATCTGGTGTCTTGTTTTAAACATTTGAGTCTTGAGTGGATGTTTGTTAGGAAGCTTTGTCTGCTGGTGTGTTGTTACTCCCATTGTGAATGAAATAAATATCACCGTTCCAAGAGACTGAAATATTAAAATAAATTATCTGGGCTGTGGACAGTATGACCCAGCCATTCTCTTTTTTGACCAGATGCTGTCAAAAAGCACTGTGACTTGTCTTCCACCAAGTACTAACTACACTACTTGAGTGTTATTAAGGCCCTGTTAAAAACATCTGATATTATCTGATATAATAAGTAAAGCCCTCCAGCAGAGGCATAAAATTACCATTGATAATGTACTGATTTTCAAAGCTCTGTAAAACAATACAGGTCCAAGCCCTCTTGAGAAAAGTGCAGCACTAATATCAATCTAAGGTACCAGGTAGGCCACATATTTACCTACTCATCTATCATCAAAGCTCAGACGATGTGGTAACTGACAGAAGTCTTGAGAAATTCCAGAAAACTACCTAGAGATGTAGTTTTCCAGTCAAACACAATATAGTATGAAAGCATAAATTTCTGGTATCGCTACAGGTGTGTTGAGACTAAACATGGGGCAAATTTTACAGCTAACATCTGTACAGTTGTTACATTGACTGTTAAAGTGGTTTCTACCTGAAAACACCTCAACGTGTCAAGTTTTGCTGTCATTCTCTAAGAGCAGCCCCGTAGACTCACAGTTTAGCACCAGTGTCTAACAATAATAATCTAAAATGCAAACAGATACATAAGAGTCATCAGTGAAATCACAAAATGAACACAGATGTTTTTATTGAGACACTGATGATGTTTGAGACATAGATGACATCATCAAAGGTCATGCTCCAGCTCGACACGCACTACACTAGTTCCACCTAATTCCTAGTGATTGTGAACTCATAGAGTTGTTCATTTCCACTGTCCTGACACACTCTAACCGTGGACTCACTGAGGATTCAACAGAGTGGGATCTGTGAGATCAACAAAACTGTTCTGCATAGTGCCAACCAGCACTGATGACTTTCATAAGGATGCTTTCCAACAAAATTATGCAGTGCGCCATGAAAGTGGTATGCATCCACTTTAACAAGGACTCTTTGTTTTATACTGTTGCTCGCCATGTGTCATTGACTTTAATGCCTTATAAATACCATTGATATATTAAATTGGTATTACACTGCCATATTTTTTATCATTTCTGAGCTTGTTTCTGACTTTTATAGCAAGAGGGAATAAGAAAAAAGAAGAAAAGATGAAAAAGGCTCAGCCAGTTTTTTTTTTTTTTTTTTTTTTTGGAGTAGGCTGATGGTGAGTTCTGTTCATTTCACTCAGGGCACTTTGTGTTGATAGCTTACTGTGCACATAAGAAGCGTGCGGTGCTAGAAATAATTGTTCTTTTCATGGTAAGAAAGGCCATATCAATTAAGGGTAAATAGTCTCCTTAGTTATTACAGTACAGCTCAGTGGTATGCCGTCAATTGTATGCGTCTCTGTTTCCCTTCTTTTTCCGCTGTCTGTGCACAAACTGTATTTAAGCCTTATGATGTTGTTATCAGCATTTAAAATGAAAAATGCTCACAATATGTGCTTATTTGTGAGTCATCGTGTAATGACTGTGCATGGAAAAGGACAAAATGACAATTTTAAAAAAGTGCTCAAAGAAACTATTCATTTTCCACTTAAAACAGTTCTTTGTGGATGGCATGCCTTTACCAATTACACAACAGTAACAGTGGGTCTGTCTATTGAGGGTTGACTCTGACTCTTTGTTTTCATTTTGCTCAGAAGCTTAGGGGTATATACTGAAGGCCTATTATTTCTCATTGCCTGGGGACTTGATCTTGAAAGGAAACAGACATATTGTTTAGAAAATAAGCAGTGAGAAATCTCTAGGGAATACAGCAGTATGTTTGAAATATCCACAAGTAGGTTCCGTCATTGACATAATGTGACTGTATTACATACTCAAACATTTCCTGCAAATTAGATGTGTCTATTATTACCTTGCAGATCATTTTTTTCAATCTCTACATCTTACGGACGATACCATACATTATTATCTTGTGTATTTCGTAATGTATATGCATCATCACCATTCCTCAGGCCCATTGTTTGATATTCTGCACTATGTTTAATGTATGTGCAGAGTGCCTAAGCTAACACTGTATCATAACTAAGACATCAGCAACCTTGACTAAACTCAATCCACTGTATAATTGAGTCTCAGTAGACATAACATTAAACAAGTAGAAAAGATACAATTCGTTGGACAAATAAGCTCTCATCTAATTGTTAGAACTGAGTCATACATCAGTCAGAGGGGTGATCTCAGGAGCAGGGAGATGATCATTATTACCTGTATTAATGGATGAAGGGGAGTGATAGTGTTTCATGATGGTAATGGCCTTTGACCTTCCTTGTGTGTGGTTCCAAAATGCTATTTCATATGTATAATTTTTGACTCATTTTTAAATTGTGCTTCATGAAAATATCAGCAACAGTAATGATTGTAATTTATAATGAAAGTGTCACTTTTGAAAGAAGTCAGTAACACATTCTCACTGATACAAACAAAGAGTTGAATTTATAAGCAATACAGCACAACCTTGTTTAATTCATTGCACTCAGGGGTGTTGGTGCAACAGCCTTATTTGGTCTGGTATGACCAGTGGTTAATGGTGGCTAGTGTTTACTAATGTTTGCAAACTAAAGATAAATATTGCTCTGTTACTGACATTGCTGAGTCAGTGAAAATACTCTATGACTCTTTTCCACTTGTGGTACTCCAAAATTTTGTTTTAGCATTTACCATTATCCCCATTGGCAAAAGCTGCGTTGACTTGCAGTAAGTAAAACTATCAGTAGAACTATAGTAGAAGTGTTACTGAAAAGTAATATACCGTTCTCAAGAACAACTGTGGGGAGTTACTACAATTTCCATTTTATCCATTCACATCATAACCAGACAAACACCAAAACACACAAAATCATTTAGCTGCTAATATTTAGCTTCAGTATTTTTAATTGAGTAAAAGTCTGAAAGCAGGACTTGTAATGGAGAATGTTTCTAGTTTTTAGAATCTGGTGACCCCTCAAAGGTTGGGGATATTTTTCTTTGTTTTTTTGATGTTGCTAATGCATACGTGTTGGCCTCCTCCTGTCTTACAACACAAGGGAGTGTGTACCAAGGATGAGTCTGTGGTTGAGTTCCAGCAGCTGCTGACAGGACAGAGCCAATGTCTTTGAGTGAGGAAGATGAACATGCTTGGTACTCCCATCTGTGGCAGAATGTTCTTGTTTGGAATGTGGTCCTGCCAGGTGATGCACAGAAACCTTCTAAGACAATTCAGATGGAAGGCATTGAGTATGCATTCTTGGCAGGAGTAAAGAATCCTTGCAGGTTTGGTACACCTTCATCTTGGTGTTGGTGGCCAGCATGGTGTTGTCCCAGACCCTCATTGCTAGGTAGGCCAGCAAGTGGAGACATTCTCCACCACCTCAAGGGTGTAGTAACCAATGGAGATGCTGAGGATACTGCTGTTTTTATTGAGACTGATAGTAAGACCAAACTCTGCATATGTGTGCAAGGTAGTTGATGACTTGCAAAGCTTCCTCAATGTGTACAGTCAATGCATCCAATCTTCTACAGAAGAGTGAATAGGCCTTTCCTGCTAACAAAGTCAAAAGCCTTGGTCAGATTGACAAAGGTAATGTACAGTGATTGCTGCTACTTGCAACACTTCTCTTTTGCAGCTGCATTAGTGAGAGGATCATGTCCATTGTTGATCCTCCTGCTCTGACTTGACGCTGTGCCTCTGGATATCCGTTCTGCAAGTGACTGCAGTCTGTTCAGTACTATGGAGGCATTGCAAAAAGGAGGGATATTATGTGGTAATTGTTGCAGCCACTGTGTTCTCCTATGTCCTTGTAGAGTGTGATGATGTTCCTTCCCCCCAGCCATGTAGGAGGAGTTCATGCAGGTGGTTGAGGAGTGTACTCTTCCTGGTACTCTTGCTCTTGTTGGTCTTGATTACCTCCAGGAGAAAGTCATCATTTCCTAGAGCTTTGCTGCAGGCTAGGGAGTCAGTGGCCATACTGAGTTCCTCTACAAAACATGGAACGTCAAGCTCTTCCATGACAGGCAGGGGATTGGTGTTCTCAACTGCTGTGTCTGTAACTGTTCCCCCTTGAATGGAGCTCCTGGTAATGCTTCTCCAAATTCTCCATGTTTTTGCTTTGGTCTGTTATGTAGTTACCTAAAGCAGACTTTAGAGGTGTGATCTTAGTGATGCTTGGGCCAAGGGCTTTCTTAATTGTACATGATGTGGATGTTTCCACAGTCAGTTCAGAGATCCAGCTGGTGCTAGTCACATGATCTGGGGTGTTTCTGTGACTTGGTGGTCAAGAATGCGTTGGTTATGCAAAGGTCATGATTAGATCAAAACTCAAGCAGTCTCTGCCTGGTCTTCCTCAGCTTGCTGATGCCAATGCGGCCAGTGCTGCAGGGCAAGGAATAATGGTTGACTTCAGGTCACCGATCAAGTACTGGTGTTTTGTGTCAGGAATCTCTCTGACGGTGGTCTCATGGTCCTCATAAAACCCATCCTACCTCAGCGTGTGTGGGCATAGATATTCAGGATGTTCACTGGGCCTGAAGAGGTTGATAGACAGGGAGATAAGATCTGGGCTGAGCCTTTGGATGACAATTCAATTTAAGACAGTAGGGAGTTTCCTACTGCAAATCCGATGCCATGCAGTTGATGTTCCTCTGGTTCCTTTCCCTGTCAAAAGAATGTGTTGTCCTGTTCTCCAAGGCTACCAGGTCTCCTGCAGTGCACTGATATCAATGTTGAGTCTCCTGGTTGATGATGGCCTTCTTTGACATCATTGACCTGCTGTAGATCATCTAAGAGGCAAGAACACAATGTCCTGATGTTCCAGCTTGCTAGCTTCAAGATTGGTTTACTCTTTCTTGATGAGTGGCTCTGGAGTGACCTCTGCAGGACACAAGCCTGGGTGAACATATGGAGATTCTTATGCCCAGTCATCAGAACCCCGTTCTTGGTCTTGCTGATGTAGTCCAGACGAATAGGAAGCAATACATTTGGCAATAGCTGGAGATGCCAGCAGGAAGTCAGCAATGGCGTCCAGCCATCATAGGGGCTCCACTCCAGATTTTCTGTCTGGGTTTACTTCCATAGCCTATATCAAACCAGCCACCCATGAATAAACAATATGAAATATTGCCCTGACTTTTGTATCAGACTTTGGGATGCTGAATATAGCTTATATGTAGGACATTTAAACTGGCCATCCTGATATTGACTGAGCATTGTACTAAGCAGTCAGTCACAGTCTAGGGCAACCTTGCATCAGTCTGAGAAATACAACATCACAGTGTGTCTACACAGCCTGCCTAGCAAAAGCAGACCATTAACACAGCAACAATTTCAGTCCCCCACCTGTGTCGTAAGTCAATCCGTTAAGGCACAGCATTGAGTGTAGGTAACTTATGTTTTGCTAGCACTCAGAACCCATGACACAGTCACAGTCCTGCATGTAAAACTGAAGAAAATAGAGCTGAAGCATAAGAATATGCCTTGGGGTACGTTAATGTGAATACAGCTCAGGTAAAACATGAACTAGAGTGCTTCCTGTATAGACATGACATTGGAGTGCAGACAGTACAGTCAAATACAGCAACAAAGAAAATCACAGTAACAAGGTGTCAGTAAAAATAAACAACATTTACTTTTTGTAGTAGCCTGAACATTTTAGTGGCATATGGTTTTATCTTCCGGGTAAACTGGTGATTGTCTCACAGCAGCAAGCAAACTCTGAGCCACAGCACTTAAGATGAGGCGGCTGTATCTCCTTCTCCTTTTATTGCAAGCACTTAAGTATTTTTTCATAAATTCATGATAAAAGTATATAAACATGTTAAACCATGATCACAGGGCTGAATTCCTGCTACACAATTTTTAAAAGCTACATGTGCATCTGGTTTTTGCCTGTGGAAATGCATGTTTTGGAATGTTCTGAATACAACGCTGAGGGAGAATTAGAATATTCTGTTGCTGAGGGGACGAAACAGACTGCAGTGCCACAAGTGCAGTGCAACTGCAGCAAATACCACAGCTTTCCTGCAGTAAGAGAGAGCACTTTCAAGTGCTAGCACTGTATATAAATGTAGTTATTTGATCACTACAATTTTGCAAGCAGGAGACTAGAAATTATCTATTTGCTTTAGTAATTATTATTAATGTATTATTAAAAATAAATGAATACACAACACACACTATGTGTTCGTGTTTGTGTATGTATGTATTTTTTTTTAAAAACAATAAATACTTTACCCACATATCAGACAGTGAGTATTTTGTACACAGTTTGACTGAAATTCCAAGTGTCCAGGGAGAAAGAAGGTCAGGGATTACAAGTGAATAAGACCTTGGTCTCATCACCATGAGCATATGATTGACTAGTGCCAAGTCTGGCCTTATGCTTTTTGTCATTATGCCAGCTGCAACATCCCTTGGTAGTCCGCAGAATGATGCATCTTCTTTGATACATTCTTAAGTACACATCAGACACAGTCAAATATTAATCTGCCATGCTTGCCAGCCAAACAACATCTGTCTCAAAACATGAACTAACATTCTCAGTTTTTCTTTTTTGGCTCACAAGAATATACCCCTCCAACTTCAGAACATCCATCCACGCAACTCTGCGTACATTTGTGCAGTTATTTACCAATTCATAAAAATTCAAATACTCAGAATAAAATGTAGCAAACAGAAGAGCAACCATAAGCATGAAAACACATCAGATTTATTCTGCCTGCCTTGTTTACCGGTTCACGGAACACTGCATGCAAACAGAATGCAAATGCATTTGATTGAATCAGGTGATGCCGAGGTAATTGTATTTGGAGAAATGTCCAAGATTTTTTTCATCATTATCAGTGGGGGGTTTTCTTTATGAAATCCATCTTAAACAAAAGCTATCGTCACTCCCCAGCCTTGTGATCTTCCTTTGTCACATGCGGATGTGGATGCGTCTTTAATTTCCTTTCAATTAAAAGTAAATATACGCCTTTATTTTTTTCCCCCACTGTGAAATCCAAACAAGAGGAGTCAACATGAGCAGACAGGTGAGGAATATTCATTTATATCTGCCTGCCGTTTTTTCCTTTTTTTCATTGTTGATGCAGATGATGTGCTTCAACAGGCAACACTGTGCCTGCATGCCTTCTATCAAACACACCCACGGGTTTGCAACCAAAAAAAAAAAAAAAAAAAAGAAAACCTCTCTGCTGGCTTGTCTTGTTCAGAGCTGGATGGGAAAGACAAACAAACACCAAACAAGTGCAACACAACACAAACTTTACTTCATCATTAAATGGCTGTTAATCCACGTCTCCTGTAGCTAGAGTTGCTTTGATCAGAGCACAGTTGTTACAAAGACACAACTTTTTCTTTTCTTCTTATTGTCTAGTTGGTCGTCATTTCAGATATTAATGCAGTGACAACAGTGTTGCTTATTGACAGCCACTGCTGTGACTTTGTTCAAATCCATGTTACGTTCCATCAGTCCAGTATGTTGGATGAAATTCATGATAACAGATAGGTATGTTGTGTTATCTGTGTATGTGGTATTTACATAACACATTTACAGAACACTTATTCATTATGCTACATGTACTAATAGTAATATACACCTACTACAACTGTTACAAGCAGTGCTGTGCTTTAAAACAGTAATGCATTATTGTAATGTATTTATTTTTATGTAAATTACATGGCTTACATTAAATAAATTCAGTAATCCTATTACAATAACACTATGTTACTTTGATATTTTTTGGGGGATGACATATTTACTGTCATATTTACTACTTACATTAAGCTTTAAGCAGCTATAGAGCCAGATATTATTCTCTTCAGGAGACCAAAACAGAACTAAAAGTAGGGTGAATATTAGATTTAAATTTGTCAAATTTCAAAATAAATGCTTTATTTGCATCTACTCAAAGTCTTGCTAACAAATTTGCCTGAATAACTTTGTAAGGTGATGTACTGCTATACTACCCCAAATTGACCAAAAAAAAAAACAACAAAAAACAAACAAACAAAAAAACACAATACATTTTCTACTTCAAATGTGTATAGTGTTACTGGAGTTATTTGAAGGCATCTTTGATGGAGCTGAGCTGAGTAATTACGACATCTCAGATTGCATGTCCAAATACTTGATGTTTTCTTTGGTAAAATCATTTTTCACAAACTGCATCCAAAGTTGAAGCAGTAAGTAAAACCAACAACTGTGTATTCAATTTTCTCATTTCATATCAGGAAGGACACTGGTTTACCTTAAGTAATACTGAGTCAAGGACTTGATTGAATTTCACTGATATCATTAGGAGGTCACATTTCAGTGTGTAATATGATATAAATTTCGTTATCCCACCCCTCCTCTCTCTGTCTCTCTCTGCCTTGTGCAGGGGACTTTTTTTGTGCTTTTATGCTAACCTGTTCCCCCACACAACGTGATGGATGGTCACATCCCTTACAAATGTTTTACTGCATCTGTCAGTAGCCAAAGGTGGCACAAGCATACTATAAGAATATGCAAGTGTGTCAACCCGCCACACTGCATGAAATCAGACATACACACAATTCAATATCTTCTTCTTCTGTACTTTCTTCTTCTCTCTTTCGTCATTGTAGTGTAGACACACACTTTTAAAATGCACGTGTATGTACGTTGTAAAAGGTGTGGTGTATTATGTCTGGATGCAGAGAGATCTTCACCTCCTCCCTCTGGGATATGTCACTACACTGGGGTGTCCCAGCTGTTCTTAAATGTGGAACTCCATTGATTTTACTCAAGAAGTTCAGTTCACTAGTCATGGGGAGTAGTACTTGGTCTGTGACAAAGACTGTATAATTTCATCTATTATACAGATTAATTTATTCACATGGAGGCAATTTTTTAACAGAAAGACTGTGTTACAGGAGGTGTGGAATTTGAAAGACATGAAATAAGGAGGGTCTATCAAAAAGATGCTATGAGGCTTTGTTTTATTGAGAAATGTAGGATACATCGTTTTGGGGCTTGACCTATAATAGGGATTATAGTCAGGATATCTTGGCCTCAGCTGCATCAATTTATACCATTCCTCAGACATTTGCAAGCCACTCATTTCCATATAGCTGCAGTTCTTAATTGTTTGCATTCCCCTTTTATTAGACTTTTGCCTTTCCTTTCGTTATGTTCTTCTGCAGGGCTGTGGATATAGGCACCATTTTGATTGGATGATGCCAGGTAGAAAGTCAGGAAATCACCAAAATTACAATAATTCGTTCTGAGTGGGGCTTGAATGACCAATTCTTTGAAAATTTATCAGTACATGTTGATATGGCTCACTGGATAAGTGAAAACATGTGGTGCTAGAGGAAAAGTCAGGGGTTCACCCAAGTCAATATTGCTTCATTCTTGGAGACAATGATGTCTGAGAAGACAGAAATGTCTGGTCCAAAATGGTGGACCAACTGAGAGAACCACTGACAATGCCATCGCTTTTCTCACACTGCTAACGTGGCTGAGGTAGCTCAGCCAGAAACGGACTATAGCAAATGTTCTCTAGCACATGCTCTATGGGACCAAAAACATAGAAACCTGAAGAACTTTTTGTCATATGGCACAGACATGGAACTTGGTATCTACTCCTCTTAAGACAGTTAATGACCTGGCTACAGTGGGGTTAAAGATAACAGAGATGAGACTGCTCAGTGTTTCCACCTCGAGTTATGTCATTAAAGGCCCAGAATAAATACAACTTTGCTGGGTGCAGCTTTGGCTTTAGAGTTTACAAATCTAATCAAGCCCTTAGACCTGCTTTATGACCATCCCGAGGTCTATCCTGAGGTCACAGCATTGGGCTTGTGAAAGACTAGTGGACAGGTGAATGAAAAAACAAGATGCTGGCAGTAGAGATTTGGCTTATCAAGCTCAGTTGTGGGGGGAGGGGGATCATGGGACCCCAGGAGGAAATCTGGTTTTTGCTCCTCTGTAATGAATGCTTTTTATCTGGACAGGGTGGTCTCTTTGGGGCGGTGGCTTGTCTTTCACTTGCCAACCTTTTCTCTCTCTCCCTGCCTTTTTTGCTCCCCGTAAGGCTGCTGCAGTAGCCCAAGGTGAGTTATAGAGTTACAGTGACTGCTGCCTCTTCCTTGCTGCTGTTTTGTTGTTTTGACCCTGCACCGTCTGAAGAATTTTTGAATATCAGATCTTCCCGTCCTGGATGTTTTTCAGGGAGGCCTCATGCAAAATGAATAGGGGTGGCACATTTTATTGAAGTTTGATTTAAGGGGTAGAGGGGGTAAAAATAGAGGACAGAGAGAGGAAGAAAAGGCAGGAGAGAAAAAGAAGGATCTTATCATAAATTATTTTACTCATATCCAGCCCTGCTGATGTATGTTAGATTGGTAAATAATGTATCACCCTAGTGCATAATTAGGACAACAACACTATTCTTTTTCCTCACTCTTGCTTCCACATAACTATGTAGCTGCTGTTTGATTCCTCGTCTTTAATGGATGAAGAGGCCACCTGATCGATTTTTAAACGAAAAAAGGCTCACTAAATGGCCTTTAAGTGCTTCTGCAGTTCTTGCACAGTATGTTTTAACATGCACACGACCGCTTTCTTTTTTTAGGGTTGTTTTCATATTTATATGGTACAGGTTATCATGTGGGTGCTCATTAACATTTAGACACAAAATAAGTGCAGGTAATGTGTCCTAGAACACAGGATATGCCCTGGTAATGTTTGTCGCCAGTCATGTACATGTACATTGGCTTCATAGATTCATTACAGACTGAACGCTGCTACCGTTGATTGTAACGCAATGTGACAAAATGCAAAGCACTGTTAAAAGAAAGGCGGGAAAAAGAGACAGGAAAGAAGAGGAGGTTATTATTAAATATATGTGTCTGGGTGTGTGTCTATGTGTGTGCGTGTCTTCCTCTCTCGTCTTTCTTCAGTAGGAGATAACACCTTTTAGAGGAACTGCCTTGAAGCATTATCCCCTAGACAGGATACATGGCTAATCTTCAGCTTTGAGCCATTACGCTATATTTATCTGTGACCCCCTCTCTCTTTATATTATTACAGTTGAAGTCCATAAAAGTGTGTTTAGACAAAGATGAAGGCATTACCTGCTCAGAAACCCCAAGTGCTATTAGAGGCTTAGGCCCTTGCCGATGTGTGCTGGATATTAAATATCCTTTATCTTAAACTCTCTCTCTCTCACAGCTCTCTGGGTAAGCTGATATCTCACTCTGCCCTGCCTTATATTGCCATAGACGTAATAAATACACAGTACTACATATCAATGGGCCAAGTTTGTCCCAGTCCCAAACGATTATGTGAAGCATGCCTCCCTTTTATGTAGTGGGAGTAGCAGGAGAGCTTTAATTTATTTCCTTGGAAGGTTAAGGACAGATATAGTTACAAAGTCAGACAGAGTGGAGGAACAGAGCAGGTTATCTGCTGAACTGAGGGGACAGGGTGAACCACCCAGACCTCTATCACACACACACACATACACACACACACAGACAGACACATACACGTGCAGACAGCTGACAAGCACATGCAGACATTTATACAGCACATGTACTCTATATTCTATCATAAAGAGAATTGTGCACATACATACACATTGCATGTCATGGCATGCCATACATAACACAATCATCATCAAGTATCTGGGGGGGGCATTATGTCTTTACAGAGGACAAAGAATTGACTTTATTGTCTTTAGGACATTTGTAATATACACCAAATCTTCCCCAGTAATGTAATATTCTTTGAAAAGGACACTTCTCTCCAGGGCATAGAAACTTGAGATCCAAATCTTTAACCCATGATGTTATCACACTTGAGAACTTGAAACTGGGGACCAAAGTTATCAGATTAAAAATAACATTAAGGTTTCTAGTTTGAGGTCAGTAATTCTGCCCTCCCATCACTGTGGATGCAGAGTGTGCATGTAAAGTGGATGTTTTCCTAATATTCCTCTGACAGTGTGCAATTTTTGACCAAAACATTCCAAATTGTCCATGCACCTGACAAAACTTTGTGCCACGTTGTTCACCCCTTGTATTTGGGGAACACTAGGTGGAAAAGGAACGGGTACGTTTAAAAGGCAGTACACTCAAAAGGTGTATGACAGACAACAAAACATTCTGTTATTTTTTATGGAGGCTCACACATTGTCTTGGTGTCATCATGTCAAGATGTGCTTTTGTCCCATTAGTTAGCTTTGATACACTCTTATTTTATTAAATGCACTTCTCAGACATAGTTTTGCCACTGTTCTTGATTACTTCTCTTTGGTGTGTCTGGCTTGTCCTATGGCTGTCATCTCACAATTTCAAATGTTGCCAAACTATGTGACGCTTTTCATTTCAGCATCATGAAAACCAGAGCTGATTAAAATGTTGTTCTTGCACTGATATGCAAAAGGTGTCCATGAAAATAAGGGAGGAGATGTTACTGATGCACCTGTAGATAACCAGCATCCACAAGAAAGAAAGTGAATTCCCCAAAACATAAACACTGTTTTGTTAAAGTACCAAAGTAAAAAGCATGTTATAGTGACTACATATCATTTGTCCATGCCTTCTAACATGACACACAATGTCTGATGCTAATATCTACAGGATGATATTATTTGCAAATGACTTTATCCACTTTATGATCTGATCAGTGGTACAGTGAGTTGACACTGTCGCCTCACAAATAGAAGGGTCCTGGTTTGAATCTGGGTTTGCCTAGTGCTTTTCTGTGTGGAGTTTGCATGTTCTCCCTGTGCCTGCATGGGTTTCCTTCAGGTACCCAGACTTCCTCCCACCATCTAAATGTTAGGTTAATTGGTGATTCTGCCCTCTTGCCTGTAGGTATGAATGTCAGAATGAATAGTTTTTTGTCTCTACATTTCAGCCCTGCGATACTGGCGACCTGTCCAGGGTGTGCCCTGCCTCTCACCCAATGTCACCCGGGATTGGCTCCAGTTGGCTCCAGTTGTCCCCAACCTCCCCAACCTGCTGGTGGTGCATGAGGAAAGCTTAGGCTATCACAAAGGTCAGTAGGATTCATCTTCTGGGCACCAAGTATATAATTTCATGCCATCAATTTAACAGTTGTTGAGATTTCTCAATCTGGAAAGTAGACTGGCTTTGCTATCTCTTAAGCCATGCTGTTAAAAACCAAACCAACATGCATCAGCAACCTCATCTTCATGATCAGATTTGAGGTTTTTTTTTTTTTTTTTAAACAAAAACAAATATATAGTCACTTCAGGAAATATTCAGATTCCTTGACTTTTTGCACACCTTATTGTATTGTACATTTAATTTTAAATGGAAATAAATACCATCAGTCCATCAGTCTACGTTCAATAACTCATAATAATAAAGTGAAAACATTTTATTTAGAAAGTTGCACAAATTTATCCTGTCAAAATCTGTGATTTACCCTGAATGGAACCCTGGATAATGCCATTACACTAACACTTAGTTCTGCCAAAGCTAAAACAGTTTTGGTTGTTTCAATCAGGATTTACCCCACAATCCTGCTGTGGCAGATTAAGTGAAATTGTAACTGTTAAACTCCCAAGTGTTCAGGGGCCTCAGTATGCTTGAAATGAATTACAGTACTACATAAGATGTGTCACCCAACATCTAAAGGTACAAGAGTCAATGCCTTGTTTGAATGACCACACTCGAAGGCGTCTGCCATAACAACCTCCTCCTGGTTGCATTTTACTGCCTCCCTGATTCCTATCCAAGGTTTGTGTTTTTTCAGTGTCTGTGGTCTCAACAAGATCAGTTGTACATATTAGGGTAACGGTGCACATTTCCAGACAGCCTCTGCTCAAAGGCAGTCATACACACATGATCAGTAAAGGAGGTAATTGTGTAAAAGAGTAAAAGAGAGTTCAAACCCTGTTTTCTTACATGTCTTTGCAATCCCCTCAGATTCCTATTTTGGAAAAGGGTTTCAGATGAAGCATACTGAGACCTTCAATGTAGAAAGGTGTTGAAAGAATTAATTCCATTATTGTCCAAAAGAAATTTACCCATATAAAACCTGGAAAATTAAGTTGAATTCATATATGTTATGCATAGATCAGTTTCAGGCTGTTGCTTGCAAGATCGTTCTGTTTATTATGTTTTAAGGTGATCATTATACTATAACACTAAAATTACTCTCTTGGAAGGCTAACAAGGTTTCCCATTCTTGTTTCTCTTTCTTGTGCTCACATATGCTCTCACTCCACTTTGTGCATGGAGTCACTTTCACAACTTTCATTACCTCTCTGAGGGCAGGCAGAGCTGGTTGGCAGGGGAGATGGGTATATATCTCCTAACTATAACCCGTCATCCCCAGAGTGTGGAGGTCAATGAGATTAACCTATAGCTCCTTTTTTCCTTCATTATGCACTCCAAATTACACCCACTTACCGACGAGAGAAAAAAAGAGGAAATCATATATGAGCTGATATCTATTTAAAATCTAATCCCTTTGGGTGAGTTGCTCAGCCTTTCCATTTCCCTTATGTTTCTGCCTATTGCCTCCGGGCTCCACTGTGCCGTGGTGTGCTGCTGTGCCATTCAGGAAGGTGCTATGGCCTCACCCCTGTTGGTATAAACTTTAGGTTAATCTGTGCTAATAGAGGAGACACTTCAGATTATATTTTCAGACTATCTTCTGTTGTTTTGCATGGTTTACGGTCCCATATTGTATAAAGGTGTTTCCCATTTATTTGTCAGTCAATCAGATTAAAGGCTCAGAGACAGATCCAAAACACCTTGTTCTTGCTCCAGAAAGAAGCACAAGGGAGGAGATGTAACTATATACTATATACATAAATATGTCTGTTATGGATAGCAAAACTTCAAATAAAACACCATATATGTGTGTAAAAAGTATGGAATCTTTAACGATGACAGACTCACAGCTGATTGCCCAGTTGCCACAAAGCTAACTACTCAATTTATGCTTATTATTTATTGAAAATTTCCTTAGTTTTACATAATTTCTTTCTGACAGAGAGATAAGTAGTGCCCAGGTACCATTTTTCCCCACTCAAGTTACCATACCATGTCTAGATTTTTTTGCATTTTCTTCACTCAGGTCAAATTCACCAATTCACACAATACTTGTTCTCTATATAGAACATTCTATTACATATGCCAGACTAGTTAACTTGAAAAGTTTAGTGGGTTTGAAGAAAGCTGAGCTGAGCTCCCACAGGATCCCATTCATTTTTTAATTGATTAAAGAATTAATATAAAATCACCCATTGTAGATATCAGCACCAAAAGTCATATAGCACACATGTCCTAAAGGTGTTTAATAGTTAATTGAAATGTACTGATTATTATGGGCATTGGGGGCATCTGGGCACTGGGTTGAGCTAGTGAGTCTATGCCAGGATGAGATGTTGGCAGTGAAAGTTGGCTTGCTGTTGGAGACCGGAAGAGACCATCGGAAGGCCTACTTGGCTGCCTGCTGCGGGGGACAGTTAGGCTGTTGGAGCGCTTAAAATTGAATAGAATATGTTATTCGTTAACGTATGTGCATCCAGTCTGTTAGGATGAACACCGTCCTTCTGATAAAAGGATGGATGATTCCAAAAGACGCTAAAATTGTTAATGAGAAACATCTTGAAAACTGTACATACAGACTGGAGCCACGTATGCAGGCTAAGGGTCCGGCTAAAATGACAGACACCCTGGCCAAGTGGGGGAGTAGGTCCGGAGACAAAGACATGCTGGCTACATGTTATTAAGTGAGAGAAAGATTTTGCTAAAATCCTGCAGTAGCTTCCTGAATTTCATAATGCATGGAATTTTTTTTGTGGAAATCCAAAGTTGACTTGTGTAGTTGAGATTTGGCATCAGCCTGCTTACTCATGTCAGTTGCGTTCTTAAAGTTGTGGTGATCAGATGCAACTGATTTTTCCACCAGTGACTTCAGTGTTGCTTTGTACTGGATCCATTCCCAAATGCATTCCTGAACATGGCTGTCCATTTATCATCCTAGGTGATAGGAACACCCATTTAGATAATCCGAACTCCGCAGACTTGCTGTTTCTAATATATCATACACAAACCTGTTTTAGATCAAATGACAATTTGATGTTTGCAGTCCTGCAACTCACAAAGCCAGTAAGAACTTGACCTCATCGCCACCCAAAACTGTGCCTTAGACAGTCACACCTCTACACCTCTCTGATCACTATTTCATCCGCTTTACGGTATGCCTCCCAGAACTACCATCTATCCCGCCTCCTCTGGTTTCATTCCACTGCAACCTCCACAAGTTGTATCCCACATTTTTTCAGTGGTTGCCTCTGCTCTACCTACTCCAAGCACATCCTCCTCACTAGAGGCCAATGATGCCACAGTCTCCTTGCCCTACACTAACATCATGTCTAGATAGCCTGTGTCCTCTAACCACCTTGCTCTAACCTGCCTCACCTATGGGTGACTGACACTATTTGAGAGCTGCATACCAATTTAAGAGCTGCTGAGAGAAAATGGTGTAAAACCAGTGACCCCACTGTTCTCAAGAGCTATTAATTGCTCCTGTCTTCCTTTTCATCCAGCATCAGTGCTGCCAAAACTGCTTTGTACAATGACAAGATCAGAAGTACCAGAGACACTTTGCAAATTATTTTCCACCAAAACACTACTCCATCACCTTGACTAGTCAAAAAGCTCCCAGCTGATCCAGCTGCCTCCTGAAAAGGTGGTGGCCATCAGTAGCCAATTCTCTGAACCACTCAGAAACAACCAGTCTTTTCTGCTCCCATACCCTTCTCTGCCTCCTTTGGTCAGTAGCTCACCACCTCGCTCAATAAGCTTTTTAGCTGTGCGAAAAGCATAACATGTAGCAGTCCTACTACATGTTCCTCCATGTCTCCTCAGGTGAGTGACTCATCAATTTACACATTCACCGTTACCACTGAGAATGATGTGTTCAAACTCCTGACTGGTAGCTATCCTACTACATTTGCATTAGATCCCATTCCCTCCAATGTCCTCCAAACCAGATCTCACACCATTTTGCCAGCAGTCTCACATTCAATAAATGCTTCATCAGCTTGGGAAACAATTTCCAACCACATTCAGACTGGCTTGGGTAACACCTATGCTCAAAAAGCCTTCACTTTACCCTGCTCAAGTTAAGAACTATTATCCTTATCCCATCCCCTCCCCACATTTGTACCCAAAGGATCAGTACTGGGGCCCCTTCTCTTTGCAATATACACCACATCCTTGGGTGTGCTCACATGGTTTCTCATGTCACTGCTACACAGATGACATCCAACTATGCCTGCTGGTCTTGCCAGATGAACCCACAGTCTCAGTGCGGATCTTGACTTGTCTTTCAGACATCCACATGATCGAAGGAATGCCACGTTCAGCTAAACCTCTCAAAGACTGAACTCTTAGTCATCTCAGCCAATCAATCTCTCCATCTTAATGTCATTGTCAAAATTGCCTTTTCATCCCTCACCCCAACCAAGTGCAAAAACTGGGTATCATGTTTGATGACTAGCTATCCTTCTCTAACTGCTTCACACTAAACAACATAAGTACAGGCCATGGTTATCTCTTGCCTTGATACTGCAGTGCCCTTCTGGCAGGCCTCCCTTCATGGACAATGAAACCCTTGCAAATTATTTAAAATGTGGCAGCTTTGATCAGCCTAAAAGGCACATGTCACTCTTGACATCCTGCTCATTGATGTTCACTGGCTATCCATGGCCATCCAAATCAAATTCAAGTCACTAATGCTTGCCTTCAAAGTGACTTCTGGGTCTTCACCCATCTACGTACAGGTTTATGTTTTTTCAAGGATCATTGTCTGGCACTGCCATCCCTGCAAGCGAAGCATTCACATGCCTGACTACTCTTGTTTGTGGAATGAGCTACCAATAGCTATCAGAGCAGGCGCATCCCTCTATATCTTCAACTATATCTTGAAGGCTCATCCGGGAGTACATCCTGTCCTGACACCTGTAACACCCTAACAAGCTGAAATAGCCCTTACTACACACTTGCGGCACTTCTGTTATTTATCTCATTGCATTTTGTCTTATTTAATAGTTCAAGTATTTAGTACTTACTTCAAAGTCTCCCTCTGCACTGAAGCTTAAATATTAAATATGACTCCATTCCATTGGATTGTTCATCTAAAACACTGTAATTGTCAGAGGTCTGGAGTACTACTAGCCTGATCGTAGAGGCTGCTATTTTAGTGTCCAGGTCAAGGTGCTCCCTTTTCCTCCTTAAAAATTCTGCCTGCTCCTCCAAAGCATCTATCTCTTTAAAACAGCAGCCATGAGCCATTTTTTTTTAGCTTAGACAAGTTGTTTAATTTTGTCTTTCTTTTGGGTAAATTGTCTATTTTTTCCATCAATGGTGCCTATGTGTTCCAGAGATATCTACTGAAGTTAGCATGCTAACCAGCTAGCCCCTATTTGACTTTGTAGCTCAAAAGGTGATTACTATGCTATAAACGACTATAAACCTTTGTTGCACACATCCTCTCTCTGCAAATTTCTCCACTCTATTTAAGCTCAATTATTGATGCTGCTGCACAGGGAATGGGAGGGGTTAGGAATGACCAAATAGTGCATTTCGTTCACTTATGATAGGGGTGGACACCCCAGCTTTCTGGTAATATATTGCTATTTGTTTGGATTATGAATTCGACAGTTAGCCAATTCTTACACATAGCCTCACTAAAATGCAGTTGCAGTTACTACTAGTGACCACAGGTGTCAGCAGATCAACCAAAATTGAAATCCTAGGGAATGTAACTTTGAATTAAAATGTCACTGATCATTATTGTGTGTAAAAAACAAATGAATTTGATTATGGGGAAATTTAAAGAAAAGAGCTGTGGCATAGTGCATACCTCATCTTAATTTGATCTTATGTTTTAATAATGTTAGACCTACCTACCCTTACCTATTCTTCTTCTATGCTGATAGTTTAGGGATCTATTCTAAATGTCTTGTCCTTGATCAGTCATTGTGTATCTTGCAGGGATTTTTTCATAGCAATGCTTGTAGACTATATAAGACAGAGGCTTCCACCAGCAGCATGTGTAGTAATTATCATTACCAGTATAGTTCAGAGATCAACACCAGTTGGAGGCTGGGATGACACAATAGGAAGCAATGTTCAGTATTATCTTAGCAGTAGAGATGATGAGCAAATTTGTTTGTTGTTGAGCTCTTCTGAGGTTTATCAGCTAGAGGATGGTGTGAATGATAGAGCATCATTGTGGTGGGTGTGACGGAGTAGGCAGCAACCCGGCTCATGTAACTTCCTGGTTATGAATAGCCTCTGTGGAAAGGTCAATGCCATGACAACCCTGTGATGGATGTCACCGATGTCCAATTAAATTCTTCTAAAAAAGGCGCCTCAGAGGCTCTTGTGTGTGCTTATTAAATATAAAACAGCTAAATCAAAAGTCTGAGGGTCTGCTTATGCCCACTACGACAACCAAGAGCATTTTTTATCCCTCAATTATTCATGTTTCTGATGAGGGGGTCAATAAGGGGAAGAGCACTCGTTATGAATGTTTGGAACTAAGCACAAAGGTCACAACTCAAAAACACACACAAACACGCATCTTTTTGGACATTTCAAACTTTTTCCCTAGCTCTCTCTCTCTTTGGCTAAATAGAAAAGAGCAGAGAACAATACTCCTGTGTTTTAAGGAATGCAAATATTTGTTGCAAGGTTGTTGGAGCTTTCTTCTCGGATTGATCTCTGTTTCTTGCTTGGTCTCCCTCTCTTACACACACACATGCGCTCATGCAAACACACAAGCTCCTCTGAGGAAACTAGGACAGAGAGTCAAGCCATGAATAAGAGGATGCACGTTTAATTTGTGTATTATTTGGGCCTTTGAAAATTCCAGCACATGTGGATGTGCGCATTGTGTAGACACATACATGCCTGCACATTCAGATCAGCCATGCAGCCTCAGTTTCCTTCCTTGAGTCCAACAGTAAAAGTCCTTTCACTTTTTATGCCTACCTTTGGTTGAACTTATGCTTCTCTTTTTTTCCCATGTCTTGTGTATCCACTCTGAAATTATAGATGGGGATAATAATAATAATGACATTTTGTACCAGAATCTTAGTCATTACCTGCAGTAAAGTGCTTCTAATTGATACCACCAGAGAGATAATGATTGCAATGCCCTCCAGGAACATATTATTGCAATATTAACCTTTGTATATACTTTTATGCAGAAGACTCTGGCACATTAAGGGATCTCTAAATCTTACTTGTGTGGTGTAATGCCATTACAAAAGAATGGATACTCGGAGGTGTGCCCTTTTACTGATTAAGTGTGTCCAGGGGTTTGCAGCCATCTTCAGGAAATGGATGACATGGAAGTGCAATTTCCAGTGTATCGCTCTTCTCTTACTGGCTAAAGCTTTCTTTCTTTCACTTCATCCTGTTATAGTTGTGCAGTATAAATATATTTTTCCTTATTCTTTTGCATATGTGTTTGTAGTGTGTTTGTATGTTTCTTATTCAGGCATGTGCATAAGACTGGGTGTTTGCATGTCACCACATCTTTGGTTGCATGTGTCTGACTGTTGTAATGGCCTGGTCATGAGTGTGCATATTTCTTTGTACATCCCCAACATTTGGCTAGCTGCTGTGCCACACTCGGCTGAACTCCCCCCAAAACAAGACAGCATCCAAACCAGAGGCTATTTTTGGATACAGCGCCTCCACCACAATAATTGGCCCATACTGAGGCCATGATCCTTACCATCAACAACACTGCAACATTCCTCTTTTAATATTATTGAACAGAGTATTGTTGTATGTATGTAAAATGTTGTGCCGAAGAGAAAGAATGTGTCTACTCTGTGATTCCTCAGTACTCTGTGGTTTATAGCTGTTTGACCTGATATCTTATAAAAGCAAAAAAAGGCAGCAACGGTACCAGCAGTGAGCTGATTTGGAAGTTGAAATCCTATGAGAAGATAGAGGGACCTTTGGTTAAGAGATCTTTCCGCTGCAAAGACCAGAGTACTGCTGACAGAGGGCAAGCAAAAACAAATTAATTCAGTGAGGACTGCTGTTATATGTGTGTGTGTGTGTGTGTTTGTGTGAGTGTGAGAGTGGGTGGGTGTGCATTAGTGCGTGTGTCTAACTCATGACACAGTCCAAAACAGCTTCTTAAGACCTGGTGACACAGGACAGGAAATTGGGATATCTGAATACTCTGGAGACCTCTTGGCTTGGCCTCACGCAGACTCCCACCCCCGCACTCCACCCATCTGCAGCAGCAGGCTTTAGCCTCTAGTGGGCACTGTACAGAGCACAGGTCTGACCCTGGGAGGATCACAGTGATGTAGTCTTGGTGGAAGAGCTTCTGTGAGACCTTCTAATAGTTATCCAAATACATGTTCTGGCAGGCAAATTTGAAAACATGATATAGTCAAGAGGTAATTAAATTCATCCGGTACAAATGTTTTTCTGCAGATCATGAGGTAAAGCACCGAAAAGTGACTTTTGTGGTGAAGAGAAAGTAGATAAAAGTGTTTACAGCTGCTAAACAGAGACAGCATCATTTGTTTCAAAGTGAAATATGTTTATGTTCAAGAGACAAAACCCTCTAGCAGCCACAGGAATTATGATGAAGCAATTGAAAAAGTAAGCTAATGAGAGCAGCAGAGTTTGAGGAAACTGTGGATGGAGGGGTTAACAAAAGATTAGCCTTTAAATTTTATTAGAGGACTTGCTGGCTAAACAACACTACACACGTGATCTTTGTAGGAGTCAAAGTCCACATATGCAGAGTTTTTAAGTGATTTTAGCATGAATTCATTTTGTCTATAGAACATTTTAAATAACACCTCTACGAATGTGTGTTGTGTTGTGTTGCGTCCAGCCTGTTCGTTCTATTTTCCTTGATCAGACCTGTTTGGATGATAGCAGTGCGCTGTGTGTGTCTCTTTTGATCCCGCAAACAGATGGCACGGATGTCTGAAATGGCTTAAATAATTGTTTAATATTACCTTTGAATGGACCGTATTTATGGACTGCATTTGAGTGGTCTTAATGACCACTCTCTATCACACACATACACTCATACACTGATGCCGTATCAGGGGTCATGTAGGGTTCATTATCTTGTCCAAGGATTCAACATGTGGACTGGAGGAGCTGTGGACAACCTGCTCTACCTCCTGAGCCTGAATTTTAAAGGATTTAAGCATATGTCTATCAGACAGTAATAAGTAATTTTACTGTTGATATGTATTGGGAGATCATTTTATTCATACTACTAAGGAGACAGACAGAAAACTAGCAGCTAAAAAGCCAGATAACTCCTTTGGGAGCTGGGAGAGGCCAAAACAGAGCTAAAAGTGGACTGAGTATTGGACTTAAATTCATCAGGGGACCAGACACACATCGCCACAAGGGTGGCCAGCAAGTAAACCAGGTTTAAAAACAAAAATTGCAGCCGTAACTGCTTTCAAAACTGCAACTTTAGTGAGACACAACCTTTTAACAATGCATTGTTGACATACTTTGGGTCCTGGTCCAGTTCAGTCTTCTGGACTTTTGCCTGAAGACCTTAACTGTATGGCTTTCACAGCAGACTGACTGAGTACTATTGCTCTTTTCTCAGCATTACTATGCGTGCTACTGTGCCAAGCCAGTGACATGGTCAAGGGTACAACAGCTGCATTTATTGTGTTGTGGGGTTTAGTCCGTACTACTGTATATGTCTTCACCAGCTTCAGTCACCCTCAGCTCAACTGAGCACATGTACCTGTTTCATATTTCCAAGGGTAGAAGATGGCCTGGAAAGATAGATAGTTGGCCAGGATTTTTTTGTGTTTAGTATTCATCTCATAGTTGTAACACAAGGCCCACTTGTCCTTGACTGCTTGTTACAAATAACCCACATAATTCCCACAGGCTCAGAGATAATTCACTGATAATTTAAGGCACTGGTACTGTGTTGCATTTCCCCTCACACACACAAAAAAATCAGCACATTCCTTTGTTGTTTTCTCATTGTTTCCCTGCTGCTCCTGAGCTGACACTAACCTAGTAAAGCGTCTCTTTTGTTCTGGGTAACGGGAGACTGTTGCTGAAGTGTATACAGAGGTTAGTGTGACTGAGCCCTTTTGTGGTGTGGCAGCACCTAGCATTTATCTGCCGTTTAGCTTCTCTTTTCACTGCAGAGCCACATTATCTGCTGATTTAAGGAAGCGCTACTGAATCAGGTCAAGGTGGTGCTGGCAAGTGTCAGCAAAGTAAAAGGGGCCTCAAGTGGCAGCACTCAGTGGCAAAGTTAAAAGAAAATAATTGAATTTACTCTGACACCGAAACCATTTTTACACTAATAATCAGACCCGATATGACTGTAGCTATGAATATTCTCTCTTAATGCAGTTTCTCAGGACCTACAGTATAGGAGGAATATTTTTGTATTGGGGCACCATAAAGGGATTAATTTTAGTGATGATCATCCCACCAGGGAGTCAGTGTAATCCTACAGAGCATTAGAGAGAAGGAGACAAGGTGAAGGAAGAATAGACAAGAAACAAGTAGAGAGATGAGGGCAGGAAAGGGAGAGGAAAGAAGAGGAAAGGAAAGAAGGAGAGAGGAGGAGAGTATTGGAGAACACAGGAGGGGGGAGAAGTAATCACGTGTGTCCGGCGGAGGTCACCACTGGTCTGCAGGTTCTAATTATGTGCTAATAGCCACTGAGGAGGTCATTTGGAGCCATTAGCCAGCGCCTGTAGGTAGTTAACGGCCCACAGCATAACCCAGCCTCCTTAATGTTCCCTGTGAGGCCGTTAGCGCTATGTCACCAGCCAGCTAGCTGCCTCGTTACTGCGATTAGAAACCAATTGATAGGTAATAGTAAAATATGATAGCACACTATCCAGGAAATATGGACTCTGGTGGAAAGGTGAGAGGACAGGAGACAGCAAGTGGTAGTGCATGACAGCCTGTCTGCTCTTGAGGTGAAAAGCAGACTTGGCTCTGAAGCTAAGGGCAACAACTGACTGATAAACAGATCAAAAAGTTGAATCAAAAGTAGAACTGTGCTTAGATCCCCCAGAGGATGAGAACCTTTGAATGCTGTCACTTTGGGTGAGTTAAATACACGGTGGGCTGAGTGAAGACGAAGTAGGTTAGTGTTAGGGCTTTAAGTGCTGTACTCTTTGCACAGATTGGTTTTGTTTTTCAGGAATAAAAAAACCTGTGTCATATGCAGGTAACTGTTATCCCCAGTTTGTGCTGGGGAAGTGTTGCTGTTACGTTTGAGTCACGGTGTTAAGCATCAGATTTTCCAGAAAATGCACAGAAGCTAGTACTTATTTACTGCTGTTCTTAAGACACCTCCAGATTCTCCACACACTCTCCTAAACACCTGGATTTAAAAAATAAATAAATGAAAAGGGTCTCTCGCACACAGAAAAGCATTTTAAACCATATGTCCTTGGTTGTTTTGTAAAGCAACATATTACTTTGTTGTCTCTGTTGAAAATATAAAATATTGGAAACTAACAATGTGTACCAATAGCGTAATAAAATGTTTCATTTTAGCACAAGTTGCACAAACTGAGCAGGGAAATATGTCATCTCTTGCCACCAAGTTTGTTTGTATATGGACGTACAGTTGTAACTTGAGAGACAGAATAAAAATACTTTCTATCATGTAACGGAGGGATTTTATTTTTAGGAGAGTCTTTCAGGATTCTGCAAATACCTTTAGAGCAGCAGTAAACGTTGTTAAGTGACCCTCTGGGTTTTTCAGAGATTGCAGAGTATTTATATTTTGAAAATTAGATGCTTAGTGCTGTAACTCAAATGTTATGGTAACACATGAGCACAATCTGGGGCTCAGTAAAGATTTACGGTATGAACACACGCATCAACACACACAGCAGTTCCTTTTTTCCTTAGTCATGGATGAAAAAGAAATCAAATCAGTATCAAAACAAGGATATTCTAGACCTACTATGCAGAACATTGTTCTTAATCAATTAGAGTCAGATGTTTTCATTTAGATATATTTTATTTCTGCTCTGGGCAGACTTCGATTCATATGATTTAAATTAAAATCACACTGGTTATCAGTCAATGGCAGTATACTTCCTGCTCCTCCACATTCATCAAGCCTGGACAAGCTTGATCTTGAGTATACTCTCTGTCCTGGCAAATAAAGAAATACAGTGCTCCCTAAAGAATCACAGATTTGTCCGTGTTGAAATGTCCAGGCTGGGCTCTAAATATTTGCCTGTACTGTATTTGTGTGAGCATTTCATTAACAATCAGAGCTGACAAACATGCACACTCATTGACCCCAGTCATCGGGGGAGAGCCTGAGACAGTAGTGTGTACTTAGTGTGTATTTGTTGAAAACATAAATGCCTCACATGAAGGATTGATGTCACCAATAGAGGAGATGATTGCAGTGGAAATGAATCTGGTGTGGTAAACGTTTTCCATAGCCAGGCTCCTGGCTCTTATTTAAGGCCTGTCAGAACTTGAAAGTGTAATTGATATAAATTCTAAAGTTTAATTTTTAAAGTTTACAGTCACAGAGGGTTCAGAGCTTCAGATTGTTTAAAATTGCACTCACTCCCTTTTCATTAAAGCAGGATAGTCTGAAAACATTTGTTCATCAAAGGGTTGCTACAAATTAGACTTTGAGAAACTCAATTTGAAGTAAAGAAAAGCATTTCTTTTCCTCTGGGGGAAGCCAAAGTCTCGTCTTGTTTGCATTTAAATATAAGCTGGGCACAATATCTGGCTTTAAAGATGCAGTCTTTACACAGACACAAACATGGGGACTCACACTACACTTGCCGTATGCACATAACTACATAATTTGATCGTTCCCTCTAAACTGGTACATACAACAGCATGAAAACATTGCTATCATGTTGCACCCATGCTCTTAGATTGTTGTGTCTACTCCCTGAGAGTCAAAATTAGCAATAAGGCCTCTGAAGGAACAGACGGTTATGTTGTAAATCTGGGTCTGGTAAGGGTTAAAGAGAGACAGTAAGTCAGATAGAGATGGCCAGAGCAGTGGAATAACATCTTAATCTATCTGAGAAGTGAACAGTGGCTGGTCTGTTTTTTGGAGCACGCTGTCTTGGATGACTCCCAAGGAGAGGGGCAGGGAGCAGAGCCATCTTCAGCTGCTAGTCACTAACATGGCAGTAATAAGGCAGTGATGACCCTCCCAGGACTGCTGGCCAACACTCCCTCTGCCTTCTATCCCTTCAGCACAAACACAGGCCATGCACTTGAACAGATATGCAGTACAACACCAAATTTCCTCCTCTGTCATATATTGACCTCCCTGCTTGCTCACCAATTTCCATTCATTTTAAATGAAATGTATCAGTGCACTGAAAAACACAGCAAGACAATCAGTGGGTTAAAACACGGGCCACCACTACTGTGTTGTTGCACTACACTGCGTAGACCCAAATTTAAAGCGTGTGACATTCATTTATTCACTGAAGTATAATCAATGAGAGCAACACAAAAGCATGCAGCTATAGTCATCAGAGTTTATTAGTCTTAATGCAAATGGAGAAGTAAAACTGTGCTCAGGGGTAACTGAAAATAATGTGAGGCTGCTACACCTGTTGCAGAAACAAAGCACAGCCAAAGCACTTTCTGTCTTTACATAAAATGACTCTATGAAATAATAATAAAAATATCATAAATGTACTTTCTCATTATGAAGTTTCATGCAGGAGCCAGAGGGACTTTAGGATTTAAACTTTGATAAAGTTTTATTGACGTATTAAATGGCAGATAAGGCTTCACACTGGCCTACAAACATAAATAAATATCATTAAGTTGCATAATAATTATGCTACACATCATTTATATACTGTAGATATATATTTAAAATAAATATTTCTCTTTCTAATAAATCTCTCTCATCACCTTAGAAGCCCCCTATCCTCATGTAGCTGAAATTAGTGTCATACTAGCCACTCTGCATACAATTAATTCAAACCACTGAGATCTGTGTCAGCTTGTACAATACGGCTGGAGAACAGTTTTGCGTGACTACTTACATATATATGGTGGTGTGCCTGTGAGAGTACAACCCTCAGTGCTATGTATTGTTAGAAATTTGCATGCTTAAGTCCATATGGCAACTTCCTTTTGACCTGCTTTCCCATCCCCGATGCATTGTCAGGGCTGTCAGCCGATAAAGAATCACTTGACTTGCTATAACAAGTTCAAAAGGAGCTGATGACGCGCTGTTGATCCATGGAGAATCGGCAAAAGGAACACCCCTACTGCTTGCTGCTATCACTCCCATAGAGATAGCAATATTATTGATGGGGAATGCTTATGCTAATTTCTTTAGGGGAGGATTTTTTTTTTTTTTGGGAAAATGCTCAAAAAAAGAGAAGGAAAGGAAAAAAAAAAGAAATTCATATGCATCAAACTGAATTCCATATAACCATTTAAAGGAGCAGCATGAGAATCTGATTTTCATAGTGCATAATGAATGTGGAGTATCTCTTAAAGAGGAAGGCAAGTTTTGTCTGGGAATGGGAAGAAAGCAGATATTTAGGCTATCTATTAATGTCTCACAGAACACACACGCCCGTGCGCGCGCACACACACACGCACACTTGGTAGTGTGAACTTTTAAAAAGCATAAATATTTAAGTATCAATAGAGTCAAAGGAAGAAAGATATCTTAATATGCCTGATAATTATTATCTCTTTATATGAGTAAGAAACGTTAAAAAAGATGAATAAATATTTTCTGTAAATAGAAGTTTTGATGAAAAAGTTTTATAAACAGACTGCAGTAAATTCCTTAATGTCATAAAAATAATCACTGTGATATGCTGTAAGGTGCAGCTCTGTTGCACCCAGAGATGGAGTGTCTCAGTCCCTGTCAGAGTGACCATTTACATGTGAGTATGTGCCTCTCTCTCTCTCTCTCCCTCCCTCTCTCCCTTTCTCTCTCTCTCTCTCCTCCCCTCCCTCTCTCTCCTTTCTCTCTCTCTCTCTCTCTCTCTCTCTCTCTGACACATACATGGCACAAGCGGCGTGGCGAAGGGAGAGGACGATTGGGGAGGTTACGCACAGGAGCTGTTATGAATATGACCCCGAGATATTCCATTGTGGGCCCATGTCCGGTTCTGAGCACATTTGATAGTATCTCAGTCAGTGGCATTAATGTGTCTCTCGGTTCGACATTTTGAATAATCGGGGCTGTGTGCCGTCATCCTGCCACTAGCTGTCAGCAGCACCGTCTGTCTGTCTGTCTTATCACACTCCTCTACTCATGCACTTACATTATAGAAAGCGAGCTGCCCATGCCAGAGAGCGCTTGATACTTTTTTATTATTACCAAACCGTTCCCATAATTACCCCATAATCATTATATAATCCTGTAACAATGCCCCTATTGAAGCCCTGTCTTTTGTCAACGCTGGGACACTGAATCTATAATTGCATTATTTAGAGTCTTCCACCCCTATATAGAAGCATAATATATCAAAACCATCCTGCAAGACAGGTTTTAGTTGCAACAAACAGTTCGGCCTGTGCGGGACGTCTCTTTGTCGTATGTTTTTTACGCATCGCAAAAAAGTTGTGCCAACTTCAAGTTAAGAGCTCCTGTTGGAAATATCAGCAAAAAAAAAAGAAGAAAAAGTATTTTCTTCTCTTGCAGACAGAGAAGGTGCTTTCAAAAATCTTCAGAGAGGTGTGTATAAATGCATTCACTCAGAAATTGGACTAGTCGCATTACAGATATACCATATTTTCAAATAATTATGTTCATTCGCTATTGCGCTCCCAGACAGAAAGAATAAATAGTCAATACACTGAGAAAAAAGGGCAAAAGCGAGTTCCTGAGGAGCGGCTTTGCGTTTGTGTGCATGGGGATTGGCAACACAACGGGGCTTATTTACATTAAATACGCCACAAGGTTACAGTGCAGATAGATGAGCGTCATTTTTATCACTCATTACTTCTCTTAAGCGGTGACTGACGCTCAGGACGCACAGGAGGCATCACTCATTTATCCTGGAGTTTTTTTAAAAAAGCGAGGAGAAGAGGATAAAGACTCGAAACAGTTCACTTAAAAGGTAATGAATTCTACTTTTTGGAGTAATTTTGTGACCTGGGTGTCTTTACAAAGAGGGGTTGTTATCCAAGCCAATTTTTAACGCGCGGTGCCTAAGCGGCGAGGCTGCCTGTGTGTGAATGGTTATGTACAGGGGGGGTACATTTTTAAATAAAACACTGTTTGTGGACAGGTTCAAGGTCAGAGACAAAGTGAGGTGGTCGGGGATCGTTTTTTCTCTTGTCAAGGTACCGGGGGAAATGTAACGTTGAGGGGATTATTTCTTTAAACTAGGTTCTGTTCACCGCTGGGCTCAGCTGCTTTTTATCCCTGTCAACGGCGAATACCGCAAGACCCGGGCTGTATCTAGCCAGTCAGCTCCGCTTTCTACAATGGAGTTCCTTTTTAACGGTACAATGCATTTCACCTACCAGATAGGGGGAGTTCAAGCTGAGGGGAATATGCTGATGCCTGGGGATCGGCATCAATGCAAACGTTTACTTTTAGCAGACAGCGACTGAGAGGGTCAGAAAAGCAAGAAGAGAGACAAGTAATAAAGCAGCGTTTTTCATTTCAAACTCGGGGTGCGCGGCAGGGAGCAGTTGTAGGGACAGGATCGAGGAGTGGACAGTATTTAACAGGTCCGAAGCCACTTTTCAACACCCACGTCATCCGAAAAGAATATGATCTGGTGAAATCATATGGACATGCCTCATTATTCAATGAACACTATCTCTCACAACGCACCGTTTACGCGCAGGAGTTAGCCGGCGCTTCGCCAAATTTAAAAGGTAAGAAGTGTGGGGCTTACAGTATATGAGTGGGGTTTTACTGGGGGGCTCGGAGTGTATTACTCAATGGGAAGTCAGTTTTAGGGAGGATTGTGGTTGTTTGTGCGGGAGCATCGCAGCGGGGTCCCCCGATGTCTCCCCAGTCATGATTAGAAAATAACAGAGCAATTATCCGTAGCGAGTGACGATCGTAAAAAACGGTGACAAAATAGCAGCTGGGACCAAGACACGGACTGCCGTGCTCGACACCTTGCAACTAAGCGCGTAATAAACTATTTTTTTATATTCCGGCAGAAAATAAATAAGGCTGTAATATCTTTTGTTTAACGTTGCATGTTTAAGGCTACTCTGTAACACTGAGTGTGCATAAAAGGCGTGCGGGTGCACGGCTTTGCAATAGCCCATTGCTCATACGGACCCGCGATACAATTTGAGACTTTTCGAAAAGTCCAGTCGTGTTCCCGTTAAGAGTTTGCTCGGAAAACTTTCTACCGACACCCGCACTTCTGCTCAAAGAGTGCGGGAGGGGGATTAAAGTTTACCGGTGCGTTTGCCACCATGTGTCAAAACTTGTGAGATGGAAGAAGAGCCGGTGAGACCTGCCATTTTGTGCAGTGATCGACCTCTCTTATGAATAAGAAGTCCCTGCATTATGCTTTGAGGAAACGTTATGATGGCATTCAGACGAGGGGCGTCAGTGTCATATGTGGGAAAGATTAACGCACATATTAACAGCCATGAAATTGACATTTTTGGGATCAGTGTCAAATGTAATAGTGGGGAATGTGCTGTTTTTTTTTCTTTGAGAGAAGGTGGTAGAAAGTTAGTTTACAGGAGACTGATAGACACCCGTTACTGTGGAAATACAAAACGACAGAACCCATACGTTCATATTATTTTTCCAGGGGATGAAAGAGGTCAGGTGTATGACATGTCATTGCACTGGTGCCTGCAGTAGTTTAATCTTCTTTTAATTTACCACATGGTGTTTATTTTTAGGTCATTCTTAAGACCCAGGAGGTTGAACACGTTTCGTGCGCTAAGTAATCTCTTACCGGATGCCGAATTTTCACATCGTGGCTCACATGTCCGAATTCGTGCTTCCTATGATGGGGCAGCAGTGAATTATCAGTAATATGTTACACCGGGGATGAGGCTTGTAATCCCATTAAAACCTCTCTCTCACCGTGCGTCTTGGGTGGGGAGGACCTTTTCTTGGAACTGGAGTTGACCCTTGAGTGATCTGACCTGGGTTATCCAGCCACTTCCAACAGCTACCAGCTCTGCACAATGGCTGTGAAGACACATGTCATCATTCTTAAAATACTCAACAATGTCTATCACATTGTTTCCCACTGTTTCTCTAACCTTGCCTAAAGTTGTCTCGAGCCAAACAAAAAAAGAAAAGAAAAAAAAAAATCTTCCTCAGATTCTTTGCGGAAGGAAAAGGGATAAATAGATGTACTGTACGAGTTGAGATGCTGTCATTGTTTAATGGTATGCACAGGGCGGATATTATGTCTGAAATAGTGTCTGGGCGTAAACCCTTTTTGTCAGCTCCTTTCATTCCCTTATTGGAGATGAAATAGCAAATGGATAAGTGTCCCTGCTCCTTTGACAGTTGAGGCTGTCTCACAGACCTGTTTGCCCTTTACTGCACCTCTCTGCTCTGCTACAAGTTGAAATGTTGTCATTTTAGGGTGAAAATATTTGGGAAGAGACACCGTGTTTAAGAAAAGGCCCAGCTTTGCAGACTGGCCTGTGTCAAGGCCTCAGTGGTTTGTGTTAGCAAGTTATTTAATATGCATTAGGCCTACTTTTGATTTTTTGCAATCATCTGCTGGTCAGGTTGCGTTTGATATTACATATTACTCATTAATGAATTATGCAAATAATTTTCAGTATTGCTGTCAGTAAAATAACTTTTCTTATAAAATGTGCAAGCATTATTTATCCTGACATCATGGCAAGTTAAATAGCTAAATTCACATTTATGGGTTGAATGCTTTATTTTGGAGTCAGTGTCAGAGATTTATTATTGCAAAAAGCAACACACATATAACACAAGCCTTTTGACATTTTCGTCTGCTGCAACTTTCTAACCGATGGAGCTCAAAATCTGTTCTCGGGTGCCAGTCTGTAGCGATCGCCGTTGATCTTGTATTAGTTGCTTTCCCACCTGTGCCTGTGTCAACGTTGCAAAGGGGGGCTGCGGGGCATGACTGAGTGCGGCGATACACATCTCACAGCTGAAAACGAAGGAAAAGGGAGTGATGAGAGAGACAGGAGGGAGAGAGACAGAGAGAGAGCATGGCATCCAAAGGATGGCATCAAAACATTCCTCTTTTCACCAGGCTGTCAGTCAGTCAGTCAGCCACTCAGTTCACCGTGGAGTAGACCCACTCGACTGAAGCCGCAGCGTTGTCAGCCCGACACACAGTGAATTATTTGCACGTTGACATGTACACAATCAGATTTTTGAAAAAGGACTGAAAAAGCAGTATGAAAAATCACACACTTGTTTAACAAATGCGCATAAAGAAGGCAGTACGTGAGGAGACATCCCAGTACATCGCAAAAACACACAAACCCACAGTGAAGTGGTTGCACAAATTACATAATCTGGCAGTACAGAAAATACATGTGTGTAATCAATTGGACAACACATAATTCAAATTCAAATAAGTTATCCTGTATCCTGTGATATATGCATCTGCAACATAGTGCAGTCCATAGTCAGACAGGCAGCCTGACTGTGGTTAGTTGATCCCCATCTCATGTAATTATAGGGGAGAGGGCTCCAGCTGTACAGGCAGCGAGGCCAGGGCTCCCAGTCCGCTGGGATCAGGGCGGTGGTGGGCAGGCCAGATCAGGCCGGCTCTGCTCATCAGCCAGCCATTAATTGATATGTGCAGTCATTGTGAAAGCACCCCCCGCCCATTTGTGTTCATTTCCATTCTGGTTCTGATCTGCAGCCGGGCAAGGCGGCTGGGTACATGTATTCCGGTGTGTCGGTGTATACGTGCGTGTGTCCCGTAGGAGGCAGGGAGGGTGCTGAAGGGGCTGTAACACACAGGCGTAAGTCTGGGTTGAGCCTTGTAGCTCCTTGACCTTGATCTCCAGGGTTCAAGCCAGAGAGGGGAAGATGCTGGCGAGCTGTACTCGCAGTTGCCGTGTGAGGCTAATATGACAAGCACGCACACACAGAAACACACACACACACACATAGTTGAAAGCACTGGATCAAATATGGGATGTGAAGTCAAGAAGAGACTGCGCTGACCACAAAACACCACATACTAGATTATACACTTTACACCAAAATCTGAAACATTTTTTTTTTTAACCGCATTTGTTTGAATTTCTGTCATCATGAAGGAAATTTTTTATTTATTCCGCTTTGGTGACAAATTGAAGGGGATGTGAATGATCTCAGAATTTTATGAAGTTAGTGCCACTGACCTTTGCTCATTATGAGGCCTTTTTAGGCCTTTTTAAGTGTTTTTGTGAAATGAATTGTGAACTGATTAGTATATTTCTTCATGCTTTACATGAAGTTATTCAACTCTATATTTCACACGTTGCTTTCATCAAATTAGAACCAGGAGCATCTTGTAGCCTAATGGCTAAGACATATACCACATAACTGCAGTGTCCATGGCTCAGTTAGTGGCAGGGACCCTTGTTGCATGTCACACACCCCCCTCTTTTTCTGCCCTTGTTTCCTGTGTGTGTCTTTAGACTTTCAACTGCCAGAAAAAAAAGAGATGAAAAGAGGAAAAAAAAAGAGATGTAAAGAATGTAAAGGAAAGTACTGTACCTCTGAGTCAGTTATTGAATAATATAAAAAGCAATGGGAAATATGCAATATGCCACTGGCTATAAATGAATATGCTGTCAATTAAAATCTGTGTGAATGATCAGCTTTACTGAATCATTGTTTAAATGAGTTTATGTACAATTTTCCTGTTGTGTGCATGCGTGCTGTACTGCGCTGTGCCTCATTCTGTACTTAGGAATGTGAGCGTACATTATCCCTGATATGTTCTTTGCCATTAGAGCTTGATAAAGATTGGGGGGCGGAGGGTTGAAGGAGCAGAGGGGTGGATGGGTTGGGGTGGTAGGGGGATAATCATGGACGTCAGTTTGATCTAAGAATAAAGAGTGTGGGGCAGATGAGGCTCTGACAGATAGGATTGACTCAGTCCTCTCATGCCGGGGTGCCATCACAAGGAGCGTCTGCTTGTCTGGGCAGCCGGAGGAGTCAGGGTTGGGGGTGAGGGTGGGTGAGGTCTCGATGATAAGAGAGGAAAAGAAGCGGGGTCGAAGTGGTCTCAGAGCGAGAAGTGGGCATGGAAGTGGGTGCCCCCAGAACCTCTCCCCCCTCCCATTACAATCTCCTTCAGTATCAGACTTTGTTAAATAATCCTGAGAATGTGCGTGGAAGCAGGTTAGTGTGCGTGGCAGTTTGCATTTGCAGCAGTGTGTCTATGTGCACTTGAACGACGTACTGTGTGTGTTTATTTTTCAGGGCTAGTTTAACTGCACAGCCCTGAGAAAGTCCAGTGTCAAGGCGATGATCTAGCCTTGCCCTTTCTCTCTCTCTCTCTCTCTCTCTCCTCTTGCTCTGTCTGTGTAATCAGTTGGCGCTCACATCAACAACACCAACAAGGAATGTGTCCTGAAAAAATGTAAAACACCCTATCCTCACAACCCGTGATATTTCTCCTTTGTTTTCCCCCGGTTTCCCTGCTGATCCCCACTGACATTAAGACATTATTGAGTTTGGCTTTATTTTGGCTTTTTTTTTCTCCTCAAAGTTCGTTAGCATTTTGGATCCAAGGATGCGTCATGCGATGTCATGACCATTTTCCCCTTTGATCTGTCGAGTGGCGCTGCGTTTTCAGCCGTGTCAGTTCCGTAGACAACAGCTTAACACAAACAGGCAAGCACACATCAATCAGAGGTCCTGAAGCAGAGAATTGTTACTGCTTAGCATTCAGCCACGCTCAGCTAAGACTGTGGTAAATACCTCCAGTGTTCATGAAATGGAAGGTTCTACGTGTGTGCGCAAGGCAGGTTATGTCTATTACCCACTTCACATACCATCACTGACTGCATCCCACATGTCATGTCTGCTCTTTAGCTGCTCTATCTCTCGGATGTGACCTCTGTAAAAGTCCCAGACCTCTGCTAATGAGCACGCCAAAGTAGCATAAGATAGAGGGAGAGGAAAAGAGAGAAGCAGTAGAGAAAAAGAGGGAGAAAAGAGAGGGTATGACGATACTGGAGAGAACTCCTGCACCTTTAATTATGATCAAGAGGTTTTCACCAAAGGACGGAGGCGTTGCAGTTCTGTTGCGCTCGTAAATCTGGCCCCGGATGCCGTATATTGTGTCGAACGATTACTGTACACCATTATAGTGCATATTCAACTGCCTCTCCAGCACCTGATTTGCATAATTGGATCTTTAATGAAACTTGCCTTGTGGAACAAAAAATACAAAAAGAGAGATGAAAAAAGTGGTGGTGAGAGGGGGGTGAGAGAGAGAAAATAACATGATATAGATGAATGACCCCTCAAATATTTGTTGGACTCGTTTTTTTTTTAAAGAGTTTTAAAGACGTGTGAAAAGGGAAAGGCGGGTTGCTGCTGAAAGTATAAGGAAGACAGTGGGATTAAAAAAAAAAGAAGTGTGTATGTGGGGGTGGGGGGGTGGGGGTGACCTGCTCTGGCCCAGTCGCTCACACGTCAGCGGCAGTGCTACAAATAGGATGAGAAGTGACTGTGAAAGCTGTACATTCCCCGCCAGGTCTCGCGGGTTAAGACTACAATAGCGGGATATTCTCTAGCCCGGGGGGGATTTCAGCTCCTCTTCTGTCGACACTCATTGCACCAACTTGTTACTCAGGGAAGATCGCTCTTTTGTAGAGGAGCCGATTCCGCGCTCGCCTGGTGGAATTCCTCCATTGCAAATATTTTGACAATGCCTAATCAGGAGCCATCATTTTTTTAATCTCCATTTTTTTTTTATTGTGGGGGTGAAGAGCTTACATAGAGCCTTCTTGCACTGACTGAGTTGTAATTTATTTTAATTTTCATTTTCATATGCATTAGGAACATTTCAAGTAATAATTTGATTGATTCACTGTTTTTTTCTGTGCTTTTGTGTGTTTGACTAAAAGTTACCATTCTCTTTCCCTGCCACTTGTTTGTGTCTGTGGCACGGCATCCATCTAATTGCTTAATTAAATTCCAACGTGTCCTATTTCCCTCGGCCTTCAGGAGGTGAAGGTTGAAATCCTCCTAGTGCCACTTTCATGCCAACGTGAGGGCCATGGATAATAGCAGGTTATTTGTCCTGTCTTGCTGAAGGATCTACTGCTTATAACTGACAGAGAGATGAAAAAAAAGAAGAAAACTACATTTTTAATCAACATGTCATGAGAGAGACTATTAGGTAGCTCTCTTGTTTCTGCCGTGAGTGCCCCTTCATTGAAAAGTGGGACAGGCAGTTGTTAATCGAGTGCTAATGTTAAAAAACAACCAAGCGTTGATGGCGCATTAAAGCTTTTGTGCGCGCTTAGCTGCCTGCAAGCAGTGGTTTCTGTGTGTGTGTGTGTGTGTGTGTGTGTTTTTCCACTCTACATCCGTGGGAGTGGATCATGTGTCAAAGCGGTTTACAGGTGGCCTGCAGGGCAGCCGCTCTACAGAGAGGTGGAGGAAAGGCAGGCAAGGTTCAAGTACCTCAGAGGCTCTGACGGCGCTGAACTGAGCAATCCCAGCATCTGAGAGGACCCTTCAAAAGCCTCCTTATCGCACTCCTCATTCCACCATTTCATTCTTTTTTCTGTCTCTCTGCCGGAGCCTCTGTCATCTCTCCATCCTCTCTCCCACTCTTATCTCTCATTTTTCCTATCTATCATCTCTTTTTATATGTTGTCTTTTCTCCTCACTTCTCATTTATAACATCTGCCCCTCCATTCATGATTCTTTATTATGGCCGAACCAGTGGCTGAAAATGACAATAAGTTATCCGTTAGTTGTTACGTACCACACCCCGTGAGCAGTGATTTCATTACCCAACTTAGTAAACTGCTTTCTGAAATCATCTCAAAAATTACAACAGCCTCTTCTTTAAGTGTTAATGAATCCAAACACTTATCCTCTTTAAAAATTAAATTACAATATTGTGGCGCGAAAAACAACATTTCCCACCACGAGCAAGCACTTGGTGACAGTGGAGAGGAAAAACTCTCTTTAACAGGAAGAAACAGCTCCTGCAAGCCCCCGAGACAAGCTGGTTAGGATGATCCACATATCTTGACTTTTTATTCAAAATCAGACGATCATGTCATCTTTTTTTGGTCTGACAAGAGAATGTTAAATGTGGAGCTTCAGTGTCGAGTTTCAGTGTCACATGATGTTACGAGTGCTGTTTCAAAGGACTTTTACACCCTGACACGCACTGGGACTCATTAGTGATTTTTTTGTTCTTTTAACCGGTCAGATTTAAAAATACTTACTACCTGTTAGCCTACAAAGCATCGCATCAGTGGAACGGTAAATCCAGAGAGAAAAGAGATAAATATACAGTAGGCAGAGTGATGACAGGACAGAGTGTAGAGAGAAATGCAGGGAGCAGAAGGAGAGAAGGAGCGAGGCAGAGAGACAGAGAGGAGGGATGATGTACTTAGCCGTATCTGTAGGCTTCCTTCTGAACAAGCTGCTGCCACAGATCCTGGGAGCCTGCGTTGATAAATTCAGTTTGATAAAAGTCACTGAAATGCCGGCCTGTCTGCACACCTCTATTAAGCGCTGGTACATTTGTCACAGCCAGTGGAAGTCAACCAGAGGGTTTTAATGTCATATCAGGCTGAATTAAAGAATCAATCGAAAGCCCTGAAAGGTTTAGGTTTTTATTTCAAGTGACAGTAGTGGTGGTACAGCTGTGGCTGGCGCTAAAGATTACTGGGCTCTTTTTGATCAAGGCAGTCATTTTACGTTTTATATTTGGCTATTGGGAATTTTGTGATTATTTTAGCCTGGATGCTCATTTTGTATCTGATGACTTTGAGCGAGGGAGGAGGCGATGTGTGTACGTGTGTGTGTGTGTGTGTGTGTGTTGGGGGTGGGGGGTGGGGGTGTTGTTTTGGGGCTGAGCTCTTCTCATGTCTGGCATTATTTTTCTAATTTATTTTTTTTAATCAAGAGAAATTAGATCTATGTTGCATCAATCATCAACCTTCCTTAATATAGCAAACTGAGGGAGGCTACATTTTAAAAACACACAACTTTCCCCCTGAGAAGCCCTTTAATACCACATTACTGTTCTCCATTTATGCAAAAGTAAATAAGTAAACCCAAAAGGCAAATGAGCATTCCAGGCGTTTAAACACACAGCCTTCTGTAAATGCCTGGTGCAGCCACGACCACATCTCTGAGGCGTAGCTGGCAGGAGACACAAAGTAGGGGCTGCTACTGTGCTTATGTTTTTTTAAAAAGGTATATTTATGTCTACTTGTTTATTCTTGCCCTTATTTGAGGACAGGATGCCCCAAAAACAAGTCCTTTTTTATATTTCTTATTTTCCAGTACATCATTAAAAGGTCTCTGTTAAATATGAGGGAACATTAGACAAGCTTAGGGCCTGTACAAAAATTATTGGGGTGGTTCAATCAATAATCACTAATTACAGTAACTCCACATGTGTTTCTCAAAATTGAAATTTTGGTTTAACTAGCTAAGAACCTAGAACCTAAACCAACTGTCAGTTGCAGATGAAACCACTAATGATAAATGTGAACTTAATGAAATTCATCCACAATGATCTTTCCTCGTCTTCTTTGCTTCTCCTTTTCCTGTCCATGCACACATGCACACAAACACAAATGCATGCACTCAGAAACAATCAGTCGATCCCACCTGGTGTTTTATTTAATTAGGTAAAATACACATTACATGTGTGCGGGCACACACGTGTGAGAATGCATGTTTGTGTAAGTGTATTTGCTCGCCAAGAGCTGTCAGTCTTTCATGAACTACGTTAAAAAGTGTTGTTCAAGGTGGGAGCTAAATACTATTCATCTATTATTTATCTGCGTTATTACTGGGTTTGAATTTAAAAAGAGAGCTCTCCGACGTGGGAGAATTCCCCCGGCACCTGGCTCTTTCCTTTAATACCTCTTTTTAAGTCTTAAGATGAGTTCCCACCCATGCTGAAAAAGGAACCTTTTACAGATCTCCTGCAATTTCCGACAGTTTTCTTAAATCATCTTTTTTTTTTCGCTTTGAAATGGCCCACCTCATCATCTTCTCTCTCTCTAGCCCCAATCACCTCCTCCACCTCCTCCTCATTTTCCTCTTCCTCTTTTGTTTTTTCCTTGTCTTTTTTGTTATTATTATTATTCTTGATCGTGAGCTGCAGTTGTTTTCTTCGCCTCAGTACTGCATTTTATCTCTTTTGTTGTGTCATTCACACCAATCGTAGTAATGGGGAGAGAGTTAAGTGGAAGTGCTGGGGCCCGGGCCCTTGTTCAGCTTGTCTGTCGGCTGCTTTGGTAAACAGGACTGTCAGATATGCGGGAGGGAGGGGAGGAGGAATAAACATTTGAAGCATTTTCATCCATGTTGTAGATGATGACACTGATAGGCTCGAAGGGTGGGAGTGAGTTCACACTTCAAGTTTGCTCACCCGTTCTCAATGTGTGTCCCGAAAACTGGGGGGTCATTTTGAACAGATTTGCTGTTTCTAATCTTCTGTCACTCTGTGGCACCCAGTAAAGAAGGAAGAAGAAAACGACATGGAAGCCTTACAATTTCATTATTTCTCAGCTTGAACTGTGTATTGTATAAAGGTAACTCAATACTGAAGAGGAGGTTTTGTAGGATTTTGCAGGAGAGTGACAAATTATTTTCTATAGGTTATGATCACATACTCACCAAAGCAGCTGCTGAGATCTTGGAATATGGTGACATTGTTGGAAAAGGCATTAGACAAGTGAAGAAATACAAGCACTCAGACAACTGGAAAGGTTTTAAACAAACCTGAGCTCTAGTGTCGCACGGTGTGTCAGCTTTTGCTGCCAGATTGCTTTGGTAACCAAGTAAAATCCCTCATAAATCAAAACACGTTTTCCCCACAGACCACCACTTTTTAAGAGACATCTGTAAAAATTTTGTCAGAACATCTCAAATTGCAAATGATTATTACTGTTGTATAATAAATTACTGGCAATGCTAGCAGCATGGCCATAGTGTTGGCAATGTTGGCTGGTTGGTCAGTCCACCACCTTGGTCTAGAGTAAACTACCTCAACAGCTATTGGATGGATTGCCGTTGGATTTTGTAAAGACATTCATTGTTCCCATAGCAGGATGAAGTCTGCTCACTATAAGATCCCCTGACTTTTTCTCTTGTGCCACCATCAAGTTGACATTTTAAGCTTCCTGGTGCTCACTCTACTAAACGTTTGCTTGTCTTTTATGCAGCGAGACATTATTACCAACATGTCAAGTGTGCAGAGTTTTCAGTTTTACTACTAAATAAAGTTTAGATCATCTCGCAAATCAACCCGTTTGATTGATTGGCTGTATTATAACCAAGAGAACTGAAGGCCAAAACTTTGAAAATGAGATCCAGGTTGTAATAAATCAGTCATCCTTTCAGTCAGAAATTTAAGGCGGTGGAGGAATTCTTAAGTCTCTCTTAAATGACTAAACAGCCCCATCAAAAGCCACAGAGATAGTGAACTCATTTTGTGTCACAGCACAGTACACACTTATTCCCCCCTTCCTGTCCTGATCAAGCGCCTCCACACTTCACTCTGCTTATGACCATCTTGACCAGAACTTACCCTGCCACAGGAAGTCCTTCAACTCTGTGTTCACATCCTCCTTAAACACCCCTCACAACTCTCACCCACCAACAGGACAATTTCATGGCAGAGCCGCTTCAGATTAGGGATCGGCGAGGTTTGAGAGTTTATTTCTCTCTCTCTCTCTCTCTCCTTCGTAGCCTCAGTCTTTCTGATTGCAGATCAGCCCCTGAGGGCTTTGAGGCGCTTTGGTTAGATACCTGAGATTAGAGTAAATGGTCTCCCCCCTGCTCCCCAGAGATTGGGGTTGGTTTGTGGGGTGGGAATGAGGTGGACTGAGGAGGGAGAGGTGAACAGCGCAGAAGAACAGTGAGAGTGAGGATGTGGAAACTGACGGAGGGAAGGCAAAGAGTATGGAGAAAAAAATAACTTAAGTTCTGGTTTGACTGCTGGTCAATGTGTAAGCCCCTGGGTGACAGGATCCTACAGATGGATGTAGCAGTTTGCATCATGTCAGATTCATTATTATGATCTTATAATCATCATTATTGTTAAAACAAATTGGAACTTACAACTGACTGCTATCTTGGCAATCATGTTCTCTTAAAGTATCGTACTCAGAGGAGCTTTTTTCAGACCTAGTTGGCTCAGGGGAACGATGGTCTACAGCAGTGGATGGATCACCTCTCCAGGCAGTGTACTCAGCAGACACGCGTCTGTCTGTGTGTGTTTTCTGATATGTGACCTGTAATGTAAGCCCTCAGGTGCAGATTCCTCAATGTGTTGTCTGCCTCTGCTTGTAAGAAGTGTGCTTTTCCTCACTTCCCTGTCTCAGTGACTCTGCAATACGCACCAGTACCTGTCATGTTGCATGTGCATGTCTGTTACTGTTGTGTGTGTGTGTGTGTGTGTGTGTGTTTTGTTTTTTTGAGGGGGGGGGGGGGGGGCATTTGATCCAGCCGTGGCTCGTGTTTTTGCGGAACCCAGCGGAGGTCAGTCTCCTCCTCAACACCCCTTTTTCATCCAATTTCTGTGGCTGCGGGCGGCCGCTCGCTTTTGTTGCCGGAGGTAATCTGTGAAATGATCTTAATTATGGAGGTTCGGCCTGTTCTTCTTTTCCCTCCACCTCTTCCTCCTCTCTCTCTTTTCATTCTTTCTCTCTCTCTCTTCCTCTCTGTACATGCTTTTAATCAAACAGCGTAGTTAGCTCGTAATGAGGGCGAAGAGAGCACGTGTGCTTCTGCTTACACATGCTGCGAGGCTTCAGTGAGGAAGAGGAGGAGGATGATGAAGAGAGTGAGGAAGGATGGGAAGGGTGGAAAGACAAATGATTATACAGTTTCCATGACAGGTTTGTCAAGAAAATTATACGACAGACCAGAAATCTCAAAATTATTTTGAATCCTGCCATAACCAAAACTGAGTGGTATGAAAAATAGGGTTTGGCTTTACATACAATAAAAACAATAGTAACAATATTTTTGGTTAAAGCCTATCAGGATAGGCATGCAGTACCTCAAATTTTTTGTTTCACTAATTTCACTGAAAATTCAAATTCAAAAAAACGTAACCTCTACAAGTGGACTCATGGTGGAAAAACCTCTAAACCTACATTTGAAAATCAATTAAATGTTTTTAAAAGATTCAAATTTTTACCTGGAAACATTATTTTTCACTCAGTCTTGAACTTAAAATATCGTAGAACATACACCGGGAGAAGGTCTTGGATTCATTTTGTTGATTTCTGTTGTATTCATAATTACAGCATACAATGTGTTTTTGCCTTTAGAGCACTGACAACATACGAAACATTGAATACAGAGCTAAATATACCACCTTTCTTCTGAGTGAGCATCTCAGCAGAGCATATTTGTTAAAAAAAAAAAAAGAAAAAGAAAAAAAAAGGTTGGTGTATTCCTTTGAGGACCAGTGCGAAAGGTTATGAAAGAGGGAGGAGAGGATGTTGAGAGGGGGGCAGGGGTAGAAGGGGTAGAATGGAGAGAGGGGGCTAGGGGGTGGGGGGGCGGTTGGGCATTGGGGTTTAGGGAGTTAGTTGGGATCCATTACACATAAACAGCCTAGGCATTGATGAGATGATCCAACGAAGATTAGGCCGACAATCCTGATGGACACTGAAAAGGTGACCACACGGGGAGGAGTGTGTGTGTGTGTGTGTGTGTGTGTGTGTGTGTCTGTCTATATGCACATGGGGAACTGTGTGTGTGTGTGTGTGGCTTGTAGCACAATAGCATATGCCATATGGCCTCATTATGATACCACCCCCCTCACCCATCTCCTCGTCCCAGTGCTGCCGCCGTCACTCTTTAAGGTTGCACTCTGAGCCATTTCCAGGTCACAGTGAGGCCAAAGGGCAGCTGTTTGGGCATGAATGCCAATCAAGTCAGAACTCCATCGCTTTGAGACATTCTTGTTCTTCATGTGTGAAATGTTTTATGATAACACTTAGCTGGTTTACCAGCTTTGTAATTTGTCCAAAGTAACTGATGGGTTGTATTAGAATTTAAGAGCAGAATCGAGAATTTCAACAGGCTTATTTCCCTATGAACGATGGCTTAAACTAATATTAATACAATAAAATTAAGTGGCAAAAATGTTTATTTATCAAATAGAAATTCCCAACTGTTGCTGGGTTTAGTTTCAGTGATGCAAGAAGTTTGAATCTGTTCTTTGTAAATTAAAATTCTGTGGGTTTGGGACTGTTAGTCAGGAAAAACAGGCGATTTGAAGATCATTTTTGGCCCTGGGAAGTTGTTGTCTAATGCTTAGAGACTAAGAGAGAGATTAATCAATAATTAAATAATCTGGAGCTGAAACAACTAATTGATTGACTGATTTGGTGATTGTCAGAAAATTCATCTGCTACAAATGTGATGGTTGATCCTTTGAGTCATTTTTTTAAAACATAAAAGGCCAAAAACTCAATGACCGCAGCTTCTCAAATGTAAACAACTGCATTGTTCTCATAGTGTTTTTTGATACCTAATCGCAGGGACTGCTGGGATATTGGTTGAGCAAAGAAACCAGTTTGAATATGTCAACTTGGAATCTGTGATTTTGTACATTGTATAGACCAAAAAATTAGTTAGGTCGAGTCCTGTGCATTTGCAAGTTGTTTAAGTTGTTTCTGTCCTGAGTGGTCATGAAAACTGAGTCACAGGAAACTCCTCGTGTGAACAAGTGTAGAGACCATCGGTGTGGGGAGTTTTTCACTGTCTGAAAGATAACTTATCAGTTGCATGCAAGTGTGTGTGTGTGTGTGTTACAGTGAGGCTGCTAATTCCTTCAGGGTCATTGGGAGGGGCCGGGGTTAAATGCTGTGGCAGGGGAGGTCAACAGTGATTAGCTGCCATCTGAACTAATGGCTGGATGCTGAGGAGGAGAATAGACAGGAAGAAGAAGAGGAAAAAGTGGGAGGGGAGAGGGGTACTTGCAAACACCCCCACCCTCCCCACTATTCCCTCTTTTCCTCATGTCCCTATATTATTAAAGGTTGCCTCTGTGCTTAAGTAAGGCAAAGCAGATGGCCCTTTTCATAAATCATGCTTATAAGATGATTATAGGCGTCGCCGCCCACCATTCTCCCCTTCACTTACAGTAGTGCTTAGTTTTCCTCTAGGCCTACTAATCTGGTTGTATTTTAAAACCACAAAGTCACCAGTTAAGATGAATTCTGATTATTTTATCAAGCAGGGGAAAGATGACACCAAGTTTTGAACCCTGAATGCGACAAAAAGCCCACAAAGGTGACAAGTCACGAAAAAGAAAAATGCAAAGATAAAATTCCATCCCCTGCCAGCGCCGCTTTCTCTCTCTCTCTCTTTCTCTCTTTCTCTCTTTCTCTCTCCTCCAGCCTCTCAGTATTACCCCCCACTTGTTATGTTCTTGAGCTTGGCATAAAGTTGCTCAGAACAGGATGTTAAATATATAGCACAAGGAGGGAGAAGAAGAGGAAGAGAGATGGAAAAGGAGTAAAAGGAGGGGTGCAAGTGCATGTGTGTGTTGGATTATGTCTGTGTCGTTGCACTGTTCCTTGATGTATGCACCATGTCAGGCAGTCATTGTCTCCTGGGTAAAGAATGATAGTTCAAATACCTAGCATCTCTCCCTTGGTGCTCCAAATGCTCGCCTTTGAAGTTTTTATAATCCATCTGTCATCTGCGAGCAGGGAGGGCACATGTTCTGTACCACTCAATTACCAAATTCTCTTTTTGCCAGCTACAATGTGACAGGAAGCAAATAATATGGGTGACCCTGAAAAAAGAGAGAAAGGGGAGGGGTGGGGTAGGGGGATGTTGTATATAGAAAGAGAGAAAGAGAAAGAGGGGGGAATTGCTTGAAATCCTATGTTCCTGGCTTTCTCACGCACTTGATTGTGTCCCCTCGCTGCCTCTCATAACAGGAGAACAAAGCCTGTTTGTTGTGGGTGGAATGCCTAAAATGCTTCCTACTGTTACAATTATGAAGAATTTGATTGAATGCGTATTGTTTCAAGGGTTTGGTGATTTTGATCTTTTTTTTTTTTAAGTGCCTTAGATTGTTATTCTGCTTCCCCACTAGCAATAATAACCAGTCACCTAATCAAATTCCATTTGATATAAACATTTCACTTGTTATAAGGGCAGGTAGATGTTTTCAATGTAGTGTGGGAAAAAAAAAAAAAAAATGTGCGGGTTGATTATACATTATTCATTACCAATGCTTAAAGATGGATTCTGAATGGCTTTTTGTCAGCAGCTAGATGGAGAATCTAATGAAGTTTGCTGCAGTTCTTGGTGTTAAAATCGTCTTTAATTGGTGAACGCTTTGTTGTGTGTCGCTTTAAAGCTGTACCGAGGCGACCAGAAAAACTTCTGATAACTGTCTGAAAAATAACAACAGCAGCAGTTGCAAATTATGGCTCTGAAACATATTTCATTTACATACACCACAGGCCCCTTTTAAGGCGTCTACCTTTTAATTCTCCTTCATATTTAACACTCAATACAAAACAATAAAAGCCTCAGATCTCTGTGTCTGTATCCTCGTTTACATCGAAAATCCCTCCAGCCCTCCACTCCTCAGCCCCCTTCTGAAAGCATCCTCACTGGGAGGAAGATGAAAAGATTGTTTTGAGAAACTCAAAAGGAAATTTGACATTCTTTGGTTGCTTCTGAAACTTCCAATATTCTGCCGTAATTGCTTCATACACGTTATATATCTTCATTTGGGGGAATGGTGGAGATGAAGAACATGTCGGCTTCTTTCTTCCTGAATAAAAGGCAGCAGAACCCATCTGGTTGGGTGATCCACGGCTGGCCCTCTCGCGCTCATCGCTGAAATAATACTCCCTCTAATGACTCCCACATATTCTGAAATCTCCCTTTTGAAATTGGTCTTGGCAGATTATTTGCAGGTACTTGAGTTGCATCTGTTTGCAATTTTGCAAATGTGGAAGACTTTAACGCTGGGCATTGGCGGGTAGCAGGGAAGAGGCTATTTTAATCCCTGGGATAACACCGGCTGTCAGTGTGAACGGGCTTGGGCAGCGGCCTGCACCTTAACCAAAATTTAGATTTGTCTTAACCCTGTTGATAGTATGTTTGTCTGTAATGATGGAAAGTTTTTCCTCATCCATAATTTGTCAGACCAGGACCGGTCTTATCAGGAGCCTTTTTGGTGGTTTCTGGTGGTGGTGTTTGCAGGTTAGCATGAAAGCATGAGTGATAGTGTGCATTAAAACAAAAATACAAAATGATCTAAACAGAAGTGTAAATGTTTTGGATCCAATTATAACCAATGGTTAAAAGTAAGTAACTACATGTACTAGTAGTAGCAATAGAGGCACCTCAGTTAGATACAGATTTGACTTTTTTTGTACTTGATCATTATATGTATATGTGAGTGTGTTGTGTGTGTGTGTTGGTATCTTAAATATTACTACTCCCCTGTTTACTTGAATATTTATTTGACAGCTCTTGACATTCCTGGCCCATTAAAACAATATATCTCCAACTTTGGTGATACTGAAATCTTCAGTAAAAACAATAGAGCGCTCCTGTGTGGCAGAAATGTCTCCTACTTCTCAAACTGAATAAACCACTTAAGTACTCATTAGATTATTCGGAAAATAATTTTTCACACAAAGCTGACAACAGGCCTGTTGACCATGGCCCATACAAAGTTGACATTATGGAGACAATCTTACAGGTTAGCGACAAAATAAGGATTTTGCATTAAATAATATGATCAGGTTATAAAATACATCACAGTGTTGTGGATTAACCTGCTCAGCTGTGTATAAAGTCGTTCACATTTGCTTCTCGTTCACCAAATACAACAGTAAAATGTTATTTAAACGTTAATGCATAAGCAATAACAATCCAATAAAATGATGATGGTATGATAGTATAACACTCACAGAGATGGTTTGCTGCTTCAAGGATGCCCTCTAGGCATGTTTATATATATATATGCTCAGTTTTGAATTATAATTGGTGTCTGACATGGTTTTTCTATTAAAATTTTAAAATGACATCTCACTGAAAAATCCTGAGTCTATGACTATGCTAATATAGTCTTCTACATCACTAAAAGGCATTTCTCAATGTATGTGTAATGTAGGCCTCAGGTTTCCACATCACACCTGTGTGAGTTGCATGTGGGACCAGGATTAGCCTCCAAACTGACATCAGAAATCACTTTCCACTTTCAGCGGATGAACTGAACTGAGCAAAATGAACTTTTATTCTGTACAGTGAAGGTCAAACAGTAACACTGACCAACATAATTTTAAGGGGAGGGAGACTTTAAGTACATTTTGCAGATAATACAGACACACTTTTACTTGAGAATGCATGACTTGGATTTGATCATTTTTACAGTGTGGTATTGCTACTTGATGATACCAAGAAGCAACACAAAAATGACACAGATACTTCCTCCCACTCATCATTTATGTATTTAGTCATTTAATATGTTTATCATAGATAATGTGGCTCAGAAATGGATGACCAAGAGTTTGTCAGGTGTTTGTATTGTCCAGTATAAAGTGCAGTGATCAGCAAAGCTAAACTAAAGCTGAAATGATTGTGACTTTAGTCCTTATTATTTCTACCATGTGGTGAGCAGCTGACCAGCTTAAGCCTCCCCCCTCTTTTCACCCCCCTCTCCCTCCCTCCCCCTTTTAAAACTGTAATAAGGTGCCCTATTGTCCTATGGCAGGGTGTACTGGGGCCACAGCCGAGCCCACCCGGTTGACTGTAATTGCATAGGTGGTTACAATTACATTAATTACATATTTCATCAACAATGTTTATCCAGCCACACGGTAAATGAAGAAGCCAAACTTTTAACTCTGTCTTTTGTTTTTGCATTTCTTTTCTCCCTTCCCACCCCAGACCCTCCCACCCCCCACCCCTCTCTTCCCTGCTTTTTTTTTTTCTTTTTTTTGTGGTTGTTTTAATAGGAGCGAGGGGAGGGGAGGTGCCAGAGGAGGAATTATGCTGAAAGTGTATGCCTTGCAACTTTTCCCCTCCCTGTTGGAAATGTTTATTTGAACAGTAAGCTCATGATTTGAATATTTGTAATCCATGCTTAAATTTACAGGCCAGATGAACTTTTTGGCACAGAATGGCAACCATAAGTAGGATTTTGAGAAAAGCTTTACAAAATTTTAAGCCATGTGCAAGGCTTATATAATTTAGAAGGGGGGAAATATGCACAAATAAAACAGGCTCTGTCTTATTTACTTTACATGGGCAGAAAAACTGCATCATATGGCGTCTGATGTATATATGCGTTAGTTATATCTTTCTGTCCTTTCAGAAAACAGAATCTAAAGCTAACATCAGTAGTCTATGAACACTTGAAGGAATAAAATAACCCCAGAGGCACAGGCACTTGAGTGTTTCTCCTGTACTGGATGTAAATTAGTGTACTCCATATTGACTTGTACTGGTGGGGATGCCACCCATCTTGTAGGCTGGGAGGTGGGTGGGTTGCCCCGGTGAGTGGCAGAGAGTGATAGAGAGAGAGGTCACTGAGGCGGGCAGAAGACGAAAAGGAAGGCTTTCTTAAATGATGCTAATCAGTCCGGAGGGGCCTGGCCCTCTCTCCCTCATCAGCCTGCTGTAATTCAAATGTGCTGAGAACCTGGAATTAAATGTGTCACTGTGAGGCACATGTGTGTGTGCGCTCTTGTGCATGTGCATATGTGTTTGTCAGCCTCTGTTTGCCTTGCATCCACTTCTGTGCATGTGTGTGTATGTGTATGTGTGTATGTGTGTGTGTGTGTGTGTGTGTGTATGGGGTGTTTAGGGGTTAAGTAGAACCAAATTAGTCGATGGGAGAACTAACATCAGCAGTAGCTTTCTGTATGGCTACTTCTTGGTGAATGTCAAGATGATTTAGCTGCTCTTCTGCTCGCCGTCTGTCTCTGAGCACTGGCCCTCCAATCACCGCTCTGAGCTGTCTGTTCTGTGGCCTTCCGTGCAACAAATGAATATTAAATCTGCGCTGGGCAACTTCACACACTAGCAATGAGGTTACAGTCCGAAATATGAGAAATGTGAAGCCCAGAAATCTTGCAAGGTGACATCAGTAAACTGTCTTCTTCTGTAGAGTCTGCAGATGGTGGAGGAGCTGTGTATAGAACAGCTTTCTCTGCATTTATTTTCTTTAGTGTTTTATGAATTTCTTCAGTCAAGTCTGAAATATTCAGTGGGGGACTTTTGACTTTTGCAGCCACTGTATATTTTATACTATTATATATGCAATGGAGCTTCAGCTCACATAGGCAACAGTCGATCATTGCTGATGAGGGCTGGATTGAAATTTTTTGATAATAGTGTGTATATGACATCTGACTTTATTTACCAAAAAATACATTTTTGCAAAAGTATTTTTTTCATTTTTGAAAAAAGCTAAACATATTTTTTCTATATACAGCTGCTGTTCAAGAACTTTGTCTAATGGAGTCTAAAATTGGCAAAATTATGATTTAAATCAGGAACTATCTGTGCGCTATCAGGAACTAGTGATGTCAGTTTTTGATACTTTTCAAAACATTTTGTCCTTTAGCAAAAAATTATTGAGATTCGATACCCATCTCTAGTGTTGATGAGTGTGGCCCTTTCTTGCCAGCGAAGGGTGTATGTGTGTAGTCTTGCTAACATATTGTGTGTGTGTGTGTGTGTGTGTGTGTGTGTGTTGAGAGGGGTGTGGGAGTGATGAGGGGGTGCGAGTGTGTGTGAGCGCAGGGACGCCAGTTGGGCTAACAGCTGAATCATGGCTCAGCCGCTGCCCCTCGTAGTCCTTGGCAGTTAGCGGTGTGAAAAAGCCTTCTCTTTGAGGGCATTATATAGATTAATGTGCTGTGCCTCGGGCAGAAACACACACACACCTCGCCAGGGAGGGATCTGACCGTGTGTGTGTGTGTGTGTGTGTGAGTGTGTGTGTGAGTGAGTGTGTGTGTACAGAAAAGAATCAGACGACTATAGCAGCGTAGGATTGTTGAGGTTTAAGTGTGTGTACATGTGAACATGTGTGTGTGTGTGTGCACGCGTATTTGTGACTGTGTGCATATGTGTGTGTGGATGTGAGAAGGGACAGTTTTGGGGGGGGGGGGGGCGGGGGGGGTGTTAACAAGGGACTAGGAGAAGGTACTGTGAGTAAGCGTTGAGCATGTGAGAGAAAGAGAGAGCACGCAAGACAGAGAAAGAAACTTGGGAGGCATTCAGTTGTATTCAATCCTGGTGACTTTTTGAATGATGTTATGAATAATACAAATATTAAAGTGCATCCTAGCTTTATGCTTCATTAAACTGTAAGTCTTAATGCAAATACACTTGAATACTGAGTCTCCTATAGGTTGTCAGTTGAAGCTTCTTATGACTCATAATTACGTTTCATTGTTAGCTGACCTCTTGCCGACGTGCTAATTATTATGGAAGCAAAGAAGGTAAATTAAATGTTATTTTATTTGTATGGCACTAAATCACAACAGACATTATCTCTGAGCAGTTCCCACAGTGAGCAGCGTTTGGAGACTGGAGAGGAAAAGCTCCCTGTCTGTCATGCAACCTTGTACATGGAGCGTCAAAGTCCGCATTGGATAGAGGTTGGGGTGGATGGATAGGCTGCCAAAACATTGTAACATTGTAACGTAACTGACGCAGGAGACTGCTATTTGTCTCCCTTTTGAAACCAATAGCCATCTTTGTTTCTTTTGACCGTTCCACAACCTTAACTGCATGTTTATTATTGTAACCATGATAATAAATGACCTCCAACCATAGAACAATAATTACTTTAACACAAAAACCTAACCAAGTTGTTTTCATGCCTAAACCTAACCAAACTGTGAATGTTCTATAAGTATGCTATTGTAACCAAGCGCTGATATATGTCTGTCGCCATAGGAGACGCTCCTATGAGCTGTATCAGAGGGTGGGGGTAAACAGACTAAATGATCATTCAGGTTGAAGGACTTGTTGATTCTGGCATATTAAGCCTGTTATTTGTTAAGCACCTAAATCTAAATCTGTTCAGGCCAGTAGCCTGAACTCCAGGGTCTGCGAGGGCATCTGAAGAGTCGATAGCTTTCTAACATGGTGTTTTTATGTGAATTAGAGGGGCTTTTATGAGGCCTCTGTGACCTGAGAGGGGCGTCTTACAACCCAGAAAGTCACTCTCCGTTTCCCTAGTCTGTCTTTCTATCCCACGCTGTCTTGACTCTTAACCGAATGAGCTCTTAGCTTAGCCGTTAAGATCAGGGTGTAGCTGAGCTGATATTCAGTATCACAACAAATACACACAAATGCCACAGCTGCTGGAAGCAAATGAAAATGGAAAAGTACATCACTGTTCCAGCTGAAAGTCTTGTTGGGGTAAAGGGGATACTTGAAACTTTTAAGGCCTTTCTCTTTTTCTTTTTCTCTCTTGGGTTGCATGATGGCTTATATTCCGCAAGTTTCCCCTTTTCTCATTTTCCTCACTTTGCCCCTTATCAGGATTTTAGCACATTCCATTCAAGATTAGGCACATCTGTTGTTTTGTGTATGTGTTGGTGCTTGAAAGTGTGTGCATGTGGCCATGAGTTCTGCTTTGTGATTTTTCTGCCTCTTTGACATGTACTGTAACTACATAGTCTTGGAACACAAGTGTACCATATACATGCATGTGAATCTACATGTATGTCCATATGTGTTTGAGTATGCACGTGTGTGTACTCACATGGAGTTCTCTCCAGCCAGTGGTCTAAATAACCTACTTTTGTCTGACAACGGCATCAAGTCGTAGAGGTGCACATATGCAGAAAGCTATTTGGAAAGGCCTCCTCGTAGCTGTCAGCTTTTATTATGCGCTGAGGTGTCATGTTTGTTAGGAAGCTGAGTGCAGATGGCAGAGTGGAAGAAATGGATCACTAATTTTAACAATGATTAATGAACAGAGATGGAAAATGAATTACATTGGACTATTGGAGGCAAGGAATATTTTCTCTGAAAATGTTAACTTCGGCTGCCAGGCAGCCGGCCGTGTTGTGGGAGTACATTGAGGAGGGGGAGGGAATGTGTATGTGTGTATATGTGCATATATGTGTGTTTGTTTGTATGTGTGCGTGTGTGTGCGTGCACTAGGGTGCAATTTTTACCCAGCATTTTATGTAGAATCAACACTTCACTGCTCTTGCCTATTACTTTACTGTTTGCCTGCTTAAACACTTCTGGCTTTATACACATTGTCCCCCCCCCGCCCCCTCCTTTGTGTATTGCACTACCAGTTAAGGTACACACTCTTTAATAAGGTAAACACAGGAAAGGTTAGACTGTCTTAAAATGTTAGGTACTTTCATTACTCTGTAGTGTGCTTTGATATCAAATCATAGATGTAACCGATTTGATCAAGTGTCAGTAGGTTTTGCTTTGCTTTTTTTCTATGTATATGCCTATGAATACAGGTCCCAAGCTATGTTCATGATTCCATATTTTGTCTTGATCATGAAAATATCAATGAAGTATGATAATAAAAAATAAAAAAAATAATAATTTAAATTAGTTAGATTTTTTAAAAAGGCCAAACAGCCCTTACACCTTGTCCAGAAAAATCCACCTGGCAGATTTTTTAATGGATTAATGCACACCTGAGTCACACTTATATATGCTTAAATATGCTCATGTAAGTTAAATATGACATATGAGAAAATAAATGTGTTTACTTTTCATGCATCAGCATCACAATATCATATGGCAGTACATAAAGCAGATGTGACATTCCTTATTGCGTGTGATCTGAGAGGAATTCCTTGTAGTCTCTCCTCTCTTCCTACCACTTCTTTCCATATAAATGAAAACCTGCACTCTCTCTGTATTTGTGTCTCTGTCAAGGTTTGTCTGGTGGGCGGTTGGTGCAACATGATTTAATAGGTAGATGTGAACTATTTTGAATTTAATTAAGGGCCTGATGAGAAAAACGCAATGGGAGAAAACACGGCGAATTCTAGCAACATTGTGTGTTTGTGTACATGTGAATGTGTGAGCGAGAGAGAGAAGCAGAGAGAGAGAGAGAGAGAGATCTCAGGTTACAACAGCATATGCTAAGCACTCAAAAACATACACAATGCCTTTGGTGAACAAGGTAGTTGGTATGCCCTTGGGAGCCAATTTAGATTGTGACTTAAGGCAACATCGTGGCTTTGTGTGTGAGTGTGTGTGTGTGTGTTCCCTGTATGTGAGTGTGAGTCTTACTCTTGACGCTCCATTAAAACAGTAGTGGTGGGTAGATCTGGGTGGCCCTCCTGCAGACCCTCCACATCTGTGTTCCCCCCCTCTGCCCCCCTGTTGCAGGGCTGAGCCAGCTTCTCCATGCGCGGCTGCATCTCCACGTTCAGAATAGCCAGGAGAGTTTGTTGGATCCATACTTCTTTGCCAGTCAACATTTTAAGTAATAATATGCAGCATTTCCACATTAACGATTCACAGAGAAAAGAGCGCCATCTACAAAAACCTAAGGAAAAAAAGATGACAGTACTGTTCAGATTGTGACTGACAGGTGATTTTTCGGCAGCACAGCAGTAAGCATTTAGCACTTTAGATCGGAAGCAAATATACAAAACCGAGATCTTACAGATTACCATAAACGCAAACTTCAACAGATTTAAGCAAACATTTAAAATGTCACAAAAAATGAAATGTAAATTAGGAACAGTTTTGTCGGCTGTGTAGAAATAGATAAATTAGCATCTTCAACAGAGAAAGAAAGCTATCCAACTTATTCAGTTTTTCCTCCTCAACAGAGCCTAAAAACTTTTTGCGGGATTCAGGAATTATATTCGCTATAATTTCATAAATCATGGCTCAAAAGTCAAAGCCAATTGCTGTCAGTTTCTCTCTGTCTCTGTGTGAGGCCTCAGCTCAAATGCCACTCACCAAGTTACATACTACTTTAAAGGGGAGTGGCAGCCTTTCACTTCACATACTTTCTGTCGACTTGATTATTTTTCTGGTGTTAAGCGGCGGGGCTTCAAGACTGGATCAGATAACATCCTCTGCTGTGCTGCATAGGCACCACTCACAGTTTTCTGCTTATGAGAACAAAGCTTTCTGTTTTTACATATTTTAACTCCCAAATGATAAACCTTGTGCATCTTAGTATGTGTCCTAGTATGATTCCCTCGCCTTCAACTGGTATTACAGTGTCAAATTAAATTTTAATAATAAGAAGAAAATGAAAAAAAAAATAAAAGATTGATATACACAAGCAATTACAGTTCATATATTTGTTAGATTACTCATGGATGTGTAAATGACATCACGTCCTCACAGGAAGTCCCGAGGAAAAATATAGCCGTGGGGGGTTTTGGGGGAAGGGGAATCAGCACACAACGTTTTAATGGGTATTTCTCTTCTGTTGCCAGTGTTGCAAACTTGTCAACCTTCAAATGCGGCTGACTGTGAATTTCCTGGTGTGTGTGCTTTGTTTACAGGCTCTGGTCGTCCCACCTTCTGTGGAGCTGTCGGCGCTCTTCCTGACATCCGGCATTCGTTGGAGAAGCGGCAGTCACACAGGTACGATCACACCGATTGATCATGGGGAAAGGGGAGGATATTAAAGGTGTCTGTCACACTTACACACCCGCGCACACATCTTTTGTTTTCATTCAAATCTTTGTTCATCCAGGGAAAGTCAATTGATCCTGCACTTGTTAGGCAGTGCCATGCTTTTCAGTCACACTGCCGAGGAATTCACATCTGAGAGGTGCCCATTACAGCATCTGTTGGTGGGTTGTGGGCTTGCCCTGGAGTACTAGTTATAGATGAGAGTTAGTTATTCACAACCATCACTTCCATTTTTCCAGCCAGACAGACACCCTTCAAGCCACAAACTCTTCAGCCTTCTGTCACACAATGCATGACTTTATGCTCATGAGCAAACACAATTTATCACATTTTAGCATAATGTCAAATCCACTTTTCAAATCGGAATGTTTTCGAATCCCCTATTGAATCTCATTGGATTTAGCTTTCAACATTTTCAAGTAACAACATTGATAAAAATCAAAAGTCAAAATTCAGCTGAGACCTGTGATCACCTTTTGTCAGCTGAAAAGGTAACACATAGTTTTAAATCTGTAGCTACAACCTACAACCTGAAAATGAGATGAGCAGCAGAAGATATGAAATGTTGATTAAATGTATCTGATTCATTGAAATAACAGCTGTGGCCTACTTATTACCTACTTGCTCCAAATACTGGTTGTCCACATACAGGACTATTGAGATTAAAATATTAATTTGATTTTCATTAAAGATTAACTGGGAAACTGACATGATGCAGTCAGCTAGAACATTTCTCTAAAATGTTTGTCATTTAAATCTCAAAAGCAACAGTCAGCACTGGCTTTACAAATCAGTGTGTTTTGCCATTGGAAAACTGGACTTCGAGTTACACCTTGAACATATGGGAAATACAGTTGTTTATTTTCTTGTCTGAAGTAGATAAAAAGACAAACATGACTTTTTTGTGTCCAGGAAAGAGAAAGTCCAGAATATGTACATCGACGAGTTTAATTAGCGTTGAAAGAGTTGAATCGCAAGGAAATTCCTCCACAAAAAGTGGAGTTCCAATAAAATACGTCTTCCAACAGGACTAACCTGTTTTGTAAACACATCGCATCTTGATAGAATCACCTGGATTTTGTTCTGAATTTCTCTGGAACTGTAATATCTTGACACTTAACTCATATAACATCAGCAGCATCTGAGATTGTCTTTCGCTCACCTGTACCAGCCGTTATTTGTCAGTAAATAGTTCTGGTGTGTGAGCTAACTATGTGTAAAACAAAATACAGAAGATACGGTGTGCAAATATGTTAGCTTTAGATTTGTTGGGAGGCGTGTTTTATGGAGCTAAGTTAGTCATTCAGTCCTATCCTCTCAACTCCAGCTATGGCAATAAGCAAAGTTGTCACAAAAAGTCAGAGTATTAGTTTAAATAAATCTAAAATATTATTTAATAAAAATATTTTTTTTTCCATTCATACCAATAAATTAAAAAAATGTAACACATAAATTAATGAAACTTCATGTGACTTATCCAAAGTATGAAGATGTATTTACATCCATAGATGGAACTGGATATTTTTTTTGGATTATTCTTTATATTCATCATCAGCTCTAGTCAAATGAATAAACAGCATGACAAAGTGAATTCTCTGACTTCTCCTTTACTTAAAATTTCTGGTTTTTGATTTGATTTTGCAGAATAAGAAATCATTTTGTTCAGGTTTTTGTTTTCTAATTTTTTTCTTTTTTTTTTTTTGGATGATTCTAATCACCTGAAGTATTAGCATTCACACTGGACAGTAACATGGTAACCCCCACCCACCCACACACAAACACTGCCTGTCAAAAACCCACAACGCCGTCAGTTCCTTTCTATGTAGCTCAAGGAGACGATTAGCAAACAGAAGTGACATGGTAAACAGGTGCAAGCCATTATTCCTGGAGCTGGAGGAGCATGGCCACCCCATCTCTCATAGTGATGGGCTGTTATAGTGTGTGTACTATATGTGTGTCTCTGTGTGTGTCAGTGAGTGATAGGGAATCATATGACAAGTACAAGAGAGGGATATGTCTGCTTTGTGGGGTTAGGATGCTTCATCCCACTAATCAGCATGTTATGATCATCATCATCTTCACCATTGTTGTCGTCGTACTCATACAACAGGAATTAGATTCTAGTCTCTCTTTTGTTCTCAGGAATGTCACTTTCATCTTTGCTCGCCTTAAATCTATACACGTCTCTCCGACATCCCTCCTCTTCCTTTCTTCCTCTCCAATAATTACTCATACACTCTCACTTCTCTGTATTCTTTTAATTTGTAATAGACCATCGTCCTGAGAGTTGGCTTCCTGAGAAACACAGAAAGAGACGAGAGGGTCAGGCCGGTTTGTAAAAATTGATTGCTTGTAAAGTGCTAATCAATTTAAACCTCTTCTCTTGAAGCTGGAAAATTCATGTTATAACATTTATTGTAAGATTCAGAGCAGCTGGGATTAAACATATATGGCAGCTGTCCTCCACAGGACAAGCTGAGACAACCAGCCTGTCTGAATTATCGCTCTGCATTCGCATACGCCCCACTAAGACATATTTAACTGGAAATGTTACATTCAGATTAAATTACCTTTTGATCACATAAGACTTCATACTCTGCACACAGATATTTTGTCTAATTATCTTAATAATAATAATGATAATAATAATAATGTGATGCTATATTCCTCCAGTCAGACCATGCCGTGTTAATGATCTGCTGTTTTGGAACACACTTTGTGGGCTGTAGTTTTATTAATAAAATATAGCATGGGTGAGTCATATCGTTTTGGCTTGTGTCATATAGGAGGTATGTGCCACAGATTTCCCTCATATTGGAAGCAGAGCTAACACATGCTCCCTTTGACGTATTCTCACACCATTTTTCTCACAAAGCGCTCACACACAAACTTACAGATGCATACACACACAGATGGCTTATACAGAAAGAGATTCATAAACAGACCTGCGCGCACGTGTGCACACTTAGCATTTACAGAGATACACATTAAACCATGACAGTATGCCAAGACCTGATGCTAAAAAAAGGGCGTGCAATGGCAGTTGCATCCAGTGAATGTTTATATTTATATCAGAGGTGTAAAGTAACTAAGTACATTCACTGAAGTAACGTAAAAGTGAGTAAGGAAAAGATCTGATTGTTTTTTCCAAAACAACGTTTGTGTTGAAAATCTTGAATCTGGAAACCATATCCTAAAGTTATTATTTTTTCTTTAAACATATTCCAGGATTGATTAAGTGTAATGAACTTTTTTTTCTTAGTGGTGACTACATTTCCCAGCCTTTTAATAGTCCCCAGATAGAGGGTGTGAACTTTTAGCTTATTCTTCATTTATTGTCCTTTCAGTATAGATAGGAAGCTGATTTGTGGATGTTGGTTTGTGTATTTGATCAAACACAACTTTCCCTCTGGCTGTAATACATTCTAGACTCTGGCAGCTAGCACATGTTTAGAAAAAGGTTTCACTTTCTCTTCTTTCAGTTTTCACTGATATTTTCTTCCTGTACAATTGTTCAATTTTTAAGCTTTTCTTTTTCACTCTGAGCAGCACCAAAACTGCTGGAAATAGCAACGTATGTTCAGTAACACTACAAAACATAACCTATTCTTCATTTTTGGATGATTACTTTGTTAAGAAAACAAAAAGAACAACATAAGGTTCAGGGGTTGTGGGTGGAGAGGGGTCAATTTTCCCCCAGTTTCCTCTTCAGTGTTGTTGGGTTAAGATTGTTACTGCTGTGTGGTACTCTACCCTGCTGGTATAAATACAACATGATTGGCATCACAGCTCTCTCTCACTCTATCTCTCTCTGTCTCTCTCTCTCCCTCCCTGACAGCCTTCATTTGCTGGAGGAGTGGCAGACTTGGTGGGAGTTAATAATTATAATTATTTAGCTTTTTTTTTTTTTTTTTTTTTTACATTGTGGGATAATTATTTAAGAGGTTTGTGTAGTCATTGTTGTAATCAGTAAAGAGAGATTACAGAAAATCTGCATGCCAACAGATGGCTGTTGTTGTTGCTTCATATTAAACCCAGCACAGACCAGCTCAGTCACAGGCAGGCAAGAGTGAGGGGACAATCAGAAAGGGCCCAAATATAAAACAAATTTTCCCTCATCATAAATCAATATATCATATCACTCTGGCCCAGAGAAGAAAGGGAATCAAAAGTAGTTAGCACTGTGTGTGTGTGTTTTAAATCCCCAGTTATTCCACTAACATACCCATTTCCCCAAAGTGGTAGGGTTTTGGGGCATAGTGAGAGTTGGTGGTGGATTTACAAAAAAAGCCCTTCAGCACATCAAACAGTATTTGACCAGGGAAGCACCAACCCCATGACTTTATCTATTAACACCACAGTGCGCTGCCATGGTCGTTCACACGCAACCCAATTCACAAAGAAGGTCAGCGTTTGTTAGCTTTGCTCCTCTGGGACACCAGCTGCTTCAACCACCTCCTGGACTGCGAGCTGATACCACTTTCACTTTATAGCCACAGTTGCATATTATTGCCTTTTTTTTTTTTGCAAGTCTATTTATTTATTTCTTGACAAGTGAGAAAGAAACAGATAAATACAAAGTGAGGTGAGGGTACTCGCTATCCAGGGTCGGGGAGCAGGAGGAACACCAAGGCTGCTGGCCTACATTCCTGACTAATTGTATAATTGGAAAAGCTCTCCAAATGAGCAAGCAAGCCCCCCCCACCAACCACATCCCCCCTACTCACTTAACACCCCCCCTCCCACACACACATGCACGCCCTTCAAAGCAAATCACAAAAGAGCATTTTGGGAATGATAATAATTTCAAAAAGCGTCCATTATTAATCCCACACACTAGCATCCCTGGCAGCAGCAGCTAGGCTGGTTAGCACAGAGTGCGCGCACACACACACACACACACACACACACACACACACACACACACACACACACCCTTACTATGACAGATTGTAGTTAGCTGTTGTGTCACTGTTAAATAAAGTTAAAGGAATGATGTCCAGTGGGAAAAATCACTAAGTCAAACTTTATTTGAATTTGTTGATTTATTTTCCCAGTGAAAGAAGCTACACACATACAAAAAAATGTGCAACTCTCTTAAAAGACCACTCCAGTAATAGTAGTATTAGTATTATACTTCAATGAAATTGGCAGTCATGTGGGAAACATTGAAATAAGAAGGCAGCAGAGGCTGAGATATCCTGACTTGTTGCTCCCACATCTTTAAAATTTCACACCCCCATTTGTAACACAGGCTCCCTGTGATGAAGGTCTCAAGTCTAACTGAGATAACCCCGATGACATCACCGAGACATCATCAGGGTTACAACTTTTTTCACAAGTTATATAGCACTCCTAATGACGAGTAAAGTAACTGAAGTTCATGTGTAAAGTTAATTAAAACAGTTCCCATGAATTTAGTTGAAAAAGATTAAAAAACATGTAAACTTTCTTTTGAGGGTTTTTTTTGTCATAAATAAATAATATTAACATAATATTATGCACAATAAGGAATAACCTACCTGTGTGCTGTGTTGGTGCTCATATTTTACTTTTAGTACTGGAGCTCATGATCAAATTGGATTTCATGATTTATGGTCGCTGCCACGTGCCGGTCATTTCCATGGCTACTGAGGGACGGGTGGGTGGGGATGATCTCTGAGGTCGACAGCGGTGTCTAACGGGATTGTGGGGTGCTGTTAAAACGAAGCTGTTAATTAATGCTATTGATCAGCAAAAAAAATAAATAAATAAATAAATAAAGGCAAATGTGATTTGCATACAGCCCAAGTGATCAATGCATTAACCGATTTTTTTTCTCCCCCTCTGAAATCTGATTTCCTGAGTTTTCAAAGTGAGAGAGAGAGAGTTCAGACTAATGTGGATCGATCGAGCTTCTCTCAGACAAGAATACAAAGCATTTTATTAGCTGGTAAAGGGTGAAACATACCAGGACAGTAGACACGGTTTGAAGTTGGATTATGTATTTATGTCTCACTTCAACAGGAAGACAGCCTTTACATATTTGTTAAAACTGATATTGGCATTGTCACATTTTCCCCTTTCACCTAGTTTACAGAAAACATGGTAATGAGGTGCTATGCAGTGGCAAACAAAAGCTTTCTAAAAGGCAACAATGTAACAAAAAAAACAAAAAAACAAACATTTATGACAATAACAACAGGGGCATGAAAAAACAAAAAAACAGAGGAGGTGTTAATAAAGCAATATGTTGTTTTTTCCCTCTCCTTCCTCTCCCTCTCTGTCAAGAGCAGCTTATTATAGCGTATTGATTTATAAAGCTTTAAATGTGATCCTCCATGTCCAAGTCAAGGGCAGGGAGTGAAAGAGAAAGAGAGGAAAGAAGGGGGGGTGGGGGTGGGGGGGGGGGAAAGAAAGAAAGATGAAAATGAAGAGAAAAAGGCGTCTGGAGACGGATAGAGATAGAAAGAGTGTCCACGACATGGGGAAGTGGCAGCAAGGCATTTTCAGAGCCGCTCTGAAACACAAAAGGGTAATTGTTTTAGCCCAGATGTTGCATTCGCACAACAAGCAGGATACAATGTTCCTACTGAGCTGATGAGCCCAATCAGTGAAATGATTAAAAATTGATTTTGTCCCTGTAATTACAGTATGTAAACTACTTAGCCGGGATTGCAAAGGAAGTGATTTTCTAATTACGTATATACTCTGGTGTCTAATGATTGGTTTTTTGAAGTAATGAAGAGAGGGTCCTAACGACTCCACTGTGTTCTGTTGTTGAAGGGAGAAGGCAAGAGAAGGGGTGTGTGTATGTGTGTGGGTGGGTGGGTGGATGGGTGGTGGGGGGGTGAGAGAGCATCGTTAGGGCAAGACAGCAGGCTTGGATACAAAAGGGGGATGAAAATTGAATCTTTGCCAGCCAGTGCTAGCACGCTAACACGGGGGCCCTGTGTTCGTTTGCATGGGATCTGGAAGCTAAATGGAGGCTGTGACTTCTCATGGGGGTCGCCAGGCCTTAACCAGCCCTGGCAATCTGGACCCTGCAATTAAAACCTCACGGGGGTTAGGGATTCAGGACATTACACATGCACAGGGGAATTAACACTCGTGCAGGCCACAAGCAAACAGAAATAAGCATGTAGCTAGGCCCTTCTGCTCGGTATATATTTCACCAAGCTTCATTCAAACAAGTATGTAACTTTTGATAGGATTGTGTGTGAAGTACTGGCGAGCAATTTGAGGAAAAAAAAGTAAAAAGTTAGAATATTAATGGTTATATTTTCTACGTCCAAAGTTATTTATAAAGATTCCTTCTTAATTCTTTGTCTAGCTGAAACGAGCGATTTGAATTCTGTTCAGGTGCAACTCAAGTCGCACAAAGACAGGTTCAAGACTCTTAAATCACAGATTAGTGAGGTGCACATTTCTCTAGAACTGCAAGTGGGAATGTCTGGAGTGACATCTAGAAGGAGACGTGGTGTCACCAACACTGTTCTCTGTTTATGTTAATGATTTAGCTCTTCAAATTAAATCTTGTAGCTCGGGGTTAAAGTAGATGATTTGGTCATTAGTATACTACTTGATGCTGATGACATAATTTTCCTGGCAGAACATGAAAGAGATTTACAGAGAATGTGAAATATTTTGGCTGAATAACCAGGTCGAAAAACAAATTATACATTTCAGGCAGCAATACATTAACCTTGGTTAAATAGTATAAATATTTAGGTTTTATTTTGGATGAGCATCTCACTTTTAGAGAGGATATTACAGTTTTTGTTAATTCAGCACTCTACAGTGACAGAAGAAAGGACCGTAGGTTTGGGGCATTACTTAGAATAGCTTTTCAAATTATGCATCCAACCGAATAAATCCACTCTGCTTGCAAACTTGTGTTTTTAGGTCTTGTTATAAACCCTTTGTACGGACAAATACCATGATATACAGCCCACAACGAGACAGCAAACTGTTGCTACAGCTGCTGCTGCAGAGCTGGTTGGTCTGGTTGGGGTCATCACTCAGTTTAGTTCTGCTAAACTATGAATCGTTTGAAATCACAGCCTCAAACTACTTTTTTTCCTCTCCAAGCCTCCTTAAGTTACATTGGTTTTTTTGTCACAGCAGTGCATACACAAAAAAGGTTATGGAAAACCTTGCATTTTACCATATTTGATGCCTCCATTTGTTCTATTTTTATTGTTAATTTACGTAAAGAATTGCTTTTCAAAAGAAGGTTTCTATTTCCCTATAATCATCAGTCTCAGGAGTTAAATGCGTTTTCTGAGTGTTTCTACAAATGCTCTTAAATTTCTACATGCATTTCCATAAGCAGCACTTAAGTACAAGTGCACATGCTTGCTTCTTAATGTCGGCTGTCCGTGGTGCTGAACATGTTGCTTAATACACTTAAACGTAACTTTGCATATTGAACTGTTTGTAAGCTGTGTTACACAAAGTTTTGTGATGTGCTCATATTTTGTGATCAGCAGGTAGGCAGCTTGTATTAAGCCTAAAATGAGACGATGGCTGCTCCTATAGATTTCATGAATATGCACTTCATATTGTGAATGTCATTCTGTTATCATTTATGTGTCAAACCTGCTATATAGAGGGGTTTGGCAGAGAGTATATGCACCAGAAATTGGGGGAAAAAAAAACAAAAAGAAAACAGCAACTAATTGGCAAATCAACTGCTGAGTGAATGTGTGTGTTAGTTGAATTTTATTTTCCTATTTTCTAATCTTATCTTTTTATTTTCAACATCATCACTCATTTTACAGCAAAAAAAAAAGAACATAAATGAGAAAAAAAGCATGAAACCAAACATAGTTTTTGGTTCTTCTTTAGTTACAAAGCTTTTGCGAAAGACCTTTCAAGGTTAAGGTGGTTCATAAGATGAATTTTACAGTCGCCTTAGTCTTCAGATTCTTTTTGGACATGGGGTCCAGGATAAAGACTGAAACCAGTAATCATTCCATATTGGGTCTGTCATTTTCAGGCTGGTGCACAAAAGCAGGTGCTTGTTAAATCCAGTTTTTTCTGCAGAGAGGCATCTCTTTCCCTCTGTCCTCTCTTTGTTTTTCCTCTGTTACCTTCTCTTTTCCCATAAACCACAACTTGTCGAGGCATCAAAAGATTCAGCCTTTGACTTGGGTTATAAATTAGAATCAACCATTAAGTTGGGTCCACAGTGTGATTGTGGCATCGAGACAACCAAGGAGTCACTCTATCAGGTAGCGAATATGAGATAAACTTACAGGGTTGCAGAGCACATAAAGAGCACATAAATCATACCACACAGAATGAGTCACTGCCTCAGCCATGGTTTTCCTCTCCTTTCTTCTGTGCTCTTAACATATCTAACAGAGCGGAACATATTTTCCTTATCTTCAGTTCAATATTCAATATTTAATTATGACTTTATTCATTTATTTTTTAAAATAATTTTTCTGGAGAAATAAAAGGACGTGAGTTAAGCCTCTGATTATTGGGAGGGAAAGATCTGTGGTTTTTAGTTCCTCTGGAACATTAATAAGTGACAGAAAGCTAGATTAAGAAAGCTGGGATGCAGCTAGAAAGAAAAACGACAAAGCTTTGAAATGCTGCCAGTATCACCAACTGTACTCTTCTGACACAGCTGATTGTAAGAGAAGCCAGCGCAGCCAGCGTATGCCTTTAATAATTCATTTAGTTAGGCTATGATCTATCATTTTGTACCTTTTGACATGCGATATTGAAATTTAATATTGCATCAATACAAATGATGTATTGCCAGTCGTCGGGAGAAAGGATCTGGATTGCAAAAAGATCTCTGCAAATGTCTTTTCACTCCTCTCTCTCTCTCTTTCCTTTCCAAAGCTTCATTGTACTCGAGTAGGAAGGCATAAGAGAAACATCTGTCTTTTTTCCCTCTTTACTCCCAGCTTTGATATGTGTGTTTAAAAAAATGACAACTCCGAACGCTCAGGGAGAAAGTCTCCTGCTCAAACCAGAGTCAAAAGAGGCTTGGAAAGAAAAAAAAGGGGGGTAGGGGAAATGGAAGTAAGAAGCAGAGGGAACATGACAGCAGTGGCTGAGGGAGACGTCACGCATTGTAGAGATCTTTGACATGACTCTTTAGTGCGGTGAAATCCCACAGGCGATATTTGGGCTATGAGAGGAGCGTTAGGTGGAGGGAACCAAAGGCTGCTGTTACAGTGTCAGTCTAGCCTGTCTGCTCAGCGAGATAGGGATGCACCGATAGCAACGCTGGCTGATGTCAGTCTGAAGTTGATTTTATGTGTCAGAGGATTTCCTCACCCTACACGATTACTACCAAGGGAGACAAGCCAAGAAAAAATAATCCAAATGAAAAGTCCTTTTTTACATATAGGCAATAAAGTTTTTTGGGTGATGCCACGCTGATGACAGAAGTCATCAGTGTTGTTCAAGACAGGTCATCACACTGGTGAAGACAAAGATGCACTGCTTGGTCTTACAAAGCTGCTCTGATAACTGGAAATCATTTTCTTTATTCTGATAGTGAAGACCTAGAAAATACTTAGTAAACACAAGTTACATTACATGGAAAAGTGTTTCGATGAGCTTTGGTTAAACACTGTCGGAAGACAAAAACATCATTATTGGATGTTTCTGTGAAACAACAATGACTTTTTTTTCATCCCACAGCATTAAATCCCATAACTGGTTTTAATGGTGTGGCTGATCAGTATACTCAGTCTGAACTTGAAAACCTGACGCACCTGAATTAATCCAATAATTCAGGCTTAATGTTGGTATCTCAGTGAAGGGGAGCACCCATTAATGTTTTTCAACACGGTTTTCACCCAAATTACATTTAATTTGGAATATTTTAAGTGTTACTGTTTTCACTGTCTCTGGAAATAGATGTTGCTGCTAAGTATTTTGAGGATAATTCCTCAATGTTTTGAGAGCTCAGAGGGAAATTTCATTCACCATTCAGAAATTCTTGAGACAGATTTCTAAAACACCATGAACAAATTAAACCAAACAAACTGCATGGCTAGATACCACTAGATGCATGATTAAACTGTGGTCTCTTTACAACTATCAGTAAAAACTGAAACCTTTCGACACTAAATAATCCTGCTGTGGTTATTTCATATCATCAGATTTTGAAATAGAAAAAGGTAAGAAAAAGAACTGAAGTTCTGTCTGCTCTTGAGCTCAACTAAACTGCTGCAGATATGCTTGGTGTGAATGTATCCTAACACCGCATCATCACCATCCACTGACTGCCCATGTCACATTCATTGTAAAAAAAAAAAAAAAAGAAAAAAAAGGCTTGTGATGGGCTTGATGATTGCAGATGATGGTGTTGATGATCATGGTGATGCTGTCAGTGACAATAATGATTACGACAATATGGAAGTTGGTCATTACAGTGATACTAGTGAATTATTACACGTTCAGCTAAGATACACCTAACATTCACAGCTCTGACACGTTTCCTCGGTAGGTGTAAAATATATTTCAGCAGACAGATCAAAATGAGCGTGTGTATTATGTGACTGGGCAGTGACTGTAACATCTTTTCAGGCGACTTCGGATGAATCAGAGATGTTGACCTGTTATTATGTGTTCTTGTGCAAATCCTTGTCACGCCTGTTCCAGGGAACTGATGAGTTCGTACGGCTGTGTCATTAACACCACGTTTGCCTCTGTATTTGCATTTTTGCCATTGATATACGGATGTCAATTAAAGGAGGAAGGAATAAACAGTTTAGGTGACGATCCCTGCATGTATTTGTGGGCTGTTTACAGCCCGTCTCTGATTTCCTTGTGGCTTGCTCCTCAGAAACATCACTTGATACTATTTCAGGTGAAGTTGTATGTTTGACTTGATCTATTGAACTGAATGAGCATTAAAAATGTAATTAAAAAATCTGTAGTGTAGCAACAGCACGTTATTGCTAATGTCTGCATGACCTCCAGGCATGTTGACCTTTACGTTGCCCTGACACTGCTCCGAACATCTAGGAAGTCTGATGTGTGTGGTTATGTTAACAGTGGGGAGGAAAGACACAGTGAGAGAGAGAATTAGGTGCACTTGGGAGGTGCCTTGGGTTGCACTGGGTCTCGGTGTGCTTCCCTGCTCTCTGCCTTATGTCAAGGCTTTATTATTTCACCTGCCAAGGTCCTGACCTGCTATAGCCTGGATCTGACTTTCTTGTACGTTCCAGAAAACTGACTTTGATAAAACAGCCTGTTGAAAACCTGTGTAAATGCACACCTTAAAAAAATGAAATGTCACTGACAGTTGCTATGTTCATTGTAGTGTTCAAAGCTTCAATTGAATTACCAAGAGAAAAATGCCAGATATTTTCTCTCTGTCCTTTTAAATTGAATATTTTTGCCTTTTTGTTTGGACAAAACCAGCAGTGGATGCTCATTTGTATGGCATTTTTAACACAAAGGTCTTGGTATATGTATAAGACTAAGAAAATAAGACTATAGACTAAACATTTATTTAATTAATTGAAAACAACATTTGCAGATGAATGGCTCTAATGAATAAAATTGTTACTTGTAGCCTTCTTGCATTGCATGTTGAGACTGAGAATTAATTGGAGATTCTTCCTGGTGTCACTTTGAAAGCGGTTCCAGAGCTAATATGACTTCACCCTAATAATCATAGTCAGACAAGTTTTCTATTATTTTTAGTTTGTGGTTGTTATTGGTTGCTTTCTTGGTTGCTACTTAAGTCATGTAAAATCTTTGCTTGTTTGCTGACTCTGTCTTTTCCTTTATCTTTCCTTATCCTTTCCTTCCTTCCATCCTTCCTTCCTTCCTTCCTTCCTTCCTTCCTGCTTTTCTTCCTCTTGCCTCAGCGGTGCATTAGGCAGGTCAACACCTCAGCGGGTGGGGCGTTGTGGGCCAGGTGACCTTTGTCTGTCATTGTTTTGCTCCTCACACCTCACCCAGGGAGAAGGGGAAGGAGCTTAGTGCCTTACACCTGCCACTGGCTTTACTGTTATAGTGCTGTATACTGGCATGGGGTGTGCTTGATTTTGGTGCACAAAAGGACAGTAGGTCCCAGATGACTTGTATACCTGGCCAACAGTTGGTAAATACACCTTAGAGAGTGGGTGTGTATCATGTACAGTGTATACAGTGAACTGAACCTCGGTTGGTCCTTGTACTAGTTGCTCTGAGCTACACTCAAAGAACAGTTGCTATGTAGATAAACATAACAAAAATGACGTTAGATTCCAGATGTGATTTGCATACCTGCATGTGGCATTGAGAGATAAATCAAATGTACCTCAAGTGAATAAGGGGATGGAGATGAAATGAAATACCCAAATGCTGCCTCCACTGGGGCCTGATTGAGTTCAGGTGGCTGGAAAGTGTCTCACCCAGGGCTAGTTGTCAGTGAAGGATCTGCTGTCTTCTCATCTCTCTGTGCTGCAGGGCTAACTAGTGAACATCGGGTGTGTTGCTTTGACGGATGTTTGTGTGCCTCCTGTGTTGCGGGGGGACGGGCCATTGACACACTTCATATTTCAAAGGCAAGGTCTGAGGAAGAAATGAAGATTGATGTGGAAAAATGGTGCAGCAACCCATTGCCCATTCGATACATATATTATCATTTACACATACAGTGCGTGACACCTTTGTGTATGTCTTTACATCTATATATACATATGCATGGTCATGCTTCAAGGCGCCACACATATTCATGTGGGGGGGGATTCTTCTGTTATTATAGACATGTGATATAATTGCATTTGATCTCCAAATAAACAGGGAATCAGTCCATCTCCTTGGTGGAGATGGCAGATGTGATGGACGAGCGCATTAGTGGCGAGGACAACATTAGATTTGCTCAAAATTATTGATCTTTTGTTTGTGAGCCAAGTCGGCAATAAATAACAGTGCATGGGAGATGTGACTCATTATCACCGTGCCAAAAGCCCGACAGACCTCTGTCAAAACACACTCTCCTTCCCCCCTCTCTTCCTCTTTCCTTTCATCTCCGTCACTACAAACCAATTTAATCTGTTTTTAATCCTTCCCTCTTTTCTGTCGCCGGTGCATTTAATACAAGGCCTCACTGTCACTATCTGATTCCCTTAAAATTTTAATCCTGCACTGATAACCCTGTATTATTACACATTACACACACACATAAGCGACAGGACACTCACACATACATACGCATATACACATGCAAATATGTACACACAACGTTTAGTGGCTCTCACAGTGTTTTATTCCTTTTTACCTTCTTAGTGAAGAAAAAATCCTTTTATCACACAATGGGTAATTTATATCCATTACCAGCGTTTTCAATCCTTTTCAGCGCGGCTGTCACTGCCTTTGGCACACTCGTGATTAATGTGATCTAATAATAGTCTGCCATTATATTTCCTTTAGTAAAACATGTACCAACATCCTATTCAGCCCCACGAAATTCATTGCCCCTTAAAATATTTTCCCCTTTTTGTTTGAAAGACAAGATTGCTGTTTTTTTTTTCTCCATCTCGTTGCCTCCCAGGAGGTGATTATTTGTTGGGGTGGGGGGTGGGTTAGTGATGGCACTTCCCTTATTTTCAGACACTTATGAGAATGATGAGAGGTGCCATGATTCAAGGTGGTTTGTGTGGATGCACTGTGTGTGTGGAAGTGTGTCTACAGGTCGTTATGAGTGTGTGGTCCAGTGTTACATGGTGTGTGTGGCCGTGTTGTTGACTGTGAGTGTAGAGGTTTAGAAAAGCTTCAGTTCAGGAGGATATTAGTGAGTTCCAGAAAAAGGAAAAACATATGTAGCTCACCCAAGCCTACATTCATTTTATTTTCACATGATTTTGCATAAACTTTGCATCTAGATTTTGTGTTTTTCTTCTTCTTTTTTTGACTGAAAATGTATTTAAATGAAAAATGTTTATAGTTCAACTGATAATATATACAGACGGCCTGATCTAGAAATAAATAATTAGCTGTAAATATTGTCCATAATCATTGCTTTTGAAGAAAGCTACATTCAACAGTCCAAACCCTTGACCACAAATTAATCAGTTTTTTTTTGTCTAGGTAGTTAGTAGGTAGGTAGTTTGGAATGGGTGATGAAGAGGAAAGATGCTCTCCATGGAATGTGCCTAGGATTAGGTGTGTGTATGTGTGCGTGTGTGTCAGTGTGTGTGTGTGTGTGTCTGTGTCTGTGTGTGTCTGTCTTGCCAGGGAGGTGGTCCAGCAGTGGGCTCTGCTCCCTCCCAGCCGGACAGCCTGAGCCAGTCTGCCACTCATGGGGCACGTTTCAGGCGGGGAGGTGCCAACGCTTGCACGCACGCACGCACACACACACACACACACACACACGTATGAAGTTGTGCAAACACACACTGTCCTGGCTCTCTCCCACAAAGAGGGTTAACCCTTACTGGGTTCTTAGACTTGTATCCAGGATGAACAGGTGGTCCCACAAAACATGGGCATCCATTTCCTCATGACTTATCCCAGTGTGTGTATGTGTGTGCATGCGTGTGTGAGAAGGGAGGGGTAGACAGAGACATGGGGGTAGAGAGAAAGAGAGTACACATGACTATGTGGCTTTAGTACACCTTTTGTATGTGTGGTGGCTTTGTTTGGTACCAGGGCGGCTGGTGTACAGAGCAGCTTGCGGAGGGTCCCGCCGCTGTGTGAAATTGACATCAGATGGCCGTTGTGACAAGAGCAATATTACATCCAACTTCCATTTAGCAAGGGACAGCTAATATATGTGTGCCGTGTGAACATTTGTTTGTGTGTGTGTTCATCGGCACCTGACCCCAGAATCTGACCGCACCAAACACAGCTGCCAATGCTTTACATCTATATTTTTCCCCCTCCGTGCCTCTCTGCTTTTTCCCCTCATTTTTTTCTTGAATCCCTTCATCCAGGATCCTTCCATTAAAGATAACTTGTATTGAGCCACATCTTATTCCCTTCAATCTGCCTGCCCCTCCTGTCTCAAGTGATCCCTTCCCAGCAGAGAAAATCGAAGGTAAACCACTTCTAAGGCAAAAACAGTGCACACCACTTTGGATGTTTTAAATATCACCCTCTGATGGATGCAGGTTTGTGATAGCTGCTTTGGTAAAACACATCCAAATCACAAAGTTTCATGTTCATCACCTGATGGCTGCGATAATGTAAGTTACGCTCAGCATCTGGATGTTCCAACACATAGCTGAGACTTTGATAACTGTCTTCATGTCGGAGGAAAACACTGTTTTACTCCACTTTATTTGTTCTTTTGTGATTATTCTGTGGCTCAGCCCCTGTGAACCCCAGACACATGAAACAGACATTTTGGAAAATATGAGCAAAGAGAAAGAGAGAAAGGCAGGGAGAAGAATGGAGCTAAGAAGATAAACATAAACAGTGCACAGAGAAAGAAGGTTTCTCTCTGAGTCAGCGGCTTTTAGTAAAGTCTGATTAAACGAGGTGGGAAACCGCTTGGGGTAGTAAATAACAGAGGTGTCAAAATGTTGCTTAATGACCTGGATATCTACTGCATAAAATATGTAGCTGCACATCTATGCAGGAGCTGTATTTTTTTCTTTTTTTTTTTTATTGCCTTAATGTGCAGGGGGAGTTCAAATGTTTAAAACAACTTACACTGAGCAGGTTTGCTTTACAGGCTTTCCTGACAGAAGAACACATCATACTGTACTGTGTTTTAACGTGAAAAATAATATAAATGATACACACAACGTACAAACCCAGTAGCACTCACAAGATTTTGATGTGTGGCTGAAGTCCTACCATATTACCCATACTTTAAGTTAAATATTGTTATTTCAGTCTATTCTATATATTCTTTCCGTGGCTTTTTCATGCAACGGTTTTTCGGGAAGTCTTTCCTTATTATTAAGCATAGAAAAAAAAAACCTGGCCTGCACACACCTCTGGTTGGTTGTCGTAGGACACTGTGAACGTATCATTCACCATGTATGACTTGTTAGAATTATTGCAATAAGTCAATATTTACTTGCATGTCTAATATTTGATTTAAAAACATAATGAAAGTATGATCATATCATCATTAATTAAAACAAAAGTTGGCTAAATGAATTATTCCAAACAAATTATAATTTACTGCAGTACTTTTCCACAATGGAGCACAGTTCATTGCACTGGACATCAATTTGATTATTTTATTTGTGATTTTTCATACAATTTCCATATTTTAATCCAACACCTGATAAACAGTATTTAATATGTGATGTTTCAGTAGCATTGTTGTCCAAAAACACAGGTGTGAGGCTTACCGGTTCAATGGCTAACATGCTCATTCATTGAAAAAACATGAAACATGAAAATAGGTACTGTAGTGTATTTTTACTCAATCCTATATACACTGTCTTGCTGCATGAAATACAAACTACTAAAAGGACAAATGCACATTTAAAAAATGTTGATGTTTTGAGGTTTGGTTCTTACATGTCATTGGAAGGAAAAAAGGAAGAAAGGATCCATTGTTACTGGAATATTGGTGACACGTATAAAATGGCCAAGAAAAGTTGATGGAATGTTAAAAGGTTTGAGGAGCAGGATGAAAAGTTAGTGGCTGAACAGGAGGAGGAGGAGAATGAGCAGTGAGCTGGAGGTAATCAGAGGTTATTGCAGAGCAGTCAGCACTACATCAGTCAATTTACCTTCCCCTCCTTTTTCCAGGGGGGAAACCCCTTCCTGATGAGGGGGTGCTAGAAGCACAGAGGGGAAGTAGGGGAGGAGGAGCAGTGATGGTGGTGAACTCAGCATTTTCCTTATCTTCTCTTTTTCTGTGTCTCTCTGTTACACACTCTCTCTCTCTCTCTCTCTCTCTCTCTCTCTCTCAGGGCTCCCTGATCAGTGCCGACCAGAAGCGGAGCTGAAGCAGACACTGGCTTAACTGGGCTAAGCACACTGTCACGCTGTCGAAGAAACTACCCACCCACTGTCTGAGGTGACTCAGGGCTTCCACAAGGGGAAGGGTAGAGGTGGGAGTACGGGAAATAAGACTTGGGATGGAGAGGAATGTAGAGGGAATGATAACTGTGGAATCATTTGGGTATTCAGACATTTATTAGTGACAGTACTCTTGCATGATTGGGTGCAACTCAAGTGGAGGAGAAATGAAGCATGGATAGAGGGAAGATAGGAAAACTGAGGGAGAAGAGAGAGCAAGAAGGGGCAAAGAGGAAAACTGTCTTGTAAGCCGGTGTCAGTGGTTAGAGCTATCCACACTATGATGCAATCTGCATGGGGTGATGATGACAGTCACTGTGATGATGAGGATGATCATGATAATGACACACACATACGCACACGTTCATGGGCACATACGCACACAACAGTTTTGCTGGGACGTCTGTTGTATGTGGATGTACAGAGGGCCAGCATGGGCATAATTCCTATTTAATCCCATCAGTTATCCGTTGTAGTAGGGTTACTCTGTCTATCTTTAAGTCCAAGCTGGCTGTCTCTTATCTCTTGTGTCATTCTTCTCTCCACTGTCCAGACCAGAGACTGTGTATTGAGCATGGCCAAGGTTATGTAATATAGGTATGCATGTGTCTGTGACCTGACCTAAATATGAGGGCTCCAGATACAGGAAGGGGAGGGCAAAAAGTGCAATTGAAGCCTAGGAAGGTGTGTGGAGAAGTTAGCGCCTCACAGACTTCCACAGTGTTGTCTGTTTGACAGACCGAAGTGGAAACCCTGCAGGCCTGTGTGACCCAGGCCTGATGCACTGACATGCTCCGAGGACGCGAGGTTAGTTCACCTAGTAGCTATTTCTTATCCAGCTGTGGAAATGCCTTTACCATCATATCAGGAATATCTAGCCAAGGTGCGGATGAACATGTTGCATTCATCTGTTAATAGCAGGGCCTAATACATGTAGCCACGGTAGTGATTTATTTCAACTAATATTAAAGTGTGGATTGACTGTGATGCCCGTTTGGCATCTTAACTTAGTAACATGACAGAGTTAGTGAACTCCTCTCACAGCACCTTCTCTCATCCTTTCCTTTGCCAAATTTGGACACTGACACTAAATGGATCTCCCATAATTCAGATGTGAGTGGGAGGATATATGTATGTGTCTGCGTGTAAGTGTGTGTGCAGCTGTGTGTGGTTGTAAAGTGAGGCATTATGGCAAAAAAATGCCTGAATAATTTAGCACTCACATTATTTTCTAATGCCATTCTTTAGAATCTGACTGTGTCACTCTAACAAATGCGTATGTTGGAAAGTTCAGGGGATTTTGGAGGGCGCCTGTGAACAGTGAGTGATGGCAACCAGCCGACTCTCAGCTCCCTCTTGTCTACCAACGGCTCCATGTGAGCCCCATGCACCATATTCCTTTTTCAGAACTAACGGCGTGGTGAATCGAAACAAAAAGGCCACATATTTTATTTATGTGTCAAAAGTGGGTTGAAAGGAGTGTAAGAAGGAGGGAGTGGGGTGTATCACTCTATCCGTCGGTTGATATCATTCCATCCGTGCGGATCAATTCTCCCAGACAGAGAGAGATAAGAAAGGAGCGAGCACAAGAAGGAGGGAGAGAGGGACAGGAAGAGGAGCTGAAATGGTGGTTGTATTGATTTGTTAAAGAAATACAGCGTTGCGTGTTTTGCTTAAACATCCACATAAACCTGAGCTGTCAGAGGTGGGCGGGCATATACTGACACTTGACCACACAGACATGGATTGTGGATTTTCTGCTTGGCTTAGCTGTACATAGATTTAACCGTCAACTTAATGTGGAAACAGGCAAAGTGGCTGTATCTTGTGGCATGCTGTGAATCCAGTCCTGATCTTCTACGAAAATTTGTTACACTGACTGATGACGTTTTATATATTTTATATTATATTATATTTATTATATTGCTTAGACATGGATGTGTGGACATGTTAACTGTTAAATTACCATTTCTCTTTTCCATGTAGAAGTCTTCACAGGGCCATTATTTAACCTGACCTGAAACAGACTTGTGGAAAAACCTGACGTGCACAAATAAATTTTCAAAAAGGAAAAAAAAAGACAATCTGAGGGGGGACCCAAGAACAGCCAGACCTGGCTGGAATAGAATCAAAGATAGCATAGAAATTAAAATGATCTGTTCATATGCTTCAAAGACAGCTTTATATGAATAATGTAAAGTCCTAGTTCCACCTACTGCACCAACAATGGAAAAGTCTGTAGCCAACTGGGCGATAGATAGACACAAGACAGTGTTCTAACCTATTTAATATCTGTGAATCAAATTCAATAAACTGTCATTTAATAGCATAGCTTCATGTAGGTTACCAATTTTCCTAAAATAAACTCAGCTTCAGTTCACTGCTCAGAACAAAGCTCTGGTTAGCTGAGAAGTTCACAGTTCTTAGTCTCCTTCACACAGTTGTTACCACGTACACTCAAGGTTACTGAACACTTGGTTATTGGACATTTTGACACACAGACCCGAGACCTGTGGCAGTAAAACAAGACCCGATCTGCCTCAGGTCTCAGCTCCTCAGAACTGAATGGACCTGTGAAGACCTGTACTTTGGTGGACTTCAGGTGTTGCATTCCCATAACACCTTCCTGCCCCAGTCACACTTTTAAGATTCACTTAAATTATAACCTTTCCATAATGACAATCACAACTTGGCACCAATTTAAAACCATATTCTTGTAAGTTCCAGGCCACAATAACCCCTCCTGAAATCTTTTTCTTTTCTAAAAAACATGGCCATGCATCTGCAGCTGCTTAAGCTCATCACATTCCTAAATTGTGAATAACTACAGCAGCTTTGGTATGAGTGAAAAGAAAAAAGAAAAAAAAAGGAAGATATAACCTCAATTAAGACCACCCACGCAAATTCAGCTGACCATAGTGAAATTCTCACATCTAGAAAAGACTAAGACAGCAACTTTGCGCTTAATTGGTTCAAAGAATCTGCCAGTGATCCTGTCGTGTTCATCCACTCTAAAAAATGTAGCCAGTTTCATATTTGAGCATGTGGGAATAGAGAAAGGCCCATGTTCTATTCTATGACTACATACCTGGCACAAGGGAGGGCAGGAGCAGTTAAAGAAAACTGGAGAAAAGAGCAGAGAGTGTGCACAGGGCCATAAAACGGATAGTTTAACCATTGATCGAGAGCAGTGGTGGAAATGGCAGCTGTAAATCAATTTTATCTTGGAGCAGCTAAAGAGTGTTTTCTAATGAGGTTAATGCCACATAATGGCTAAATTCCTCTGCTTAAAAGATGCCCTCAAGGTGGTGGAGAGATAGATGTCGCCATGGAAAGCTTAACACCTCACCATTCAACACCAAGCAGAGGGATGCCTTCGCCTTTCAGGGAGTTTGTGTCTTAAATGATGTTAAACCTTTATTTGTGTGGTTCCAGGGGGTCATTATATCATCCAGTACACCTTTGTCTAGACAGACTGTTTTATTGATAAACTCATCCGTGGTTGAGATTGGGTGCTTTTAGAATGTATTAAAATTTATTTGTTTAAATGATTCAGTCTGTGTCATCCACTTCCCATATGGTGAGTTCCTCCCCAACCACAACTACAGCATTTAAAACACAACAAAAAATCTCCAAAACCGTATCAATCAAATTGGAACAATTACGGCAGTTTTTGGAATACCACTCGTCACCTCAGTGCTAGGCAGCAGGCAGGGTAGCATGTCAAACTGGAACAGGGCGGGTACTGCCACTGAAAAGACAAACTGACCCAGCAGTAATAGATTATGAATCAAGTTGACCTCTGGCAAATACTAGTGTTTATGAAATCCATTATGTTATGGGAGATGAGGCCTGAGTGGTGGAGAGCAGAGGGCTTACCAATGGCAACAAAACAAACATCCCTCTCCACACTGTACTGCATCCACATACACACACAGGATTTCCCAACATGTGCACTCAGGTTAAACTAAAGTGAGTTTGTAAAGGCCAATATAAATTATTCTTTTAGAGCTACTGATAGCCAATTATTTACCAATATTTTCATCCAGCCATCCATTTTCCAAAGCTTATCTGAGTCTGGGCCCTTGTGACAAGTTCTTGTCCCTGTCCCTAGACACATTATTCAGATCTTCTTGGGGGAACCTGCAGTGTCCCCAGGCTAGACAGGATATGTAATCTCTCAAGAGTGTTTTTGGTCTGCCGTGGGGTCTCTTTGAATGTGGTTGTACACCTACCCAATGTTGATGTACCCCTCCACAAGGACGTGGCCAGGAGACAACCTGATTATGTACGGGGAACTCTCCTTCTGGATATCTGACCTTCTCAGCCCAAAGAAAGGGCAGGACAGATCTGTAGTGCTAGCAATAGGTAGAAGCATAATCCTGAGATCAGTAAAATGGGAATTCTCCACTTCTTGGCTCTGTAAATACTGAACTTGACTGTTTTCACAATGAAAATTTCCAAGTATTTAGTTTATTAAATCCCCCTGCAGTGTAATTTTAACAATATAAAAAACCCTTTAGACCAGGTGACATGTCACATCAGAATCAGTTTAGTTGAAAGGATTTCTTGTGTGTCTTGACCTGACAGAAATATACAGGGGTGAGTGTATACCAGTCTGAACAGTTGTGGGATTAAATGGATGGGCGAGTTTTCGAGAGGCCAAGAATGTTGGTTCCTAAATTGAGCTTTTCCAAAGGGAATTACAGTGTGCAAAACGCAAACATAATACAAGCAAACATCAGCTGCTGCTTGATTTTTCAGCCAACATTTTTACTTTTACAGTTTAGTCTCTTGAATGTACTCCTCTTGCTTCTTGAGTTGGGGAAGGGAGAAGTAGATGGTACACACGCAACCACAACCGATACAGGCAGGGATTCCCAGAGCATCCAGCATCAAGATTTATCACAAGCTATCTAGCTAACATGTCAGGAGATGCAGACGTTTTGAAATATTACATTACACAAATTACATTAGATAGTAATGGAAGCATAAGGAATCCTCTTTGTCTTCAGTGAGAGTGATCCAAGGAGTCTGTAAGCTGTAAACTAGACTCCACCATAATGTTGTTGATGGAAAGCATCTCACAATCAGCAAGTGTATTTTTGTGATGTGGAGACACTGTGGGGCATTATGGGAGAGGCTTGGGTAAAGACTCTGGCAGTGTCAAATAAGCTTCCTGAATGTCCAATATTAAGTAATTCTGAATCATATCCATCAACTAGTGGTGGATGTAGCACTCATGCAGGCTATTTAAAATTTTAATTAGTCCAACACTGACCATACTGTATACATCAATCTAACCATACTGTACTCAGTCACTACCAACACTAGAGTGACAAACGTTAAAACAGAGAGAGAGATGTGTAGACACATATTTGAAATGATGCTCTCCTGTAGCACAGTGCCTTTGAACCACTCTGATGTGTGTGTGTGTGTGTGTGTGTGTGTGTGTATATGTATAAAAAAATTGAGTACAACCAGTGTGCAGCATGAAACTTAAGGAAAGTTCATCTCCACAGACCTCTAGCATTGATCACTGGGGCCCTAAAGCTATTATCATGATCTAATTAGGTTTAACATAAGTCTGTGTCACGGCCCGGTGCAAGGCTGCCTTGTCCCCAATTCCACACTTTCACAGCATCCCTATTTAAAAATAGCACACATGTGCCACGCATACATGCAGTGAATACTAATGCTTTTTTTCCCAGCTTCTCTGAGATCTACTTTAATGTCAGACAGAGGTCTAAGCCGGGAGAAATGATGTAATTCAGGAGCCAATGAACAAGTGTGGGGTAATCTTCCAGGTTTCCCTTGTCGTGAAGATGTCTGTCTGGAAGAATCCTGTTTTTACACACGTTATTGTACATACTGTATTTGGCTGTTTAGAAAATATAACAGTTATGATGAACTGGCTTTAGAGACATATATTGTTTGAATCAATAGTTATTTCAAAAACATACCACTTTAGTATTGTTGGGAGGAGTGCACCAGCCTCTGATGTGTTGTGCTTTTTATAATATAATAGCTGATTTCTGTTGTGTCTTATAATTCTGAAAATAATGCAATTTAAAGACTAATCCAACTTGAGAGTTTTAACCCATTTTTCTTTATTTCCACCCTGTGACTGTTTCATTTCACCATGCATAGTTGAAAAACGTACAACTTTCTTATTGTTGCAGGTGTAGCCTCTTGATTATGTTTTGATTTGTAATGTTTGATATCTGTTTTCTCAGATGTCTCACAGTTTTGATGCAATTTGAACACTAAACCGACTTCATATATTTTAGCCAGTTCTCTTCCCGTCTACTCTCTCTGTATTCATTGGAGCTATGAATCGGAGGTGATCTGAATACCCAAGGCGCAAAAAGTGTAGGAGGTGAAACATGCAGCCAGTGACCTAATAAGAAGACCTTTGAAGTGCACCCATTAATACAGCTGTCCAAAAATATTCTATAATAGAATACTATATTTAATTTGTTTTATGTACCTTATATCTGGGCTGTGGTGCTTTAATACAGCTGTGAATTACCTACTCTGACACCTTATTCATTTTCAACATGATTAGCGGCAGTGGTGTGCATGGCTGGCGCAGTGGGTGGCTGTGGCCCACTGCACACACTCATGGGTTCATTACGCCATCGCACAGGTGTAATGGAATCCCCCACCCCCCCGCATGTGCAATCTCAAGAACATGAAAGCTTGCACACAGATTGAATACTTTCGGCCCTCTTGGCCTCTTCACAAAGCAACTTTTTTGCATTGTTGTACAATCTAGGCATCCACTACAGTCTTATTATTGCAGGGCCAGGCAGAGGAACCATGCCTCAGTCCCCATATAAGGGAAAGCAAGTCTAAAAAAGAGTGTTAAGAGGACTCCCTTCCTCTCCTCTATTACTCCTGTGTCTGCTGTTATTATGAATAGTAGCGGTAACAGAGAAAAGCATATACTCCATTCGAAGCTGTTCATGGTTTTTGAAGGACCACTCTCAACCCCCCAACACCCCCCCCCCCCCCCCCACCACTCCCCACCCCCCGTCTTTTGATTGATATGTGAAATCCGTCTCTCTCCGCAGCTCTAAAGGCAGTCCCTGTGTGTGTCTGAAAGGTGCTCATTGTTGAGTAGAGACCACTTTGTCAAGAAACAATCCTGTTCCCAAGGAAGCTGAGAATGTCTTAAAAAAGATACAGGCCCTTATTGTGTACATCGGGGAACTTTAATTTTGTGTGTGAGGTCATTTTAATCCTGATGAATTTTTATAGTAGCGGTTGTAGTTCAATGGCTGGCTGCCCTAATGCTCTAAAGAAGGAGCAAAATAAAGGAAGAATGGGGAAGAATGAAAAACCCACCCACAGGCCCACTGAACAATCCTAAACTTAAAGTGTCACAGAGAGTGAGGAGGAAGGGTAGAGGCCTTTGTTGATGGACACTTTGGGATGTATTTAAGTTCTACAAAGGAGATTCCCTGAATGGAGGCTTGATTTTTGCTACAAGGTTTAAAATGCCCACTCTAAGGATAGATTGGCATGGGATAAAGTTTGTGTAGGGTAATCTCTTAGGCCACAGAGGCTGATGTGAGTGAACCACCCACGACATTGCCTCTGAACTTGTGCCAAAGAGGAAAGGCAACAAGCTTCTAGTCAGACATGCACCAGTGACACTGCTAATGATATGATTGAGCGTTCTTGATCAGCATATTGATTTTTATTTTCAACTGCATTTTATCAAATTAGACCTAGGCAAACTTTCACAATAGAAGATTTGTCATGTCAGAGTCTCATTCTTCAGACCTCTAAGCCTTCTTCTTTTGTGTAAACTAATGGTCTTATTTCAGCAGTAGTTTGTCTTTTCATCTGAGCTGCGTGGCTACTTTGTTGTTGGTTCGCCCTCTGGCCTCTTATAGGTTTACGCTGGATGCAAGCCTATTAGGCAGACAAGTTGAAATGTAAACACCAAGAAGCTGAAAATGTGATCTTTTAAACTGGATACATTTACCACATTTTTAGTCGATTTTTTACCAAATTAAAGCACTAGACAAACACATAACATATTTTATTTATTGCTTTCTTGAAAATGGTGCACCGTTGCAGGAGGCTTGCTCATCACCATGGTGGCTAAATGGAAACTGGATCTTGTTTGAGAAACGGCAGGGTGAGACCAAACAGCGTGATTCATAATGGTTATTTATGTACCATGTAGCTGAGACTCAGCGGGGGGCAAAGGCATGGTCTTTACTAAATACATCTCTTTCTGCTTAGTTTCTCCTCAGTTGGGCTTGTGGCCTGTCTTCCTGATAAATATTTCTCATATGGATACTGAAAATACATCATCTTGATGTTTTTGATCATTCCCAAAATAACGAGTGTAGGAGTCGGCCGTTCTCGAGCTAAGAAATGAGGTGCAGTCAAGCAAGTTTCACTGGTGCGTTGTGTCAGTCGAGTCGCAGGCAGACAGATGCACACAGTTTGGGTTACCTCTAGTTTAGTGACAGATCTTCATAATCCTTCCAAATTCCATAAGGTAGCAAATATACAAATAAACACACCACCACTGACATTTGTTCCCTACATTAAAATACAGCAGTTAGAAAAATACGTTTTTCATATCCTTCCTCTAACTTCCCCCCTTTTTTCCTTTCTCTAACTTTTCCCTCCTCCCTCTTTTCCCTCTGTTCTGAGATTCAGAGATCCAAGTGCGCGATGGTGCATTACTAAGGACACCTGCTCTGTTGATGTGGCCAGGCAGATTGACTGTGTGTGTGTGCGTGCATGCATGCTTTTATTCATTCATCAATTTTTAGCCTGAGACTGGGACCAAACCTATCAAAATTGTTCTGAAGTCAATCTGTCCATTTCTGCCTCAAATTATGCATAATGGGCTTTTAATTTTGTGCCATGCAACTAGCTGAAACAGTGTCCTTCTCAATGTTTGGCCTCTGAAATAGTAAGAAACTCAAACCATGCAGTCGTAAAGTGTTAAATGGTGAGGTAGATAATGAGAGGTCTGGTCAGTGAGGGTTGATTACATATGTACGATGGCCAGTGCACCACTGTAGATAATCATGATCATAACACAAGCAGTGTTAAAGAATAAGTCATTTAATTAGATCCTATCCTCAAATACCAATGATTTAGATCACCTTAAAACAATTTGTAATGACAGTTGTATGGGTGAGATTTATATGGTACAGTCAGCACTGTGAAAACAGAGTTTTAGAGGCTTCACCCTCAGCTCCATCCCTGAGACACATACTTTGACCTCCTCTATCCCTGTAAGAAAAAATACATAAAAATCACATGGCTCTTCCCTCCACTTGTCATTTCATTTAATCCTTCAAAGCCCGGGAGTGCACAATATGTTCTGTTACATTATACTGTACTTTCTCCCTCTGGAAGGAGAAAAAGAGTAGAAGCAAAGGAGGCAAACAGGGAGCGAAAAGAAATACTTGCCATTTTATTACTGACATTTGAATGAGTTCTGTTCACATCCCCTCCTTAACCCCCACCCTGTGCCCCTTACCCCCACCACAACCCAACTGAAATACAAAAAAAATCTTATTCACTTTGTATGTAGGTCACATTACAGTGGTGTCTAGCTATTGGACATGGGCTTAGATAACTGTTTGTTGAGTATTAAATGCTTTCGCTGCCTCAGCAGCCTCTGCCACTGGTATTTCTCACACAGCTGTGCAACTGAAAGGAGGCAGCGCCGCAGCAAAAATCATGTCACACACATACACACACGTACACATGCAGACACACGCTTTCAACCTCTGATGCTTTTTGTGTATACTTAAAAAAATCTTCTTTGCATAAAACATTCAGTTTTCTCATATAAAAGTGCCTTATGTGAAGTTGAAAACAGGTTTTTGAAAGAAAGTTAAAGCACCATCTGTAAATAAGGACCGTGCTGCGGTGAATAGGAGGTAAACCCATTGACCTGAGGTGCTAACTCAAGCAGATGAATCTTTGCTTTTCTTTTCTCTTATCCCCGTTTGCTTTGGGTGACCTTGCACACCAGCCCTGATGCAGTGTGTTCGCATAGCGCTGGCCTAATGGCTTAGATAGGCCCCAGCATGGCTAATACTTTCCACTGAAAACACCCCTCTATGTTGTTCGGCCCTTACGTCCTGAATTGTACACTTGCTGTTCACTACAACCACCACAACCTCAGATTAAAAAAAAAAGGCCAGGCAGAGGTGCAGGGCACAGAAGGAAATTGCACCTGCTTTTATACCAGCAGGATCCAGGCGAAGAGTGAAGTGTTCACTTAAAACACAAGAGGGGCACCTCGCTGCTGTACGTTTTTGCCCTCTGTTGTCTTTGCATGAAATGAAAGACGCAAGAAGTGTGTGTGTGTTTATGTGTGTGTGTGTGCTTTTGTGTGTTATCCTCCTCTCCCTCTGTCCTTTGTATGAAATGAGCCCAGATGGTGATTGATTTTTCAAGTGCTGACATCCCTGCTTGAGAAGCACCCCTCCTTTCTACACACACACACGCGCACACACACACACACACACACACACACACACACACACACACACACACACACAAACACACACACACACACACACACATACCATTCTTTGTGCCGAGCAAGTGAGGCGCACTAACATCTCAGTGCCATCATCATCTTTGTGGCTGCCAGCAACCACCATTGATTGACAAAAGTATGCATGCAAACAAATAGACACACACACACATACACACACACACACGCAAACACACAAGAACATACACTAACAGTCATCCAAGCACCGAGCAAGAGGTCATTTCCTCTCTGCCCGTATTTGCAGATACTGCTTTAAAAATGACAAACATGTAAACAGTGTCAAAATAAAATCTTCAAAATCATAAAGAAAATCTGTTTTGACTGGAATATTGTCGACACTATTACTTGATAAATTGTTTAGTTGACTGACAGAAAATTAATCAATCTTGATAATAAAAAAAAGAGATTTCGATTATTTATCAAGCAAAAAATGCCAAACAGGTTCCTTGTTCCAGATTCTGAAATGTGAGAATGTGCTGATTTTCTCTGTTTTAAATCATTGTACATTTAATTTATTTGGGTTTCAGACTGTTGGCTGCACAAAACGAGCCATTTGGAAGTGTCACAATGGGCTCTGAGAAACCACTATGGGAAATTGTCACTACTTTCTGACATTTTGAAATTAGTCCAACCAAACAGTTTAATCGATTAATCAAAGAGATAATTGCTACATTAATCAACAATGGAAATTTTTTTTAGTTGTGCCCTAGAATCAAAGCAATGACCTTTAAAACATGAAAATTTCCAAATTCCATGTTTGAGGAAGACAAACGGAGACAAAACTCAGTTTTTTGATGGTAGGTAATTTTAATACATCCCATGTTTTTAAAGGTAAAATTTGCAAAAGCCTGATGACTTTCTCCAAGAACAGTTAAAGTTAAAATCAAACAAAAACAGGGTGTGGAAATTGCACACGTAGACTGACCTCGTGAAAGAGGAAAGAGAAAAAAAGGACAGACAATAAGAACAACAACAATAAAGACAGTGATAAAAGAGATACAGAGTATTTAGTGAATCTTTGCGTGGTGGAATACCGATAGAGAGACGAGAGCGATGGTAGGCAGGGGTAGGGTAAAGTGACAGAGAGCTGTATGCCACAGCAGCCCTATTGAGTTAAAGTGGCTGTGTGGCTAAATGATGTCATTGGCTAACTAGGCGTTCTCAGGCCATTGCCTCTGTTTGCGTGACTAAATACATACAATTAAGGCCTCGGCACTTCTCAATCTCTGTGAACTCATTGTTATCCCCGGGTTCAAGTGCACTGATAATGGGGGCCAGAGGAAAACAGGCGTAGCAGTGAGAGAGACAGAGAGCTGGTGGGTAAAATAGACATCTCATTAATAGTGGCATTCTCTTTCACCCCAACAGCGCTACTAAAGCCTTGCTCACTCATCTGTCCCTTTTTCTGCCTGTTTTCTTTTTTCCCGTGGCTCTCTCTCTCTCTTTCTGTGTCTCACTTTTCTTTTTAACCTTTTTCTGAGATTTGCAAACATCTTTTCAGTCTTTCCATCCCTCTCTGTTTCTTTGTCTCTTACCACTCTCCTCCTTTGTTATAAGAGGATGCGTTGTATAAACAGTTTTTGTTCCCAGATAGTGTGTGGTTTTTACATGGGGGCTGAGTATGACACACACCTTTTAGTGTTGTAACCAGTTACACATTGTGGATGCACAGCTTCCAACACACACACACCCACGCACACACAATTAATCGCCAATCATTTGACAGGTTGCTGTGAATATGGTAGGATAGTGGATAGGCAAACAAACCAAGAGGACATAGTTTCATCTAAAGAGAGTCCTCAGTTTGTTTCTATTGGCTATGATCCTAGTTGAAAATAAAGAGCAGCTACAGCAACTTTTTTGGACATTTTTGAAAACTAAAATGCCCCCAAAAACTACAGAAATCATAGGAAATAACCCACAGCCCAACTACAGCAGTGGAGGTCACATTGTGGCCCCCCTCCCATGACAGACACAGATACACGCACACACACACACACACAAATACACACACACACACACACACATACAAGCCAGATCGAGTGTAATCGTCTAACGCGAGACTTCCCTGATGGCCTCGACACTTGACAGTGATGCCCTCAAGTCTCAGAGAAAACTCTGTAACTGGAGAACAATTGCTTCTGTCTGTCTTGAGTAACTGGATCACCACGCCGTCCTCCCTGCCCACAGGAACACACACACACACTCACACACTTGCACGAAAACAGCACAATCACGTAGATATTCTTTCACTAAGGCACACACAGGAAGATTTACAGAGAGACAATACTAACTGGAGAGGAACGGAAGAGGTGACAATGACAAGAGGTGTGTTTGAGGTGCACTGGGGGGTGGTAGGGAAGGTGGTGCGTTCTCCTCCAGTCGTCGGTGGGGCATGGTGGCGGCAGCCTAGGTAAATGGATCTTATTTAGCAGCGCGTCAACACGTGTAAGGGGGCTTACGGCTCATTACTCTGGGCTCTGATCCTCTCTGCTCACCCACTGATGGATGGCAAGGGCAGCTGGGAGGAGGTGCAGGTGGGGGTGGGAGAAGGAGAACAGGATGGACATCGACCCTACCCTCCTTCCTGCTTCCCTCCCTCCATCCCTCTTTGCCCTCTTGCTTTTACACCTCCTCTCCTGACTTTGCTGCATCTGCTCTTTTCCTCGCTTTGAATGTAATTTTCATATAATAATTGACTGAATTTATCTTTCTATATGTAACTGACACACGGACGAAAGAGTAAATTACAACCAGTTCGTGACAGTTTTTCTATTTACAGATCAAAAAACAATGTATAGACTCATACATGCCTCATGCCTGGATTTTCTTATTCTCCCCTTATATCCTGGGCTGCAACCTTTGGGCTTAGTGGTGTGTAGTCCCCAGCCAGGAACAGTGTGCAGGGTGTGAGGGGGCTCTATGTCTCTCCTCACTCTCTTTCTGTGTGAGCTGCAGGTCTGAGAGCAGGGCTTAACTTGAAACAGTGCAGAGTTGTGTGCATGTTTACTTAAGAACATGTCTGCTGTGAAACAGTCAGAAAAATAACGTCATATTTCTCTGTTTCAGTGCTTTGTTCTTGCTAACGCAGCTCCCTGTGCTCATTCACTCGCTAGCTCGCACTACCACAGCCGCTCTCTCTCTCGTGCTTGTTGAACAGGGGAGGAGGGGCTAACTTTGAACCAATAGAAACCAACAAATCCTGCGTAGTATACCTTTAACCTTTATTTTACTTTATTTAGTTTCACATTTTATTTTTAAAAACTGCTGATGAAACTCAAACTGAAGATCCTTAACTCAAAAGTCAAGGATCATACTGACATAAATGACAAAAAATGTTTATTATTCCTAGAATTGTAGTTATTTTAATTCTGACTTGGGAGTGTGTGTGACTTACCGTCCTCATCTGTCAGTTTTATTGATCTGAAGGGTGACAGCACAACTTGGTGTGTGTATTTTCATCACTTTGTCATCTCTCTGGTCAAGTCAAGTCAGTTTTATTTATATAGCGCCAATTCACAACAGAAGTTATCTCGAGGCACTGTGAGCACTCTGGTCTCTCCCACCTACAGATTCACTCTCTTCTCTGACTTTATTAGTAGAACAGTTCAGATTAATCAGATTAGTCATTTTACCTAAGCCGTGAACAAAATGTCAAAAAAAAAACAAAACGAACAAAAACAACAAACATAGAAATTAAAACCATTTTGAGAAGAAGTATTTGATTTGAATGTCACAATATACAATAGGCACAGTGGCATTTTGACATGTCACAGTAGGAAACGCAGAGGTGTGTATAACATGAATGATGATTGATTTCTGTTTAGCTGTTTCAGTGTCAGGGTCCTGCTACTGTGCATGCTGACTTAGTGTCACACTGTCATGACTTGCTGGTACACCTGAATACAACAGAGCCATCATTAATGTTTAATGTTATTAGTAACACCTGTTCTGTTCCTACTATGACAAGTCAAACTGTCTGCTGTGAAAAAGGCCTGTTACTACATACACTGATAAACACGCAGTTGTTTTTTTCAGTGTTTACATTTTCATTTCTTATTCTCATTTTTTCCTCTTTTTTAACTTGACATAATCTATATTTTCTTTAACACTATTTATTGTTGACTGGTGGTCTGGTGGTTGACATGGTGTGTCACTTTATAAAGAGATCTCACTAATATATACTTCTCCCTAGTAATTCTTCTTTTTTTCTGTCTTATCCAAGCATAAGGTCTAAAGATAGAGGTTGTCATAAGTTATATTCTAGTCTATTTAAATCATAATGAGCTTGTCTTGACTCTAGCGAAGGCTTCGTTCATCACTTATAAATAAGGTTATGAAATTATCAAGACACAAGGTAAATGTTTGCTTTAATCTTTTTTCTATTGAGGGTTCGATTCTCATTTTCTACAGTTTTATACAAAACACAAAAGACATCACAAATTCAAAGCATTACAAACTCTAAAAAGTAACAACTCCAGGAAATGAATCTGCCTTCATCATATTATAGGTATGTATAGGTATGTGGCAGAGCGCAGACTGCCTTTTCATTAGTATTAGAACTCTGAATTTTTAATCTTTTTTTTATTTTATTCTTTTACCAAGTATATTTTTTGGGGTAAACATGCTGATGTATATCAACATTCTAGTAAACTTTTACCCTCCATACCTGTTGTTCTTTAGAGGTTTGGGAGTCTCTGATTGTCTCAGTAGGTGGTAAGCTTCATGCAAGGCCTACTGCTTTCAACTCTCTTCCCAGTTCAAAACCAGACTTCTGTATGCAGTGAACTTTTAAACCCTTACATTAGCACTCTGACACTTAATTGTTACCAGCACACAAACCTGCACTGTAATCATCTCAGCCATGACATATAGCCACCACACACTCTCTTTCTCTCATGTACTGTATACTGCTTCCAAAGCACCGATTCAAGTCCCTCTCTCTTAAGCTCGTAGAGCATTCCTCTCATTCATGGAAGCAGGGCCCTCCTAGTGAAGCGCTTAATTGGCTGCAGATTGCTCTTTAACCTCAGGGTTACACCAGACACACACACAAACATGGCATGCACGCATTGACAGAGGCAAACACACATGCACACACACACTCACCACTTGTGCAGGCTGTTAACGTCTTAAGGGAAATGGAGTGTGGTTTTTACAACTCATTGGGGAGGTCAGAGGTCACCAGATTTGTAACAGACAATCCCTAAGGATCTGTCAGTCAAGGCTAGGATGCCATGACGACTAGCACACACAAAAACACACATATATTTGGATGCTTACTCTGTCATCTCAAAGTGTGTCTGCTTTGCTGTTTTTCTTCTAGTTTCAACTGTCTCCATATAGTTAGGAGAATTTCTGGTCAGGTCTGGTCAGTCGTGCTGGATTGAATCAGATGCAACCTACATGACTTTAGATTTGGTTGAGTCAGTTTTGGTCTTGCCAGTCACCTCTGTGAGTGACTCTAGCGGAGAGTTTGAGTGCCCAGGATATGTGTGATTTTGCAGGCCTCCTTAAGTCTTAACAATATTAAGAGAATTTTGAATCCGCAAATGTGGATTCTCAGCTTTGTTTGAACAATTACATTTTGCATATATGTAATAAAATGTAATATTGATGGACATTTGTGATGTATGCCCTAAAATGCAATTTAGACTTTTTTTTTTAAACATTTTTTGTTTTTGTATGCATGCGTGTGTGGTTGTGTTAGTCTCTCCTCTCACTGCTCCTTATTGTTTATGATACATGGTGAATATGTTTTTCTGCATGACTCACTCTCATTTTCAAAAAGAATTAAGATTTGTGTGTTTCTCTCCCAAATTGGCTTTTACACTTTTATCCTAGTGCATGAAGGAACTTACTGCTAATATTATTGTGTTTGATGGAGAAAGAGTAAGAGACAGAGACTGAAAGAGAGACAGAGGGAAATTAAAGGGAGAGGAAAGAGAAGGAACATTAGTCAAAGTCAAAGTTAAATTTATTGTCATAACAAGGAGTGCACAGCAGAATGAAACTGTGTTCGTCCTACCCCAATGTGCAAATGATTGACACAAGTCAGACGAAGTAAGACATAACAAATAGTGCACAATGTTATAACAAAGTTTGGACAACTAGACGATTGTAACACTCAGCTTATTGCACAACATGGCAATATGTGAACATTAGCACTGGAATTAATTAATTGAAACAGTGAATCAGGCCAAGATTTAAATGTTGTTTTTTTGATGAGCTTCTACTGTTGTTTTAAAAAAAGCAACTCGCAATTTACAGCATTTGGACATGTGATTTATTAAATGACAGGTTGCAAAGAAAAAATGCTTTAGAATAATTTTTAAAAAGCAACAAAGGACCAAGTAGTGACTCAATAATGACAGCCAGTCCTTCCATTGTACAGGCTTATGAATGATTAAGCTACTGTAGCAACAAGGGCAGATCATATTACAGACGCCATTTTGTTAGTTCCCCCTGCAATCTTTCATATCTCCACCAGTTGTTTACCAGATTTATTCCAAACAGGATGATGGTGGTGAGTATATTTATGTGTGTGTGTATGTGTTTGTATGTGTATGCCTGTGTGTGTGTGTGTGTGTGTGTGCGTATGTGTGTGTATGTCTGTGCATGTGTGTGTATGTCTGTGCATGTGTGTGTATGTGCAGCCAGGGTGGCATGCTCAGAGTTAATGCCACAAATTGTTGTTAGATGCAGGTCTCCCTCTGCCATGCGTTTTGGACAGGAAGGCAACGTGATTGGCTTTGTTCAGTCTTCCTGGCAGCCGACACCAGCTGACATCTGTTCCCTCCTAACCACTCAGACTTATCTCCATCAGGGAACACGCACACACACATACACACACACACACACACACACACGCATGCAGGCATACACACACACACACACACACACACACACACACACACAGATACAGACAAGCACACAACAGAACAGACACGTGCACATACTGATTCACAGTTATACACACAACCATACTTATGCTCGTGAGGGAAAAAAAGGGCACACATACTGTAGACACTCACATAACCACTCTCACTTTTACACACGTGGGCTGATTTTTAAAAGTAGCAAATAAGTGCATTCACATGTATCAAATGCTAAAAAAATAGACCATGAACAGATTGCACAGCAAGACAAAAAGGGCGTAATACACTCATAAACTATACACAACACACACACAACACGCCCACAGAGTGTACAGTTTGTGTGTATATATATATATATATATATATATATATGTATATGTGTGTGTATAAAGCATATCTGCATTATCATATCTACTAAATCGTATTGCATTGAAATAATTAAGAAAAAAAATAGACTGGTATTATAAATGAGGGGAAAAAGCGAACTGATTTGCTTATGCATTCAGGGCTGATTGTGGTGGCATTGCAAATCTTATTGCATTGCTAATTTATATTATTGGCGGCTGAGTCCCTGGAACGGAGGCCTGGGCGTATATCTTAGACATGTGGAATCTGAAGGCAGAGTGGCACAAACACTCTCCGGGTAGACGAATAAAGAATTTCAGTCAGTTTTGCCTCTCTTAAGCAAATAACCGTCTGCAAAACTGGCCGATGTATAAAAGACTGCCTTTCTTTTCCTCTGAGATGAGAGGATAAAAAAAAGAAGAAGAAGGGCGGGTGGAGAAAAAAGGACAGAGGTCTGCAGAGTGAGAGGGGGAGGCTGTTTGAAATTAGCCCTCCACTCTGGGGTCCTGGGAAATGAACGTGACACGTCCAGATTTGGTGTTTTTGTTGCAATTACAAGAAAACACCAGATGAATTCTTTGCAAGCCATGTGTGCTGGTTTGTGTATGCATGAGTGTGTGTGTGTATGGTGAGTGTGTACACATATGGATGTGTGTGCATGTTCATGCGTGTGTGTGTGTGTGAGCAGGTGGCGGGCATATTTGAAGATGACAGTAGGGGTCTGACCCATGCCAGGCCCAATAAAGCAGCCTTGTGATGGAGCTTATGTGACACACTATCCCTAGGGCTCTGAGGTCTTTCTCTCCCTCACACACGTGCATAACACACAAACTCATACACACACACACACACACACAGTGCGTCATTTCCCTAGTGGTGCTGTCCGTCAGATAGCGAAAGCTGCACTCATTGCTGCGGGTGCGTGTGAGGTCTGTGTGTGGTCTAATGACGACACACTGTATACTCAGCACTAGTGCTAACGCTATTGATCCAAGTTGTCACCTCTGTATTTTATACACCAACTCATATTTCCAGTTCTAACAACCACCTACATCTGTTTTGAAATGTTTTGAACGCTGCTTACACTTGTAAAGTTGAGGTGAATCATTTGGAGTCAGTCAGTGTTGTGCTGTGCGTCACACTAAACTATGAAACCACAGCAGAATACACAAAAGACTCACATGCACAATCATACAATAATGAAATTTGAAAACACTGTCTCTGAAAAGTTTAACCAGACTCATATCCTTGGTTTGCAATTCAGAAATCAGTCTCATTTTTACAACTTAACTGTTCGATTGAGAGACTACTTAGTATTTCCTTTACATTACTTAATTCTAAACTTGGATTGTAAGGCTTCATCTGTCCACATATGCTAACCTTGTGCTAGCCTTTTCTAAAACCCCAATCTCCTCCCTTTTAAAATTAGAACCAGTGAAAAAATATCCTTGATTTTATATTTTTTGTCACTTTTTCTAGCCCAAACTGTTCATAGCCTAAGCTAGTTTGCAACATTTGTCCCTAGAACTGAAACATGTTTAGATATGGGCCTCCTCCTAGAGTTGAATATACTGTCTGTGAACATAGCTATAAGGCTAACATGAAGAAGGGAAGTCAGAGTGGCTCCATTATAGATCAACTTGACAGTAATGCTGTGAGGCAGACACAACTGTCTCTGGGACAGAGAAGAAAACAGGTTGGATGTTACCTGTCAGACAGACAAAAATCCATATCATCTCACCACAGCACATTCTCTCTGATGCTCTGCCTCACTTCCACCCTCCGTTGTGTTGTTGGGAGACTGAAGCACCTTTCATCAGGCAAGGACAGAGGACTGGCTTTTTGTGAGTGTACGGTTACAATAAACAGAGGGACCCTGACTCCTGCAGGTGCATAAGCTCCAAGCTACCATTTATATAATACATTTTAGAATTTTTTAATGGCAAAAAGTAAAATGTTGCAAACATCATATCACTGAGACTCAGGCTGACTAATGACCTCTTAATGACTTAAGCTTCTGGACCTTAGTGCTGCCTTTAACACAACTGATCACAGTACTCTGTTAGACATACTGAGGCACTGAGTAGGAATATCCGGTACAGCTTTAAAATGCTTTTCTTCATACCTGTTAAATAGGATGTTCTGTGTCCATTAATAACCACAACGTCTTTTACTGTATGGTGTCTCCCAGGGCTCAGTTTTGGGCCCAGTTTTATTTTCTCTGTACACGCTTCCTCTAGGTATTACCCTTAGAGATGGTGTTTCCTTTCATTGGTATGCTGATGACACACAGATGTACATGCCTGTTCAAGCCACTGATCCTGGCATGCTGAATTCACTACATGACTACCTATGTGCCTATCTGCCTGAATGTCACAAAATCTTCCACAGCTTAACTCAAGTAAAACAGAGATCATTGTAATTGGTTCCCAGCACATAGCAAAACAAATCCCTCCATCTGCTGGTTCCCAGTTGGAACACATTAGGCCTGTTGCAAAGAATCTTGCCGGTTGGTTTGATAGTAACTTAAGTTCTGATTAGCACACCACAAAATGTGTCCATCGAGGAACTATTACAAAAACGCAATCTATTTTATCTTTCCAAAACGCAGAAATCGTTTTACAGGCCTCCTTCTTCTTCACACCTCAGCTATTGCAAAAAAAAAAAAAAAAAAGCCTGACCCAGGCTCCATACTGTACTGAACTCATCTGCCATGCTTTTTAACAAGAAGTGACCACATTATGCCTGTTTTGCCTCCTTCCAATGGTTCCAATTATGTTTTAGAATTAATTTAAAGATTTTACTTCTGACTTTTAAGGCTCTTCATGGCCTCTCTCGGTGCTCTCTACTACGAGCCAGTACGCAGCCCGAGATCCTCGGGAAGAAGTCTTATATCTGTTCTCAAAGCTAGAGGTGACAGAGCATTTGCAGTCAGAGCCCCAGAGCTATGGAATGAGCTGCCTAAGGAAATCGGGTCAGCAGAATCAGTGACCTCTTTTAAATCTCCTCTTAAAATGTACTTTTATCTGAGAACCTTTCCTGATTACTTGATTTTTATTGATTGATTGATTTTCCTCCTGTGTTCAAATAGTCTGTGGCTGGTGACAGTAATTAGTCTTAAGTGTTTTATTTACTTATTAGTCCATACACAAATGATTGTTATGATCAGCTTGTTTTAAGGTTGTAGCCTTGTGTGAAGCACTTGTAACATGGGTTCAGAAAAGTGCTCTATAAATACACTCTATAAAGTATTATTATTATTATTATTATTATTATTATTATTATTATTATTATGATTATTATAAGGCAATGTCACACCACTGCTGCTAAAATAGTAGCCACAGACAGAGAGGTAATTATGATTGCTTTAGTATCCAGAATACCTTTAATGTGTTGACAGTAAACGTCATAATGTACAGGTCATTCATGTGCCAAACAGGAACACCACAGGATACAAAGTTGTTGTATCAGTTGCAGTTGAACTGATTTGTCACTTAATGTTTCTGAAATCTTCCCATAGTTGATCTTAATTGAAAACAACAATAAGACTTAGACTTAAACTATAAATCTACATCAACAATGTTCCCCCTTTTAACCTAAAGTTCTCACTTTATGTCTTTGAGCCAAAATGCCTTTGCTTGAGGATATGGTCTTTACATAGTACATTAGATCATTAGACATTAAATCATACAGTAGACTATATTAGATGCTTCCTTCAATTTTCAACACACAAAAAAAGACTGACATACTGTTCTTGTACAGTAATTCTTGGCTCTTATGAAAATGAAGCTTCTCTATCTCTGTTTCCGTGTCTATCAGTTGTCTGAGTACCTCAAGTTAATCAACTTTCGGTGGTTAAATTAGATGAGCAGCTACATTTGCTGAGAAAAGTTTTGATGTTGATTCAAAGCTGCCACTGAATCTGCTGCTAATACTTTTTATTCAAAGTTTCTTGAACTCAGACTGCAAGTAAATTAAGTCTTATATGTTGAGATCAACGTACCCACGGCAGTACAGGATACGGAAATGCCTTTAAAAGAAGAAGGAGAAAAATGAAAGAAGGAAGGAAGGAGCTTTTTTTGCTGATCTGACTATACGTTATGACTGCCAATTATTCCTTATCTCATTTGCTGCCACAGTAAACCAGACTAAAGACAAGTAACCTGATGTATCTGCACACCAGCAGTGCAACTTGCTGGAAAACAAGACCTGCAAGATAACATCAACTGACTAACTGTATGTGGTGTGCATGCATGCAGACACTGCAGTTGCAATCGTCCATTCTCTCATTTAGGCATTTCCGATGCCTAAAACATGGCTTATGGTATTGCATACTTGAACCTGGAGTTGAGTACAAGGTCTGATTTTTCCCGTCCTTCTTCCTTCATTATTTGTGTGATGATTTGTATCCTTCACTATTGTTAATTGCGATGGTTGTATTTTACGTTCTTTTAGCTATTTCATTTTAGCTATTAATTTCTTAGTTCCTTTTGACATTACAAGTTGCATGTCAGTCTGTGGATGTTGGAGACCACATCTTGGGTTTAACTCAACATGCAGCTGAGAAACTTTATAAATCAAACTAAGCAAACTAATATGGAGGAAGAAGTCTTAAGTTGGGCAACTAAGGAGTTTCTTACAGAGGGTGTGGGTGTAAGGATCTAACGTAGCTAAATAAAGAGCATGTGGATCAATATGCACTGTGTACAGTAGGCTATAGCCAAGCTTTAAGTTCTGATCAACAGATGACCAAGAAAATCTGCATATTCCATATCAAAATCACAATTAATGGCAGTCATTGTCCCTGATAAGATGAATGTTACTAATCACATGACATAGTTTGCCATTTCCAAGGCATTTGATTAAAATGAAGGTTATACAGAGAGAAAGAAACAGGGAGAGACAAAGCGAGAACAGCCAGGCCAGGCAGAGAGCATAGTCTCTAGCAATCAGGTAACAATCTGGAATGTGAGCGTCAATGCAATTTGGAGCACATTTCCAATCACAGCAACTATATATCTCAGATTGGATATTTGCTTACGACTTATTCATTATCTATGCTGATTTGCTTAAGTCTACATTAATATGTATAACTTATAAAGAAGAGCAGTGAATTAACATCTAAAATACAGATTTCTCTTAATTTATCTCTTTTCTTTCTATTTCTTTTTTGATTTCCTTTATTTTCTTATGAATGAAAGAATTCTTTAAGTGTAAATCTTGTATCAATCTTCATTGAGAGCAGGAGAAACTAAAAGATGAACTAAAATTTGGAGAGACAGGTAGGTAGGTTTGGATAGCAATTATAAGAGAAACTAATTTCTTCTGCCTTGCCCCAGTTTGAATTGAACCCTGGTTTTCTTTTTTCATATCTCTATAAGTTGTATTGGTTTTATGTTTTTTCCTTTGTTTCAAAGTGAGTGTTCTTAATGTAATAGTGTTGAGTAATTGGTCAGCCTTGTACTCAGAGTATTGTGATAGTAGTTTTCCATTTTTCCATTACATAAAGACGCACACAAAAACAATTGATCTCAGTTCATGTCACATCAAAGTGTTCAGGGGGATTACAGAATTAGAATCACACTTGTCACACAATGTCTGAAAAAAGCTCAAGGTGATAAAGTATAAATGTCTATCGGTCTTTTTCCCCCTCAAAGCTCTTTCTGTGAAAAAGTGTGAACTAACAAGCGTCCAGCAGCTTGTAACACAAAGGGCCATCTACACATGTTATTCAAGAGAAGCAGTGGAGTCTGGCCAGGCATTGCCGTTAAAAAGAGCGAGATGGGGGAGAGTGAATGAGCCATGCTGTATAGTGATTTGCCATTTATAATTGGCCCGCAGTGGTAGATAGTGGCTGGCAAGGACTTTTTTTTTTTTTAAACACAATCTGTGCCTGCGGTCGGGGCGATGCATCGCTAATGACGGAAAGCCAGAGTGGTGTGGAAGCACAACAGCGCCTGGTGGCTACAAGGCCAGTACTTGCAAATATGTTCACAATCAGATCTCAGATAGATGATGTTTCACGGTAACAGATCATAAAATTGTGGATAGTTTTTATTTTAAGTGCTTATTTTGACAAGTGAAAAATTGTCAGCAAAAGTCACATTGCACATTAAGGAGATTAAATATTTGCCAGAGCTCCTTGCTCTTTGCCAGTGACACGCTGCTCCATACTCGACAGTTTCACACGCTGTCACTGGGAGCTACATATTAAAATACTGCAGCAGTTGGGGGTGAAGGTCTCAGCGAACCAACCCAAAAACAAAATACAGAAATAAATTTTCAAAAAGATCTTATCCAAAAGGGATTGAGGGGACCCTCAGACTCAGTCCGTTATAGAGCAGATGATGAGTAAACCCAATTCCAAATGTGGTCAACCACATTTAACAAGCAGCTGTGGTTTAAAAGAGCAGCAACACCAACAAGTTCTCCATCTTAAACAACAAAAAAAGATGCCAGCATATAACCCTCTAAAAATACACGGGCCTATGATTAAGTTGATAAGCCTCAGCCACTACTAGAGAGCCAAAGGAAAGAAGGAATATGATAATGTGAGACTAACAATATGAGCCTACTAAACAAGTGAACAGTAATTACTTGGTTGAGGCTAGGGGACAATTGCAGTCATTATCAAATGTTATCAATGTTTGCAAACGGCAGTCTCCTGTGTCTGTGTCCAAAGTTTTGTTGACCCCTTCGTCCACTCAAACCTCCTCTCTCTGCAGACTTCGTGGCTCTATAACAACATCACACTATTTCCTCATCACTACAGACAAACAACAGTCGTAATTCCTATGGCAGCTGTAGGACTTTGTCAATCAAACAGATCTTTTTTTGGGGGGTATTAACTAAAACAACTGATGCTTTTGTTTCAGTCTCAGCAATACATGTCCTACAAATCAAGATCACAGTGTACAGTCTGACCTCAAAAAGCAAAATTTTCCCACCCATGATTATGATGCACTATGTGGTCAAGGCTGATAGTGAGTCTACTTGGATCCATTTGGATATTAGACATATTGACACACAGATCCAAGGTCTGCATTAATAGAACGGGACTCTACAAAACCTGATTTTGTTGGGCAGTATTTGTTGAGCGAGACTGTTCCTCCCTTAATTTCCCCACCCACTTTTCCCAGTCTTTCAGTTTGTAGAATCAAATCAGCAACCTTCCACAAAACCTCTTGTCTAATCTCCAGATTACACACCCCTCACACTGCAGGGGAGGGACGCTCAGGCAGGCAGAACAGGGCCCAGATGCCCAGCTATGGATAAGGTTTTTTGATAGAGCCCCCACCACCACTTCACCCCCATCTCTTCTCCTTCCCGATGCCTTCTCCATAAACAATGAAAAGTTAATGAAGAGGTAACTTAATGATGTAATGAATATGGCGGAGCCCAAGGTCAAAGCTGGCTACAGTCTGGAGCTGGGCACAAGACAGGGCCAGGTGATAACACATGGTTTTATATGCCTCTCTCTCTCTCTCTCTCTCACTCACACACACACACACACACACACACAGACAGTCACAGGAACACAGTCTCAGTATGCATGTAGATCTTAATATTATTTGTCAACTGGAATTGAGAGAACAATCCTTGGTTTGGAATTGTCTGTGGAAATATTCTTTGTTGCTTACCTCTGTGCATCTGCATCTTTTGTGTGTGAGATGGAGGGAGAGAGGTGTGTGTGTGTGTGTGTGTGAGTAGGAATGGAAGGATAAGGGTGTTTGAAGTACTGTGGGTAGTAAGAGTAGAGGGGTGTTTATGCATTTTTTTAAAGTTTTTATGTGCATGTGCAGCTGTGTGTGTTTGTGGCTTTTGCATTCTTTCCTCTGTGTGTGCAATAAACACGTGTATATGTGTGCGGGTGTGCACGTGTGTGTGTTTGGCAGTACAGGGGCTTGTTCTGATGTTGGAGCTGGTGATTAAAAATTGAAAAGGTTTGAATGACACAGTAGAGGATTTGGCAGAGCCAGGTACGATCAATAGAACTCTGGTGAATGGCCACTACCTCTACTTGTTGGGCTTGAGGGCACTTGGGAATGTGTTTGTGTGTGTGTGTGTTTAAGGCAGAGAAAAAGTGCGTTGGAGGTGTGTACATTATGACTTTATATAGTCAGTAAAGACATTATTTTTCTTGCAGCACTTTAACCTTGAGGTTGTTTTGGACCAGCTTTGCTGCATTCAATTCAACATCTGGAGTACATAGTGTGTAAGCATCTGTGTGACAGTGGCTGGTCATATGTCAGCAGAGACAATGCCAACCCAACACATCCAGTTCATTGGGAAACAAAGTACAGTGCATGAGTATAATCAAAAGAAGAAGGGGCAACGACAGTATGTAGGAGAAGGAAAGATGATAAGAGAAGAGGGAGACAGTAGGAGAGTGCGGTTTACCCAGCAGCTAGGTGCTCTTTATCTTCGATCTGTTTGGCCTCCACTGGGCTAAAGAAGTGTCTATGCCTCACTTTATCCCCTTATAGCCTCTCACACCACAACATATGGGAGAGGGGAGGAGGAGACTGAGACAGGGCAGAGGAAGATAGAGAGGGAGGAAAGTCTAGGAAAGGAAAATGACTGCAAGAAGGAAAGAAATGAAGGAACAGGGAAGGTGGGGGTGCACCAGGAAGCACAGACTTACTGAAGGACGAAGAATTTGTATTTTCATTGTGCCGGTCAGCCAGCATGCAAATGCAGAGACTGGCAGGCTTGCTAACTAGTTTTGATAACTTACAGTATATAGGCTTTGTACCATTAGTTAAGTCCTCTATCATTCATTGTAACACAAACTTGTCCTTAGTCAAGGGTAAAATTGTATGTCTTTGGCTCTGCCTGTTGACCCTCACGAAGTATATTATTTTTACGTCCCGAGCAGCTACACCAATAAGAAACTATTGTTTAACTAAAACACAGATATTCCACAGTAATTTGGTGTGTCTGGTGAGAGGTTTTGTTTAAGGAAAGTGTTGTGTGACATTTATATGTCGCAGAGAATAGATGTAGCCAGCAGCACAGACATACAGCTACAGTGAGCATACAGTGTAAAGGCAGACATGGGTCATGTTGGTGGCTTCCTCTCACATTTTGTAGATTCCACCTTTCTCAGTCAAATCCACAGAGAAAATAAGAATGTTTTCTCATGTGTGTTTCTCATCATAATGATGTCACCAAGCATTTAATAGAGTGCAGCTTCTTCTGGTGGCAGTGTAAGGTGTTGTCTCCTCTCTGTGTTGACATTTTCATAACTATAAAGTGTTGGTTTTCTTCTCTTAAAATTTAAAACTGTTCTGTTTTTCCCCTACACACATGTTGCATATAGATTGACACACAAAATCTTTCAGTCAACTTGCCTAGTTATTTCTTTAATGAATCCTGACAAAGCTAAAAGGCCATTTTAGAGTGATTTCCCCCAATAAGATGTGGATGTGATGACCACATTGCACTTGTGTTTTTCTCAGCCTCATTGTACCAAAAATGGGCCCAAATATTACCTGACTTCTTTTCCAAAGTTGCTGTCATTGTTAAAAGAAGCACAATGCCTTATACAATGTCCAGTTTTTAAGAAAATGCAGGTTGAAAGAATAGCCACTGGCCCGCATTTAAAAGATAATCCCAGTTTATTTTAGCCTAGACTATTTCCTCTAAAAATGTGGCCATTGTGACCTTATGGGTCATGCTAACTTTCACTGCGCCAACTTTCACTGCTGCTACACTGTCTTCTGAGGAAAAACACTACATGCAATAGTGGATTTTCTACTGAAGTATTATAGGGGAAGAGTCATTTCACTGTAGTAGTCAGCCATATTTATTTGAACTGGAGTAAACAGACGAGGCGCTAAATCAAACAGGCAACAAGACGAACCATGAAAGACAACGTATTTCAGGAAGTTGGTGCTGTTTCTGCTGTCACTGCTCTCCACAGCTGACGAGAAGGAAAACTTGTGCTGCAGATAGTGGGACCTGTTGATTCCAGACTCTTGAAAAAAAATAGATTTGACCATGGATGACAGTAATCCCAGCAGTGTAACTACAAGAACTGATTTTGTGGAGCTTAGCAAAAGGTGGAATGAGATTGGCGTACAGTGTGTTAAAGTGTCAAAAGCAAGTTGTTTGGCCTTCAATCCCTGAGGCTTATAGTAGGTTTTGGTGTGTGAAGTCTTTGTACGCAGCAGTGCCCATGGTGTCACTCACATTAACCCTTTATTGAAATCCATTTGTTGAAGTGTTTTTTGGTGGCTCAGCAGGCTGCAGCAGTGCAGCTATATTTGCTCACAACCTTTGTCATGAGTCATACTCTCCCTCTTGTGCATGTTTTTGCTGTCAATCTTCTCTGTGTTCTAAAAGCAGAGTATACTAAACTTATCCCAAGGGGATCTGTGATCCATCTGATCTGCTGGGCTCGATAATGCGCTGGCACCGTAAGACACTGTAGATATTATAAACATGGATGCTCTATTATTACATGATAAGAACAGAATATCTGCTGTGAGTGTTTTAAAAAGGTCATAGAATCAGAATCAGAAATATTTCTGAACTGAACTGGACTGTTTTGCATACTGTTTATATTATCACATTGCATTCTCATTTTAACCCATAATGCAGCTTGAATGTGGTTTTAATTAGCATTTATGGTTTGTGTTTATAAGGGACACTTTAACTAAGATGTGCATAAGACCTCACAGTGAAGATAAACATGTGCCTTATTGTCTGGTTTCAGTATAAATTTGTCTTGTGTCCAATGTCCAACTCTGCAGTTGCAGTCACATACAGAGAAAAAAACACGAACAAGAAATGTAGCTGTTTATTTGCTGACAGCTAACACCAGTTTAGCCTTCCACTTTTAATACTCAAACGTGGCTTCCTGTCTACCAAGTTAGCAAATCATTTTCTTTATAAGGAAATGTTAAATACTGTGAAACCACCATAGGCCGTGATCATGTTCGACGCAAGAGATAGCTCTAAATAGACACAGTGCAAGCATGCTCAACATGTAGGTTTTGATAGGACACTTGTGTTGCACAGTTTGATTCTCTAAGTTGTATTGTTAGCCTGCAAGAAACACCTGTGTATGTTGAGCGCTGTGTTAACTCCAGGTCATTTGATAGTGTAAACACGCAATCTCCCCATCAAATTCCATTAAACTCTGTAAGAACACAAACACACACTCCAAAAAGAAGCCCCCAAGCAGCGGCATTAAACATGTGCTCTCATTTGGACATAAATAATGTGATCTTACTCTCATAAATCATGCTGAGATTGTACATTTGGCCCAGGCAAAGGCTTCAGGTTCGCACAGACCTTCTGTAAACAGGTTCTCCTTCAGCCTCTCACAACTTCAGTATGAGTCAGTAGATGTGTGAGACTGTGTTTGTGTGTGTATATGTGTGTATGCAAGGTTACCGGGCTTGATCCATTTTAAAAAGAGTCTTGCTGTAATCAAAAACAATAACCGCTCAAAGCATAAACTCTTCCAAAGCCCCCCTCCCTCCACACACACACTCCCCCACCCTCCCCTTGAAGTATGAAATAATATTCTGTGTGTGGGCCCTGACCGAATGCTGAGAACGCAAACATTTCACAATAAAGTTGTTTAAATAAAGGCCTTGGCATAGATGGCTGGGAGATAAAGGACATGCTGCGTTAATTACAAGCGCCCGTTAAAATAAACCGCCGTTATAAAATATGACTCTCTCCCTCTCCCATTCTTGGGGATTTGAACCTATAAAATGTCACAGAGGTGTGCACCTCAGATGTGCTGTTTGGAGACCAAACACAAAAGCAGCTCCTCTGGTTGGAGATTGGGAAAGAGTGATACACAGACAGACAAGAAAGAGAAAGAGGGGAAGGGGGCAAGATCCATAAAAAAACACAACAGAGCTCTACAATCAACAAAGAAAGCAGTGTTTACTCTGCATTTAAAGACTTATGAATTCTTCTCGCCCCCGCCTTGCCATTGCGTGGCATTAACTGAAAGGGAAAATAGCCCAGTTAAGCACCCAGTTTATTATTCTTCAAACTCTTGTCTGAAAAGTAATATGCTTTAAAGGCACAGTAAATGTGCTGTTGCTCTCCCCCTGTATCTGTTTCAGCCTTTCCCTTACCAAGCGGTATGTGTGTATGCGTGTGTGTGTGTGTGTGTGTGTGTGTGTGTGTGTGTGTGTGTGTGTGTGTGTATAAGTGAGTAAAGTTACATCGCAAAGAGAGGCAGAGAGATGGATTATTTTTCCTGAAGGATGGACTTAAGTTTCTGCTCTCTGCTGCTGGGTGGCCCACTCCTCTTTAGCCGTGTTAACATAAGAATAGAGTAGTGGCCAGGGGGTGAGGGAGGGGTGGGGTAGCTGGGTAGCCGGTTTAAATTATTCTGCGCCTCCGCTGCTGCATAGCAGGAGCTGTTGTTATCCACTTAGAACATCAGACAATTTGTTCCTTCTCCCTCTCTCTTCTCTCCCTCTCTCAACCCTGTGGGTGTCTTTATTCTGGACCCTTTTGTACAAGTGTTATGTTATAACGCCTGTCCGGGCCAAGTTGTACCCTGTTCCCTACCACTTGCATGCTTTTTCTATTCTGCATTTTTAATTCAGATAACTTGTGTTGCTTTGAAATCTGGTCAGATTTTAACCCCTTCAAACACAAAGTCAGAATTTTAGTTCTTTTAGTTGATTTGCAGGACAACGTGTTTTACCTCAGACTGAGCTAAACTAATCAAGCCCCCGTTGCAGGGAAGCGATTCTACCCTCGTGAAGATTACCTCAAAAATCTAAATATCAAATGTTAACTCTCCCTACCACGGGCTGTCATCCAAGCTCAGTGACGAGCGCTGTGATGCTTGCAGGCCCAGATGAGGAATGCAGTTATGAGGAGATGTTTGTATACATTCAGCCTGTGCCTTGGAAAGCAGTGATGGTGGTTGAGCACAGCTTAAAGACATCTGGATGCGATGAAATGCCATTTGTCTAAACAATCAAGAGTCTTACCAAAGCCACCCAAAGTGTGCTGTGCTTTTAGTACATACTTGTGCAATGTGCTTCAACAGAAACTGTTATTGACAAATATTTCATTGCGACAGCCTCATGAGATCTCAAAACAAGTTTTTTTTTTAACATCATTCCAGCTCTCTGCTGTAAACATAAAGCATTTGTGAAAATGAATGAGATGTGGTCAAGTTGATTTAAAAGGGGAGGAGGTGGAAAGAAAGAGATACATAAAACCATGGTGGCATTTGATTATAAGTGAGACTGAGACAAATCAGTGAGATTGTAATCTAAATACTTAAATTTAATGCCCTTTCTTCTTACTAAAAAAAGGAAATATAGTGAATAATAACCACTCACATTCTAGGGTTGAACAAAGCAACAAAGCATTCAAGAGTTTAAATGAAGTTATCGTGCAAAAGATACAAAATCAACATGTCAGGATGGATTTTCTATGCACACCTAAGACACAAAATCACAAGATAAACACCCAGACAGAGAGTGAGCCATCATGTGTCAAAAGAAATGCCACACCTATAGATTATTTCCTCCTTAATTACATTTAAACAAATGGCCTGGGCAGTCGTGGCAGCCAGTGCTGACTATGCCAGTGGCGTGTGTGTCTGTATGTGTGTGGTGGTGGTGGTGGTGGTAGTGAAGGGGGCAGGCAGACATGACTGGGATAATAAGCGTCATGGAATCTAATCAGATTTCTAAGAGGAATTGATTGTTGTGAGGCAGCTGGTGCAGGAGTGGGGTTGACAATAAGCTGAAATTTAAGTGTTAATTTTTATGCTAATCCTCTGGCATCTCTGTGTGATGCAATTTGGTCCAGCAGCCCCTCGACTTTGCGCCGCAGATATGAAATTGTCCCGCGCACAGAGAAAATGTCAGCTTGCCAGACCCTGAAAGCTTGTAATTTATTAGGTATGTTTCTATTAGTATGTGTCACAGTTGTTAGAGAGCCACATGCGCAGGCAGGCAGCCACACCACCTCATTCTCTCCCTCCATCTCCCTCTCTGTCTTTCTCTCTCTACATATATATATATATATCTATCTATATATATATCTATATCTATATATATATATATATATATATATATCACTCTTTCTATGCCTGTACCCCAACTTGCCTCATCCTCCTTTCTCCAGCTTTTTCTCCCAGCATTACACTTCTTTAGCACACATGCACAGGCACGCATGCACACACACACACACAATGACAGAAACCATGCTTGTTCTCAAGATGGTCTCGGCTCAGTGGCTGCTACACTGGGGCCTTAATGTATTATCATATATCGGGTGGTCCTTGCCCCCTGGACAAAAGGCTATTTAATACAATTTAATGACATTCCCAAAGATTGGCGGAGGTGGGGGTGGGGTGGGGTGGGGAATAAAAAAAAAAAAAGAAAGAAAGAAAGGCAGAGGCCCAGATGAAAATAGCATCTGTGTTTTTCATGGCTCACCCATGCAAACATTGCAGTGTAAAATGTGTGACTTTCCCTCCCCTCTCTCTCTGTTTCTCTGTCTGTGTCTCTAGCTGAGGAATAAAATGTAGTTTGGGGGTTGATAGAGCTAAAGAGGAATAGACTTCCAAAATCACCTGCTATCTGAGCCTTGGCAGGTTGCCTAAGGTGTCAAATAGTGGAACTCTTTTACTCTTTACTTTTTCACTTAATTAGAATTAGCAATACCACAATGTAAGAATACTCCATGATACTATTATTCTGCAGGGAGGTTTAACCTTCAAATTCAAATCCCATTTTTGATACTATGTATGGTAATATTTTCAGCAATATTCATTTAGTGTGTTTACATTTTGTACAGTATGTCGTTGTTGTTTTTTTCATTGTAACTGGCATAGTCTGCCTTTCCTGTGCAGTATTTAAAGTGTGTACCCAAATAATTTGTGCACACACTGGACATAATACAGAGGATAAAAGTGTATAATTTTGAATAGAACTCAATGTTTCCTAAAAATTATATTCAAATACTTACTTCAAGATTCTGATTCTGATTACGAATTTGTAACAGCAAATATGTTTTGAGAGGAACATAATGCCACCACTTTTACATTTAAAAAAGAAATCAACATAATAAGGAATGATATTCAATGAATGTGTCTGCAAAGTTTAAAAATGCTCACACAGAACATATTTGCAAAACTGCTAGTGGAAAGTAGGATTAATATTTTTATGGGTATCAATGGAGGCTAGGCGATGGAGGACGCAAAGCTTAATTTAGCAAGTTTGAGTCAGCAAGCTTAATAAATATAATTAAATATTTGAAATGATCAAATGAAATAGCTTTTACTTTTAAGCAGTGTAATATTATTTCAAATGAAGATGTACTGCATGAAATTAACAATAAAAATGAATCTGTGGTCTCTCTGCTAATGGGCACTATCTCAGCCATAATACACACTATTACAACACAAGCTTCTCCATGATCCCACCTCCATCTCAAATGTGAGATGATGTAAAAAGGGTGTAGAGGACAGCACCACACATAAATAATAATAAAATAAAGGCAACATAAAACAACTGAATTCACTAGTGATTGGGTGAGTACCCAGTAAGGACCTCAACAAAAAGAAAGCTGTCCCTGTTTGTGTTTCTCGCTCTTTCAGTAATTCTAAATCTTATTGTTAGTGAGAGACACTTGGCCACTGTATTTCACTGAAAGCATTAAATCAGCCTCCAGCCCTGTCTCCCAGATATTACATTTCTTTACAACTAAACTGCAACAACAAATACCTTCTGTAGGAAATGTAATCGCTGGCTGGATTGTGTTTGGAGGCAACATATTTTTTGAATGAAGTGCTACATTTATTAACAGCAGCTGAGTTGTCTGCTTGGGTCAAAAATGTTGTTTCTAAAGTCACTATGAACTTTTGTCCGTGTTATACCAGACTGCGATCTTTCCCTAAACTTAACCAAGTGCCATGATTGTCTAAACATAACCATAAAAACATTCTGTCAGAATTTTACTGATATACTCGGTATTAACGTATTTGCGACCTGTGAAATACGTAAATAAACAACCAATCGTCATTACGTCAATAGAAAACATAATCTATTTGCAATCATGCTGCCTCAGTGTCATCACAATAATTAATCACCACCTGTGACCAATGGGTATGTTTAGGTAAAACACTTGTAAGTTGCTTTGGATAAAAGCATCTGGCAAATGTGATGTAAATGCGTTTTTAGGCCTAAACCTAACCATGTGCAAGTCCTGCCTGGTATGAAAATGCTGAACTTTGTGGAATGGTAAAAAAAAAAAAAAAAAATGCTGTCAGTGAACATAATCCATGCAGCAATTATGTTTCCTGCAAAACATATTAGGCAATATTTAAATCATAGCTATTGGGAGGCAGGGTTGCTGGGAGCTGTGTTGGTAATAAAGCATTGTTGCTGTTCCCACCAGTAACCACAGGTGTCACCATCTTAAACAGGACTTTAAAATTCTTAAGAATTATAACTTTTAACAAAAATGAAAATATATATTGTATATATATTGTACCCTAATGTCCCCTTTCAGAGTGATACAGTGTTACATACAGGAAATGACAATGCTGTATTATTTTTTATTATTGTATTAACATGTAAACATCATGGAGTGATGCTAATTTTCACTATTTTAGCAATTTTTTAAATATATAATTGGGTAGTTAAGTCTAACTGTATCTATATTTTGTTAGCTCATCATGTGATTTTTAGAATATGACATCTCCAAAGTAAGCTGTGAATATAGCTGTTAAATGAATGTAATGGAATAAAAAGTATGATAGTTCCCTCTAAATCGTAGTGAGTAGTAGCATGAAATAAAAACACTCAGCTAGAACACATTACTTAAGCACTGAGTACTGGTTGTCAGTTTTAGCAGAGGTTCCCTTAGTAAGGGAAATTGGAAAAAGAACCAGGAAAAGATTTTATTTTCCCTAGAATTGTATTCTATTCTACTCTAATTTTAGTCGTCTCCCTCTTTATGTTTAAACACTGCTCACATCGCTATGCTCCCTGCTCATATATTGAGTTAGAAAGCCAGTCAAAACCGTACTCAGTGGGCCCAGAAAACACAGTGAAAGGTTTGGATGCAATTCACATATAGGTCAATTAAATGCAACAACATCTGCTCTCTCCCTACCATTTGCATATAGCATTCATATGTTAATGATGTCCCTTGTTTTTTTTTCTGCATGTGTGTATGTGCATATGTGTTTATGTGTGCTATTTGTTTCTCTCTGTGTGTATTTTTTTTTTCTGTACTTCCTCCCCTCCTCCCCATCTCTTTGTATCACCAAACAAAAAGAGATGCAGAAAATTTGGATTCATACTTCCCTTTAAAAAAAAAACAGATACACCCGTCCTATTTTCACTTCCTCTTGCCTGACGATTAAAGGGGAGGTTAGATGAGTGCCACAGTTGTTCCATTGGCATGCCCCTGATTTCGACAAGAAGCCCCTTTAACAGTAGAGAAGGCAAGGCCCTATCTCTTCTCCAAGCAGCTTAATGCTTTATAAATCAATGATGACACAGATGGACTAGCGATAATCTATTTAGAATGCCTCACAGCAAATATTGTTGTGCAGATGATTAGACAGACAGTTATTTTAACTCAGACCTCTAAACCCAATCTTCTGCTTCTCATGATGCTCCTCAGATTTATAGTTGTAATTTGGGATTTGATATTTTTGTTTTATGAAATAAATTTGGCAAAAAAGAGATGTACAAAATGGTAGTAATTAAAAGTGAAATCAAGTTGTGGCAGAGTGGAGCATGTCTTTGTTTTTGTTTGTCTCTGTGCATGTGTGTGTAAGAGAGGGTATGTGTGTGTGTGTCTTTGGGCAGCTTGAGGAACAAAAGACATGAAGAGGTGCTGGTGTCTGTGCCAAGGCCATAATGATAAGGCATGTTTCTTTAAAGAAGGGGGAGACAGACCTTTAGCAGAATTATATCTCCAGGGCATGTGTGTGTGTGTGTGTGTGTGTGTGTGTGTGTTAGACAGTCTAGTGACACAAAGGGGGTTAATGGCAATCCAGGATCTCTGCCCCTTTTCATGGTCGATGGGTCTCAATTTGGCGTGCAGGGGTGGAGAGGAGGAGGAGGAAGGGAAGAAGAGGAGGAGGAGAAAAGAGCAGTGGAGGAGTGCAAAAATGAAGTGGAGGTTGTCAGACGTGGCAGCTGCTTGGAGGCCCTGATAAATATAAGCCCTTATTGATCGGTTGAAAATGAAAGATCCCCGAGTGGCGTGCAGTATTTAGCTTCTTGTCTGCCTCACGTCAGCGGTGGCCTTGCCTTGGAGGGATAGATTTTCAGCTGTGCCTCCGGGCACCACAGCGAGCCAGCTTTGATTTCATCTTTAACCTTTTTCTGGCTGCATTCCCTTGACCTCTGCAGCGTCGCTTGCTGAATTTGTTAGATTTTCATCTCAACATTGACCCCTGCCCCACCTCATCTTCTTCTTCCTCCCCACACGTCATTGTCTTCTTCTTCATGCTGTATCCTCTGTCCACCTTCCTCTTTCCCTCTTCAGGTCTATATTTCATTATCACCTCTGCCTCTAATCTTTCCCCTCCACTGTTTCTCCCTCTAGGTGGCCATTCCAGTAAGCAGTAGTCAGTCAGGAGTGACAGTGAGAGGCCAGTTGATCCTGACAGACAGGTTGGACTCCAGTATGCAGCTGGTGTGTTAAGGTAAGCTCACACACTATGCCTGTAACCTGTAGCAAAATGCTCCCAACTTGAAGATTTTTCACATTTTTCTAAACCCTGTATGATATTTGCTTCTCACACTGTAAGGATAAAAGAACAAGACACATACACACAAATAAATGCACACAAACACTCACACACTCCAACTGTTTGTCATTCACTCACCATTTAGTCTTATCCCCAAAGGCACTTTCTTAAACCAAAACACACACATGCACACAGAGACTGTCACACAGCTACAGTACACTGCTTGCTATGTGCGCAGACAGAACTTGTAACAATCTGGATTGTGATAATCTATGATAATCATCCACCACATGCCACCTAAAAACGCACATGGGTGGCATTCAACACCCACACTGGCACATTGGTTCCGTGCATCTTGCCTCCCTCTCCTGCTCTCCCCAATGTCACTACCTCCAGCGTCAATGTCACTACTTTGTTCCTTATTTCTTTTTTATGTATGAGGAGGCTTGCGCTATAACACACCGCAAAGGGGGAAATAGGAACAAATCTTGAACAATTTATGTTTGGCATTAGTGTAATTGAATCCCACTCGTATATCAAAGAAAGAAAGTTGCGAGGTGTGGGTGATATAAATGCAAGCTAGGGATCCATGAAAACACAGATCTGTCCCTCCCCTTTTCCTTGTCTTCTGAACAATGTCTCCCATCTCTTTTTTTTAATTCTCTCCCTCTCTCCCCTCCTTTAGCTAGATGGATGATAAATTCCCAGCCAGAGAGCCAGCAACAGCTGTTGGCAGACAGGCCTGATATGAGAATAGCAGCATAGGATGAGCAGGCATTAAAAATTAATATGCTATTTAGCCTAGGTGTATTTTAGGTATTTGACATTTTCATGTCCGGGACAGACAAAATTTATTCATAGTACAGAAAAAAAAAAAAAAAATAAAAATAGGAAGAGAGGAAGAGGTTTAGGGAGGGGGAGGAGGGGATGGGGACGTGAAAAGGGGAGTGCAGGGAACACTAGATGGGGCGGGGGGCGGGGGAAGGTGTTTGACAAAACCTTATATGTCAGTAGAATGTAAGAGGGCTGGTAGTGATGATCACACCACGCAAAACTCTCTCACTTTTATTTACTCATGGAAGGTCCACCTGAAAGATGAGTGCATGTACAAACAGTACAATAGCCAGCCTAACATTAAAATGTTGATACAATATGCTGTGCTAGAACTGAAAACCTGTGTAGTCCTCTTTCACTGCTCCCACAGTACTTCAGTAACTTACAACATCCATTACAGCAGTATTCAAAGCTGGTTACATATTGTGTTTTCCACTTAATTTCTCATCAAAATAGTTTTTCATGACATTTTAATATTTTATGAGTTTTAATAGAACATTTTGGTATTGCAAACTGACCTCACTAGAAAAAAATGTCAGTGTTATTCTGTATTCAAACACAGCCTATATTTAGTTTAGCTTAAAGGTTCATTCTTGACCTTGGAAACAGCAGTTTAACAATAAATTATCATCACAAGGTCCACTGATATTGTGTTTCTGAAGCTTCCAGCCATATTTCATGGCCTTTCTCAGTGGATGGAGTTGCTCAGTCGTCATGGAGATGGTTCAGTTGTTATAATGTGATTTAAGTATGTAATTTAGTCACTTGATAATAGGTGGTTTTACTTGGGGGAGATCATAACCCTTATCCATCCTTGAACAGAGACAGTGGTTATGATCTCCATCCATATAAGACCGCCCATTATCATGTGACCAAAATTCCATTGTTGGTCATGTGTTAGTAAGTGGAGCTTGTGATGAGAATTTCTCGTCAAACATTCATTTACATTTTCCTGACAAGCAAACTCTTCAGGTTGTGTGAATAATAACTATTTTATTTCAGAAGCAAAAGGTGGAAGTAGTGTGACTTTACACTGCAAAACCTCTAAGGAAGGAAGTCGGGTAAATGGTTTGCTCAACCAAGCATGTGACTTTGACACAGGAGGCTGCTGCTCGCATTCCCCCATTTTTTAACAACAGTCATTATTGGTTTCTTTTAACCATGACCGCATTCTTTTCCTAACCTTAACCAAGTAGTTTTGTGCCTAACCAGTTCTTAACTATAGTCCTGGCAGATCAGAAAATTGTCATGTTGTATGAATCTGTTTTGTAACAGTTCTTGTTCTTTATGATGGTTTTGGAAGACCAGCTGGGTGAGCCAGAGCAGAAAACATATGGATTGTTTAAGGAGGCAATGACAAACAGCCTTTTCAATCATTTAGGTTGTGCAACTAGTTGTTAAGTATCACGTAAAAGATGTCAGGTTTGGTTTAAGAAGTCTTTTGGAAGCTGTTGTCTTAGAGCAACACTCTCTGCAGACATTTCAGTACCAAGAAGAGGACACCATGTGAACAGTTAATGTGTGTTAGGGTTGACATTGATCCCCTTGCAAGTTGACAAAAAAGGTTGATACAATGGCAACAGTCATTTTGACAGATGACTGTAAATGTGTCAAAGAACAGAGAGCCTAGCACTAAGGCCAAATTTGGACTTTTGGATCAGTTTGTCTCAGTTCTTTAGCTTTAGAGAAAAAATGTACAGTTGATTCGATGATGAGGAACAAAAAAAGAAATAATTTAGATGTAGAGTAGCAATATCTAGTCTTCTCATTTCACCAGATTAGAAATTTAAATTCCAGCTGTCAGTACAGATGAAGTACTCAGCAATGTAAACGTTACATTCTTTTCAATTATAATCATGATTAAATACAGTTCCACTGAAAAATACACCGCACATACAGAAATTTTGTAGAGTTTGGCAACAAACTAAAACCATTTTTATGTTGCATATATTTTGGTCTTGAATCTCAGACTCCCAGGATAATGTATTACTACTGAGCCACTCTTCTGCAGTCAAACACAAGACCCTGGGACATCCAGACAGTAAAAGTACAAGTCCCATGCTGAGCCATGCCAGGACCTCTCTTTCTGTTATCTCTCCCTCTCTGTCTCACTCCCTGTCTCTCCCTCTCCCTCTCTCTCCCTCCTTGGTGATTAATGGCTAATGCTGCTCTAGTACATCTCTATATCCCTCCTCATCCCTCCCTCGCTAATCATTGTGAAATCTTAGACATGGCCTGGATTTGGCCTCCTGGAGAAAAAAGGGGCATTGAATTGGATTGGTGAAGGGGGCAATTTCCACCTCCCACAGCATCTATATCTTCTGTTTTTTTCTTTTTCATTTTTAAATCTCTTTTTCAGCATATTTTTACACTTTTACTCTTTTTTCATCGAGATTTAGGTCAGTCAGGTGGGGTAGAGACACTTTCCTCCTCTTTACAGTCCCCGGGTACAATCCAACTTTATTACAGTTTATGACACTTATAAAGCTGTTTTCTACAAATCAAAATTCATGTCTTGTCTTGTGACAACACTATCTTAACTCAAGGTCCACTTAATAGCTTTTTCCAGAGCTTTCAACACAAACCTGTCTCTTAAGGATGGCCTTTGGCATTGTGAATGTGATCAGCCGCTGTGGACTTTCTCCAGCCAACCACTGATTCCATGACAACTCTACGAACCAATGTAAATTTAACCAATTAAACCTTAAGAGAATCCATATCTCAAATTGTACTTAATTTAGTTAATTTGTCAGGAATGAATTTTCACTCTCAGATTTATTAGGTATATTAGGTGTATTTATTACTTAGGTACTGTTAAGTACACAGTATATCCAAGGAGTCTTGAAGAAATGTAAATAGGAGTTGATAAATAGATTAAATGGCTGTCATGACTGAAAGGCAGATTTGAACCCATGTAATCACAATCACCTGCTCTCACTCACCAGCCAACAGTGTCACAACAGTACATTAGAATCGCTTCTCATTGTCTTAATTCAGACATCTGGTTTAGCATTTAGCCTTCGTCCAGCTCTTTCCTGTTGCACCCTTCACTTCTCTTTTTTACCTCTTTGTCTGCTAATTATTTTATTTCCTTTATTTTTTCCACTGTCTTCCTCCCTCTCACCTTTTCCATTACTTCTACGCTCAGCTGAAACTCCCCGTCGCCGTACAGCACAGTACTGTATATACGCTGACTGTTATTACCTTGGGGAACATTTAGCAGCTCCGTGTTTAACACCATAACCTCCGCTACATCAGCATCGGCAACGGAGGAAAAAACCTGGGAGGTGGAAACTAGAGACGGCTCGTGTTAGGCGAGCGTTCGACTGATCACCACGATAAAGATGACAAGAGAGAGAGGGAGAGAGAGCATGTGACAAGACTGCTTTATTTCAACCTATTGGATGATCAATGATTCTTAAGGGGAGGGATAATTTCTTGCGATATCTCTCACTACAAAGTAAATAGAAATCAAAGCCCTTCAAGCTCTGAGACAAAAGCACTATATGAAAGAAACTATCTTGACAACTCCTTCATTTCTGCTCTTTTTTTTCCCTCTGTACTTCCCATTGATTTCATGTAACCGGTGTTAAGTGAAACTATTTGAGAAACAATGGATCCACTTGACTTTCTGTCTCAGATTGGCTCCCAGTATAGTCAAATAACGCCTCTAGTAAATCTATCTTTGGTAGTACTTGTGTTTTTATTATTCCTCATTATGTGATCAGATTTTGTTTGATATCCATTCAACACATTAAAAGTTAAATTGAGACATCAAGCAAAGTCTTTTTTCCCCTGTGAGATGTTCACAGTTTGTGTTGCAGTGTGGTTTTTAAAGTTTTGCGATGGCCAATGTGCCTTTGAGTCTGCAGCCTCTTGGCAGATTACTGTCACTCCCTATCATTCAGATACTCCCACCATCTCCAGACTAACATATTGTACACAACAAGCAGCCCCCCTCCTTCACATCACCCACCTTACCCAGCAACGCTCACTGCAGCCCACTCATTCCCCCTCTCTCCGATAGGGATCTGTGGACATTGATGTCTGTCTCATAGGAGGTTTAGAGGGGTAGGGTGCACAACTTGACAGATAACAGGACTACCAAAGGAGTCAAAATCGAGTCATGTCCATGTCCATCAGTGTGCTGTGATGAGCGTGCACGGGAGAAAAAAGTGCATGCACGTGGACCAACATTGACAGCAGCTCAGGGAGAGACAGGGAAGGACTGTCAGATGATTACAAAAGGGAAAAAAGTGTTCAGGGAGGTTGGGCTCTGAGACAGGAGCTCTCTCTCTCTCTCTCTCTCTCTCTCTCACACACACACACACACACACACACACACATCTCCATCCATTCATTCAGGGGGGTTTTCTGCCCGTCCCATCATCCTCCCAGGATATCAAGTTGTAATTGATATATGGGCTTGGCTGTCTCTCCCCACCTCACTCACATACGTGTGTGTGTCTTTGGGTCGACTTATCTAGATTTCACCCATGATTCTTCCTATTGCCCACTCTGCGGGCTAACCAGCGACTTCCCCGTGTGGGATGGACAGAGATAGATGAGCAGAAGGAAAAAGACCCTAAAAAAGAAAAGAAAAAAAAAACACACAAAAAGGTCCATCATTCCACAAATAGCCTAATGTGTTATCAAAGTAACTTCCAGCATATTAGCAACAAGACGCCCCAACCCCCTCATATCCTCTGCCCCCCCCCCCCTTCCAGCACCCACCACCTCCCTCTCCTCCTTTGTGGCGTTGCTCGCTCGCCTCGGCAAGCTTCCTGAATTAAACTGCCGGCTTCCTGTTCTTTTATATGCACGGCCACATCTGGGGCACCCGCTCGCAGGGCCCCGCCGCTTAATAACAATCACCTTCCCTTTCACTCGGCCCTGATTGTTTCTAATTCTCCCTGACAGATAGTAGCTGACAAGCCGCCCGCACCTCCCTCCCTCCGTGACCCGAGCTCACTCAGCACACTTATAAGGCCTGTCATTTTTAATATTTGATTTTCACTTCGTAAAAAGTTATGTGTTTTAGAGCTGCCACAGCCACAGCCACCATCGCCACCCCCACCCACCCACCCCAACCCCCCACTCCCTTCCCCAGTTGTATGATGAAATCAGTATTTAACTGAAACCACGTAGAACGACCATCCCTCCCTTTCTGCTTTTTCTTGGCTGTTTCAATTTATCCCTTCTTTAAGCTTCCTGCTTCCCATCTCTTCTTCCTCCCCTCTTATTAATTGTCTTTCTTTATTTATCTCTTTTTGTCATCATCATTTCCAACTTCTCTTTTCTTTTTGTCTCTTTCATTCAATCTCTTCCTCACTCTTACTTTTAAGGACAAGACAAAGAATGTAGTGGGATTGTACAGACTCATATGTAAGCCAGTCTCTAACCCACAGTGAGCCACCTTTGCTGCCACATTCATCCAGGCGTATACAGTGCAAAGCCACATGGCTAAGAACAGAGCTGTGTGTATTGACAAATAACTGGCGTCCACATCCATCCGTCAGACATGCAGCGTACTGGCTTCCAGCTTTATTTGCTTTCCATTGATTCCCATTATAGGTATATGGAGCCATGTAAAATGCATATCAGGTAGGCTGATCATTAAATGAAAGGATGGATTCATCGACAGCTTGATGGATGACATTTTGCCGAGCGATCCCTATAGACCTTCAATAAAAATACAATTTGGAGCTTAAGACAAAGGGAAAAAAGGAAAATGAAGGCTTTTAAGATGGCAAAGGAGAGAAAGCAATAATTAGAAGAAGGAAAAAAACTCATCCTCATTGACACAATCTTATAAAACACCTACCACATATTTTCTCTGTTTTGCCTAATGTAGATATGATATCCTGGTGGCATCACTGAAAGCTGGCAGAGCTAGACCACTAAAGTTATTTTCAGAAAATGTGCACAATCATTTGTCTTTTGTCCTTAAAGATCACTTTTTGGTGCTTTTGCACTTTTTTTGATAGTTTATATTGAAAATTGACAGGATACTTGGTTTGAACCTGGCTCAGAATCAAACCAATATTAAGTATCAATGCAGAAAGTCTTACCTCTTTTGTGGGTGGATAGGCTTATAGGCCTGGACGGTCACTTCCTGTCACAGACCTGTAGTTAACCTGTTCACCGTTTTTGTTTTTTTTTGTTTTTTTTTTAGCCGTGATTACAGTTTTCCCCTAACTTTAACTAAATGCTCTCTCTCCTAACCCTAACCACACCTTAACCCTGTGGCAGCTGGTCAGCAGAGGACACAATAGCAGCACCTCACCAGTCAGAAAGTGTAATTCAGAGTCATCAAGCTTGATACATAAATTACATACATTAAATATTTGAGATGAGCAAGTCAATGCATTTTGACTTTTCAAGCATTGTAATATTATCTCAAATGAAGTTACACTGTATGAAATTGACTGTAAATTTTCAATTTTGTATTTTTTTATGTAACGGGTGCCATCCAAGCAATACACACTACACTAGCACTACACTACACACTAGCTTTCTCCTGATCCTGCTTCCATCTATTACAGGTAAATGGGTGTAAAAAGGGCACAGAGGACAGCGCTGTAAAACCAGTAAAACAATAAGATTCATGAATGTTTGGCCGAGCAGCCAATCAGGAGCTCATACAAGGTTAGTTTAAGGTTAGGGAGAGATTGTGATTTTGGTATAGATACATAGAAGTCACTGTGAACTTTTTCTGTATTAAACCAGACCACAGTCTCTCCCTAACCTTAATCTGCTAAAACATAAGCATAAAAAAACTTTATAATCTTGTAGTGACTATAAGTGGAAATTCTACTGCAGGAGTGGTTATTTAGCAGACAACAAATTTTATTGACGTGTTCGGTCTTGGTTTATTTGTGACTTGCAAGTACGTAAATTAATAGCATATCCTCATTACGTCAATAGAAAATGTAATCTGGTCATAATTATATTTAATCCAAAGCATATTTACTGTTGTAGTATATTTGTGCAGAAACTTATTTCTTAGGAGACAGAGGTGGTAGATGTTTAGGGGGGCGGCCTTTCTCCCTTTCTCAGGTCTCTATTGTCTGCCAGTGGGGAATAATATGCACAAAACAACACTCATGATTAAAACAAACCAACATTGGTCATATCTAAGAACTTGAACAAACATTTCTTATGAGGACAGTCTCCTGAGTCACAAAGACACTACCATATTTTTTTGAGAATAGATATCTTTCTTATCTCAAACACATATCACTGTCAAGACAGTCATATCATAGTCATAGCACAACAAATAAAGTATCAGGTCACTAAATCATCCACCAACTCGGCAAACACTTTTTTCTGTCATTGCAGTCAGCCTTGTGCACCCAAACATTGTCTAACACACTCCCCCCTAACCCACCCATCAAGACATACTTCCATTTTGGGACACCAAGGTGCCCCGGGCATACCCACTGCCATTCTCCGTCTTTACCCGACGACAAAAACACAACTAATTGGAGTACCACTGCATGTTTTCACTAAAGGCACAATTTAATTACATTTGAGCTGGGAATGAGTATTTTGGGAATGTCTGTATGTTCATTCAAACAAATGGAGCGAATGAAAAGCAATATTTGTTTTGCTTTGATTAGCAAACGGGCAGGGTAATTTGTTAAGGAGAAAAAGAGTGAGGGCAGAAAATCTCTGTTTAACCCCCAACTTTCCAGTGGTAGACTACTCCCACTCTGTTTCACACACACACACACACACACCCTAAACATTAATGAACTTTTGCTCCTGGCTTTGTGAAGCTGACAACCCTCCTCTGCTCTCTTTTTCTTGTTTCTCCCCCTTATTTTTGTCTGCCTTTCTTTCTCCCTAGTCTCTCTCTATCCCCAGTGTCTGTCCTGTGGTCCTCCTGTTCATAAATCCTTTATTAATAACTCAGTGAATAATGTAAAGAGTATTGTTTTCTCCAAGGTTGTATTAATAAACATGAATGAATTTATTTGTCTTCACCAAAGCATGATTAATGCACATTAATGCCTGGATATAGCTCACTCTGCCCTGCATCATCAACCACATATCACCCCACCCCCACGCTGTCACTCCCACAAAAAAAAAAAGACCTATCAACATTAAATATTTATGGCATAATATTAATGGTTTTGTAAAGAAAATAACAAGTTATTAATCCTCTGATTAACAACTGATTAACCTTTTTTATTAAACACGTGATCCGTGCATCATCGACTCAGGATATGTCGACTGACTGCACTGCAGAATAATTATTTTTGTGTCTTTTCTAATTGCAAAAATCGCCTGGCTGAACTATATGAGTGTGTATGTGTTTTTTTTTTTCTTTTTCTTTTGACTTGCACAGATACACTGCTCACACTTGTTCAAACAACATGAGATGTATGTAGCCCGAGATGACGATGAAGGATAAAGGAAAGGAAGAAAATAAAACACACAAACATAACTGGCACATTCTTTCACATTGAGGGAGAACAAGAGCTGTGCCTAAATTTAGCAGCAGATCTTTTTAAAACAATGGGGTTTAATTCACATATCCGTTTATTCTGCAGTCACTGGCATGGGGTGGGAAAGTGGAGTGAAAACACGGCTGAAGGACAAAACATTTTCTCTCTTTTTTTGCCTCTGTTCATCTCAAAGCTATTGTCTGTATTTTTAGTTCTTGTCAACTGAAAGACAATCATGTTATGTTTTCTGACATAATGGTACTGACTTAAGATTGGAGAAGACTGAATTAAACACAATATGAATCTCTAGTTCAAATCCACCCGGGGGATTTTTAAAAAATATATATTTTTGTAGTATTTTGGAAATGGTGCAGTGTTTGTACACAAAAAGGATTATCATTATTAGCTCATTATCAAAATTTTAAGATTTTAATAGTATTTTTATTATTATTTATTATTTATATGTCTTTATGTGTAAGACAGCAACAATGCATTTTAATGGTGAAATTGGTTGAGATGGAACTAATTTTATCTATTCTGCTGAATAAATATACAATAAATAGATGAGTATATATATGTCCTGTATGCAGAGTCTTAATCGTCAATGTAATTAGTAACTATAGTTGTCATATGAATATAGTGAAGTAAAAAGTATAATATTGACATGAAGTATAAAGTGGCTTAAAATGCTGCAAATACTATAAACGTTCACTTTAAAGGACTATAACACTGGCTTTTAAGGCAAATAACTACTTCTGTTGCCAGTCACTTCCTGAAGCATGCAGCCATACTTGAGCTTCTTTAATATTGTGCTACGTTCTTCAAATTATTAAAATGAAATGTTATGGGGATACACCCACCTTAAAATTCTGTTCTCAGCAAAACACACTAGCACACTTAGTGTTTACTTGCACTGAAATCAGGAAGGCCTTTTACACATATCTGCTGCATCACTGCCGTGCTCATACTTCTTCAACTGCAGCTCTTAGATGCAGCAGAAGTATGCATAGTTTGACATGTGATACAGCTACACTGCTAGCTGTTGTTGGTTGGCTCCAGAGGTTAGTGTTCTGGTTGATCTGATGATATAACAGCAGTGTCCCCTCTTGCCCTCTCCCTGTCTCACTCCAACCCTGGTCATCCAATGACAGTGCACATCTGAGTTTGACGTAGAGGAATGCTGTGTTTCTGTGCTGTGGTGACTTTGAAGTCAGCAAAAATAATTTTTATATGCCATTCAAAACAACAAGATGTCAAAATATATGACATTCATGGCTGATAATCACTTTGTATTTCCCAATGAAACTTCACTGCTTATGAAGGCAATGCTGTGTGGCTCCTGAATGGCAGGGGTCTGTCATCAGACCTTCACTTGAGCATGTGAATGTACCACTTGAAAGGATTCATAGATCACTCTGTGATTTTAACACTGTTAAAATGACTGTGCAGCCACTGGTTTGATTCTTAATTACTTTCTACAATTGTTGTTTTATACTTAAATCATTTAGAAGAGTGATGTTAAAGCAGTCATTCAGACAATCATCTTATGAATCCATCAGTACAAAATCTGATTTCTTTAGCCTTTCTTAGAAATGTGCTTGTCTGCTGCATAGCCTACACACACAGCGAGAGCAGAAGAACCGCAATGGAACAAAAAAATAACTTCACAATATCATGTTTCAGCACAATGGAAAATATTTAAAAGACTGTTTAAGGATGTAATATCTGAAAGATGTTTTTGTTTGTGTTGGGAAACACTTGTTGTGAGTTTATTTTATTTTTATTTTTTTCATGCCTCAGTTCTGTCTCTTAAAGAGCATATTGTCTTTGTGTCTTTCCGTCTCATATTTTTTCTCTTTTTTAATTGTCTCTTTCAAGTCTTGCCATCCTGGGAATCTACACAAAGCAGTTACGCTCCTGAACAGAAAAAAAACCCCTCTGAACTGGCTTTTAGTGCTGTTTGTCCTAATTACAGATCATTTTATCACTGTCAAAAAAATTCAATTCTTATTGTAATGTTGCCCTGGATGCTGATCCTGTTGAAGTTCAACCTTATTTTACTCTCCTGGAGCTCCCCCTAAGACCCGGATTCATCACATCTATTCCCCATGGCACTTAACTCTGTCTCTTCTGTTCTTGCTGTCTTCAAATTTCCTCTCTCTCTCTCACTCACTCTTTTTTCCTTTTTTTTTGGAATACATAATTTTTTATGCTGTCATCAAAATGAATTAGTCTGATCCCAAAATATGCAGAAGGACATATGGTTTGGCCCAGTTTCTGAGAAGTGGTGGGTTCAGTTTTTGGTCATCCTGTGAAAAGGGCGTGTGTGTGTGTGTGTGAGTTTTCATTCATTTACAAGTTGGCTTTTCAGGGCCACTTGTGTTTTGGAGAGTATTTATAGTGCCGCTCACACAGAGGTGGACTTCAGTAATTAAGAAAGCAGTAAAGGTGGTTAATTCTACTTTTCCAATCACTTTTTTAATCTGGCTGTCTATTCTTTAAACACACACACACACACACACACACACAGACACAGAAACACAAAGCGGCAGGTACATGAGACTTAAGCTTCTTATAACTCCTTGCCTCTATGCTGTACAGACACAACACTGTGTCAGGGAGAGGTTTAGACATGGTGCGGGCCTTCCTTAATTACTGAGGGATTGCTAAGTAGATACGACTGTGCTTTCACTGCACTAGGTGCTGGGTCAGTGGCGGCCTATGGGATTAGCTGTACAGACTAGCTTCAATCAGAAAAAAGTGAGAAACATTTTCCTAAAGAAGTCGAAGTGCTTCATTAGAGTGTAAGACAACAGGATAGAGTTTACAAAATGCACCATGTTACTGAACTCTCATTGATTGATCTATCACATGACATACATTTAGTTTCAGAAACATACTATCTTTCTTAAAATCAGTATTCCTGAAAAGCATGTTTCTATACAACTAAATTACAACAACAAATAAGTTTTGTATGAAATGTAGTAGCAACCAGATTGCATTTTCTATTAACATAATGAGAATATGTTGTTGATTTACATATTTGACAAGGTGCAAATATGTTAATACTGAACATATGAGTGAACTATTCACAGACAACATGTTTGTTTTATGCCAGAAAATCAGATCGTGCATAGTCTTTCATGGCCAGACCAAAATCTCCACAGAGGTGTGTCAGCTCTGGCTGCACACGTTATCATTCTGCTATCAGGAAAAAGAAACAGTCTGGTTTAAAGAAATAAAAACAAGCCAATCACAATTGTCTTGGGTGGCGCTAAGCTGAAGATTGTTGTTGTTTCCGTTGGCGAAGGAGATTTTGAAAACAACAACCGGCCGGGAAGTAGGACGCCACGTGAGACGTGCCCAATGAAAGGCTTATACCCACAGCCTACATCTGTGAGTCAGACTAGATCTTGTATTACGGTATCCACTTATAGGGACGACAGCATGATTAAACTTTTTATGGTTATGTATAGGTACTCACAACACTTGGTTAACTTTATCCAAAGTGCTTTTGTTCACTAAACCTAATCACAGATGGGACTACAAAACCTGGTCCGTGGTGTGACAGTCGTGCGCTTTGAACACCCCCTATCCACCCTGCCGGATATAAATGTAGTACTTAATTCATTCAAAAACTATATTCCTACAAAACATTTGCTGTTGCAGTTTAGCCGAATGGAAATGGAAATTTCTAGATGACAGAGTTGAGAATTTATTTTCAGGAAAGGTGTGAATATATATGTAATCCCCAGTAAAAACTGTGTGAGTACTAGCCTCTTATTTTCGTAAGGGCTTCTAAATGTACACTTGCAACTTGAACTGTCTTGTCTTCGTTATTTAAAAAAGAAATAGTAGAGATGCAACGCAGAATTGTGTGTGTGTGTGGGATTACTGGTGAGGGTGATTTCACTAGTAACTTGTCTGTAATTATCACAGTGACATATCTTGTGAGATCCACTCATAGGTCACTAGTTTAGAAAAAAGAAAGATAATAATTCAGTATTTTTATATGAGACCAGTGGCTCAGGGTACAAGGGGTCATTCAGAGGTTTGATGGGTATGAAAGTGTGAAATGTGAATCATATGCTTGAGTCATACCTCTTGAATTACACCTCCTCTCTAAGAAAGTAGAGAAGAAGATGATGAACACACACTTTTGTCCTCTCTCTGGAGCACAGTGGTCTTTCACTCTGCTGTGCACACATTAGATTTGTCACAGAACAAATAGAGACACGTCGAGTGCAGTCAAAACACTCCAAACCGTTGTGAGTTTCGGTGGGAGGAAGACATTTTCGCCTCCTTGTCACCAGCGTGAGTTTGGACGTACCATCACAGGAGTTTCGGTGACAGCCCACTGAAGGCTGCTTTGTTTGCCTAAGTCATCTCCATTCCCTTTAATGAGCCATTATGGTTATGTTTTGTCTCACTCGTGTTCGTTGGCTGGCTGAGCTTCTGAGATGGCAAGACAGAAGAGAAATGGATAGGGAGTGGTGGTGGTGGGGGTAGGCCCTGTCTTCAAACCTCCTTGTGGTGTTTCAGGAAAGACAAGATTGGCGACATAGTCTGACATAGTTTGAGAAAAAGTGAGAGAAGAATTGTGAAAAAAAAAAAGTGTACTGATGTATTGGAATTTTATCAAATAGTGGATACAGCTAATGCTATCCACTTTTGATGTTGTAGGCTCATGAAGGTTTTCTGAAAGATATTGAAACTGAAATCTTCAGTAACAGGTATATTAGATTGCCTTAAGATTAAAGACCAACAATTTCAGTTGGTCTTAGTTTCAAAGGAGAGTACTGGTGACAATGCACCAGCAGTGATGCTTACTGTGGGCTTACATTGTAATACTAGTAGAGAGTGAACAGTAAAATTGATTTTACAGTGGTTAGCTCTAGCTGGGCCGAGTCACGACCATTTAAATCACCTGAATGATCTGAATAATTGTACTCAGTCTTTTCCACTTTGACAATGTCACACCTAGCCCTCAAAAATCTGTTGAGTCCCATAAGAGTGCAGTAGATACCTCCCTTAACTCTTCACCTTACCCGATAACCTTTCCATCATTAGTCTTGTCGTTCTTAAATGTTTCCCAAATTAAAGCCTTACTCTTGAAGCTCCTCAAAGTCTCTGCTATCTTCCTCCTTATCCTCTTTATCCTCCTTTTCTTTTGTCTCCTCTGTTTGCCTGGAGGTGTGAGGAGATCCTCTCCACAGCACGTGGTAAACTGTAACAGAGTGGGATGGAACGTGATGGGATGTTGGAGGGGGGGGGTGAGGGGAGTTGGGTGGCTAAGCAGACACTGTGACAACCCACCTGTCAGCAGGTACTCAGTATAATTGGTAAACGAAGGCCGCAGGATAGTAGCGGGGCCCCTTCCCTTCTCTCTGTCTTCTGCTCGGTTGTTTGTTTGACGGGTATTTGAAGTTGCGAGGCAGTTGTTGGAAGCTTGTTCCTTCCTTGCTTGGTTCAGAGAAAGACAGAGGCTAACCAGGAGAGGAGAAAAAAGGAAAGAGAAGAAAAGAACACATTTTAAATATGATTCGGTTCCCTGGTAAGTTCACTGAAGGTGATTAGCCAAGGAGTGGACAGCTCCGCTTGTACATTTCATTGTGGATTGTGAATGGATAAATGTATTCTTCATCCATATTAGACTCTTCCTCCTCTCTCAATGCCAATTCCAGCCATCAGGCTCTGTTTGCCCTCTAATGAAACATATTCATCTTCATCTCGCTCTCTCGCGGTTCTCAAACTCACTTTACAGCATAGTCAATTAAACCCTTAGGGGCCACTCTGTGCATAAAAGGATATATAATGCTTTGACATTTCAGTGAGTCCACATTAGGCACACCCATAGAGCATTCTGCTTCTAGCTGGATGGGAAATAGTCAAAGCCAAGCCCAGAGGTAGAGGAAAGCCAGTCAGAGGGATTGGGTCTCTTATAAGCTAGTTATCTCTTAGGATTCAGTTACTTATGCTGATGTAATAGGGCAATTGTAAGCTGATACTGAAGTCTTTCTGTGACCCCTACACTGGCTCTTGTTCTCATATTAGGCTGCCTAATATGTATTAATGCATATATAGTGTAACAATAGCCTAATTAATAAATAACTAAAATGGACTGAACTCAATAGAGGAGTGTATTAGTGTTGTAGATCATCATTTAGACTTCTTGAATTTTCGGAACGTCCTTCTAGAGACTTTGGTTATCTTCTGTTTTATCTGAATCTGTGAATGTCTGTTTTGTTTGCTTAAGATGGTCCCTCTTCAACGTTCACATAGTCACTGGAATAACTGGGGTCAGAAGTGTAACAACGCAAAGCAAGTTTCAGAACAAGCCTACCGCTCTAGGGCTGTGTGTGTGTGTGTGTGTAAGTGTGTCTGCTAGGCTAGCAGTTGATCCTGCGTCTCGATGGCATGAAACAGCTTGACAGGGCCAACTTCTCCTTAAGGCTGAACATCACCCCTTTCCCCTGTCAAAACCCCTCTGACTTGGGGGCTCTTACTTGTGTGTGTAGTCAACTGCACACTTCACATGCTTTGAAGGCAACTCTGTTCCCAGTTAGGTCAAAAATGTTCAGTGGAGTCAGTGGTTTTAATTGCAGTCTTTTGTTGTTGCATCGGATCGCGTTGCAGGCGTTATCATTTTAAGAAGGCAGCGACACAGAGGTTGTTTGTTTTCTGTTATTTTAGAGCATTTTTTTGTACTTGGTTTATTTTGATTTACAGTGGGCACATCTCCCTCAGTGTACCAGCAGAGATTCTAAGGAGTTGGGGGTAAAAGATCAAGGAGATTGTCCACATCTTCACACCAGTGACCATCCTTGAACAGACACACATAAGACAGACACTACTGCAATTCATCTCACTGTCAAGCTGTCATGCTGGCGATTTCACAGTGATTGACATCTAAAGCCAACCCTGTCCCCTACAAATTAAGTTTATATGGTTTTATATGGTACAAATGTGTTTTCCCAATTACGTTGAGGTGAGAAATGTAATTTCTGCCTGGATTATGTTCACAGGCAACTTTTTTTCTGTGTGTGCGCGTGCATGTACTCGATTTATGTACGTTTAAGGACGGTGCAAGAGTTTGATTTCAGAGCCCTGAGTACCATATGTGGTTCGTCTTAGGCAATAAGAGCACTTTAGTTAAGGTTAGAGAAAGATTGTAGTTTCAATTAAATCTCAGTACAGTAAAAATGTTTTGTACTTTTGATTTTTGGAATATTTTAGACCCCAATCTTTCTTTGATCTTAACCAAGTGAGAATGAGTGAATGCTCAAGTATGACAATAAAGAATAATAATCATGCTTTAGTTGATAGGGATGGATATTGTAGGAAAAGAAATAGAACTCTTTTACCAAAATATTTAGTATCAACATTTTGTGATTTAGCAGATACATTTATCAACAATGGTTTCTCATCATGTTCATGAAATATAACCCAGATGGCATTTCACAAATGTTGCAAATTAGTAAACTCTTTTCTAGGACACAGGTTTGTGTAACCACACATCAGTCCCTGACCTTAGCCGTAGTTTATTTTCATAATCAAAAATCATGTTGACCTTAAACACACTGCAGCTGCCACTTTAAGGTTTTAAGAAATATAAAAAGAAAATATATAAAAGAAAGAAAAGAAAAAAATCTTGAGTTTTGCAGAATCATTAATTATTAGTGTGAGCTACACTACAGAGGCCTGAGAATGTCATGTTATCATGCCACTAGACTTTTACTTATAATGACCAGGCCAAATAAAATCCAACAACAGCTGTTTTGAGCCATTTAGAAAAGTCAAGCAAACTGTTTCAAATGTGCGGAGAAGGTCGCAGGTGTCACAACTTTTAGAAAAGTCAAAAGATTTTTTTTTTAATTCTTCAGACTTTCTTCTGATACAGATTTTAACTTTACTAATATTGTATTCCTTCAATTATGTCTTTCTGTCACGTCCAATGAGAAAGCTTTTAATTCAAGCAAGCTAAAAATGTTCCTATTGAAAGAGGGATAATACAGTTGCAGGATACTAATGTTGGCTGTTTTATGGTGGATTGTACGTGATTCCTGTTTGTTGATTATGTTTGTTTGTATCAGTAGATCTCAGTGTGTGAGTGTGTGTGTAAGATGACTAAACTCTGTTTGGTATGCCCAGCCATCAATATGTAGAACAACAGTACTAGGCCTCTATTGTCTTGTGCTGCTCTATAGGGGTTAGTTGGCACTGCAAATGAACAGATGTGTTTCAAATCATTGTTGTTATTTACCAGTGATAGGGTAGAGCTCAAGAACACCCCCCACCTCCCACTCCCCCAAAACCCCACCCACCCCACCCCCTGTTCTGATTTATTCATTCGGACAATGAATGTATGCAGAGATGCTGAAAACCTGGATCTTTTCTGCACGGATTGACAGGCAAATTTATTATTCATAAAAGCTAATGCATTGTTTCTGTTGCTTTAAATCTCTTTTTTGTTCTTTCATCCTGCTTTTTTTTCCTTTCCCGCATTCTTCTCGATGGTGCAGTGAATTCTCTCAGGCAAAGGTTGGCAGTTAAATGTCTGTGTTGAAATGAGAAGTTTGAAAGACGAAATGCTATCTCTGTGTATATGTGTGTGTGTGTAAACTGATTTAAATCGCTCTTTGAGCCCTACAGAATGGCGCTTTAAATGTTAAATGGGGGTTGAAGCCTGCCTGAACTAATTTGTAGGGCTTTGCACCGTGTTGACATTTAAATGTGATAAGAATAGCAAACTGTACCGCCGACCTATTTGGAAGATGCTTTCGGAATACATTCACATCAGCTGCGGCCTATAATTAATAAAAAAAGACAGGCCTCCCTCGCTCCAGATTTGATTATAATACAACCTTATAAACACACCAGGGATAGATGAGAGGAGACGAAGAAGGAGAACTAGGGGAGGGAAGAAAAGAGAAGAATAACAGGAATAAAAACAAGAGAAATGATGGGGGCAGGAATTAAGAGGGAGGTGGATTGCGAACACCTGGTCTTTGAGGCAGATTGCGTTGGCTGGCTGCTGTGCTATCACATTACTCTGATCCTGCCTCTCTTGTTTGTCAGAGAATTGAGGAGAAAGAGAGAGAGAGAAAGAGAGAGAGGGAAAGAGAGAGAGAGAGAGAGCGGGTGGGGGTCTGCAAAATCAGCATGCAAATAACACCACATTGTTAACTTAATCAGATGCAGGGGGAGAAAATATGGAGAGGGATGGGAGAAGTGTGGTGGGGGTGAGGGGCGAGGGGGATTGCCAGGGAGGTGAGGCAGAAAGGAAGAGGGGTTTTGTGGTGATAGGAGATGGCAGAGGGCATGGAGATTATAACCACCCACACCCCAGTCCCACCTCCCACCACTGCCCACATCCAACACCCTGAGGCTGCTCTGGAACTTATGGAGGACATGCTATATATGTGTGTGTGTGTGTGTGTGTGTGTGTGTGTGTCTGTCTGTGGAGAGGGGAAGCTGATGCAGCCTCTTCAGCACTCCATCACAGGCACAAGCAGTTAGCAACCGGCTACTAAGCTGGCTTGTCTTGGCCACTGGTGTCAGAAATAATGCTACTGTAAACGTCAAGATATTTCTGTCACAAACAAGAGAAGCACCGAAACGCTAACAACAGCAGGTGTGGTTCTTATAAAAACCTAAAGGCTTCAGGTGAACTATTTTGGAGTTTAGTAATTGATTTAGTAATTCCATTGATCAAATGGAAAATCTTTAAAAAGCACATCTTATTTTGATGTGTTTGTTTGACATATTTTGACACATTCAATTCAGCATAGCATATCATCACATCGTGCAGAGGAGTCTGTGTGTTGGGACAGTGTAGATACAGTTACAGGAGAGTCTCTTTTGAGTAAGTTTGAATATGGAAGGTGTGTGTGTATGTGTGTGTGTGTGTCTGTCTGTCTCAAGGGGGAAGTTCATACAGTGTAGTACAGAGAGACCATTTTTCATTATAAACATTCACTGCCTTAATGAACTTAGCCCCCCACCAGAGCACACACATACTGAAATGTGTATGTGTGTGAGAGAGTGTGTGTGTGTTTCTGTGTGTGTGTGTGTGTATGCTGTGTCTTTTTAATGAGTGTGTGTACTGTAGCCTTTGTTGTGGAAGATAAGTCAGTGACGATGCTGAAGGTCAGGCAGGGCAGAGAAGAATGAGGAAAATGCAGTGTTGGCTGGGACAGACTCCTCCGAACTGAAGCTGTGGTGCAGACAGACGCAAGGAATCCTGGGACACAGCCAGAGCATACTGTCAGAGACTGACACATACGTGCCACACACTGGTGCTACTATACATGCTATACTTTTGAACATCTTTATTTACTATTGATTTATTTAACATAAACCTTCCTTTAAATCAAAACGTAATTTTAATCTCAATCATCAATCATATCCCCAATCTGTCCCTGTACACAAGTGTAGGCTGACAAACTGTGCAGACTTTAAACACTTTAAATGATAAACATCCACAGGCAGATGGTTTCCTGTACATGAAGTATTGTAAAGCACATCTATGAATTGTTTACATACACAGTATACATTTTTGCTAATGCCCAGGTGTGTCTGCATGAATTTTGCATGAATATGCCTGCTTATGTGTCTGTGTGTGCGTGTGTGTGTGTGTATGTACCAGTGTGTTTTGTAGTCCAGTTCACACAGAGGCCTGCAGGAAAAAATGCTCCTCTGAGGTTTCACCCAACTTTTCCCTCCCGCTTTAATCTCGACTGCCTTTCACTGAGTTGTTGGCATTGATGCAAATGCTGCCTCACTGGTATGTCTGTTACTCTCTCACTCTTTTTCTCTGTATCCATCTTTCACTTCTTTAATTTTGTCCTGTACTGTAAAGCTTTTCATCCCCACCCCACCCCCACCCCCTCAAACCCCCATCTCTGATCTTAAGAGCAGTCGCCACTGTGTTTTTCTGATAAACTCTGATAGATAAACATGCTCTTTTATGTCCCTGAAGCCCTCCGCCCTCTCTCCCGAGAGCACACCCCTGTAAAGCACTTCCTCTGCTTCAATTAGTCTGTAATAAATACACCCTGGCCTTAAAGTAGATAATGCTCTCTCACTCTCTCTCTCTCTCTCTCTCTCTCTCTCTCTCTTTCTCTTTCTTTCTTTCCTTTTATATCAAGTGCCACATTAGCTTGCTACACATATTTGACTTTGAAACGAAAGGAAAGAAAGAAGAGAGTGTGATGATTCTTTTTTTCTTTCTCTTCTTCCCCAGTCACGGCAAAAGTGCGTGAGAACAATAGCAGTTGTAAGGCCACTATGAGATATTGTAACATATGCAGAGAATCACAAGCATTTCCACTCAAGTCTCAGCTTCCTGATGGCTTTGACAAGATTAGTTTGCTTTCTTAAACAGGAAGTGTGCTGCTTAAAGAAAAAAAAAAAAAAGACACAGCATGGTTACATAATAAGTTTGACTACTTCTCAGAGAGCTAAAGTTCCCTTCAAACTCCTCAGATTAAAAGAGGAGACGCAGAAAGTGGGAGAGGAGAGAGATAGAAAGGGGGGAGTCTATCAAAGTGATGGAATAAAGAGAGATTTAACACGGTCATATTAAAAAGACATGCGGCAGTTTCAATATTTAAAAATCCCATTTGCTTCGAGAGAGGAGCTTTTTCATTCAAGAGCATATGGCAGCAGTACCTGTATTCAGCCTCTCTCTTATCTTCCTCAAAGACAAAGAGAAAGAATGGGTAAAAGGGATGGGGGGGTCGGGGAGCCGAAGAGAAAGAGATACTTTCAAACAGACACTCAGACATTGAAGAATCATTCAATTATCGGCAGCATGATGTAAAATAATTACCTGACTCACTTCCTGTAATGAGTGCTGCTAATTAGCCATAGACTTTTGTTTTAGTTGAAAAAAGAAAGTCCCAAACTCCCAACAGCCGAGAAGCTGTAAAGAGATATGTTGTATGTTGAGGCAGCACCCCATCTTTCCTCTAAAAACACACCACACACACACACAAAACATGCACTGTGACTCTTTACTGTAGGCTCACTTGGCTTGAAGTCACAATTTACCTCCCAATGTATGCACACACACCTCTCAGTAAATAGTCGAGAGTGCACAAAAGAACCTTCTTCTCTTAATTAGCTGTGTAACAATTAAAGTCTCCTCTTAGTAAATTGAACCTTTGTCTCCCTTGCCTCCCTAGTTTTATTTCAGCACCTGTCACAACAACCCCTCCCTTTACCACCACCTCCACCGCTGCCACACACCCACCACTGTTACCTCCACCACCACCACCCCCCTCGACTGTAGTCATTATGCAAAACTCTACCAGAATGCTCCCAGCATGAGTGGAAGAAAACAGCAATTATTTCTGATATTCTCTTATTTAGGCCATATTGACATTCAACTTCTTCTTTCTCGCTGTTTGTCTCTTTCTTGCTGCCACCACCTGAGAAACAGAGAGAGGCTGATCTCAACTTTGTTTTAGTCTCAGTCTTGAATCTTGCGTGTCATCGCAGCAGTCACTCTACAAGAGACATACAGGCAGCACTGCTCTATATTGTGACCTACACATTGCTCTCTCTGTGTGTGTGTGTGTGTGTGTGTGTGTGTGTGTGTGTTTGAAGCATTGACATGCAGTGCAGAGGGTGACCAGTGATGTAAGCCACAACAGATACACTGTAGTCATTGTCTCTCTGGCCTCCTTCTTCCTGCAGTCTAACCATGCGTGAGCGCTCTACACTACCATGTTTGTTGTCTGAGGCACACACACACACACACACACACACACACACACACACACACATAGTATTGTGTCCTGGTTTTCTGACTGATTTGACAGGAAGAAGAGTTCAGTCACCAGACACAGAGCAGACCAAACCACACAGGTACATTATAAAACATTAAAGCCACATTTTGAATCATGAGTTGAGAAAAAAAGTTGGTCAGAGAAACCATGCCATTGTTCTGAGGTTTTTGAAAGTGCTAATTAAGACTTGTACTTGGTGGAAATAAAACCACATATGGATGTGTACAGAACCAGTATATGAGCATAAAGAAATACCAAAGAACATTTATAAAGATAAGCAGTAACAGTCGACATTTGCGTCAGTTATGATAACAAGAACAAACGATAATTCATCCTTTGGCAGCTAATTATTCTTCTGTTTATTGCCCATGTTAAAGGGCCACGCTGGTGTTTTTAGCATTTTCCAAGGCCTACATGATTCCGATTTTTTGCATGTATATAAAAGGTATTTTACCAGTTGGTTTCCATTACATTAACTGCACCATGGAAATCCGTGTGCAGAGACATGAAAATTAGAGTTCAATATACCATCAAAACATTAAAACATGTCAACTTTACCTTATTTTTAAAACAAATATTTACAAGCGGAATTGCAATGGCTGTCTGGAATTATAGACCACACACAGTGGGAAAGTCTCTGAAACAGCATGTAGACTATCAGCAGATATGACCACTTATATCTGCTTTGCAAGGCTGATATTGCTGATACTGTTTCCCAAAAGAACAGCATCAGAAAACTAATAAATATCTGTTTAGTAATTTCATTGCAAGTTCATGGGCGCCCAGCAACAGTAACAAAAGAGTAAGCTGCAGTAGTTGCAGTATTAGAGCAGGGCTGATGCAGTGAATGTGTAAGATTAGGTTCATTCAGTATCACTATCATTTCAGCCACTATAGCTTTTATTTATTTATTTTATTCATTTTTTTCACTCATGTCACTGCACCTCACTAAAGAAAGACTGCTTAACAAATGTTTGGCACTATTAATCCTGTGCTCGTCGCTCTGCTTTATTCGCTGCTGCAGGGGTCTGTCCATGCCACTGTGACCACTATTGTAGCGCACTCAGGAGGGGAGAGGTGTTCACAGATGTACATGCACACACACACCCATACACTCACACACATAGAGACAGAGACATCTGCAGGTCATCATCATCATAGTGGGAATAATACCAGGGATGGTTATCATAAAGGGAAGCTTTGAGCTCCCGGCTGTCTTGGGAAGATGATTTGGCTGGCCCAGAACAATGAACTGTGGGAATCCGCTTGTCCTGCATTGATCTTCCTCCCATGGCATCCCCTGCAAGGCTGTCAGAGCGACGGACGGATAAAAAGACTGAAAACATTTTTCTTTCTCTCTCTCTTGCTCTCTCCCGGTGTCTTTCTTTTCTCGCTGTCAGGAAGGCTCCCACTGATCAGCAGGGATGAGCTGAAAGTTGAACTACCTGTTGACAAGACCTCTTAAACAGCCCTCAATGACATATTGTTCAAGAGAAAGAGGGAGAGGCAAAGGCTCCTGTTCATTCATTCATTTGTCACTGATCTATTGAGTCCATGGTCTCATCAAATCCTTGCTCCCTTGCTGTTATTTTCTCTGTGTTAAAGCAGAGCAGAGGGTTATATTAATTTAGAGTTATTTGTAAGTTTTAAATTGTTGGATGTTGTGCGTTTATATAGAATATTATGTTTCTTTTTTGTCTCTAGTGTTGTGTTTCAGATGGTATCCACTACACATTACTTTATAAGCATGTTATTTGGCGTGTGATTGTTTTTTTTTCTTGTTGTTGTTTTTTTTTGTCCAGCCAATCAGCTCCCTGGTTTTTTTCAGGCTAATAGTAACACCTCCCCAAATCCAGTAGTCCTTTTGGATACAGGGGACTAGACGCACATATTTACTTTATTATGATAATTAGTTTTATTGTTACTTGTCACTTAATTTTTTTTCTGTTTGCTTATATCTCTAAGAAAAAAAACAACAAACAAACAAAAACATTCCCGTATCTAGATGAGCTCTAATCTAATCTGATGTCTGCAACTCTACTTTTTTCTGCTTTAAAAAAGAACAATCCATCTTTGAAACTTCAGATCAATATGATAGCGCAAAGTTATGAGTTTTGATCAAGAAGCTCTAGGCATGGAGTCAGGATTGAATCTAGTAGGGGTGGTGTGACTGCCTTCCATGTACAGTTCAGAGTGTTTTCGCCTCATTACAGAAAGTAATAATGCAATGAAGTCAAAGAGCAAAAAAGAGAGAGAAAGGGAGGGGAAGGAAAACAAAGCAGTTTTTTTATTGGATTAATTTAATGCCTTGCAAAGACCACCTGCAATAGAACAAAACACAAGCCAGGAGGAAATTCGTTTCTGGTCTGTTTTACCTACCAAGTTCTAATTCTAACTAAACCAACTTTTCCTAAAAGGTGATTGATCACTGAAATGATGAGGAAGCTCTGTTTGTACCTTGAAAACATATTTACAGCTTTTGAAAGGATCCAAACTCCCCTGCTGCTTGTGCAGTCACTAAATACTTAGAGTGTTTTGTATTCAAATCTCAGAACATGTAACATATGGTAAATATCCACATTGTCCCTTCAACATCAAATTGCTGTGGCTGCAACACAGTCGTCTCATTAATGATTTGGTGCAAATATGATGAAATTCAACACATTGTTAATAATGATTGATTTGTTTAACACAATGAGTTTGTTCATTAGGACTTAATGAGGTATTGCATTGTGATTAGTCGATGGCTTTTGTGTCGATATATGCCAAAATAACAAAGTAAAGTCCAACTAATGGCTTTTCGATCCTTTAGTTTCCCCCCATCTTGTCTTAAATGCCAGAGGAAAGTTTTATGACAAAACTCAGGCCTGTAAATTCAAGTCAAGTAAATTCAAGAAACTATATCAGAATTCAACAGAAAGCTGTTGATTTTAATATGAATTTATAATAGGTAGCTATTTCTAATATTGAAACTGTCTTTCATATACTCAAATAATTTATATGGTTACAATTAGAAAGGAGCACAAAAAATCCCATATGCATTTATGATGCTTGCTACTTTTGATAAAGGCAGAAATGAACTGAGCACATCCAAATGCTGAAATACACTTCCATTGTATTACAGATACCACTTATAATTAAGCTGAGGCTTGAAGAGAAAAAGAGCAGAGAAGAAAAATGCATTAAGAGAAGCAGAGTCACATCAGTTTCTCACTCTCTCTCTTTGTGTGTGTGTGTATATGACAGATTTTGTGCGTTTACGGGTGCACGTGGTGCTTTGCTGAATATTAAACCACAAACTATAAAGACAACAACTGAACCATCGTGAGAAAATGCTAAAGGAAGTCTTTGTGGTTTTAGAGGTATCAGAGGAGCCAATAGTTTTAATGAGGCGGCATTGCTGTACATACCAGGAAATAATAAGGTTATACAGGTTAGAATAACGGCAGATAGATACTTTAGCAGTACAAAGCTACAGAGTGGATGTGTTGTTCATAATGGAGTCTACACAGGCTACACAGCCGTGGCAGAGACAAAGTGGCCCTGGGTCTTTCCTGGTTACAACTGGTAAGAATGACAAACCTGAGTCTTGATCCTCTAAAAGCATAATATTCTTAACTAATATTATATTAAGGTAACAATACTATGCTTTAATATTATAGAGTTGTTTTCGTCTGTACAATTGATTGGTATTTTGCATAAGACTTAACATTAACATTAACACGCATAACATTCAGGATTATGTCAAAAGTGAAAGAGATGTTGATGTGATTTTTGTGGGCTGTCATTTGATAGTGCTGGGTGAGTTACAACGTACTCACTGTGTCTTTTAGAGGGCATTCACATATTGAATTGTTGTCTGTAGTCAAAGGGTTGTGTTTGAGTGCGTGTTTTTGCGTGTGTGTGTGTTCCTACTTTTACACCACCCTCAAATTCCCTTGCATGTGTGTGTTGATATGAGCAGAGGGGGGATGTCACATAAGAAATGTCCTTTTTAATCAGGGGAAAAAATATAAAATGACTCGGGAGCAAAGCAAGCATATTAATGTGCCTCATTTGCATACGCTCGTCAGCCAGGATACGTTTATAAAAAACACAAACTGGATTCGTCAGTTCATTTCACATTATTCCATTGTCTATCTGCCTTTGTTATATGTTAAAGATAAAGGCAGAAATCAAATTGAAGAAAAGGGCAAGCTGCTATCTCCCCAAATGAGCAACAGCTCATCAGCCTAGTTTAAATCACAGATTTCTATTCCAAAAGGCAGCCGCCTCTATAAAAAAGGCCCATTCAAATAAGGTCTTCTCCGATATAAGCACGCCTGGTGATAGAAGCTGGGGTGTCACATAAATACAATTTAAAACCTAAGTCATTTAAAGCAGTTTAACAAAGTTTAATCTTTCCCAGCAATTCTCTCCAAGTGTTATAAAAAAATGTACACATATATTATCATTATTAGTTGTCCTATTATATTTTTTTATTTATTTATAATTACTTTTAATTATTATTTTATTTAAATGCTTTATTTCTTACTTGAGAAACACAACCATAGGATCAGTCCTAAATTGAAGCAGGTTTTGACAGGGGCATATCTAACTGTTAGACATAAGCCTGCAGAACATAGCATGGCCATTATATTCTTGATGAATTCAGTAGAACTGCTTTATGATACTTGTGGGGAGAATTCAAAAGGCAGCCCACAAGTGTCACATTCCTTTAAACACAAGTGGAAGCTGGTCACAGTCTCTAATTCATTTTCTCAAGATAAGAATCCACCATCAACAGTGTGTTGGAGGGGCCAGTGGCTAAAAGAACAGGCACCCCCTATGTCTACTAACCTCCTACTGATGGGAGTGAGAGGGAAGAAGGGAGAAAAAATTCAAATGAATGAGAAAACAAATGAGCCAGGCGCAATGTAGAGTCCTCCATGCTTTAGAAACATACTGTAGGTGGGGAGAGAGAAACAGAAAGACAGAGTCTGGCAGAACCTTAGTTGCCCTTCGTGCCTGTAAAGTGTATACTGAACATGTGCGAACATATTTGATGTGGGTGTGCCATAAGCTGTCTAAAATGATACCACTTTAAGTCAACTCACCTAATGCCAGTACTTTACACCGCCTCTTCATGAAAGGATTTTTTGATCATTATAATGTGTTACAGCGCAGTGACTGCTGCTGTTACCAGGCAGCATACTAATCAGTGTAATGAGATATTATACAATATTTTGTTGACCAAAGCAGAACCATGGTTATTGTTTCTGAGGGTTTGACCCCTGCCTGCAGCCAGAGGAAGTGTGCAGATAGATGTTTATACCTCACCATCTGGAGAACAGATGGATCTGCATTAAAATCAATGTTATTCTTTTGTTATTATTTATTCACTGATGTTGTACATATGAAATGAAAACACTTAACAGTGATAATATAACATGCTTAAAGAGTCATGATATATTTCAGTAGCATTAGAGGAACTCAGGAGGACAGACAGAGAGAGAATTGGGGGAATAGAGAAAAAATGGCAAAGGGAGAGCAAAGTGATTCAGATCAAATGTAGTGTGATTCTTTAATGGAATATTGTGCCAAGACAAGTGTCATTGCACCAAGATAAGAGTGTTGTGTTTACTGGAGTAACCCCTTGGTTTTAAGTGCTATTGTTAATATCATAATTGTAGTATTGCGGTGGCTTCCTGACAATGCCGTTGCTCCATTTCATTAAGGCATGTAATTGGAAGAATTCTGATAGGATGGGCACAAGTAGCTTAATTATACACTGCTCACTGTGTTTACAGAGTAATTATTCCATCCAAAATGGTGTTACATTTTGAAAAAGTTCTAGGGAGTCGCAGCTTTTTCCAGACCCTTGGTACTGACAATTCACGCAGTGATCTGTGCATCAAAGCACAGGTGTTGCTTGCACACATTACTTCTGACCATGTGGTTGGATAATCGTCTACCTGTAATCTGGAAAGAAAATTTAAAGAGCACATAGGCACCCACCATGTCATAGTATGATTTTGTTTTGTTTTCTAAAACCTACTTTGCTTTGGAATATTTATAATTATGTAATTCTGTTATTTCTAATATGATCCCTTCTTTTTGTCTTGTCTTACAGGATGGAGGACTCTAGTTTGTGTCTTGGTGTGTCGTCAGCGGTGCCTGATGCTGATGCCCATCTGAGCAGTGCAGTCTTGAATGGCCGCTACCCCATAAGTCAAAAGCTTCACCAGCTTACTGCCCAGCTAGGACACGCCTTTCCTGACCTACACCGCCCACAACAGATCCCTGAAGAGAAAGCAGCCACGCCTTTGGACGAGAAAACCCATCACGCAGCCCTGGCTAGTCAACCTATTAGCAGTCAGATGGCCCTACTAGCCAATCAGCTCAACCGAGACATTGATGCAGGGGCACTAAGTGGGCTGAACGGGCGAGTTGACCTGCAGCAGTTTCTCAATGGCCAGAATTTGGGCATCATGTCCCAGATGAATGATATTGAAGATGACGCCCGTAAGAATAGGAAGTATCCCTGTCCATTGTGTGGCAAGCGCTTCCGTTTTAACAGCATCTTGTCGCTGCACATGCGCACACACACAGGAGAGAAGCCCTTCAAGTGTCCCTACTGTGACCACCGAGCGGCTCAAAAGGGCAACTTGAAGATCCACCTCCGCACCCATAAACTGGGGAATCTTGGTAAGGGCCGCGGCCGTGTCAGAGAGGAGAATAGGCTGTTGCACGAGTTGGAGGAGAGGGCCATTCTGAGGGACAAGCAGATGAGAGGGAGTGGTAGTCTCCTCCAGACACCTCAAACACCCCACCTGGGCCTCAACAGCAGCTCTAATACCCATCAGCAGCAACTAGGATCAGCCTGTGGCCTCCTTCCCCCCTCTGGCCTTGCCACTTCAGACACAATTTCCCAGCCCTCTTCTTCACCCAAGCCAGCAAGCACCCAGGATGAACAGTCCCTGAACCCAACTACAGGCTTCCGTTGTACCTTCTGCAAGGGGAAGTTCAAGAAGCGTGAGGAGCTGGACCGCCACATTCGCATACTCCACAAGCCCTACAAATGTACCCTGTGTGAGTTTGCTGCCTCCCATGAAGAGGAGCTGATAAGTCATGTGGAAAAGGCCCACATCACAGCAGAAACCACACAAGGCCAGGGTGCTGGTGGTGCTGGCGGAATGCAGATGGCCACCGAATTCCGTTGTGACGTGTGTGGACAGGTGTTCAGCCAAGCTTGGTTCCTCAAAGGCCACATGCGCAAGCACAAGGACTCCTTTGAACACTGCTGCCAAATTTGTGGCCGTCGTTTCAAGGAACCTTGGTTTCTCAAGAACCATATGAAGGTACACCTCAACAAGTTGGCCATCAAGAGCAAGCCACCCCAGCCCAGTGAGCAGGACATGGCTGCTGTCAATAGCATGAGCAATCTGGCTCAGGAAGCTCACGCCAACCTTTATTCCCGCTACATCTCCTGTCTTCAGGGAGGCTTCCTTTCACCAGACAAACAGGGCCTGAGTGAGCAGCACCAGATGTTGGCTAAAGCAGGGATAGCCATGAAGGAAAAAGAGATGTTAGGAAAGCTGCTGGGGCCAATGGCAGGAGGTATGGGCCATGGGCTAGGTGAAAACGAGAAGCGCTCACTCCTGGGTTGTCTAAACCTTGTGCCACCACTCAAGTCAAGCTGTATGGAGCGCCTGCAGGCAGCTGCAAAAGTGGCAGAGATGGATTCCCTCAGTAGCTACCAAGCCTGGCAGATAATGGCTCGTGGCATGGCTATGGAAAGGGCTTTCATGCCTAAGGAGCAGCAGCAGCACCAGCATCATATACCCCCAGGACAGGAAGATGAGATGGGTGGTGCTGGGGCTTTGGCTTCTTTCTCAAAGGATAAACAAGACTACTCCTTGATTTCTTCCAATGATAGCTCCAAGCAGAAGCAGCTCTCGGAGGCCTTGCAGGGGTCCAAGGCCTCTAGCGGAGCCATGATGTCCATGAAGGAGGATGGAAGAGGTTTTGACAGTCACCGTGACTTGATGTCTCACCATGGTAATGCTGAGGCCTCTGGAGCCCTGGCTGGCCTGGGAAGCCCAAACATTGACTACAGCCTCTCTAGCCTCTCTGGCCTAAAGGAGAAACCTTCAGAGTGCCCTGACTGTGGCCGGATCTTCAGAACCTACCATCAGATGGTAGTCCACTCCCGCATCCATGGCAAAGACAGGAGAGGCATCGAGGAAGCGCTCCAGCAACAAGGTCTGGACGAACGCCGTGGATCAGCCAGTGACCCAGAGTCCCAGTCCATCAGCCGCTCGACCACTCCTGGTTCATCCAATGTGACAGAAGAGAGTGGAGCTGGAGGAGGACACTCCCAGACAGGAAGCGTCCAGGATGATAGCCCACATCCCTCCTCACCATCTTCAGGTAATTAAAAAAAAATCAGAGAATGAATGCCAACAACTTGTATTCTTTGGTCAGTCATTGAATAGGGATCTAAATTTTATCGAATGACATACACTTGGGAATTACGTTTTGTTCATTAATTCAAAGTTACTATGTTACCGTTCTACAATTCTACCTAGTTTGTAATTAAGAATCTCTTTAATTGTACACCTTTATGTATATATCAGTGTGTAAAATCCATCTCTTTAAAAGGAAATGAAAAACACCCAGTCACCAAAGAATCAGAACTGCACATTCTTCACATAACTTACTGTGGACAATGAATTTCAAATACCCTAGTCATTATCACACTCATGTAGGATACCTCTCTCTCACACACACATATAGTGCACAGAGTACATTCAGATATATACACATCCAGACAGAGTTTTACAAAATTGAGGTATACACATTTTACCATAAATATCATATATATTAGGTATAGAGTTATATGTTGTCGCACTTACGAGTTATTATGTTGGACATGGTAACAATTGTCCCCTGATGCTGCTGTTTTGTTGCTATAATTCACATTAAGCCAAACACAAGACTCCAGAGAGCACAGTCCAGGAAGAGACCTGCTTCACCATTGCATCCACGTTTGCAGGTTAGCAGTCTAGATCCCTGTGGAACATGAGTAAAGACTGGGAGCGTAGGGACGAACTCGTTTTAACCACAGCGATTAATAAATGTCTTTAATAAACACGTTGGAGACAACCATACCCCTCCCCTCTCCCTACCCAGCAAATACAGGCCGGCCGGGGCTAGATAAGTGTATGTTTAGTGGGATTAAGGGAGGCTCGTTGCTAATGATTACACAAGTTTTTAAAGGTAACTTTCGCTTGCTCCTCAGGGCACTATTCTGGCGTTAAGTACGTGCGTGGTAATTAGGTCACGACTATGCGATAATCAGTCGGTTTAAGCTAAACAAGACACTAATTAAAGCTATACATATAAAACAGGTCAAAAAAATTGGTGAACTTCATTTGCAAAAGCAAGGATGTGCTTTTAAGTCTTCTGAGAAAAAATATAAATAAATATAAATATAAATCAGAGTGGCTTAGCTTAAGGCTGTAAGCAACTTAATTCCACCAGTGGAGACGAAATTGTTTATTTATTCACAGAGGCATAAAGTCCTTATCATGCCCGTGTAGTGTGATGGGTTTGAACATGGGATAGGCTATGTTTATTTTAATCTAAGAAATAATAACAGACAACCCCCCACCCCAATTAGGAATTAATGAAAATGAGAGTGAGATAAAAACCTATTTTCTTTATAGAGACTATTAAACATAACACTTTCTCAACAGGGTGGGGGTGTAGCGGATGTAATTATCTTCTGAATTTTAATGCTGGAAGTTTCTCTCTCCATCTGTCTCTCTCTCCCTCTCTCTGTATGTCTCTTTTGACTCAAGCACTTTGAATCTGATGGGTACAGCTTGTGGTGTTTCAACAGCTTCAGAAGTACTGTATTAACAACGAGTGTGCAGTATACAAAAAAGTGAATTAAAATCATAATTGACAAATAAAACCAGCCGAATACCACCAAATGCTAACAAACCACAAAGGAATACATTAGATTTGGTTGAGTGGTTAAATCTGGCCCCTGGTCACTATTTTTGGAGAAGTAGGGTATGATTAAAGACAAATATATAATTACAAAAATAAATTGAAACAGTACACTGGCCTGTTGGGTCTCCACAAGGCCTCAATATTGCCCATCCCGCTGTTTTGGTTGCACCCTTAGCCTAGTGCTCAGTCAGTAGGCTACAATGCTAGATACACTGGCATTATTCAAACTCCCTGTCAGTCTGTCACTGTTATATCTCAGAGGCTGTTCTTACATTGTTTTTGTACAGATTTGTGAGTGTATGTGCCAAAACAGGATGTCAAACTGTAGCTAAGTGCTATAGGGCATGGCAAAGCAGAAAAACAGATTTGCAGAGAAGAGTAGAATAAAATGATGAGGCATACAACTGATCAGAATAAACATACTTTTACTGAAAAAAGTGAGAAGTAAACAGATTTGACATTAGAAATGTTAAATATGCTTGTTTTGCTATTTCCTGTTTTTTTTATTCAGAAGTAGTGAAACTTGTCTTTCTTCACAACTTACACAATGTGATTCACATTTGGAGCTCAGGGACTCTCAAATTAGAAGCTTTGATGTGTGAGAAAAAATGTGTCTGAGTCTCATGTGGAGAAAGGTGTCATGCTTCTCCTCTGCATGCATGTTTTGTTTTGTGCGTGTGAGTGTGTTTGTGTGTGTGTTTATGTATGTGTATGTGTGTGGGGGTTATGTGCTTTACAGTATGTGTGCATATCACTCTCTTCTGTAGTGAACAGGATGTGGCTACTGTACCATCGTCTTTATCTTAATATCTCACGTTTAAAAAGAAGAGCTTGTAATTCTCTCTAACTGTGTGTGCGTGCACCTGCAAGTGTGTGCCTGTCTACGTGTGAGCCTTTGCCCCGCCACCTACCCACAGCAATTTTGAGTTAAACTTAAATTATAGTAATCAACAATAACATCTCAACTGTGAAAGAAGGTCAGCTCCGCCGCTTTTGTCTTTGAGACGGCACTTGTTTAAAAGCAATGTGTGAAAAAGGGGAGAAGTGTGGAAGAAAAAGAGCAGAAAAACAAAGGCCTCTGTCAGAGATGTCCTTTAAAGACCTTCCTTGTTACAGCATAGCTCAGCAGCTAACCTTGAGCATCTTTCTTATTCAATTAAATTCCTTTTTTTTTTTTTTTCAAACAAAGAGGTAATTACATTTATGTCCATCACCATCTTTTTTTTGTTTAGTTATCCTTGGACTGACTTCAGTACATCATTATTGTTTCCTATGATGATCGGGCCTCAAAGAAGCTGTGTTGAGAGAAAACACATTACAGTGTAGTATTCATTTTAGAAAGGTTCAGCAACAGGTAGACCTGACGGGAATGTGGCTTATCACATCTGAAATAGACTGGTGCATTGAAAGCATATCACTTTTTTGCCAGCTCTTACATGCAAATAACCCACCATTAAAAATCCTCATTTTACACGATCGCGTCTTCCTATTCTTCTTCCATGGTACAAGCTAAATGTAGCTGAATGTGTAAAAAATAGGCTTTGCTGCACCCATACAAGGCCTAAAGCAGCGAAATTCCTCCTTAAATGCACTTCTACAACCTTCCCACTACCCCTAAACCTCACTCCCACCTCTTGGCTCCAGGCTGTAAAAGACTCCATGCACTCCCTTTGGCTTTCCCTTTCTCTCTCTCTCTTTCTCCAGAGAATCCCCCATGTCTACATTTTTTAAGAGGAACAGCACTTTAACATGGTGAGGATTAGCCTGCATATCCCTGGTCTTTACTGTGGCTCAAACAAGCAGGCAAAATGCTTGCTTCATACAAATTGAAATTGGATTTGCCAACTTGACGCCTTAGGTTATAAAGCGTGGATATTCATCTAATTGCGACAGTACAATGGGGGCGTAATTACACATGCAGACAAACTGTTACAGTGTAATTACTGTGTCATTAAAACAGGAATAAAGTAGACTTGAACTAGATCCATACTGCTATGGATACGCATGGTGACAAATCCAATCTCACTAGTTATTATCAGCTTATATTAGTCAATGAGTTGTCAATATTGGTAATATTAAAGAGGAACACCTTTAAAGGATTTTTTATTACTTTTTTTTACAATGTATGACAGATAAAAAATTTGTTAAAAAAAAAAGGTATTTGTCAGCTAAACACTGTAAAATGAGGTAAGACTTACATATCTTTAACTACCTCTGCAAGCGCACACCATAGCTGAATTAAGGGTAGGATAAGAGGATAAGGATAAGGTAGGGTAAGATAGGGGGCCTAGGGCAAAATTTGCTATCGGGTCCCTAGTTGACCCCTCCCACTATCTGTACCGACCCTATCTTGCAAAGCAAATATAATTTGAGAGAGAGGTAATGCCAACCACATTACATTTTCTACCAAAACAGCAAGGAAATCTTGTTAATTAACATATTTGCAAAAAATTTGATAATGAATGTATCAGCAAAATGTTTACAACATGAAATATTTGTTTTCTGCCAAAATACCCGATCTTTCAGAACAACATTCACTTAACCATAAACTTTCTTTTGGTTAGTTAAGCCACTGGTATCACTCAGTTGAGGCTAGGGTTAAGGAGAGAATTTGATTTAGTTTAATACAAAAAACATTACAACATTGTAATGGCTGAAGAGACAATCAAACGGCAATCTGACATGCAGTAATTCTTGGGTTTGTAGGGCCACTTAGGGACCTGGGGCCCCAGGTCAGTTGCCTGCTAGATTGCAGAAACATAGCAGTCTAGTTTTGTAAAATGTAAAATGTTAAATGGTAAAATGTCCTGAAGCCAGTCCTGCCCTGAATGTGTCAGCTGATGGAGTTGAAGATATATAATATTTAAAACTGTACAGTCAAAACTTCTATCGCACCTTTCACTTTGTGTATTCACGTATTACTTCAGGTTGGATGGAAGGTTTAGCAATTGTGATCAACTCATTAGACTTACATGGATTATGAGCTGTGCATTAGCTACAACGTAAGAAAATAAATAAAAATCAAGAACAAAGAAACTGTTTATCTGTGTTATCTAGATTGGGTGATTGGCCTAGCCAATGTTCAAAGCTAATGGTGATAAATGAATTAGAGAGATAAGTGTGTACAAATAAAAAAACACTTTGTTTTTCTACAGTTATGCACAATGTTTTATTACCACCCAGGTAAAGCAGACAACTGCCTTGGCCCTGAAGGTCTCAGGTTCACTGAGTGGTGATTACTTTTTTCAGGGAATATTCACAGTACAAAGTTAAATAACAAGGTCCTTAGGGTGGCTCAGGCCTTTTAAAGCCAACTTGTGACAAAATCTGAATTTTCTGTTTTGCACAAAACAGCTGACACAGAACAAACCTGAAGTGTGGTAATATTCTAGTCTAGGACTAGCAGTTGGTTTGTGGTTTTTTGGGCGAAATGGTATAAAGAGATGACTGTGACAGTGCTCAGTAATCTGGCCCTGGTTGTGTCTGCAAATAAAAAGATAAAAAAAAACTGTGCTAGACTGAAAAAAAGAACAGAAACTAGAACAAATGAATCTGCACACTGAAATCTTGGTGAATACAAAGATCAACCAGAGAAGGTAAAGATAGCCTGTTGCTACATTAACCTCCTGGTCTCTCATTGAAGAGTCAGAAAAACTAACATATACCTCTTTACTGTATTCTACACTGCTCCTACACTACCTCACACTGCAGCCAACACTTTGAAATGAGGCCAGTCCTCTGTGAGTGTGTGCACCATAATATATGTGTGTAAAACTATGTGCATTAAAAAATAATGAATTATGTCTCTCATTTTTTTCCATTTCTTCCCTCTGCATAAATTATTTTGTCTTTGTAATTGACATCCTTTCCTCTACTACTTCCCCCCTCACACTATTCTTCTTTTCTCTATAATCAGAGAACTCAAGGGTTACAAAACCTGAGCTTTCTACCCCCCACTCATTTGAAGGAGCCTGGCCTGTCATATCTGTATTTTTTATGTGTCACCAAACTTAAATAGACAGTCATTGTATTACAGGCACATTCATTCCCCAAGCTGTATTTTTGTACAGTAGGTCAGGACTCTGGTGTCTGGTAAATGATAAAAGTTCTATTCAAATGCACTAATTGTCAGTGTGCTGTGCTGATTGACATGTCTCGGATAAATGCAGACTTAGTATTTTTGTACACGCTTGCACAATATAAAAGGGCAATTTATTTCTCTGTTCTTCTTTCTCTTTTTCCTTGCACAGTTCATTTGATTTCTTTCTTCCTTTCTTGCTCTCTCTCTCTCTCCTACCCCGTCTCTCAGACTCAATTTGTAAATATTACCCATGGTGGGAATTAGCCCAGGCTTTTTAGATATTTTAAAATTCCAATTGTATTCCGACGAGTGTGTTTGAACGAGGGAAGGACTGCAAGACTTGGTTTGCTCCTCAGTATTCCTGGGTGGCTATCAGTGGCTAGTCTTGTTCTTATGAAACATTTATCAGCCCGTTTTATGTCTTAATGATCACGTTAGGATTCCCCACTTGGTTATGAATCCGGGACGTGGAAAAAAAAAAAGACTGTTGAGAGAGTGAAGGAGAGGTGAAGAAAAAATGACATGGGCAATCCAGAAGAGAGAGACGGAGTCGAGTGAGAATAAGGGAGAGATGACAGGGCATCACATTCCTCAGTAAACAGCATCGCATTATGCCATCCACTCTTTTCAACTCCAAATCTTTGCCAAAACATAGCGTACCTTTCTCCTAGAACAAGATTCCTTGGCTCTCTCTCTCTCTCACACACACACACACACACACACACCTCCTTCCTCTTCTTCTGTCTTCCCCATTTCTGTTTTATGTTTTTATAATTAAAACATAATATTTATCTTTCCATAACAGAAGGCTGCCTTACTCTGTCAGGTAGACTGTTTGCATATTAATATTCTTAATACATCAACAAGCTATCTTCTCTGGTGTCATTGCTAAAACTGAGCAAAAATAGAGAAAGAGAAGTTGACTCACTAATGCACGAGGAAAGGAGAGGAGATGTATGAGAGTATCTCTTTAATACAGTTTTAAAATGCAGGAGAAATGTAACTTGATTGAACATGCAAGAGAGGAGACTCAAAAGTAACAGGGAAAGCCTTAATAAAAGAAAGTGACAGTGAAAGAAAGACATAAATTAACATCACAATCACCACTTGTACTAGTATTGGATTGTGTTTACCTAGTTTCAAAAATGCAATGCACAGATCCAGACTAAATAGGTATTTGTTCCTCCTTCAGTCAAAACTACCAAGAAAAACTACACTGGCTAAAAAGTTTCTGTTCCTTTGATTGTTTATATGTGTGCTTAACAGAGGTTTGGAGGGAGGGCGAAGTTGAATGAGGGTGAACGCCAAGTTCCTTTTCTCTATCTGGTGACAGCTGTCTGACTCCGTCAATGTGGGATTCCTGCGAAATGAGGCAGGGTTCTCGGTCAAGGAATGCAAATGGATAGCAGTGGATGGTAGGCGGCAGAGCCGGACCAGGCGCGATGGGGGTGTGAAGTGGGTGGTGGTGGGTTGGGAGGGGAGCTTTGTTTGAACAAGTTAACTTGGGCATGATTGGGGTTCCTCCTGTAAGTGAAAGAGCAAGAGAATACATTGACCTTTGCCTCATTAAAATGGAAGCCAGGCATGTGATACCATGACTAGGGAATCTCTTGCTTGCTCTTCTTTCCCTCATCCTCCCCACTTTTTTTTGCTTCTTTCTCTTTCTCTTTTACTCTCTCTTTCTTCCTTGCTCTGTCATTCTCTAATTATGCTACCCCCCCGCCCCCCCTGCACACACACACACACACACACACACACACACACACACACACACACACACACACACCCCACACCCCACCCCCAATCTCTTCCTCTTAACCCCATTGACAGGTCACATAAAAAGCCTTTTGTGTCAACATCGGGGTGCTGACATGAGCAGAGAGCGACGTGAAAAATGTGCTTTTTCTTAGTTGTAGCTATCTCCTCATCACAAAAGAGAGAGAGAAAGAGGAAGTGGGGAGAGGGAGAAAGGAAAGGGGAGAAAGAGAGGGAGAGGCAAGAACGGTGGAAAAGTGAGGGGGGAATTAAATCCAGGGATTAAGATCTCTGGCTTTGGTTTTTTCACTCTCTCACCCTGCCACTTTCCAATTGTTCTTAAAATATTTGGCAATGTCAATTAGTAAGTGAGCAGAGCTAGCTGATGAACACAATTTTCCAGGCGACTGAGCACCCTATTGTTGTGGAGCGAACAGCAGATTTCTGAGGTCATTATCATTCCCTGTTAGCCGTGCCCAGCTGCTCTCCTCTTGGCTCCAGCCATCTCCACTCCCTCTCTCCTTGTTCCTCCTACTCTTACACATCTCCTTTCCTCTCCTCTTCTCTCCTCTCTTCCTCTCTCCTCTTCCCCTTCCTACACCATGTTCACCAGTTCAGAGCCGGTTGATAGCAGGCAGCAACAGGGGGCCTTTCAACAAGGGGAGGGATGGGAGGAGCTGGCTGGTGGAGAGAAAGAAGGAGAGAGTGAGATGAATATAGCGCAAGAGTGGGGGTATACAGTAAAGGCAAATGAGTGAGAGGAGGAGGAGGAGGTGAGGGAGAAGAAGGGTGAAGGAGTGGGCCGCCTTGGATCAGAGAGATGTAAATAGTAAAAGAGGAAGGTAGGACAGAGAGAAAAAATAGAAGGAGATTATCTGATATTGTAGTTTGGACATGTAGTGTAAGAGATGGTGCTTTAGAGATATTGCCTTTGAAAGTGGAGAACATAGTGAGCCTAACAGATCTGAAAAAGGGACGGTCAACCTTTCAGGTTTCAAATGCTTTCTGAGCCTATTCACACTATTGATACTTAAAATTTGTCAAATCTATTTGTGGTTTATGGTTACACTGCATTTTATCCAATTGTACAGTACTGAGCCTAAGCTGATAGTTTTTTAGTGCGAGTGATTTAAATCTCTTTGGCAGGAGTACAGAGAAAAGTTGGTATAAACATTGTTATTGTACTAAGAATTTTCCTTTCTTTCAAATAAAGACATTATTGCCTAGAGAGGCCTCAATTAAATATATCACATATTCTGTACTTAAAGCTATATTCATTAAAAAAAAAAGGCATATTCCATGCATATTGCTATACTTGACAGAGCAGTGAACGGTGCAGATGAGATTTAAGATTAAAGACAAAAAACACCTGCCTGCTGTTACACTTTTATATGAAAGAAGTTTAGAGTTTCTTTTAGACTGCACAAAGCATCCAGGTATCTGCATCTAAACATCCAAAGAAGTCTTTCTTTTTTTTGCTTAAGAAATGATGAAAGATCCCTTTGAGTCAAAGTACAAAAAGAAAGAAAAAAATCCCAGACTTTTTTTGTACTTGCCAGTTGTACATCGTAATGTGTTCCCAGAGGCCTTTTCACCCTCCTCCTCTTCTCTTCTCCACCTTACTGCACCCCCACCACTACCACCACCAGCATCACCACCACCTCTCACCCATGGGTACCCCCTCCTTCCCTTCCTCACACTGTCATCTTTTTGACAGCAGATTTACACATCTTGGAAAGCAGAAAACTTGCATTTTTCATTCTTTGTCATTGTTTATTACAGTGAAAAAGTGCAGCATTTAAAAACCTTGCTCCACCAACTAAAAAGTTCTTGAGTTGTTAAAACTAATAATACTAATAAATCTTCTTGTAAGAGGCTAAAACAAAGGACAGTTCTACCAGAAATCCTTGAACAGACCAGCAGGATTCAGTCATGACTCTTTACTATTCCACCTCCCGTTTCTATTGTCTCTCTTGTCCAACCTGTAGAAAGTTTGCGTAAGTTAACACTGGTTGGTAGCGGGTGTGTGGGTTCTTCTGAGAGAGAGAGAGAGAGAGAGTATGTGTGTGTGTGTGTGTGAGTGAGAGAGAGAGAGGAAGAGGAAGAGAGATAGAGAGAGAGTGAAAAAGGGTGAGCAGCATCAAAGCGTTGCTCTCAGCTGCAGCTGCCAAGCTTCCTCGTCCCCAGTTAGCAGCCATCCAGCTGTCAGGCTGCGCGAAGAGGAAGAGAGGGGGGGAAATCTCTCACCAGCCATATGGTCCCCAGTTCTGTCGGAGACACTCCACGCTCCGTGGGCAAATGGCAAACTCATATATCTAATCAACACTCTTAATATCCAGACCTGAGACCAAGGATATTTTCAGAGTCTTGCCTTTCAACAACATGGCTAAAGGGAGTATATGGGATATGACCAGGCACTTAGAGTATGTGTTTGTGGTATCATGTAAGCCTTACTAAGCACTGCATATAGGTTACAGGGGACTACTGTGTATTTAAAGGCCTGTTTACATTGATCTTAAAAGATACTGCTGGCGTCAATCTATATTTTTCTTAGTCTCCTATGAAAAGATTAAAATCAACAATGCATTAATATTCCCTACCTTGTCTGTGGCTCTCAGCCTCAAGCCCATTGGCTCCTACTGTCAACATCAATGTAAAAAACAAATAAATAATCAACGTAAAGAACAGCTCATCAATACTGTTTAATTAAAAAAAAAAAGCTGATTTATTTTTCTAAAACAGCTGGGTACTATAGGTTTTTAACAACCATTACTCCAACCGGAGTGAATGGTGCGTTTGTTGGGGAATACATTAAGCCAATACACATTTGGTGGAATAGTGGGTATTTATGGCAGTAGGAGGAGTAGAACAGCATTGAACCACTTCATAGTTTTTGGCTGGCATTCTTTATTTCTCTTTAATCGTGTTTCATCTTTGAAATTGTTTCTCCACACTGTTGGGTTGTAAGTTGTTCTGCATTTTTGCCAGACAAAATAAATAAATAAATCAATCAATAAATTAATAATAACAATAATGATAAAACAATCTTCCTCCACCAATTTGTTTTTTAAACCACTGACTTCAGCTGCCTCTGAGTGGTCCCAACCCAAATACTAATGAAGGCCTGTGCATCTTCATTTGTCCAATAAGTAAGTTTGTCCTGTTCAACAGAGATAGCAGCAGTAAAAAGATAGTTACTGTTGCTGTTTTTGCTGTAGTCGTCCTTATTGTAATTTTGCATCTTTGAAAGAATTAGAATGAATTGTTGTTGTTCTTTTTTCATGCCATTTGTTAACAATAAGAAAAATACAGAATCATTCCTCCAGTGAAATAACTTTTTTTAGTTATTGAACAATTGATTCAGAGTGACATAATACCAAACCATCTGGCAATCTGTACAGGGTGTACCCTGCTTCTCACCCACTGACAGCTGGGATAGGCTCCAGCCCCCCCCGCAACCCTCAACGGATAAGCGGTATAGATAATGGATGGATGGATAATAGCAAACCTGACAAATTCTCTAGACACTTTTCTTGGTCTTATCCCATCTGAAACATTATCATGACTGTAATGTTTAAAGTGGATTGACTTGAACCCTCCTTTTAGCTAAGCAGAAGCTGTTAGCTTTAGCATAGCTAGCCCCAGAGAGAATGGTCTTGAATATGGCTTTGTACTGTATCTTTTAGCGGGATGCTACACCTGCTCATCTAATCCTGGCAGGCCTCTCTGCCTCTAGTCTCTCCAGCTGCAGAGTAACGGGTGCCTTATGGCACGGCAAGCCGCACTGAATCATGGGGAGGTTTGTCGGTATTACAACGACATGGCTGTGTAAAGCTTGTAAGCAACCATCAACCCACCCCCCCTTTCTTGTCGGGACTGAAGAGCACAAATCCCTCCCCGGTTTCTTTTCAGCAAACAATTAATAGTGTATGGATGGAGTATGTAGCCTGGACTGGAGATAGTGGATGTGGAAGAGCAAGACAGAGACAAAGAGAGAGAAAGTGAGTGACGTGGAGGAAGAGAGACAGCAGTGAAAAGGAGAAGGGGAGAAACATTTAAATAGAAATCAAGAGATATGGACGTGGGTGGCTGGGGGAAAAGGGGAAGAAGGGGAATGATCCAAGTCCCACAAATCTTTGCTCAACCCAACAACCTGAAGCAGAGACCATTAAAAGGAGCGAGAGCTGGGTGAGATAGCAGCCTAGATGGATATGGTGGCAGCAATGGTTTGGAGGGATGGTAACTTTAATGGCCCCACTGGGTTTTTAATGAGTGTTGTGCCCCAAACAAAACGAGCTAATTAGTGTTATCATCCATACATCAGACCCTACACAGTACACACACCCATTCGTTCTCAGGCAGACACATACACTCTGCTGTACACACTCACAAAAGCCTGCTCAAATAATTCTAAGCTTTTTCATTCCACCTGTATTCTTTTCTTTACATCTTTTACATTTTACTTTTATGTACATACATTTAACAGAAATTTAGTTCCACCTCTTACCGAAAGAAAAAAAAACATCACTGATTCACTTCATTCTTTTCCTTTTTGATTATCTCTCACACACACAACCCCTCTTACAAAAAACACACTTTCAAACCCATAAGGCCGTGCCCTGTTTGTGAGAGGAGCGATTATGTCTACACTGGTTTAAAAGCAGGATAACATTGCCATGAATGGGCATTTGGAAAAACAGGAAAGGGTTCAAGCCAATATCCCGGCATTTGTACTCAAGCTGCTGTTACCTGCCTGTAAGCCACGTGTTTGTCACGCCATCGCCTGTGGTTGACCACACCGCCCCACCGGCCCCCCACTTTATTTCTCTTGCACTAAGCCTATTATAAAATCAATAAACAATTGAGCTTTTTTTCCAGTGCTTTTAAATCTTTTTCCCCTCTATATATCCTCTGAGATGAAGGGGAGGCATGCAGGCAGTGGCAGTTTTGAGAGCTAGAGTTGGGGGTGGGGCAATATCAGCTCAGTAACCCTTTGCTTTCACAATCTTGGAGTCACGTAAGAGTGTACGCTTTGTTTAACAAAAATAAGCTTTATTCACAGACAACAAATTAATTCCCCTGGATGATCTGATATTCGTGATGTGGACACTGTGTATGTTGTATCTCAGAATCAGACAAAAATTTAGTTTTGTCCTTTGTATTTTGACCTAATGCTACCAGATTAGGTTCAAAGTTTTCAACTGGAGTTTCATCTACTTTTGTCACATCACTTTATATCACTTTTCAAGTTTGCATGGTTATAGAAAGCTCATGGGAATGATTGAGGGATTTTTAATTGTCACATTCTTGAAATGTAATAACCCTTGAGTTGATAAAAATCAACAAACACCAACTCTGACAGCTGATTTTCAAATTAGGCATCAAAAAACGTGGCGTTTACAGATTTTAATTCCCTCTGTCAGTTTCAACTCATGTTTCAAACTCAGCAGTGGGGAGATGTCAATATAAACTTTTTATTCCACCAGTCGCAGAGAAGTTGGAAATTACAACCCACAAACACACAGACACACAGACAGACACAGACACACTCTCACTTTGTTTACTCCGCGAGTCTTCTTGGAGTGCAGATACAGTAATTATCAGTGATCAAAAACAGCACAGGTTTTTCTGCTGATGCTTTTGATGTATTCATGATATGGTGTCGCCACATCATCTATCACACAAAAGCAAGCAGTTGAGGGAAATAAGCTTTTGCCAACATATTTTAGTAGACCTTTTGTAGACAGGACACTGTATATTCCCGGGATTATACCCAAAGTAATGCAGATGATAACAGACAAATTGGACAAATTCCATATATTGTTGATTTTTTTAAAAGTGAAAACAAGTAAATACAACCCCTGCTGCAAATGCACATTGAAAATGAGTCTCTCTTTAAAACTTAACGCACTACTTATTTCATGAACCTAACAAAAAAGAAAAAACATTAACAGTGCTCGTGACGTGAAAAACATTGGGCACTCTATGAAGTCAGTACTTAGTAACCCCTCCCTATCACAGCTTGCAAAAGCTTTTTGTAGTCAGCTAAGGGTCCGTTGATTTAGGGATTTTTGCCCACTTTTCCTTGATATTCCTGAGATATTTTTAGGCTGTCTTTCACTCACAGCATGTTTAAGATCTACCCACAGATTTTCAATGATGTTCGAGTCAGAGGACTGTAAGGGCTGTTCCAAAAGCTTCAGTTTGTGTTTTAGTGGATTTTGAGGTATGCTTTGGATCATTGTCCTGATGTAGAAGCCAGACTGTCTCACTTTCTCGACTGACTACGCTCCTCTATCTGTGCAATGTTTCCTGTGCCAGCTTGGTGCCATACAACCCTAAAGAATAATATTTCCACCACCCAATGCTTAATTGTTGGCAATGTGTTCTTTTCCTCAAATGTTGCTCCTTCTTTACTTCAGACACACCTGACACACCTTATAGCCAAACAGCTCAATTTTTACTTTACCTTTCCACAGCAGTAGCTTTCTGTTGTTGAATCCTGATGTTGCTTCGCTTACTTCCAATGCTGACTTTTGTGATGAGATTGCAGATAAGGTTTCCTCCTGACTTTCTGCCCAGCAGATATGCAGATTTATCAAAAAGTCTTCCAGATCTTGTCTTAAGTTCCTCCGTTCCCCTTATGTGTCATTTCAGACAGTGGATATTTCATCCTGGAAGCACTTTGACATGCAGAGAGGAGCCAATGGATTTTTGAATTCAGCTGACAATGCCTTATGACAATTCTTGACCTGTCTATGCAAGTATTAGGGTGCCAAACCTTTTGTACATTCCACATTTACTGTTTATTTGTTTTTATTTCTATTTAAGTTCTAGAAATAAAAAGTAACATTGTATTAACATGTGGAGCAAGGTTTGATTTAATAGTTTTTTGCTGCAGGGATTGTATTTACTTTGTCACCTCAAAAATCCACAAAATATGTGGTTTGCTTAGGGATGCCAAAACTTTAGCATTAAACAGCATTGTCCCACCAGTGCTTTATTAACATTCTTGCTCAGCTTGTTGTTTTCTAGGAATTAGGCTTACACTGATCCACCATGCTTGCTGTATACAGTCCAGTGGCCGCACTTTTGACTGCAGCAGATTTCAGCAAGCTGTTGATTACGTCATCTTGGACTTTGTTCGTCTTTCTAGCCATCCATCTTGGCTGACCCTCCCCTCAACATGCCTGCTATTGGCTGACCCTCTGCTTTACTTAGTTGTGCACCACCATCATCACCCAACTACCCCCCCGACCACCCCACCCTTCCCCACCCACACCCCAGTCACCACTACCCTCCCTGCCTGCCTTCAGCCAAGCCTTGATTGGATGACCAAAAGATCTCTGGAAAGCTCTTATCAGGATGGTGTAAATGAGTATAGATGTGCACTATCATGGTCAATCGTCCACGCTTTCCTTGGCTGCCATTTGGTCTTTGGAGACAGGGCCCACAATGCACCCACAGTGTGTCGATGCTGGACGAGCATTTGGCTGGCTCTCTACTATTCCCAGGGTTTGTCCCCGACAGAAACCCTGTGTGGGCCACTGGTAGTGACTGTGCTTCAGGCAGCATGGTGTGGCCATGTGTGTCACATCCCCCCTTGTCATCCCACCAGACGGAGGGCTGTATCATGGCTATCGTCCTGTCACACTTGGATGATGCTTCTTCGCCTCAGAGTTTGACAGTGACTTGCCTTAGTGACAATTACCATCAGAACCAGCTTTCTTATCCACCTGGTTCAAAAGGTCTGTGTGCTGGAGATTGGCAGGCGTTTAATTTTCCCTCTCTCACTGCTGTCATGCTGTGCTATTCATTTCAGTACTCCGTTTATGTTTCTGTCCGCTCTTCTTTCATTATGGCATGTTAACCATTCAGTCCTTTTCACATCATGATACCTCTATGTATGTAACCATCCCTGTACTGATAGCAGGCAACTCCAGTCCCTGTTTACAGGGCCTCTTGCCACTGTATCACACCTCTATTCACCAGGAGAGCTGGAGGAAAAGAAAGCCACTCTGTAAGCATCCGTCGTCCCTCCCTTTACTCCCTGTGTTTTGCTCCTTCTTCCCCTTATTTCCACTGGGAGGAACACTGACCTCATTTGTGGGGACAATAACCCCCTTGACTTTGGGGATTAAGACATGAAACCTTTGTGGATTAATTAGGTTCAGAGCTGAATTAATTTTGTCGCCATGGAAGGCAAAGAGGAAAGAGGCGGATATGGGCTGTAGGCTGTATTATGAATTTGCTGTTAGCCCAGATAGATATATTAAAAACAAATGTTGGAGCTGATCACATTTAAATCCTCCAACAGAATGGAACTGCATTTATTCACTGGGCTAAGCATCAGCATGGGAAGTAACAGTAACTAAACTGTCAAATCACAGCAAGCATTATAGAGTCTTATACATCAGTGCTGACTTCTAACCCGGGTTTTGCAATCATGGAGACGATGTTAGCCTGATGAGCTTAACTCTTTGGCAAGGTTACCCATGCAAATATGGTTTGCTGGACTATCTTCAATCTGCAATAGGCTGGAGTCTGAATCTGTGCATTCATTCCTCTAGATCTACTCTTAAGCTTGTCACGCATAATGTAGCAAGTAGCAGTCCTGACAATGCCGCAGGAATCACATTATCTCAGTTGTCTTGGTAACAAAGCAAAGTGTTTGTTTTCCAAGATGTGGTGCAATTGCAATTTAGACGGTTTACACCTATTGTGTTTTTTTTTTTCTGTCAAGAGCATATGTTATTTGAATGTATCTTTAGCTCGCAAAAGGGGCTGTTAGTTAGATGTTTTGTTTACAAAATAACAAAGGTGTTTGTTTCACCAAAGGCACAACAGAAGATGTGTTAATGTTTCATGTCATCTTGTGTTCGCTGTAAATAAATGCGAGTGTTGTCTTATTAGAGTAACACCTTCTGAATGCGACAGCCCCAGGTATAGCTCCCTCATGGACCAAGTGTTGAACATGTGCTTGATGAGATGCCTTCCTCACTTTCATTTAAAGCTCTTCTAATGAACCTAAGTCTCGTCATCTCTGTCAACTTCCTTATATTATTTTATCTGCCCTCAAGTTAACATAACCCAGTGGCCAACACAGTGAGCATATGTTTATGTTGATGGTAAGGTTATTATAGGAAGTGAATGTCTCTCATATCCTCTCAGCGAAAAGTATAAACCTCCATGTGAGGATCTTAGACAGTCTTTCTCAGACCTAGATTAGGCCTCGGATTGCTGTATATAATACACATAGAGATTACAGATCTTCCTAAATCAGAAGGCACTTAAAGCATGGGATTTGCTAGAGCACAGACGTTATTCAAGGACATTCAGACAGACCTTATATGTGTTGAGAATGCTACAAGTGATGTCTAGACAACTCTAGTTCTGCCTTTCAATTAAACAAATGCACAGGATTTTCCCTCTCCAAATGCACCAACCAAGGACACAGAGGTTTACCGAGATGTCAGTGTAGCCAAACTTCGAGGTTTCATCTTTTAACCCCTGGGCCACCATCCAGCTGCCAGAAGTTAGCTTCTTCCCTCCTGGGGACACAGGTTTATCCCGGGTTTTCATAGAGAAAGACTCTCATTCCTCCCCAGTGGTCCTCCTCATTCCTCCTATCTTCCGTCTTAAGACATGGAGCTAAATCGAGGCTAAGCCACAAGCCACCCTCATGGGGGGACGGATCGACCAAATGCCACCTCTCCTGGCAGGCCTTGCATGTAAGGTGTAATTGTGCTGGTGCAGTACTCTCAGGGCCAGAATCAGGTATTTTCTATTAGACACAGAGATGATGAGTGGATTTTCAGGAGGAGGATGGGAAAGCTGTCTTGGTCAATCCCCCCTCCTTCTTAGTATCTCAGTTCTTTCCCCTCATGCTCTCTTCCTCTTTTGTCCCTCCTCCCTTGCCTCCTGATCCTTGAGCCCACCCCCTACTTCACATTTCTACCTGTTTTGCTGGTACTTGACAAGACAGGATTTTGTCTTTTGTCTTCCTTGGCATTCCCTCTTTTCATCTTTTGGAGAGAAGGGCAAAAAGAGGATGAGGGATTGAAAGTTTGTGAAGGAAAGTTTTTGGAGGACGTTTCTGGATTATGTTCACAAGGCACAAGCTGCTCACAGTGTGAACATGGCACGTTGTCAATGAGATCTATTTCCATGACGATTATTTTTATACTCCAACAATCAGGGAGCCGACAGCACAGTACCACAGGAGGAAAAAAAAGTCCTTCTTCCAATTCGATACACCCTCTGTAACATTTTAGCTGTAAATACTAACAAAGCCATGAGGGAAAAGATAATGACAAGATACCAACCTTTTTTGGCGTTACAAATTCCCATTCTAGCTTAACTAAGTGTCCTGTTGAGTTGTCAAGTGTAAGTGCACCGAACCTCAGGCTGCGTACATCTTCTGATCAGATGCTCTCCACTGCTCAGTGTTGCGGTAAATGCAACATCTGATGGCTTTCTGAAATCCAGTGTGTTGGACAGGTGAGATGCTGCAGTGAGCGTCACTTTTGAGATGTGAGTTAGCACCATGTCACCCTTCCCCATCTGTAAGCTTTCAAGATTGTATTTTCAGTGTGTGTGTATATGTGTGTGCGTATGTTTCAGGAGTCTGAAGAGATTCAAAGTGGTTTCATACACTGTGTGTTCAAGAATTGTGATAAAAACTCTTGGAAAAAAAAGAACATTTGTGCAGTATCAAGAATATGGCAACTAAACAACTGATTTGGAATTCACTGCCATATTCAGTGTCACTATTTGACTTGGTGTTTGGCAGACTAAAACAGGGTACAGATTGAGAGACAGTGTCACAGGGAAAAGGGAATGTCTTGTTCTTCATCTGCCATTTAGACTGCTTCTACTTATTGCTTTTTTGCTTTCTCTCTTATTCAAACCTTCAACAAATGACCAGACATTTTTACCTCCTACTTTACACGAAGTCAGTAACTGACAGGACATGTCAGATACGTCAGGACATCTCAATATGACTCTTCTCCCAATGTCTTGTGTGCTCAGTGGGCTGTTGGAGGGCTTTCTGCTAGACAGAAGGGCTCGGCTGCAGAGTGGGGCTAGAGCCAGGCATCTTGATGATTTTTTCGGGGTGCATCACCATCTCTCTGGAAGTGCCAAGTGTGCACCAAGGCCATGCCATTCACTGTAGAGAGTGTGTGATAGGGGCACCCTGTCCCATCTCATCCAGGCATCTTGTAGTCTCTGTAACAAAGATGAATCTGGTTGCCACATTAAAGACAAACGCTGTGATTTCTGTAAGCAATAAAATTGTAATTCAGTGAAGCTGTAATGAATGCAGTGAAATGGTTGTCTAGTGAAACATTTTGTGAACTCGATTAGAGGTGCTAAACCATTTATTTGTGAAGTCTGTTATTGCAGACATAATTTGTGGTGGCAGCACAGTTTACCTAATTTTATTTATGTATTCCCATGGTCAATGTTGCATCTAAATGAATGTGAGATTTTTGTCTTATTGTCGAGCACTAATGCTAGGATTTTGTTTGTAACCAAATAAAGTTACATGCTGCTGTGTATTAACTAATCCATTCAGCTTTCATGAATGCTAGTCAAATAAAAACTAGCATAGATTTTAACAAGCGCAAATTAAGCTGTCTGTTCAAATTTTACATACTGATAAATTTTGATAAATACTGAATCCTAATTTCAAATGCCTTAAATGAGAAGCTTTGTCCTCTGATGATTTGACCTTAAAGCACATGTAAAGCTTATTTCACCCATTTTTTCCTCTTATTCTCTCCTCCTCCTTCCCCCTCTCCCAAGTCTAAATTAACGCCACATAACAGCGATCGATGGATCCCTGCTAATCGCGTTAGACGTTTTGTTTTAAAATACCAGCGCCCAGCTGGTGGCTCCTAGCACTCATCTGTTTGTCTCTGTTGCGTTGATCTCTGTCTCTCTTTCTCTCTTCTCCTTCCTCCATCTTTCTGTTGCTCATTTTCTTCCTCTGTCTATTCATCCCTCCCTCCCTCCCTCCCTCCTTTTTTCTTTCTCTGCATCTCTATCTCTCCAGACTGTGTTTGTTTTTCAGGCTTGAGGGAGGGGTGGGGGAAAATTTGGCCCAAATCCTAGGTATCACATATCTGACCATATTTCAAGCCCAAATGAAGCATGTTAAAAAATCCCTTTTTTGCTTTAAAGGTCAGACATTAGTGCTGGTAAAAACTGATCTGTGGATTTATGAATTTAGCCCTGTTGTTGGGGTGCCTTTGTAATGGAAGATTCAGTGGGGGAAGCTTAACATTGCATTGTTTTGCTTTGACAACGCAGCCACGAGAGCCCGTGCAGCTGTTCCCCATGCTCACAATGGCAGATTAATTAACACAATCATGTGGCGCTGGCTTGGGCTCAATAGCCAGGTCTGCTCAGGGATAGATAGGTAAATCCTATACATGCATTTCCAGACTACCACTGAACATTCTTATGATGGTGTGCCATAACTAGATAGATTTGGTCACTGGCTGGTCAGCTATAGGCATAAAATTAAGGTTGAACAGGAGAATCTTTTGCTAATTGCACTGATGTTGAAATTGCGGTGTAGGGTGTGTGTGTGTGTGTGTGTGTGTGTGTTTTGGCAACTGTAAATGGCTGCACATTCAAAATTTTTTTTTTTTTTCTTTTTGCAGTTGCTCTTGGACAGAAGTGTCTTTCAGTTATAACACTTGTCCTGTACATTTCTTTGCTTCCATGTAAATGTGTCATGTCTGTGTGCTTGTAAGTAACATTACGCCAATAAGACACTATTTAGCCAGTATTTATGTACATGTATGTATTTATGCCAGCATTAATACATGTGTGCATGGCTGTCTATGAATTCCTGCTAGACACTCCTCCCATCATCATCTAGTCTAGAAAGCCATCGCCATTAGACAGAGCTCCACTAATTAAGATTCTGCCGGTCGACCCGTCTCTCTTACTTACTTAGTTCCCTGACATTTTAAACTGTCTATTATGCTGCCTGGCTTTCAGGTGCAATGCTGTGTAAATGGCAAGTCAAAAAATTATGTATCTTTTACATACAGATATCCAACAGGGATAGGGGGGTGGTGGTGGCTGACAGTTCGGACCAGGTGTTTAAATTATTACCGGACTCTGTGATCTTTCTCGATTGATCATATCACTTTGCGTCCTTGCTGTCACTCTATTAGCACCTCGCTTCCCTCTTCACTCCTCAGTCACACTTCCCACCCATTATTCCCTCTTTCTCCTCTCAGCGCCCTTTCTATTGTTATTATTATTTTATTTTTAATACTACAACATCCTCTACCACACACACACCTCCTCTTAATGTTTTGCATGAACATGACCACAGTTTGTCAATATTTTACCCTTGGACCATCCCCTGCGTTGATATAATGATCACTTAACAGTCAGGAGTAAGGCGAGGAGGAAATTAGGGCGTCGGCAGCAGAGAGGACAACAACACTGAAGCAATTATGTTTCTTTGAGCCCAAGCATTCTCACGTTAATGAAATCCCTTATCGTTAGGGGAAGAGGAAGGTGGGGAGGGGAGGACAGGTGCACGAAATGTACGTCGTTCATTTATCTTATTCTCTGAAATGAACGGAAGGAGCGGCAGGAATAATGTAGAGATAAAGTCCGGGCAACAAGTGTGTGTAGCTTCTTTTTTTTTCATATCGCTGGTCCTGCATTTTACAATGACAGAAGAAGAAAGGGGAGAAAGAGAGCAAGGAGTTTGTGAGGGCGATGACTTAAGCTGCTTTCACACATGCACTGCAACCCTGAACTTATTTAGACATTACCCAGAGGACCTGTATGTGAGAACGCAAATGCTGAAATCAGTTGGACCAGACATTAAACCCTGCCAATGTAAAAGTCTGTGTAATGTCCATTTGAACTGATGTGCAAACATACTCAGACATTGTCTGATTTCAAGTAGGTGAGAACATATCTGACATGGACAATCTTCTGTTGTGTATCACAAAATGGCTTTTGAGAGGAGATGGGAAAAGGAAGAAAGGAGGGCATGGTGTATCACATGTCATCATCTTGCTACAGGACAAATCAAAGAAACTCCCCATGCTAACATTTGAAGTAATTACCTTCCAGTTAAATGTCTGCCCTTTTCATTTGATGATGAGATAAGTCAGTCTTCAAAAGTGACAAAGATCCAACTGAAGACCTTATTTCTTTATATAGCAGAGAGGATAGTACAGGGTAGTTTTTTTCTTCCTTCCAAAACTACTGTACTTTGGAGCGCTGAGATACTTTTATAACTTAGTTGGAAACCACTGGGGCAAATCATTCAGCTAAATGACCGTATGAAATAAGTCATGCAATACATTAGGATGGACACAGTAATATATAAATACTTAATACCTAAGGGACTCTAATGACATCTAAAGCAATACCTTGCATTTTAGTTTGTGTTGTTCTTGTACTGGTTTTCATCCAACTGTAAGGTGATCCTAATATATGGATACTTGACTTAACACCTTGCTCAGAGGCATTAGAAATACTAAGTAACCCAAGGGAATGATACGGTTAACCCCTAAGACAACAGCTACTTCACCCCGGACCACAAATGTCAAACTGTTCATGGTGGTTGGGGAAAATCATTGGATCATCAAAGTTAGTAGATATCATCATTGGGTAAAATGTATGTTTTTAACAAAATTTTTGCCATTTTAGAAATATTTCACTGGATACATGTAAAAATCGAACTGTTGGTGGCACTAGATGAAAAGTCAGGGGATCACCGCAGTCAGTGGTGGGAACTATGAATACATGTACTAAATGTCACGGCAGTTATCCCAGTGGGTGTTGATATATTTAAGTCTGGACTAACTAACATATTGACATCATCACACCTAGAGCTAAGCTGATAGAGTGGCTAAAAAAATCTCAAATTCTCATCATTCTCTCATGCATAATTTAACAAAATAATAAACTTTATTTTGTGAAATTCCAAAACAGTTTTCCAGAAATGTTGGATTTTTCCATGTGGACCAAGATATTCTATTAGATAGAGTTTACAATCCAATATGAACCTTGGCTAGCCTATATATTTTTCAGCTGCAATTAATTTGTGTGCGTGACTCATGGTCAAGTGCATACTTCAAGTATTTTTAGGGACTGTGCATGAAAGCAGGTGTGGTGTGAATTCTCTATGAAATCCGCAGAGGGACAGGGATGATCTCACTGCTAAGATACCTTTGGGATGAGAATACATAGATAAATAAATGCCCCAGTCCTTGTTAGCTGCTGTTATTAGTAGTGTCGGGCTGCAATGACACTAATGTCTGCTTTGGGCTGCTGTGCTGAGTTTCTCTCTGTCTCTCCTGTAAAAGAAGGCTATCTGACTGGAAACAGATCTGGGGCACTGGGGGGGCTGGCCCCAGCTCGTTGGATTTAATGACCCATTTCCTCAGCTGCCTCGTGCCACAAGCAGTTAAACGACAGTCAAGGTGCCCAGAGGTTCCCCACCATGGGACCGGGGGGAGTACAGAGTACACTAGCTGTAGAGACAGAGTGAGTAATAGAGAGCGACATACCCCGGCTACTAGGCAGCAAATCAAAGCCCATTTCCCCAGCAGGAAGTTAACTAGCACCCACCACAGTCTCAAGTCAGATGTTCAGTGCATTCCAGGAGTTATTTTGTGATCAAGTGTTGGTGTTTAATGCTTTTGGTGTAGCCAGGTTTTCAACAGCCACCAGTAAAAGTGGCTACACTTGTTTTATCCAGCCCACAAACAGTGGCTTGAAAGACCAATAGCAAGTTGTTTCCACTAAAGAAACTCTAAATAAAAATGTTTAGGGATGCACTGCATTCTTGTCTAATAAGTCTGTCCTCAGTGGAGACATGATTTCTTTATGACAGATTTCTCCCAGCTGCGATCAGTGAACAGCACCTAGTTTCCCAAAAGTATCTTAAGGATAAGGTGATTGTAAAATCAATTTTACCAACTTTCTTAAGCTTGCGAGGTGTTTCCCAAATGCATTGGAACAGAGGACAGTCTAGATTGATGATTGGATATTAACAGTGGCCTCCTCGAGGCTGAGCATCTTAAGCAACTCTGGTACCAGCAGGAGGAAACAAAACTTAATGTTTTTCTAGTTTGTGTTTATTTTTTAGTCATTCCATTTATCGCTGACACCAGTGTTCTTTATTAAGTGACATATAATGTAAATTGAGTGATAATGTTTAAATTAGTAAATGAGAAAATAAAACTAAACTAACACAAATTAATTAAAAAATTGATTTGCACAATTGATCTGCCAGTTTCTGTTGTCATCATCCTCTTTTCCCTCTCCTCACCTATTATAGTAATCTCTTCTCAGTATACTTCCCATTTATGTAAGTTGTTTGCCACTTGCTCATAAGTCAATACAGAAATGATGAAAGAATGACATTCACCATAAATGACATGCATATCTATGAAATTAACTGCCTTTGCTTCATTATAGGTTTAATATGAGCTTAAGAGTAATATCTGACTGAGGCAGAAGCTAAATCAGTCCAAGTTTACTTTCTTAAACTTAGTTCTACCCAGGAATATTAATTATAATGGTCAGCACTCTGAAAGCTGTAGACTCTTTACTGCAAATTAAGAAGCATTTTCATGCTGAGCAGCATTCACACTCACTCGTTCTAAAGCTCTTAGTGTTTGCATGTTCACTCATTTTAAGTGCTGTTTAGAGAACACATAGAAATTTAAGCATTCGTACAAACAATGGTAAAAACACTGTCATGTGCTAAGACAGATGGTTGTCGCAAAACTGTTGTGTAAAATTTTGTTACAGAAAAAATGTCGAAAATTCCTGTTGACATTTTAGTGACATACCTATCCCTGTCTAGTAGAAATTATATTCATACAATAATGAAACCACAACAACAAATGTTTTGTAGGAAGCGTAATTACACCCCTATAAATAATAATACAATGTTGTATTGAGAGAAACTCTATGTAGCCAACACAGCTATAATAAAAAACAGTGATGGATTCATTGTAACAAGTTCTCCAACCTGAACAACTGTCTATGTCAGTCATCCCTACCCTCTGGTTACGATGCATACAAGCATATCAATGGCAAGTGCACAGGACCCTCATCGTCATGGTAACAATGATGCAACCTGTAGGACTATACTAGCAACAGGCATGTCAAACCTGTGTCGTCGTGGTAACAATAATTAACCCAAAGTTAACATTGTGGAACGATCATAGATTGGTTAGGTTTAGACAGAAAAACTACTTGGTTACATTTAAAAAATCTTGCTTTGGGTTAAAAAATAAGTACTCCCTTGAGTTTAGAAGACCTTTGTCATCATGGCTACAATAATAAACTCACATTTAAGTTTGTGGAACAGTCAGGAAAAAACTAATGTTCAGTATTGATTTCACACAGGAAACAAAGAGTGGTCTCCTGTATAAAAGTCCTGTGTTCTGTTGAGCCATTCATCCCCCCAACCTTCTCCTAATGAGACTTTGTCATCTTATATACATCACCTAACTTCCTCCATTGCTCCTCTCATTACTACAGCCTCTAGTGGTGGTCTAACAATGAAAGTAACTATAGGTCATAATCAGCTATTTGCACAGACAACTGCATGCCCATCATTCCTAAATTCATTCTGAATCTGGATTGTCAAACAAAAAAAGGGCAAGAGAAATTTGTAGTTAAAAACACAGTAGATCATACTGATATGACCTCCTTTTGTTTAGAGTGATTGTGTTTGATTTCTAACAATGAGCCCACTTGACCTTCTTCATAAGTGTAGCAACAGTGCTCGAGACCCCGAGGAGAGACCTAAAACGACCATCAAACTTCCATTGCTAAAAACTTGAGCATGTGCTGCCCTATCAAGCTAATGATCAATTATTAATATCCACAATCCTCAGCCTTGATGTGGCTGCATGGATATAGAAAAGCAGGCAATTATGTGCTACTCTCTTTTGGGTTTTGGCCGCCTGCATCTGCGGTCTGCCTTTCCCTTTCCATGCGTTGAGCTCCCCTATAAATATATAACAGATAGTCCCTCTTAGCACACCACAAGTTCTTATTGGGGCCCTCTTATTGCAGATATCCAGATCCAGATTAATTTGTAATTAGTCTTGAGTTGTTGAGCCTCTGAAAGATAAAGGATTCCAACTCCCATTCTATTCGGCCCAAACGCTGACGATCACTTAAAAAGAACAAACGCTCTTGCGCTAGATAAAAATAGCTTAAGCTCGGACTTATTTGTTTGGCGACAAATGCCAGACACATATGTCTGAATGGCTTGGGTGATGCTAAAGCAGAGAATAAATGAGTTGGTCTATAATAAACTTGTCATTGTGTCTCTCTGCGTGTTTGTTTGTAAAAAGGGGGAAAAAATGCTTAACAATTCATCAGCTCAGCGCAGGCAGCCTTTTTCTCAGGCGCAAGACATCACTGTTAAAGCATAAAGCAAGAGACAAAAATGAGAATTAAAAAGCTGTCTGCTTTACTTTTATACAGTGTAAGTCTCTTTCCAGGAGATACTAGCTTTGCAGGTTTCTTCAACGCTTCCCATTAATTTGCCCCCAAATGTCATATATCCCTCCACAGATAACAAATGATGAATTTTTAGGCAGTGTGTGTGAGGGGCATGAGTGTAAAAAATACTGGAATTGTTTTTAGTCATTTAAGAGGACAGGGGGTGTAGAGGCAGGGGGGCAAGGGTGGGTGGGTGTGGGGGCGCTTCAGTCTATTAATAGTTGAGTCATCAGTGCCTCAGTGTTCTGAAATGGCAAATTGTTAGATCCCCAATGGTGATTATTACTTTCTGTCAATGACCTTCATAACAAATTAAAATTATGCGACTGGGACAGAGCGTGCTCTTTAATAGGCGTTATGCATGGGATTGTGTGTGTGCATGTTACTTTGTGCATATAAATGTGTGTGTGTTTATGTGCGGGTGGCCAGAGGGTGAAGGCCTCTAGTATTTAAAAACTTCCCTCCTCTCACTAAAATGGGGTCTTTCTCTCATTTATTTTTAAAGTGTGGCTCTGTCTCTTGTGGTCGTTGTCTCATGTCTACACACGCTCATACATACACAGAGGAAGGATGTTTGCAGCTACAGTATAAATCTTTTTATTTCATTTTCCGAGACACTGGACAAGTTCATAGAAGAGGAAAACGGGACGCGTCCTTGGTCTCTGGATTTACAGTCTGACCAGGATATGGTGGCAGCAATAGTCTCTCTCTCTCTCTTACCAACACACATACACACACAAACACGCACACAATATGTATGCATGACATGAAGCAGATTTACCCACTTTAGCTCCCCCTCCACAGTGGCCTTGTTAAAAGTGTTCATTGCCTCTTGTGGTAATATATGTCTTTAAGTGCACATTTACGCTCCCGAGCTATCGATCACTGTACATTCCCCACCAGATAATTACTCCACCTTAATATGCACCCTTAATGAGGCTTAATTGATTCATTTTCATTGATGGAGAATAACGCCACTAATGGCTGTGGTGTGCAGAGCATTGATGCCACGTACAGTAAAGACTGACCAGTGCCAGGTGGATCGAGGGTGGGATAGAAGTGGTAGTACTGTAGCTGAGTTTGATGATTGGACTATTGTGCTTACTGTTGATTTAGCATGCACGGGAATGAATAGGAAATCAATGGTGGCTAAGGGAGGAGTTCTGCTTTATTCAGTGTTAAAGGGGTAGTGCAACAGGGTGGCGACAGCTTTAGGTGACATGTACATGTACAGTAGCTAGTGAGGATTTAATAGCATAGCTTTTGGTTGTTCTGTTTTCCTTTCCTTGCAGTTTAGTCCCTATCTTCTGCCAATATTCAGGTCAAATTCTCATTTCTCATCATTCCACCCTTTTAACTTTAAGTATCGTGCCTTCTTCTGTTTCCTTTTCCTCACTTCCTTTTCTTCTCATCTTTCTCCTTATCACCTTCTCACCTTTTCAGTTCTCTTGTCCTTACATTTGTCTTAAATCCTTTTGTTTCTCTTTTCCTGTCCTTTCCCAATATTCCATTGTCCTGTCATGATATATAATATTTCTTCCTTTCCTTTCATTTCCTTTCCTTCCCCTTTTCCCTGTATTTATCTATCAATAGAAAGCCAGCAGTATCCCAGTAAAAGACACAGCAACCTAGTCATCCTTCACTAATGGTAACCACACCACTTCCTGCCAACACAGACTGAGAGGGGGCATGATGAATATACACCCTAATTATTATAGCACAACACACTCAAGCACACACACACACACACATTGGCAAGTGTGTGTGTATACAAATGCAGAGACAAACACATTAGTAATTGCTCTTGTCTTCATGTCCTAAAAGACACCCACCTCTGTCCCCATCTGCCTTTTGTGCTGTCATGCAGACAGTGGTGGACAACACACACACACACACACACACACACACACACACACACACACACACTCATACACCCTCTAGCATCATCCACAGCCTCTCAACGAGGCTATGATCACCCTGCTAGAATGATAAAGTTAGTGAGACATCAGTGCTCCCTCAGACATTTGTATGTGCATGTGTGTGTTTGTGTGTGTGTATGTCTTTCTCCAATGCTCTTTGAAGCCTGAAACAGACTTGAGGAGGGGGGGAAACAAAGGTGGGCCGGTGCCAGGCACCATTCCTCTTCCCCTAGCTGGACGGAGGCATAGCCTTTACTGAGGGAGAGAGCCACCTTCTGTCAGTATGTGAGTAGGAAGGAGGAGGGGAGAAGGAGGGAAGGAGTGAGAGATGAGAGTGAGAGAAGTGGAAAGAGAGGAATGGAGAAAAAGAGTAGGCAAGGAAGAGCATCGTACACAGAAGAAGCATTCGTCAAGACTGTTCATCATTTGCACCTGTATAATGATGGGGACTGAGGTTTGGTCCCCTCAGAAACTGAATAATTTCTACAGATTTTTCAAAGCATCAGCTTGTATTTAAGACTGTCTTTTATTTTTTATTTTTTCCAGGCAATGCCCTTCACCTGGTAGAAATAATCTTCACAGCATGAAAATCACACTCTCTGAATAGATATCATGCACTTCCACACGACCCTTTCATTCAAGAAAGTGCTTCAAACAAATGGCTTTAACACAATCCAAATCCAAAACTGCTATTCTTTCATTACACAGGTTGAAAAAAGAGAACTAACTCTCCTTCTGTTTTTCTCATCCTCTCCTCTTTTTTTTTTCTCCTCCACAACTCCAGTTTTAGTGCGGGCGTTCACTAATAAATATAAATGTTTGTGATTAGCATCTCTGCAGCACAGGTGCATGTTTGTTGCGAGGGGAGGCTTGTTCATTAATTTTCAGCCATGAAAAGTGCAGCGCGCCATGAACGGAGAGTCCTCATCGCACACACTGATAAATGAACGCACAGATTGTTAATGTACCATTGTAAGGCTGCTGCCTCCACCAGCTTTGAATAAAAAGGGCCTGCTGCCAAAAGCAGGGCTATGAGCGCACACACACATAAACACACACTTGGTCCGAGAGGTGTGGCAGGATCCTATTCAGAGGTCTAGATTAAACCAAATAGAGCTTTAGAATGGGTGTGTTTTTTATCCTTACACATATAGCCGGGGATTATTTAGATTATATAGACAAGACACCCCCCGGTGTGAGGCCTCTGGCTTGTGTTGTCTAATTAGATTTGGTAGAACTGGTATTTGCTGGTAACGACAGCGCTGGGAACCTTGTGTCCTGGTACAAGGGTGTATTGGCGCACTTGACTTTGTGGATCGGGCCTAGCAGATAAAAACATTTAAAACAGTAACAGTGAATTTGTTTGGGTTTGTCTCAAGAATGCACACCTTTCAAGAAGCAATGATTGTAAAACTGGTCAGTTCTCCTCAAAGAATTCTTTTTAATATCATCGTGATGGTCATAATCTTGATTTCATATCTGGATTAACCCCCTATGCCACACTTTAATCTGGATGGACGTACTTGCTCGGGTGTGGATACAACGTGTGCATTATCAGAATCACCATGTACAGTATATTTTAATTAGATAATGCATGCTAAATCTATAACTGGTCCTCAGTATGTTTTTTTTCTTTTTTTTTTAGATATGGTTGCAACTGTAATATACACAAAAGAAGAGAAATACTGAGGAAGAGTTAACAAAGAGAAAATAAATAAAATTTGCTTCAGAATGGGTTGTTTTTCAGGAGCTGCAAAAATGTTTTATTAGGGGATTGCTGAACACCTGCCTTAAAATGTCGTTTCAACATCTCCCGAATGCCATTTTGCTTAATTGACTTGGAAATGGCCCAAATGTATTGCTGAATGCGGTCTAATTAATATTAATAATAAATGCCATTATTAACATCAAAGAACATCTGGTGCCCCTGTTTACCCCACCGCCTTATATGTAACACATTCTGCTGCTGTTTTCATCTCACAAACATTGCGGGGGTAAACAACAACTTGCTTTTCCTTTATTTTTCATTTTTGGTTGATTTTTTTTCCCCACATAATTTATTTTGTTTTTGGTCTTATCTCTGTTGCTCGATAGGGTCAGTGGTAAAACAACAAGTATGAGGTGAGGATGCTGTGTAAAATTTGGAGCACAGTTGTTCTTTTTCAGTCCCCCCTCCTTTCTCCTTCTTGTTCTTCTTGGTCTAGACCTGGTTGCTGTAATACCTCAGAGACTTCTCATATCCCTGGTGTACTCCCATAGAAAAAAAAAAAAAAAAAAAAAAAAAAAAAAAAAAGACCAAAAGCATCTGCACACTAAGAGAGCCTTGCATTAGGACTTTCTCAATGCCCATAAATCATGGACCAAATAACTTTAATCTGAAATTTCATTAAGTAGTCCTTGTCAGGTAGTAAAAGGAGGGGGATAATGCAGTGGTGTTTAATGATAATTGGTGTTTGGTTAATAAATTCTGCGAGTTCAGATTACGTTCTAGCAGTGGCTAGAATGCTAGCATCAGCAGTGTAACTAAACCTCAAATTGATTAACTCGCATGAACCAGACGCTCACAAAGATGGCAGTGGTCCAAATCAAAAAAAGAACGAGGGGAATGGGGTGTTGGGAGGTGTGTATCTGTGTGTGAGTGTGTGTGAGTGTGTGTGTGTATGAGACACAGAGAGAGATAGAGAGGGAGAGAGGGAAAGAGAGAGAGAGAGAGGGAGAGAGGGAGAGCAAGCGAGCATCAGGCCGGATGGTGTTGTGTTGCTCTGGTGTAAGGAAATCAAGTCCCCCCGGGCGCATTTTTAAAAGCCTAATGCCTTTCAAATGATGTCATCACATTTTACTCTTTCTCTCTTTCCCCTCCCGCCCTCCCTCTCACCCAATCTCTCTTAATATCTTTCCCCTTTTCAAACTGTTTCCGTCAACCCCTCCCCACCACCACCACCACCTTCCTCCGCCCCCAGTCAGTTATTTGACTACGGGGAGAGGCCGCTGAGCTTCGACAGGAGTCACGTGACGCATTAGAATAATGGCTGAGCAAGACGCAAAACATCTTGTGTTTTTATGACTGATGTGCTTTTTTCCCCTCCAGTTTTATTTCCTGAAAGTGATATCATACTAATCAAAACCACAGAACGTTTAGAGTGCAAAGTGTGATTGAAAGAGCACCATTAAGGACTGGCAACCCTCCTCCCCCACCAACCCACAACCCTGGCACCATATATGCACACATAATCATTGGCTTTGCTGTTTATTTTTGCTGTTGTTGTTGTTGATGATTTTTTTCTATTCTATTCTTTTTTTCCCCCCATCCATTAATGGGAACTGGGTGTGGTTGCTGTAAAGGAGTAGGCAGCATGCCCTGTCCCAGGGGTATCCACATGAACACACACACACACACACACACACACACACACACACACGGTATTCTGTATTCAAACTTGCACAAAAGAGAGTCTCCTGTAACTGTAACTGTAACTCTTTTACACTGTCCCAACACATGTATTCACACTCTCACACACACACATACACATACACTTGGACTTGGTATAATGATATGCTATACTGTGAATTGAATATATCATAAAAAATATACAACATCCGTATCAACTTAAAGTTTATGTATTTGTCAGTCAAGCGTTGAAGCTGCCCTGGTGGTGTAGCATCGGTCGATTCGTTGCAAGATCCTGGTGACGTGCGGATGGGGGGGAGTGAGGTGTCTTACACACGCACTCACTCACACACACACACACACACACACACACACACACACAGTTGCACTCTTGCACACAGTTATTCAGAGGGGAAGTGTGTGTACATGAGTGTGAGTGCAGCAGACAGCAGGCAGAGTGACTGATACTCAGCCTGCCTCCCAGATGGCCTGCTCAACTCTGCTCCAATCTGATCTCAGAGCCTTTGTTCTGGCATGTTCCATTATGCCGCCGTGACACCAGTAAAGGCAGAGGGGAGAGGAGCTGGTCTCAGATCAGATACAGCTGAATTATACATGTATTTCTCTTTTTTCCCCTCTGTGATATTCTTGTACTAGCACAGTCACAGTTCTGCATTTGTCATGTTTTTCCTGGGTTAGAGGCGAGAGAGGTTCGTAGACGATAGATTAAAACAGTTTGAATGTTTGAGTTTGATGGGAGAATTTGGGGGGGGGGAAAGAAGTAGTAGTGGCTTGAATGTTTAATTAAAAGATGAGTGGTTTTATTCTTGATTATGATCTATTGTGGGGATTAATGCCAGAAAATGAGGTCTGGCTGAAATAAAACATGTTAAGTCCGTAGGGGCCAATGACACTTGCAACAAATTTAGATGAGAGAGATGCATGGGCTGGTAAATACTGATCTTTTATTAAATGTCAAATATTAAATATCAAATAATTCTAGACAGTGTTTGAATCCTCCTTTGCTACAGTTACAGAAAAAAAAATACAACTGCAAAATGTACGGTAATGATTTTCTTCTGTTTTCTTTGCACTTTTTATTAATTTGTTTATTTCAGTTTAAATATGTTTTTATCAAAACAAATCTTCAGTTTAAAGCTATGATACATGCAGAGTTGTACTAGCTATTGAACAGGTGCAGAGCAAACCTGTCAACCCTGTACAGTTTTTATTTGCATGTTTTTAGTGTCCTAAATGATGCACTAATGTCAATATTTCTCTTAGTAAATGCAAAATTGTAACAATTCTAGTGATTTATCAAGATTTAAAGATCCTTAACATGAGTGCAAAAAATGTCAGGTATTCCTAATTGTATAATAGTGTGAGCAGAGCAGAAGAGTAATAGTACCTGGCCTTTAAATGAGAAGCCAAAGGCGCACCTGTGACAATCACTTTAATGTCGCGTCTCCTACAGTGAATCTTCTTTGCATAAAAAAAAAAGAAAGATGGAAGATGGGGAACAAAAATCAATACTCAGAGGATAGTTACGGCTGGATGTCAACAGGCTATTGAGAGACTCTCCCCACATCACACACCCAGCTGTGAACGATGATGCCTAATATACAGGGTGACCTTCAAAATGTCATAAATGTGTTGTGCAATAAAGTGTCAATATTTGTGGTTATATGAAGCAGGATGACTTTTACAGTAATTGGAACAGCCACATTAAAAGCTGCGGATCAGTCAACTGATTAAAGACAAGCATGCTGGACACCCAGCTAGTGCCTGGGTATGACGTGCATTTTCACACGTGCATACATATAGGTGCGTGTGTGCATTCGCTCATACCACATGTATACACATTAACGAGAAGAGCAAGAAAGCACAACCCAAAGTTCTGTTTTACTTGTCTTTGTAGTGTGTGCTGCGTGTGTGTGTAGGAATGTGTGAAGCCCATTTATTATTGAAGGGCTGTTATATGCCAGGAGAGCACACTCTCATCCTCTCAGTAGTGTGTCTTCCTCTTACAGGAGCACTATTAACCCTGACACACAAAGACGTGTGTGTGTGTGTGTGAGAGAGAGAGAGAGAGAGAAGAGAGAGAGACAGAGAGAGACAGACATGCAGAGCTTGTGTATGTGTGCATGTCTGTGTGTTTCAAAGTGTGGTCTGGTGTTTGTCCTGCTTCTAATCTGTGTTTTGGATTTTTTAATTTTATCCCCATCTGGGGTGGGCAGGTGGGCCAGTGTCTGTTACACGATCTGGGGAATCTTTGCCAAAAGGGGATCTGTACAGTAGACCGCTCAAAATATGTTTATGAAGAGGCGACTATGGCTACAGTATGGTGCAGTCCTGGACCAAGCACTGAGGGGATTGTATCCACTTTTATTTATTTATTTATTTTCTGTCTACAGGATGTCTTTTAAATGCATTCAAATGAAGATGCAAAAGGATATGGTGGGGGCACAGTTGATACTGATATGTTCACACAGTACTGAAATTATGCAGGAAATTATATTTCCACCTGTGATATTTTACATACAATTTGTGTTGAGTACAATTTGCATCAAGTGTCAAATTTCCTTGAAGATATTGCAATTTTTAAGCTGATTTAAGCAGATAAAATAAAATACATTGATGTTTTTAATTTTCCCTTTTAACAACCCAACAACTTTTATTAGTTGCCATTTAGTTGAATCATTTAGTTTAATTTTGGGGGCCAATCCTGAATTCCTGTCACGATACTGGTGGAAATAATGGACAGTCTTGTGCCCTCCATATGGAGTTTTTTCTTTGTGTGCATTCTTTCTCAAGTCCTTTCTTTCCGCTCATTCTTTACACTTTCTCTTTCTCTCTCTGAACATGTCACATATTGTTTAAATTTCAGAATCACTTTATTTTGCCAAATATGTCACACATACGAGGAATTTGTGTGAAAAGCAAGATCCACAGTTTAACATCTGCTTTTAAAACCTGTCTCCCAGCTTCTTTCTCCTCGTTAGAAGACAGAATTAAACCACACATTTGCCAAGACCAAGTAGAAGCAGCTGGTATTTAGTATCTGTGTATTGTCACAGACTTACATTTAGGTTGCCTTTCAGTTTCAGTTGTGATAAATAGCCTTCAGTCTGATAGCAGCATTGCTGAATGGAGTTGTGTGTCTAGTGTCAGCGTGGAGGGGGACTTGCTGACTTGGGTCTTTCCATTCTGTAAACCTTATTTGACTCCCTGACAGAGGAGGGGTGGAATGGGGTGGGGAGCGACAGAAAAGAGAAAAGATTAGGCTACTGTTAAAAAATGTTCCTTATTGTGCAGCATGGTTGCCTAAGTGGGTTGCTCGATTTTGATTCTCTTTCTTTCTTTCTGGCTCCCTCCCTTCCTCTCTACACACATACCAAATCATGTGCCAGATTGAAAAATAAATAACTTTTTTTTTTTACTGTATTTGTGCTTATTTGGGTCATGCACATATTGACATGCTGAGTATTTATTTTATTTTATTTTTACCATGCAGGCCACAGACTCTGTTTGTTGTGTTTATGATGAAAATATAGCCCTGACTACCACATACTGGTTTTATCTGTAGATTTCTTTCCTTTAAGCTCGACAAAGAACAGGTCAGTGTCACTGTTGCTCATAACTTCCTGCACTGCCCAGTTTAAAATAGGTGTAATTATATTTTAATATGAATTTCTGCTTATGTAAATCTGTCTTGTCAGTCCTGTATTGTGCACAATAAAGTCAGTCAAATGCTATTGGAACTAGATATTTTTAATTTAACAGCTTCAAGATACAAGACATATCAAACATCTGTTTTATATTTATTTTTGTTTCTTTCAAGATTTTTCCTTTTTCCCTTTTTTTTTCATGTGTTTTGAACTTAATTGTGTTACTCAGGCCTTTACACTCTGCACTATTTCATGACTGTCAGCACATCACAGGCTCCTAACCTTAGTACAACAAGGCCAGTGTGTACAATCTGATGATAACGCCTTCACCTCAGATTATGCTACTGTCAACACATTCCCAGGTTGTTGCCACTCATCTTTAGATTCATATTCAGAGGGTGATTGTGTTGATAACAGACTGCTGCTGCACTATGCATCATCGTTTTTTGGTGAGCGGAGGAAGTGGCAGAGGGCGGGGTCAAAACCGTTATCACCCTATCATATCTCTGACAACTACCTGTCAAAATTAGGTCGCAGGAAGAGATGCGAGGAGATCCTGCGATGCTGACATAGCCCAATTTATCTCTGTCTTTTTTCTTCTTTCTTTTTTTCCTGTCTTATTTTGTATTGTTAATTTTCACTGCAATCTAGCATATGCTTAATAGGAATGATGATGATAGCAAGGATAAAAAAAGAAAAATACGAGGAGAAAGGAGAGGCGGTGGTGGTGCAGGTGGTGGTGTTGAGGGAGGGTGTGTTTGAGTTGAGGGGGGTGTATCTCAGGACTATGGTGTTTCTAAAGAAACTGAAAAGCTTATGAACTGTCAGCGTTCTGTCAGCGAGGAAAATAGCGCGGCCCGTGAACCTGTTTGATGTGTTTGACTTTGTGTGGCGTTCGCACATTTGAGCAAGGGAAACGAGGGACAATGAGAGACAGACAGAGGAGAAAGAAAAAAAAACATGTTGTGTTGTGATGTGTGGAGGGCTGGTTTGAAGTGGCACTCAACACACCTTCCATTTGTCTCTCCCTCCTTGTGCTGTCTCTTTGTGTGCTCCAGATGTTGGGGAAGACTTGGGGAAGGCAGCGGGGAATATTCAGCCGCCTCTGTCCCAGCATCGTGAGCGCAGTCTGGGCTCATCCTCCAAGGATTGCCCCTATTGTGGCAAGTCCTTCCGCACCTCCCATCATCTCAAAGTTCATCTGCGGATACACACAGGTCAGTACATCCAAAGATATCGCTTCCCCAGCCAAGTCCAGGCATAGAGTGCATTTCTCCAGCAATTAAACATTTATTGTGCTTCATGCAAAATTTACTTTACTACTTGTACTGACATTCCTTCTGGGGTTAGACTGACATATTGGTTTATGAATATTGGCCTAATCAGATATTGGAGTCAATCTGCCACTGATATGATGGATATGATGCAGATTAATTGATTGCATATTAGTTTTGTAATTGATGAATACTGCATTAGTTGTCTCTGAGAAACGCTTAATCTGGATTTATTTTAATGCCAGACTAAAGAGTAAAGATTCATATCTACATTTTAAAGAAAGAAAGAAAGAAAGAAAGAAAGAAAGAAGGAAATCCACTTACCTTACAAACTAATTTAGTGCACAAATGGTCCGAATCACATAAGCACTACCATAAAAATCCAGTGATCCCAGTTTATCAACACATACTGTAATTCTCTCTTAAATCATAATCCTGTTTAGTCCATGAGATCTAATCATTGAGATATTTCCTGTGCAGTCTTACCAGATTTTTGATTATAGTACATTTTCTTCAAATTGAAAGAAAGACATAAATAAAACTATTCATAAGAAGGAATATACATTTCCTAACAGTGTCCCTCACTGATGCTTAAGGCCATTGTTATTCTGTTTTTTTCCTACTCATCATTTCATTGAGCTCTAATTAACACAACAAGGGTTCAGTGTCCTCCGATGACATCACTCAGAGGGCAATTTCACACTCACTAACTCTGAATAACTTTCAAGCCAAAACAAAGCTGGCCTGTCCACAGTTTAGGGATATGCGTGAGATGATGTGCCTAATAGATTTAGTTTTATTTTTCAGTCACGCGTCCTAACCCTTTGAGCTGTGTAGTCTCTGCCCATACATCTCACCAACCCGTGCTCAGGCAATCCTATGAAAACCTGTCCGCTGGTCGTTGCTGGGAGGTTAAGGCTGCAGTCAGAGTAATGATGTGGACTGTGGACAGTAGCCAGGGTTCTAACCCTCTGCAAGGTACAAACGCCCCACTGAATATCCAGGTTAAAGTCACAATTAGACCACACAGAGGACACTTTCCAACAAGGACACCTGGTTCTAGCTAATGGGCCTGATGTGTAAAGTGTAGGTCCATAAGGTGATTCCCTGCCTCTCAGCTGACCTCACAGAGTGTCATTGTTTCCAAACTGGAAAGAGTGAATTATGATTCTTAGATACCTTGCCATCTAAGGGCTGGAGAACTGTTACTAATGCTAATGCTTTTCAAATTTTTGCTCTTGGCAATGTCTATTACAATATGGTGAAAGTCAAGGAAGGATCATGGTTAGGGAAAATACATATAGCTGAGGTATGGGCAACAGAGTCCTTCACCACCCTGACCTCCACATGTTTACTTTCTGTCTCACTATGAAGGGAACTCTGCTTCCTTCAACAGTGCTGAATGTTGGCATCAGACATAAATCTTGAGGTATATATACAGTGTGTGTATGTGTGTGTATATATATATATATATATACACACACACACACACTGTATATATATAGTAGGTATGATCAAGAAGTTCAGGCTTTGAAGGTCATTGATGTAGACCCAATTCTTGTCACTGGTGGTGTCCTTCATCATGAAGGCTTGGGTCTGCTGCATGCGTATTACCGTGCTGCACTCCATTCGTTTGTAACAGGAACAGTCTTGGAACTTTGTGATCGCACCTCATGTAACAGAGAAAATCAGCAAATCATCCATTTGCAAAGCTATATGCAAAGAATGACCATTGTTTCATAACTGACTTAAGAATTTACTCACACATTCAAATTTTTATTGAGAAAATTTCTATTGATTAAATGCAGGGCATTCACATTGTTAGAGGAGCCATAACTGAACATTTGAAGGGGAGAAACCGAGTAAACACCATTTGTCCAGTCAAAGCAACCTTGAGTGAGGAGTTAAGATAATTACCTACAGATTCCAACCTTATAAAACTATGCTTTTTGTCAATGGACCCAACACAATCATGCAAACATAAATACAGGAAAAAAAGACTTAGAGAAATTTTGCTTTCTGTCTATCAAACATTTGTACATTTGTTAGTTTCTATACTTTACTACAAAGTAATCCTTGGGTGCCAGTAGAGACACCGAGGCTAAAATGCTCACAACTGAAAATGGAAATCCCTTACAGCTGAGAAAAATCAATGCTTGCTTTTCTTTTCATTCCCCTCTCCTCTCTGCTTCTCTGTGCACTTAAAAGGCAGAATGCGAGACCACCAGCACCGTAACCCTCTTTTGCTTTCCTTAATAAGAGACACATACTGAACCTCAGATCTGGAAAGGAGTTAGAGGAACAGCCTTACATTGTAGCATGCTAACACATCTGGTGTATACTCACATTAATTAAGATCCCTATGTTAAATAGTACATCCAGGTCACAGCCAGGCTGTGATCGAGATGGTTTTGGGGAAGCATCTGTTATCTGGTGGTGAGAGAGCTGAGTTATGTCTGCTTTGAGTAGTACAGTAAGGATACCCATGAGGGCCATATTTTATCATGGAGAAAGCGGAGACCTCAGTCCAGGCCTGGCATTAATTCATTTGGCAAAACACACACAGACAAGTAGGCCCATCTAATTTCATCCACACAGTATATTTTACATTTATCCATTCATATCTCAAAAATATAATAAAATGAAATGGCTTGATCTGGAGCCCTCTACAGCTGGGAGCAAAAGTGAGAACGGTTAGAAAGGATGTTGTCTTTTCGAGTGGAATGTATCTTTGGATACGAGCCTACCTAAGCACAGGTTCAGCATAGTCTCCTACACATGGAGAGAAAAACAGCTTGATGCATCCCCAACATGTGGCCCTTAAATCATTCCTATAACCTAATCATACCAGCTCCACTGTGACATCCTGATTACATCCACAAGATGACTTTTACAGCAGCTAAAGATCCTCTCTGTGCTCTGGTGACAATGCAGAGAAATTCACAGATGACAGCCGAGCTCCCCTTCATCCTAATGCAATGTGAGTGACACAATGGAATTGCCTACCAAGCCAGTCGAGGCAGCATTGTGCAACGCAACGCGGAGATTAATGAGCGACTAACACCAGCTTGAAAGGAATGAAGTGAATTTAAATTTCTCCAAAAGTTAAAGAGCTAATGTTACAGTATTAATTTCCTCTTGAACAGTGAGTGGGAAAATATCCATTAGCAAAATTAACCACAGTTTTCTAGGTAGCTAACATTGTGCTGCTGTGGTGCTACAGTGTGGGGCCACAGCTAATGAACACACTGCAGAGGGTGATATTTCATTATACAAATTAATGCTCACATTTTAATGGGAAAGTCACATAATGAATCTAGGCTTCAGTGACAGCAATTAGAGGCCCAGATTGTCCCCTTCTGGACAAGGCACTATTTAGCAGTAAGCAGCTGTGTGTAAAAAATAAAAAGGTCCTCGCTCTTGACAATAGCCACACATAACTTCAGGCAGAGCTGCATAACCAATAAGAGTCCCTGCTCACCTTTAAACGATGAGAGGGTGAGACAAAGAGAGGGAGAAAGAGAAAGAGGAGAGGCAGGACTTGCCCATGTCACTTAACCTTAACCTAACCTTGTAATCAGGATGAATCAAGAGGGACCTGTGATCTCCCACTCCATTTCTCTCACTCCTTTTCCCCATCCTTTCTCCCTTTTCTTCTCAGCATTTAGAATATGTACATGTATTGTTTTTTCAATGCTCCCTTTTTTCTATATTTTTTTTTTTCTTAATTTCTTATTTCTACCACACAGTTCATCAACATAACCACATGTAAATTTAAGAAGTTATATTTGCCTCTTGGTGCAAATATTGTTGTCCACAAACCACTGAAAATACATCACTGAGACACTGTTTCACTGGGTGACATGTTAATTCATTAAACACAGCCACTGTCATATATATGACATTCATTACCCTGGTGCTCTAAATACTCACTAAAGCACCAACATATCAATCCATAGCTAAGAACAGTCCCCAGCAAATGTACTGTTTACTCCTGTTTGAATAACATTTGCCCAAAACTATAGCTACTTTGGGAAATAACTTTTAAAGGAACTATATATTTACATCTTTTCTATCAATGAATGGACTTGAGGCAGACAGACAGAATGGGGAATATAAGTAGGATTTATTGATCATAAGAAAAGTACTGAGGAAACCCTGTTTTATCCTTCATCTTATTTGTAATTGGGTGGACATATTTACCTGAATTTCCTGAGTGCATATACTGTGCACGTATGGTGTCACTTTCCCCTCTGAGGCAATTGAACTGTTAACTCTGACAGTATTATAGGCATTCCCAGTCCACTACTAAACACTAATTTAAGTGGATGTACTTAAAACAGATATTAAACAGCTTCTATCCATTACTGAGTCTCTTAAACATCTCACACGTGTTGTTCTTTTCCATCCTCCACTATGTCATATCTACCTAAGCCACTTTAATTGCCCCTCTGTACAGGTTTGGGGTATTTAAGTTGTTTCTATTGTGCTGTCACATTTCGAACAAAGTCAGATGAAATAAGTACATGCAACATCAAGTACAAACATACTGTGGAGGAGCAGATCCCAGTGCAGTAATCAGGAGAAGGATCATTTATAGCCACAAAGGTGCTACCTCGATGTTTATGAGCTCTAGTTTTCCAAGTCAAAGCTGAGAGACCTACAGAGGTGCATTTCTTACCTGTGTCAAGTACAAAATGTCCAAAGTGATACAACAAAGTAGAAGGACAACAACGAAAAAAGTTTACCAATCTATTTTAGACTCCCAAATAGTAATTTCCTGGTTTTGTGGTGGCAGCGATCTGTCATGTGGCTGGGAGGTTGTGCTGTTTGCGCTGATATCAATTAAAAGTGGATTAACGGGTACATAATGACCTTTAGCAGTAAATTGTGTGTAATGTTGCAAGGCAGGATACAGTATATTCCCCAGATGTCACACCAGGCCCCTGACGTATGATGGAGCAGATGTCTTAGCCAGTCCAAATGGCCCTCTAAGACACAAACACACACACACACATACATACACACAGGCTCAGGCTGACACACATGCATAAACATGTGTTCACACACATTCCAAATGGTGCACGCACACGTACATAAACACAAGTAGATGCAGAAATGCACTTGTTGTCTGTCTCACTCGCTCCAGATATATTTAAATTCTTAATTTTAATAGAAAATTGGAATAAACTGATCACTCTCTGAGGACATATGCACTTATTTTCAGTTTACCTTACTCTGTAAACATGAACGGGGAGTGTCAAACATACAGTCTTCTGTGCTTTTCATTCTCATTTTAGATATGTATATGGTACATTAATCTTTATTTTCCTCTTGTGAACATTAACAACCTTTTATAAGGAAAGAAAAAAAAACAGAGGAGGAAAAAAAAGATCAGATCAGTCTAATTTCTGTCTAATTTGGCTCCTAGAATATCATTTTGTCCAGTTAGAGGAATTGAGAATGATCATTTGCATCAGGGACGTTTCCTTATTAAATCAGCACTGAGCCTCTGTTCGGCAGCTCACAGGAGAAGCACTTATTGGGTTAAAAGCTCATCTCGTATGGTTTATTTTAAATATACTCTATGCTTCATAGCCACTCTAGTGTAAGAGGAAAGATATCAAATCACTGTCTTTCTATCTATAGTCAGGGCTATCTGTCTCTCTGCATGCTCCCTTTCCCTTTTTTGTCTCCCTTATTCTTTGTCCCTCCTCTCTTCAGCATTTCCACCTTCAATTTTCTTTTGTATACCCTCCTATTCTTTTCTCTCCTGTATCAATATTGTATTGAGTTGGTGTTTGTGGCCCTTTATTTGAGAACTCTGCAGTAGGTCTGCAGATCGCAGAGTCTTTTTCTGGAATGGTGCCCTCTAAATAATGATAAATTACTTGAGCAGTATGCCATTTGCTAATTATATCCATGATTTACTACACAGCCTGACTTAAATCATTCAAGCCAGCCTTGCGTAACAATGCCTTTTTTTCTTTTATAAGATGGTTTCCATGTGTATAATCTAAACATTTTAAGACTGTATATTGTATATATAGAAATGTGTATACACACAAAACACTACAACCATCCCTTTTTTATTTCTTTTTCCAACAATGTCTTCTCAGACAGTCACTGTTATCCCTCTAACAGAAATTCCACTCTGGGAACTTTTTATATGTTTACATAAAACAAAAAAAAATTATATATATATATATTTTAAATCAAGCGTAGCATTTTTTCCCCTCTCTGTTCATTGTTTAATGAATCCAAAGCTGGCTCAAGCTCCAAGCCTATTATAATTGCTAGCAGGATGTGTTCTATTTCAACATAAGTATCATTCCAATGGAAGATCCACTTCTGGCAGAATAATGCTGGTGTTATACCATTATCAAGAATATTCATGAATATGGGTGAGCAGCATAAATAAATACATGTAAATGTTACACAACAGACACCCCTCTTTTACCGTGATATAAATCACTTTGATCTGTGTATCCTGTAGTGAATCATATTGTTCTTTATCATAGGGTTTCACAACAAAAAAAACATGTGGTTCACACATGTCGCCTGCACATTTCTTTTCTTTTTTTGTGCTTGTTTTTTTTTTTTTTTTTAATAGTCATTGGCTCATTTTTGAATTGTAGTGTATCATCCATATTATGTTCTCAGTGCACTCCAGTGTTGCAGTGGTAGGGGAGATGTTATGCTGTGGCTGATTTATGATTTTCATGACAAACTGCAAATAGGGAATATCTGAGAAATTGCACTCTCATCATCAGGGCACAGGCTTGACAGCAAACAAGGCCAGAACAGAGGCATGATGACCCCACAGCTACCAAACACACAAACACACACATCCATGCGCAGAAACGCACACAACCAGAGACATAGCCGCACCCTCAGCCCCCTGCCCTTGCTCGTGCATCGAGACAGTTTTGTTGTCAGTAGAAAATATTATCTCTTATAGTGGACTGAAAGCACCATATGGTGAAATGTTTTTTATTGTGCTGATGTGAGTGATGGCTCACTTGGTGGGGCTGGATCAAGCTAGATCGACCCATATTCAGATGCCTACTCCACACCCACATCCCAACACACATGCAATGACACACACACACATCAAGTGGAGCAGTGTGGAAGAGAAAAGACATGGGCTTGTTGGTTGAATGCAGGATCTTGTTCATTATCACTTTATTTTGCAGTTTATTTAATTCTCTTCTTTATTTTTGTTCTTCTTAAACTACATCCTCTGCTGTTTTACCTTTTTTCACTGCGTTCATCTGTTTTGAGGAGTTAGAATTTGCATCAATGTGTTTTGATGCCAACTTAAAGTGAGGCAGTTGCAAAAATATCCTCTTTTTATAGTACTTAATGAAATACATATCTTTTTTGTGAGCTCTACTCCTTTGACCTAATTTTCTTTGTTCAGGGAGGTTACATGACCCTAGGGTCCACATTCCCTGCTCCAATAAATAGACTTTGATATCCAGTCAATCTAATAATCAGGTTAATTATTCACTGTTTTCCCTGTCTTTCCCTTTCTGTTTCTCCATCTCTTTCTTGACTTCTCAGGAGAGAAACCCTACCGGTGCCCTCATTGTGACTATGCCGGCACACAGTCTGCCAGTTTGAAGTACCACCTGGAGCGCCACCACCGTGAGCGTCAAAATGGCTCTACCACCTCAGCCCCATCCTCTGGCCACACCCCTTCTTCTGACCACAAAGAGGATCATGGGAAGACAGCCGGCGGTGGCGTCTTTGCCCGACCAGATGTCCTCCGGAATGTTTTCAAGGGAATGCCTCCCAACCTAGACTTCAGGGCAGGTCCATTGCTGCCACATCAGTGGGCGTCGGCTGGCATGATGTCCGCGCATGACAGAGATCGTGAGCGCGCAGACCGTCGTTTTGACTCTGCCTCCTCAGCTGAGAACATGAAGACTGCTGATGGCGCATCCTCCCTTGTCTCAACAGCGACAGATAGTCCTGCCAGCTTCTCTGACCTAAGCAGGGCTTACCAAAGCATGATGGGAAATGGAGTCCACTTTCAAGGTTCTCTTCAGGCTTTCATGGACAGCTTTGTCCTCAGCTCCATGAAGAAGGATATGAAGGACAACCAGAGTTCAAGCCAGCTCCAGGCCCAGCTCTACCATGATAACGGTGAGCCCAAAGCCAAGCGGGCCATCTCAGTTGACCAGGAGAGAGAGGATAAGGCTGAGGCCAAACAGAACTCAGAGCCTGGCAAACCTGGGTCACAGTATGAACCACTTGATCTATCTGTGTCAGTCCGGCCTGAGTCTGCATCTGGATCTCTTCCTGGCTCCTCAGTCACCATCCATGATAATGTGGCGTGGCATGGCTGTCTCTTCTGCTCCTTCTCCACCTCCTCATTCGAGCTCATGGCTCTGCACCTCCAGGCCAACCACCTGGGCAAGGCCCAGCTGCAGCGGTCTGATGCAAGCAAGGAGCTTCATGGAGAGACTTCTCCCACCACTTCCACCATTCACTCCTCCAACACCAAGACCTCTGGTGGGCCCCTTGACAAAGATGGAGACAGAGATGGAGAAAAAAGCCAGGGAGGCTGGAACAACCACATGGACCAGCCCTACAACCCTTTCCAGAGTGACTTCTACAGACGATTTGGTGGCTTGTATGATGGATCACCAAGGGCCCATCATGGCCTTCAAGGGTATATAGCCCCAGCAGAGCAAGGTCTGGACCTACCTAGCCAGGCTTTTGGAGGAGCATCTTCAGCCAGGGATGACCAGATTGGTGAAAGGGGCTCCCGTGGAGATGCTGAAGAGGACCAGGTAGGATCAGATGAAGAGGTTGTAAAGGCTGGGGCGCACAGCGCCAGTGAGACCCCCTCAACCACCCCCAAAAGACAGCAGCAGCAGAATCACTCCGATGAAGAGGAAGAGGAGGGAGGAGTGGCTGAAGAGGAGGAGGAAAGAGATGAGGATGGGCAAATGGACATGGAAAGAGAGGAAGAGGGAAGTCCAGCTTCAGACCACCTCCAAAACCACTCCAAAAATCTTCAAGACAACTCCCCTTTGCCCCCAAGGAGTGGAGCTGGTTTGGCATCTTCCTCTACCATGACACCACTTTCGCTGGTTTCCCAACCCCAGAACCAAGCTTTGCCACTGGAGAAGCAGTGGCAGCAGGGCCTGGGCCTCCTGTCTCCCGGAGGTCCTCCAGGACTGTTGAAGGCTGAGCAGCAGACCCACCTAGAGCAGCAGATGAACATGCTGTCTGTCCTTAGAGCCTACAGCAATGACAACATCCCTGCATTCAACGGCCTGGGAGGTGGAGCAGGAGGAGCACCCACAGGAGGCATGAAGAGGCCAGATGCACCCGGTGAGTGTGTTTAACCCCTACTGGCACTCTAAGTACTCATGCACACATATATTCAGACACCTATATCAGCAGAAAACCACACGTATCAAAAAGTCATGAATACTTTTGAAACACAAATTCAGTTTTCCCAGCACGCACACACATAAACACTAAATACACAAGACAAACATATATACATTTTTTTCCCCGACACCCACAGAGGAATCTCAGACACTCACTAACGGTCTCAAGATTGGCTCTGAAGTGATTTTAGCCTTATTTCAAGCAAGTTTAGAAGCTATCAGCCTGGCGACTAGCAACAGATTAATCTTTATTACACGTTTATATTACTGGGAGTGCAGCGCCTCCCTCCCACCCCACAGCATGGAGGGAATAACCCTGGATGAGTCAGAGCAGGACCTCAGCTCCCCATGCCATCTCCTCCACATGTCTCTTAACTATCTTAGCTCTCATAAAGCTGGCTCCCAAAAGCCCATTACTTTATAAGACTCGTCGATCTATGACCCTGTGAAAAATGAACTGTCAACTTTCATGATTCTGCTAAGGTTACAGCTGCTCCTTGAGACTGAAGAAGGAAGTCCTTTTTCTTTTTTTTTCTTTTTTTTTTACAATGCTCTTTTGCTGTTTAGGGGTGGTTGGTAAAGTGTCTCTATAGAAAGAAAGTAAACCCCAAAGCTGATGTGGAGCTTTTAAACTGACTTTATACACACTACAGAGACAGAAAATGCAGAAAAGAGACAGATTACTTAGCTTTAGCTATCAGTGGCAACTCCTTCAGATTAGAACTTGAGACATTTGAATTAATTGAATATTTTCCATTTTTAATTCAAACTAGCAAATAATAATAAAATAATAACATTACATTCAGTATGTATCACATAAATTATGTTTTGGCTACCTCGACCAATGCACAATGTTTACTCACATACTTTCTCTTAGCTAAGCTGTCATATTTTCATATTTTCACCAGATTTAATCTTTATCTGTTCTTTACCTAAACTTTTATTATTATTATTATCTTTTCCCTCACTGTTAGCTTCAGTATGGCCAAATAGAGTAAATATTTTCTTTTGTGTGGATAACGAGAATAGATCATTTTTCCTACAGAACTGATGTTTACAGGCATTCATTCATAAAGATACAGTGGCAGATGCATTAACTTTTAACAATGACTATATATGAAGATGGGCAATGCGATAGAAAACATCTTGATCGCCCCCTGGTGGCTGCAATATAAGTCATAAAGGAGAATGTTCAACTACTGTCTAATCAGAAAGCTTGAGAAAGCAAGCCATCTAATGTGGGCGAGTCCTTTTGCAACTAGGAATGATTGACGTTTATATATATGGCTCTCTCTATGGAACAAAAGCTTTTCTGTCATGTTGTTAGTTTGTCCTAGTCTGTTAGAGCTGACCCAAATGCTTTGAAGAGTTGAATGGTTCGCCCATTGTCATAGTAATCAACATCCAAATCAGTATTTGAATGTTCAGTTTCTTTTTAAATTATTATTATCATATATACATTACCACAAAAATCCCAAATAGCCCATGAAATAAAAATAGCAATTAAATGAGTCATCTTTCATCAGTAATAATTATTGTAAGCTATTCCAGACAAGAGCATATAATCATGATGATAGTTTTGTGCGCCATGTGATACAGTCACATTACTGATGCTGGTGACGTGAGGCTGTATGACCACGTGACAGGCTTACAAGTAGTAACCATGCTAGCAAGATGTCTAAAAAGTCAAATATCTGGAATAAATTCCAAATTTGAGAAGATGATCCCCAAAAAGTCGAGGGCTAAAAATGCCAGAGGAAACTGGAACAAACCAACTTCAGTTTGAGAAAACATCTCTAACTGTAAGTAAGAGCTAAGCTGTCTTGCAACAGCTAAAATATCCTGTTTTCCATCATGGCTGATGTTGTGCAACGAGCATGCTAACACTGAAGTCCCGTAGTTGTCATGACAGACATGCAAGTAAATGAACTGGGGGCTCTTGGTTGCAAATAAGTGTGAATATGAGTGTGATTGTCAGTGTTACCCGTTAACCTTTCATGGACTGCATGCTGTCGCACCCATGTAAACCCATAGCAATAATTGTTATTGATATGAATATTACCACTATCACAGTCTCTCTACTCCAACCACAAGTACTTCTGTCATAAAAACGAACTACAACAAAAATAGCTCTACTTCTGCTGTGTTATTGTAACTATACAGCAATTGGCATTACTACTGTTATCGATATGACTGCAACTACTTGTAATACTATACAGTTTATTGTTTTTGTAAATACTGTTGATGCTAAGTCAGCCATTTCTACAACAACTACTACTACTAGTGCCACTATTCCATACAAGTATGTAAAATAACTGCCTCTCTTTGTACTAGCACTGTTACTTTTGCTCAATGGTGGAAGACATTTTTGAGCTTTTATTTAAATAAATAACACAAAGTGAAAATTTCTCCACTACCAGTTAAAGTCCTAGATGTAAATTATTTACGTTACATTAAGTACAATTAATGATTGACAGCAAAATATATGTATATGTATAGTACTGTGACTGCTGCCAGTTTTGCCACTCACACTACAGTTACATGATGAATGTTGGGTGAAGAATTAATGAGGAAAAAGACACACTTGTTTCATAGTAAAATGCACTATTGCAGTCTCTCTTTATTTGTCCAGTTGTCCCCTTGTGCTGGGGGTCACCTGCAGCTTGAAGAGCAAGAGCCACACATCCCAGTGTTATTTGGTGGGTGAAGAAGGTGGGGGTAGCAAAGACGTCCGTAAAACTCAATTCAGACCTGGCAAAATGTGATTATCTGGAGTGGGTTTGCATTAGGTTTGTATGCAAATACAGCATAAATCATTAATATCGAAATTCTCCTCTGAATCTATGGGACTTGTTGTAGGGCACGCACTGCACGTCTGGAGTGGTCGTCTCTTCATTTGTATGCCCATAGGAGGGAAAAGGGGGTGCAGTGCACATGAATCTACTTGCACTTTGACATATAACAAATACACACATATATGATTCACATACACATATTCACATACATCTGTAGTATTAAACCACACCTCCCTAAATTGGCCCAGGATTTATCAATAAATGTCATTAACAGCAGCAGTGGCCCTGAGGTTTCTGTAATCAGACAAGGTATCTGGTTACTGAGGTACAATATGCTGTGTAAAGATTGATATGAACCCACACCATTTGCTGTACTGTAGATGTGCTTAACACAATCAATACTTGGCTGCAGTGGAGACCTATCTATAGCCATGCATTATCAAACATGAAGTATTACATTATTCAAACAGTACTATACATGCCATGACTGCTTGCGAACATTGCTCCTCACATCGCATTACTTACATTACCTCAAATCTCCTTGTTCATTTAATATATTTAATGTAGACCAGAACTTTAAAAGGTAGGGACTGACAAGCTGGAGAGGTGTTGAGAGAACTGTAGGACTTGGATGAGCATGTTGAGAAAGCTCCTCATAGCTGAGCACCTCTTGCGATTTGAGAAGTAGGCTACATAAACAGACAGTTAGTGGGTAGGAGAGAAAAAGAAGAGAGAGGAATGTTGTATATTCTCACATCAATTAGACCCATCACTCTCAATTTACAAGTACTCTCACATTGTGCTCTATAGTTCTCCTCAGAAGTGCTGTTGTTTGTTGGTGTTTGTTGTTGCCAGTAAAAATTCTCTAAGAGAGTAACCTCCTGTACACACATTAGATGACATTAAAAAGAGTCTATTTTTGTTGACTTGAAAGGATAAACACATATGACAGTGCCTCTGTGTCACTATATAAAAGAAAAGAGCACAGCAATATAAAAATAAAAATGGAGTGTCTTGGACTATATGCAATGACTGGGAGTAAATAAGTAAGCATTGAATAAGGTCTGGGTGCTAGTTTAACAATAATGATTATTGATTTGAAATGAAAAGTAGATTTATTTTTTCAAAAAGAGACATTATACTGTCTACAGCACAAAGTCTGAATGTTTAAATGTGTAAAACCATCAGTTTAAGTCAGTTATTTTCATTTTTTAGAAAGCCTTACAGGCAAGAACTCCGATAAGTAGGGCTATATTTTGAAGACAGTGTAATTAATCGTGTTACTAAATATTCCATCTCTCACTTTTATTTTGCCTCTTTTGCAACAACATCCCACAACTCTACAGGGAGACATCTATCCAAAATATCAGGCTTTCCACAGATATTGGCTTAAATAAACTGGAATGCAGTTGAGTTACCTTTTTGGTTTAAGCATGACTGTGGGTACAGTTAACCCACACCAGTCTTCCTGAAATTGCTAGGTAGTTATTTTGACTTATACTAGCTTCTAATTGAAAGCAAATAGTTTGCATCACTTCTCTGGTTATTGTTGAAATGCATTCAATGGAATGTAAATTAGAACAGTTTATAGCAAGATAACTTTAAAAAATATAAGGGAGAAACACGCTGAAAGGATGATTGTCACATAGATATCACCACTACTAATGAGTCACATAATGGCCTTTTCCCTCTTTTGCTGACAAGAACTAGGCATTTACCCTGCACATTCAGAATGTGAAGAGGGGGGCTTAAGAAATATCTTATTTTAGTTTTCCCCCTGTGTAATCTTGCTGTGATGTAACCCAAAAATTATTGTGTGTTTGGGTGTGTGTGCACCAGGTTAAAGAAGTTTATTTTTCATCTTAAATGCAGCACTGGTTGATTCACTAGTGGCCAATTACTTCTGTCAGAGGTCTTCCATTCCAGCCTGCTCTCACTGTGAGGGATTTGAACCCATGAGTGCTGAGGTCATAGCAGAACAATGTGCAAGAACTGTACAGACCATACACGCACATGCACAAACACATACACATCTATACATATGCTCATGAAGCAAAGGCAAACATTCAAACGCATGCTTACATGCTTCCAATAAAAGGATTGTGTGTGTGTGTGTGTGTGTGTGTGTGTGTGTGTGTGTGTGTGTGTGTGTGTGTGTGTGTGTGAGTGAAACAGGTTCTGTAAAGCAATGATGATAATTAAAGACATATGGTGGGACTGGTGGGCTCGCTGTGAAGCACAGATGTAGTGGATCACAGTTGGCATTACTGGTGTAATTTTCACTTTTTCTGGTTTAAATGGAAGAAAGGTAGGCATAACAGATGACAATTCTCACACACACACACAGGCGCACATGCTACTAGATGCATGTAGGCTGCAAACACAGACACACTAACCAAAATTGTCTGTTTGTGTGTACACAACAAACATCACTCACTACAATTATTACACATTATTGAGTCCAAAGCCTGTATTTATCAAACTGCAAAAACTGAATATTTGGTCTTAACTCAAATGTAAAAGTAAAACTCTCTAATTTTTACTTCTATTCATAGACTTAAAGATAAAAGATATTTAAGCTTTAAGGGAGCTTAAATTATTTAAGAGTTGTTAAATCATCACCTGATGTAATGTAATTTATTGACATAAAATAATTGTTGACTGCGTAGGGCTTCTGTGATGACTGTAGTAGAGTAGCCTCCACTTTCTCATGCTAAAATGGTTAAAGAAATATTTGTTGGGCAGTCACAAATTGTTGTACTTTGTAAGCTGGATAACTTTCTTACAAGATGAACACAGTGGCCAAATTATAATTAGTCTTGTACTCCTCTCATCAACAAATGGGGTTAGCCTACAAAATTAGCAGTCTGATGGTTTGTGTGAGGGTTTATCTAATATATTAGCATGTTTATTATCCAGTCACACTTCCTTTAAGAAATCATGCCACCTTTCGAGATCTCAAAAATAAGACCAGTTATGATAAAACAAGATTATCTTTTAAGAAATTCTCACTGTCTTGCAGAATGCCCCTCATCAGATAACTAGCAACAATTTTGGGTCAGGAAATGTCAGTGTCAAAGCTCATACTTCTCCTTCAGACTTGTGGTCGTGTCACTGCACCAGACTGTTCAGTTAAATCGTTTATTCATAGCAGATTCAATTGCAGGCTTGCAAAGGTTCTTGTAAACAGCTTAACCTGATTAAAACTTCAACCAGAGTTGGACCAATATCTGACTGACTATGCATTGAAGCTGAACCACTGATGTTTCTCTGTTCAGACCAAAGTGAGTCCACTAGCACTACTTCCTCCTTCTTAGATCTCAGCATTTTACTTTCCCACACTCTGGGATCCTCCCTTTTCTTTATTTCCCGCACTCCGTCTTTCTTTTTCTCCTTGTTGCTGGAGGGCACGGGCTTCTCCAGTGATTAAGCCGTCTGGAGGCCTGTCTGTCTTTTACTGAGAAGAAGAGAACGACTGTTGGTGATACACTTCACCCAGCTCTCACTGTATGCCTCCGCCACGCCGAGATGACAGCTTTGAAGGCTGGTGAAGGCGAGGTGCTGTTTCACATGTGCAACAATATTACCAGTTTAACTTGTGCGGAGGTGAATTATCACCTTGTCACCCAAAAGTGCAAATAGTGTAGTTTTCAAAGAGCAATTAAGTGTAATAGCTGCTGTCAAGCCCTGAGGATGGTACCTGTTGCTCACTCTCTCTGCTTCTCTTTTCTCCTCGGCAGATGTGATAGCTCTAAAAATATTTTCCCCTCACTAATTCCCCAGATATCAACTGCTGCGCCTGCTGAAAGGTCCTTTTTGAAAAGGCTTCATATTCTTCCCATGATCCTCTCTCTCAGCCATCTTCACTAATAATACCGTTGATATTGGCCACATCACGTTTCCTGGAAGTAAAGTACAGTGAATGGAGGGCAGTATCGAGTTGCCCTTGATAAGGAAATGGAGACGAATGCTGGATGATTGCAAAGTTACATGACAATTATTCTATTCATTATTGTAGAAACAGGAGTGAAGACAGCGTGGGAGCTTGGAGGTTACAGGAGCTTGAGACCACATTCATACACTATATGTGAGCAAGTATGTGTGTTCACATGCAAAGCAAGTTTATACACCAATCATCCCCAACATTAAAACCAGTTACGCCGGTTACAGGTTTTAACGTTGTGGCTGTATAGTGCGTTTGTGTGTGTGTGTTTATATATATTTATGTCTCACAATTTTTAATGTTGTGGCTGATCGGCGTATACTTAAAAGAACTTGCTTTGTACGTGAATACAAATACACACTCATATCTGTATACCCTTTCCCCCCGTGCACTTATAGTCACGTTAGTGTGCATTGTATTCGATATTGCAAAACATGAAACAATGGGTTATGAATTGGCCTTCCAACCCAATATATTTGACATGATCTCTGCTTTCCATCTCGTTAGTTTGCTGTTTGTTTCTTTTCTTCCCTGACTCCTGTAGACTTTGTTCAGTTTGAGTTGCTCCTCTTAAGAATGCAACGTTCCCTTCCCCAGGCGCCCTGGAGATGTGAAGAGGATGCCTCAGAGGAGTTGTACTCATAAAGCTCCTCATCCTCCGAGGGAGAGACAGAGAGAGACAACAGAGAGAGAGAGGGAGAGAGGGAGAGAGAGAGAGAGGAGAGAGAGAGAGAGAGAGAGAGAGAGAGTACCGCCGACAGTACCGCCAGGCAAAGACACGCAGGCATAATAACTACACTTACACAGCTAGTCGACACATAATGAGACAATGCCGCAGCAACTTCAAGGAAGAACACAGATATATAAAAAACAACAGAGAGCAAGACAGAGGGAGAGGGAAACTGGGGGTTGGGGGGAGGAAAAAAAATGAAGAAACTATGTCAACTTTTATTTCCTCTGTTATTCCACATCAATGGATGCATGCAGTGATACTAATAAAAACAAAAAAATATACACAGGTATAGACACATAGGCAGTGAGTTGGCGTGTTTGAAAAGCTCTGTGGCAATTAAGGACAAATAACTTGCATTATTTCCTGTAGTGAAGGATGATCCCGACCACTCGCTAAAAACATGTTTGATTTAAACATCAAAAAGCGCCAAGAAACAAATAAATAAGACTCAAATAAACAAAGTTGCGTTAGGAAAAAAAGAGAGAGAGAGAACACAAACCGCAGGGGGAATAAGAATAAGAATAGCGAGCATCGAGACAAATAAGCTGGCAACATTATAACATTAGCAGTTAGAAAATACACTTAATTCCTCGGCAGAGATGGATATAAACTGCATTGTTGCGTTGCAAATCCCAGCGACCGGATTTAAACTGCTGCATTGTTTTATTAGGGAAATATGGGGGTGGAGGAACACCGCTTGTTCTAATTACAGTGATTTAATCAGGATTAGAGAGGTTACCTGGATGAAGCTAGGGGGCATCCATGGCAAGGGCACATGCTCTCAGACAAACTGGTTACATGTAGTGGGATGTTTCATGGAGATGGTCCTTATCGAAACTCATCTGTGACAGTGACTTCAGCGTTTAACAATGACTTTCTTTGCTCTTGCATGAGTAAACACTGGCCTATTGTTCTGCCTCTTTCCCTCCTCTCTCTGTCTTTATTTCATTCCTTTTTTTTCCTCCTGCCTAGTTAAACAGCAGGCAGAGGGAATCCATTTTAATCTGATTAATAACTTAGTTGATCACATATAACCCAATTTTCATTCAGTGCCGCCCTTGTCTGCCCAGCCACACCCACGCTGACCTTTGGAGTTGCCACAGTAACAATAAAGCACAATAAGCACCATTGTCCTGTCAAAAAAGCTAAAGATGTTTTACATCATTACAAAAATTTAATGTTGCCATCTTTTTAAATTGGATGCTTTCCAGAAAAGGCCAGGCTTACAATTGAATGTGTGTGTGTGTGTGTGTGTGTGTGTGTGTGTGTGTGTGTGTGTGTGTGGAGGGGGATACGAGTGGGATTTCAGTTTCCTGGGTCTCGGGGATGGGAACAACTTTTGTCATGCATTCACAGTAATATGAATCGTCCTTTTAAAACAGATATGGTTACATATTAGTTTTGAAAGGTACAGTAACTGGTTCAGCGTTAAGCTGCCCTCCAACACTGGGGCTCTTTGTTCTCCGGCCGAGCTAATAACTGGCCCTTGATCCTCATCTCTTACTGGTTGCGGAAGAACACTCTCAACTTTTTTCCCTCATCTTTTCCCCCCCTGAATGTATCTTTGATTACAGTGTTATATGAGCTTCGTTTTGTCATTTCAATTTCACTCAATGTGTTTAGCGCTGAGAGATTTGTATTCAGGATTGGCAATTATGATTAGAATGCCACAAAGTAAGCCTTGTGAGTTTTTGCAATGACAAGTGAAAGAGAGAAAAAATATCCTTCCTCCCTTTCTCTCCGTCTTTTTTCTCTCTCTCACACATACACACACAGGAAATATGAATCAAATATTCATGAAGTGGGCTGAGGTTCTCATACACCCATATGCTTCCTCGTTCAAGCAGCTTGCAGTGGACAGAGGCATCCATCCAGCTTGTATGACACAGCCGAGTGTGACAGAGAGCATGACAACACCCCTCCGCCACCTATCACCACAACCTCTGCCATCACGATAATCATCAAATAGGTCATAGCAAACATGCACTCCTCTTCTCCTCTCTTTTCTTTTTCCTTTGTCCTTGTTGCCCTCCGTTGTACCCCATGACTTCCTCTTTCGTTTAATAATCTGCTGTGAGAGAGATGAGTCCTCCGAGCTCCGTGATTCACTGGCCAGGAATCCTTGTAAAATCAGGGCGCCCTGCATTTGCCAGTTTCCAGAAATTGTAAGAACTTTATGGTTTATAGTTTTTTATTATGTCTCGGTAGGAATGAAAAGGGTGCTGTGAGGGGAGGGTGTGTGTGTGTGTGTGTGTGTGTGTGTGTGTGGGATTAAAACTGGAGGGATTAGCACCATACTTTAAGATAAATCTTTTTAATGTGAAACCTCATCCCCGCTCATTCTGGGGTAACCACTCTTATTAACTGCTTTTCTTTCCCTCCCTTTTATGCGGCCTATTTTTTCGCAGAGCAACTTTAAGTATGGGCTTTTGGACACGGCCGCGCACTGCTAACTCTGCCAGTTACACAAACAACGTCCCTTTTTAAGCTTTTAAACACAGAACAATGGCAAAGCACATAGCTGCGCACATTAATGCTTTTGTATATGGGAGGGGAAGAAAAAATAGCAGGAAAGCAGAGGAGAAGAAAAGAGATAAGCAGAGCTTGGCTGCGCTGCCCCTCCATCCATTTCTCTCTGTTTTCTTCTTTTCCCTCAATCTATCTCTGTGAAAAAAAATCTCTCTTTCCATCATCAAATCCAGGCTGATCTGTATGCGTCGGGGGCTAAACAGACAAACATCATATTCTCAGTCTCCAGACTCTAATTGACTGAACAAGGATTGGTCACACTTTTAAGAAGCGTTCCATAATGGATTTCCATGTTTGTGCCTCTTTTAACTGGCAGCACGAATGGAAGGCATAAATGTTGTCTTTATTACCAAAAACAACAGCCCTCTCTTTCTGTCTCCCTCTATCTCTTTGTATCTCTTTTTTTTCTAAAAGATGATATCAGTGCAATGGTCGGCGTTCGTTGCAAGGTCACCGCTGTTCGACAGATGACAAACGATCTCAAGATGGCCACATCATCTGTCCTGTAGTTGTTGGCTGCAAAAGAGATGAATGAACACATCTATTTTTCCTTTTTATTCTTCTCCACTTCTTTAATTTGATTATCACGTCGTGGGGGGGCAAAGCGACAAAAACAGCCACCTGATTATCCGTGGTACCGGCTAGAAGTGCTTCCAGGCCAAAATCAAACGAGGTGTGGGGAGGATGGGTGAAGAAGAACGGAGTCTTTTCAAAAAAACAAAACAAAAAAAAAAACTGCACTTATCATGTTTCTGTATCAGGAAGCAGACTTGGCAAGAGATGGGGATTCAGTATTATGGACAAGCTGCTCATCAGATGGGAGTTGGGTTTATTTCTGTGGCCCACCCTCCCTCCCCCCGACTCCCTTCTATCCATCCATTCCTCCCTCCCATCCTCTGCCACCCCTCTTGTTTGCTTCCTACCCAAGATGTGTCTCATTTTCCCTGACTGGACAGCTACATCAGAAAATGCCCAAAAGAACTTGGCGTCTTTGTGTGGACAGAACACAACTTTTCATTTAAATTATTTGATTAATTTCCTCAATGGTTTTTTTTTTTGTCTTCTTCTTCTTTTTCCCTTCATCTTTTTCTTTCTTTTTTTCCTGAGCTCATTATCTGCAGTATGGAACACAGGGTAAAAACACCCGTATACACACACACATACGCTTGTGATGGAGCTAAACTCCATCACCAGCAGTGACGGTCACTTTTGACAAAACACTAAGTGCATTTCTTAATTATCTGACTTCTGTCTAATACCGTTGTCATCTCACAGACAATCCCTCTCCTCACTCTCTGATGTTGTTATTATGTTCTCATTTGAACGCCGGCTCTCTGCAGGTAGTCATCCCCCACCAGCCCTCATTGTATCTCTCCTCCTCTACCTCACACCCATACTCATGCTCATGCTTCTTCTAATTCTCGTCTCTGGTCCTCTGATAAACTTTGCTTTACGCTCTTTTGTATTATAAAGAAATGTAGAGGGTTATTGGCATGAAATCATTGTCTAAAAACTATATTAAAAATAATAATAATAATTTTTGAGCTACTCACGTCTACACATCTCTGATGGCTATTGGAATCAGTCAGTAGGCTGGAGAATTTGTAGTGGATTGGCAGAGTGTACAGCAGGACGGTGTGGTGGTTCTTTACAAATGAATCCATCCCATGATCAACACCATCCGTTCATTACCGAACACACGCATACACACACACACAAACACACACACCTGTCTCCCACCTTCTCTTCTTTCTCATCATTTGACAAATTAAATAAATAAATAGATAAATAAATAAGGCTTGGCTTGTTAAGAAAACAAATATTCTGCAACTTTATCAGGAGGGAGGCAGCAGGCACAACTCTTTCCTTTTTTTTTTCCTCTTTGTGAAAGAGTGCCGTCAGCTTACCTGAAGTTTTAGGAGAACATGTCTTTCTTCCAGGCTGTTAACTTGAACACAATGCGGTGCTTTTTTTGGAGGGGATTGTCTGTTCATTCCCATCAAGTATTAAAAGTTTACAAAGAAAATGCAGGGAGCTACCTAAATTTAATGTAATTACAGGCCCTTTTTGTTTTCAGTAACATAGGTATGTTGCACCTATCTAGTGTTTTCCCATAGCAGATTCACACAATAAAGTGAGCTAAACTAGGCTATCGGTTTTTTGGGGGGCTTAAATGCAGAGGTTGCAGTATTGGATCTTACACCTATTGAAGCTGACGCAGTATAACAAAGCGTGCAGGGCCAAAAGTAATGATCATATACAAATATCAATATGAGAAAGAATGTGTGCTAAAGAAGACGCATGGCTATTGATGTTTAAATAACTGTAGTGTCAGATAGATGGAGAGAGGGGGAAAAATGTGAATCATATGTTCTCACTGTGTCTTGTGGCAAAAAAAAAAAAAAAAAAAAACACCTAATCGAACACACCCAGCAAGGCACAACCAGTGAAGCCAAGGGCAAGATAAAAACACCACCTCTCTGTCTTTCCTCTTTCTCTCTGCCGGGTGAACATAACAGCAAATAAATATATAATCAGTTAGTATGCCATTTTTGCTGTGAGCCACATTATCTGCCTGTGTTGCCTCTCTCTCTGGAAAGAGAAAAAGAAGGGAGTGTTTGACAATGCAAACTCCGATGATAAAAACCAGTAAAAAGTTATATCTTCAAAAGTGTTTTTTTTTCTCCACTCCTGTGTGTGTCTTTTAATTTGTCTGGGCATACGCAGCTGTATTTGCATTTCAAATGCTCATATTTGAAGAGGGTGGTTTAAATGCCAAGACGCGAATTGATGACAATCACCTCGACTCAGAGGCATCGGCAAAAACCCTCTCTCCTCGCCGCTGACATTAAAACTAAACCAACGGCTGCAACACAAACACAATACAAATATATATTTATCTTCCCAGCCTCCCCTCTTCCTCCATCAACCTTTCTCTTGCTCTTCCTCTCCCTCCATCTCATTATTTTAGTATCACTTTACATTTGAATATCAGTTCCTATACTCGCAGGGCAACAGTGTGTGAGCTGCCTCTAGCAAACTAAAATAAGAGAATAATCAGCGGGGTTCAGAATGAGGAGGAATTGATTCAGCAGCAAACAGTCGGGGTGCACACACACACACACACACACACACACATACACATACACATAGGCACAGCCTCCTCCCCTTTCGCTGCCTTTTCATCACTTTTCCATATTCATTTCTGTAATTTACAGTAAATCCAATAGCTGTCACTCACACACACACACAAATACACAAAAGAAAAAAAAAAAGAATTAAAAAACACTGTAGATTTACAGCATTGGGAAACAGCTGCTGCAACATTTACAGCAAAGACCACTCTAAAATATTAAAGATGTGTCATCACCGGCGTTCAGCCTCTGCATCTGTAACCATCTGCTGTCTATTAAAACATTACACCCAAAAAAGCACATGCAGCCCACTCACTCAGCGATGCTATTTCCAGCACTTTTTTTCCCCCGTTCAGATCTGCTCGATATGGGGGAAACTACACTGGTACAGACAAACAACCTTTTGAGTCCTGCCGAACTCAACCAGCTGACTCGAAACATCAAACATGAATATCTGCTGATATTGTTGAACAACTTATGCTATCAAGCAGCTGATAATAAATACCACAGGGCAATGTCAGATCAAAAAATATGTTACTATAGAAGTCACAGGTTCATAAGTTTAGGTCAGTACTGTCGTCTCTGTAGGAACAGAGTTCAGAATACAGTTCATCACATGCTTAAACCGAGATAAATCTTCCTTACTAAAATCAATAGTGTGTGATAGTGATGTTTGTTAGAATATTCTAAGGGCTTTTCATCTGAAATTATTAGTTTTCCTTTCACAATTATATTTTCCTCATGATAAATAATAACTGTAGGTCACATCCACAACCCTCCTTTTGATTTATTTCATTACATTACTGGTCCCGTCCACGTGTCCTTGAGCAAGACATTGAACCCTCAAGTTGCCATGACTAAGAGCATCAGCTAAATGTCTAAAATGTAAAATTACAGTCCTCTCTTCTCTGATGTCCTTGGGTTACTCAGGGGTGTGGAGGCGTACAATGACTCAGACTGTTTGGGGCGATGACATCTGTCCTGTTAGAACAGATAGAGAGAAAAAAGAGGAGAGTGAGAGCTGGGCTTCTGAAAGCAGCACCGCAAAATATTATGTTACAACCAAACAGAGAGAGATGGGAGGAGAGACTTATGGGCCGAGTCAAAGGTAAACAATTACAACATCGTGAGTCACTTTTTTGGAGCGCGCCTAAAGGAAGATCATCTCTCCCACTTAATAGGTAATTTCCTTTGTCTTCTGAGGATCAAATCACATGTTGCCTTCAACGGGGTGGTCTGGTGAGGGAAATGGCAAAAAAGAGAGAGAAAAAAAATTACAGATTGAAACTTGGCTGGAAAACTTTCTCAACAGCGTTCCTTGAGAAACATTCTGTTCAAATTAAACAAGCGCCTGTTTGTGAGGAATGTAATGACAGATTCGGAGGGACATTTCCCAGTTTATGTCTCTTTTTTTTGGTATTTCATGCTATCTGTCATCTTGTCTGTGCAAAACTAGTTGTCCATTTTGGGGCTGTCATCTCCTCCTCCTTCATTTGCAACCACTTTTCTCTCTTGTTTCCTTTCTCTCTCTACATCTCTCCATCACTCTCCCTTATGATGTCACTATCTCGGTGTGAATCATTAGGATATCAGTGTTCAGCCAGTGACAGAAAGTGCCTGATTAACAAGCTCTCTTGTTTTTCCTCTCCTCTTTATCCTCCTCCCATTTTTCTGAAACGAGGACTCCCGCTGCTTCCAACGACATTTCTCCTCATTCCACCTCCCCCTCCTCATCATCCCTCCTTCCCTTCTCTTCTTCCCTGTCGTGGATGGCAGGGAGTCACAGGTGTGTGACAATAATTACACATACACTCAGAAAAAAATAATGTCGTTTCCTCCATTTAATAAGTTTGCAGTAAAATAGGCAGCGAGATAGCGAGAGAAGCAGAGAGCTCAAATCTTATCGGATACCCCAACCTCTAACTTAATCATATGGCTCTTAAGAGCAGCCCGCCACCAGCTGGGGCTCCGTAATATGCATGCAATATGTGTGTAAAACGATACGCTTTAATTCTGAGCCCACTTTAAGCAGCAACAAAATCTGTTTATATGGGAGACATTTAAAAAGAAGAGAGGGATGGAGGGAGGGTAAGCAGGGGATTGGGTTAACTCTTGCTCTCCAGGCCTGACAAAAGCCATCTGTTGGGTGTCAGCTAGTATCACTGTACACACTGTAATGTACAGAGTGAAGAACAACATGGGGGAAAAGTTTAAATCTGAGTGTGAACGGAGTCACCAGTTGCACAGTCCACTGTGGCCCCTGTGTCCCCATTTTTAAAATCCCCTTTATGTCCCTTGAAGTTGTTTTAAATTCAGACTTGAGTGCTTGTGTGTCTCTATATGTCACGCTATAACTGAATGGATGGATGGATGACATTACTGAATCGCTTTGGTGACCTTATGACTCTTCAATGCTTGTGCTGCTCTTACCTCAGTGTTTTAGCTGGCAGGTCATCAAAATTGGATGACAAAATAGTTTGTATGACATGACCTTTAAAAATGACCTATAATACTATTTTTCATCTTTACGGGGGCATCAGATGACATTATTTGTCAATGCCTTCTAAAACTGTTTCAAATTAAGATTTAAAAAAAAAGATTTATATGACTGTCCTCTGCTCTGTCGTCACTATGGTTTGGTTTGGTTTAGGCACAAAAAGCATACGGTTAATGTTTAAAAAAAGATCTTAGATTGGGTCCAAATAACTATGAAATATTAAATTAAGGCTTTGGGTTAAAAGAAAGTCAAATGTTAGGTAACTTTCATGGTCAAAAGGGTAACTATTTGGTCAAGGATACAGAACAGTCACGGACATGGCTGAAAAAAGAAAGGTAAAAAGTAGATTGTTGGGAGGAAATGGGAAATGAGCTGTGTTCTCCTGGGCCAAAGTCATATGCTTTGTTGACCCATCCACCTACGCCAACCAGACTTAAACAGTTCCTACTTTACCTACCACTCAAACAACCGCATTTGACAGTAACCATTGTCCTGTAATTGTCATCAATGACCACAGTGGCCACTGTTGGGCAAGATACATGGCTCAGTTAAAGTTTGGAAAAACCATTTTATATGCATATATATGTGTGTGTGTGTGTGTGTGTGTGTGTGTGTGTGTGCAAGCAGCTTATTATGACCCATAGTTATGTTGCTATAAGATGATTTACATTGAAGTGACAAAGCCCTCTACTGGCCACAGTAACTATGTCAGGAGCAAAGGAAGAAGTCATCTTACATTATATAGCAACAAATTCTGCGTAGGAAGTAGGGGTATATATGTTGGTTTATCATACAGGACTCCACTGTATGACAAGACATTGGTCTTAAACATGGGAGAATGCTGTTTGGTTCTGGATTCAAACCAATTATCAAATTTCTTTTAAACGTGACCATGATTGTTCTATAACATTAAATGTGTTCATTATTGTAACCATGATAACAAAGGTTCTCTAACCTTAATGAAGAAGCTACTTATTTTAGCCCAAACTATGATCCTTCCCTAAACCTTACAAGTTATTTTTGTGACTAAACCAAGCAAACATTTACTATAGCATTGTCACATAATTTAAAAGGTTCGTTATCGATTTTTCACCAGTGATTTTCACTAGTTTATATTTGGCATAGTTATCAGGATGCTAATTCCAGAAATGCTCCTATAATTTTTATTTGAGGTGGAGACATGACATATGTGAGGTGCAATCAAAAAGTTCAGAGACTGCATATATAACAATCAAAATCTGTACCTAGTTTAAATTTGGCTGCCATTAGCGTCAAATAGTCATCTTGTGTGGTGATACACCACTCCTAGTACTCCGGAAGTCCCGTTCTGTGAGTATCCTCTGTGACTTGTGCTGGATCTTGTCCACTGTGTCAAAATTGTGACCCCTCAGATTGCATTTCATTTTGGGGAGGAGGAAGAAGTCGCAGGGAGCCAAATTCACTGTTGTCATGATGGAGCAATTGGCATCATGCTTCAAATGAGGTCATTTACACTGAATGTCCTCTCTCAGATGCCTCAGAACGGTGCAGTAGAACCCGACATTGACAGTCTAACCCTTGGGGATGAATTCATACTTGCACAACCCCACCGAATGTCAAAGAAAACAATAAGCATGCTCTTGCTCGCACTTGTGCCTTTACACACCTTCTGTGGTCTTGAAGACAGCGGGCTCTACCACTGGTAAGACTGCTGTTTGGTCTCTGGGTCATAGCTGTAAACCCAACTCTTATCACTAGTGATGATCCTCTAGTGATGATATGACACAGAATTTGATGATTGCTGTCGTCTCAAGTTTGAGATCCACGATGAAATCGCAAAGGTGCAAAAGTAAACATGTAGCACAGGTTCACATGTTGATCATGCAACATAACATGGAAAATGACTCATGAAAATTATTACGTGCATCTGCGTTCACAACAGGAACAGTCTCTGAACTTTTTGATCGCACCTCACATGGTTTGTACTTCAAATAGTTGCCGGACAGTTCTTTTTACATGTCGAAATCTGATGATGGTTAATAATAACAGTGACATGGGTTTTGGAAATTTGCAGGGGATGGGAGCAGGGTAGACAAATTGACTTGCCATTTGCTTGAGTCATACTGTTGAGTGTCCAGCATAGTCCAGCTAGTCCAGCATCCAGTGTTTGGACCTGGGGTATCACCAAAGGGTAAGGAAGAGGCGAGGATAGAAGAAAGCAAGAGCAAGGCACAAGAGAAGCAGAAGGCTTTCAGGAACGGAAGGAGTGGAAGGGGAGAAAAGAGGAAAAGAAATAGAGGGGAGGGACATGTGTAAACTTCAAAAAGCCTCTGACGGCTGCTGCTGCTGCCGCTGCCAGCCCTGACCACTCTACAGATGCTTTTGTTCCCTGCTCGGTCTCGCTTTCTTTTGCACCCTCCTCTCTGTAACCCCCCTCCTCCTCTTCTCCCCTCTTTTCGCCTGGTGTCTTTGGTGATCTAGTGCAAGAGGAGCGGGGGCTATCAAAGCCACCGCTGTCTGTTACAGACTTCAAAACCCGGGGCCCCCGTCCGTCCGTCAGCCCCAATCATCATATCTGCGAGGCCCCAACAGAAAGCCTCATACACTGGAGGAGAAATATTTGATCTGTCCTCTTTGCAAGGATCAACAGTCACACAAATGACAGGGGTGCCCCGGCATTGCAAAATGAGGAGGAAGGAGGGGGGAGTAAGAGGAAGTGAGAAGACTGGAGGAGGGCAGTAGGGGGCAGGGAAATGAGGATGGGTATCATGAACGGGTAAAGAAAAAAATACTGATAATGGCAACCACTTCACTTGATAAAGTGAAATTAAGTTTTCTCAACCTAACCCTTGTCTTAGTAATTTCTTTCATACAGTATATCACATCTGTATACTTTGATATAATTAATATCTGAGCAGAGTCCGTATTGGACATAGATTTTATAGCATAAATAGCTAAGGGGAAGAAAATTGTTACAACCATTTGTTTTTCATCATCTTTAGTTTTTCTTAATTTTATTCATTCGTCTTTGCTTTTATTCATTATCTCTCATTAATCCACGTATGCTATGGACAATAATTGGAAACTGAATTAGTGAGATATAGTGCAGAATAAACTTACCTAATCTTATTTTAGCCTCTCGCAGTGCAGACCTACCTACCGAAGCTACTACATTTTTCTATTGAAGCGATTTTATTATTAAAATTCATATAATTACAATATACAAATTTGCAGGAATTAAATATAGAAATTATGTTTTAAACTATATGATATACAATTTAGACACCGGTCAAATAATTAATAACAGTTAATAACAATTATTAATTAAAATCATTCATCACCCATAAATACCCAGATGTTGTTGGTTCCAGCTCCTGTGTGGCAGTTTGTTATTTTTCTCTCTTTATGATGACTCTAAATTGAATGTTACGCTGGGTTGGGGGGGTGGGGGAGGTTGGCCATTTTCACAATTTTATATTTTATCAACAAACTGATTAAAAGAATTGACACATCTGTTAGTAATGAGGAAAAACTGTTACGTAGTTGTGGTGAAATCCAATTATTTTATACCTACCTGAGTACTGAGATGCCTGTGAGTATTATCATGGTTTACCCTGCTTTTTATTTGTCACTACATAATAACATATTAGTGTTCAGAATAGACTAATAGGCTTGTATCTATCCATGTATCTATCAATCTATTTAGCCATCTATCTGTCTATCTTACTGTCATATGACAGTTATTTATAGACATCATTGTGTGTGTCTCCTGGAGACGGCTGGTATAGTTAGCTCTTAAATCCTGTATGTGAGATCAGACTACATAATTACCTATCACATTAAGTCCTTTATGTCCACCAGACTTAGGCCTCTCTCTCTCACTGTCTGTCTGTATGTCTCTCTCTCACAGACATGCACACACTCACACACACACAGAGCAGCAGCAGTGGAGCAGCTGGTAGCATTATTGACACACAGTGTGCCTGGGGGTGGGGGGCGGGCAGAGAGAATGAGAGAGAAAATCAAATGGGGAGAAGACGAATATGTGATTGGAAGGAGAGTCTACGTTAGTGGAGATCACTAGCTTCAAAGCATTTTTGCTTAATTGACCTACACACACATAGAGCGTACCACAACTTCCTAACACACACATACGCACCAGCCCCTTTGGCGTGAATCTATTCAGACAGACTGCTATCAGCGATGCAGGCATGTCACTCATCACCCCATCGCATCCAACAGAAGAATCAGCAGGACATCGTGTCAAGCTTCATGGAACACACACACACACACACACACACACACACACACAGACACACACGCATACACGTGCCAAGCTGCAAGTCCAAGGTTCATAAGGTTGAATGTTTCCAAAGCTAATCAGTGTACGTCTTATGTCTTAGTACGGTACATAGTGTGATGGAAGATTGTACCAGAGTGGACGTTGCTAATCTGTCAATATGTGTGTGTGTGTGTGTGTGTGTTGGTCTACCTGTCTGTCGCTTTAAGATCAAGAACATAGGGGATGATCCGCACAGGTGTCTAGATTAACAGACACACAGGCATATATGTCACACACACACTTCATTTTATTGGATACACAGTAGTTTTAAAATGACAGGAGTGAATGTCTGCTTATTCTGTTCTGTTCTATTTTATTCTCTAGATTGATTCGATTGTTTATGCTCATCATGGGCTTCATTTCCAAGTCTATGAATTTATCATGTTTTACTAGAAGCAAATTTTGGCATTACCCTTGCCCTTATGTTTTAATATACAAAAATTGTCTATACTGTATGAATATCATAACAACTGTCATGCTTCTTTTATTGTCAAAGTGCAGAATTAATTATGCATCAAAATGAAAATCCCAACACAATGAAAACAGTTGAGAAATTCAGGACTTTGCAAGGCCTGTTTTTGGAACCGTTGATAATTTATTGGTTGTCATATCAGGTCTCTAATCAGTGCTGTGAGGTTTGGGGTGACGTTAAAGGGCTGACGAAGTGGAGGTTATACTAACCCTGCTCAGCTGCAGGGATGCAAAGAAAAAAAAGAAAAGAAAAAAAAAACATGTTTTCATTTTGACAAGTAGAGACAAGTCCAACTCTGAGTATTATAGTCTCAAGGGAATTGGGTAAAGATGGCAGGTGATCTGCACTGTGTGTGCATATAAATGGGAATGTGTGTGCTATTGTCATCGCTTTCAGCAACAACAAAACAAATTAATTCTTTTCTTCTTTGAACGTAGAAATTTGGGGTGTCACTCTGTGCGTGTGTGTGTGTCTGTGTGTGTGTGTGTGTCTACCCATGTTTTTGTGTGTGTGGTAACAGATGTCCACCCAGTGGCTGCTGGGAAGGCACTTCACATTCTACATGTGTTAAGTGACAGTGATGGACAGCAGGTAGTCCTTTTAATAATTCAATATATTTTAATCTTCTCTCCTCTCTCTCCCCCTCACTCTCTCTCATCAAAAAACAGATTTTGGTGTGGGGCAAATGTGAAAACTGGCAAATATATATATATATATATATATATATATATATATATGTATATACATATAAAAATCAGCTTTAACAGACTTTAAATCCATTGTTTGATTCAATTATCCCAGAACACAGGAGCATGTGCAGCTGTTTTTTCTGGCCTCCTCACATGCATTCTAAACATCACTCCATTTTAGAGAAGACTAAAAAAAGGCAGTGGCAGAGAGAATGAGCCAGATCCAGCCAGCCAGTCAGTCAGTCAGTCAGTCAGCCAGAGACACAGACATTTCCCCAACACCAGGATGCGGGTAAGTGAGCCTCAACTGACCAGAAAAAATTTGCCTCTGTCTGTTAGACACGTAATGGAGTCATTTAACTAGTCAAATTAGGAGCCGGCGAGATGCCGCATGCTTCATTACTGGGTTCCAATGGGCACTGCTCTACATTTACGTCAGAAATGATTTCAGGGCAAATTAATGTTTTTATTGTTCTGCGGAAAAGAAAAAAAAATGCACCCACATACACAACACAGACACAGGATGGCTCTTACACATGTATGTCTACATTCTTGTACACACATGGCTCAGAGCTCAAAATGCAGTACAACAACACACAGGTTGTTTGCACACACTTCTCTGTCACACATCTGAGTCACACATCTAAAAGATCAGCACCATCTAGAGGTCAAAATCTGATATTGTCCTTGCCTCACTAATATATTGAGGCGCTTATTTGTCTCCCCTCTTTGTAAAAGCATTGAGAAATGTTCCCCGCAGCATAATTAGTTACACACCAAATGATTATTTCCCTAAAGCCATTTATTGAGAAGGAGGGCATTCACGGCCACAAGTGTGCAGCCCCTGAATTATCAGTTGGGCTTAACATTTGTTGAACGGTCACAATTTTTTTTCTTTTTTCACAGGAAAGAGCACATCCAGTAAAGGTGGAGAATAAGTTGGAGAAGAAAAGAGGTGTTTAAAACAAATTTTAGCAGCAGAAAGGCAGCTGGTTAGCTATGCTGATGATGTGAGTGACAGCTATTTAGCCTGGCTTGATCCAGCACTCCCTCTCCTGACCTCTAAATCAGAACCAGGTGATGACGGAAATAGGAAATAGAATATATCCACTGGGGAGAGATCAAAGAGTGTGTGTGTGTGTGGGAGATGAAGAGTGGGAGGGGGGTGTGCATGTAGATCTGCTCCTTGTCGACAGGGAGGTCTGACAACTGGGATTATTGATGACAAGCAGAACCCTGTTAGATTCCGAGCATAGGCACAGACCTCTGGGATTTGGAGTCCTTGTGGTGTTTATATGTCCGGCTGTCTCGCAGACCACCGACTCTCATCGGCTCAAACCGAATGAGATGCAGGCTGAGCTGGAACTCAACCAGCCACTTTTCTCAGCCTTCGCTCCTCACTCAGATTTCAGTTTCAATGCAGACGTGGTGAAGTTGCCTTTAATGGTCAGAACAAGACTAGGTTCATTCAGCGCTCTTTCCTGTGGCAGTTTTTCAGGCTTCACGCAGCTGCTTGTATTTATGTTATCAGAGATTACAGCTGCATTGTTTGAAGTTGACTGACAGCCAGTGATATTTATGCTTATGCGTAACTGTGTATTTGGATTCCTTTGTTTTTGACGAAGCACACACACACACACACACACACACACACACACACACACACACACACACATTAAACACACCAAGATGCACCGGTGTGAAGATGCTGCACACATACTGAGCTGTGCAGACAAACACTCACGGACACACACTCCCTGTCAGTTGCTGTTGTTCTTGACATTCTGTCGATATCACTGCGTCCAAAAGCTCGGTGTGTTTGATACGGCTCTCGGCTGACGCTGGCCGGAGCACTTTGACGCACACTCAGACACAATCTCTCACACACGTTCCAAGACCTATGCAACCATCCCTCTGTCTGTCTCCCTCTGTGGTTCTATCCCTCTTGTTCATCATCCTCTTTCAGACTTCATTGCTGTCCCTCTGTGATAACCAGCAGTCCAGCCACATAGACAGATAGGTTTTATATGCAGTCAGAGAAGTGTTTCAAGAGGGCATTGTCAGGCTGAAATACAAATATGTTACTATATAAGAAAGTGAAGAGGTGGTCATTAAAATGAATGTATTAATGTGTAAGAAAAAAAGAATATACAGTTGAATACACCGTAAAAGTCAGCTGCAAACTTGTATGTTCCCAAATTCTTGCTATGGTATATGTATACAGTGATTAACTAACTTGTGATGTACTTTTGATAGTTGCTATTTTCTTGAGCCAGGCTTTGATGTGTGCACTTGTCCACTTGACTCTAACCACATGTATGAGGTGGTAAGACTGTTGCTGTGTCCAAAATCACTCCATTTTAAAATCTGAAAAATAGACCTGTCAGTGCTCCCAGTAATGGTGACACTGTTTCTAAATTACCTTAAACGTATACATTTATAGACTACATTCTCTTGTTACTTGACACCCATATATTTGTAATAAACTTATACTGGCCCACGATATTGGCCCAATCGATTTACCAGTATCTAGTTTAGATCTTATAATTTGTTCAAAAACTATTTTCTGTCTGTCTCTTTTTTATTTGATTTGAAAAAATAGTCAAATTAGAGTTATTCCATAAGTAAAGCTAAGTTGTCAAACTGATATGCTGTTTTTGCAGGTGCATGTGAGAAATGCACGCATTCATGTTTGTGTGTTGAGAGACACCTATTTGCCTTGATACATCTCATTTGTTTGAACGCAGAGAAGTACAGATTGATTTCTTCATCCATCTTTGGCCAAGCAGACCCAGTCCCTCCTCAGCCTGCCCCCCCCCCCCCCATTGAATGAACACAGGCATTTTATAGACACAGGCCTTGATGCTGCAATATTGTTTTTGACTCTCTATGTTATGTATTGATCACCAGCTTGCCTGTTTATCTGCACCGGGGTAGACACTAGATGAATACATGCACACACAATCTCTCAAACACATGAACATTGAGGCGCATACACTCATGGCCTTCCATTTGGACAAGGCATCATTGTTGTTGCCACATTGCGGTGAAGGACGAGGTGTGCATTTGTGTGTGTGCGGGACATTCAAACATTGACATCTGACTACTGATTCCTTGTCATCTTATTATTACCCGTCCACTCTACATGAAGGCACCGCGTTGTTGCATGTTTTTGTGCGTAGTTGAATTACTCAGGCAATGATTCCATCGCTAATTATAGCTTTCCACTTGAGCGGCGACAGAGACACACGGGCCCTTGTGTTAACTTCTCTGGAACTCAAGAGTGTTGTGGTTATCAGATATACGCATTACTGCACAGTGTTCAACTTTGTAATCTAAGTGTTTCAGTTACTTGGAACTGGAGTCTGTATGGTATTGTTTTATGTGCTCAGTTGTGAGAGCAGGGGTTTGTGTATGTGTGTGTGTGTGTGGATTCAGATTGAACTTTGTGACTTGTGACATATGTGCTCTAAACCTGTGTGTGTGTGTGTGTGTGTGTGACAGCTAACATCTCTTGAGTATAATACCTTAGTAAATAAACTTTGCGTTAAACCACTGTACCATTCCCTAAACCCTGTTGCTTCTTGACACAATGAGGATACTTCCTCTCCTCCTCCTCCCTGCTTTGTCTTATTTTTATGCATTTTATTTTTTGCTTCGCACTCTATCTTCCTGCCAGAAACTCTGAAAGCTCGACGTCAGTCTGCGCTGGCAGAACCTACCTTTTATAGCTATTTTGTGTTTGTAAAGAAATCTCTTTCTGTGCCATAAAGCAATCTGGCTCACAATGTAAAACACATTAAAGATACCAGTAGAAGCTGCCAATCTGGTTGGTTAGTTGTGGTAATCACATTAATGTCTACAACTGAAGGTGGTTATGATTTATTGATGTTACAGTGCTACACGTAGTACATTTAACAATCTAAGGTTTGCTGTAGTTACCACAATATGATATAGAACCACCACCCTAACCAAAGACCCTTTGAAGACTCTTTTCTCTGGGTGTAGAAGTGGCTGAATACATGGTTGAGTCCGAGCACCGATCGAGTCCTGGCTCAGTTGTCCACTCTGTCCAGAAGGCAACTCCACAGGATGTTAGCCGTCTCAGCATTCTGGGATAGCTGCCCAGGGGTCCCGGATGACCTCAAGAGTTAAAAGCAAACAGCGGGAGAGATAGACGAAGGCATGGAGGAAGCATGAAAACTGACACAGAGAAAGGAGGGATGGAGGTATGTGGATGAAGGCAGAGAGGGACAAGGAGATGGGAGAGAGATGGATGGTGGGAGGTTTTCAAGAGGTAGGCAGAAGGATGGAGAAACTGGAGAGAGGCAGGAAAAGACAGTGACCGAGAGACGAGGATGATAAAAGAATCTAAATGTTTACATTGAGATGGTATACAGGGAGGCAATGATTTTCTTCTTTTTCAGGAGACCTGCAGACAGAGGCAGAGGAAAAAGATAATGTAAATGTATGCTATGTTACCAAAAGCATTTGGACAGACAGAGGTGTCTATAGTACTGTCCACCCCTTAGTTCCAGTGAAGGGACATCTTAACTTTTAAGATGCATTGTTATTTTATTGCTTCTAAATTTATGGTGTCAGTTTGTTTTTGTTGTTTTCTTGTTTCAACATGACGATGGGACATAATAATCCTTTAAATACAGGGAAACTCTAACAAAACTCTATGACTCTATAAAAAAGTTAGAGAAATAGTTCTGTAAAGAATGAAAAAGAACACTTGGGACAGAAGCTCAAATCATTCTTACTCCCATATCTCCACACACCTGGCCTGTTGCTGTGTGAAGTAGGTGTAACTGTCAGAAAGTTACAGAAACTGTATGAGGGGACATGGTTTCAGATGTTTGACCAAAAGACAATCGCTTCTCCTTTATTGCCCAACATTGGTGGCCGACCATATTAATGTTCTTGTGGCTGAATGGGAGCAAATTCCTGTAGCCAAAATCTTGGCAAAGGCCTAAAACCAGAAGAGTGAAGCTTCTTATAGCAGTGTGTTAAAGCTCATGGATTGGGAACAAAATGTTCAACATTGACATATTAATGTCCACATACTTGTGTCCAGTCTAAAAAGAGACACAACCAGAAAAATTAAAATCAAAAACCTTACTATATTTGTGGGGTCTAGCAGCTCTGTGGGGAACAAAATGTTGTGTGAGGGTTAGGACTTACAATTAGGATTAGGTTAGGGTTATGGTTAGATATTCAATTGTGTTGTCCCCACAAAGATAGGTGTACAAGGATGTGTGTTCGTGTTTGTGTGTGTGTGTGTGTGTGTGTGTGTGTGCGTGCGCAAAAAAGGGGAGAAGAATTGAGAATGTCATCCCTCAGATGGACCCGGTGAGCGACATGTCATATCTGTCATTTCCCTCATTGGTGGCCCCACCCGCATTCCCACAGTCCTCTTCTCCTTGGCCTGATAATGACGCTTAAGAAGGTAATGGTGTAAATGAAAGCTGCTCCCTATCTGAATGTCTCTCTACCTCTCTCTCTCTGGGGAACAAAGAGGCCTTATTATACCTCCCTGTCAGTGTCACTCTGTGTCTCACCACTGTACAATCACTGTTTTCAGCAGCACTACCAGCATGGGGTGAATGGAGAGAGAGACTGCGAGAGAGTGGGCAAAACAGGTGGAGAGAGAATGGGAATGTCTCTTTCCAGCAGCACTATTCAGCACTAGTTATCTAGAAGTGTTTTTTTTTTGGTTTGAAGCACACAGTTTGTTTGTTGAAAATGTCTTTGTGTGGAGCTTTTTTTTATTCCTTCTTAAAGCTTGAACAGGCAGTGTAATTTATTAGAGGCTTGCATTCACCACACACACACACACACACACCCACTCCTTAAGTTGAGCGATATCTTCTTATTGGGGAATCTTTCAATAAATCAATGTGACTTTAAACACATTTCCCAGGCGACGCGGCTGACCTGATAAGAAGTGAACTAATCTCTTTTGAGGCTGCCGGGAGAGCTTTGAACCAAATCTACTGTGCATCTATCACCAAGGTTATTTGTCAATGGCTGCTAATCCCAGGTAAATTTTCCTGGTTTTATATCAGGGGTTCTCATGTCTGAAGTTTCTTGGCCTTGGGAAAATAAGAGAGCAGGCTTACAGAAAGTAGGGGAACAAAAGAAATGTTATGGATTTCAACAGCAAACAATGGTTCAGAGAGAGGGAAAGGGAGCACAGAGGCAAGGAAGCACAATCAGAGGTGGATTGCAATGTATTCATCTTTATAAAATAATTTGCAATTGTAATGCTCATACAAGATCAAGCATACACCTTTTTTAATTATGGCATAGACTTTTCTGAAATGAAATATATTTGCATTTTTACTTTATAGACGAGAAAACATTTTTTAAAAGATTGATTAATACAATGAGAAAAAATAACGGTCATGTTAAACAACAAAAGGTCATGTAATACGCCATATACAGTATTTTGTAGAATGAAATCAGAGCTGTTCATCTGTGTTTTGGTGCAAGCTCAGTTTTTAGAGCTGGTCGCCCACTAATCGGTCAGTGGTTCGATCCTCCAGTCTATGTGTATCCAAGATAGTGAACTCGAAATTGCCTCCAGTGGCATACCACTGATGTATGAATGTGTGTGTATGTGTTAGAGTGCTGTGTATATATAGAGAAAGTGAATGGAAGTGAATAGCGTAAAGCGCTTTGAGTGGTTGATATGGCTAGAAATGTGCTATATAAATGCAGTCCATTACCATAAATGGATGTGTCCACAGATTGGCATGGCATATTACAATTAAAATAAATTAGATTAAAATACTAAATCCCCACCCCAAAATATGATTACCTCCAAAGCCCTACACATTTTCCTGCTGCTAACAAGAACCAAAAAAGATTATGAAAGTTATAGAGCCTCCTGAGAATTTTGGGGGGTCTGTCATACTTTGACTGAGCACTAGGCTAGAGGTAGCTTAGTCAGGACAAGTACAACAAATTTTTCATCGAGTGTCCACTCTACCAAATAGTAGAGAAGAGCAGTAAGGGGTTAAATGCATCACTGTACCATATGCTCGCAAAGTTTTAATGTCATCTGTCATGTCTGCACCCACTCAAGGTCAGAGCAGAAATCCAGGAAGCTGGGCTTTGGTTACATTTGTGTAATTTATGAGCACCCAATTAGCAGAGCACACAAACTAATGATTGTGACCAACGTCTGGGCCACAATATGAAAAATAATGTTCTGCCTTTGCCTATTACACACAGCATCGTTATCGTTATTGAAAGTGATAGGTTTCTGTCTTTGCCATTTCTTGTGCTGCACTACCTCATGTGGAAAGAAACCTTTCTTTGATTTCCTTCTTCTCATTTTTTTCTTTTTTCATTTTCATCCTGTATCCCCCCCCCCCCCCCCCATCCCCCCCACCCTTTTTTTTCTTTCCATCCCTTGAAGTCCCCCCCATGTGCGCAGAAGATCATGGAAAATCACTTGCCATATCTGTCATCTGTCACGCTCTCTGATGAACAGTTTTGATCTCTCGCTCCTCTGTTTATGGCCGTTGTCAAGCGAAAAAGAGACGTAGCCGAAAGTGCTTACACCAGCGCATAAATAGTTTGACGTGTGGCTCTGTAACAAAGTTGTAGGAGTAAATAAGGAACCAAACAACCACACAGAATTGCAATTAAGTTGTACGTCTGCATTATGAAATGTTTGGAGCAGTGTGATTTCTGCTCACTCTTTTACACATTTCTGATTCTTGATATCAAAAGTTATGTATTTCTTTGTTCCAGAGAGACCCCATGGCTGTGATAGATCAAAGGCTAAGCACAGTATATTATGGAAAGCACCCAGCTACACATACACACACGCGCGCATGCAGACACACTGCACAGTGGGATGGTGGAGGAATATGTGGAATATAATGTGATCGCTGCTCAGTTCTTCCATTGTGAGGTCATGGTGTTAAGGTCCAAGTGAGATGAAGGATTTGTTAGAAAGGAAGATTTTCACAGCTGAATGGAACAGGCTCGAAATGTCAACATTAAAATCTATACAGCTTTAATGCTCAGTCCAAGACAACATCTCCTCCAAAATGGAATTCAAAAACATCCAAGCTTCCCCTTTTATCCTCCTTAGGTAGAAACAGTAGTTTAGTATGTATTTTTGGGTTGAAATATTTTAGAAGTCTGATGCATAATTACATGTATATTTTCTACACAGTTCCCTAAAATTCAGCCTGACATTTCTGGCATCTTTGGACACTTCTTGATCTCCAGTAGGATTTAAGTTCTGTGGGTTTGAACAATGTTTGGCTGCATTACATATGTTTGTAAAGACTGCATGACCTGCTGCCAAATTGCTGCTTGTGAGAGGTTTTTAATTGTGTCTTCAAGTATTTTATTTTTAGAATACAGAATACAACACAATCTGCTAACAGGGAGAGACGATTCCACTTGTTTCTAGTGTAACTTTTCAAGAATTAGCCATGACCATGTGTAAAAGAGATTTTTAATCTCACCGAGGCCTTTCATAGTTAAATACAGTTAACTGAGGGATAAAGTGGGGAACAAGGAAAATCAAAAAATCTGGTTGAATATAATAAGAAGTAGAGTTACACATTTGGCAGAATCTGTAATAAATCACACATCAGCTAAAAAAAAAAGTCATCAGGGTAATTAATTTTCCACACACATTTTATTTGATCCTTAAAGTTTCTTTTATAAATTCATTTTAAGATAATATTACAACCTCAGATTATTCTTACACTGCATAAATAGAATAAGATAACACTTTTAGTGACAAATGACAAACTAAATTCTATTTTAGGACCTTTTCCACTATGGCAAGTATTCAATTCTTGTGGAAATAAGGTTCAGCATCAACAGCTTCAAACCAAAAATAGTGGCGTCAACACTGGCCTTGAAAAAGCCATATAATTTGAACCTAAGTTCATGGTTATTTGGGCAGCTCGGAGACACATCAGTTTTCTTGTCCAAGTCAGACAGAAGGCAGAGGAAAGGCCTGAGAGGAAATGAATGAGTGAGAGACACAGAAAAAGAGAAAATGGAGAGAGTCAGGGAGAAGGCAAAGATGAGGAGGAAGAGTAAGTTCATGTGTGTGTGTGTGTGTGTGGAGGGTGGGGAGAGGGGGGCCGATCTTGGAAAGGTTTCGTATATCATAATTATCCCGTTAAGTAACAGCGGAGCGGCCTCCCCGGGGGAATTCGTCTTAAATGGAAGATTTGCAAGGAGAACGGGTCAGAGAGAGAGAGAAAAACGGCTTCCAGTCGGCAGGAAATCCTGTTTACATTTACATAATCATATCAACACTCACTCCTTCTTCCTCTTCGTCTTTAGAGTGCCGAGTGCCTCTTTTTAAAAAAAAAAAAAAAAAACAACAAAAACAAAAAAAACAAATGAGGGAGGGCTTTAGGCGGCTGCTTGTCAACATTTGTTGGTGCTGTTGTTTTATATATTTATTTTATTTATTTATTTTTTCCTTGCTTTTATTTTCTTAAAAGTGCTGCCAGTATTGGCAAGGATGCCTCTTTTCTGAAATCTATTGCCAGCACCTCCAACCTCTTCTCAATGTCTCTCTCGTTCCACCTCGTAATGTCCTCTTTGAGTGGGGTTTGTCAGACCTCTTGCCTCTTTCCCTTGTTTGGCATGTTGAAAGAAGGAAAAAAAAAAAGGCTTAAGCATAAATAAGGTATGGCGTTGCCGGCTGTGCGTGTCTTAATTGAGATCTGCTAAGAGCAGGCAGCAGATGTTTATAGCAGCAACTGTTGAATCATCAGAGACCACTGAAAGCCTGTGAAACCATGTTAAAAAGAAACCAGGTGCTCCACATTTTTTTTATTTCTCACTTTCTCTGCCTTTTTTCTCTCGTTACATCATGGAAAACTGATGGTGATGTGAAAGCGTGTGTATTGGGAGTTTGCAGGAGGAAGAGAAAGAAAGATGAGAAACAAATATATGGGTTATTAACAACGCTAAACTACTGTAACATGACTGCATCTTTATGTATCTGCCAAAAAAAACCAAACAAAAAAAAAACTAAACAGAAATGAGAAAAGAAAAATCTGACTTAACTTAAACATGAAACAAAGACCAACAGCTAACATTTCTCTCAAAGTACCCCTTGATTAAAAAAAGAAATACATTAAATACAAACACAGATAGATATAGATATAGATGTAGATATATATATTTGTGTGTGTATTAAGATTGGCAGGTTTCCATAGAATGAAATACTGTTTTTCCACACTAAAAAAACTACTACTACTAACTACTGTTTTAACTAGTATTTTTTTTATTTTCACATTAATTTGCTTATTTATTAATGAATTTAAATTAATGGTGTTTATTTAGGCATGGCATCAACCTGTTACTGGGACCTTATTGCCTGTCCCCCTCTGCTGGAATAACACCTGGCCACCAGCTACCCACCACTGAACTTCTAGGGCACGTCAGGCCTCTAATACAGCTCTTTGTGTTCTTATTTAGATATTGTGCCTTTGCATACATTTTGGATTATTTACTTCTTGCTCAAGTGTTCTTTTAAATGATAAAATACAATGAAAGTGAATGATGAAGTGCAAACACAACACTGGACGCAGATTAAAGCTGCTCTGGGAAACACTGGGAGTAAGTAGTAATTGCGAACTGTTTCAGCTTCCATCAATCTTGACAGTCTTGCCTAGTAGAGCTTTAACATATGGCAAGTGCCTGCACCCTAATATACTAAATTGATGCCCATGTTACAGTTGTTCACAGAGCCCATATCTCCTCCTCATCCTCCTCCCTCCTGCTGACTCCAACCAACCACCCACTCCTTGGGACCATCTTCTAAACTGCTTTCCTGTATGTGTCTGTAAAACTTGGGAGGTCTGGGAGAACTCTCCCAGTGTCATGGTATCACTGGGAACCAGCGACAGGTTGTCTGTTATTATAAATGATAACTATGATGGGGGGGCCCCCTGTGTTTGTCTGTCTTGTTAATCTCTCTCTGTACAGACTTGACTTCTTTTCAGCTCAGAATCAGAATTTTCTTTACTTGTTTTAATTATTATTTTGGCCATTTTGCTACAGTTTAATTGATGCAAATATTTAAAATGAAAGCACTGCACTGAAGCCTATGAGATTTAACAAAGCACCTCCAGAGGTGGAGGGCACTGACTCACCAATATCCATATTTAATGAAAGGCCTGATATTTTGGCTTCATTATGTAAGGTTTAGATTTATCACTCCACTCATTTTGTCTGTCTTCCTGTCCGTGTCTGTCTCTATGAGTATATTGTAGACATTAGCAGGGCAACACACTTACTGTTGCCCTATATATGCATATTGCCCTATATAATATTGCCCTATTTGCTGCTGTGTCTCTAGTTCATTTTCTCCTCCTGTGATCTACATACATCCTCCATACTTTGTCATCACACTCCTTTTGTCTGTCCTCTTCTTCTTTCGCAGTCAAATGGATGGGTTTAGGGACACATTTCAATGGCCGATCTACAGACTCCTCCTTTCTTCCCATTTCCCACCTGGCTTCATGCCACACTGAATTAGTAACTAGATATGTCACCACCTCTGTGCTGGTGCGGATAACACCATACGCTTCTGGGAGGGCCATTGCCTGCAGATTAGCGCCTACAATTAATACAGTTGACTCGCAAGAAGGCCGTGTGCTATCATGTGTTAGGTAAAATTCATCAACAGCAAGAAGTTTGCAAAGCTCAGGAAAGGAAACTGTGTGTGTGTACATGTACATGGCTCTCATGATGGGAACTGAATTTCAACACCGAAGGCCATGACAGTGTGCCATGGAATGAAATACTACACAGTGCATCTTTCTACTGTTTTTACATATTCATAGTTGGATAAAAACTTCTCTGACTAATGTACAAAACCATATTGTTTTAAATGGGTTTATACTTTCTATCAATCAACTCATACAGCTGATCTTTACATGAACTAAATCAACAAATTCTTTTTTCATCACCACTGTAATCATCATCATCATCACCTTCTTCTACCTCTTATTCTTTGTAGCAGTAGCAGTAATAGAAGTAGTAGCACAATAACAATAGATTTTTTTAATACAGAAAAAACACATTTAATAACAAATACTCACACTGAAGAAACGTGGATGTAAGATTAAGCTGCTCAGGCAGTTTTTTTTTTTTTTTCAAACCCTACATGCCATTTTGGAAAATACAAATCCAATTTATTACTGCTTTACAGCAGACTGACTGAGACTGTACAGCTGAGGGCACTAATACAAACATCCACTGGTATAGCCTTTAGCCTCTGTCCATATCTCAGAGAATGACAAAGTATGTTAGGTCACATAACCACATAGCCAACCAAAAATTAAAGGAAAAAAAAAACAAAAAACAAATAGTGGCTGTGAGATGACATGGAATCTCACCTGTTCCAGGCCCATGAACAAAAAAGGAAACTCAAGTCCTAAAAAGCCTTGTTTTCCCTGTTTGAGAACATTAAAGCAATGTGGAGTTACGAAGTGACAGACATACACAAAGTTGTGAATACACGTAACCACACCCAAAAGAGGCAGAGAGAAAACAAGTTCTCCAAAATAACAGCCTTTGACCTTAATAGAAGCAGGACACAGGGGTAATCTGGCAGTTTAATGATTCATCTCTCTTTTTTTAATTTTCAGTCTCTTTTTTTTTCTTTCCCTCTCTCTTTATGTGTCACAAGCATTTAAGATGTGGCCTTTTTCCCCTGCACATTCCAACGCCATTATGTTACATTGTTGCTGAATAAAAGGCCGTATTATGTTCCATCCCCCCCAGTAAAAGGGCAGAAGTGGACCCAGTTTTTATCTGCTGAACGAATCAATCAGGATTATGTCAGCTGAAAAGAATCACAGACAGCAGTCGCCAGGCACTGTGTCTCTGGGTGTCTGAGTGTGTGTTAGTGTGTAGTATATCCCGCTTCTCTGTGTGTAAAGGATGGGAAATTTGCGAAGAAGGAAAGCACTTGTTGGTTATGAACATGCCCGGCCTGGTGACAGAGATGTCATTTGGGGTCTAAAAAGCAAGAGGATTTTTTTTTTTCCTTCTTATTTATGTATTTACCCACTCCCCTCTCAACCCACCCCTTTCTCCTCCTCTGTGGGAGGATTGGAAGGGCACTAATTATCATTTCATCAGAAATGATTAGGAGATCAAACAGGGATCGAATGCCATTTCCTTCCATTAATGCAGGGGGTTTAGAGTGCCTGTCATGGCTTGGCTTGTCCTAAGGCCTGTGGAGAGAAAAAAAAATATAATGGGGCATGGGGGAGGGGGGGAGAAGAGGCTTAAGAGGAAGGGAGCGAGGGAGGGACAAGATGGGACAGGGGTTTGGCAACAGAAAGAGAGAAGAGCTATTCAGTTAAAAGGCCAATGGATTTTGCGAGTGTAAGCTGAACACCAGAAAGCCATCATTTGAATAAGGAGAGATAATTAGAGCTAAAATTTTTCTTGTGTGATTTTGTGAAAATCTCTACAAAAGCTGAAGTCAGAAAAAGTAAAGGAGGGACACTTCCGCATATTTTGAAAATTCCATCTGCAGCCTGGCCTTTTAAGTCTTACTACAGAAGGTTGTCCTGCCTAGTCCCCTTTAAAAACCGCCAAACAAAGCTTTTGAAAGATCTTATATAGCATTCTCCATCACAGACTTTCTTTTTAATCATTATGTCATATGACTTCTTGATGATACATCGTTTAAATTGATGTCCTGTGATATTTTCTTAGTCATAGCTTCTTGAAATGCAACTTTGAAAGTTTTAAGCTAAATGCAAAACTAGGCCTGTAAATAAGTGACAGTGAAACGGCACCTAACAAAGTTAGATGTTTCCATTAGAAGATCAAAGAGACTCGAGGTGGATATCTGGAAGATTACTGAGAAGTAGCAAAGCAAAAGGGCAGGATGGAGAATGTGGATGAGGTTGTGATTGTTTCAGCACGTCAGATGAGAGAAATGTCAAAGAGAATATGAGAGATGACCTCTGTGTTCATTGCCCATTAATGACCCTGCAGCTCCCAGCTTCATTTTCCCTCTCATCAAAAACATAAAAAAAAAAAAAAAACATTTCCTCCTGTCTCCAATAGTCATTTCCCCCCGCATTGTATTTATGTATTGAAAAAAAAGGTAATAGATCAAGCACATTCCATTATTCTCTTATAAGATCATTAGCAAATATAATTAGATATGAAAGAAAGTAATTTGGAGAGGAGAGGGGAGAAAAGCGCTATCAGGCAGAGAAGACAGATTGTAGCATCAGAGTGTTTGGGCTTAAATTGCTCAGCGGAGGTATTATCAAGCCGGCAATCTTTTAGCCTCAGAAATAGTTTTGGAGACAGAGAGCGAAAGATAGAAAGAGGCCACTAACATTCTCTTCATTGTGTTTCCCCAACTGCAATCATTCTTTTTTTACATTTTACTTGCTTTCCTTTTTTCTCCTCTGAATCTTTTCATCCTGTCATATGCATCACCTCATACTAGACCCAAGAGTTTGCAGCAAAACAAAACAGAGTTTATAAAAAGAAAACAAGTTGACATGGAGTCATCACACACAAAAAACACATTATCACAGACAACAGAAAACAGGTAGCCTTTTTACCCACTTCCCGCACATATTGATTTGGCTTTTGTATTATTTTTGCAACTTTAAAAAACAGAAATAACACACAAATTGTGTTCCACCTTGAAGTCGCTTTGTGAGGAACCTTTTCGCTGCACATCTTGTCTCGTCTCTCCCTCGCGCATGCACCCCCCCCCACTCTCCACCCGCACACTGGAGTTTTTCGTCACTCTTTGTTGCACCTTAACACCATACTCTGTTTGTCTAATAGGGATCTGAGTCGAAAGCAGACTGAGAGCACAACAATCCTGCTGCGTTTCACCACAAATTTGCTTTTTTTTTTTTTTTCCCTCACCCCTTCTTCTTCTTTAGTAGTGCTTTGAGGGATTGGGGGAGGGAGGGGGAGGAGGGTGCAGAGGAGGGGTGGCAGGGTGGATGTGGATTTTTCTAGTCTTTTGTGCGAATCACAGGGAATGGTAACTATAAACATCCTGTATTCATTAAAACCATCTAAAAATACAATTTTTAGTTGGGGGAGGGGGTGGGGGGGTGGCTGTGTGTGCTCACTTCCTTGCCGCTCCTCCTTGGTGTATACAAGCGGGCCGTGTTATGCCTGGTGCCGCTCATATTTACATATTTATAAATACTGGGCTGTACAATGTGACAGGGCTGTGCCAAGAACAACACTTTTCTGCTAGTGTAGGGCCCGGAAGCCTGGGAGAGGGAACAAAGGAGCCACAGCCACCTTCAGTGGCACAGAGACTGTTCACAGAGCTCGACTTTACACTCTTATGGTTAAAGTCCATATGGACAGAGACGATCACAGATGATACACTGCACCAGGCTACTTTTGATGCCTGTCAGTATTTTTATCCTTATTATCAGTATTGCTATTGTCGTTATTGTTTATTTTAGACGACATTGATAAAACTTTATTTTTTTTAAATACTACAGACAATTTTTAAAGACTTCAGACAATCATCTGCATTCAAATTCAATGGGGATGAGAAACTGAGTTTCCTCAGCTACTTCAGACTGAACCTGCCTCACTCTCTCTAAGAAGTCGGCATTTCTCACTCATCTCTTATCTCTTTGTCCAAAATGAAGCAATATCTTCCTGTGACCTGCTTGCCACCAGTTGCATATGCCTACCAGTTGCAACCCATAGAAGTATTTTCTTCCCCCTGTTTTATTTTATCAATTTTAAAGGCCTGAAGAGATAAGAGATGAAGACATTCTTTTTTTTCTACTGTTTTCCTATTTCGTTAATCATTTTAGAAGCTCTCAAATGTATTATGTGACTCTTTGCAGGGGCCCCCAATCCCAGGCTGGGAGCTGCTGCTCTAGTGATATCTAGCCATGCAGATAGTTTTGATTTTATTTAGCCAGATTCGGAGACATCTGTCTGTGTAATTTCTGCCTTCACTTCAATACAATGGAGGTGACATCTTATAGGTTGGGATGTTTACAGCATTGAAAAACAAAAGAATTCAACAGACTGTTGTTGAACTCTTTCCAGGAAACTATATTTTGATTACTCTGCATAATTCAGAAGAACCAACGATCCCTATGATAATAACAGCTGACGGTATGTTCAGTGGATAATACAAAGTAACAGGAACACTGTTTTGTGAACACTGAAAAACAAAATCCCATCCACCACACTGTACTGGAGTGGACACAGAGTTCTCCACAGACAGATTCTTTAAAAATCTTTTACATTCTTTTTTAGATTTAATCTGGATGAGCTGACTGTTAAAGTGGAAAGTTTCAAAAGCTTGAATTGATGTTGAGCAAAATTTCAGTTGAGGGCAACCTTGATCCAATTACCTATCAATCTTCAAAAATCTATAAAAGCTAGACCTTAATGGTCACCAAAAATAGAACGAATAAAGTGGAAAGCTGCTGAAACAGAAGCACCGGCATTTCCTAGTCATTTGTGTTGGCTTTAATCTCAATAAATGCTGTACAAATGTGCCACACTACCAATCTAGGGTGTTGCACAAATGCCAGCTTCTATTTGGTGAGTGTCTGTTGTGTGATGTTTTCACAGACTGCTATTAATGTCAGGTGATACATCTGAGACCACACACTCCCACTTATTCACACACACACATACACACAGTTCACCGTATCCTGAGGCGGTCTCCGACACATGCTCAGAGTGCAGTGGTATGCCATTGTTCCACCCTCCTTCCCATTTATCCATTCTGTTAAGCATGACACATGTATTAACAGTGGATGGATCCTGGAGCTGTGTGTCCTCGCACCATATGTTTTCCTTTTCTTGGTCCTCTCCTTCCCAACAACCACTGTATTCCCACTACTGCCAACTGCTATCTCGAAACACACCACAGGAGGGCGTACTTACTCTTTCTCATTGTGTTTAAAAGTGTTGTGGTGATATGGGCTTGCTGACTGTTGTTCCTCGGCTTTATCATTTTTACTGGGATATACTTAAATCAATACCATAATGCCATCAGGTTTCCAACATGTATGCACACTGCATCAACCCCCAAGAAGGGAGGAATCTTTGAAGGAAACAAATAGATATGCCTTGAATTCATGTGATAAATGAATGCCAGGCAGGTTTTCTGTGTCTGTGAGGTGCATCTGCCGCCTGCCCGAATGGGAAATTAAAAACTGTGAGGGGAAGTTATGCTAAATCTATAAAGTTGGCCAGGAAATCTCTCCCCCTTCGCAGCGGCAGTTGTTTGGGGAGAAGGAGCACCGTGCTTAAATAATAACATTCCAGGTGGCTTAGTTAATGAACAGTGAAAATCAAATATGGGGCCTAATCTGGAGCTCGTTACAGGAAGTTTCTTTACAGGGATGTCAAAGGCAGGAAGTGCCCTTGGGGAGACTAGACACTTTTTGAAGCCTGAAAACAAGGAAACTTTATTTTATAGAAACTTTAGTTCTATAAAAATTGTCACAGTAAATCTTAGGGACATGAACAAATGAGTGATGTTTAATGTTGGCATCTTTAATTGTTTCCAGTTAGAGTGATTTGGTAAATTAGCTGCTTCTTCTTTTTTACTTTTTTTCTTAGGACCTTCAATACAGAAATGTTGAAACCGAATCCCCATAAATAGGGAATTAAATGCCCTAAATGTATGTAGTGGTATGCTCAGCTATCGAGACACAGGGTTCAGTGTCTCATTTACTGTCTTAGCTTGCCATCTTGTGGTGAGAGTTGGTTATGAAATCATATCCTTTTCTGGTAATGAATTATAATCTGAGATTTACTGCCAGTGTGATGAGAAAACAATAGTTAGTTGAATGTAAGAGACGAACATAGCTATACATTCACAGCTAGTCATGTTAATGTGCTTTGTATGATCAAGACCATTATAAGTTTGCATTCGGAATCAGATTTTATATTATTTGTTTACGTTTTTCAATTGATTCCACTAATATCATTAGAATAAAAAAGGATATTTGTAATTATCTTTTAGTATCATTGGAATTATCTGAAGTGAGTAACATGGAGTATTAAAGGCAGAAGCCCATGAGACGTAGAGTAAAGTAAACATTAGTTGCACAGTGATGTTGGGGTTGTTCACTCTTCACACCGACAGCTAGAGAGTTATTACTCAGTGTTGAATCTAAGAGATGTTTTATCATGTTATTAGCTCTTTATTTTCCCTCTGTTACAGTGGCACTTCCTTTCATTTTGATATCCATTTCCATCCTTGCGAAAGCACAGTTCAAATAAACCCGTGTTTTAATTTGGTTTTGTCAGATTCATAACGCCACTTTAAAAGAACATGACATGCAAATGTGTTCTGCGGTGTTTTATTGCAAAATAATTTTCTAAGAAGTTGCTGAGGGAATGAAAGTGTAGAAAAGGGGGGGGGGGGACCGGGGACAAGTTGTATTATTTAGTGGCCGCTGCTATGGGACCTAATTACAGTTATGCATTTCTTACTGTGTCACTGAGTCTTAAAACTTTTTATTAGAATTACTCACTTCACTTCTCACCCACTGTCACACTTCCTGTCACACTTATTGAGCCAACCAACTTGCTTGTAACAACTATGAAACTACTCCCATTGTCATAACCATAATGTGTTAGTGTCTCATATCATTTTAGAAATGATTATCTCACTGAGCAAGCTATCACAGTCTCACAGTATATGCTCCTGTGTACAGAAGATGCAAAAATAAAATTAGGAGGAAACAGATAGTAGATTTGTCTGGTAGATACAGCGATATAATGAAAGCTCTGCTGACCCTGTTTACAGAGTGAGCAGCTTCTTACCTTGCGAATACTTAGTTACACTGATTGTAAAAAGGTAAAAAGGTGAATAACAGGAACATTATAGAATACAATGCAAACCAGAGTACTACAGTAAGAGGGTTTCACTCTTAATGTCTGAGGCCTGTATTCAACTATATGAACACTGAGGTGTCATCATAGAGAAATATATTTCATTTTATGGTGTTCCTGTTATTTTGTCCACCCAGTAGGTTTAGATGCTAACAACATATCATCAGTATATCATCATTTACAACATAACAGATGCAAAACATCAAGTGTGGGATTGTGAGCTGAAGGTTTTTCTCTTCCTGGTCCTAGCCAAAAGTCAAGGTATATCTTATCTCTAGCAGCATGTGGCCATGTCAATACTTTTGGTTTCATTCTTCTAGGATTGGAGATATCCTTTGATATTTCAACCACCACACCAATACAGTGAATGAGGTGAACTGAATTTTGCTTGTTGGAGGTTATATTTAAATTATATTAAAATACACCCCACCCAAAAAAACGTGCCCCTGAATTCCAGTGCAGTCCATAGAGTAGTCTATGTCCATGAGGTCTATTTAAATGCTGTGATCAACACAACACAATTCCAATCACTTCCACTGTATTGGGGTGGAGACTTCAGAACCTGGAAAAATCTAACCTTTCCTTTAAAAAAAAAAAAGTTTCTGGGCTGCAACCTACAACCTCTGGGCAACCTCTGCTCTGTCTGTGTCATGGATGTTTTAAGAGCTGCAGGTCTGTGTGTCTGTTTGACCGAACAAGACAGAGCCACATGCACATTCAGAGCAAAGCAGAGAGGCCACAGCGAACAGGAAGAAGCCTGTGCTTGGGCTGCATTCACACAAAGTGCAGCACCTTCCTGCAGGGTTGTGCAGAGGTGTGGATGTGTATTCGTATATGTATTTTGCTTTAGGATGTAACTGCCATGACTCCCTCTCTTCATTCACTCTCTACCTTGATCACCCACTGCTGCTCTCTCTCTCTCACTTGTTGAGCCAGAGAGGCAGGGCCAACTTTGAATGGTGTGTTTACAATCAGTAACCAACAAATCCCGCACAGTATACCTTTTAGACTAGCCATGAACCCTTTTTTTTCTGTAATTTGGGTGAAATGACCATTTAAAGTCTTTAAAGATTGATACAATTGGCCATGTCCCATTGTACAAAGCTGACAGTCTCAAATATCTAATTCGTCCTTTTGGCCCTACTGATCATATAATGCAATGCTGAGTGTGTGTATGTGTGTATAATGCAGGGTGGGGTCAGTTTGTTGGGTCCGTGGTGCTAATCTGCCTCTTGTTCTCTCATTGGCCGTAGTGCATCTGTGGGTGGGAGAGGAGGACCAGCCCATGACCCATGACCCCGCGCTGACCCACGACCCCAACCATCTTAACAACGACCTTAACCACCCTAACAACCATAACCTAGGCGACCCTGAGGGGCTGGATGCCCAAGCTGTAAACAAAGACTAAAGGCCCAGACCGGAGCAAGGCAGGATGATGAGGATGATGATGATGAAGGCGATGATGAGGAGGAGGAGGATGAAGGATAAATGAAGGAATACACTATAACAAAGACTTTATTTAAGATGAAAAAAAAAAACACATACTACCGTCAGAGTCAAGAGAAGGCGAGAACTATATGAAGGAAAGTTTGGGAGTTTCCTTTGGGGACGGATTTGCGAGATGGACCTAATGGCTTTTGCAAGCATTCTTGGACACTAAACGAAGTGACGGCAATTTTCCTGTTTTGTCTCCTGTGGTCTGAATGCCCCTGTCTTTATTGTCTTATCTCTTACACTTTTTTTTTCTTGTTTGTTTTTTTGTTTCGTTTTGTTTCATTTGATGAAACTACCTGTCTGATTAGCAATTCTTGTAACTGGCCCCACAATTTCTGATACATTCCCTGAGCTAGAAAGGTATGTCTTTTTTTAGTTAGGACTGAAGTGTTGTGTTTAATCAAATGCTTTCAAAGACTTTTCTCTCCTCTTAAATGAAGACAGTTATTTCAGTCCACGGACCACCATTATATTGTACTGGAATGTATTCTACTGTAGAATAGAAAATCAACTTTACCGGACTGCTGACAGAGACCAAGCACATTTCCTGTCAGACCAGCCACTTTTGGCTCTCCTATCAACCGTCATAGAGTCACTATTTATGTCCCATGGCCATGCATCACACTGATTATGGTTAGCAAAGGACAGGGCACCATGTGACAATCTACAATACAAATTTCTTTCCAGAAATAATATGATGCTGGTAGAAAGAAGAAAAAAAACATAGCTGACTTTTGATGATGGTGGTGCTAATGATATTTGTGAAGAGGACGGAATATTCAGACTGCCCTAAATGTACGTACAATACTAAATCTCCTCTCCATAAAAAGGCCAGTACAGGCCTTCACCCTGCCATATGGCTTTCTTTGTCTATTTTTGTTGTTCTGTATTATTCATCACAGCACCCATAGATGCTTAATGTACATAGAGAGATATACAGTAGTTTAAAAAAAGTGAAAACAAAAAGTTTTAAAACATTTGTGACAAGGAAAAGCAAAGAAGTGACAGTAGTTTGCACAGCCACGTTCTCAAAAGGTTGGCATTCTTCTAGAGTTTGACTGAGAAGAATAAAAAAAAAACAAACAAAGATCTCAAAAACAAAAAAAGGGGGAACTGTTTCTTTCTTTATCACCCTCCACCCCTCTCTCTTCATCTCTCATGTCAACCTCAAGGACTCTAGTGTTGCAGATGTTTGTAAAATACTGCCACCGATCATTGTTGCACAGTGTTAATGACTACTGAAAATGGTTTGATGTATTTACTTTAAGATGAGAAAAAAAGAACAAAAAACTGGGAAAAAAAGACATATTGTGTATAGCCTTAGATACAAGTCATCTGTTATTGCTTCTACAAAGCTATGTAGCTGTGCTAGATTGTAGGATGTAGGGTTGATTTTATTTTTAATTTTATATGTACTGTACATTAATGCCTTCTCCATTTACTGATAAAAAAAGAGGAAAAAGATGACAATCGTCTCCTGTGCTGCAAACATATTTGCCCCCATATATACAGAATACATAATGAATAGAGGGACTTTATCCTTTCTTATTTCTTTCATTTGTTTTGGTTATCAGAAGTATTTGGCACTGTGATAGTATTATAAATCCAACCTATACAGTATAAAACTAGCTAACTAACTAAACTGAAGGTGTGTGTTTGTGTGTCCCTTGGCTTTGTGAAATGTTTCTACGTCATTTTTTGTGAACCCAGAGAAACATTCTAAGTCGGTATATACAGTCCAAATATAATACTTCCTTTTTTAAAGTTTGATCAACCTCTATACTGTATGTGGCTTTGACAAATTGTTACCCAGATTTCTTTTGTATGCAAATCCCCTTTTGACCTGTGGCATAGGCCCATTACTGCTTTAGCAGCAGCATGATTCAGTGCTCAAACTTCCAACTTCAAGAGATTTTGCTGCAGTACAACCCTGATTTTTTTCTCTTTTTTTTGATTCATGTAGATTACAATTAACCATTCTTTCATTTTCAATATACCAGGAAAAGAGGGGATTTAAAACTAAAATAACAGTGAGACATATGAAAAGTGAGAAGTTATGGTTGTTGGGAAATGTCACAGGGTGTTTGAAGGGAGGAATTGTGGAAATGGGGTCTGAGTGAACCAATCAGACTCATCCTGCTGGAGGCACTGACCAGTGGCTTTGACCTCTGACCCTATCTCTGATTTTCAAGGGTGTAAAGATGAGAGATTAATGGCAAGAGTCTTGCTTGGACTCTCTCCTCCTCTGAACCAGCTATAATGAGCATTCCACTCCACATACTATGTACAAAACCTGTCTTGTGAGCTGAACACTCTTTATGTTTTGCTGTATCCTCATGGCAGATGCTTCGTTTTGTAACTACTGAACTGTACTTATAATAAAAATAAAATGTATTCAAACAAAAAAAAAAAAAGGATTGTCACAGAGCAACGGCCTGTTTCATGTTTTTAATTTCTTCATTTCCGACAGATTGAGAATCAGGGAGGTGAGCTGCCGTGTTGGAGTGGCACTGTGTGATGAAAAGTGGGTAAACTGTTTGTGGAGAGTAGTCCATCACTTCCAATACGAGTTATTATCTCTCAGTCAGTTTGATGGCAAGGCTTCATGGACTGTGATCTCGATGTTGAATACACAACTAAATTACTGTCTGCACCACTTTGTTTTCCAAAGGTGCTCGTGAAGTAACTGTTGTGAAACAATATGGGGATAATAGAAAATGCATGCTCTGAGCATCCCATATGGCAATATTTAATGGGAAAATTTAGAGATTTAAATGCCAGCAAACCACTTCCAGATTAGGTACGTGCAGTGAGTATCATAGATCTTTGACTCTTGCCTCTGTCTCCCATCCAGTTTATCTGTTTCTTTGCCTCTGGTCTGCTCTACTTTTGTCCAATTAATCTGTCTAGACTGCAAAAAAAAAAAAAAAAAAAAACAGCTGTAGATAACATGACTCGATGCTTCAGTATCACAGATGAGAAAATCAGACACATTTTCAAATGGATTTTTCCAAACTGCTGTTAGCCAAGCCTGTCCACTAGAAAATCACTGCTAGATTAGATTCAGAGGCAGTGTTTCTGAAAGAGTGAAGCACTATATTTGTGAACTGCACCAAAGACACAAGTGGGTGACTAGGTGGATGACAAGCATACACACCACATAGCAGACAGTGACATTTGCATCCTGACATCTGTTTGTCTTAGGTTTAGGCAACACAAGCACTCTGGTTAAGGCTGGGATCGTGGTTTTGGTTAAAAGTAAATAATCATGTTGTGGAAAAATGTAACTAGAGACCAGACCACTAGATCTTTTGATGTCACACCACAGATGACGCTCGTCGACATATTGACACTCTAACCTATGAGCACTCAGTAGTTATTACTGCATTACTGATGTCACTGAAACTGGGGTACAGTGACCCATGACATAAACTGAATGTGGGCCAGCGGTGTGAAGTGTGGGTCCAGTGGCCCTTTCCCTACTTCCAACCTCCCTGCTACCATCACACTTGCTTGGACCATAACCATCTTCAAACTCTGCCTTCATTTTGATCTCAACTACACATCTGTAAAGTTTTAGAACTGTATCTTGCACAGTTGTGACTCAGGTGCAGTGACAAAATCTGTCCACAGACAGACAAATTAACACCTGCTAAAGCACTATCATGACACACACACACACACACACACACACACACACACACACAGACACACACACAGACATACAAGGTGAAAACAACACGTGCCCTGCTGTCCGACTGGTAAATAATGTAACATCTTAATGATACGCTAAATATCAATGACTTACAAAATACAGAAATTAACAGTATTTCTTTGTTATATGAATAGAAAATGTAATCTGCTGTTAAGTAAGTTACTAAGAAATTCACAAGCTGTAGAGGATGATCACATTGGTGCCAGATTCAGTAGTTTTTTCTTAATACTGCTTGTATCTGTTTGTTGCTATATGTTGATATGTTCAGCACTGGGGATCACTAAAATACTATACTTAATATCATTATTTTACATGTTTACACACTGTAACAAACAGGTGTGTGGGTAAAATAAGTCTTAATCTAAATCTCACTGTAGTCATTTGTTAGTTCATTGAGGATCACCCCTTCACAAATGCATTATTAAGACACTAATACATAAAGAAAACAAGATTTTGCAAACTTATCATTCTTTTAAACCTTTTCCTCAAATCTAACTGAAGACTTCATTTTGAAATGGAGCATAATTATTGGGGTTCACGGTCACAATATGATTAGATTTTGTTTATGATATTCAAGACTACTATAATGTTTAGGTATGCAGTTTATACTTAATTGTGCAAAATGTCTGCATAAATGGTACTGTTATTTCAGTGTTTTTTTCTTTTCTTTTGGGCAATATTTTCAGAAAAGAAGAAGAATATTAGTTTATCAAAGTCCGAAATTATTGTCAGTGTATAGTGGGTGAGGGTCAGAGGTCAAAATAAGGCATTAGAATCTCATCAAAATTATGCTACTATAAATGTGAGGATAAGTACATATGAATAAATGTTCCAGTTTCTCTAGAAGTAAAAATGAAGAAAAATTTCCCACACACCAAAAGTTTACTCCAATACAAGGTCTCCTCCCCACACAGCCCAGCTGGTTCAGCTGACTCTGCTTTTCAAAGAAGAAATATTTTACGGTTTCATTGCCTCCCTCTGTCATCTGAAACCTGATCCACACTGCATTGATGGAATCCGTATTTGTGTTAACCTAACGTCAGGACCCCAAAGGCTGCTGAGCCGCTGGGAGGCTGCCCAGGTCAATGCCTGACTAATTTTTAAACGGATCAGCTGCACTGCACCAGATGTGGGGGGGCCTCTTGCCATGAATCTCCCAAGTCTGTTCCCAATAAAACTCACATCCGGAGAAAGTAACTGTTTGACTGGTTTATATCCACACACACACACACACACACACACACACACACACACAAAGACATCGCCAAAAGAAGGATGTTTCTGATGGCTGAGCAGGAACAATCAGGATATTACTTTGCCTGTGTGTTTTTACTTTTTGTGTGTGTGTGTGTACTGTAAATTTTGGGTACATATGTGGTTTTGTGCGAAGGTGTGGGCATGCATGCACAAATGTGTGTGTATATACATTTGAATAGGTGTGTGTCTCCATGTAACAGCACACATGTGTCTGATTAAAGAACACATTAGGTCATCTTTCATTCCATCCAGCCTGTGTGTGTGTGTGTGTGTGTGTGTGTGTGTGTGTGTGTGTGTGTGTGCACATGTGTTGCTGTTTGTTGCTAAGCTAGGCAATTTCAACATTTGAAGCGACCCCTTTCACTGTGTGATGAACACCACTCTTTGCCCTTCATTTAACTTCCTCTCTCATCATTTGCTCGCTCTCGTTCTCGCTCTCTCTCTCTCTCTCTCATATCCATTTCCTCTCATTTTCCTCCATGGTATGTTGTGCAGCTGTGTGTGTAAGAACATGTTTGTGCATGCATGCTTGCATGTTTTATAATTGTCTGTGTGTGTGCATCTGTGTGTGGATTGATGTGTTAAAGATGACGCTCTGCAGCGATTCCAGTTTCTTTGCGTTTGGTTGGTCGTCAGGCAGATGGTGACCTGCAGATGAACCCATCTTTCTGCTCATTTGTTCAGCTGCCTCTAATTTTCCCTCCTCCTTTACATTAGAGTGGCTGGGAGTCTAAAAGGGTGCAGCTCTTTGGTTGAACCACTAGAGGGCACAGCAGACCAGGTTTTGGTGCAGAGTTGGTGGCAGGTAAATGCTCCTCTGAGCAAGTTCCATGTTCCATTGCAGAGATAAACATTAAATGTGTTGTAGAAATTAGAGGCTTTACCAACCTCATATTGTTTAAATCTAACTACTTTTAGGCCATATTATAAATGAATGAATTATCTATTATCCCTCCATTAGAATTGTGGCTTTGTGTAGAGGGCTTTGAAACAGCATTGATCTGTTAACTGAGAAAGAAAAAATAAATAAAACAAAAAAACTTGTAACTATTTTCAAAATTTTGGCAATGGCTCTGTTTCCGTCTTCTTCCAAAGACCAGTTAGAGAAGGATTCCTAAAGCTAGTACGGTCTTCTGCAAAGGCCCTTTAGCAAAAAGGATGTTATACGTCACATTTTTGTGCATGTCATTGTCCGTTTCCTCCCTCTCTGTTGTCTGCTCCCCGCTATCTCCAAACATAGGTCCTCTTCCCTGACTGATCCAACATATATGTTGCTGTTTCCGATTTATTGGTCTAAGCAGAGACTATTTTAATTTCATTAATTAAACTGTCTTTTAATATGCTCTGTTTTTGGGAGGAGGACTAAGTAAAATCGGGATACCTTTTTTACACCATACAAAGATTATAGTTGTTAATAGTAGAAGAGAGGTGAGTGTCTGCCACCTGCTGTGTTTTGTTTGGGGCTTAGATAGAGTAGTTAGGTTTTCTTTTTACCCATATGTTCTTTCCTAGTCCAGAATAGTGCTCTACGTAGGTAGTTCAGTTTTGTTTTGCTAAGTTCTTTGATTTGGCACCACTTCTACTTGTGTTTATGCGCATCATCGTTTCATTACTGTAAATGTTATAAATACACGATAACCAGAATATAAGAAACTCTGGAGTGTATTATACAGAAAAGACAGCTGTAAAATAAAAGCACTGTGTTAGTTTACATCAGTTATATTTCATCTTTAGTATTTCTTAATTGAAATTTTAACTGGAAAACTAAGTTAGGTTTGAGTAAGTAGTGTTAGTAGTGCTGGCACAATTTGCCAATCAACAGAAAATGAATCACTATCAATTTTGATAAGTTATTAATTAATTTCAAAATAAAACAAATCTCTGATTCCATCATCTTAAATGTGAGAATTTGCTGCTCTGCTCACTGTTAATTCAATATCTTTAAGTTTTGGACTGTTGGTCAGTCAAAATAAGCATATAAGTATATAACAAAAAATCAGCAATTCTCTGACATTATCAAAAAAAGTATTAAATAGAATGATCAATAAAGAAAAATAACTGTGTTACAGCCCTGATTTTAAGCAGTTTGTATACTAATAAATGCTAATGTGACAGCTTGTCCCCTTATTCTCATGCATCCTTCTGTTTCCTGCTAAGCATCTGTGCTTATGTCTGTGGGTGTATAAACGTCTGCATGTGTGTCAGTGTGTTCCCAGCAAAGTATGCGTTTTTGTGAGTGTGTGCTGTATGCAGGGCTAGTGTCCTATGGCCTCCCTATTTCTCTCTCCTCAGCTCTTATGAATCGATGATCATGTGGTGTAAGGGAGATAGATGGCCCCCAGCTCCATCTTGTCTCCTCTAATTGTAAAATATTAGTTACATTAGACTCTGGCCCATGATTAATGGAACTTATTTGGAAGGTGGACTCTCACTCACACACATGCTTTCTCCCTCTCTCCTTCTCTCTTGGTTACTACTGGTCTCCAAAGTCTCTTCCTGAAAGAATTGAGTGATTTCGCTTAAAGCAGACAAATAGGCTTCCCCGGTAGGGAAAGTGAAGGCAAAAAAAAAAAAAACGACAGGAAAGAGAGGAGGAGGAGGAGAAGGAGGAGGAGGAGGAGGAGGAGAGGAAATAAGGAAGGGAAATAAAAAAAGAGGGGAGAGCTTATGAAAGGGGATAAATAACAGCTCTACAGGGAGAGGTCTTAAAAAGTTGTGGTGGTGGGATCTAAAGGGATTTAAGCTCCTTGGTAGATAATTCTGAGTTAGATTATTCTGCATGCAGGATCACATTCGGAAAATGCAAAACATGATCAAGTCTTGATCGTGTTTACAGGCTGATCTCTGTGAAAAAGAGATATTCTTGTCTAATGCTAATGTTACCTGCCTCGCAAAATATATCTAAAGAAGAGTTGATAAGTTCAGACAGTGAAAATGCTGAAGTGTGCTGTGCAGTCAAGTGTTTCTCTTGGTTTAGTAAACTGTTCAATCATTGGCAAGTGAGAGTCGCACATACATGTACAGACACACATGTTATTATTTACTTATTAATTCATACATGGATCCATAAAAGTGTACGTAAATATACAGACAGGCTTAACAAAAAAAGCTTCATGCTTTATGGTGGTGGTTGTTTATTTAACTATTCCTCTCGTCTTATTCACAGGTGCTACTTGAGAAGCACCTGGCTGCGGCAATGCGACACACACTAACACACACACACACACACACACACACACACATTCACACAGACAGTGCTGTGTGTTGATAACACTTGCTGTTCTTCAGCTGCAGCTTGTCTCACTTAAAACTGCTACCAGCAACAGAGCTGATACATGATCAGCTTGACTGGTGCTTCCTGGCCTCTTCCTGCACATCTGTCTGTCTGTTAGGTTCTGCACTTTTATTGTTTATCTTTTACTTAAGTAAAAATAGCAAAACCATAACGAAGAATTTCTCAATTACAGGTAGAATATTTAATTCAAAACTTTATGTAAGTAAAAACACATAGGTATTATATTGAAAAAGTACAAAGTATCAAAAACAGAAGTACTTTTTGAGCAGGACAATCCTCTGCCAGTGTATTAAATTATTAGATTATTACATGCAGTATTTTAATTTTGCACTTGGTCAAGGTGAAGCTAATATAGTTTTTGTATATTTTCTATTTTGTATAGTTTCATTTAGAAGAACATGTCTTAACATAAAAGTGAATTACATGTTTTATATGTAATGTAATTTGTAAAGTAAAGCAGTTTAAATGTAGTGGACCAGACACATATAAATATTGGGAAACACATTAATAGAAAGTGTTGCTGAGCTCGCTGCATGTTGTGATCCTCAATTACTAGAATTATCTCCAATATTCACTTTAAATGTTACAAATGTTACAAAGCATATTTTTCTTTCAAATCATGCATCATAAGGAGAATGTAAGAGACAATGAAGTATATAGCTGAGATAAGCTTTATCCCTTTTATTCATCACTGCAGCCCTGACTGTCAGTTTGTTCACTTTGGCTTTAGTATCTTGCTCAATAAAAACTGAACAATATCGGAACCTATAAGGGTCGAGTTGAAAGCATTCAGTTTCATCACCCAGTTTTTCTTTGGTCTTTAATATTTTGAAATAAACCATCCCACCCAAAGGACCCTTTGGCCAGAGTAGCACTACTTTAGGTGCGTTTTGGCCTGACAAAAAACATTGTTTGAAATCTCTAGATCTCCTGATATCACTGCAACTGCTGTTGACACAGAATTGATTCAGACTAGCTCTGACCATGGCTGTGGATATTCTCATTCATCCAGGTCATAGTTATCTCAAGGAAATTTAAAATCGAACGCAACTGGACTTTCACCTCTCATCCAAGAGGCTTCATCAGTTCCAGGCTGGGACCAGTTGGACCAGTCCCGTTCAATTTAAAATTTCCTTGAGATAGCTCTGACATGATGACAGTAAAAGTAAGAAGAGTTATCTTTCAAAAAAATGGGGTATGACTGTAATAAAGAGTGTTGAGGAACAGTAACGTTTTTATTTACATACATGGGCTTGTGCACCAATATGGGGGTGTCTGAGAACAGGTTAAACTGAAAGCCATTTCTGGGGCATCTGAGTCTTTGATTTAATTCAGTTTTCTATAGATATAGGTATGTATGATGTAAGTTGTTTTACAGTTAAATGCTAAAGGAGCATTAACCCTCCCTCTGCTGGAGTCCCTGTGACAAAATCTTGCATGTCAGTCTACGTGCTGGTCCTTTGCTCTGTGCTCTCTGAGTGTTTCCTTAACTTTTAGCTGTTATCGCTGTGTGTTGAGGTCAATGGAAGTTCATGATGATTAATGCAGCAGAGCAGCCGATGCTCTTTGTGTCAGAATGTGAGTGAGAGGCAGGTGGTCGGCATATCTATCAACCCCCACTGCCTTCTTTTTTCCTTTTTTTTCCCTTTCCTTTATTGCTGAGAAACACTGATGACAGCCTACACACACACACACACGTCTGAGAATGCACACACACATGCAGTTGGGCATCCATTATCTGTGTACAGTGACAGGTCAGCAGCAGATTGTGCGTCCCTCAGTTCAGCAGGGACTCTGAGGAAACATACGGCAAAGTTGGGTACGGCTAGTCTGTATACACACACACACACACACGCACAGAGAGAGAGAGAGAGAGTGAGTGAGAGAGAGAAAGAGAAAGAGAGAGACGGCTGACTGAGAGAAGGAGTCAGCAAGCGGACAACTTGGTAGATGAGTGGAGGAAAATATGACTTAAAGGGTGGTTTTTTGTTTGATCGATGATTAGTGTGTGCGCGTGAAACATACTCACTCAGTTAAAACAAGAAAACAAGTGAATATAAGAAAAGATGGGTGGGTGAACAAGTGAAAATTAGACAATATGAGTCAAACATAATACAAATGACTGGGTGAGGGAGTAAGTGAGTTTGCAAATAGATGCTTGAGTGGATGAGAGAAGGAGACCATGACTAAAATAGCGCTGTAAGGGAACGAGTGGCTGAGTAAAGAAGAAGATGTAGTATGTCTGTGAGTGAGTCAGTGAGTGAGTGAGTGAAAACAGATGAGTGAGTGAATAAAAGAAAACATAGTTAAGTGATTAAGTAAATGAAATTACTAAGAGACAGATAATGAGCAAGTGAATTAAGAAAAAAAACTGAGTGAGTGCAGAATAATATAACTGTAAAAGGGTATGGACAGTTAAGTATTGTATGAAAGTAAACCTCAATGATGAAGTGACTAAGTGAGAGATGTAATATAGCATATGTTTCAGTGAGTGAGAGATAAGTCGGAAAGAAACTGTGAGTGAGTCAGTCACTAAATGTGTTAATGAGAAAAGCAATAGGTAGGTAAGTGAGTAAGTGAGTGAGTGAGTGGGTAATAGAAGGTATGAGTAAAGACAGCCTGAGTGAGTGAATGAGAACTAATGAGTGAATGTGAGTTACGATGTCAGGGAGGCACTGACTGAGTAAGGGAACAGATGAGCGAATGAATGTATGTGAAACAAACTTTGAGCAGAAGCATAAAAAAGAACAGAAGAAAAAGAGAAAAGAGGCATAGAAAAGTGAAAATAGAACAAGAGATAAAGACAGAAAGTAAGGAGCTGTTATTTTGGGTTCTTATTAACAGGTCCTACTGGTACAGCAATTAATAATCTAGTTCAGTATTTAACATGGGACCTGTTCCCTGGTGGGGACGTTTTAGCTGGCTTTGATGCTGAAAGAGCTCCTTCCCCCCACAGTTCCTCTCCTCTCCTTAAGTGCCTCCCCTGGCGTTATTTGTGTGTTGGTTTTCTTTAGTTAAGCTTAGAAACAGACCAAATTGTTATTCCCCAAACTTCAGGCCAATTTTCCATCAACACACCAGCTCATTGAGGGAAATGCTCTTAATTCATCACAGGAAGTCTAGAGAAGGATAAATTCCCTTCAGGCTGTTTGAAGTAATGTAAATGTATTTATTTTTGGAGGGGTTGGTTTTCTTTATATTATATATTATATATATATATATATGTGTTAATGAGAAAAGCAATAGGTAGGTAAGTGAGTAAGTGAGTGAGTGATATATATTAAGAAACAATGAACAATGTAACACTGAAAATGAAGCAGCTAACACCTTTTGTGTGTTTCGGTGTTTCTGTCGACAATCACTCCATACGTCTGTATCTTTGCCACATTAATAGCTTCCATGAATAGTACTGAACTTCTTTTTCATTTATACATTTCTGCTCTACACTTGGTTTACACTATATCTGTATCTTACTGTAGATACTAATAGACGGTATGGATACATTAATGTATTTGTGTGTCTTTCTGTATGCAGAACCTGTCAAATGTTGGTATGTGCATGAATTCAAAACACAACAAAGTCACCCTCCTGCACCAAAACACACATACATCCTCTACCTGTGCTGATGAACTGACTCCCCAGTTTTCCCTCCTTTTCTTCCCTTTTATATGTTTTACATCCACTAACACACACTTTCACAAACACACAGCTTGTGCATTTACCAAACACGTGCTGCAGAGGCAGTGATGTGCACATAGAAACACATAAAATTATGAGTAAATGTGCACATGTGTAAACCTATGCACACAGACGCACAATGCCACACACATTCATGCATACAGAGGCACATAAAGATCAGGAGCGGCGTGTTGGCATGCAACCAAAAGCAGCCGTCCTTAAATGCCATTTGATGCCAGCACTGCCATCTGTTGCAGTCCTAAGATAGCTCTTCTCAAGACGCAGGCGAGACAACACTTTTCCAAGATCCATGGTGTATTTTTCACATATGGCCACAAACCATTCAATATAAGAGCTGTTTGGGTACGTTACAACTTTGACGCAATAACCTCTTCTCTCCTGTCCTTCCTGTCACTTCAAGCCAAAAAACGAGGAAAAGAAAATATGATTCAAGCTGAAGAAAAATATTTTTTTCAAGCCTGAACTGCTAACAATCTATTTCAATGCAACAGTATGCTAACAATAACACCAAAAAATCATTATTTTATTTTGAAAACTACATGCTCCTGAAATAGTTTTTCAGACTTTTGATGTAGGCATTCTATTCAGATGAACAAAGACATGGTAAAAAAGAACAAGACAGCACAAGAGGAAGAAAAGGAGGAAGACCTAGAGGGAATGTAGATGAGAGATCGAGAGGTCCAACCTTACTTTACCTCCAGCAGTGTGTGTGTGTGTGTGTCTTTGTGAATGTGTGCATGGGTAGTGATAAGATAATTACAGAGGGCTAGGGGGAGTGAGTGAGGAGTGGGGTGGGGAAGTGCATGTGTGACAGGTGAATCATGGGTATGTTTGTGGCAGCGGTGTGACACATCTTCCGTCCACACATGCAAACACACACATCGATACACACACGGATATACACAACAACACACACACACACACAACTGAATCCTCTGCTCTTGCCCTCCTCCCCACTTCCTCACCCCCTTTTTCTCTGATCTCCATGCAGAGGGCCTTAGGGGGTTAATTAACAGGCTTAGATAATACCACACTAATGAAAACAAGACCATGGTTTCTCCTCTCTCTTCCTGTTTGTCTCTTTCTCTTTTTCTCCCTGTCTTCATTCCTCTATCTATGTATCTCCTTCCCTTCCTTCTTTAACTCTTAAATGCTTTTAGCATGGCAACCCAACCACTGTCTGGAAATGTAATAACAAAAAGGACAAACAACTTAAGTAAACCAAAGTAAAAATGCAATACACAGATTGTACAGTGCCACTGGTGAAAAACAAGTAAGTGGGGCAAAATAATCATAAACTGGGGATGTGGGGGAAATGAGAAGAGTTTGCAATGGGTCTGGGAAATTTTTTTGGGGCAAATGTCTCCCAGGTTGCATTCAGCAGGTTTGCAAAGGGGTGGAAAATTTCCAGTAAATTTATGGAAACTTTCCATGGCAAGTTAACCTGGGGGATTCTGGAAATATTTCAAGTTGGAAATTTGCAAAAAATTTTATGACTGATGCTGGATAAATGAGTAGAAACATATTAGATGAATAGATGAACACTCCTCAGTCAGCTGCTGCAAACTATAACCTACAGTCTTGTATGAGGAGAAAACTGGCAAAAGGCAGAACAGCATCACAGTTGAACTAGAAGCCATGAAAGCTAGCTTCTTAAATTGTCAATAAAAATGGCGTTAACTGCCTAACAAATAGAATCTCTGATTTACTGGCTAGCTAGCTACTGTTTTTGTTTTTTTGTATGTTGGAGGAATTCAGTGTCGAGGAGAAATTCAACTAAATTTCTTTTAAATATAACCTATGACTTGTTTCAAGACATTTTTTCAGCTACATTTAAGTTAGTAAGACTAAATTTCTGGTTTATTCCGGTTAATACCCATTAATTCCCATATATTCCTGTTAATTCCCATGGAAAGTTTCCAACTTGAAAATTCCTGGAATTTCCAATCCTAGCATTCAGTGGCAAAGTTTTCTCAAGTGACTAGAGGACTAAGATTTTATACCAATTGCTAGTCACACAGAGGGAGATGGTGGATGGTGGGTGTACAATGCACAGGACTTTGGCACCAAAGACTGGGGTTTAGCCAGTAGCTACAAGTTGGATCACTATTGTGAGATACAGAATAACAAATCAGATCTTGTTTGCCAAACTAGAGGTGAAACAACAAATCATTATAGTCCTCTTTACAGGAAAATAATTACTCAATAAAACATTACAGCTTTACACCGCTTTTGAGTGATGTGACCAAGTGACAGAGAGAAACAAGTGAGTGGGAGAAAACTGTTATTTTGACAGAACAGTGGTTAATATGGTGCTGCTGGGCCACACTCAACATGTAAGCTGCTTTGGTTACTGGCACAGATCAGAGGACATGGAGTAATGATGACAATTTTGGACCTCCAGAGTAGCTGGACATGTGGATTGCCTATATATACTGTATACAGTGTGTGTGTAAAGAGAAAGAAAGAGAGACAGAGAGGCTCTCTGTAATTTTTAATCTATAGCAAAGCATAGTCTGTGTGTCTCTAAGTTGCTCTGCAGAAGTCAATTTCAATCTCAACACTAACTCAAGTTTAAACATCTTATCCAAACTTTTTTCAAGCCATATATTCAATTCAAATCCTCAGCCGCTCTCTTTTAACCAACACATCTCCCCAGAGGTAAAACTGCTTGATTTGTATTTATTTAGTCCATGGATACAAAAAATAAGTAAGCAGGGAGAGGAAAAACAAACAAACAAACAAAAAAGTTGAAATTGTTTAGGGGCATAACTCACTCTCCCTAAGTGTAAAATAGGATGAGATATTCTGCCTCTCGGACTTAACGTAATGTAAGAGAGTGTGAAATTAAACTTCACACGAATAAAAGGGACCTTTCATTGTGTGCCGCAGACTAGCTTATCTGGAAATTCAGACAACTGGAACATCCAAAGCCTCCAAACTTGTAGCAATCTCCTTTGTCTGGCTCCAAAGCAAACAATGTAATATCAGAAAGCCAGAGAGGCTCCAAAGCCTGTGTCAGATTGCCAAACACAAAGTAGCTGCCTCCATGCATCCTGCATTGCCTCGTTGCATCCTCGCATAGCGCCTGTGTGTGTGTATGTGTGTGTGTCCGTCCTTATACAGCATAAGTAGATTGTGCACTCACTCCTACTAACCCCATGTGTATGCCAGTGAGTGCTTCAAATAGAATGTTTCCTCTTTAATTCCTGACCTTTTACCTATTTATATTCCCTGCACCTATCCCCGTGTCTCTTTTAAACCCCCTATGTTAATTTGATTTAGAGCATCTCAAATTGAATAAGAGATAAAGAAAAAAAAAGAGACAGTAACTGCAAATGTACTGTTATTAATAACCTGAAGTACTAGACGGGGCTCAAACACCCTCCCTTCATTCTGCCCTTCCACTTCCTTCCTCCCTCCCTCTCCACTTTGCCCTCTCTGTCTGTCTGTGATTGAGTGAACTAAGTGAAGTGGGTTATGATGGTGGTGTAATCGGCATCCCTCAAACAAACGGCTGGTGCTATTAAGGGCCATTGTGTTTGCTGCAGTGATGATCAGATTCAATCTAGGGAGAACATTTTGTGCTAGAGCTGTGGCAAGGTGGGGAAATAGAGAAAAATACCTCAGCTCGTTCTGCTCCGCTATTGTGTTCAGGGGACTAGATGTATGCACGCTCTTCATAAGATGCATATCGACTCAGGGAGCTGCAAAAGTTTAGCTCCAATGAATTTGTGGGAGCTGTCTGAACAAAGTGAGTCGAGTTATTAAATGTTGGGTAATGTTTTGAGGATGTATTTGTATCAATAAGGAGCTCGAGCAGTGCTTCTGGGGGTGGTGCAGATGAGAAAATCACTTTTCCTCTCCTCTTTGTCCTCACATTTACCCTCTTCTCCCAGTCTCTGTTTCTCAGTTTAATCCTTCATATTAACACACGTTTATAAGGGCCAGTGGAAGCCTGAAGGCCTGAGAAGTTGACTTATGGCCAGAGCAGTGGAGGTTCAAGTTAGGGTTACAATTAGGTTTGAATTTCTCAGCCTGCTGGTGCCTCTTCATGTGGAATTCGCATGTTCTCCCATTGTCTGCGTGGGTTTCCTCCTCCACAATCTAAATTCAGATTTGATAAATCAAAGACTAAATTGCCTGTAGGTGTAAGTGTGAATGGTTATGTGTCTGATTTTCAGTCAGACAACTCGTGGACTTGACTATTATATGAGCACAGAATAGATACGGCACTGGTATTTATTTATTTATAGAGTCTGACCTTGTCACTCCTCACAAGGAAATGTCAAGATCACCACACCTGGGACTGAGGAGTACGTGATAATGTCCCCCTATGGCAGCACAGAGTTAGAACCTACAGGTGGATGCTTGGATCGATGTGGGGCTTTTGAAATGCTTTATGAGCAACAGCAGCACAGACAGCTGCAGTAGTAGCCAGTGACAGCATAGCGTTCAGGTGAGCAGTGTGCCAGCAAACACAGGGCATGCTGAAATACAGCAAGTGATTGATAGAACTATGAGAAAGGATTTTATCGGTCTTGAAAGTCATCATGGCAACAATTATTTCAACCTTTACATTACAAATTTATTACTTATAATGTAATGTAATGTGTTATGTACTGGGAATGTGCTCTTGAATGTGCTGTTTTTGATTTACTAAATAGAGTATTGCTTCAACTGTTTTGGATGGATGCTGCTGTTTTTTTGTTTTTTTTTTTTGTTTTTTTTTTAATTTTTTGTTTCCTATTGTTGATAAATGATGTTCCTCGCGGACCACAGCTACATAAAAATATCTGAAGATCCTACAATGAATGTCATTCATTTCCACTCTATCTTTTGTATTTTATTTTTTCCTTTAAAAGCAAACATATAAAGCGTCCACATCAGTGAGGTGCTTGCAACAGCTACCATTCTTGGAAGAATGTAATTACACAGGCTGCAAGTGAGGAGTTTTATTGTCACATGATGATCTATGCTGCTTTAGAAAAACACAGAGTGGTCTTCCCAAAACACTCATAATGCTAAGGAGCAATGTTTTGATGATCAAGTCCTGTTTTGTTTGCATCTTGTGGACTATGCCACTGATTGAAAGGTGGTGGTAAAGACCCACTGAAAAGTAGCAATGTGTCATTAAAATGCAGAGAAGGCTGCAAGTTATCAATCATGAATGTAAACTATGCATGTTTCAATTTTTCAAAAACTTTACAACTTTGTTTGGAAATGACTTAAATACATTTGTTGGGCTTTAAGGATACACAAGAAATGTTTTGGGGCCAGATAGTGAACAGCAAACAAGAAAAAACCAGTGTACATTTAATACAGTCTGCTGATGAACAACTCATCTGTATTAATACGCCCTCTAACTGTTGTGAAACTGCAACTGATCCTAACAGTAACATAAGTGTCAGTATTGGTTAGATACCAATGACCATCACTCGAAGCAGCTGTTGCACCCTGGTAATTACTATACGTGCTATTGCCTGAAGTCATCTGTTTGGATCAGTGCTCCTCAGATGTTCTTCTGTAACCCACAAACATATTAGCCACCCAAACTATTTACAGAGTGACCCCAGTGTAGGAGGATGTTTATTGAATGTTCATCTGCCTTTGCTGTATGTTGAGACTTTTTGTGCTCAGGGAGACACTTATACATCCCTCTTGAGTAAATTGCAAGCAAATTATGTTATAGTGACACTGCCATGAACTGGTTTAGCTTGAATTGTTATAATATTTTTTTTCTCTATTTCTGTCTCCAGGCCAGAGACCATTCAAGTGCAGTTACTGCCCCTACAGTGCCTCCCAAAAGGGCAACCTGAAGACCCACGTGCTGTGCGTGCACCGCATGCCCTTCGACAACACCCAGTACCCTGACCGACGCTTCAAACGCTCCCGTCCCGAGTCCGACAGCCCAGATAAGAGCCCCACCTATGCCGTCGGTGGCTTTGCATCTAATCAACCAGTGACAGAAGTAGATGTAAGCCATGGGAGTAACTTTGTGCCATTTGCCAGGGAGGCCTCACCTTGTCACCAGGAGTGAAACCATGACATCCAAGAGGGAGGTTTGGGTCTGTGTTGGACTATGCATTATCTGAAATGCCATAGATTTGTGTCATAGACAAACACTGATGCACATGAATGTTGGTCACCGTAAAACTAATTTCCAACCAAACTGTGCTGAAATCCTCGACCAAACAAAGACAATACAGTGAGATCAACAAAAGCACTGGTGAACAGCATTGAGATGAACCACACTTCCTACATTATTAACACAAACTATACATACTCTATGTGGGTTATTAGACGTCTGTGAACATTTACTAAGAAAGCATTATAATCTATGTATTTGTGATTATGTGATTCAGCTTTTTTTTTTTTTTACTGAGCACAGTGAATCATGTGCAGGAGTAGAAAGAAAAGACACAGTTGATGAAATCATAGTTTTTTCAGACAAAGAGGAAGAGGTAGGAAGGAGGTGATAAAACAAGAGGGAAGCCAGATGAAATAATCTAAAATCATTACAGAGATTTTTCTCCAAAAATAAAGCTTTTATCAGAAAAATGATCCAGAGGAGTTACTGTATAGATGGAGGAGGCAGAGGGGGAAGAGGAGGCATCCTAAATGCACACCACCACCACTGCTACCCTAGAACATAACACCAGTGGCTGCCATGTTCCCAGTACAAGTGATGAGCACTGTATGTGTGTGAATGTGTTGCAGGCTCAGTGGCGGCAATGGTGACGTGTGTGTGTGTGTGTGTGTGTGTGTGTGTGTGTGTTGATGACAGAGGGGAAAAGGGGGGCATCGGTGCCAGCCTGACTGGGGCTGTCATCGCAGAGGAAATCAATTCAACAACACACACACACACACACTCAGACTCTTACAGTGGTAACCCAACTCTGGCCGGTACGCCAGGGGGGTCAACTTTGAGTCCCAACAGCTGGCCGGAGCCCCTCAAATCACCTCCTTCTCTTCTCCATCCTTCCATTCACTCTCATTCCCAGTCTGGTAGAACGGCGTGGAAAATACAACCCAAATCAATCAGTGGCGTATTTCAAGAATTCATAGCCATCGTTAAGGCTTGTTCTGCTCTGGTTTTGAGAACTCAACATCTGGACATCACCTCACAGCCTCCACAAAAGAGAGGGACAGGAAGTTTTAGCTGAAGTCACTTGACTTGGGTTACTTTATGATGACAGATGAGAGTTTTGTATTTTGACATGGACATGGACCATGTTGTGGGGGACTTTAGAAGGAAACATCAGATATAGCCAACTGTGTTCTGTACATATAGAAAGGTGTGTGGCATCCATCCTAAACATCCTCCTCACATGAAGAGACATTCTGGCTTTGAGTCAGAAAAAAAACAGGATTAATCACCTGCCCTGATAAGCTCTTGTAAAGTTGCCACACAGGGATGGACATCATGAAAAATTAGATAATCATTGACATTATCCTTCTTTATGTCTGTAATTATACTACCTATTCTATAATCCAAAAAAAGAGAAAAAAAAGTATAAAAGAGTTGTTTGTTTAATTTCAAAGGAGGTATTCTTTTTCTGTGTATAGCAGTGTTATTTTTTATTCATATGGGTTTTATTCCAGAGGGGGAAAAGTCACATTAAAACATTAAAAACCAGAATGTTATCTTCTTGTAAAACGAAAGCTAGATTGTTTTAAAGGCAGAAAAACATTAACTTTGACTGTACTTTGTTGCAGCTGTTGGTTACTACTGGGCAAGGAGAATAAGAAAGTATAGGGCTTTGTGTTGTGTTGTGTTGGTGTTGGTGGTAGGGGGTTGGGAGCTGGGGGTTGTTAATGTTTTTTCTGATAAAGAGAAATGATCCGGACTTTAAGAAAGTCAATATCTTACCGCACAAACAGTGGTGGGGAGGGCTAAACTCTTAAAACCCCAGGGCCATAGTGCCACAGCTCTGCCTAAAGGAGTTTACAATCCAACACAATGCACATTCACACGTACAGTCGTTCATACACACACCCACATACCCCCACCACCAGCAACAACAACAGGGTATGAAATCCTCCTGTATGCATGGAGGGGAAAGCAAAGAAAAAGCAGGAGAGTGGAAGTGTAGAGATAAAAAGACACAGAAAGAACGAAAGAAAGATAAAAGAGTATGTGCAAAAGTCTAAGTTCAACATTCACCTGGACTGCTGTAAGTATGGTTTTATTACCATTTAAACTTTTTGGCCAGACAAAAAAAACTACAGTATTTGCGATATTTTTTTAACCTAATCTTTTCCATTCTATTATTATTATTATTATTTCACTTTTGTTTTGTTTTGTTGCCAACAGAACAGTCGTTCTCACTGCCTTATACAGTAACTAAGTGTGAAGGGGTCTTTTCCCACTCAACTCCACCATATGAGATCCTGATAACTTAATGTAGTATAAGCTATAGATTTCAGTGCACTACTGTGTTTTTGGTGGCTGTAGCTTGCTTTTCTGGATGTGTGTATATATGTGTGTGTGTGTTGAACATTTACATATAATAGCAAAAACTCAATAGTTAACAAAAGTTTTCCAAAAAAAAGTAGACATTCCATTTTGTTTGGCACCAGGTTTTTTTTCAGCTTACTATAGCATGCAAATCAGTACATTTTCATCATCTTGTTCAGATGAGGCAATAATTTTTTGAGAAGACCATTTGTCGTCATTCCTCTGTGACTTGTACTCTTTGTCCTGAGGATGATATGCTATTCCCCCCCTGCCGTAATCCCAAAATAATCCATTCTATTGTCCTCATGCTGTTTGATCCTCGTCAAGCTTCCTATTGAAGTAGCACATTCAGTTTGCTCAATATAATCACTGGTGCTAGAAAAAAAAAAGGAAAAAGTAACCATGCCCATTTATTTCAGCCTAGAATGGATTCTGTAGTATGCAATCCTTGTCCAAATACTGTCCACATTCCTAAATGAAGAAGATTTCTATAGCCTATGGAAGGAAAAGGGAGGAGAGGTATTTTGTTGCAAACTACAAGCTTGTATTAACAATAGGTAACTTTGTATTTACAAGAAAAAATCCTTGGTCATTATTTATTACCACATATCTGTTTGACAGAAGACACAATCTTATCAAACATTTGACTGTTTACTCTTTCTGCGTTCTATACATTCTGATGTACTTTGAAGCTGTAAGATTTATCCGCTGTTTTTTCCTGCAATAAAACCTCTACCTCTGGGAAACACTGTCTCTTCATCTTGACTCCTTCACACCATTCAGATCAATCACACTACTACTGAAGAGGACGAGCCATTCTGACTGTGAAATGACTGTTGACGCCCACATGTTTTATTTAATTTTAAATAGATGTAATATTGTAATAATGTCCATAAAAAAGTAAAAAATAAGATTTCAGAATTATGTTTGCTTCTAGTTGCTGGGTCTTAATCAATCATTCACTACACTTACAACTGATCCAAGCACAGCAAAACTTTAAGACTTTAAGTGTCTTAAGGTTTTCCAACAGGGAGGCGAATAAGCCACCCCAGGAATCTAAAAAGCAGAAGGGAAAAGTGGCGTTGAGAAGACAAAAATAAGTCTTTGCCAGTTCTCTCAGGCTATACTGAGGCACAATGATGCTGAGTTTAGTGTGTTAGCATGCTGACATTTGGTAAGTAACACAAAACACAAAATACAAGTGAGGCTGGTGAGAATGCCATTAGCTTTGCAAGTGTAACTTTGGAAGACCAAAGTTCATTCCATTCAAAATTTGTTGAGACATTTCACCTGCTGACTACAGCCAGGAGGTTTCATGCTCTGGGGACCATGAATGCTATATAAACATTTCATGGCAATTAATCCAATAGTTAGTTAAAGTCCACACCTAGGTGTTGGAACAAGTAGCTAAGAGACCTACATTGCTCTCCCTAAAGCCATCCAATTAGTGTGGAGACAAAAACATAGGAGCAAGAAGCACGCAAGCTCTCAAAGTACCTCAAAGAACTGTTGTGGTTGGTTTTAAGCATTTCAACTTTTAATAACGTGTCAGTGAGAGTTAATATTGTTGGTTAGCTGGGTTCTACAGAGACAAATTTGGACCTGACAAAACCCCAAAAACGTCACTACAAATCTGTCCCAATCTACTCCAAATGGCCTGAAACACATTCCTAAACAACTTCTACAAAGACAAATTTGGACCTGAGACCTGTTTTGAGCCAGTTTTTCACCCAAAACACTACTTTAACCCGCAGCACACACCAAACACATTTAGGGTCAACAGTAATGTGCACAACAGTATATCTGACAGAATATCTCACTGGAAAGACATCTGAAATGTCAGTAAAATAAAATAATATTTCTGACATCAAAATACTGAGTGAGGTTTATAAAAACTGAAGAACATAGATATCAGTCTGTATCAGTCCCTCCTCATGTCCTCTGTTTCAGGCAGTAAAGTTTACAAATTTTAAGATTTGTAGCATCAGTTAGACTATATAAAGACACACTGAGAATGCAGACTGAGAGGACAGAATAGCAGTGCAAATGATAAAATAGAAAACAGAAATAGAAAAATACTGAGGTGGGCCAGCACAAATAAAGCAATATTCAGGAAACACTGGACCTGACCTGAGAACAGGGGTCATATTTGCAAGTCACACAGGTGCTCCAAGTTGTAAAATTTAGTCGCATTGTCTCCATAAATGGTCACAGTCTGGAGCCCTGAAGGGTAATCCACCAATCAGAACAGCCCGTGTGTTCATATGTAGGTCTGAGTTGTGTGTGTAAACAGCACAAAGAGCAGAGAAGGTCTTAATAACTTCATATCAGATGATGAATTGACCCACCATGTTCTCTGTATTCAAATAACATGTAAAATCTACTCTTGAAAACATGATACTGACTGTTTTTTCCCACCAGTTTGGTCATCTTTTACAACAGCAACAATGCATCTAAATGTTTGCTTTACAAAAACCAATACAACACAGAGATGGCTGTCAGAGTAGTAACCAAAAGATTTTAAATGTAAAATCTAAATGTCTAAAATCAAATGTCTTGCAAGTTTAAAGTCTGAGGGGCAATATAAAAGCAAAGAGAGGAAAACTGGAGAAAAGAATTCCATCATAAAAGGACAAAAATAGGGGGAAAGGCCAAACCAGCAGCTGGATTTGAAATGTTGTCCCCAGGATGGGCACTTTTTACTGTTAATAGAGAAATAGAGTGTGTGGCATATTTAATGGGTATTGTTTTTATTGTACAGCACTGAATAATTAACTGGGAAGCAGCATGTCACATAGATTTATCTTTTAATTAAAATATCGTGGTTCACGCATATTTGAGTGGTAGTCCAAATAAATGCAATATCCAAATTTATGTTTTGTTTATTTTCCTGTTAATTATCCGGAGATTGTTCACTGTACAGCCCTACATATTCCCTCTCTCTGCATCTGTCTCTCCCCCTCTGTCTCCCTCTCTCTCCTAGTAATAACCAGTCAGCTTTTATTAATTTATGGATAATTGTGGCTACATGAATAAGGTAAATAGCATGAAACCAGCTCATTCTTATAAAGTGAGATGAATGTGTAGGGCTGGCTGATGCCTCTACCTGACAGCAATAAAGAGAGGAACATTTTTTGTCCTTGTCTCTAGAATTAGACTAATTCCCAATATCTGTTTTTGCCACTAGAGCTGAGACAAACAGAAATAACCAGCGACTCCTGCGTGCAGTGAAACAGCCAATAATGACGACAAGGTTTAACATGCATGTCAAGATATTCCATTGCAATCTATAGCTGTTGAGTTATTTCTCTCTGAAACCAAAAATGATAACCCTACAGTGGTGCTAAAGGAAAAGTAGTCTAGGTCATAAGGAGTAGGCTAATACTCAGCAAGTATGTCTATCCCAAATTTATACCAATGGCCGATGTTAAGATTTTTCACTTTACAAGTGAAAACCTTCTGGTGCTGCTACAGAGAAGGTCAAGGGAACACCACTGTCTCTAGGATTTGTTTTCTCGGCTCCATGCACGTCTGCACTAAAACTTCATGTCCATTGAACAGTTGCTGAGATAATTCAATATGACTGAGCTGGACCTCGCCATCCATGAAGTCAAAACTTAAACGCAGAGTAAAAATGTAAGGAGATAAGTTAATGTAACTTCTACAGGGGCTAGCTTCAAATTATGTTGTATGCTTTGCTAACAGACAGCGTGATCTAAAGATCACAATTTGCTACAATTCCGATTCGCATCTGGCTCCATAGCAATGACAGTTGAGGTTCATGTGTATCATATTATTTAGAGCTAATTAAAAACAAACAGGTAAAACAGACTACGCTGACAGAACACCCTCAGTTCAACAAAAGTGACTGCACACATGAGTTCCATTTAAGACTAACTGCAAGATTATACAACAACCTGCGAACACCACCACTTTCTCAGTTTTGGCCTGGGCTGTGGCTAAAGGCTGGAGGCTAAATGGGAAAGAGTACAAGAGCATCAGTACTCTACTGAATATTAGCTGAAACAGTTGCAGGCAGGATTATTTGTGGAAACTGGTGTTGCAGTGAGTGCTCAGACTGTTTGAAAGATGTCGCACTAGATAGCATCCGAGAAGTAAAGCATCGCTCACAACATACCTCAACACAAGCAAGATTATACTATGCCAAATAAAAGACCTGATGAATGTTGGCAGCATGATCGTCAGATGTAAAGTAAAGAGAGAAAAAAAAGTAGAGTCCACAGAGAAGCCGCGTCCCCTCTTACCTCACCATCTGGCTGGGAGAGCTGCCTCTACTTCAGAAAGAAGGTCGCCGAGTTGGAGCAAAGAATTCCCACGCTCTATGAAATCCAGGAAGCTGGGAGCCACTTGATGCTACAGTTCATTGGCCTGCTGACGCCGCCGCCTCTACACCGGTCCGGGGCTAAACGTAAAGCCCCGGTAAGCTCTACTCCATCACCCCGGGAGCCTTGGGTTGTGGTCACCGACTGCAGAAAGAGGGGAAGGCTTTCTTTTCGTAGCCTACTCCCGCTACCTATGACATCCAGCTAGTGAACCAATATGACATTCTTGATTCACAGGAGCTCCGTCCTCTGGCTGGGATCTCGCGGCCTCCTCTGCCTCTATTAAATGAGTCCAGCGCGGGTCTCCATCGCCGATCGTCCCCATTCATCTGCTCTCTCACCACATTCTTAACGTCCAGCAATCTCCTAAGGTGTACCACATCCCAAACATTCACGCGCTTGTAATGTTATTATCCATGTTGGTTTTAATGACGTCTTCAACCGTCCGATTTCTTAAAACGGTGACTCCTTCACTCTTTAATGTCTGTGGCAAACGTGTCTTTATCTCTGGACGCATTCCCCCACTTGGCCGAGGTGTTGGTCGTTTTAGCCGGACCCTTAACCTTCATACCTCCAGTCTGTATATGTAGAGTTTTCAACACGTTTTTCATCGCCAATTATAACGTCTTTTGGAATTGTTCATCCTTTTATCTGAAGGACGGTGTGCACATAACGAACAATATTCATACTCCAATAATCTGACTGTTCCCTGCCGCACGCAGCCAGGTAAACTTTACGCCGATCACTTCCGGTCCCAATACTAAGCCAACTTCCTCCCTGCTCCGCTGCCAACATCTCACCCGGGTGTAGACTCACTAGCTCCCCCCTGTGCCCACATGCCCCTGATGCTCCTAATTATTTGGCCGAAGTCGCAGCACAGGACAAAATGATTTAGACACAATAATCGCAGAAATCCAAACAGCAACACTGCTGTACCATGCCAAATTCAATCACAGTTCAACGTCAGTCCAACTACGTTTAGCCATTCTGTTAACTTCGGTCTGCTCAATACAAGCTCCCTCTCCTACAAATCTTTTATTTGCCAGGATTTTATCACTGAACAAATTTGACTTTTGTATGATATCTAAAACTTTGCTGAATGTTGTCCCCCTGACAGAATCCTTACCCCCCAACTTATATCTGGAAGAGGGAGAGGACTTGCAGTTGTGTATAACAACAACTTTAACAGCTCACTCATCTCCGTAGGCGACATCTTCTGAGATACTGTGTTTTACTATAAGAGCGAACCTTAAAAGTCATTTTAAGTTGTGCATTGTGCATATTCATTTATGAACTTCTTACATCTGTGTCTTTTTAATGACAGAGTTCGGATTGCTGGAAATTTTAACAAACACATCTGTCATCCATAAAGTTTTTCAATCTTGTTGAATCTTTTAATCTAGACACGATGGTCAAAGGGTCTACTCACAGCAAGGGTCACACCCTTGATCTCCTCTCACATGACATTTCAATAGATAAAATATTATGCAAATCTGAGTTTTCATTCCTCTGCAGATGACACCCAATTGTATGTATAAATGTATATATGTATATATGTGAAAAAAAATCAATATATTAAATTACTGCATCATTGACCTCAAATGCTGGATGGCACCGAATTTCCTGCTGTTAAGCATTGATAAGACTGAGGTTATTACAGAACATCTGGGCTCTTTATCACAAAATTTCTTGGTGTAACTTTTCACAACCACCTCAGCTTGAATAAGCATGCTAACTCAGTCATCCAGTCTTGTTTTCTGCAGCTCAAGAGACTTTCTAAGATGAGTTCAGTTTTATCCAGAAGAAACCTAGAGACATACATGCCTTCATCTCTTCTCCTTTGGACTACTGAAACTCTCGACATATTTGAAATAAAATAGTTTACATAAATTAAAACTGCAGCAGCCAAAAAAGAGACCACGTTACCCCCATTTGAGCTTCTCTTCACTGGCTTCTGGTTAATTTTAGAATTGATTCTAAGATTTTATTAATGACTTTTAAAGGCTGCTCTGGACTGGCACCTAGGTATATCTGAGTTCTTCTGACACCATATGTACCCAATTGTAACCTGAGGTCCTCAGTCAAGGCCCTGCTGGCCATTCCACAGTCGTGGCTGAGAACCAAAGGTTCTAAGGTCAGCTCGTATCTGTTTTGAAGTTTTCTGTGGTTCCTCTTCCAAAATTTGAACTATCTCTCAATTCAATCTGGAGGTAATTTTCCTCTTGCAACCACATCCTTCCTTATGTCCTCAGACAACTCTCATCTTTTCTTTCTCTCTTTCTCCTGGCCAACTCAAACATATAAAAAAAGAGTCACACATGCACATATTCATGTTGTCAACTTAAACATGAATAATTCTAAACAGAAATGTTTTCTCTTTCCAGTGTTACACTGCAGCCTGGAGCTGTGAACACGGTCATGTGTCTCTATCAGGGAGAATTAGACAGCAGATCACTCATATTCAAAGACAGAAAGCCATGTCATTACCTCATGCCTTGCAGCTCCTGCCCAACACTTTGAACTGCTTCTTCCATCATTTCCTGTCCAGTGATTGGGAGCCAGGAGAAGGAAACGTGAGGTAACCTGAGAGGGTGAGGACAAAGCAGGCAGGCTGTTTTAATTGCCAGGGCTCAAATGCATGTTGTACATATTTGTGTTTCTGTGTAATGACATGGTCAGACTCTGCAAAATGGAGGTCAGTTTATTATTTTAATTATATCTGGGAAATCTGGGGGTGACATCACTACAAGAGGGTCAGATGATAAAACAGGTTGTACACAAGCCAACAGTTATTCCAGAATATCTAAACCAACTTATTTGCAGGTCAAACCAAAAGTATCTACTCATAGCTAGATATCTAATGTTTAACCAATACATGTCACAAATCATACAAGATCAGTGATTTGGCTACTTTAATACAAACAGATCTGACCAAAACAGTGTATCTAAATCCAACTATAATAGATGCCCAGAGCAACAGCTTCTTCATCACCAGCTGTTCATTCTGTATATCATTTCTGCTACTAGCATTACTTATTCTTACACCTGTACTGTAAACTTAAAATGAAGAACAACAGTGTGAATGCTTTCAGCAATTATACCTGCATTTGCCAACTGTAACCGCTTCACATGGTATAAACATCTTCATCTCACTCTCTTCATACTGTCAATACTGTTCTTATCTTATTCACCCTAGCACATTCATATACAGCACTCACTGTTCATATATCTCTATACATATGCCCATTACTCTGCACTTTAGTGCTTTTTGCTCTCCTGGTTTGATGCTAAACTGCATTTCACTGTCTCTATATTTGTACTCTGTGCAATAACAATAAAGTTGAACCTAATGTAATCTAATCGAATCTTATCTTTTATTATATTTTTTTATTACTTAACTGAGAGATTTGCACAATGATTTCTTCTTTGTAGACTTGTACCTGAGGAAATGGCAAATGAATTCTTGAATCTTGATTTGTGTTATTATGGACAGCTGCTGCATATGTTATCATCAGATGCTATGACAAAACAGTACAACACTGCACGCTGCAGCTATTGTTAACTGATAGCAATAAGTACTTTACAGTGTCTGTAAAATATTTAATGTGCATTCATGTATAATATGAACTGAAGCTGATGATGAAAACTTCGGGGCATTGTTTGTCACACATAGTAAAATGATATGTTACTACAGGCAGTAAAAAAAGAAAAACTCTAAGCAACGTTTGACATATCTGTGTTTCACAGTCAAACTTTATAACGAAGTTTATAGATTAAATACAGATTGTACAATATTCACTACAGTAATGTGAAAGAGTATCAGATAAATCATCTGCAGCTTTAACAAAGATTTTAAAGCCTAAATATGGCAATAATTGTCTGACAAGTAGAAACTTTGCAAGTTAAAATATCACAGTTATTCTGTTAAACATGGACACAGTACAGTTCTCATAGTAGCTGCTGATGCTTTACTTACTGAGCAGTCTCTCAACTACATAAGCAAATTACTTTATAAGATCAGTAATTCCTTCAGTTATGTTGACATTGTGGGGTGGTTAGCACTGTCAAGAATGTTTGGGGGTTTGAAACCTTGCTTTACCTGGGCTTATCTGTGTGGTGTTTGCATGTTCTCCCTGTGGGTTCTCTCTGGATAGTCCTGCCTCCTCCCGCAGTCCAAAGACATGTACATGAAGTTAGCTGGTGATTCTAAATTCAGAGCTTCAATTTATGTTCACACCAAACATCAGAGTGAGGGAAAAAATGCAACCTCAGTGACTTGGTTTGAGTATTTCTGAAACTGCTGATCTCCTGGGATTTTCATGCTCAACAGTCTCTAGAGTTTACTCACAATGGTGCAAAAAGTGGAAAAAAAAAAAAAAAATAGAGTGAGTGGAATTTCTGCTGGTGAAAATGCCTTGTCATTTGAGGAGGAGGAGGACTGTGGTGAGCAGAAAAGCATTTCAGAATGCACAAGTCAAACCCTAAGGTAGATGGGCTACAACAGCAAAAGACCATGTTAGGGGCCACTCCTATCAACCAAGAGCCAAAATCTGAGGCTACAGTGGGCACAGACTCACCAAAACTGGACAGTAGGTAAGCTGGTTTGATGAATCTAATAAAAGGGTCAAGATGCAAAATTCAGAGTCATCCATCCAGCCTAATGCATTCCTGACTTTGTGGGGCTATAACATCACACTCCTTCCTCTTTTGCTCCCAGCAAACAAGTCACTAAAGGGCTTTGTCACTGGAATGTAAACAAATGTAGTTCTTGGGTATTCCCTGAAATAACTGATGCCATTGTTTATCTTGCAGGACAGGTCTAATTTTTCAGAGATTTATGTCAATAGCCCCTTTTACACTTTTACACCTGCAAAATGATTTTGACCACTAGTAGTGCTATGGAGCAGGAGAGTGATACAATATACACTCGCCAATCATCTTCTGCTTGACGGTCTGTGGTAAAGTACCCACAAAGATAATGAACAAGAGGACTGCTAGTAAGCAAGCACTGATGTAAATCATGCAGTGAGTATTATTTTTATTATTTGTTTTTATTTGTGAGAAGGTTTGTGAGAAAGGAAATGCATCCAAAATATCTGTCTTCTTCAAGAATACACGCAAAGTCCTATGGCAAGAAGAGACGATGAAACACTCATTTATGCACAACACATTTTCAAATATGGTGGCTAAATGATGGCAAAGTAAAGTTGGCTGTAGTGAGAGATGGACTGATGAGATATGGTGAATTTATGACCCCACCATGTAAAGTCAGTGGGCTAATGTACAGCAAGAGATATAAATAAACTCTGTTTGTATCATTGTGCTGCCCACAAGCTGACACACCCACTCCAGGTGGTCAGTCCCTATTGTTCCCATATATTAAGTCACAATATACTGTATAATAAAATCTATGAACTACAGTGTTTTCTTCTTTTCTTGACATACAACTTTATAATGTTGTTTCATGCAGGAAACTCTTCATCAAGTGTGTTAATTGGGGGTGTGGTATGTGATGTCAGTGTTTTCACAGTCTTTTCAATTTTCTCACATGCCTCAATCATCTGCCACCTTCAGCCATCACCCAGCCCTGCTCCACTTCCTTCTCACTGACAGATGAAAGGATCAGAGCATATATGGCCTCCCCCCATCATAATCAAACAAGTTTCCGCCTTTATTCCATGGCCATTAGCAGGGCCAATAGCACTGCTTGGGAAATGGTCATTATCACAGACAGAAATAGGAACATAAATTTGCTGTTAATGAAAATGTCAATTAGTGGTCTACTGTGTTAGAGGAGGCTGATAACAACACCACTGTGAGTTAAGTAGCCATATGCTTGCCAGGGTGCCTAATGTACACATGTGTACAAGTATTGACAAACCGTGATAACACACATGCTCATCCAAACATAATATACAATACATCTATATAGATAATATCATACTAGCACACATGTAATTAAACAAAACCCAAGACAAAAAACACTTGCTGTTTAAAAAAAAAAAAAATCATTATTTTCTCACATTTTATATTATCTAAATATAACATTTTACTTAATGTCTGGTGCTGTAATTGTCACATATCTGTGTAGGAAGATTTGTGAGGAAAATAAATAAGTTAATCACAAAGAAAGTAATGTTCCCTAAAAGAAAAAAAAATGTTCCACTCGTTAGTCTGTAGTTTCATCCTTAAGCTGTTTAGTCTCTGGAACCCCTGGGTTTGACGAGTTGTTTTGATATTTTTATTCACATATTTGGATCATTAATCAAATGGCGGCATGGAGGGAGGGCAAGCAGAGGGGGATAAATGCGATCCATATAGCATATCTTCTTCAGGGCTTGTGTGTGTGTGTGTGTGTGTGTGTGCGTGCACACGTGCATGCTGCAAGATCAATCTAAAAGTCCTTTGCAACAGCCACTTCAGACCCTGGGCGCAGTCACAAAAAAATGATTACCATTACACTCCCATCCTCCCCACACCTCTCCTCTCACTTTGAACAGACGATGAGGGGAAATAAATGTTGCCACACACACATGCACACACACATACACACACACACACACACACTCACAAATATACCAATGACTGTGGTGCTAGGAATGACAGAAATAAAAAAGACGGATTCCCACCTAAATGTCAATATGAGGGGGATGTATTAAAAGTGCATTTGAAATTCTTAGCAGCGTTCCACTTCATTTCTGAATGTCTGGGTCTTGCACTCTTAAAAGCAGAGGGAAATAAATCAAGTTTGTTGCTTGCGCCGAGACCCCTATAAAAATAAATAGATGAACGCTGGTCACCTCAGAATCATTTTTAAAATGTCCCCCTAGCTGCTCTGTATCCGTAATTATGATTTTGATTGTCTGTGACCACATCCTGCAAGATCAAATGTGAAGCAGAATAACAGCAATGCGAATGAAGAGATTTATTTGTTGTCTGCTGTGGCTACACTTATGCATGACAAACAGACAGCTAATACCTTGGGGTATAAAGTGTTGTTGCTTACGTTACAAACATTAGACTCTGTGTAGAGAATGATATTCTGAATGTTAGGACAAGGTCTGTAGGATTAAAACCTAATCAAAATTTAGATACTGTGAGCTGCCATCCATATGACTTGCATCATGGGAAATAAGGATGAAGATATGTCCATGACATAAACTGTTTATTTTGGCATTTTTGCTTTGATGAAATACACTGACAAATATTCAAAATAATATGAAACCTGTAGGAAATAGGAAAGACCTACAGTAGGACATAATAACGTATGTCATGGATTAGCCATGATCTAGGAGTGTCACAATATGTGTCACTTGTCCTGGACAGCTACCTCACAAAACCTTGACAGTTTAGTCCATCAGGTGTTAAAAAACTTTGTGAGGGAAGGAGTGGTAAAAATACAAACTCACTGTGTGCTCTTAAAAAATGTCAGGTGTGTGTAAAGTAACTAAAAACCTCAACTTTCTCTAATCAAGAAAGGTCTTCTTCCAAGTACAGCAACCAAGCAGCAATGCAGTTAGTAAAGAAGAAATAAACCACATGCCATCTTTTTTTGCATTAAGTTTAATTAAAGAGACCTTTAGTGATTAGAGTAAACCATGTTTGTTGCTTGCACCTGCTTGTAAAATGAAGCAAGTCCAGGTTAGTCTGGCTCTGTTTGGTGATCCTGGATAGCTGGATGGTTATCAACTGGCTCTGTGAACTCAGGTTTTCATGTTCAGCTATGAGCATGGTCATGTAACAATGGCAGAATTCTTAAAAGCAACCTCTTCAGAACCATGAGTGGAGCACTTATACGAGATGAAATGGTGATAGCTGCAGGGAAATTCTGTTCCTGTGATGGCTAAAAGTCATATTCAGAGATGCAAACTACATATTATATAATCACACAACAAGAAAAGAGTTAGCTGTAGTAGGAATTATATCTCAATATTAAAAAGGTAGGCTAAGAATGCAAACTTAACCAAAAGGTTTTTGGTGTGTGCCTTCCAAATATGTGTGTTGCTCATTTCCACATCTCTTGGTGCACAGTGTTCCCTTCCTTTTGTCTCTTTTGCCTGTGAGGGTTGTAGAGCTTGGTCCTGGCCCTCGTACATGTCCCATTAACCCAGCACATGCTGCCATTCAAGGAGAGCATTGGCATCTTTCAATGAAAGGTATCACCAGGGCTTTCCCCAGCTCCTTCAGGAAAAGCCTGAATATCTTCTTCTGATTCCAGCTTGGATTCACCTCCATCCACACCACTAAAGCATTATTAGCGGACACATAAAAAAAAAAAAAAACACCTATCAATCAATAAAACCCTGAATACATACAAGTAATACTTCATGTTTAATGGAGTAACATGAAATATTCCATTGTATAAATTTCTTGACTGTATTCCACCTAAAAACTGAGATATTGAAATGACTAGGATGAACTGCACATTAAAACTATGAAAAAGTATTTCAATATCATGCTTTGTAAAAACCTGGTAATAGAAAAAAGTACATGAGGATTGGGGGTGAGGGAAAACAGTAGTGTACCATGTTAATGTTGTTAAGTTCCACTTTGTTTCTATTGTAGTTCAGGACAGCATCTCGAATCACATGATGCCCAGACCTTGATCCCATATTTCCCAGTTTTATTTGGTATACGCTGCTTGAATGGGTAGCAACATTTGAAAGGGACCCGACATTCAGCCTCCAACAGAAACACTAGTTCAGTGTCGATTTCAGAGAATTTAAAAATCCAAACAAAACACAAATCTTTGCAGACTTTGGATATTTTTGGGACTGAAGCTTGCACGCAATCAGCTGTAATTCAAGCGTGAAACATTTCACGCATTATTTCAGTTTCAGTGTGTAAAAAGTTCAGTATCAGTGTTTGCCATCATAAGCTCTTACAGACACCTAAAATAAACACATGCATGTACGCCCACACACACCCACTCCCACACACACCGTAACATCCCAGAATATACACACAGGCACACACACACACACACACACACACACATAGTGACACTTCAGCGAATCTTCACTCAAGTCTCTGAAACAGAACGCCCATCTTTACTTTGATAGCTGTCATTTTTACACGAGATTTTCCACTGCTGCTGGGGGAAATAAAAGAGTTTGTGGTAATGGAGGATAATTACACCTCTCTCTCTCTCTCTCTTTTCTCTCTGTCTGTGTCTCTCTATGTCTCTCACTTGTTTTCCCTCTCGTGCCACATTGCGCAGGATGGATGCCAGTGAAGTCGCAAACTGCAGCATTCAGGCCCATTACATCTGCAATGAGTGGAGATGTAAGCAACATCTGGTGTCTAAGCTGTGATAAAGAGCACTGCCTCTGCCTTTTTAATAGATATCTGGAGGCGACGCAGAATGGGATATCACATCTCAGTGTTAACTCTTCAAAGCCCACTTATATAAGTACAAGGCGCGGGGTGAAGAGTGAGGAGGGAAGGACAGGGAGGAAGGAAGAGATAAAGGAAAAGAGTGGCAGGCAAAGATGGTGGAAAGAGACAGAGCAGGGAGGAGATAATGGGGGAAGGAGTTGTTTGATGCAAGCAAGGGAATAACTGTGGATGAATTGGTCGATGGACTGCATTTATATGGCGTGTTACAATGTATGTCTCATTCAGCTGTTCATACACACACACTGATGACACAGCATCAGGAGCAGTTAGGGGTTCAGTGTCTCCACAAACTTCACAATACAGATCTCTCTGTGGGAATGTGGTCATGGGTGTACAGTGTGACTGGGAGGTAGGAGTGGGCGGACCGATCCAAACATCGATACCAGCGTTGGTTATTGGTATTGGATCGATATTAGCATGAAGGGATCGATACTTGAGTTTCAGTTTCTCTCCTCTACGTTCAGTATGGGAATGCAAACACCGCTCCTTTTGCATCTTTCATGCACACGTTGCTCCTCTTCCTTTATTTCATTTATCAAAGGAAGATGTAGTTTTAACACATTAAAAATACTCACAACAAATTCTCTAAACAAAACTTTGGTACAAGTCTTTACTGTGCTTGTACCATAAATTCTCATACAAAGCTGCTGAAATAAAGGCAGTCTGACATTCAACATAATGGACAGAACAGAAAAAATTACACAAACTACTGTCTTTTATTCAAAGTGGATGTCTCTCACTCACACATACTCATACACATACACATGCTCTGTGGCAAAACAAGAGATCACCTTCAAGTGCAGCGACGCGTCAAGCTGAGCCTTCAGCTGTTGTTACAGCAACGCACAGCTGATCAGCAGCCAGCCTGACAACTTCATTCACCCAGCACCTGCTAGCTGTCAATCACACAGGAGACAGATGTGTGTGTGTGTGTGTGTGTGTGTGTGTCCTCAGGCTATTCATGAAGCTGTCAGAGAGAGGATGAGAGATGTCCATCACTCCTCTTTATCTCTTTTTCTGTCTGTTGCTCTCTTATCCTCTCCTCATTCCCTCTCTCTCTCTGTGCCCTTGATCACTCTATGTTCTGCATTCTCTGTTCATCCTTCATTACACCTCCCACACACAATAATCACCCTACACTCTTTCACTGCCCACTGCCTTTAGTTATTTACCATGGGATTTTTATATTGGGTATACTGTCCCTACATGACATGAACTCAAAGGAGTACACAAAGCTGCATGTGTGCATGAACTGATGCAAACACATATACACACACACCTTGATCATGTCTAATAAATCTCCAGGTCTTAGGTCTTCATGTGCAAATCAATTGTTGAATGAAATTGTGTGTATGGTTAATTTTATTCAATTCAAAAACAATAAAAGCTTAAAACATGCAGTTTTGTCAGTTATGACACTTTTGGGAATCAACTCTTAAGCTTAAGAATGTTTATAAGATGTATTTTATGATCATTTTAGCCCCTGAAATTTCTACACATTACCCAAAGCAGCACTTAGTAGCAAGTGTATGCACACACATCAGTTGTCTGTGGTTGATGAGCAACAGGTCAGCCATTTTGTTGGCCAGAGAGCAGCAATTCACCAGCTGAATAGGTGGGAGCAACCCTGCTTCATACACTCCGTAATCATCCCAGTTCCCGAGAAACTCTCCGTCACAGGACTCAGTGACTACAGGATTGTCTCAGTCAGTCTGGTGCTGACCCATCTGAAGGATATCAGAGGCCCAGACCACAGCCAGTCCAGACAGTGTGGACTTTCAGAAAAGATCACTGATGCGGACCTGCCCACCTGTAGAGTCAGGAGGCAGACAGGGGAAATCATTGTAGGCCCCTCACACCCTGAACACAACCTGTTCCAATTCCTGCCCTCTGCTAGGTGCTACAGGACACTGTACAGCCAGACACAACAACAGTTCCACCATACATACCAACACTTTGATGAGTTGATTGATAAGTTACTTGGTCATGTCATATCAGAAACAAACCCCCTTGCAATAAACCTGTAATACTAAGACATCCACTATATTGTATCTACTGTGCAATAACATGTATATATCATGGATCACTTGTCAAATATAAATACAAGTAGGGTGTATACACTGTACATAGACATGTATACATGCACATACTGTACATAACCACTTACGTATGTACATTAAGTTACATCAGAAATTCATTAACTTGATTATACTCTATGTTGTGTCTATTTTACACTGAGGTGTGTCTGTTATTTAGTCTCCCCACATTAATAAAAGTGGGGTGAAGAAAATAACAGAAACACCTGCCCTTCTAATGCAGGCAATACAATTCAGAAGTACTGTAAACTGCAGCCTCCAAAGTGACCATGATGTTGAATCACCACATCTCTAAAACAGCTTCAAAACAAACCGAACATCATAACCTTCATGAAGGAGAAGTTATTGCAACACAGCTGTATTTAATTACATTAGTTTAAGCTAGTGTTCATAATAAACTGCCACCTGAGTGTATGCATACTTATCATCTATTGTGAATGTCATTCTGTCATTGTTTCTGTGGGTTATTACACCTGATGTACGTGAGTATAGCAAACAATATACACAGCATAAATAAAAAGAGAAGATATGGAACCAGAACACATACATTGCGGCCATGTTTTGCTACACTGAGGACACAAAATGCTATTTTGTGTGCATGTGTTCTCACATTCTCACATTTTGATTAATTCGTTGTTGTCTTTTTTCATTATATAACTCTGAGGTGTCACAACTGCATCAGCCTCTCCTTCATCTTAAGCTAAGGAGCACCAGCTCTTGCATGCTCTCCAGTGCCCAACGCACACTGGGTCTTAAGCTGAAAAGCCCTGGCACATAAATGGTAACAATACCTGGTACTCTTCAGCATAAAGTCAAAGAGAGCCCAGGTTACGTTTATGTCAGAAAGTTAACAAAACATTAGATATAGGCCAGTATTGCCTGTGTGGTCTCTCACACACTCTTTACTCTCATTCTTTTGCTGAGAACAGTCTAATAAAATTAAATCAACCATTCTATTAATTAAGGTCATTATCAAAGATATGGATGGTAATAGCAGCACTGCAGCAGCAATGCTGGTGGAGTGGAGACACACACACACACACACACACACCTGCCTGCAGCAGCAGTTCAGAAGTTGACACACCAGTGAACGCTGTGCAAAGATTATGGAATTAAACAGTTCAAGTTTTAAACTGTTTCACAACCGCATCAGACAGAGATCACTGAGGAGCAGCAGCTCTGAAGCTGTGGGGCGCACACTGGGTTGAATACACACTGAAGAGTACTGGGCGTTCTCTGCCACATATCCAGTGAGGTGAAGGAGAACCCAGTGTGTGTCCTACCACTTCAGCACCAGGCGAAGGAAAGCCCAATGCAGTTGTGAGATGCTTCTTGTGAGCTGCAGCAGTTCAGTGACATGGATGCACAGGTGAAGCGGTGTGGCCCAGTTTGCAGACAAGGTTATCTTTTGATTCACATCCTCATGATTAAAGGCTAACCACTGTATTATGTATTTAATTAATGCGATTACACCAACTTATGTTGCCTTGCTAGCTAATAAGCAACACTGATATTTGAAGTGGGTGAAGGGCACTATGTGTTGGCTGTCTTTTGTCATCACTATCTGTGTATATACACTTAGTTTATGCGCACAAATTAATTAAAATGTGGGAGCAAATAAAATATGGGAATGAATTAATCAAAATGTAGGAATGAATTCTCAAATCAACAACAACATAGTATTTTGAGTGCTAGATGAAGTAAAAATGTGGCTTCAGTATATATCTTTTTCTCTCTATGACCACTCCAGGGCTCCATCAGGAGAAGTGAGGACTACAGAAACTGGCAGATTAAGAGCAGAAAGCAGTTTAATTATTTTATGTGAGTGTTTTATTTTCTAATTTTCTACCACCTGTTCTACATCTAATGTTACTTCATAAAGAACACTGGTGTTCATCATTAGAAAACAAAACAACTACTAGGTTGTGGAGCCTCTTAATGTGCTCTTGGTCTGCATTGGTAGGAGGACTCTATGATAATGTCGTCAGTTACGATGTTTTTGGGAAACACCTCTTAAACGTTAAAAAAAAAAAATTGATTTTACGATCATCTTAGCCTCTGGGAAATGAGTCCCTGCTTTTTTAGATACAGTATAATCTCCAACTATTATTAGTCTATTATTGTCTACACACTTTTCCTCTGTTTGCCTTTATCACTCAGTTTTCTTGAATGCTTTTGGTATATCCAAGAGAATTGATGTCATCTTTGAGTTAGCTGAGACTGTAATGTGTGTGTGACAGGATGAAGTTGGGTTATTGGATATTAGATACTGCTGGCTCTCAAAAGAAGCTCTTGCTCTTTCACTCTGGGGAAGAAACATCAAAAATCTGACATTTACCACTTTTCCTAATGTCTCTACTGTAGCTTTGATGGATTGTCTGCTCAAGACATGTTGTCATCCAGATTTTCACAGGCTTCAAGTCCATCCTCTGTACTCTCATATTGTTATTATTTACCAGCATAGCAAATATATTCAGTTGAAGAAGGAGTACTGACAAATGTGTTTACATAATTTTCTAAAAATGACCGTCTTAGCAGCCAAAGTAAAGATGGCTTAGGCTTGAAGACACAAATCCACTGCAGTATTATATGCATCTATTTGGTTTCGTTTTCAGATGAGCACTTTTTCCTCTGAAGAAGCTGGTGCTCCCTGGAAACCAGTTTTCATGTTTGTTTACAACACATTATTCCCAGGGTAGTAAAACAGCACCCTTTACACACACATCTACAAGGATCACTTCATTCCACAGTACAGGTGTTCAACACAGAGAACCTATTGCTAAGGTCTGTGCTTGTCCAAATATCAAGGGGATTAATTAAAAGTCAATTACTTGGCGAAGGACAATTGAGTAAGATTAGGGGGTTCTCTGTGAATTCAGACACAGCCTCATGTCTTAATATCCAATGTCCTTTAATCTGTGGGGTGGTAAATGGACCTCTGCCCATGTATTTGTACTCAGTTTAAATGTTGTCGCTTATGCAAATTTAATGAGCATTTTTGTTGCATCTTTTTAATGTGTACAGCACAGCCTAATGCATAATTTAAGACTGTACAAATAATGGAACATGCTCATTTTGGCTGATTTTAATCCAATGGAGGAAATTCTTTAAAAACTAATTATTAAACAAATGCAGATGGAATGAGTAACATTGATAATTTTGTTACAATACAATGTTCTGCTGGGAAACCTTGGGTCCTGACATTCATCTGAATGCTATTTTGACACGTACCACCAACCTAAACATTGTCGTAGACCTGGCCTCCAAACTCCCCAGATCCCAATCTGATCCTGCATTGGGGGATGGACTGGAACAAGCCATCCAGAAAGGCAAACCCCAAACTTATTTTGAGGCCGCAAGAGTGAATGCAAACCTGAACGCATCACACTCTCAGTGAGTCTGCACAGCAACTAGCAGCTAGTTAGCATGGCAAGCATGATTAGCATAGTCGTGCCATGTTTTGTGTAGTCCATAGACTGAAAGATGTAGCCCTGGTGTTTCAGCATCATCACTTAACAGGTATGTTTACAGTTTTTGATGTCCTCTGAAAGGTGTCACAGTGTGGATAAGGTAGAAATTTGCATGTCCAACCAGGAGACTGCCCCATCCTCTCTTGCACTTGTAATGCCTCGACTCCGATAGCTCTGTCTTTGGGTACTGCTGGGGCTAGAACAAGTGGCTCCAACTGATAAGGCTTGGGACAACCATGGTCCACTGATGTCTTCCACATTCCTGCCCTCCCTCAGCACCTTGACAACTTTTCAAAATTATTAAGTTTGGCTCAGAGCTGGGGGTGAAGTTACACCAGAAAATTTGCTTTGCATTTAATTTTGGCAGATCTATGCTGGCCTCTGCAGGACAGCACTGAAATGTAATACACCTCTTCACTTTGTTTTCTGTCCTCTGATTTTATTTTAATGTGGCATGGAAAATTCAGTTGTTCTAGATAAAAATCTGAATAACAGTTATTTAATATAATGTTTTTAACTGAATTATGACACAGTAAATGCATACATAACAAGCAAATGCAAATAACAATGTGTATTGGATTTCACTTTATTTCTGTGTTTAATTTGCTTTCATTTAGACATTTATACTACATAAAATAATACAGCATAACTTTAAAAATGTTGAAGGTAGGCCAGGGGTGAAGAGAGGCTATATTAGAAGTAGGTGTAGATCCTGTGCATGTGTGTCACATTTTAGAGCAGTGCTGTACCTAATCTGATCCTGATAGTGCTGTGTCCATGTCAGCTGAGATAGACAGTTTACTGTCATTGTCCTCTGCCCCTGACATATGCCCTCCTCTCTCTCCCCCTCTCTGTCTGATTGTCTCATCACTCCTCAGTGCTGTGACTCCCGCCTGACGTTCAGACAGACCTCAGCCTCCCTCAAGCTGGATAATCAACATCCTGTCAGTATACTGTCAATATCATCCTCACACAAAATGGACATGGACCCACACATGCACACGTGACCAAATTATACCCCCGCTCTTGTTGGCTCTTGCTCTTGGTGTAAACCAGAGGAAACCGTTTTCAACATGTCATGTTAGCTGTTAGGTTGAATGGCCCATTCCCACCATGTATGTCCCAAAAGAGTTCATGGACAAACCTCAGCTCTGACAATGAATTATAATGCTAGTTAATGGAACAGTTGTGTCCAATGTAACATTTTCCCCACTGGCCCACTTGGCCAGTAGATCAGAATTTTTCCAGCTCCTATTTTCACTTCTCTGGAAGCCAAGAAAAAAAAAGAAAGACAAAAAGAAAAGAAAATAACTATTCTCCCCCCATAATTTAATTATCATGGGGGACTCTGTAGTGTAATGCTTGTGATAAAAAGACATTTTAACCATTTGCTTACACTATAGGACATTAGGTAAATGTACTAGACAAGGACACCAGAGACACAAGGGGAAGAAAAACCAAAATAAAAAACTAAGAAACCAGAAACACGGCAGAAAATGACAAAACCAGAATTACACAGGAACCTAAATACTAGAAACACGAGAGATAATCTTCAAAACCAAAATAATTATGGGAGGAAGGCGAGTCATGACAACAGCACTCAGCAGCATTAATGCTAGCTCACTACAGTTACGACCATCCACCTCAACCCAGACGCAGAGTTTGTCGCTTTGTATACTACGTCGCCTGACTTCTTCTTTCACTCAAATTACTACAACCACCAGAGGTCAGCTAATAATAAAATATAACTATGTGTCATAGTAAGTTCATTGCACAGAAGACCAATAGAATTGTTTTTTTAGAGGAAAGTCAAAATGGTTAATATTTTACACATTTATTTGTATGTGTTTATGTCGTGTGCTTACAGTATGTATTTGGATGTTTGTGAGACAGGGAGTCACTGCATCTGTGCTGTATTGCAAAGGTTAGTAGCCCCAACTTCTGTGCTCTATTTGAATTGTCCCCTGAGCGTTGTACTGAACCTGGGTCCATGGTGTCCACCTTTTCCACTGATCCAGCAATGACAGTGTCTACCCCCATACCCTTCCAAGTCTAGAGTTTCTCTGGAGCTCCCCTGGCGAATGGCCATTGCTGTGCCCCAGGAACAGCAGCCCCTACGGGTGGGCACTCAGCTGGCTGTCAGCTTCCACAACATCCACCATCCAGCTTCCATCTTGGAAGCACAAGTGCTGCCACTTCTGGAAGTGATCTCCATATGTTTTGATATTACAGCAGCCCTTCTCTCACTTTGACACCAGCCTCAGTACCACCATGGGAGGCAGATACAGAGAGATGACAGCTATATCTAAAGGTTACCCTGACAGCCAGCGTCTGATTCCACAGAGAACAACCAAGTGACCTTAAGAAACTCTAGTCTAGACAAAAGAGGTCAGTGGCAGTGTTGGGTTACTTTAGAGTCACAGTTTGAAAACTCTGTGATTGAACATGCACATTCATGTTTTGGTTTCTTGCTTGTCTGTTTGCCTTACCCTGCCGCAGGGAGGTAAGAGTGCAGTGTCAGCTAAAAAGCTTTAGAGCTGGTAGGAAGTCACATTCATTGTCCAAAGATGATCTGGCAGAAGCTTTGATGAATTATTACCATGTAAATATGCCAAAGTATGGCTTTAACATACAAAGCAGATAATGTTTTTTTTTTTGTCCATAACCAATGTAAGCTAATATACTGTAATGCCACATCACAGGAGTGGGAGACTTTAAAGGGTTGAGGTTCACCGTGCCAAATGGGGTAGCTGTATTAGCACTACCGCTATCAATTTAACCTGAGAGCATATTTACCGCTGGTTAACCACTATCATTCTTGTCCAAGTTCAGAGCACCTTCATATCTCACTTCATATCCATGGTTTCAGTTCAGTGTGGATGTGTCTGTAATCTGTTCAATCCACCGAGCGAGGGACTGGCCCACCCAGTTTCACCAGAGCCTCAGTAGCTAGCACGTTTCAAAGTGATTCCAATAAAGCCTTCGTGACAACTGTAATGGCCCAGACAGTAAACTTACTACCATATCTCACCTTGTTTAAAAATCCCATTCTTTGACAAGGATGAGAGTGGAGGATGACCTATACTTCCCAAGTAGGAGCAGAGTATAGGTCAAATCAGTCAAGACTACTGCTGGTGAGAACAATTACTACAATGTATCTTACACAGTGGCCACGGATTTGATTATGTTCAAAGTTTTTTTTTGTTTGTTTGTTTGTTTTTTGTTTTTTTACATGGGATACATTCGTGTATAATTTGATTAATGATAGTGACATTTGTTGTCTTTTTACTAAAAGGCACTGAGCTGTGCCCTCTTCATTATCTTATATTTCTGATTCTTGTCAAAGACAAATAGAGGTGAAAGAATACAGAAACCTGGCAAATTGATTAATAAGCTTCACCACATTTTCCCCTTTGCTCCAGTGAGTTTTACTCATTTTTCAGGGACAGTTGTGTCATGCGCTTCTTTGCTGACTGCATTCTCACATTGCATTAGACATACTCACAAGCCATTCAGAAAGAAGCCAACAAGTCTCCAGTTTTAACTGTTGTGAATTCAAATTACAGTCACCACACACTGCACTATAATCTATACATGAAACTGTCTAAGATGAAGATTTCAATGTCTGTGAAATCAGGAAGGTTGAGGGCATCATCTCAACAATTCATTTGGTACATGATGATTCATCACTGTGTGTGTGAGGGATGCACACATCCGGCTTCTCTTCACACCAGTCAGATTTCAGACAATCCCACAAAGAAAGAACACGTGACTCTAGCTGTACATGTGATTAACCAGCACTGAGGCTCACTGTTATGTTTTGATTGCACATGTAACAGTGACTCTAAAAAGAGTTTATGGTTGCACACAAGTTTCCCTGTAGCTATGAGGCTGAAACTGTACCTAGTTTTACCTTCCAGGAAGACCTTCCTCTCTGACTGCTCCTTTCCTTACCACAGACCTAGACCTAAACTTAAACTCATACAGTGTAAAGAATTTTAAGAGTAAAGTTTGTTAAAGGCAGCAACTCAAGGACAAAGTACTGTCAGAGAGGCCAAGCTTGGGGGAAAAAATGTTTATGTATCAACAAAGAACACAGAAGAGTCCTTGAAAGTAGCATTTATGGGAGGAGAAATGTCTCCTTTAAGTAAAAACTTCTGAAACTCCTTAGTCCCTCAGAAGTTATTTATTTAGCTATTTATTTCTTTTTGATAACATTTTATTAAATACAGTGTAACTCTGCCATCTAGAATCTTGTTTAATTAGAGAAGGATTTTAATAGAAGCCTCACTGATTAGAGATTTTTAAAAACCTCACTGGTGGATTCTTAAAGGAGCCACGTATTTGGTGTGAAAAATGGCAGGCTTTGAAGGCACTTTCACAAATTACAAATGACATTTAGACCACTTCAATTGTTTGAATATCTGGCATTATAGGAGGAAGTAGGATGGATAAACAAGTGCAGCTGTTGACAATTGTGATACAGAGTTCCTTAGAAGAGAAAAAAATAGCTCTTGACTCTGTTTATATGAAGTAAAAGAGATAACAGCAAATGGTGAAAAAGAAAGAGCCGCAGCAAGAGAGGCAGCAGAAGAGCGGATGTGGACAGATGGACAGGGAGTTTTTCGTTTAAACATCATCACCATCCTCATCATCCATGTCAATTCCATCCGCCAGGGACCCGCTGCTCAGTGGGAAGATGATGTCTCCACTCCACAGAGAGATGGCCATCAGGGACTCAACTCTCTGCTGTAGCTCTTTTCCCAACATAGTCATAAACACCATCCTTCTCTCGTTATGCATTGCATTACAGCAATGATCAACAGCACACTTTAAGCAAAGCCCATTCCCAGCTTCTCTTTATCAAGCTATTTTTGTTCCTTGGGGTTTGGTGATGCATCCCTGCTCAATTATCTCAAAATGCTATGTATATGCATGTTTATTCTCTCTGTTCAGAATGATAGACTGTTCTGTGTTTTTATTATGCAAACCAACCTTGTCAACCATGGGATTGAGAGGCTACCAATTGTTCAGCGTCAGACAGTGAGAGATGATTATCTAGGTGAGGGACTGTACTCATCCTCAGCAGCTAGGAAGTGGCGTATTGATTGGCCATCAGGGAGCTAATAACACAAGGTTATCTACATGTAGCATGAGACAGTCTCCCTACTTAATACAGCACTCCTATCTAGATTTAATTTGTCCTTATAGCAACGAGCCAGAGAGCGAAGGCGGGGATGTGCATCTTCCAGAGCCTAACAAAGGTCACGCTATCGTAAAACCATCTATGGGGATGTGGTAGAATTATATGCTGTGCCATCATAGGTCTGTTTTATAGTTTCAACGGCCACCTCCTACTACTTGTATTGATCACCAATATATAGATGACTTGACTGATTACTGATATAATTATTGAACTTTCTATGGTGATATATCAATAACAGCAACATCAATGTTACTTGACGTAAGAGGGCAAATGTTCAACTTCTTCCTTTAAGATGGGTGATTTTCACATGTAATTTACACTCAGTTCACCCAAATTAACCCAACACTTAACCCTGTTTTAAAAAAAAAAAACTCACTTCCAGTGGTATTGATGAATACACGTAGCTTTGGTTTTAAGGTTGGTCTGACTTTTCAATGTAGATGAAAGGAATTTGACTTGGGGTGCACCCCAGTATTTTAAAAAAACAGAGCAACATTTCTCTAGAAACAGTGTTCCTGATATAATGGAAAATCCAAAGACCTCACTGTCAATAGTTTTATTCAACATGACCTCTTCAGTAGAAAGTAATTCTGAAATATTCCACAGTGTTCACAGTCATCCTAACAAGTCTTCAAGGTTTCAAGAGAATAAAACGCACTATACAACATAAAGGTACACTGGAGTTTTTGAGCATGAGTAACCTGTGGAGCAATGTTTTTAAGACTGGGTCCCAGTTTTGTTTGTATTTTATGAATGTGCATAAGGACTATAAAACATGTAGGTTGCAAATTCATAGGTCCTGAAAATGTTTACATTGGCAATGTCTGTGCATTATTATGCCAAATTGATTTTTTTTGATAATTGATTCAAAAAGATGTAGTAATATATCTATCTATCTATCTATCTATCTATCTATCTATCTATCTAAATTATGGCATTCACTGTCACCAACACGCCAGCACTAAGTGCATTATGTGCAACGTGTCATAATGTGTGAGGCTTTCTGGCACAGTGATCTGTTGTCTAAACATAAATCACAGTGGCAGCAGAGAGACCACGTTTCCTTGTTACTATAAATCTATAGAGATCTTTTCTCCCAAGATATCAACATGACCTCAAACATGCCGCATTCCAGGTCATGGCAGAGACTCCTAGACACGTAATAGACAGATAATACCTTTCTATCGCTCGCTTTATCTCCTGTTCTCTCCTTCATTCTTGCACATACATATTAAGACTATACAAAAACATTTGAGAAAAAAATACAGGGCAAACAGATGGTCAGACAGGAGAGGCTTGTAATCTGAATGTCTCTACTGTACTGGTTGGGGTGTGTGTGGAGTGGAGTAATCTTACGGCCAGGATATTAGTCCGTCTGTTTTAGAGTGCTCCATTGTTTCTCAGGCTAAAAACACCAGGGCCCTGGAATAAAAGATTACCCAAGCAGAGTTCAAGGTTTTGGTGGAGAAATCCTCTGGGGAGGCCGAGCGCACTGTGCGCACGAAAGATTACATTTCAGTCCCTGGCTCGCAGTCAAAAGTTCGCCAGATGGAACAGGAAATTGTGTCGCTGTCAGTGAAAACGCGCAGAGAGAAATGTAAATGGCCCTCCCAGTAAGAGACGCCTCATATGCAACCCCGGTTGTGTCCCCTGGGCTCTGCCTGTCCACCACGTCCATCTTGTGTCAAATACTTGTTTTTAATTCTGGATTTGGTGGTGGTGGTGGTGGTAATGTGTGAGTGCAGGACACTGTGAAACTATGCAGTGACACCAAGCATAGCAAGCAGGGCATGCAGGAAACACATTTATGTATATATAGTATACAACGAAATTAAGCATACCCCTTGTCAGTACCACTAAAACATTAAGTGATTCAAAGCTGTCATCTTACAATAATTCTGTTTTTTTAAGTTGATGTGTAGGGTATAAGATACAGTGTGCAATGAAAAACAAATGGGTTAGACAGACTAAATGAGCTTAATTAAAAATACAGGTCAACCTCAATTCAACAAATGTGATCAAACTGTTGACCACTTGAACAGAGGTCAGTTAAGTGTGATCACTGCAACAAATTTGGTGACCCCTGTGATTTCCAGTTATGGCTAATGGAATGAACAAGGTTATAAAATAACCACTAATTCCAATAATAGATTATTATTTACACAGCCTTGCAGATTGAGAAACAGATGGATAGTGCCTCTGACTTGGTACAAGGTGATGCAGTCACTGCTCAGACAGGGCAAAGGATATTGCATGAAGTCGACCTCCTAAGATGGTTTCCAAGAAGAAAACTGTGACTCAAAAAAAAAAAAAAAAAAAAAAAAAATAAAGATAAAACAAAGAGGTTGAACAGAGGCCTGCTGAATATTCACAACAAATTTTGGGTCAGATGAAACCAAAAGAAATTTATTTTGATGGAGTCCAGTATGTTTTGGCATGGATCTGGACAGCACTAAAACAGTGACAGCACTGCGCCGACCATGAAACATGGATGTGGGAGTGTGCTGATATGGAGCCACATGAATGCAAAATACTGAATGAAAAGATGACACCCAGACTCAAGGAGCTTGGCAGGAGCAGACATTTTCAACATGACAATTATCCCAAACACACTGAAGAAAGTACTTTAAAGTGGAAGGTAGAAAAACAAAGCCCTACCAGCAAAGGTGCTGCTGATGAAAATCATCTGTGAGGAATGGTAGATCATCTCTCAACAATGGAATCTCAATAATGAGAGGTGTGCTACTGTACTTTCATTGTAGTTTAATTTGTGAAACGTTTCAGTTTTTCAAATTAATTGGCCTCTTTCTTCTTTTGCTTCAGATAAAAACAAATGAAATTGTATAAAATGAACAGGATTACTTAAAATGTGGTGATACTGACCAGGAGACAGACAGACACACACACACACATACACAGATGTGTGTGATCATAACATGAAACAAAAGCGTCAGAAGACCGAGAGCCAATAAACATATCAGTTGAGTTGGCAAGCTCACATTGTTGAACATGAACTACACCCATTGTTAAAATGAAAGCCTTCATGTTCAAAGTCTGTCTTTCTGCTGACAGTTTCATTTCAGCAATATTGTTGGAGATAAAACAAACATAACATGTAACACTAAAGGGAACAAATTACAGCCACTGAGATTTCCTTCAGTCAGGCTCCAAACTGAGGCATCAGTCAGTCATTGTGGATAATAAATTCACACACACATAAAGAAAAAAAAGTGTCTGGAATTAAAAACACATTGTGACAATCTACAGCACTTGTGTCCATACAGTCTGTTTCAGGGTTGGACTGGGAATCTAAATCATCCCTGGACTTTTGACTCAGACAAGCCAACCTGCCCAGAGATACACCACCAGCCAAATGACCTCTCTATAATAGATAAACACTGGTATTTTCTGGATTGCAGTTCCATTTGCATTGTATTACTGTTCATTGTACAGTTTTTTTTTCATTTTCCACTCCATCTATATTAACTACATGTATTAGTATAAGAATGCAACTTTACAGTACAGCAGCAAATACAGCAGCAGCTTAATTAGATATGGTCATTTTCCCTCTCTGAATCCTTCTGTATGAAGTTATGTAACATCTGAGCTCATCACACTGACAAAATACTTTGAGGGGCGTTTTGGTAGCCTGGGGGTTGACCATGAAAATGAATGAAACATACGGTGTCCAACCAGGACAGTCTGTTGTATGTTACTCCCCATCTCTCTTTTCTCTAATTTCCACTCATCTCTCTACTGTTGTTGTCTAATAAAGACCCCCACCCCTTCTGCATAAAATTCTACTGCTGATTGCTAAATAAACTAGTTTATTTATTTTGTTTTCTGCCTACGCTTCAGCTGGAGCTGGTATTCTGTGAGGGGTCAAGCGGGCTGAGGTCCTGAATCCACTCTGCTGCTCTAGTCCTTGTCTCTGGCTGTTGTCAGTACTGCCACGAGCAGCACTAAAGGCATTAGTTATTTTGAAGGATTTGGACACTGTTTCTCTGGAATTTAACATATTTTCCATTCAGCATTTCACCCATGAATTCAAGTTTTTTTTTTTTTTTTTTTTTTAGTTTTACTATTCATTTTAAACAAGTCAGCAAGAGTCAACTGCTCGCTGGGTCAGCTAGATGATTGGCTAGAGGAGGGAGAAAGAGAAAGAGAAGGAAGATAACGGCCAGCTAGATTGCCAGTGCACAGTTTTCTCTCTGTGTTTCTGTGTATGGTGGTGTTTTTTGTTTTGTATTGCATTGATGCTTTTTGTGTAGCAACCCACTGGGAAACTCAGCCCTTATGCTATCTTTATCTGAGCACAGCATCTTTTTTCAGTCTAAACTAGGCTATTTGTGCCGTTGTTATATCAAAATGAATGAATAAACAGAATAATAAAAATAAAGAAATGAATGTTCAGGGCTGACCATACAGCACCTACACCCCAAACATTTCATTGTGTACTCATAGTGTAATAATGTTCACCTTAAGCTGGAGAGGATGTTGCAATGCCATGCATGGCTCACTCTGAAACAGGCACTTCCTTTGAACTCACAACCTTCAATAAAATATGTTATAAGTCACTGTTATTGACCACAGTAGGCAAGGAGACTGTGTGGGTGAGTTAAAAAGTGTGTGTGTGTGTGTGTGTGTGTGTGTGGGAGGAAAATAGGGAGTGGCCTCCAAAAGAAGCATTGTAGGTCATGTGGTAAATCAGGCCTCCAGGCTTCATTGTGAATCAGGTGTTCCTACCAGCACTCTATCCAAAAGAGAGAGAGAGGGAGAGATGAAGAAGCAAGAGGCAGGGAGCTGATTTATCAATGCAAAGTTAATAACATCCATTTGAATCTAACTAAAAATCAATATTTCATTACCAAATTGTTAGCGTGAATGAAGAAGGATTGGGGAAGTTGGGGTGGCTGTGGCAGCAAGGAGGCTTTGGAGAGTTCGATGGGGAAGATGGGATGATTCATGAGGCCATCAGGCTGAAGAGGAGGGAGGGACAGAGGGATGGAAGGAGGACGAAAGAGGGGGGTGCTGGAAAAACTTGGAGGGGGTTGCTTTACAATGACCTTGGAGAAAAATATATGGAAGAAAATGAAAGCAACTGTCATGTACCTACATGTCAGAATCAGCTTATAAATCATACTAGAGAGAAGATGTGGTGCTCGTGTGTGTGTGTGTGTGTGCACGTGCTGATTAGCAATGGCAATTTGTGATAATGCATCAAGGAAAATAAAAAACCTGATTATTATGTACTTTGCTTGCTAATCACAGTGGTTCCTCTCACACCCAGTAAATCCAGAGGACTGTTTCCTGATGGGCTTTAATTATAGTCCAGGCTGAACTCGTTTAAAATTATCAGACATTATGATACGAACACACCAAAGAAAACACTGTAAATATGAATATACAGTGGGATAGATACAGGGGCAAATTCCAGTCGTCAGTTTCCGTGCCAAAAAACACAGACTAACACTTGAGAGGATAACTGTGCAATTGAATGCAACTTTTTATTGTAAGTACTATAATACCTTTCTGATACCAGTTCAAAGCAATGTCCAAATGTATTTTAACATGCAAAAACAGCACCTGCTTTACTAGCCAGGTGGATATATTGCCTTTTAGTTTTATTAAGTCGATGTTAACCTTGACCACCTCATGCACATGGCTGTCTGTAGCCAACTGTCATATATCCTGTCAGGGTAATCCTCTGCATTAGAGAAGAATAAGTTTTCCCTTTTCACGTTTTTTTCTTAATAATGACAGACTCTGTACTGATGGAATGAAATGAAAATGGAAAACACTGACAAACCTTCAGATGCTTTCTTCTTTGTGTGTTTAATATGCAGCCTTTTATGTACCTGATGGGAGGCAGAGCATATGGATGTTTATATCATGATTTATATAATGATGATTATATTGAGCTTGGTGTAATTACTTTTACGGAGACCATCACACTTGACAGATATCACAGTGTTCGAAGTGAAAGTGAAGTGGGAAACAACAGCCAAAGAATGATTAAAAGTGACAGCTTTTTCAGCTCTCGACTAATTGACAATTTTCATATGACAGTTTTCATGGGCTAAAATCATCAGTATAGTAGTGATTTCCATTAAAGCAGCTTAATTGGACTCTGCATTAAGATTTGTTTGTGTGTGTGTGTGTGTGGATGCAGGTATTTGTGTAGTGTGTCAGGTGGGAGGTGTCTTGTGTAGCATGTTCTTCTTGTGTAGGTGGCATGTAGTTAATATAACTAAACTTTGGTGACAAATAAGAAGTTCTACTACAGACAGACATCAGACAGACATCATACTCAGACTTGGTCATAAGGCCTAAATTTGTCAAATCCACCTCACTGTGGGTATGATCAAATCAAACTTGTTTGTCTTCACACCTCATCCTAGTACTCCACCGAGAGGAAGTGTCTTTTTTTGACAGCATTCCAGATTGCATGCACATCAGGTGACAATTAAGACATAACAACATAAATTGTCTGCCGTCACATCCAGTTACCTTCATTCCCTGATGCCTTTCTGTCCAATACAAAAAAAGAAACACACAAAAACACACACATTCAGGAAAAAGCTTCTCCATTGCCTTGGCCAAAACCCGACAGTTTGTAGTGTATTAAATTAACACCAGCTCTTCCTATCACCTCCTCATCCCATTCACATTCACCTGTAATGAGCAATTATAGTTTGATGGGCCCCATCTGTAAAAGTTTTTCTGTGTTGCTTTTTTCCCTCAGCTTTTGTAAGATCCTGCTGCGGCTTTCTTCACCCCACTTACCATGGCACATTTCAAACAATCCAAATATGGCACATGTGCTCTAAATAATTCAGCTGCTGCTAACATTAAACAACTGTTAACACGCTAGAATAATTAGTTATGCTTGCTTGACATGTTTGCATCTTTAATAATTAATGCATTTGTCTTAATTAACAACAACAGTATTTTAGCCTTGTTACTTCTTTCTCAAGAAAATAAAGTAGAAAACAGGCAATTACGCTATAAATATTAATTAGATGCCCCTATTAAAAACCCAGATAATGGGCAAATTGATGAGCCATACAAATCTTACGGGTCACTCTTTCATTGTGAATAGGTATCTATATAGCAATGCTTTGTTGTTATTTACTTTGGAAAAACATAGATTTGAAAAATCATCTAATGGTTTCATGTTGAAATCACTAAAATATTAATGCTGTCAATGGGGTCTGCTGATTAATGTAATAATTATGCTTATGTTATTTAGCTGAATTATAAATGCAATCTCATTAATCATAGATCAGGACCCTTTGTGCCTTTGAAACCGTTTTTTCTTATATGGCAAGTGTTCAGTGCAGTAATTTGGAATAAAAAATATATTTTTAAATGATAGTTTTAAGAAATGTATTTAGTGCAAGACAATGGCTCATTGCATTTTCAACTCTTCAAGAAAGCCCATGGAGTGAGATTCAGTACACACAAACAATTCAGCCACTTAACATCTCATGATCTGGCTAAGTCATTTATCACTGACAGCAGTCTGCAACGCATCAAAATGTTATTCCGAATACCACCAATCTGACTGAAATGCACTGGAAAATTTAGCATCTTCTTAATTTGTCCCTTTTGGGAAAGAAGGCCTGTGTTGAATTGAAATGGTGTTGTATTTAAATTTTCATGGGTGGTGTCCTTGTTTTGGCTGAAAGAGGGGCTAGACGTGAAAGCTCTCAGCCACTCAGGAGATGAGCCAAAAATGCAGCTGTCAATGAGAGGAGAGACAGACGACAGGCATGACGCCCTACGTGCCGGATGACTTTGGGAAGACTTTGACAGCCACCCAGGAAGGGAAGTTATTTTCCCTCCTATTTTTCTCAAGCTGCCGCGTGATTAAAAGCCAAATGAGTGACACTGCTCGACACCCCAAATCAGCCCACTGCATTAATATTTCACACAGATGGCAGCTGTGTATCAAAATAACATGCTAGCTATGGACAAGAGGAGGCGATGAGTGTTGGAACAGGGTAAAGATCCTTTAGTGGTATGGCTATATTGCCTTGATTGCACATACAGACAGAATGACTGAAATTAAATTTAAAAAAAGACAAATGTATAAGATATGTAGGCTAGCATATTAAAAAACAGAGACAATGGCAATTTAGAGGTGCTGAAAAACAGATTTTGCTACCTTTGGACAGAGCCAGGTTAGCTGTGTCCACTCTTTATGCTATGTTAACCTAACTGGATTGTATTGAGAATTAGCATTTTCTCTCTTTCTTTGTCAACTGTTTATACTGTTTCCATTATGCCAAGCTAACTTAGGCCAATCATCTCCTGCTGGTGAGCATATAAGTGCAAAAGGTCAAACTATTCCTTTAATAAACAAATTTGGATGCACACAGCTGCATTCCTGAACCATTTTCTAGGTTTAACATACACTGAAGTGGTACAAGGGCAAGTCATGTAGCCACCACTGATATGAAGGCAAACGACAATAGGTTCAAACAAGTCAATTGGGAGGTCAGGAATTAACTTCATCATTCTTATCTGGACATTGTTGCAGCGATGGGGGAGATGGCAGTGGTGGGGGAATAACAGCCATGAAGCACACAAGCCATCAGCAGTTGGGGGACAGCCTCAATTGGAAATGTCCGTATTAGGCAATATGCAAATGCTGTTGATGGTGTTGTAAATTCGGCGGAGGTGACAGCAAACAACATCTCAGAGGCGATGATTAAAGTGTGAATGCTAAAAAAGAGGGAGAGGAGGGCCAAGCAGAGGGTGGGGGCAATAATGATGGGTGCAGAGGCAGGAGATAACCATCGACTGAGCTGACTGGGCCTCAGTCAATGGCAAAACAAGCCCCATCCCTCCACTGTTAGGGGCTGCACTGTGGCTTCCTTCCTTCACCGCTGTCAATAGCTGTCAGTCCCTAACAGCCTGTCTGTTGGTGCTTAGTATACTTTCACCACAGCAAATTCAACGACCATCATTCCCTGACCTTCCCCACTGGTGACTGTCCTCCAGCCAGCCTCCACACACACACACACAACCAGATATCATTATGAAGACCTCAAAACACGGACGGATATTGCATCGAAAAGGTTACAGGCATTCAACGGCAACGGAAGTTAGGCCTGAGATAAATAAATATACTATATATTAATAATGAATGAATGGCATTTGGGGTAGAGAGCAATATGTGTGTATGGGTGTTTGTGTGTGTGTGTGCGTGCATGGGTGATTTCAGCTATAAAAACAGATTTCTTCACCTGCATAGCGCGCCAGGGTTTTGAGAAAATGTCACAAAACCTGATTTATAGTGTGTCTTCTGAGTGCATTATTTGAGTTTGACAATCTTAATAATTCACATTTCTCTCATACCCCCCTCCTCCCCTTTTTTTCTTCCCTCGACCATCATGGATTATTGAAATATAAAAATAAGTGGTAGAAGGGGCCCCTGGAGCAGTATCAAAATGTCAGGTTTGTACTTACAGCCTGGTGCTGCTAGACAGGGTCAAGGGCTTCAATTATTTGTGTACGAACAGTCTGGCGCTACATGAAAGGTTATGTCACCCGCCAGCTGTTTACTCCTCAACACTAGAAGGTAACCAATGCACTGCTTCACTATAAACTGCACTGGTATGGAACCGATATAGCTGAATGGGAGAGAGAGGCAGGGAAAAGGGTCACATTCAAAGCCAGTGAGTGAAAAAGGGCAACCTCAAACATCCTGTGCACATTACATTTTGTCAACACTTTTGAAGCTAATAGGACCTTATTTTATTCCTGAATTCTCAGCAGCATCTTATTCCTAGTGTTTTTATTGTATTAAGACACAATCACTTTATTTAGTTACCAAAAAAAAAAAAATCATTAAAAAATAAAATAAAAATGTCAGTGGCACACAAGAGGCAGGACAAAGAAATCTGCGATGACTAATAGATCATTCTGAACACAACCAGAATGATGTATGCCCTTTATACCACCCTGAGTTCAAAATGATGACATGGAAACCAAGTGACATTAATGATGGGTTCTAGTCCTCTATCTGTCTCTCCATTTCTTCCTGTCTCTCCCTCACCCATCCTCTCCCTCTTTCTCTCCTTAAGAGAGCCAACACCCACGTGAGTCCTCAATGCCTATAGAAGAGTTCTGGTAAAAAGCCTCAGACTTATTGGGAGTGATATAGAATTTTTTAAAATGTCATTAATTGACACATTATTCTGTAGGAGCTGTCAATGGGAAGACAGAAAGGTCACAGCATATATATATATATATATATATATATATATATATATATATATATATATATGTGTGTGTGCTTCAGCTAGCCCAGCAATGAGTTATGGCTGTCGTTAACACAAGGGAATGGATGGAGGAGCTGCTTCTGAAAGCCTCTATCGATCCCCTTCCTGGTCCCAAGGAATCAAAGGGCCTAAATGGGGCGCAGGGTTTCCTGGGCAGACACAAAGGAACTGACGTACAAGTTCCCCCGAACAAGGACATTGTATCATCTATTGCAAAACAATCGCATTGTGAGAGAAAATACTGGCAAAGTTTTAGCTTTTTTTGAAAATGTTTGGGCTTTTTATTGTGGTTTCCCTAAGAGGAAGTTTCATTTGGTTATGTGTCAAATCCCACCTCTCATCCATTGCATACTGGGATATCCTCCAAGACTAGCTGGAGAATCTGGAATCTATCCAGATTCAAAGCAAACCTGATGAGGTCAAACTGTCTTTTTAAACCTTTGCCATTTAAAGTGCATGTGTTAAAAACTGTCAATCACTTTGTCTCATTTTTCATCTCAATACATTTGAACCGTTTAACGCTTAAAAACTTTGCTTCATTTACAACAACACAAACACAAAGCAGTTGATGTGATTTCTGTGACACAAACTTGGCCCTAAGCACTCCAGACCTTTGCCAGTCTATTACGGATTTAATATGACTGAAGTCTTCTCTGCAGTAGTACTAAAGAAAACCAGTGTTGATAATTCAAGCTCTGCAGAGAAATCTGCACCCCCTTCAGCCTCAGTCGGTGCTCTCAGTCTCTATTTCTTGACAGGCTGCAGGGGAAAGATGGTTAATTTCTGACTGAATATTATGCTACATAACCACTTGGCATTTAAACTGAAAAATGGGTTTCTGCTTCGCCTGTCGCCACCGCTGTTTCCCCTCCAGAATGAGAGAGGAGGAGGAGGTGAAGGAGGAAGAGGAGGAGGAGGACTGGGAGTGAGAGGAGAATGATGTGAAAAGAGTAGCGATAGGGTTGTGAAGGAGGAGATAGCATTTAGGACATGAAACAGGAGCAGCAGAGAAAGGATCCTGGTTTTCTATTGTAATTTATTCCACTTTATTCTATTTTGCTCTGGTTTTCTAACATTTCTTAATCGTAATCAGTTAGTGATGTAGAGATCATGAATAATTACACAACGATCAGATCAGGCAGGTGAACACAGACACACACACACACACACACACACACACACACACACACACACTCATATCTATGCCAAATGGATGCTGCCCAGCCATAAACAGCAGTTTATTTTAAACCCCAAATCTCATTAAACTTGTGAAATAGGAAGACTGCCTGACAAGGGAAAATGTTGAATCATTTCCTACCATGTTAACATATAGCTTTGCATGTGTTTCTGTGACCAATTAAGGAGAACAAAGCCATAGTGGTAGCAGTGGAAGCAGTTGGAAGGCCATGATAACGTATAAAGTATAACTGTATTTGCTGAATTAAGTAGTATTTTCACAAATGTAATTAAATGTAAGTTTCAGTTGTGCTGTGCCTTTCCTTTTTGGCAGTTGGAACTCATGACATGACTGGCAGTATGTAATGTAGCATAGTATGAGCTGTGGGATTAATAGATGCTGTGGTCTGACAGGCCAAGATGCAAGAAGGCATCCTTCAGTATGTACATGTATGTGTTAATGCAGATGATTTGTATTCAAATAAGAATGTTTTTCTTTCACATGTATGCCTGGAGATGTTATTGCTCATCTCACACATAAATGTACCTGTATATGTCCACTAATGTGTCTCTGCTTGTGTGTATGTGTGTGTTTGTGTGTTGTTGGAGTTCTTCAGGCGTCCAGGCAGTTACAACGAGGGTAATTCGTCTGATCAGGCTGATTGGTCTCCAGCAAATAACTCACTACAAGATTAGAGGGGTAATTCCTGGGCCAGAACAGAAGCTGGAAGTGCTAATCAATGGAGCTGCCTCACTGATGAGACGACATTTTGGCTGCTTGACCACTAATGTATGGAGGGAGGAGGTGGTGTGTGGAAAAAAAAGTGTGTGCTTTTGTGTGACCAAATGCTTTTTTTGTGTGTGCATGTCTCCGTGGTTGTTTGTGAACATGCGTATATAGATCATGTATACTTTATTTGTGTATGTACATGCTTGTGTGCATCTGTGTGTGTAAGTTTTCAACACTTGACAGTTTGAGCACTTTTCAAACGTAATGTGTGATTAATGAGACTGCATTATAGTGGTGAGGGAGAGCAGGGTGAGCAAGCAAGTGAGCGAGGGTGGGGGCGTGAGTGGGCTCCAGAGTCACAGGACCGGGACAATATTGACATCTCCATTATTTACTGAGTGATCGGAGCAGCCAAAGGGCTGCTGATTAGAAAACAATAAATGCTGTTATTGGTGATTGGGGCTTTAGCAGGACATTGCAATTGCATGTCCCAGCCTTTCTAATTACTGCAGCCACTGACCACTAGACAGTGATAAACCAAAAGCTATACCATATATGGAGACATCATCTATCTATCTTTATCATTATAAGTTACAAAATGTCCATGATTAAATGCAGTCATTGTTGAAATACTTGACATTATAATAAGTGTAGAATAAAATAAATACAGAATAGGAAATTTGCTGTTTATGTGCATGAACCTGAAAGGTTTGTTTTAATAAGATACAGAAGATATAGAAAAAAAATATATAGAAAAAAAGAGAAGAAAATACTGTAGTTTTGGCTCTGTCCTTCATAGTGTCAAATGACATTTCTGTATCACATTACAATTTCTTCTGTGGTATCAATTAGTTTAGAACTGAAGGAAAAAGGATAGTTTTTACATACTAAATACCCTATCTGAATGGAACTGCATATGTTATATGTTAAAAATTTACATTTTACATATTAAAGGACCAGTGTGTAGGATTTAGTGGCATCTAGTGGTGAGAATGGAGATTGCAACCAACAATACTTATGCTCTCTTTTCTTCCTCCTTGTCGTCTTTGTCTTCTGTATACAAGCTGGATCGTCAACATAAAGTGCAAAAGGCCTTTCATAGAGCCAACGTTTGGTTTGGTTTCATTCAGGGTCACTGTAGAAACATAGCAGACTCCGTGGAAGAGGACCTGCTCCCTACATAGATACAAATGGCTCATTCTAAGCAAATGAAAAGATAATGATTATTAGTTTTAGGTGATTATGCTCCATTTCTGCTAATAGATCCCTGTAAATGTTACACACTGGTCCTTTAAGCATCAGCACCTCCTTCCAGAAAAGAAAAGGCCATTTATCAAGTTATCATTTAACTACTTTTTAAAGCTATGCTACTCTATAGGGATAGCAATATTTTTAGTCAGTTCCGCAAAACTATTCGCATCTGCCTCAGCTGTAGTTTATGTTTATTGCTAATTAGCAAATTAGTTAAATTAGCACTAACTGAAAGTGTTTTTGTGTACCAAGCAAATGTTATAAAATGTCAATCAAATGTGCATTTTACAAATTATTTTTTTTTTTATCACTTTTATCATTCATTTATTAGAGGGATAATTTTATTTCCCTGCGTTAATGTTAATTTCATTCAACTTTTATTGTAAAGCACTTTGTAATGTCTGTTTCAGTAGTAATATATACAAAGCAAATCCTTTATTGTCTTTATGATATTAAATGATGATGTGATGTCACCACCCTCGGTGACCTTCAGGTAAAAATGATGTATTAATGAAACAGGCCACGGTGGTGTGTAATGGTCAGGCATAATGACAGCTGTGTGTGTTGTGGCATTGTTGCTAAAATTATTGTTTGTTGTACTTTTAAGTGATCAGTGATTGGTAGAGCAAGCATTGCACTGATATGCAAATTGGTGATTAAGGGCATGTCTGTATCCATTTACAGTATGGCATACATGCATGTGTGCCCAGTTCCACAGTGACCAAGACTTACAAAAGAGAACCATGCATACACAATGCTCAATAAATCTGAAAGCATATTTCTGTTCATTCACGTTCATTTGGTCCCTGGTAAAGAGGATGGTACTACATCAGTCACTGATTGTCTGTGAATGTTGAAAAGTTGCTAAGAGTATAGTTTTCTGATACATGTACAATATGTAAATATACAGTATAGTGGGATGAAGAACAGCAGGAGAATGTGTGTCAGCACATTTCAGTGTGAACACCTATTGTGCTCTATGTTCATATAGTAGAAGGTCTCTATAATAACTTGTAGTATTAGACAGGTAGCTTGGGGTGCGTTCGTATTAAACTGAAGACAGATCGTACTCATCTTGTTGGATTTATGTCTGCCTGGATAGAGAATCAGAAATATCAGCACCCAACTTTAGATGCCCCTCTCACTCCTTGTCCAAATTTATATGTCTGTTAATATGAAATGACAGCACTGTCCTTGACTCTAACACCTGTCAGTGGTCTGTGAGCAGGAGGGCCCAGCACCTCATATGCTACAAAAAGGGGTATAAAAATACACTGTCTTGACACTGCAATGATCCACTAATCAGCTGACATATGTCACAGTGTTGTGAGTCTAGACCAAGTGGACCAATGCATGGTAAGTCAACAACAATGTGTCTATGTGTGACAGTGAGTATGCTATGTGTTTGGCAAACATCACACAAAGAACCACATATCTGTTTTAAAGTATAATCTTTAACATATCCATATCAATAACTGCCTTTTATTGCTGCCTGGTCAGTCTGTTTTTGCCTAAAAAAAATCCTAAGCAAGTGTTTTATTTGATCTTGTTTCCTCTTTATTTCATATCAAGGGTGCTATCAGTAACATGTTTCTCTTTACTTACTTCTAGTGGCAACAATGTGAAACTACAACCCCACACAATTCAACTTTATTTGTATAAACTCGCCAGGCACTTTATTAGGAACACCTAGACACCTGCTCATCCACGCAGTTATCCAGTCAGTCAATCATGTGGCAGCAGCGGAACACATACAGTCACGCAGATGTCAGGAGCTTCAGTTTATGTCTACATCAAACATCAGAATGGGTATAAAATGTGATCGTGATTGTGACACAATTGTTGGTGCCAGACAAGCTGACATGAGCATTTCTTAAACTGCTAAATCTTGATTTTCATGGGTGCGAAAAACAAAAGGAGAGAATGGCCAGACTGGTTTGAGCTGACAGAGGGGTTACAGTAACTCAGATAACCACTCTTTACAAGTGAGGCGTGCACAAAAGCATCTCAGACCTCACAATACGTTGAAACTTGAGGCACATTGGGCTATAACAGCAGAATGGCGATATTGGGTTCCACTCCTGTCAACCAAGAACAGAAGTCTGAGGCTGCCATAGGCACAGGCTCACCAAAACTGGACAGTTGAACAGTGGAAAGATGTAGCCTGGTTGGGTGAATTCCAATTAATGCTGAGGCATGCAGATACCAGCATGAATCCATGGACCCACCATGGACCAATCTTTCTTTGAATGTCACTGCCTAGCGTTAGAATGACCTGTTCGCGTCTATTTTCTGTGACAAAGAAATACTGTCAACCACTGAAAGACACATTTGAACAAGTACTGATGACAGGGTGAGGCAGGTTTCAGTGGCATTTTTACAGACTGAAAGCCCACAGGCTGTTGAGAAGTATTTCTTTGCAGTGATTTCTCTGGTCAAGCACTTGAAATGAAAATAATAATGGGAAAAACATCCATTAGTAATTGAGTATTGTCTGAGCAAAGTACTAAATTGCTGATATTTTGTCGTGTCATCACCATCACTGTAAGTAGATTCAAATTACTGGCTTGTAGATGATTTTAATGAACTACTTGCCTGGTTATGGGTTTGTCTAACTTTAGCATAATTGTATGTACATTTACATCTACATAGACATGAATGGAAATTAGCAGATTACACACAATGACTTTCACAGTAACACATGCAACTCAGCCCAGCTTGTAGCTCTATAAAAAGTCTGAGAGTGTGTGTGGGTGTGTGTGTGTGTGTGGCAGAAAAAGGATGAGTGACAGTGTCCCCACCGCCCCAGCTCTCCATATGGGTGGGTGGGACCTCACGACTGACGAAGCGTCAGCTTGAAATCACCCATCTGCAACTTTGCAGGTGTTCCCAATGATTATATTATTAGCTCTATCTGCTGATCTTTGATTTTTTTTTCTTTCAAAACACAATTTTTAGCATCCCAAGCCTTTGGGTCTGGGTGGGATAGGAACATAAAACATATAGATCCCTGGCAGCACAATCTACCTCCAAGATCTCACACATACAACAGACAGAGAGCATCGGAAAAAAAGCAGGTACAATCTGTTTGGGTTTGGGAGGCAGGAGTGGGAATGTGTGGTTAACCACAGATACTTATACTATATATTTTATAACTGGATATATGCATGTGGCACATTTCACCCATATTCACTAGAAAACATGATGACAGCCTCCTGCAGTAAGAAGAGGAGCACCTTTGTTGCATTGGGCTGAATAACATGAAAAAGTAACTGGGAAGATGATTAAGGATACCTTGGTCACCCAAAACAGAATGCTGTGGCCATGCAGGCACTGAGCCATGAATTGGCCTTTATAGAGATTATTTGTTCAGTAGAAATTGTGGAATATCTATCAATTATTTTGCAAATCCTGCATTGTGGTCAATTAAAAAAGTGTGGCTAAACAGCTAAAGACTTCCTTGATTCCTCCAGCCATTGGTCAAACCTTCATTGCATCCCCTCCACTACCCCTATCAAGTGGATGTTGGATACCTGTTCTGCCATGCCTATATCCACCTGGACAGGCAAGGGGGCACACCATTTAGCCTGCCCTGGTGGGGAAGAAGATTTCTGCCATGCAAGTTGATACTGAGAATATTACTCTGATGACCATCACACACATATACATTGTGATGGGTTGCTGTACATTCTGTATAGTAACACACACACAAAATAACTCTGCATCATTATGATTTCCTTGCCATTGGCCTGAAGATGTGACATCATCATGGCGGCACACATGAAACAATGACAAGTCGTGATGGCTGGTGTGAGGCTGCCCATGCCAGTACGCTCAAAAGTGCCTTTCATTTAGTAATTAAACCCTTTTCTCCATGAAACCTACCTCAAAAGTGAATGAAATAATGCAACTAAAGTTGGTGAAAAACTGATTTCAGGCTCCAGTTTTATGCTGGCACCAATCAAGTGATATGACTTTGCACTGGCAAATTGGATTTTTATTGGCTTCAAGTTGATTACTTCTACTAGTTACCAGTTGGGTAACTTGATGTATTGTCATGACATCACTCAAGCCCATTTCAAATTCAATTACACCCCAGAATTACAGAGATGTTAACTCGTGCATAGGGATGCACCGATACCACATTTTTTCAATCCAATTACAAGTACAAATATTTACATTTGAGTACTTGCTGATACCAAGTACCAATACGAATACTTATTAATGCCATTACACTTTGTACATTTACTTGAAAACATGTTTTATTTTCATCAGATATTGTTTCATTCTCTGGCTGTAAGAAATTGCTGCGACTGACATTTGAACATTCCATTATATATGGCATTGCCACATATTTTACTCAAATAGAAGTAGTGTTATTGATACTTTAGCATTCAACTGCATCTTTTTTTAACAAACAGCCTTGCCACATATTTCACTTAAATATAGCCCGCTATTAGCAAACTCTTTGAGCTCTGCGTCGTGTTGGTTTTTTAGATGTTTTATCAGATTGCTTGTGTTTAAAGTACTAAAGTGAAGTGACACAATTACTGTGAGAATAAAATTAAAGCAGGGCATGGTCTGAACATGTGCTTTACATCTAGAGATGGGGTGGTGCCATCACTGGGTGGAAACTTACTTTTAAACAGGGATTTGAACCTGGTCTCCCGCTTCCAAAGCAGTGGTCTTGCATGCATTACATTTAGCTGCTGTTTAAAAATGAACATCCAAACGATCACTAATGATTAGTCTAACCAATGTCTTTGTTTTCTTTCTTCTTCTTTCTCAGTTACACCGGTGCTTTTTCTGCCATGACATGTCAAAATTGATGCTGTGACATTACAAAAGGATAACAAAAAGGACAGTGATATCCACTAAATGTCATTCTAATTTCAAACTCAGGGTGTGGATTTACTGTTTGTTTGTTCTTTGCTCAATAATGCACAAATTTTACTTTAACAAAACACAACATACACTTTATTCCACAAAATCTGTTCCAGTCTCCTACAAACCCTCTGCCTTTTGTTATCTTGACCCCTCTATGCAAGTTTACATGGCATTTCCTGTCTGCACAACAACAACAAAGGACCGTCTTTGCACAACAACAACAACAAAGGACTACCTTTGTTTTTTATGTGTACTGTACAAGTAGAATAGATAACAATGTAGCAAATCAGTGTAGTGGCAGACAGTGAGGAGTGTTTTGGAGCTGTAAATACAGCCTTGCGTCTCCCTAATCCTGTCTGTGTCTGTCTGTATCTCTTACTCTCCATCTCTCTCCATCTCTCAGATTCAGATGCTGTGGAAGTCTGTCGGCAGACGGCAGCTCCGCTCTGTTCTGTTGTCTTGTGCTATCATGGGGGGATTTTCAGGGGATTCCGTGTTCACATCACTCTCCTACCACACGTTCAACAACAGTGCCTTGTTTGTACACATAAAAAAGTGCTTGTCTTTTTTATTGTTTCCTGTTGTTTTAGCAAGTGATATTTTCTCCTCCTTGGTGCTATCTCCTTTTTATTCTCTGTCACCTGACTCTGCTGTCTCTCAGTCTGTTTGTCTGGTTTGCCTGGTCCTTTCCATCCGCTTCAAATTCAGCCTCATGATGATTTTGCCTTCTTCTTTGTCAGTGGTTGCCTTTGACTGAGGCGGCAGGCTCGGATGTTTGGTAATGGCCACTTAGAGTAATCAATGGGCCTCTTTGAAGTTGTGAGATGAAAGAGGAGTTTGACAGCTAATGTGTGCCTGTCCTGTGACGTGAACAGCATGGCAATGCCTGCACGCTTTGAAGGCACAAGGATGGGTGCATCAGGTTGGATTTATCCCACACTGAAGACTCACCTCAGCCGCAGAGCTGGCACAATGGCAAGTGGCAGTTGCTCTATCACTTTCTTATGCACAAGTGTACACACATACACACACACACACATCCACAAAAACAGACGCTCTCACTTTCTGTGTCCTCTTCTCTCATCCCCTGGCTTTCTCTCATTCACTCTGTTTTATATATCTGTCACATCGGCGTACCTCCTATGCAGCTCGTGCCAGCTCCCATTCCACGCTCTCCCACAGAAATGTGTTCAAGTAAACATTTCACGCTTGCTTATGCTAAAGGGAAGTGGCAGCAGCAGGTATGTGACAGGCAGAGAACTGTCTGTGCCCAGGGCTGCCATTGACAAACTGAGCCCCTCTTCTTTCTGTGCTGCTTTTATCTTCTAAATAATGGATATGTGTGATCGGAGGAAAGCATTTGATGATGATGCATTCGTTATATTCATCAAAATGCTCAGAGAGCACACCCCCAGTGAGGGAAAAACAAAGCAACACTGCTCATGATTGTAATGTAAATGATATGCACTAAAATAAAAAATGAGCATAGCAGTAACGGTGCACTACAGTATAGGCAGCTGTTGCATTTGATTCATCTTGGTGCACGATCAGTCCTGTGTGTCCCAATTTGCTCCACAGAAAGCAAGTGAAGCATGTCCTTTGAAGCAAAAAGAGCAAAGGGGGAAATAAAAGGAAAACATTTACAGTGGGGGATCATTTCCCATAACCACCAGCAGTCTTTGAACTGGTGGTCCACACCCCCTCCAAGGAGAGAAGATAGGGCTGGGTTCTGAGTAGTATAGGCCTCTCCGCCTCACACATACAAACACACTCACACAGGAGGGGGTGGGGGCCGGGACATGTACAGGAAGTGCCCCCCCCCAATTTTCCGTTGTTGTGTCAGGGAGCTTAAGAAACTGCAATGAGTTATACTTTTGTCCGTCTGTCTGTCTGTCTGACACTCAGAGTCAGGTTAATGGTGTCTTGTACCATAACCCTAGCACATGTTCCTCTAACCTAAAACACATGCAGAGTGTTCCGACAGGCTTTGCAGCCAGCAGGAGCCCTTTTTTCGGACCTGTCTACACTTACAGTAATGTCAAATAACTATGACATCATCACCACCTCTGTGCCTGGTCCTCTGCTGTCTCTCCTGTTTATTGGAAGTGATGTAATTACTTCGATCGCTGTTGTTTTTGTTTAAAAAGTAGAGACTAAACTGTTGTAATGCTGTATTTCAAAGTAACAATTGGTGACATTTTGCTATGTTGTATCACTGATTTACAGTAATGCAAAACTACACCGTAGTCAGGTCATAAAGTCATTTTTTGTTCCACAATGAAGACAAATCAATAAATACTCATTTTATGGTGGGGTGGGGGGGCTGGAGCCTATCCCAGCTGTCGTTGGATGAGAATCAGGGTCCACCCTGTACGGATCGCCAGTCCATCACAGGGCCAACACATATAGACAAACAACCATTCACACTCACATTCAAATACTTGCACAAATACATATTGTACTTTTAGCTTCTAATCCGACAGAAATGAATTAAATATGCAGTAATCAATTACAAAAGAGCTTTGAGAGGAAATGAGGAGCACGGTGAAACAGGTCTAAATGTGTGTGGGTTTCTAGTTATCAGTACATAGTTAAATGTGCCAAAAGTTGGCGGCGCATTCTTATGAAGGCCCATCAGTCATGTTTAATGATGTAAATCCAGAAATCCAGCAACAGGTGAGAAAAAAGACTGATTTTAAGCAGCACTCACCAAAGCTCTGCGCACTTCATCTGCTTCCAAGTACTTTTTGTTTCCCTCTTTATATTCTAAGGCCTTTGTTGAAAGTCACCTTCTTCCAGTAACACGGGCATATCAACAGTTGCCTTTCCTCTACCTTACACACTGTGGCTTCCACTGAAGTGCTCAGAGTATGCTCTTTTGCTTACTTGTAGCTTAAGTGGCACAGCCTAAAATACTAGGAACTGCTGCCATCATGACTTGTCAGTCCATATTGGCCAAGTAGGGTCTGTTTCCTCCTGTCAGCTGTCTTTCCAGCCTGTCACCGGCTTTTCCCTAGTTGTCAGATGCCCTGTTCACAGCAACCAGCTGATGCTAGCTGTGACAGTTATCACTACACTGTTAAATGTGCCAAAAGTTGGGTGAGCATTCCTATGGACGCCCAGCAGTGCTATTAAATGATGTTTTGACCCATCATTGGGCCCCACAGTGAATATCAGGCTGTGCTGCCATAAATATGAAAGGCGACACATTCTCTAACGCAAACCTACAGTGCCTTTAAACTGATTTAACATACATTTAAGCTGCGTTTAACTTGACTCACTTGACCAAGCCATATCTCTATACTGTATCAGCTTATAAACTGTTGTGGCCAGTCCAACTGGTTTGTGCACCCAACTACAACCAGCTGACTCCATGCTAAGCTACACAGCATGTTGCTATCGTTCTCCAATAGTATACAGTATATACAGTATACTCCAACATATTCACCCCATTTTGGTAATCCACCTAACAATCAAGTGTCTTCAGCTAACTTATTTTAGCAAGCAACACACCATACACACTTCATTTGTTTTGGCCAAAGACAAATGTCAATGTAACCCCTCTATGATGTACTTTTAGTTTTGGTCACAGACTCAGACATACAGCTTTTCCTAGTCTTCCACTATGAGATGGGTACTTGTTACCAGAAACACAGAGACTAAAAGTTTCTTCTTTTAACACTGGCTTTTAGCTCTGTCTGTATGTATGACAGGTAAAATCTACTACCAGGATGCACAAAATTAAATGTTTCCATTCATGTTAATCCATGAAAATTGGTAAGACTCTTATCACAAATGCTGGTTTGTTAAAAAAAAAAAAGGCTGTACATCCTAGCCAAGGTTAAACCCTGAGAAAAGACTGTAAGAGCTCAATCTCTGTAGCGTCTCTGCATACTGATATGCATATAAATAAAAGAGGAGAGTTTAGCGAAGGGACACTTTTTGGTGTCCCCCTTTTCTCTGCCATTCTTAATCAGAGACTGTTTAAGTCATTGGTTTGATCCAGCTTCTTTTTCCCCATCTCATTGGTAAGCTCCTCTGTGTAAAATATCTCTGCGCCAGTAACACCACAAAGGCTTACTTATCTGGGCATTACCTATTAAAGGTTTAAACCCCCGCGTCTCTGATAAACACTCCCTATAAGGCTTTTATCTCCCTGCGGCCTTATCGCACTCTTGAAGGTCCTTCTCCCGAGGCACAGTAATTTGTTTAATTAAAGTGTCATTTTGGGAGGGAAATGTAGCTATGACTATAGTATGAGATGCAAAGAAGTTAAGCAGTGCTGGTGACGAGAAGGATTTCTCCACTTTTCTCTGTCTGTCTTTCGTTCTTTCTCTTTCTCTCGTTTTCTCTCTAGTCTTTGTCCAGGGGTTTAGATTCAGATGCACACACTAGTGATTCTTTTTTTTCATTGAGATGATTTTTTTTCTCTCTCTCTCCTTCTTTTTAGATATTTCCAGACAGCAGCCGTAGCAGGCGGCGATGGAACTGGAAAAAGACAACAGAAACAAATCTAGTTTGAGAGCACCCCCTTTAGCCGCTATCTAAATGGAGCCCTGAGAGGATTGGCTTTCTGGCCTTGAAGCTTGTGTTGTCAGCACTTTGGGCGATTTGTGTGTGATTTCATTAGGAACCAAAATAACAGCCAGATGAAGAGGAAAATAGGGTATGCAAAGTGCTGCTGTATTGCTGGTGCAGTATGTGCTCTTAATGTACTGTCTCTCAAGAGCACACACACACACACAAAAAAATTCCATCACAATGCACATCATGGACACAAACGCTCGTTTGTCTGAATATAAATGCAAATGACAGCACCTCCTCAGAAAGTTCATGAGCAGACCTGATGCTGAGTGTTAAAATAGGTGAAGAGTGTTATACTGTATTTTGGCTATTTCCCCCTCTTTTTCTCTTTCTTTTTCTTAAGCCTCAATTCTATAATTTTAGAGATAAAAATATGATGATAATTCTATTATTATTATTTTTTTAAATAACAGTTTCTCTCTAATACTACATTTAGACATGCGCACTTGCTTTTACAAAATTTGGTATATTTTATAAAGAAAAGACAATATCCATAACAGTGACATATTACTGACATATTAACCAAACCAAAGTTGCTTACATTTAGGAGGATAAATTATGTATATGGTGCTGAGAATTCTATTATATAAAATTTATAGAGGAAGTTAGACCTTTATGTGTCCAGCTGACAGTGTCAGTGACAGCGACAGCACCTCTGAAGCTCTCTTACATTTAAGAGCATTTTAAGTGGAAAGGAGTTTGATAAATAGTGTTTTATTCTTAAGTTTCCGAATAGCTGTAAAAAAAAAAAAAAAAAAAAAAAAAAAAATCAGGTCCAAAATTTTACTGTTAGAAGTTGATAGATACAGACTCTGGTATTTTAGCAACCAGTGCCGAAACTGGAAAATATGTCAGTCTGGAAAAAGAAGAATGGATTTTCACTGAGTTGGCTTTTCACATACAAAACATTGAAGTTATGCAGTTAACTTGGGGTAAGCCTGGGAGATACAGAAAAAAGCCCAAGATAACTCCAGGATTAAACTTAAGTTTTGTACACAAACATATGTTAGTTGAAAGTATATGGAGGTACATATAACATGTCTGAGGGTTTTATAGTTTGATTTTTTTTATGACTGGTAAAGAGAAGTGTCCTGTAATGCCATGTGCGGTGGATCAAGTATTTGTAAATAAATAAATATAAATGAAAAGAAAATTACCAAGTAACTAATTTAAAACAATACATACACAGCTAATAATCAACCTTTGCAACTGGGTATGGGTCAGCTATGGGTTCTGGTCTCTTTCTGGGGAACATGTGTACCAGACAGGGTGACAACAGCAACCTGTGTATTGGCACATCCTCCGGTGAACAAGGAGATGGGGCATGAGAGTGAAAGATTTATGAGCTGTTGCATGCAGATACAGTGGTAAGCTGCTTCAAATGTGTTAAAAAAAAAAAAAAAAAAAGGGAGCGATGCAGAGAAATCAAATATGCATGATAAGACATGAAAAATGACTAAACACACTTATAAATTAATGGCAGAGAGGATGGTTGTCATTATCCACACGGAAGCCCCAGGACAGAGGGGTGTGGCACCCAGATGGTGGGGGTGAAATAGCTGGGGCCGAGGTTTTGTAATTGATTACTTAAGGCGTTCATCCTGGGAGGGATAAAAGAAAGACTGCCAAACAACACAAACACAGGACGCAGAGGCACAAAGAAGACACAGGTCTCTGTTAACTTTGCTGATATCCATACACAATTGGTTTTAACACACCTGTGTACAGATGAATTGGTTACGTCACTGTAAGAGACATTAACCAAAGATCTAGCTCCCTTGAATTTCCTTGATATGTAGCTAATATGGTTATTATTTTCACAGTGACTCAGATTGAGGCCAAACCCAAAACCTGAGCAAGAGACTTCCTCTGTCAGCATTAAGGACACAAGCATCCCTCTCTATCTTCGTCCCTTTTCTTTCCTTCTTTTCAAAGTCCCCCTGCTCTCCTCTAGCAGCTGGCTTTAAGACTACAGGTGTTGTTATACTGCTGCCCGTTGAGGATTTGTGTCTGCAACCTGTCTGATGATGGAAAACTGTAAAGTTCCAGTACATTGTATCCTCCCAGCACTATTCTGGTAAAATCAAGAGAGGATCTTTTCTTATTTGGGTTGGCACTGAGAGCAGGTGTTGAAAAAGTATCTTAAGGTATGAGAAACTGGTGATAAAGAAACAGGTTGGGTTTAAAATATAAGTGTACAGTACAAGCAATAGAATCTAATAGTTTAGCATTTTCAGGCAAGCAAGTTAATATTGAACAGTGAAAATTCAACAGGGGTGTATGGAAAGCAAAAATATGCAAGGAAAAATAATTAAGCAGATCTGTGTAAGTGCAAGGCTGTAAAGGCTAACTGTAAAATCTGTCTATCGTCTCCCTGTGGTTGGCTATCTCTGAGACATGTTTTTAAAGCCCTGACGCGTTATTAATAAAACAAACTCTAATAGAAATATCATTGGGCTTATTTTTCAATCAGGCCCAGCATCACTGCAATCCGCAAAGCGTGACATTAATTAAAGATTGATGGCCGGGCCATTCATCTGAGCCGCTGTTGATCCGGTAATTAAAATGACAAAAAAAAAAAAAAAAAAGATTTATTTATAGAAATTTGCCCAACTTGTTTCATTTCCTTGTCAACGGGTCCTGATTTTCTGTCTTTTAATGAAGGGAAGGAAGTGCATGTGTTTTTCATCTTGTCCTTTTTCTGCTTCATTTGATGGACATTGTCAGAATAAGCTGGAGTTTGTGCTCAAGAGTTCCAGGTAGTGAGGCAAAATGTTGCATAGGGCCAATGAAGCATCTCACACACTAGGTTCACCCTGCTCAATCAAACTTTTCAAAGGAATAAAGTTTAAATAACCTTAGTTCAGCAGTAATTCAGAAAGAAAAGCAAATACAAATGAAATAGCTTTGCATTTTTATTTTGGTAAAGTAATTATGTAGTCTCTTGGAATTTGACAAGGCTTCTAATGAGTTCTCCCAGGACCTCTCTTTTATTTGTTTGTTTGTTATTTTTAAGCTTGATTAAGTCCCCTTGTATTTAGCAAGCACAATCAAATCAAAGGGGAGGAAGATTAACTGTGTACATTTCTCCAGCATCTTTAAGGAGGTGTAAGCATACTGCCTTTTTTTGTGCTGTACACTGTTATCATTCCTGCTGTCATCAGTAGCCATCTGTTCCAGTTTCTTATTCCACAACATACAGTGAAAAGGGGAATAAAACACATGCAATGTCAGTTAATGAAGTTCTATAACTAGGTTAGGTTAAAAAAAAAAAAAAAAAAAAAAAAAACAGGCTTTAAACTCATCCCATTTCCACAACAGAAGTAGGCTATTTAAGCACACCTCATCCGCTCCTCTCCCCCTGACTCCGTTTTCACACGATCTGCGTCAGATTTTCGAGAAAACGCTTACCTCAAGATAATCAGGAAACTCCTGCAGTTTCGGAGTCCTCTCCATCTCCTAATGTCCATCGGCAACCTCGGCTGTCAGCAATCCACGTTCCCGGCGCCCTCACCTTCCAGTAGCCTCTGGCTAAGATTCGGGGGATGTCGCCCGTCCTGTTCGCCTCTCCCGGACCCGTTCGAAATCCAGGCGCTCGAACGGCAGGCGAAGCCTCCGCTACTGTCCTGTGTAGTGACAGTCCCACAACTCCAAACAAATCCGAGTGGACAGCCGCTCGTTTGAGACAGGCACTCAGCCAGCGCAACATTAAATGTCATCACAAAGACAATAAAACTTTTCTAATTATTCGTGGACTCGCAGCAAAACACTACTCCTCTCCGGCCTTCCAGGCCACTTCCGGGTTCCCAGTGTCGCGTCCGCTGCAACGCCGATGACGTCACGGCGCGACACTCAGCCGAGGATGCCCACTCTCCCTTATCAGCTCTGGCATAGATCCAGGTCATGTCAAACCCCGTCCAAACTCCCACTGTTCCTATTTAACCTAAAGCCTCACAAACCACCTGTGCACACATTCCTCCATCCCAGCATCCTTTCCTCTCCTATTGCTTCTATCCTTCTCTTCCGTGCTCCTTTGGCCACCTTAACTCCTTTCTCCTCGATACTGGTCATCACAGCCTCATAGACTGCACCCTCTATGGTTGTCCATGGCCAAAACTCTTCATTTCCCCCTGCTCATTACCGTTTCTCTGCCCCATGCCTCAGCTCCACATAAAAACAACCCCACCATCATCTGCAGCACGTGGCCCTCTTTCCAAAAGTGTAGATAAGAGAGGTAAACCAGTCCTCTATCAGGGTGGGAGGATGGTCTATCAACAACTTAGGATGCAACATCTCAATTGCTCCACGCCTGCTCCTTCTGCAGCAGAGCCCATGCCAGACTAACTTGGCCCCATAATCCAACTAAGCTCAGCTTGTGTAAGTATCTAAATACACCAATCAAAATCCACACACTAGCTATTGCCTTTAAAAATAACCCAGAACACCAGTTTGTTAATATCTTCATACAATGTTTTACACATGACTTCCACCCAGGTTTGCAGGTTATGTTTGATTCCTTCTACACATGCCACAATTTGAAGTCCGTGATCTCTGAACCCGACACAGTGACCCAAAGTATTCATGATCAGGCCTTTCTCCAGCCTACTTTTCTCCACATTCAGACCAGATCAGATCAGTCCAATTGGGGTAGCTACAAGAAAATATTCAGGGAAATAGAGATCTCTCCACCTCCCATAGCTCTACCGTCCCAAACATCAATACCCTAATTCCTAGCCCAGAATTCTCCATGCAGTACACAACCATTGACCATGCAATCTCCCCCATCCACCCTGCAGGCCAAGGATCCAGGCTGTCCAACGCAGACATTACCAGCACCTTCAAAGTCATTCCCATTTGTCCTGATTACTGGTACCTTTTTGGTGTCATCTAAATCATCTACAAACTTCCATATGTAATCCATCCTCTAGATAACTTTGTCACTGTTAGACCACCATCTTCACCCCCTTCATATGGTCTTAGCACTGCCACATTTCATGAACTTTCTCCTCAGAGAAAACTGAAGGCTCCAGCACTTCTTTGGAATTTCTTGGCATCATCATTGATTTGATGCCATCCATATCATCCCTCAACCCTCATCCCCTTCCCTTCAGCCCAGTCCCTTCACCTTTGAATTATGCAAATTAGTATCTTAATTGTTGTGGTCTTGTCAGTTAATTGTCATATGGGTTTGTTGAGTAAAAACACAGTTGAACTGAACAATGTTTCAAGAATTTTGATATTTAAAAATCAAAACGATTTTAACAACTGAAAAGAAATTCTGTTTCAGAAATTCAAGACAGCTGAAAAATGAAAGCTGTGAGCTGTGTTTTCTCCATTATCTGATATTTCTCCAGCAGACAGAAAACAGAGATGAGGTGAATCCTCCTGCAACAAACCCAAACATTGAAAGATTTAATGAAAAAGTCTATGATTGTACAACTGTAATACAGAAATTAGAGACTTACAATGAAGAAACTTTTAAATGTGGTTTTAAAAAGTGTTCATTAGGAGTTAAGTTTAAATAAGTAATCAGCAAGGGTTTAATGTCATATTTTGGAGAGAAATTGGCTCACTACATGCATTTCTTTTGAATTTCCTCCATTTCTGCATTGAAGATACAGGAAAGAAAGAAAAAAAAAATCAGATTTCACCGTTTTATTTTTGTAATACATAGATGTTTTACTTTGTTCTCTTGAAATGGCAGAGAAAGACAACCCATTGTAAACTCTCCACAGTATACAAACCAATGATTCAGAGGCAGAAACATCTAGACAAAATGAATTAATGACACACACACAGCCAATTTGTAAAACTCCCCAACAGCTTTGTACACAGTCCTATACCGCCCATATCTGTCCTATATAGTTCTACATGGCAACCAGCCCAATTTCACTGCCCGCCAGTGAAATGTATTTCCATGAGGAACTACTAGATACAGGGTTTGGCACCAGCTTAGGTACCAAAAGTGAGGAAATAGAGGGGAAAGAGATGTATTAAATGATTATAATGACTGATGATATTACCTAGTTCTACAAAAAAATGACTTCAATAGTGTAATGGTCAAATAGCGGGTAGGGGTGACAGAATTATTAAAAGAGAAAGAATTGAGTAATTTCAGCACATTTATCTGTCTGCACATCACAGCTTCACACTCAGTTAATATATATTGTAAATCTCACTGATCTTAAAGAGGTCTTTTTTTATATATTTCTTTATATTCTTATCCTATTAAGTTACAGGTGTGGCAATGCAATTTAATTTCAGATCCAAGATGGCAAGATTTTTTTTATTTTTATTTATATATATTTAAGATGTGAACAATACAGTATAGGCTTTGCTCTGACCATGGTACCAGTAAATGCGATATTTCCTGCACCATCTTTTTCCCTCTGTTGACATGATAAACATATAATGTGTTTCATGATGAATGCTCTTTATAATGTGAGGCTGAGATAAGATTCTAGTATTCTCATTTTTCTATCATGTTAATGTGTAGAGATAAAGTATTGCATCCAGTATGTTTGGAGCTAGCAGGCTGGCCCATTTCTCTCTGTTGGTGGATGAATAGATGGAGGTGTACTGAGATGGCGACATCAGGAAGTACAACTGTTGCTAGTGTGGGCCATTTCTTTACTTTTTCTTCTACTGGTTCCACTGGTTCACCTACCCCCTTCTGCCATAGATACTACTACTACAATTACTGATGTTACAATAACTATTACAGTTATTTCTTTCCAGGTCTCTTTCCAAGAAGGTTGTGTTATTCAGGCTGCACTTGAACATGCACCTCATATGTTCACATTCTACACTGTAAAAAGAACACTGTGAAATGCGCAGTATCTGGCTGGCAGCAATTAGCTAGTCGGCTGCTGTTGTCCATTCCACAGTATGCTTATGGTAAATTAAATCACAGTGCCTATAAAATATTGCAGTTGTCATTACAGTAACATGGCTAGGAAGATTGCAGGTTGACAACAACACAGTATGACACTGCTTTGTGAGTCCCAAGTGGCAGGGAAAGTGCAGGTAGTCCTTAATGATGTATCACAGCCTCTTTATGTTGGCACTCAGATGGGCACAAGTACATTTGCTATTTAAACAATGTGGGTGCTGGGCAGGTAAATGACAATTGTGTCAAACTAGCAACCACACATGTATCATGATCATCTCCAAAGATAACAAATTGTATAGCATGATACAAGCATTAAAACTGTATTTTTAACACAGGGACTACCATCAAGACAGAACCTTAAGATCAGGTATTAAAGCAAGACCCATCTAAGGCCACTACTGCCACTAAACCTAGGCAGTACTGATGCTCCTTATTCAGTGTTTTGTTTTTCCAGATTAACATTTTCTGTTGGGCCACTACTGCAAATGCATAAGGTATTGCTAATGCTACATCTGCTTCTGTCACTGCTATTACTACCTACTAATACCACTACCATTGTTACTATGATTGCTCTCTCTAATGTCAACTACTTTACTTGGTGTAAACTACTAGACCACTACTCTGCTGCCACTGTTCTTAATATAAATATACTACTGGTACATCCTTCACTTTTACAACAGTGATTCCTACTACTCTCCTGTACTGTAACTGACATGATCCAGCTATGACTGTCTTTTGCTATAATTTTGATTTAAGCTAAACTGTCTTGCTACTCATTGCCGCTGTTTACAACTTGTGCTGTTGCTATTATTTTTGCCACAACCAGTAAAACAATCTATAATGTCTCTTGCTTTTTCTGTTGATTCTTACCTTTAATGTATTTGCATTACTGTCTCTTGCACTGAGTGTAACACAACTTCTTTTCCAGTAGAAGATTTAGATTTTATTTCCTTTTCAAATGAAAAAATAAAATAAATTAAAATAGGAGACTGAAAAGGAGGAGTATATGACAGGGATGAAGTGAATTTCTTTCTCTCAGTCTGCTGCTCTGGGTTATGACTGGTTCAGCCCTTTTACAGGTCCCAGGTAGAGACACTGGCAGATGTGTGCTGTAAAAAATATATCTGTATAGCCAACATGTGCAGATATATGCACATCATTGTGCACAGGCACTCACTCACTCACACACTCTCTTTCACTCTCACACACACACCACATCCTGGCTAGCAGGCACAGATGTGTGCATGTCTCACCTGAGTCCAATAACGTCACCTCGTTCAGTATCACCATACGGCTTGGTATGCCCAATCCTGCATGGCCCCTCTGTCGTTCCTCCTATGTTTCTGTTTCCTCTTTCCCTCTCTATCTGTCTCTCCCTTTTTCACTTTTTGTGTCTGTCTCTCTTGAGCCTCTATGGCACTTTGAAGCTTCTCCAGTCATTCTGCCATACTTACATGCACCCAGGGTCCAATTAGCCCTTCAAACACCCTGTAGTCAGCACACAATGCATAACCCTGCATCAGTAATGTTGCCTATTTTGTGATGCTTTCAGATACATTAGCCTAAGGGGGGTAGCTTTATGTTCTGAGGATAATTTAGTATTGATTAAAGTGATAGGATAGATAAAATACTATAACAAAATGTTTTTTTTCCCTCACTGGTCAGTTTAACATACAATGCTGTTCAATATAAATAATATAGCCAAAACTCTGCATGGTTTATGACCATATAGCTTTCTCTTTGAACAATTTTGTAAGTGAGCATGACTTTCATGGTGCTCTTGTCCAGGACAAATTAAGAGATATGACTGTAGCCAGGCCCTTAGAGATTGTAACTGGGTGAATTAAATGCCTTAATTGCCATTGTTGCCTAGGAACCTTTAAATTTCTAAATTATTGTCTACCATCGTCATCAGTCAATATTATGACACGATGAATAATTTAATTCAGTATTCTGTGTTTTCCTCTAAAAATCAATGATGCCTACCACAATGTTTGAGCAATTTTTAGCTTTTATTTGTCCTCTAAAACTGTCTTTTGCTAAATGATACTGGCCCTTTGAATCTTTTAACAGCACAATCAATAAAGCATGTTTATGCGCAGCTGGCAAAACCATCAGTTTGGGACTTTTGAAAAAATATGCCAGCGGCTGCAGCTTGCTAAGTGCAGAGCGCTAGCACTAAATCTTGGGAGTTAAAGTTTTACTGGGGCGTTATGGGTAAAAATGCCTTGTCAGCCATCTGCCACCTCCTCTCCTGGCAGCCATATTTCCAGGTCTGTTCAAGTCCTGGGAGAGAACATTGCATCGCCACCCAGGGCCAGCCACCACTATTACAGCCCTGCACCAAGAGTTGTGGAGGAGTGAGGAAAAAAAGGGAGAGAAAGAGAGTAAAACTGGCAGAATACAGACTCACAGACAGAAGACAACTTAAAACACAAGCAGTTTGGTGATGATGATGTGCAACATGAAGGTGTAAGCAAGAAGTCTGTAATGTATGGTTCTAAGAAGAAAGTAAGACTCAGAATAATATGTTAAAGTGCAACACACAATATCCCCACCTAGAGTTTAAAATTGGTATTAAATTTGGTGCTGCTGTCACAAAGAAGAACACAGTAAGGTTATCACTGTTCATTTTAGAGAGGTGTTATTTGTTTGAATTATCAAATAGATAATGAATCATCTGTTTGTTTCTGGCTGCTAGCAGTAGCCATAGCAACATGGCTACAACATGGCAGCATAGCTACTAACCAAAGCAAAAAACAACTGTAAACTTCCACTTTGAACTAGAAACCCTAATCTCAAAGCTATGATAAAGGCATCAACACTCAGTTGCATCAATAGCTAGACAGATGTTGTTACTTACTGATCTAGTAGTAATAATGCCAACTGACTGTTGGTTTTGAACCCTCTCAAGTCCTGGAGCTCCCTCCATAGCCGGACTAGCCGTAGGGACTGTGACAAATCCCTGTGGGCCAGTGGGATGCTGGGCTGTAAAAATACCCATAAAGTTGGTCCCAGAGGATAAGGAAGTCAGTCTAACACTTATTTTTAGACTTAGTTGACTTATTATCTTCAGTTTTATGTCTAGTTACGTACACAATGCTAATGTGGCAGCCATTAGATCATCAGCAAAGGCCAGGTTTGGGTTAGGTTGTTTTTCTCATCTCTTGGGTCATCTTGTCTTGTTCCTCCTCATGATGTTTTAGATCTTACCACTGAAGGAGATCTGGAAGTAAATTTGTTGTAGACCATCAGAATTTACCACCAACTCTTGGCAGCCTGCATCTTTCAATTTCTGTCTGTAACTGCCAATCTTCAACTTTAAACTTAGTTTCCATCCACACCATCCATATTTGGAGCCAGGTACATTTAGGCAAGGGAGTTTTTCAATGAGTGCAATAGCTACAATATCTATTTCTTCTTTTTCCTTCTTTTTTTTTCCTTAATTGCACTAAGGGAGGGTGATCATCAAACAATTTACAACTATCTATAACAATTTCATTTTAAGACTGCTCAATGCAAGAATGTTTCAGAGCAATGCTAAATATGGAGCTACAGCCAGCAGACAAGTTATCTTAGCACAAAGAACTGAAGCAGGGGAACCAGCTTGATTGGTCGTGTCCAAAGGTCTAAATGGTAGGAATTCAATATTCTACAAGGTTAAAAGAAACCAGTGTTAATGATTTGTACAAGCTGGGGTATAAACTGTGGTTTCCCTTGTGGACATCACATGCTTTGTTGACCCAGTTACTCTCAGACTCAAACTTATGCCTTTGCAACTTAGAAAGAACAGTGATTACTCTCATGATAGCAAGAGCAGCAAGAGCAGTTACTTTTTAGGTGAGGGCAGTCTTCTAAGGAAATCCATCAGTCTTTATGAACCTATATCAGCTGAAAGCAAAATGTTAATTTACTCACTTTGCTACTTGTGTGTAGATCGTCAGTATTGACAGAGAGAGACATGTACAGTATTTTGAGGCTGAACTTAAACACTGAGACTTCCAATGAGCTTTGAGCTCTCCAGCAGGCTTGTCTTGTCTCTTCCCCAGGTCCCGTAATGGCAAGTGGTACTGACCCTGTCAGCCTGATGAGGCTGGCAGATTAATATGTTTGAGAAAGATGGAGATATATAAATAAATAAGAGACCAACATCAGAGTCCCACATTCCACAAGGTCTTGCTAAATCCTAATCATGGCTGATTAGTCAGACTATAATTCCAGTGAACTGAAAAGGTTCTCCAGTCAATTGTGCAAAATTTTCCTTTTCTCACATGTGCCATCACATTTATTGATGGAAGGCCACATTACAGGCCTGATTTAAGGTGGTAGATAACAAGCTGAGTCAGTTTGGCATCACTTTCTCTCCCACTGATCCACTTATTCAGTTATTACATAGAGAGTACACCAAGTTCAGACTCCTGTACATGGTAGTTAGAATTTGGCAAGTTAAAACTGGATCCCTTACCCACTACAAATATAGCAACCACTCTTCCTGAGGTCCACACAAGTAAACATTACATCATAATGTGAAACTATAGTGCACTTAAAATCCAAGGCAAAAGGGAGCAACAAGCAAACTACAAGAAAAAAGAATGATCAACAGCAAAACTACTACTAACAATAATAACATAACAAGTATCTACATTATATCTAAATAGTCAGGAAAATATTTGATTGAGCTCAAAAATGAGTAGTAGTGCCATTATGACTACAGTGACTGTGAAAACAAAAGAAAAGGAAATAAAGACAAGAGAGATGACTAAATATGCTCCTCATTAATTATCATGTAGTCAGTCAGTAAATATTGATTGTTTATATGTCATTCTGTTATGCATAGGTCTACTAATTCTTAGACTGACAGATGGAGCAAATTATAGAGAACTGTAGTGGGGGGCATTGGGGTCTCAGGTGTTACTGTGTGGCAATGGCAAATGGTTTACATGGCTCACTGGTCAGGTAGGAAGGCCTCTTTGCAGAATTTGGCTTAAGGCCCCGGAGACACCATGGCTGGCTCTGGGCTTGCTAACCACCTCGGTCAACATGAGTAACATCTTTCCCTTTCTGTTAATCAAAGTGTACGGTTCTCTGTGTAAGATCTGTAGTAAGTTTGAGACAGCATGGAGAGGCAGGGAAATACAGCAGTGGTGTAGTTGGCGGTACAGCTCTGCTTGCCCATCTGTAAAAGTCACCACACGCCACTGACCTATACACATGGTGTTTATAGAATGATAAAGGGAGGAGAGCAGGAAACAGTGGCTGCCTTTGCATGCTATTACTGCTGATACTCTACTTCAGCTCAACTGTTTGCTTACATAAAATGAAAACACCCTTTATAATGCATGTGGTATGTGGTGACTGGGAGCATTCATGTGGGAATGATTAAAAACTGAGCACCATGGGCTATAATACCAGGTACACTTAGGCATCTTGATAACAGTTATATAGAGGGATATTCCAAAAGAGGTGAAAAATACTTTGTGTTAATTACATACTGGAAGGGGTGGCATTGCTCAAATAACAATGACAGAGTCATTGGATGTCATATCAGTCTGGCCACCTCATTTGCCACCCCACACAGCACCATATTTCAGGTCACTCAGAAGCATTTCTCTGCTGCTGCAGCTCCATTGGGGATGCATTTTATCATTTTATTCAACTGACTGTAGTGCCCCTCACCCACCCAATCAGTTCACTCTGCTGTAGTTTGAGGGGAGATCACACACATTATGTCACCGAGCTTTGCTGATATTGAAGTGCCCAAAAAGTTCCAAAATTGTCCACAAAAAACAGAATCAACGGACAGCATGGAGGAGGGAATGAATCATCTGACCTGTAGGCTGGTTTTACCCCAGTGTAAACCAACTTATTTTTCTAATCCAGTGAGTTTTAAAATATCAGACACTGAAAGAATGAACTGAGTCTGAGAACCAAGACAATCAAGGAAATGTCCAGGTCTTTCAGTTGGATGCTTTTGGTGATGATAAATCACCTAGTTCAAGGTAAAACAGCTCAGGCATATGTTTATGGGTGGTATATTGCTGTACAACATTTGGCAGGATATCAGGTCCTTTATAACATTATGATAATCTCAGTGTGGCGCTTGGTAGCTGTCAATCATAATTAAGTTTCATCCATGGCATAGCAGCAGCTCTGGATGGCTGGATCACTGATGTTGACACTTTATTAAGTCTCTTTTGCTGTTTCTCTATGAATGGAAAATTGGCTGATTTTACTGTCAGTTCTGTCCTAATACAGCTTTGTACATTTTAGTCAAATATGTGCATATTTTTTTTTGCTGCAAAACAACAGGAATTTCATGAGGCTGTGGACACTGAGGGTCAGAGGTGTTTGCTTGTTGTGTGCCATGTGCTTCTTTGCTTAATGAATTAACCCGATGGCCATCAACTGTTGCCTGAATATGAACAGCAGAAATTCTAAACATTTTATGCCTGAATTCCACGGTCACAAATTGTATATAGTAGAAACGCTGCAGACATAAAATTGGTTTCTTGGTCATAGCTCAGTTATGAAATCCTACCTAGTGTCTCTCCTGCTGGGCTGCTGACAGTGTTGTCAGCCAGTTTTAACTTGCCATAACACTGGTAGTTTCCACTTTAGCTGCACGCATTCCTGCGACGGGCATGAATTTCATGGCAGACAGGCAGAACTTACCTGACACCGGAGCTGAGAGCCTCTGAGCAGCCAACAGAAACGAGTCGCACTGCCCTGCCTCGCACTATGTGCCTGGTCTGTCCTCCGTCATCACGTCTGCTTCCATCACAGTTAGTTTTGTGGTGCGATCATGTTAAGACAAGACTCGTCTGTAAAGTTTGCAGTCTGCCACACTGTTGCACCTACACCTCTCTGTGAGGCAGCTAAAAAAAACTGTAACGAGTCGTCGACTGACATTTTCTAAGTTGAATCAGGGCCTTCCTGACAGATGCACTGAATCATTGACTTTTAACAATCATTATTGATTAGTTTTGTCTTTGGTGACGTGTTTTTGTGGTGTCTTCCTGGATCTACAGTTGAGGCTTGAGCTTCTGTTGATGGTGTTTCTTTCTTTACCTCCCCTTTCTGGCAACCACTGCTCATGCTAACTACCTAATTAGTTTCTATTTATTTCATGCAAGTTGTTAATGTACATATACATGTTGCAGGTTATTACTTAAAGCAGTTCACCTCACTGACCCTACACTCTGCATACTGTCAGCCTGACTTTTCAAACAAGTCACATCTGCCTTGTTCACCAAAAGCAGCGTTGTCTGTCCATTTCTCTTCAGATGAGTATGAGAGTGAGGGAGAATTAGTGGCATCTTGTTCCCTTACTTTTGTCTGTCTACTGCTAGGGCTGTGAGCTGACAGCACAGCAGCCTGGTACATGACATGTATGCATTCCTGGCTGCTTCGCTGTTAATAGCATAATGCAAGGTAGCTGGTGTCAGTCTTGTGGGGTAATGCTCTGTTCACTCCCAGTATAGCTGACAGAAAGCTTCTGGAGATATGTACAGTGGGTTAGACAATATAGTGGGATGCAATGGAGGGGAAGGAAAACACTGAAGTGGATGGAAAATAGGGAAAGAGCAACTGAGGGTCAGGTAAGAAAAGAAAAGTGAACAAAAAAAGAGGTAAAGAGAGGAAGGAAGTGAGATCGACAGCTAACAGGGTGAATTCACACGAATGACTGATGTTGAGACACAACAAACTGAGTGACAGACAAGGCAAAGGAAGAGGAAGAGAAGAGAGGAGGGCGGTCACATGCCTCGTCATGTCTGATAATTAAAAATCAAATTTACTGGCAGGCAACAAACAACTCTTTTTCTCTCCCTTATTCTCTACCTCAACTTGCCTTAACCTTTACCAAGGCTTAAGTTTACTTAACAAGGAAACAGAGGCCATTGTCCTCTCATTCCGATGTCAACCTCTTTCCCCATCCTCCCATCACCCTTTATTGTTGTGAATAGAAATGTCTGTCAGCTGCTACCGTGGCAACCAGCGCAGCACAGACAGGAGGCAGGTCACTTCTGATGCTTTGCTGGCCACCCAGCTGAGAGGGATAATGAGGGGAGGGATAGGGTGATGTTAAAGTGTCAGACTGGGTTTGGTACATATGGTTTGGAGAATTTAAGAAAATGCAATGAAATGTGTTAGTCCACTATTGTTGGTACTACTTTCTTCAAAGGTACCCTTTACAAAGAGATTATAAATTGTGAGTAATCAGTTCATTAGTAGTTATTAAATCTACTAAATTATTTTTAGTTCACGTAGAAGGTATTAATAAGAACAACTGGGGTTGCAACGTTGTGAAAAATCCCTTTGGCTGATGTTATCCTCCTATAGCATAACACTTGCTTTTTCTTTTAGGCTAGACTGTTTATCAGGAAGACCCCTTGAACTTATTCTTTGACCACTGACAACAACAATGATGTTGGTTGCATATACAGACAATCAAATCAGTTCATTTTCAATTTTGTGCCATTGTGCTGGCTGACAGAGCTACCACAAAACATAAAAAGAGCAGGCGCACATAGCTCAAAAACATGCCTGTAAATGTCATTATCAGTGAGGTCACTCAAATGAGGTGGTTCTCATTATTTAACACAGCTGCCAACAAAATATGTCACCATAGCAATTTCCACTCATATTGTGATTATAATGAATCCAAACACCTCCTTTCTCCTGTAATGCTACCCTCAACTGAATTTTCTACCCCTGTTAGGTATTTTTTTTTTTTTTTAGTTTACAAAATATCTTCTGTCACAAAATATCTTGCCATAGTCCAATGTATTGTTTTCAACCTCTACTTTGTTAAATGCAGAGGCTTTACAAAATCTCACAACCTCATAGATCCAACAAAGTAAGGGCATTCCACAATCACAGGAATTCAGAGTCTATAAACAGGTACATTTTCTCTCAGCGCCTCCAGTCTTTCTTACCTTTTTCTCAAATTACTCCTTGATGGTTGCCAAATGAATTGTGCAGTCAACCACCACATAAATGCATGCCGTTAAGCACTCAAGAATTTTGTGATCCCCATTAGCATTTCTCCTGCGTACAAGCTAATTGGGTTTTCCATTAGAATACACTGGGTCTGGTGGTAATGAGTAGAAATGGTAGTGGCACAAAGAGGCTTTTTGCCGGAAATTACGTGATGCAGTGATTTTCCAAGCGCTTTCATATGGACTAATTGTTATAAAGACAAATTCATAGACAGCATCAAAGCAGAGGAGCGTGGTTTAGATAGCATGGTCACTAATTCCTGTGTTTCAGATTTTTGTTTTTTGCGCTGTGATATTATCAATAGTTTTCAAAAAGAAGAGAAATTTCTCAAACATTATTTAGTACTACCTGAAGATCCACGGTGACAGCAGGCTTGCTGTTTAGCAGCAGTATTATGCTCTCACTCCTTCACTCTCTTTCTTTCCCACACACACACACACACACACACACACAGCCATAAACACACACATACACGTGCATGGCCGGACCTGCACAGTGTGATGAGATGACAGCAAGCTCTGGGCTGTCTCTGTTCCTCACCAATGTGTGAGAGAGAATGTGAGATTGTGTGTGTGTGTGTGTGTGTGTGTATTCATGTGTATATGCATGTATGCGTGTGGATTTGTGTGTGCGTGAATGCTGAGGCCTGGGCAGATGACACTTCCATGGCCCAGTGAGACAGGCGCAGCTAGACAGGCGTCAGAAAACACTCAGTCCCCTTCAGCGTCCGCGAACACTTGACACACACACACACACACACAGGTGTACACACACAGACAGACAGACACACATACACACACAAAGTCACATACCTACACATTCTTGCACACAGAGACAGACAGATATCCAAAAATGTGTGTGTGTAATCGCAGTGTGATAATGAGCAGAAATCTAAAAATCAAAATTTGTGCAAAAGTATGGCTAACATTTTACAAAATGTGATGTTGCTCTGCAGAATGTGTGCATGTGTGTGTGTATGTGTGTGTGTCAAGCTCACGCCCTTACCTTGGAGGCCAACAGAAGCTGTTAAGCTCTCTTCTCCTGCATCCTTCCTCTTTTTATGCTCCCCCATTCTCTTTTCTCTCCCCTCTGTGCTTTCCAGTTTTCTCCCCCCATACAGTGTCCTGCATAATGAGCCAGAATCATTTTGGGTTCCATCCAGGAAGCCAAGGAGGCATGTGGAGCAGAGTGGTGGAGGAGGAGGAAAGTGGAGGTGTGCAGAGCATAGCCGAGAGGAGATGAGGATTAGGGAGGAAAACATGGATGGAGGAGGATAGTGAGGCAAAGGAAATGTTAGCAGAAGAAGAGAAAAGGTGAGAAGAGCTGATTATAGGGAAGAATGAGGAAGATGAGGGATGGATGGGAGATAAGAGGGGAGAAAATTAGAAATGATGGAGCTGTAAATACTTCAAATAAAAGCTATAATGTGTCTGTGAAATGCTGTAAGTACAGTAGGTCTGATAGTTTTCAGACTGATATTAAAGGACTAATAACTACGACTATGCAGCTGTATGGCACAAAGACTTAGACCTTGTTGTCCCTGAATGAGCTAAATTACACTTGGAGCATAAAATGAGAAAAAAGACCGAAAAATCCTCTGGCTAATAAAGAAAAACAAGACCATGTAAAAACGCAGTGTCTCTCCTGCCGGGCTGCTGACAGTGTTATCAGTTTGTGTCGTTAACTCACTGTAATACTGGTAGTTTCTGTTTCAGCTGTGTGCAGTTCTCAGCAGCTAAGACTATCTGAGCAGGAAAACAGAAACAAGCTAAGTTGACAGACCGACAGCCAATGGGAAAAGTCCAACAGTTCACTGATCAGTGGTGTAACCTCATCAACCTGCCAACTCTATCACTCATTCAGTCACTCAGTTACGGGCCTGCCACACCGTCCAGCTAAAAAAGAGAAGGTGTGTTTTTAGATTTCAAGATTCTGATTAAACATCAAATAATCTTTATGAACAAACTTGTTAGAGCCAAAGTCCACTAGCTTTTTCCAATGCTTTTTCCAGTGTCTCACAGTCTACACCTGCAGACGGAGTGGCACAAACTCAGGTGTGTCTCAGTTTAACAAACTCCATTTTCTCAGGAAGACAACAATTTGTGCATATGATCAAAGTCTGTGAGATCCCATTGATGGCATACTTGGATTAAATCAGTAAGGGGGCAGAGTTGTAGGTAGGAGGGGAAGTAAAGAAATTAGAAATTAGATGAAAAATAGGAAGGGAAATGAAAGAGGGGAGAGGACAGTAGATGGAATAATGAAAAGGTGGAGTAGAGGGGGGAAATGAGAAAGAAAGATAAAGAAGAGTAGAGAAAAAAGAGGGATGTAGGAGTTTGCTACTTCTTATGTCTCCCAGTTCTTTTTGTTGAATGCAGCATCGGTAGATGTAAAAGTCATTTTCAGTGACATTTCAGACACATTACAGCTGCTTTGTATGTATTTTTATGCCAAAATAGTACAATAATAAATTTCCAACTTTTCCCCCACAAGTCTATTGAGTGCAACTGATCTGAAATCACCTGAGAACTATAAAGATGCACTGAAGGAGTACAGTTCCTCTAAGATGCATTTCACTTCTGTTGTTGTTTTTCCCCTCTGTTTTCCCTTGTCTCCCCTCTGCTTAACAGAGCAAAGTGCTTTTAATTTGCCTCTTTGTGAAGACGTCCCGTTTCCCATTTAAACAAGTATCTCGATTGGCTCACTTGCCCTCACCAGAACAGCAGCAAACAGTTCAGCAGCCTCTTCTCACTTTTTAATGGCCTTCTCTACTCAGCTCCATCCCCAATTTTATTTCACACTGGAGACAAGCGAAGCATCTCCTCAGCATTTCCACCGCTCCTCTCCTCAATCTTTTTGTGCTTAATTCCCCTTTAACTGTGTTCGCTGGAGTCGTTAACTGATTAAGCAGTTTAATTAGGCCACGCAGCGGAGACACACTGAAAACCCAGCCATGAGTTCCTAAGAGAAAGTGCAACAAAAAGACCAAAGAGGGGGATTTTTTTATGACAACAAATGAGGATTGATAAAACCATTAAATCTGAATATTGCATTTCCATCATGCTTGACAATCTCGTATCATCACTGTAACATTGTTTGGAAGTACTTCTCTGAGGTACAAATAAGTAGTGTTGGAGTATCTGAACTCTTGAAAAGTTTTGGCCATAAATTTTAGTTTATTCTATTCTTTGCTAAAAACAACTGCATTTTATGCTCCTTCACAATTAATTTTGACTTTTTTATATTTATTGCATGTCTTAAATATTGGATATCAGTAATTCAGTGTGACTTATAAGCATATTCTTGCGCTCTGACAGGAATACAGTTTTGGTATTACATCTACAAAATATTAGCACATTTCATCTAGTCCCCACGGTTTCCTGAAAATCACAGGAAAAAGAGTTCATCTTGAGAGAAAATAGCACACAGAGTCCATTACTGCCAGCCCTCTCACACCTAGAGCAGGGGTCTGGTCTCAGGTTGTGTGCTGCTTTTATAGGTGAGATATCCTGTGTTGGCCTACAAGCCTGGCACTGGATTACAAATTAGTCCCCCACTGACGCACCCAGCAGGGGGAGAAAAGAAGTAACGCTGCCTCCTTCCAGCCAACCTGTGTGCAAGCCTGTCCTGTTGTGCTTCTGGATTGAGCACCTTTAATTGAAACAGTGATTTTCATGCAGGAAAACACACACACACACACACACACACACACACACTTGTGCTGCAGCTGTATGGAGAAAATACAGAGTTAAAATTGCTTGTATTAGAGTAAAATTATATTTTATATTCTTTCTGTGAGCCTGATATTTTTTGTGAATCAAATGTCATTTGCATAATGTTAGCTGAGGTTTGTGTTTATGTGTGGTGTCAAGATATCTACTCTTCTTTCTGGAAAAAACACAAAAACATTTTTATAGCATGCTGCTACCACCATACTAATGATCTGGTTTGCCACAAGATCATTATTTTAGGTGGGGGGTGAGGGGTAGGGGGAGGGGCAGATAGTAGCTGGTCTAACCTCTGACCCTCTAAGTGGGAGCAAGTCTAGGTCAAGAAGATCTGCAGCAGGTTTAGGAACAATTGTTTATAGAGACCAATTCAGGTAGGCAGTATCATGAGGACTTTATCTCAGTGTTGAACATGAGCAAGTCACTTTTGACTTTCTAGTGCATGTAATGCCCAAAATGATGACTAACTATAGGTTAATCATTAAAAACATGTTACCCATCTATCTATCTATCTATAAATGAATACTGCAACAGTTATGATAATTGTTTAATTATTTCAATCATTTGTTTCATTTAAGAAGCAAAAATGACAAGCAGTTGCCTCTTTACATAACTGAATCAGGATTTTGAAATGGTTGTTGGGCGAAATGAGCAACTTGTAAAAGTGGTTTTGGGAAATTAGGCTACTGTTTGAGGTTTCATAGGCAGAACAATTAATTGGGAAAAAAAAACAAAAAAACATTTTAACCCCTAAATGAAAATAATTGTTTGTTGCTGCCCTAAGACTATACACTTGAAGTATATGTGAAGACCTTCTAGGCTTTTCTTTGAAATGATACTGGGGTGTTGCACATTGCTATGTCTGTGTGTGTTGTGTCCAAAAGTTCTTGTAACATTTTTCTCCATTTGCTGATTCTGTGATTCTGGCTGCATGTTTGATTTCAGCAAAGGCATACGGGACACTGTAATTTATGGTTTCCATCTTGCTGCAGATGAAAAATAATCAAATCCAAATAAAATGCAAAGAGGAGGAAGTGATTATCTAAATGATGGCTGCTGGGTTTGGGGAGTTTCATCTGACAGCTGAGTGCACTGTCTTTATGGACAACTGGAGGATAGAGGGAGGAGGAGGAGGGAGGGGAGAGAGGAGGAACACAGGCACAAAGGGGTGGTTTAGGGGTAAAATGGTGTAGGGAATAGGGGTGGGGCGCTCTCACATTTGGGCACTTTACAAGAGGGAAAGATCAATTCGGCACACACACACACACACACACACACACACACATATACACACAGGCGCTCTGACAGCCTGAGACAGAGCATGACATTTAAAAGGAAAAAGCTGACATTGACTCCATCACTGTCACCCCGACTGCCATAAAGCAGCTGCAAATATTAAAACATTTTTCATCTGTGCCGCTCGGGGTTATTGGCACCAGAAATTGTTTTCCCCTCCGTCTGCTGCTAGCCTGCTCTGCCGCAGCCCTCCCCCGAGACCCTCGCCTGTTACCGCCGCCTCACAACATATTGGCAGTTGATGTGAAGCTATCCATGTACACTTGCCACTCACAGAGTCTTTATCGCCTTCCACTCTCCCTCTGCAGCAAAACCCTCCCTCCCTCTCTGCCTGCCTTATACACACACACACACACACACACATAGAAAAGGCAGAAAAGCACACACACATGCACCTCTGTACACTCATTCTCCTCTGGCTGGAATAAATATTCAGACAATGAATGAATATCCAATGAATCACTCAGATAGGAAACATTTTTTTTGTGTGTGTTGTGGGCATGCGTGCACGTGTTCATGATGATGCTGTTGATAATACCACTTTTCCAGCCATCAGCATAATCCCTCAACAATCTGACTGATTACTTTTCCATACAGTTGAGCTTTCTGTCTGTCTCTGCATCTGCATTTTGTACAAAACTGGTCTGCCCTGCAAAGATCTTTCATTCATTCATATTTCCAGCATTTCAACATCAGCTCACCATCTCTGTTTTTTGCATGCTGAACAATCCAGCAAGCTTTGAGATGCTGATTGTCCCAGGTCTGGCCAGCATATGGTACGTATTTAAATATGTTTTCAAAATATGTGAAGTTGGGTTGCGCTTGAATTATTTATCTTGACACTTAAAATAGCCTCCAATAAAGGCTCATCACATGTGACAAGAGTCAAGTGTGCCCCATGTTTCCAAATGTATTCAAAAGCATTTGGTTTGATTGGTCTGTAAATAGAATATCACTGTGTGTTTTCTTTGGAATTCAATTTCACTATTTCGGAGGAAATCTCACATATCACTGTCTCCCTTTTTTTTCCTCTCGCCCAGGTTCCATGACAGGTTTTGTATTATGAAACACACCTGAGTACAAAGCAAGTTGCCCTTCATTTGCATCAAATAGATGGATAGAGTAATGGTGGAATCACAACAGCAATTCCTGATGTGTTCCTCCATCAAAATTGGGGTAAATTGTGGGAAAACGTCACTGTTCTTAAACGATAATTAGATAAATGTATTAAATCTAGAGGACTATGACCTACATTATACTGTATGCTTATGCATTAAGCTAACTAGTACAGATTTTAGCACAAAATCAAACTGAAATTTGATCATACTTCTTGTATAAGGAAATATCATTATAGCATAATTAACATACAGCATTTTTGGCCATAGTTTTCAACATTTCAACACAGGATAAAACTGTTTTTTGACATATTTGTGAAAATAACAATAACAAGATTCTTTAGTGGGACGTTCACTCATGGTAGAGTATTGGTTGAGTCAGAGCTGGCATTGCTAGGAGATGCATGATCAGCCTCTGTCCTGCACTTCTGACTGGTATGTCACCCAAACACTGATACAAGATCAGCATCAAGGAAAATTTAAACAGTGAAACTATTAACTGAGGAGATTGACAGAATGACGATATGTCTTCCTATGCATTGTTCCCACTTTGGGCACCTCTCTGCTCCAGGTACTGTGATTTATATTTAGAGGTCACTTGGTTTAATAGGCCTGACAAGCAGTAACTTACAACTGATGGCCAACAAAACTAGACATTGTTTGGTTCATTACAACTCCTTACCTATCCAAACGATTATTTGGTTACTATTTTACAGAATAAAATCTTTATAAAAGCTCAAGAGAGGAATTTTAAACTTTAACGGAACGCTGTCCAAAACAATTATTTTTCTTACTGTTAACTATGGATTTGGGGTAATTTATATTATTAATAAAACAGAAGACTATAAGTGCTTCTTAGGCCCAAATGCTTCAAGGGTAATCTGTGGAACCAAATTCCATAGGACAAACCCTGTAATGACCTTTATTCATAGGTATGTTACATTGATATTATGGTGAAATAAGTGGAGAGAGAGGGGGAAAAAAGCTCCTTAATGGAAATGGAAAATTGGCTATTTGTATAACTGGGTAGGTTCAATGCTCTGGTTTGGGTTTTAGTATCAGGCAACTTTGTGGCAATATGGCTCCACTTTCACATAGTGTCAGATTTTCTTGCAAAGGGTGATATTATCTTGATGACAAGAAAATCTAAATTAAAAGAAAGATATGAAAATGCTATTGCAATTTTTTTCCTTGGTGAAGTTTTACAAACATGCACAGCTTAAACAGGTGTTCACAGGTCAACAGTAACTTTCTCCTACAGCTCACATCACCCTGGACCAAATGAACGGCACAGCTAACATGGCTGTTTCTTTAGCCCCGCAGGCTGTCTTTAGGCCTGTGGAAGATATTTGCTGCTAATGCTCGTCAATGAGAGGCCCAAATGGTCTTATTACAGCAGCTCCCACAGCTCACACTATACATCAGGTAGGGACACACAGCAAAATGGAGAACCTGATTGTTCTGGGAGCAACACCGCTCATTACTCAACATGCCTCACCCTCCCTCACTACATGCAAGACTCTTTCTTTTTCAGCATCCTTTCCTACCTCACTTCTGCTACGACTGCCTTTACCTCCCCTCTCCCCTTCTAACTTTCCATCAGTTTCTGTGAAAGAGATAAAATGAATCCACTATATGCATCACATATTTGGATAATGTGTGTTTTTCTTGAATCAGGGTGTTGTACATGGCAAGAGAGAACTGTGATAACAAGCATGTCTGAGTGAATGGGCACAGATATGCATATTGTGTCTTTGTTGCATGTGCATGTTTAATGCTTACGTGTGTGAGCATTTGTGTACTCTATTAAGTGTGGCTTTAAATATCGTGTCTGTGTGGTTTGTATGTGCATGTATGTGCATGTATGTGTGTGTGTGTGTGTGTGTGTGTATTCTAACATTGGTCCTCAGCCTCATGAACTCTGATTGACCTGTGAGGGGGGGGGGGGCACAGCCAGGTCAGTTGTCTATTGGTCAAGATAAATAGTGGCCAGCACCAATCACATTACACGCATCCCTTCCAGCTGCCAGCCTTGTTAGTGCAGTAATCACTCATTGTTAGAGACCTATGCTCAGGCCTATCTCAGTCTGCCCTTTAAGACTATTCTTACATCATCTATTCCTGCGCATACATATTTCTATCTATCTATCTATCTATCTATCTATCTATCTATTTATCTATCTATCTATCTATCTATCTATCTATCTGTCTGTCTGTCTGTCCGTGTGTCTGTCTGTCTGTCAAACAGCTATGCGTGCTTATTCACTTGTCTGTCTGTATGTATAAAGGGTATTCCATTGCTAAGATAATTTAGACTCATTTACATTCTTGCATACACACTCACTGCTGTCAGCTGTCTCCTCAGCCATCTGCTGGGTCATGTGACCGGGCTAGCTACATCCGATGCGATGTCTATCAATCAAGCCCTGGAACAATAGAAAGAGAGTAAGCGAGAGAGACACAGAGAGAATCCATACATACACGTGTTCTTGAAAGCATATACTGTGCTATGTGCTGCGCCTTAATTAATCAGCATCACTGTGAATAATCAAATGAAGAATGTGACATGCAATTTAGAGATCCATATGTTCAGACAGTGAAATGAAACTATAGACCTACAAAAGTGAAAAAAAAAAATCATGCATAATTACAAGAGTTTTCTGAAATAGATGTATAGTACTTAAACCTTACATACCTTATGGCTATTAAGTTAAGAGTAAAAGCAAAATGTAAAAAAAAATATAATAATTAATACAACAGACACACATCCATCTACCATGACCACACACACAGCACACACAAACAAATGTCCGAAACTCAATCACCAGAGGTCGTGTTAGTGAGTGGGGGAACAGATTCGATTAGCGCTGTATTAGATACGGGAAATGATTTCTGTCAAAGCCATCTTTACTGCAATTCATGATATGATAATTATGTGTTTCATTATTTACGTGGGATAGATACAAGGCTGGTGGCTTTTGGCTGAGAAGGCACAATGCTGGGCAGATGAACATTACAGAGATTGTAAAATGAAAGAGATGAATAGAAAGTATATAAGGATGTGCAGATTCTTTAAAGATGTGCATTACAGCTGCAGCAAAACTATGGAATCATCATCTCTCAGACACAAAATTATTATAGGGCTCATAAATGTAGTGTCATTTTATTGCATCTACCATTTGTATTTGTAAAGATTAGTTTAGATTATCATCTAAACAAGCCATTAATCTCATAGTAGTAGATAGTGTTAGAAACCAAAATCAAAGATTCCTAAGTGACCAACAGATATGTCAGATATGATGTCAAGAATATGTTTTATCATTTTTTTAAATCATCAAATATGTTGTTAATCAATTTACCCATTGTGAATTTGTACCTTTCTAGTTCCTGGATTAAATAGTTAGTCTCTCCAAACCTCATGAAACAATCCTTACACTTAGTAGTATTTCCAAGCAGATATAACATGTTAGATTTAATCAGCTGAGGTATTGAGAAATGCAGCTGAGACTTTAGCTGCCACAATACAATGGGGCTTTCCAGAATTTTGTTTGTAATGCTCAGATAGTTGAAAAAAAAAAACATTCATAAAGAGATGAATGTAAATACAGACATTATCCACCATGTAGAAAAGGACAAATTGTGCATAATCTTTACTTATGTGCTGAATTGGGATTTCATTTTTGTAGCTACAATCAGTTATGATAACATTGTTCTCATCAAAGTAATTGATGAGATCTGGGAATATAGTGTCAACATAACAGAGCAATAGTACAGGCCAACAAAAACGAGCGGTTGGAGTATCCATGTCTGCACTGGTCCACAAGAAATAGGTATAACCTTGCAGTCTGACAGTAACAAATCTCTCACATTCTTTCTCACACCTTTTTGTATGCTTTAGCAAACTGACTGCCAGTGATCAAAATAAATGTATGACAGAGCTTTAAACCGTGTTACAAACTCAATCATGTAGTGTAACAAAGTGTAGCCTGCTACAAGTGGTGAAGGTGGTGACTGTTTTAAGTTTACCGTAGGTGTACGTGCGCAGCATTTAGTACTGCAAACTTGTAAGCTTCACTCAACCAGCCTTGACTTGGCTGCTGGTGATAGGAGCCCATATGAGACCAACTGCTATACTAAAGATCCCCTAGATACTGCTCCTGGGCTTTAAAAAGATTATTTCCCCCAGGGGTGATGGTGGATGTCTGGCCTAGATTGCCAGAAATCAGCCTGTGAATAGGCACCTGGAAAGTACAGTATGCTACTGAGACCTGTTACAGTCATTAACCTTACATTAGATGAGGATTGTAGGTCAAAAAAATGTATAAGGGTTAGAAAAATAATAAATAACCCTTTTACACCATTCACCATAACAACTACTGCACACAGAAATGCACAGTATCTGCAGTGAGGCAATTGGACTAAAGACTACACTCTGACAGTCTTTGACACCAATCATAATAGACAGCAATGAGAGCTACAGTGACACTTTCTACTCATAATTCATTGAAATAAAGTCAGTAGAAACACAAACATAGCAGTCCATGCACAAGTCTGCATTCACACTCAAATGTTGTTGCAGGTATAAACACAGACACACACACAGGCAGGTATACACATCTTGTCATTCTGCATTGGAGCTTCCAATTTGCCTCTCATTCTAGCCCTTATCTTCAATGTTAGCAGTTTGAGAGTCCCATGCCACCTTAACATAGCTAAACCCACGGCGGGCCATCGGCGTCTGACAACCCAGCCTCTCTGCGGAGTTCACCAGTGGTTTAGGAAGCTGTATATTCCAATTAGCTGCCAGGATCCCAGAGCTATGGATAGTATACGGAGGGAGTCACATTCAATTACAGTCGGTGTCCACTGTGGATTTGTGTGTTTTTTACCTGTCCTCATGCATAAAGTAAGTACCGCTGTTCCCATGTGCACTGGTGTCACTGTGTGCATGCGAAGGGGGTGGTTAGGCTGGATAACTGTGTATCTACGTGTACTTATATTTATGTGCATGTGTTTATATGTGTGCATTTAATGGCTCCTCATCACAACAACATCATTTACATTAAAAACAATGCCAGTTATGTATGTGAGATCTGCACTTGACACACTATGCGCAGAAATGCTAACAGCTTGTGAATGATGGTCAGCAAGCTGTCCTACATAACCAGCTTAAGGCAAATGAAAACACAGAAAATATGGTAATGTATTCAAGGCAAGGGAAAAAAAATACAATAAGTGCCATATTTGTGCCCATACATCATTATATGACTTCCCTTTTGATTTCCTCATTTCCTCTGACTTATTATCATATGAAAATAATCAAGAATTTATTTTTAAGCGGCTGCAGCCGTGTTCCTTCGCTATATTCTTTACATATCAGAAATCGTTTGATGTGTTTTTTGAAATGCGTTCCTTGAAGAAAACAAAGGCGTGCATAAATTAGCAGCTAGGACTGCAATTAGACAGTCACAGTGATTGGAAAAGAATAATTATCCAGAGGCTGGCCTGCTAAGGGTCTCTTCAACCACTCAGCCCTGAGTGAAAATGAAGAGAAAGAGGGGCGATGCAGATAACAAAAAATCGAAATAAAAAAAGCATATTAATTTGACCAGCAGGGATATAACTGAACATAATTATCAATTAAAAACACCACATTGTTTTGCAGTTTGTTATGACTGGTTATGGCTATACTAAACACACCAAAGCACTTGCTGGTTGTCTGTATCTGAGGGCTTTGTTTTCCTTTTTTCCTGGTTGTTTAAAAATATACAAAAGTCATTTATTTGGTTAACTTCCCCTGTGATCATCTTGGCCAGACTGGACAAGATGAAGATGGGAGATGTTTGACTAACAACTTTTTTCTATGCAGACCATTCACTGGTCAATTAGGGTCGAGGTAATCATGGTGGGGCTTCTATCTTGAAGAAAATCCCAGTAGAGTCAAAAGTTAATGGAGCTCAACAGAGGAACATTGATAACGTTGCTTAATATTACAGAGGTTGTGTCAAAAAATTATATATGTTCACAACTTAAGTAGTTGCAGAGAACTACAAACATTGTCCACAGTAACTAAGTAAGTAAATAAACTAAACTAGTCACTTTAGTCAATGGTTTTACAAGTGTTATGTGTACTGTGCAGTATATCTATATATAGCATAGGTTTATGTATTTTTGTGGCCAACATGGGATATGTTTGTGCTGACTAAAAAAACAACAAACAAACAAACAAAACAAATCCTGAATTTATTTAATTGTCTAAATGGGTTGTGTGTAAAGTAGATTTTCCATTGCATTCTTTAGAGAACTACAGTGGCCTAGCTATCCCCATGCTTGCACTGCTAATTGGATTTTTATTGTGAATTATGAAATAAAACAAGGCATATGGGTTGGGTCAAATAGTAATCAGGTTACATTCTTTATGACCATGTAAGGGTTAAGTGTACAGGCCATGCAGAAAAGGGGGGAGAAACAATATTACATTATTACCTACAGTAGTAAAGTAGTAAAGTAGTAGTAAATTTCACTATTTTCACAGTATTCCAAACAGTACAACAAGACTGTCATTCTCACCGCCCTGTTGCTCTGAGTTCCTCTTCTTAAGGCTGCTCTCACTCAGGGATTCATGAATTCTGATCAGCTCTATATGAATGTTCCAATATTGAAATTCTGTTTCGGTTTCTGGTTTTATTGTGGAAAAAGATGGAGGAAGTGATGAGCTTGCATTAACAGAAAAATCAGTAGATCAGAAAACTGATAGATTTCTTACTAAAACGTGACCAAATGTACTTACAATGAAGAGAAATCAGAACTGTTTAGAATATGTGGCTAAATATAGCCTATGGGCTGCTGTGGCTCAGGAGGCAAAGCAGGTTGTCCACTAATCACAGGGTCTGCAGTTTGACCATGAGCTCCTCCTGCCCACATGTTAAAGCATTCCTTGGGGATGACACTGAACCTCAAATTGCTCCCGATGGTCAGGCCAGCATCCTGCATGGGAGCTCCCTGTGAATGAGAGGCAAAATGTGGAGCACTTTGAATATAAGTGCAATATAAACACAGCCTTTAAGACTTTTACCTCAGTTAATCTCTATTCAAGTAAAGGACCCTTAGAAAAACTGCCATTAAAACAAGGGAAGCAACATGGTAGAACAATTGAAATCTTGGACATGTATGTATTTTTTGCAGGTTATTTTTTGTCATGGAGGATGCAATACTGTGGGGTTTACACTATACACTTACTTATAGCAGCTGTACTATTCTACTACTCTACAATTGGCTGTGAACCAGTGAGGATATTTTTTTTCCAGAATCAGATTTATCCTCATCATCAAACCCTAAAAAAGACATTCCCTTGTCAATCCATTTGCCTGTTGTCCACCTTATTCCATAGCTTTAAAATATGGTCATGTCTCTCTCATTCTGCTGCTGAACTTGGAGCAAAAACAGTCTAATTCACAGGGCAAACTTTCCCTTCTCCGATACGTTGATTTGATATACTCCAATAGAGCCTTTCTCCCAGACACCATCAATTGACTATAGATTTTTCTTAGCTCTCCTCGGAAGAGAAACAAAAGCAGGCCCTGAGAAGCCTCGAGCCTAAGAGGCTTTATTGATATCGATGTTGGGGGAATATCGCCCATTTTCACCAGGGGATCAATCAGCCCGTCACCGCTTGCTTTACGAGCTGCGGACTCTCCGCTTGTGGGCCCACAATATGTTTGTGTGTGTTTGTGTGCCTTGCTTGTAAGTCTGTGTGTGTGCGTGTGTGTGTGTGTGTGTGTGTCTGTGCTTGTGTCCATGAAATAATGAGATAGACAGATACTGACACAGATAGATAGATTTGTAGTTAGACAGAAAAATAAATAGAGAGATTTGTGTTTTAACTTTAGTGCAATGAAAAAGAGGGTTAATATCAGGTTAAACAGTCCCACTGTTTTACTTATACTCTGTGAATGTCGCACTGTATTCTCCCCAAGCACAGGGGATAATAATATCTCTTTCACACTCCCTGTCTAAGTCTTAAGTGTACTGTCCACCAAAGACGATCTGCATATCATAATTCAGAGCGAACCTGAGCAAATCATTTTTCCATTTGGTTAGCTGCCTTCCCTTATCTGAGGGGCTTAGCAGCAGGTTTATAATTCAATTACAGAATTGGATATATTACATTGGGGTAATTCAGGTTAAGCACTGATGATGAAAGCCTCAGATTTCTCTAAATAAATTGAGAAGCATTTTTTCTTTCTTTCTTTCTTTCTTTCTTTCTTTCTTTCTTTCTTTCTTTCTTTCTTTCTTTCTTTTCTCTTTTTGTTTATTTTTGCGAAATGTATAGTTTTATTGCATTTTTTTTCTTTTTTTTGTGTATTGTTAAAAATCTGTGCCATTAGTTTTACTTATGTGTCATTTATTTTAATTACTGTACCTTGCTACATTTCACATTGCATCTGTTACAAAGTAAAAATAAAAGTCACATGAAAAAGTCACAATAAAACTGCACTAAAATGGAATAAAAGCAAGGTGATCAGATGCAGCAGAGAAGAAGCTGCTCATAACTCTATGTCCAGTGTGGTGCCACTCAGAACTGATACTCTGCAACAGAGACATGGTCTAAATGCATGTTTACTGGTGGAGTGTTAGGCAGTGCGGTTGCACTTGGGCCTGTGAACAGTTGGAACAAAGCATAATGATGCTATAAAATTAAGGATAACATCTCTGTGCTTGCAGTGGATCATCAGTGGCTTCTACTTTCACCAAGCACAATATTAGGAACACTGTACTAACACTGGGTAGACTGAGTGGGCTTGGGTCCACGGATTTATGCTGTGAATGCCTAATTCTAACCTTACTATCTGGGTGCCATAACAGAAATAGATTCATCAGACCAAACTGCGTTTTTCCACTCTTCAGCTGTCCAGTTTTGGTGAGCCTGTGCCCGCTAGAGCCTCACGTTCCTGTTCTTGGCTGACAGGAGTGGAACTCAGCATGGTCTCCTGCTGTTGTTACCCTTGGTTATCTGAGTTACCATAGCTTTTCTATCAGCTCCAACTAGACTGGTCGTTCCCCTCTGATGTCTAAAGCTGATTGTGCTGACTCTGCATGCACTAGAAAAGTACCTTAGATGTTAGTGCTTGTATTTTTTGCACTGTACGTATGTATTGTGTTCCCTATTCTATCTGTCCTATCTTGAGTTCACTGGTTGCACTGTTTTTTTGTTTTTTTTTTTACAGTTTTGACTTTGCACAGAAACACATACATGCGCATGAACACATGAGTAGACACACACACACATTATGTATGTGCACTTACACACATGGCCACCTCTTGATAACAGTGAGAGAGACAACAACTGTGGCTGTTGCTTTTCCTGCCAGCTGGAGAGTGCTAATGGAGTGTGATTGTATGCAAGTAAGTGCATTTGTGTGTGTGTGTGTGTGTGTGTGTGTGTGAGACAGAGAGAGAGAGAGACGGGGAGAGAGAGAATCAGTAGTGGGGTGGGGTGTGTGTGTGTTTGTGTGTATGGGGGGTGATCATGGAGGAGCAGAGAAGGGAATGGGGGAAGGAGGGCTCCACACCTGGTATCCGCCACAGATGGGCATAATCATCTCCCTTGCCACCCCCACCTATCCCCGTCACTCCACACACACCCTCTCCTGTCCCCTCATCCATGCCGAGGTATTCACACACACACACACGTATTGTTAAATGGATTAACTCACACAGCACCCTGATTTGAACAGAGTTAGATTGTCTGAATTTGTCCAACTGACAAAAGCATGTAAGATCTACTGGTATCAGAAACGCTCATGTTATGTCATGTCAGCTGTTATCCAAAGAAAGTAAGGTATTGATTAAGCTGATGGGCAGAGCACGGTTGGGGCCACAGAACCTTCTGTGTGGTAATGCTTCATCCCAGTGTTTTTCATGGCAGTATGACCAAAATAGAGCAGAAGCCCACCATTTCCAAGCAACAAAAGCGGGACATGGCCAGCAGGCTTTGATGTTTATTTTAGCAGGCCTTCTTTTGTGTCCACCCAGGTACAACAGACCCCCCCCCAAGAAAACAAGGATCCTGGGGTGTCCTCTGCGCTTGACCCCGGGTCAGGGGACATCCTGTGCTTAAATCATCACCCTGCCTCTCGTTTTTCCTCCCTCTTGGGCTATAAGCCTCCTCTCTCTTCATTCTCTCCATCCCACAGTCACCTATTGCCTCCTCAAGGACACACACACACACACACACACACACACACACACAAACACACATTCCTCCTACAGTGACTTTCTCCCATTTATGCACAGAAATAGAAATAGTACAGACTGTTAACTTTTCTTGTGGGATTGTGACCTTTCTCAGATTTGTGTGTTTATATGTGCATGTTTGTATGACGCAATATAAGATAGCCAGCACACAACACTAAATACATCATCATACAACTCATCAATACATCCATGGTGGACAATGTGGTATGCCTTGTTGTCATGTGTCTGTCTGTTTGTGCCTTCACAATGCATGTGTATAGCTTCAGCAGCACTGAAGCAAGAGACTGGGGGAGGAGGCATGGATGAGGCTCGGAGGGAGTCGGGTTAGGAGGGAATGGGGGATTGGTGGAGGTGGTGATGGTGGTGGTGAAGTGGGTTACGTTTCCTTTCACTCGCTGCCAATCCATCAAGTCTCAGTCTACCGCTGTGCAGGCCGACAGGCAGCACAGAAAAGAACAAGGCCCGGGAACAGAGCCCCCTCTCCGTGGCCATCACTCATCCCCCGGCAGGCTTTGAACTCTGTGTGACCTTATCCAGAGCCTCCTCACCAACTTCCACTCCTTAGTACCTAGTTAGCCTTAAAGACGCAGATATAAGCTGGTACCACCAACTGTCGCATCTGGCCATTTTTAGGGTGTAAAATGTGTTGTGTTTTGGTATGTGAGTAAAGCAGAAGAGGACGGGCGCTCAGTTTTATCACCAGTTCTTTGTTTATATATGTGAGCGAGTGTATACGTGTGTGGTGAGGGGGGGTTAAAATCTCATCCCTACAGCAGAGCAGCCTCTCCCTGGCAACCAGATTGTCAGACAGCAAAGACAGAAACACACAAAAAGCTGAAATCAACGAGGCACACACACACACACACACACAAATGTACACACACTGCAGAGAGGCAGTGAGAACACTAGTTGACATCATTAGGCCGGACACATTTTTGTTACGCTTCCAGATTCGACGCGTCTGCATTTTGCTGAATGCAGACTCGGTCTCGCCATTTCTCTTCCCTCCCACCCAGCCTCATTCCTTCTATCTCTTTGTCCTGCTTACATGTGTAATGCCAGAGACACCCTGGCTCATCAGAGCTGTCCAGACAATACTTTGTGCTGGTGTGGGAGGAAATAAAGACCCAAACAAAAAAAGAAAAAAAGAGACAGAGAGGATGTAAAAACAAAACAGTGCCCTTGAGCTCCTGTCTGCCTTGTAGCTAACAGCCCAAGGCTTGTGTGTGAGTTAAACATTTCCAGCATCTGTGAGTACAGCAGAAATCACCACCTCCTTTTTCCTGGGTTTATTTTACCCAGGTTTCCCCTCTATCTAATACAGAATACTCCTTGTTTGTCCAGTCTCAGTGCATTATCCCTAGTCTGGACACATCAGAGCAAGTTATACTTACTTGGCAGTGTGGTATTTTTTGCTCTTTCCCAGTGGCTTAATTGTGTTTTCTTGTGTTGTCTGTAGTTTTTTCCCCTTTTTTCCCTAAAAGCTTCAAAAGAAATACAGTGACATGATGAGTGTGTGTCCAACAGGGGAAATCTTGTTACTGCGATGAGGACCTGAGGGCTGTATGTGTATCTGTGAGACTCAACTATATCACATCTGAGGCTTGCACACCACAAAACAAGTAAAGCATCTTTATCAAATGAATCCTGCAGGTGAGTAATTACATCTGAAGCTTCCACCTGTATTAGCTCGGTGTTACATCCTGTGAAACTCTGAGGGCTCTCAAACATTTTGGATCAACCAATATAGCAGTTTTGCCGATATTCAGCTAGCCCATGACTTGGGGCTCTAAGAGGAATTTGACTACCCTCAATAAAAAGACAAATGGGTATCACGGCTGGAATTTGTTGTTTTGTAGCTTTTGTACCTTTTGGACTGGTTGTGTTTTGAACCAGGATTGTAGGTGATTGACACGACTAAAGAATTTAGTCTTTACAGTTTTCTGTGTAATGTCTTGAATATGGACCTCCTGGGTATCAGTGGCTTAACTCAGTCACTCTTGGAGGCCAGAAACATAATCTGAAAAACATGTAGTAATGGACTTTTGCCACACTCTGACTGGGACCACTGACCACTAGGACAATTTTGGCTGTCCTCACAAGCAAAAAAATATTTGTTGCTTGTTCAGATGCCTAAAATGACCCCCAAGATGTGATCAAAAAGTTCTGAGACTGTACCTATGATAAGCAAAAAACCAGAACTGATTTCAATTTGGTCACCATCCCCTTTGAAGTAGGCACTTTGTGCAGGGATGAACCACTCACAGCGCTCCTGCTGTGCTTGGAGCACTATGCGGAAGTCCATTTCTGTAAACGCATCAAGCATCATCTGTGGCTGACCCTGGATTTTGTCCACTTTGTTAAAATGCCAACGCTTTAGCTTGAATTTAATTTTGGGGAAGAGGAAGAAGTTGCAGGGAGCCGAATCTGGCAAATAGGGAGCGACAATTATGTCGTTGTGGCCAAAAAACTGACTCAGCATGGAGTCATAATGAAGCAACCAATTGCCATCAAGCCACAGTTCAGGTAATTTGTGTGCAAATATCAAAGAACACAATGAGCATGCTCTTTGTTGCAACCTCTTTGGTGGACACTACGGCTTTGGTCTATGGTCTAAGTAGGTGCAACAATGAGCAAAAAAAAAAAAAAAAAGCGAGAAACTGTGATGGTGGGCATGTGTTGCTCAAGGTACCAGCACCAGCATCCTGGATTCTTGTGCCAGAGCACTGTCCAGTGGTCTCATTGAAATCAAAGTTTGTTTTTTTCACACACTGCCATTGTCTGTTTGAAAATGGCCTTAGGTAGAACAGATATGTGAATAGGACATGGGTGACAACCATTTGTTGTGTGTGTTCTATAATGATCATGTACGAAATAGTTTCGGCTCTGACAAACAATAGGTTGGTTTTCTCTGTCTTTTTCTTGTAGCCTCTTTGTGACAAAATTCTTATTTAGCAATGGATGTTTTCTAAATCTGAAAGTCATCAAAGCAGTTGAATACGTCATGTGTACACAAAACATCAGCAAAAAATGTAATGGCATATCAAACATCAAAAACACACACTGTTGATAGAACATTTAAAATAAAAGCTAGGCTGGTGTCTGCTTTTTTTTTTTTTAAGGCAGATGGCTTTATGTTCTCGATGTACTATGTAGACTGTTTGCAACAACTCCATCTACAGCCCAGTGATGTGAAGATGCTGTACAGGTTACAAAGTTAGACATCTTGCAAATGGCACAGACGTGACACGTCATTCCATTATCACCATAACAGGAAAAGTATAAGAACAGCAGGGTGATTTCCAACCCTGACTGCACATGTATGATTAAAAATAAACTGCAGCACATGCATGAACGTAATACACTTTGTGTACTTGAGGAAACACGTCTGACTTAAAACATTTTTTTATGTGTATTTCAGCCAGAAGATGGATGCAACAGCCTCCGGAGTGATGGAAGAAATGGATAACTCAGTAACATCTGGGTAAGCGACAGTAAAGAGGGATTTAGTGTTAGCCCCAGGAAGGCAAGGAGAAGCTGTGTGTCCATTAAACGCTTTATTACAGAGCCAGCAGCCCCATGCTAACTCACTTAGCCCTGTGTGCAGGAGGCTCTGCTCAGTAGCCTGACTGCCTGTCAGACTGCTGGCTATTCAACACACACCATGCTGGAGGCAGCGACCCCCTTGCACACTGGTAAGCTTGATCTTGTCCATTTGTCAGTCAAAATACAGAAAGTGGTCTGCACTAATGTTCAACAAAAGTTATTGTATTCTTTTTTACAAAATGCAAAAAAAAAAACAAAAAACATTTGAGCACATGTGCTAGTTACATGAACCATTTTATGTTTTAGTAGTATGATAAAATATTCATCAAATGTCTGTCAAACAATATTTATGCTAGGAAGTCATGAAATTAACGTTATTCTTTTGTAATGTACACACACTGCAGAGATCCGCTGGTTAAATTTAGTTCTTTTTTTCATAGTGTTTCCATACAAAACACAGGGTAATTGGGGCAATGGCTCCACACACCGTTGTCTTTTAAATTAGCCTGGTTATCATTGTATGACAAATAAAACAGTGTATTATTAAGCACAGAAACTTGATAATCATAGAGACATGAACTTAATGGAGATATCATCTACTGGTAGTATATTTGAGCTGTTCGATTCATATTTTGACTCTATAGATCCCAGGAAAGATTAGGGAAAGCTCTGAATGTGATTGGTCATGACTGTTATAACCACTAATACATCCTCCTATAATGTATGATAATATATTATTTCTGATCCCACTCTGTTTCCAAGTGTGTGGTACAGGTGTGCCCAGTACAGCTGGCCACTAAAATAGCAAAGTGGGTTTAGCTGAGGTCACACAAATAGAGCCTTGAGGCTTAACATCCAGATATGGAGACACATCTAAGTCAATGGATAAGAGGCATCGTTTACTGTATATGCATCCTCTGTTCAATGGATAAGTAGTTCCCGGACCTTGCTGTCTCCCCAATTCACAGACATCATGCATGCTAGGTTTGCTGTTAACTGCTTGTTCTGAGATTTTTAAATCCCTGTGTGGTGGTTTGGACTCTTAACATGTCATCAAAACGTCACACCCCATTCCACCTTTGTACCTTTTATACAGAGGCAGATTACAGGTGCAATATTCCCGCCTTCAACAGGCTGTGCTCTTCATAAGGAGAGATATCACTTCCACTGCTGTATTATTCTAATTGATGTCAATATTTAGCTTTAACTAGTCAAACACTGCTTGCCTTGTATGTCCTGACAGTGCAGCACTGACTTGTAGTCGTGTTTTTGTCCAGTGGCCACTGGCAAGTCTAAGTCAAATAATCTTCATATAGCTCTCTGTTGTTCTCATCAAACTTCTGAGGCTGTTTACCAGCTAATCACTAACCTGCTGTTTAGTGCTGTGCAGTAGTGTAGCAACAACAACAATGTTGAGGAGAACAGTGAGACTGAATCAAGCTGGGTACATAAAACCAAAACAATGAGCTGAAAGTTGCTTGAATACTCTGTAGAGCTGAGGGGTGCTGCAGAGCCAAATGGTAATTCTCCATTAGTTTGTCATGACAACTGACCCTGTTCACTTTATATCGTCATTTAATCCATTATTAATATAATAATATTGATTAGTGGAGCCTTTAACATATTCTAAATTGGCCATCAGGTTAATTTTCTAATATCCTCTCACATTCCTTTGTGGTCACCTCATCAACTGATATGAAGTTCAATCTTAAAATCTTCATTTACACACAAACAATAGCTTTTAATAGACCCTGCTTGGTTTGTCACTCATGTTAAACCCTTATTTGGATGAGAAGGCCATGTTTCAACTCCACTTCCTTTTTAGTAGACTGCATTTTGAGAAGTGACAGATCTATGTGCTAAGGGCCTGTCAGGCCACTGATTCATATTACACTTGAAACAGGCCAGATAGGAGACTGGTAACAGATCGTCACACCATGACACTTTGTGAAGGACTGTCTCATTATGTGTCCCCACACTCCATTTAAAACCACTAGCTGCCACTTGGTGTGTGTTTGTGTGTGTGTTGTTAACATATTTGCTTCAGCAGATTTCCATCTTGCACATGTACAGTGTATGCTATGCATGAATCTGTACACCTTTCTTTGTCTATATTTGCGTGTGTGCATGTGTGCATATGTGCGTGCATGTGTGTGTGTACAGAGAGCTCCTGCAGCAGAAAGGATGAGTTGATGCCCTGTGTTTGGCTAATTAAGACAGCAGTCGACAGAGAGAGAGGGAGCTGAAAGATGGCAGAGAGGTGCTAATACATAATTGACGTAATGGATGAAATCTGTCTCTGAGCTTTTTAAGACACACACATACACACACACTTGATGATTGTAGTCTGATTTGTTGGCGAACACCTTTGTATGAGTAATGAAAATACAAATCATGTACTAGATTCCTTTTTAGCAAATCTGTTATACAACAAACACACATACATGCATGCACACTCACCACAGACAACAGGCACATAGACGCACACATACAGTATGTCATATGCCTATTCTGCTGCTAGATCTGAGAAATACAGTACTTTTTTTAAAAAAATCCCCTATATAGTTTACCTTCCTCTTACAGTGAAAATAACCTTCATTGTTTTGGGTGAATGGTCATTACACACTTCAAAATGTCAAAATCTTATGTGTTTTTTTTTAAATGAAATGCCTTTAAATGAAAAATGTGTTTTATTTTGTTTTCATTTTAAGGTAAACATACTAAAATTCTTGTGGTGTGACTGTAATATAGTGAAGTATGAAATGTGAACATCAATAAAATAAATCAGAAACACTTGGAACAATTTGGGATTATTTTATACATATTTGTTTTGCCAATATGAAAGATCACAGTATTTTTTATTTTATTTTATTTTTTTGCATAACATGGAAGATCAGGTGTGACATAAATAAGTCAGTTGTGGTACTAGTTCCAGACTGCATAAGGCATTTGCCATGTTTTATCGACAGTCACTGACAGGTGTTTTGAAAGTATTATTATTATTATTATTATTAATGATGATGATGATAATAATAATAATAATAATAATATTGTTATTAAAATTAAGCAGGTAAATTAATAAACCTGGGCTGCATGTGTAATTTTCTATAAAAAGAAAACAGAGCAATTTCATCAGAATGTTATTGTTTTATAAGATAGTTCTATGAGTGTGAGCTTCTACAACTTGAATCTACAACTAAAGAATGGGATTGAAAAACAAGGCCTTGTTTACAGAGTACTAGTGAGTAAATATGGCTATGTATATTGTTATGTAACCTATAATCGGTTACGAGTACATGTCATGTCAGTGTGATTAACTATCAGACTAAAACACATCATATTAACAAAAATGTAATTGCTTTGAGGTGTTTAAAACCAGATGAAAAACAGCTCAAATACATATTACTACGTAAACACATGGTAAACAGGGAGCAGTGAAAAATAACGCAAACTCAGATTTCAATAAATCCAGCAACAAGAATCAAATGACAGCTGTTTCTAGGACAAATGTGAGTATACAGCAATGCAATCTGGCAAAATCCCATGTTTAACATTAGGTCTTAAAACTCAGGGTGAAATGACAAGTGTAATGGCTATCCTCCAATCTTTTTTTTTTACTGACATATGGATGGATCCTGTCTTTCAGAGCCTATTGTGTGATTGTAGGCCATCACATACTGTCAGTGCGGGCTGACGTGTTAGATACACTGAATACAGAATCGGCTTGTCTGCAGTGTGCTGAGGCTGTCTTTGACAGTGTAGCGCTGTCTGTGTCACACTCTAACAGACAGCCAAATAACCCCTTGGCAGTGTAAACAAAGAGAGATTACACCCTGGTGAGTGGAAGGAGTGTGCCTGTGTGCTCCCAGCATTGAGGGGAGAAACTGATGATGGGTGGTTGCAGCAGAAAGAAAGAGACATTGGGAAGGAGAGAAAGGGAGAAAGAGAGAGAGAGAGAGAGAGAGAGAGAGAGAGAGAGAGAGAGAGGAGAGGAGTAGAAAATACTCACTGAGATGCCAAATATGGAAGATAATGGTTAAAAATATCTATAATGCACAGAAAACCTGAGCGTTGCTTGTTTCCTCTTGGTGGACGGTATATAGATAGTACAGTATAATATAGTATATATAGTGCATGAGTATTTTAAAGGGAATACACAACATTTCTTTTTGGTTAAATATGTTACAATAATACTGAAGTAAAAAAGTGTTGTGTCGCCAAGCACATTGTTTAAAGCAAAATGAAATAAAAACTTTGGCTAAATGAAACACTTCATTTCTCAAATGAGAAATGAAAAGGTGAATGCATTATTTGAATATGGGCGACATGGTGGCACAGTGGTTAGCACTGGTTCGAGCCCGAGGTTTTTCTGTGTGGGGTATTCCGGCTTCCTCTCACAGTCCAAAGACATGCAGGTTAGGTTAACTGATAATTATAAATTGTCTGTAGGTGTGAATGTGAATGTGATTGGTTGTTGGTCTGTATTGGTGATCTGTACAGGGTGTACCCTGCCTCTCACCCAATGTCAGCTGGGATAGACTCCAGCACCCCTGCGACCCTTAACGGATAGCAGTATAGATAATGAATGGATTCTTTGAATATAGTCAGTTTTTTCCACTTAACCATATTCTCAACATAAGAGTCTGTTTTTATTCATTTTGCTTCATTTTAATTTATCAGTCACACAGTAGTAATTTGTTTGTAAAAATATATATTGTGGAGAACTAAAAGTAGAATGGTACAAACACTGGCATATTGGGCTCTATTTCAAGCTTCCTCTGAGGAAAACTCAGAGAGAAAAATCAGTGCGTCATGATAGCTGTATGGTGCAAATGAAGACACAAGCCATTACGTTGCCTATGTAGACAGAAAAGAGAGTAAACAGGAGTGTATCTGTTGTGTTATGACCTGTTTAATGAAACACCTAACCTTTGTCACTTAGCAAGCTGAGTCATAGGCAGTGCCACCAGCTGGCTTGAGTTGAGCTGAGTTGAGCAAGTTTACATTACTGCAGCTTTCCCCTGCAGTGGTCTAAAACGGTTTTGTCTCATCGCAGATCTTTAGACATGCAAACTGCACCTCCTGAGTAGACAATACGTAACACACCCACCTATAATGTATGGTTAAGTATTTTTCATGATCCCACCCTGTATACAAGTGCACCACAGCAGCACCTAGCCACAAAAATACCACCAGTGCATTTGGCATGCCCCAGTCCGACTAGCCAGGACACACCTGGCCACACCACTTCACCAGTTCACAAACAATAAAGCACATTATCTCATTTTAGGATAAAGATTGTAGCGGTTGTTAGCAATTTGCCCAGGTGCCGGTCAGATTCTTAGTCTGACAAAAGATTCAGTTTAGAATTGTAAAACCAGCGAACCCTATCCCTTGTTAGCGGGGCCTCTAACCCTTTGGTCAACCAGCAAAGCACACGCAAGCAACACACAAGTAACCCATTAAAACACAAAACTCAGCACAGTTCAGTGATCCCCCACAGTTTATTATACAACTGTGACAGTATAACAAACAACCCAAACATAGAGCCAATATAACAAATTCCCACTCACTCCAAATCATCTCAGTCATATATTTAAAAAAATCCGTATACACAAAGTTCTCGGCTCGAAATAAGCCTTTCAAAAAGAGTCAGAGTGAGACCTCGTATTTCTAAAGGCCTCATGCCCACAGAGCCGGAAACTCCGGCCTTAGCTCGAGCCCAGTGCGCCGGTGCAGTAGAGTGAGCGGCAGGCGGGAACATCGGCCAGGAGGAAGCTCCAGTTGTCAGTGAGGTTGAAAGGTGGACTGAATCCGGACTGCAAGGACGAGCAAACTGATAAAACGTCGGACTTTTGCGCGTTGCTAACGGCTGGCTAGCTACACTGCGACGGTCGGGACCTCTTCCCTTTTCCTGTATCGGTGGTGAGTGCGCCGTGTTATTTCTAAAATGCGCCATTCATTCTTGTAAAGGTATGTGAGTATGACGTAGGGAAGGTGGGTTATTACGGTTAGTATGGTTGTTTGTGTCTTTGGTTACAAGCAAGGCTAAAGGTATTACTTTTTGTGAAGTGGTCAAGGCCTCAGAGCTAGCACAGCACTACAAGTTTCCTGTCTTACATTACTGTATACTGTACAAGATGGCGCCTTCAGTTTATGACCTATACTCCAGCCAGCCACCAGGGGGTATTTGAGATATTTTAGCTTCACTTTGGGGATCTGTCGTGCCATCCATCTTTATGTACAGTCATTGGTGTGCATGTATTTGGTCAAGTTCAGACTGCATTTACTCAAGGAAAGCAACACTGCTAATCACTTTATTAAAATGTGTCTTTTTCTGTCTTGTCATTGTCTAAGATCAAGTGTCTATTGTTCCCTCTACACAGCCTACCACAAACAGAGGAATATAGTCGGCCCCTACAGTCACTTCTTCAGAGGAAAGCCCCACAGATTCTTAAGGAGTATGAGACTATGGATAGATAACCTGTCAGTGCCATTGAGGAAGCTCCTCATGAAGACAGGACTTGAAATAAGGTAACTTATGTTTCAATTTCAGCCATCCACCAGAGAAGGGTATTCAACAATAAAAGTGATTCCAGTAGCACAACAGCAGCAATTTACTGCGTAACACATTTCTATATTTTGTTTGTCAGATGAGATTTGTTACACTTGTGTTTTTAAGTACATTCAGACAATACTTCATTGCTGAATGTAAGTACCATTCCTCTGGAAGGTGGTCTGACATGTGCTGTAGACAAGCTTTTTAAACTGTACCGGATGTGTAACTTGTCCACTTGGCTCTGTATTCTGCCTTTGAGTATGTGTATGACTTGCTGTTCTCCACACAAATGAAAACAACATAAAGCATGCAAGTAAAGTAAAATGGTCACCTGGACAAGATTATATGCAGCCAAGATGGCTGCCCAAGAATATAACATTATTATAACTATGACCAGCAGAAGAAAGTTTGCATGGACACCTGCTAAATGTAGGAGAGGGGTTCTACTGGCATTGGTGCTGGCATCAGATAAATATAATTCTAGCATATACGGGAGGTAAAATAGTCGTTGGGATGATGTCTAAATACAAGCCTGCCATTGTTTAAGTTGCAGTGAGTGTGGCGAGATGAAACTGAAACATTGAGCATGGACGTCTCAGCAACTTTGGGGTGGTGAGCAAAGGATCCAAATAGTACCTTTTCCCGACACATTCTGATTACAGTTGCCAGTACACTGCAGCAATGTCATTAGGCTACTGTTTCCCTACATTAACATATGGTATTCCCAGCTCTAACCATTCATAAGGAATTTGTACAAATGCCTGGCACAACGTTTTACATAAGCATGACTTGAAAAGCAACCATTCACACAGCCAAGTGTTGCAAGTGACTATCACTTGGCTAGCTTATTAATTTAGCAGGCTATCGATAACAAAAGTATCGTAAAGTGTTACTGAAATTTGGGTTTGTGTTTGCACATGCTTTGAATTGCCACACTCAGACACTCAGACTTTTGTTTATAATATTATATTATTATAAACATATAATAAAGCATTTAGCATTGACAGTAAACAGCAGTTGGTGTTTGTCACATTGCTGTAGAAGTCTCAGTGTCTTCCCCCCCCAACGCTTTCAGTCCTTCATGTTGTATGTCATTTTATAAAACTTAAATTTGTTAAAATGTAGGTGCAAGATGATCAGCGATGCACCACATTCCCACTTCCAGTGTAGACAGGGAGTTAAATGATAAAACAACAGTCTGAACACTCTTCTAAGGTCAGCAGCTTCAGTCTTTTAGTGCTAAAGCCATTGTGTTCTTGAAACACTAAAAATGCAGCGATTTGGCTTTTTAGCAAGTCACTGACTTAACATTATCTTCATTAGTCTTTTAGATGAAGCTGATAAAATCTGCCAGTGACTGTTGTCATTTGAGCCAGCAGCCTCAATGGTTACTGGCTAGAGGTGCGATGTCTGCTTTTGTCTACCTCTGTCTCTGTCACGGTTTCAGAAATCACTCTGGATTCCTAAAAACTATGTAACATACACAGTCAAGTGATGAGACTATAATGCAGTTGAAAAGCTCCACATAGCAATGTTGCAATGAGCAACAGAGATGAAGTGTGTCATTTAGCTGCTGCTCTTATTAGGTCCTGGTCGTTTTCAATCATCACCTGCAGTGCAACGCATCTCAATGAATGAGAGGGGGAGGGGACTGAGTGTGTGCTATAACCATTAACTCTGTGTTAGTGTGTGGATATGTGTGTGTACTCTAACCTTGCTGTCTTCCTGGGCCAGCTGGGAAACATCAGAGTGTTTGTGTCGGTGAAGTATGATTGAGATTGTGTCATCCTGCCTAGCCTGGAGCCCCAAGTGCATTATGGTTATGTCACACCATTATCCTAGACATTTGGCATATCTGAAAAGGAACACTGCCTTCTTTCCATTTCTCTCTCCCTCCCTCTCCTAGACTTAATAGTTCATATGATATTGCTTGAGAGCTTTCTGCAACATACCCATCTCTTCCTTAAATCACCAGTCGCTACCTTGCGGCTGCAGTTCTGATTCTTTACATCCTCTAGCCTCTTGTAGTCTAAACTGCATGTTATTGCTTGCCCTCATCTCTCTTCTCTTTTGGTTGGCAACATGTTCAGTGTTTCCTCTACCATTGTCTTGACAGGGCGGCATGCCCCGCCAAAAAAAAAAAAAAAAAAGATCACTTACATTCGCGTTTTGCTCCCCACTTCCTGTTTCTCTGCGTATGTGTCCACACACAGAAGCGGAAGATCTCCCCCTGATAACTGTCAGTCACTGGAACTTCCTGTCAGTGCTAACCACTGCTGCCACTCTGGTACCTCGGACAGCTCCTCTGTTGCTGACAGTGTAGGAAGTCGAGGTCAAGGACCTCATGGCATGCGGTCCTTACATTAGCTGTGTAGGTCAGTACTAGCGCTGTAATTTTGCACATCGACAAAGTTACTAAACAATACTATGTATTACTCCAAATAATTAAAATGGCAGGATGGTCATTCAAGGTAGAAATGCTTGACAGACGATGTAAAACTGGACAACTTATTAAAAAAAAACAGAAAAGTTATCCCAATGTTTGAAGAGAACACCCAAAGAATAAAAAGCAGTAAATAAAATTTGTTATACATTAGTTTTTAGGAAAAGTGCACCGCAGCCTTGTGTTATAATTTTACATGTTACTCACTTATTTACTATTACTGTAAGAAGCTAACATAAATCTATATAATCTTTTTCCCTTATAGTTCTGGGGGTAAAAATGTCTTGTTTTGACGTCAGCAGACTGTTGACCTGGAGTGATGTTGCTTCTTTTACATACAGTATATTTCCCCCCTACAGTTCTGTTCCTATCAGAGACTATCTTTGTCAACGGGATCCTACTCTCTCCTACATCTCTCCCTGTCACGGGCTATCTGTGTCAGTGACACCCCCCCCCCACCCCAGCTAATAGGCCTGTCAGCACAGTGAATCGCGGGGTCGAACCACGTGACGGCACTGGACGTCAGAGCCATTGCCCATTAGCGAGCGTGTCTTGCCTGTAATGTCAGGACCATGACACGCCTGATTGACTCACTTACACACTGACCATGATATCATATTAGCCAAGAGGTCAAGGAGGAGTGACCCTAATGAATATCAATAGGATATGATACATTGAATGGCACATGGCTTTGTATCAGTTGCTCAGTTTTGCAATCACTGGTGAAAATTTTACCTCCTCTTGAGGCACCAGAGACACAGGAAGGTCAGGATATGCTTTAACAAATGGGGGAATAGTCAGCAACAGGATGATTAATTAGTTAACAATTTGTATTAATGTTCATTGAAAGACCTCCACTTAGAGCACAATTAATTCTAATTAAAAGAGTGGCTATAGTTATGTTGGCAGTAAAAAAACCTAACAATATAATCAAGCTAATTAAATGGGGGTGGTCTGAAACCCTGCACTTATCAAGAACCGATGATGCCTGAAAATCAAGTGAAGTTGATCCATGTGTTTATGCACAAACAGCTTGTTTTACAAACAAGTCTTAACAGTTTCTCAGTTCATTACAAGTACATGAGATTATGCAGTGAAAAAACAGATGAAGATCATGAAGCAAACCTAAATCATCCATTTCTAGGTATGGTGAAATTAAAAAAAAAAAAGAAAAAGAAAAAAGAGAGTATTTTAGGTTCATATCACTTCTAGACATTTTTTTCATCTTCCTTTATTTCTGTCTCTGCACTCTATTTTGTTTAAGTTTGAAATCCCCATAAGACACTGGGAGATTGACGTTTGTTCAGCAGAGTTCACAGTGGAGGAGCTGCTGTGATGCACTGAGCCCACCCAAAACTGTCAAGGCCAACAAACAGCCCATCTCCTCGCCGACGCCAGCTGAGATATCACCACGCGTGTCAGTGCAAATGGGCCACATCCTCTGTGTGTGTGTGTGTGATAAGGCCATTCACCTCCATATGACCTGATCTCTCTTTCTCCTGGCTTCCTCTCTCTTTTTCCCTCATCCTACATCCCCACGTTTTGTCACTGTAATTCAATATGCCGTCCCTCCTCACCACACCATGCTGCTGCTTCTGTCACACACACATATGCAAATGTTAAAACAGAGAAAAAACTCTTAGATAAGACTCCCTGTGCCAATCACCCTTCGCTACTTTTACTTGCCGTGACAACCTGCTGTGTCAACCACTACAATTGTCGCATTGCCGTCACCTCTCCGTCTGATGGTGTTCAGTGTCACACACCAGCTTTAGCTTGTCACACTCCATCTGTCTGTCAGCCTGTCACTCCTCTGTGGCCCTGCTTTCAGTCAAGCCTGTCAGTCAGCTTGTCCCCAAGACTTCGTTTGGTCTCCCCATCTGTCAACCGCCAATTTAATTTGTTCATCAGTTCGTGAGTCCTTTCGCCGGTTTCCTCTTCGTATCATGGGACCTACTTGAAAACAACCATACGCTAACACTTACATAACGGGACGTCAAGCTACCAGGAAGCTCAGAGCCAAGGAGCTCTGACTGACATCCCATGATTGAACCTGTTCAGCACTGACATGTCCCAGGCTACCTTGATCTTATGGCTGGTTTGGGAAATGATGGAAGTGGGTGGGAGGAAAACTCAACTTCATTCTCTCTCTCTCTCTCACTTGCTGTCTCTTTTTTAATCTAACTTTGCATGTCAAAACGTCAATCCCAGACCGAGGGGATGTGACAAGCTCGAGGGCCCAGGGGGGACGGCTCCGAATAGAGGGCCCTGGTGCAAATTGATTTTGATTTTCCTCCAAATCAGTCAAAGAGTTTAGCTTTAATGCGAGCTGATCAGAGAGCTACTCGGAGCACGACAGGACGAGGAGAGCGGGACAGTAACTGGGGAGATTAGCCTTGTCACTCCAGAGATCAGTGCCCGTCACTGTTGCTCACACACACAAGGACACACACACACACAAAACATTCTGGATCTCTCAAAAAACACACACACCTCCAGTAGCACAAATGAATTGTAATCAGTCGCACTTATGGTTTAAGCTCTCATGTTCATTCTCACAAAGACAGGCACAAATATTGTGATCTGAAGTTCACACAACCACACTTCTTCCCTTCAAAACTCACTTGTCCAAATACACACCTTCTCTTCTTATCACTGTATCTGTCAGCTGTGTAGTGCTGACAACAAGGTATAGCACAGTTTCCAAAACCCCACTGGATCTTTTACATAACACTACTGCAAACTGCAGGAGAGTCACGCACACAAATGCACACTCTCAGACACACACAACTGTCTTTTCCTGTAGTCTATGTAGATGATATTGGGGAAAGTAAGTGAGAAGAGTGTAGCTCTGCTGACATTGTCATACATATTCAGGGAATGCTGATCTTGTAAGAGTAGTTTGTTTATAACACATGAACACATTTTTACTGCTTTATGAATACACCTGCAGGGTTAACCAACACAGCAGTGTTATTTTCATAACATTAGTCTGTCAAGGGCCTGTTAATGGTACTTGATGTGTATAAAGTGGTCAGGCTGCTGAAGGATATGTTCACTATCCAGCAAGTCCTCCAACTTAAACAACCATATAAGTGTTTTGTCCAACCCATAGGAGCTTCTTCCTAATAACACCCCTATGGCACCAGGCGTACAAGAATTTTGTTGTCATGGTTACAATAACAAAACGCAGAATGTACCTGGTGGTGTTGTAACAAACTTTTTTTTGTCATAATTACAGTAATAAAGGTGCTTAAGCTTATGGAACAGTAGTGGTTTGGTTTAGGCACAAAACCAACTTGGTTAGGTTGAGGGAATAATCATGGTTTGGGTTAAAATAAAGTGCCTCGTTAAGGTTAGAGGACCTTTGTTGTTGTTGTTACAATAAACATGCAGTTAAGGTTGTGGGATGGTCATGGTTAAAAGGAAAAAAAAAAGATAACTTTAAGTTTGAAATGGGAAATGAAGTCCTGTGTTTTGTAAACCTATCCATCCACCCCAACTTCCTTCTAACACATTCTATGTCATCTAGCTTCCTCCTTTGCTAACATCATGATTACTATGGCTATTATATGTCACCTAATCATTGAACATAACTATGGGTTGTAATAAGCTGTTTATACAGACAGGGTCAGTTTTTCTCACTCTTCTGATAAAATTTGGCAAGAAATGTAAACCAGGATCTTACAACAGGGTTCATCCAAACCTTCATGCAAGTATATAGTTCTGGGTCATAAGCCTTCTAATTTAAAAGACTGTCTTAAGGAGTGCATTTTACGCAATTAAAAAAAGATGAATATTCAATATTATTACTATTGTTTTTTTCCTCTTGTGGTTTTTGAACCTGAGCCTTATTTCTTTGCAGTCGGTGCGATATTGAGCATGAGTGGTATACCCATGAGCAATATAATCCAACAGGCAATCATCCATGTTAACATAAGTCCACTAAACTCCTTTCTTTTGCCACTGGCTTAGATTGTTATTATACTTGTCTGACAACATTATGGATAAGATTCTTACAGAGATAGACCTTTTTATATAAGATTGTTTTTTTTCTTTGTTTTGTTTTTTTAAAATGTATCCAAAAGCATAGCTAGATTTCGCTATCAGAAAGCAGAATGGGGGAGCATTGTTGCCCCACCTTTAAGTCAGTAACGTTGGTAGTCACAGAGCCAAATTGATGTCAATGTACTGGCACGATATAACAGACACTCACTGATGCAGAGGCTGCCATGTTACATGCCTCTGATTCAGCAATGCCTGCATGCTGTATAATATCACATACTGGGGCGGCTTTTTGTGGTTCAGTGTAAATAAGCAAAGGTGGTATCAAGAGGGGCCATCTTAACTTGTGATCTCTGTGTAGAAGAAGGTTTTAACAGGCACCACCTCCACAACTGCTCAGAAATAGATTGTTGAAAACAATGAGGAGTCCAGTTTTGGCAAATTTGACTACATTTGTGTCGCCTCTAAAATTCTCTTTGCATTTAGTTTGAACCCACTTAAACTTTAACAAGATTCCTTGTAGTTTAGAATGCATAAGTGATGCTCAAGGCTTTGCAGTGCAGTATCTAGCCAGCTTTCAGTATACTGTACATGCAGTGTGACTGTATCAAGACAGTGTTTACAAATCTGTGCGAGCCAAAAGCTATGTATGCACCACAAGCAACAGTGTTACAACATAATTATTTTGTACCTGAAAAGTCAACATAAGTCAATAGGCTACTTGAATCTCTCTGACACTTTGTCTCTGACAAAATCTGACAAGTGTTTTTAGCATCCTCATTTCTTGATACTTGATAGCCTTGAACTCTCTGAGTGGATAGGAAGTGACAGCATCAAAGCCCGAGCACAGCCAGTCAAACTTCACAGCCCCACCTGTCAGTAAGAAAATCCCATGGGGAGGGAAAGAGGGAAGGAGAGAGATGGAGACAAAGGAGAAGTTTTCAGGGAGGCAGCACAGATCAAACCATCATTGCGGTTCACCAATCAACCAATACCACAGACCATGCCACCTTAGTGGTCTCCAAACACTAAGAGGTAAAAAGCCTCTCATGTGACAGTAGCACCGCTCTTTGAATATATGCATATATATCCATATATACAGCCATATATTTCTTACTCATACCCCTGATCTCACTTTCATGCCACTTTAAGTCTTGTTGTGTTTTTATGGGCTTTAAAAGGCTGGAGAGAGGATCAGAGGCCTGTTACCCATGAGGTCAGCACTTTCCTCCAGCGCCAGGGATGGGCTTTAAGGTGCCTTGTAATGTGCAAGGAGACGGGACCTAATAGATAGACACACAGGTTTTGACATGCTATTTGAGCATGCAGGCCCGCTGTAATTGGCCACGTCATCATGCATTAAATTAACGATATATAGAGAAGTGCCCTGAGACGAGTGTCTTGGCCCGATCCGTCAGCCATCAGTGCAAAATGCATGTGACAGGCCTCTCTGAGAGGGAAAGAGGAAAGAGGGGAGAGAGAGGAGGAGGGAGGTGCTTTTTTAAACTATTACTCTGATGGACATCTGAGCTCAAACTCTCTGTCTCTTTCTCGACTCTCTGGCTTTCTTTCTAGTCATCTAGAAGCCATCCAGCCGTCAGGGACTCACACCTGGTATGGCAGAAGAATGCACTTAACTACCTTGCAGGATAGAAAACAAGAAGTACTCTAAAATGTCAGTACTTGTGAAGTTTACTCAACTCTCTTTCTTGCTTAGTTAATAGTTTTACCAACTGAGAGCGTAAAGATCATACATATGATGATCTTGATCATAGTTTATTGGCTTCTTTGTGTGGACACACACACAGAGCCTAGGGAGGGCCCTTGGAAGGAAAACAACACTTTATTCAAACTTCTGTAATTGTATTTTTGCAGCTGCAGTTCCGATTACACTGTACTCACCAAAACCATTGCTGAAACCTTAGAATGGGGCAACATGCATGTTCAGTCGGATGAGCATACATATTGAAAACAATCCCCTTAGATTATTCAGATTTACTTAGAGGAAAGTAAACCTAAACTGTCCATTGTAAACATTTATCATAACATATAGCCTGATTCTCTGGTTCAAGTTTGACCTGACATATTTGCCACAGTTGTGAACATTCACTGTTATCCTTTGCGACAAGGGAGTTGTGACATCACAGGTGCATTTGCATGCAATTTTACCTGAAAATAAGATGATTTTCGTTGCCCCCTTGGACTGATTTTTGTGTTGTTGCTGCATCCTGAGATCTCACTAATCATTTTTGTGAGAGAAGTGTTAGAATCAGTTTTCAGAGACACAGAAATATTTTTAATATTTATAATTTTGTAACCCCTGACCTACAGTAGACAAATTCATTATTGTTCTGTCCTGTCACTTTCTTCAAAGCAAGATGTGAGTAGCCAGTCATCAACTTAAACACAGGAAAGGGGCAAAAATCATGGTCCTAATTAGATTAGATTGGATTAAACTCTGTTGTCCAGTACCAGTACAACAAAATGCAGTTGCTAAACGAGTCATCTGGTGTGTGGTCAAACATGATATAGCCTTATTTAAAGGAGGAATGGTGAAGTTAACATCCTTTGATTAAAAATTGTTTAGTTCCGAGTTCAGACAGAAGCAGTTACTGTAACGTCAGTGCATAGCTGTGAATGGACATGTTTCTGGAAAAGAGTCTTTGAGGTAAATTGTGAAGCTAGTCACACCTTAGTGTCTCAAGAAGCAATGGAAAATGATCACTATCACTTAAACAACATCCATGAGAGTTCCCTTGTTTCCAGTGATGGTAATGATATCAGCTCTGTGTTTTTGTAGTTAGGAGCAATAGAGTTGTGTCAGCAGTCAAACAAAAGGACATCAACACATTTAGCAGGACATTAAACATCTCTGTGAAATCAAGGATGAACTATGTCTTATGATACCACGAGTTAAATACACGATCAGTCTTGCTCCCTCTGTCACTTTGATCACTGGTTTCTTCCCTAATGGTTCAATCTCTCTCTTTGGTTGTCTGTTTTTATTTATCTTCCCTAACAAGAGTGCAGTAATATAATGATCATATAATGTACTGTGGGTTGTTTGCCTGAGCAGTGATGCTGTTTAATATAGTGTGCTCCATATGGCCTCTGTTTTGTTGCATTTGTGGCATTATTCTGTTATGCACATAGATAAAAGTCATTTATTTGATACGGGAATCTGTACTTTTTGATGGGAACAACAATAGATCTGAAGGAAGAAATAAGAAAGGCCATGTATCTGTAATATCTGCCTTGTTTCTGTTTGATGTAAATATAAAACACTCATAAATGTTTGTCTACTGATTGAATGTTCCATGGTTTGCTGTATGGCACCACATAAGAATGATACTATAAATCAAAATTAGAAGTTGTTAACTTTGTTGGTAAAATGACACATTGTCCTACTTTATGAACCATGGTGTTAGTTCAGGCATAGTACTGAAGTTGTGCTTGTATTGGCTGATTGTCACCAGCTGTTCCTGCTGAAAGACATATTCATCCCCAATAAACACATACATGAACACAAATTGTTAAATTAGTTAAAGCAACAGGATGAAATGATGTTACAGACTTGATTTGACTAAACAAAAAACCTACAAGCTACTGAGGGGCTGCTATATCCATACTTGCCTAACTGATCTGTCAGTTCAAGAATGCACATTCCCAAATGTCAACACTTTATGTATTTGCACACAATCTGGTCCATCTACAGTGTAGATGGCAATCAACATGTACTTAATATCGATTAATGACTTGCATCCAAACAAACTCCATGGCACACTACACTTGACGGTCAAAAAACTGTGCTCCTTTCAGTAAACAACATGCCTACTCTGTCATTACAGATTCACTTATTTCACTTATTTCCCCATACTCCACACACCACCAACTGCACAAAAATGGAATTACAAGTAAACACATACTAATTCATACATATACATCAATGAACACAATGCAAGGAGGTTGGTGTGATGGTGGAAGCTGTGGCAGCAAAGGGCATTGTCTTGATTGTGACTTATCCTTAAGTGTTTCCATGAGATTTCAGTCAGAAAAACACACAAGGTAGTGACCATAGCCAATGGTTATACAGTTAGATTTGGTGGAAAAGGCTTTGTGGTTTGAAGGAGCTCTCAATGAATCCAAGTAGTGATATAGAGGAGCAACTTAGAGAGCCAACCCCCAAAAACAAAATTATTGCTCCCTGTATAATAAGCTGGGAATGTATAAAACCCCCAAAACAACAGAGCCACTGTGATCTGCCTTCCTGAAAATGCAATAAGAATTCTGCAATTATCCTCGAATGTAAGCAAATCCCTTATCTGATAAGAAACTCAGACAACATCCGGGCTGCTCGCAGATAAACATCTGGAAGGAGAGTTGTATTCAAAGGACATATTCTACTAAACTTTAATACACCTAACCTATGTGAAACAACTGTATGTCGCTTGAATGTTGACAAAGGCCTTCTCGTAAATGTTAGTTAGCATTATTGATTAACTACACCACAAAATTTATACATCACAAATGACTACACTTAAATTGTAATACACAAAAATTCTGCACCATAATAGCAAACTGAGCAGCGAGTTACTGTCTGGAGCCGTTTTGAATCTGCCACCTTTCCTTTGTCTGTTTGTGCACAGACACACACACACACACACATATACATACCTGTGTATGTTGATGATAGGGTCATTTTGATTGTACTTATTTAATTAATTATTAATTAAAATTCAAAAATTGAAATTAATTGTATAATTTATGAGACTGAATCAGTGAACAGGCTTTCATTGTTCCCTCAGTGACCCCTCATGCCCTGTGGATGGGGGCATTGTCATCCTGTATCTCTGCTCATTTTTCAGGTTTTTCCTTTAGTTTGTCAAACCTCCCCACTGTGGTTTAAGCAGGCTGGAACCTCCACTGTGCAATCCATCAGTGATTATTTTCCAACATTATTCTCATAATGATGAATGCCTAAGTGAGTAGTATGTCCACATTCCCTCTAATAGTCATCCAGGGCTGTGTTAGCAGTAAAGTAGTGCAGATTGACAGCTCTGGATCAGGGCTGTATCACTTCCTATGTCCATGCTCATATCGTGTTTGCATTCGTGTCTTTTTCAAGCTTAGCCCTGGTCCAAATGAATGACATGAAAATTTTGCTTGATAGTATCATGTGACCTCCAGTGCAGACTTGGATGTAGCACAATCAATGTATGGCTCAGGCTGTTTCTGCTGGATTGATACACTCACTGAATGTAAGGCTTTAATATTTGGGGAGGGGCATCAAATGCAAAGCAATGAGAAATAACACCTATCTTATAATAACAACCCATTACATAAAAACTTCTTTATCAAGCACTCAAGTAATGTTGTTTTCAAGTGCTAATCATAGACAGCATAACATGGAATATTAAGATGGTGATGCATTACGTTGTCCATCCATCAATTACTGCTTATCCCTTAAGGGGGCTAGAGCCAATGCCAGCTGACAGTGGGCAAGAGTACACCTCGGGCGGGTCGCTAGTCTGTCACAGTGCTCGTGCAGTTGAATAAAATACTTTTTTCCAATTAATATTCATTTTTCATTTACTTCCCTTTTCATTTGAATTCGATCAAAAATGAGCTTAACAGAAATTTTGGCATCTTGGGGGTCCTACTGGGTGCTACAACAGACTCATATAACTTTGCTTCAAAGTTTCCATCAAATTAGCTACAGATACTACTAGCTACTGAAATGTTCAACAGGCCCTCACACCAATCAGTGACAACATCTGGAGCTTCTCAGCATGGGCAGCTCTTAATGACATTCTAATCTGTCAAACAAGGCTTTGATTCAAAGAAAAGAATGGAAATTTTATCGTTAGCTGCTGTGGGAATTAGAGTTGGACTTTGCTCAGGCATGTGCAAATGGCACCCGGATTAGTTGGCATGGGTGAAGAAATTATTAAAAAAGTGTCACCTTAGGCCAACTCTCACCTAAGGCCTGCTTTATATGATTGTCACATTTGTGCGTGTGTGTCCATACGTGTGCATGCCCACCCAAATGTGTGTGCATGTGTGTGTGAGTGTGATGGAAACAGTGACTCCTCTAATCTTTAAATTACCTCTGAAAAAGAGAGCACTGACCTTTACACATAAGTTATATAAAGTTCAATTTAACAAGCCTCTCCTCTCTATGATTTATTAACTGGAAATCTGGAGCCCATTTCTTTACTGCTGTGCCACTTGGTTTGCTGCAAAAAAAAAGAAAAGTAGGGATAGAGAGAAAAGTATCACCTGTAGAGAATTTCAAGAGTTTGCCACTCTTTCCAAGTTTGTATCGGTGTGCGTTACATGATGTCTTTCTGTTTTGTCTCAGCTATTCCCCAGATGAACATTAGCGTTTGAATATTAGCTCGAGTGGCAGCTCAAAAATGACTCAGGCATTGAAAAGCAATCATGAAAAGTGAGTCATGCTTGTGTGCTGTATGTGTCAGTTCATTTCCTCTTCTTTGGTCTTTGGTTTTCTTTGGCTGCTGCTGTCATTTCATCCCTTCACTTCTTTACCCACTGCTCTCTTGTTAAAAAAAAAAAAAAAACATCCCATCGTCCTCCCTCATCCCTCTCACTGTACAGCTTGAGCTCAAAAGAGCAGGTTTTGTTTTCTTAAGATGGGAAGAAAGGAGCAGCAGTCAAGAAAGAGGGAGGAAGACAAGACCGAAAGGACAGAGGTAAACAATTGAGATGAGAGGGTGAATGACAGAGAGAGAGAAAGATGGTGAAAAAGGGAGGATGGGAGGAGGGAGATCTCCATAGAGCAGCCAGGCAATGTTTGAAGCAGGAAGCTGGCTAGACAACAGAGGCAGCTTTATTCCACAGACACAATGAGCGAACGCCACAATGGGAGTCATGCCGAGAGCAGGCCTGCACTACACCGAGCCGCACACACAGGATTAAAGCGAGCACACACTTCAAGATCCACCCCTTGAAAGGAAAGGGAGGGGATATATCTTACACACAGACACCAACAGAGAAAACAGAACACAAAATGCTATCTGGTGTGCTTCTTTTGATGAGGACATTTTGTGAATAGTGTAATGTTTGCGCACCCTTTCATAATAGCTGTAGGTGCATTGTGTCTGCCAAGCACCTTTTCACCATTGTGAGGGATGATCTCAGCATTAGGGTGAATAGAAGGGGAGGGGGAAACAAGGGACAAGTAGGAGAGCAAACAACATCGGTGCAGCACTGCTTAAATAAAGCTCTTGTCCAAATCGGCTGTTTGTCATTTGGTGAAGATTTTTATTTATTTACCTTTTTTTTTTTTTTTTTTCCTATCCTCCTTCTCTCAGTACACCTGGGCCTTGAAGCCACTCCTCGTCTGTGTGTGTCTAAAGCTGTCGAGACAAATTTGCATAGAAAAGCCGTTTGCATATCAAACAGCTGGGACGCAGAGCTCACATCATCTTTCACTGATTTACAGGGAGATGCATGTTGCGCTGACACGCTGGAGTGCATGTCCCCTTTACCTGCATCTGCCCTTTGTGGGCATATCTTAAACGATCACTGGAGGCTGTGGCGAGAGTGTGTGTTTGTGCTTGAATATGTCTGTTCTGTGAGAGTGCAACAGTGTGTATTAGTGAGCATATTCTGCTCTGGTGTGATAGGGGATACGTGTGAATGCACAGCAGCGGACCTTCACTACCTCTCCCACACACACACACACACACACTCCCGGTCAGCCCTCTTCTTGAAAGGGTGCAGTGTGGCTGCTAATAAGGGTATTCGTCACGCCAGCAGCTCGCCGTGACAGCGCTCTCCAAACGGCCGCCTCACCATTGTCCCTCGAATATGAACTTATCATTTAATTACACTTGGGGAGGGACTTGATTGCCTTGTCAAGATGCAGGTTAGTTAAAAGGAGAGAGATCTCGGCTGGCAACGACCTCACTGTCCTGACAAGTGCTCAGCTCATCATAGGATCATCTAAGCTTCACGTCCGCCCTGCAATGAGATCTCATTTCTTCACCCCCCCCTCCCCTTCTGCTCTATAGTCCCCCTTAATTGCATGGTTTTTAACACATCACCCTTTTGGAAGGCTTTACTCCAAAGAGAAGTTGCCTTCAGGACGTGAGGCAGTTAGCGCATGTTCCTCTCTGCAGTTTCATGTTCCCATTTTTTTGCATTTATGAATGCAGTTTTGTATGAATTCAGAGTTCTGCGGTTTGGTGGTGGCTAAGTGTCTGCTGTGTTGCATGTTGAAATCCCATTCTTTTGCTTGCCCTAAATTAGTCCAGTGTCTGAGGTAATGAAATCACTCACGACATTAGGAAGTAACTTGGCATTCCTTTTTATTTCCTGTGCACTGCTTAACAGTTCTCCTGGGGGAAACAGGCTCTTGCCAATGAAAGTTCCACCCTGGCATGAGCTGAGCCTTCACAAATGAAGACATATGTCATTAAGAGAGAGAGACTGGAGCAAAAAGGCCTGGAGAACTTTTTAATCCGGCTCATACCTCTCTGTTAACAAAAAGGCCTCATAAATTCAACCTTTCCAATGAGACACAAATGAAATTTGGAGCCTGAAGTTTTGGCCGTTTCTCTCCTGGATGATTGGAATGAATATGGGGTAGTTAAAGTTTAATATCCTATTATGTGTGTCTGTTTAACTTGCCTGGTTGCTTGGACTGTCAGGGACCTCTCTCTCTCTTTCTTTCTTTGTCTCTCGCTCTCTGTGATTTTTCAATATTTTCCAGTGCTTATGAGCATTTGTAACAGCTCAAATATGCCTTTTTATTTAAAAGGAGAAGCCTCCAGAGCAGGGTTTGTGACATTCAGGAAGGTTGAGTCTACAGCTGATGTGTCACACAGAAGTGAATGACATGTAAACCAGCTCAGGCCATTACAATTAAAAAATGGAAAATATTACACAGTGAATGACAGAGCGCATAAAAATGTGTATATTACATGACAGGAATGGAACCTCATAATAAGGCAACCACAATAATGATAACCTTTACTCATATAGCACTTTTCAAAACAGTGTTAACAAAGACCCCCCCCCCCCAACAAAAAAAACAACCAAAAAAAAAACATCGGCCTGGTATATACTGGCACTGAAGCTCATGAATTCACAGATGTATGTTGGCGACTGTGGGTTGTTCTCCTAATTGCTTTAAAAGTACTATGTTAAAATCACTTCTAAAATCAACCAGAGGAGCATGTTACCATGCTGTAATATCTGGTTATGGTCAGGTGTACACATAACTGTGTTTCTCATCAGATTGATTACATGTGTTCAAAAGGAGAAAGGCAGGGTGGAACTTTGACCTAATGCACATATAGGGATTTCACAGTAAGCAGGTGCATGTATGTACATTGTTGAGTTACACGCATAGCAAGCAGTTGTAATGTGATCATATGTGGGGGTCTTACTCAGACAGGTAAGACTCCTGTTACACTAAGTAGAAGTAGCTCAGTAGAAGAACTGTCTTTTCATTTCTTCTAACTACTTAGTTCATTTTTATTTCTTTTTTTTTTTTTTTTTTTTTTTTTTACCTGAGCCCCCACCATGACTGTGATAAACCTGGTCAGTAATGTGCTGAATGCACCGTACACACATTCCACATCTGCATCACATTCTGATGTGACAAGCGTGGAGGAGTAATTGATTATATTAATAGCTAATTGCTGGCTCATAATTGGATCTGACTCAATTAAAAAACCTCTGGGTGATAGTAATGAAACAGGGCACTGCGGCTGAGCGGGTGGCTGCGTGACCATGCTCGCTGGTGTGTCAGGCATAGAGAGAGAGAAAAAGAGAGAGAGAGCAAGCTCTTGATACACCTGCAATGCTAAATCATAAGCGCCTCACTAGATGGGAATGCTTTGTGCTGTTTTTGCAATTCCTCAATGCGGATTTATATCTTTTGCTTTGGGAAAGGTTGTAATATTTCACCAGGTGTGCGGCAGTGGGAATGCACACACGAGGATTTGAAGTGGGGGTTGTGGGAGGGTTGGGGTTGCTGAAATACGGTATCAGCATATATTGTAATTTCATTTTGATAAGGCCATGCTTATAGCTTGGTATGGCTCATCTTGAGCAGAGTGAAGTGGGTGTTATTTTACATATTCCCCCAGTGCAGCGACATTGAGGTGCCATCATTAGCAATGCCGTGCTAAAAGGGGATAGGATCTGCAAATTAGGACAGGTGCTCAACAGACTGGGATGTTGTGATAACACAAACCTAGCTTGAAGTCAGTTTATGTCCTGAAATGCTCATTTGATGTGTGCTGATATTCGCCTCTGTCCAGGTGTTTAGTTGAGTTTGTATGTTAACAGGTACATGTTAATATCCCATCACAAATGTGTACCTGGTATCTTAATCTTTGTGTGCATGTAAATGTGTGCGTTTCTGCATCTTTGCTTCCTCCATTCTGTCTGCATGCTTGTGTGTGTGTGTGTGTGTGTGTGTGTTCCCTACCTCTGCCGCCCTGTCAAAATTTCCTCTCAACGCCATCTGATCGGGTCGGGCCTCGTCAGCCTGTCACTGAGGCCAGCGTTTCATTAGGGCTGCTGCTCTCCGTCCGTCCGCCCCGCCGAACACAAGAGCTCAAACACATGCGCAAATTAAATCGACATCCAAACTCACTCCCATACACAAAGCAATTTAAATGATATTCATTAGAGCGATGACAAGTCCTGATGAGCCTTTCAGTACTGCAGAGAGGAAAGGAGAGAGACTGAGAGACAGAGTGAGGGGATGGAGGACTCCTTTTTTTCCCCTCCATCAGCTTTTTGCCAACTGTGTTTCATGTGCACTCAGGCGTGGCGCCCATCAACACACCTCCACTTAAATAAATGAAGAGATAAAAAAATACCCATGATGCAAAGAGCTTCTCTGTTCATCTCAGATACGCTCACCTGTCGAGTCTACTTCACTCCCTCTGAGCTGCTTATTTCTGTCTGCATTGTCTCTCAGTCTTGGCATTGACAGGTTTCCTAAAAACTTAATGTAAAAGTCTGGTAATACTTGCCAAACTCCCCACCCCAAGTTGTGGTACTTAGCCCTTAGTTTTTTAATGAAGTCATACAAATTATTATGATCGGCATCCCACTTTATTTTTCTTCATTCTGTGCTGCCCAGCTAAGGTGAGTAAAGCTGGCCTTAGCTAGCTGTCGTTGCCCAGCCAAAGTGAAAGTAGATGGCTATCTCTAGCTATTTTCACTATTTTTGTGTGCTCATAGCAAGAAACATACCGTGAAGCCCATAGCTTCTATCAGAGGTAGTAAGGTGCTAATTGTAGCCATGTAGCCTAGCTAATGTTAGCTACCGCTGGCTAGTAAATAGCTAGTAGTTTAAAGTTGAATTAAACATAGACCGTGTGCACATCAACATAGACATAAAAATACACATAGACAAAGACAAAAACGTAGACTTTCACATACAGACACATACATATACGTAGACAAAGACACAGTACTCAAGTTTGTAATATTGTTAGCACTAAGTTTGACAACATTTAAGGCCAAATAGGCTGGAGAGAGTAGTTTTTGTCATTTCCCAGAGGCAGTATGCTACTGCCAACCTGGTTTGTATTGCTCATTTTTAGCAGACACTAGTTTTCAGGAAACAATACGTTAAAAGTTGTGAGAGAGTTGTGCATTTACTGGCGACTATTTCTACCTGCAGATTAATATACGTTTGGTGTGCTAGTTGACTCTAAATTGCTCATAGCTGTGAATGTGAATGTGAATGGTTGTGTGTCAGCCTTGCTACAGACTGGTCATCTGTCCAGTGTGTATCCCGCTCTTGCCCAATGTTGACTCCAGCCCCCCAATGTTTTCTGTATAGACAAGCTGTAAAGTTATATTCGGCCTCGGCTACACAGACAGTGCTTTTTAAAAGGGTTAGTTCAGTGATGGTTTTGGTCTGTCCATTAGATTTGTTGACAATAAGAAATATTATAGAATATTTCCAGCCTCATCCTTTAACATCTGTAGGTCGTTTACTTTCCATCAAACACTTCAGATAATTATTACATGCACAGTTATAGCCACGGCAAGTCAACACTGTCAATGGATTCTGATGTATGAAAACGTCAGCCGTTCTCTCTCACCCCTCTATTATTTTCTTTCTGAAAAGGCACAAGCCAATTAATTCAGACCTATACTCGCAGCCCCTAATTAACCCCTTCAGGACTGAAATTATGCTTAACACTGGTGATTGAGGCCAAGCCTGAAATTAGCCACCCTACTCTGTCATAATGACAAAATTCACGTTCTTAGTTTGAAGTGTGCGTCTGTGTATGTATGTGTGTTTGCGCTGCAACGCAGGCGCTTCTCTGTGTCTGATACCTCTTGATTACCACCATCCCTTTGTGAAAGCTCTTACTGCTGTTCACTCATTAGCATGTACATAGAAGACATGTGCTGCACTTTTTTTACATACACACACGCATACACTGCGGGTAGTATGCTATACATTGTATGGCATACGTAATATGTTTCTGTTGCCTTTAGAGCCTTCCTGGCCCCACTGAGGGCCAATCGCCTTTTGTTCCTGAAGTGGCCAGCCACGCACACACACTGGCTCTGATGTTGTAATCAATTTGTGCAGCCAGACGTGGTCTGGACGTGTGTGTTAATTAACGTTCTTGTGGGAGGAAATAATTTAACCGTGATAATGAGCTTGAAGAGGAGCAGTGAGAGGGGTGTGATCTCCGGGCTATCAGGCAAATAGAATAGGGAGCGCCCTAACCCTGCTTCTCCTGACTTCAGCTAGTCATGAAAAGCACATGAGAGGTGAGTTTGTAAAGTATTTAGAAATAAAAACACGATTGGAGGTCGTATAGCTCTTTTTGTTTCCGGACCTCGACAAGTAGTCTCTCGTCATGCAATGCATTTTTTCAGGGTTGAAATAGGACAGCAGCATAAAATGTCTAGCTGGTGGTGTGGGGGTTGGGGTGGAGTCGACTGTTGATGAACACTGTTCAGTGATAGTGTGTTTTGGCCTTTATGCTCACACATGAAGACATCAATATACTTCACTCATTTAATTTAACCATATCAGCATGTCAAAACAATTCATCTAAATAAATCACAGGTAGGGTGTCACACCAGTCAAACCAGTAGGGCTCTCAAGCATAAAATATCATGAGATCATTCGTGACCACCTCAGATAGCTAGCTAGCTCTGTCTTCTGCTAATCTTCAATTTTAATTTGAATCTACCTGGAGCGAACGTGGTATTGGTAGGTGGTAGGTTAAGCTTTTTCAGTTAAATAATTTCTTGCTAATTTTGTTGCAGGAGTAGAAAATATATTGTTTCTAGTTGGCAACACCAAATAAACGATATCCCATATGAAATCCTGGTTGCACTTTAATTACAGCTTGTTGTGACTGACATTTCTCCCCCCACATGATGAAACCTCAGATAATCTGCTGATCACACCAAAAACTAGTGTTTTTTAATGCTTTTTTTTAACCTGATGGCAGTGGCGTGCCATGACTTGTACAGAACAACCAACTACACCTACCCCCCAAGACACTATCTCAGGGTGGTTAGGGTTAGGGTCGGTGTTTATTACACCAAGGAGAAAAATGGACAAGACTAAAATATATCTTTTCAGGACAGTGTAGTAGCAAATTATTAGATTATTCCTTTGGGATGACAGTGATCTGTACAGTGGAGCCATAAACATTTAATTGCGTGCACGCTCATCCAAATATATGTTCGTAGGCTATACGTTATCCTTTCCGAGCTAGAGTTTCTAAACATCATTGCCTGTTTTGTTAGTCACAAAGTCACTGAACACAGTCCTTGAAGTGGCTGGCAAGCAGACACAGACAGACCAAGAGATGCACTGCCCACCTAGGTTAATGAGACATTCCAGCGAAAGATGCACTGCAAGGTAGAATATCAACATAATGTTGCTGTTATTTGATCATATCAAACTTGGACAGGAAGAGAACACTAGTTTACCTGATTCCTGCTCCCCCCAATTTGGGGCCCTTGCATAATACGTGGGCCCTGTTGTGTAGTGAATGAATAGGGCCATTCATTCATGGAGGGACTAACTAATACCAACTAATACAATTTGAGATAATAAAGTGCAATTTGTTTGTTTACTTTCTACTGCTACCTCTTAAAGCTTAGGAAGAGAATACCATTGAAGTCATTTTCTAACACGCTAGTACATGTTCCACACACACTTGCACATGTGTGTAATACTGTGTGCAGTGTCATAACTGATCACATAATGTTGGAAACTGAGTCAAAGGCAGCTTGACAAGCACACAGGATTATCCACAATACACATGTGCAAATATGCAAAAATGCTGTTCCACACTCTGCCTGACAAGCCCCAGCCTTTTTCAAAGGGACATCCACACCCATGGCCACAAAAATGACGATAGATGCAATGGCTGGTTGTCGACCTAGCTTCCAGTAACCATAGCTTATTGTGGCAACAAAAGGTAAAGATTAATGCAAACAGGCAATATAAAATTCTTTATGGTACAGAACACTGTTCTGAGACATAAGGAGAGTTATTGCTCCCCTTTGTTATCTTTCTAATTGATGGCAGTTTTTAGCTTTACTCAGTTAAGCACTGCTTGCCTTGCTTGTTGTGACAGCACACCACTGCCTCGTGGCTATCTACTAATAGAGTGATCACCAAGCCAATCAATAGTCACTTAAATATTCTCACCCCACCTTCAGATGAACTGCTATAAAAGCAGCAGGACATGCATTTTCTATATCAATCTTAATGCATTAATTTCCTTAAATGACAAATTTCAAAATTAGAGCAAATTTAATTTCACTAATCTGATGATACCATGGAAGGCTACTGTTGTGTCTGTTAAAGGAAAACAAGGCTGGGGAATGAGAATGGGGTCACACATTTGACCTCATAACACAGCTTCACCATCAGTGCCAAAGGCTCTGCTTGCAAAGGTCGAGGACCATATGGATGGTTATGGTACATCCACACTCACATAAGCATTTACACACATGTTCACACATGAGCACATACATGTATAACTGGGGGCAGATTTGACCACACTGATCACTTTCTCTTATCACCAGAGTCAGCTTGTTTCACCTTTGACTCGAAGATACTTTGTCATCAGTGGCTGAATGGCATTTTTACAACACTTTACAGAGTTTGAGATCCAAACATTTGCTCCCCTGGTAGCAGAGGTGATGTCAACCTCAGTGGGTGAAACAGAATAACAGCAGAGTTTTGTCCACATGTGTAATGTTTAAGTGGAAATTTGTGGAAAAGATATGGGCTAACAAAACCTACAAAGCAAGCACTATATTACTACAACTACTACAACTGCACAGTGTATTTGGCTTCAGACTGGACTTCCTGATTTGTGTGTTTTCCTCTCACTGGTAAATGTAGCATAACCATGCAAGCACAGACCCTTATAGAGCTTTGTTGCAGAACTGTTCATAGTCTGTGGCCTAAGCCATGGTGGGGGCCACTTGCATGTCCCATCTGAACCTCACCCAGGTTTCCTGCTACTGGATTAAACACAGTTTTTAATGGTCTCAGTGACTGCTGGTATAGGTTATGGCAAACAAAGATAGTCTTAAAGTCTCCCCAGAAACCTATGGATGACATCACTGACAAGTGATTGCAATTACACAGAAAGCACAATAACAACACCCACACTCTGAAATTAGCTCAGGCCCTAGAGATTGTGGGATGAATACTCACCGTTACGCTCAGCAACATATTCCTGTACTGTATACAGCTGAAATGTACACTGCACTCAACTTAATGTCAATTTGATCATATCTCTGTACTGCCTCTTTATTTATCCAAGCTTATCCAAATTTGCAAAATGAAATTGCGAAAGTGCATTTGAGTAAGTTCTTTAGGTATGAATTGTGTCAAGTTAACTGCTTGTTTCCCACTTTTTTATGTTACAGGTGTATCATGGTGGCACTTGTAAATTTTTAGAACTTTGACAATGTTAAGTCACGCTGGTCAGCTTTTCCAACATACAGGAACATTAAAAAAATCAAGATAACTACTTTGCCAAGAACTACATACGTATATATATGGTCATCACACACACACACACACACACACACACACACACAGAGCAAGAGAGAGAGAAAAGCTTTATGTGGTGTATGTGAATCTGCAGGGAGCAGCTTATCTGATGAGTACCATAGTAAACCAATCCAAGAAAAACAGTGCTAGCACATCCTCTGTATTGTTCCTGTAGGACATGGGACAGATAGCATCTCCACAGAGGAGAAAAGATTATATTTGGTTATGGATATGGTCTGAACTCACTTACCTGCAACTCCTCCTCAATCAGAACAACTCTCTTCCTGATTACGCCATATCTGCAAGTCACACAAGTCTGGATCTCGTAAACCTTCTGTTGATTTTTTTTTTTTCTCATCTTTTGACAAATGTAAGACAATTTACAACACTATTTCTGTTTAAAGTTTCACTGTGAGTTGAAGAAACCTTCCAGTCTTTATTTATATGTGTATATTTTCTTATCTGTAAGACTTTTGTCTAAATGACACACAAACATCAATTTCAGGTGATTCTTCCTCTCAGTTTTGTTTTAAGATGAGGTTTGACAGATTTAAGATAATGAAGAACAAGATTGCTGGAAAGTGACATTAAGAGCATTTTCAGAGTCACATTTAACTTACTAAACTTTTTATATTTTTATATCTGTTGCACATGTGCTTATGTTTATGTGACAACTGTGACAAGTAATTGAACATATTACAAACCAACTGTGTTAGTCTTAATATTTCTATACTTGGCAACAAGTGCATCAAGTGCATGTGTGGGTGTAAATGATAAAAACACAGCTGATTAAAGTATAATTGAATTGATAAATATGCTCTTAAATTTTACCTCGCTTGAATACAATTTATTTGATAAAGGCAGAAACACTGTTTAATAAAAACAGGTTTGATTCAGTAATTCCACACCACTCCACCTTTTATTGCAACTCTGTTGGCCATTTATCATTGAAAGCTGTCAATTAATATTTTCTATCAGCAGTTAATAGAATTATTACATTTAATGTTAAATGAGTCATTTGTAGTGACAAAGCCACAGAGAATTTTCTCATTTTGCATTTTAGCATCTATCAGCTGATTATTTTGGTTTTGTGTACTGCAGCTGACTTGGTTCACCGCTTTCATCAGCCTTGCTTCTAGCCACAGCAGAAAGCTGTTTTCAGCAAAAAAGCTCTGATAAAACCAGTGCATGCATACTACATGCCCTTTACCTAACAAAAGACAGACCAAATGTGGAGGAATTATAAGAAAGTCTTGTTTGCATCAGCAGTTCAAGTCCAGTGAACCTAATGAAGAAAAAAAGTTTAGGTAACCAAAAACTGAAAAAATCGTGAAAATTTAACAGGCTTTATTCAGGTATTAAAAAATTAGTTAACTTACATTTTCCCTTCAGTAATGGAAGTAAGCCTTTTAAGTTCATGCAAACCATTCCTACAGATGCCCCAAATTTTGTTGATCACTTACAAACCCTCTGTCCAAAGGCAGTGTTGCAACAAACTGTGTTGTCATTTGATTTGAATTTAGAAATTAAGATTCCATTATTACTTTAAAAAAAAAAAAAACGGACTACAAAAAAACACCACCTCAAAAAGCACACAAAAAATGTCAGTAAAAAACAGATAGCGTGCAACATACAACACCTGAGAATATAAACATACACACACAAATACACAACTCATTCTGTTATTGTATCTAAATATACACTCACACAAGCACACATCAGTGTACACATTCAGCATGCATCTTCTTGAGCGTATGTGTGTCAGAGCGTGTGAGCGGGATTCTATTTGTGTCGGTGAAGTGGCTGTGTTTGTAACATTTAGAGGAAATTACCCTGTGAGTGTTGCCTCGGCCACAGTAGATAGCAAGTCGGCTTTCTAGGCTGCATGGCATATTGATTTCTTGTTGTGAGGAGTGCTGTTCAAGCCCCATTTAAGATTTCCATCCAGCCCACAGTCTTCAGTACGGCAGCCAGCCGTAAATTAGGGAAATTGCACATTCATCACAAGCGTTATTTTAAGATACTTTCGAAACGTGTGGGGCCAGACAAGATCTACGGTGTTGCAGGTAACAAATATACACAATGACTGACTGACTGACTCTTCATCAGACCAGGGGGGTTTGCATTAAGATTCATATCACAATATGCTTTGAAACATGGTAGTTACTAATGAAAGTGATAGCCAACATAGCAGAAAGAAGAAAACAATATCAAGATTGAAGCAACTTATATATATATAATGAAAGATTTGCACATAATCTTTTCAAGCCTGACTTATATGAAGACAAAATTCAAAATTCAAAATTCAATCTAATTTTAAAAAGTGGACATTTTATGAATGTGGACCACAAGAATATTGTACTTTTTAGTTACTGGTACATTAAAATCTGTTGGGTACTGAGTCATAGCGGTTAAGGTTACTAGAAGCAGCTTACCCCCTAGTAGCTAACAGCTTGTGTACAGAAAGCAATCAGTCAGGCAACAAACACAAAATTTGTTGAAGGGGTTGATAAATGAAAGAAAGAATTGTCACACTGTGTGACACATTGCCATAGTGTTACACAATTTATACACGCTAGAGATCGTACCTGCTCAACCCAAGTTAGATAGTGAAAGAACAGGCATTCAGGGTATACCATCAAAACGATTTTTAAGCTGTTGTGTTAAGGTAAAATAGTTGCAAGATGTTGCATTGAAACACAAAAAGAACAAGTGTGGCTCTCTCCAAAGGTAACTAAATTTGCTTTCCAGTACATTTAAAGGTAATTAATTAACATGGTATAGCCTATTTTTAATCTTTTAAAAAAAGTATGTTCTGTAAAAATTACAAGATGATTTTATGGGGGGTTATGTGCTGGACTTCATGTCTTTGCTGGTTGATATCACAGTGACTTCTCCAGTGACTTCTCTCAGGCAACAAATAGTCTGGCACATAACCTGGCATAAAACAACAACCTGTCATCTTCACTTGCATTTTCTATTTATTTCCCCATATGTCTCCAAACCTGAAGCATCAAACAATGGTTCTTCATAATTTCCAGGGTTTTAAGTAATTTCCTTCTTACATTTGTAAGCCAAAGGACAGATGATGACATATCACATACAAATACTATCTCACTCTGAATATTTGGACAGTGGTAGTATTAGTATTTTAAAGGACATTCCAACAATAAAGGATATCTTTTCATAGGCATATCCTGTATAGGTAATGTCTGCAATAAGTTATTATTTGCCTTCTTTAAACATAAAAGTGTCTGTGTTTGTTCTTCTTCCTATATACACCAAAAAGAAGATTTAGAGCAGCACTAGAGTATGAAACCTTAAAGTTAACCCTTGTAAGGATTCTTTAAATATTTTATTAAAAAAGCAAGTAAATGTCATGATTCTACCTTCCAGCTACTTCTGATGTATGACTTTGATGTGCAACTTCCTAGTCTCTTGGCACACTTCCCATAGTCTTCTTAAGGAATCTAGCCCAAGAACCTGCTCAGACAGAATTTACATATGCCATTCCTAATGATCTGAGACATTAGTGGCTGTACAAATGAATATCTCTCTGCCAAAGCAAAACATTAACAAATCAAGGCCCTGGTAATGTTACTAAGAAGAGTTGCTCTGGTGAATTTATGACTAAAAGACTTGAAGACAGAGATTCAGAGTGATTTTTTTGGTCTTATAGAATGATTCTTTTATGTTTACATCCAAATTAGATACTATTTTGCCCAGACAAGATGGTGATGGGCAGGTTGTTATTCTGCTTTTAAATCAAACAGCAGATTTGTTGTAACTGTAATTTAGGTTTTCATTTTCTTACCTTGAACTGACAGCAATTGTGGAATGACTGCAGTGTATGTTTGATGAATGTCTGCAACTCAAGATGCCAAGTGGGAGAAATAAGCGACCACAGAGAATTTCCATATGCCATACACCAGGGGGCTGACATAAACACTCTCTCCAATTGCCAACTTAAAGAATTTTACAGAATTTCAGATTTACTTCAACACATTAACATGACCCATATCTCTATATAATTACTGTGTCCTATCGGTGTACCCAGAAAAACCTCAGTGATGCAGCCTGATTCAATATTCTTGTCTAGTTTTGTTTGACTGTAGAAAATGTTGGCATGAAGTTGTTTGTGGTTAAATCCACAGTATTACATTTTGGATTTTAGGGGAATAATGCCTTTAAGTAACAAGGCAAAAACATGCTGTAAAAGCTGTCTGAAAAAAATCAATCAATCTGAATCATTTCAGGTCATCAAGTAGACTGGTCGAATCCGATGATGCTGAAGCAAGGCAGATTACCCTTTCCAGAAGCTCTAGGCAGATCTTTCTTAAGAGGCCCTCTTTGTGTTAAAACCTCAGTCAATCAATATCAACTTAGTAAAGAGGGTGGTTGAAACTTTGCACCTTCTGTAGTGTTATACAAAATAAAGGCTCAATAATGTGAGTGGGGCTGTGATAATATTAAGCTTTAACTATACTAGAATTGTGGCAAAGCATTAGGGTGGCGACTGCAGCGATGACTTTTGAGATTAGTTATGTTTCATTCTTAAACCTTCACAGTATCTCCATGATCATATTTAATCAGTAATTCCCTTCTTGTTACAATCTTGGCTATAAAACTAAGCACTCAACATGTTGATGTTACTTTTCACATTTTAGTTTTGCAGGTATTAAGTCCTAAACCAACGTACTGGACAAATAAAAATTTGGACCTGATGGTGATAAAAACCATGGGTTCCCCAATCTATCCATAGTGAAGATAAGTGAAAATATTTACCTGAGGCTGGCACTAGAGGAAAAGTCAGGGGATTACCAAAGTCATTATGATTGATAATCTGGGTACCCAGAATATCTGTACCAAATTTCACGGCCACCCATCCAATAGTTGTTTAGATATTTCAAGTGGACCAACTCTGTGACCAATAGAGAGACACTGCCATCCCAAAAGCAAAGATGGTAGTGTGGCTCAAAACAACCTCTGATATTTCTCAGCAGAAAATTATCTGATTGGAGTTAACTGAAAATATTGTTTTTGTCTCTGACATTCCATCAACATTTCTTCTGAATAAATTTAATAAACCTTATGTTTTCCTTTTAAGGAATGGGTTGTTATTGTCGACACAGTTGGGCTTGTGGCATAAACCTGCTCTGACAAATTATCCCTAACATGCATCATCCAATCAGATGTATTCATACTAAGCCAATAATAATATGTTTAATTGGACAATTTGATGTTAGAGGCAGATGTCTGGTCTGCCTACAGATAGCATTGTGTCTGTATTACTGACAGGGTTGTGTTTGCAAGTGAAATAAAGAACAGGAGGAAGAAGAAATGGGAACAGAAAAAGAAATCAAGAGAAAGTGAGATGGACAGGGTGCTCTCCCTGTGTGTCTTTGTGTAAGGAGTATGGTTGCTTGTACCCTGGCTTTATTTATGTTATGCCGTGTGATTCCATTGTGAGGAGTAGATCCACTGAGCTTGTATTCCCACCCTCCCACCAGCCCCTGTCTTTAGATAAAGCAATCTGGATCTGCAGCGCACCTTCCTCAAATGCTTGTGAGCAGCTTACTATTGTGAAGGCTCTCTCTATGTTCCTGGGGGATTCTGACGGTTGCATTGTGTGGGCTACAATGAGGGTGTGGTATGTTGGCACATAGCACCATCTCCAAAACCACTATTAAGATTTTAATGTTCACTGGCATAGCTAGCTTCAGACAGTTCAAGCGTTTTACATCTACTAAAGTCTACTTCGCATTGACAATTTTACATAGTCCACAGGCTTTATTATGCATAAAGCCATTCTGCCCTACAATGCCAGTAACTATAGTTATATGTATACATATTTGGTCAAAATTGAGTTATAACCTGTATCTGACTTTCTGACATCTGTTTTACTAATAAAAAAGAATTATGTCATAGAAATGTGTAATTTGTAATGTGTAAAAGGACAGCTTTTCAAATTTGCAGTAACTACAAATGGACCTAAGTGCTAGCCAAAACACAAAATTCACTTTGGCTATGTAGTTAATGCATTCTCACTATGGATTGCTGCCCAGACTGCAGTTATTGCACCCTGGCTTGGTAATCCGTGTGCTGTGGGATTTGCCACTGCACTTATTGTGTGCTCTGCCATAAAAAGACCGCTAACTAGAGAACTATATCAAGTGAAATCTAGCTTGTGAGACAGCTGTGACTACCCTTAGCTTAAAGTTTAGTTTTTCATTTTCTCCTAGTTGTTCTCTGTAAATGGAAAATATCGATTTCGGATTAACTTTTTGATGAATCTAATGTTATACAGTTTGTTATCCCACTATTTTTCCACAATTAATTATACAGCAGCTAAATCGACTCGTGGATAGGGAAAAGCTAGCTTAGCAGATCTCAGTTAGCTGCCATCTGTCTCACTTTTTTTTGGGACTGTAGTGAATTTTATTTGTTATGGTTAAGATAAATTACATGCATGTAACATATCAAATGTAAAATTAAAAAAGTGAACCCTGAGAATTACTAACTGGTCAAGCATCCTTTGGCAGTAGTTACCTCAAACAAGCTCTTCCAGTAGCTTTACAGTCTCAACAGCATCTCTATTAAGGTCTGGGCTCTGATTCCAAAAGGTGGACTTTCTTTCTTTGAAGTCACTTGGTAATAGATTATTTTGATTAGGGTTGATTTATTTAAGGTCATTGTTCTGCTGCATCACCCAGCTACCACTTCAGTGTGCAGACAGCCACCCTTACGTTATCCTGTAACATACCTTGATAAATTTGGGAATTCATTTTCTGCTTGAAGGTGGTGAGCTGTCCTGGCCCAGATGCAGCAAAGCAGGTATTACATTTAATTCAATACAGTTTTATTTGTATAGTACCAAATCACAACATACAATATCTCAAGGCACTTTACAGAGTAAGGTCAAGACCTTACAATATTGGAGAGAAACTCCACAGTTCCCATAATGAGCAACTACTTAGCAACAGCAGAGAGAAAAAAACTCCCTTTTAACAGAAGAAAGAGGATCAGGACCAGGAACAGCTGAACTCATCATTGTATTTAAGCTCTGTCAGACTGGTTGTTATACAGTATACATAAAATATTCCCCTTGAATCAAGATACCGCCTGGATCTTGGTAAATGTTCATCTGAGGTATTCTGTCTGAACTACCTCTCAGATGAGAAGGGCCCTGCTAGCATTCAGGTGGAACTGCAGCATTCTTATTGCTTCGTATAGGTTAGGTACATTTAGTTGAGACTATTTGCCTTGAATCAGGAATTGTCAACTCCTTGAGGTAAGTGTCTCTGACTGAAATGAAGCATAGCATTAGTTCAGACACTGAATTTACATTTGTATTGACTCATTGGTTGGTTCTGGGTTTTCAAATTTGCAGTAACTACAAATGGACCTAAGTGCTAGCCAAAACACAAAATTCACTTTGGCTATGTAGTTAATGCATTCTCACTATGGATTGCTGCCCAGACTGCAGTTATTGCACCCTGGCTTGGTAATCCGTGTGCTGTGGGATTTGCCACTGCACTTATTGTGTGCTCTGCCATAAAAAGACCGCTAACTAGAGAACTATATCAAGTGAAATCTAGCGAAATCTAAAACTCCTTGAGGTAAGTGTCTCTGACTGAAATGAAGCATAGCATTAGTTCAGACACTGAATTTACATTTGTATTGACTCATTGGTTGGTTCTGGGTTCAAACCTCTGTTAGCCTGAGGCTTTTCCCTGCGCCTGTGTGGGTTCTCTTCAGGTTCTCCAGCTTCCTCTTACAGTCCAGAGACACGCAGGTGACTCTAAACTGCCCACAGGTGTGAATGTGAATGGTTGTTTGTCTGCACGATGTGGACCCAGTAAAGTTAAAGCTATAACACTCAAGATTTCATCAAACCTCATTTTCAACACTATTTCAACAATAGCTATTTAATGTATTTGCATTAACTGCCTGTGAATATAGTCCTTACTGTTGAAGTCTTCCTTTTCTTCTCAGTTGGATTTGAACAACACTGATGATTTGTTCTGATTCTGTTGCATTTCTGAGCATTTTGACTATCAGGTTGTCTGCCCCTCCATGGTCAATATTTATTGACATTTTGAATGAAACTCTGGGACCTGTATTATTAAAGCGCACTTGTCATTAACCCAATTTCTGTGCAACTCTTAATGATCTACATAAATGGTGCAAATACTTGTGTAATGGTGTAGCGTTAAACTGAGGTGAACTGCAGCTGTGTGAGTACAGGGTGTTTTAAAGAAAACATAAATGTTGGTGTTTACTTCAGGATGATCAGCGTCTGGAGGTCAGCATTTACTCATCATTTTACTTCACTGACTGTAGCTAATGAAGTTTAGTGCACATTATGATTACACTGAGTTACACTGAGACACATAGTAAGCCTATGAATGCGAATGTGTTCCTTTGTGTCTGTGTGTGTGTGTGTGTGTGTGCACGCTAACACTTCCCAGTGGTGGTACCCACTGTCTCCTGCATGTTAGTTTTGAACCTTAATAAGCCCTTGCCTCTACTTGCAGGATGTGAAGGCAGGGAGAGAGAAAATGGCTTTCTTACACTTCAATTTCACGCATATTTTCTTTGAGGCTAATGAGAGCCTTAAATATGGTGCCAGACTTCAGGCTGCACTGTTGAAGGCTGACATTTTCACACACAGTGGCACCTTGTCACTGCGGATGAAGTCCTTCTACCTGGCTGTTGAGAGGTGTGTGTGTGTGTGTATGTGCCTTTTGTGCATCTGTGTGTGTGTATGTGAGAAGAAAAGAAGAGAATTTGGTATACTGGTCTGTACCATTCAGAGTTGTTTGTGTTGTATGCTGGTGTGTGTACTTGCCCATGTATGGATCTTTTTTTGTTTTTTTCCCAGCATGGTATATTAAGTGGCAGAACGGAGCAGAAAAAAATACGTAGTTCAGGAATACACAGCACTTACTCAGCTCACAGTCACATTATCTTATGTGTGCTCTGAAAATGTTTATGTAATGCACTTCTGTGTTTGTATGAGCAGACTTGCATGTGTGTTGATGATATATGAGCTAGCTCTTCAACATTTCTTTCTCTTTTAGCTAATACTTAACTCTGTATTCTCATTCTCTTGTCTGCACTGAACATATACTGGTTCTCATGCAGATCTTTGGACAGAAAGCAGCCCTCAAAGATCTCTTCCTCTTATAAGCTTGGACTCCTCATTCTATCTGCTTCATCTATATCATACTGCTGTGTAGCACATATCATCAAATTGAGTGATACAGTTCCCATTTAATCACAGCTCTGGACAGGGAAAAATATGAATAAATAAACACTTGAAAGGACCTGCTCATCTCGTCAGCATTGTTGTCATCTCCCACAAAGCCTAAACAAATATGTCTGTCAGGTTCCTTACCTCTTTGAGAGTAGTCACAAAATGGACGTCGAAGGTAATTACAGAGCTGGAGATATGGAGGGAAAACTTTGTGTGTGTGTTGTGTTATACTTCATATCCCATATAGAAAGAGAGAGAAAGGAAGTGAGAACGTAACTCAGTTGCTCTCTGGTTCTTTGCTTGCGAGTAAATGGGTGAACTAGATTATCATACTACTGTCTGTGTGTGTGTGTGTGTGTGTGTGTGTGTGTGTGTGTGTATATATATATATATATATATATGTATGTATGTGTTCATTTTCAGAGTTGAAATATCCCTGCATATAAAATTTACACAAATTAAATGACAAGATTTTTAAAATCATGCAAGCAAGTAGTAGGACTTTTTTTTACCCTGTGCTTTATGAAACCAACATTCACTGCCCCTTTGTTAAACAACTTTTTGTAATTTGATTGTTTACTATTTTTGAGGTCTTATGTTGTAGACTCAGTCTTATATATGCAGTATATGCCTTCGTCTAAGCCACTAGAACAACAGAAGAGGCTATTCAAGTGCCCAACATTGATGGTGTCTGTTTGCATGTCTGAATGTCTTTGTGTGTGTGTGTGTGTGTGTGTGTGTGTGTGTGAGAGTGAGTGAGTGTGTGTGTGTTTGCCTCCCACACGGCCCCACTGCTGCCACTCACTGTAAACTAGTCTGCAGCTCGTCACAGACAGACGTTGACACACTCCCAGTCTAATGTGCTCATTAGGGACTGCACAGCACACACATAATTGATAGCCATGACACACACGATGCACACACACATTATTGCAAAAAACAGTTTCCTTTTTTTAATGCTGCAGTAGAAAACAAGGTTATATGAAGTCATATAATGGGGGTTCATTGTCAAGAACAACAACAACAGAAAACAAAAGAACGAAATGAAAAAGACTAACGGCACAGAATGCATAACAGTATCTGTGCTGTTTACATGCCGATATTTTACACATAAGGATTTTTTTTTTTTATTTCTCTACACTGGCAGCTGTCAGTTACTTCAGCAAATTAACTGCCAAAAATGTAGCAGAACTTGTCACTCAAGGGGTTAGTGTAACCATGGTTACCTTTCATATCCCAAAAAGATAAAGCTGCAGTGTGGAATCATGGCAGAGCAATTAGACAGAACAAAAAAAAAAAGAAAAAAAATTAAATTTAAAAATAATATTAATAATAAAAAAGACCAATCAAAAAGGCATTCAACGATATGAAACAACCAAGAGTGCTTATAAATAACAGTTTACATGTGAAATATCTTCATAAAGTAACATCTTTTTTGTACAACCTTTAATATCTTTTTAGTGTTCATACAGCGGCACATGTAGAGTAGTGTCTGGTAAAAAGAGGCTTTAACCCTTTGAGCACGAGTCGGGAATAAAAAGATTCACCTGTTGTCACCCTTTGTTACCTCCCCTTTTTTTTTCGTATCCTTTGATTAAATAACACATTTATAAAACTATTGTGCAAAACAATTTTATTTATGTCTTCATATACTGTGCACCAGCAGATAGTCATAATCCTTTTAAATTAAAAATATAGAAATGATGCATAATTTAGACAGGAATTACTTAATATGTTTTTATATACATATTTTACACAGACCTGAATTAATATAGGTCCCTGATCGACCAAAGTAAAAGACTTAAGATTTCCTTTTTTTTCTTTTTTATCATATAGCTAATATGCTTGTGTCAAGTCCTGTGAGCATCTTCCAGACAAGTATGAAGCCCAAGGTGAAAACTTTGCACTGAATACAGAATCTTCTTGCATTCATTTGTAGCATTAGACTGCTGTATGTCTGGGAAACAGGCATTGTGGACACAATGCACACATTGTCCAACTAATTCTCACAATAGCTTAAATAATTCCCAATCTCAAATCTTCAGTCTGTAGTGTTTGGATCTTAGATGTAGAAGTGCTTTGACGTACTCAGAGGGTTAAATTTTAAATGCTGACTCCAGCACAAAAATGTTATAGAAAAAAAAGATAAGAGCGAGCAGGAAATTGAAAACATGGGAAGAAAAAAACATGGAAAGTGCACCAGATTTAGTTATAAAATGTTTAACTAAACTGTTTTATTTATGCATGCAGCTTATCACACCCCAGTGATGCCAAAATATAAAGGAACTTAATTTCCATGTACACAAAATACATACCACTTCATTTTAGAATCTCTTTTTTTTAAACCTCCATTTACTGTGTCTTCTCAATGACCACAGCCCCCATCTGCACATTATGAAAAAAAAATCACTAGTCCTATCAAAGGAGATCACATCACACACTCAGATCATAAAATCGAGTGAGTTGGGCATGAGAGTGAGTACCTCACACTGAAACAAAGAAAAAAAACCTGCTACAATGCAAAATTTAAAACTATGTGCCAAAACTCAAAGCAGTAGTAGTATGGCATCTTTGTGCAGTTCCATCATGTTAATAATCCTTTCTTTTCTTTGTAAAGAATGTCTGTGAAAGGATAAAGAGAGACAGAGCAAGAAAGAGTGAGCCATAATGAAAGAGTGCAGCATTGTCCCCAGCCAGTGCTACTGTTTTTCCAGCTCACAGACATACATGAGATGGTCCTCGGGGGACTTCCCATGAGTCTTGCTCAGGTGAAGCTTGACCGCATGCTTGCTTGCAAAAGTCCGGTTGCAGAGCTTGCATTGGTACATAGCCCCACTTTCGTCGTCATCAGGGGAGGGTGATGGGGATTCAGTCGGGGGCAGAGAGGTGGTTAAGGACGAGGGTAGGGAGATGGGTAAGGAAGAGGATATGGATGTGGGTAGAGAGGAGGGTAAGGGGTGGCTGGATGAGTGAAGGTTAGAGAGCAGTTTTTCAGAAAGTCCTTTGGTGTGGCGTTGTTGATGGTGTTGTGATATCTGGCTGAGCAGCTGCTCACCAGAAAGTTTGGCCAAGTCTCGCAGACGGAAGCCCAAATGGGATTCCAAGTGGCTGACATAGGTAGATGGTGAGCGGATCTGAGAAGCACAGTCACTGCAGAAGAACACTGGGTGACCTGAGTCCAAGTTTTTCAAGAACTTGGTGCCACCGGTTCTTCTAAGCTGGTACTTGACATTAGCCAACCAATGGGATATTGTAGTCATTGAGAGGCCAGTGAAACGGGAGATGTGCATTCTCTCCTGTGGGCTTAGGTCTGACATTATGTACTTGCCATCGCTTGTTTGCCTTAGACTTGAAGCAAACTGGGCTTGTAGGATGAGGAGGTGTTGAGGGTTCCAGTTGGATTGGCGGCCTTTACGTTTTTGGGCTGGTGAAACATCTTCTGTTTCCTCCTGTGTGACACCTTCAATGTCAGAGCGCTCGGACTGGCTGGTAGGTGTGGAGGACTTGGAGACAGTCTGACTTTCTGTCAGGTTCCTCAGCATGTCAGAGATGTCTGACAGGGCGTTTTCTCTTAAAGGGGAGGTGGACATGAAGGAAGCTACAGCAGCTGAGGCTTTGGTCATAGTAACAGTGGAGGGGGGATGAATTGAAGATGGGGTCGAAGCAGTGGAAGAGAGACCGGTCGAACCCAGGGAACCGCTACTGCTGTTTTTGTCAGCATTTTTGCCTTTGGTGAGATCTATGGGTTGGTCGTTGTTTAAATGTTGCTGGTAGAAGTAGCGGTCTAAGTGGTCATTACTGGGTTTTCTGGTCTGTGCTGGTGGGGTGGAAGCAGCCACTGCTGCTTTCTCTGCCAGACTGTTGCTCATCTTGAACAACATACTCATTGGATCAAGGGAGGGCAGGGCAGGCTTAGCGGCCTTCCCCAGGTGGGCATTCATTACTGACTGCAGTGCACTCAGAGGATTGACAAATGGCTGTTCTGGAGGTGGATGGTCTGTAATGATAGCTGTACTGCCAGTCAGGGAAGCAGGCAGGGGTGATGTCACAGCAGCTGAATCCACTCCATTTTCAACAGACTCTGTTTTGGAAATATCTCCATTTGAATCTCCGTGATTGGCTCCATTTCCATCTCCAACTACTTTTTCTACTCCACTTGTATTCTCAGGAGTCTTACAGCTTCCTACCCTATTTTCTTTGGGGGACTCTCCTTGGGCTGAGTCCCCGGCCTCACTGTTGCATGGTGACGGTGTGGTACGTCTCAGAGGAGAGCACCTCACACCACCACTGGGCTCTCTCATTTTCTCCTCCACTTTGGCCACTTTCTCTGTCACTTTCTTGACCAGTTCCTCCATAGCATGGAAGTTATTTTTGGGCAACGGAGAGGTCTGGCGGCTAGGAGGAGACATCAAAGGATGGCTCTTACCAGTAGGAGAGAGGATTTCCCCACCAGGGAACATGTATTTAAGGGGGGAGCTCTTCCCAGAATTACCAAGAGAGAGCTTCATTATGTTTGGGAGCTGATACGCAGCATGGATACTGGGATATCCACCCCAGCTTGGAGCACCATTTTGGGCTTTGTTGATGGCTGAGGTCACTGTGTTCTCCAAGGACTTGAGGATATCAAGACCACCTTTTGGACTTTCATCCAGATCCTCTTCAGTCAGATAAGTGTATTTTGAAGAAATATCAAACTTTTCCTCAGCCTCCTCCTCAACTCCTGCCTTTTTCTCCTTGTTGAGATTGTTACCATTGTTGATGATGGACTCTTTAGTGCATTCCTCCTCTTTCTCCTCCTTTTTTATCTCCACAGCCATGGAAGTGGGGGAGATGCTGGTTGGAGGAGGCACTGGGGCAGGTGGAGGGGAGAAGGTTGTCGCAGCCAGAGGAACAGACTGGACCTTTTCTTCAGCTGTTGAATTGGATGTGGGCGCTGAGGTGGATGACTCTATAATGGGTTTGCCTTTCTTAATAGCAGAGTTGGTGACTTTAATAAAGTGTCCAGTCACCATCATGTGAGCTGTTAGTTCTTGCAGTGTATCATGAGAGCTGCCACACTCCATGCATTTGAGGATCTGTGACTTCCTGGATTCAAACTGCCAGGCATAGCTGGCACCGTTCTGGTGTCCATAACGGTTGTTAGGTGTGATGTAGGGGTTGGAAACCCTCTGGAGTATGTCATTAGAGTCGTTGAGGGAGGTTGGCTTCGGTGTGGTGCCTCCATTAGAGTCAGGTGAGCTAGGGATGTCTAGGTCAACGGGGGCTCTCTTTCGAGCTGTGGAGATAATCTTAGCTGCCACTGGTGTAACAGGCTCTTTCAGAGGCACTTTCTGGTAGTGTTTTGTCTTGATCATGTGGACACTTAAGTCCTGAAGGGATTCAAAGGAGTGTCCACAATACATGCACTTCAGAACTTTTTGTGCATCCTCCTTCCCCTCCATCTCTAACAAGGAACGCTTTCTGGGCTTTGACCACCGTTTTGCACCCTCACCATCTGTCTCATGGTTATCATCGCGGTAGTGGCCTGTCTCATTCATGTGTACTGTGAGCTCCACAAGTGTGTCATAGGCTGCACTGCAGTCCTTACAGCGGAATTTGCTGGCACCAGTGAATATAGAACCATAGAGCTTGGAGCTCTGCCGGTACAGCTGGACGGTACTGAAGAGGTTGGGTTCTGTAGATGCTGTGGATACAGCCACTGTGGGATGCTGAACCAGGGCCAGTCTGTTGTGGTGGTTCTGTGAGGCCTGCTGGAGGGTTTTAGCCATAGCTGTCTGGTGCCAGTCATAGCCTCCACTTCCACAGCTGCTGCTACTGCTGCTACTACTGCTGCTGCTGTGGCTCCTGGGGGGTTTTTCTGCAGGGGGCTGGCTCAGGTTCAGATTCAGTGTAGACCAATATGAGTTGGTCAGGAAGGAGGTGTAAATGGCCTTCATCTTTTCCAGGCTGTCAGCCACAGACCCTGTTGTTGTTAATATGGCCTCATCTCCACTTACTGGGGCAGTGGCATTGGCAGCAGCCATCATGGCAGAGGAGGAAGACAAAGACAGGACATTTGAGGGGTCTTTTGAGAGGAGGACATCATCCTCATTTTTGAGTGAGGAGCTTTCAAAATCGGACATTCTATCACTGGATTCGCTCACGTGAGACTCACTGTCCAGCTCCTGACCAGAAAAGTCAGCAGCATTGGGGGAATCATGGAAGCCAGTGGATCCTGCCCTGTCCTTGAGAAGGAAGTCCTTGTCCTGACATAGGAACTTGGCAGCAGGTTCCTCCCCTTCCTGAGCTGAGTCATCTCCATCCAGGTCTTCATCCAACAGGGCTGCTTCCTTCTCATCTTCAGGGACATATGCTGCTCAGGGAGAGAGAGAGAGAGAGACAGAGAGAGAGATTTGTTAGAAGCACACTGACAGCATATCTAACAGAGATTCTCAACTCTGTATTCCTGTTTCATCACCAAGCAGGAAACTGATAGAAATGCAAGATACTGGCATTCACACTTTCTCCAGAGGAAACAGAGCAATCATCCAGTGACATTCACAAAGTATTTCCTATCATAAACTGTTGGAGTAATTCTGTTCTAACTTCCCCCTTTTACATTGACATTGTTTTCAAATTGGGATCAAGTCGCCACCCCCTCCCATTCTCTCTCCACCCCCAGGTCTTTGTTCTGTATTGCAAACAATCAGAGACAGCAAGAGAGAGAGATGGAGGATAGAAAGAGAAAAATGGAGGGAGGGAAAGGGGAAAATGTGTCTTCAAATAGAACTTGCCACCTTATTCTTCTCAAGGGGCAACAGCTTGAAATTAAAACTAAATTTGAAATTAATGAAGCACATTCTGGCGGTGGCATTCGTTTCTGAAGTAATAAATTACTTGTATCAACCTCGGAGACAGCGGTTCCTGTCTGTCAATTAATATGTCTTACGCTTCTTCTGCAGAGTCTAATGCATTCCCTAACAGACACACTCGCCATTTAAATTAAGCATGCATTTTCACTCATTACACTGCTCAGCCCTCGCCTCCTCGTAAATAAAAATGAATGTATGTACGTTTGCCTGCGACAAATCTCTCCCCGCAAAACCCATTTGCTTCAATTACCAAAGATTAGAAAAAGTTTAGAGTTATTATTTACAGTTTAGCTTCGGGGACTGGGCTTGAGGCTTTCAATTTATATTCAAATCCCTCTAGTTTAAGAATAATACAATGGAAATCATACAGAGAAAAGATGTATCAAGACAAATCACAGTCTCGCCTCTTTGTACATCTATGAATGTTTTCTTTTGTTAATAAGTCTATCAAAAGGGTAAAACAACAACCGATGAGAAATGCTGCATGCTCACACTTTGAGATTAAGGCTGGATTTCTGAATAACAATTGAAGCACTCCCAGGCACATGCATACACAGACCTCTTCCTTGTTTTAGCAACACTGGCAAAGAATAAGAGTGTGTGTGTGTGTGTGTGGGGGGGGGGGCTTTGTGCCTTGCATTCCTCTTTGTAACAGGTCATCAGTCATCTAACCTGGTATGTAAACACAGAGTGAGCTGGTCATTGGGATGGGTGTGGCACAGAAGCAGATATTCTGTCACAATCTACCACTTTCAATGAAACACAAAAGTTGAATAAATGGGTAAAAAAGAAAATTGTCATCTATGATGGCACAGTGAAATTCCCTATAAACAACTGAAAGAGGAAAAATATGCACAAAATAACAAGGTTGAAAACAAAACTCCAGATAATGCCTACAGTTATGTGAAAATGAGGGCTTGAAAACAGGAAAATTCAGGCTACCAACACACTTCAGCTGTTGCCAAATCCCATCTATTACTGAGCAATGTGTGTGTGTGTGTGTGTGTGTGTGTGTGTGTGTGTGTGTGTGTGTGTGCACGCTAGTACTGCATCAGCAGCATAACAGACAGGAGTCTCTGTCATTGTCAAGCCACTGGTTGCCATCGGCGATGATACGACACTGCCGTGGGATAAACAGATGCACAGAGACATAGATATCCCAGAGCCCATCACACATCATACACACACTCACTGACTCACACACACACACACACACACACAGAGCAGTTGTACTGTAACTGCTGTAGTATAACAACTCTTTGCCTTCAGGCAATCTCAGGAGCTTCTCTGTTGAACATGCAGTCTGCTCCAACATTCAGTCTAACAAAAACCATCAATTTGAAACACTTCAAACATGTTATCTTGTATTAAATGCTGGTATGTGCAATTAAAAAACTGATCATTATCTACACTGCATGAGTTACTGTTGTCTCTTTTACTTTCTGAAAGTGCAACTATCTTAAAGGTTTTAAACCTTGATGATCCCTTTCAGTTGTATAATTTACACACACACACACGCACCCTCTCCCCCCATCTCTCTCCCCCCTACTCTGTCTCAGAGACACATCCACCCGCCCGCACATACGTGCAGCCAAGCAGACCCACATGTACATGCCATCTGTTCTGAATCAGCCAAAACGACAGCTGTTTAAGAGAACAATGCTCTGGCTGAGGAAACAGCCGAACACAGCAGCCCGGTGCTCTCATCAAGGCCAAACATCAATGTGAAATCTCCTTTAAAACACAACACACACACTCCACTTCAAATTAGCTGCCTTTGTGTGATAAGAACACGGTGTGTAATTGTGCGCGTGTGTGTGTGCCGATTTGTGTACCTGCGAGCCTGTGATATGTATAGAGACACATTCAGAGGATCAGGGAGGAAACACTGTTTGCCAGCAAGACCAGTATGTGCTGAATGAAACCTTGATGTGTAGGCTACATCCACCTACATGGTGCATGAAGCACAGCTGATTTCTGGACTTGTTTGAGGCAGAGGATGTTAAAATACAAAAACATTTTGACATTTAATAGGTGAAATGTTACAATAAACAGATTGAATGACCTGCATTGAATAGGCTGCAATGGCAGTTTTGGTTCAACCACAGCTGTCTGCATTGTCTTGTGACATCATAAAATGTGCAGACCGTTATGGTTTCAATAGTCTCAATATCCATTTTCATATAATTATCTACCTCACCATAGTATCTTTAAAAAAATGCTTGTTCATGTTCATTTTGAACCTGGCTTCTCTCAGAATATCACTGCCCACCAAAAGCTTGGCAGATGCAAAGAGAAACCTAAAATGGATATCATTGCACATTTTTTTCATAGAAGACCCAGTGATACATTATTTGCTGTTTCACCATTGTCTCTCTTTTTAGTACTTTCAGTCAAGTTTACATTCATACTACTACAATTTCAGTGGCAGAGGATGGACATTTCAACAATTTATCCATTACTTCATTATACATCACACCAGATGGTGAATCTAAAGTGTATCCTGTCCAGTCAGCCTGTCACAGCTGGTACTATATTGGTTACTGAGACAATAAATATATTAAGATCAAACTCACACCAATTTGTAATCCCATTCATGTTTCTATTCCTGCTAAAGACAATTGTGTATTTCTTTATTATAACAAATGTATCATAACACATTTAATTTTTTCTCAAATTAGATTGAGTTACTTGATCTATCCTCATATACACAGGTAACTGCAGAAGCATGAAGTACAAGTAGTCATGGAGTACATCTTACTTACTAGCAGTCTTATTAGTTTTATAATACTAGAAACTCACTGTGATATCATTATTGAGTTCAAGGCTGTTCATTGTCCCACTGCTTTTTTTTGTTAACACAGAATGGTTTTGCCGTGTTTGTTGTGTTGTGGGAAAGGGTCGCTCCACACCTTATCCATTCATTGTTGTAACTAATGCAGTCAAATAAAACTGCAACAGAATTTGTAGGGTAAATCAAAGAGAAGAAGGAGAATAGAGACACTGCATTTATTATGTGGTATAAGGAGAAGAGACTGAGGGGAGAGGAGGAGAAGGAAGGAGGAAGAGGAGGAAGGAAGGGCTTGGAAGGAAGTCAAGACTGGGGCTACACACACACACATACACACACACACACACACACACACACTGCACATGCAGAGATGATCCCCAAGGCCACTGGCTTAGGTCCAGGCTGCAAGGTTCACAACACTATGACCGAGGATACTGAGATAAATATGGAGAAACACATCTGCACACACACATGCACACAAAACCACTGGAGTAGAAGAAGCCAGGGCCAAACACACCAGGTATGCAGGTGCTCTTTTAATTAGCAGAGAGAGAGAGAGAGAGAGAGAGAGAGAGAGAGAGAGAGAGAGAGAGAGAGAGAGAGAGAGAGAGAGAGAGAGAGAGAGAGAGAGAGAGAGAGAGGTGGAGAGAGTTCCAGATGAATTGTCAGCAGGGTGGAAGAGGTGGTTTGATCTCATTTTCAGGAGAACGGGCTGGGAGAGATTGCCAATTCTGAAACCTAGGCAAGTAAGCAAACACCACAGTTGTTTCTGGGAGACGGTAGAAGAGCTTGGAAATTATTCTTGACATCTGAACAAAATTACAAATCTGTCATATAATAGCAAATTGAAGTAAATGGAAATTTTGGATTTACAGCCACATCAAAAATACTTAGAAAGATTATGAAGCCGTGATTCTGAACTATGTCTCTGTATTCTGTCTGTGCGTGAAGTGAGGAAATGCTTATGCACTCTGCAGATGTTATGATGTTAGGAAACAGTTTATCATGCTTATATAACCACTTAACAGCCCTATCAGACACACAGGCACGTCAGCGCTGTTTGTTTACACTTCTGCTTAGACCACGCAGTTTCAGGGTGTGTGTGTATGAAAGAGAGAGAGAGAGAGACAGACCGAGAGAGACAGAATGTCCACATCAGTCTTGTGTGAGGCAACATTTTTGGTCAGACAAAGCTAAAGACAAGTCTGTTAGCCTAAAATGAAAGCAACCACCATCCAAATTTTATCACATGTACCCTATGTGAGAGTGTGTTTATACATATTTGTGTGTGACATGTATCCACCCCTTGCCATTTCCCACTTAATGAGATCCTATAATCTCCACCCTCACCTCCCTCCCTTCCTCATTTCCATCCCTCCCCAATCACCAGTGCAACCCACGTTAATGAAGTTAATTGAATCTGAGATCGATAATGCTTAATTATTGTGATTTGACATGCACAGACAAATTGGTGGGATGGCTTGTGTGTGTGTGTGTGTGTGTCTGCAGAGAAAGTGGTTAAAGGGGCATGTCTGTCTGCAGTGAGTGCCGTGGGACTGGTGAGGCATGCCATTGATCCCAAGAGGTGTTTGATCGACCCAGACGCCTGACGAATTGAGCTGTTCCTTCAACCGGCTACATGAGTTACCAGACTTGCAACATATTTACAGTATCATTGGAATATGACACACTAATTACTTTTCCACCGGCACACAGGGTTACTAGAAACATACAAATAATGTATAACGAAGTCATGCAAAAATTACTATAATAGTTGTGTGGGAAATTACACTGTGTCTGTGGTAATCAAAAGTGTTTCTCTACTGTATAGTGTTTTTTTGTTTAAATGTCCTAAATATCTAAATATTCTTGTGACATGAACAGTATTCATAGAATAATACACAGTAGAGGTTTTTGGTATTCACTAATCTAGCGAGATTTATAGCTGTTAGATACTTGTGTTTGAGGTATTCCTCTAAAATGTTTTTTATATGTATATATATTCATTTTTTATTTCAGGCTTATATCTGTATATACTATATATGAATTATTTTTATGTGGAACTTGCTCCATGCTGATAAGTGGTAATGAACAGCATGATAGTCCAAACTATGCAAAATGCTTTTCAAAAAAGCTGAGATAATATTAGCATATACAGCACATGTTGGCAGTGGTGTTACTGAGTGAGGGAGAGAGGGAGGATGAGAGAGGGGAGATTAGATTTGGAGTGGCAACAGTTAGTGTGTCTGTCTGTGGCTGCAGTAGCGTCGCAAGACACAGAGATTCTGCAATTATTCAGAAACACGGGTCCTGCTGTAGCACACTTGTGTATGTAAACGTAAATGTTTGTGCGTATGTGTCTCTGTGTGCGTGAACAGTGTTACCCTGGCTAATCATCTCCCCATGCCACTCAACTGGGGAGCTGCTGACAGTGTATTTACATGCTGCTGTTACAGTGCCAATACAAGAGTGTATGCCTGGGCTAGAGAGTTACTGAGACACTCACTGATGCATGCGTATGTGTTGTATTTATACATATGCAGTATTTATTTATTAAGGAGATCATTTTTTTCTACAAATAAAATGCAGCACCATCTCAATTTAGTTTGTCTGCCAGACGAAGTCAACTTAACACCTAAATACTGACTTTTAACTGTGGGTATTAGTATGTGTGTATATATATGTATAAAAAACAGTAACAAAATGTAAGAACTGTGTGCCAGCTAATTATCAAGTCAGTATTTCCAGCTAAGACTCTTGGCATCCTAAAAACACATGAGAGTGGTGAATATTTTACACACATACACACACACAGTCATGTTTCCATCACTTCAGAGGGCAGTACGGTGATATTAATTTCCTGGAGACCTACCCTAGCCATAACTATAACCACTACTACCACCACTACTGCTAAACATTAACCCTTACCTTAACCTTAACTTAAACCAATATTGTAACCTTAAATCACGTCTTCACGCTAAAATGAAATGATTTATGTTAAGGGGACTTTCTGTCCCCAAAAGGAAGTTGAGTCCCTACAAGTCCCTACGTCCCCACAACATGAGTAATACAAGCACACATTCACACATCCCCTGGGATGAGTGCTCATGACCTTAGGCTACCCTGTGGACTTTGAGACGGTGACTGCTCCAAGTGGAAGCTATCTGAATAACAAAGGACAGGCAAAGGATCATTTACTGACAGTCACTCACTTATATGTGACTGAGATATTGTTGCCTAAGTTTGTTCTAGGGCTGTTAAGAATATATACACATATATATTGCTGTAACTGAAATCAGTCTTTGCAGAGCTAGTCTTCATTTGAACTGAAGGCCAGCAATAACGTGTAGCATATTCCTGCGACATTATGTTTAACATTGCTTCCCCAAGTGACCTGGTGGTGGACTCACCAGATTCAAAATGTGTTTCTTTTTATAATGCATATATTAAATACACTTCCTGTTTAACTCAGTTAGTGATCAAGATTTCATTTTTATTGGACTTCCAGCATGTTCTGAACTTGACAGGGGTGCTGACCCAATCATTTATATATTTATTTTATTTGTCACATAATGCTGTAACCCAAATAATGTTTGGTCTTCCACCCACTTTTTGACCGGTTCCCCATCCACTAGGTTTTACTTTTGGGTTAAGGTAAAGATTAGGCATTTAGTTGTGATAATCAAGGTCTCTCTCCGTCTGTCTCCATCTTCTCCATTCTGCTTTACACGCACAGACTTGCTTTGTCTTTTACTTTCACATTTTTCACCCTTTTCCTGTACTTTTTTTTAACTCCATGATTTCTGTCACAGGCCTTCATCAGTCTCCCAGAGAAAGGTCTGATTTTCCAAGAGGGCAAGGGTACACGTAAGATATATAACATAATAAAACCAAATAATACTCAACACAGCAACAAAAAATATTTAAGACACACAGACATTGCAAAGGAAAACACAGCTGTACAGTTTGATACCAACGATCTTGCAGTTATGCCAGTGCTTTAGCACTTTGAGCAAGAATTGCTAAAGTACAGAGTATACATGTCTATGTTCTCTATTTCCATACACAAGCGCGCACACACACACACACACACAGTCACACACTCTTTGCAGTCTGGTTAGTTGCTGTGCATCTATTACCTGCCAGTCTGCTCTGATCTCTTTAGACAGCTCTGATCAAAAGATGTCATCCGACCTACTCGACTGGGCTCACTAGGGAAGTTAGCAATGGAGAGCATTTGTGTGCTTGTGTGTGTATTTTGGAGTAAATCACACTGTGGTCTGGGTGTAAATAAAATGACAGGATCACTTTAAGGTCCTGTCAAGTTGGCAGGAGGCGATTATGATAACGCCTGCTCTGTTCAAACGCAAACGGACACACTTAAATTCACTGGCCGGAGCATAATATACATGATGTAGCTCTTTCTCTGTCTCTTCCTGCCTGCCTGTGTCTCCTCTCTCTTTTCCTTTTCTTTTTCTCCATCCTTGTGCAATAATGCCTTTTTTTTTCGTTATCGCTGCTACAGGCCTGAGGTGCATCTGCTGAGAACAGATTGAAAGCAAATGTCACTCAGAGACAGATTCAGATCTTTAAATCAGTATAAAACAAAAGGATGCATGTGCGTCAACTCATCATCCACACAGCCTTTACACATACATGCATCCTCTAACTACAAACCTCCTGCATCTAAAAACTACATGCATCTCCACCACAAAGAAATAAAGAGAATTCCAAAAAATGAATTTGTAAAACAAATCAAACACAGAAGTAAAAGAGCAATGGTGAAGCTCTGTCTAAGCAATAAAAGGTGTGAAATGTGAGGGGATTTAGAGGAGAAAAAAACAGCTGGCAATAAAGCTGGAAAACAGCACTGCTCCAAGGCAATTTAGACTGCAAAACACAAACCATTAAGTTTGTGCATTATCTTTTAATTTAATCTTGAATGATTTATAATCCATCACGCAAGGCTTCAACCATATCCAATTATTCTCTGCTGCTTGATTGACAACAAAGGTGATTTATTAAGCTAATAAAAACTGATGTGCTCTCCACTTGCTCTGAAAATAACCAGCCGGACCGAGAGCATAAAGACACACTCACCCATGCACACACACACACACACACACACACACACACACACACACACACCTTCCTAAGAGGCATAAGATCAATATTTTCTGTGTGCATACGTGTTTATTTACATTAAATGTGTGTTTTTGTATCCAAGGTTTAAGTGTGTGTGGGAATCCTTTGAACAATCACTTAAGTATCTGTTCAGAAATCAGACTCCATCTGTCCCTGCCTCTCTCTTGCTGTGCCAGAAACGTTGGAAATCAAAATGTCAGATGCAGTGACGAGCGATGGTTTTGCCTTATGCAAGGCCGAATGATTATATTAGGCTTTAATTCCTCCATCCACGGCATATATGTCATCTTAGTCTCTGCTTTATCTGCTAATGTTACGCTCAATCACTTGATATTAATGGAAAAACAGAGAGCTAGGGGGCCCTGTAATGGTGGCAAATGTGTGTGTGTGTGTGTGTGTGTATGTGTGTGCGTGTCTTTGTTGATGAGCAGCAGGGAAGGGTGGGATAGAGGGGGTTAACGGTCTAGAGTTCACATGCATATCAATGTAGGGGAGTGCCATTAAGAATTATTAGCATGTTTACAGCACCAAGCCATGTATGAGGCTCATTTAATGAGGCTTCAGAGTCACACATGCTTTAATGTGGCCATGGGTACACACTACATGGCCTGCTTTCACTGCCTTTCAAATTTCTTTACAAGAATTTAGCTATCATTGTCATTTATGCTGACATGTTTGAAAGTGTGGAATTTATGAAGTTGGATTTAGGGCGACTGTCCAAATTATAGTTGAAATTCGAAATTTTATTAGAAGCAAATGTTTTGAGAAGCAGAAGAAGATGAGAATAATTATGTAAAGGGAGGACATTTTGCCTTTCCTTAAGCATAAAGAAGATTTTTTTTAGAGTTAAGATAGGGTTGGGATAATTATTAAGTGAGGTTAAATATGCAGGAGGCTGGAGTTATAAGTAAGATGTTAAGGAATCAATGTAATCAGTGGAAGTATAATAAATACAATACTAATAAATAATGTGTGCACGTTTACAACAAGTATAATCTCTGTATATACACACAAGTACAAAATAACAGATTACCTGGCCAATGTGACTGAACTAACAAAATCCTTGACAAGACCCAGACACAGTGGACACAGTCAACAGTTTTCCTGTTCAGTCTGTCCCAAGAACAGCACCGCTTCTTTTCTTTCTACACGCCAGGCATCACTAATAAATTACAATGACATATTTGGATTTCAATATGTTAAACTGTTTGATGACAACAAAGACAGAGAGGACCACTGATGTCATGGACACAGAGAAAACACAAGGTCTCTATACTGTATTCTCATCTCATTCACTTACATCAGTTGTTGAACTGAGTCATTTTACTAACATTAATACCCTCAGTTATTTTTCCAAATATATCAAATGTAACTTTAGTAGCATTTATTTTAATTGCAGTGTCTGTTCTTCTGCTTTGGCAGCAAACACTGTGTATTCCATGCCAAAAAATAGAACATGAATTGAAGAGAGAAAAAGAGCTGCATACTAAAATAAAACAACATAAGAAACAATTCAGTTGCCACCGTTCTAGTTTGTTTCTACGACTTGTCACACACATGAAAATGGAAAACACACACAAAGACACGCTACAGATACATTTAAACAAGTGTGGTGCATTTCACCGAAACACCGCTCTACAATGTCATTTAGATCCTTGTTGAACGCTGAATTTTAAAACCCGTTTATTTAAAAAGCAGTCCTGCAAAGGCTTCTGTCTTTTTATATTGATACTGTAGCTTGGGGACCTTGTGCATGTCACTCTCTATCAAAGGCTTGCTGAGTTTTCTCTGTTCATTTCACTTTTTCCACATTTTAACTTCTCCCCTTCTGTTCCCCTTCATCATATGTGTAGTAACGTGCAATTAAAATGTAATCTGAGAACTGTAAGTAGTTAAAGACGAGGTTTTTCCTTGGCTTTGATACAGTGTGTTGTTAGCATGTTAGTCTGACCGTAGGCATGTCACATGATGGATCTCTGGCCCTCGCAAGCCATCAACACCTTTCCTCTTGGCCATGGTGTGTGTCTGAGTGTGTGAGTTAGTCAGGGGGGAACGATGGGTTTTCAGTTTCAAAGCATTGGATTTGTGTGTCTGTGACAGAGTGTGTGTGTGTGTGTGTGTGTGTGTGTGTGTGTGTGTTTCCAGCAGGGCAATAAATACACAGACAGCAATGAATTATGTCAGGAAGGAGACTGCCATGTAATTAGGCCTGAAGACCAGAAAAAAAAGAAGAAAGGTCTTTTTAATGTCATGCAAACGATGTCAGAAAGGGTGTGCGTGCGTGTGTGTGTGTGTTTTGACCTCAGTATATAAAATAGTCCACATGACACATCACCCAGGCTACAATCTCAGAATGCTGTGATGGCAACCAAACCTTAAAGGAACACATAAACATGCACATGCCAGCAGACAAATACTGTACATATAAGAGGAGATCAAAAAGCCCAAAATGCATAGAGATGAACGGAGAAGAAATGGATTGATTTTTCCTCAAACACCACAATACAGATTAGTGGAACATTAACATATCCAGTAATAAACACAAAAGTTTTGTGTATTACACAGTGTATTACAGTATTAACGGTGTATGTTGTGCACCCCCCCCCCCCCGAATAAGCACATTTTAATATTTTTTATTTCTCAGTGGACATTACTCCTAGTTGGTTTTATGATATGGATGCGACAATAGGTTATAATAACTTTGATATATTGCAATAATACAGTACCTACTGAGAAAAAACAGTCTTTAGATGCAGTATGAATAAAAAAAGTAGAAAACAGGAAGTTGCTAAACACCTGACTAATGACATTGATTTTCCTGCTATTTAATGCAGTGATTAAGTCACAGAAATAAGTGCACTTCACTGTCAAAGTACCCTAGTACATTACTGCATTCTGCGAGATACCTAAAAAAAAAAAGACCTAAAACAGACAGACACTTAGCAGCATTGTCATTATTGAGAGTTGCATTATGTTGCTAATAATATAACATAATATTTGAATATTTGCTTTTACTCCCAGATAAATGTTTTAAAAATATTTAAGTTTTTACAACTTATTTAAATGTGTGTGACAATGCAGTTAATGTGCATGTGTGTGTGTGTGTGTGTGTGTGTGTGTGCACAACTTGGCTTAGAAAATGAAGCTAAGTGGGGGCTGCTGGGGGATGGTGGTTACTACACACACATTTTAATGCCAAACAGACATCAAAACCCTTGAGCGTGTCTTCAAACCCTTGAGGATGATATACAGATAGTGATTGGATGTTTATCTTAACACATAACAAAAAAAGCTCAAATGACTAGTTCTGCACACTCTTCATCATTGCACCATATGATGAGGAGTCTCTATATTACGGCCTTGTGCAGCTTAAACACACACACACACACACACACACACACACACACTAACATGATAGATACAGTAACAGTGGTGTTGGAGACACAACTGGAATTTGTGACAGCTGTGTGCAGGACATCATGTGACAGCTGCACACATACACACATCCCCCCCAATGTAAAACAGACCGTTCGCCATGTCTGGCATGTCTTGACACAGGCCACAATTGATTAGTGTGATTTACAACATAACTCCCACACACACAGTACACACACATGCAGACATTCTCTGTCAGTAAGATGTGTGTTTGCACATGTGTAATTGTGTGTTTGTGTGTGCTAGTCTGCTTTTGTACAAAGCCTATGGAATCTGAAAACACTGAGTCTTGTCAGGACTATGTCTAACATTTCCTCTTTGACAGGCAGAGACTCTCCCTCTTTCTTGCTCTCTCTCTCTCTTACACACACACACACACATACACACACACACAGCCACTGCTAGTCTGACACATCCCAACAAAGCTGCTAAAATGTTTATAAAATTCTGTTCATACCTAGGTTTATTTAGAAAAGGACTTTTAACCCTTATTTGCATTTTAAATCCTGTGGGCAGATCGCTCTAATGAAGCCGCCAGTCTCACAATGTTTAACTGAAAATACCTCAAGTGTAAGGGCAAAGGAGCTTTTTCCAGGCTTGATCAGATTATCTGTGTGAGAAAAAAAAAACTACATTTGTACCCGATCACCCTGGGCACTGGCAAAAAAACAATGGGTGGGTCACATTTATCTAAAAAGTTGCTGACACATTTGACCAGATAGCTTTTTCATAATGTACAAGCACCAAAAGGAGACAATTTCGGGTTTTGAATAAGCTCAAATTGAAGGGATGTGAAGAAATTACATAATTAGCGTAGCACTGTATTTTACCATCTGATGTTACAGATGTTGATGATTAAGACATCTCATTCAAGACTGAACTTAATTTGGGAGGAAAAAAGAAACATGGTTTGACGTCGCCTCTATCTTTCAATAAGTGCTCGGAGTGTTTGTAATTTTATGCTTTGTGCACTAGCAAACAAAAATATCTCATAGTCGATGCTCGTTAATTTTAATATACACTATTTACATCCTCATTGAAGTTACCAGCTTATAAGTTAAAGCCTCAATATACTCCCCAATTTCAATAACATTTCACAGTGAGTTTGAGTCCAGAAATCATTTCTATTCAATTTTTCTAATAATGAATATCTCATTTCGCTTTCATTCCAGAGTGACACAGCTTCAGCTTCCCATGATGGAAGTCAGAGTGGAGTGAAACTATCAGTCTTAATCTCTGAAATTCTTGACTGAGATATGTAATGGTTGCTTTGGCTTAAACCATGTGGTGATGATTCATACAGCACAGCCAAATGAAATGAAGCCCATATGACATAAGGGAGTTATTTAACACAAATTAGTTTTTTTTTTTTTTTCTATTTTAAAATGATGACTGATTAGAGTTCAGGAATGCTCAACAATTAATGATTTCTCAGAAACACTTCCTTGTTTTGGTTTCAGGAACTTGGTCTTAACACACCCAGATTACATTTCATTCAGGGTTGTATATGTTTTTAAAGGTTAGGAGAGAAAAAAAGTCTGACTAAATGGAAAACATCACTGAAAATCTATTCTATTCTCAGGCCTTTAAATATGATTGTTAATGTTTAAGAGTATATTCTAGTCACACAGTAGCAGTGTTGCTGTGTATGGTGAGGTTGTTTAACACCCTTGCTTATAATGGTCAATGAATCAATAGCTACATGTTAACCAATCAAGTTTCTATTGACCAGGTTATAAGTGCTAATGAAAGGCATACACACACTTACACAACACCACCTTCTTTTTCTTTCTGCTTACTCCACTGTGGATTGCTCATGATTCTGTAATGCCAATGTGCCTTTAAATAGCCTATGTTCTCTCATTTAGTTCAGTCAAAGCAGAGACTTTTATTTCTGTGTCATTTCTGTGTTCTCGTTGTGTGTGTGTGTGTATGAGAGAGAGAGGGAGAGAGAGAAAGAGAGTCTGAGGATATAACCTGGGGCAAGGCTTGAGGCTAAATCATTCCTGGAAGAGTGCCAGAGTAGGTAGAAAGCAAAATGTTAAATGCTGACTGATGCTCTGTCTGCTGCTTCCATCTCTGCCGCTTTCTCTGTCTCCCTCCCCCGGTCTGTGTATTTCTATAGCGACACATCCTCCCTCTCCTCTCTCTCTCTCTCTGTCTGTCTATCCTACCTGCATAAGTATCTGTCAATCCATTGAGTCTTCCTATCAGTCGGCATATCTACCTCCCTCTCTTTATCTCCACTGCAAAATATGTTCTAATACCATTTTGTACTACAGAAATCAGCCTAATCACCTTATATGTTTAGTCATTTATTTCCACACTTGCAGGTCAATTTGTTCATTCCAATAAATCAAAGAATTCGGCCTGGACTCATGAAGAAAGTTTTCACTTCATGCCCCAAAAGAAAGGACTTCACGTAAATGATGTCATTTTGAAGACTTGAGGACAAAATGTCTAAATGTATTAACTACTAAAATATAAAAATGTTTTTTTAAAAGGTCTTCTGAAACTACTTGTACTGCAATGGAAATAAATGACAACAAAATAAACCATTCAAAAGAAAAGGAAAACAAAAGGAAAAAAGAAAAGAAAAAAGTTATTTGCCATTAAGTAAGACACAGTATAAATGAAAGCAACAGACTGCTGGTCTGTCATATTTCATTTTACCATCTTAAATGAAGGCACTGTAGTTTCCAAAACCTTCAGCTCAATTACAACCAGTCTTCCAACCAAAACAACTGTATAGGTTGGTTGTCCTTAACTGACCTTTGTCATTATGGTAACATCAATAAACACATAGTTAAGGTTGTGGAACGGACATGGTTTGGTTAGGTTTAGGCACAAAAACTACTTTGTTAGGTTTAGGAAAAGATCATGCTTCGGGTTAAAAGAAGTACTTCATTAAAGTTAGAGGACCTTGTCATGGTTACGATAATAAACTCATGGTCAAGGCAGTGTAATGGTCATGGATAAAAGAAACAACACTGACTATCCATTTCACACGAGGAACAAACAGCAGTCGCCTGTGTGAAAGTCCAGTGTTTTGCTGACCCATCCATTCACCCCCAACATCCTTCTAATGTGGACTTTTTCACACTAGATACTGTGTCACCTGACCTATACTGTCGCTCTCATCATGATGATGATTTCATAGATACAAAGATCATTTTATATTTTATTTTATTTTATATAATATATTTATATTATAGGAACTACAAATGTTATTTAGAACTGATCTAAGGGAAGTGTACTCTACTTGAACTCAGTCATACAGGCTCCTCAGCCACTGTGCTCCTCCAGGGAACATCAGCTGGCACTGCCATCCCATACACACAAGACAATCTAAGTCCGGACTATTCTCGTTTGTGGTTCCCCAGTGTTGGAATGAGTTACCAAATACATCAGAGCAGAAATACATCAGATTCTTCAAGAATCTCTTGAAGACGCCTCTAACATTACATGCCTAACTCACACTTACTGTGCACTTCTTTACCTGATCTACATGCATTTTGTCTTACTGAACAGATTTAATACTTAGTGCTCACTCAAAGGTCTCCTGCTGTACTGAAACTTGAGTGAGTCTAACTGGTAAGTCACTTTGGTTAATAGTGTCAAATGAGTAAATGTAAATGTACTTTATTTGAGACAGCATCTTCTGTTTGCAGCCAAGGTCTTGTAACTAATTCTGGAAAAAGAAAAAAAAATCTTATATTAAATATAAATTTTCCTCTACTGCAGTGAGACCATTTGAAATAAGCAGGATATGTGAAATACAAGACAATCTCTTTGTGTCTTCCTGTTTGTCTCTCTGTCTATTTCTCTCCGTCTGTGTATTTCTCTCTCATGCTGTTGTTATGTCTCAAATCCTGGCTGGTTGTGTGTACAGAACATTTGGTTCCATCGGTGTGCTAGCTCTGTATAAACTCCAGATAATAAATGGTGGTGAGAAAATGAGGGATGTCAAAACACACAGGGACCCGGCTTGGGAGATCAAAGATGTGACACAGAGGAGAAGGCTAGAGATCCTGTCTAATACTTCAGCACTGATGTGAATGCACATATTAAGACTAAGAGGAGCATGCAAGCAAAGTGTATACATGAACACACACACATTGCACGCCAGTGACATGCAAGAACAGATCGATGATAAAAAAAATTGCTTTAATGAGTCATCTGATGAATCTGATATATATATATATATATATATATATAAAAGTATACTCACAGTACTGAGTCATACAGTAATGCCAGAATAAAGTTCAAATAGGTTTATCTTTAGTGAAGTTTCTAACTAACATCAATCATTTTTTCGTGGGCACGCTGGTGTGTTATTAAGAAAACATACTACGGCCTACTGCCGACGTTCTCGAGTATACTTTGGAAGTTTTGGTGCTAAAATCTAAATAAAACCAGAACTTCTGGTTTCTATTCCAGAAATAACAAAGCCTAATTCACTTCACACTTAGATTTAACTAAAAATCCATCTTTACAAAATAACCTTGCCCAAGGGTCTGATGTGTGGGTCAAAATTATTATTTTTTATTGCCTTTGATAAAAACCATTTCCTACAAGCTGACGGACATACTCAGGCCAGTGAAGCTACTTCCCCATGGTGCCAAAAAAATTAGACAGGATAGAAAGTAGTCACTAGAGATCACAGCTAAAAAGGTGAAAACATGACATCAGAAAAGAGCATTGGTGGATATGAATGGAGAAGCCAACAGTTACAGTGACATATGATATGTGTGCACTGGGAGACATGATTTATTTTTTAAATCAGGATTTAGGACCATTTAGACTTTCAGACAGTCTCTTCTCAAAGGCATTCATCCTGCCCATTTCGTCACATCATCAGAAAGGTGTGGGAGGAGGACATTTGGAAGCTGTTCTATGTTCGAAGGCTTCTGACACCTTAATGGTTTATCTGGCTTAATCAGACTTCAAAATCCTGTCACGCCATTTGTCTCCATCATCAGTAAAACCATCCAAAAAGGTTAAAATGCCAAAAATAGGTCATCTTTAACACAGACACATAAAGCAGGTGGGTATCACTCACTCTGCTTTTTCATTCTCTGCATTAAAAAAAAATGCCTTCACTTCTTTTTACAGCAGATCCCCTCCTAATTAATTAGAACAGTGCCACTGAGAGCTCGTTTTATCAGCACTCATTCATTCCACTCCTCCAAGTGCCTTGAATGCTTGAGGAAGGGAAAAAGAAGGAGTCCAGAGTTACTGCAAAAAGCAGTGACAAATAAAGAGCCCCTTTTTTTCTCACCTTTTCTATTTTACCCACCCCCCCTCTCTTCTTGGGCAAAGCCAGGACCAAGTACCAGCAAGGGTCATATCTTTTTAATTATCTCTCCCTCCTTTGATTAATTATTCGGCGTGACAACAGCGCGTTCGTAATGCTTTTCACCTGCCGCTGCTGACTGACGGCCCCTCTGTCGAACTCAAAAGCAAACAGCTGCTGCCATGATCGCCTAGCAACCGGCCGGTGATGGATGAGTACGAGAGATGGATGGCCACAATAAATCACCACATCTGCCTTGGCGCAATAGAAACCAGGGAGGAGGGAGAGAGATGGAAGAGAGGGAAGGAGAGAAGGGAAGGGGGGAGCATACCATATTATTTAAAATGGTTACATACACGTGGACGGAGTTTTGATAAGGAGCCATAGTTTGTTGCTGTCTCTCTCCTCCTTCACTTCTCATTTTCACTTTGACATATCCTCGTTTTAGCATCATTTCAGCAAATTAGAATTATAGAAATCATTTAGAGTCTATACTACATCTTGTGGAGAAGTGGTAGCAGTGGTGACAAAAGAGTTCCATGACATACAGAACAGATAATCCAAATTGTAGCACAAAATCACTTTGGATCACCAGTTACAAAATCAGAACCTTTAAAAATATCTGCAGCCTGAGCTGTTAAGGCTGGTGATACTGCAACTGTATGTAGTTATAAATATTGAAAGTAATGTAAGCTGTGAAGTTTATATGCTTCACCTGCGCATTGCATACAAACACCCAAATAACACAACTGGTATTTTACATTACGAATTTCATATTTGTGTTAATGTATTTATTTAAATGGTTTGGTAAATAACCTTGCGTCTGAACGGGTACTTTTCTTCTCAATATTCCTTTCATTCCATAAAACTTTTGGGGTAAACAATTAAACTGAAATGTTTTTTCCTACCTGTTCGCTAACCATGACACATACATCCACATACTGAATAGCGTTGCACGTTTCAACTCACAACCTTCCTACAGAAAGTGGGCTCTGATATTTCCAATGATGTGTGTGCAGTGAGGCCTTCATGGTTTCCCTTCAGTGTAACACTCTGCTACTGTTAGCACGCTTGCCGCATGACTGCCTCGTGTGCACTGGAATATAAATCAGTACTATGCATGGTGGTTGTTCAGGGTAAGGATGGCATTGCTGTCAAGTCCCAAATGATTAAAGCCGATAATAGTATTTTGACTGTATAAAGTTTCATTCAAAAATGTATTGATAGCACAACTGACTCTCCTCTTTTCAAACTAACAACAATAACTGTATCATCAGAATTTGATTGACTAAGTCCAACAAAAAAAAAAAAAAAAACAGGTCTCTAAAAGCTGTATCATTAAGCTAATTTCATGCCATTCATGTGTGTGGGAAGCCAGCAAGCTGTCAGACAGCACAGCCAGGGGAGGACTCTTACATACTTGTTCTACGGGCTCAAAAATGTGGAAGCCTGAGGAAGGCTGGGAAACTTTTTTTTGGCATATGCAACAAAAGAGCAACTTCCATTGGAATGAATGAGTTGACAACTTGAACATGGTATCCAAAGAGTGCTACACCAGTTTAGCATTGCACTCCTATAATGTTGAAGGAGTGAAATGCTACCTGGACTGGACCAACAATGAACAGTATGAACATCAACAAAAAGAATCAAAATCAACTCCAACCTTTGACCTCTCATGACCCTGATTTGTATTTAGATCTTTAATCTTTCTTGTTTGTGTTGTTATTTGCCGCACACTTTCAGTCACCGCTCTCACTGTTATTCTTCTTTCTCTTCCTATGTTGAGACCCTGACTGTGTCCCCTCTTCCTCCCACCCCCATTCTCCTCCTTCACCTGCTATGTCTTCACACACACACACACACAGACGTAGCTGTAGCTCAGGTTACAGCTCTGTAGTGATCCAGTCTAAATAATATAGCAGTGATGAATGGCAGGGCCAGATTCATATCCATCAACAGGCTCTTTTTTAAGGAGCATCCATCTTCTATAAGGCTTCCCTTTGAATCAGGGAAGAAGTGAAGTGAGAGAGAAATGCACTGCCCAAACCCTTGGGAGAGCCTTGTGCGCAGTTGTGTGGTTTTGTGTGTGTGTGTGTGTGTGTGTGTGTGCGCACATTAGATAAGACATTATGACTGATACATGCCTGCAAGCACCTCCTTTAACACATGAGCATGGGAGAGAGACATACACAAACTGTTATTGACACACAAACACAAATGCATGCCTGCATATGCATCAAGGAGATTAATGGAGGTATGATTTACAATCTATACTTCTCTATCATACGAAATGTGAGTAATTGTGTGTAAAATACTGTTTAAAGTTGCTGTATCAATATCACACTCACATGCTGTTTTTCTCCCGGTCACCCACAGGGGATATGGAAAGTAGCCGAGCAAAAACATTAGTGAAACTAGTCCAGCCGATTTCTTCCTCCACTCCCCCAACTTCTCACACACTCACTCATTCAACACCAGTAATCCCCCTCTTTCTGTTTCTCTCTCTCCTCCTCGCTGTTCATCCCTCAATCCCTCTCTCCTTTCCTGGAGGACCTCAGAGGCAGAAGGAAGGACTCCCCTAAACACTGCAGCACACGTACAGCATGTGCTTGTATGCACACACAAATGCATACGCACGCACCCCTATGCTTTCCCACACACACATGCGAGGCCCTGGCAAAGGCCTGTTTGATAAATGACACACGTCATTGTGTCAGGAAAGAAGGGTGGGTCTGTGATGTATGGAGGGGGACAATGAGAGGGGGAAATCGACTGTTTGGCAGTGAGACGGTACTCGTCTACTCACTGCTCTCCTCCTCTGGTTTCTTGGAAACCTCCAAAAGCATGCGCCAAACATACATGCATCCCACATACATACTTTAAACGACAACCACATCAATGCACAGTCTAATATGCAAGTGCACGCATACATGCGCTCAAACCTGCACCAGATATTCTGTCTGGGTGAATGTGTTTGGGGCAAAGAAAAGGTCGTCCCACTTTTCCTTTTCAGTTTCCCCCTTTTTTCTTGTGCTCTCCCTTTCTTCGCATGGCTTTTTCTTCCTTTTTTTTTTTCAAGCCCTTTGCCTTCCCTGGCTGAGTTATAGAGAGGAAGAGTTCATCAAGGCAAAAGAAAAAGAGAAGAAAAGGAGAGAGAAGCAACTGCTGGTTATGGGCAGGCGAGCAGCGAGGGGGGGGGGGGCGCAACGATATCAATCACAGTCCCGTTTGGCAACAGAGATACTAGTATTTCAAATAAAACAGCCAAACCTAGACAAATAGCCTTAACATGGGGCTGTAACCTGAGTACCCCCCAGCACCACCCTGAAACTTCTCATAAAGTGGAGAAACAGAGAGAGACTTCTGCTTTGTATTTCTTTTTTTTTTTCCCCAATCTTCCTCGCTGACTATCTTTCTCCTGCCTCTTTTCTCTCTTTGTCGTTAGGAGGCGAGGTGGCTGACATCTGCAGAGTGCATTTAAAGAGAAAAAAATGTGTCAGAGGAGTGTGATGCACTCTTTTGCACGCATGCACACACAGACACACACACACACAAGGCCCCCCTTGCTCGGTTTCATTAGCTCACTGGCAGGGTGGCACTTCTCAAGCTCATTACTGAGGAAGGATTTATGGCGCGGCAGCCAGTGGCGGAGAAAAGGCATCTGTCAATAATTGCAGGGAGCAGCAACTCCCATCTCCACCAGCTTTGAAATCTCATTAGGTATGCAGTTATCAGGCATAAAGATCAAAAACATTACTCAGCTCCGACAGAAACCGACCAAGAAACATTAATTAGCAACAGGCCCTCGCAGTATAAAATAAAACAGCCTTCTTCCTCACTCCTCTCATCTCTCTCACTTTTCTCTCCCTTTTCAGCATGGTCGACTCTCTCTCTCTCTCTCTCTCTCTCTCTCTCTCTCTCTCTCTCTCTCTCTCCCTCTCTCTCTCTCTCTTGTGCATCTCACCTGCCTCCTTGCTCTTAACCCTCTTTGAGACCACACACAAAATAGACAGAAACACACACTCAGAGGTGAGTGTGCTGGTTCTTAACGCATGTTTCCTACCACACCCGTGTAAGCTCAGACCATATGAAACCATGCATTTCCTGGTTGACTCATAAACCTTCAGACAGACACACAGTCGTGGTGTTGTAGCGGGTATGGATAATCCCCAGCATCTGAAACTGATCAGAACATGAAACAAGAAGGAAGACTTGGAGGGCCAAAGGCATGTCGGACTGTCTTTTGGCAGTGACTGAGTGGTGACCATTCAGCCATATGTGTGTGTGTGTGTGTGTGTGTGTGTGTGTGTGTGTGTGTGTGTGTGTGTGTGAGGAGAGAAGAGAAGAGGAAGGCGCTGTCAGCTTGAGAAGGATGTCAGCTCAGGCTGGCCCTGATTACCAGGGCCCAAGACGGGTCCTTGCTGGCTCCCCTGCCTTTTATCACAGCCACCGTCTAACAAACAGATGCACTCACACACACACATACGCACACACACACACACACACACACACACACACACGACTGATGGCTGCCAGTCTTGTCTAGGTATAGCCAAAGCCTCCGTGGGAAAGGGAAGCGAACGGTCCTGATTGTGTGAGCGTGCACACAAACACACTCATACACACACTTTGCAGACATAAAGGAAACCCCCACTGAGGGTAAAAAGAAACCCAGACCTGGAGCCAAGCCCAGATGACACTCAAAAGATGCGCACACACACACACACACACACACACACACACACACACACACACACACACACACACACACACACGCACCTTGTCTTGACACTGTCTCATCCTCCTACTGGGCCTGCAGTTCCCTACACTCCATGAGCCTCTTTTCTACACACACACACAGTATCCTGTCTCCTGAACATGATATGAAGTACAACAGTCTTTACATGCTATAATAATATAGCTAACCATAAACAGAAGCTACTTTTGTTGCTGGAAACAGCACTGACTACTTGGCTGACTAGTAAAGGTTTCTCTCAGAAATTTGTCCACATTTCTTAATATGATTGAAACCATGATTTGAACCCAGTATTTGATGATGCGTATGACCTCTTTGATTTTAAGACATGTTCTTGTGAGCCTGTGGCCAGAACACAGACCACCCCAGAAGCATTTTTTCCCATAATACAGCAGATCTGGTCTATGTAGCAGTAAATACATATATATCTGCCTTGTGTCAGCACAGGAAGTGTGTGTGTGTGTGTGTGTGTGTGTGTGTGTGTGTGTGTGTGTGTGCATACGGAGATCTCGCTCCATTCACTCCAATTCCTGTTGTAGCAGGGTGCCTCAGTGTGGGCCTTTGAGCCAATCAAATACAGCAAGGGGCCACTAGTTGGTTGGTAAGACCAGTACCCTTTGATCTCTGTTATTAAAGGTATGTTTGGAGTCCATTACATAGTTGTTGTTTTTTTCTTGTTTTTTAAATGGGACAAGGCACAGATCGTGAATCTTATTTTAATCTCTCATTTTAAGTATTTGTACTTCTTTTTGTAATTCTCTGCTTCCTCATTTCACTCTTTCTAATTATTATTCTTTATTGCACATTGCCCTTTTTTTAGCACAGACAGTGTTACCCTGCTTTTCAGTACATACATTGTATGCATTGTCCAAATACAATCGGACACTTTTGCTTTGCATATAGTTTAAGCAACTTTAATTGCAACACACTTAATTCACAGATATTTTAAGAAATCTGCTCTGATTTGTTACATTTAAAAGGCTACTATCAAGAATACTGTAATAAACGTGTCCCAAAGAGACAGTCTCTTTAATAAACCTTGTACTTCCTCCTTCCTTTCCATCGTCCTTTCTTACTACCCTTAAACATATGTTTAGTTGCACTTGATGTTTATATGGTATACTTAATTTCATACCAAAGAAAATAACAAAAGAAAATATAGAGTTTCTTAGTATGCATGTGTCCTGTCCTCTGCAACCTCTCTTGCATTCTTTGCACCCACCTCTCTACAGGCACAATCCATTGCTCTCTCCTCACAAAATAATCTTTTGGGAAAAAGAGGAGAACAGGGAGGGGATAGACAGAGGAGAGGGAGAAGAATGGGGGTGGGGGGGTGATGATGCAGGATGCAGCCTTGTGAGCCAATTTAAGAAATAACTGCTGATGCATCAGCTATTGACTGTTTGAGCGCTCGTGATAACGCTCAAGGCGAAACTGGGAGCAAAATGACAGCATCAACTGCCTGCAATAAAGTGCAGTGCGCCAGACCAAGGGAGCTCTAATTGACAGCTGTCAACTTAATGGGAGCCATGACGGAAGATTCTGGGAGAGGGAGGAAAAGAAACACTGTTTATAAACCATCAGCCACTTATCCTCAAGGAAGCTCCAGCTCCCCTCCCTCCATCCCCTCCCCTCCCTCTTTCTCTCTGTCTATGATCGTCATTTGTCTACTTGCTTGCTTTTTCATTCACTTCTGCTTTCTCCTGCCCATGCTTATAATCTTTTTTACAATCTCATTCCCTTTCTGTCTTTGCCTATGATAGAATATTTAACTATGCAACAGTTCTCCCACTTTATACGTACACACTCTCTCTCTCCCAGTTCATTGTGGCAGAGCGTTGTGGGGCAGGAGCACTGAGAAAAGCAGAGGAAGGCCATAACTAATCACAATGTCAGTTAGCTGCCTGGGAAAGACTCACTCTGCACAAAGTAATGCGGGGAACAGGACTGAGACTGGGACACAGAGACTGGAACAGTGTTGTGTTGTCAGCTTAGCATACATGCAAAAGTTAGGAAACATGCTAAGTTTTAGTCCGAGACAGGCCAGTAAGAGCACTGATAAACATTTAATGACTACAGTTCTATCCCAAGTTCCATACGTGACATTATGCCATGCTAAAAAAACTAACAAACAAAAGAGTGACACGTGCTTTCAAGGTGTAGGGAACCATATAGCCTTTTACAGCACGTAATTCGTAAAGAGAACTCCCCTCACTTTTAATATTTCTTACTCCGATCTGTCAGCACGAATGAGTTACATCTGAAAAAATTGGATAAATGCATTTTAAAGAGAATTAATATATTTTAGTTTAAGTCAGGTGGGGAATAGTCAGGCTATAAGCATTAAAGAACCACCAACCATCGGATTAATGGACTGCAGATGGAAAACTTTAAAGTGCTGCTATTCAAATATATCCACTTCATTAGAAATTGGAGTGGACAACTTTCTCTTCAGGGATGAGTAACTTCTGAATTTCATCTTTCAATGAAGGACTTGAGTAATTCCTCTACCGTGTCTAATAGGTCATTTTCAGGTGACCTTTGAAATGTTGAAGTGGAATACTAGAATACAAAAGACAAAAATCAAAAGTTTTGGGAGTGAAAACATGTCCTGAATAAGATGATGTATTTTATCCAAGAGTTAGCGAGAGAAAAAAAAGAGTTTCATTTATCTGTGCTACACTAAGTAAGCTTAACATGGCTAAAGAAATATATGAGATAAAATTACTGGACAAAGGTTATCTATAACTTGCTTATTGATAGTACAATATAATAAACAATACTATTTTACCTTTTCATACAAGGAAAGGGCATCAATAGATTTATTAAGATATTTTTTAAACAAGGTTAATTAGCTTTATTATATTGTATATTGTTTCATTTGACCCTATTGCCATCCACTGGACTGGACTGTAGACTCTGATATAAGGTGGCAGTAAATTATATCTTGCTGTATTTTTAAAAACAAGATTATTTTCACTGCAGTCACCTCTCACATGAAATGTATTTTAAAACAGCAAATTGTACATTTAGAAATTAAAAATCCCAGTTAAAAATCTTCGCTATATGCAGCTGAACAATGTGAACATGTGTGTATCAGCATTGTGAGTATGTGTGCAAGTGTACCCGCGCCCTCCTGTGAATCTGTGAGTGTGTGAGTGAGTATATTTAAATGGGCCACTGCATCTCGACTTAGATCCACCGCGAGTGCAACGTTAACACACATCAAGCGTGATTAATCTCTTGTTCTCATCTACAATCAATCACACACACACACTCGCAGACGTACAAACACACACACACACACGGAGGCAGAGAAATCACAGAAATCAGCTGCTTTTCCTCCACGGCTGCCATCTATCTCCTGTTGGACAGAACCAGATCTGTCTTGATGTTAATATTTACATAAATCATGCTTAGCCTCTTTGGACACCATGCTGATGATAGGTGTTTCTGAAAAATCAACTCGGGTGAAAAATCCTCCCACTCTGAGAAAGTGTCATTGAGTAGCTAATAATGACCAGTGTCAACGTCATCAATCTGCAGTAGGCTCATAAGAGGACAATGCACCTTCACACACACACAACGCTATGTTAAAACCGTGCAGCTACTACTTACTGCTAAACATCTTTCATTTTAAATAACCTACATAGCTTTGAAACAATAGCTTTGTAGTTCCACGTGTGAGGCTATAAGTAAGTAGAATAAGGAACTGTAAAAAATGTACAGGTAAAAAAAATAATCTGGCTGTTTGATGTTCAAGCTTCCTCCCTTATAACAATGATCTGTTTGGTCTAGCCTGGCTTTGAAGCCAACAGACAAAAGCCCACTGCTCGTCTGAGCTTTGTCCTTTCCTGATGTCAGGCGCACTAAAAAAATAAATATCCCAGAAAGTAGTATGTGTGTGTGCACGTATACATGTGTACATGAATAAGCCGGGGTGACTTAAATTGACCCATGTTTTTAATAGACACACACACACACACACACACACACACAATGTTGCCACTTTCACAGACTAATTTCTCTGGTCAAGTACTTAAAAAAATCTGTACCGCTCATTTCAGAAACAACCAGGATTAGCTTCCTACCTATCTGTCGCCACTGATACCCATACCCTGCCACCACTGCCCAAACCCACACCTGTGGTGGGGTAGAAAAAGGGGGGGACGTGTCAGGAGGGGTAGGGGGGCAAATGAGGACGGTGTAAGATCAAGTTGATTACATCCAGCTACGCTGCAGACCTAATTGGCGAGCGTGACAGTGTGCGGAGCTTGTCATCTCCAATCATTAGGCCTGTCAGAGATCCATCAGATGCTCGGCTAATTAGGAGAACGCTAATGAAGCTGGCAAAACAACTCCTCTTTTTAGACGGCTGAGTGCGCTCCATCGCCGGGGTGGGAAGTGTGTGTGGTGGTAGGGTGGGGGAGGTGGAGAGGTTTGCTGGAAAAGAAAGAGGAAGAGCATGTGGGATCACGGGGAGGATAGAGACAGATGTAGACTTGTGTAAAGGAAACTGGTTATTTCTCTACATCTGTACCCTAACAAAAACAGAACCCTGTGGAAGAGTTTGGATAGGACTGTGATGCCATGTTCAAGTGGATCTAGATATGGTCTGTTTTGGCACATGAAAAGCTCCAAATCAGCAGAATTAAAGACACTTTTCGATAAGCACTCTGACCTTTAAACAGATTTACGAGTTTCTGTCATTTTAACAAATTTGATGGTTGAGTGATTCGCCGCCTTTAACCACAAACCCTTGAAAAATGCTTCATTTCCTGGGTACAGGATAGAGAGACCAAATCAGTGACATAAAAGGGAGGAGAAGTAGAAGAACAGAATAGATTTTGCTGTGGAAAAAAAGGCAAAACAAAACAACAACAACAACAAAAAAACACCCCCCACCACCCCCCAAGTTTCTAATCAAGACCTATCATTTGCCATCCTCCCATAACTCTTACCATCACTGTGGCGCAATCAATTTGTCATCACTTTTTTTGTGCCATGCAGTTCTCCTCAACCTTATAACTTGCAGCTGTGAGCCAGGAAAGGAGGGAGGGAGGGAAGGAGAAGGAGATGGTGGGAGGAGGAGGAATGAAGAGTAAAAAATAGGAAGTTGCCAATAGTGTAAAATGAAACTCCTCCTTTGCCTGCCTCGTGTTTGTTCTCGTCCGCTCATCAAAGAAATAAATGCCTCATTTTCTCTCCCGCTCTCACTGCCGGCACACTCACTCGCTCATTCCAACTGAATAAAAAGGCTTTCAGTCATCCCACTATGCATGGATCCATCCATCCATCCATCTATCCGTACATCCACCCATTCCGTTGCCCCCACCCAATGCGTCCATTAGCTAAAACATTTTGATCAAGTCCCTGGGTTGAGAATACATAAGACTCTCTCTCCCTCTCTCTTTCTGCCAGCCTCTGATTGACCATTAAGGCCATTGATGAATGTGGCTGTGAGAGGGCAGACAATTAAATCAAATATGAAACAAAGTCTCTCTGACGGGCCCTTCTGATGGAGCAAACCAGTCTTCCGCCTCACGATTAGGCTAATAGTTACATTTTTCATACCACTCCATGAGCGTGTGTGCAAAAAGTATTGCAGTCTTGTTTATATGTACTATAAAGTAATTGCAGCATGTCTTGTGTGTATGCGCCACTGCACTGATGTAATTATGTGTGTTAGAATGTGTGTGTGTGCATTGCTAGACTGTAGGCAATTTTGGAGACTACATTTGCTGGAGTTTAACAAAGTTGCAAACAAGGGTGTGCTTGACTTAAATTAAAATGTTAAAGGTCATGAATATTTTATTACCAATCTACTACGATGACTATGAATGGTAATTAGTGTTTCAAAGCCACCTGATGACATGCTACAGACAAAAGCTATAAATAAAATTAAGGTGCGTCTAATTTGTTTAATTGACTCACAACCTCAAATTTTAAAAACGAGCACAAATTATTAGCCTCGAAAAATGATGTGATGAGAAAAGCACCAAAAGTCTCCTTCCACTTCAGCAGCAACATAAAATAAAAGCCGAGTTCAGTCCTTTATCCTTGTCAGGTCTGAGATGAAAGGAGGAAAAAGTAGGAAATTTAAGCCACTAAAAGGGGAAAAATACAAAAAAATGTAATTAAACGATGGCTAGAAGTTTGCAAGGCCAGACATGACTGCCCTGCTTTGCTACCAGAGCGAGCGAGAGAGGGAAGGCTGGAGGGAGGGGTGATTTATTGACACTTATCGGGAATGAACAGATCAAAGGCTCAGCCAGATGACAGGTGATCAATCAGGCATCAAATCAAAGATGGCAATTGTCCATTAAAGCTCTCTTCCAGTATACACTGCCTCACCAGGCTGTGAAAGAATCTTTAGACCAGAGGAAAAGTCTTTCCCAGAAACCGAAAGGGAAGAGAAAAACAGACCGAACCCTGATGAAAAACAAGGATGGTACATTTTCAGAGAGGTTACAATATTAAAGTCTCAAAGAAACAAAGACTACTGACTGAGAACAAACTATAAGAATGGTTTTTATGTGACTACTGGGGAAATATAATGATATGATGAGAGATTAAATTTGCTCAAAAATCAAACAAGTTCACTTAAACCAAGTATTGTGTATCAAAACACGTTTACAAATTGAAAGAAAAACAGAAAGAAAAATAGAAAGATACTGATTGTATGAGACAAATGTTGCTAAAAGAGTTAAGTTGCTGTAATGTAGAGTAAATCAGGCTGCCCCAAAAGAAATCAGCGAGCATCGAAGGCCTACGTGACAGTCAGCTGACCTTAAGGTTCCACCAAACCTCGCCAGTATAGATCCTTAATTCCACAGTCAATACAAGGAGGAGGAGGAGGAGGCAGCGTGAACGAGTAAAGGGAGGTAAAGAGAGATCTATAAAAGACCAAGTTCTCTGAGGCGAGGTGAAAATGAAGAACGAGAACAAAAAAAGGACTTTTCACACTGAAAACTCTCACAGGGCACTCCTCTCTAGAATGCTTAGAGAAGTATGTAAAGGCTGACCTCTGACCTTTGTAGAGGCGATAGGACGGTCGCTGTAACTACTGGGTCACACCTTTTCATGACATGCGTGCATTAAAAATAATAATCTACAGACTGACGAGTATCTGCATCAATTCATCTGAATATAATTGTCTTTTTTTGTCATGACAGAAGAAAAAACCCAGTAATATATAATAAAGTTAGAAAAGCAGAGAACGTTTGTACTGAAAGTGGCTGACAACTGCATGTTTTGACATTTTTGTTTGAAAAGTAACTCCAGCAATTAATGGATTATCAAAACAGAAGAGTTTTTTTTAATCAGCTAATCGACTAATTGACTAATCATTTCATGTCTTCTGCAGACCACATAAAAATGACCTATGTGTGTTTACTAATGGACTACACCGTGGAGTAAAGTGTGTCTCTGGAATTCTAAAAATCCATGGTAATGTGTTATAGCAGAGGTAGCCTACAGTGGCTGCTACTGCAAACCGTTTATAATAATAATATTTATGGCAGAAGTTGTAGGATAAGTCAGGAGAGGGCAAAAGTTGTGTTGAGGGCACTGGAGCTGTGAAAAGTAGTGCTCGATTTTTTATTTTTTTTATTTATTTATTTTGCTTTCCTCATTACTTTACGGTGTCCAACAGAAGATGTTGCAGTTACATAAACGTTACTATGTGGGTGAGGGAAATATCAATGAAAAAGTAACTGAATGGGGGAGGCGGGGAGGAGGGGCACAAACAGAGAGAGGGGGGGAGAAGAGGAGAGAGAGAGAGAGAGAGAGAGAGAGAGAGAGGTAAATTGCATGCAAACCAAAGCCAGTGCGTACCTGCGGCGCGCCGAGGCGCTTGCTGCTTCCTCCGCGGCATGTCGGCTTCGGGGGCCCGGCAGGGAGTTTTCTGTCCCCGGTGATCCGAGGGCTGCCTGGGGAATCCGCGGAGCTTTGATACACAGTTTTGCCCCCTGGGTGCGCTCTCAGGGCTCCCACATAGATCGGGCAGGGTTCGTGTAAGGAGGGGAGTATGAGTAGTTTTGGAACAGAAAAAGAAATCAAAGGAGAAAGAGCCAGTAGATGCGAAGATAATTAAAAAGGAGAGAGAGAGAGAGAGAAGGGGGCGAGAACCAGCGTGACTCCCCGGTCGGCTGCTCTCTCTGTCGGTCTCTCGATCTCGCTCTCTCGCCCGCTCCGACTTGGATGGACGTGGTGGGGGCAGGAACAGAGGGGGCTTCGCGGTAGAAAAACAGAGACGGGAGGTAAAAATTTAAAAAAAAAGAAGAAGAAGAAGAAGAAGCGTCTTGTGCCTCCGTGTGATCCTCTTTATTTGGCGTCGGAGGCTGCAACAGGCAAGCTTGAAGAGATAAAACCAAATGATCGCGTCAGTCAAAAGTCCGCAAACAAGGGGACAACACATCAAGAGCTGACACAACTGAAGCCCTGCGCCTCCTCTACGGTTCAACCTCTCCGCCGCTGATAGGCGTCACGTAGCTCCCTGTCTCTCTCTCCCTCCCTCTCTCTATCCCCCACCTCACCCCCTCCCTCCCTCCCTCCCACCCCCTGCCTCTCTTACCCCTCTCACTCTTTCTGTCATTCACTACCTTATTCTAGCCCCGTTTATTCCGAGCGAGCGAGGAGGGGGGGATCAGAAGCCTTTGGTTGTGGTTTGAAATGTGCGTAACATCAGTCATATTGCAGATGGAAAGAGAGGAGCAGACATGCAGGCACATGGTAGCCCTAACAAGAACACACATATACAGTATCATTCTCAAGCACACACAGGCTGACAGCGTGATCTGAACGGAAATGCATACTTACTTTACGGGCTGATCCACCGCAGCGCTATCCATGAGGTTTTCGCTTTTCCCTCTCCCCGGTAATCACGCACAATTCAAAGCCAAGAGGTGGACCAGCTGAAACGTGCCTGAAACCATCTCATAAAAATCCATTCGCCTCTGGCAAGTCCTGTCGGTGGTGAGAAAAAAAGCCACATGCAGCTTTTTTTCTTCAGTTTGTTAATTCTCAGGGACCGATAGCGGAGGAAAAAAAGAGGAGGAGGAGGAGGAGGAGGAGGAAGAAAAGGAGGAGGTGACGGCCGGGACTGGTCGCCCACACGCTGCCCCTGCCTGGCACAGCCACGTTATTTTGTCCGAGAGCGCTTTGAAAAATCCGCTGAGGGCAAGTCACTCAGTCAGCATGTACGCGTATGCACGTGTGCGCGTGCGTGTGCGAGCGCGTGGTAGGGTGGCCGCGCGCGCGCGCGCGTGTGTGTCTGTGTGTGTGTGCGTGAATCGATGAGATACGTGCTTGATTGGGTCTCCCTTGTTGTAATAATGTACATGAGGAAGAGGAGGAGGAGATGACGGGCTCAGGCTGCTCCCATGCATGCAGGCTTGGTGGAGCGCACGGATCACCCGAGCTCTAGCGCATACTGCCAAAACACTTTCTTGGCCGCTGATGGTACTTTTCTCCCCCCGTTTTTTTTTCTTTACGTGGTCTGATAGGAGCTATTTAAATCAGCCACGCAGCGAATCAGATGTGTCTCCCAACACTGCGCTCCGCTCTCCTTCCTGCGCCTCAAGTGACCGGAGAAGCGCAAAATCCTCACCAAACGATGTCCCTTTTATTGGCACTGAATGGAATAAAGTACTTTTCTCTTCACAGGTAAGCTCTGAACCCTCCTTAGTTGACATGTAAGTTACTCAGGTATTTTCTGGAGGCGCTTGGTTGCTCCCTTTTCGCGCAGTTTCACCTTGCAGTGAGAAATAAAAGTTTTTTTTAGCTTCGACTGAGTTGGTGAAGTGGATGAAAAATATTATCCTGTATTTTTCAGGCAAATCCTCGGAGCGGGACGCGTGGCTTCACGACAGTGAAAACAAAGGATAAAAGATTCTCGGAGAGGGAAATGGAAGAACAAGGGAGGGCACTAAGGGTGAGTTGCCAAAGGCTGTCTTTCTCTCTCCTCCTGTCTTCCTCTGCGCCAGATGTGGTGCTGCTGCTCCTCGTCTCTCACGCTCGTCAAAAGCCGGAGAAACAGCTTCTTTTTTTTTCTCCCCCCCCCCTCCGCCGTCGGCTCCGTCGAGGGAATCAGGTCTCCTCAGTGTTTCTCCTGTTGTCGATCCTCGGGGTAAATCGGAGAGTCTCTCAGTTCCTCCTCCAGTTCACGGAGCTCGGTAGAAGGATTGGTGATTGGTGGCTCTCCGCCGATCGAGGATGTTTTTCCCCCGAATCTCGCCGCGACTGTGTGCGCCGCTCCACCACTGCATGCCGTTAGATCCGCCCAAGCATCTGTCCGTCTTTCCATTGGCGCATCCATCAGTGTCACACACACACACACACACACACACACAGCTGCCGTGCTCACATTCTTTGCGATGCTACAACACCCCCCTCCCACCCCACAGTGTACACTCAAACATAACACTCACGCACACGCACAAGCACAAACACACAACTCGCGCGCGCTCGTTGGCGATGGAGAGCTCTCCTCTCCGTCTGACTGACAAAGTCCACTTCTCTCAGAAGCTCGTCAGCGAGCCCGCTGCGTTTTTGTCTGGCATGTCCACTCTCAAACAGGAGTCCGAGTGTTTCGTTTTGTTTTGTTTTTTTTAGTTTTTTGCTTCTTGCGGCATCAATATTTTACACCCCCCCACCTCCCAAATATTTAAAAGAAGAGAAGAAACTCGTGCCAAGTCTCTGACTTTTAAGAATGTGGAATACTTTTATTTCTGAATATTTCATACCAGGCTCAGCTGCTTTGCACCCGAATGTAAAAAAAAAATCTTAAATTTACTTCCTATATAATTGGGGGGGGGGAGGATATGAAACATGTGTAGTTAATAGCTGGGGCATTCATGTGCTAATGTGTCCGGGCAATGGCGAATTTCATGTTTGTACCTGAAGCATCAATAAACTGATGATGTCGCTTTCCAAACTCTGTACATCAAGTAAAAATAAAAGTGAGTTTAAAATGTTCATCATTTACTTTGTCTCAAAACTGAGAGCCGTCATATTTATCTCAGACTGGTTCATTTTCTTAACCAGTTTATTGAATTATAATTTCGGTGGGCCTGTGATTTTGTGCAGTACACCCGGAGAGACGTTGGTTTCTCTGCTCTCTTCTGAGAATGACACACTGTACGGGGATATAGACATACAGACGCTACGCCTCCTGTAGAAGACAGTGTCTGGAGGGATGTGTGTGTGTGTGTGTGTGTGTGAGGGGTGGTGGGGATGCATCTTTAAGGTGTTGCCAACGGCTGCCAAACTCTTAAAATACTCAAATGTATTACCACAAAAACTCTCCTCTTTAAAGTGGTGTAATCCTGTGATTTAAAGCGTTGGGCAGTTTTCACTCTGATGTGCACCACGGATGTAGGTCCTGGAGATATATATTTTTTTTTTTACCAGTTAGGCGGTGAACTTGATGTAGGTAACCTAGAAAAACTTACAGTTCACACTGTGTGTCAGAGGTGTTTGGAGAGAGAGCAGCCAGTAGGCGCTTTTTGACGCTTTTGAATTGAAGTGAATGCTTAACATCAGTTTTAGGAGCTGTATTCTCTTCATGTGTGAAATCAAATCACTAAGTCAAAGTACTACCGAGACTCGTGTACAAGTATGACTTGTGAAGCCAGCAGTGTGTATCATGCATAACCCAATACAAAGCCAGTCAGTTATCTTTTTGTCAGTGCCACATAGTTGAATCACTGTGTTTTAGTTACAAGACTATGGCTATTATTTCCTATTTACTTTTCATTTGCGCATACATTCCATATAGGTGTGTGGGTGCAGTTCATTTTCAAAAATCAGTGTTCAAACGAAGCAGAGATAAAGTAATAACATTATTATCCCGTTTGAAATAACACCAGGTTTTCAAAAAAAAAATTTAAATTTTAAAAGCATCTGCGGTGTATGTGCGTGTGCACGCGCACGTGTCTCTGTGTGTGTGTGTGTGTGTGTGTGTGTGTGTGTGTGGGAGAGAGAGAGAGAGTGAGAGAGTCACACTGTGGCTCACGATATTAAAACGTTCACGATATTAAAACGTTTCCATAAAACTTTCCAAAACACTTCATCGTTGTAAAAGCGACGGATTTAAAGCTGCATTGTGTTTAACACACTGATAAAAACATTAACCTTGTTCCAATAAGTAATTCACTGTATTTCATAGCAGGTAGAGCTGTGCGTCTTTGAATATAAACTACAAGTGTTACCACAGCTCTTCCACATAGCAGACCGTTTGGAATCGGAATTTGTAGTTTTGAAAACTTTGGGTGTAATGAGTCAGATTATGCAGTTTACTTTGTATCTGATAACCCCACATCTCTCATGGGTAAATGAAGAAACTTTATATATTTGACGCAAATGTGATTTTTTTTCTTCCTGTTTTCATTAAAACAAAATACACGAGCCAATCACCACAATTTTATTAATGCCCTGACTGCAACACACACTACAGCACTGCAAAATATATAACGCATCAAATTCATATGTTGTTAATTCTTACCATTTGGTTTCTAAGATAAATATCACAGTATATCACAGTGTTGCCTGGTTTTATGTTATCGCCTATATTAAAACTAATTTCATTCAAATCTGTCGCCAATGGGCGCTTGCAGTGATATCCAAGTCGCACTGATGATATGAACAGATTTACTTCTTCCCTCTTAAAACAATATGCATCACACAGAAATAAATCTGCGGTGACATATTAGAATTCGCTGGAATTATAGGGCGCGGACTGTATAAAAGCAGACACAGGAATATTATGACAGCCACAAAGTGTTTAAGAAACTATTTTAATATTGATTCAATCAACACAAAAAGAGGGTTTGTAACGCGCTATCAGTGTGAGCTCGTGCACACTTCAGAGTCCTATAGTCTTTACACGATGTCACTATCACCTTGTGTGTGTGTATGAAACGTATGTTTTACGCATAAGTCAGTAATTTAAGTGGTGCTCCCTGAGTGCTTCAGTGGTGTGTGCGTGTGTGTGTCCGTGCGTGTGTGTGTGTGTGTGTGTGTGGTAAAGGGGGGGGGGGGGCTGTAGTGAGGGAATCGGGACCTCGCCTCTGCCTTCTGCCGCTGCTGTCTTTACGCACAAGTCGGACCTCCAAGAGCCTCCTCACGGACGCACGGCATGGAGCAGTTCTGGCACTCACTCTAGGAGAGGGTGAGTCCGAATTCGATCCTGTCGTTTTATTACTGTTGTTATTTAGTAATGAATAACAGGATGAAGTCGAAATCGACTGAAGTTATGCAGAGACCTCATCTAAGCACGCGCGCAGACACAAGAATAATGCTTTTTAAGACAGTATCCTGGCGGCCACAACATATACTTCATCACGAGACACTCGTCCTTTTAGGTTTCAATTCATATACTTTCTTCCGAGGAATATAATCAGTAAGTGTGAGTTTTAAAGATCCGGTGCCATATTCTTTTGGCTGCAGAGACTTTGTCACAGTCCAGATTAGGCTTTAGTGGATTTCCTCAAAACGCAATTAGATGCGTTCGGTTCAGCAGAAACAGGGGGTGAGGTTTAAAACAGAACTACTGTGATTCATTTCTGTGCTCCACCACCCGTGATTTACTCTTCTTCTTCTTCTTCTACTTCTTCTTCTGCATCTTTTTCCTTTTCCTTCTTCTCCTCCGTCTTCTTCTTCTTCTCTGATGATCACTTTGGCGTGGAGAGGCGGCGCGCATGGCGCACCGGCTTCACGGCACACTGGTTTCTAGTAGAGTGGATAAAGAGCCAGAGGGAGGGACAGTTGGCAGAGCAGCTTGGAAAACCGCAGGAAAATGAAAAAAGAAAGAAAGAGCATGATATACTATATGTCCCCTAAACCCTAAACTATGGCACAGCCCCTGAATCATTTTATCCGCTCTCAGCATGGGATCCAGGGCGAAAAGTGGGACAATGACTGTTAGATACATAAAAGCTGAGAAAATAGTGTGTTGGTCACCAAATTAACATGCATGTAGAGTTTCAGTGGAAGCTTGCCTGAATATTATTCTTCTTAACAAATATTTTAATATGATATTACATCTAAAACTATTTCCCCTGAAATCATTTTGTTATAAATTCTGTAAGAATAATGCAATTACTGGAAACAACTGGAAGAAGATGCCACCTGAGTCAAAATAAATTCTTGCAAAAAGTAGATTTTTTTTAGTGGGAAAAAATATTATTAGAAAAAATTATTATTTCTCTTTTATGATGTACAGGCTGAAAGGAGAAGTCGACAAGCCTCCTTTAAACACCTCTTTAAGTTAAATATGTTTTGTTTTTCCTCCCCTAAATCTGCTTTTTTTTTTTTTTACTCTGTTTTTGATTTTCTTCACCTTAGTCTCAGGTCATGCATGTGGCCAAACCCTCCTACCTATTCCACCTCAATTTGAAACAGACTTGTTTTTATTATGTTGCGCTAAAGTTTTGTCGATATATTAATGATCTCCAAAACTCATCTTCCCTAACACAGTCTACTGGTTGGTGGTATCCACTAAAAAGGAAAAGGCACCTATTTGCATGGAGAGAGAACCAAAAAAAAGGAGGCCAGGGTTAGACTCTCCTCAAATAACCTTAAAAGTTACAAACTCCCACCAAAAACAAGACAAGCATTGACAGAAGAGAGAAGCTGAAAAAGATAGAGTGGATGCTCTCTCTCTTTCTTTCTCTCTCTCTCTTTCTCTCCCCCTCCCTCTCTCCCTCCCTCCCCAGTGTCCTCCCTCCCTCCTGCCTCGTTGGGTGTGCTGCGGAGCTAGCAGGGTTGAGAGGGCAAGTGCTGACCAGCCCTCTTTCTTTCTCTGTCTGCTGTTAGTAGGTCACCACACGCACACACACACACACACACACACACACACACACATACAACACAGACGTACACACACTTGCACACACACCTCTCCTTGCGGTCAGTGTTGCCACCAGGGAGAGGGGTAATTTAAGCCCTCCTTGATGTAGCCTATTCATCACTGTCCCGTGGCCCGTGCTTCAAAATTAAAGTCTGATCTACAAAGTTAGAGTGAAATGAGATAAAAATTGGCAGAGGTCACGAAGGGCCAGGATAGTCAAAACACAAAGCTGCGACTCGGCTGGGCAGGTCTGTGGTGCTGCTTTTATTATTTTTCTCTATATTTCATGGGTTACTCGCAGTGGTTTTTGTTTTTGGGTACAGAAAGTCAAATCAGAGAAAGAACTTGTTGGGAAGCCTGGTGCGTCCGTGCCAAGACCCTCCACCAAGTCAGACCAGCAGTTTCGACTGATGCTTCACAGCCTGAATCAGTGGCTGTATATTAGTGTGAATTGTGTGTAACTATTCCCAACAAAACATTCATTTTCCAAAGTTTCAACATTTCAGTTCAGAAGTTTATGTGCTATGATAAATGACTAAAATGTGATGAAAAAGACTCAAAGGTACAAATGCCCAGGTTGATTATATAAAGACAATTAATCGTCCATGATTTCTCTCAGTCACAGTCCTATTAATAAAATCAAAACACTTAGCTCTGCTTTTATTTTTTCCTAATTTCATTGAAATTCTGCAAACAGTATATTACAAAATAAAACGTCAGGAAATGCAGGTTTAAGCCTTTTGGAAACAAATGTTACTTTTAAGTCAAATGATACCATTAAGTCTTGTTTTGAAAATAGTTTTACCTCCTCATTGTTTGGGACCCCACAGTTCTGCTGTATGTGTAACAATAATGATAATACTTTCAAAATTAACCATATTTTTTTCTGTACTGAAATGACACAAAGTACAGATTTTTATTATGTGCATTATGGCAGAGGTCTCTAAGACCCCGAACAAAACATTAGAGTTAAAGATGCAGTGAAATGGGCAGTAGACTACTCTCAGCTTCCTTCATCTGGATTATTAGATCCAGAGACAGTGGACGTGGGAGAAATGAGTAAATTAGACGGTAACTAGACACATTTGGAAAATAAAGTTTTTGCTGATATCCAAACACAGACTTATGACCCATGATCTTGCTCATGTAGTTTCTATGACTCACAAGCTAACGGGACAAGCTGACGGGATGTTTTGATGTTTATATCTGTAAATGCAGGATGAGTGATCCTAAAAAAAAGACAAAAGTGGTCGATTCTGTTATGTATACATTCCAAAATACTTTTTTGAAATGTATTTTACAGATACTAAGAGACAACAGAACAGGTAGGATGTAAAATCTGAAAAAAAAAAAAGATTTTAAATATTCACTGTATCTTTAAGTGAGAAGCACAATTATGGTGTTTTTAGTTGTACAACAAGTCGTAAACTGTAAAGTAAATTCACAGACTCAGATATTTTTAGAAGGAGTAGGTATTTCAGAGGAAATGTTTGTGTCTAATGTCTGATGCAAGTCTGATGAGTTACTCTGTTTATCAGCATACAGTGTGATGGCGCACTGCTGAGTGAGTCACCGCTTCCTCCTTACTGTGTATGTGTGTGTGTTTTGTGTGCATGTGTGTGCGGAAACCACGCTGACAGCTGCAGCTCATTACAGGCACTATTACTGATGGGGACTGCTGGGGGAAATTCCTTCTTCCAGAGAGCAAACCACCCTGTTTACCACACATGCACACACAAAAAAACACACACGCACACACAGGTCTTGCTTATTCATAAACTAGAGCTGCAACATCTGTAACTGAAAAAATAGAAACATTTACTCTTCAGTGAAAAATGGGGAAAAAGTAAAATACTTTCTTTAAAAGGAGGTGAAACACATTACATCTTTCCAGTTGCTGGGGAATGCAAGACGTTCCCTACCTGTTCATGAAATACACTCTTCTACATGTAGTACACAGTATGTACACGTACACACACAGCCACAGGGTGAGCAAACTTGAGATGAGATCACCAAAGCACTCCAAGCCTTGCTGTATTGGCAAACAGCAGTGTCTCTTTCTCTCTCTCTCTCTCTCACACACACACACACAAACACACACATAGCCACTGCGTATACAGTGTCCAGTGACGTTAATGAGAGGGCTGAAAGCCAGACACACATGTGCTAGAGTCATTAGGGAAGATTTCATAGCTACACTTCAGGCCACTACACTCCATTACTGTACTTCATTGGTTACACCACTCGAAAATAGTGGTTTCTTAAAGTCAGGTTGAGGGACCACCAGGGCTCCTTTGAGAGCCTCAGGGAGTTCCTCTTTAAATAAAAAAAGGCCAGTTACCTGTTTTTGTTTATCTTATTTATTTGAAGCACTACATTGAAAGAGTACAGGGATCCTTCCTTTTTACCTTACATAGTTTCTGATCGCATGGCTCCACCAGGAAACTTTCTAAATGTTTTATAGCATAGATTCAAAGTATAGAAGTATAATTAGAACAGAACAGTATTCATTTCTTATTGATTAGTTATTTTTACTATCATTATTTGTGGTCTAGTAGCGGTGGCTGTAACAGCAGCAGCACTAGTTGTTTAAGAAGTACATAAAAAAGTAGCAATATTAAAAACAACATCAGCAGCAGAGGATGTAAACAAACAAGTTTCATATAAACAGCTCTACACTACACAACAATGAAACAATGAAATTCAACTGATCTGACATCACAAAGAAACAAAGAAATATTAGTCTGCTTCAAGATTCAGATGGAACAATGTCACCATTATTCTATCTTTTCTTAGTGTAAAGAAATCCCATTAAAAAAAACAAAAAAAAACCAATAATGTGTTAATTCATCTCTCAGTACTTTGCAACAGCCCCAAGCCCTTTGGTTCCTGTTGAGATACTTTTTTCTGAGGGTTAAATATATACAGTTTTACAATATATATAATCTTGTCTAAAAAGAGCAAAGAAATGTTAATAAGGATTGTGACACTAGGATGGTGTAGTGTATAACATAATACTGACATTTATTGTAATATGGAAACTTGTGCTGCAGTGCAACACTGGTGAGTTTTAAATAGTTTTTGGAAAACAATGGAGCCCTATGGCACAGAAAAGTAAGCTAAAACAGGCACAGACAATACTTTTTAGGAGGATCCATTCATGATTGGTTTTGGTCTTTTCATGAGATTTGTTGACAGTAAGAGTAAAAAGTAGAATCACAAAAGCATTATCATTTAATGAAAGAACAGGTTTTTCAATTACATATGTTAAAAAAAATGGAATTCAAATGGAGTAAGCTGAATACAGGAAAATGCTTCTCATGTGGATTAGAAGAAACATTATTGATACAAATACATGACACAGAAATACATACAGAAATACATACAATTACATCAAAGTTTATTGCAGTAAAACACACTTTATCTGTTATATTTCCACAGAATATACATTTAACATCTGTTATAAATATATTTTAGACACTTAATGTCATCACCTCTTCCCTAAATTAATCCTAGAAATACAAGGTTTTTTGATATTGTTTTTTTCTTTTCTTCTGTAAATTTGGATTCAACAATTAAAAAAAATTCCTAACATAATCTTCAGTCATACATGAAATGTGTGTTCAGTTTGATTTCATTTCATCTGAAAGCGGATTTGAGATTTGTCACTGACTTTTGCAATCTGCACAGCATGGCAATAAATGAGTGTATCATCAGCATAAAGACAAAAACCGAAATTATATTAATCTTTTGTAAATGCATCTGTAAGACTAAGGCATGAGAATCAAAAAATAATGAAATAAATAAAAATCTGTCCACAAAGATTTATTATAAGCACATTCTGTCATAACCTAATAATGCCATGCTCTGGCTCTATCCTTTCATTAACAGAGAAAGAGAGATAGAGAGATGGTCCACTCCACATGCTGTGATGTATCTGTTGCATTAATCAGCCTCTTAAATTGGAACGGCTGCTTTTATTAATTATGTTCAACGTGAGGATGATAGGGCCTCTTCCAACCATCTCTCCCTCCTCTTTTAGACACACCAATCACTTTCAGGATCATAGAAAGGCAGTAGAGAGAGAGAGCATCATTACAAGCAAATGAGAAGAGAAAATGGGATGATGCAAAAGGGAATGCAGCGAAGGAATTAGCTGTGTATTTAAAAAAATAAAATCAGAAGTGACACAAGTGTGTGAATGGTTCTAGAGTCTTATTGACATCTCTTGCTTTAAAACATATATACTTATAGGCAAAATTAGTGGGAAATAATCTAGGGTGACATGTTTTCATCATCACCTTTATTCCTAAACTATTAATTGTTTTTTAGGCTTTTCCAAGAGTGCTCACAAATGTAATCATTTCTCAAATTTTTATCAACAAATATCCTCTAATAACATTCTCCCCAACAACTCCCAATGTCATCATCTCAGTTTAAAAAGTTTACAGTTGTTCACTTAGCAACAGTTAGCTATTTTTTAATTGTACAAGGTGCATTATGATCATCCCCTCTCCTCTCCTATTCCTACCAGCCATGGTTTATACTTGCATATTTGCATGGCATGCATGTACACAGTTGACTGGCAGAGTCAGAGATGGAAAAAGAGAAATTTATTGATAGGTTAGAAAAGATATATATATATATATATATATATATATATATATATATATATATATATTAGACATAGTTACAGACATACCCTAGTGAAATGCTCTATATCTCAGGATGTATAGGGAGTGCATGAGGCCACTCCACGCTGAGAGCTCTAGTGGATACAAATCATTGTCCGATACTCCTGTCACGCCAGCCCAAAGCCACTTCAGCTGCACCCGGTGTTTATCTTAGTGTGACATTCTCTGCCAAAGCATCCCTCCTCCACTGACTCCCACCCCATTGTTACTCTGTATAAGATACCTGCTAAATGTAAAGAGAGATAAATTTGGTAAATGGTAAATTATATAGTGCATTTTCAGTCATATCGACAACTCAAAGCACTTAAACTACAGGTCCCATTCACCCATGCACACATTCATATAGTGGTTCTACATATACACAGCTCTTTGACACGCATTCACATGCCCAATGCTACATTGGGGGCAATGTGGGGTTCAGTACCTTGCCCAAGAATACTTTGGGGGGTGAGGGGGTGCCAGGGATTGAACCACTAATGATTAGCGGACGATCTGCTCTACCTCCTGAGCCACAGCTTCCCTTTTGAGTGGTAGAAAGATGCAGATACAGATACAGAGAAACTGAAGAATAGCAAGAGAGAAAATGAGCACACATTTGTCCTCTGTGACAATACCGGTCAACTTATGCCTGGGTGTGACACAAGGAATGTTTGAGTCTGCATGATTCCAATTCCATTGAGTCAGTGTGTTTGTGTGTGTGTATTGTGTGTTTATTGTAGTGGTCCATGATTTTTAATATTTGTTTTGATTTAGTATCTGTAAAAGATTATGATTAAGTAAGTAAGTAAGAAGTACTTAGGTTTAGGGTTTATGATTTAGTTTATGCCGTATGTATGCATGTGTGTACAGTCTATTCACTTTTTTCATATTTTGTAATGTTGTAACCTTATTCTAAAATAATCTAAATTCTCTTTTTGTACACTCAGTACCCCAGAATGATAGAAAATAAACAAAAACTGAATTTATATAAAAAAAGGAAGAACTGAAGTATCACATTGACAAGTATTCAGACTCTTTACTCAGTACTAACATTTTGCAGCCATTGTAGCCTCAAGTCATCATGGGTGTGAAGTGACAAGCTTTGCACATCTGGATTTGGGGATTTTCTGTTATGCTTCTCTGCTGATCCCCACAAACTGTATCAGGTTGGATGGGGACCTTCAGTGGACTGCCATTTTCAGGTTTTTCCAGAGATGTACAGTTGGGGTCTAGTCAAGCTCTGCTGGAAGTTTCTCCCATCTCCATACAGGATCTCTGGAGGTTAGCCAGAGTGAGTGGTCATCTCTCTTACCAAGGCCCTTCTTCTCAATTGTTTAATTAAACCAGACAGCCAGCTCCAGAAAGAGTCCTGGTTGCTCCAACCATTTAAGAATTATGGAGGCCACAGTACTCTTGGGTACTTTCAATGCAGCAGAATTTTTTATGACCTTCCCCAGATCTGTGCCTTAACACAATCCTGTCTCTGAGCTCTACATGCAATTCCTCTCACCTTATGGCTTGGTTTTGGGTCTGATATGCATTGTCAGCTGTGAGACCTTATACAGACACAGGTGTGTGCCTTTCCAAATCATGTCCAATCAGTTGAATTTACCACAGGTGTAGAAACATCTTAAAGATGATCAAGATAAATGGGAGGTACCTGGGGTAAAGTGTCATAGAAAAGGGTCTGAATACTTATGTCAATGTGATATTTCAGTTTTTTCTTTTTAATAAACTTGCAAAAGATTCTAAAATTCTGTTTTCACTTTGTCATTATGGGGTATTGAGTGTAGAGTGATGACAGAAAAAATTGTTTAACAATTTTAGCATAAGGCTGCAACATCATAAAATGTGGAAAAAGTGAGGGGGTCTGAATACTTTCTGAATGCACTGTATGTGTATATGCATTCAAAAAGGACACATACAGGCAATTTGCATTCACACACATTTTGTGGGATTCCGTTTATTATTAACATAACGAAGAAATATTTAATCTGTGAATTGTTCAGGGCTAATGCAAAATGTTCGTACAGAAAGTTTCTGCAAAATCTTCCCGATCAGTGTATTTCAATTGTTTTTCCTACCATAATAGTTCCATGGCAACGAAACTATGATTAACGATGTGATGGTGTTGTTTAGGGAACTCACTGAATGATCTGGTGAGTATGAAAAATGATGTGAGATTTTTGAGAGAATGCAATTTATCCCTCCAAAAGTCTTCCAAAGATTTTTCCTTTTATTTGTCATCCTCCACCTAAATTTGGCAAATTTAATTAGATCAACAGTACACTTATTATTCATAAGATATAGGATTGAGTTGGTGTTATAGTATATAATAAAAATCCCCTCTATCCCATGTTTGCTAAAGTCAAAATGGAAGCATCTGTCAGTTAAAATAATACACATGAATTTTTTGTGTATGTCTATTATACTATCTGTGCATGCTTCCACAGTCTACATGGCCCCACCTCCTAACATAAACTCACGTTGACCTCATGTTAAACCAACATCCATATGCTTGTCCACAGCTCTTCATGCACAATAGATAGGATACAGTGTTAAATGCAGGCACCCTGGGGTGTACTGGCCACAGGTTCTCCCCTACAAACTGGCGGTCAGGTGCCCTTGGGCCCCGTGAAGATGCTAGCTGACTTGACATTCATGTTTGAGCCACGTCTGCTCCACGCCTGCCTGAATTAGTGCTTCCCTGCCGGGCTGAAACGGCCAGCAATCTGCCCTACCTCGGGGGAGGCAAGAGGAGAGGTCAATATGCTCAAATGATTTTCCACTTCTGCAGAGAGTGAGTAGTCCTAGCTCTAGGATATTCAGTGACACAGAGAATTGTTTACTGGCATGATTTTCTCGATGTGTCCCCTGCACCTCAAACACAGAGATGTGGATTTTCATCAGTGCTAGTGATGACTGATGGTTGAGGAAATAGGAAGCAGCGTCCTCAACAGTGAACAGATGCTGACCAGCAGATCACCATGAATACGCCTCTGAAGTTTTGGACTCTCATAGGGGTATACTGTCGTATATACAGTCGTGTGTGTGTGTGTGTGTGCGAGTGCGCGCGCATGTGTGCAATGGAGTCCAATGCAGTTTGTGAAGGCTTTCCCTCTGTAGTGTCAACCTCCCAGAGAGAGGATCAAGTACTAAGCTGGGGACTCAGGGATTCAGTGTGCCTGGTGTGTATCTGTATGTATTTATGTGTGTGTGTGTGTGTGTGTGTGTGTGTGTGTGTGTGTGTGTAAGAGCCCACAGTTGTGGGTTTAGGGATTGAGGAAGTGATATATCCTTTTATCTGTTACTGTGGATGACCACAAGCCTGACCAGAGACAACCCTGCAAGACTAAATCCACACACTCAAAGAATGGATCAGAGAGTGTGTGTGTGTGTGTGTGTGTGTGTGTGTGTGTGTGTGTGTAAATGTTCAAAGGTGCATCAGAGAGCAGAGCTCTTCCCCTGAGGGGGAAGCACAGAGTTGAAAGGTCAAACACACATGTGGGGGGTCAGTAAGCAGCCTGGCAAGCGGAACAAAAACCTTATACACACAGAAACACATGGGTCAGTTAATGTGTGTGTGTGTGTGTGTACACGTGTGTATGCGCATGCACATGTGTGTTGGTGCATGAATGCATATGCATATATGCAGTTGTTCTATACCGGTAAATACTGTTATTAAGTTTTCTGTTCCCTGTTTTTTGTCCTCTGCACATAGCTTTCCTAGAATGTCCTTGACCTCTGCATTTAAGTGTACATGATACAAGAGGACTATTTCTACTATATATAATATACACTCACCAAATACTTAGGAGCACCTGTACAACTGCTTTTTCATGTAGTCATCCAATCAGCCAATCAGGTGGCAGCAGTGCAATGCATAAAACCATGATTGCTGGTGCCAGATGGGCTGGTTTGAGTATTTTTGAAACTGCCAATCTCCTGTGATTTTCATCCACATCAGTCTTTGTGAATGTAAATGCCTTGTTGGTGAGAGGTCAGAGGAGAATGAGCAGACTAGTTCCAGCTGACAGAAAGGCTACAGTAACTCAGACAACCACTCTTTGCAACTGTGGTGAGCAGAGAAGCATTCTCCATGAACCTTGGAAGTAGGCAACAGTGATATTCAAAGAGCATCTGATTTCTGTGGTTTCTGTGGTGCAGACTCACCAAAGTTGAAGACTGATTAATCTTACTTTCTGCAGAATGTCAACAGCATGAATCTGTGGACCCAGTCTCATTTGTGTCAACAGTCCAGGTTGTTGTTGGTGGTGTAATGCTGTGGGGAATGTCTTTCTTGGCACACTTTGGGCCTATTAATACCAATCAATCATCATTAAAACAGCACAGTCTATCTGAGCATTGCTGCTGACCATGTGCATCTCTTAATTGCCACAATTTACCCATCATCTAATGGCTACTTCCAGCATCATAATGCACAATATGACAAAGCAAAAGCCACCTCAAATTGGTTGTATCAATATAACAATGATTTCAGTGTACTTCATTATCCTCCCCAGTCACCAGATCTGTATCCTGTAGAACACCTTGGGGATGTGGCAGAACAGGAGATTGGCAACATGAATGTACAGCAGACAAATCTGCAGAAATGATGTGATGCAGTCATGTCAACATGGACCAGATTCTCAAATGAATGTTTCCAGTGTCTTGTGGAATTCATGCCACAAAGAACTGAGGATGTTTTGAAAGCAAAATGGGGCCATACCCAGTATTAGTATGGTGTTCCTAATACAGTGCCCAGTGAGTGTATGCTTGAACAACAGTGATAGAAATACTGGTACATATTATCAGCCACAGAATATTTAGTGCTAATCTTTCAGGGATACCTTTTAAAAAATATTGCAATCAACACACTCACATCTACCTTCAAGGTCATTTAGATTCCTCATTGTATGAAGACATGATGATAAGACTTTATTCATCCTGAAGAAAATTGTTGTGGCAGAGATTGCTCTAAACTACAGTGGCAATGCAATACAATAACAGAGTAAAAACAATTATTAGAGTATTAAATATAAGTGAAAAATAAAATATAAGTCTGCATCTCTGATGCATCTCCGGTTTTCATACACTGGATGGCAGCTTCTTTATGGCAGCCATTTTGTGTTCTCTCGGGCAAACACTGGTGGATGTAATAATACAGTATTAAAGAAGCTAGTAAACCTCCATTCATACAGACCTACAATAACTCAGGCATTGCATTTGGCTTGCCAAAATAAGCACGTATCAGTGTTGCTAATTGCAAAGTCAGACACAACTTTATGACCACAGATAGTGGACAAAATACAAGAAACACCTGAGTAGAATTTAATGTTATTCATCTATCTAATGCTACTGGTTACTGCTGCTACTACTTTTTAAAGCAGCCTTTTCATGGCAACCATTTTGTCTGCTCAGAAATTTGACTTTTTCCTTTCCTCTTTCCTTTCCACACAGGTGTTTTCACTTGACTAATTAGACCTCTTGTCTATATGCAGACTACAGAGAATTGCTTCATACAAACCAGAGCTTTAAATTAAAAGTTGTGTCCTGTAACTTTTAACTATAGCTCTCAGCCATAAATACTACTGACCAGAACATTCAATTCTACCTCTACTGTCATTACCAGTACACTTGCTAGCACTACTTCTTATAGTAGTAGTATGTCTGTAGTGTGGTTTCCATCCTACACTGGTAACAACTACAGAGTAGACATCGCAAAAGTTGCTGCATTAGTGTCATTTAATTTTGTATTTGCTGCCCTAATAAATAATATTACTAAAGAAAAAGGTGTTACAGAATAACAGCATGTGTGAATTTTACACTACTAATTCTTTTCATAGTACCTCTGACCAAGTGGACACCATGGCTACATATTTTATCTAATAAAACTCCCTCTCTGTCTTTCTCTTCATATCTTTTCGCTATTTATAAAATACCGCAAGCTCACCCCATCAACCTACGCAGCATGACTTTCATTTACACTTCGGATGAGGCGATCCTCTCCGCAGGAAAAAAAGGATGTACAGTCGATGTGATTTTACCGCTCCTAACGTATTATACCGTGGTTTATAGCGTTGTATTGGGAGGCGGTGCATGTCAAGGGGGCCGAGCTATTTGACAACGCAGGGGGAAATGTGTTAAAAGCCAAACCGTGTTTGTCGTTGTGTTTTCACAGCTATGCTCTAAACTACAACAAGAGTTGGTGTTACTGTGAGGACATAAGGACAACTCAGATTGGTGCTTCACGGTAACATCTCATCTCTTGCTCTCTCTCTGCTCCCTGTTCTTTGTTTTGCAGGTTGGTGCAGAGATTTGCAAGATCATTCGTTGCGATCCAGTGCATTTGACCTTAACTGGAACCAATAATCTACCTGGGTATGAAAGACCATATGCACACACATGCACGCACACTTAGGAGCAAAGGGAACACAGTTGTCTCTTAAAAGGAGTGAACTCATCACTCTCACTCGCTAAGCAGAAGTTTCACTCATCTCCTCTCCCTCGTCCTCTCATCTGTCCATGTCATACTTCACTACTTCACTTTCACATTAGACATCAGTTAGTCTCTCTCACAGACACACACACACGCACACACACCTCTTTCCACATCAGCCATCAGTTTGTCTGACAGACACATAAATGTACTGTACATCTTCACATTCACGCACAGACCAACTCCTTTACATCACACGTCAGCTCACCCAAGAATCACACACATGCGCGCGCACGCACACACACACAGAATGCATCACACATCAGTTATATCTTTTAGGCTGAAGGAGAAAGGGGTTTGTTGGCAGCGGGAGGGGTTGACAGGGGAGAAGAGGAAGTACACAGGAAGTACATTAGTTATCACTCCCATGTCTTCTCCACCTTTTCACGTCTTATCACCACCCGACGTCTCAGACCCTGGCCAAGCTGCTTCTCCTTCTCATCCCACCCCTTTCCCTTTCTCTTTCTGTCTCCCTCTTTCTCACACACACGCCTCTAAAAATGACTTCCGTGCTCCACTTTACTGTCGGGCCCTGGGATCTAGATGACACTTGGCAAGCCACAGAAGCCGCAAGACAACTGGATGAAATATTTAAATGAAAGACGGCAGGGGTAGAAGAGGTGAAGAAAGGAGGGGGAAAAAGAGGGAGAGAGAAATTAATACAGGACAGAGGACAAGGGAAGGAGAGAGTGACGATATTCAGATGGTGAGCAGAATGTGAAGGATTTCTTGGCAAAAAAATGGCTGTGTGACAAGAAGTGCAGATGAATTGGCTTTCACCTATGAAGAGGCCTGAAGAGATACATTCCAATATAGTATGAGATCACATTGCTTTATCTTGGACTCATCAGTAAGTCTATGTATGTGTCAGAGTACTTTCAGCAGTATGCCAGCCCAGCTGCTTAGAGGATGGCAATGAATCTAAAACATAATCAAATGAAATGCCGCTTTGTTATAGAGATTTTGTGACTTTAATTTTAATAACATGCTCAATGATAAAGCTAACATGCTGATGATTAGCAGGTATATTGCTATATATTAGGTTAATATGCTAGCATGCTAACACTTTATAGTATAACATTTGCTCAATAGCACTGAACACAAAGTACAACTGAGGCTAATGGCACTGTAATTGGATTTGCAGATAATCACCTAAGTTATTACAATTCATCCTGAAGGGAACATTAATAAACCAAATTCTAAGGCAATCCATGATATATTTGTTGACATATTTCACTCCGAATCACAAATGCCAATTGCATGGAAGCACCAGAGTAAAAGTTAGGGGGGATCATTAATGTCTTTAGGAGTCATCATCTGGGAATAATGAATATAAACATAAGCTAAATTGACTGTAATTTTTTAAGTCTTGTTTGAACTTGGTGAAAGGTAGAATTTCATTACAGAGCATGTATTGATTGACTTTTACTATAAATGCAGATTTCTGGGTAAATAATTGCTGGGCATTTTAGTGATCTGCTTTAACACATCTACTGCTGCAGACACAAAATGATGACAGTGACAACATTCAGAGCTTAGACACTGACACTGGTGACCAAAACTTGTCCAGGCAAAAAAGAGCAGTTCCAAAGAAAGAAAATTTTGAAAAACTTTGTGAACAGAAAAGAGATCAAAAGAACACCAAAACAGAGAGCCGCAGACAAGTGGGAGAGTGAGTTATTTACTTAAGCCTGATACTCCTCATGGAGTATAGGCCGCCAAAGAAGAGACCTCCAAAACTCTCAGTCATTTGCTTTCTTTTCTACCTGATACTAGATGTATCTCAGTCTCTTCATGTCTGCCTGGAGATCTTTTCTTCCTCTCAACCTCCAGGTCTCTGTGCTATAAATCAGCACTGGTTTTACATTGGAGTTTAAGATTCTCATATTCGTTTGTTTGTTGTATCACTCAAGATTGCCAGATGTTCTGGAGCTGAAAAAGGCTTTAACGTCTGCATCTGTACCTCTCTCTATTTCTTCAAGCCTGCTACCTTCAAGTGTGATTGGTTTGACGCTGGTTCAGCTGGTTCAGATGCAGGTTCAGTTACTTTGCAACTAATCTGTCTCTAGGTGTGAACGTAAGTAAACGGTTGTTTGTTTGCCCTGTGATAGACTGGTGATCTGTCCATTTTTGACATGATGTCAGTGTATCTTCAATATTTTTCCCACTGGCTGTCTAAGCCGGGCTCATCCTCAAACAAATCATGAAGAACTTCAAAATTGGTTGGAGAGTTTCTTATTGAATTTCTTTTTGCCTCTCCTGTTCTTCTGTAACTTAAGCTTCAGTCTAGCAGTTAGGAATTGGTGGTCTGATGCTACATCTGCTTGCCTTTTTACTCTTTCGTCCTGTAGTGATTTTCTGAACTTCTTGTTTATACAGATGTGATCTATTTGGTTCTCTGTAATATGGTCTATTGAAACCCATGTTGCTTTGTGGATCTTCTTATGGGGGAAGATGCTTCCTCTGACAACAAGCTTGTTCAATCCACAAATATCCACAAACTTCTCTCCATTCTCAAGTCCTTGTGTTCCCACCTGAAGTCTGTCATAGAACGTATCTTTCAATTAAAAATTAGCATTCACATTCACCTTGATCTTCTGCGTCTTTGTTCTGAGTGATGTTGTCATGATTCTTGGTCCATTGGCCCTCCCTCCTATCGGTGCTCTTTGTGCAGAGCTTTATAGCGTAAGTGATACACCTTCTATGTGGGGGGCATCATCCTCTTCATGACCCGAATAGAGCAACATCTTGCCACTCATCAATCTTTTCTGTCCCGATTGTGTCCATCTTGCCTCACTGATTCCCAGAAGCTCAAGGTTGTAATTTTTCATTTCTGCTGCTATTTGGGTGGTTTTGCCCGTTGGTACATGGTCTTTATGTTCTACGTTTTGATGGTGATGTTCTTGGTCCGGAGGCTTCCAGGGACTTTTTCACCAAATGACTTCATAGGTCTTCAAACTGAAGAACCTTTCTCTACCAGGACTAAGTTTTCTTGTTGTTCCCTTGTCTGCGTTAATGTAGCAAATTACGTTTTTATTTGGCTAACCTGACACCCAACACTCATCCTTTCTCATCCAGACTTGGGACCAGCCACAGTGGAATTAAGTGGAACAGTAACAAAAATGTAGAACACTATTTTTTACATAGTTTTAATTCCATTGTTATCTCTTTATTAGAAACTGTAGCTTGTGTTTGTACTGAAAAAGCTTTGGGTTTTTTTCAGTAATTAATACATTGATTATGCATAATAAATAATACTGATTCCATCTGCAATGCAAGACAAACAATAATAAGAAATCACTTTTAGGTGTGTATATACATATAGATATATAGGTACATGTGTTGTTTTTTCAATTGTCCACACTTCTCTTTATTTTCTTAACCAGAGCTGCATGCTGGTTGTGCAAATGTTTCTTTAAGGTGCATTCATGTGTGTTTGTCACTGTGTGTGTGCGTGTGTGTGTATCTTTGTGCATCCTTTATATACACATAATTGTACTGTACTCTACATGTGCAACATGCTTGCATGGGTTTGTGTTTGTCATGTAATTTATGCCTTTTTATGCTGCATTACTGACTCGTATGGTCCCCGTAACTGTTCAAGACCTACAAAGATCTGTGCTGATCACAAAGCTGGATATCAGGCCTGTCTGTCAAAAAAGTGAATCAGCGCAGCTTGTACAGGCAAGAAACTTAAATGTGAAACAGAAAAGGTGATAAAATAAAATTTACTGTGTCCTGTAGTGTGTAAATAATTTTAAAAAGTCAATAAAAAAAGATTTGATATACACAATGTGTGATATCCTTTGTATCTTACATGCATCACTATATTATACTCTCTTTTCCTGGAATGTTGAAATGTTGTTTCAGTGGTTTCAGAAACTATTCCCACTTTTGTTGCCACAAAAGCACCATGAATCAGAGATTTATGAGGATTATGAGTATAAAAGAAATACAGCAATACAGCAAAGAATAAATACCTTGCACTGGCATCACACAAAATGGCTTGTTTTAGGTTTTAGACCAGCTTCAGGTCATATCATGCAAGGTGAATGACAAGCAAGCTGGAGAGAAAAAAAAAAAGGTAGTATGTATGTGTTTTACATTCATACCGTTTCCTGCTATTGTAGCAAAAAAAGAGAGAGAGGGGGGAAAACAGGTTATTCATTACTCTCCAGAACAGATTATGCATGCAGTAATGAAAATGCTAACGTATTGCCATCCAGTAGTTCAGAGTAAAGTATTACTTCAAATAAACATTCTGTTTCCCAGTGCTGGGCTTTGCGAATAAATGGAACAGAGAAGGAACAGAGGGGTTTTCTCCTGTGCTGATTGGGTGCAGATGTGAGCTCCAGTCTGGGTTTGGTTAAAGTCCTGCTGCCAGGAATATTCGCTACAATTCAATAAATAGAGCTGTTAGAAGCAAGGCATTTCCTTGTCACCATGTCAAGGTTTCAGAGCGGATGTTTCACACTGGGTGTTTTCACTCTGTCTATAGTGTATCTAATGCTCAGCCTATACACCCAGCTCAATATAAAACACTGTAACGTGAGATTGCTGCAGTTGAAAAACTGCAGACAGGACTGAATGATGAATTTGAACTTGAGTTTAGACTTGGATTTGTAGATGTGAGTATTAGAGTTTGCATCATGTATATATATATATATATATATATATATATATATATATATATTTAACAATGTTTGGACACTCGTGGGTAATAAAGGATGTAAAAATGCTCCAGTGAAACAACTTTAGGTTTAACTGACCATAATAAGAAAATATACTGTATATAAGAAAAAGAAAATTTTATTTTCTTATTTTGACTCTGAACCAACAAATCAGATCAGAGGTCAGGAAAGCAGCATATATATACAGTACAGTACACTGAGTCAAAGGCATGCAGCATGTAGACAGCATCAATGGCAAGAAAATTCTCAGTCTCTGTTTGAACAGTTTTGGTACGTACTGTTAAGGCACACTTCAGAACATGATTTATTTATGTATTTAAGGGGTTGCATGTAATTTATTAATTATGTAACAATATATTGTGTTTCGTGTGATTTATCTGACTCTTCTGGCATCATACAAAACTATACCATGTCCGGTCATCTAGATGAACACCAAAATGGTCCTAACAGTATATGTTCTTTGTGGCCTTGCCATTCATAAGAAATTGGTCATAAGACATTCATTATCAAGCTCTGCAACTCATATAATATGAAGTCCTGTAAAATAGCTCCTAAGGTAAAAGTATGAGAATATTAAATAAATGAATAGTGTGAAAGTGATATGAAAGTGATATGAAACTATTCTTGTAATCGCTGGAATTCGATGCTTCAAAAGAATATGTATGGATGCAGTTTAAAGACTTACAAATGTTTCTAGCCACAAAATTATAGTTTATCTTGTTTTGAAATTAAGAAAATCCAAGATAACACATTATATCAATCCCATCACAATTATGTGGTTTGTAAGTGAATACAGAAGTAAATTAGCAAAGAAAATTAAATACTGCATGTTTGGTGGACAGGTGGATCATCAGCCTCATATCACATGTGCACATTCAGCACACCCATGTTCCTTGTCTCCTCCATTGCTCCACAGCTCCCTCTCACTAATCTCCCTTCGCTGTCCCTCTCCTCTTTTCTTTCCTCTTCCTCCCCCTCTTTTTTCTCTTCCCTTTGCACCCATCTGTGAGGTGATCAAATCATCGTATGGAGAAATCCTGGTGATCCAAGAGGGGCGGGCAGAAAGGTCACGGAAAGAGTCCGTAAAATGGATGAAGCCTAATGATTAGCTCAACCTTTACCTAATCAATAATCATTTATCCAACAATATCACCGGCAGCCATAGCCCCATTTGCCATTAACCTCAGCGGTGAGGAGAGAGGCAGTATTGTTTCCTCTGGCAGCTTTATGGCACTCAGATGAGTGGTAGAGCCTGGGATGGAAGCTTAAGGTTGGATCTTGATGGCTCAGATTCTATTAAGGGACTGTAGGTATTTTAGCGTAGTAGTGTCATATAATTACCCTTCTGAATGATTGACTGTGACACTGGCCATAGTGTTGAAATGGTAGAATAGGACAGCCTTTTTATTAAAGGATATAATGACCAAAAGGCGTCTTACCTTCATGATATTAATTAGCACTATTGAAATCATGTTAAAAAATACTAAATTCCATAAAGTGTAATTGGCTAATGTCAAACCAAACCTTGAACTGGAATTTTTTTGCCAGTGTGATGTAGTTTTAATACAAAATATTGATGTTTATGTTTAATTTAGCACAAAAGCAAAACGCTGAAAAAAAATTGCAACATATTGTGCGACACATCTCTTCACACACTCCCTCTTTCTCTCTCACGCACACACACAGCAGCAGAAGCAGAAGCAGCAGTGCCTGTCTCCTCTGTGTCTCTCCATAATGCCATCTTCATCATAACCTCTCCCTCTTTATTGCCTTTAATGACTCCCTCTCTCCTTTCATTAATTCTTTATCGATTCTTCCTGACGTCGCCTGAATTATTTTCCAATTACAGCAAATAAAAGAAAAGGAAAATCTATTGCAAATACATGCCTGCATGTCTGTGTGTGGTTATGTACCTTTAACATTTCATCAGCTGCGCACACACACACTAGATACCTACACATATGTAGGGGTGTTTATGTTTTTTTTTTTTTTTTTCGTTTTTTGAGGCACTGGTTCTACTTGGTGCGTGAACTTGTGGAAATCCGTACCTTTTTGTGTGTGTGTGTGTGTGTGTGTGTGTGTGTGTGTGTTCAAACACACACACACACACACACATATTCGAGGCAGAATATGAATGTGACGGCAGAGAAAGAGTGGTAAAGGTCACAGGAAGCTAATGGCTCCAGCTATCTTACATGGAATAAGCTCAGACACTTTGGACAGGTTTGTGTGTGTGTCAGGGAGGAGTAGGGCCAGACGTGAGTGGAAAACAACTCAACTGGCATACTCTTCATTGACACACATTCACAAGTGTAGAGCCACACAGTTCACACACACAGATACATATTAAGTGCAGTAGCACAAACTACAGAATCTTTTAATATGCTGTTTTGAGAGTGTGAATGATGTTCCCGATACCAGATAGATTCAGTAGCAGAGTTAGCCTCAGAGGTCCATCAGATGGCTCTGGTTGATACCCACAGGTCATTAATTACAACAATTATTCACCCTCATATCGCAGACACATATCGACTCTTGTTTTTACGCCTTGGCCCGGGTCGTCTGATGATGCACCCAAAAGGCTCAAAGGGAAAATAAAGCAAGCGTATTAAGCATGTATGTGCTTTTGTGAGTGTACTGGGGGTGGAAATAGATTTTTACCTGCATGTGAATCTTGAATTGTTTATTTCATCCTGTACAGTGCACTGGCCCCTCTGTTGCCCAATTAGATCATATTACTCTGAGGCCGTGTCAGAGAAAGTGATGGTTAATGATGTAAAACATGATTCAGATGAGCCTGATATAAATGCACAACTCACAACTGTGCATGTGAAGGTTTTTTTGCAATCACATTACTCTCATGACTTAGAAATGAGCGGCGAGAGGAAATTAAATTAACTTCTATAACGCACTTACCTGAGAAGCATTTTGTTGTTCTGTTGCTTCCTCTGTTTTAGCAGAGGAGAGCCATATGTTATCTGCTTTGCGTTCATGTTTGTGTGCATGTACAGCGGGTATGACCTGACCTCTTACTCTAAAGTGTGCGTATGCTTGTATTTAGAGTATGTCCACCACCGTGCACGCCTGCTGCATGTGTTTAGATGTGTCCCTGAGTGTGTACGTGCGCATGTGTGTGTCCTGGCCCCTTCTGCCCTCTCTCTCCCATTCCTCCTTTGAGAGTGTGTGTGATATACAGAGCTCTAATTGTCAGGTCTGGCCCCGACATTCCTCGCCTCAACCAGCCTACCAACACTGTGTCACTTTAACAACCGCAAATTATCACCGCAATGGAGATCTCGGCTTCACAGTGGCTCTATGAGAATATAGATACATTTCCTTCAATAAATTACCCCCTCCAACCGCCAGCACTGCACAACCACACACACACACACACAGCTCACTACCTGTCCACGATATGCCCCCCCTCCACATTCACTTCTCTTTGACTGACATTTTTACCACAACATTATTGCCTCTGCCTCAAGATGGGAGAGTCGTCACTGCACCAAATGTCGCTAAAGTATCTGCCTAAAAGGAGATGAGATGAATCTACCCCCACTGTGTCATTTGACTGGGGTTATTGATTCTCACAGAACCAAGCGGGATCAGAGAGGGTTTCCCATAAAGTCGGCGGCCGCAGTGACTGCAGACAGAGGAAGAGGAGAGGGCATAAAGAGGACAATAATACAGTACGTATATATGTCTGGTGACTGGAGATTGTTTCTTCTATTAGCATCTGTTTTTACTTAATCTTTGCTCAGGCTGACAATCTGCTTCATCTTTCTCAAACACATCAGATCCTTTTTTTTTTAGCTGGAGTGTATTCAGAGAGGATGTGTTTCATGCACTGCATTTATTCCTTTTCCTTGGCTGTGAAATAAAATCGTCTGTTGAGACAGTAAAATTTAAGTGAAATCAAAGGCAGAGGGTTATCTTTTTTTCTCTCTCCAAAAGTATTCTCCATCACTCTTAATCATCCAGCGGAATACAACAATCGATCAACTAAATTTTACCCTAAAACCCCCTAAAAAATACTGGGTTTACAGTATGTACAAATGATGAATAAAGTCATTATCAAACTAGGACCATTAGATCCCAGTCTGCCATGTGGTTCATTTTTATATCAGTGCTAAACAAAAATAATTCCAACCACCCAATCGGATGCAGCCTAAGTACTTCAGCATGGCCTTGCGAAGCGAAGCAGTCATCTTCTCCAGCGGACGGGATGCCACGTAAGTGTTTCAGTCTGTCTTTATAGAAGTCCAGGCCAGCTCTGCTACAGGCTCAGCCAGGACCGGGGGTTCGGCTTAATGAAAGGCAGATTGAAAAAGGCTCTTGATTGATTTCCTACATCTTGATTTGATATCCTGAATTAATTACTCGAACTTGAATAATATATAAAGGAAAAATAAATGTAGAACACTCAGGGGAAACAAGGAGAGGGCTTCAGTGTCGCTGCTGCGACTGTTCAACAGATACTGTATCCCTTTGCCAACCTTACTCCCTGTTGCTCTGGAGGAACACTGTGCATGTGCGGGTGCGTATACATGTATGTGAGTGTGTCACGTGTGTGCTGGTGCAGACAGCTGTGGTACATGTGTACATTGCGGTGTAGTTTTTGTCTGCGTATGTGTGGCAGGGAAAGAAAATGAAGGTTTATGTAGTTGACTCCTTGCAGTATCATTGTCGGTGTGCTTCCAGTTTGTTGGTATATCTGTCTACTATTTAGAATAAAGTTACAGCTAAAACCCGGGTGTGAAGTAGTCTGTTAGATTTAGTGTCATGATGTAGAGTCATGATCAAGCTAAATTTGGAGAGATAGGAAAGAAAAAAGACATGCTCTCTTAAAACAGTCAGTCAAAGTTGGAAATATTTTAGAGAAACATTTGTGTTAAATGTTGTCACGCCATTGTCCATGTGGAAATGATAACAAACACAGTGCTCTCATGCTATTGAGGCAATCATGTTTTAGATAATCAAAATTTAGGAAGCAAAAGTTAGTCAGTTAAAGCTGCACTAACTCATATTTTCATGTTAACACTGGATCACATTACTATGTGTGATGTAAACAGTGTTGCTCACAGAAAATTATCACCCAACTCTGTAGTTCCCCTCAACCCCACGAGACATTTTAGTGTCTTTTAGCTCATCGTGTTGATTTTATGACCAGCGAAGTCACCAGATATTTTCCTCTGTAGTTGGTAGAGAGCAAAAAGGAGAGTGAACATTGGACTTCAGAGAGACAAATTTAAATGAATGATAATGTTGTAACAGGTTAGTGTTTGCTATTATTTTTGCCACAAGTACTTTGTAAAGCATTGATAAGTCACCATTAGGTTACAGCTTCTGCAATGGCATGCAAACGCCCTCAGGAAATCAGCTGATTGACAGAAAATTTATCAAGACAAGAGAGGAAATTTATGTGTCACCTAGGGCTCTGGGAGGTTGTGATGGACATCGTTTACAATGTTCAGACATTTTATAGACCAAATGTTATAGCTATTATTTAAAAAAAACATCAAGACAGCCCATAAAGAAAATATTTGTTAGTTGCAGTGTGTGTGTGAGTGTGTGGCTCTCTTATTGTTAAAATAAGATATACAGTTTCCCCCAACAATAAAATATTCTAAACTCCAGTGTCATCCGCATATAGCTCATTCCCTAGTACTGGTGCCAGGGGCCCAGCTCATTCTGTTTTGGCATCAGAGGAAACATTAAACACTCTTCCTGCTCATCTTCTCCTCTCAGCCAGGAGAAGAAAGATGAAGGGAAGGTGAGAGATACTGAAGGAGGGAGGGAGGCTATCAGCCGGGTTCAATTGGACGACTATAAGCTGCCTTCCCTCACTGCCGCCTATTTTGTTCTCCCTCTTTGGCTGCTGACACCCAGATTATCATAAAAGAAGACGACTGCCATGTAGGCGCTGATTTACAGGGAGCTTGAGCCAATCAATCTCAAAAGTTAAGATTAACAGTAAAGGCTTCAAGCTCCCCCATCTCCATCCCCTTGCTACCTCGCTCCCGCCTCCTCTTGAGTCTTACCCCCACTCTGTTGTCTCAATTTCCCTCCCTCTCTTTTTTCCTTTGTATTTTAATCTAACTGAGAAATAAAAGTGGAGGCCTTTAAATTTCATAGCTTCTAGAAAACTCTGGCAAGTATTCATCGTCGTTCTACTTTTCCCTTTCAACCTCTCGGCTGGAGGTCTCGGTTCATGACAACTTTATATATGACGCCCTGCTCTCAAAATGCCACTGATGCCTTTAGATGAGCTGCACTGTGATCTTGGAAAACAAAAACACCCCTGACAGATTTTTCTTATTGACACACGCTGTAAGAGAGATCAGCCTGTGCACCGCCAGCCCAAGGCCTCACTCATCCCGTCACATTAAAAGCACCTACACTGAATATACTCACAACTAAAACAGGCATAATTACTCCCTGGATATTTTAGGATAATTGTTATAACTTATGATAAATACTTTTTTTCCCCATCCACCTGTTTTATGGCGAGGATCAGTAGTGTCATAAAGAACAAGGTGCAGCTTTTAATCATCAGGACAAATACACCATTAACTTTTGAATTCATTTCCTGAATCTGCATCAGCTATGGTAAACTCTTCCTCATTACGGAAGCAGATGCTTTAAAAGCCAGACTGGATGGGATCAAAGGCCAGCAAGGGAGAGAGCGACTGGCTCCCTCGCTTGCCGCTTTAGCTCATTTTCATTATCATCCACCGACTAAAACATCTATCGCATTATGCATTAACAGTTTAAAAGCTCCTCTTTTCTCCGGCCTCTTGAACACCTTTTCTATATTAGAGGATGTCATCATGGCCAAAGCATGGCAGAAAGGCTCGCCGTCAAGTCGATCACATCATCTGCTCTAATGATGACGGCTCTGGGAGTGGGTTTGGGTAGGGGGAAAAAAAAGGAGACACACACACAAAGGCAATAGGAGTATGTGTGTGTGTGTATGTGTAGATACCAAAAGACACAGTTGTTAACTGTGTTCCTTTAGGAGAGTCAAGCTATGCAGGAGTGTATACAATATATGCATGTGCCTGTGTGCCGGGCAAGGCCAGAGAGCCGAAGAGGCCGATGGTAATGTATTTTTCTCCAAACAAGAAAGATTGCTGAATCCCTGCCTCCTAGAGCAGAGGCGGGGAAGCAGGGGGGCTGCGTAGTGATGCCGGGGATTCAGGTATATGGATGGCCTAAGGAGGTTTCCATCATTCATAAAGTGCGGCCGCTGTACGTGCCCTGACGCCGAATTGATCTTGCAAAAGAAGCAGGGTGGCAGAGCGACCACTTCATTAGTCTCCCTGAGCTACAAATCACCTGCTAGCACTGTGGCACTCAGAGGTACTGGTGTTACCCACACTACATTACTAGACTAAAGTGACCAGCCATTCACACAGCCATTATGAGTGAGTTATGTAGCAATGCAAAAATATTCTCTATACATCTGGTATTACTGTGGGTCACAGTCAACACTCCTAGGATAAATGTGCTAGCTCTAAGTGCTAGCTCTAAGCGGCATAATCCACAAAGTAAAAAGCTCTGCAGCTGGAGGAAAAGAGAAAAAACAGTGAAGAACAATACATGGAAGACCATACTGTAACTACAGGTACTATGGAGTAGATGGTCTAATTAGATTTTGGAGTACACCACTGCATGATTTTGCATATGAAGGAGGGAAAATAGAAAAGCATCTGGCAGCACAAGTGCTTTTGCTTTAATCATCTTTTTGTGAAACAAATGGCTTGATTTCACCGATGAAATGTGTTAGAAGTGCAAACTAAGCTACACAAGTGGACTGATATACATGTTTCAGATTATCCAGTAGGTTTAATCTTATTAATAGTCCTTAGGTATTAAGCTCTGCACACTGCTTTGAACAATCTCATCATTCAGGTCTTTTATTCTATTGTTTTACTGTATTTCTTTGTTCATATAACAGTAACATGTAACAGTCAATAGAATTATTTGACTGTCCAAATGTTTTAATGTCAACATTCATGCAGGATTTCCCCTGAATGATTGCAATGGCTTTTTGTAGCCAAAAACTTTACATTCAGCCGTCACGAAATAGCTGTTTTTGGGGCAGATAGGGATTTCATTTAATCTGTGGGCTTAGAAAAGAGGACTGTGAAAGTAATGGGTAATATGTGCTATAAACTCATGAAAAATATATTGTACCTGAAGGCAGCACCTTGAGCTTATCACCCCTTTTCTACCATGACAATATCTCAAGAGCTACATACAGAATATTACAAAGAATTACACTGTGTAACAATCGTCCCACTGTTTTGCTTCTCTCGTTGGGGTTTTAAATTAGCTGAACATTATATGACTGAATCATTCACTAAGATGTTAACACTTCTATACTGGTCAAATACACACTCACCTTGCAGATGTTTTGACAACTGCACATGCCTTCAAGAAACAAAGTGACACTGCCGTTCAGCAACAACACCTAGGTCACCTATACACAAAGACAACTAAACAGCTTGACATTATTCTTTTGGAATAGCAGCTACAGAGGACTCATGCATATAGATGTTTTAGTTCAAGCTGACTGAAAACAAGCACTTAAGCTTTCATGGGTGAAAGTCATTACCTTGATTAGCTAATGCAGGTCATAGGTGCTGCATTAGTATACATGATGGTGAAAACTTATCAGACACTTTTTAAACTGTCCTGACAGAAGCCATATCCATTTGGTATTTCAAGGATGTTAAAACCAATGCCACACTAATACTGTATTACCCAGAGGTGCAAAAAAAAAAAAAAAAAAAAAAAAAAAAAAACGAACAGGTAAAATTACTGATATAATTAATACGTGACAAGGACTGATAAGCAACTGATTTAGAAAGCTCAGATTTTACTCAGTTGTTCTTCCATAGTCAGATGACAAGAAGTAGACATTTTACTGTGTTCAAATGATGAAACATAATACATTGTAGTAAACCTGATATAACATTTCATCATGACCTGACAGTGTTTTACTTCTCATATCAATGCATTTCTTAATTTGTTTGTGTGGACATCATCTTATATGAAAGAGACAAGAGTTCGTTTCCCAACATTTCCATAACCACAATATTTTCCTAACTTTGACCATACTCTCTTTGCTGTGTGCAGAAATTGTAAAAACAAAGAATTTTACATTTTTCAGTCTTCAGTCAGTGTCAGAGTTCTTGTCTTGCGAGGAATGTATCTGCAAACAAATATGCAAATGGCTGATGGTACTTAAGGGTATATTACATTGTAGCTTTCTTATTTTATTCCCCCGTGATAAATATTTGTTCAGTTTCTGCATTAAGAACAACATTAAATGTATAATTAAAGGAGAAACATTGGATTTTGGCAAATGGCTACAACTATTTCCCTTTGTAACTATGTCTGCAGTGGATATTTAAGTGATAGTGGATGATACCAAAAGTTTCCCTTCAGCATAATAATTTGAAAAAGGTGTTAAATTTTAAGTAAAGTTGCATAATTAGTCTGTTCAACATCACAGTGCTTGCTGGACACAAGGATGTAGCAGGCCTGTTTGGAGGATGTAACAGCTTTGAATTGCATTACCACGCTACATAATTAGTCCAATATCCTTTTTATACTGGCAGGCTCAGAGTAATGATGCCAAGCAGTCAGTGGGAAGATGGAGCACTCACTAAGGACTTGGTTTGTGATCTCAGAGGAGGCAACTTCACAGAGGCAGGGCAGAGCGAAACAAAGTGCGAAGGCCTTCCATGTACACAAATCTTGTCAATGGTAATTGATCGCTGCTGGTCACCAGCACAGGACCTGGGACGAAATCAAGTGGCTTCTCCATAAAACAATGTCAAATATTGATGATATTTCTCTTCCCTGCCTCTAGAATGAATAGCCTCATCCTCCCTGTAGTTTTGATGAATGTTTGTTATTGCCTTCCCTTCTTGTTGTCTTTCTGTTGTCATTTTCACCAGCTGCTTGCTACGATGGAGCAGTGGTATTTTCTGCATTATTTTACCACTTCACAGCAACCAAAACCAGTACTGATGTTATATAATTACTGACTTTGCTAGTTAACTTGACGTTAGTATGAACTGAATTTAAATAAAAATTGTTTCCCATGATAAATCTCTGTTTGTTTCAAGGATAAAAACCAAATTTTGAATAACTTGCTGCCTCGTCCTTGGTCTTTACCATGTCTTTTAAAGGCTGATGTTCCTTTTTGTTATGACAATCTTCTCCCTCAAACAAGACACAAAAGACACAGTGCCATGCCACAAACTCAGTTCTGCCACCACAGAGGCAAAACAGTCGAGACATTTGATTTGGAAATATACAAAGTGAATTCAATGCCTCCCCAGCTCCTCTCTGCCTTTTTTCCCTGTTTCATCTGTCAACATCTCTCTCCCTCTTAAAAAAAATCCCCCTTCTTATTGTCTGTTTAAACTTGCATGCCCCCCCAACACACACACACACACTCACAGCCCTCCACACTCTATTCCCTCAACTGTCAGTGCAAGAGGTCTAAAAGCTCGTCTAGTCCACTGTTTCACATCAGAAAGGGTTTGTGTGTTTGTCAGTTCTGGGTCTCGGGCGAATGAAATGAGAGAGACAGAGACAGAGAGACAGAGGGGAAAAAACAACATATGGAGTTTATGATGAATGTCGGAGGGGACAGTACATGTTTTCTGTGATGATGTGAGGGTGGGGGATTTTGGAAAACACACAGAATATGACACACACACACACACACACACACACACTTACACAGACCAGTAGAGACACACACACACACTCTGACAGTCCCTGTCTGAGTTGTGTGGCTTAACAAATGCATCAGAAGATAGGCATCAATTATTCAGTCCACTTGGTTTGGAAAAATGTGTACCTGTGTGCATTTGTGCACATGTGCACTCACTGGGGTGGGGGGGCATCGTGGTGGTGGGGTGGTCAAGTCCCACAAGGTTAGGCCCATTTGGGAAGTGAGGGCGGGCTAAACGGCAGACAGTGGCGATATGAGCACAGCGCTGGTCCAAGGGGAATTTGGACTCCAGAATTGATTTGCACCTAACACTGCAGAGCCATGACGCAGGGTTACTGGGCCTCAGAGGCGGTGGCTCATACTGTACTGATCCTGCACCAAGGGAGAACACGAAAGACTGCTATTTTACCTAAGTCACTACTAGCTTCAGTTCCACAACATGCTATGAACACAATATGTGAAAATCCAATCTGACGTATTGACGTATATATATATTTCAAATTGGTCTTATAATACCAGATTGTGACAACAACTATTATGCATTCAGATTACGCTTGTAATGCATTTATGAATTGTGAGCATGTGAAGTGTAACCATTATAGATTAAATACTATGCATAAGATCTTAAGTACTAACCTGTCAGATGGTATACATTAAGACTATTTCACTATTATTCACATGTCCAACTATTCAAACTGTTTTTTCTTTCTCACAGTAAGATTACACACACACACACACACATACACACACACACACACACACACACACACACACAGAGTGATGCCCTGAGACACATGTTGCTAGGACACAAGCGCCAAGAGTGGTAGCAAGCTGTCTTGTTTGTGCAGTGTAGATGTGTGTGAGTGTTTAAGTATATGTATTTATTTGTGTGTGTGTGTGTGTGTGTGTGCGTGTGTTAGAGTGATAACCCACCAATGAGACTCAAAAGAGGCAGCTAATGGACTCCAACCGTGGAGCGCTTGTCACACAAACATTTCTGCTGTCACAGCAGTTTATCACACATAACACAATGAGACAGCCCCCTACACACACACAAACACACACACACACACACACACACACACACACACACACACACACAACTATACACACACTCACACAGATGCACACACTGTCCCAAAGCACCCATTTGTCCCAGCTTGCATAGAGTGGATGGGAGGGGAGCAGAGCTGAGAACAAAGGAGAAGAGACAGTCAGAGAGAGCGGTTGTGTTTTCACAGTTGTTTTAGCAAATCTGATGTGACAAAGTAAAAAAGAGGGTTTCTTGGAACCACGTTGCTCCAGACTGAACACACCCATATTCACACACTTGACCATGTGTGGATCTGGCTGTACACATGGACTGTTTGACAGAAATTAATCAGTTTGGGCCATTTATGGTACATCACAATGCATTTTTCCTCTGGATAAGAAGCAAATAAGAGTGGATTTCACATCAAAACAGTTTTTACTTTTAATGCATCTAACCTAATATCAGTCTTCATGAAAACTGATTTTTTTCTTTCTTTCTTTCTTTCTTTCTTTCTGAAAGAGTTGCACACTTTAAAACAATTTAAAACTGCATGCGTATCCAAATTGAAGCACAAACATGTTGAATCTGTGAATGATTATTTCACTTTAATTGCTTTTGACTTCCACTGTCAGGAAATTGTGGTTCCGCATATTTTATTTCAGTTTATTCCATGGAATGCAGCAACTCGGGAAAAAAAATCCTCATACATCAGCACCAAAAGTGATCGTCCTAATCATCAAAGCACATCCACCTTCCTTCTATAGCTGGTGGCAGCAATGGTGGAATTTTAAAGGACATTTTAAATAATCTCCATATATCAACAAAAGGCATGGCATGTGTTGATAAAATGCTTTCTCAGCAACATCACGATTCTCATCACTCTGATTTACTTCCACTACAAGAGTTAAAAAAAAAATAAAAAACAACAGGAAGAATTTGGCTCAGTTATATTTTATTCTATTCTGCCCATCTGGAGTGTCAAGTTCAGTCTGCTGCTGGAGCTGAGAGCTGTATTTCAGACAACTTGGTCAACATTCCAGTATGTACGTGCAGGACAACATGATTTATTACTTAGCATTTTATAATATGTTGTCAGCAGGAATGTAGTGTTAAAATAAAAGATGGATAATCCCTACCTTACTTCATCCACTCTATCGTGGTCCCACAAAGACAGTAATGATGGACAGAGAGACCCACCAGACTCTATCTCAGAAAACAGTCTGAAATCAAACACAGTCTTTATCGTCTTTTTTATAGATGGAAAATCAACTTTCTATGTTTCTCAGCTGATCAGAACTGAATCTATCTGTGTCTACAAACCATACTCATATATACACGCCTTAGACCAGTATGAGAAATACAACACAGTTGTTATACAGAGTTAGTCTCTGAATTGAAATATATGTCATCATTTGAAAGAAGGTCCCAACCCTGTGTTTTCAACTTGGCTGGATCAGTAAGTTAGATTTTCTGCAGATTTTCTCCAGATTTTTTGGCCTACATGTCTTTCTACGACCTGACTCCTGGGCTGGTTCTGAATCTGTTCATTCATCTTTTTTTTTTCTGTAAATTTTGACTCATTTGCACCATGTTTACTTTCACCATGTCTCCACTGTTTCTCCTTCTGTTCTGTCTCTCCTCTTGGCATCCTTTGGTTAAATGTAAACAAACGCCTTGTTTCTGTAGTTACTGTTGACTTTTTTGTATCAGACCAAACCACAGTCTTTCTCTAAGCTTAACAAAGCACTGTTAGTGCCTAAATATGAGCATTAAAATGTTAAATAATGTTGTCAATACCAGTGGATATTGTACTGCAAAATGTAGTATTTTGGCAGAAAACAAGTACATTGTCAAAAAACATTTTACTGATACATTCATTATCAGCGTATTTGCGTCTTGCCAAATGTGGAAATGAACAAATCCTCATATTACCTTTCCTAACAAATGTGTTTGTACTTGCAGTTAAGTTTTATATAAATGGAATTTCTAGGAGACAGGGTTTTTAAAATTGGTAAATCTACACTTGAGATCACATATCCCCATGAGCTGGGTCAGATTAAAGACCTTTTTTTTCCAGGAGTTTGAACCAACTTTGGTTTAAAGTCCAAGAGGACATTATTGAAATTTGAGGTAGACTGGATTGGTGTGGTTGATAAATGACAACAAACCTAAGGTACTGCCCCAGCCTCAAGCTCTTAACACCATTTAACAGACATGGATTTCAATGGTCAAACATTAATTTCTGACAGCAAAATTTAAGCAGAAACAGCACAGTGTAGGTAATGTACCTGCTTGGTTTGCTCTTAAATTCAGACTTGGGGTAGAAATACTTCCAAAAAGAACAATGATTTAAATGAAAGTGACATAAACTTTAAGAACAAGAACAAGCAACAATGGATGTACACAAGAGAGAATTCTATACATAAAGTGTTTGAAACGATTCCAAATAATCTGCACACTTTTCCCTATTTTGTTCTCTTTTATCTCAGTTTTTTTTTCCTTTAGACCCCTCCTGTTTCCTCTAGTCCCCCCCCCAGCAACCCTGCACCCCCCACTCTCCTCCCTCCCTGACCCTTCATCTCGCCGTCCTCTTTCAGACGCTCTCTCCATACCTTTCTCTGCATGGCTGGGCTAATTGAGTATCTAAACAAACTAATTAATCATGGGCGTCCAGTGAAGACGGACAGGTCCAGAGAGGTGATGTTCATCACCCCCACCACCCCCACCTCCTCACCCAACAATTTTGTTTCCTTAATCCCCACTCGCAGTTTATTTTGCTGAATGTGCACATTCACTCCCACTCTCCTCCCATCCCACCCTCCCTCCCCTCAAATCTCTTTGCCACGGCCAAGGTTATACTGGTATACACACTCATTCACTATTTATGATTTTGCATAGGGGATAAGGCCCCCCTCCACCACCACCACCACCCCTTTTCCTCTTCTCTTAGAGTCAGGATATCTGGGTACATTAATCAAAAATAATGAATAAAATGATCAGCCTGACAATGTGGCGAAGCCTCCCTCGGTTTCAGGAGAATAACCGACCAACTTTATTAATCAACATTTCCTGATTAATTGTTACAAAGTGTCATCCATAAATTTCCCTTCATTTTAATAGTACTTTGGCCAACACTAACAATATCCCCCGTGACCACAGATTTATTGGGGCCTTGGCTGATTTGAGAGAGGGGAAAAAGAGAGAGGGAGAGAAAAAGACTGATAGAAGAGGAGGTAAGGAAAACAACATCCCCCTTTAACAATGCTTTGAATGCAGGACTGAGACTGTGGGTAGATTTGCAGCTCCTGAACACTTAGTCTTCAGAATTGGCCTAATGGCAGTTTGGTAGCTACAGCATGGCCCCATGGAGCTCTCTCTCTCTCTCTCCCTCTCTCTCTCTCTCTCTCTCCTTCTTTCTCTCCTTCCCTTGATAAGGTGAGGCGGCGGAGTAAACCATTACGGGTGACAGTTTCACTTTTCTCCCCCTAATTACTTGTTCCTGCCCATGTGGCATTTCTTAGAAAAATTTGTTGAATAATGACCGGCATTAAAATGGAGGCTCTTAAGAATTTATATGCACCAGCTTAATTCATCATGTACTTTCTTTATCTCCTGTGTAGATTTATATCCCAGCGTGTCACAAGGCCCTCTGCCTTGTGACAGGGGCCGTCATCTCCTTAAGGGCACGGCATGTATATCAGTGACTGCACCCCCCCCCACCACCACCACCACCCCACCCATCCACCCACTGCTGCTTTCCATCAGTGGGCCTTGCTAGGCAGGTAAAGTGGAGACTGCTGGGAGCATTTGTTTCTCTTGTCATTTGTCTGTTAAGTGGATGGAGAAGAGCAGTGTCATAGATTTCTGTTTAGGTGTGCGTGTTTCGCGAGCAACTAATCCTCTCAACTCCAGGAGGACTGCTGGCTGGGCAATGCATGTTTAAATTGTTCTGTTGTCCTAATTTCACCATAGCTACATTTTATATGCAACCACTGGGCAAAATCAGCAGAGAGGTGAGAGGAATCAGTGAAAAAGGTGTCTAGGACGCTGACCTTGTACAAGCAGTGCCACTGCTTTGAGTTTGGTCAGGGACCTCTGTGACAGTGAGTGTCGCCATTTTGTCGGCACGTTTAGCCGCAGCCTTTACACAGGGTGGGACAACATGTTGTACGAACAAATTTGTTTCGAGCATAACCTGGCCTTTAGTCTTGACATATGACTCTAATTTTCATTGTGATACAACAATTCAGTGACCCCTGCTGCTCTGTGTGAAAGCATCTGCATTACTTTCTTGTTATTTTTTTTAACCTGACACCTGTCTGTAGGTTGTTTTTTTTTTTTAGCACAACCTGTAAAATCTAAACTGTAAACAGGTGACTTTTGTGAATCACTATGACAGACAAATGTTGGAAGTGTCCTTTACTGACTTCACAATAAATTGTAGGCAATGGGCAGTTGCGTGCGGGTGTGTGCTTGTGTGTGTGTGTGTGTGTGAATGCCCCAGACATGCCATCGAAGCCGAGATTAATGCCAGTACAAAGAAATGCATTGCAGGTGTGGAGTTTGTCCTTCTGACTCCAGCAGAAGTGATGAGTGTATGTGCTGGGCTGAAGACATCAAAGTGGAATACAAACATTTCTTAAATACTAATACTCAGTCCTCAAGAATTTAGACGCATTCACATGTATGTGTGTGTGTGTGTGTACACAAAGTATCACACATGTTTGTATTTGCATGTATATTATTACCCCCACCTCCCTGTTTAAGTATGCAGAGTTTTTAAATCAGGCATTAGGATGATTTATGTACAGTATCAGGTGAAGTGTTCTGAGAGCCACCTACAGCTTTGCCTTTATTACTGTTGTTTTTTACTGTTTCCTTAGGGTAATTTACTACACGCTCTCTGGAGCATACCCACTTAGGATGGCTTTCCACTTTCAAGGGCATCATGGTGGGCATCTAATATTGCAGTGCGCTAATGTCTGGATTGTAGGTACAGATGGAGACCAACACATTCCTACATTCAGTTCTTCTTTGTCATTGGTAGTACACTGGTAGTACATGTTATTGGTTTAGCATTCGTTGACTGAGGAAAACCTTCCATGCTAACTCACCAGATGAGGAGAGTACAGTAATATGAACTGTGGAAGATGTTGAGGCACTCATTGTTCTGTTTAACACAGGCTACACAGGCTATAATGGATCCCCAGTAAAGTGTCCTTAAAAATATCAGTATGTCTATACAATGATTCACAGTTCCTGCACTGGAACTGAATGACTGAATGCACTTTCTCCCTAACTTTAACCAAGTGTTCAGCTGTTATCTACCTCAATGATAATTTAATTACCATTACAACAATCTATTCCAAACATCAACCACACCAGGATTTTACTGAATTATCCAGTATTCCTCAGTCTGGATGACATATGAATTTTTCCCTGTCAAGATGATTGTAATGGTCATTCAATTTCTTCAGCAACAGAAAACACAATGTCAGGATATCTACATAGATTCTAGGATGTTGCCTCCATCTGACTTTTAACGCTGTGCCTTCTGCCGTACCAGTCTCTGTGGCACTTAGACACCTCAACCTCTCCTAAGCATCTAGCTCCTATTCCACATTGGACTGTCACATAAATACAATGACACAAAAATAACTGTGGTAAAATGCAAATCTAAAGCAAACACATCAATCAACTATTGCACTTAACTGAAGCTCAAATCAGGATTATGGGAGACTGACCATCTGGTGACCTGGTGCTGGCAGAAGAACCTGGATCTCAATACAGTGGAGATTGTTGTGGACTTCAGGAAGAGCCCAGCCCCACCTGTCCCCGTCACCTTATGCCACTTTGACACAGTGGAGTTCTTCAGCTTCCTGGGCACCATCACCACACAGGACCTCAACCAAGAGAGCCCAGCAGAGGATGTATTTCTGCCACGGCTGAAGAAGTTCAACAATGAGAGAAGAAGAACACAGTGATGATGCACCAAGATACCCCATCACTGAGTCCATCCTCATTTTCTCAATCACCATCTGGTACTCTGTTGCCAGTGCCAGGGGCATGGGCAGACTGCAGCGTATCATTTGGTGGAAATAGCAAGAATTGTGTACTTGTTTTGTCCAACCAATAGCTGGACAAAATAATTATAAAATAAATAAAATTACACATGCAGGATTCACCTTTCTGTCTAATTCTTTTATATAGCAAATTCTCAACAGTACAAGACCATATAATGCATATATGTAAATTATATAAACCATCCTCAGGTAAAACCAAGTACAATGTGCCCTGTCCAATTAAAGAAACCCTCCAGTGAATAAATTCATCTCTATGCTGAATGTGAGCTGTGATCCGATCAACTGATATCTTTGGTTTTTCACATTGGGTGACCACAGGCCCTGTGGGCGTCTCTATGCTAATTGCATGTAAATTACATAATAGCTGACACACTTTTGATGGGAACATAAAATGACATTATAGACGTGCACTGAGCATCTGCAACATCAGTGCAGTGTAGTTCATCTATGACCAATCTTATGCTAAATCATAGTTGTTATCTTAATAGTGTTGAAAGTGGAAAGTGCTTTTTCCTCAGAGTGCCTTATTTGTACAGTATTTTGATTTTTAAAAAAAAGGGAAATATAAAATCAGACCAAATCAAAGCTAGACATGGCCTTTGACCTTTTAAAACACTCAACTACTACCTATCGACTGCCATTTGCCATTGTAGGGCAGAGCAAATCATGGCTTAAAGGGAAACGTTCTCCCTTTACAAGTACATCCTATGAATCGATTTTGAAATGAATAGAAAGAGAATATATGATAATACACTGCAGGTGGTGGAAAGGTTTGACAATTGAATGTAGTGATAAAAATGAATAAATAAAATAATCAGGTGTATTCTTTAGAGACGCACGCACAAACACACACACACACACACACATAGCACTGCTGTATGTATCAATCAGGTATGACAGCATTTAAGTGTGAGGCTGTGACATGACAGGAGTTTCCTGCCAGGAGGCTTGTCTTTCTAATGACAGCCACTGCTCTGGAACCGAGACAATCTGGGAGGCGCGCACACACACACACACACACACATATACACACATGCTCGGCCTTTGCCTCGATCTCTCTCTTTGATAACTATCACTGTCAAGGGGAGACAGTGCCCAATGTATGACAATTTGTTCATTATCATAGTGAATAGATTTTCACAGGCTCCCCCGCCAGTCTGCCACTGGCGGATAGATGAATATCAAACAGGCCTCTCCTTTGTCCTAGGGGCCAAATTTAGGAAATCTCATCCTACTCTCTCTCTCTCTCTCTCTCTCTCTCTCTCTCTCTCTCTCTCTCTCTTTATCTCTAACCCCCCCCCCATCCAGTTGGACTAGTGACACCTCAAGTACCAATGTGTGTGTGTGTGAGGACTATGGGTGTGTATTTCTGAGAGAAATTTGGAAAAAGTTGAGATTAGAGAAGTACTCAAACACTATGCACAGGAGGACAAACAATTGTGCAAAATAGGAATAAAACAATGGCTTTTTTCTTTTCTTTATTATTATTATTATTATTTTACAATACAATGAAAATTGTAAAAATCTATGTGCAATCACTATATGGAGCTACTGTATCAGTTTTTCAAAACTTTTGCAGAATCTTTGTCAGGAAAACAGTTCTAATCATTATGACATCAACACTGAAATTATGTTTGTTGATTTATCATCCAGATCAGCCCCAGAGGTTTGGATGAATCAGCAGATGTTATCCATTCAGCACAATAGTTTGCTACTGATCTGTGAACGTTAGCAACCAAGCTAATGTTAGAAAGCTTTAGCCAGCTAGATAGATAGATAGATACTTTATTAATCCGGAAGGAAATTTAAGCTAAAACAGTATCACAATAACTTTCACAGGCTTTGTAGTGATGTTAGTTCGCCTGTCCAATGGGAAGAGAGCTGGCTCTTGGTTTTGATCCCCAAATCCGAACAGACGTTCCTCCCTGAATCAAATGCCCATCAGTCCAATTGATGTTTTGCCAAACAAACTTCATGAGACAACATTTTCTGTTTTTTGTTCTTGTGTGGAATTTGTTTTGGAGTATTTCGTATGTTGGAGACCGGTTGTTTCATAACGGTGGCAGACTCCATTTTGAAGCTAACAATAGTACACTGCTGGTGCTGTAGCAGTGTGGAAGAGAGACTTTTATTGCAGCGGGGCACTTGGGAGCGAGCATAAATGGCATATCCTGAAAGCTCAAGCCGAGTCCTTTACATAGAGGTCAGTCTACAGGGTGCTATGGGCAACAGAGAAAGTTGAGGAAAGGCCTATTTCTTATGTCACGTTACAATCAATACAAAAAAAAATAAATTATTACACTCAAATTGCTTCAAATTCTTCCATTCAGTACCTTTGAATTAGATATTAAATTAAAAACCAATACAACCAGAGACAAAATCCAAAAATGTGTTTTCTAGCCATACCTTTTGTAAAGTGTGTAGAATAACATTCAACTTAGTATATGTTTTAGTTCCCAGATCAATTAAACTTCTTCATAAAACTAAATTAGTAATTTTACGCTTTTCTATTTTATACACATTGGAGTAGGATGTTGTTTATCATCTATCATTATGATGGTGTGTGGTTGCTTGTGCTGTCTGTAAACGCACTTGATTTACTATTGTGTAGTGAGCACAAGATCATTTTTACTGTAATTGTAATTGATATACAGAAGTGCATTTAGTAAAAAAAAAAACACACCCTTTTTTCTCTTCCAGCAGCAAATGACAGAGATTCTTATAGCTAACCAGCACAGAGTGTGTAGTGTTGGTATTGTGTCCCTCAAAGTAGCAGAGGGGTGTGTATGCATGTTCGGCCCTGTCTGCTGTGTTGGAGTGCACTGACCGTGGCGGTCCATAATTAAAACCTCCGCTAGGACAGCAGACAGGGATAGAGATCCAAGACCTGTCAGAACCTGGCAACACAACTACACCTGGTTCTCTCTCGCACACAGGCAAAGACTGAGTCTCCTCTGGTCTGGTGCTTTCTCTCTCTCATTTATGCAGAAATACAGAAATGCCGTTTTTCTTACACTTCATTGTCTTCTTTCCTTCTGTCCTGTGTCTTCTTTGCATTGCATGTTTACTATAAATGTATGATTGTTGCTTTGTAAAGTACCTCACTGAGCCCTTATAAAAGCCAAGCCAACAGTCCCTTTTACCTACAAAGTTTTTTTTAGTATGAGATAATTTATGAAAATGACTTTTTGCTCATTTTGTTTAATGTATGCACTTTAACAATTAATAACCCAAGCGCTGGGAGATTTTCAACTAAAGGCCATTAATTTGTATAAATCTGCCAAGCTCTGACAGCAAGAGATTTTTTAAACTGATCTGAGGGAAAGTGAAATTATTCTCTAGCCTCGGGTTAAATATTACTTTTCTCCAGGACTTCTCCAGGTCCGCCAGCTCCTCGCCGGTTTCTGACCTTGTCATTGATCTAACTCTCCCTCACTTGCTCTCTGTCTCCCTTTCTCTCACTGCGTTATCTGTTTGCATTATTTTTGCTCATTTCTTGGGTTATCAGGGAAAGGTGTGTTTTGTTTGTGAGTGGCCTCAAGGCCTTTTGAAACAGCTCCTTCTGAATCAAAATTTTCCTCCTGCCATGGCTGAAGGAGGGCCAACACGTCCTCACACCTTACTGAAAAAATAACCACTTTGTAATTGCATTCTGATGTGATCTATGGGACCTGTTTCTGATGTCAAGATGAGTTTAGGCAACTAAAAGTCTGGATTAGGGAAAGGCTGTTGTCTTGAAGAAAGAAATTGTGTTGAATCTCATCTCCTGGTAGAAGTTTGGACACAAACTGTGTTGGTGTCTGTGTTTGCCATGTTTCCCCTTGAAACTATAGAGCAAGTTGTCAGAATTTTGGAGGTTGTGGGGTGTCTAGTGAAGCTTGACTGTGTGATATCCACATTGTTCACAATATTGTATATTGTATACTATATATATATATATATAATATATATATATATATAGCATTGATTATTACAGTAACTACAATGGCTGCATGTAGGACAAGGAGAATTTTATTACGACTGTGCTTTCAGTTAAATGTTAATAAATTAAACATGTTCAGTCTCTTAATCTTAAAGTCGCTTTTGACTTTTTGAATATTTAACCAAGACCATGATTTTTCCTAACCTTTACCAAGTGCTTTAAGCGACTAAGCATAACCATAAAAATATATGTTGCCCCAGTTGCTACAGGTCGATATTGTATTGCAGGAGTGGATTTTGCATTATACTTTCATTCAACAGCAGACATGTTCTGTACTAAATTTGTATTAATGTTGGAACTCGGTAGATGTATCCTTTTCTCATTTTCCAGTATTCCAGCATTGTGCCTCTATAAGCCTGTTCACCTGGCTGCTGCTTCTGCTGGATTTGTTATCTAGATCACAGCAATTTAGTGCCCTTCATTCATCATATACGCCAGATTTGAAACAAGGCAAAAAGAGGAGACTGCAACATCCGGTATGCCCGCCAACCACCTACACTGTTCTAGGTCAAGGTCATGGATTCATTCTTGTGCCCAACTGCTGAAGGACATTTTTTTTGGAAAGACAAACAAAATGAAAAACTACAATAGACATAACAACACAATATAAAATATATTAACCTATACTGAAAAAACAAAACAAAACAAAACTGCTAATCTGTTTTCTGTTCTGTTTCCTATTTTATAGTTTTGTCATTTTGACCCTCAGATGTCCTTCACACTCAGAATCACACGAGCTGCATGGTCTAACAGTTTTACAGTGGGCTATTTACTGTTAATGGAGGCAAATTGTGAAAGCAAAAATCAATATGTTACACAGCAGAACTTTCACTGTCCTCCAATGTACCGAGACTATTTTTTTTTTTATTCACTTCCCAATTTCTGTCCATCTCCCTTTATTCTCCATCCCTTTACTCCCTCCTTCTCTCGCCCTCTCCTCCTAGTGGTAGTTTTTTTAAGTTCAGACTCTGAGAGCATGTCTTCATTAGCTGCATTAACATTCACAGGCTGTAGTAAATTCTGACAGTGAAAAGGTCCCCGTAACCTTTAGTTGTGCAGAAATTTACTTCCCCAGAAAATTACAGCTGGCACTGTCTTAATTAATGCCCGCTTTCTTCTCTTGAAAACCCAGAGCCTGTCAGCTGGAGGAGAAGAGGAGGAAGAAGAAATTAGAAAAACAGAGAGTGGAGAGAAGAGAAAAAGGAAGAAGTGGAGGGGGGGGGGGGGGGTGAAAAAATCAGGACAGAGAAGAGAATGTGGAAGAAATTTGAGCCGACTAAATGGTTTTACTTACAGACACGGAGGTGGCGGGGTAAAATGAGACTGTGAATAGGAATAAAAAGTTAGGGAATCACTGCAGCATTTCACAACATTGCTGTTTGTTGTGGTGTGTACGCACAAGTGTGCAGTTGTTGTCTCATGAACACCGGCTATTCCCCCAGTAAGTAGATTCAAATCTATACTATCTCCTGCACAACTCCCATCTCCCCTCTCTCTCATTCTCTGCTTTTTGTCATCCAAAGTGGTATGAGAGAGAGGCGAGGGGGGTTTTGGAGGAAACTAATACATATTTTATCCCAGGCTATCTCCTGGGTGCAGATGCTGCTTTGTTCCAGGCCCTCAAAGGAAGAGAATGGCTAAAGAACCAGAAATCTATCTTCACACTGGGGAAGCCCAGCATCACAATCCTGCACTGATTGGACCACAAACAAATTAGGATAAATACCAGCATCTGCATGGCAAATATAGCACTAAACATTGTGCATGCGTGTGTGTGTGTGTGTGTGTGTGTGTGTGTGTGTGTGTGGTGGGAGGAGGTTGTGGGATAGGCTACACACATGGCTTGTTCATCTTTCTCTCACTCAGTCTGGGTGTCTTTTTCCCTCTTTCTACCTCTCCACGTCTGCGCTCTCTCCTCATTCCATCTCCTGCAGACGCTAATTAGAGAAGTGAGTCGCAGCTCTGTTGATAGACAAATGTCAGCAAGTGTCTCCAGTCACTTGGTAATTGCCTGAATCAAAGCCGCCGGGAGAGCAAAGATGGTGAGGAGACAAGATATTGTACACTCTGAGGGGTGTCCGTTCGGCTGTCTTCTTGCATCTGCAAGTCAAATTGTCCTGAAAATCACAGACTTTGCAACAGTGGCAGAAAGGGGAGACTGTTGTTTAGGCAAGCTGTGTTGACAAACTTGAGGTGTGCACCTGGGTCGCATTTAAAAAGCGAAATGTGAATTTTTGATGTATGGCCTGTGGAGCCCCAATGGTAAGATGTGTTTGTGGAATTAAAACACATATAGACATACCCTCTTGTATGTCAGGAGGGTGTGTCTGTTATTATTCATATTGGTGTATTCTGTTTTGAAGCTTATCGCCAGGAGGACATGTCTCAGCTTTTTCATAAACCAGCTCAATAAAAATTCAGTTAATACTGGATGATTCACACATCATACTGTCCAGAGCCAATGTTCATTGCCAGTGCAGGACACAGTGTAGCGATGCGTAATGTTGAGGCATCTGCAAGCTTTAAGTTTACAAAGTGCTTGTTGGATGGTTGATGCCTTTGCTGTGCCTTACAGACTCTGGAACTCTCTGGAACTGACAGTCTGAAGATCGCACCTGCCTCAGGCCCTGATTGGTCAGGTGTGCAAGGGCAGGAAAGTCTGCACAGTTTGACCTCTCTCAAGTTGTGTCTTCTTTCATTCTTCACATAACCACCATGCCTCTCACATTTTTCAAGTTAAAACACCATGAATGTCTTTGTGTCTATTCCCTTTCTATGATAGCAGGCTTCTCACTCCACATTTGAGTGTGTCTTTCCATAACAACCGTAAACACTACCAACATGGTCGGACGACGCATCGCACAAACTGGTCAGTTCCAAGCAAATGCCTTGGGGGCTCTAGTCTACATGTCAAAGTTTTCTTCCAGAAAGTAACTCAACTTAAATTGTTCCAGATGATCAGATGGGCAGCTTTTTCCATTGGTGCGTGCTTGTGTGTGAATGGGTGAATGAGAAGCACAATGTAAGGTGTTTTTGATAAAAGCATTATACAAATACAACACAGCCATGTAATAACGTCAGGCTTCTTCCGTGTCTAGATTTGAAGGACAACAGTACATTTTCTTGATGTCTTTGTCGGGAAAACAAAGATTATTCTAGGCACTTGAACAAATAACCAATGCACTTTTTTGAGTGATTACAACTGTCCCCTCTCTGTTGTTCCTTTCTCTTCCATTTGGCCCCTTTCACAATACTTCCCCTTGGTTTGAGAAAGAAACTAATACATTACAAGGGGCTCCCACTTTCTTCACAACAAATGATTAAAGTATGAAGAAAACTTTATCATAACACACAGGCTTGTTTGACAAAGAGAGCGAGCCTTGCACCCTGCAAGCCACTGGTCATTATTTTGTAACACATCATGAAATTTAGGGGGGCGTCGAACGTCAAGTAGTTAGGCCTTTATTTTTAACAAATGGGCAGCAAGCTTCAGGCTACTTGTTTAGCAGTCCACATATGACACCTCCATTAGAGGAACACCCTGACCGCTCTGCAATAAATTCTCATGTCTCCTAATTATAAAGGTTTGACTCTGGCCTTAGTTAGAACCACAAGAGTCTCCTCTCTAAATAACATCTCGAGCCACGCTATCAAATATCTTCATCTCATTTACAAAAGAGCTCCTTCTCTGTCACATCTTTTTTAGTTTGCCCTCACCCTCCCTCCTTTTTGTGTGATTTGGTGACTTTATTCAACTTGCACACATTACCATCACTCCAGCAGCACAGTTAGGTATACCAATTATATCAGCTAATCAAAACAGTTAGGAGATCGAGCGGATCTAAGAGTTCCATGTCAAGCAGGGTGTCAGGTTATTAAAATAGGTGCCTAATGAGTGTTAGTTTAACTAACATCCAATGCGTTGTTTCTCTGTGTGTGTGTGTGTGTGTGTGTCCCTGTCTCTGCGTGTGAACAATTTTGACTAATACCACTGTTGCAAAAGAAAGATAGCACAAACTTTCCAGTTTTGTTTTGCTCATGTTGATGCTTATCAGCTAACATGAAAAATTCTTTACTGCTCAACAAAGCCATGTGATCCCAGCAGGAGTGTGTGTGTGTGTGTGTGTGTGTTTGTGTGTGCCTTTATAAAGCATATCTCCTCACTTTAAAGTCGTACAGTGGAGGAAACTTAGATTACGCCTCGCTCCTGAAATATCTACACCTATTCCCTCCACACACACACACACACACACACACACACACTGGCTCCCTGTGTTACCTGTGATGATAAACGGCTCCAGATTTTAAGATTCCCATTTCTAATTTTCTGAGTGGAGAGGCAGGACTATGGCGATTGATCAAATTGGGCGGTGAGTTAAACTCGACCCCCACCCTCTAACCCCCCCCCTCCCAATCCTCTACCTCCCGTTCCCTCTTTTTTCTTTCTTTTTCCATCTCCTTACCCTTCTTTTCCTGCCCAAAGAACCTCTTAAAATATTAAACTGGATTTATGGTCACCACACCTCAACTAATAATATCCCCAAAATTGACAATGCATTATGTCCCCCCCCCCCCCCCCCAAAAAAAAAAAAACACACACACACACACACACACACACACACACACACACACACACACAGATTCGAGTGCTTTAACAATCTCTGTTAGCTATTTAGCCAAAGTTCAGGGTGACATATTTTGCATTATTTTAAACTTTTTATGGGAAAAAAAGCTTTAACCCAAAGGTATCAATGTAGATTAAAGCCTCGAAATTTAACTGTAATTATTAAGCACAGGGAATCAATAAAATACTAATGTTTAAGTGGAACGCATAAATTACACTGTAACTGTAATATATAATATTAATTACTGAGTACATATTTCATTTACACTAATATTATTGATGGAGTACAGTAATATTATTACTGGATAACACTGCAGGAGAAATGGGGGAAATGCAATAAGAGTGTGTATATTGAAATAAAATTATTTATGATATTGTTTATTTTGAAATTAGATGAAAGATAAAACATTTTTAAATGTTAAGTGGTGCACATCAGTGTTGCAACTGGGAAGCAAAATATTGGACAAATCATGGAGAGAGGGGTATATCTTAAAGGCTATAACTATAAAATACTTCTGCTCTTAAAATAATGATTGAATACTGGAGAACCACAATAAAGTCTAGGAACTTTTTTGAAGACAGTACACTACGGTCAGGACAAACCTTGTAATTACTCAATATGATCAGTTACAGTGTGATTCAGTTCTGCTCCCCCTATAAGCACAAGTCAGTCTCTTATTTGTTTTTCTACTTTCTTTTATATATAGAATATCTAGTACCTAATTTGCAAGCTGTAATCTAAAGCATTACCAATTATTTAAATATTTGGCCATGCTAAGTATCCACAAATAATAACTTCTCTTGTTGTAAATAGGAATATTAATATTAATATGAAATAAACATTAAACAAAAAAGAACTACAAAATAGAACATAAAAAAGAAACATCCTAATATTTTGCAATTATTAAAACCCACAGAGGTTTTTACAGCTTCCCTTCCTCCTTCGTGTGTGGCGAGGCATATTGATTTGTACCTGCTCATGTTGCTTGGATTATACATTCATACACAAGTTCTCAGCACGCAGTCATTTGTTGAGCACGCATCTCACTCACAGGAAGCTGTGAGGACAGCAAATGCTTTGGTCTCCCAGTGGGGTGGGGGGCTACAGGGGGAGGGAGTGAACCGGCGAGGGGGTGGGGTGGTGGTGGGAGCACTGTAGCGACTGAAGCGACTTTGTCTCAGGAGAGGAGCTCCTTCGATCTGATTATTTGGGAAGGACAAAGTGCTTTTGTTGATGAAGAGTCGCTGTGATATCTGGGAGTTGGGAAATCGATGGGACGCACAGAGCTCTGGCACATTGATCCTGGCCCCGGCATTGACAATCCATGGCCTGGTTAGCTATGCGAGAGAATGAGGCAAAATGAGCTACTTGTGAAAGTGTTCTCTTTACTGCGTGTTGTAGATGCAGAGCTGTTATTTGTATCATTTGTATTGACAAGCTTGGCTCTGGAATGATTAATAATCACCCGTTACAAAGTTTGAGCACTGTGTGTATTTGTCCGCATGCCTGCTTGTGTGTGTATGTGTGTGAGAGGTAGGAAGTTTTATGCTAATATGCATGTTTGCCTCTTTTCATTTCTTTCAATTACCTCTCTCACTTTACGAGCAAAACTTTGAAAAAAGAGAGAAAAAAATGAATAAAAGTAACACTGCGTATTTTGTAGCAGATTTCAATACAGGAAAGAGAAGAAGCAAGAGAGAGAGAGAGAAAGACTCAAATCACTCAAATGAGGGCCTCTCATTATTGGGCCCGGACGTTGTTTGTCCAGGCAGCCTTTTCTTGGCACCTTGTTAGAGATGTCCACGGCTGGTAATTGGATCCGTCTTGCCGTTAGAGTGGAGCCTCAGCTGACAGACGCTCAGACCGGAGAGATGCTTAAATGACAAATGTTCTCTCTCTTTCTAAAACCTGAGTGTAAAGCTGTGACGTCTCGTTATCGTCTCTCAGATGAGGTTTGAGGGCTCTGGCAATCAAGCGGGCTGCTTAAATCTACCAGCCTACAGTGCTGGGGAAGTGGTGAGGGTGGGAAGGGGTGACTGATGCTTTGAGGAAGCTTTAAGTAAAAAAAAAAAAAAAAAAAAAAGTTAGGGAAGGTTTTGTCTTTTTGTTTGTTCTTTTTGGTGTGGGTGTTTAGTAAAAGTAGCAAGACATTTATTTTTCTTTTTAATCAAGGGGCATATTCACCTCAGTGTGAAGAGAGCAAACATAAGTCATTGCTGAACATTTACTGCCATAACCTCCACTGCACGACCAAACAGCACTACACTGATGTAGATTATAAAACCTTTAGAAGTACAGAACTTAACCATCAAACATGAGAAAATTGTTTCAAATAGTTTCAACAGTAAACACTGCTTTTTATTTTAGATTATGCAAATGCATATACAACATGGTTCTCATAATGTGCCTATGATACCTGGTGATCACAGTTCGTGTTACACAGATTTGATGTATTTTATCTGTAGGTCATCTGCCTATGTACAAAATACAGTGTGATGCCCCTAATTATGAAAAAATGTGCTTCTTAACAAAACCTGAACACATATTTATATTTTTTGATTGATTATGTTAATATTATATGCGTTACAAGTTGTGCAACATTGTAACAGCCTTATGGTTTGAATGAAAGGTGTTTAGCCACACATGTGCAGGGAGAATGACGCAAGATGCAACAAGCTGCTTTTGTTTTTCTTTTGCTGAATGCAAATGAACATCCAGAACGAAAGGGCTTTCCAATTAACTGTGTTTGACATTCGTCAAACATGAGCTGGTGCAAGAATAGAGTCCCAGGTTCAAACTGCACAACCATTTCCATATGGTTCATGGATGAATCCCAGAATACTTTAATGAAATAAGCTACTTTAAGACATTTAAATCATACACTGTAGGTTTGTGTGTGTGTGCGTGTGTGTGTGTGTGAGAATATCATTTTGAGCTTCTAGTGAATAAAGCTTAGCTTTATTTAGCTTTCTTATATAGCTTTCATTTTTGTGGTACAGAAAACATGGAAGCCATGTGAACAACGGCTGTGTAAAGTGATTTGATAGTTATATAATCTTTTCTTGGCATTTACCAAATCTGCAAGCATTGCACTGCGCAGAGGAAGGCCATTGTTTTCTATGGAAAACATGGCTAACTCCTCTTAGCTCCTCCATAAAGTGGAGCACACTCCCATTCCTTTTCACCAGCTTTCATATCTAAAGTACAACTAAATTCAACCTTGACCTCCAAACCTGCTAATCTTCACGACGAGGAGAGGGTAGAATTTGGTCAATGTTAATTTTGACTGCGAAGAATAATTACACATTTAATTTGGTATCACACGCAAATATTAGTGAGGATGTGGACACCAGGGTTGAAAATTTAGACAGTGTAGTTGAATGAATAAAGTGACATGTATGATGAAGAATGGAACGCATTAGTACACTATTCAAGTCACTTTTAAATATATTTACACTATTTCTAAATGCATTCTGATGTGATTCACTTTGGTTTGTGCTCTGTGTTTTGTTGTCCTTTCTGGTGAGAAAGACAAGGCTGATAAGGTTGTTATCTGAACAAGCCAAACCTTACTCAACAAAATAGAAGCATGCAGGGAAAACCTACAGCAATGACAACTCCATGTCTCAAGTATGGAACCAACTGAGCACACACCTTGGCGATGTTTCCAGATCTGATTATCTTGACCTTAAGTCTAGATACAGTATGTTGTGTACAGCCATAGATGGAAACAAAGGCTGTATAAGTTTCCATTCCAAATGATCCAGTCTGGGTAAAGTAGCACTGGAGGTTAAAAAAAAATTCCACTTGGGTTTACATGATGTTCGTGTGAAAGTGAAAGACAGGCCTGTCCGAGAAGCAGGTGTCCAACTGGTCCTCTTCCTGTTATTCATCTGTGGTTATTGTCTCCTTCAGCCCGCTATGGTTTGGATTAGCATAACTGACAAGCTTGTTTACATCCGCTGTAATTAAACCAGGTGCTGTAAGCCATGAGTCATGACTCCATCTGCACCATGTCATCAAATGAGAGGCTGAGATGCCTATGGTGAAGAGCAAAGAAAGATAAGAGAGACAGAGGATGGTGGTGAGGAAAAGAAAGAGGAGATGTTGGTCAGTGAGCTTACAAATAAACACTTCTTATGCAGCTGATTTACATCTCCATCTTGACGCTCCTTTTATTCCTTGAAAACCTACATGGAAAAAGGTACAGCAGTTTGTTTGATTGACTTATGATGAAAAAAGACATTAAATGAGCATAACAGGAAAAAACAGGATAACATTCCAATTGTTGGATTCCATTGGAGCGCATTTATTTTAGCAGTAGTGTAGATTTTTAACAGCTCTCTGATCCAAAGTACAAAACAGCACTTACCGGCTGTAGTTTTCTTTTGTGCCCAGGGTTTGAGATATCACTGGGATTTCAGCCTCTACCCCACTACAATATATTGCATTGAAATGTTGTTTGTTGTAGTCCCAAAGTTGAATAATAAAGTAGGAACAGTACCATCACCATCACAGCGAGTAAAGTCACAGGAATGTTTGTTTCGTAGAAAGTAATTTAAGTGAAAACAGTGATGTGCATGAGAATTATCTAAAGTAGCCAAGTCACTGAATTTAGAAAGACGTCCTGCTACTGAAGTTTTGAAAGTTTTTCTTCAGTACTGAGAACACAACAAATTAAAATCCACTCACCTTCATTGTACTGGGGGGTTAGCAGCAGAAACCTCAGACAGGTATCACATACAAGTTAAACCAAACCTATCTGCTTGACTAGATACCACTAACTGATGACTGAGAAAATCTGTTTTCTTTTGATTTAGCTGAACTGACCATTTAAGTGTAATACTGATTTTATGTTGATATCAATATTGAAATTAATGTTCATGTTGTGCTTTACGTCTTCTTTGTTGTGTGTGTGTGTGTTTAAATCATGATTTTATTTATTTTATGGTCCTATTCCTTCCCATGGAGTTGTATGTTAAAAAGTTGCAGACTTAAGTTTTTAAGTGATGTGAGGTCATAGTAGCCCATATATTGTACTCTGCCTCCTGGAAAGCCTTTCCTGCAGTGCAACATACTCACGTCAAAACATTTAATGTATGCCTAATGTATTTAATGTACTTACTAATAGTGGGTTGCACAGTGTTTGACAGGAAAGGGCAGCAAGCATTGCACATATAGTTGATTTAATTTATACATTCACACACATGTACACTCACATGCTACACTTTTTCCTTCCTGTAAAAGGTGGAGGTGAAAATCAGACTCATGGGCCGTGAGCATGCATGTTTGAATACCTATATCTATCTATCAAGACAGTTCTGAACACATTTCTATTACTCATACACTTAACATGCATACCTATTCATTTTAAACCTGCTCCCTTTGTCTTCTCTCCTCCTCAATTTCTCCATCCCTCTCTTTTCCGTCCCTCCACGGTAATGATAATTCCTGCGTTAGATTCCTTGTTGTTACTATTATCTGCTTTATTGAGCACAGTACAGTGTCCACTGTGCACAACTCACAACCATTTCCATAAAGCAGAGGAAAGAGAGGAGATATTAGTGGAGCAGCAAATGACTCATGACTTGAAGGGTTGGGTGGTGGTGGTGGGGGGGGGGGAGTACAAGGGCTCCATTTTCCCCTTGTCCCATCTGCTTCTCTTTCTCTTGTTCCACAGCATCTATACCAGCTCTTGGTACCTGCATGTCGATTTTCTCTCCTCTACTCCCTTCGTCTTCTGCTTCACCTCCTCCTTGGGATGCTACCTCCGCCTTCCCTCCTCCCCCTCTTTCTCCTCCTCCACTTCATCCTCCTCTTCTACCTCTGCATTGCAAACCCCAACATTAAATTGTGATAGATGAAGAGCGGAGGGCATTCATACAAATCAATGACTTTAGTGTATGTGTCATTAGCCTGCACCACGCAGCCAGCGGTCAGCGTCATAAATCACGCCATGATCGGCTGTCTGCCGTCCCGCACCGCAGCTGCGCAAACTGCATGCATTAGCCCACACTGGTGTACCAACCCAAGCTGCTTACTTTAAAACAAGTAATAAGGCAAAGGGGGGGGGGGGGTCCGCTGTGGAGCTTCCAGTTCATGCAGGACTTACATACAGGTCTTTTGTGACTCAGTGAACTACAGCTGATGACTCAGCTGCACTGCATTTTGAGCACCACAGCAGCTATGTAATGATGTAACAATGTTACTGGGCATTTATAAGTAAATGTAATTTGTTTATTTTTAAGTGTAATTAGGATGCAATGGTAGACAATGAGGTTATGCAAGGGCATTGTCTACCCATTTTTACCTACAGAGATAGAGTGGAAAGGTAGAAACTTAAATGCAGAAACCGTTTTCCCAAATTCCATCAGCAACCTAACCTAAACCTAGGTAAGATACATATGTACATGGAAACATCTAAAGCAAAACATTAAGATTATCCACAAATTAGAATTGAACTTCATTAGACTGAACAGGGAATGTTTCAGTTCAGGAAACACTGAAGAAATATTGGAAAAAGGAGATCAAATTGCCCCAAAATGCAGGAAATTGAACTACTACAGTTAAAGGATGACCAGCCACATCACAATACTGGAAAATATTTCAACAAATACAAACAAGGGGATTTACAAGGGGTGGGAGGTAAGCTGTAACCACAAAGTTACCAATCATCAGAAGAAAAAAAAACATATAAAAAATGCAGCATGATTTTGCCTATAGTGTAATAAGCTACAACAGCTGCCTCATGCTGATTTCTCTCCAGGAGGCCTCCCCTGTAGCAAAGCTATACAAAAGTTTGAGTTCATGGCAAGAAGATTGTGGCTAAAGGCATCATTAATCAGGGCTAGTGCTCAATTAATCAAAAGAGGAGAGTCCTACTCCTGCGACCCTGCTATCCAAACCAGAACCTGGGTGTCAATACTAGCCTCAGGGAAGCAGCCAGCCAGAACTGCTGCACCAGTCCCAGTCAATAGAGAAGCCTGAAGATCAAGCTGTCCTCCCACACTATTGTCCAGGGGTAGCAGTCACTATCGTCATCCACGGAGGGACACAGCACCTCGCCCAGTTGAAGGCACACAGAATACCAGAGGGGGTACTGCTGTAGGTTAATAATAATGGCAATATTATTCAGAGCGCTGCTTATAAGAAACAAACTTTTGTGACTTTTTTTTCTTCCTTGATTAAGTACTGGCTGCAGGAGGTTGTCAAAAGTTAAAAACAGAAATATAATGGGGTAATTATCTGATACCGCAGGAGTGATACAAGTTGTGCTCGAAACAATTTATGTGTAATGATGTTTAATATATAGTGCTGTGAGAAATAGATCTGTGCTTACATACTCTGTGGCCCATTTTAGTCATTTGTGTATATATGTGTGTGTGTGTGTGTGTGTATATATATATATATATATATATATATATATATATATATATATATATACACACACACACACAATACACACACATATGCATGTGTCTGTATGTGTGTGTCTGCGCGTACTTGTTTTTAGACAGTGTCATCCAGCCTGTACTTATTAATTAGAATAAGTACATTTTTACACTTCAAACAGCTGCCTTTCTGTGTCTTTTCAGTCAGTTTATCTGGTAGAAATAAAGTTTGTTTACTCAAGTCCAATTGTATAAATAAAATACACAAGCTCTGCAGAATAACTAGCCAAGTGCATCTCGTGGGAGACACTGCATTTCATCTAAAGAAATTAAAAATAATCACCTATTTATGAACAAAGAAAAGACGTGTTCTTCCATTATGTGTTTGTTTTACAATTCTCTGTCTTGTAAGAAAGTCAAGGGATCAATTATTTTTTTCTCACCCTCTTTTCTTTGTGAAATTAAGCAGAAGTCACTCATTTATTTGATATCCAGACATAATTTGATCTCTAAAGACTTGGGGAAGGCTGCTGATGAGAATGTCTTGTTTTAGCTCTCAACATCAAGACAGTTCCACCAAAAGCCCTGCTCCATCAAGACCTCATTAATATCTGCCTTCATTTAGAAGCAGTTGGTGACCATGGCTGCATGACAACTAACCTTGTTAGGGATTTGAACAGTTGATTTAAGGGCTGGCATTTATGACTCTTAATTTAACAGATTTACGTGGGTTTTTTTTTATTTTTGGGGAAATACAGAAAGATACCTGATAAGCTGCTTGCAATTGTTTCACTTTATCCCCTTTTAACACTGTGCCATACATTTATTTATTGAGTTTTGTAAAATGCTTCCCTTAATCTCCATACCATAAAAAAGATTTAATCTTAGTGACTCTTTAACTTCATTAAATAAGTATATAATAATATAATTTTTAAAAAATGGATACCACCTTGGATAAATATTAACTGAATTGTACAATCAGTTATTATGATGATTATTTTAGGTTTTATGAAATTATATAAAATGCTCAACCCAACAAATATTTATCTTTTTTTTTTAATTATATATTTCTCTTGGTTAGCATCAGATGGTCATTTTTGGTCAGTATGTTGTTTTGATCTTCAGCTGTGTCAGAAAGCATGCTGTTGAATCTATCTCCACCATCTCTTTCTCTCACTACCTCCCTCCCTCTTTCTAGTCCTGGGGTGATATATAGCCATTGACACCATTAGACAAAGGTATTATTAGCAGATTAGGCTGAGCGAGGGAGCAGGGATAGGGATACAGACTGGGGGCCATGTTTCTAAAGATGCCAGGCCCATTGCTGGAATAACCCAGCGGCCCCCTTAACTATCGTCCCAATTACAGCTGGATCGCACTCCACACACACAGCGGGTCACAGAGGACAGTGAATAAATATTCCCACATTATCTCCACTGGTAGAAGGGAGCAGTGAACAAGCAGGTCCACGGGGGATATGGTTGCCCCCCATTGGCCCTCAGACTGAAAGGGTCTGGGAAACACAAAAGTAGAATAATGTGGGTTATCAATGAGAAAAAGCAGAATGGACTTGCTGTACAGATATGTCTGCCAGCTGGTTGTAGTAGTAGGTTATTAAAGCTGAAAATAATTTAGTTAATTATTGAGTATATTTTATAATAGGCTTTTGTGATTAAATGCTGTCTACTTGGTTAAGTATTGCTAGACATAATAACTGGTATATTTACTGTGGTTGAACTTGCGTTTTTATTGTATGTGGCAGCTCTCTACACTTCTGGCCAACGTCAGCAAACCAAATGCATAGGGATGTGTGGACCAGGGTGTGCCTGTGCTATCAAATTTTGTGTCCTATCTGAATAATGGATAAACTGAAAGTCACAAATTTCCTAAAGAGTTCACACAAGTGGTCAACAATAGGTCCCCTCAGGTTAGTGTCACATAATATTGTCAGCTGTGACACTATTCATATATAGACTGAAGAAACAGAGGAGCATTCATTCAGCATTCAGTCATGTCCTAGCCACTTTTACCACTATATATATACTTGCTTCTAACTAGCATTTGCATCATGGCTACCTTACTTATGTGACCAGGTTAAAAATGCGTAATAATTATGGTGTAGAGTGAAAGAGTAAAAATGGTACATTGCAATAAATAAGTTTAAAAGGTAAAGATGTAAACTCATAAATATTCTGTTGTATTGTGAAGAGGTCACGATTGTAAGTGGAAGTAGTATTTCAGAATAAGAGCCTTACTGGTCATTGATTGGCTGAGATGTGCAGGAACAGAGAAGAGGAAGTGAGAGCGCGGGTAAATTTAATGGTCTTGACCAACAAAGTCACGACGGAGAAGTGTGCGTGAACTTTTGCGCAAAACAGTAAATATCTGGTGTCTTAGATTATCTGCTCGACAGTCTTCACCAGGACACTCAGTTTACATGTTTTCTGGAGCAGTTGGAGATATTTCTACTCGAAGTTTGTCGCACAGTTGTTCGCGTGTGTGTATTAGCTTCAAACATTTATGCTAGCTCGTTAGCCTACTGAGTATATTCTGTTAGCATTCATTAGCAAAATGAATGGACTTTTAGCCACTGTATAGCTAAACTAGCTCATGCTCAAGGCTTTAATTCACTGTTTTCCGACGTGGAAACCCTGAGGATTTATGAGACAGTGACTAAGAGGTATGTAGTCAACGTTCAGAGTGTCTTGGACTACACAGGAGAGATCACACACCTGCTCTTCACCTGAGACGAGAGACCGAGGTAACATCTACAGATACGGGGCTACCTTTGGACACCTGTTTGTCATCTGGTTCTTCACCAGAGACAAGAGACTGGTAACATCTCCAGGGACAACGCCACCTGCGGACACCTGCTTGCCGCTTGGTTCTTCACCTGAGACCGAGAGCCTGGTAAAAGCTGCAGCCTGACTGAGATCTCATAATCAAGGTACCACACTTTTATTTTGTTGCTCTTTGAGTGAATAGTTTTTGGCGAATAGTTTTTGTGTCTCTCTGCTCCTGAGCGTCGCATAAGGCCCACAACAGGGTCTCTGTTTTAATTTTTACTTAATGCTGGCTTGTGTGTGTGTGTGCTTGGTGAATATAGGTGCCACTGAATTTGGTGTTATTTTGAATGGAGTGTAACTCCGTTTATTGAGGGGAAAAAAACCTTGCATTCCTAGAAGACTAGAGTTTTATAATTTTGTTTACTTAAGCTTAAGTCAAAGTTTCTAGGACTGTTTCCTGTGTGATATGTGGTAATTCCCTTTGCTAGAGGTATTTAATTGTAGGAGATAAACATTAATTTGCTGGTTGTGTTGTAAGTGTATAGTGCAGTATCTTAGTCGCTTAATTGTTTGTTACAGACTGTACATTTGTCAGAGATTAAGTTTACCTTAACTAAGTTTAATTTTAGTAGGTGTTAGTCAGATGTGAATTAAGCGACTCAAGACAATTAAAAGTAAGCATAGATAAAAAAGAAACAGGACAACAAGTATTCTTTATTTACAAATTACCCGTATCTGACTGAACTAGGGGTGGGTGGGCTACACTTATTCTGCATTTCTTTGAAATGCTGGAAATGCTCGTCCTCTGAAATGAATGTTGGCAACATCATCTGCAATATGCAAATCAGTATTTGACTGTTAAGAGGTCGTTCTGTCCCCTTGTCTTAGAGAAACAAAGTATTTCTACAAGTATGTGAACAATGACACTGACATCATAGTCACCGTCTATGCAGCCATGTTGGTAAAACACAACTATAGGTTGTGAGACAACAAATAGCATCATGTGAGATCATCAACAGTTGCATTCATGTCGCGTGCTTTCAAAAATATGTTGTTTTTTTGAAGCTGTGCAAAGGGGTGAGACTGTCCTCCCTGAAAACATGACCCCATAGAGTCATCTGTACAAGCAGTTTATTATGACCTATAGTTACCTTTTGTTGTTAAGTGATCTCTAGCAGATGCAAAGGAGGAAGTCCTTAGGGCGGAGGACTTGTTGGAAGGGCTACTGTGAGATACGTTGGCTAGCTGGTGAAGGGTTTTGATGGCTGTTCATGTCAGATGACTAGCACAGCTCTGGATACTCCGCCATCTATGTTGTTGTTGTCAAACATCTCTACACATCTATGTACATTCTGTGATACAGTAACTACTTCTCATGTTATTCAGAAAACCTTTTACATAGCTATCACAAGCGCTAGTGAGTGTATATCTAAATGTTCAAAGTAACCTGTGAAGTTTTTGGAGCTGTGTTTCTGTTTTGTTTCGCTGCAGGAAGTATTAAGTTATAAATATGACGTAATAATAATGCAAGGCAGTTTTTTAAAAAAAAGATGACTGTTAGGACACTGTGTCATGATTCAGACCAAATCTCACACCCATACATGATTTTAGCTATATTTTTGCTTTTATTCACTCCTATACTGATCATCAGCTCACCATGCTAACAGAACACATTGCCTATACTGTTTCACTGTCTTGCAACACATGACACACATGTATGCAGATACTATATGAACCTGGAAGGCAACAGGGTTATAGAATGCATCAGTGTTGAGATAAAAATGAAGCCATGCACAGCCAAACTTGCTAACACCAGCCTTAATTAAAGGTTCCTGTGGAGTTTATCTTGTGCGCACACATGCAGGCGGATCTTGCAATACACTTTCCTTTCAAAAATTTCACTCTTTTCCGCTGACCTACAGGTGGCGGCAACATGCAAAGACAGGCAGCAATGCACCAACCAAGACAGGGAAGAGGAAGACTGGTAGCAAGTAAACATGGATGTTAATGATGTAGGATAAAGAAAATAAGAAATTAAAGCTGAAGGTGGCATTATAATGAGTCAAAAAATGTATTATCATGCTACAAAATTCCTCTATTGTTTAACCAGGTGGATTAACATTTAGAAAATGATTTCGAACTCTAGTGTACATTGAAATGAACTACCTAGAAAGATTAATATGAAAATTAAGGACCTTCTATTCGTTGAATATGCATATGAGCGTGAAAGGATTAAAGATAATCAGTCCAAAAGTTTAAAAACGGCCATTGCTCTCATGGTAACACCAGGAACTGAAGCGTAGTTTTCAAATTCTTGAGATAAGAGGTAAGAGCAGAAAACAGAGCTGTGAGTTTATGCAATCTTATTGTGCTAAGAAAATTTATATTTTTCTTACAAAGCACAATTTCACTAATATGTGATCCTTAAAATACACCCTAGGCTCTAGTAGTTTTGTTTGTAATTATTTCTAAAATGACAGTTTGTACATACAAGGCTTTCAGCTGACAGCAAGAGTGTGAAAGTCTCTATTTCTTTCTTTCTTCCTCTCTCGTTCTCTTTCTCCCTCTCTCTCCTTGTTTTGCTTTTATCCTTTTAGTCTTGAAGGAGCCTAATGAGCGTGTGCAGAGGGCCGCTCTCTCCCTGCCCTTAAATCAGTAATTGGTTTCAGCACCGAGCCTGTCAGGAAATTAACACATCACATGGTGACAGCTGTTCATTTTTTCAGCGGCATTCTTCGTCATGTGAATGGCCGCTGATTTGCCAGTGAACATCACAAATGAGTGGTTGCTAATCAAGGGGCCACTCTCAAGGGCAGAATACTGCCCTCTGCTTCCATTCTCTCTCTGCGTTAAAGAAGCGAATAAGTAAGTAAAGAAATAGCTGTGCTGTGCTCTCTCTCTCTCTCTCTCTCTGTGTGTGTGTGTGTGTGTGTGTGACTGCATTAGCTCATAGGTGGGTGTACCTTGGAAAGACAGGCTGTCTGGTAATATTGCTATAGTGTTTACAAAACTTTACATTAGTGATTCCATATAGAAACAGAATAGTTTTTCTGTGGTCCTGCACAAAAACTGTAGCTTGAATTCTTAGATGCTCACAATCTCTTTTTCAATATCTGGAAGTCTTTTTACCAGAATTGCAGAAAGTAACAATCATTTCAAAGTTCTTACACTTCAGAAAGTCTTATCGACATCTGCTTCAGACTATAAACTGTGGCTTGTGGAGCAAGAACCAACAAATCCTGCACACTGCTGAACACTTACTTTACCTACAAGGTTTTGGCCCACAGACCCTCATAATTTGACCTGGTGAAGGTGTGTCTTAAATAAAGTGAGCGCAAGTGGTCGACTGGGTGATGGTGTATTTTGCACACCATTCAAGTTTGACAAACTGATGTAGTTACTTTGTCATTCAGTACAATTTAGCAGTTTCCTGATGTAAAAGCAGAAGTAAAAATATTCACGTCCTTTACTTCAAACAGCCATAATCAACACTGGATCAGATACTGACCATGTGTAATCTAAAAGGTGTTACTCATAGTAACAAACCTCCAGAGAATTGTCAGCTGACACTGCAGTTGCCCTCAGCTCTGCAGTGTTTACGCGTCTTTCAGAGCAATGTTTTGGCTTTCCAGCCCACAACTTTACTGTTTTGCTTCCGTCTCAGTAATAATTACACCTGTACTTGCATATTATATGTACATTACTATTCTTTTATTCTTTATTTAATCTTTTCCATTCTAATGCCGTCCTTTTGAGAGAGAAGCTTCTCATTGATTTGGTTTGTTTACATGATCACTTAGCCTCTGATAAGACAGGCATTGCATCATTGTGATAGCATCAGTGAAAGAAGTTCATACCAAGGTTACATGAAAAACTCTGTATTGATTTCAGGAGATAACTGAATCAAACTTGATTAATTCATGATATCATTCAGATAAATTTCAGTAAATCCTAAAATCATGTGCTTTGTAAATTCTTTGATGTAGTACCGGTCCCTCTTTTTGCTTAATTTGCATATACTGTACATGGTGATCCTTTTGTTTCCCAGAATATGTTTTGACAACATAAGAGAAGGGCCATGACCTTGTTGCATCCAGGACACATAGATAGAGTGATGCCTCTTTACTCAGACACTCAAAAAAGTTAAACCATGCATTTGGTCTTTGCATCAGGTTTCAGAAAAGTTAAAAGTTTCCTGCATATGTATTGTGTCATGGCTGTGACAGTGGTGGTTTCTTTCTTATTCTGCTTCTAAGGTGTGTGCACATGGTGTAAATTGGATAAACACATATATATTTTCATAGCATTTTCACTTATAGTTTTTATTATTATGCACAATTACTGTGTGGAGTAACCAAATAACTGAGAAAGTGTCTGTTTTAGGCAGGATTATTTTGTATCTATATGTCTTCTTTTATTGTTGAAATGGAAACTGTGTGTGCATATGTGGACAAGTGTGAGGTAGTGTGCACTTGTGCGTGCATGAGCACATGTCTCAAACAGAGAGAGAGAAAGTGAGAGCGAGTCCAGGACATCTTATAAATCCCTCAAAAACTACAGCGGGATAATAGTCCAATTAACCTTTTCATTCTTCCCCACTCGTCAGCGGAATCCTTGCCCTCATTCTCTCTCTCTCTCTCTCTCTCTCCTTTTTTTGTAATAAAATGAACTTCTCCTTCTCTTGTCTCATCCTTCTCCACCTTTCTGTGAGATCAGAGCAAAATGAAGTGTGCTTGACCCTTCACACAATAAAGATTCCTACAAATGTACAAAAATAACCAGGTTTTATTCCTCTGATGTGATTTGCTACCGTAACATCTCCTCTCTTTGTCTGCACTGACCTTATTTATGGGGGTGACTTAGTGAAGGACCAGTGTCTGGATTAGAGTACAGAGTGTGGAGAGGGTACAGTACAAGGTTAGAGGGATCAGGGAGAAAAGATCCAAATGTGAGGACACTTAGAGGAGGACAGAAAAGGTTTGTGGAGGTGGTGGCAGTGCCTTGGGTTTAACACCCATTGCTGCAGCCTTGTTTGGAGCTCAGTGCTCCTATTTCTGTTGCTGTCTTCCCAACAGTGTCAGTTATTAATACTGTATCGACTCTGGCTTTGAATACTACGAGCCTGTGTCTTATGTGAATGTCTGTACATAATTCCCTTGCTTGTGTGCATATCCATTATTTCAACCCAGTCTCACAGAAATTTGTGAAATAGTCACAAAATGTAATCTGTGTGATTCATGGACATGAATTTGCAGCATGACTTAAAAATCAATCAATCTGTCAATTTGTAACAGTTAAGTTGTTCCAACATGGTTGGTGTTTGGCTGATCACACCAAATACTGACTTCATTCAGTTCTGACTTTTAGTCTGGATCTGGATAATGCTGTATCCTACATTTACTTATGTCTAATGTCAGACCCTGGTAAATGACCCTGTCCTTTAAAGTCCACACAGTTTCTGTTATAAATTTGTAGTCTCTAAGTCCAAGCTAAGGTACCTAACAACATCACTATATTATTTTGTTCAGTTTTCCCAGAGGACACTAGACTTCTTTTTTCACAGCTTGTGCAGTACTAACCATGTTATCATGTGAAGTCTTTGCTCCTTTAACACTTAAATCAAGCCTTGGACTATTATTGTTTTTTGTTATTATTGTACAATTACATCGCTATCTTCTTGTTGTGTTCTTTCAATTTTAAGTGGCCATTAGTCTCAGGGTAAACACACAATATCAAACTAGTCAAACAGTGGCCTAGTAAAGTGTATCCGAACAAATATACACATAAACAAATATAATAAAACTCACTTTCATTAATTCAGTTTGTTAAGGCACACTCATGGTCATTTGCACACACCTAGACATAGTTCACATGCACACACAAACTTGTAAACATGATGAAAAGTGAGGTGCATCAGTGGAAAACATTGCCAGGTCAGTTTGTGTCACTTAGTGTGCTCCTCTCTGCACCTCCCAGTCCTTCATTGTCACCTTGCTCATCGTCATGTCCAGCTCCCCTTCTCTGCTGTCACCTCGCCTCTCTCATGCTGTGCTGCCAACCAAAATAAATACCTCATTAATGCACTTCCACACCAGAAAATCAATGCATAATTAAAACTTTTCATTGGAGAAAATTACTGGGGATTTGTTATTTTGATATCAGCACTTCACACCCGCCTGCTTTATTGGAACAAATGTGTGAGATTTTTTTTCTCCTCAAAATTCCCAAAGGGCAATTTTATTTATTTTAATTTTGTTTTTGTTATTTGTGTCATTATGAGATCACCTCAGTCTATTTTACTTCTTCTGTTAGTAATGCAGATAAAAGCATCAAGACAACAACTGAACAAATTTAGAGATGTGTTGTCGGAAGTAGCAGACATACAGTGCGTATTGTATGTTTGGACAGATGAGCAGATGTCACGTAACATTCATCTCTAGTGTCTGGATGCAAGAACAGACAATAAGAAGAAAAAGGAAATGCTGGCATCAGGATAATATATCAGGCTTTTCAGATTATTCCCTCAGCACCTTACAGTGTGTGTGTGTGTGTGTGTGTGTGTGTGTGTGAGAGTGTGTGAGTGTGAGAGTGAGTGCGAGTATGCTACATCTGAAAATTGTCAGGGGATACAAAGAAGTCTATTTGGGCCCTCTGAGTGTGCGTGTGTGTGTTTCTGTTAGTATGAAAATGTGTTTGCATGTGCGAGTGACACCTCAGGGGCTGAAAACATAGTTATAGTGAAAAAAGGAGGAAAGTAGGGAAGAGACAAAGAAACAAACTGTGATATTTCTTGATTTTGACAAGCGCCCTGCCAAGGTGAAATTGCGTCTGATGCTCGTCTGTGGCGTGACTCTGCCTCTCCCCACGTCGCCCTGTACATGAAGTTAGTGCTGTTTTCAATCTCATCTCTTTTCAAATGTGGCGCAGGGGCCGCGGAGAGAGGTGGCTGCCGTGTCTGGCGTGTTGGGTGAAATTGGACTGCCTCTCCCCATTATTGTAAACATCATCCCACCAGACAGGCGAGCAGGACGCAGGGACGCAGGATGAGGGGGCCTTGCCTGGGAGAGATCTGCTAAAACACATCCATTAAGGCCCAAACTATTTTTGATTTACATGTTCAGACTCTTTAAAACTGTCACATCCACTGCCTAACCCCCCACCCCTCCATCCCCCGAACACATCCTTTGCTCTCCATCCCAACACATACACACCAACACATGGCTGCCTGTGTGTGACGCTGAAAGAGAAAAAGCTTGAGATGTTTCTTTTCTTTCCTTTCTCCTCCGGCTCTCTTGTTCCCAAGCGAGGAAAAAATCCCCTCTTTCAGTATCAAGGGCAAAATAGCACAAGCCAACCTCAGTAGTCTGGTAAATAATAGGCAGCCAATCGTATGTGTTGGTATCTACCTCATTACAGTGTATGCAGAACTTAATGACCTTAACGTCAGTACAGCCTGCAATCATCTGTCATGGCAGCAATTAATTTCATACAAGGCCCATGATGGTGGCAGACCATTTAAAGTTTCTCAAGTCATAGTGTAATTTATATCAGGGATGGGAGAAAAAAAAAATGCATATATGACAAATACCATATAATGCTAAGTAGAAAACAGCAGAAAACATTCATTAAGAGAGTCGAGGACAAAAAACTTGAGATAAAAAAGAGAGGTAGAGAGCAAAGCCAAGGTTGAATCATAATTAGAAGGATAATGTGGCTTAAAAGCTAGAATATATTAACCTTAACTCTATCTGGCAAAATAATATGAGAACAATAAAGACTTGAACATGAACAACATGAATAATTATGAGTCTTTCTGTGACACGACTGTGCAAATAATTAAAAATGAGAGGTACAGTAGCTTTTGAATGCTAACACAGTTGCAAATTGAAAACAGAGCTTTACAGGATCAAATACAAATTTTCTATTTTCAATTATTTGTTACAGATTTCACCCCATTTTCACCTCAGCAATATACACTTGCATCCAACTATGTTGGATTGCAGTGCATCAGAAATTGTTGAATCTTCTCTTCATAAAAATCCCCTAACTTGTCGCTCTGGGCCTGCTAAAAGCTCTCACTACATTTTCCCCTCTGCCTGGATATTTTGAATCATTGCATTTTCATGAAAGTCTCATTTTATGTGAATTTACTGATGTTATGGCTTCTCCTACAAATATCTCAGCAAGGTGTGACTGTCGCCACTGGGCAGGCTCATAAAGAATGAAGCAGTAACAGGCTTTGCATCAACGGAGGGTAAAGTCATGTACGATCTGAATGATAACACTCTACAGCTTCTCACAGAAACTAACATATATTGCGAGAACTATTAAACAACAGTGTGTGCACTGCGTTCTTGCTGAGCATTTAGATAATAAATCCTATTCACATGATGTATTTATGTTTGTTTCCAAACAACAAAAATGATTTTGATATTCTCAAAATTAGATCGTACGAAAACAAAAATAACAATTTTTTCTTCTTTTTTGTAAGTGACATAAACAAAACAACCCATTTGACAGAAATGCCTTCATAAGTATTCTTTATTCTCTAGGTTACTACAAGAAAAAAAGAAGAAAAAGGCAAGGAAAATAGATATTCCATAAGTGCTCTTTAAGTACATATGATGTGGAATATTACCACAATCCAAAGATCTATGATTAGGTTCTTTTTTTGCTAAATAAGAGTATATTACACCATTTATCAAGCAGAGAGGAAATGGTGATGTATCTTCTACCTTCCATTCATCATGATTACAGTGGCATCAGTCCTAGTTTGTGTCTTAGGTCATGATGTAGTTCCCTTGTGTGGATATGCAGGAATCTAAAGGCAAAAGGCTGTGAAATCCTCTTTGGACATGTTTGACTGGCACATCATAAGGTGTGAAATTCATAATCTGACCCAGATATAAACTGTGAGTGTATGTGTGTTTGATTTTAAAATCAGGAGACTATTATTTGCCATCCAATACGGGACACATTTCTAATTGGGTATAGCTGCACAAAGCTCTGCACAGAAGTGTAATGCTGAAGAGATAAGGCAGGAAAAAAAATATAATAAAGAGCAAAAATGATATCACCCATTAATTGCGATACAAAAGTACTATTTCTGTTACCCATTGCTACTCATTACAGATTCGAACAGCATCCAAATTTGTTCAACAATATGCCATCCCTCATCGCCCTCTTGTCACCCGATTGATATGGGTGAATATGTCTAAAACGTCACATTACTTAGAGTCATAACTCAAAAAACATGAAGACATTACTGCAAACTTATTCTTCACTAGCAGCAAGCCTGCTAGATCCCTATGTCCTTCAGAGATAAACATCTGGGCTTATAGTCATTGCATTCAGACTTTTTCTTCAGAAGTAACAGTACATGTTATTATTGTCTATACTCACACCCAGACAAGTCAAACCAACTTTATTTTAATCTTGAATGCACTATTATTTTGACTCAGTGTAAACTTACACTAAAAGAAAAAAAAAAAGAAAAAAGAAATAAATAAATTTGTAATGAAACACAAATCATGTGTTATAATTTGATTAACTAATCAGTTATGAAAAAATACACACAAAAAAGTTTTAACAATTTCTGCTATAAGCTCTATCCATGTGTGGCATAAAGCTGAATACAGATTTTTTTTTTTTATGAATTACAGATATAGATAACAGCTATGTGTTACACTAATGCATATAGTCACCTGCTTCTTAAGTCTGATGTCAAGACTGATGAAAATACTCTTTCCGGGTCCACCTTTGCAGAGAGGAGGAAATGGTTGCAGTTGATAAGTTTCAATTTTTAAGGTAAAAAAAAAAACCCAACAAAAACCCCCAAAGTTTGACATTTTAGATAGTTAACCTAGCTTATGCTAGCACTGGTTAGAATCCTCTGGTAAAAGTGGATACTCCTGATCTAAGCTGTGGGTTTTATAAGGTGTTTCTATTTATGAGCTCACATTTTTGTGTTTTGGTTGTCAATCCTTTTCTGTGCTGCCTAGTTAAGGCTAATAAAGCTGGCCTTAGCTAGCAACTGACTAGTTTTTTTGGACTATTCAGATTGAGACAACATGAGACACAGCACTGCGACATTAGAAACGAGAACCTCGGCGAAGTTGGACGCAGGAAATAGTATTTCTGTCTGTCATGACGTCATGACTTAACAAGCAGATAGTAGACTTGGGATAATGGAGCAGTGTGTCAGCAAAAGTTAAACTGGACCTTAAAGTATGTGTAGTAGTGACACAAGCTGTAGGCCCCACCCATAAGAGTCTTAGCATTACTATGACATAACCTTTTATAGGGTGACATAGTCAAGGTGGAGCTACCCTCAGGATTCTCCTCAGTTGTACAGGAAAAGAGGAAACCAGGAGGTTGCCCCATTTCTTCAATAGAGAAAAGAAAACTGTTTAAAGGATCAGGATTTTGGACATACTGTAGATGCACACAAACATAGTGCCCCCATACAGTACTGAATCTCTCCATCTCTGATCTTGGTGATCTTGATCTTGTCATCCACTGGCTTGAGGTCAGCCTCCATTTACACTAACAACCACACACACACACACACACACAGGTCCGTTGTTCGTTAGTTAAAGGTGTCTCCCTGCATAATGTCTGGGGTTAATCTGACTGATCCCCTCACTGCCAACACATTTCACAACCATGCATTTTCATCTGTCAAAAACAAAAGAAAAAACTACTTTCCCTTATTATCTTCTCCATCTCTCCCCCTCCAACACATCCGGCTTTGTTCGCAGAGAGATTTCTGTGCAGTGACAGATTCAAAACACAAAAATACAAATCAGGCCTTTGAAATCGCTTGAATTGAACATGCCAGTATCAATCAGTTTACCCGCCGCTTGTCCCCTATGGACTATGACAAAAGCATCTATCTCATCGGTGCTGCTCGCAATGATGCGGCCGCAGTGTCTTCAATCTGCAATGCAAAATTAACCTCAGTTTAATATAGACGCGAGGGAGGAAAGAGGAAGGAGGGAGGAAATGTGAGTGCGTGTGTTTAGAAAGTCAATGAATTACCAGCAACAACAGCAGAGTTCAAATCCTGTGTCATTCCATTACTTGTTCCCGCCGACCTTAAAGAAGGCCTGAGCTCACACACATTATAACAGCAAGTTATTAATGACAGCTGAAGTGTCAAACTGCACAGACGTGAAGGGAAACTACTTTGTGATTGTGTGTGTTTCTGCTTTACCAATGTATGTGTCTGCTCCAATGCAAAGGAGAAGGATGTTTAGCCGTCGACCCAGGCAAAAATGACTTCCTCTTTGATGAAAAGGGCTGCCGAGGGTTTGCCGTTGTGTGGAGAAGGGAGAATTTGAAATTGTCTCCCAGTGATTGTGATTGCCAAGCACAGGGCCAGGCCATTATATCACTGAATCTTTGTTAAGCAGCCCCTGAGAGTGGCTGACAGCATAATTAATCTTACCATATGAACAAAGGGACCCACTCAATAGTACTGAGGATGCTTATTAAAAAAATCTCCCCCACCCACTCCCACCCCTCCTAAACAATTTTTCGCCCTGGCTTCCTTTTTTTAAAAAAAAGAGGAGAGATGCTGAGATGGTGATGGTAGGAAAGAAGGTGGCGTCATTATCTTTTTGTTTATGATTTTTTTTTTTTAAGGGGATATGATATGAGGTGGAGGGCGGGTTGGCTGGTTGGAGTAGGGGGGCAGCACCTGGCAGAATGATGGATCATTCCAAGCGACAGTGAACGATATTAAACAATAATACTGTTTATGTGATACCATCAACCAAATAGTTTTAATTAGAAACTTTAGATTAGCACAATATTCCCCCTAATGTGAGTATTCAGCAGCACAGTGGGCTGAGGAGATAATGTGGTTGTTCAACACCCCCTCACCCCTCAAAACACACACACACACACACACACACACACACACACACACACACACACACACACACACACCCCACAATGATTCAGTGTAACCTCGCTTTTTTAGTTACTAAGCTTCTGTAACATCCAATGTGTAAGTATTGTTAAAATCATTATTTCAACATCAATAAAGAGATTTTCCAATATCAATATAATGCAAGACACATAAAAACATGTAACTGAAGCTCAAAGCATAATGTGTTCTAGTGTTGTTTTCATCTTCACATGTAAAACTTTCAGAAATAATTTTGATTTTTTTCCCCGTTTTATTTATTTATCTATAAATTTTGTTAGGTCATAAGGTCCTCAAACTCATGCAGATAAAATGATGGCATGTATATTGTCAAATAATTTCATTATGCAAAGTAGGGATGTCCAGATCAGCTTAATTTATTTGTCATGTTATACATCATTTATAAATCTGTGTCCAGTCATTGCAGAAAACACAATTTCAATCTTTTGAGCCCAGATTGGCTGATACTTCTGACACTCAAAATTTTAAAAGGGGCATTCTGCAATGTAACAAGTCCCTCAAAGGGAGAAGTTTGTGACCAGATTATATATTTTGTTTTGTGTGTTCCTCAAGTTCAGTCTACAGACTGTTTCTCACATTGGAAGTTTATTCCCAAGAACATGACGGGAGCTCCATCTCCTTTAAGGCTCCTAGGTCTTTAGGGGAGAACAACCACTCAGACATTTTCAGTGGTAGTTAAACTCTGGAATACATTACACCTCACCAAGAAATCTGAATTAAATTTTAAATCATATTATATCAGAATTTCAAAAATATTTATAATTTAATTTTTTTTACCCTTGTGCTTTTTGTATTGAGACATGTTCTGTGATACAACCACCCAGACATTTTCAGTGGTAGTTAAACTCTGGAATACATTACACCTTAACGAGAAGGCAGAATTAAATATTAAATCAAGTTATTAATCAAGTAAAATACCAGGAATGTAGCTATATTCCCCTACATGAGCCATTTGAATGATTTGATGTCAACAAACCTGGTCAGGTCCACAGCGATGGAAATTCATTTCTTTTGAATAATGTAATTGGGAAAAAAAAATTCTCCCAGGAGGGTCAAAACTTTGTTTCAAGTAAATGTCAGTTCAGCTCTTTCTTTTTCTCACTTTCTTTTCCTCACCTTCATCATCATCATCTTTTTTTGGTAAAATGTCAACTTTGGTAATATGTCACAAAGAAAGAAGTTTCAGTCCAATTAATGCCGAGAACACTTTGCTAGAGTGAACTACTGGGGACATTACAAACAAAATATATATATATAAAAAAGAGGTATTCCTGCTCAGATGGCCACGACCATTCAGATACATCATACAGAACTGAACCAAAAATTAAAACTCCAAGGCTTCTGTTGGCATGGATAATGACAGAAAATCTTACAATGTTGGTACGCCGTTTTGAGAACTTCCTGTTTTTTGTTTTGCGTTTGACTGAAGCTTATAGATGAGTGAGGTTCTGCTATATTTTTTGAGAATGTTTTAAAATTCATTTGTGAATTTACTTCAGTGAAATTAAGCACAGTCCTTTAAAACAAATCCCCTTTATCCACTCTCCCTCCCTCTCTCTGGGGCTTAGCTGGACTGGCTAAAAGTGGGGTGGAGTAGTCTAATTCATCAGAAACAGGTCACACACACACACACACACGCCTGGCTACTAGATCATTTCTGCAACCACAAAATCACTTTAATATATTCCCAGTGCTACTTTTGAATATTAATAAAATATCAATTATTAATTTTGCCTTTGGCATGGCAAGATATACTAGTTTTAATTAGTGTACTGTACTCTTTCACAATTAAAAAATAATTGATGTCCATACATGTGGGCATTTTGCTGTGATGGTCTTTCTTGTTGTTGTCAACAGAGGAGGCGGTGAGATGATGCAGGCTCTCTTGCTTCTTCCTCTTCTCCTTCTTGTCCGTAGTTCAGATGCACTTCGGGGCCCGAAGCTATCAAGTCCTATTATGATAAAGTGTAACATCAAAACAAGATAATGAGACAGATTCGGGGCGTTAAAAAATGGGGGAAACTATAAAAGGAGGAAGGGATGCTGATGAGAAGGAAGAGATTCTGTTTATGCTCGACGTTGCAATGATGCCAATATTTAGATGTACAATCAAACTGGGCTGACCTCACCAGTTGCCACCAAGATGATTATAAAAAAAGGCTTATTTGGCTTTTAATTCAAATAAAAAGAAAATGTAGCATTTGCTGTTGCATTTATTTGCTGACCATAACTTCTACTTTTAATGTATATATTCGTACACATGCAGTAAGTTATTTGACCTTTCAGCTGTTAGTTAGTGATTATGCATCTTTCTTTCTATCTGTTTAGCCTTGGAGTGTGTGTTTTCCCTGTGTGTGTAAGGGAGAGTGTGTGTGTATGTATCCTCTGCATGGTGAAGTGGCAGATGGAAGTGTGAGAAGCAGGAAATCTGCTCCTGTCCATGTCAGTTCTGCTCCACAGAGCTCTGATAACTGAATAATAATCCTCCCAGTCTGTCTGCTGCTCTCTGTGCTCTCTTTTCCTTCCTTTTACATCTTCTGATTGTCTCTTTAAGGTTTGTTCTATCTAGGGGTTTAATTTGTGACAGATCCTGGCCAATCCATCTGATGCAACAATTGGCTGCTTATGTAGCAGGTGTGCTCAGTATAGTGTTACTTATGGTAACTTGCTTTTGTTGTCCAGTGTGTTGCACTCCAGTTCTGGTGTGCTATTTGACTTTTTTCCCTCCCTTGGAGCTTCATCCCTAGCCAGTGCTCTCTAATCAATGTAAGTGTTGAAGTTTTTGTTAGAAGGGTTTTCTATGAGACTTAAAGAAAGAGCCATAACAAATACCTTTATACTAATATATGAATGCCTTTATATATTCCAAGACCACAATGAGGACATGGTTTGGATGATTTGGATTCGTTCTGGTTTGGCTACTCACTCAGCAACTATATTTTGTGTTGCTGTGGGTTCAGAGGTTTTTGGTCATAATAATCAGATTAGCTGTACGAGGGTCTTCAAAAAGTTTGTGGAAAAAGAACAGTTGGAAAAAACGGTTTAAGGTATGATGTTTATTTTTGCGTTACGACATGTATTTAAGGGTTCACGTTAGAGCATGTTATGACGAGAACGTACAGGTGCATTGAGATCATTATCCCTGCATAAGATTACTACATAAGATTTAGCTATGTACTTTTTCCCACTAACTTTTTGAAGACCCCTCATATACTGACTTGCCACGGATGGGCTGTGCAGTTGCTGGTTTGTATTGAGATGATGACTTTGTGTTTGTTGCATGAGTAAATGAGCCGTTAGCTGCTTGGGGTAAACTGCATCCAGTACCTATCACTGCTTTTATCTGAATAAAAAGGAAATAATTGAATCCAGCAGTGTTCTTCAATCACCACAGTCCAAACAAATATCAAAATCAGCCTAGAATTACATATAATCATTGTGATAATAATATCGCATAATATTGATAGTTGAATTAACTTTTTTTAGTCAAACAAAGTCTAGCTTTATGGATTGAAACCTGATACTTGAAGATAGTTAATGTTTGCATTTTTTCCAAAAGGAGCGCTGTCATTTACTCTCTTTTCTTTGATTTACAGTATGTTCAAGTCTAAAATTTTTAGGACAATGTTATACTACAACATTACACAAAACAGATTTGCAAATGTAAATCAAAATGTTTGTTTTTGCAGCACTTAGAAGTGCCTGCAGAGTTTCCTGTCTGTGCACAGCCCAAAGGAGCTCCACCAATCAGTTGTCTGAAAGGCAAAACTCCCGGCCAGAAATAAAAAGCTTATTGCTTTGAGCACACAGTTATATTTTAGCACACAGATTAGCATATATACACTTTTATCTACTCAGCACTTCTCTTATCTGGATTTTGGTCACTGGACAGTAAGATGACAAGAGAAATGTAAGTGTTTAGCTGAAACTGTGCAGTGTGAGGAGTGGCATTAATAAAGGCATCAACATCTGAATTCGATTAAGTAACATGATTATTACATTCATCTATTCCTCTAGTATGGGTATATACGGGTATATACAGAACGTGTGTGTGTGTGTGTAGCATTAGCAATAGGAGGCCTGCCACCTCCACTGATAGACCAGACCAGACCAGAAACTCCAGTTCTCTTTTTCTCTTTTTGGGAGTGGAGGGGGGAAAATTCAGAAGCAGGGGATTTATGACACAGACATATCCAGGAGTGGTGAGAGAGGGTAGACAGACAGAGAGGGAGAGTTGAAAAGACTCCCCTGATGGTGTTGGCATGAGATTTGAGGGTTTAATATTGCATGTGGTAGATTTTTTTTTCTTTTTTGTGCAATTGACCAACATGACATGCCTAACTGTATAAATGGGCTGCTTTATGATGATAAGATCACTGGCTAATAAGATATTTATGTGACATGCTGACGGATCCATCTCCTCCCTTCCCCGTCCTGCCATCTTCACGCCTCGCCGAGCCGGTGAGGATCAAACGCAAATTCTCCAAATGGGGTCGTTAAATGGAGAGGAAATTTAATAAATTAATACTTTTTTTTTCCAGAGACAAAACTAAAAAAGAAAGATGGTAGAGAGAGAGAGAGAGAGACAGACAGAGAATGAAAAGAAGTTTTTAGTCCTGACAAATAGCCTAAGTGACAGAGTGTTTATAATATTTTTTTTCTTTTCCTTTGGCTTTTTGTACTTCAGTCATCCATTTTGTCTTTTGTCTTACCCTGAGCTCTTTCCTTCAAGCTCTCTCTGGGTATCACATGGGGAAGGTGCCACACTCGTCATTTTGAAGCTTAAATGAGGCTCTTGTCATTTTTATTATAACAAGGAGCAAAGATGAAGCAAAAACATTACCAAAAGCGATTTTTGAGAAATGAAATCATACAAGTGAATCATTCATGACTACTGTATACCACCTATAAGCTGATTGCTTGGTTAGCCCCTATATGTCTGATAATTTGATCAAATAACATATTCACCAGCTGTTGTTCTACTTTGTCACTTAAAATGTTGGTGGTGTAAGCGGTTTGTAAGTTTTCAGCTGTAAATGATGTTCAGACTTGTAGCTTATAGTGAAGTGAATTCACGTTACTTCGATAGCAACTGAAAACTGTAAGATCACCTCATAAAGTGAAGGGTTCCCGAGCAGGTTTTGACAACAGTGTACACAATCGTCTGTATGCTCCCAACCCAGCCACACATCACTGTATATGCTTGCATACAAACATCCGCTGGAGTGGAGATATCCAGAGGGCCCAATTAGCCAGAGACATGGAGAGCGAGCTAGAGAGGAAGAGAGAACAAGCGAGGGGGAGAAAGAGAGAGAGAAAGAGCAAGCATGTACCACTGTGACAGACTGTGTTCTTTGTCAACTGCCAGCCTCCATGTTTGACTACAGGCCGCTTGTCAGCTCCTGCATGGCATCTATAACAGCTCATGTGACATACAGTCGACAAATGCACACACACACACACACACACACACACACACATACGCATGTGTGCGCACACACTCACTCTGAGTCAACATGGCCATGCTAATTAGCCTAATGCTGGTAATGAAGAGACCTGACATGCTAACATCTTAGGAGTGACGTTTTTCGCAAGCAGTGTAAGTATGACACCCTCTGACCCTTCCTCCCACGCACACACTTGCTCACACATACAAAAGACACTTAACACATACTTTTGGACAAGCATACACCCCCAGTAAACACAAAAATACCTCCCACACAGCAGCTCTCTGTTCATTGGCATGGTGTTTAGCACATCTGGCTGTATGGCCAACTAATGGGCTTCACACCCTAAAATGCAGAAGAATCACAGCATTAACACATATATTTCTGCACACATTGCAGCTCTACCTGTTACACAGTGGGGAAAAATGTTTCTAGGGGTCATCCACACTGTAAGTAAGAATGTTGGTGTAGCTTATTTTCTGAATCCATGTGTGAACCATACCCAGTTCTACTCATACAGGGTGGTGGATAATCAATCAAACTAGTCTGACTGCAAACACTTGGTCTCGATCAAATAAAATTAATGTTGGCATGTCACATCATTAGAAGCACTTTTGCATTTTTAATCATGATTAAAAGAAGATCATTGTCTGAAAAGGTGACATAAAACGCCTTAGCACGGACAGTGTTCCATTCAAATTTGATGCCACATACTTTTGCCAGTTTCTCTGCCAGCTGTTTTCTGGTATCTAATGGAAACATATGTTCCAACCTTTTACCTCTTCACCTCTGATTACATCCCATCCATTTCAGGAGAATCATAACATTGATATTTAGTTATGTTAGTTTATTTAGTTTATGTTAGCTAGTCATGTTCTACACAGTCATGGGTGTCATGCACACAGGTGAGGACACTGCATAAACCCAAGGACACAGATTAGGTTAAAAAAAAAAGGGGGAAAAAAAATCCAATACCTACACCTATATCTAAATTGAGAAAATAGATCAACATGTTTCCATGAATGTTAAAAATACTTTCAAATCAGGGGAGTCTGTTAGGAACACGAGTAGAAACAGGGAAAAATGATACTTTAAGTGTTGGTGACCCAAGTCTCTGTGTAGCTGTCTTTCCAGTCCACTGTGGTCCTCGTCCTCCCCGGAGCTGCGGTCCCCTTTCTCTCACCATTGGCCTGTCCTGGCTGGCTGAGGATACACGGTTGGGCAAAGCTACGTACTCTGCTCAGTGTCTAGGTGTCAAGCTTGTAGTACTATAGCCTTTTGTTGTTGGTCAGCTCGCTGGCTGTCGTCTGCTCTGCTGTGGCTGCCCCTGTCATCAGTCAGTGACTTGCCTCCTACTGCTGCTTTTCCACAGTGTGCTTTTGAGGAAAAAATGAGTGATAGAGTAACTATGAGATAAAATCCATAGAAGAATCAAAAATGTCAAAATGTTAGTATACACAAGATGCGATTTAGATGTAAAATGACACCAATAATGAGGTTGTGGCTTGTTGAGCTCACACTGACCATCATGTCAAATTTTATATGAGCATGTGAAGGTTTTATAAAATCAGAGCATGAACTCATTCAAGAGCAGAGAAAGGTAGTTCGTCAGGGCAAAGGCACCTGTTCTACTTTTTTCCTCTCAACACACATGTACAAGCGCACACAAACAAACACACACATACTCCTTCACACACCCTCTCTTTAAATCTCAGAGGAGCTGCCTGTGTACTCTATATTTATTATCCAGGGTGGCACTGTTGATAGATGAGATACCTACTCAATTACAAGGGCACAACATTGCCTTTCCAAGCTGATAGGGTGAAAAACTGGCTCCTTTCTTCTTCCCTTCGTTTTTTTCTATCCTTCCATCCAGAAGGGTGATGTACAGCAATGTTGGGGGTATACATCTCTCCAAAACACTGAAGTGCCCTGCACCCCGAAAGCCCATCACCATACAAAGGACAGACATGAACGGGTTGTATGGGAGTAGCAGTGACTTCCCTCAGTGTGGTATCCGCTGAGGAAGGCTTTCTTGGTGCTATATACGTAGTCACGGCATGGTATATAAACAAACATGGAATACACTCACAAACACACACACAGGCACAAGGATGGACAGAGTGCAGCTGCAGCCAGGGGGGCCCACAGCAGCATTAATCTCCATCCAGCTGAGATTTGTGAAGCCGGGAGATTGAGAGGAGGCCGATGATGCCGGCTGTTTCAAGGCGGACATCATGGAAGCATGATGTTGAGCTATGTTCCCGCAGCCGGCCGGGGGGGAGGCATCGACATATAAAATGGTTGTAAATTTGCATTAGGCTCAATCCATCATCATAGGATGGGTGAGAAGGAAGAGGGGGGGTGGGATGGGGGACTGGGAGAGACACAGAGGCAGTGCAAGAGCCTGTGGATAACAGGAGAAAAAGGAGGGAGGACGAGGAACAGGAGGAGGGCACGGCAGTGGTGGGGCAGTTGTTGAGGAGGTGGTGCAATAGCGAGCAGGCTGCTCTGCTGTAAGCTGAGGTGAGCCTGGCCCACTCCTCCTCTCTGACGGATTCCTATTTAAGTGACTGTGAATGCAACAATTCCACAAATAATTTGTCAAGCAGTGCACAGCTGAACTGGCTCTGAACCCGGCTCTCTCTCTCTCACTCTCTCTCTCTCTCTCTCTCTCTCTCTCTCTCTCTCTCTTTCTTTCCTTCCACTCTCTTGCTCACTTGCCAACTACACACATACTCACAAAAGAAAAGATTTATATAAAAATGTACATAGTTGTATGTAAACATACACAAAGTAGCTGTTAATTGTCTTCTTTAACATTTGGTCTATAATATATGTGTAATGAAATTAATTGAATGTAATTTGTTTTAATTCAAGGGGTTTCCCAGCAGAGATCCAGGCTAGGCCCAACAGGGGGCCTAAAGGGTACTTCACTTATTTCCCAGTGATTTTTATTTAACCAGATTAGAAATTTGGGGGGGCAAAAACAAATGCAAGTGCTTCCATATAGAGCCAAAGGGGCCAATCAAAATTCTGTGAATCAGATGCTCTAGCCTCGACAATCACCAAATTTCAACCCAGTTCAACACCAGTAAGATCAATAAGGGTCCACGTGACAAAAATTTTGTCATCTCCTCTTGTCTGTGTGTGTGTCCCTGCTCATCAGGTGCATGCAACCCTATCTCCTGCACTTGTAACGTCAAGGACCAGGGTTTGTATTAATGTGATCTCAGGGGAATGCATACGAAATTAATTGAATTGAAAATAAATTGAATTGAATACCTTGCTGATTTCAAGAATTTTCATGTGCCATTTCTGTTTAAGCTTTCTGTGTGTCATTTTACATCCTTTACTCCCACGTGTCCCTTTATGCCCTGGTGGATAGGGTTAGGGTTGGGGATTAAAAAAAGTGGCTTGAAATGACATGTGGAATGACTTGCCATGTTATTCATAAGCAGTTTCATGAGAACTGAACCGTTTGTTTCCACAGTCACATCTATGCTTAGGTTTATTACTAGACATAACCATAAAAAGTGTGATAATGCTGTAGTCACCACATGTAGATATTGTACTGCAATATCAGATACACTGTCTGTGTGCATTTTACTGACATTCAGTATCAAGGTATTTGTAACTTGCAGTCACACTTCAGAGACTTGCTGAATCTATGTAATAGAGCAAAGAAACTGGCCTGGCACTTAAGTAATATGCTTTATGTTGACTTTTCTCACCCTTATTAATTAGTAAAGTGTTCTTGTAATCAGATTTCCTACAGAAGACAATAATCAAGATGATGGTTTAAATTCTAGCATAATCCTGCAGTCCACATTTGTATGTGTCTAAGTTTGTTATCATTAAACCTTATCTACACTGGACACATTTCAGCTGTGTTTTTCACACATGGAATAGATACAGTTCAATCCATATGTATGTCATACTTTCCTACCTTGCTTATCATATGTTACATGACTACAACATACCACAACATAAAACAGACTGGACTGATTTCATATGTTTGGGGGCACAGACAAACATATAAGCAGAGGTGAATGAGGGTAATATCGTTGTTTTATTTGTACATAATCTTAGTGGCACTCTTCCATCAAAGCTGTGATCTATCAGGAACAGGCAGGTGAAGCATGTCCCATATCTGTCTCTGTCAGCATGGGTATTACTCACCTGGGACGTTTTGTATGGGAGGGGCTGGGTTAGTGAGGGAGACGGGCATTCCAGTGATGTTAGGCCAAATTGGTGATCAATCACCACATCAACCAACCCCCAAATCCCCTGTCCCCACCCCCACTGCCATCCTATTTACATGCATAACAACAGAACAGGAGAAAGTGTACAGAAAAAGAGATGGAGGTGAAATATTTTGGATATAAAAGGTTTAAGAAAAAACTCAAGTGAGGGATGATCTCAGACTGTACTGATGATGTTTATTCAATTGATGTTTTACACTATACATTCCTAGGGGAAGGTGGGATATGAAGAGGAGAGAGCGAGCTGAAGGGAAATGGAAAAAAAAGGCCTTAAGCAATGACTTCGGAGGGCATAGCAGAAAAGGGAAAAAAGTGTTCATTCATCATTATTGTCATGGGCTTTGGCAAATGATAACAATTTGTCTTCATCCCTATTTTTAGACAATGAGCCACAATAGCCATTTTGGCCAGATGGGAAAGAGGGCCTGTGTGAACAATACGCTACATTTTGTTTGATGTCCTTTATATGGAATTTCTTTATTAGGACTCTCTTGACACTGGTCTCTGTTTCTGGGCTATTATTTTAAACATGCATGCTGTTCAGTAACACATTTAGATGTATGTATCTATATATAGGGTATGCAAATTCTCATTTGTTTTTCAGCATATTCATAAGGCATGTTGGTATAGATTTTGTACTTGATTTCTCACTGTCTAAATGTGCATTTTAACTTGTGCTTTGGAACCAGAAACCAGTCAGAAACCAAAAAACTAAATGTAACTGGACTGTAAGCAGATGCATCAGTGAATCAGTGAATGAATCTGTGAGAATTAATAAATAATGGATAGGAACAATTGTACAAATGACAGTTACACAAAACTGTGAATGCCTATAGTAATTGAGTCCCTGGAGCAAACTGATTTCCCAAAAGCATATAGCATACCTATAAACAAACAGCTATGACAGACAGAAGAAAAATGTTGACATGGGACAAGAAAGCATTATTAAAAGTCAGGAGGTGTGTTGTGTGTGTATATGTGTGTGTGGTACATGAAGGCCTGATGCGTTTGTCCCTGCTGGGCCTGTGGGGAGGTCACAGTGTGAACTGGGCGAGATGAAGATAAATAGGAGTAGAGCAGGACATATGGAGGAGGTATAATTGACATCTAACATGTAGACTGACCCTGTGACTCGCAGGTTACAGCCAGGCCACAGTATAAAAACACACACGCATTACCCAGCTATGGATGCTTTGTCAACACAGCAATTAAATCACCAATTTCACACACCTGCTACTATAGCACTATTATAATGACTTTATGTTCTACTGGTAGGAAAGACACTGATATTTTACAATTTAAGGTTAAAAAATCATTTAATGTGAATAGAATGCTTCCAATACCTTGAGGTACTTATGTCTTGCCTCTGTGTGGTGTGACCGTCATGCACTTTGTGCACCTGCCATCACATAAACCACTATCTGGTAACTTTGCTGCTGTTAATAAATATAGCGTTTCATTCATTAAACAAAAAACAAACAAAAAAACCTTTGACTTTGAATCGAGTCAGCAATTACATTTCCTAGTTGCAGCTCAGTTGTATGTAAACAAAATCTGATCACGTTGTGGGATGGGCCTCCCAAGACAGTGGTAGGGGAAACACTATCTATGCCAAAAGAGACCTTCTCATATTCAGGCACAGCATTGTTTCTTCTAGTGCAATCTTATACATGACCATTTATGACCTAGTTGTGGGTATACAAAGATTTATATGCTCTCAGTTTCTCTTTAGCATATACTCTTGGTTTCTCAATCAGGTAGGTGTAAATGTCTTGTAATCCTGTCAGACCATCCATCAATAGAGTTAGGTTAATGCTAACTTTTTCAAGTAACACTCATGGCCGTGGAGAGTGAATGACTGACTATACATATTCAGATAAACTCGCATTTTCTTCAAGAATTCCTGAAAAACAAGCCAACAAAACTTGCTCGCTAGTGTTAGCTAACGTGTGTAGGGAGGCTTTTTGCCTTCAACTAAGCCCCGCCCACAAAAAAACATCATAAGGTTTACTAATAGTAAAAAGATCTGTACTCCTGTAAGTCACAGCGATGTGTCCAAATGCTGTCATCCTGTTTGAAATCTCAGAATGCTATCATACAGAGGATCAGAATTGTAGATGTGGAGCATTCATATAAATAATAAAGCCATAGTCCATTATAGACGAGATTGTTGACTGAACTTAACGTGTCTGTATTGTTAAATGTCAACACTATCTGTCTAAAAAGTATTTTCTTTTGTTTTGTGCTGAAAAAAGTATAGATGATTCAACAATACACAAAAAATAATTCTCTTTATACTCCTCAACAGCAGTTAATTTCTCATGCTGGAATTGAAACACCAAGGCCAATTGTTCCCCACTGAAGACAAATCCATCCTCCCTCCACGCTACAAGAGTGACATATCCTCTGTATCCCACCCCTTTCTCCCTCTCTCTGTCTCTGTCCATTTCTCTCTCCTCCAACATTATCCTATCGGCTGTATCGCTCCGACCAGTAATTTATAACACCTCCACTGTAGTCCCCGATTCCAGGGATGTACCAAGGGCTCTTAAGACGCTATTGATTTTTATTTGATTAAATGTCTTGCTGGTTTGCAGCAAATTAGCAAGAGTTTAATCAAATCACAATCGATATCTACTTAATAATCCCCCAACACACCTCACGCAAACTAAGGTAAAATTCACTAATGAATAATAGGCAGAAAAGAGTCAGGATGAAATGACCGTGTTTGCATGGATTTAAGGTGCTTGCATGTTAAGTAGTGGATCCTTGTGCAAAGTGTTATGTGGTGTTATGTTTGGTTACATCAAGTTGTGTACAGCTGTTGTTGTTTATTTAGAGGATAAAAGATAAAAATGATTGGGTTTAATGTTTAGCTTTTCAGCTATAAAGTGCTGTGGTGAATCATTTCCTCCTAAATGCAGAAGTGAAATCTGGATGGAAGCAGGAATTTGTAACATTTGCAATATATAACACTGAGGTAGATGGGTGCAAAAATAGGCCTGGCTTTGCTATAGGGCAGCCAGGACACACCCTATCAAATATTTTTATTTATCCCAAAATATAACTAACAATAACATCAGAGATAAGAAAACAGGTTTGACAGTCATCATTTATTTAAATTTAAATTCAAAAAATATTTTTAAGATTTAACTTAGTTAAATCTTAAATCTGTGAATTATAAAATGAAGAATTTGGTGGATGTTTCAGATAAATATTTCCAGTCCAGTCCAAGTCATTAGTTAATTTCTTTATATAAATGTAGTGCTGCAATTGACATGATTAGGTTAATTTATATTTCCTTTCATTTGTGTACCTATTTTGATTCTGCTGTGTCCAGTGCAGTCAACAAAACATTTACTAAGGTGGACAATTCAGTGGCACACTTGACTTAATCAGTGAGTCAAAAAAATGTCAGAAAACGATCAAAAAATTGTATCACAGATTCCTAGAGTCTAGTTGTTGTCTTCAAACGTCTTGTTTTGTCCAACCAACAATCAAAAACCAAAGATCTTCTATTAACAATGGTAGAGAACTAAATAAAACGGCAAATATTCACACTGGAGAGGCTGGAAATGTTATAATAATTTAGACATTTTTGTTTATTAAAAAAAGATACAACAGTTAATCATCTCTCTATGTAGCCTTCTCTATGGTCAGGTGAGAAAAAAGAAAAGAGCCATGGGTAAATCTGTACAGATGGTTTATAAACTGTGCTCTCAAATTTCTATTCCGCGTGTATGAATTTGCAGTCCATGCCTGGACATGGGTTGGTTGAAATCTGAGAGAGAGACAGTTAAAACACAGTATGCACAAATGTAGTACACATTTACTTAAGATTCTTTTATTTTCCTCAGCTGACACTAGTGGAGCTCCATAGCTTTCAGAATTTTCCATTGATCAACCAATAAATTAATCGGCTCATCCTTGAAGTTTTCAACTTTTACTCTCAACACTAAATGCATACAGTATGATTCAAGACATCTCACATGTTCTCCCAATAGAAATCACATGTGAAACCACATGCTCTCTCCCTCATACACATACACACACACACATGGGGAAAAACCCTCTGGAAACTTAGATGTGCACCCCCACCCCTCTATGGACATCAATCATTTTTATTGGCTATCTGTGAGAAGGCCTTTTTGAAACAGTGAAGTATCACTTTCGACATCACTACCAAAATAGTACAGGGTGAGAGGCAGTGACTGATGTTTGGGTGTCGGCTGACATATGCCATTGCTCTCTACAAAAGCCAAGGTGTTTGTATTATTTATCTCTCACAAATACCAAATATTACAAACATTATCAACCCTTAACTTTCAGTGATAAGTGTAATGTGTTGCAATGTGCTTTTCTCTCTTTTGCAAGGTGAAATACTGACAGTGGTATATTCTGTCAGGATTTTAGTAACTCATCTGTGTCATGGGCCACACGGGCCAGTTGTGTGCTTCCTTAAAGTTACCAATATTAAACTTTATGCCCTTATTGTCATTAAAAAAATATCATTTTTTTCTTTGTTTCTCACTGCTTTGCTCTGCCAGAGCTTTCCAGTCTTACACCAGCTCATTCGAGTCTTTGTCTCTTATAACTGGTAAACACAATCTATCATAATCCCTAAGAATTCAACAAAAGCTCTCCTTGGAGTATTGAAGGTACTGTAAATTAAATGTGCATTTCCTATTCCAGGTGCTCTTAATGGAAATGGAGAATATTGATATCTCAATCGACAGATATTACAATGTGTTTGAAAGTTGATTTTTCTTGATTCCCTTGTTCTTTTCATAAATATGGTGCAATCATGTGATGTAATGTGCATTATTGGCATGTATTTTTCCAGATTTGTTGGCCTGATAGTTACCACTTCACCCCTGATCTTCCTCCCAATGAGAATCAGAATGTTTGTCAAGTGCAAAAAAAAGTACAGTGAGGTGTCGTAAAGGTAATGAAACAGAAACAAAATGTTCTTCTGTTCAAATTCTCTCTGCTAAACAGGTTCATCTTACAGTTGAAGGGTTTTTAAAACAACTTATATATACACTTACACTTATAGATATTTCTTATATTACAGTCCTAGAGCACGCATAGTACAAGTTTGACTCACATTCACTCTCTGAGTATCCCTGAAAATAAGAGTATACATCATGCCTTGCTCAGACATTTAGTGACTCTACTAATATTTTGTAAGTATTGTCAGAACTGAGCAAAAAAAAAGCAAAGTAAATACTATAGTACACTCTGTGAGCAAGAACACTCATAATAAATTATCATAAAGTGCACGCTTTCCATTTCAAATACTCATACTTACCTGCTTGTATATAAGTTACGTTGCATGTCTACAGGCAATGATCCAACAGTTGAACAAAGTCAATTTTAACCAATCCATCTGTGTCTTAATTTGGAAATTTTGATCTTGTGCATAAACAAACAGATAACACTTTTCATTTGTCTCAAAATTGTAACAGTCATTCTCTTCATCATGACATGTTCTCACATCAACCCAAGAGGTTAACAGTCAACCTTAAACTGCTACGAGGAAACACAAAGTAAGATAGAGAGCAAAGTGTCAGAGGGAAAGTACAAGCTTTCCTGGTTATATTTCCCCCCTCTCAATTTTTCCTTCCTCGCCAACAGAAAAAGCCAACCTCAATTTGTGTCAAGTGCCATTTTAAGACCTTGGGATTAAAGCTATAAAGTGGCGTCTGTCAGGGTCTTTGACGCCCTGGGGCCCCCCGCTAACATCTGAGAGCCAACGTGCCGTTGTTCGGTATCATCTCCCATCATATTATGTCAGCGGTGAGGAGACGGGCCGATAAGACAGGCAGCCGTCACAGGAGCTGACAGGGCTGATTCACGTCAAGAGTGCTTCATCCACAGCTGGGGCCAATCGAAGCTGACTCCACGCCTCTCTCAGCCAAAAGTGGATATCCCTCTAAATGTGCATCACACAAGTGTTGAGGGAGGCTATGAGACAGACGCTTGGCAGTTTATGATGAAGACAGGATGATGTTACAGTCTCGGCGATGGGGATGAGATGAGAAGTGAAACGGAAAAGAAAAACTCTGATGTTTGATATCTAATGCGACACAGAAAATCGAGGCTAATGTCTGCTCCAATGATTGAGGAAGAGGTTCACTACCAGTCTGATCCAGTAACAACAGGCTTTAAGCTGTTAATGAGAATGCATTTAGGAGATACTATGTCAACCTGTTTTGACAGTGTACAGTAAATGACAGATGAATTTTACAGTGCAAAATGCATATAATTTTTGCCATATTGTTATTCATGCTTTATTTGTGTGCCCTGTGTTTACTCATCAGAATGTACCAATTATATAGGACAGACGTTAGCTATAATTAGCTAGCCACATGCGTGCTAACTGTGCATGTGGAGTGATTCTGTGCCACGCTTGTGTGACAGCTCAGCCTCTGACTGATCTTACCATCTTTGAGTTATTTTATTCCAGTTTGTCTTGTCTTTTTCTTTTCTCAGTATGCTCATGAAGTAGAGGCATGAAGTCTCAAGATAAGCCCAAGTTTTTCACTCTTTAACTCGCACTGACGAGTCCTCACCTTAGTTTGACACCCAAACTAAATCGTCTTTCATTTGCTTCATCTAGACTTTTATGCAATGACACCACGCTCAAAGTTTGCTTTGCCCTCAGCCTGAATTCTCTGCAACTCTAGCGCTCCTTGAAGTTACATAATGGCACAAAACTCAATTGACCAATAAGAATAATAACAGGCTGAGTTGTCCCGCCCTAACAGATGCAACAATACTAACGAGAATGATGTCAGTCACACAAGCTAAACATGTGCAGGGCCCTTAAAAGCTCCTTTTGAACTATTGTTGCTGGTCCACACCAAAAATGATGAGCTGCAACTTTTTACTGTTTTTTTTATTCTACTGACGTTGGCTTGAAATAATCTGATTTGTGTCTTCTGTGAGGAAATAACACTTGGGTAGCTTTGAGTTGCAGTGTGAACTGAGCCTTAGATGGACAGAGAGAAAGACTGACATACGACAACAGCCACTGTAGCAGCTGTCACCACATCACTTCCTCCTCCTGATTTTCCCCACTCCTATCTCCTTTCTTTTCTCTCAGTGTGTCAGCTGCCCTGCCTCTCCTTATCACTCAAGGGTCTGCTAATTCACCAGCAAGGTTGCGCTGATAAGCCTCTCTCCCTCTTTTCTCTCCAAGTCTCTCTATCTCTTTTTCTGTAGATGGACAGGTCCCAGTGTCCCCTAACATGTGTCTGTCTGGATGTGATGGTGACACGGGGACCTGAGGGTGACAGCTCAGCTTGGCCTTGAATTAAGGAGCATTACAGATACGCTGATAAAGTGACACTGTCGGTGGGGCAGGGACGTGAATGAAAGAGAGAGAAGCAGCAGAGAAGAGCAGTCTGCTGGACGAAGGAAAAGAAGGAAAGAAAAGGAACCTAAAGAAAAAGAGACTGTGACTGTGGCTGCACATAAAGTACATGAAGCATATTCATTCAGACTTATTCCTCTAAAGTATCCCAGTATTTTCTTCTTTTTCCTTCTAGTAGCTGAGTACAGGACCACATACTCTAGGTTGGTGTGTGTGTGTTACTGTGTGGGCTTGAAAGAGAGAAAGCCTGCATGTGTTTGTATATGCCTGGGAGCATGTCTGTGTCTGTGACAACAGCCTAAGGCGTTTTGTGTGTATTGTCTTATTGTCTTAGGTTAGAGTGTGTGTGTGTGTGTGTGTGTGTGTGTGTGTGTGTAGTAAGAGACTCCCCATGAATAGCACAGGTCTTTTCTGCTCTGTTTCCTTTCTGTTTCCATCATTTAGCTAGAGTAAGAAAATCTGTCTCAAGGTCGCTGCCCTCTGTTACCCAGCAGCTCCTGAATACAATAACAGAAAGTCCATCTCATGGTGGAAGTCTAATAAAAAAAATTAAGACGGCTGCTACTCCAGCATGATTTGAATACTAATGTAAGGAGAGGAAACCTACAGCTACTTCTATTAAAGAATCCATACATTTTAGGCAGTGGTGAGTAAAGTAACCAAACCTATCCTTAAAGCTGGGAAAGGATTTAAAAGTACTGAAACCTAGAGAGCCCTTACATAATGACTTTCCTCTAACACAACTGCCTAATTGAAGGAAAAACACACTGGACAACAGCTTAACTATTAACTAGATAAAAAGGTGAGTTTGAGTCTGCAAGGTCTTGAGTTTGAATTCTCTAACAGGTTAGGATTACAACTGAGGAAATAATGTTTTGGAAATAACATTTGAGCAGCACTATATAAACCCTTAGTTGACAGAGTCAAGCTGAGACTGAATATAATACAGTACACTGCCAGCTTCCATAGGCATGTGAGGTAGGACATTGGTGGAAAAGCACACAGGAACTAAATCTGAATAAAGAAAGTTTAATAAGAGTCTCTACAATACACATAAAATTTGCTACTTATTCACAAACACATACCCTTTTTGACACAGGTAAGATGTTACAAACGCTGTACGGATGTATTGATTGCTGTACATGCACATGAGAGCAGCAACCTCTAGTACAACCATAATTCACATGGCTGGAGCAATCAGATCGCCTTTCTCATGCAAAGGTAACATTTGCCTTGATAATGGATTTCTGCCTTTCCATTATTTTATTGGGAAACCAAGGCTCCTCTCATCATTGTGTAGATATATAGGTTAACGTCGTAGTGGCATTTTAACAAAAGGCCACCCTGAGTACCCTTCTGGCCTGGTATGAATAACTGATATCAAACTTCAAGACAGTGCACTGAAGAATTCAATGCTAATGTAGGAGATATATTATTTTTCAGACTGGCTACAAATATAAATTTTAGGACATAATTCAATCAGAAAGTGCTGACAATTAGTAGCTTCTGAATTACAAATATAATGACAATATGTAATATCTGAACATCATAAAATCCTCATCAGGTTAACTGTTGAAATACCTTTTCAAAAAGTAAGGGTGCAGCCATAAATTAAAATGTTAAGCAGTAAATTCAGTTCACATCAGATATAGCACCAAAACAGTGTTATAAATGCATGTCACTTCAAACATAGAGTATATTTCAGTGAGTAGCTTCCATAACTTTTAAGCATTCTTCCCTCATCACTGGTAATGATTTTCACCAGGTCCACAAAAACCAATATGTATGGGGAGGAATTACTCTCAATCATTGTGATAAATGTACTACAAATAAAACCTTTTTGGGTAATTTATGGTGTTCACAAGTGCTTTGTTAAATCCAGTCAAATTTAGAACAATTTTACGAATAAATACATCATTTCAGATTGTTAAATGGCCCTGTGATGAACTGGCAGTCTGTCCAAGGTGTACCCCGCCTCTCGCCCAGTGTCTGCTGGGATTGGCTCCACGACCTGTAAGGATAAGCAGTATAGATAAAGGATGGATGGACTGTGTGTGTGTGTGCATGGATCACCTGACACATGTAAATCAGGTTATAATTGTGTGTGGAATTCTGAGACGCCGTACGTTCCCTCGTTCACAAATGTATGTTGCTACTGAAGAATCTAGAAGTATTTTTACATGAAACATCGCAGTGTTGTGGTTTTAACTTTCTTCAAATTCACTCACTCTACTGACTAAATACATGGAGTGTTTAACTGGTGGACATACATGACATTAAATATTGAGATTATAATTTTAGTTCACAATGCAAATCACGCATGGAGTAAAATTGATCGCTCAGTTTATACTCACTGCAGAGAATGATTCATATTTTCTGGATATACAAGTAAGCGATGTCAGTTTTGTCATCAGAGGGGTGTAGGTGAGTAGTTGTAGTGCGTATGCACAGAGTAAGTAGCCAACAATTTGCTGAGCATGTATGAAATGTGTCCTGCAAGTGGACTCCAAGCAGAGTATAAATTAAAACAACTACACAACCTTGGTGTCCACAGCTGTATGTGTACGTGTCCACATACTGTACACTACAGATGCCAAATTTCTTGCTCTTCCTGAGGAAACTTTTTCCCCTGTTAAATTCCTTTCGATTCGATCTAGAGTAAGGGTCTAAGGATAGAGGATCTTTTGTTATTTTGATACATACAAATAAAATTGACTAAACTTGATCATTTATTCTCCCCTTCATAAATTCCTATCCAGTCAATAAACTTGGTGGAGATGATGGAGGATTGTAATCAAATTATTCATGTCCTCAACACTTCAGTTTGCACCTCATTTCATCCAGTTGTGACCATCTTGTATATTTCAATAGTAACATTTCAGTCCAATATAAAGCTGAGTTCATGGCTGTGCCTTTTCCCTTTCCACTGTCAGTACTGATGTACCTTCTTATCCTCAATGACACATCAAAGTACAGTTGAATTGGTGGTTCTGTAGTCGCTGTGTGCATTGCCCATCTGATTGTTGTATTACTCTTATTCCCGTCAGCCTTTCTGCCGTAGGAGTTCAGCTAGATGTTTCTGCTTCTGCGGTCAGTCTATTCCCATCTTGTCGCCTGACTGTTGCTGCCTTCCACCACCTTTAATGAAGCTTGCTGGCCCCTTTAAGTCCCTCTGCATTTGACAGTAATGTGACACAGTAATATCCAATGATGCCCCCCCCCCTTCCTCCATCCACATCCACACATGATAAATAATATATATATATGCCGCCTTATAAACATAATACATTAGTTTGAAGAACTGGTTGTGTGTGCTTCTGTGGAAGTTTGCGTGTGCAGATTAATTAAACATGAATACATGCACATTTCTGCCATTCTGACTGACACTAAAGGTAAAAATAAATAGACTATCAATGAATAATTGACTGGAGGATGGGAACGTTCATGTTTCAGTCGCCCCTCTCCCTCACTGGGAGTGAAGTGTCCACTAGGTCATCTCGCTTTGTCTCTGACAACCGTGTTGTGCAGATTAAGGGTGAAGAAGGGGGGTGTTAATAGGCTAAGCAGTGTTTTCCCAGGCAGAAAACTGGATGGAGAAACCCTCCACCGCACAAACTCACACCCCGAGCCTTCTGGGTGACAGGGAGTGAGTGGAGGACTCCACACACAGTGCTGACTGGCACTTTGAATCAGCTTCAAATACACTCAAGCTTCATGTCACATTTTTAAGGTTGATTTCAGTTTCAACGAGTCGCTGTGTGCACATATGCCCCTGTCCACACAAAAACATCCAGAGCATCCACACACACACACACACACACACATGCTCAACATTTACTAATACTCTCACACACTCCAGCAGGGTGAGTTTATCCTTCAGTGTTTGACCGTAGTAAAGAAGCTGCCACTCATTTGCAGAGAAGCTCGTAAATCCACAGGAAGAAGGAAGTAAAAGGAGCCAATTACTTTTAGATCTCTGTCCCTCTAATCAGCCTAGTGAGTCACATAAACTTTCACCTTCCAAGACCTCCATCCGTTTTACTGGGACACCGTCTGTATAAGGAAGCGTGCAAGGATTTGAGTGTGTGTGTGTGTGTGTGTGTGGCATTTGTCTGGTTGCTTATGTGTGTGTTGTCTACATGTCTGCTTGTTCCCAGATGTCTTTTCTCTCATGTATGTGTCTGTGTATGATCTGTTTGCATCAAAATGTGACTGGGTGCTGCAGGTGTCTGTTACATATTTCTCTGAGTCTATGTGTGTGTGTGAGTGTGTGTGTTTGTGTTTGTGCTGTGTTTGCGTTACGAGTCAGACCAGCAGAGTAAAAGAGAATGAGGGAGAGCAGCGTGTTTTACTACAAAGTCAATCGCCAAATGAAGGAGGTGGGAGAAATTGTCCTGTCAGTCAGAATCAGGCCTTGGCTATGTGTATGTGTGTGTGTGTGTGTGTGTGTGTGTGTGAGAGAGAGAGAGAGAGAGAGCAGATAGGAAGCTCATGGCCCCACTACTGAAGCTTGATCATGACCTTGATGTCTACTTAACTTACTAAGTAACTTCAGGACCCACACTGACATGCCCTTTACATCCAGTAGATCTAGTTTTCCTCATAGATGCTGTAACACTGTACGAGGTAGCTGCATGTTGTGCAGCTAGTTTTGATGAGTATTGCTTTTCTCAGAATATCATTTACACCTATTGTGTTACATGTCAGAAACAACATTTAAAAGTTAAGGGAGCTAACATGCAGTGGAAATGTTTTGTACATTTTCTGTAAGTTGCGTGTGTGGGCACAGGGTTTTGTGCTGTTCACCTGTCTCTATGCATGTTGTCTGTTTTTGACAGACCACATGTGCAACTGAAGCAGGGAATATACATTTTTGAAAATGTTTATACACTTAGCAAGATGAGAAACTCAACTCATGTATCTCCTTCTCCGCCTTTGCATTCTGTTATAAAGCATGGTGGGACTGCTTCAAATACATCACTGGACGGGATGATGTATTGTAAGTTTGTCAAAACAAAATGAAACATGAAACATCTCTGCAGAGTGGAGAAGGTCCTCTCATTTATAATGGTAGCTATAAAGACTTAGCTGCAAACACTCAAGCTAGCCTCACTTTGACAGGAAACATTAATAAATCTTTTAAAAAAGAGGGGTTACATTAGAGTTACATTAATAAAAAGCTAGCATATGTCTATATTGAAAAGACATTTTTACTAATCCATCATAGTTGCAGCAGGCAGTGTTCATGGTTTTATTCTGTCTTCCTGTGTAGCGGACAGTGGGCAGCAGCTCTTGTGGGCACCACATTTTTTCAGTGCTGAGGTCAATTTGTTTGAAAAGAAAAAAAAAAAAAAATACAAGTCCTGAACATCAGTAAATAGTCTAATTAAGCAATGCAGTTTCCTCATTCACTTCAAGGGTATTCAAACAATCTAGCACAATGTTTTGGCTAATCAAATGCACATAACATGAATGATGTTATGTTATTTTTCTCCTTACAATCATTGAGAAAGAGGATTAAAACTCTGCCTCATACTATTATAAACTATTGTGTTGTATTATTCAGTCTCATAATCCTTAAAAGTCATAGGTCCATCACCAGTGTATAGCTCCCTTTCTAGAATTAAACTAAAAAGACCAATAAAAAGCAACTATATTTATAAAACTATTATTAGACTTTATACAACCAAAATTTGTTCTCCAAATAAAGCTGACAAGCATATTCATCCAAACTTAGCTATCTAGCAAAGTTTATATGTGACAAAGTACATTGCAACAAGACTGAAAACAAACAGAACACCAACAGCAACTTTGGCAGTGACACATCATACAGCGAAATGGGCCAACACGCTCCTGGCTACAGACGTCGTCTCCTCACCCAAACCCGTAGCCCAGCTCATTGAGTTCAAAAAGAGAGTAGAAGGGATGAAATCTGAGCACTTTTGACACATAGCCCATCCATATCCCTGCTCTGTCACTGCCTTTCCACTCCTATTCTCATTAGGATAATGTGATTTTACAAAGTGGCAGTAAGGAGGGGAGATGAGGCGACAAACCGAGTGGCTGCTTGACGTCTCACCGCATCGCGACAACTCATCCTGGCGCCGGATCCCTGATTGGCGGTCCCACTGAACGCTACTGAGTCGTGAGGAAACGTGTCATTTCCGAACATCATCTCTGGTGATGATGGTGACTTTGTCACCACACACCACGCACACACACACATACATACATATGCACATGTACAGACAAGCAGAAGAAAGGAATGGAAAGAAAAATGGTCAACATGTGAGCAACAGCTGCATTGAAATGCATCTTAAAATAGAACTTAAATGAAGCAGTTTCAGTAAGGAGGAGGGAATGAAATTACATGTGAAAACAGAGAGCAAAGACTAACACATTGAAAAGGGCTTGATTAACCTTTGTCCTTTGTTATCCCTCAAGAGGACACGACTGCGTGTAGGACATGTAGCAGAACCAAGTCCTCTCTCCCTTGCTATTCTGCTGACCTGCAGGGCTGTCACTGAATTTTTTTTAACATTGCTGGAAAAACTTTAAAGCTCACTTACTTCACAGAACTGTATATGCACTAGATTTCACCACAGTTGTTAAATATTTTTCTGGGATCAAAGAGAAGCATTCAAGCGATAACTGACAATGTGCTACATCGTTAGATATCTCATTATTGAAAATATGTAATTTCACTTTGGACCAGAGCTAGACATGTTACCAGACGTCCATTTAATTTGGTATTAGTATTAAAGATCTCCATGATTGCTACTCATTTAGGTGGCTTCTTTGTTTTTTTTTTTGCTTTCCGTGAGGTTGACTTGATCTCACCTTAAAGAGTTCTGTATGTAGCAATGTGGAAACCCTTGTTATTACTGACACGTTTAAGTGAACTGCAGTCTGCGTCCAGTTGCTCGCGCATATACTCATAGTCTGTAAGTAGACGGGCACAAGTGTCCATGAAGTTCTTACTGACCCTGTCAGTCTCTTAATCAGCCCTCACTGTGTGGTTGCTGGGGGTGCATGGTTGCAGTCCAACCATGGCGTCAATGAGCAGACAAGCAATGGTTAGCCAGGTAGCTGTAACTTAGCTACACTACGGGGATCCAAATTTGGTTCGTTAGCTGAGGAAGTAATTATCAAATGGCAAGCTTGACGATTTACCAGCCAGATCAGTGGAGTTTGGATGAATTAGTGAACGTTTTCCACTCAATAGTTTGCTGCTGCTCTGTCCACGCCAGCAGTCAAGCTAATGTTAGAAAGCGCTGGCCAGCTAAAACCACAGTATCACAGTAAATTTCACAGTTTTGCAGTAATGTAAGCTCACCTGTCCAATAGAAAGCGAGACAGCTTGGGTCGATTTTGATCCCAAAGCCTAACAAAGCCTCCATCAATCAATGCCTGCGATGTTCACCCTAGTTTTTCAACAATGTCACTCAAACTCACATTTTGCCAAACGAGCTTCGTGATTTTAAGTTTTCCTTTTTTTGTCCTTGTGTGGAGTTTGTTCTGGAGTATTTCTTATGCTGGGGCCAGTCATTACAGTGGCAGACTCCATTCCGAAGCTAACAATAGTACACTGCTGGCTGTAGACTCTTAGTCTTGTTAGCTTATTGCTGTTAAGATTCTGACAGTAGTACAGTCATGAACTATTTGTAAGAGATTTTGTTCAGCTTTGAACTTTTAGCCTTCACATAGCTTTCATTTTACAAAATCAAGCTGAAAACATAATCCAGTTTGAGCATTTAACCAGTTATGTAGAACCTGATAATGTGATGCCATATATTTAAATGTATTAATTACCCGGCCACATTACATCACAGATGGTATTATTAACATGTAGTATAGTTTTTTTTTTCTCTTGTCAGTGGACAAAGTCAGTGTCAATGTCTCATAAAGTATTTTTAGCCAATGATATGCTACTCAGATACAATTACAAATAAATATGTCTGTTTGCCTTTAATGTTCATTTTTCCTGCTTTCTTGTGATGTGTAAATCTTGAAAATTACTGTTAACATACAAACAACAAAGAATAACAAAAATATTTCAGAAATATTACAAAGATTGTTCATGCAAAGATCACAAAAAGTAGTAAATACTTAAATTTTATTATGGAACACTAAATAATTTAATATCACTTAGGCCAAATGAGCAGACTGACTGAACCGCCTCAACAGAAACATAACACTGTAGTAACTGTCAGCTGCAGCTATAAGTGTTTTTCCTCCCTCCCTTAACCCAAAAGCAGTTTCATACACTTTTAATTATGACAGACAGAACTGAGCACATACAGCTTTGGCAGCTGCGTCCACTAATTGACAAAGACATTAAAGAAAGGATATACTAATACGGTTTGTATATGTCCACCATTCTCTGGGGTGCTGTGTATGTGCTGTGCACTGACATATAGAGGCATTCTGTCAGCGCTGCAGCCATGCAACAAACAAACAAACACACACAGATAAACATGCGGACAAGCATCAAACTGTGTTGTCTCCAACCAGAGATGACAGCTGATGTTCAAATCGCTGCGAGCGCTTCTCCAACACTTTGTGGGAATTGCAGCTCAAATACGAGCATGCTGTTGATTTAACTTTTAATGCTTTGTCCGTCGAGTGAGCACCAACACCCGCCCCTATCCCAGACTTACCCCCCCACTACCTCCGCCCCTCCACCACCTCCTTCAAATTAATTAGGGGAGACGTTTCACAAATTAACTTTATTCATAATGTCTGTTCACAAAATAAAATAATTTAAAAAAGACCCCTGTACTTTTGTAGCCCTACTGTTAGTGCTAACAATGGCTGTCACAAAACAGATTTTTTTTCTTTTCTTTTTTTTTTTTAACACATACATACACACACATGCATATTCCAGCTCCATCCATTTCAGAGCAAGAAAGTAAGTGGTGGTGCTGAGGCTGGAGCTTGACTTTGTTAATCGTCAGACGACAGCTTAACAGCTTGTGCAACCGTAATTAACGCTGCTTGAAATAAACGTGACAGTTAGCAGAGTATGTGTGTGTGTGATGGGGTTGAGGGGGGAAATGGAGGAGTGGAAGGGGTGGGTAGAGAGAAAAAAAGAAAAAAAAAACAATGTGGCAGTTGCAAAAAGTTGAAGAGAATCAAATAAATAATTCAGACAAAATGCCATCTCAGGTGCAAGGCCCACCTGACTAGAGCAGTGTTCCTCTCCCTCCCTTTCTTTCCCTCTCCCTCTTTGGCTGAATAATTCACGTAACCAAAGAGGCAAATGGTGACTTATAAAAGCCATTATTATGTTTAATAATGACTAATACATGTCTAAAGCAGGGATTGTGAGTGGAGGGGGGTTGTGTTTGTCAAAGCAGGGAGGCCTCTCAGACTGAGCCGAGTGGACTGATGAATGTAAGAAATGAGCTTTGTGTTTCAGCGTACAGTATAGGGCCAGTCTATGCATATTCATCAGCTGCCTTAACATTTCACATCTGCATGCTGCTCCACTTTGAGAAGGTGATTCAAAACAAAGGACACAGCATGGAAACAGTGGAAGTGAAAACACTGTACTTGGTGTCGTTTAGAGTGGCACATTTATTTGATGCATTCAGGAGAACAAATGTTCCATTAACAAGAGTATAGACAGAATTATCTGACATTATTGGACACTATCCAAAGCCAGTGTTTTGGGATTGTCCAGGATGGGTTCAAATGGGCCATTACTTTATCATTATTATTATTAATTCCTTTATTTATTTCACTGCTCCACCCAAGGGATACATAAACACAGTACTGTGAAAATTGTTGAGTCATTTATAACATTAAAATTAATATTAGACTTATTATAATACTCATATCATGTGTTTGTTTTTGATTATATGAAACAACTGTGTATTTTTAGGTAATTATTAAATCATATGGGGTATATATGAAATATGGTGATCAAGAGTATATCCCTATATCATCACAGCTGTTCCATTGACAAATATTTTCTTATTTTGCTTGAAGTCAGCTTCAAATAACTTATTTATGTCTGTATGTAGAAAACCAGATCAATTTATTGTGGCTCACATGTAATGATAATAGCTCCATCGACATGACACTCAAAATTTTCTTTTTATTATTCAAATCATTACATTCAACAACGTAATTATATTTAGTGGTGACTGCTATGTCTTTGTCTACTCATGCTAATGATGTCAAACTGCTGACAAGTCATGTCTGAAGATTAAACCCGAAGATATCAGATATCTAATAATTCTGTTGACTGCTCTCAGTGTCCACTTTGGCTACAGGGCTCATGTTACATTAAGAGGACAGGACAAACAGCTGATCAGCCCTGAATGTCTGAAGATCCTTATTAAGGTGATTAATATAATGACATGAGGTGCATAAAAGTAGAGAGGTATTCCACTGCTCTATCTGCAAGCAGTTGGTATCTAGGTCATCTGCTAGAACACTGGGAAATGACATGCACAGAAAAAATGCACAAAAAAAAAAAAAAAGAAGCAAAGATGGACTCTGAAACCGTAGACTTTCACTATGGTATGTTCTGTGCTACACACTGTGCTCCCTCATCAATAGGTGTCTCTGTGAGACTAGAATAGTACACAGGGAATGCAGTAAGGGTGTACATAGATGGGTGTAGTAACAGGTGGACACCCGGAAAGTCCAGAGTGTATGCTACCATTGTTCGCTGTTTCTGAAAGTTAAGTAAGGATGGTTTGTTCATCCCTTGTCATTCATTCAATAATATAACTAACTGGCTATAGATAGAATACATTTAGCTCTTTTCACCAGAGAATGTATGTTTGATACACCAAAAGTCTGCATTGGTACAGCCTTGTCTCCTAGAAATCACAGTACTGTACAACTAAACTGCAACAGCAGATACGTTTTGTAGGAGGCACAATCACTGACTGGATTACGTTCAGGGGCAAGGTATTTTTTGAATGAATGAATGAAGTGCTACATTTATTAACAACAGTGTAGACACCACAAGGTGGTTGGGGTGGATGGTGGGCTGTCACACCAGAAACCGGGATTCAATCCGCAGCAAAACAAACACACCCCTCCCCTCAGGGCTCCTTCAGAAGCTCCGCCAGGTAAATGCGTGGGCACGCATTGCCACGGAAACCCACACTAACAACTGTCCGAGGAGGAAAATGGTTTGTCGAAGTCCACTTTTTCATAGCTGAAGCAAAACAAACATAATAGAAAAGCATCATTGAATGAATGACATGCACACAAACACAACAGCAAGAGTTGTGGTTTAGATCTACAGTCACCAAAGCCTTTCTTTTAAAAATTCTATCCGTCTCTTAGGGTATTTATTTGCCATTACCCCGTCTTTACTCTGAGGCATTTTTCTTGCTCCCGAAACCCCTTTATACCCTCCCACCTCCTGTGCACGAGTACAAACGCCATGATTACCTGGAATGGACCGCACCGATCCACTTCATTTATATCCCAATTCTAGAGCCAAGATTGTTCAAAGAAACATTTGATTTTTTTCAGCACACACACTGAAGGAAACTAGCAGATTATGAGGAGATCTTCCCTGAATTTGAAGAAGTGTTTTAGATTAGAATTGCTAACCCTTTGTCAGTGGTAATAGTAAATTATTTATTGACCATCAGACTCATCACTCTGTTGGTCTTATTGAACAGCAAAAAGACACAGGTCCTTTATCAATATCAAAATGGTCCAAAGTGGTGTTTCTCTTGCTAACAAACCATCTTTGACTGAATTGGTTGTTGGAAAAAACATATATTGCTTCTGAGACTTACAGCCTCTCAGACCTGTCCTACCCCCGTACTAGGGTTTATCACGTACACATGCTCTTTTTGTTCTGGTAAAGCACTAACAGCCACCATGTCGCATACACCACTGTTTACATATGCATGGTGCAACTGTTCTAACTTCAGATGATCTCCTTTTGCCTTTTAGGCTAATGAAACACAACGAAAAAGGATGTTAAGATTTATGAGAGTTAGGAGTGATACAAGAAAGAAAGAAAGGAAGGAGGGAAGAAAGAAAGATGATTGCAGGCAGGTACAATATACTTTAGCATATAAATAAACCAATTCATCAAACGCTTTTTCTACAAGAATAAACACTAATTTTCCTGACAGTGACCCTGACAAATGGCTACACCAGGCGAAGTTACAGTGTGGTCATCCCAGCGATGCCACACTGCTCAGCCAACCAGCCAAATGGTTAGAGCAGCCCCTCTCTCTCTCTCTCTCCCTCTCTATGTCTTTGCTCTAAACATCGCCCTGTAGAGCTAATAAACGGCCAGTGTCAAAAGTGCTGTCAGTCCATTCTTTGCTTGTTTGGGTTCATCTGCAGTAGGAGGAGTGGTGTGAGGAGGTGATGGAGGGATGAGGGGAGGAGGAAAGAGGGGGTTGGAGGGGAGAAAAGGCTACGTGGTGGTGGTGGTGGTGGTTGGGGGGGGGGGGGGGGTAGCGACAGAGAGACACAGGGAGAGAAAAGAAAGTGATAGGCTGATGGAAGTAAAAGAGGAGGAGAAGGAGGAGGAGGATTATGGGTGCAGCTCAGCTCAGCTCAGCGGCCCGCCTCTCTGGGAGGACTGGCGGGACCCATCGGCCCATCACTGGCACTTTATTGATTTCTACCCAGTGTGCTCTTTGTCAAAAATCAGATACAGTGCGAGCCCTCTGGACCTCCTCACCTTTTAAAAGCACACAGAGAGCCTTTTATGTGCTGAACCGAGGCGTTTGTGTGCATGTAATGGTGTGCGATTGTGTGTTGTGCTCTTTGTCTGGGGGTCAGAGGGTTCCATGATGGACCAAGAGAAGAGGGATGAGAGGAGCCTTGCCTACTGTGCTTGTTATTGCACTGTGAGCAGATTTCTTATCGAGACAAATATGTTTTGATGCTCTTTTATAGCTACGCGTATGGTGTAATTGTTTCACTTTGGTTGGGTACAGCGTGGGCTGAGATATACGTGATGATCAGATATATGTAAGATAGGCTCAAAACGTGTCTTTATAGTCAGAGGTCATGGGCGTAGGAAATCTGAGCTAAGGTCAACAAGTAATCAGTTAAAGGAGGTAGAAATTAGTAGCTGTTGATTGATGCTGATAGGGTCATTTATCCAAGAACAAGATCTAGGAAAAGTCATGGGTGGATATTTGAAGTGTTCTAAATGTAACAATGTATCTACCAAAATAAAAGCATCCATAACTACCAGTGGCATGGCACTAATGGTCTTATAATAGCTCCATGTTTTCTGGATGCAGAAATTGGGTGAAAAAGAAATTAGGAATGGGGTCATATCAGTGAGAGGTAGGAGGTAAACTGGAAGAACAGAGGTGTTGAAGTGAGCTGGGGTCCACTGCCCAACAACTACTCAACCCCCACAGCCCCTCCACCCTCAACACAGAAAAAATATTATGCAGCAGCCAGGCTCCCATTGAATCCCAGTGATTCATTGCCCAATTTTAAACTGCCAAGCTGTTAAATTGCATCAGGTCTGCCAAAATTCATTCCAGGACTACGGAGGAGATATGAAAAATTAAATGTCATCTCAGCTACAGTGGAAAACTTTTACCTCTCCTCCTAGTGGGGGCAAGAATATGCTAGATTCTGTTATGATCGATGGCCACGCGGGACTACACTTAACCTGCTTAGTGATGTCATGTTAGGCTGCAGCGCCTGTTTACTTTCAGCAAAATGACAGGAAGGCATAAACTTTATCAGCCACTGACATCAGCCAACACTGTCTCCCTCTCTCTCTCTCTCTCTGTCTTGTTTCCAGTTCTTCTCTTCATCTCCATCTTTATGTTAATTCCTGGATGTGTGATTCTATTCTCCTCTGTCATCGACTCCCCTGCATTCATCAAGCAGTTTAAGAGTGGAAGGAAGATAGAGAGAGAGTGGCGATGTGTGTCCATGTATAACGTGACCACAAATTAATATCTGAATTAGAGAAAAGACTGAAGCTGCTCTTTGTCGTTGGGAACCTGCTGTAGTCAGTTGTCATTCCTTTCCACATCTGTCTTCATGTACTGTGTTGCTGCATTTATTCTGTATAGAGACTTCATAGAATCTACATTTAACTAGTTTACAAGTCTGCCAGATATTCAAATTGATGTCAAGTTACTCTAATAGTTCTCTGGTCAATTTAGTATTAGTATCCAGAGTTTTAGCATTAGGATAGAAGCTATGTTTGACTTAAGTCTTTCAGATTCATAATTTTAAGGTAAGCTTTTATTAAATTTGTTTTCCTCCTCTCCATACCCCCCTTAAAGCTTTGTTTTGTTTTGTGTTTTACACTTTTTAAAGTTGTGATGTTATAGTGGACATTTCAGTCAGCTTTGGCTGCTTTCACTTAGCATGTTTGGGGCTTTTATGTGCTGTCATTGACAATACACAGGAGGCACAAATTGGGGTTAATGTGCACATTTATCACTGTATACAAACAATGTAAAATAAATAGTGAAAGTTGTCAGGCCATGGATGATCTAATCAAAACTGCAGTTTAATGTATGTGTTTTAGGACATAAATTATCAATTTGAAAATATTTATGCAAAAAAAAAAAAAAGATATCCCAGATAATACCTAACAGACTTAAAAAACAATAAAAGAAACTCTAGTTGATTAAATTAGATACAAATTTTCCAATGAATGTAATTAGTATAAAGGTTTTGTAAATGTAATGTTAAAAAGTCATTTTAAATATAGTCAAGTGAAATGTAACAACAGGCATATCTTTGTCTTTGTTACATCTTTATTGCCTTTCACTCATTGCTCATGCTTTTTTTTCTTTTTTTTTTGCACTACTACAAAGAACAGTGCAAAACCTGTAAAAATCAATTTTTCAACAAAGCAGACTGTCAATTTGTATCAATTTTACATGAAAATGTTACCAGATGACATTAAATGGCTTACATGTTTTTTGATACAGGACAAGTGCTTTTTTATCTTTTCATCATCCTGATATTTTTTTCTGAAATGCAACTTGATGAGAGGTACCTCTGTGATCGCAACACAACTAAAACTGGAACTGTCTCTCCCCCTCTCTCCGTCTCTCTTTTCCTGCTCCTGCTTCTTTATGCACTGCGAGGCGGCGATATTTATTATTACGAATATCATTTGTATTAATCATCAGGATAAATGACTGGTTTGGCTATCTGAATGCCTCATTTAGAGAAACTTGGCTCCCATGTCATGGTTATAAATTACAGGCAGGCCTGTGTTTCACCTGAGGCTCTCTCTCCTGCTTCTCTTCTCCACTCCTCTCCTGCATGCACACACACACGTCCGCTGTTGGTGTATTTCACATGTCGGACACACAGACATTGATGGTGTCATCTTGATACAGGTGACATCAGTTTGAGGGACAGTGGTATGTGCTGGTGGTATGTTCACACACACAATTTGTTTTTTAAGGCTCATAATACTGCAACGAATTCCCCACAATATGAGAAATCACACAGAGCTGTTATAATAATAAAAAGGTGTGACATTACCTAATTATCTAGTTCATGTATGGTTTATGTGTACTGTAAGTCAGTTTTAATCGTTTCTAAGGCTTTAAATCACAAGTTTGTCTTAACCCTGAAATGCATACTTTGAGCCCTCAGAGGCCCAGGAGTGTAGGACACCCCATATAATTCATTCATTTTTAAGCTCCACTGTCTTTTACTCCCAAAAGTCTTATAGACAGGTGTGTCAGATCATAAACTCTGACTGTGATAGAACCAAAGCAGGTCTGAGGAACCAAACGTAATAAACAGAACGGGCACAAGTATTTAATAGTGTGCAGAAATTTTGTAACATGATCCTGTTGTCAAAATGTCAAACTCTCTTGAAATTCAGTATTGTTCTAATGTCCTTCTCTAAAAGACACTGTAAGAAGGTGCCTGAAGAAGAAATCAATCAGATATTTCAGAAGCAGAAGCTGCTATTGGCTTCTATAGCAGTACAACATGTGTATAAATATAAAATATAAGATGGCATTGAAAGATATCAATAACCATTTTTGACATATGTATATGATTGGAAATAATATTCAAAATAAATAGATAAATAAATAAAAACAATAGATGTTGGGGGACTGGGTAATTGTTGTTAATACTATAATATGAAACATTTACTAACAAATGTTTTTATTACATTTTTTTTTATTACTCTTATTACTCTTTTTATTACTTTTTTATGGTTATGTTTAGGCACTTACAGCTATTGGTTAAAGTTAGGGAAAGATTGCAGTTTGGTGGCACTTCATTCATTCAAAAAGTACATTGCCTAATCCAGTAGTAAAGTATCATATTAAGCAAGTATTACAGTTTCCTGTGTGTAAGAATATCTGGTCCAGTGAGACACACACACACACACACACACAGATGAAACAGGAATATGGTGCACACAGATTTGTAGGATGGAGGATGTTGGAGGGGAGTGTTTTTTTTTTTTTTACTTCCTCCCACCTCCACGATCCATATTTCCATGAGATTAAATTATTCAGTGGTACAAACTACAATTATACTTTATTAAAAAATAAATAAATAAATAAAAATTCTCACCAGGCTCTGCAGATGTGAAAGAATTTATTGCCTGCTTATTTTTCTAATTTGCATCATTGATTCTGGTGGTGTTTGAAAAGCATTGATGCTCCCTATAACTACTCTCTCTGTCTATTTATATATCTATTGCTCTTTCTCTATCTTTGATAGGGATGCAGTGAGGAGAGGGGGTTGAGGGGGAAGGACAAATGCTGTTTTCCTCCATCGATAGATGTGCAAGCGTCTGACTTCTGTCATGTGAATGCGTTGTTGAGTAATTTCTGTTTATTTAATTCTTTTTTATTGGTTGTGTATGAGGCTTTGAGAAAGTCCAGAAAGTAAGATAGGAGAATTCCATGCCTCATTACCCCTAGCAAAATTCACCCCCCCCCCAAATTTATGAGCATTTTTTGAACACTAAAATAAGTGATCAAACTCTTATCTGCCATTTTGCTTAAAGATGGCATTTCCATGTATTAAATATAGATGTGGAATTTACACTTCAAAGTTAGGCCCATTACGTGAGCCATTCGTTATTCTTGTAACGGCAGATCCCTATGGCCAGGTTATGAATGATTAAACAGTGAGTTAGTGTAAACTTGATTAAATTTTCTTTCAAAGCAGCAATCTCCTCAGCATTTTGGGAGGGGGTGGGGGGGTCATGTGAGAGACAGACAGACTGTTAAAAAAACAAAATAGGGAAAGAGTGACACAGAAAAAGTTAGAGAGACAGAGAGGAGAGACAGACAGAGAGAGTGAGTGTATTGCGCCTCTCCCTCTCATTGCGCCTTGAATCCTGAGCAATGACTGGCTACTTTAGCAATTAAAATCCAGGGCAAAGACACAGCAGCTTGCTTTGGCCCAGAGACTGGCCCATTCATCATCCCAACTGCCATAAAATAGCACTAGATGGATTCTTTGATTTTAGCTTTGGAAGAACATAAATCAAAATCTAAACCATGGCCTGTCACAAGCATCACCAGAATTATCCATTTGAGAGAGAGAGAAGAGCTTGAGGATGGGAGAGAGAGAGAGAGAGAGAGAGAGAGAGAGAGAGAGAGAGAGACAGATCAGGATCTAGTCTCATTGTTTCTCCTCCTCTTCGCAGACAAACCCTCACACCCACTACCTATCCCCCAGTGTGACACCCTGGGTAATCTATAAGTGTCTCGTAATGAGGCTTTTTCTACAGTTCAAACCCAGCATTCATCAAGCATTACAGAGAGGGAACGTAATCTGGAGTGCTTTGTCATTTTTTAAGGGGGTGGGGTTGAACAGGGAACCTGGATAAGACTAAAAAACATGAATATCAGTTCTAATACACTGCTATGAAGAGACAAAAGCAGTGCTGCATTTTCAGGAATCTCAGATAATATTGCAAATAGCACTGATGCGTATTTGAAATAATTTCTCATATTTTTGGTTTTAGTGTTCCATTAAAATGTTCAAAACAACTGTAACTCAACACAACTGCAGCAATATCAACCAAACTAAATTAACCATTCATTAACCATTCACTAATGGAAACAAAGCATTACCATATGATAAACTATAAATTAAAACCTGAATAAATAACTGGAGAAACATTAAGAATGTGGATGTGGGGGACACAGAATGAAACAGAAAATGGTGTGGATTATATGCAATGGCCTTCACAGTAACCATCTCAATTCAGCACCAGTGGGGGATCTGGAACAATGTGTTAACCCAGTTTCGTACAAATTACTACTATAATTATTTACTATTATGATGTGAGGGTCTTTTTCACTTTTTGGAACCACCTTGAAATTCATAGTGTTTAGGTCAAGACACTACAAATGAATAGAGTAAAAAAATAAAATAAAAATCGAATAGGTATCACCATGAAACTTCCCCAGTTGATTACTTATAGTAAGACAATATATTTTTGTGTAAAAATTTCATGTTTAAAAATGCAAATTTGGTATTGTCTAATTAAATATGCGAATATATAATTAAATCAACACCAGCCAATGGGTTTTTGTGTTTAGACATAAATCCACCTCCATATTTTCATGATTGGTTGCTGAAAAAAAGGAATTACCATGTTCAGATCAGGTAACATTATGCAGGAGAGAGAGCGCTTTACAACGATACCACATGTGACATGGTGCAGCGTTAAAATGCCAACTTTTGGGGAATTTAAGAGAAATCTACAGATGCACAAAGACAAACTGTAGTAAAATAATTGCCTAATAAGTATTTGGACATTTTCTTTATACTGGTCTGAAAGAAGACATGTTGCAGAAGCAAAATAGCCTGAAAACCTTTGTTATTACTGACACCGGTGGCTGTCCAGTGAATTGCAATAAGTAACCTGAGCGTCCTAAGCATCGGCCAGAACAGCGATGTGATGCTTTGACTGGGAATGAATTTTAACTATGAACTACATTTTAGACTATTTGTCTCTTCAGTGCTGGTGCAGTACTAAGAAGAACTACGGGGATAGGTCTGTTGTTTGACTAACATTGTGGTTTTTTTAGGCTTTATAAAGTCTAATATCTTATCAGCTGATGTTGACCCTATTTTTCCTGTGGTGTTGGCCACATTCCTGTTTGGCAGGACTAACTCCACCAGATAAAACTTGTGTTTGCATAGATATATAGAAAGGTAGATAGATTTGTGTTTTTGTTTGTTTTTTTTTTTTGTTGTTTCCCTTTAGTTTCTCACTCATCTGTATCTCATTGGTTGCTAAAATTTTTATGTCTGCAACTATTAATTCCACCAAATTAAAGGTATCATCAATTCTGTACAATACAAAAAATAATACTTCATCATCATTAGCTTTGCTACTGAAAAGCATGAGGTTCTGAAGCATCACTGATTTGAAGCTGTTGAAAGTGCGACCAAAATAGATCAAACCATGGGGCCTTTTGAAACCTGTCTGATGTGATTCTCTTAGGAATGTAGGTCGCTCCATCAAGTGATATTGTAAGTGAAATCAAAGAGAGAGACATTCTGACAAAGGGTTCCGAAATAATCTCAAGTTTAATGAAAGATGACTGTAAATGGTATTGTTTACTATAAAAATACTGTAAAAATTCTCTACTGACCTGATATTGAGTCTTGCATCTGATTCCCATCAGACTTCTTTAGTGTCCACCTACTGTTCCACACCCCTTCATAAATCTTTTTACTATTACAGCCGTCACTTGTAACCCCAGCACACAAACAGACCTCATATGATATTTTAGAGAGAGGTCAAGGTTTGGAAGTGAGTGGAAAAATGAAGGAGACATATCTCATCCTCCCATCAGAAAGCGCTTTTCACTAACTGTCTTACCAGAAATGTATTATACTTTTTTAGTTTGTACTTTGTACATTTAAGGTGAACTTCCTACATACAAATAACTGTGAGTGTCTGTGAAGGTCTAAAAGGTCAGTGTGGCTTACATGTTGTCAAACGCATTCGTGTGAAGATTATACATTTTTCCGACAAAAAATATATGACCTTAAAAACATTTCACAAAAACGTATAACTACACTGATACGAAACATGGAGCACACAGAACTGTTTTCATTAATTCTATCAGTGTCTATTGACATTAAAAGTTACCTGGTTTTATGTGGCTTGATAACGTCCCCAGTTTTACACATAAAAGTGTGTTTATGTCTCGGGTACTACTACACGTGGAAAAAGTTGAATAAAGCCTTTTGTGGCTTTACGGTGTGAAATCTGAAAAACTACGTCAAGTCATGTCACCATCACTGTCCAACCCTGTTTCCTATAAATGTCATTTGTATACATTATACAATTTATAACTACTGTAATCACTTTTTAAAGAATGAATTAATGAAGGGCAGCTGAGACACTATGAGGTCTTTGAGGTGTCTGTCGCACCAGAGACCAGATTTTGCATCCACAGTCCCATTCGTGATTGGGTTTAGGCAACAAAAGCACTTTGGTTACGTTTAGGGAAAGATTGTGGTTTTTGTCAAATGCAAGTAAATATGTTTTGTGGTACCTTTACTTAAATAAAGGCTCTGAATACTTTTTCCACCACTGAAAGTCACAAAATAACAAAAACTAACTAACTGATGAAGGTAGCAGTAGTTATTTAGTAACCTAAATTGAACTATACCATATCAACCACTTACCTGTGACTTCTGCACAACATGTAACGCGTTGTGGACTGGAAAAAAGCAGGAACCTATTACATTTCCTCAGTTTCTTAGTGGTAATGTTTAGGAGAAAATATTGATATTTGATGAATCAACCCCAGTAACCCTAACTTCAGTCAAAACCAACTGAACACTTCAGTTAAACACAATTCCCACTCTACAAGTCAAATGTAAACCACTAAGTGTAAAAGGTGTCCTGAGCTGTAAGGATAGATCACTATTATCTATTATTTCAGTTCTCATTGTGACACTGTGTTTGCTGTCTGTTTGCTGATCAGCAAATATACACACTTCCATATGAGCAAATGCCAATTCCTAATATCTGATCCTGAAGTGTTTGGTATTGATACAGTTTATCAAAGTCGAAAGATCCATCCGCTTCCATCAGTCCACAGTCCTGCCAATTCTGCCTGCATGCCTGCCGGGGCCCAGGATTAATCTAAGAGGGATTCGTTTGATTTGTGGTCCTCATTTGTATGTCTGTCTGTGAGAAAATGGAGGACAGCTGTCAATGCAGAGGCATTTGTCTCTGTCATCTCCTCCCCTCCTCCACCCCCGTCTCTCTCTTGCCTCCATTCGTCTCTTTCTCTCTCCTTCTTCCTCTTGTTGGTTTCCCTCTCTGTCTCTTTTCAATTCTCAGTCACTGAGCACTCCACAAGGCATCTAAAAAATGGATAATTCTACTGTCTCAACCACTTAAGAGCAGATTCAATCAAAAATAAAGCAACACATAAAATGACCTATTTTAATTCCCCCAATGCGATGGGGACATTCAATTATGTCCCCGGAAAGGTGCGTTTTTCATGGTGGCGACAATTAAAGTCTTATTTAATGTTTAAAGCATATTACTTTCCTTTATTACAGATCTCATAACAAAGTCAGCAGCCATCAAGGTGCAAAAAGCCCCCCTATCCTTTTGTTTTGCATTTTATTGCAAAAGCTCATCAAACCAGGAGACAAAGAGAGGAATGTGAGGAGCTGTGTGTGTGTGTGTGTGTGTGTGTGTGTGTGAGTGTGTTTTTGTAAGTAAAGCTGTTTCCATCTAATGTAGATGCAGAAGTCTGTATTATTTTTAAGTTTCTCATTCCATTCAACTCATATGCTAATACTGCACTTATTTACAAGCAAAATGTACATTCTTCCAGCTACATACTTTTAGGCTACAGTGCTGGCATGATTATTTAAGAGTAAAGAGAAATAAAGTTAAATTCAAGACATTACAATTTTACACATCATCTGTTATTACATGATAAACATAAAGATAACATCTACATTTTACATATATTTAAAAACAAAACAAATAACAATATACACAAAAAATTTAAATAGCAAGTGTTGTGTTAAAGACCACAGAGAGTAGACAAAATGATGAAAACATCCTCTAGTCAGATTCTAATAGTCAAGTCATATAACCCAAGACAGAAAAACACAATTTTGCCTTAGAGGACAATCAGTCCTTATACCACTAATGAAGAAAATTTTCACGAAAACCCAAATAAAATAAAACAAAATAAAATAATAAAAAATAAAATTCAGGGGTAAACCTCAGGAAGAATAACACTGAAGTTATTGGAGACAACACATGATATAAAAACAGTCATAAGCAGCTGCCTGAGGATCCTCGAGGATGAGGAAAATAATCCTGCAATTAAAAACACTTTTGTGAAGACTATTATGATCGTTTTTGATGTTACTGCTGTGTCAGGCAGGTGTTGAACAACACAGAGTTTATTCCGAGACAGCGATTTTAACATAATCGTTGGGCATCAAATTCACTGTGTGAAACAACACATACTACAGCCACAGGGTGTAATAACAAATGTCCAACCTCTCAAACCACCAAGACAGTTGTCACATCAGTAACTGATAAAAAAAAAACCTTAATATGATAAAAACAATATATGTCAAAAGGTGTAGAATTCAATAGAATAGAAAAATAGAAAGATTGTGTCTTAATCATATTTTTTTAATTCATTGAATTACTGCATCTACATTGTCAATACTTCTTTTTCCCCTTTGTCCAAACTAATATTCTAATAGTTAAAAGGAGAACATGCTCAAAAATAAAACAATGAATCACATGACGTGAAACTTGAAGTACTTGTCAACTACTTGTCTTTCCCCCTGCATCTGTGCTGCATACTGCAGCATTTTAACAAAATATGAGCATGTTTGAATATGTTTGGTTTTGAGGAGAAATCCCCTCTTCCCACTGCCCTGAGAGCAAACCCGTAGCTGTGCCACTGTGGCCGGCTAACACCACTCACTTCATTGGCTCAATGAAATACAGTGTTCATTAGGCCATTGATCAACTAGTCTCATCCTGTCACAAGATTACAGCTGGCCAGCGCACCCACCTACACACATACAAACACACACTCACACACACCTCTGCGGTGAGACATAGGGCTGGTAAGTGGGGTCAGAGGTGGCTTGTAGTAATCCATCTAACCAGCGTGACAGCGGCAGCTAATAAATCACTTATTCATCGTTTAATCCATCGTCTGTCGCCACCAAACTCTCAGAAAACAATGCCTTTACAAAATGCACTCCGTGCTCCAGACCAACCCAGCACCCATACAGACAGGTGCAACACAGCTCTGCGACTGCATAAACCATAAGGGATAAACGTCATATAGAGTTGTTCAGAAGAACCTTATTTACACTGTTGACTTTTTAAATCAATCACATCAAGTGCCTGAATTAAATCACCCCCTGCCTGTGAAACTATCATGACATAAATTAACGTTAATTAGTCATGAAGTGATTTATCGGTAGTACGTTGTCTTCAATGGGCCATAAATCTGCATTGTTTTAAGTAATAAGAAGCTAAATACCAGTTGATGGCAGTTTTCATATCTGCGTAACTCTGAATTTTCACACTGTCATACTAAACATGAACAATACTGTGCTTGTTTGTGGTGATGCTGAGGATTGCCATCTGTTAAATGCTCTCTTGGGTGTTATAGATAATTGCAAACAGATGCTTTTTCTTTGAAATTACTACTATAAATCCCAACCAAGACAGACAAACCAAAACCAAAATAAAGTCTACACTCTCATGGAGTTGAAGTTTCCACAAAGAAACACAATATGCCACATTTATGAGGAAAATCGTGCAGCGCAAATGTGTGCATTGGGTTTTACAGAGTGTGCAGCCAATCCATGCATATCCAACACCTGGTTTACTAAAGCAGCAGCTCATCACACAGGCAGCTCCTGGACTAAGCCTAGGACTGACCTAATCCTACTAATGTCGCTTTTCCATCACTCAGTTTTAGCACTACTTGTCTCTACTCAACTCAACTTTACTTGGTATTGGTCGTTTTTCATTACAGTTGAGTACCACCTCAATGTGGGTGGGCCGTCATGGCAAGGCAGCCCGAAACTCCCGTGACGTCATTTGTATGCGCCAAGTTTTAAAAATGGCGGGTTTGATTCTTGTGAAGGAGTCGCTCTCATGACTCATCCAGTGACGTCACTCCCTGGCCAATCAGTGGCCTCCAGTCTGTTGACGTCACATTTTCGGCTTGACTCAGCTTGATTAGAACCCTGGCCAAGTAGGTACTAAAAAAGTACCTGATATCAGGTGCTACTACCTAATGGAAAACCCTAAAAACCGAGTTAAATCGAGTAGAGCCGAGTAGGTGCTAGTGGAAAAGCACCTTAATAAATGGGCATATATCTATTTGTCTGTCCTTTGAGCCACTCATCTGATCAAGTTCAGACTTGGCATGTGTATTGCTGATGACTCAAAGAAGTGCAGTGTTCACTGTGAAGGTTGTTTGTAAAATACAAATAGAAATAATCCTACTAAGAAAAGGGGAAATCACTTTCTGTCTGTCCTTCGATTTTCTTGAAGGATTAGAAGGCTCAATATCTACTGTAAATATGTAGATATAGGTATTGACAGTATCTATATAAATCCTACACAACCATCCGAGTGACAACTGTGACACTATCACATTATTTTGTAACCTGTGCCAGGCAAAACAGGCAAAAACATACTTTCTAGTTACTAATAAAACAACTGTACTGTGATAATAATGCTAATAAAAATGGGTTATTCATTAATTGGTAATACATATGTATGCCAAAGTTGGCAAAGCAAGCTTTCTGGGGAATGGTAAAGATGTACGAAGATGCAAACTAAAGCAGCAGGTGGAGCTGAAGGTGGTTGGATAGATGTCTCTCAAATGCATTAATATCTTATCAAAAGGAAGAAAAGATAAGTTGCAGTCTTCAGTAATTTCACAGTTCATTGATGGTCAACTTCAAGTTTAATGAACTCACACCACAGGTGCCACCTGTTCCTTAGCTGTTACAAAATAACTGGGTAGTGTGTTCATTAATAATTTCTACTATTTCCTACTATCTACAGATGTATTTTAATTGGCCTAGATTTTTATTAGTTCCTTTATTTTTAGATAACTCTCCAGATACTTCCCATCTCTATAAGAGTTCTAACAGTTGGTAGTTCACGTATTTCTCTTTCTGTAACCTTCCTTGTGGCTCATGCAAATCCCAGCTTCTCCATGTTTCTACCTGGATTTTTAGAGATTTTCCACTGGACTTTGTGTATTGCATGAATTTAGTATAAATAATAATAAATAAATAAATAATAAATAATCAGCCTGTGTTAACATGTCTCCACTAATTATGTCTGCAATCATCTCTTAACACTTAACACTAAAATAACACATGAACTGCAACTCCAGCCTGTGCATGTGTTTAGGACAGAATCTGTCATATTTACTGCCTGACAGAAAGGTAAATCTGGCTTATTGTGTTGCTGCATTGGTGAATAAATGGCTTTAAGTTAACAGGAATTATACTCAGTTTAGTGAGACTCCAGTTTAAGTTACTTGCTACACAGTTCACTCATGTATGGAAAAAAAAAAATCTTTGTGTCCAGTCTTTTGAATAGAGGCTGCATTCAAAGCTGATCGCTCTGTTCCAACTTTAAACAGCATCCTCATTCCAGCAGCCTTAATTTGCTCCTCCTTTCTTCATCTCTGCCCATCGCTCCTCTTAATTCCCGTTTTTCCCAAGCATGTTGTCTCACCTGACAAGAGAGAGAAAGGGGAGAACGAAGTGGCGGGTGGACTGAAAGTAAAAAGAAAAGAGAGGGAGAAAAAGGGAAGAGGAAGGGTCCAATCGTACAGTTTAATTACCAGCCCTGACTTGTAAGTGCTCTGGTGGGGAACTACACGACCCAGCTACAAGAGACAGCTCCGCTCCATCCCATTAGAGTGGGAACAGAAGGATACATTGCTGCCTGTTTCCTCTTGCTGTCCTACAATTCTTCGCTCCTCTCTTGGCTTCCCTTCTCTTTTTCTTTGCATCTCTTAAAATTTGCCTCCTTTCCTTTCCTTTCCCTCAACACGCCCATTTCTATCAGTTACCTTTGTTTAACAGGCATGTGGAGTACATAAAATAATTGTTTGCGAGATAAGGTCTCTCTGTGGCATCCCCTTGTCTCTATGATTGAAAGTCGCTGGGTTAAGAACATGAGTAAGAGGTTAACGGTAATAAAAATAGCTATTAAGCATATATTCCCTTCCAACATGTCACTCCGAGAAAGGGAGAGAGAAAGAACGAGAGAAGGAGGGAGGGATACTGGCACCTAATTACAAGGAGCGCACTTGGCTGCTTTTATCAGTAATTGGACTATATAGCCCTTCATTATAATTTACTTTCTCCCCCAAACTGTGATAATGCAGACAAGCAGAACTGAGTGGGCCTGTTAGTGGCCCAGAAACTGACACCAGTTAATGGTTAATTATAATGACTAAATTAAAGGAGTGACGGTGAGAGGGCACTGGATAAAGCCCAGGCACTTAATTTAACAGGATCACTATCAGAGAAAACTCATGAGTTCAAGATTGGAAATAAAGGAGGTAAAGATGAAAAAAAACAAGAGAAGAAATTGGTAAAAGGAAAACAACAGAATTTATTTTTGTAGATTTTTTTTATTGGCCTCATTGTCAGAGCAGGGAGCTGGAGATGTGAATGTGTGTCCAGGGATTAAGAGACCATTAATTGTCTGTTTCAGACTGTGATTGAAAACAGGGTGAAAACATATTTTCATTTAGGCGTCCATTCCACAGAATGTGTCTTGCTTTAAGCAATTACTTCTTGGGACAATGTGACACACAGACAGACAAAGAGATGCTTATGTGGCTGTGGCAGGCTGGCAGTAAACACACTTGCAATCAAAATTTATTTTAACCATTTGAACCCTGGGCTGTTTTTGCCTAGTTTTCAGTCCCTGAATTTACAGGCCTATGGCATGGTTACTACATGCCACAACATTGATGCCCAAAGAAATGTGATGATTAAACGTAATGTGATTGTTAAAAAGAGAGTAGAGTACAGGGATTACACCTTTAAATTCAGTAAGTACATTTCAATTACCAACCCCAGTACATCTGTGTGAAATTTGGAGGGTTTGTTTGTTTGTTGTCCTACCAGTTGGATGGTTCACTCAGGATAAATGGAAGAAGGCAGCTAGCTAACTTCCAGTAACTCCAGTGAGGGCCCTGCAGCTTTACTCTTTCTGGATTGCTTTGCTTAGTAACTCAGACTAAGCAAGCTGTTGACGGCAAGGACATACTGTAACTCCAAACTATATGCTGTCTGCTTTTTATCTACAATGTCTTGTTTTCCATTTCTACATGGGATTCATTGAAAATGCAAGATGTGAGTGCAGAGGACTTGAAGTCATTGGCCTGAGTGATACAGTTCTACTTTAACTGACCTGAGAATGAGATGATCAGAGTTAACAGTACAGTCCACAAGGTGGAGAAAAAAGACAATGCCAAGTACACTAAACCAATGGACTCAGGTTAACAATCTATTGAAATGCTAAAATAATGGACATAATTCTGTTGTTTTATTTTACTTGTATTAGGCTAATGGGTTTGTCAATGGACAAACAAACTAAAACCAACTACAAGAGTTAGTTTTGATACCAAAGAGAACCTCCAGTTTTAATTATCATGCAGAGCATCTTTTTATTATTCCTATGCAGGTTAATGGACATTTATCTTTAAATGAAGTCAGAGAAACTGCTGGAAAGAGTAGATTACCAGTTTGTCTTTTGTGTTTCTGTGCTGTGGTTTTACTGAGTTGTGATGCATTCCAGTTGTACTCAGAAATCTGAATTTCTGAGTTCCTAGTAGGAAGTTTCAACTGGAATTCCCCCTGAAGTCGGATTTCCAACTCAGAAAGTCGGCGCAACCCCACCAACACCGATGTTAGAATTCAAGACAGCTGCTACTCGCATCAATAGTAGTGAACACTGCTAATTTTACTGTTTATAGCAGTTCTGTCTTGTTTGTTTCACACTAAGTCAGTTATACACATCTGTGGACATGTTGCTACACTGTGTGTGCAAAATACCATGTAGAGTGTTGTTATCAACTGGTATTGCTAACAATGGCGAGCAGTGGCAGTGGCTAGTTCAAGATATGTTTCAAACGGTTCATGTTCAAGGCTTAAACAGTTAAACTTGATGGCCATTTTAAGTCCGTTCTGAAGTGTTTGCATTAAACTCTAATGTTAACAGTTGAGGTGTTCTCCAAGTGGAGTGTATGTTTGCTTTAAAGTTGTCTATACTCCAAAAGAGCAACTATAAATATAAATGATGTAAATGGAAGGCAACATTAATTGCAACAATCTGAATAGATTAAAAAGAGTCAGTTGATGCTAAACCACCACAGTGTGGATCAGTTCACAGTTGATCCTTTTGTCAAGGCCAAATTGTTCATTACTACTGCTCAGTCTATTTGCAAGTGATGATGAAATAACCCATCAGCATGCATACCAGTACAGCGCATCCTCATCTCCCTCTCTCACAACCACACACGTACACATGCGAATGTTACTGTATTCTGGGAGTCAATAAGAATCAGAGCTGTCAGAGGCCTGACAGGATTTTTACCAACAACCTCGCTGTTGATAGTGCCGTACTCAAACACGACTCACTGTCACATGCAGAATATCAACTAAGATGACACTTGATGTGTATTATCATAATCGTGCGATTACATGTGTATTTCAGATTTTCCCGCTTCAAATGTGAAGCGTGTGCAAGTGTGTGACACCGTTAAACTATTGCACATTCACTCCTTTCTCCTCACAAACACACACACACACACACACACACACATACACACACAGTAAATCCGTGGCTTTGTGTCGCTGTCTCCTTTGGTCCCTCTTGCTTAGCCTTAGCAGAGTGGCTGCCCCACTGATCCCTTGGCATCACACATCTTTGGCACTCTTTGCACACTAAGGTAATCATCATTACCATCATCATCATCTTCAGCACCATCATCTTCATCATTAAGCTGGATCAGAATCATCATTTTACATACACCCTTATGAAAAAGCAGCCCTCCTGGTGGCATCCACCCACACACACACAAACATTCCTGTTCACACACTCGTACACACACAGTGGCAGATCATCGCTGCAGCTCTGTGGCTCTTCTCTAAAATCCCCTGCACCATCAAAGGGAAAGGCCTGTCTGTCAGTCATGTGGGTGATTATGGGACTGAGTGACAGGGGACGACTGACACTAAGCAGCCGGGTTGAATGCACCTCAGTCAGGCCTGGCAGGTTTGGGTGACACCGGGGGCTGGGCCGCGTCCCTCACGTACGGGGATTAGCCTCGCCAGCTGCCATCTCAGCGCCACTCTGCTCTCACTCACACTAAGTGGCAAACACACACACTCCCACATAGGCAACACATGAGGTGAAGAGTATACAGTGCAGAAGCAAAAAGTGGCAGACATGCCTTACTGTATGGACACACACAGGTATATACATGTTACACAAAGGGAACACATGGTCACACACCCACCCACACACACACACACACACACATAGGCACTAGAAAATAGGCAAACTGCATGCATACATACAAAACGTGAAGCAGTGCACTAAAAGTGTAATGTATTCGTCCATCTGTCACCCCAAAAACTACTTCAGTGTCAAACCGTCACCAGTCATGTCTTCTCCACATAATCCTTTCTTGCAACAGATTTGTGAACTTTACTTGCAATTCAAGGCATCACTTATTTCTAATGCAAGCAATGCAGAAGACAGAAAGCACATGAACACACAACACAGACTATGCGTGCGCCTGCATTTTAACAAACAAACTGGATGCACTATAGGAAAAACACATTGGAGTATGTTTTCTCAAAGGCGCAGCAGGTGTGCACACAATATCACACACTGCATTACGTACTTTGAACATTAGTGTGTGTGATCTCACAAAAGGTAGAAAAGAACGTCTCGAGGGGGCTGTCTGTTAGCAGAAGTACGACTTCACTGCTGACTGATGTAGTTCAAGAGGTGGGATTCAGCAACCTGCTGAGACTCAAGCAACATTAAATGAATAGAGATAAAGATATAGCGTAAATCAGTCTGTGCCCAAACCGTATATGTATGTAAGGTTTTTGTTTTCAAGGGCAGTGCCAGTGAGTAGAGAAGTTACAGCAAAAACAGTGCAAGTAAACGTGCAACAGGTAAGACATGGCAAAACAGTTTTTATTCTTGGCTGAACCAGAAATATCATTACAAATCAGAGATGCTACAATAAAAATTGATGGAAACAGACTTTGTGAAAACATCCTGCTTGCTGCTGCTGCCACATCTGTCACATGCCAGAAAGACTGGAGTTTTAAAAATAAAAAGAGCAGGGGTGTCAGGGATGTATGTAACTGCAGTGTCCCCGGTTTTAGTCCAGACAGGGTTTCTTGTCGCACGTCACCTTTTTTTTGTATCACCACAGCAGCTGATAAAAAAAACATCACATTGTACAGGTGGAATCCGAAATGGCAAATCAATTCACTAAACACATAAATGCCATCTTTGAATGGCAGTGTTGTGATGAACATATTTGCAAATAGGAAATATCCACATTCTGTTTTGCTAGATTTTCAGAATCTGCTTTAATCTTGTCCACAGTTTACTGATAAAGGGTTAGGGTTAGGGTTAGAGTTAGGATTAGCTTTGATTTCTACCTCATTCTTCTGCATTTTACTGATAAAGTTTACAAACCAGCTCTCTTGTTAAATGGAGGTTGCTGCAGTAGTTTTTTCCCCTTCTTCTCACTAGGTCATGTTCAGTGCTGGCAGGAGGGTTACAAAAGACATTTCTTTTAATGTTACATTATCCTCTTCAGTGACATTTGGATGCCACTCAAAGGAACACTGAAGAGTGCTTGAGTATTGTCAATGGAGTTGATGAAGGTTTTTTTTTTTTTGCCTTCTCTGTCATGTTCCACTTGGACAAGGACGATACCTTCCACACCAAGCCATCAGCAAGCCTCATTTCACCTCTCAATGAGACAGACCGTAATGAGCAAGGCTGAAACCCAGATCATTCATCCCCTCCCTCTCTCTCTCTCTCTCTCTCTTACTCACACGCACACACACCCACACACACACTCTCTTCTTTTCTCTCTGTGTCCCGCTGCTTTTTCACCCTACACCTCACTTCCCTCATTAACACCCACACCATACACAGCCCCCCCCCCCCCCCCCCCCCCCCATCCATAACCCCTCTAACCTGGCATACTGCACACCTTGGGCTTATTCAGCAGAGTCAAATGCCACCCTCTTTCTCTTCGGCAGCCACTCTTCTGCTCCCGTGCGCTCACATTCACGCCTCGCCTGCCTCTTGGAAATGGGATTGTCTGGGAATCTGACTGTGCCTTTCCCCAACAGGATAATTGAAAATGGGACTGCAAGGGCAAATATAAAAAGAGAGAAAGTGAAATGCCATGTTCTTTTGCAGCCCCTCCCTACTCACACCCTGCCTGTTGATATATAAATGAGACCCGACCGGTGTTTCAGGGAATTGGAGTAGTTTATCAAAAGAGCTGCGTTTACACCTTTTATAAACAAACAAACTGTATTTGAATATCTAAACTGAATAAGGAAAAACATGTCAATGTACAGTTTAAATGAGCACATTACCTACTTAGTCTTTAATTTCACCATCCTGACTTTCATCGTTATTCCTGCAGTGGTCTAAAAGCTGTTGTCTATGTAGTGTTGCTGTTTGATATCTAGGTTCTGACTTCATCACTCCCCAAAACAAAACACCAAGCTCAGTGCAGGGAGACATAACTGTCCTTCATTAATACACTTAACATTCTCTTGGCCTGTAAATGGTTAAATGTAGATGCACCAAGTCTAAAAAGTATTGGTACTAGCTTTAAAAGCTGCCACAATCATTATTTTTATATCTGACTACATACAAGTGAAAGGGGTTGCTCCTACTAACAAACCCATAGAGTACCTGACTCTGCAGGTCTTCATTGTGGTCCTGGTCCAGCAGGCAGTTGCTTTCAGCGAAAGAGCTCTGAAGAAAAAAATCAGTAATGCTGTAGTTAAAGAAAAACATTCAGTTTGTGTAAGGGTGACCTAATACCTCTTTTGATTTCTTTTTTTGAATGCTATACCTGTGGCAAAGCATGTTTGATGACAGATGTTTACAAACTGGATGTTTTGGCGTAATCACAACGCAGACAGAGTAAAAAATAATATCCAGGTAATGTACACATACAGTATACACTAGGTGTAATACCAGGTATAAATGGAGCAAGAAAGTTCAGCTTGTTTTGTTGCTTCTAATCTGAATATGCAGATTTAGTGGAAGGAGGGGAGCAAAAATTAGCAAATATTTCAATTTGTTCATTGCAGACCGTTTTTGATTTATATCAATTTCATGCCTCCCATCAGGTGCCATATCATAGACGAAGGTAATAACCCAGAAATAACCTCGTTATGGAGACAGCACTGCGGTCTGGGCACAATGAACTCAGAGCTGAAGAATTAGTGACCTGGAAAGTGGCAGGGAGAGTTAATGGCATTAGCTACATCAGACACACAGCGAGAAAGGGGGAAAAAAAAACAACAGAGAGAGCAGGAATCATTGCCACCACAGCAAAGGAAGGACGCATAAAAATTAAAATGAAAATAAAAGAAAGGATCCTCTGATGGCTCATTGTTCTTTTCCCCCTCAACATGGCGCCTTTTGATATCAAGAACACAGCATTGTTATGAGTATTTTACCATCAGCATTATTATTATGATAGCTGTTTGAAATAGAAATGCAGCTATTCTTATTGTCTTTGAGTCTAATTAGTGGGAAATGGGAGAAAAAAAAATGTAAAGTAGGCTGTTAATGAATTATTTCCTTTCATGTATTTTATAGTGCATCTTTTGGTGTTTGCGAATTTGACGTGCACACACACTTCACAAGTACACACAGCCTCTTTACCTGCTGACAAGCCGTGTACGCTGTGTAAATGTGTGCGTAAGTCCACACATGTACTGTACAACGCAGTGACAAGATACTAGGGAAAGCATGTTTGTTTGCTTGTTTGTTTGCGAGTCCCTCGTACATTAACGAGGGCTTACGAGTTGCTCTTGCTAATGTGCAAGCCTACATTTTAACATGAAAAGACAAAACTGGAATAAAAAATTATACAACGATCTTGGAAAAGAAGGCAAATTGATTATCTGTTTATCAGCAGCTACTGGTCCTGTGCTGCTTTAAAAAAAAAGCAGACAGTCACATCCGCTGCGTAATCACTGCAGAAATGCTTTTGGACCAGGACAAGGACAATTAACAGCTAAAAATTCTGGATGTTACTAAGTAATCACCTCTTTGATATCCAACATCAATACAACTTTGGACACTTTGATATATGAGCCTGCCTTGATGAGCCTGGTGAATACATTAAAAATATGTTTAATTAGCATTTCAAATCAGCAGCACTCAACTAAAAAAGAATATACAATAAAGGAGAAATATGGCTGAGGAGTGTTTGTGTGTATATGTGTATGTGTGTGTGTGAGAGAGAGAGAGGTGGGGGGCGGGTGAACGAATTAGTCGTGGGTTTGATGAACAAAGAGACTGGCCTCAGAACAAAGCACGTGTTTTAGCCTTGTGCCTTTCACCTTCTCTGTTTATTCTGAGGCCAGCCAAATCAAAATGATCCTCCGGGCCTCCTTTTTTTTGATTTCTTCATCACTCACATGCAAGAAAATATTCTGTCTCTAATTAATATGACCTTATGAATTTTTAATAAAGCTACATCTCAGCTTTGAAAATGCAGTGGGGAGCCTTGAAGTACATGTGTCAGTATTTGCACTTAGCTACAAGGAAGAAAGGGGAGAAAATATGACTTTGGTTGAACTAGTTTGTGATGAATAACTGATGTACATTTTAACCTATTTACTTCATTTTGATTTTCTTCACTCAGAGCACTTGTGCGTCCTCAGATCATTGAAGATGATTGACAGATCAAGACTGTTGGGGTAAAATGATTGCTATTCCCTTATTTATTTATTTTTCAGAGATGTAATACCATGCCAAAAAGGAAGTTAAGATTTCAAACTGTTCAAAGTGAATTTCAGATGAGGTGTAATTCAATGGAAAATATAAAATGTCAGTCTCAATTCTGCACTGTGAGAAGAGAGGGATTCTCAACACTCCGCTGGCTTGCACACGCTCACATCTAGCTCAGGCTGCGCTGAGGCATCACACTCTTCTTTTCCTGTCCGTTTTTCCTGTGCTTTCTGTCAAAAACAAACCAAAATGCAAATAGTTTAATATCAACCAGCTATCAGGGAACAGTTATCACTCTTTCCATTTTCAGTAACGTACAAATTTACTTAAGCTGAGACATAAATGTCAAGACAATGTACAGCTGAGTCTGTGGGTTTAATCACCCAAAGTCTGCTAAATTCAATTAAAAAATAAATAAACAGTTTTTCTTTACTTTCTAGAATGACCCATAAAAGTGTTTTCTTATCTGATGCCCCTATCAGTGGGACAGCATCATTTGTCTGTGCCTTCCAACATTATTACAAATCACAGATGGAAAATAAATTAGTTTTATCACGGTAAACTTTGATTAGGTTCAGCACTAAACTGACTTTGTTGGGTTTAGGGATATATGACGGTTTGGGCTACTTTGCTAAGGTTAGGGGTGTTTTGCTGTCATGGTGACAATGATAAACCAACAAGTCCTCCAACCTAAATGACCAAATAGGTTGTTTGTCCCTCTCCTTAGAAACATAGTGTACCAGCGACCTGCAGCCTAATCCTCAATCAATAATCTGTAATCAGTAATCAATAGTCAATATTAAAGATGCAGTCCAGTTTATGGAACGTCATGGTTTGCTTTAGGCACAAAAACAACTTAGTTGGGTTTTTGGGAAAGAAATGTGTTGTTTGGGTTAAGGACATTTGTCATCATGGTTACATAATGACATAAGAAGGTTGTGCAACAATCGTGGATAAAAGAAACAACAGTGATTAAGAGTTTGAAACAGGAAGTGAATGGTAGTTTCTGGTGTAAAACCACTGTTCATTTTCACTGAGAGAAAATCATATGTGAATTTTGGGGCATGGATGAAATGACTGGTGCTGTCATTCTTCTTGGCAGGATCTGATACATTTATCCAGGTTTAGTGCTGCCTTTATTTGCGATTAGAAATATCTACAACACATCTACAACTCAATAGTGGTAGGTGTTTGGCTGAGAGCATGTCGAACAAATGACAACACTGAAGTGTTTTAAATGACATAATTAATACATGTGATTACTGTATGCTAAGGAATGGCATTCCATGCAAATATGATTATTAATACAGTTTTGCCAGGAATTACATTTTCTCAAATGTTGTCCTTTAACTATCCATACTACTAGACAGTTGAAAAATTAAATAGAGACCCAAAATGTAATTTTGTTCCTGGGTCCTTTTTGCTTATATTTTTGATCAAATCCAGGTGGATGTGCAGCAGCAGCCTATATTAAAAAGCACTGCTGAGATAAGAGGTAGCACAGCTATAATTTTCACCTTGTAAGTACCAGAGGGTGTTTCTTTTTTCAATCCTCTATAGCCTCAGGGGACAGAAATGACCCCATAAATGTTTGGTCTACCACAGTGAGGTGAAAATATGGTACTGGACAACTTGCTGCCTCCACTGACTTTGTGTTCAGTGCTAATTAGTAAACTAATAATCATGGTAAAAATTATACTCGCTAAACACTAGCATGTTACCATTGTCTTTGTACGCATGTTAGCATGCTGACATGAGTATTGACAGCTTCAAAGCATGGCTATAGAGCCTCTGTTTTTCTTCTGTTTATTTGTGTGTGCGTGTGTGTATTTTAAGGCTCTCAGATACCACCTCTGTATTTAAATTATACTGCTGTAGTACACACAAAGTGACCTGTAAATATTCTGAGCTTCAATATTCCAACTTTGAAGTTTTTCACTTGGGAGTTTTTGTCAATTTATTTATAATTTCACATTTGTTGGACAGACTCAACTGAGATTATAACTACTACATGAACAAAATATACCTTACACAAAAACATACACACACTAACACCGTCTCTGCCTTTGTATTCATTATTATGTGTAGTTATTTGGTATGTGGTTGCATACATTCACACCTTTAATTGGCTTTTTCAAATCAAGAGTTTTGGTATGCAGCTGTCACACTTGCACTTTGTGCACATACATTAGTGTAGGTTTTTTTTTTTTTTTTGTCCATAGTGTGTGCTTATAGCAGATTGTCACACTGACCTGCCACATAAAACTGGAATCTGCCAAACTGTACTGCTATATATGCAACTTAAACTAAATAAGCGTTTTGAATCTCTGTCATTATTTATAGTGCATACCCCCATTTTTTTAACAGTCCAACAAATATTTTCATATATATCTGAGTGAATGAAAGAATGTAAGATATTATGATATGAAAGCTGCATTACTACATTTGTTTTTGAAAGTAAAAAAGTTAGGAATATCTGTAATTAGAAAGCTTTTAAAAATGCACTTTCTCTTTTTTTCCACTATTTTTCCTTGCAAGTTGACACTAATGGTTTCCTACAGCAACAGAGTGTGTGGGGAGCCTTTAGCTTTCGAGAGTCTGTTAGGACAGCTGTCTTTTAAAACCGAAACAACATTAGTAATAGCTACTAAAACTCAGCTATTAATCTGCAGCCGGCTCCAGTGTGGCTGCCTCGGCTAATGAACATAGCGCTCAGTGTATCTGTCCATCTCTCTACCAACCCTGTCAGAAAGGGGTCAGAGGTCAAATGGCTTAATGCTGCATGTGTGGGAGGTGTATATACAGGGCATCTGTCTGAACAGCCGGTCAGGGAGGGAACAGAGACCGAGAGGAGAAGGTAAGATTTAGATATGCTGTTAGGTTACAGTGGCTAGTAGTTCTTTGGCTATGAAATCTCACATATACATATAGATATGCACATACATTAGGAGACAATGGAGAATCATTTACAAAGTTTCTGTTTGTAAATTTGTTAACATGTCTTTGAATGAATCATCATCTCTTGTGATATGTACAGTATGCTCTCAATTGTTTTTATTTAATGAGAGAGAGATTTGCTTGGAGTAGGAGGAAAATGCTCATAAGCTCCTTTAGCTGGCTTCCCCTAAATAAAACTGGTGAAATTTAAGAATGATGTCATCATTTTTCCCTATTTTTGGATGTGCACCTGTCATTTCGAGTCTAAGCTTGATATTTTTAAACCCTTTTTTTTTTTTACATCTACCCTAATGCTCTGGCTAACCCTGCAGTTTCTTTTATGTTACAAAAGGAAACATCATTAAGATCTACAGTATGTGAGTTCACCTAAAGAAGTAGAGCTTTAACCGAATTTGTGAGCTGGAGGCATTTGTTATCCCCTCCACCCGTCCATGCAGAGCTACAACACCCATTGTGAGACGTCAGAGCTTTTTGTTGTAAAAACGGGTACAAAAGACAAGACAGCTTGGCACAGCTGGAATGGCACACCCACCCACACAGCCATCATCACCCGCTCGCCCCTCTCTGTTACTCTCTCTGAGGGTTTATAATTGATTTAGGGGGCAGGCGATAATGATCGATGTCAGTCCGCCTCAGCTGCGACACCAAGAGAGTCGCAGTGGCATTATGTGACGGAAGACACCAGCCTATTACGAAGGCACAATCAAATATTTGTAAGATCCGGACACACTCGTTATTTATTCATGCTAATACAAGTATATTAAAGAAGCTAAACAGGGTTAGTGCTCCATCACTCACAGGGGGAATCAGCCAAAGCATTTATCAGGACCTTGGGTACGAGTCCCCTTGGCCAAGTCTCCCATCATATACGGCATGCTAACTGACAGACTGAGGTGGATAATGGGCCCTGATTTGTATGCATAGGGTTGCCATTGTCATTTCTTTATGGTTGGTTTGCAAATAATGCATGATTTGAGCGTCAAGAAGAGACTTTCCCTGTATGTACGGCTAGCACACACGCAAACACACACCACCACACATACATACACGACCATATGCGCAGACTTACATATGCACGCACCTACTGGAATTCTGCTGTGGTTTTTGTCTGTCATCAATGACAGAGAGAGAGAGAGGGAGAGAGAGCGTCTTCATTAGGCAAACACTGATGCTGATGTGTTTGATGGATATTTGTAACTATGAGTGTATGAACAGGAGCAGCCACCATTCCTCAACTGTTTTACACCATTAACAGCGCCTCCCCACCCTTTGTCAGCCCATAAAACCAAGACTTCAGATATATTATGTTTTAATACCCGCTTATAAAGGAAAACATAAAAATGCAAAATGCAATATCCAGGAGCTGTCACTTTGATAAACAAAGCTGAATATTGATCTGTCTCTAAATTGGAGGGCGGGGGGGAAAAACAATAATGTTAGATTCCCAGTAACATGAAATTACATGCTGAAACAGAGTGCGTTCTGCTTTGGCCTGTCACCATCCAGCTGCAGAGCAGTTTCTCAAATGGAGTAAACCAGAGTCCCACACAGCCAAAAGGAAGCTGCAGAATGACTTACACTGGAACAGGAACAGTACTTTCTCAAGAACAATTCCAAGGAGTGAAATGTGTGGTATAATGTTGACAGGTGTGCACGTTGAATCAATCAGTTCATTAAATCATCATTTCTAATCAGTGATGATAACAGTGTTTGGTGATGGCTGATATGGGAATACAACAGGAGTATTCTCACTGTCACCTGCTTGAAAGGTGTGTAAACAGGGTAAGCTATTTTGAGAACAACACATAATTTTTTAGTCATTCTCACTATATATTGATGCGTCTATCGCACTTGAGAGGCCTTATCCATGTACCAAAATCCATCATTAGACAATAGACTTTATTTGGCTGCCATCACAGGAATTTGATTACTCTAAAATTACAGGAATATAAAGTGTCCAACAGCATGTGGACTTTGTCCTTTATATTAAACCATGGGTATTAATATGCCACTAAAACAGCCTCCACTCTTCTGGTTTCAAAAGATTTTGGAGCCAGAAGAGTGGAGGCCTGGTACAGTTGGCATTGCAATTCATCCCAAAGGCACTGGATGGGGTTCAAGTCAGCCAAGTCCTTCCTCATCTTATCTTAAAACCATTTTCTTGTAGGGGAACTCCATCGTTTTAGATTTTATTGACGGTACAAAGAAGTGAGCTTAGCAGACCTTTGTAGCCCGTTGCTCCTCTCTTCTTGGGGCTTCCCCCTCTACTAACATAACATACCCAACACTTTGGCTGAACTGTTGATGCATAGGATAATGTAGATACCAGGTTTGACAAGGAAAAAGAATGCATGACATTAAATGTTTTGCCTTTGTAAATAGATTCTTGAATTGCCTAGAACTTTGATTTAGTAGAATTTAGTTCTAACGTCCCCAGAGTGGCCAGAGATCAGTAGAAACAAAGGCAGAACATTCTTGCTAATCACTGTACCATTGTGACACCCCCCCTAGAAATGTCATGGTAATGGATTGTTATTACACCAAGTAATAATACTTTTGTGTTTTATATTTTGCATGAGCTACACACATACAAACCCATTTTAATGATTTCATGTTTTTAAGTAGACCATGCTGCTGCTGTTTCATGATGCTAAGTTTGTCACAGTTTAAATCATAATATTAAAGGTGTCACATCTTAACATTAATCATGCAATGATGACGTACATGAGTTCAGTTCACATCAGTTTGTCCAAGAATTGGTCCCCTATGTAAATCCATTTGCCAGCACCACTTTCAACTGCCATGTATTTTGGTCTGACACCAGTTTTTGAAATGTCTTGTTCTGCCAGACCGTTTGATGGCTGTCTGAGTTGATTTGTCAGAAACATGAAGCGATAACAAACTACATGTTAACTCCCATACCACCAATGCCCCACCTTCTCCACCCTCCTAACCCCACCCCACCCACGCCAACTCTCTCGCACGAAAAAAAACCCCTCTCTCTCTCTCTCTCTCTAACAAGGCGTACAGGCCCTTACCTAGAGAGTTAGCGCTTCACGTCTTCGACAAATGGACTTACACCTCTCCCTCCATCTCCCGCTGTAGCAGAGCTCAAGGAAGGCAAGCACCCGTCTACTTCCCTCCGACTCTCTCTATATTAAATCGACCAATCAGGGGGTGTCAGTCATGCATCCCAGCTCGCGGCTGACAAGTTGGCAGTTGCGATGCAAGAGCGGTTCATTCATTCCGATGACACTCTGCCAATATCTGTATGGTGGAAGCCGCACGTCTCTGCCTTTTTGCTCTTAGTCAGTGGAAACAGATTCACTGGCAGACAGGGAAGGAGAGAGAGGGGCATCGAACCGAGCAGAATTAAAAGCTTTGACTGTAAGTTTTCAGATCTGGGGTGTCTGACTTGCCAGTTTGAAGTGTGACTGATAACGCAGGAGGAAAGTTTACAGAGGAAACAGCTTGTCTTCCTGCCAGCAAAGCTCAATCTTTAATGTCTGTGGTTGCAGGTCTTATTGATAGCAAAGTGTAATAGCGAGCTTCTGTGCTTAGGCTTGTTGTGGAAACTTTGGGGTATATTGATGGAGCCAGGAGGGTGCTGAGCCAGAGCAAGGGTTGCTCACTGGGCTTGAACTGTTACAGAAGGGGGTCCTTTTGGGCATCAGAGCATCACCAATAATCTCAAACACAAACACCATGACATCAACTCAAAGTCTTTTGAATTCAAGGATAAACAGCCACGGTTTACTATCTTCTGCTCGCTCTGGACCCTTTCACTGTCATGTTTATTGACAGTTCTAATGAGTAGCTGTCATGAAAATCACATCAAAGATCTTCTCAAAGCTGGATTCACATGAATTCAAAACATGACAGCTATATAGGGCTTCTTACCAGGAGTAATTCAGATAAAAACAACACCCTCTCTATAGTATAGAAATATCATAAACACAATTCTTCCAGTCACATCTGTGAAGCAGAAAGTAAACTCTAAAAGTTGAGAGCCAGTGTCACCACTAGTGACTCCTGGGAGTATTAGCCGTGAAGTTGTGCAATAAAAAAGCCAAACAACACCTATTATTAAATGTAAGCGTCTAAATACTGATAATTGTGTTTTTCGGCGCAGTACGCTTTTAGAATCCACGATGAGTTCAGATGCTTTGCCTCTAATGAGAGACCTGTCCCAAATGGGTCAAAGCATTCTGGGTAAAACAGCTAATTAAGTGGCAATTAACCAGTGCTGTCTGCCAGAAAACTAAACATAGTCAGGGCAATTTAGTTGGAACGTGCCCAAATGGCTGCTTGTTAGTCCAACCACCACAGCATTGGTTGAAAAAAAAAAAGTCACACACAGAGATCCTTTTATTTTTCCTGAAATGAGATTAGAAAATTACAAACAACATTGATCTCTGACTTTACTCCTCTAAAATGATAAATGGTTATGAATCAAGTCAAACAGGGATAAGGGAGAAAGGGAAAGTGAGAAAGAAAAGGATTGGATGCAGAGAAGGCAATGCATGAGATGCATGTTTTGTCTTAAGTGGGATACATATGGGCCTTAACACTGGGTGACAGAGTGTGTGATGTTTTCCTATCTTTCATTATCAGGCAGCCACCTTGGCTGCCAGGCATTACCTGTTGATGACCGAGTGGACCGCCGACCTGATGGACAGATGGATGGGATCGTTGATGAATGTCTGGCAGGTGCTTTGTCAGTCTGGAAGGCAATCTAAAACCCAGAGAGAGGGGAGAAACCACTTAGACTCCAGGGACACCTCTAACGTCTTACACAACTCAAAATCCCACCTGCCCCCCACCTCTCCCAACCCCCCCCCCCCCCCCCCCCCAACTTGCAATCAAATTACAGCATTACACTTGGTATTAATGAGGCTGCTTTACAATGCTTTTGTCACCTATAATGGCAGGCTATGTCGCTCCAATATCAGCTGGTTCTAATTTAGAAAAATGCCCATAGAGGAGGTCAATCTCCTCTCTCATACGTGATGACTGATAGATCCAATACCTCTGGAATCAGATAAAACTTTGACAAATGGCCCCGTGCCGGCCTGAGCGGTGTTGGAGAGGACGGAAGGGAGCCGGGGAGCTGCTGTGTCCACGACCAGCCCTGTCCCTCTATCCCATCACACCAGCACTGGCTTTGATCAATGGGGCCACAGTTCAGACACACACACACACATATACACATACTGAGACAGGTCCTAGGTCCGTCATTACATGATTACAAGGCCTAGAGGATATTGCTTTCCCACCATTCACCCTACTGAAAGAAAAAGAGAAATAACAACAAAAAAGACCCTTCATAAAACTAGCAGCATCTTCCCTTCACTACTTTTCCCTCTTTCTTGTTCCTCCTCTTTTTCTCTCCGTTTGCAAATTTCGATTGATTAGAAAGAGAGAGGACGCTAAGTAATATGAGATAGATTTCACCTTCCTCCTACTCTCATCCTCTCCTACTGAGCGAAGGGAGAAGAATCCCTCTCTTCTACTTGTTATTGTTGTTTTCCATCTACTTTCAGCCACAGGACACCCGTCGCCCTAACCTTGCATTAATCACAATCCAGCTGATAAATCGACCCGCCGATTAGCATGATAGATAGCCCAAAATGTAAATACTACCACACATTGCTAATTGGCCTCCTCTACCTGGAGACACATCTGTAGTTGCTCTTTCAGTGTGGAGGACAACTTTAGCCTGGCGGGCACAGCTCTCGATCATTAAAGAGATGTAGAGTTATCATCTGTTTGTGAATCTCTCTCCTTGTACGATTTCTCTTTCGATTTTTTTCCTCCCGCTCTCTGTCCCCCCTGTGTATGCTGATTTATACATTGCATTTCTGAGGAAAGAAGGCAAAGATATCTTAACAGGGAGACATACAAAAACACACACACACACACACACACCTGTACACTGTCTGTTATAATAGATGGTATGGAAGGTAGTTAAGGGGCTAAAATGCTATTGATCAGCCAGGGAAATCAATTGACAACACATACACACAAAACCACAGAAGAGCAACTGAGTGCACACTGCACACCGCAGTACACACAGCAGTCATAACATACACACACACACACACACACACACACACACACACACACACATACACATACATTTCTATGAGACAATGCATGCCTGTGTGTTTGCATGGAGTGAATGTTTAATGTTGGAGTAATATACCATCAGTTCAGCTGCAATGGGCACTAAGAGCCTTGTGTGTGTGTGTGTGTGTGTGCGTGTGTGTGTGTGTGTTAGAGGGCATATGAGAGGATCAAGTGTCTCTAGTTTCATTTCCTCTTCCCCATGTTTGCTCTGCCAAAGAAAACAGTGCTTCATAAAGTCACTCTGAGCTCAGCAGAGGAAATCTCTCGGTCTGTTTTGGCAATAGACAAGTTATAAAGTTCATAACCTTTTGGTGCTCTGTATAAAAGTTTCAGTTCCTGCAACAAACCTCTGAAGTCGGTGAAAATGAAAAGAGATAAGTAGAAACAAACAAACAGAAATTGTGACATTGTTGAATGCGTAACTACATCTACTGTATCTACATATCCAAGTGGTCATCACTCCTGATTTACACACAAAGTTGAGTGACTTAAAAATTAGAGCTTATAATCTATTACTCAAATTTTCAGTCGCATATTTCTACATCCAGTAGTTAATGAGCATCATTCTCACTCATTTGTAGTCACGTTTCTGGCCACGAGGTGGATGTGAATCCAGTATTCACTGTCTTTTGGCTCTGTTTTTGGTCTCTACCTACTCTCAACTGAGGGAAATATCCAGCTCTAAACGTGCTAAATGTTCCGTTATGTTCAACAGCTAGCCTTTATCTTCGTCTGTCTGTTCCTTGGCGCTGAACAAATAAGCTTTTTTGTTGAAAAGAAGCTGGCCTGCTGTGGTCAAAAAACAACACTGAGAGAAGCAGTGGAAATAAACCAGAAGAGTAAAGTTGCAGGCTGGACAGCTAAACAGATGATCATGATAAAGCCGATGGGGGCGATTATTCTCTGTAGGTTTATTACCCTTTCACATTGTCATGTTGTTCTCTAATAACATAGACTGCAATATCAATGATAGCCACCTTAAGAACAGTCCTAATTTGAACAAAGACATAATCATAAAAAAGTTTGATAATACTGTGGTCGCTGCAAGTGTAATATCGCACTGCAAGATCAGATGACAGAGCAGAAAACAGATATGTTGTCATTTTACTGATACATTAAGTATAAGCATATTTGTGACTTGCCCAGCACATAAATGAACATTTCCTTGTTAACAGAAAATTTAATCTGAGCACAATTAAGTTTCCCTCAAAATTATTTGCTGTTGTAAATGAGTAATTTCCAGGAGATAAGGTTGTGCAGAAAAAGAAGAAAAAAATATAAGAAGAAACAGCAGCAGCTGCTCAGCCTACTCCAGCTATTAGTGGGTTCAAGTAGCACTGCCTGCAAACAAAACAGTAGTCAAAGTGTGGTAGCCAGAGTGGATCAATCCAGGGAGCAAATGTGATCAAATTGTGGCTTTTTTGGGAGGGGGGGGTTGACACTTCTAACCAGTCTGCCTGCCTTCCATACACAGCAGCAGTTAAATTCTACATGTGTTGCAGCCTGGTGAGGAAGCTCTTCTCTGTGACCACTGTATGCAAAACGTGGCATTAGTCACCAGCTAGCCTCCACTGACATGCCTGCAGTGTGAGGGAGATTAATGCCTACTAGGGACACTTTATTATTCTCTCTCTACCTTTGTCTTTTTCTCAGTCTCTCTCACTGTCTCTCAGTCTCTCTGCTTCTCCACTCGGCCTCACAATTAATTGTCTGCTGCGTGCCTCCCTTCTCTCCTTCCATTGCTCTGTCCCTCCCTCCCTCTTTCTCTTGCCAGAGTGACAGATGTGGTGAGGTACATGATAGGGAGGGGAGAGATGAAGGTAGGGGTGTGTGTTTAAGTGTGTGTCTGTGTGGGTGGGTGGAGTGGTGCAGGAACCCATGCTTTTGGCCTTGACAAGCACCTCCCATCCTTGGCCTACCCTTTCCTGCCAGCACACACACACACACACACACACACACACACAGATCCCTACTGGCTAAAGCTTAGGCTTGTTTTAGGGGGAGATAGTTTCAGTCAGTGATCCATTTTGGTGGATGGCACATGTGAACAATACATTACTTTTTGTTTGTTACCTGTATTCGTTTTGCTTTATTAGAGAGGTTTCACAAGAAAATGTGACTTTATACACAACACAGTGGGAGTTCAGTCAATCAAAACCTCAATATATACATTGCATAAAGTTGTATAAAATATTTAGACTGGCAAAAGTATGTCATTTATTTGCAACATTTATTTTTCTCACTAAAGAATGAAGAGATTGTCCACTGCTGCAATCACCCAGACCAGTGGTTCCCAACCTGTTGGCACCTCAGAGGGTTCAAGAAATAAATCTGAGTGGTTGAGAAATGATTAAAATGATAGGAACCAAGAAGACAAAAATATTTCTTCTACAAATTATGATTGCTTTTGTTCATGTGTCCATTCTTTTTTCTAATGCCGTGCCTCTGGGGGATGATATTGTTAATTGCTTGGTCAGTTTGGTGATCTCTGACTTCTCTCTAGTATCACTATGACATTTTTCATTTTAAGCAAAACATTTCAGCTGTTATTGGTTTGCCATGAAAGAGATACAGATACTGAAGGTATTACTGGATGAACCATGATTGCTTCAGTCATCCCCTGACTTTCCATCTAGTGCCAACAGCAGGTCAAAGTTTCCACTTACTTAGTGAAATATCACTCCATCTAATAGATGGAGTCTGTACAAATTTTGGTACAGATATTCATGGTTCCACTATCAGATTGACGTCTTTGGGTCAGAGTGTGATATCTTACCATTCATGTTGCCCTCAGAATGAACAATGCTATCCCTCTGACTTTTCATCCAGTGGCACCATCAGGTCAAAGGACCAGCATTAGGTGTTTTTTTATGTTCATTGCTAATTAGCAAATGTTGCATGCTGATACAGTATTTAAGCGTGTTTTTCTTAATAGATCACATAAATAGGTTTGCTATTTGCTGTTTGTATAATTGTGTCTAGTCTAGTAGAAGGTTTACATAGTCCTCTGATGTAGTTGTGAGGGACAGATCAGTGGTGTTTGCCTTCATCCATTAACCGTTAACCCCACACACGCAGCATACCTCTGTCTGCAGCGGAGATATTTAATGTCAAGTGGTTTGATGTGGAGACAAGACTAAGAGGGGGAAAGAAAAAGGGAGGGAGAGTTTAAAAAGTACTGATGAAGAAACTGACAGGGCACAACATAAACTGTTAGTTATGAAATACTTTAAATGACTCCATGTTTTCACAGGGAGATGTTGAACAGATGTTAAAGTGAACTGTACATACACACCTACACACACCCCACTCAGAAAACATTTTTTAGCCACAGGAAAAAAAGGGAGACAGAGAGAGAGCAAACATCCTTTAAAAGTTGACATTAGGTATTCAGACGCCAGAGAGCAAAGTGCCGGCAATTAAACCAATCAATCTTGTTGTTGCTCTGGAGCCAACATCTGGTCCAGTGGTCCTGGTAGACCACTGTCTAGGGGTGGGGTGAGGGGGTTTGGGGTGGACAGACACTTTGAGCTGTCCTTCAGTGATCTCTCTCTCTCTGTCTCACACACACACACACAACATAGACATACATACACTCACGAATAGAGGAATGTGTAGAAAAAAAAAAACTCATATACACTCATACATCCGCTCGTCCCAAGTCCGTATGGACCTGATGTCAGCTGGTTCTGCTGTGTTGTTTCCTTTGTTATAAATAACAACAGACCACCTGGACTCCTCCAGCCCGTTACCACAGCCGTGGCATATGTGTGTGTGTGTGCACGCGACAAGGCTTTAATGATCCCCCAGGCAAGCCAGGCTGAGCTGAGGCTCAAAGCAGAGCAGAGCACCTCATCCCGGGCTAATGGGACAATGGAGGATTGCTTGTGTGTGTGTGTTTGTGAATACATGTGTGTTTGCATGAGTGTGCATGTTTGCGTGAGTATGTGTATGGAGTGTGTTTTGCGTGTGTACACACACACAAACGTGTGCTGTCCATATAAGAATGTGAATGTGTGTGTGTGTGTGTGTGTGTTTGTGTGTGTGTTAATGGGACGGTAGAGGATTGGTTGGAGGACTGACTGGTGGCAGAGACGGATGGCCTGGGACAGAGACTGTGCTGACAACCAGTGAATACGGGGGCAACGTTGCAGAAAGGTCAACGCCGCACACACACACACACACACACATGCACACACGCTCAAAATAATGTCAGGAGAGGAAAAATAGGGGAGGTGTGAAAAGTGTGTGTGCCTCCTCCCTGCTTATGTGACTTTCAAAGTTTGTTGGTGTGTGTCAGTGTGTGTTTAGGCATGAATGTGTTTGGTGCATATTTGAGGGAGGAAGAAAGTTCCATTTAGCATCCAGACCTTCGTACTGTAACTCACAAACATGGGCAGTTAAACTAATGAGTGATTTTAAATGTTCTTTAAAATTCAGTTAACAAAAACAAAAACAAACAAACAAATCAAAAAAGATCCTTCAACTATACATGTTTGTGGGCAATAGATACACAGAAGTGTAAGAACTGAGAGGAAAAACCTCAATAAATGAGTAGAGAAGCACAACAAATGCAAATGCTGCCGTAGAGCACAAGACGTCACTGAATGGGTTGATGAGTTTAGAGAGACTATCCTCCTGTAAAAAACGACCCCCATAGAATAGATGCATTCTATTGTTAGATGGCCTCTAGCAGCAGTAGTAATTAAAAGTGGGTTTAGGTGACATAGTATATAGAGCGACAAAGGTCTTCAGACTTGCCTACATGAAACAGATTGTGTTTTTATTTATTTATTTATTTTCATGACCTTTCCACAACCTTAACCATGTGTTAATTATTGTAACTATGATTCCCGTGGTCCTCTAACTTTAAGGAAGTACTCATTTAACCCATTTCCCACCTTCTCCTAAACCTAACCAAGTAGTGACCATAACAACAAAGGTCCAGTACGCGGCTGTGACTGGCACGCTCCATAGGTTGTACCCGAGGGTAAGGACAAGTGACCTATATAATCATTTAGGTAGGAGGACGTGTTGGTTTGCAGTATGCTTCATAATGACTTCATAATTGTGGGCTTATTCACAGCTTTGTGGCAAGTAATGTCCAATAGTCATGCAGCAGTACAGCACGGACATTATAACCTGACACTTTCTGCTGTTACTCTGATGATCATGCTCATACCAGCGCCATTTGCTGCTGCAGCTCCCTCTGCCACCCCAACCTCCTCCTTACGTGGTATTTCATGTAGCTGATTTCACTAAGATATATGCTCATGTATGTATTTATTAGGAGGGATTAGCTCTCTCAGCAGAGTCCTCGTCAGGCTCAGATTCTTTTAGATACCTCAAAGGGCAGAGCATTTTCCGCCTGTTCTGATTGTATAACCATTTGTTATGAATGGTCATATTTTGACAAAAGAGAGACTCTGACTGTAATGAGAAAATATCTTTTGGAAGAATACTATTAATCCCTCCAGCAGCGTCTGGAGGGAATCTGACTGGCGTGACACTTTTACAGTCACATTTTGATGGACTGTTCCTGACATTTCACTATTTCGCTCCTAAACCAGAGAAATAAATCACTCATTTATTAACTTTACTTCTTAGATTAACGTTTTTGGAAGAATTTTGAGGTTACAAGGTTACTTTATTATATGGCATATAAGCAAAGCAATGCTCTGTACTGTTAAGATTTGTTTTACTTTTGTTATTGTTCTCAAAGAGTCCATCTTCAGCCCCACATCTAAAACTGTTTGCTTCACAAAATTCATTAACAGTGTGGGACTTTAGTTATATAGTTTTCTACTGGTTTATGGTCATGCTGGATATCTGACAACTGTGTCACATACAAGCAAGCTGAGTAGACTGTGAAACGTAATTTTAATCCCGTTGATGGTTTGTTCATGCATGCAATTTTAGTTTGTGTGTCATTTAAAACTTGCTCGCTCTTCTCCACGGTAGGAGAACATCTGAAAATTCTGACATCATGTGACTGCACTGTTCTTACCATGCTGCACTCACTCATTGATTGGACAATAACACCAATCTGGGAATATGAAGGGATCAGCCTTGAGGGAAGACTGATCCTCATGATCTGTGTGTGTGAGGATGTGTGTGTGCCAAGGGGATGTCCCTGTGGGCTGTAGCATATGTCTGGCCATGCTAAAGTCACAGGGTTAAGTAGGATTCAGACCAGGGAATACACTGCTGCAGATCTGGCACTAATACAGCAATGTACTACCACATGCATGAGTGCACAGTAGCACAGAGGTATCAGAGGCTGTTTAGGCAATAATCGGCCACATTAAGGTCGTACTTTAACTCAAACACATCATGACTATTTCACACTTTTACCAAAAATAGTGGGGTGCATGAGGAATAATAATACATGCTGTGTTGAGTGTGAGTGACAATGGAAACCTAAGAAAAGACCTGGTGTATGAGGAATAATACAGTGGCCTCAGAGAGCATTCAGACCCATATGCTTTTTGCACACTTTATTATGTTGTAGATTTGATTTTAAGTGGATAGAACTGCCATTTTTGCCCATCAGTCTACACCCAGTAATCCATAATGAAAACATTTTTTTTTTACGAATCTTGCCAATTTATTTGTAAAAAATCTAAAACTGAAATCTGTTATTTACAAAAAATCTAATTAAGACACTTTGTTATGGCTTTAAAAAATGTGGTCAGGCAGGTCCTTTTTGCTTTAACCTGATTGGATTCCACCTGTGCCAAATTGAATTGACTGGAAATAGTTTAGAAAGGTGCATGTCTTATAAAGTCCAACAAGTCACATTACATGTCAGGTCAAAACTAAGCCAGGAAATCCAATGATCTCCTTTTAGACCCATATGATAAAATTATGGTGAGGCATCGATCAGGGCCAAGATTTAAAACCACTTCTAAATAGTGTGTGGTCCCAGTAATTGAATGGTCAAAAATTGAACACTTCAGGCAGAACTCCAAACACAAAGTCTGGCTCATCACCTTGTGAATACCGTCCCTATGGTGAAGCATGGTGGTGGCAGCATCATGCTATGGGGGTGCTTCTAAGCAGCAGGGACACAAAGACTGGTGGTTCATCTTTGAGCACGACAATAACCTGAAGCATAGCCAAGAAAATGCTGGAGTGGCTTTGGGGAACAAGTCTCCGACTGTCCTAGAGTTGCCCAGCCAATGCTCAGAGAATAAATATCTGTGGAGAGACCTAAAGATGGCAGTTCACACATGCTTCCCATCGAATATGACAGAATGTAAAAGCATCTGTCAGGAAGAATGGGATACATTGGTGTGCAAAGGTGTTAGAGACTTGCCCGAGAAGACTCCTGCCAAAGGAGCCTATACCAAGCACCAAACTAAGGATCTGGATACTAGAGAGGGTTGGGCAAAATAACACTTTTATCATTTTACAATTACATTTACAACATAATAAAGAGTCAAAATAGTGAAGGGGTCTGATTACTCTCTGAAACCACCGCATAGTACTTTTCTTTCCATTTGTGTAATTGTGTGTGTATGTAGCAGAATATGATGATATGATGTATGTGAGAAAGAATGAATATAGGCCATGTGTGAATGGTTTTGATGGTGTTTGTGGAAGAGAATAGTAATGTGCTCAAGAGTATAATTGTGACTGTGCAAGCAATCTTCAATATATGCAACCTACTGAGACTTATTGTACATGCGTGACAGGAAAACACACAGATATGACACAGAATTGTAGCATATGAGAATGAAAACTGGAAGGAAGCTGAGTGAACAGAAAGACACTTTAAATTATCAGTCCACGTTTTGTTTACTCGAAAACAGACCCTGTATCTGTTTGGTGGCGTTGCTAGCAAAGTTTTAGGGTTCAAGGAGCATCTAACAATGTAGAGTGTGCTGTTTTGTTGTTTTCGTTGAAACAATATCAATCAATAACTATATCAATTTACCTTCTCTTCCTTTTCATAAAGCTGTAAGCCAGTCAGGAAATTAAATATTTAAAGCTGCATTAATTGATTTTTTAACCACTTGGGGTTAGGCAGTCAGCTGCTGTTATGGCTTAAATATTAGGACAAATTGCATGAGAACAGGTACAAGTACAATTGTGCGTCATGTGTGGGGCAGTATAGTGCGTATGAGAGCAGGTATGATTTATGTCCTAAACAGCCTGTCATACACAGGCCTGGTAGACAGGCACATGAAAATGCCCACACACACCCACAAATGAGATTTGTGTATGAACATAATTTCTTGTCCCACTTTACCTGCTAGATTGTAAAATAAAAGGATTAGGAAAGGCATACTAAGGGGAGGAAAGTCCTGTGTGTATTTGCATGTGCTTGGAGTTGCCCCTGCTTTAACATTTAGGTCCAGCTGGGTCAGTGTTCATCCTCACACTTCAGCCCCTGGGCAGTGACATCCACACCCTTGATCTCCATTTCTTTCTGCCATACAAACACATTTTCTGCAACCTACAATAGATGGTGATTGTAATCTAAAATAAATGAAAGGGAAAAACACAGAAGAGGGGAGGGTGGAGAGCGTAGAGAGAGAGGAGGGGAACCAGAAGGAAGAGAGACAGAGAGCATTATCACCTTGGCCGAGCATCAGGAGTTAGAAAAAAACAAAAGAGTGGGAGAGAGAAAAGAAGGTCCATGGGCAAATTCATCTTCCCCTGCTACAATCAATCTCTGGCCAAAAGAAATACACAATAACTAGGCAGGAAGAGGCCAAGATTAATGGGCCACCGACATCTCCACTGACCAGCATCCACCTCCACCCAATACTACCTCTCTCTCTCTCTCTCTCTCTCTCTCTCTCTCTCTCTCTTTCACATGCCCTCTTTCTTTCTGCAGTCAGTCTCTCTCACCCCATCCCTCTTTCTCCCCTCACACTTTTGCTCTCCCTCTCCCAGAAAAGCCCCCTACTTTTTTTTCCCATGCACACCACCTCAACCCCCTCCCTCCACACACACACACACACACACACACACATACACACCTTGTCTCGGCCACATGCAGTGATCTATTGTTTCTGCTGACTGTTTTACAAGCGCATTAGCAAGCTTTAATGAGAGCGGCCAGTCACCGAGCAAATGCATGCAAGGGCAAACAAGGCCAGGCATGCCCACCAACTCTTAGCGATCAAGTACAGAGCAAAGGGAAGAATGGATTTCTCTAAATATTTCTGTCAATATTGAGAATAATCATATTAATTTTTTTTATTTATTGTCAGTGTCAAAAATAGAGAGATGAAAGAAAAGATGGGGAAATGGAGAACAACATGCAGTCGGACTAGGGACACTGCAGCTCATAGCAGGCACCTTAAAGGGAAGTTAAATATTTCAACCTGCATTCTGGAGAAATGAGAATTCATACAAAATTTAAAATAAACATCACAAAACAAAACAAACTTGTTAAAAAAAACGTATATTGGTGCAAGATGTGGTTGTCTGTGAGCCTGAACAAGACAAACACAGAGAACATGAGCATAGAAAATAGCCCCATGCAATAGCCATATGGCCAACTGGAATGGCCTTTACATCTGGGGCAACTTACCAGCTGATCTAATGAATGCAAATTTATGTGAGTGAATACAGTGTGTGTGATCCATCAGCAATAAAAACAAGCACCATTTATACATTTTCCTTGACTCACTATGGTCCAACATTACAATGTTAACGTTAACTGAGAGAAAAAAGATGCCAAGTTGACCTGGATGCAGACCTCTACGCTCATGTCACTGTCAGTGTTCAGTAAGTTCAGTGTTCTTTAGAGGCCTTCTGTATCCTGTACAACACCTTGATTGAACAGCAGATTGAATGTGCAGCTGACAAATCTGTGGAAATGATGTGATGCAATCATGTCAACATGGAGCAGAATCTCAAAGGAATGTTTCCAACATCTTGTGGAATCCATGCCACAAAGAAGTGAGGCAGGTTTTTGAGAGCAATGGGAGGCCTCACCCAGTATGTGCTCTGAGTATATACAGTGTATTGTTGGATTATTATCACTGATGTGTTCCTGTGTAAGCAGCATTTACAGTTTTTTATTATTAACAAAAACATTTGATTGAGATTAGCATTCACAACAACATTAAATTATTCTTTGTGGCTTATCTTCACAGAACTAGCACTACTTTCTGTGCCATAGATCCAGGTCATGATGATTTATGCCAGCCTAAAAAGGCCTGTAAACTCCACTCCTGCATATAAAAAGGCAGGAAGGCTGAGTTTCACCGAGTTTAGCCTCTAACACACTTCTAGCAGCAATGAAAGTACAGCAGATAACAAGGATAATAAATGAATCTCGTTGAAATCTGTTTCTTATCAATATCACGAGAAAGCAGTACAGTCAGACATCCAGAGGAAAAAACTTTGGTTGGCAGTGGTAGTGTGTGTCATTATACTGTATATCAGAGTAGTCATATCAGCCTCATTGTTTTACAGTGCATGAAGCCAGCTTTCCTATAAGTAACTGGTCATACTCAGGTGATAACAACAAACAGCCCCTGCTGCCCACTGGGAGAAAATAACAAGTGTGTTCATGGTGAGTGTGTTCATGGCCACATTTGTTATCTCTGTTTTTGGATTTTATGTGTGTCTGTGCATGCACAGTCTGTGAGTGTGTGTGTGTGTGTGTGTGTGTGTGTGTGTGTTTCCATGGGCCCAAGAGATCACAGAGGATGCAAGGACTGAGAGAGAGCAGGGCCCCAGCCCACAGAGGTAAAAATTCATTTCTTGAGAGCTATATATCAACGGGCATTTGTTTAATGAGCGCCAGAGTGGAAAGATGTATAGAACATGTCAGGCGTCCACTTGCAATGCGTTGTGGGTAGCTGATAGCATCACAGAGTGTGACCGCTCACTCTATCTCCCTGCTCGCCTCTTTTATCTCCAGCCTCCTTCTCCCCATTATAAATGAGAGACAGAGGGGAACAAGAGGTAAAAATAATGGCGAAGAAAGAGGAGAAGAAAAAAGAAAACACATTCAAAGACAAAGTCTGTCGGCACCAGCTCTCAAATGTCTACGCATATTTGCAAAAACACACACTGTAGGTTGCACATGTGTATATACAAACATGATGTAAAACAAGATATAACAGCAGCAAAGAAGGAAAAAAAGTCAGTTGTACATATGCTATGTCTAAGAGTGGAGAAATGGAAGTGCTAAGAAATGTGAAGTTTTGGAGGGAATGCATTGTCTATAGCAATCTGTCTTAGCCAGGTATCAGCAGCTGATCTGCATTCAATTTGTTTTTTTTTTTATCAGTCACATCACAGCATGAGCCTTACACACACACATAATATCACGCACACACACATACAGACACATCGGCATGCTCCCTGGCATGCCTAACTAACCTGTATTTCCCCTCCTGGCAGATCCCTCTGCCTTTGTTAAGATATGTAAATGGGATGCATGGGGAGGACATGTGGGTAATTAATTGTAACTGGGGGGATAATGTTGCGCTGTCAGAGATGTCTCTGGTTTGTGTAACATTTTTTAAGAGTAATGTGGTTAAACTGGGAGTGTCTGTTAGCGCTCAGTCTTAATTGTGCTGTGCTGGGAATGCTAAGTCTTACCTAGCCTGCTCCTCTCCCTCCCCGGTCCTTTGTCTGTGTGTGTGTGTGTGTGTGTGTGTGCGTGTGCGTGCGTGCGTGTGTGTGTGTCAGCAGTCTCGACACTGAGAGGGAGAAATATATTATCCTAACTTTGTGTGCAAACAACTGGAGTGCTTTGCTAGCTGTAGAAATGATAGTTTTTAATGAAACTGGCAAGTTTAAGTGAGAAGGATTTTACTGCTAAAATCACACTGTTGTGCTTCTGTAAAAGAGAGGACATCCCATAGGTTGCAGATTTCATTTTAGGGTTTGAATGAAGCATGTTTAAATGCAAGACTAAAGTGACTTATCTTCAGAACAAATAAACACAAAAGTTGAGTCCATGGATGTGTAAAACATCAATGTTGCTTGAATTAATGTCAGAGGTCAAAAGTTACAGGTAGATTAAGTAGATTAGGTAGTTACACTAGATTAACTTATTTACTGTACTGTACAGTACATGTGTGAGGTAACTGTGATCTTGAGAATTTCTAATTTATTCTACTTTCCACTTCTATATCACTACATTTCAGAGTTATACTGTACTTTCACTTCAGTATATTTATTTGCCAGCCATAGTTACCAGTTACACTGCAGATTAAGATGCAGACTAGCCTTAAAAATATGATGTATTGTTATAGATTCAATTGTCAAACAGTATAGCAGTTAAAATTAACTTTACCTCAAACAGCTAACCCAAACTCCATGTAAGCACAAAACACACACTCACAAAAAGTTTATCAAGTGAAGCCTGTCTGGCCAAACGGGAATGTGACCATTGTCAGAGTCAGGTAGTAGATTTAGTGATTGGCTTGGTGAGACTCTCAACCAAACTGTTTCACTGTTTCACAGTTTGGTTGATAGTTAGACAACCCTGAGTGGATGTTAGTGTTCAGCATTTTCATTTGAATACTTTTTTTTTTTTTTTTATCATCCTTAGGTTACTGAATCTGCTGTAAATCTGCTTTCACACATGCACTGTGACCCTAAACGTTACCCAGAGGAGCTGTATGTGTGAACTCAGTTGAACCATGCATTACATGGACCTTACTCAACCAGCTCCCAGGTACAAAGTCTGTGTTATGTCTGAACAAGCTGATGTGTGAATAGAGTTGGTGCATTGATGTTGTTTCTATCCTCTCTCTTGCTGTCCCTCCTGCCTGCTCTACTCAGGTGCTACCCCTTTCCTAAACCAAACAGTATTTCCAGTAGGAGAGAAAAACGGTTGTGTGCTACATGTGTGAAAGGGCATCATACAGATATATGAAAACTTAAATTCACTTTTCTTTAAGCTCTGTTTTGGTCTCTACCAACTTCTGAGATAATATCCGGCTCTTGAGCAGCAAAATACTCTACTATGTTTCCCAGCTATTTGCTTCGTCTCTCTGCAGTTTGGTGCTGAGCAGTTTTTTTAAAAAAAGTACTTTATCCATCACTGATCACAGTGCAAACTTCACAGGAGTACTAAGCAAATTGGAAGTGATTGTGATTTTGGATGAACTTTCCTTTCCTCTCCCCTGGGCTCCACACCATGTGGTTTTGTTTGTCTGTATGTTAATTTCCCCTTCAGTTATGTAAAATAACCTTATATTTTAGTTTGATCTAATGTTTGTCCAGCCGTGACCGGTGCTGTGACCACTTTTACTTTTGACTTCATGAACTTGGTAATACTCAACAATCTTGGGCTCTTTAAGCAACTGGCTAATGATATGAAAATGAAGCTAATTACTATCTACAAAGCAGGGGAGGGTTATAAACACATATGACTGTGTGTCCAGCTTGAAATTTCTATTGTCTGAAATTCAGAATTTGAAGTCATTAAGAAATATCAGTTAAGTGAAAATGTGAAAGTAAAGACAAGATGTGGAAGACTATGAAAATTTTCTGTGGACCTCTGGTGCACTGCTCCACTGTGCTGCATTGCTTGCACAAACAGGGTCTACATGGAAGAGTCATTGGAAGGAAACCTTACCTCCAACTTCATCACAAAAGGAAGCGTCTTAAATATGCAAAGGACATCTGAATAGGCCAGAGTCATTTTGGAAACGAGTGCCATGGACAGATTGGGTTTTTTAGTTCTTAGTGTTGTGACTAATGCTGGTAGGATGTTGAATGGGGTTTTCTTACTTCTGAAGCAGAATGCAGAAGTTTCAGTTATACTTTGTCTCTCTACTGATATGGATGTTAAGTGATCCCAATTATTATCAATTTGACATTTTTGTTTCTAGCAGTCTCTAACAAATTTCCCAAAAAATGTACATCACTGTGGACTAAACATCATGGCTCAACAGTCCATGGTTGTATAGCCATGAGTTCTGTTTTTTAACTTAAAATCACTGAACCTTCAATTTCTAATAGCGAGACTGAGACTCCTGGAACATGCTTCATCTTTTCAGAAAGACAAATGAAAGAAGCTAGTGGAACACAGGTTTACACACAACTTTATCAATTTCCCTCTGGGATTAATAAAGTTATCTATCTATATCTATCTATCTATCTTACCCAGACTTGAAGTCATGACTTCAGATCTCTGTGGCCTAAAAGCAGGTGGATACTTCATCAAAATAACAGTGCAGAGATTTAGCTGGCACAAACAAAAGAAAACAATCACAAACAATGATTGGGTGAGACGACCTTCCCTATTTAATGCTTCTTTTTTCACAAGCATATCCTGCAAACAGTGAGTGCCATCCAAGCACATCAACCACAACATGCTTCCTCTCACACTCTCTCTATCTGTCTTTCTCTCTCTCACACACACATCAGCGCACACTGTCAGCTAAAGCATGTTAACACCAGCAACTCTACCAGGGTGTGAAAGCCCATCAGTGTATGTATATGAAGTCGGTGTGTGAAGAAAGAAATGACAGTGAATACTACACTCACACACAATGTACACACACAAACACATTGTGTAAAATGTATTACATTGGAGCTAAAAGCTTATTCGGATTCCTATTCTTTGAGATAAAACATTAGAGTCAAAGTTGTTCTCAGCACCCCTGTACCTGACACTAGACTGTATTTGGAACATGCCACAAAGTGAGACCATTTTTGAAAGGCATGAAAAACCTACAAAGACATAGTAAAGGTAATATAGTAATATAATTTTGTCAGTCTCATTTAATTCCCTTTTCATCCTTCCTTTTAATTAATTATTTTATGCAATTATTTTGTCATTTGGTTGTTTTAACTTTTATATTGATTAATTACTATTTCCTACAAATCCACAAATAATGTAGGTTAAGATACCACCAATAATATGTATAAGATACTCAGCCTGTAAATGTAGATTTATGTTTTGTTTTGGTTTAACTGATCAGTGGACATAGGACATATCTTCCCCACAAACAGCAACAATGAAATTTGTTGCCATTGTTTTGGCTGGGTGAACTAGCTAGTGATATAGGATGATAATTTAATCCATTTCTCTGCTAAAGCCTGGCACACACTAAAAGCTTTTTTAAATCTTAACCTATTTAGAAAATGTTAGCGATAGAGTGTGTGATGTGCAACAAGAAGACCAACACAGCACTCCACACACTAACAGATTCTGTCCACCAACAACCACAGTCTTGACTCTCAAAACTCAAAATCCTGCGCGATTGTCTTCGTCACCTTCCAAGCAAATGGGGAGGATAAAATCACTCTTAACACACCTCACACCACAGGAAAATCTGGCAAGATAATCTTTAGCACCATCATAGATAATTATGCCTTTGCTGACTTTTATCCGGAGGGGGGATTCAGAACGATAATGGGCAAGATTATCTTTTAGTGTGTACCCTGTTTTAGGGAAGTAGATGGCAATGAGTAACACATCAGGCCTGCACATCCATAAAAGATTCAAAAAAGAAAAACATTCTCACAAAATTGAGTCCAAAGCAAACTTCAACTGTAATAATTCAAGCTGCTACATATAGAGCACAGGAACAAAATAACCATTGTTTGCAATCGTAAATCAAGTGGAATAAATAAAACCACATTAAACAGAGTCTAATTGTTTAGAACAAAAGCAGAGGGGGAGTTCTCCTGGCAAACATTTAGGTTTTTTGATTGGTCATTAACATGCACATCCACAGCCCATTCAGTGATGGATTGATTATTGGTTGGCTTAACGTGGTGCTGCTCTCACCCACTCACTGAACACAGTCAACCCAGAGAATCATAGCCACACTGAGCTGCACATTATCAGAGAAATATCGACTCAGAGGAGATAAGATCTGCCCAAAAAGTCTCTAGATTTGTTGCCAGGCTCTTTTTCGAAAAAAGTCACTCAAGGGGCCTTAAAAGTCACTCAATCTGGCAAGAAAATTGATTTGCTGGCATCACTGCTAATGCATCTGTCCACTTATGTCCATAAGTCACTCATGGGACATGTAGTCATTAGCAAAGCTTTAAAGAAAATCTGTTAATTTGTTTCAGTTACTTAGCTAAAAATGATGGAGTGATGAAATTTTACAATTAGAATAGTTGTAGGCATTCATTTATCTGGACGGAGATATGGCAAAATACCTTGTGTGGCCAGAATAGTGGAACAGAGGCCTGCTTAAAAATGGGATGGGATTTAATCACTCAGTAACCACAAAATGTGGGAGGAGTTAAGCAGTTAGCACTAAGGTGGTTCATTTAGTTTACCCGTCTGTCAAAACCTGCCATCCAGAAGGCCTCTCATATTCCTGTCATCTCTAGTGCACCTCTCTGCCTTCTCAGTTTCCTCTGTTTTGATATGTCCAGTCTAAACCTTTTAAGACATGTCAAAGTGCCAGGGCTTGTCGTGTCAAGCTCACATCTACTTCCTGTGCCCACAATGTCTCTTGGTATCAGTTGGTGCCTCCTTCCTTGATGTTCTTCGCTGTCACCCCCATCTCCCTCTGCCGCCAGTTTGACTCAGTTAACGTCCCCTGGAGATGACGGCAATAAGGAGTGATAGAACATAAGGTGACAAGATGAAACTCTGTGTGTGTATGTGTATAAATGCAGTGCTCACTTACTAAGTAGTGGCCAGTCAGGCAGTGTGTGGTGTGGTGGCCTGAGCACGGCAGGAGCTGTCCTCAGTGTGACTCGTCTCCTTTCATTCTTTCATGTGCAGGCATCCTTCACCTCAGGGGACAGCTGGGAGAAAGATGAAAGGGACAGACTGAGAAAAGGCAGAGGGGAGGGGGTATTTGGTAGGTGAGTCAAGTGACCTAACAGGATATCACTCAGTAAGATGAATTCATGCTTTAAGTCCTGAAAGTGATGACTAAACAATTTAAACTTGAAACTGACAAACCATATCTAATCAAAAAAATCAAATAAAAGTTTACTTAATATAACTTATCACAAGATTTTACAGTGCTCAGAAAAAGTAATGGAGTGAAAATTTGTTTTCCACTTTCTTCGAAACAAGAGATTAGCTTGATTTGTTGGTGCAGTTTCAATTTTGATCGAAATCCTGGTAAGTTAAGTTTCTTAGGCCTAATAACTTGCAGTTATTATGTAATCCAAAGGATATAAGTTGCAGTTTTTACAGTGTAGACAAGCCTCTACCTACTACTTCTGTGCAGAGCGTCTCAAGGGCTGGTTGCTTGGCAACCTCTGTCTGGCAAAAAGACTCAGAAGTTATTGCACCCAGCTGCTGTTTGCCAAAAGATAGTTACTGCATGTAACTTCCCCTAAAACCACAAATTGTTTTTATGTTTCTGTCTGAGTTTAGATGAAAGAAATGATATACTTTCTCACATCGATGAGTGAGCTTTACAGGTACAGGTAGATGTATTTTTTTTAAAATTTGGATAAAGCCAGACTAGCTGTTTCCCCCTGCTTTTTTTATGCTAAGCTTGGCTCCTAGCTCCGCCCATCAATTAATAATAAATAAATGCAAAAAACAAAAACAAAAAAACAACAACATAAAAATATCACATATAAAGTAGTAACCACCTTTAAATGACAGACGTATTATGTTAAATAACATAAATATATTATTATTTGTATTATAGAAATTATAACCATTATGATTTAACGAGACAAAATCGTTCTAGTACAGAAATGCTAGTGAAGTTGCATAAAATCCCTGTTAAAACTCCAGATAAAAATTCCAGATGTTACTACTCAAACCACAGTCCTTTTTTTTTTTTTTTAAATACTCCCACAAGGGATGTATCAGAATCTATTCTTTGGCAAAGCAGAAATAATGTGATATTCAAGTGCATATACAGGTAGATGATTACTGGGGGGGTTAGTAATCATATCATATAAAAACAGTGCCTAAATGTAATTATGTAGTTCATATCTTTGAGAAAATCTCTATTTAACAATTTTAGGGTTTATTCTACTTTTTTCTTTTCAAATAACAGAAAATATTTGTAAAATAATGGTCATTTTGACACATTTAAATATTAAATGTTGTTTACTGTGAAACATTCTACAAAAAAACAACTACAAAAAAAAAAACAAAAAACACCACTTTCAGATCTTTTGTTGTAGATATAATTTACAGTTTTGCCCTGTTTTTAATGACTGGCATGTACATTTACACTTTTTTCACATGATTTGATGAAATATTATTTGTAATTTGACAAAACAGAAAAAAAAAACTGTAAAACATTGAGTTTTAATAAAATTGCAGTTAAAATGTTTAAAAACATAAGTTTTTACAGTGTTGAAAAGAAAGTGAATAAGTGTCAAGCTGTTCCTGTAACATCCTTGACTAAAGTGAGCACTTAGGTTCTCAGAACTGAGGAAGGAGTGCAAAAGTCCCCACTTTTGTCTTCTGATGTGGAATTATTAAGAGACATTACAACTATTGCTTTCATTTCAGTTATGCCTGTAAATTAAGATTCATTCAGCTTCACTGTCTTTAGTATTGACTGTTTTTATTTGCTTACTGAAATAATGTTTGTTCATGGCAAGTTTCACTTTTATTTTAACAAGAATAACCCCTCCATACCTCATAAAGACCCCTCACTGAGACTTTCCTTGGATTCATGCCCACAGCTGTACAGTCTCAGGCTAGGTCAGTCAGGCCCATATATCTCCCTGTGTATTTACAGCGCTTTCTGCATCACTCTCTTTGTCCCTGCCCAGGTAGCTGTTTTCCACCAAATGAACAGTCTTTATAGACGTTCGGCCGCCATAACAGGCCTGATTTCCAGCACCGGCGTGGGTTGTGTAAGTCTCTGGGAATTGTCAGGCTTCCCACTCGACAAATCAGCCCTAACATATGATGTTTGGGGTGCAATTTTTATTCCTGTTTGACTGGCCAACTACCCAGAGGTAATGGGATGTTGGAGGCGGAAGAGGAAACTGCTGGTGGGAAATGTATTTGCGCTACTGTGTGTGTGTGTGTGTGTGTGTTTGTGTGATTGATCGATGCAACATCCGCTCTCCATTTATATCCCACTTATTCGGAATTGGTTAAGTTTAGGAAAAATGAATCTGAAAATACAGAGAGAGAAAGAGAGAGTGAGAGAAGAGAGATGGTGGCAGATTACAGTGAGGCGAGCTCGTACATCTAAGCTGGGGCTGGGGTGTCCATGATGGAGGGGCTGTGAATTGTCTGTGAACATTAAGTTATCTAAATGAAAATCAATAATGTGTGTGTGCCAGTGTCTTACCAGTGAGTAGTGTCCGAGGACGACAACCAGCAGAGCAAAGAGGTGTATGTGTTTGTGTTTGCTTGGCATGAAGGTATAATCCAACTTTTCAGGGTCAGGTCATTGGTTTCTAGGATTAATTGTCCAACATCAGCTATGTAGAATGGGAAGTGTGGTTTTAAATTACATCAGATACATCTGATTGTACCCTAAATGAAGAATAAGCTCACATGTTTGTGTTTGTGTGCAGGAATTTGCATGTATTTGTTTGCATATCTGATCAGAGGCCCACTTCAGTCCTTCTCCACTGGCCACTGGAGAATTCTTTTGCTGGTCATGGTTGAACACCTCTCACCTGTCAGCCTTTGTAGAATTATTTAATTTCACTGGCAATTAACCTAGTGTCGTGTGAAACAAGTGTCGCCATGCCGCTTGAGCTCACTGCTGTGAAATGTACCTGAAGCATCATCAAGTGCAACTTGCAGCTTTTTGCTCACTAACTCTGACGTAGGAAATCTACAGATGTAAGGTATTTACGATCTTACACAGCCATATTTTTGTCTGAAAGAACACAGAAGAGATATTAGGCAGCCCCACCCCCTGAAAACTCAAGGACGCAACCCATCTTAAACTAGAGCAAGATATGTCTATCCTTTCTACTCCACCCTGCCTTTCTGTATAGGCATGTCTTACCACTCTGCAGCCATCCTGGTAACACCCTCTGGTAGTTATTCTGGGCTAACAAGACCAGGCTCTCATCTAAATGAACGGGGAGAGATCCATAACTTTACTTCCAATGGTCACTGGGACACAAAAATTGCATGTATAGAATCACGAGTCATATCTGATAAAAGCCACGTCAAGAGTTTGGTGATGTTGCCCCAAAATAAGAGCTTTTATCTACAGATTATACTTCTACTATTCATATGCAGCAACATGATTGGCTGCTATCTTTGACGTTATGAACTATTCTATTAAAAATTCTCAGTTGTTTGTCTCTCCCCTTACAACATATCCAGTAATCACCAGTTTTGTGGACTCAGGTAAATTAAAAAATATATATGTATTTAAATGATTGTTCCTACCAAATTACCTCATTTATCATCTGAAATACTAATTTAAAAATTTAAAAAATATCAATTGAATGTTATCCAATTAAATATTATTTAATAAATGAATGATAAGCATTTATTTTACTCCACAAAAGGCAATTGATTTCTTTGTATATGCATAGCAGCTGGTGTGTGGGTATCATGATTTATGATCTATTAATTATCAGCATAAATGTAGTAAATACATTGGTATGCAAGTAATAGAGAATTGAATCCACCCCTTCTAAAAGTAGTGAAATATGAAATATATTTCACAATATCATCAGAGGAAGTGGTTTAACTGAAGTTATTGTAGTTTCAATACCACAACAGATATAGTTTACACAAAGATATTACATTCAGCAGCTTTAGATGTGCTCACAAATCTACCACATACACATGGCCTTAGAGGAAGACTTAGTTGGTGAGAGGCAACCCAGGGTGGGAATGTGGGAGTAGACAGAGTAGGACAGTGTATTAGGGAGGTAGACGTTCTAATGTTAGTTCTCCTATTCTCATTTCCCTGCCTGTGTAGCACCACTGCTGCTGCTGTGGAGAGAGAGAGAGGGAGGAAGGAAATTTCTCCATTTCAGAGGCAGTCAGGCAGAGGACAGGGGAGAGGGAGTATAAATCAGCCCCAGTCTGGTCTCTGGTGACCACCCGCGGCAAGGGAATAGTGCAGAAAGACAGAGAGAGAAAAGGGAGGGGGGGTAGAGAGTGTCAGCAAGGGCCTGGACGACAGAGGAATAATGTCTTTTACTGTATGTCCCTCTCCACCCAGCCCCAGTGTGCCATCTAAATCTACCTTCACTCATTTAATGTCACACAATCCCACCCCTTCAATGAACCCGGCCATGTCCACACTCCCAGTAACACACACACACACACACACACCTCAGACTCTGACGAATTAGAATTGCCCTGACTCCATCTCCCAGCAAAACAGTGTCTGATTTGGCAAATGGTCAAAGTAGCCATTATCTGGCAACAGAGAGGCCATATCGAGATGAGCCTGAGGAGAAGATCAGGGAAGGAGAAGGACAAAGGCAAAGTAGGGGACGAGCGACAAATTAGCCCATTCAGAAGTTAGAAAGTGCACTAACCAGAGGAAAGAGAGTATAATTATGAGAGGCAATCATAAGGAACCATGTCATGGAGGAAAGAAACGTTTTATAATGTGTTTAGGAACTATAGTAATGATTGCCAGTGGAAATCATATACACAAAGGCGTGTACACAGACATTTCCGACTTTACTATTACAGCATAAATAATGTTCTAGTCAACTTAAAACATACTTTAAAATATTTTTTGTAATTGTACATTTATGTGAGTGTATTCATGTGCTGGAGTGTGTTTGAATGCATTGGTATACATGTATATTATTACTGAGATGCCCTCTGAAATGTAGGAATATGAACAGCATCAAACCAGTGATGCAATCCATTCTATGGGGTTACAGTATAAAATATCAATGGATAGGAGAGAGCTTCAAAGGAAGAAAAAAAATCTAAATTGATAATTTTCATGAAAATTAAATGTATATACACCATTTGTTCCAAAAATAAATTTAATCTAAGCAATGGCCTATGGTGTTTTTCTCATTTAATTAAACAGAAGATGCATTTTAAATAATCGTAAGAGTATTTTGAAAATGGAACTGAAATTTAAATTAATGTTTGGCACATTCTGCGTTCTGTCTGTGGTATTTTCCCTCCCTCTCTCTCACACACACACACATGCACCACACACTATGCTCTACCAGGTTTATGTTCACAGTTTTACTCAGGCCTCCCAGAGCTGTGTTTCATCTTAAGTGAGTTTATTCAAGGCAAGTCAGTGTTTTTTCCCTAAAAGAAAAGAAGGGAGGAAAGGTAAACAGAGAGAGAGAGAGTGAGAGAGTACCAGTCCATAGCTAGCCCATAGGACACATTTAGTAATCCTTCCAATGATGTCCAGGGCCCAGTGATGGTTACCAGACCTGCAAATACCCCTACAAACACACACACATGCACACACACAATCCATTTTTATTGTATTTGGGTCTGCAGCATTGTATTTCCTGCCCTCTCTTAGCGCCACACACACACCACACTCGAAAACAAAAATCCATATTATCGACCGGCCAGTGTCACCACAATTATTCTTTTGAAACAGCCATTGAAAACAAATTACATCTGCACTGCGTTTTCATCCGATTGCTCTGGGTGAGCAATGCTCAACGGCTGGGTCGGCCCTGCCTTCGCCGACCCACAGACCCCTCCCCATAGGTTTGCTGTCTATAGCACAGTGTCGCTAACGACTGCTCACTCTCTCTCTCTCTCTCTCTCTCTCTCTCTCTCTCTCTCTCTCTCTCTCCCTCTCCCCCTGTGCGTGTGTGTGTGTGTTGGAATATGTGCAATAATATGGTAAAGGTTCTGGGGGGGAAGAATAAAAAAAGCAGTTAAGAGCAACAAAGTTTTGAATGGGAGAATAAAAGAGGTAAGTAAATATCCTGGACTATTATAGTTACTGTTTAGCTGACTGTTCACCAGCAGTGGTGGAAGGAGGTGTCTTCTTCTTATAAAAATAAAAATGTAAAATGCTGTTACAAGTAGAAGTTCTACATTCAAAAGTATGGAAGAACTATCTTCTAAATGTGCTTATTTGCAAATATATTATGTTATATTTTAATGTTATATCTCATAGGTGTGGAGCTAGCCAAAACTACTTTGTATATGTTGCAGTTTAATTTACTGCATAGCCATGCATTGTACTTTTGATTTTTTTTTTTACTCTCAATATACAAAGTAACTCAATGTAGTGAAGTAAAATATTGTTGAGCAGAAGTAAAAAGTAACATACAAGTATTGTCAAATTTTACATAAGAAGAATTTTTGAGTCATTGTGTTACTATCTCAGTGTCTCAGACACAAAGGCAACATTATACAATGTGCTTCTTGTCTGATCCGAAAGATGTTGAATTTAATATAATGTATGACAAAGAAGCAAATCTTCACATATGAGAAACTGAAACCATCGATCATTTGACATTTTTGCTGTAAAATTTACATAAACAACTGATTATTGATTTAGCTGCCAATAGATTTTCTGTTTAAAAGTTTAATCGACTGATCAGTGCAGTTCTACATGTATTAATCACCAGTGGTGGAAAGTAACAAAAATATATGTATATCTCTTTTTCACATTTTCTGATGTTTCAAAGACCAAACAATTAACGGAGAAACTAATCTGCAGTTACAAAAACATAATAGTACAGCTAAATATTTTGTTAGATAAATATTTTTATTTTATTCAAAATCTGAACTGGACCCCCCTACCAAAAAAAAAAAAAAAATAAATGGCTGCTTGTCTTGTTAAATAATCATGTACTGGCTGCTTTACGGTCATTGATTATTCTGTGAAAGCCATTCTGAGGGGCAGCATGATTGCCACACCACCATTGGACCACTATTACATCTAACTGTGTTACTCCATCTAACAGCATTAGCCCACTGCTCTGCACCACACAAGCTCCTTCCAATAGCATCAGTCCAGTGGTGCCATGTGACAGTGGGAGAAAACAACAACTAATATCCAGCCGGCACAGTTGGTAATTAATCCTGGCTCGGCTTCCCTCGGCCGAGGAGTACAGCAAAGGCTAGAAGGCAGGATCCCTTTGTTAAGCTTTGACCACACAAGTCACCTCACCGGCCCTCCCGAAGCGGGGAAACGCCAACTTTGGAGTATTAAGAAAACCAATAGCCTTGTTGACATGAACACGGAGGCCTAACCCCCGCAGCCTCCTCATATGAAGCATTGATTTTTCTGTCCGGCCGCGGCACTAAGACCATTCATTCTCTATGGCCAAGCCCAAGACTTGCGTGGACGCAAGCGCCCTGCACACACACACACACACACACACTCAAGCCCAGACAACACACACAGGGGCCTGGCTAAATGCTCCTTTCATCCTCTCAGTCTTACCTTGGGGGTGGAAAGTTGAGGATTAAAGTCACCTCTTTTCCTCCAGGTTTCACCATCACTCCAGTAATGAACCAATACACACAGAGTAAACATGCAGAGGCACACACAGTATGGCCTTCCCCTGAGCAGGGAGGCCAAAGGAAAGGTGAGGTTAAACATATTGAGCTGCAGTTAAAGGGGATCAACCTCCTGATCTCTGGTGATGCAGGTCAACCATTCGTACCATGCAAACACAATAGCACTGTAGGCAAAACATCCTGTTTTCACACACACACACACACACACACAGGCACAGTTTCATGGTTAGCTATGGGTAACCTCTGTGGCTTAGTGGGCAGTGTTTTGTCTCATTCTTTTGTTGTCTCTTCTCTCTTTCGATCTTAACTGTCTTATTTTCTCTGTACTGATTATGTCTGGTCTTCTCTTTTAGCCTCTCCATCCTGTCTCTCTCTCTCACTGCAGTAAAAACTGGCCAAGAGGAGAAAATGTTTATTATCCATCTTTTTCTAGGCCTGATTAACTAGCTGCACAAATGCAGCTAAATAGATGACAAGATGTCGGACACACAGCGTTAACTGACGTGATCTGAATGTGTGATGCAAGAATAGAAATATATAAAAATCAAAGAAGAGGCTGGAATGGAGCGGAGGGGAAGAGCTACCGTTTGCTCAATTAGCATTGGCAGATTAGTAAAAGCACAATATCACAACCTCACAATTGGCTCAGCTCCCTTCGGGACACGCTGTAAGACATACAGAGACATTAGCATAGGGTGAGCTAACGAAGAAAAAAAGACGAGAGTAAAAAAGAGCAGCAGATTTTCAAAGCGTTGGTTGTACCGGATGTCATTAAACATTTATAGAAGTCCCCCTCAGTGTGATGAGCATTTTGGTGCAGAAAGTGAGGAGGAGAGAAAAAGTCCCTCTTTGGTTTGTCCTGTCTCTTATTTCTTACAGATAATAGATAAATACACACCTCTGCAGTGTTTGGTCTAATTTCCTTTCTCACTTCAGTAGGTGAAATAAGAAAAAGAGAAAGTTCCTTAACTGAGCTACTATGACAATGGGACCAGCTATCACCTGTAAATGAAACAGTGGCCCATTTTACAAAGAAATTCCTTGTATCCCAAAATCCCATTAAGATTTTAATGAAGGTACATATACATAGGTGTATGTAGACCAATTTAAAACTGCATGTTAAAGTTTCTTTCCATTTCATTAAGGACAACACGCATTAATGCACATTTTAGTTAATGTGCCAGTGTTGGCCAGCTGGCTCATTTTTAACTGCAATCCTTGGCCAAGATGTTCTAAAACTAATTAAGGTACAACTTTAAAAGATAAATCAAAAGCTACAAAATCAGTACGCAAAGTCTGTGGTTGTGCATGTACAAACAAATAAGTGGACCCCAGGAGCAAATAGCTGACGCATCTGCTGATGGCGTCAATCTGGGATGATAGAATGAGGAAATGTTGCACATCATCAAACAGATCAGTGTGTGTCGACACAATTTGATGAGAAAGCCTCTTCTCTTGTTTTCCGTAGACGACTACAGAATCTTGATCAATGATACGACTCGACCAAATCATGTCACACAGATCAGAAGATGATGAGACTTATTGGATGAAAATTAACAGATGATTTTGATTTAACAGAACTTGAGTCTTATTTTCATAGTTTTTTCGTTTTCATTGCTATCAGTTATGAACATTGTACACAAGCTGAGATCTAGGACCGCAGTGACATTGCTGCACTGACTCATAACATGACATCAATTCACTACTGCTAGTGCTAACAGACTGTGTTTCTTGTCAGGTGCCATGCGACTGAAGAGATGCCATTTTCCCTCCTTATCAAGCACTCTCAGCTGAAGATGTTTGGTCATGAAGGAAATGAAAACATGCTTGTGCCATTTGGCCCTTATTTTGCATTTCACTGTTCTTTCCTGTTGTCAGTATTGCACTCTTTCTACCCTCAGCTGTACACTTGTTTATCATGAGGCCTGGGACCTGTGTGCCGCGTTACATTCCAGTGGTGCAAACAGCAAGAACGTGACGCGTATCTTGATCACAGAATTGCTTTGGGGACACATGGCTCGTGGAAGCAAATGTCATTAATATTTTTTTTTATTTTTATATTTCCTTCCCTTTTCAACATCTTTTCAATGTGCTGCGTTGGCCAGTGTAAATTGCAGATAGGAGGAGTTCAGGAAAGGCGGAGGTTGTTGCTGCCCTGGGATATTTATCCCAGGAAAATTTTCAGCTGAGATATTGTGTGAGCTCTCCTTAACTCTGACAGAGAAAAAGAGAGAATGCTGAGGGAAAAAATAGAAATTGTAATCACAGTATGCTTGAGGGAAATGCATGCAGTTCAAGAGAAAAAAAGGACCATTACATCCAGAGACTTTTCTTTGTGAAAAACTGAAAAGAAACTAGGATTGCACTTTAAGTAATCAGACCATGTACCACTGAGACTGTAGGAACAACGTGTTAATGCAGCTTAATCTCTAATGCCGAGGGGATACAAACCGCACTCTCTCTGACTAGATGTTTCTTCACCGGACTCTGGCTGGTATTATGTTATGGAAACAGGGATTTGGAATTAGGGCCATTCCATGAACATGAAATGCACCATGATTTACAACAAAGCAATCCATAGTTGTTTCACAGAGTCATCAATATATAAGAAAAAGTGAGTAAAGGAAAGGATCTGCTTTTCTGAAAAGAAAAGACCAGAGAAATAAGCAGCTTCTTCTCAGTTATTTATCAAAGTATTTTAAGTGTAAAGTTAAAGAGCATTTTTTTGTCTGTTTTCTTGTTAGTTTTGTTTTTGCCTGTAGTGATGAACCATCAGAAAAAGTAGTATTTTGCAACTCCTCTCAGTTTCATCGCCCCATTCTATTCTCAGCCTCTTTTACCTCATTATTTTGGTTTTTGAAGTTCTTATAAAATCACTGAACACTACCTGTTTTTCACTACATGTCAATTTAGCGTCTCGCTCGTATTAACTCAGTAGTGAAAGGAGACCAAAACTGAGCTAGAATAAGCATGGATATTTAGACTGTTATATTCAGCTATCTAGATGCATGACTCCCAATGAATGCCAGGTGTGTGTCATGTCTGCTGAATGGGTAAATTGGCAGATGTTTGCAAACACTTTTACTAGAGTTTTTTTTAAAATGTTACATCCTGCAGATGTCTTATCAACTTGTTCCACTTCCCCCGAGTGACCAGAAATAAATAAATGAATACAGGTAATAATATATTGTATCCATATGCTGACTGCTGTTTAAGATACAATACATTCCTTCTCCGCATGTGGAACTTACAATATTAAAGCTGCACTAATCAATATTTTTATATTTACATTGGACTTTCCAGCTGCAGCAGGCAGGTGTTTTGAGCAAAAAAAAAAAAAAAAAGCTCAGATAAGCTCACTGCTCACTACCAGTTCAGTACCAAACAGCTGGCAGATAAAGTTAGCAACTAGCTGGTGATCATGGTGTAGCAATTATTCAATAAGAAACAACATATTTCCCTCATGCGTAGGTTGAGACCAAAACAGAGATAGAAGAAAAGTGAATATTGGACTTATATTTAATAAATAAAAACACATATTCCTAATGTTGTTGTGGCAAGTGTGAAATAGTTTGCTAAGACTTACCCACTCTGACTCACTGTGAACACTTACATATCATCACCCTATAAAGTTGTGTGTGGTAAAGCTGTTTTCATGTACAGAGAGCAACACCTATCAATCGCTTGACCAGACCTCCGACTGTGTAGTCCCACTCACCTCACTATTCCTCGTGATCCCCGGCTTCCAAGTGCTGTCCCTGTAACAAACATGTAAAATCTGTATAAGATTCTGGCTGAATATCACAGATGAACACTGGTTTTTAATTACTTTTAAGTCCTTTTAACGGACTGACTGTCACTCACTGTTTGGGGCACAAAATGGGAACGAAAGGTAAAGGTAAAATGGCGATAAAGGTAAATGAAATATGATGTTGTTTTAAACAAATAATTTAAATGGAGTTCCAGGACAGTGTGGTGGTTGTAAACATTGGTGTCAATGAGCAGATTTGGTAACTGTGTGTCTCTGTGTATTTCTGTGTGACAGAGCAGACAGCGAGCAGCTAGTCCAGACTTGTAGACAGGGTGTAGGAGGTGACTGATGACTACCATCACATCACTATCAGCTCTTCATAAGACTCAATAAACACACACACACACGCACACACACACACACACACACACACAGAGTAAACATAGAAGATGGATCTCTTGAGAATCTCTCACCATGGCCAGAGAAGCACATCTAACCTGTAAAATCTAGTTGATTTAAATTTGAATCCTAAAAAACTATTGCTGCAAACAGTGTTATCAAAACAAATTAATTAGATTTAAGAGACCAGTAAACTAGTATGGGCCAGCCAGGTCCAGCACTATTTCACATTTCAAGTAAACATGAAGTTCACCTATTTTTTGTATTGTCCTCAAGTTGTTGTCTTTGCACGAATGGAGCTCCATTATGAGTTCTATCAAATTAGGTCTAAATGAAAAAAACAATCAAGGAAACAAATCATTCTGTGCGCAGAAGTCATTTTCATCTTCATTTCCTTGTTTCCTCCATGGCATTAAACTGCTCAGTCTTGAGTGTCAGCAAACTGCTCTTTCAAACAAACAGCCCTCTGAGTGAATTACAATTTTCGTTTCCTTCCCTGTCTTTTCTCTTATTTTTTCACTCTCCTTTCTCTGATGGGCCACTGAACCCTTTCTTTGGCTGTGTATGCACCAGCAAACATGCTGATACGATCTTAAAGGTCATGTTCTTTTCACGTTGACAGAGGCCTTCCAAAACTTTGACGAGGGGGTCCCTCTAAAGAATAGCACTGTTACACTGCAGCAGCGGCGGTGGTAGCACCTCAAGCTGAAGCCAAACTGATTAATGCTCTACATCAAAAGCCCTTTTTCCTATTCAACCTGCATTTCCAGGGGTAGTCATGCTGAACCAGGATGGCCCATCAGCCCCGGCGCTCTGCGCTTCCCAGTCTTATTCATTGAGATGTAAAAGGATAAACTGATTATCACTGATGAGCAGCAGTTGGGTTCACTTCTGGAACTGCTACACCATCCAATCATGTAAAATGAGTTAAAAGCTAAGCAGGTGTCTTTCTGATGGACACTGTATCATCTATAGCCATGGAAACGGTCTGTTGTGCTCATGCAAACGATGTGCAGATGCTTTCAGGTGATTGTTGTAACTTAAACACAACAGTAAAATGTTTTTTGTTTTTTAACTAAGTGTGTGTTTTGGTTTGTATGATGTATAGCAGTCTGGTGGTTTTGCAGCTCAGGTAGTACCTGCAGGTAATATGTGGGTGTGCATACATGTGCGTGTGTGAGTGTGAATCTTAGTGTAAATCTTTTTGTGTATGTGTTTGTGTCAATGTTGGACTACTCTCTGTCGACAGCTCCCCTCTTCCCTGCCTTGTTTTTAAAAGGCAACCATAATGGCCGGTAAGGACAGCCTTAAGAGCTGCTGGCAGCTTGAAGCTTGATGCAACCAAAGGTCATTGATTCTCCCCCTCCTCAATGTGTGCTCTCTCTCCCTTTTTTTAAACAATTCATCGAGATTTTGGCATTTTGTGAACACACACAGGACAGCTCACCGACAAGCCGACCTTGACAGCGAATTGGATAAATAAACCTTCAATTTAGCTGCTCTCCTCCTCTCGTTCCCCAGCGCAGCTCGCCGGCTCAGGCAGTGAGTCCCACCGGGAGCCTTCACCTATCCATATCGTTCAGCCCACGCTCGGCTCGGCTTGGCTCTCCCTCCCTCTCTCCTGGCCTGTCTAGCGGAGCTGCCCTCAGCTCTGTGACAAACACGGCCTTAAAGATAAGCTAACAGCCCCCTTGCGCTCCAGTCAAAGTCAATCCTTGTGCCGCGTCGGAAATTTAATGCCAATTCCGTCTCTCAACCCCGTCCATCCCATTTCCACAGCCGACAACGTACCCTCCGCCTCTGCCTGCCTCCATCAAACCCTTTCGCGAGACACAAACACATTGGGCAACGCAGACATGCACTGACATGCATGCAAACACACACTTCTCCATACCTATCAGATGGGCTTCACCATCCCAGGGGAGAGGCAGGGAGTGAGAGCACTACTCCATAACGGGTGATGACATGGCATTTAATGATACTGTCCAAAATGATACGGGCCTCTTCCGACAGCTACGGCTGCTCTGCATGGAGGCCGTGCAGCCGTGGAGAGCCAGATAAGCTTGGCTGGGCTGGCACTATGTTTGTGTGTGTGTGTGTGTGTGTGTGTGTGTGCACGCATGTGTGCACATAGTGTATTCGAGGTCTCCTAACATGGCAGAGGCAATACTGTAGCTTTCACTTGTCCTGTCGCTTGATAGGATGTGACACATGCCTCCACCGCACACTGCCGTCATTCCTGCCATCACCTCACCTCTCCACCCACTATCTCCTCTTTTTTCCTTTCATTTGTTCTCCTCTCCTCTTTCCTTCTCTTTTCATACTTCTTCTTTACACAGTGTAAAACAGGTTTTCCTCAAAATAACAGGTATGTTTTATTTCTGGCAAAGGATGATTATCGTTGGGCTAATAACAACCTGTCTGATCATAACACGGGTAAGAAAAAGAGACACACTGTAAAACAAGATGTCTTGACATCAGCCACCCTAACACACATTATTCCTGACAAAGATGTCACCTGGACATTCCTTTGCTGTGGTGTGATGATTACATTTCCAGCATTCAAGCCAACCAGGTGATTGCAGCAGACACCATCTTATCTGGTCTCCCATTTGAAAGAGAGAGACCCAGCTCATAAGACAGGGTGCATGTGTTTCAACTTAGCCGTGAGCTTTACACCAAGGGGCAGTATCACACAGTTTAACCACACTGACTATGTTAAAGGGTGGATAAAGGATGGTGAGAGTAGAAACATGCGACAATGAAAATGTTATTAGAGTCAATCCAAAAGTACTGGTGCTCACATGTCAATCAAGCAGTGTCAGTGTGTTAGTGTGTCTCACTCTTGGAGGACAAAGATTACAAAATACAATCAATCAGATATTTTATATACTGAGGTATTTGTATAATGTAACGTATAACCTGCAGACGTGTTGCGTTCTATTGCCTTACTTCCTTTATGCTTTACGACAGAGTAATCGTGCCAGGGTTACTGTAAAAATGCACATCACTTACCGTGGTGAAGCAGGTATGCAAAATCAGTGGCAAAAATACTCTTGTTGAAACTGATTCAGAAAAAAACTCAAACCTTCATCACCTGGTCAAAGGTCTTCTCTAAGTTATACTGCTGCTGATATTGCCCTGTGGCTAACTCTATTTGCTTGCCATAGTGCAAATTACCCCAAGGCTAAAACTGTACCACATGGTCATATAGTTTTGGAAACCCATAACTGATATCTGCAATTAACCCAGTGGTGTGTCATCAGACAGCGAGGCAAGCAGCGCTTGGCCAGTTAGAGTTAAAAATAGACATAAATTACGATACTGAAATGTAGGCCACATCTCTCCATACATCTGAAAACAGTGCTCTGTATCTGTTTGCACTCATCTTGTAATTTACCTCCCTCTTTGGGCCACAATAGGCTATTGTCTCTGGACACTAGGTTGACTACCAGCAGTTGCATCATCAGTCGTTTTCGTGACCGTAACTGTGACTTTAAGGTTAGTGATTTTAGTCTGTTAGTAAATAAAAGCTACATCATTTGCTGATTTAAATGGTGCAGGGTTAGCCCGAAGTCAGCCGACTTCAGCCCTGGAGCAGAACATAAAGTCTGTGTGTGTTTCCCTGGCTTTGATCTGGATGGTGACCTCAGGAAGGGTTAACAATACTGAGACCGAAAAATACAGGATTCTGTATTATCACTGTCGATCGACGTTGTCAGTAAGTGGTAAATATTTTGAAGATTACAGTAGAAGTAATTTTTAGATATAACTCCCCTATATTGTACATTTGATGTTTACTGTCAGTTCAAAGGAATAATCCTAATACTTCTTCAACCAGGAAGAAGTGCTGAAAGGTGAAGATGTACAGGAGTTTTGCAGTGCAAAACTAGACGGGACAGTCCCTGAGTTTCAGAGAGATTTGCTAAAACTGCTCTAATGAAAAGGTGTCTGGTGGTGGTGGTGTTCGGATCTGCTCGCCTATCAACATTTCTGGACCCGATAATTCCTGTTAAATGAAATACTAGCAGACTCAAAGATGGCTGCTGGCCTGCACAGTATAGGCAGAAGCTTGACGATGGGTAGATAGATGACTTAAGCGCTAATATAATGTTCACTTCCTGTGCTCCCTTCCTATGTTCCTTTCTCATCTTTTTTTCCATCAAGTTAATTTTAATCTATATACAAAATCTATATAGCCTGCACTGGTGGTAACACAGAAATGATAGACATGTCTGTCAATAAATGACAGGGAAGTTAAGTTTATTCACATAGTATAGGTGCAGAGGCAAATCTGTATCTGAATTGGCTTGACTTTGCATACCTGTGTACGTAGGCATGGTGTTCTTAGGAATGTGTGTGCATAGACTTTATGCATGTGTGTCACCCACTTGACTGTCTGACAGCCATAATGACACCTCGGGGTGTTGAAAGTAAAACACAACCTCCAGCTAAAGCCAGTCTGGCTGTGATAATGAGTGGCTTGCTCTAAACGCACTGACAGATGGAAGAGAAATTCATGTAGGCAACTCCATCAGGTAATTAGATTGAACCTACAATACCAGGTAATAAGTGTTTAGGTAGAGCTAACAGCTACCTTTCTACACTTCAGCTGCATTCATCCTCCACCAGGTTAAGTGCAGTTTTCTTAAGAGCTAAAAGAGTGAAGAAAGAAGGCATAAACTGGGGTGTGTGCGTGTGTGAGTGAGTGTGTCTGTACAATAGGCATACAGAAGTGTGTGTCTGTCTAAAAGAATTGGCATTACTCCACGTGACATTGATCAGAAGGTCCTATGTAAATACAAGTATTAACAAGATTTTCTCCTGTGTGTTTATATATGTGTGTGTGCGCGCGCGCACATGCGTGCATGGCTGCGTGTCAGGTGTGTGTATCTCCAGAGTGTATGAAGCCCCGAGGGCAGCCCAGGGGCTCGCCTCAAGCATCTGTTCTAACACCGACAAGAGCAAGACACACTAAGACTGTACCCTGCAGCCAAGCTAGTAACACACTCACACACACACACACACACACAAAGTGGGAGCACACTAACCTTTTCAAAAATCATGCATGGTGTTACAAACAATTACAGAGAGACAACCTGGCATGGAATGCCAAGATACTGCAGCACTCATCTCTGTCTTACAAGGCTGCTGCTTTTCAAAGACTGTAGGGCAAATTTGTAAGGAAAAATGATGTAATATGAAACCGTGGGGGTTTGGGAGTTTATTTAATGTAGATCGTAGGGGAAGCATTTAGCAGATTCATCTGCCCTCTCCTTTGACCTAAACTACCTTACACCCCCATTCTCTGAAATTCTCTTTTCCCATCTTCTCTCCCCCCACCTTCACCTCTCCTGTTTCTGAATGGAATGAAAGAGCCCAAATTCAACCAGTGTCCACAACATTACTAAGATTAGTGAGACCCTCCCTCCCTCCCTTCCTCCCTGGAAAATGCCCTCATCTTTTAAACTCCCAGCCTCAGTTTGCATCATGGGCTTTCTGTTTTAAATCTGTAGTCCCCAAACCAAAGCAGAGATGACTGATGAAATCAAGATTTGACTTTGAATCTCCTCCAGAGCTACACAACACATTATACAACTATTTTCACAGGCTCAGTAGTACTAACTAAGACCAGTAAAGTCATTTTCATGTGTAAAATTGATGGCGTTTTAAGTTACCAAAAGTGAAAAATCTGTAAGTTATGTAAAACTAACAATTTAGATTATGTAGCTTGTTGGCAACAGTACGTGGCATGATATGAAGTACTGAGGATACCTTCTAAACTTAAGCCCTAGGCTATTTTTATGGAATTTCCTGCCTGAAAAAAAAACATGATTAAATTAAATCAGTAATTGCTCCACAAAACTGCAGGCACAAATGAACAACCTTGGGCTCTATGGATAACGGACACTTTGGAGAATTGTGGATCACAGTAAGTCTCTCTCTTCCTAGAACTAGGCTAAAATGAGAGTTGAAAAAATGAAATAACAAAAATTGAAAATTTAACTTTTGCCAAAACAAACTTCTAAATTACACAGTGAATAACACCCTTATAACAGTGAGTTATTTGACACCAATGCCATTGAACCTGTTTAAAAAAAAAAAAAAAAACAGTCTAAACTGCAACCCTACCAAATTTGATACAAAAGAAAATAAGCACAACAATGCTACATCCATCTTAGTTTTAGTGACTCTCCAATTTAACGCGTGCTAAATTGCTTTTCTACCTCCTGACAGGTACATCTCTTGATTTTTCACTGTCTGTACACAATACATTAACCAGACAATTAACATTTACCAAAACCTTCATTAAGGTTTTCATCTTCAACTCACAAGCTGCTAGCTGTAACAGAAAAGTTAGCTAGTGACCATATCAGCTTTGTGAGGTGATAATTCGCCAAACATGTGCTTACAGTTTATTCCACTCTCAGTGGAAATAAATAAAAGTTTCAGTTAATCAATTAAAATATTCCAAAATGGTCAAAAATTTTAACACTTATTTTTTTTGAAAGCCTGCACCATAATCACTGATTCTTGGCCTGAGTATGGTTCTTGTTCTCTTGTTCCTCTCAGTGTACACCTCCACCTCCCCTTCTACTCTGATGTCTATCAGATGGACAAATAACTGTCATAGTATTGTATTAGAAATGCAAGCAGCAGGACCAGGCATCACAAATCAGTCTGCCATTCTCCTCTCCCTCTCTTTCACTCCCAGTCTCTCTCTCTCTCTCTCTCTCTCTCTCTCTCTCTTTCTCATAGCCATCACTCATGTGGCCGAGCAGATATATTACAACTAGAATTACTGGGTGGCTGACAGAAACGAGCAGTAAGCTAATTACAGCTCTGGCCCATGTTCTTAAAGCTGGGGCAACACTTTACTACGCCCGCCACCGTTGTTAAAGTACCAGCCCTCTCTGCTGCAACAAAGATACAGCAGGTGCTGTTGTGTGTGTAGGTGTGTGAAGGGGTAGTGGGCTTATTGAGCTGGAAAATATCCCTTATTATGAGAAGTCAGTGTTGGCTGATGTTGTGGTGGAACATCACCTTAGGGATCCATGTTGAGGATTTCTGAGGAGACTCCTGTTTGTGTGTGTGGGGGGGTGGGTGTGTAAAGGCATTTGACTTATAGACCTTTAACCTCACACCTAAGGCTTAGAAGTCAGTAGCAGATTTGTTTCATTTTGCATTCATATTCATAAAGCAAGTATGTTATTTAGCTGCCGAGCTTTTTTTTCCATGTCACTTTGACAATGAATATGCAAAGTGTGATAATCGCACACCTCTTGGTGCAACAATAAAGTCGTGTTACAACACAAAGCAAGATGTTTAATAATTCATCTGACTTCAATTAAACCTGTTGTAAGACACGGTCTTTCTGCTTAGTTGAATTACTCCACCGCCAGAGTCGTCACTGTTCAAACCGACTGTAGATCAGTCATCAGCCCGAATCGTGTCACGTACAATTTTACAGTTAAAAACAAAACAAAAAAACAAGAATGAGGACGTAAAATACATACACATGGGAAAAAACACAAACAGAAAATGTAAGGAGATACCAGTGAGATCTTTGGACCAATGTGGTGGCATCAAGGAGGGAGACCTGGATGTAGAAACATAATGTGCAGACAAATTAACTAGTGACCAACATTTTGTTGGAATACCCTCCATCTTTAAATGAATTCCAGTTCAGTACAATTTGGGTCTTATATTTTGTCCAGTGTCCAGTATCCTAGGAATTATATCCACACTGGACATAATATTCTCTACCTAATGGTTTAAATACAGTGCCAAAGTTCAGTGCCAGCAGAAAGTAAGAGGTTTGGTAGATGCTTGTGGAGCATATGACTTTCATGCAGAGGACCAGAGTACGCATTCAATCACAGACCTACAGTTGATATTCACTATTTTATTAAAGCAACACTAACTTTCGCTGAGCAGCAGCAACAGCTGCCTCTGCATTCACAAGTGGTCATTTCAGGACACTGGCACATTAAATTCTGGTGGACTCTGAGTCCGAGTGGTACTGGAAGCAGCTGAGACGCTAACAGCTCATGTATAGAAAATGAAGCCTATCAATTGCTCAAACCAGGGACTGATAAATGAAAGAGTGAATTTCCGAGCTAGCATCTTCGGTGTGTGACGTAGTAAACATTAAGCATTTACACACACTTCTCAACCCAGGTTGCATCGTGCAAGAACAGGCATTCAGGGAGTGGGAATGAAAGAGGAGCCATCTCCCTATTACAAGTCAAAGAACCAACACAATGATTTTAAGGTAAAATAGTTGCATAATGTTGTTTTAACCCTAACAACGATCTTACCTAAATCTGTGTGCTTTAGTTGTTTAACACTAACTGTCATTTATTTGCCAGAATCATGATCCTTCCCAAGCCATACACACCAAACACTGAAATGTCATACAACAATTGCAATCAACCAGCTTTTTTTTATTATTTTGCAAATATTTATTTATACAGCATACATTCTGTAGATTTATAAAACCTGTATAGATATTTAGAAGTCAGGTCCAGGGGGACTGCTATGGACGTGGAAAGGACAATACCTTGTTATCATCACAACAAAATCACAACAAAAACAGGACTAATCTTGATGCTAGTCAGTAAATGGGGAAATATAAATGTATATATAATACACCTAAATATATCTGCATCCCAGAGATGAGCACATTTCAGGCTAAAATGACATGACATGCTAAAATTCTTGAATGAATTCCTACACTGAAATGACCTGTCTGGTAATTATAACAATAAAAATGTAACCCACATGCTACATACAGATTTGTTCCTCCTTCCTTTCTCACACTTTCTTCGTTTCCTCCTTGTCAGCGCCTACTAGTTCAGCTGGGGTTGGTTTCTCTGCCCCTTTTCTTAATTGGCGTTAAAGATGCCCAAGGCCTCAGCATCACACACACAAATCCAGACACACACACACACACAATGACTCTCCACTGCTTTACAGTGGCAGAGGAGAGTGGCTGACGTGTGGGAAAATTAGTGTTGGGTGTAGAGAAAGGAAAAAAGCTTCTGAAGCATTCCTTTGCGGGATGAAAACTGCAATGATAGGGAATATTCTGCTCTTAATTACTGCCTGTTTACTCTGCCCTCCTCCCAGCCTTTATCTGCCCTCAGGAGCCACCTCTTCCCACCCCTCACCCCACTGTCTTCCTACCTGTGACTCACGCAGTGGGGATGAAACAAAAAAGGGAGGAAAAAAAAACTATGAGGGTGGCAAGTTTCCCCATTATACAAAAGGAAGGGAAGGCTTGTGGGTGGTGGTGCGGGAAGCAGCAGAATATAGAGGGCGTGCAGCTACATGGTTTTCCTTTTGATGTGAGTCCATTAACAAAACAATGACTCAGTTCATTAGAATGGACATTGTACAGAATGATTGCCTTGTTTGTGATTGGCACACGGTGCAAGCCACCATCACCTCCATCCCAACACACACACAGCCACACACACATGAATAAATCTTGTGCCCTGCTGTTGCCGGTCTCAGGAGAGAGGCTCATCTTGGAAGCTGTAGCAGGGTTCACAGGTTCACTATTGACCTGGTCCAGGGACTGGTGTGGGTCCCATACACACTCACACACACACACTGTGTCCAGTGCAGGATGTCGATTTCTGTTTTGTCATGAGTTTCAATTTTGTTTGTTGAGTCAATGCAGCACACTCTCAGCGAGCCTGCATGGTGGCTACCAGCTAGTTAGCATCGCAAGCATCGTTAGCATAGTCATGCTGTGCTGTGTGTAACCCATAGGCTGTATAGAAAATAAGGTGCAGTTGTGGTGTTTCTGGTTTAACAGCACCGTACTGGGCAGGTGACAGGCCTGTTTACAGTGTTTATGTACTCTGACAGATGTCACGGCACAGAAAAGGGGTCAACTGACTTCAGGTATTGCTGAGGCTGGAGCCAGCTTTTTTTCCCATTGACTGCACTTTGTATGAAGTTAAATAAAAACTATTCATTACTTTTGAAAGCATCCTCACTTAATGTTTAGTGCCTGAAGCTTTTTAGCAGTATGGTAGATGTAGCCTACACAAAGGCATCTGAAAACATGAACCATTATCAAGAACAGAAAGTGAGGAAATACCTTCAAAATGAAAAAGATGAGAATACATTTTAAAAATCCATATATGGACATTACATTTTATTAAATGTTCATAATGTTACATGGCATGGTAGGAACAAACACGCACATGCACTCCTGGGATTGTTTGTTTACATCTCTGATGTTTGTTCCATATGTGGCTCACTTTAGTTTTGCAATCAGTTTTCCAGTTTGACCTGATTAGACTTCCACTTCCTGCTCAGCAGGAAACAGTAAATGATTTTCACATGCAACATATGATTAATGGTGACAGACAGTACTGTCTCTGCCGCCCAGCTTGCATACATGCTGGGAAGTTGTGGAATGTGGCCAATGTCCTGAGGAGTCAGATTTGTTTGCTGTTACCGATTCACACCACTGTTGTGATATTTTCCATGTTACAGTAACTAAGATGAGACTCCACAAGTGAACAGGAAGAAAAGTCTTCTGTGCTATCGGAATACAATACCTGTAATATTCAGGTTAGTTCAGATTTAATGCAAAAAATGTAATACTAGTCTATTTTGTAAAATCAACAATTTCTACTTGTTCTGTGTATCTTATAAACCTGTTATGCTTGATACAGTAATTGCATTCATATTAATAACTTATTTTTTCAGTGTATCAGGAGAATAAACTAACATGGTCATTTAGTGTGGGTTTTTCTCTTAAAGCTCAGTTTCTCCTGAGTTTTGGATGGTGGGTGGGTGGGGGTGGGGTTAGAAATATTTCCCTGTCCCCTGGTGTGCGCGATGCTGTATTAAAGCCATATTTCGTGTCACACTTGGCAGATATATGGGGTGTCTTAAACAATATGAACTATGTGTTAAGAAATAAATTGCTTACACCACTAGAATTCTTACAGGAACACTTCAATCCAGACCCCCAAGACCGTCCAGATCATTATTTCTTGCACATTTTCCCCAGTGCAAGCAGACATGGGTACTGATTGTAATAAAACACACTGTGTGGAGGTGGTGGTGGGTGGGTGGGGGGGGTTGTGGGAAGGCTACCGTGACAGTGACAGCGTTGCATGCCATTCATCTTCTTCATTTACACTCCAGGACTTCGGTGTTCTCAGCAGTGACTGTATCCAACGTTTCTTTCAAGTCAGTATTATTTCATTTTGAAAATGTTTAATTCTAAGTGTTGTAACCATACTAGCCTTTACGTATGTGTTTCTGTAGGTGTGTGTGTTAGAGAGAAAGAGAGAGAGCCTCCTCTCCTGGGTTCAGCTGAGGCCCATTTTTGGGGTTCGGTGTGTGAGTCTAGGTGTATGTGTTTGTAATGGATACTTGTTGGAAGAGAGCTGTACACTTTCTCAGTGTTAGCATGTCTGATGAATAAATCTAGTCAACAAGCTATGCATAGCAGCACAGCCTGGAAGACACAAACACATTTAATATATCCTCTCTAGCTGCCCTACTTGTTTAAGCTTTTCCTTGGCTTTAAAATATACTACAAGACATCTATAGCACCAATTTAAACACAGACGTAAGTAGACTGTCTATAAAAATGGATGAAATCAGTGTGAGAAAAATTCAGAATTTGAAATGTATCACAACCTGTGCTACATAGTATGTGCTGCTCAGTGTGGGCGACATTTTTCATTTGATTCCAGTTCTTGAGCTTTTCAACTGAAAATGACTCATCACCCTCTTGCCACTATATTTGAAAATACAGATGGTGCACTTTTGTTGAGTTTCTCTTGTCTAATTTTACCACAGCGGTCAGTGGGGAAATTAGACAAGAGAAACTCACTGAAAGTGCACCATCTGCATTTTTACATTTAACAGCCCAAGGATGATGATTTATATAGTGAAGGCTCAGGTACAACACTCAAACGCCATCATAAGTGAGCCACACGTTACCTTTACACTCTGCGGTGCTATTCTAAACTTAACCTGAGATGTTTTGTAGAAATAGATGTCAACTCTGTGGGAAAGGAGAGCAAACCAGAAGAAGATACATAAACTGAGAATAAGTTCAAAGCAGGATATAAAAATAAAATGTTCAGCCTGCAAGACTTTGGTGTAAATTATTTTTAAATAATTTGTACATGATGTACAGTCATTTTCAAACACACCATATTTTAACTAATGTGCAAAAGCCAAATTTTGAGTTAACATTCAATGTGGCATAAATTTCAATTTCAATAAGATCAATAGCCTATTCAGTAACAAAACATTCTCAGGATACTTTCACACGCTACTTCGGTTTGTTCAGTCTGGACCAAGGGGAAAAAAAAAAACCAAAAAAACATTTCTTTGTTTTGTTCTGGTCTGGCATTGGCTTTTTACAATCAGTACAAGACCTGTAATCATGAAGACATATGTACTGACTGTATCTCATTTGGACAGGTTTGGCAACTGTTTTTCTGCATCATCAGCGCTACATGGAACCAAGTGAGGAAATCAGATTCTGACTATTTATCTTCTCAGATGTGACAGAGACCTCAGACACACATGATTATGAACATTAATTATAAAGACGACAACTGGACCTTGTAGGCTGAGCACAGAAATCGTCAGAAAAGAGGAAAAATAATATTTTTGTGTTGCATAAACTCTCTTGTACTTTCACAAACGTTTAATAGCAATTCAGTCAAAATGAAAAAAAAAAAAACTTATGCATCATCATATTATTAACTGTGCATTCATCAGTCTTTAGTCTGATGTCAGCTGTCACACAGCTAAGCATAATACAGAATGTGTATACAGATGTGAGATGTGTACTGAGCAAGTTTGAGCACTCATTGTGTATGGATTCAGTTCAGTCGGCACGCAAAAGCATGTTTGATCTTTGAATGTATACGTAAAAGACGTAAAACTAAAGGGAAACTGTGAAATATAAAAAAATAATCAAATATCTGCACCAACTACACCTCTCACTTTATGACAGTGAAATCAGAGGGCTGATTCTTGCAGAATTGTAACTGACAAACATCTGTCTATAAATGTGTAAACCTCAATATGTATCAAACCTCATTCTAAATTGTAAGTGATCAATTTATCTCATATGCCAGGATTCCACTTTTTCTGTGCAAAGATGGTGAAGCTCATAAAAGATCATAAAGGGACACTGGTAGAAGGTGGTTCCTCTGGACTACAGCTTTCCATTCCTCACCGCCTAAATTAAACAAGCTTTAGATCACCAGTTCTATTCATCTGCGCTGAAAAAACACTGTTAACAACCCCGCTCCACTCATCAGATCTCAGTCTCCCCAGAGATATAACACTCGCCTGTCTAATATCTATGACTCTAGCCGCCCACTCTCACTTCCCAAACAACACTGACTGATGTCGAACATCATCCAACACCCCCAGCACATGTCCCAAAGATTTTTCCACCCTGCCACTGAGCCCAAATCCCCAAGCCGCGCTGTTATGCTTGCTGTCAAACACCAACAACGGCTCTTGTTTTCAGCTGTTTGTTTCGATCTTTGCCGTCAAAGCCGGAGTGATGCTTTGTAGTGTCTAACCAGGGTTTGTTATTGTTTGGATGATGGATAAGAAAGACGATGCCTGGGGCTGCAGTTAGTCTGACCATGAATCATAAAGGAAAATGCAGAAGGCTTCTTGTAAAAACCTCTTCAGCTTTTGTTCATTTATTTATTTTTTTGAATGTTGTTGTCGTGACCCGTCCCCTCTGTGACTTTATTTTCTTGTTTCATTTTGGTTGTCACCTTCCTTGTGTCGCTTGTGGTTTTTGTATTCTTTATTTTTCGTTGTACTTCTGTACTTTCACTTGTGCTCGTTGGCCAACATCAAGCCTGTTCCAGCGTTGGGGGGGGGTTCATCCATTCTCTTTCCTGAGTTGAATGTCATGGCTGCCGTTTCGTCAATATCAGCGTCAGGGGTCCCAGTCATGCCCAATCCCCTCAGTGACTTTCATTTCCGGTTTTATTTTGGTTTTCACCGTCTTTGTGTGTCTTGTGGTTTTTGTTACTTCCTGTTTTATTTTGTAGTCACCTTCCTTGTGTGTCTTTTGTGCTCAGATTTCCTGTCTTTGCTCTTTTCCCGCCTGTTTTCTGTTTCACCTGTGTTTAATTTGCAATCAGCTCCCCTGTGTATATAAAATCTTGTCTCTCCCCCTGTTCAGTTGTTGGAGCATTGTGCTGTTTTGAGTTGAATCCCTCTGTGTTTGCTTACCGCTCTTCTTGTGGCTTTTGTATTCTGTATTTTTTGGACTTTCACTCGCTTTTTTGGATTTATGTTCACTTGAACTTTGCCTCCCCACCCTGTGAGTGTTTTGTTTTTGGTTTAATAATTTCACTGGACTGTCTGCCCTGTCTCCTGTGCCTTCTTCTGGGTCCTCACTCCTGTGCCCCTTGTCCCAGACCTGACAGTTCTGATCACAGTGAATCTAAAGGATATGTTTGAATTGTTGAAATGTTGAATTGTTAGGTCAGTTCTGTTGAGCTTGAAAATCTCTGCTAAAATCATTAATAATTAGTGACATCTGACAGTCTAATAAAAAAAAAAAAACCTGACTTCAGGCAGTTGCAGCCAGTCAACAGAGGGCACATATACAGCACCACATCAGCCACAAAACTTAATTTAGAGTAAGTATGCTTAATAAATTATTATTATTAATTATTTTAAATTAGCATGAGATGAGATAAGATGATCCCATGGCTGGGAAATTTGCAGTGTTACAGCAGCAGTGGGGATAGCACAATAGCAAGAGTAGTCAACCAAGAATTCACACAAGACGGACTGTCCCTGTCTGTTTCATTCATCATCGTCATCATTAACTATGTAACTTATCATTAGAGAAGAGAGTTTTTTTTTTAGCCAATCTATTCCACTCATTTAGAAGTATTGAATTAGATATAACATATATTTTATCAGTACTTGGGTAACAAAGAATATACACAATATTTGTGGTGAATTTGAAAGTTAAAATTTGATCAATCAGGCCAGTGTTTATGTTGTTTTCTGCAGGGTTCTTCTGCTTGGTGAGAAGACAGATTAAGCAGCCAAACTGAGCTGATGGATGGAGTGTGTTTTCTTTGCTGATTCAATTGGCCATTAAATATAACAGTCCTGTATAGTTGAGGTCAAAGCTTGGTGCACCCAGCTTGAAAACAACACTGCTCGAGTGCAGGCAGAAGCCCTTAGTGCCTGTAGTCATGCCCAGGTAAAAAACAAACAAGCAAAAAAACACAAGAGCCACCACTGGATTTTGATCAGTCTAAGCAATTAAGAATTGCATTATGCATTATGAATTAACAATTCAAGAAGAAAACAAGAGACAGGGAGGAAGAGGATGGTGAAGTAGTAGAAAGATGTGACGGAGGCCTCAGTGACATGCTCTCTCCAGACCTGCAGCTCTATTCCTTTCAAACCCTGCCAAACTTTTAAAGAGGTACCCTTTTTGTCAGCTTATAAATTGCCTGCCTATCCCCTGCATCTAAAAGAGCAGATACACACACGTACTGTACCAGACATACACACAGTGTGCACACACCTCTCCAGGCTGCAGAAATCTTGGCAGATCCCCTCTGACAGACAGGCAGGAAGATCAGAGCGAAGTGAATGATGGAGAGGGAGGCAGGGGGAAGAGGAATGGAGGGGTGAGGGATAACAATCAAATGAATGACAGAATACAGGTGTTTGGGTTTGCCAGACAACCTCTCAGCTGCCTCCTCTCCCTCTGGCAGCCGATGATATCAGACTCCTCCACCGTTATTGGCCACCAGTCTCAAGAAGCCAGACATAAAGCTTTGACTGGGAGAGGAGAAATGGTAAACTGAAGAGGAGGAGGAGGAGGCGGTAAGAGGAGGCCAGGGGGAGAAAGAGGTGTTTGACAAAGAGTGAGAGAGTGAGTGCTCTTCTTCAAGAACATCACTCCCTCTCTTGCTAACATTTGGCTGAACTTTCAGATGGGATCCTCCCTCCTGACTTCTCTCCTGTAAGGTCAGATGGAGAGAGAGAGAGAGAAAGAGAGAGAGGACTGGAACAAGGAATTATTGTTAAGGAGCTAACATTCAAACAAGAGAGCAAAGGGAGGCTTTTGGTAAACAAATTGACATAGACGTTTGAGGGAAAGAATTGGCAGGTTTTGCATTTTTCTCTGTCAACAAGGGCTCATGGTGCAGGTAGAAACTGAAGCATAAAATTTTGGTTGTGCTTTTGCCCAAAAGGTTTTGGAATAGAAAAGCAACACTGCAAAGGTCTTAGGAATGCATATTGAATCCAATATGTGGCAACAAGAGCAAGAAATGGTTACTCTGACTGAGTGAGTCTACAGTGCTGCCAGTGACTCAGTGTCTGTACTGCTGGAGGTGGGATAAATTTAGATTTTAAGGCACCCTATCTTCTCAAAAGACCTGCAACACTGTTCAAATCTCCTGTTATCATTTCATAGTTATATTTATTACATGAAAGAAATACAACACCTCCAGCATAAACTGGCTCTTTATCAGATACAGAACAATAAAACAAATTCAGGGAGGCACAACAATCGTCAGTGTTGTCCTAGTAGATCGTTAGCCTCTCTTTAAGCTAAAATTAATGCATGCATCGTACCAAGTGAACATACACTCAATATGATCATCTTAGCATATTTTACTTTAAGTGTTTCATTCAACTTCCACAGACTGCCAGTTTCATAATACAGTAAGTGAATGTAGCAGGTGTTATGAGACAGTGTTTGATCACCCAAATCATGCAAATAAGTCGCAGTCATACAATGATACTAATCAGCGGGTCATATTAAAAACATTTTTCTATTAGGAAAAGTCTGTATTGTTACTTTGGATCATGGAAGTGGCCCGCAACCACTCTCTATGTGCTTAGGTCTCAGTCTGATGCCTTACAAACGTTTAGTCTTTTCAGTGTGATTCCCTCTTTGTTTTTGTCCAGACAGAGTTTTCTTGCTGAGCTCCAATAAGTTTGGGGCGGTGGGGGGGTTAGAAAAAAATAAATCAGCTGCTACGACAAAGAGCTACGGACTTTTTCTGTATACAACCAAGTTGAACACAGTTTTTGTTGTTCAACCAAGAGAACTCAAGGAAAGACAGTCCAAAAAGTGTGTCATTGTCTCCATTTGTACAGTTAATTGTGTCAGGCTTGCAAAGATACCCCCCAAAAACATCTCATTATTAGGCTGCACGACGCAGCCACGAAGAGGCAGCAAGTGTGGCCATGTGGAATTTGCCCCTGACGTGGTCAGGCGACATGTTGTACACCCTAATTTGTTTGAATCATACAGAGGCCTTTGGACACATTTCTCTACATTCGATTACATTTGTTGATCCTTCTCTGTTATAGAATATGAAGTCATCACCTTGTTCTGTGTGCCATTTTGTAGATAAGGAGGAAACTGTTTAACCACACACAGATAGGCAGACATAGCATAGCAACATGAGCATTTAGCTTGAAGAAATCAATTTGGATAAAACATTGACCCCAGTAAAGATTAGAGACATAAACAGGAGGGAAGTAGGATACACATAATCCCCTTTTCATTTCATTTTTCTTTGCCTCTGTATTTTCTTTCTCTCTACTGAATACTAATTCTTTTCTGCAGCACGCCAAAGCTCACAATGGATAATCTGTATGGTAATAGAACTGCTTGAGCCCAACTTAACACATAAATGTGTCAGAAACTCAGTCGGAATACAAAAAAAGAGAGAGAGGAGAACACGAAAATGAATCCCCCGGTCTCAAAAACCCTGCCATGATATTCAGAGGTATTAATTTCTAATTCCACATTTTCCATGTTCAGATGTTCAGGAAAGAGGACTAATAGCTGAAATTATATTTGGTAATAATTCATGCGGAGTGGACTCCCTTTGAGCACTGGAGGGACCCGGCTCTAATTCATCAGAAGGAATCAGAAAACAGCTCTGTGATATCCGTGTTTTAAAACATCTGCCACTTTGCTCAATGTTTCATCAGGGAGCATGTTTCAAAAAATATGACTAGAAAATCAATCAGGCCGCTGCAGATGAATGAGTGTCAACACAATCCATGGTGCTGATGGTAGTAGTATGTCCATTTCTCATATATCCATGCAGACAGTTGCTGGTGGTCATGTGATATATCAATTATACAGTGTTTGATACACGTCACATTCATGTCACAGTTACCAAGACAAATAGTGAAAATAAACAGTGACTAAATCAGTTAACTTTTCTAGGCAGTGAAAAATTACTGTTTTTGTCCCAAATGTGTCCCAACCAACGAACGGACTGAAGCTCCCCTCACACAAGTTACATTAACTTAAATGAAGAAATGTTAGCATTAAAAAAATCCTTCTGTTTGCCTTCTGTTTGACGCTGCTTTCTATTTACATCAGAGGTTGGAGGTCAGAACTGGGAGTGACGTCACCTCTGAGGTGACCGCGTTCTAGTTGAGAAGTCAGAAAAACATGGACGCTCACAGAGCCTTTATAGGAAATTCTGACTTCTGAGTACAACTGGAACGCACCATTACATTAAAACGGGTGTGTATCCACCATCTTAATAAAATTCAGAGCTCTGACCAGATGTTTAACTAACTAATAGCCAATAACTAATAGCTGCAGCTTGAACTAAAGGAGAGGTATCCATCTTGGGGTATTGACCATTTTCCATCCTTTTGCCATTTGCGTCCCTCAGCGTGGTCTATTTTCTACATCTTACAATGATGTCCCTTAGAAACCCATCAATACTCTAAGACTGCACAATACAAGCATGTAATTTTATATAGCAGCAATATAGCCTAATGTGATGCTTATGGTGAAGCTGGACAGTAACAGTGGAAAGTGTAATGGAAGCCAGCTAAAGTGTATGAGAGTAAGTCCTCAGTGTGACTGCTGCACAGCGAAACATGACAATATGTATCGTTATTTTTACAGCAAAGTCCATTGAGGCAGTAATAAAGTCAGGACAATTATATAGCTACAGGGGGGAATGCAACACAATTTCATGTAGCATCTACAGCTTAGGTGCTTTATGGAAGCATAATATCAAGTATACTGTCATCAAAGAGAGGAAGATTTAAATAACAGGAAATTCAAGAAAATGTGTTGAGGTGGGTAGATTACAATGTTTCATCATTATCATTAGATCACTAATCCAAAGCTGCTGTGAAACAAGGGATGACATGGTTCCAGTTGTGTGGAAAAAACAGTAAAAAAAAAAGAAAGAAAAAAAAGAATGTGAACGAGATACTGCAAAGAACTAAATCTTACCAAAAAAAAGAAAAAAATCAAAAAAATTAAAATAAAGAAATAGAACACGATTATATCCTGAGTCGGCAGTAATTAATTATGCACTTTGATCATTATGGCCAATTGGAATTAAAGGAAAATAATGAGGGGGGATTTAATATAGGGACTTTGTTTTGGTTGTAGTCTGCATTTAGAAGTGCTGCGTTTGTAAAGATCCTCTCCAAGCTTTGAGGTTTGTACAGCCTCAAATATTAAGAGGGAAAAGAAAGAAAGAAAAAAAACAGGTAACAAAGAGGGGAGAGAGCCCACCACCTCCTCCCCTGCCACCTCTTCCCCCCGCTTTGTTAATTAACCCATGCCACATCAGCATTTTCTAATGAAACCTTTTGGATATGCCTCATCACAGGAAGATCTCATCTGTGTGTTAAGGGATTCACAGAAACTAGTATGTGTGCATCTCAAACAGTTTACCTGGGATAAAAGTTCATGTGCATGTGCGTGCCTACTGTATACCACAGTTCAGGTCTACTGCTTCACGTATGACTTGCATCTTATTTGGTGGATATTTGTGTGTGTGTGTGTGTGTGTGTGTGCTCACAGAGAGACGCTGAAAAGGCCCATGCCATGCCTGCTTGTGTATACAGGCGGTAGATGTGTCTCACTTCTTAAGCAGCCCGCTAATCACACAAATTATTGCTTCCAATTAGCGCTGTGGTAGTAATTAATTCCCCCACTATCACATCGTTTAGCACGCTTTCACACCATGGCACCTGTTTTCCCCAATCCTGCCACCCCTGTTTGTTTATTCCATAGACATTATTTGCATTAAAAGGTTTAATGAACAGTGTAAACCGTACACCACCGGTGTAGGGATGTTGTGAAGGCACCAAGGGTCATGGACAATGGGACTACAAAGCAGTGCTGGGGAAGACTCCCACAGAGAGCATTCCTTACACTAACACTGAATGTGCCCTCCCTTCCTCCTCCACCTCTCTAATATGGATTAATAAAGTGATAACGCTCTTTGTTAATTAATATGAGCGTGCAGTACTAATTACTTTGCTGTACGACAAGCGAGCTGTTGAACCCGTAAAAGGAATGGTGTCAGATCAGGCTGGTGATGCTACAACGCTGGGGCTGTGTTCTGACTAGTAATGGAGTACAGAGGGCAGACAGAGGGAGAGCGAGGGGAGAGCGAGCGAGTGAGGATTGTGAATAATCACAACGCAATCAAGTAGCTCTGATATTCATAAGAGCTGTTGAATATGCAGAAGAAGATAGGCCGTGCCAGTCAACAGTCAGTGGCAGGCCCACACACAAAACCACACACACACTGTATGACTGTGGAGCAGAGCAAAGGCCGGCACATAACACATCCTCAGATGCTTTTGCTTCGCAGCTGGCCAGGAAGGAATCACCAGCCTTCAACAAAAACAAAACACACTCTAAAACATGTTTTACTTTTATGAACTGAAGCTAAACTGAATTCTTAATTTCAGTGAAAATATACACTAACTCACAGAACTATGTGCAAACTGATTTCAGATTTTCATTCAATTGTTCTGGAGTCAGCTCTGATTGTACTGAAAATGCTAACAATATTAACCACTTAGAGATCATATGGATCATCTGACGTGTGATTAATTCAATATGTTTTGCCATAATTTATAGAAAGTATTGTAAATATGTCAAGTAAGCAGGGTCACTTTCCAGTCCCCCCACCCCAAAAGATGTATAATTCTAAAACAAAGAAAACATGTCATCAGTAGCTGCTGTTGTAATGTCTGCATAATTAATCCTCAGTATTTTTTAGTAATTCATTTATTCTATTTTTTATTTTTGTGAATTAGCGTGGGAATTAACAATGTTAAACTTATGCAGGCTGTGTATTTTATGAGCTGCCTGTTTTTCAGACTCACACTATTTAAACGATAGGTTAGTTAGTTTCAGTTAATAAAGTAATAAATAAATACAAAAAAGAAAAAGAAAGTCTTTTAGACATCAAAGTAAAAGTGAGCATTTAATTTAATCAATAAACTATAAAAATCTGAAGAATTTTTAAAAATTGAGATCTTATTTCTGATCAATGGTCTTTTTTTGATAGTGTGTAAGATTATTTGGATCACCTTTAACTTAATATAATTCTTCTATTTTTCACAATTATATTTCAGATCAATATCCACTACTGTGCTTTCAAAACACACACATTTTTTTTCTTAATTTATGAAAAGAGAACTCCCTCAGGAAAGAAGTTTGATACTTTGCTTTGTGCTTTGGGAGCCCTCTTTTCCGAGCAGCACAGTCCTAATGTAGCCTTTAGTGTTAAATGTCAGTGAATGTGAGCAGGAGCATGTAACTTTTCCTTGTATTACATGAACAGAGAGGCTCGATCCCTGCCTAGATTGTTGCTTTCATAACACCAAGATCTGTTTCCTTGCACACTGTTCCCCCTACTGGTGTAAATCTATAATCATTGGAGCTAACCATATGTTGTGTACTCATTAACATATTGATATCTGTTATCTATAATTCATGGGAACATGTTTTGAAATTAATATTCAAAATAAGATGCTGTCTTTTGATTCTGCTTGGTGTGTGCAGGGAGCAGATATTTCAGCTATTCAGCTGCATGCACAGTGAGAGCAAGATTACTTTTTTTTAATACTTGTACATCTGAACGCCTGTTCATATTTGTGTCTGGTATTGTGTTTAACCAACATTCACTCAAAAAGCATCAACTAAAAGCAGTGACCCTTTTAGGTCCTTAGCAACAAAGGGCAGTGAAGGGGCAGTAAAAGGATAAAACATAACTTCAGTTTAACAGAGATTTATGACAACTTTGGATTGAATTATTCCTTACAATAAAAAAACAGAGACTAATAAAGATTTTTCCCACAGAAATGTGCCTCACAGCACAACGCCTTTGTCTCCTGCACTACTTTGTGTTTCTGTTCACATGCTATTAGAATGAGTCTTTCTAGAAGCAGGGTGCAATTTTCAATCAGGTTGAGAAGGGATACCAGGTATTGTCTTTCATTTTTCTCTAAATTAAAAGCTCTTTCAAGTCAAGAGCAACTGAAGACAGCAAAGCGTTTGTGTGGAAAAACTTACACAAAGCCTTCATATCTTTTATTTAAGACTAAAGAAAGATATATATGGACTGGCAGCTGAGAAGTAAAATTGTGTTAGTATTGGGGTAACAAAAGAAACACACCCCCAAAAATGATCCCTTTTCTTTTACTATTAGTCAGTGTTTCACAAATAACTAGCTATAATGGGTCAGACGAGCCGTAGGAAACAAGCTGCATTTCTCCTCTGCAGCCAGCTGCAGAGAGGAGGAGGAGGAGGAGGAAGTGCTACTGTATTGTATGCACGAGCAGAAATGCTCCTCTAAAGTAGGTTTGATGAGAATTAACGGCACTAGAAGACTGTGATTTTTTGACAATGGCTATTAAGAATTAATCAGGCCCGTGCTCAATAATTTATTGTGCTTCCCGAAGTCCCCCATTAATTTTTGATCCTTTCTGTCCCCGTCCACTATTTGCATGAAATCAAATGAAATTTCTAAATAATGTGTTCCTTGAGTGACGTCAACGTCTTTATCACGGGCTAAATATCTCGCTGTAGTGTCAGGTCGAGGCACGCGTAACTGTTGCACTCTAAGAATGCAGGATTAATATCGAGATGTTTTGGCAGGAAAGTTTTACTTCCTGAAATACCATGTTCAGGAGTCAGTTAATGCAGTATTTAGTCATTAATTCATATTTCCTAAAATAAGTGAATACTCTGTGAGTATGAGGTTCCAACAGTTTCACCTGTTGAAGACATTTCTTGAAACACAGTAAAATTTTCCTGATACTAGTGAGGTGCCCTTCTTTATTATACATTTATTTAACATTTCTGAGGCAAACAGAAATGACATCGGAAGCAATATAAAATATATTAGGCCAAAAGAGGCTCTTCATCTTGTAAAAAACATGCTGATTTATTTGTTTATATTCATGTGTAAGTCTGTGTATGTTGTATGTGCATGAACAGTTCTACTACAAAGAGACAGAGCTGCATGTGGTAATGAAGAGGGTTTCTGTACCGAGTGTTAAAGAACATATCGACAAACACGTCTCATGTTGCTGCTTTTATTAAGGTCCGAAGCTCTGGCAGGAAAATGCTGCATGCCCACTGTAATAATTCTATAACTATGACTAGATTCTTTTGATTTATGTAGTAAATGCATTTTTAATAAAAGTGTAAGAGGAGAGGGACAAAAAGAGAAGGAGAGCAACAAAAAGACATAAGAGGAGAGATGAGATGAGATGAGATGAGAGAATGGGTGAGATGGGACGAGAGATGATATGTTGAATTTCAGTAGTAGTCAAAGATAAATCACATTTTTCTTTTTACCACAAAACACTGCAACGAAAAAAACAAAAAAACAAAAACCTGTCCAGCAGTGGAAGTAGGCTAAGCCATCACAGCTGTCTTTTATCAGAGACAAAACTAATACCCTTGATTCAAAGTAACAGCATAGTGGTCATTAGGGTATTATATGTAGCCTAAAGCAATGGTGTCAGCTTCCTTATGCTAATGGGCCCATGCCCTGGAAAAATTAGCATGGAGCTCTCTGGGGCACAGAGGAGATCACCTTGCTCTCTTGCTCTCCACTGTTGTTCTCATTAAATATAAAGAGTAGTGCTCATCGCCATTTTTAAACCTGTGACATGAGCATTTACAAAGTGATTGCAGGGCTTGACACAAAATTGCAAATAATGGAATCATTTTAACTGGTCTACTCAAATTACATCATCACCAAACAGTTTGTTTGTTTTTGTTTATATTTGTGTTCGCTGATTCACTTTAGACTCACCCCTTCAGTGAACGTACATTTCATGCCACTCTATGTGTCCAGTTCACTACATTAAAGAGGAAAATATTCTACTTTTTACTCTATTATTCATCTCACAGATGTGGCAGCTCATTTCTTTACAAATAAAATCTCTACATACAAAACATATGATAAGCTTATTGAAATATGATGCGTTGTTGTAAATAAACTACCTGTGTATGTCACTCTGGACAAAAGCATCTGACAATTTATTGTTACTGTTGATATTGTTTTTTATAGTATTTTTGTAGTATTTAGTGCCTTTTTAATAGTTTCAGTGCTTTATTTATACAAGACGTCTTTTCCTTGTAGTATTTTCTTGCATTTTTATAGGTGGTATTGCTATTGTCACTTTATTAAACAACCTCATTGCTTTTTCTGCCACTGTCTGTGTCACATAAATGTTTAGAGAGTTTGAGAGCTGCTGAAGAAAAAGTGAAAAAAATAAAAATAGACAGCCTATATACTGCACTTTACCTTAATCTGCATCATCAATTTAAATGTATGTTTAACAAACTGTTAACTGTAAAATTACAGCTGTTCCTTTAGTACAATTTACATCTCTGCACAACTTAAGTGCAACAGCAAATATGTTATATGTTTTGTATGAAACACAATTGCAACTGGATTAAAGTAATACATGTTGATACTGAATATCTCAGTAAAATGTTCACAGACAACACATTTATTTTCATAATACTTCCAAAATATCTGTCTTGTATTGCTATAGCCGCTTGTAGTGATTACAGCATTATTAAACTTTTTAATGGTTATGTTTGGGCACTCACAGTGCTTGAGAAAGATCATGGTCTGGTTTAATACAGACAAAAAGTTCACAGTGACTTCACAAAACCCCTTTTCTAACCTTAACCGAGCACTGTGGGTGCCTAAACGTAACCATTAAAAGTTTTGTACAAAACACGTTTGTTGTCGTAGTTTAGTTGGATAGAAACTACATTTCTAGGAGACAGTGTTGACTGTAGAGGCCTCGCTAACCTAACCCTGACCCTATTATTACTGTCATATTTTACATTATACTCATAAGGGTGGTCGAACAGGCACCAGCGGGGGTTCAGAAAACAGTAAGAAAATGAAGGGTAAGGTGCCTCTCCATGTGGACTTGACCACTCCTTCAATGCATACCTTATTTCTGTTTAATATGCATTGTCATCTTTGTCCAATTACCTACTGCACTTATCTACCTATATACTGTTCTACATATTATATACATTTATTTGCATTATAATTGGACAAAAAGTCTGTTTATGTTCTCATGTTTAACTTAATATTTAATACTTAATATTTTGCCAATCAAGCCAAAATTACTGGGCCCAGATTACAATAGTTATGGATGTAAGATAAACACTTGATAAATTCCTTGTGGCACAATTCAAACCACTCGAAAATTGTCTTTATTGCCTTTCATGGTACCAGCAGTAAATTGTTGCTGTGTTTCTGAGATATTGCCTGTCCTTGGTCTGTAGATACTGGAAGAATGCTGTTTAGTGCCTGTGTGTGCAGAAAAAAAAGTGTGTGTGTTTGTGTGTATGTGCAGGAAGCCATGTGAATATGAGTTGCAGAGTGAATATAGATCAGTCTCCCAGAGGCTAAGTGAGATGGCTGCTGTAATACCCCCCAATTACACACAGATCAGCCCCTGACCAACCACCCGCTCCTGTCACTGGTCATCACACGTGTGTGTGTGTGTGTGTGTGTGTGTGTGTGTGTGTGTGTGTCAGAGAGAGGAGTTTGGGGAAAGAAGGTGTAAATGTATGCAATCTCAGTTAGTGTGCTTAAACTAAACCATGGAGACCTAAATCTAAGATGGCAGCGCCCTCCATAGTAATCAGTCCATTACAAGAAAAAGGTGTGTATGTGTGCGTTTACGTGTGAATCTGAGGCAGCGTCTGAAGCTGAGTGTGAATGTAGTTATGAGTGCACCTGTGTGTGTATCTCTGCATATATCTGTATCTGCAGGTGCATTTAAGTGTGTCTGTAAGTCTGTACATGTTTTTTTTGTCAATAAAAAGAATTATTGTATATGTACTGTACGTGACAATGTGCATGTTCACCAGAGGGGTGGTAACTGTACATGCTCCAGTGATGAATTTGATAAATGAGTGGAGAAAAACAGTTACAGTGATAAGATCTGTGAGGCACAGCAGATTTCTTTATGTTACACCACAACATGGTAAAATTGGTAAGAAAAGACCCAGCCTTATTGTCTGCTAATTTTTTATTTTTACCCTTCTGGCTTGTGCAAAATATATTTATATGCTTTTGCCTTGCCAAATATGTTTTGGCTGAAACATGTTTGCTTCATGCTTTACAATCGCTGTCTATGATTTTTATAGGCCACAAGTGTGACAGAGTTATAATGGGGCCAAACACTGAATCTCTCCCATCACAGAGTCTGAATCCCATGTAAGAAGAGCAAAGAAGAGATACAAAAACCAGGAACCAATGGTCATCAGCACAGATGTACCGAAGTCCAGAAAAGCATGTAAACTAAGCCAGTGCATGAAAGTAAACGCCACGTACTTCTGTATTTATGAAATATGTATCATTACATTTGTTGCTATTGCAATAAATATGCCAATATATGATGGTAAAGATTTCAACCATATATCACTCTCTTGGTGATGTAGATATTTCTGTTAGTGTGTGTGTGCGTGCGCTCTCCTCTTAATCTGACCTGTAGGCACTTATTTCTGCTGAACTCACAAAGAGCTCTTTGAGATGATGTGATGGTTATAGCGGAAACTGGACATTCTCTCTCTCTCTCTCTCACACACACACACACAAGCAGAAGCTGCAGATAAGTCTGGGGACTAGCCACTGCCGGCAGTGTCTAATTGCTCTCAGAGGAGAAAGAGATGCGCAGAAGAAAACTGGTGCGGCTCTACCTCCTCTCTTTTTTTTCTCCCTCTCATGTATTCAGCACTCATTGTTTTTCCTCTTTTCTTTCTTCCCCCCATGTTTCAGTTCTTCCCATTCTGCCCATCACTTTTTGAGCAGTGACTCCATCATTCAGTCTGATTGCAGAGTTAAAGAGAAAGACTTGGAGATGGAGAGAGTTACAAAAAAGAGAGCGAGAGAGAGAAGAGACCCTTTATTAAACCTGCTGCTAATTGAGATAGGACGAAAATAATGGGGAGTGACACTTTAATGAAGACATGCTATGTGTTACCACTTCTTCCTTCCTTCCCCTCCGCCACCGAGAGGGGGAGGGGGAGGAGGAGGTGCAATGAAGGGAATAAAGAAGTGGGGAGGGATGAGAAGAGCATGAAGAAAGATCGAAGGAGGGTAAGAGCTTCAACTGTTTTATTGCAAAAAATAAAAAAAAAGAGTAAAGACAGAATTGATACCGGCTCACATCTCATGCTGTAATATGTTTTCAGTGGCACGTCAAAAGTAAGAGTTAAAGGGAGTTATGGGCAGGGATATTGTTCTATCACGTTAAAACGCAATTATGTTTCATCAGGACGATTGCTCCGCGCACTTGCAATAGACTGCTCTTTGTACTGTGCTTCTGTGCAACATTTCTGTGTATTCGCTCTCCCTGAAAAAAAATGAACAAAAAGAAAAACTGTCAACCAAAGTGAAGCCAAAACAGAGAGCACAATTAGAGAAGCTATTCCCGGGTGATATTCCTTCTATTCAGTTACCGCTCTCAAAATCTGACACAAGATGGCAATCATTGGATTTGGTCAGGAGGGTGATGATCGGCATTATGAAGAAAACAGCGCTTCATAATATGTCAATGCAACAGACATCAGGAACACAATAAAAGCAGCTCTTTGGGGAGACTTTACAGCTAACAACAAATCTTACAATACAGATATTCTACTTTAGTTATGTTGCATTACAGTAAGATTTCTAATAAGATTAAATAGTGCGCTCACACTTGTTTTAATGCAGTTAGCTAGCATGCACAACACTTTAAGAAACGTGATTAAAATATTTCTATTCAAATACTGAAACAAAGTTGCTCTACCAACATTACATATGTATATATTTTGGCCATAGTAACCAGTGAGTGTGTGTGTGTGTGTGTGTGTGTGTGGTTGAGACTGTTTGAATTGGCAGGTCTCCCGGGAAGATATTTTACAGACAGATGTAACAGATACCCATACAGATGCAGTGTTGTAGTTAAGCTCTTGGTTATGTATTCCTTCACTGCTCTCTCTCTCTCTCTCTCTCTTTCTGTGTGTGTGTGTGTGTGTGGTTAACAGTTGCAGTTTGCCTGTGTCTCTATATTGCCTGGCTTTTGTGAAGAGGGTACAAAACAGAGAGAGACGGGACCAAATCATGCTCACCTCTACCTTAGCAAAAAAACCCAAAGAGTAATGTATTTCATAAATATTTATACCTCTTTCTGATTTCATATTCATCTTAAGCACAAGAGGGAGGCATGGTCTGTGTGTGTGTGTGTGTGTGTGTGTGTGTGTCTGTGTGTCTGTGTGTGTGTGTAAGGGTTGGTGGCCTGTAGATTGGGGTGAGTGTAGGCAGTCATTCTCAAGTCATACTTATCTAATCTCAGTAGGACATTGCCCATTTGCCACATTTGAAACTTTAGAGTAACATGCTGCTTACACACACATAAATATACATACCTATGCACATATCAACACAAAGCGTACACACACACTGATGATACTGATGATATATAGGCAGAGCTGGCGATTTAATGAATTTCTAGTTTCGTCTAGTAATAATGTTCTCAAAAGGGTGATGAGATATGCATCATCCCAGGCTTTTCGATCAGTTGTCTATAAAATATACAATGTGGGATGGATGAAAAAAGTAATAAATGTTAATTCTGTTAATACATGATCAATGGAAAAAAAGGTATACAATTACAAAAACTCCTTCCTAACTTCAGAGCAAAATCATTAAACATTAAAACCATATTGTTTGTTAGAAAGAGTCTGTTTGGGTCAGGCTTGTCACAAATGAACAGAACTGCACGCACGCGCACACACACACAATGATCCAGTTTATATTACATCTATATTAAATAACTTCAATCTAGATATTGCTCTGTAAGGATGTTAGAAACCATATCCACCACTGTATTAGAGGCAATCAACTTACTCTCATTAAATGATGCAGATAATTTCTTAATGTTAAATTATTATTATTTCAGTTTTCATGCATTTGTCAACAGGAGGTTGACAAGCGACATTTTACATTTTTTGCACATGTTCATTGACTACATCATACATCAGACTGATGTGGGTTACAGTGTTACCACAGAGCATACAGATGTGGTACAGAGAGATACCACATACAGATAGCAAGAACTGTTGTTGGTCAACATGGGCTCTTCCTGTAGAAGTTGTTGAAAGTGAAGACAACATTAAGGAACTGTAAGAAAGCCTTAGTTGATGATGATGTGTACGAACAAAAGATCATAAACACAGTGACTGCACAGGAGTATTGTTGTGTTCTTACTATAATCCAGACACCAGAGACATGAGGTGCATTTTAACTAAACTTTACTGCAGAACTGGACACCAACTAATCACTGTCAACCTTGTAAATTTGGTGATGTCGTTATTCTACCGAGTGAGACATTGTCATGACATCCCATCTTTCCAAAAAAGCACCTGTATATCTGTACCTAATTTAGTCATCTCTATATCTCATGGGTTTCTTAACTCTTCTCCCATTTGACTTGTCCACAGAAACACATCTCTTTTGGTAACATTGTCAGGATCTTGATCCCGTACCATCTTCTCAGTTTATCCTTCTATTGGCGTTTAGAAGCTCCTTTGTTTTCAACAAACAAGCTTCTGAAGTTCCCATTTAAAATGGAACCATTCACTCAGTCTGTCCCCAGCCTCCATGCAACCCGGAAGAGGCACGTCTTGGCTCACATGCCTTCAGCATCTCCAGAGCCTTCATCATCTCAGGGCAAATCTCATCCAAACCGAGGACTACCTCATTGTCCTCTGCCAGGGATATGGGTGGGGCTTTCCCTGAGTCTTCAGACTCTGCCCCCTCCATAGATGATGTATTGATTGGGTCCAGGAGCTGCCCAAAGTGCTCTTCCACCATCCCCAGTCCAGGTCAACAGTTCTCCCCAGGTGAACTGAGCCAAGCCCTGCTTACCCCCCCTGAGGTGTTGAATGGTCCTTGAGGCCAACCAAAGTCCCTCTTCATAGCCTCCACAAACTTCTCCTACACCAGAGTTTTTGCTTCCATGACTGCAAAAGCTGAAGGCCTTCTGGACTCCCAGTACTTGTCTGCTGCTTCAGGAAATTCCTGAACCATTCAACCCCAACTGTAAGGTCTTAGATTGCTGCCACAACAGGCGCTGGGATTCCATGTCCCCAGTGGGCCTCCCTCAGGGTGCACAAGGTTGCCCTTTGTCTCTGAGTTTGTCCATATTCATGGGCAGGATCTCATCGTGCAGTGGGGATGAGGAGAGTGCCTGGTTTGGGAACCTCAAAATTATGTCCTTGCTTTTTGCAGATGATGTGCTTCTGTTGGCTTCATCAGATTATTGTGACCTTCAGCACACACTGGGGCAGTTTGACGCTGGTTTGTGTAGCAGTCAGTTTGGGGAATGCTGGAGACACACTTAGATACAGCCACATTCTACACTTATTTGTTTTGACTTTGCTTTTGATTGTGCATTGTTCTTAATGTCTCTGATCCCTTAATAGACATATTCAAAACTCTGAACAGCATGCCACACTACATGCTGCCAGTCAGTGGAACGGTTGACTTACTCCCCTTGGTTGTGACAATAATATTTAGGATCACAGTTATGAAAAGCTTTTCACCACATTGAACATCCAGGGGTTTCAGCTTGATGAGGACTGTCAGGTGGTTTACAATACTACAAATGTTGGTAAAATCCGCATACACACTAATACAAATCATCCTGAAGCCGTGTGGGTAAAATCGCCTCTGTAAACCGCAGAGAAAACAAAGTTATTACGTTTCTCTCCCTCCCAGCCTCTATGTCTCTCTCTTCTAATTCCTATGTCCTCCAGTGTGATGGTAAAAAATGAGGTTCCTTACGCGGCGAGCTGCAGCTTTTTTGATTGAAGTGAGTGATTTTCCCTGGCCGCACACCTGCGTAAAACAGATGATAATGCTGTTGGAGTCATTTACTGTGACTTTACTAAGATGAATATGAGCAGCGCTTTCTCATCATGCAAATGTGGCTGCGCAGAAAAACCTCTCTCTCTCTCCCTGTTCTCTGGGGAGAACTATTTTTGCAGCATTACAAAGAAAGATTACCCGTAACCAAGTGATTCAACTCTTTATCGGTGAATGTAAACTCACCCTTTACTATTGCCACGACTGTTATTATTATTTGTTTTGGGTCTAACACTATATTTAATATGATATTGAGCATTGCGAGGCCTAGCTGTGGGCTGTGGTGCCAACATGCAGCCATGGTTAGATTGATAGGAACACATCATCATTATTGGGCAGTCTCCACTGTCACATAGCCTCTAGCTTAAATGTCTCTGTCTTTCTCCCTGTCTATCCGTTCTGCCAGTCTTTTCTCTCTCTCCCTCTCTCCCTCTAATAGCCCTTCATTTCCTCTACCCATTGCCCCTGCAGGCCACATGTAATACTCTGAGTGACCCGTCTGGCTGGGAATACACCAAATTTGTCACACACAGAGACACACACACATAAAAAGAATAAGGCAGTCAGCCACATAGGTCTTTTCCTGCCACTAAATGTCACCTGTCATCCAAGACTGGTGGAGACAGAGGAAGGAGAGAGGGGTCAGTAAACAATACAATAGCCAACATAACTGTCATGTGGCAAAACCCACACACTGTTGCTGACACAACACTGACACACAGCCAAAAATGGCAATGCTTTGAGTGAGTTCTGAGTTCTGATTTGGCAATTGTGGTCAATTTAAAATATGGCTTATCTATTACCATGAGATGAACATTCACTGATGAAAGTTAAGAGAAACTTGGAGCTCTCATATCCCTTCACTCTATCTTGTTATACGATGAAAAAAATCATGGTCATAGTCACTGAGTTATGATATGATGAGCATCCATCCATTCATTATCTATACTGCTTATCTTTTGAAGGTTGTGGCCACTGAAGCCAATCCCAGTTGACACTGGGCGAGAGTCTACCCTATCGCAGATAAGGTGCAATCTATCTGCTGTTTGATAATTACTTAATCGGCTAACAAACCAACACTATATCCCTGCAGTGTAGCTAAGTTGCAGCTACCTGGCTAACCTTTGCTTGTTTGCTTAGTAACATTATTGCCACGGTCGGACTGCGACTCACGTACCCCAAGCAAGTACAAAGTGAGGGCAGGTAAAGAGACTGACAGGGCAGTAAGAGATCAGTAGTTATAATGTTCATCATGTCTGGACAAACTGTAAGAGTAAATAATTATTACAAATGTGTGCCTGGAATTTTTGAATGTTTTCATCATTGAGTCTTTAAAGAAAATGCCAATGCATGAATTTACAAAATATCACAATTTATCACAGAGAAAAATGTTACCATATGGTGTTGACTCAATTAGTTGATGAATTATATTCCGTTAAATCCCCATAAACAAAGTATATTCAAAATAGCATTGCCAGATAAGTTATTTACAAACAAGCATTAACACCAATGTTAAGCACATGGAGAATACCAAAAAAACTAGATGAATTTAACATATAATACACAAACATTTAAACAAGAACGAGCTTAACAGGCTATGGAGAATGGTAATTATAACCAAGAGGAGGAAAGAAATTAGGTGTTTAGAACATGGACCATTAGACGGAAGAATGACTACATATTCTGGTATTTCTGATTTTCCCTGTGTCTGTAAAGTTTGGTGGAAGTACTGATCTGATATCATCACACAAGTTCTGGTATCAGCACACACTTTAGGCAAAGTGTGATTACAATGCAACAAGACAAACCACACCAGGGATAAGCCCATTCCATCACCACTGCTATCTTGTTTCATCATTGTCATAAGCACATTTCTCATGTGCCATTTGAAAACATATTACCCTTGAATGCTATCGTGGATTTGATAGCAAGAGGCTCGACTTCCCTGTTTTGATATTTATGAATAGTTGCATCGGGGGGATTGGAGATTGTTCTCTCTCTACTTACCAGCATCTGTGTGTATGTGTGTGTGTGTGTGTGTATGTGTGTGTATGTGTGTGTGGGGGGGTGGGAGGGTGGAGTACATGGTGAGGGATGGAACAGTGTGTGTCATAAGTAACTGACCTGGGACTCCTCCATGTTTAATCTGAGAGCAAAACAGAACTCATCTGCAGGCTGAATATTGAGTATGTGAACATTCTCACTCTTTCTCTCTCTGTCTCTCTCTCTCTCACACACACACACACACACACACACACACACTCATATGCCTATGCCAGTGTCAGGAGAATGAAAGTAATGTTTGCCTCTGGAAAAGCCTTTACAAAATGAACAAGAGGCTGGGTCTTCTAATAAATTTCCTCGTGGGATATGAGCTTTGTGTTTCTCAGCCAGCACTCCACCTCTAAAACTACTTTATGCTCTCAGCTTTGACTCACACATTGTTCCCACACTTTAAACTCTTGCTGTTGCCTTAAGATATGCTGTGGGTGTACACTCACTCTGTGTATTAGTCTCATTTCTGGTTCTATAGTGTTCTCTGCACTAGACTTCTGCAAGGAATGTAAAAAATATTTATGGCATTAAATCCTTTCCTGAAGTACTGCAAAGGAGGTGATTTGAGGTAAAGAGCATGAACCTTTATCGATTTGTCTTATTCTAGACTAATCACAAAAAAATTGTAATGTGGATTATGCAAAAGTGCTTCAACTCAGTGTCAAGTTTTGCATAAATGAAAGGCAGAGCATATTTTTGAACTGTGCCTTTTTTGTAGTTATACAAATACTTCAAAAAAAAAATCAGACTCCATCATCTTTAGATTACTGAATGGATTTATTGTGGATTATTGACTGCTTTTTCAGACACATAATAACATAATATTGACAAATTATCACAAAGTTGTTAAGGCAAACATGTTAAGTGACACTGAACTAAAACATTAAAATTGTGATGCTAAAATGCTAAAAGGAAATTTTGGTGGGTTTATTTTTTGGTGAAACTTTACTCATCTCAGAATTCTTGGACATCCCTAAGAATATGTCTAACGGTGCTTTTCAACCATAAAATATGGATCAATACATCCTCATGGGTATTTGATATCCAAAAATCTGTAAAGTTTGTCCATTGATGGTTCACAAACGTTCACCTGATAACACGACAGAAGGAAATGGAAACCTGAACTAGCCTCATGTATTTCTCTGACTGAAGTCTCCCTACGCAAGTGTGATGAAATACTAAGCATGGCCCACATGTGGCTATAGTGACTATAGTCTTCACAGATGGTGTGGGTTCATGGAGCCTACCATGAGTCTGTTTAAGGCTCTGTGATGATGCTAGAGAACCACTGTCTCTGAGCATCTGTACATGCTAGTGTTTCTTCTGCTTGCAGTTAAATGACAGATACATGATACAAGATGAAACAGAGGTGATGGGGATAAATAAGGGGCTTGATGTAAGGAGAGAAAGTTTAAAAAGGAGGAAAAATGATGTTTCATCTCTTCATCTCTCCGTCTCTTTCTCCCCCACCGCCAGTCTGTCGTTCTCCCTGTGATCATTAGGAAGTTTTAATTAAAGACTAGAGGATTATTCTAGTGGCCTGCAGTCTTTCACCTTCTCTCATCATCATTCCCACTCCTTCACTCCCATTTCCCCATTTGCTTTGTGGTTCTTCAGGTTTTGGGTGTGTATGAGAGTGCGTGTGTGTGTGTGTGTGTGTGTCAGGAAGTTGCATTTGTTGAAGAGTCGTGATCAAAGCCTTCCACCTACAGTGCCAGTGATCTCTTTCTTTCTCTCTGTCTCTCTCCCTCTCTGTCGGCAGCAGATGTCTTTAGTCTCCTACGTGCTGGGGAGTTGTGTGAATTAGTATCAATATTAAACACAGAGAAGATCCAGTGTAGGGTTTGTTTAAATGTTCATTTCTCAACTCAAATTGACTAAAGAGACTCTGTTCAAACATACTCACAGTGCTTACAGTGTTTCTTCATAATCTATATTTTGATGATTTTTTTTAATCTCTGAAAATACTTTTGATATCTCACATGTCCATTTTCCATATTTTTACACAGAATATGGTTTCATAGGTTCAGCAGGGGACAGCAGTATTTTTAAAGGTAGGGTTGACTATTACAATCTAATGCACTTTTATTTAAATTCAGGGTATTTCTCTTCCACCACTTTCTGGCAGAGAACCACGGCCTCAGAATTGGAGGTGCTGACTCTCATCCCGACCACTTCATACTCGGTTGCAAACTGGCCCAGTGCTTGCTGTAGGTCTTGACCTGATGAAGCCAACAAAACCAAAGCATCTGCAAAGAGTAGCAATGTAAATCTGATATCTGAAACCCAACACCTCCCTAAACATTCAGGCCTCCTTCCTTGAAAGGCCTTCTTCTTTACCCTGACAGCTTCCTTCACCGTTGGTGTCCACCAACAGGTTTTCAGGTTGCTGCCTTGACATTTACCAACAACCCTCTGCCCACAGCTTCTAAGGGTTGCTTCTGCAATTGAAACTTTGAACATGGTCCATTTGGACTTCTTGTACCCAGCCTCCCTCTGAATGTGTGAGAAATTCTTCCAGAGGGGGAGTTGAGGACCCCATGGACAGGGGCCTCTGTCAGGCATTACGGGTTCACCTGCACTACACATTTTGGTTTGCCAGGTCTGTCTGGCCATGTGTACATTGAACCACTTCCAGGATCCTGCCCAGATACTCCGATAAGGCCAGGTATTATGAACTGCTGTTTGGTGCATATGCAGACATAAGAACCAGAGTCCTCCCCTCAGAAACTCGCAGTCACATTGAGACAACCCTCTCGTTCCTTGGACAGAACACAATGGGACTCCCCACACCCGCCTGGCACCTCTCACCCTGGACAACTCCGGAAAAGGAGAAAGTCCAGCCCCTCTGCAAGAGTTTGTTTCCAGAACCTGTGCTACACGTAGAAGTGAGCCCAGTTCTATCTAGTTAGTACCATTCCACCTCCCGCACCAGCTCGGGTTCCTTCCCTGCAAGAGAGGTAACATTCCACGTGGCCATAACCAGTTTGTGATGCCAGGTGTCCCTGCGGGTGGTGGGCCCACGTGGCGGCCACACCATGTAGTTATTCCAGGCTGAGCCTGACTGGGCCTCATCGTCACGGGCCCAGCCACCAGACTCTCCCCTCCCAGGTCTGGCTCCAGAAGGGGGCATCCCAGGGTGCCTTGCTACCAAGGTTTCCCTAATCTGGGCGAGGGACTCAAACTTGAAATTGGCTATGCCATTAAGGTTGATGAATTCTCTCGGGTCTGACTAGCTAATCAGTTGACTTGTTGATTATGTTCTAAATGGGGTGTCAAAGGGAAGCAGCAGTTGATTCTATAGATTTGAGACTGTCAAAACAGTCATACACATTGTTTGTGCAAGCACCTTATTACAACCCACAGTAATATCTTCTTGTTAAGCGACATCTAGTGGCTGTAGTAATTATAACATATATTAAGTAGATGTAGCATAAACAGCAAAAAAGTCCATATTAGGAGGTGGTTGGGGTAGATGGGTGGGTTGAACAAGCATGTTACCCTCTTGCAGGAGACCTGCACTCAATTCCCATTTAGAACCTCACAGTTAGTGGTGTTTCTTTGCTAAGCTATTTCAGCCAAAACCATGATCTTTTCCTAAACCTAACCAAGTACTTTTTATGCCTAAACTTAACCAGAGACCATTCAGTAATTATCACTGTAACTATCACACACATTGTAAAACAAAGACTTCACTGCACTAATGAGAACTTTACATAAATAGCATTAATTTTATTACCCAAAAAGTAATCATTATCTAAAATTCAATTTGTTCAAAAAAATAAAATCTTCTAGAGGGGGCAGCAATCATAATGTTCTCACTTTGGAGGACAAGAGCACAAACACACTCTCTCATCATGTCACATCAGCTGTCCTAAAAGAGTAGTTTATTTTTGTCAAAATCCCAAAGCTCTCAAGCACCCCATCTATCTTGAACTCCCATTAATTACATCATTCACAGCGTCAGAGGACAAGTCCAGCAGACACCTAATAACACACCTTTAAAGTATTGGCCTGTCTGCTTGCTTTGGAAAGAAAGAAAATGGAGAACAGTAAGACAAGAGAAATGAGTCATATTCTCCTTCTGGTGTTCGTTTGGTACAGCAGTCATCAATACACAGTATGAAAAGGTGATCTTTAATTTCTTATCATGTATAGGGAATAAGAAGCTAATAAGGGAAGCCAACTTTAAATAAAGTCATTATTGTTTTGCGTCAGTCTAAGCTGATATTCATTTATATTCAAATGTCAGTATTTATTTTAGTGTCCATATATCCATCCATCCATTCATCCATTACTTCCTGTCTCTATGTGTCTGTGACAACACTTCAGCATGCACGCATGAGTTTTATGTCTCCACACATCGTTGCACCACACACTCACACATTTCCATGGCCAGGAGGTGTTTGTTTCTCTTTTAAATGGGCGACGCGCCATATGTGTGGTCATTAGTCTAAAGACCGTCCTTCAGACGCACCAGAGGACAACGTGTCAATGAGTAGATTAACTAGCCACTGGTGTTCCCCAGCTTTACTAAAGGACCTTGAATTATAGCAACTTTCACTTTGTTTCACTCCCATCTATTTTATGGAAAATATCACACAAATCGCAAATGCCATGACAAATGTGTGGCTTAAGGGGAAAATACCTGAGCATTTGTTTTGAACATGTGACTGAGAAAAAAAACAGACGCTGTTGTGGTGATGTGTTATTGCCAGGAACAGAAGAAATAATTGGAAACGGCATTCACAGAATACAGGATCAATTTGTACATTTGCCTTAACTCGTGTTGTGGTTCAACACAGAGCAAAGAGCTGCTCTTTGCTCCATTTAAGATTTTTAACCCCTATTAGACTGAGGCCTGGCTGACACTGTGTCCTACTGTAGCTACAGTAAATTGCCAATTTGGAACCTTATATCTGCCCCAGTCCACTCTGTGACCATTATAGGGGAGTCAGTGTTTCAGTGCCTTGTCTCTGTCACACACACATACACACACATCCATTTTCACACATACATACAGTATATACACATAAAAAATGCACACATGCTCATACTCACATTATATTGCCAAAACACATACAGACACAAACACATAGTCTACAAAGACAGGAGGTCACTCTCATACTCTCATGTGTGTAAACATGCATTCAGCTGAACAAACATGTACCGTGTTTGTGATTTAGAGAGACATGGGCTGGCTACCTGGGTCAACACAACAGAAATGTGAAATGATTTGACTGTCAAATGTCATACATATAGTATATACATATGGCATGTGTATATAGGTTGAAGTAATTTTTTGACCATTCCACAGATTTCATGCTCACAAACTATACTTTTGGCAAGTTGGTCAGGTTCAGCCTTCCCCTGTCCACTGACTAAAGTTAGTCTACAGTACTTGCCATAATGGACACATATACAGTTGCTCATGTCAAATTCAAGGTTTTAATGTCTGAGATGTACTGAAACTGCCTCACTGTTATTTTGCTTACTTGAAATGAAAAATTTTATGGAAACAACGAGGAAATGAAAATTTTAATATTTGGGTTACATTAGATGTAAATGTTTTTTATGACATAATTTAATGAAATATCTCACCAAAAAAATTGGCTAAAAATGGGCTATTTATTTGATTTATGTAGGTAATGATTACAAAAAGTCTGAAAATCTGATTATGGAAGAAATGTATCTGGTATTCTTCATTTTTTGACACCCAGACAAAACACAAAACACATGCACAGTGATACAATAACTGAAAATACACCTGTATTCTGACCCACACATGCACTCTGTCACAAACACACTCCAGTACACACACACACATGGAGGATGTGATATCCAGAAGACGCAGGGCCTTACCTGGGCCCTGCTAGCCCTGGGCCTGTCACTGCGTATGGACCGACCCATTTATCATGTAATCTGGTGGGGAGAATGGACGGGGCACTATCAGCAATCTGCTATTGATCCATGCCTGGGGCCCCTGCTATTGTTCATCTGTAGCCCTCGACTGGCACCCAGCATTAATGAAAGAAACTAAACAATGCATAGCAATCAGACACCCCCCAAACACCCCGTCTTCCCTCTCTCTGTCTTAAGAGAAAGAGGACAGGAGCTGGTGGGGGGTTAACGAAGGGAACCAGAAGAAAAAGAGAGAAAGAAAAGTTTTTTCTCAGTTTGGGAGAAAACTTTTGTTATTATGTTTCTCTCTGAGAAGGTGTGAGCAAGGGGAGAAAAACACATTTATCATGTCAGAGGTTGCTCATATCATCCCTGACCCTGAGCGCCAGACGACGCAGTTGATATCGAAGCCGCCTATTGAATAATGCTCAACACCATCCTCTGCCTAGGAAATAGAGATGTATGGTAAATCGGTACGATGGAGGGCTCCCCAAGACCAAGGCAGCTGGACATTTGCACAATTTTGCTCTAAATATTGTCAAAATACTGATGAAGTTGGGATGTTTAATATCTCAATAAGAAATTGGTCATTTGACACTCGCCTGTGTGTCGAAAGCAGACTTGGCTGGGGTCAAGGAATGTTTTTCATTGAGCATGCATGGGGCTTTCTCATCCAGACAGCAGGCTGGAGCTTGTTCATTTATTTAACATTATGTTGCTTAAGTTCACAAAATTAGTGAGAAAATTCCACAATCAACACAAATATAAAGTAACATCTGGTAATGTGTCTGCTCTTGACTTCAGATGTCAGCTTATATTTCATGACTCAACCTTGATGGATGGGATTAAAACAACAAACAGACTCCTATCTAAACAACAAAACAGGGCACCTGTCACTGTCCCCCAAAACAAACCACAAGATTATTTCACAAAGGACTCACGACACTGATTTGTGTCCTCTTGCATTGATGTCTAATTAAGTTAAAGTGGCTACAAGTATTTGGCTAAAGTTAGGAGAATGGCGTGGTCAGTGGTAGGAAAACAATGTTGTCATGGATAAAATAAATTATTGTTGTCCGTCTGTTGTAACCCCATCTCCTAATAAGACTAAGAGACAAGTGGTTAATTTGTGAGCAATGTGGATGTCAAACGACTCCTCCTCTAAAAAGCATCATATTAACATTACTGTTTAGTAAGCTACAGAACTGTAACTTAATGCAGGGCATGCCAAGCATAATGACAGAGGGTAAAGATCGAGATCGCTGGGAATATCAACATTTTTCTCAGACATATGATAAAATTACAAAAAATTTCAAAATTAAAAATGTGTCATTTTTGTATCATTGTATCATCCAACAAAAAAGTGCTCTCAGACAATGCCAAGGTCTGAGGTCAAGAATACCAAGATGAATACCAAGATGGAGGCATTCATACGGACTCTTCCTGTGAACATGGTAGGCATTTGAAGGCATCATATGTTCACCCTCTTAGTTTAGCACTATAACTTTCTTCTTTTTGCAAATTACCACTAAACACAAAGTACAGGAGAGGCTGTTGGGAATTTTATTAGTTTTCAAGGTAACAGTTTTCAAGGTCACAATTTGCCCATCTTCTCATGGCTACCTCCAGCATGATAATGCCCCATGTGCCGCTAACAAATCTGCAGAAATTAAGGTTAACTATAAGTGAGTTTGTACCTTGAATGAGTAAACACTTCTCAAATGACTTGGAAGTTTATACTCACTTTCTTAGACAAAAATAGATTTCATGCTCTTTGACAGGAGGTGCCACAGGAAGCAACTTAACCTGCTTTTCCATTTATAAGGATACAAATGTTGGATCATATCTCTTCTAGGCTGGATAGAAATAAGTAAGAAGCTCAATTGTAATTTTCAAGAATATCACCTAATGTGGGGCATTAACCTATCATAAATCAAAGCAGTTTTTATCACAGTCAGTTCAATTAAAATAAACTTTGTACAAAGCATGAAACAGAAAAAAAAGAGAAAAGAAAATGTAGGTTAAGACCTGAAAATATCCACCGTATACATATGTTGTATAAAAGGTGACTGATACACTAATTGGGAGTAATGGGTAGACCAAATAGTTAGAATTTAAGGAGAATCCAGTGTGACCAGTTCTTCACACCATGTCTTTTTTGGAGTTTATAATTTATCACCATTTATCTTTTTATTATTATTGTTATTATTATTTTATTCCACTGCCTCCTCTGCAAAGAGAACTAAACAGAAACTAAGAATACTTTTTTTTGTATCTTCATGTTTCAGGTACCCCATGAACGAACACAGTTGTCTATCTAAATCCCTGTAGACTGACATACCCATATGCATGCATGCAGAGACACTGAATGTCAGACAGGTTTGTCATCTCAAATGACTAACAAGATGTTGCACCTGCAAGATATAAAAGTGGACCTGATCTGGACCAATCAGGGTCTAGTATGTAGGAATCTGGGCCATTTTCCAGAGCTCTTGTTTCCAGGCAGAAGAGAAGCTGATTTATCCATGGAGGCTCCATTGTCATGTTGCAGTAGGAAGTATGCCAACTACTAAAGCACAGGACCCACAGGACTTGGATACTCATCTGTCGCCCCTGTCATGAAATAGCAACATACATTCTGCACCAAAATATACTCAAATACACATGAAAACAGACTTATATGTACTAATATAGAGAACAGCACGTCCACACACACATACATACACATAAACTTATGAGTTCCATTTACAAAAACTGCATTGAAAACTCTTATTTTACACAGGTATATTGCCATAGTGACGCTGTGAGTGTGTGTTCATGTGTGAACAAGTATGTCTGAGAGAAATACCACAACTTAAGAGTGAGTGAATCTATGAGACAAAAACAGATAGTCTGTGTTCAAAGGCTCTGAGAGCATTTTTTTTTCCTAATCAGCTTCTCACCATTTAGAATCACATCAGTCATACAAAGCGATGTGATTCTACACGATCACACTATTTTCTGTCAAAGTTGCCCTTATCACTGTTTTCACATGGGTGGGGCTCTGCTAGAAAATAGCGATTTACTTCTGTGCACTAATCAGCATTTAGCAAATTTTAAATGAAAATCTGATGACTATTGGTGGGTCTTATGTCAGTCATATCACCTACACAGTTTTTGAAAGCTAAGTTGTTAAAGGGAATAATAACATACTTAGGTCAAATCTCTGATGAAGATCATGAGATGCAATTTAACATGATTACACTGATCTTGACGTTAAGTTGCACCAATCAACATTTTTAGAAAAATAAATCAATGCTGTGTAATCTAAAGGTACTGATTTGTAGTGACAAATTATCATCTTACTTCAGTTCTCTCTTCTCAACTATGGTGTGTTTTAGCATCTTTCAGCTCATTATTTTCATTTGATGGCACAACTTCAAAACTTGTTTGAAACAGCAGCAGGCAGCTGTTGTCATTGTTTTCAGACCTTCTGTTTGCTACCTGTCCAAAACCAGCAGACACACAAAATTAGTCACAAGATAATGAACATAATGGAGCTTTTTGAAGAGATACTTCCCTCAAGAATTGATAGAGAACAAAACAGAGCTAAAAGAGAGGTGAATATTGGACTTGCATGGACAGCTTAAACTGTCTGTTGGTTGTATACAGTTCTGGAAGTAGTCTCTCTCTCTCTCCCCCTCTCTCTCTCATAAAGCAGTGTGATTGCCCATAGCATCACCATCTGCCAGCTAGCATGAGGTGAAACACTAAGCACTCTAGTGGGGTGAATGAGTGATAGGAGCATGAGTGTTGCAAGTGTGAGTGTGTGAGTGCATGTACACACACACACACACACACACACACACACACACACCCCTATTATCATTGATAACCCTGATGTAAACAGCTCAGTCTTACCATTGCTGCTATGACAGTCGCCTGGCAGACAGAGGAGCTGTCAGAAAGAGAGACAGATAGTAAGTTAGCCACACAAAGTGAACTCTGATTGAAGATTTACAGTCTTGTACACTGATGTCTGGACATTTGTACAGAAGGCTACCAGGGAGGGATCAGGCTGCAATCAAAATCTTTTCCATGTTTGCAAAAGTGGGCATAAGGTGTGATGTGGATGAGAACTCGCAGCCAAATGCAGAAGACAGGGTTGACTAGCACTGCTGCATTTCTATATGTGTAGACAACCTTTACCTTTGTCCTAAAAGACCATTAGACAAGTCAAGTATTTCAGACATGTTTCATAGACGGAAGTCATGTGATGTTATTTTTAAATGACAATCATTCAGTCATGGAACATCTGCACAAAGTCAAACTGTCGTATCATCCTAATAATTAGTCTACACATTCTCCACTCCTGTGTAAATCAACAGGCATGTTTGAGACTGACACATGAAAAATCAAAGCTCATTTGTTGGTGCCTTCTTATACCAGTAAAATCAGTACCAAAAAAACAACAACAACAATAACAAATAAGGTTTAGGTTTAGGCACAAAAACTGTTTTATTAGGGTTAGACTTTGAAAAAGTTAAACAAACTGGGCTCTCATGTTAAAGTCTGAGATTAAAGTCAGATGTTTTGTTTCCTCTCCATCCTCCCTACACAGACTTTGTCATTCAAAAATAACATCACCTGACCTCTGCCTATGCTCCTGATGGACAACATTCATAATTCCTACAGCTACTGTACTAGAGGCCTTTGTCGTTTAAATGTAAACATAATAGTGTTATTTTGGGCCACCTGCTGAAAATTTACAAAGTGGATTCTTATTGGCTGGATGGTAAACATGATATTGTGGGTTTCTGTATACAGCATCCGCCTGCGTCATGTTCCACTGTGTGTGGCCACTGGGTCCTTTGGCCGTTGGCAGTTTAATGATACATTTCAGTTGTTTCTGACTTTGTCGTCACAGTTACAAAGTAAAACTTTTTTTTTTTTCATGTTTGTTGTTAGTAAGAGAGAGAAGCAGAAAAGCAAGGGAGGGAGACAGCCCTTTAAACCTCCAGTCTGTGCTCTCTATGATCACTTACACTGTGTTTTAATGTTGCTGAGCTGCTTGTTGCTTGAACGTTTCCACCTGCTGAGCTGCAGATAAAATCATTATTTGAAGAACAAAACAAAACCAAAGAAACAACAAAACAAAAGAAACAAAAATGCAGGTTAATGACAGCAGCTGTGCTGTTAGATCAGCTGTATTGACTTTTAAAATGAATGATGACAGAAAAAGTTAGAGGCAACAACAGGTTGACACATTCAAATACAGCTACAGCATCTGTTATCTCATCTAAATAAGTTGCAAACATTTATGCTTGTAAAACACGCAAAATGTTGGCAAAACAACTCTAATCTATATTATTAATGTGGCTGCTGGGGAACAGACGCTCCACTTCTGAAATGTTTCCCGCGTACACCGAAGCCACGATGGAGCCGTGACTGAGTTGGAGCACAGCTGGATTACTGCACAGCTGGATGCCGAGCATATTCGCCGTAAATCAACCATCAGTGGACATCAGTAGATTGTCGACTTTTATATGGGACAGCCAAAACTGTACAGTCTAAAGAGGCCTTAAGTCAGTCAGTAAGTCAGGCACAGACAGTCAGTGGGTGAGGTAGACAGTCAGGCAATGGATAAGTCAGACAGTGGGTAGGTCAGGCAGGCAGAAACTCAAGGAGGTAAGTCAAACAGACATAGAGTCAGTGGGTAAGTCAGACAGACAGTCAGGGGTAAGTCAGACAGACATGTATCCTCCCCCAAGGGCTACAGGGGAAGGGACTGTGGGAGAGGCAGCAGCCAGGAGATAAGGCTCTCACGTGGGGCTGCTGTCGTGTAATTCCCCCTCTAATACAGCCAGGCCCTGGTTCTCAGCTCAGCCCTGATCTGCACAACCTCTCCTGAGACTCAGCTGTCACAGCCCAACCCTGCCACAACTCTGAGCAGCCACACACACACACACACACACACACCCACACACACTCACAGAAAGGTGCTTAAGCGTTTGCATGTGTGTGTGTCTCAGAGAACGAGAGCAAGTTCTGAGCCATGTGTGTCATTTTCCAAGAGTAGCTCAGGCAGGCTGAGGCTAAAGCCAGACAAGTTCCTCAAGGGAGAGAGGATCAAGGCACAGCGAGCGTTACTCATATCTGTGTGCTTACAGTATATACAGCTGTGTGCCGACTCTGCTGGCTTGTCTGGCTTTGTGTGTGTGTGTGTGTGTGTGTGTGTGTGTCAGCGTGTGTGTTCTCATACATAGACATGAGGACACGCTGTCTGTGTCTGCTGCAAAAAGAGTCCCATCAAGTTTTTACTTGAGACTTACAAAGTTGGTGTCAAATGACAGTGCCTTGCTGAAGGGCACCTAAGCATTAACATCAGCACCCCTCCCCAATGACATATTGTTGAAAGTCCAGCATAGTTACTTTAAGCTGACTTAGAGCCACAAAGTGTTTTTTATTGTAATTTTTGCAGCTTTTATAAAGTTATTGGTTAACGACCCCCGTAGTGTTTCCATGTGGTACGTGTTGGCACCTTTGTTTAAATCAAACAGACAATGGATCGTCTTTTTTTGTTTCTGGCTACCAGTGGTAGCGTTAGCAACATGACTGATCTCAGAGCTGTGATAAAACACCTGGTTGTATTAATAAGTAGGCAGGTTTTGTTACATACCGATCTAGTAAAAAGTAATGCTATAATCTCAAGTCCTGGAGCCCTCTCCATAGTCAGACTGGCCATAGGGAATACTGGGACAAATCCTGGCGGGCTGGTGGATCATAAAAAAAAAAAAAAATCCCTAAAGCCGGTCCCAGAGGATAAGCCCAGGGCTGAATTTCTGTCGCAGTCCGACCGTGGAGTAAATGCCTGTCTGAGGTTCACTTTTGTAAACAGCAGCACTTTGCCTCATTCTGCACCTGCATGATGTTAGAATGACGTCTAATAAATCAGATAAATAATATAATACACTTAAGCACCCTGTGAATTCCCTATTTTAATGCAATGGATTTAGCCTGTATGACCAAAACCAATTTGCATCTCAGAACACAAACAGATGATAGTCAAACAGAACTGATGTGTTGATAATAATTTTTCAAGGGCAACAATAACACTGTTTATCATGTGTGGATACGCTATCAGTGAAGTCTCCTTTCTTGTGGTGCAACAAAGAACATAGATTAGAGTAACTCTTTTCCTAAATGAATTTTACAGTAACAAGCATCTGTATAGAACCTAATGTAGACAATTGCTTTCAGGTACAATCCTAAAACAGTTACATGAAAAAAGAAAACGCTCAAACAAAGACAAATTACTGAAAGCATGCAGGTCTACATCTCTACCACGCCTGTAAAAATGCTCCCCCACTGAAAAATACTAGAAAAACTGGCCCAGATTTGCTTTCACTCTTTTGTTCTCATTGTCAACATTATTATCACTAGCAGCACCAAACTTGGACTTTTTCTTTTATTCCACACATGGTAGCTTTAATAATCACAAATATTTGAACCTTTTATCTAATTCTTTTCTACCCTGGTTGTGTATTGGTACATGAACATAAAGCTCATCTTACTGTGTAGTATGTGTAGTATTACAATATTTGAAAAAAAAAGGAAATCATCCTTTAACATTTTTTAAATACATTCTCGATACAGAATCTAAGTTATGTTTCATTTGTGACTCATTGTGTGTTCTTTGTGGTGGTGAATGTGTATGTGACTGCAGCTTCATCTGTATTGCTAGCATGTGCCCGGTTATTAATATGTCCTGCCTTAATAATCATATGTGACCATATTTAATGTTACATAGTTCCCTCTGGTATGGAGATATTACAACTGGCCAAGTCATCTATCATCCTCTCTCTGTCACCCCCCCCTCCACACACACACACACACACACACACACACACACACAATTATACACTCTGATCCTACTGGTCAGCACTCACTGCTGCAGCACATCGTTTAATTATAAATTGAAACCATCTCTGTCTCACACTCACATACACGCATGCTCACACTGCTCGTCAAAGTGATATCTCCAATGGAAAATGTATTTCCACCATTTCAAATATCTTTAGACCCACTTGCAATATAATCAATAGATATAACATAGATCTCAAGATCTCATGTATAAGAGATGTGTATTGGACTTTAATGTGTTCTACTGTTTTACTGTCACAACAGCTGCTAAGAATTGTATATATATATATATATATATATATATATATATATATATATATATATATACTGAGTAGGTTGAAGATTCAGGAGGTGGCTCAGGAGGTAGAGCGGTCGCCCACCAGCCAGAGGATAGTTGGTTCAATCCCCAGCTCTTCCAGTCCATGTGCTGTACTGGCAAGATACCGAACCCCAGACTGCCCCTGATGTAGCATCAGAGTGTGTGAATGTGTGTTTATGTGTTAGAGGGCACTTTGTATGTATAGAACAAGTGCTGTATGAATGTGTGATTATAGCCTATAATGTGAAGTGCTTTGAGTGGTTGATTCGACTAGAGAAGCGTGATAAAATTGCAGTCCCTTTACTATTTACCATTCAAGATTCAATACTTTATTGCCATACAACATAGTTAAAACAGTTATACCATAACATGTAATGTAAAGAAAATAAAAACACATGAGACATATAAATATTAGATACATCTGTGGATGTAACATCAAGTGCGAGGTAAAATGCCGGGTGTTAAAAATACCATAACATACATAGTGTAGTATAAGAATAAAAAATAGTGTCAGGTGCTTTGAAGTACAGTACAACACAGAATAAAATTACATACAGTAAGCTCTAGTGCAAATAAGAATGGTGATGAATCAAACCCAAGAATTCTTACTCTTTGCTCAAGGAGCAAAAAAAAGAAACAATTTCCCAGATATTGTTTATTATTTGCTGGTGTCAGAGAGCTGCCATCAACATGCAGGAGACTCACAGAACTTCTGGGAGAGGCAGGATGCCTGGAACATTTTCTATAGAATTAGCTCAGAGACTATACTTTCTTTCCAAAAAATTAAGTTGGGAAAACAAAAAACTGCAGGTGAAAATGAGGATTTTACTAAGATTAACTCAATTGAGAGCCCAGATCACAGACAGACACAAAAAGGTTTACATGCACATCTGGTAAAGATAAAGATGGAGATAGTTTAACCGTAGAGGGGTGATAATGGACACTATATGCTGTGTCACATGTTCCCATCGGGAGCCTCCAGTTGTCCCGTTTGCCACCAGGAAGTGAGGGAAATTTGTTCAGAAGCTTCTTAACTAGTTGCTGAAGAAAGAGCATTAATTGTTTAGTCCTTGTGAGAATATCCAATTATAAACCTCTTAGTTACAACGCTCTCATCTGATGTCTCCCACCACACCACAAAGTTAGAGTAGATAAAAAAAGAAAACAAGTAGACACAGACAGAGCTTCACTGTTAGCAGGATTGCAGTGGCTGGCATCACAGAGCCATTTCCTCTCCCATCAGCTTCCAGAGCTCCAAGGAGGGAAGAGTTGATTTAAATCCTACATCACCTTCCATTGTCTAGTCTATCACTAACACTTAAGATTGTATCCTCGTTTCCTCTGTCCTGTCCCACCTTCTGTCTGCTCTCACCACCGCTCTTAACCAGCAATAGTGAGTCTGTTTCCAGTGCTCAATGTTGATGCAAGACATGCACACACTGTGGAAATGTGGAATGTATAACAAATTAGACAGTAGATCCAGTGAATATGGACATAAATACATGCAGACAGAAGTACAACAGCAATCACAAAATCCTGTCTGAAGAAAAGTGTGTGCATGAGTACAAGCAAGTAGAGGACACCTGTTTATTCATGCAACTATCCAGTTAACCAATCGTGTGGCAGCAGTGCAGTGCATAAAGTCATGCAGATACAGGTCAGGAGCTTCAGTTAATGTGGACGTCAAACATCAGAATGGGGAAAAAATCTCAGTGATTTCCGTGACTTTGACGATGGCATGATGGTTCCAGATGGACTGGTCCGAGTATTTCTGCTAATCCCCTCAGATTTTCCACCACAACAGTTTCTAGAACCATCCAGTGAGCGGCAGTCCTGCAGACGGAAACGCCTTGTTGATGAAAGAGGTCAGACAGGTTTGAGCTAATAGAAAAGCTACAGTAACTGTGTGTGTGTGAGCAGAAAAGCATCTCAGAATATATAACACACCAAACCTTGAGGTGGAGGGGCTACAACAGCGGAGAGGTTGGGTTCCACCTGTCAGCCAGGTTTATTGACTCTACAATTGGCACTGAATTGAAAATCCATTCGGAATCGAATCATGACAAAGGTTCCCACCTCGAACTATCTGAGCAGTAGGTCCAGTATAGAGTGATACCAGTCATCACACTAATGTAAGTCTCAAAGCCACATTAAGTAACGCTGTTATTTATGGCCATTTGGAAGCCAGCTGTGTCCAAGGCCAATGCACAGGAGCATATAACCTGCATTAGGAGTACAGAAGCTTGAGCCCAGAGCACAATGAACACCAGTGTGACTCATACATCCAGATGGGTTTACATTAGGAGACAACTAATGTTTCCTTCAGCCTGTTATAGACACACATGCTGGTGGATATGTAACAGGCAGCCATAGTCTGATGACTGCTTATTGTCAGCTGCTCAATTTATAGGTTTATTTCCTGCCTTTCAGACAGCCATTAGTTTCAGGTCATGTCAATGGTATAAAAATAATACAATAAGCAACTTGAAGCTTGTATGGAAAGATGGACCATTATTGTAAACTTAGCATTTTTGTACATTCATCTTCTTGCTGTAAGAATTTACAGCTATCCCTTCCTGGGAAGCTGTCAGCTCTCATTTCAGTGTTTGAAATGACCTCCACTTATCCACCTCCTGTTTTCATCACCTGGAGTGTGTCCAGCTTTGGGTCCATCTAATGAGCTCATAAGGAGACCTGCTGCTGGTCACATCCATTAACTACTTGCATGAACAAATTCACTCTTGTATTGCCTGTGAATTTAGAGGATTTGCTGCTACTACCACATTTCTTGTATTTAGAATTTTCTCTTAGGAAAGAACAAAATTCCCAGGTCTGTTGTAACAATCATGTTCTCTGCCCTTCTCCATGACTGTGCCTGGTCAAGAAATAGGCCAGATTTTATGGTTTCATTGGCTTACTTTGGCATGGAAACTTTAGTAACTGGTAGGAAAATTTTCTCTCTCAAACAACTGTCTTTATTCGAGTCATGTTTCAGGTTAACGGCCACAGAGTGACATCCCCTGCTTTTAGTCTTTGGTAAAATTTCATGAATGTAACTGAACAGGTAGCCTTATGCAGAATTTCATTATACTAATGATCAATTTTCAATCAATGTGCATCTACTCCTATGGCATGCATCGAGTTGAAACTAGCAATTTACGACAAGTTTTTGCAGTTGATTGCAAAAAAAACTAAATCTGATTTAGAACATTTGTACATGCAAACTTTAAAACAAAGACATGTAGAATAAGAATAGAAAATTGTCCTTGTGACGGAGCAGCTCCGTCATTGAATGCGGATAGAGCTAGCACACATATTCATCATGTTCACTCTTATTAAACAGTTATCAAACTTTGCAGTTATCTTGTTTCCATTGCCATTTCAGTAGAGTCACCTGGGGTACACACATTTTATCCATTGATGAACACATTTAAGCATGTCGCCTATCTGGAATATGTCTGTGGCTGTAGCAATATGTTTTGGCTGTAGCATTCTCTGCTATTAAATATGATGCAAACTACTTTGCCATATTTTAGTAGTTTGTTTTATTTTGATAATAATTTCTCTGCCAATAAAATATTTGGGCAAATGAACATATTTACGAAGTAAATTTCTATTTAATAGATATTTGAGTTTACTCTCCCTGTAGATGCATTATTTGATTATTTAGGTGGTTTTTATATATATTTTCTTGAGCCTGGTGGGAGGGGCCATGGGTATAAAATGGGCTACCTTGCCCTGGGCAGTCAGTCCTGTCTTGGTAACAGATAGAAGTTAGAAGGTATCAAGCTCTCATGGAATTGTTACTGTGACTTACTGAGGAACTCTTCTACATTTGAACTCTTATAGTTTTTGAATTGTTTGTTTTATTCAAACTTAGTTACATTGGTTTTCTTTTCACTAGAAATATTTTTCCATCGTCTGCACCTTGGGGGGCCAGCAAATAAAATCATCACACCATATTATCTTCCAACTAAGCCTGTAAGGTTTTTTTTTTCCCTCTCTTTTTTCCAAAATTTTAGTTTTTTGGAGGTTCATAGAACCCAGTGACTGTTCTGTTCAGTGTTAAGATCAGATTACTTTCTGGACCTCACGGGGAGAGGCTATTTCTCTGCTGTTCATTTAGTGACCAGCACCAGAATGTACCTTTCTTACAAGGAGGAATTGTTTCTGACCCCCCAGTGACCTCTAGTTTTCCCTAGTATTTCCTGTCTCTTTGTTTTTCCCAGTCTGCCTCCCTTGTGCAGTTTGTCTGTCTGTGTATGTGGGTGTGTTTTCCTGCTACAGAGGGTGTGGTGCAGCTGGAGCTCCAGGCACACCTGTCACCAATCTAGCTCATCAATGTCAGTATAAGAACCCTGGCTCTGCAGACACTCTTCACATAGTTCTGCTCTGTTTGTTGTGATGCAAGGCCAAATTCTCTCTAGTGTTTTGTGTGTATTCTCTAGTGAGTCTCTAGTCTCCAGTGCTTGAGTTAATTGTTCATCACTTTGTGTAGTTCATCACCTGGATCTCCTCTGTGCCTGTCTCACCTGGTCTGCACCATTACCACCTGGCTGCCTTCACATGCTGTGCCTCTGGCCTACTTCACTCCACACTGGGCCTCAGCCTCTGGATCTCTCCTGTGGATCTCCTGCCCAGAACCCCCAGGATCCATCCCTCTGTTTGCAATCTTACCATATTTTCTGTATTTAAAATTAAAATACATTATTCGTCTCAACTGGTGTGTCACTTGGCTGCCACATATCAATAGTTCTGATGTGAGAAACTATCAAATATACATGAGCAATGAGCATGCAAAGTTAGCCTGTTTGCTCGAAAATAGTTAAAGAAAATGTCGTATCTTGCCAAGCCTAGCAGACGCACAACACATGTGGCTCATGGTTTTCTTTATTTCTGTTGTTGCTACAAGTTTATTATAGATGCCTGTTGATTTTGGTGCAACTAAGTTAAGGAGTTAAACTATTCATTTTTGTTTTGTATAACAAAGTATGGGATCCTGGTTACAAATTTGAATTGAATTGCCTGTTTAATTGTTTGATTTAATTACATTTTTTTCCCAAGTTTTATTTCCAGTGATACATTTATTTTTACACATCACATTAACTGTTGAAGGCCCAAACTGACCTGTTTAAAGGACATTGTTGTTCTTTTTAACTAATTCTTTTTTTTTTTACTTACTCTGTTACATAAAGAGGTCAGAGAGGTTTTTCCAACATGGACAGAGCCAACACTCAGCTCATGGATTTCTTTATTCCTGTTGTCACTACAGTTGAATTTGACCAAAGAACCAGACATCCAGTTCTGCCTCTTCATTCCACGCCAGAACACAACACAGACAACATCAGACGTAACACACGTTGTGTTCTTATAAGCCTCAGTAAAATGAACTGCAGTAACTGCCCAGAAAGTTTAAATTAGTTTCAAAACATATTCAGTCTTGGTTTTTACAGATTATCAGATGTTTATCTTTATTTGCCTACTCCTTACTTGTGTGTCCTCACACCAACAACCACAGGCACCTGAACTTCCCAGCATTCTCCACTGCAGCCACATGAGATTTTTCCCGCTGCTTCCACCTTATTCTAAACAGCCGAAGAGCCATGGTCTTTCTCAGTGCCTGGTCATTATGTTCACATCCTTTTATCATTTGCATATAGACAGTCTCCACAAATACCTGTAGTCACACCAGCACCCTCTCCTCAATTTGCTACTATATTGGGGTACACACACACATGCACACAGAGGCACAAACAAACACAAATGCAGTCACACACACACACACACACAGTACAAGGTAAAGATTGTGATTTGTTTGTGACCTCCAAAAGTTATTCTGTTTCCCCTACTTCTGTCTCATGAAAATGAGTCAGGTCACATGCAGATACAGCAAAAGAAGTGTCCAAACACACGTACATAACACACACACACACATACACATATATATATATACACTTCTCTGTTCACACAGGTCCTGGTCAAGGTGAATGGGAATTACCCAGAGGACCTTGCCAGAAACCTTCAGGCTGACACAGATGCCCTGTGCAGCTTCAATAAGTGTGATTGTGTGTGTGTGTGTGAGAGAGAGAAAGAATGTGTGTGATGAACATGTGTGTGCATTGAAACCTAATAGTGCATTTCAAAATCTGCTACACAAAGCACATTCTAAAACTGTGGTGTGTCCATTTAAGCAAACATTCGACTGGGTGCAGACAGGTCAGGAGAGCTCTTTAAAATACATCACACCTCTCTCTCTCTCTGTCTCTGCCAGGGACATCTGAAGGTTGACCTGTGTCTTCCCTTACTCCCTCCATCCTCCCCTCTTGTCCACTGCTGGAACAGTAGAGTAGGGTCACCATCCTTTTCTGTTTCATCCGACGATATTAGCTGTTTGAAAATGATAAATGTGACACTGAGAGAGAATCTGTTTAAGCTTTTATAATCAGAGGAAATGCTCACCCGCTCTTCCCCACCCCACTCCCCCATCCACCTAAACCTTCCACCACACTTGTTTCAGGCTTGATGACCTTCCAGCAGGTAAAAACAAATTAAACACACGGTGCTGTCTTGGAGTCCGATCTGCAATTGGAGGTTGTCTCAAGGACGACCTGGGTTCAGGCTCCTGTACGCACACAAACACACACACACACACACACACTGACACAAACATGCACGCCAAACCACACCATGATGCTCCCCCCAAAGATTATCTTCTTAGAACTATATCTGTGTGTGTGTGTGTGTGTGTTTTGTTGTTCTTATTATTATTTATTTAATTAATTTTTTTTTTTTTTTTGAAAATTTAGACGCTGTCAGTGGTAAAATGGCCTCAATGAGACAAACAGTTAATCAGTCTAATTAGCCAATCAGAGTCAGCTTAGTCCACTTCTGCCCAGAAACTGCTGAGTCATTACCAACTGCTGAGCAACTGGTTGCTATGGTGGCTTGGGCCTGCAAAGGTGAACTGCTTTAGCTTAGCTATGGTTGTCTGGTAAAATTCTCACTGTTGCTGTAACAAAAAGGGAAGTTGTGGTGAATATCTCACACTAATTCATTACGGCTCTTATTCAGACACATTTGAATATTACTTAATTTATAATGTAGAACTTTTTTAATTATCATGAAAAATTTCCACAATTCTGGCCCAACAATAAGTTCTTAAACTCTCCAGTGGTGTAGCTGCAACTTACTTTAAGGTAGCTGATATATTTTCATTCATCTCAGCGCATGGAAACAGATGGAAACACTGCGCACAAATGGGTACAAATCTGGTCAGTGGGGTTGGTGTAAATATCATAAGGAATGACGATAGTGAAGTGGCTTGTTTGTCTGTTGCCTGGAGAGAAACATGTTTTGACAAAGCTGATTGTGTTTTGGATTATGCACAATCATTCCCAAAATTGTATGTGTGACAGCCAGGGAATGTAGGATTGTGCACACACACACACACACACACACACACACTCAGAGGGTGGGAAAGAGTTGTATGAAGATAAATAGTATTAAGAGCTGGAAATACACAGCCTGTTTACCTGTTTGCCATGTTCACCCATCTTTGCCAACAAACCCGTTATTTGTTCTCCCTGTTCCCTGCTCTTATTTTATTTGGAACCACAAGTGATTGTAAAGACAAAGGAACCGACAAGCAGTTTTGAGTTATTTACACATTTTGCTGTGTGTTAGAAGATGGGTACAGTGTGGTCATAAATGGTCAGCAACAATACTCAGATGGTTATCAAATGATGATTGATTGGTATTAAGAAGCCCAAAGAATGGCAGAAAAATATTTCCTGCACCATTACACCACCAGCAGCAGCCTGGACTGCTGACACAAGACCCACATACACACAAATTCTGACTGATCCATCAAACCAGGCTACTTCTTAACTTTTCTACACCTACAGCCTGACTTGTTTCTGTATGATTTTATACATTTCATTACTGCCACATGATGGGCTGGTTGAAAAATTGTGTGAATAAGCAGGTGGACAGGTGGTCCTTATAAAGTGTATGGTGACTGTCTATGTTTGTTGATTCTGCCCATTTAATCGTCTCGTGATTAGCCTTCATCAGATTCAACTTGTGACCCATTTTGGGGGTCCTGTATCGCTATTGTTGTAAGTGGTGGAAATGTTCAAATTGGACATTGGTCTGTGCGAGTGGCTGGCTTCTGTACACTGTCGTCTCTCTTGCATTCAGTAAATACCTTTAATTGATTGAATTATTTTTAAATATGTTGACTCTAAAATGATCAGAAAATCAGAAAAATAAACAGCCCTTAAATATCATTACAAATGTACACAAACGATGTAAAATGCCTGTTTTGTCAAGCTATAACATGGGCCCCATTTTTTTTCCTATCTTGTTTCCTACATATGACAATATGAGTGGGGGTGGGGTGTAGGGGTGGGAGCTCTCCCTGCATTATTAACCATCATACTGAGAGGTGGTATGATGATTCCTCGGGAATTGCTGCAAAACAAGAGGTGGGAGTGTGTTTCTGTTTTCCACTACAAAACACCCACCTTCCTCTTGCCTCTACCCCAAGCAAAGACAAAGTGTGTAATAATTACAAGGCTGAGACACAATGCAGTGTTGGTTGTGACGCAGGGAGAGCCTAGCTGTAGCTATCACACTGGCAGATAAATTCCACGTACAATTATTCATCCGGGGACTATGGCATGTAGATTAATGAGTTTGATAACCCGGTGCTTTGCACCGAGCTCCTGCCTGCCGACATCATCATCCTCGCCTTGCTTTCTCTTTCTCTCTGTCTCTAGCTCACTACTACTGATAGTAAAACAATGTAGAGGTGGTCATCTGTAGGTGGATGTGGACAGATTGATGAGGAAAGATGAGAGAAGTCTATATATTTTTTTTTTTTTGTTGTTACTTCTGCAACTTAATTCTGACCAGTTGTTTGTCAGATACAGGGTTTGTTAAATTTGTGTCTCATCAGACCAGAAAATCTTTTTCCCCGCAGGCTCAGAGTCCTCTAAGTGCCTTTTGACTTCCATCCGGCCACCCAACCATAATGGCCTGACTGATGGAATGCTGCTGATATTTTTGATTTATAAAATGTCTAAAAACATGTTTTAACTTCGCAAATCTATCCATTTAGAATTAAATCTATAACACAATGAGTGTGCAGAAAGTTAAGGGATCTGAGCTAAACTTACTAAGTTTTGCTTTAATTTCATATCAGTTCTTGTCCCGCTGGCACGGTTAGGTAAGAACAACAAGCAGAATATCCAGCATAGGGTAGAGCTGTTTTAAAAGCGTCTTTCTTGTTCATGCCTAGGTATTGATGGCATAGTTGCACATCAGCCACAGTTGATGCTGGTGTGTCATTCCATACACTGCCACCCACTGGCCAGTTGATGTAAGTGCAACACAAATTTCTGAAAACCAAGACGGCCGACGAATGGCCAGACATACTGAGTAGCTCAGGAATATCCCTCCAATCCTTCTATAGAGAGACTCCTGCAGTTTTAAAAATGGTAACATCAAGTAACATCTAAAGAGTTATACCATTGTTCAAATTTCCAAGAATTTATTTTATATTGGGCAGAAATGGTTATTAATCATTTGTCCACTAGATTGGACATCATGCATCACTGGCTATATTTCAGCTACAACTCATACTATTGTTGTGACTTTGTTGCACTTTACTTCATCTGCAGTATCTGTTTTGGCTGTGAATGAACAGATTTGTGTTATTAGAATATAACTTGCAGTTTTTGTAACAAAAAACAAATTTACAGATTAGTTTGATTGCTTGAGTAACAGTTAACGTCTGTTTTATTTTGTAGAGTTTATGTGCAATGCATGATAGAAAGGCCTACGGGATAGTGGAGCAAATACATCTGGAGTTAAGTATTGATGATGCTAGTAGCAGTGATGATGAATGGCTGCTAGAAAAAGAAGAAAATGCTAACAGTAGTGACAGTGGAGCTGAGGATGCTGAGAGGGTGAGGAGTCAGAGGCGAGGTTCAACGTTCATGCTTTGCATTGTATGATAATGTGTTAAAATATGTGAAAACGGAAACATTGAGTATTATGACATTGACATAGAAACTGTGTTTAAGGAGGATTGGCCACACATGGCTAGTACCGATTCAGCAAACTGGACTGGTACATCCTTATGTCTAAATGCTGAGAAATCTGAGTGCTACATCACACATCTATATTTTGTACAGTTATTTACAGGGATTTGTGTTTTGTATTGTTTTTGTGTGTGTTTTGTATTAGTTGTTGTTCAGTCCAGTGTACTGCCATTAGTTTGAGTTTGTTTGTATTTGAGTGTGTGTGGTGTGAAAGTGTGCACGTGTTTGTCTACATGTTATGTAGACATGTTACGTGTGTGGGGATTGTGGGGCATACTGGAGTTGAAGGGTTTCTGTCCCAGGATGGCCATAATGGATGGAGAGAGAGAGAGCCTTCCCAGATGGCCAACAGAGGAGAGGATGACCTACACAACAACCAACAACAAGAGAAAAACAACATAGGTACACATGGGGAAGGTGTGTGTGTGTGTGTGTGCATGTGTCTATGTGAAAGGGGCTACCAGCTTAAGAAGCCACCAGTGGCTCTTTGTCTGATAGATAAACTCTTTGTTCTTAAACAAAATGACAGAACACATTGAAAGTATCGCAATATCGCTCACAGCTTCACACTCAGACAATGACTACTCTAAGCTGACTAAATTTGAAAACACCTCTCTGTCTCTTTGTATTATCTGTTTTATTACTTTATTTTAAATTTTATTTTCTTGACAACTGTTCATCAAGTCAATACTGCACTTCCCGTGGTCCTCAGTAACATATCTGTCAAGTTTGAAGTTGATCAGAGGATGGGTTGTCAAGAAAATTGAGGGACAGACAGACGGATTCCTCCATTTAGTCTGATGTGTCATATGACTTTTTTGTGATAAAATAGTCATTTGATCATCCTCTCAGCACTGCACTGCAGGGGTCTGTGTTTGATTAGCAGGTAGCATTTATCAGCTGTGATCAGCTCTGCACTTGCTCAATGTCAAGAAATGTCAAAGAAAAATGTGTCAATGGGAAAAACATAACTGTGTGCTTATTTAAAGACAATACTATTGATTATAGAGAGAAGGAAGCAAACACTGGAAAGAATGGGGAGCCTTTCCCCTCTCCCCTCAAGTGCCTGTTAGGAAGACCCAAGTGTGACCTTGAACCATAAGTGGTTGTATATCAAACCTGTCAGTGCTTCACACTTTGCATGTCTTTGCATAGGGACAAACCCTTTGCCATAAAAATATTGTTTTATCCTTTTTAGTACAAAAATACACACTGGTGAGGAAAACATCCAGTGGAGAAAAGAAGATAATTTTATTAAAAGGGGGGTCAAGTTTAAAACTGCCCTGGTGCTAATGGACTAGAAGGATTCTTTCTGTCTGACAACTGCATTTATGCCAGAGACACGAGCAAACACACATGAATCAGTATGCATGTACACACACATAAGCAGCCACACTCAAACACACACCTCCTGTCAAACACACACACACCATTTAAAGCGTGAAAGTGCAGTCTCATTGGAGTGGCAGGCAGACATCCTGAATAAAATGGAGTGGCATTAATATTAATACCAGTAAAGTGCCTTTATAATCAGACATTGGCCTGTCAGCTGGCCAAGTGGGGCTGCTAGCTTATCACACACACACACACACACACACACACACACAATGTCACTGACTGAGAGATGTATGCGTGTAACCACACATTTAACATGCAAACAAATATACACAGAACATACTTTGATGGCCTGCATTCTTCTACACACTATATACTATATACAGATATACATGTATATATGCACACAGGTAGATTTTCATGTACATGTAAAAGCGCATGCACACACACACATACACACACACAAACATACATCATTCCATCAGGGATCCCAGGGGTCACTGGTGGATTTTTAAAATGTAGTGCAATGTAAAGTGAGTGAGACTGAGTGTATTCTAAAGACTTTAAGTCGGGGAATATTATATGGTTTTACAGTTGAGAAAAGTCAAGATTTTGGACCCATAAGAGTATATAATATAATCCACGCCTATAAAACTTGTGTGTCTGACTCCTACTCCTACACACTACTAGCACAAACTGTACTGTAAGAATTTACATTTTGTTCATAGACCTCATCAGGCAACAACAGTAGGGTATGTTATGCATTGTCTTTATACGACGCCAGCTACAGGCTGCATTGACCAAACACAAAGGGTGTCAATTTACAGGATCACATCAGATGATCTAATGATCTAATCACTCCAAATGCATAAATAGTCAATAAAAGTTATAATATTAGCATGAAAACATCAATCAACACATCAATGAATATAGTTACAGGGACACAAAACATACAATCAATAAAAAAACATTTGATAAGAAAAGGGAGGAAAGGAAGAAAGGAGTGGGGAGACACCTTTAGATTAAGAATTAATTGTGACATCAAGCAATAATGTAAATAACAAGTAACACCAGACAAAATGGAATGTCTGTTTGGGTTTTCCAGACTACTTTCCTGCAGTAGTCTTTGAAACCTTGTTACTGGAATGGTATTTCCAATACCATCAAGTGAAAAAAATTTCCTGATATATTAAATTGTAAAACATAAACCTGGTAGGTCATGAAAAAGCTCTAACTCAAAATGTAAAGTTTTAGATGACTTAAATAAATTTACACTGTAAAGCCACAGTGGGACACATATAGAGTGTGCACACAGATTCATGGACAAAGCAACCACACATGCATTCCTACTCTCCTTGAGATCTGTGAGCTGATATGGCTGAATCATAGCATGTTCACTATGCACACACCTACTACAGTAGGGAACAGGCCTGGCTCTGAGGTTGTAAATAAAAATGCTGGCTGATGTTTCCAAAGAAGCTCCAAAGGGAGACAGAGAGCTCCAGAGCTGGTTGTGTCCATAAAACAGTAAAATACTGTGAAAGGTGATGGCAGCCGCTATGAGACAGGACGCTCTGAGCATTTCCAGATGGACCTCACCACCAGCAGGATAGAACACCCACCACTCTGTGGAAAGCAGGAGAACAAGAGGCTTTTTAGGTATTCATTCCCTCTGGAAGACATTTTGTCGGGTAGTTTTATCCGTGAAAGTACAATCCTCACAGAAACATCTCAAGGCTAAAAAATGAAACAGTGAAAATGGATTTGAAGCAATGCTTCATAGGGTAGAGGTCAGGGTTAATGGTTATACAGGACTGTGGTTCATATCTGCAACCAGAGTGTCTTTTAACCATGCACACGACCTTCCTCTAAACTTAACCAAGCAGTTCTTTTAACCATAACCAGGATGTTTTCACACCTGCAGTTCACTTTATTTGGTCCATAATGAGGAAAACGTGGTCCATTTATTTAGACCGGACCAGAGTTTGATTGGCAGCTTTCACCCCAGGCAAAACTAATCAAACCAAATGGGGAAACACAGCAGGTTAGTTATTTGTTTTCTAAAACCTGAATCTGAATTTATCAAAACACTGAATTAGATTCATACATGTATGATTCTATTTTATCTTTCACAAATTCTCTCTAATTTATCATCAGCCTGGGTCACTTGAACAACTCATTAAAGGAGAATGGTAACTTGAATGTAAAATAAAAATGTAGAGAAAACAGCACAGTAGAGGCTTGTTTTTAAGAAATGATAAATAAATACACATGTGTCTGTTAGTAAATCTTGGGTTTCCCAACTTCTAATAAGCCATAAGCAAACATTTGTTAGTCAACTGCAATTATAAATGTTAAGAAATGGTTTTCTTATTGTAATCTGTAAATGTTTCAGGTGCAAATGTCAATCATATGTTTATAAATTAGAATTTGGTAAAGATTTCCTGCAGCCCTTTTTTCAGAGAGTAAGTGGTCACATGGTCCAAGCATCAAAGAGTTAGCTAAACATTATAACAAGAGTTACACTGGAGCAATCCTTATTACTGTTGTACTCAGAAGGTCCAGGTTCCTAGTCAGAAGTTTCAACTGGAATGTCCTCTGAAGACTTCCAACTCGAAAAGTCAGAGAGTGGTTGAGAAGGTAATGGAGAGAGGGAGAGAAAGATGGAGTAAGAAAGACAGAGAGAGCATTTGTGGTTGTGTTACTGATAAAATGTCAGTTCCAATGTGGTGTCATGTAAGCAAGGCACTCTTGTCAAGCTGTGATTCCCACTCTCTGTCCTTCTGTTTCATGTGGACAGATCACACTTAAGACACTCACACACAGGTAGGTCAACCCTTAACACACACACACACTCACACTGAGTGAGACGGACACTTGCAGACTCACTCATACACACATGCACAACGTCTTAAAAAGCAGGTGCACATCAGCTGTGATGTGTTCCTGCGAAATGTCTCCTCAGGAGGCTGTAAATATTTTATCAGCCTGCCTGTCATTGGCCAGAAGTGAGAAATCATAATGAAGCATGAAGAAAAGATCATTCTCTATTCATGTCACCAATATTAGCCTCATTCATAAGCAAACTCAAATATTTATCAGCTGTGAAAACCATTCAATATTATCAGAGGCAATGTAAAATGGACCAAAAAGATTTAAAAAGTAGAAAAAAGAAAACAGACATGAAAAGAGGTTTCTAATAATAGCACCCAGATTGAGTATGGTGGCAGCATTCTGGTTGGCTGGTTTTTATTGCTTGTTATTAGATCCTGGCAAAACAATTATTAGTCTTATAATTTTTTTCCTGCATTTGCTGGTAACACAAAAGAATTAAAACAGTGCCCTTGGGCTGCACAGTCCTACTGTAGTGATTAAAAACAGGAAATTGTGATGCATAAGCTATTAGACAAAGCCGTAATCAGATTCATTAATTTCCTTCATTTCTAAGGGCTAACGGGTTTTCTTAAAGTGACACAGTCTTTAAAATAGAGATGCATCTGGAAATGTGCACCAACAACAGCCTGTGTAGAAAAGTGTGCTCTGATTATATATTTATCTGATTACACAACATGGTAATAATGCAAATATGCAACCTTATCTTGATGCCCTTATGGAAAAAGCATGTAATACTTCTTGTGAATATTCACACATGAATATAAAATGTAAATAAAGAATAACATAGAAATCCAAAGAAAAGTTTAATCGAAAGCAACTGGACTTAGTTATAGATAGTTATAGTAACTTAGTTATAGTTACTATAACTAAGTCCAGTTGCTTTCGATTAAACTTTTCTTTGGATAACTATGACCTGGATGAATGAGAATATTCACAGAATAACATAGAAAATAATAAAATATAACAATGTATTGCTGTAATAACACATTTAAAGCCACTGCAGTTTCACTAACCATAATATGTGAAAGGGGTCATTTCACTGAGACATCTCACATGTGATTTCAAATGTGATTTTAAAAAACATAAATTCAGTGGTATGAATATATACTGTTTAAATTGTATGTGCAACTTACAATTCACATGTGATCAGACACATGCCAATAGCTTTACATGTGACTGTACGTTTTTTATTTCACATGCCAGTTGAAATATTTAAAAAAAAAAAAACATAATTACATTACATATTGATTTCACGTGAAACATCCAAAAAACCAGATGCATCTGAATGCATCACATGCAAAATGTCTGAAATGTCATGTCATATGGATTAAGCACATGCGGAATGCTGTTTCACATTTAATATGTAATGTTCTTTTTTAGTAGGGGGCATTCATCTCTTAGTGCCCAATACAGTGTTGTTTTTTGATCCTGCCACTTGGGGATGTGGAAGTTTTCTAATCCTACACATAGCACCCTTGAGTTACTTGCATAAAACTGTGTTAGCATACAGAAGTTCACACATTCAGTCTGTGGCAGGAATTACTTTCAATACACATTTTTTCTAGATTTTGGCTTGTCTATAAACCGTTAATATTGATGATCTGACTGATCAAATGTCAGTTTTCTTCCACAGCACTGTCTGATATCTCTCTTCTTCACAATATGCTATTCTGCATCACTGCTAATGCCAGATTAAAGCCTTTGTTTTGGAAGTTTTGGAAATCAAAGTCTTAAATGCAGAAAAAGGTAGGATTCCTCAGTGCTTCCTTTAAGCCATTTTAAACCAAAAACATGTTCAGTCTGAAGTGTTTCCTCAGGAGGGACACACATTCACTTAGGTAAGCATCAGAAAACAAAACTTATCTAATGAAATGTTCTGTAATGAATGGAAGTACAACTAGTAACACCCACTCTCACTAAAGAGGAATACAGAGAATGACAGAAGGAAGGAAAGAATGAAGACGGAAGCCCTTGAAAACCAGATGAAAAATTAGAACTAGGAATGACCACAATCAATTCTGAAACACTGCACAAAATTAATTAGGTTTCTGCATGGAGGATGTGTGTGTGTGTGTGTGTGTGTGTGTGTGTGTGTGTGTGTGCGTGTGTATGTGTGTGTGTGTGTATGTGTATGTATGTGTCATTTGTCTCTATGCCTCTCCACTGCCACTATGGTGCTGTTAAGAAGGGGGGAGCAGGGGGGCAGCCCTCTCTCACCCCACCTCATCCCCCTTCAGCCCAAATGATTAACTACAAATTACTGATCTCACAAAGCAACTGTGGGTGTGTGTGTGTGTGTGTGTGTGTGAGAGAGGGAGAGAGAGAGAGAGAGAGAGAGAGAGAGAGAGAGAGAGAGAGAGAGCCATACATTAGTATCAATAACACTGGCAAGTAGTGACAAGTTAGTCACATGTATTTGTCATATACACAGTTACAAACATATGTTCTTGTAGACTAGGACACACCAGCATTTGTTACGGTAAAATTGCTGATGGAAATCACTTTATACAATGGAGTGGCCACAATAATTACTTACTCACTCACTACATTCAGTGATGTTTTAAGACCCCTTCAGTGTTTTTATTTTTTATTTTTATTTTTTCAAGAAAGCATTTAGTGAGAAACTAAATGACAAAACTTTTTGGGCAGACATTAACTCCTCTTTCTTAAAGAGACTTGCCAGCATTCACATTAAGTCAGTCATACACACAGTACTGTTCAGTTGTTATCCATGGACATGTTGCTACACTGTTTGTATGTGCAAAATACAGCACAGAGCACTGTTATCTACTGGTATTGCTAACGATGGCTAGCAATGACCCTAAAATCACAAAATTCCTCAATATCTTGTCCAGCCTAGAACTTGTTACTGGTAGAAAATTAGTTTGTGTTAGTTTGGGTGGTCATGTATCTGTGAGGCATTACTTTCTGTTTGTTTACACAAGGAAGCTGTCCACTGCTATTTTCCTTACATATGCTTCTATTAGGTTACATCATCAACAAGTTAAATATAAATCTCCATAGCTATGCAGATGACACACAATTATACATTTCTGTTTAGCCCACTGACCAAAATGGCCTATCGTCTCTGACTGCCTGTTTGGCCCTGACAAAACAATGGATGAGCAACAATCTTTTTTTAATGAATACAAAAGATACTGCTGTTATGAACTTAATACAGGAGAGAGATGCTTTTTGATAGTCTTAGGAACCTGGCCCACCAGACCAAAGCAGAAGTAAAAAGTCTTGATGTCATTTTGGATTTAAACTTTGAAGCCCATATCAGCAAAGTGACCAAGATAGCATTCTTCCACCTAAGAAATCTTGCCAAGTAAGGCCGTTTTTAACAAGGCAGGATGCCGAGAAATTGATTCATGCTTTCACTACTTGCAAGATGGACTATTGTAATGCCCTCTTCATTGGCCTCCCAAAAAAGTTGATAGGAAAACTTCAGCTAGTTCAGAACTCTGCCACCAGACTTTTAACTTTTTTTTTAAGAGAGCACAGTACTTCTTTAGCTACCCTGCACTTGCTCCCCATTTCTTTTAGAATTGATTTTAAGATCCTTCACCCACCACACAAAGCTCTTAATGATATAGCAACTTTTTACATTTAAGACCTTTTAACTCTTTATCAACCAACAAGACTGGTGTTTTAACTGTTCTTAAAGTGGCTCACAAAATGAGTAGGGAACCTGCTTATAGTGACTATGTTCCAAAACCATGGAACACCCTGCTCAGTTACATTAGACATAAAATGTTTACATTTTGTAAAATTTACTTAATACCTAACTTAGGTCAGCTTTTAGTTTGAGTGGTCCATTTTTAATTCTTTATTGTGATTGTTTTTTAATGCTATATTTTAACACACTCTGAGTTGACTTTTATTTTTGAAAGGTGCTATATAAATAAAGTTATAATTACCAATATTATTATTATTAGGTGACACATCACACTCCTGCTGACAGTTCAATATTCCACTGCTGGTAGGTTGCTGGTGCTAATGTATCTAGAAACATAGTAATGTGTAAGTAAATGCAGGGAAGAAAAAGACTACCAGTATGTTTTTTAGGCCTTGAGGACTCAGTGAAATGTGTGTATCTATCTACCTATCTCTCTCTCTCTCTCTCTCTCTACATATATATATGTGTGTGTGTGTGTGTGTGTGTGTGTGTGTATAACATCTGTGTTTGTATATCAGAAACATTGATTACCTTTATTTTTCTGTCTGTTTGGAGACCAAGCTAGCTAGCTTGCAAACTGTTATTTAGAAAGCAGTTTAATTTAGAACTAGCACGTTACCAGCTAGCTTGACAACTCCTTTTGTGAAACAGATGTCTTCACATGTATGCAAACTCACATTCTCACTCTTACTCTCTCTTATTGAATGCATACACACAGACACAGACACACACACATACAGTACACACAGAGGAGAAGGTATAGTGTTCTCATTGTCTTTCATTTGGTACTTTGCTCTGTCAGTAAAGATATGCCACTTAAAACAGTGAACCTTCTGAAGTCCTCATCAGAAGAGGCCCACACTTTCATAAAGCTGAGATGCAATTAAATACAAAAAAGATGCTTTTATCAACATAGCACTTGAACACACTCTCACACACTTACACACCCTCCAGTCTCCTACCCTGTGAACTTCAATCCATCGCTCTAACTTGTGGACAAAAGGGACCAGAATTTCTTTGGAGTGTGTATGGACAAAAAAAAAAAAAAACATGACGTCTCGACTTGTCGGGAAGCGAGGGCCCAGACGGTTCCAGCGCTCAGGGGGCCTCCATGATCTGATATCTTTTTAATTAACGGTATCCCATTCAGCCACTTGAAGGAACAAAATAAAAAGGGAAAGAGAGAGAAAGGGGGACAGACTTAAGTTTTGACAGCTCTAATTAATGTGCATGGAAGCAAAAAAAAAGCGCAAAAAAAGAAAGAAACAGAAGAAGACGAGCTGATCTCATAGCAGACTGGTGAAGGATTCATTAGACAGGCCGGTCCGTCTGAAAGACATCAAACACTCCTCTCTCTCTCCCTCCTCTATAGTTGTTTTTTTCAGTCTTTTCTCTAGACTCAGAAGACTTGTTTTTTTTGAAAGAAAGTGATGGAAGAAAATGGAAAAGGAGGAAATGAAAAGAGAGAGACAGAGGAAGAATTGCTGAGGATAGAAGAAAAATGAAAGGAGAGGAGAGGAAACAGAGATGGGAGGATAGAAAAGAGGAAGAGATGGAGGTGGAGGAGGAGGAGGTGGGGGAGTGGGGGAAGGAGCCCAGAGCTGCCACTTCACAACAGGGGAGATGAATGACTTTTTACCTCTGGACACTGGGCCTTAATGAAACCTCCAGAGGCCAAACAATGGCACCTCTGACACACACACACACACATACACACACACACAATCATGCACACTCACAAAAGCAGACACTATCTGTAGGTATACTCACGCACACACTAGCAGACAAACAGTGCTAGAAACAGACACTTGTTCATGAACACATACACACTGGAAATATAAACCCTGTGTGGCACAAAACACACAAATATACAAACATTCAGGCATATTCACACTCAAACATGCCCTGAAAAAGTAGTGTGCAAACAATAAATGGACACACAGAGTACCAGAATAAGCACACACACATATAAATGAACCACAGCAAATACACTACTGCAGAAAACACAATCAGACACATATGCAAACAAAACACACTGCAATTATACTCTCTCTCTCTCTCTCTCTCTCTCTCTCTCTCTCTCTCTCTCTCTCTCTCTCTCTCTCTCTCTCTCTCTCACACACACACACACAGTTTCCCTGGGTGAAGCAGGGCAGAGCAGTAGTGGTGTTGGTGGAGGAGACATGGAGGCCACCTTTGGTAAAGCAGGTCAAAGAGACTGAGCTCCCTTAGCAACCCAACATCCCACAATAGCATCATAACTGCAGCCCTCCAATCTGCTGCTACTGAGACAGAAATAGAATCTATATAATCTAGTAGTTTTAGTAGTATCTAGTTTTTCCAACAGTATGTTATGCAGTGTATTTATTATAGTGTATGCTTATTTATTAGCAATTTATATTGTTCATTTACATGATTTCTTTATATCAGTGTATTTTCAGATAAAACTATGAAAATGAAACTTCAAATTTTCCAGTTATTTTTACCATTTCACATGCAACACCTTTATTTGTCTTTGTTCTTTACATCCTATCCTGTTTGCTATATCCTATTACAGACAGACGCTTAAATGTCTCACTTTCCCCATGAAGAATGTAGAAGTTTAGCCTAATCCAAAAACAAACAAAAATTTGAGCTTATTTCCTTACACTTCTGAATTTTTAAAATACCTCACAATGGACTCCCATTGGTCCCTCCAGTGCTTCAACTTTAGAGATAAATTGTCCTTGAAAAGCTATATTAAGTCTGAGTGTCTTTAGGTCATAGCCCATCCCGCTCAGTTATGATGATAACCTTTTATCCGCCGGACTGTTTCAGACCTGAGAAGGTTGAAAAGTTTCAGGACTTGATTGATTCCTTCCAACTTCCCCGGCCTTTTCCAGACTACATTTACAGAGTCAATCACCGGTGGGGAGTGATTTATTGGCACTGCTGGCATTTCCGTGGTACACCGCCACCACCCACCCACCACCACTACCTCCCACTCCATCCATCCCTCCCTTAATACCCTCAATTAATGCATCAAGGCAAGCGCCGGGTTATCGTTCCCCATCCTCCTCCACCCTCCACTCCTGCACTCCGACGTCCCTCCATCCCTCCGTCCCTCTCCATCATTCTCAATTAAAGGGAGCTGGATGGGTAGCTCTTATCTGCGCTTATGAATATGCAAGCGTCTCTTATCCGTTCGCCAAGCGGCAGGTAAAATGGTTACTGTGGCTTTACGCACTGCATAGAAATGTGTTAGGGGTTTGGATGGTGGTGTGGTTTAGATAGGAAATACCTTTGCTCATTTGATCCCTTCATCTGTTATGCAGTGAAACTTCACTCAGTAAGAGTTCATTTCAATTTTTTGTTGTTGAATGGCTAGTGACACAAGACATTTTGAGTCTGACATTTTGGGGTGTACCTCTAACTCAGTGCTATGTTTTGACAGACATTTATTAGGGCTGTGCAATTTTAATGTTATTGTGATGATTGCATGTCTTGAGTAATGGGTGAATATATTTATTTTATTACACTGTAACTACTGGAAATATAAGCAGTCCATATATATTCAGTATCTTCTGTATTTTCCCTGATTGTGGTCCATATTTACCAAACTTCAACAAAATGAGGAATCTCTTTATTAGTTTTGAATGCACCTACAACACTAAGGAAATCTTGAAAGAGTATGTTCTTTCTTTAAGACCAAAGTATATCTGAATGACAGGCAGTGATTCACCTCCAGGAGCTATTTTTGTGGATTTACCATCTGTTCCATTTAACTCATTGGTCTACTCATTTTTCCACAGATGCTTTGTGGACAGTTTCTTTGCTGCTTCTACATATGAGCATTTATTTTGGTCACATGATGCACGTTGTTAGCGGTCAGGTGTAAAAAAAAAAAGATGGTGTAACACAACACTTCAAGGAAAACTGAGAATGCAGTTCACAAAAAAATAATAATTATTGATTGACTGTATGATGTGAGCTACGAGTTTGAAGAGCATTTGAACCTCTTGGTTTAAAAAGCTTGAAGGTAAGATGCAAAATTATTTTAGAACAAATCTCCATTGACAGTAAATGTTTTAAAATTTTACCTTTTCCGGCACTCTTCTTAAAAAACAGATAAAGGGAGAAGATGTATTAGTTTTCGAGCATAGAGCTGTAAACTGTGTTCACGCCGTAAGAAAGCTTAACTTGCATCATTCTATCTATAAAAGTGGATAAAGTATTTCTTCGGGTCTTCACTTAACGGTGTCATAAACAGCTGATAAAAAGCTAATTTTGAGTAAACCTTTTCACACAATCAGAGTGGCGTTCTTATAGCTATGCGTGTGAGAGAGGGAAGCATCATCAGTGTAAGATCATTAGTCCTCGTTTGAGGCACGTTCAGCAAATGGAGGTACAGAAAGAGAGTGAAAGAGAGAGATTTCCCCTTCAACAGAGGAGAAATAGGGCTGAGAACATTACTGAGGAGTTTCAGTCATGGGTAACAGCACCATCTATAGGATGTTAAAGGAAATAACAAAGTAAAAATGAATTAAAATCACACCTTCCTAGATCATTAAAACAGATCTTACTGTGTAGTGGAGGAAGCAAAGAATAGAAACAGAGATGGCGGAAGAGTGGGATAATGGGAGGAAGAAGGACAATCCAAGATGAAAAAGGCCAAGGAAGGAAATGAGTAAATGGAGAAGAGAGGGACAGAAAGTGCAAGAAATGAAAGAACTAAGAATAAGAATGGAAGAGAGAGGTAACAAGACAGAAAGTAAATAAAAAAGAAAGAATCAAGAGTTGAGAAAGGATAAACTTAAAATGGGATGGTTTAAAAAGATTACAATGAATATATTATCTACACACTTGTGAAGAACTCATATATGAGTAGGGAAAAATGATGCAAAGATGGAAGCAAGGAAGGAATGAATCAGAGGAAAAATCCACATGAAATCACTGTTTGTGTGAAAATATATAATGATATTCTGTATTTGTTGTATTATCACCTCTTGTACTGCGGTTAAGGCCTCCAGTAAGTTTGACACCTGACTGAACCTCAACTCCCCCCTCTGTCTGTTCGGTTTGCCTCATTACCCTGCAGACCAAATGGAGGACTGTTCTACGTCAGGGGGAATACAGGGGAGAGGGAACGGATGGAGAGGGCCTGCAGGCTCAGTGTCACTCACATCAGCAGATGTGTCAGTGAATTTGACATATGTCTGATATGTATGTGACACACATGCACACACACACACACTTCAGCACTGCCTCATAGCCAAGGGCCCACCGTTGGCTACTCTCTCATTTCACACACTTTAGTGCTGTAGCCTCAGGCAGCCAACAAGCCAACCCCCTGTCTCAGAACACACACATACGCTCTCACAGTGGGCACAAATACAGGATCCCAATCCCGCTAACATGCTCAGTTTAATGAGCAGTCCACATATATATATGGACATGTTTGTGTGTTTGTTTGGAATATAGGCCAATGTATTTCCTCTGAATCACACAAATGAGTTGTCATTCCATCGGTATAGATATATATATATAAAGCAGATGGATGAGCGTGTTTGTTGTTTACCATCTGAACCACATGTTTCTACGATCAGCGGTGAAACTAATCTGACTGTTTAGTTAGATTTTACATATTTTCTGTCTAAGTTAAGGACAGTGGTGGAATATGATGTTTTGATTGAAAAACCATAGCACCAGTGTGAAAGAATCACACAAATGGGTCATTTAACGTTAAGACATTTTGCAGTTGAGGCAGATTCAGCAGTATTCAGCAGTGCTCTGTCGCATGCAGAACAATGTTTTGAGCAATTGAACAAATGACATTCCACATTAATTAGTGAGCTTTAGTGTAGCAGGTAGATGGTACATTTATGCTGCGTTCCATTTACATTGGAGGTCAGGAAGTCAGAACTGGGAGTGACATCACCTCCGAATTAACAGTGTTACAGTTGAGAAGTTGGAAAAACATGGATGCTCACAGAGCCTTTATAGTTGCTCTTTTGGAGCATAGACAACTTCGAAACAAATATGCACTCCACCTGGAGAGCACCTCTATTGTTAACATTAGATTTTAATTTCAAATGTATCCCGGACTAGCCATTGTCATTTCTAGTCATTGCTAGCAATACCAGTTGATAACAAGGCTCTACGCTGTATTTTGCACATACAAACAGCATAGCAACATGTCCACAGATAAAAACTGAACAGTACTATGAGTATGACTGACTTAATGTGAAACAAATAAGACAGAACTGCTATAAACAGTAAAATTAGTGTTCACTGCTATTGATGAGAGTAGCCGCCATCTTGAATTCTCACGTCGGGGTTGGTGGTGTTTGTCTGACTTTTTGAGTTGGAAATCCGACTTCAGGGGGCATTCCTCTGTTCACACTTAATTTTAACTGACCTTTCCGTCCATCACACATTTGATCTTTCCATCCAGTTAATAATCAAATTATAAGAAAATCTTTGAAATGTTGCAAATGTCTTTCCTCTGTATGGTTTTTATCAGAATGGCTATATTAGTCTTACTATGCATTATACCAAAACTATGCCATGTTTTTTGTGTGTCTTTGACAGACTTTCTTGCACTTCAAAAATTTGTGAAAAAGTTTTGGGGATAATAATTTTAATCAATTTTCCATTCAGCTTTTATCAGTGCTGAACTCAATATACTATATCGTTATTTAAAAAAAAAAAACATCATTAGCTAAAACCCAACCAGTGATTTTTTATCTTCTCCTTATCTATTATGCCTTAAAGTCTTTACCTCTAGGTTGATCACACCTGATGCCATCCTATTTCATGGCAAATAAAAATCAAATTTTGCCACACCATTGCTGTTCCTGCCACTTATTACCAGCCTCCTAGTTCACCCCAATTAAACATTAGCTCTGGCTGCCCTTTATGAAACATCACCTTCCTCATGACAAATTAAACATTACTAGTAGAGCTAAAGATTGAATTAAAAGAATCTCTCTCTCTCTCTCTCTCTCTTTAACTGTTCTTCCAGTCAGCAATAACCCCAGCTCTAATTAGCAGCAGGGCTGAATCTCCAGACTGATTTGGTTCAGGCCAATTTGTCTGTATTATTACCTGGGTGACATTCAGCTCTGCTGCCTTTACATATATTTGGAGGGTTTATTCTCTAAAAACAGATTTTAGACTCGACAACAGCACAAGCTGATATTGTATCTTATTGTGAAATCACCTTTAATGAACGTGTTCTTGACATCTTGACAGAAATTATGAAGATGTGTGACAACAGGATAAGCTTATACCAGAGGATACTGACATTAGTAAGCAAGAACATGGTGTGCAAGGGCCAAAAAACACATGGATTGTCTGAGTTATTTTATATGTGAGATTACAGCATATATCATTTTCTAATTCAGTTTTTTTTGTCAAATTGCCTTATTATTCAGTAGCATAAATATGACTCACAGGATGAATACTGAATGTGAATTTTGTTCCTCCTCATTACATTTACATACATTTAGGTGCAGTGACAAGTGTTTTGTGGAACTTCTTTGCCCTGGGATTTACCTTTCAGGCTACATACTGACTCCTCTTGCTGGTGGAAGTTGTTGTCTGACAGAAAAATGTTCTGCTGCCACCTTTGCTGAATTATTTTGTGCAGAAATTTTATATTTTTAGATTTTGATTTATACAGTGTGTATACTGTGTTAGAAAATCAAGCAGGTGTTTTGTAAAGAATCTCTTGAAACAAGACTTCAGCCATCTAGAGCCCTGTTAGCAGCCTCATGATGCTGTACTTCAACACAGCGATGCTTTGATCCAAATACTAACACATCTTGGTTTAGCGTGTTTAATGAAGCTTTAACCTGCTGGCGGCTGCAGATGAAAAATCAAGGGATTATCAATGTTGGTAGCATTCATCCTCTGGGCACCATGAGTGTCTGTACCAAACAGCTATACTGATAGTGTGCTAAAAATGTGATCATCAGATATCACTTTGTTTATTTAGCAGTACAAACACTGTATTTAAATAATATACAAAAAGTTGCTGAAATCGCAGTTCATTTCTATCCTTAAAATCGTCCAGTGAAAAATCTTAAGCATTTCTGTGCTCAGAACTGAGCAAACAGTTGTTGGGAGATGGTCAGTGAGATCTGATAAACAGTCTTAACCTGGTCTGAATATGGGCCCCATATTTCCTCAGCTTTTGAACCTGCGACACATAATCATACAGTCTTATTGGACCATTCATTCAAAAATTGTCATCTGGCCTGCAACATAAAAGCCCAGGCCCCTGACCTGCCCACCTATGGCTCCATCCCCGGCTTTCACCGCACCTTGAAATATCAAATGCATATTTCACATTTCTGCACTGTGACCAGCTAAAAAGCAGCAACACACTCCATCTGAGGCTGTTATTGCTTATACTAAATCACAGATGGCTGTACAGACAAATTGGTTCAACCAGGATGGGCCGGACTGGGTGGAAGAAATAGTCTAGTCATTTCAAAGCTTGACAAACAGGCTACACACAGGAATATATAGTTACACACACAACACACACACACACAACTCTGGTTAAAAAGCCAGTATGTGGTGGCTGCAGAGGTGCTGAGGCCTAATGGAGTGTTTACTACTATGTTTACTAGTCTTAAACATGTCATAAACAACGCTAATAGGGTCAGCTCTGCATGTCTGGGGTCAGTGCCAACATCAGTGAGAGCGAGTGAAGAGGAGAATCACAGCTCGGTGTGATAAACTCTTCACCACCTCAGAGCTTATGCACTTAGTGTCCTCAGTTTAAGCTATGTACATATCATATATCACATATAATATAAACTGTGAAGTGGAAAATATTGACTGTATGTCACCTGGTAAATGTCAAATATTGGCATTTACAAGGACAATTATGAGAATAGAGGCACAGATATTTCTTACAAGTGTTGCACTGCAATAACATTCAAGGTCAAGGTTCAGGTTGCCATTGGATACACAGCCGTGAAGACTGTAGGCTGATAAAAAAAAGGGGGAGAAAAAAGTGTATGCATTCAATATTCACTTTCAAAGGTTAGAATATCCAAACTGTGTAAGGATTATCTATATTTCATATTAGAGGAATGAAGTTCAGTGAGATATCACACCTCCTTTCTTGCGCTGTCATCAGGCATGTTGCAGTTACAACCGTGTGTATGTATGTATGTCTGCAGAGTGTGCATGTGTGTTTTCCTCCAGCTTGTGTGGTGCGTCTAGACATGAATCCAAATGGCCAGCATGTGCGTCAGTGTGCCTGACTCATTAGGACACATTAACAGTGATTTCATTGGGGCTGACGCCAGCGTCTCCGTCTCATCCCAAATGAGAAGGGACGTGATGACAGCGTGCACATACACGAGAGGGATAGCTCCTCTGAAAGATGGAAAAAATAGTCCAAGCTGAAGAAACAAGATTGTGTGTGTGTGTGTGTGTGTGTGTGTGTGTGTGTGTGTGTTTGTTTTATTTTCTTTTTTCATCTCCAGATAACAGAATTGCAGTGTGACAAACTCAAAACCCTTCGCTTTCTGCCCAAGGCCACATTAATTGCATTAATTTGCTCTGACAATTGCACAACAGGAAAAGAAAAGACAAGGGAGTGGGAGTGTGTCTGGCTTTGAGTGTGTGTATGTGTGTGTTTGTTGCAAAACTGTTCTTGTCATTTTTCAGCAATGATTAAATTAGCAACAAGAGTTCTGTCTGGCTATAATCAATCATTACCCTCACTCCAGTGCCACCCAATATCACCAAAACCATATTTCCCCCACTTGAGGACAAAATGTTTCTTGATTGTGTGGCACACTTGTCTATAAATATATCAGACAGACCAGTCGCTCCCTGCGGTATTGAGTTGTGTTTTTTCTTTTTTACAACATGATTGTGTACCTCTGTGTAAATGTGTTAGTTAGCAGTGTGTGTCCAGAGCTCTTCAAAGAGTAAACATCTGTTTTCTGCCTTTCCAGAGACAGACCTGAATACAGTGAGGCCTTGGCTGACCAGCTGAGAATTTTGGAATTACAACTGCAAGATGTACATAAAATCACAACTTTGTCTCATTGTGCTTTTAACTGTCAATCTAGACAAAGAAAACTCCACAAAATCACCCTTTAATGGGGAAAAAAGGGAAAATCCTACAAATCCTGATCAGCGACATTTTTTATTTGATTTAAATATCTTCTGCAAGTGGAAAACTGTGCAAATATTTTTTGTCTATGCTTCATCAGGCTTGCCTTTCAATTCTGAAAATCATAGGTGTGATATGGTGGACTTGAATCATGTGATCACAAGTGTCTAAAGGTGAAACAGAATTAGCGTCACATTGAGCACAATCTGACATCTTTTGTCATCCTGAAAAAGCAATGAATTTACAGCTCAGAAACCTCAAAAAAAGGTCAGACCCACACATAATTCAGGTTACCAAATAAGGAGGATACCACAGTATAAAATATTTGCAGTAAAAGAAGAACGTTGCGGTAAAAATACAACGTTATCCAAAAGATTCACATGTAATTAAAGCATGTGGTCCAGAAAATGACGCAAAGCCTGCAAACTACTTCAGGTACTGAACTCGAAGCCACTGCTCACAAAGCACCCCCTTTTAATCACAACAGTGTATTTAAGCCCTCAGTCCTGCATGCCTGCACATGTCAATCACCTGAAAGCTACCTCCTACATACATAAACCTCACACCAGCATATTTTGTAAAAACCAAAATAAATAAATAAAATAAAATAAAATAAAATAAATAGTGAAACACAAGTACTAGTAGGTATTATTCTATTTTGTTAGTATAAAGTCTTTAATCAGCAGCTACAAGTTAGATGTTCAGTAACACACAGGACATAGAGCAGTAAGGATGGTGCACCACAGATAATGTGTGCTAATGTGATAAACTGCTCAGTTCACAGTGACACAGTTTAATGACACATCAAGTGACTGAGTGAAACTCAAATCAGCATCCAGACTCTTACGCTGACGAACACCAGATGTTACGAACAAGAGCAGTAACACGCTGACTCATACTTGTCTTGTGCATCAGTGATGCTGCAATTTAAACAGACTGTGTTTTACCTGTGAGTGATCAAGTGTGATTGGTGAACCGAGGATGGTGAACTCTGGCACAAACTATGAACACACCTGCTGTTTACTATTCCTGATCAACATGAAACCAATGTAAAGCAGGATTCATTCAGTGAACATTCAGCATGCTTTGATTTAACAGTGCTGCCACCATTTCAAAAACTTCACCGGGACAATATCCACCTGTTGGCTCTGAATTTAGCTGGAGGGTTTTGAACGTAATGTAACTGCTGCATGGATTATTATTCCACTGACTTTTGTATTTTGAATTCAGAGTCCTACTTGTGGTGGTGTAGGCTGTAAAAAACACAGATTAAAGGTGTCATAATCAATATTTTTGCATGGACCACTTGTCTATGGAAGCAGTTGCTTGAGGTGATGAATCCATCGAGAATCATCATGCAACTCTGCAGATTCACTCAACTTTATGCAGCATTTTAGTATCTTTCAGCCCACGGCCAGTGGTTTTACACACTTTGCAAATTTGACCAGGACTTTCTTTGATTCACTCTCACCACTCTCATCTGCATCATTTTTCTCCACAACAATGTAGATAGACTCTCTGGTCGCTACAGCGACGCAGTGAACAGAGCCAGATTTTGATGGACACCAATTCAGAGCTGAAAGGAGAGCAAATATTCAACTGGTATTCGTCAGGTAAACAAAACCACAACTCCAGATGACTACTAACACTGCTCTGTATCTGCTGGATATGTGGGCGATAACACACCAGTTTAGCTGACAGCTTGTTATTCTGCCCCCAACTGGCCAAAAAAGGAATTACTGAAGGTTTACGATAAAGGAAAAAAAATGTTACCACATAGGAACATTTTTTACAAAATGCATTCAAAAAAAGCTAATACACGTTTTAAGGTGATCCAGAGGTGAATTTTTTGAAGTGATTTATGACAATAAATCTGTTGTGACGGAGTGCTAAATATTTTTACTGTATTTCAAATTGATGTTATGATATTAACAAAGTCTTATTAGTTTTCTGATTCAAACTAATCTATAGTTTTGTATTTACCATGCTCATAATATTATTTTCTCTTCACGTGAACACAAATCATTTAGTGCAACTAGTGTGTCCCAGCCAGAAGCATGTAGCTCCTTCCTCCTGAACCTGTACATAGTCACGTCAGAGCCCATATCAACTTGATCGTTGTGTTCAGGGTCATTGCTGGTGGTGATAGTCAGACAGGGGCCATTGCTCGCTGTGGTGCCGTGGTGCTGTGGTGATTTGTAAGCCGATTTGTTCCTTTATTTCCCCTGGCCATACACATGCAGTCACAGGGCCTTTATACTCACAAACACACACACACACACTCACACACACATCAAGCAAAACACACAAAGGCCCTCCCAGAGGACAATCTGTTCTGAATCGCATTACAGCCATTTCCCATTCTGTAGGAGGGGACTGGCCCCAGCAGAAATCAAATATTTATCATGTTGTATTAACCCCCACTGCCGCCCTGCACACACACATACACACACACACAAACACACACCATCGGTCCTTACACTGCCTCTACACACTGAATTCATTATCCTATTAGGCCATAGCTCAGGCACTGCGGCTGGTGTGTGTGCAAACAGATGCATGTACATTACAATGTGTCTGTGTGTGAGCATGGACAAATACACACATACTCATACACAGAAATACTCATATTGCCAGGAGCCTACTATTGTTGGGTCAGTTAGCTTTAATGTAGTATAAGTTATAAATGATATAAACCACATCCATTTCTTCCAATGATTCACATAACTGTCAATCTGCTGTACCTCTGATCATTTTTCTGCTTCTGTCAGTAAGACTCAAAGACATACAGCAAGATTCCTGTTTGTCACCTTTTAAATGATGACAACATCAGCACCATCAGTTGGTGTCTAACATTTTTTTCTATTAATATTATGTATTTTTTCGCATGATTCATAGCTTTGTTTCTAATCTTGTGTCATACGTTGTCTTTAAGTCAGTATCATTACTGTGTAGGCTATCCACTCTAACCTACCACTAGGGTTGCAAAATTCTGGAAATTTTCAAAGACGGAAACTTGGGAATTAACAGGAATTTATGGATTTAACAGGGACAAACTGGAAATTTGCAAAATTGCAGGTTAGCCTATAACAGATAATGTTAATGTAGTTGAAAAAAAAAAATCCTGCAGCAAAATCTTGGTTAAAACAACCACATTTAATGCAAATTCAGTTGAATTTCTACCCTTCACTGTGCATTCCTCCAACACATGCACAGATCATTTCAAGAGTCCTGCTCACTACCGTGACACTACTGCATTTGAGCCCACAGACTGCATCCAGTCAAGTCAGTTTGGATTGTATTACCGAGGTAAATATATTTAATCTATAGTATTAAATTTAACAAGCAAAAAATACATAAAAATGTGTTTATACATTAGCTAGCTAGCCAGTAAATCAGAGGTGCTAAATGTAAGCTAGCTAACACCATTTCATTGACTATTTAAGAGGCTAGCAATCATGGTGCTAGCTTGTTTCTTCTGCCTTTTGCCAGTTTTTGATTGTTGATTGAAAGTGTGGTTTAGCAGCTGATTGAGGAGTGTTCATCTGTTCATATAGTCTGTTTCTATTCATTTATCCAGCATCAATTATACAATATTTTACAAGTTACCAACTTTGAATACTTCCAAACTTCCCAATCTTAACTTCCTGTGGAAAGTTTCTGCCCCTTTGCAACCCTACCTACCACTCTTGATCCCAGTTATATTGCAGCAATGAGAGTCGTAAGACTGACATTACACTTTGTATCACACCTCACTGTTGAGACTGCTTTATTATCCAAGTTAAGCATGGGGCACCAGAGCCATTTGTCCACATGGATAAATGGGTGATTTCAGTGGCAGTGTTCTCATTAGTTAAGTGATAAGTTCATCAATGAGCCTGCAAACACTTTCTCTGTATTCTAAAGTTACAACAAAAACTTTGTCTGGTTTGGCCGTTGAATACATCTGCAAAACAGATATTTGTCTTCCTCCGAGAATCCCTGTCTGGAGAGTGAGGAGCCTGAGAACAGCAACTGTGAGAGAGACAGACAAACACACACAAGTTGTGCACATGCAGGCCTATGCATACACACTCAAATACAGGTGTCCTCTTTTCAGGCTGCTCTGCCTTCCTTTCCCTTCACCTCACCTCTCCCTCCAGGAACAGTGGAAGTGGTGGATACATGACCCAGCCACACATTGTTATAATCAATAAGCTGGTTGTTATGGTGATCAAATTGCATTCGTTTTTTTCCCCCCCTGTGGCAGGTCAAGACTAATGTACCTTGTCACTGCATGTGATGATAAAGTGTCTTATTACCCAACAAGCAGGAATTTTAAGATTACTATGAATATCTTAAGGAATCAGTCAGACTCTGTACAGTTTTGTTGCTTTTGACCTAGTTGGGTGAATGTTTGTTTAAGTGCGTGCAGTGTGCTAGTGCTTCTACGCGCGCTTGTGCCATTTGTGTGTGGAATTGTGTCCGTGCATGTTTGTGGCCAGGAGGTTGTGTACTTGTGTTCTTCTCTCCTGAATGAAAAAAGTGAATCAGAGGATTTTTGTGCAACTCTGCACGTATATGTGATTCTATGTGTGTGTGTGTGTGTTTGTGTTTCCATGTGTGTTTGTGTAGTTAGGGAACTTTTCCTCCTCTTTGTCCTAAACTCTCCATACTGGAGGGTAAAAAGGCAATTAGAAGCAGTGAAAAACAACAGCAGCGTCTCGCACCAACATTTATCTCAGCCCTGCTGCTACCAAAGCCAACTGGTCGGGCCGTCCACCCCTGTTAGCTGCGAGGTGTTAAGGACAGATTTATCGATGTAAATATTTTGACTCCTTGACTTTGGAGATAACTCCAATTTTACGAGGTAATATTTCCGCCCGTTCTTTTTTACATTAGGTGAATATTGCACTTAAAACTCCACCATTTAATTATTTGCACCGCCCAATAAACATGACTTTATAGTGTCCATAAATCAAGCAAACAAAAACACACTTCACACTGTTAATCTCACATATTCCACCATAAAGCACCGTCTATAAAAAAAGATGTGTTTTACACCAAATGTGCGTTGCTGAATACCTTGAGTAAATGTAATAAATGTGGCAAGCATGGTGTATAAATCTCATGCTGCATGTTGTTAATTTGATACATTAGGCAATAATTTGTTATAAATAATTGTTTATTAGCTGGGCCATCCTGTACTAAGGCCTAATGATATGTACTTAGCAAGTTTTAAGGGATGTCCCAATCAGCTCACAACTTTCCAGCAGCACGGCCGTTTATTAAAAGAAGAGATAAAATTATTGCCGTTTAACTATTTGTATAATTCAAATCATTAAAAGGAGGGAATTACATTTTCAAAGTGTTCCTTTAAACATGGATTTAAATGTGGTGCTGGAATGTACTCTGTCTAAACTTAACATATTAGCATGGGGGGTTTCATATAGCAGCTGTCCTCTAATTCCCAGCTTTTTTCTTTTCTTTTTCTTTTTTAAAAGTATCATATTTTAACAAATGAACTCCTGCAGTCCGCTGTGCATAGGACCCTGTTTTGGTCATAATGAAATTGAAAACAAATGGAATCTGCCAACCATGATGTTTGCAAATGTGAACAAGTAGCCCACCTATGGCCCACTCTCCGCTATCTATTCAGTTATTTATTAATTCACTTCATTTTATTCACCCGCTCTCTTGATCAATAAGTAATTAATTTCCCTGGCTGAGGGAAAACAGGCCCTATAATGTCACTAATGTTGCTCCTGACTCTGACTTTTCTTCTTTTCTTTTTTTTTGTTTGAAAACTTCAAATTTAATTAGAAGCAAGAGAGGAAAGGCGATAAATAGATGTCTCTTGCTTCGATTTCTCTGAGAAGGGAATGAGTGTTTCTTTGGCTCTCTCACTGATAGTGGACAACATCTCATGATAACTATTGCATTTGTTTTGTTGGAGGGGAGCCAAGGACAGAAGAGTTGCAGAGCAACTTTGAATTGAGTTACTGTACATTTAAGTTACTGTTAAGGTAGTCTCTTTTTTTTTTCTTTTACTCACTTTCTGTTCAACTTCTTTTCTTTCACAGGCACACAGGCTTAACCAACCACATTTAACACTGAGTAAAGATGATTTCTTGATTTTACTTAAGAATCATAACCATTGTTAGTTTTTACTTCTTTGTGCATTAATAAGTATCTAATGCAGTTAAATATTTAACGTGATCTTCTGAAAATGATTTTTAAAAATGAGAATGAAAATGACAAAAAAGGTCAACACATTCATACACATCTGATTCATTGTCTTTGTTTTGAATCCTGCCAAACACATACAGAACATACAGCACAGTCTCATTGCATGGAATCATGCAGTGTCTTCTTTATTCCTTTATATGCAGAATAGGAACGATGACTTTCAAACCTATATTTAACCCACAGAGTGTAAAAACTAGATCAGAATAATCAGAAATGTAAAGCCAAAATGAATTATGAAAGATAATTAAACACTTGACAAAGCAGAATGACATGAAATTTAAAAAAAAAAGTAAACAACAGTCATGTATGACAGGATCATGTATGACAGGATGTCAACCAAGGTAATTAGAGAACACCAGTACAGGTTTGGCTTGTGACCCCTCAAACCAATGCATTGTCTACTTGCAGCACTCTAACTAGTTGCGTATGTCTACTAAATATTGTATAAAAAGTTTCCCCTTTTTAATTTAAGGTTTTGCCACCTTTCCAGGTAAACCCAATGTTACTCTGTAATTTTTTTATTGTCAAGACTTTCTGGTTTTCCCACTCATGTCTTTTCCTATTGAGAACATAGATCTTAAAAAAAAAAAAAAAAAAAGCAGCAAAAAGGCCAATTAATTTTCTAAAACAGATGGACACTGTAGTCTTTAGCAAACATTGTGCAAACATCGAGACTTTATTAGCATTTGTTGAGGACTATTTTCATCTGCGGATTAGTACACATTTGGTTATTTAGTATTTCCAGCAGCAGGATGATGATTCAAAATAAATTATAGTGTCTGTCTGTGTTCATTGTAATGAAGGAACATGAACACCCAGTGCAACAATGTGGTTCATTGATGCCTTTTTTTGGACTCTCAGATCTGTGAGTATAGAGGAATAAGATAAATCAAGCTTTGGAGACAAAAAAAGAGTTAATTATTAGTTGTTTTTTTTTTTCATAGGATTTGTTTACAGTGATAAAAATGCAGAATACTGTTGTGTATGATCAGTAAGTGAGCTAAACAGAATTCACAGCACCTAGATAACACTTCTAAATTCACATAGTAACACCTCCAGTCATGGCCAAAACACCTTGGCAAACACTCCGGCCCCACATGCAGACTCTGGTCTCCTACAATTCCCCTGTAATAACATGATTCATATATTTGATATGGCCTAGATAGACCACGAAGACACATTACTTCCCATTCCTCAAATGAAAGCATTATTATGCCATGTTGTTATTGTTGTTAGTGCTGGTGTGTTGGTGGTAGTGGTCACACAATTTTTCTTTTCCAGGTGAACCGTAGCTATAAGATTGACCGGGGCAACAGAAAGAGAAATCACACCAGAGAGGAAGGGAAATCGGATCAGCGAGCACAATAAAACAGCAACTCCAAAGAAAATGACTTGGGAAGCAAGCCACATGCCCACCTCTCAGAGGGTGTGTGTGTGTGTCTGTGTGTTAGTGGAATATATTTTTAGGGGAAGAAGGACTGCGATACATATAACTACAGGCTGTCGTTTTGTTTGCTCACTCCCGTGGCAAAATGGAGGACATACATCGTCTCTTATTGCCTAAAAAAAAAAAAAGAAAAGAGGAGAAAAAAAAGAGGGGGGGGGGGGGGTTCAATGCAATTCCAGTTGCCCTTGGGTGTGGCGTGGCTTTGGTCACTCAGGGAGTGCGCTGCAGGAGTCACATGGTTCAGATGGATCACATCAATTTGCCACAGAAACAATATACCCCCCCCCACCACCACCTCTCTTTCTCTCTCCCTTTTTCATATATTCTTCCTTCTTTCTCCACCTTCTCTAAGCCTTCAGTCCATCATCACATAGTATAAGAGAAAAACAAAATCCAAAGCCTGACCTCTCCCTTTTCCCCTGGCTACTTTCTTCATCCACTCTCTCCATTTTCCTTACATTCTTTCTTTGAAACATTTCTCTCACTCTTATTTACTTTCTTATTCTCTCCTGCCCTCACCTCTCTCTCTCTCTGCACAACAAAATTTACATTTAAAGTTATAATAAAATATCCCTCTTTTCTCAGTTTCACCACATCATGTCTGTTTGCTTGTATTTTATCACTTTGGTATATTCAGACCACTGTTTCACTGGTATGTTACAGAAAGAAATTCATGTTAAATGAGGACATCACTCAAGGTTATTATTGTAAAAAAAATAACTGATATCAATTTAACAAAAAGTTAGTAATGTCACCGTTATTAGCAATAATATAAAAACATTTTGGTCCAATTAAAATTCTTTCTCTCTATCTGTATTTGTAAATCTTTTCATGCTGTATATCTCCCATTAATCAGAAGGTCACTACTGCCACCCTGTGGTAATCTTTGGAACAGTCCAAGGGAAGAGCACGTTATAAAACTGATAAAGATGAACCGATAGAGGCTGAGTAGGGGACAGAATTAGTGCTGCCAGACAATGCAAAATTGTGATTTTGTTTTGACATCAGGAGTGTTTCTTTTCTATGAGATTCACATTTCAGAATTTTCTCTGCGCTGTTAATTACGTCATTGCTGTCTCACAATTAAAACCTGTCAGATCAAAGTCAGCTGGTGGAACATTCATAATAAATATTTTCAGTTTGTCACTTCCTTCTATTAAATCAAATTTGAAGCTCATGATAAATTTATTGCTCTGCATCATAACTTTTATTCTGCTGTATTTTAGCTTGTTTTTATTTTCTAATTTCTTAACCACATTTAATTGTACTTGAATGTTTATGAGTTTCTTTTGCACTAATGTTTGTCCAGTTTTATGTAAAAAGCACTTTGAATTGCCTCGCTGTTGAAATGTGCTGCAAAAATACACTCTGACTCTCTCCTCCTGTCTGTTTTTCGCTCTTTCACAGTGCGAACGCAATGCATGATGGTATATATTACTTGGTTTGTGACTATTGGTTGTACACTACTTTTCATGATGCATTGTGGGATACTGTGAGTCCACTATATAGGGTATAACAATTTTCACTATACATCTGGACAGCACTACAAAATGGCGAACTCATTATATAGTGCACTATAAAGTGAGTAGTGAGGAAAGTAACCCTGATGAGGTCATCTGGGGTGATCTCAGCATGGGCTTAGACACTAATTCAGTGAATTGTTAACAAGTAAAAGAAAATCTAACTCAAGGTCCAGTCACTGGTTTTATGCTTTAATCCACATCTCACATCTTCTTTAGTGGATGGAGTCGGCTCAGGTGTTAGCTCAGTTACTCAGTTAATGTGGAACTTAATGGAACTTAACAGTTTGCTGTATTCAATACATCTGTGCAAGCTCTCAGCACTAAAGAAGACTCTGAGATTTAGTGAAAGCACCAGAAAAAGGAAGTAAGTGAACCTTTAAAAAAGTAGAAATATATTCCTTTCATCAGTGATGCTACACTTTTCCTTCTGTACATTTCCCCATTTCAGTCTACACTGTGTCCTTTCTTCCCCTCATTCACATTCAATCAATCCCCACTCAGCTCTGCAGTTGGAAAAAATAACACACCCTGAAATAATGGCTTAAACTGAAGTATTACTTTAATACTTCAATAGAAATAACCTGGTTTCAACATTTTGAAAGGAGCAGGCTCAGTTGCCCAAGGCTATACTGTAATGTGTGAGTGAAAGTATATGGGCTGTCACTTCAGATTAGAGAACAGCCTCAGTGTGCCTTTGACGGAGAGGCAACAGGGGTAATAGGAGGTGGAAGGAATTACAGTTCATAAAAATCACATATGAATGGAGATAGCCAACAATGAAATATGTCATTTTCAGCACAGGCTTGTTTTACACCAATTGGGCCTGAATTACATGGTGTGTACTTGTGTGTGTGCGTGTATGAATGTGTTGTATGTGTGTGAGCTGAACAAATTATTAGACATCAACTGAATTTTAATGGTTAAAATCCTCAAATGGTTTATCTAATCTATTCATCAAATATGTATGTCACACACACACACACACACACACACAGGGGGAAAAAGCCTCAGAAATGTCACAGTTTTATATTCAAGCCTCTTTTTTCAATAAATAGTTCATCTCAGTAGTGTATGATGTGTATGATGGACAGATTTATTTGTGTTTGATTTGGAGATGTTCATCACTATATCATCCTATACACTTCGTGCAGCTAATGTAATGCTATGTGGCTTATTCATTCAAAGCACATTTGTTATTGTTACATACATGCACTACATTTCAGTTTGTCATTTGAGCAGCTACACACATGATTTGGGCCAGAAACCTGCACAAACCTCCAGTCATTTAACAGGAAATCATGAAGATTTTCTTACCTACTACTTACTTACTAAAGTCATTTAGCTCCATCATCCTAAAACTTTATATGAATAAGACGAGGAGTTATGTTAATCTTTGAGATGTTTGAACATAATTCTTAAATGGAAGAAGCCTGGAACAAGGAGGACTCTTCCTGTAGATGGCTGCCCGACCAGAGCAATCGGGGGAGAAGGGCCTTGATAAGAGAGGTGACAAAGAGCCTGTTGGTTATTCTGGCTGAACTCCTGTGTGGAGATAGGAGAAACTTCCAAAGGCCTTTCAAAATCATGTCCAATCAGTTGAATTTACCACAGGTGGACTCCAGTCAAGGCGTAGAAACAGCTTAAAGATGGTGAAGAAAAATGGGAGGAAACTGAGCTAAATTTCAAATGTCATAGCAAAGGGTCTGAATATTTATGCCAATGTGACATTTCAGTTTTTGTTTTTTTTCTTTTTTTTTAGTAGAAAGCTGCAACTTAACAAAATGTGGAAAAAGCAAAGGGGTCTAAATACTTTCTGAATGCACTGTATATATGCAAGGACCTGTCAGTGGTAACTAATTGTTTGTAATTGAGATATGAGGAGCAGGAGACACCAGGTTATTTAGTTAATTGACAGAAAAACAGTAATCAGACAACAGCTGAAAGCAGTAATGTCTGGTCATGGACACAATAATACATTATTACACAGGCACTGACAAATGCAGTCAGACAGTTATGACACACTGTAAGACACATGGTGCAGAGCACTATCAGGTTGATTATTAATGAATCTGTGGTGACTGTCTGAGACCAGAACTTGGTAGTCCGCAGTTTCTCTTGTCTAACATCGTTGTCAAGATTGTGCAAAATCTTAATAACAAAACAAGGTGATCTACACATCTTGTTATGAAGAGAAAGTGGGCTACCAATAGCTCTGTCCCAGAATCCACTCACTCCTCAGAAAATTGCTGATCAACCACTGATGTAGTGTATGTATTTACTTGTTTGTGTCCCTCCTTGAAAGTGTATTTACCATTAGTTTTGTATTTTCCCATTTTGTTAACTTACACCTTGACCTTTATTAAAATAGATTTCAGTTTTTGTGAGTTAAAGTACACATACATAAAGTAACCACTAGATGGTAGTGTTCAGCTGCATAAAAAGTAACAGACCTCCACTGAAACTTAAAGCTGCTGCATGTGGATGGACCTCAGTGTGTGGGGTGAACACTGAATTACATTAAACTGTAACAGTTTAGCTGATTGTTCCATGCTAAAGTGCATGCAGTCCTTAAACCAAGGTAGGTTATGGTTTATGTTTACATGCCAAAGTTCATTTAAAATAGATATACGGACAGAACAGAAAACATTCGGTTGACTTTATCTGTCTCTATTTACATGGACACTGGTATAGTTTTGATCATCTTTTTGGAGTATTTGTATTGTCTGTTTGCACCAGTAAGCTATGGAATCATATCCTATTTTCAGAAACCTGGGTAAGGTCTTATCCAAACACAAGCCAGCACCAACACAGAAATATGGATAACATTAGAACTGCTCATTCACACACAAATAACAAGTTTTCTCTATATTTGATATATTGAACCATATAAAATAATCACTCAAATATGATCAAAATTCATCACCTGGATACTTATTCATACAGACGCATACAGTAAATTCTGTGTGTAATTCACACAGATTTGTTATCAAATTGTTATCTTTTCCCTCAATCGCTCCCATTGAAGTGTCAAACTCTACAGGGGAATACAGACCAGAACACAACAGACACGTCAAAGGAATGATTGTGTCCAAAAATTAGTTCACATGAAACACTCTGCTCACACATACATGTATCAAAGACTGTCTCTCTCTCTTTTTTTTTTTCTTTTTTTTTGTTTTCCTGTTGTCACTGTCAGTTCTCCCACTGTATGATCGAAGGAAGTTGCAATATTGTGATACCAGCTCTGTCCACCTATGCAATTGTGTACAGAAATCATACATTCAATGTGAGCAGTAATTCAACAAGTAAATGGAGACATACCATTGTAAGTGCTGAGTAATAGGAAATCAGACAGGAGGCATTCCAGCTAATAAATAACACAGTCAGTGAGCAGTAGCTGAATGGATGGATGGACACAGATGCACACCATTAACTTCTCTTTCCTACATTCTCAGTCTCTGTCTAATCTGAATAACTGAACTAAATTAAGCCAAAAATACATTTAAATGTAACACTGCGTTGATATTTTGCAGCATAAAAGCCTTGTGCACAATTTCCCCTCTTTACTGTGTCTTTGTGATGACATGCAGCATCAGTCGCCCCTGAACCATGAAACGCATCGGCAAGTAGTTTGAAAATGGAGTGGTGAGTGGTTTACGAGCAGCACTTGAAGGCAACATCAGGCAACATGCTAAACCGTGTTGGTCACCTGACCCAGACTCCGAGTCACGTGACTGATATTCCATCCTCGCCATTTTGCAATGTGGGAGAGAGAGAGGCCACTTTTTATGGCCAACGAATAAAACAAAGTAGTTTTATGTGCTGAGGACAAAGAGCGTCGAGCCTTTCTGTGTCAGTGAGTATGTTTTAATTAAAACACAGTCACACGCTTCTCCGTCACTCATTAACCGAAAAGATAATTAAAATGCCCTTGTACATTCAAGTAAGTAACTGCTAGCACAGTGTGAGACTCGTGTGTCTCTGTGTGTGTGTGTGTCTTTGAATAGCACACAGCAAGCTGTGAAGCTAACTGTGAAGCTAACAGTGTATATACTGCTGTCTTTTCCCTCAAATTTCGGTTTTTCCTCATATGAAAGTCTCTGTGGTGTCGTAGCAGCTCCTACATGGCAGCTAGCGTTGGCCAGTAAATTTGGCAGTGGTCAGTCGGTGTTTGAGTGTGAGTTGGGCTGGGCTGTGTCCAGCTTCATCCTACAGAGGAATGAAAGTGGATGAAATATTTTTAGATCCTGACATAACAGGTGCTCATCTGAGACTGGTTAAAGCACATGATGGTGTCTACAGAGAGCCTCCAGTGACCACTCAGTCAAACGTGCTTTAGAAGGCCCAGCTTTTATCTTTTCAAGTGACAAACTTTAAATTATTCGACCATGCGTTGTTAACGTCGTTGTTTCTAATAGAAGATATGCGTTATTGTTGAGTGAATCGTTATTGTGTCCAATATTAGGCCAGTTTCTGGATAACAGCCAGTATGTAGTAACGCCTCTCCTCATGTGTATCCTACTGTTTTGATATAGTCACAGAGAAGCAGAAGTAGGAGAAAGAGGAAGGTGAAATTGTGGTTGGAAAGTGAGAAAGAGGAAAGTGTGGGATTTGCAGAGATGAAAGGAATTCAACAGCATGAGTTGTGACCATTTCCCTCAAACTCAGTTTGTAAACAGATGCACATGGTGCACGTGTTGTCTGTTGACTAGCAGTGAAAGAGCTTCTCATGAATGAGTTTAGCTATCACACTTATCATGGTAGTCAGTTTCTCTACTTCCCCTTTCTTCTGAACAGCCAGTCGCCCTCAGCAGACCCTGGGTAAATATAGTAGTGTCAACATGGTTAAAAATCCATCTCTCAACAGATGAAAAAAAAAAATGCCTGATGGTGTTTTAGATTGACAGGATTATTACAGTCTTATTTTAAAATACATCAATGTTTAGATTTAATTGGTGAACAGATACATGTGTTAAATGTGGTGGCTTGATAAGTGAGTGTGAGATGAGTTCTGTGTTAAAGGTTTTGCTAATGGAAATTTGTGAAAACTGAACCAAAGCAACTGTAAAATTCATAAAGTCAACACAAATTGTTGAATCACAAAGTACTGTATTAACTTACAATACCTATTAAGATCTAATATTATTATTCATGAATGTATTATTCAGTTAATTATTAAGTGGACAAAAAATAATTAACAACTGCTTTGATAATCAGTCATATAAGTAATTTATTAAGAAGAAATGCCAAACATCCACTAAGCCCCCATTTCTTAAATGTCAATACTGGCTTCATTTGTCTATTTTTATAGAGTTTTGTCATTTTGAAAAATGTCATTAAGTTTTGTCATTTCTTACCTCTATTTCAAGGACAGCTGTGGATAAGTGTAGACAGATCTATATTGATAAGTGTAGTGATAGTGATAGGTGTTGTGCTGCGGAGAAAATAAGTCATTAGTATGATGTAGCCATCAGTAGGGTTGGGCGTTATGGAAAAAAAATATCACAATATATTTTTAATATCAGTCAATATCGATATATATAACGATATAAATCTAATCACTATTTCTGTGAAGGTTAAATGAGGTTTTTTTGTTGTAAGGCATGGTGCTGGAGAAAGTGGACACTGTGGTCAATTATTGTTGGGATAGGTGTTTGTTTTGGTGGAGCTGTCTTGTATTGTGTGTTCTCAAAATGAGGGCACTGCTAGAAATTGTAAGAAAGATTAGTGGTATTGTCTTTGTGGGAACATGCTTTCGATACAATTTGTAGTGCAGCTACTCTGCTTCTTGTTGGACTTTAAGTAGCCAAATACCAAATTCCTCTGACCCTGCTTTTCAACAGTCTCCTTGTCTTTTGAGCCCTGGGCTGTGTCTGTTGGGGTTTCCTCTTTGGTTATGCTGTTGCTCGAGTTTGTTAACATTTTCTGTCATCATTTTCTCTTTTATCTCACTCCCACTCCTGATGTACTGGTTCTCTAGCCATCAGCTCACTAATGGGTAGGTAGGCTGCCAGTGTTAATGCCACTCAGCTAGAACATGGAGGACTGGCTGTCCTGTGCAAAAATAAATTAAAATTGTTTGTATATTTAAGCATCTCACAGGAACCCTGACATGGATACATTTTTTGGGCAACATTTAGATAATATTTAAAAATACCTGTATCCATTTACAGGGATCACATCTGTTGAAATCTAGCATAGCATACAGCTCAAACCAGATCACACTAATTTCTTTGTTGTCTGCTGTCTGCCAGGTCATGGAGGAGATCAGCAATGTAGCTGTACTCATCACACACTCCTCCGCTGCCTCCTCTTCCTCTTCTCCTCCGTCAGCACTGGAATCCCTCTCTCAAAGCCAAACCCAGCAGGCTGCGAAGGACCCCTCCCAGAGTTTCCAGCAGAAACAAGCTCCCGATTCTCTCATCCAGGTCATTGAGAAGCTCAGCAAAATTGTGGAGAAGCGGCCGCAGCGCCGCTGCACCTTGGCAGGACAGAAAAGAGCATTCCAACAGGCCTCCTCTGCACAGGGGGGAGGAGGAAGAGGAGGAGGAGGTGAGGAGGGGGTGGGGGGACGCCGAGGTGCCTCTCCCAGTAAGAAGATCAAAAGGATCTGTAAGGAGCAGGAGTGCAACGAGGAGGTGAGATTAGAAGGCAGCACAATTGATGGTGCTCTTTCTCCACATGAGTCAGGTGACAGTAACAACAACATCAACTCCACGGTAACAGAGGTAGCTGGCAACCCAAACAGCAGCAACCACAAGCGGACAGTAACGTGCTATCAGTGCAGCCTGTGCCCCTATCTCTCCCAAACACTGCCCCTGCTGAAAGAGCACCTGAAGCAACACAATGAGCAGCACAGTGACCTCATCCTCATGTGCTCTGAGTGTCGCTTTACCTCCAGAGACCAGGGTCAGCTGGAGGCACATGTCAGGCTGCACTTTGACAATGGAGGCAACCTGAAGAAGAATTCTGCTCAGTTGGATACCTACAGCGAGGAGAAGGAAGATGATTTAAGAAAGCAGGATGGGGACTGGACTGGGAGCGGTGGCAGCATAGGAGCCGAGGTCATCAAAAGCTCAGTGGACAGTTCCAAGGAGCTGTCACAGAAGAAGAAGTGGTATAGCTATGAGGAGTATGGATTGTACCGATGCCTGATCTGCAGTTACGTGTGCAGCCAGCAGCGAATGCTAAAGACCCATGCCTGGAAGCACGCCGGCCTGGTCGACTGCTCTTACCCTATCTTTGAGGACGAAGACGGGGCTCCTGCAGTGAGAGAGCCCCAGACTGCAGCTAACACTGCCGCAACCAGAGAAAAAATAGTAGTGCTTTCCCCTGTTCTTCAAGATAAAAGCCTGCAAAAGCTCCCCACTGCCTTCAAGCTCCAGCTCTGTGTGCCATTGGCTGTTGACAACAAACAGGATGTGTTGAATAATCCAGTTTCTAATCTCAGCGATAGTTCAAAAACAGCAGGGCAAGAGGAGGAAAGCGTGTACCCTATCAAAGACCTGAGCTCAGAGGAGCCCATGGTGGAGGTGCAGGTAACCACGGAGGCAGAGACTGAAGTCGAGATAGATAGTCACCACGACGGTGCCTCTGCCACGGACAGCTTACTGTCATCAGCCCAGAAGATTATCAACAGCAGTCCCAACAGTGCCGGCCATATCAACGTGATTGTAGAACGCCTACCGTCAGCTGAGGATTCAGTCATGGCGACTAACCCACTTCTTCTTAGCCCAGACGTGGTCAGGGGAAAGAGCTTACTGGATGCAGAAGAGGAAGAGCGGGACCAGGTGGGAACTGCGAAGGATGAGGTGGTCCTAGGCTGCAGTGCAGGTACGACCGACAGCCAGCCATTAGGAGCTGATATTAAATCCTCTGCCGCTATAAGTAGCAGCTCTCCAAGGGATGAAAACATTCCCCCAGCTGGTCGCAAGAGGACACATTCTGAGTCTCTCCGCCTGCACTCGCTGGCCGCTGAGGCCCTGGTAGCTATGCCGATGAGGACCCCCGAACTCCCCACCTCCAGCACCAAGGTGAGCCTGAAGACCATAACAGCCCAGGCACAGTGCCCGAACGTGGGCCAGAAACTGGTAGAAGTGACTACAGCTGGACAGAAGGCATCTGACATCGGGACGACAGCAGCTCTGTTGGACTTGGAGCTTCAGGGCGAAGGCAGAGAGGAAGAGTTGGGGTCCCTGGGCCTCGGGGAAGGAGACGAGGAGGGCCCTGCTGCTAAAGCTGGCATTAGCCTGTCACTACTCACCGTCATTGAGAGACTCCGAGAGCGCTCGGACCAGAACGCCTCTGATGAGGATATCTTAAAAGAGCTTCAAGACAACGCACAGTTCCAAAATGGCACCGTGGCCAGTGTGGTCACAGGGAACGGAGCTGGCAGCTACATGTGCACCATCCCAGGAATGGATGGGTTGGTGGCCTCTCCTGATGGTGGTCTAGTGGACTATATCCCCGGCAGTGAAAGGCCGTACAGATGCCGCCTGTGTCGCTACAGCAGCGGTAACAAGGGCTACATTAAACAACACCTACGGGTGCACAGGCAAAGGCAGCCGTATCAGTGTCCCATCTGTGAGCATATCGCCTCAGACAGTAAGGACTTGGAGAGTCATATGATCCACCACTGCAAGACCAGGATGTACCAGTGTAAGCAGTGCCCAGACGCCTTCCACTATAAGGTGAGGAGATGTCAGTATTTACATGTTGCATTTTATCTTGTTATATGTAGCAATAAGTTTATAGAAGTACTGTATTTCAGGATATTCAGAATTTTTGAATTCATTGGAGTAGCTGGTGTTATAGTCTGAACTAGCCTCACAAGTTTTCATCATGGTAGAACGTGCTGAGACACAGGGACTGCACAGACTGCACAGGGACAATCTTTATGTATTTTCCAGTAAATATAGTACTGGCAGTGCATCTCAGGCTCAGCTGTAAGAGTTTCCCTCTCAGCAAACAACCAGACCCAAGTTCTCATTTTCATTTATGTCCATCTCCTCTTTATTTTTCTAAAAACATATTTTGCCAAAACCATGGTTGGAATGCTCACATGAATATTAAGATTTATTACTAAAGTGAGGGAATATGGTGATATACACCATGACACAGTATAAACCTCCCAACAACACTGTGGTTTCTTTCCTTTTAATGTCTTTGGTTTTATTAGAATCATTGTGAGCTATGTTGCAAACCAGTGAGCTGGAATATTTTAATGGAAACATTAGATTTATTTTTCTTCAATGTAATAAAGAAACTTGATTACTTAGATACTTAATTGCGTGAATTAGGCAAAAAATACATTTATGTGTTTATTTTCTCCATTGTAGCCAGTCTCAAAAGCAGTTTTATAGAAAATTGAGTAATGTGTTAAGAATACACATTGATATCTCAGTACAAAATGACAAACAATCCAGACCGTGAGTATTCGGACAGTTCTGTGCTTTAGCACAGCCAGTGTGAATTGAAATTATGGATACCATATCAAAATGTCATCTCAGCTTTAATTTGAGCAGGTTTACATCAGTACAGAATAATTATGTGGGAAATATAGCTCATCACCAGACACTGTGTATCTTCCCTGGTGATGCTCTCCCAGGCCTCCACTGCAGGTGATTGACTAGTCAAGATATTCCACCTCTTCACCTTGAAAAGCTCTTTGGTTGCTTTGATAGTGTGTTTAGGATCGTTGTCCTGCTGAATGATGTAATGTTATCCGGTGAGTTTTGATGCATTTGGCTGAATCTGAGCACACACACAGACGAGGTCATATGTTTTGTTTAACTAGTCCACAGAGCTTTGTTTTTGCAAACTGCACCCCACCCTTTCTGTTTGTCGAGGCTTACCAGGGGTTTGCATCCTGTGGTTAATCCTCTGAGGTTACAGTCATGAAGTCTTGCTCATTGTGAAGGAAACATGTACACATCCTGGAGCGCATTCTTGACTTGCTGTGCAGCCATAAAAATGCAAAGGATTTTCCTGTGCACACCTGCTTTCTTTTAGAAGGCACCAACTACCTTGTCTCTTAAAACAAACAAACAAACATTCAAATTAAAACGAAGACTAATATCTATAATGTTATTTCAAATGTTCTGAAGCACAGAACGTGAAGAAAAAAATGTGTAACTGTCCAAACACTTGAAGTCTGGACTGTATTAGAGCTGTAGCGATTAGTTACTCAGTTAATTAGTTGGACAGAAAATTAATTGGCATTTATTTTGATAATCTATTATTTGCTTATGTTCAATGTAAAATGCCAAACGTTCTCTGGTTCCAGCCTTTCAGATGTGAGGATTTGATGCTTTTCTTTTTATATTTATATATGAATATTTCAGAGTTGGGGGAATTTGGTGGAATAAAAGAGTTAGTTTGAATATGTTGAATATGTTTTAGTCTTTGAATTTAGTTTTTGTGGTATATTGTAATATTCAGACAGTGGCTTGTAAAGAGATATGGAAATCTGTAAGCTACACTTTTTGTAACCCCACCTTTAAGGTTTTGTTTCTCAGCAATTCCAACAATTAAAGAAACCAACTTATACAGGCCTTAAATTAGCTGTATGAATTACGTCTGTGAAGTGATAGACCTTGTCAGTAAGAGATGAAAGTCAGAAGAGTCTGCTGCAGCTCAGCAGTGAAAGTTTGCCTTGGTTTGATGATTCAGGCAGAGGAGAAAAGTATTGATTCCACTGCTATCATGGGATTCCAGTGCTGATCTGCAGCAGAGATTATTAAGTTCATCATATTATTCAGTAGATTTGGGAGTTAGGCTAAGAGAGTTGGTAATTGTGAAGGGCCCACTGCTATGATATCTGCACCAGAGGTGGAATTAGTGAGTTAGAGGGCCTATTAACCCTGCAGGATGCATCACTTAAGATCACTGCAAGCTATTTTGAATTTATATTTTATCATTTCTCTCTGGAGAAATCTTATTGTGTGTGTCTGTGTATGTTCTTAACTTAGAGCCAGTTAAGAAATCATGAAAGGGAGCACCACAGCCTCAGCAGTGACATGGCAGGCCTCACTCCTGTCAGTGAAACCGTGGCCACAGTGGAGGATGCAGAGCGGGTAACAGATGAAGGTGAGACCTGTTTTTTTTTTTTTTTCTTCCCCTCATTAGGAGACAGTTCCTCTGTTGCCATATGTTGTCATGTGATCATGTGCCATATGTTGTCCTGTATTATAGAATGTGGTTTGCAGAAGATGTACAAGTGTGACGTGTGCGACTACACTAGCTCTACATATGTTGGGGTGAGGAACCACCGGCGGATTCATAACTCCGACAAGCCTTATCGGTGAGTTTTTACAGAAATGCACCACTGTCACCTCAGTACAGGTACTTGTACCATTCACTAACCAATCGAAGTTACTAAGTGTCCATCTTGCAAAGTTACTTACAGTAACTAGGAGCTTAGAATTTTTAAAAATAGATTTAAGTTACTAAAACTTGAATTAGAATCACATTTCTTTCATATCTGTATGTAGGAATACATGTGATGTTCGGTGCATAGCAGTTGATGGTCCTGAAAATATCAAATAACCACTAAGCATCATTTTCATCATTTTTGTGATTTTTTTCCTGCAAGTCCAATGTCAGAGCAGAGTGTGTGTTTCAAAACTTTTTACCAGCTGGTTAACAACTCACTGAATGTTTGCTATATTTCTGTTTGCAAATAGGAAGTAAACAAAATGAAGGACAAAATGAGGGAATCACTGCATTCAGAACTTAAAGAATCTGTGTATTTTTTACTTTGAACTGGTCCCAAAATGGAGCCAGTGATTAGAAATCAACTCTAAATTTGAGTTGTCTGGGCACAGTTGTTTATAATCAGACTGAAATGTATGTGTGTGTATGTCAGTGATAAAAATGATCTTCATAATCTTCTTCATAAAAATAATGTACAGAGGCATTCAAGACATTTTACCAATGCCATTAATTCCTATTCTTATATGTTACAGTGTCCTTAAATGTGGGTTCTATGTACTGTAGATATAATTATATTAATACATACATTAATTACATTATTACACTTTGTGTGGTGTTGCAACATTTTTATTCAAGAATTTTGTTGACAGTCAAATCTGTCATTAGTAGACACAACAAACTGTAGCTTTATCCTTTGACAATGAATTCAAAGTTTTGGATTTAGTTTTCTGAAACAAACAAAAATGAGTTTAAAATCTGCTCTACTTGCTCCTTTATTTCTTGCAACCACACTGTGTGTTTGATGAAGTTAATGGAAGTTGCAGAAATTATATAATGACATTTAGCAGTGATGGCAACACATTAATGAAGTAGAGCCCAATCTGTGTTTTTGGAGATGAATTGCATTTCTCTGTTGAAAAATTGGATATCAACTTTTTGTTAATTATTTTGCCTTAATAACCTTAATAGGGCTTCAGAATAGGATATTAAATGTATTTTTTACTGCATATTAGAAGTAAAATTTAAATCAAATGTGTGGTATTTAAAAAAAAAAAAGGTTGTTAGCACCAGCCTTAAGTTGAGAGAATTTTTCACTTCAGTACCATCCCTGTGTTTCTGATACGTACCATGTAGTGCAGTTAGTGGTCAGTGAATATTACATTTTTCGTTTTCCCTTCCTGTTTCAGGCAGAGTGAGCAAACTGCCAGATAATGAGCTCTTTATATGCTACCTCCCATGCAGCTACTTTACTAAAAGGTGTTGATTTGAGAAAGATCCATTAGATGGCAGTACATGCTCAGTAATCCTCAGACCAGCACTGTGATCTCACTGTGTAGGCACAGTCACACTTTCTCACACCGTGCCCTCGCTGTGTCTCTCTTCCACACTCTGTATTGGCACTTGGCCTTTGTGTTAACACGTAACCGACGTGAAGTGTGAACACATATGGGTGTTTGAGTCGGCTTTCTTAACAGTACGCTATCGCCTGTGCTCTAAGGTCAAATACATTTACAAAAATATAAACACACATTAAGGGGCTTATTTTTGCTCAGGAAAAGGTCAGGTGGGATTAAATTGCTATTTCAAGTGATATTGATCAAGCATCCTGTCAGACAGTGATATGACAGCAAAAGGAGAGTTAGGACATATTTTATGATCCAGATATAGATAATCCAGTCAGAGAAAATGGCCTTGGATGCCTGAACAAAGCAAGTCTCATGGCCCAAAGACACTCGGTGACATTTACTGAAGATGAACCTGTTGTGCCATCATCCTTGTGCTTTCACGAGGACAGATGGCGTTATACTTACCAGGCACTTTATTAGGAACACCTGTGCACCTGGTTATTCATGCATTTATCCAATCAGCCAATCGTGTGGCAGCAGTGCAATGTCTAAAATCATTCAATTCAATTCAGTTCAATTTTATTTATATAGCACTGAATCACAACAAAAGTCATCTCAAGGCACGTTTCATATAGAGCGGGTCTAGACCATACTCTTTAAAATATGGTATTTACAGAGAGAGACCCAACAGATCCCACCGTGAGCAAGCACTAGACGACAGTAGCAAAGAAAAACTTCCTTTTAAGAGGCAGAAACCTCGAGCAGAACCGGACTCAGGGTGGGCGGCCATCTGCCTCGACCGGTGCAGATACAGACCAGGAGCTTCAGTTAATGTCCATCAAACTTCTTCAGTGACTTCCTCAGTCACCAGATCTAAACATCTTGTGCGATCTGTGCCACAAAGAATTGAGACTGTTGTGAGAGCAAAGGCCGTACCCGGTGTTAATTTGGCGTTCTTAATAAAGTGTATGGTGAGTGTATACTTAAAATGAGATGTTGACATGTAAAGATCTTCTTTTTGCCTTCGCACATGAAGTCTGTAGTTATATCAGACTTCATTTCAGAGTCTACTTACATACTGTAATGTAGGCCCATACAGTCGGGTTTGTAAGTATTTGGACAGTAACACAGTTTTTGTAATTCTACCTCTGTACACCACCACAGTGGATTTGAAATGAAGGCATCAGGATGTGATTGAAGTGTAGACTTTCAATTTAAATTCATGGGCTTTAGGAATGTTCACAGACCTGGACTGTGTATTTACAACCAAGTAATGTAAAAGAAACATTTAGATCTGAATGGTGTGTCAAGTACAGACCTACAGTGTATCAGGATCATGGTACATTTTCTATTGTCTTGACTCTATACTCCAGCACATTGGATCTGAAATGAAACAAAAACTTTGAAGTTAAATTGCTGACTTCAGTCCAGGAGGGTAATGACAGGGCTGCACTTCTACTCTCTACTACAACTAGTCTGGATGTAAACACTCTTGAATTAAAGCTGAAAGTCAGCACTTTACCCTCGTAGTCGCTGTTTCGTTTGTGATCTACTGTCTGAGTACAGAACAAACATGACAAAAAATATGTCACTGTCCAAACACTTACAGACTGTATTGTATTCACAAGTAATAAAAAACTGTGCCACATGCATAACCGCTCTAGTCTATGATGTATGACAGTGTTTCACCAAAATGTGCTGCACTAATCCTTTTTTCAAGGGATACGCACTGCTCGTCTGCACTGTGTCTTCAGACGTGATTACATCATTTTGAACGCATTAGCAGATGTCTGCCAGGGCATTCATTCCTTACCACCATTGTTATGGAATAAACAAAACTTTTCCATTTGAAGTGCTCACTGTTCAGCCCTGTGCTATGTGACTGCACTGTACTGTGGTTATGCCAGAAACCATACCATGTACCTTTCACATAACCTTTTCCCACAAAGGTTAATGATGTTATTTACAGTGGAAGAAATTAATTTACATATAGAACTAAAGACCATCATTCTCCTTGATAAGATTTCTGTCACTGTTACAAGTTCATTGTATAAGATACTGATTTATTTTTTCAAGTTGAATATCATTATATCTATTGATGTATACCATGTGGTAATGTTAGTGGTCAGTGAATCCTGCATTTACATGTTTCTGTTCCTGTTTCAGAGAGTGTGAGCTAAGTGTGCCAGTGTACTTACCTTTTTTTAAAAAATGTATTTATGTGCTTGTTGTCGTCTCAGTTTTAACATCACCAACATCTACTTTCAGCACTTACCTGTAGGTAGAGATTTCTGAACAGCTGATATCTGGAAAGTTCTCCTCCCTCAGCAGATCACTACAGAGTTTTACTAATGGCACGGTGTAAAGTTTGACATTTGCTAAGTTAGCTGAACAGATGGGTCACAATGAAAATGAAGCTTAGCCAGTTATCTTACCTTATTGTAAAGACTGGAAATGGGGAACCTCGCAAACACTTTTCCAAGCTGCTTCTCTACCACAGTCTACTTCTCCACTGCACAGGAGTATGCACAGCCAAATAAACCACTTCCATGGCATGCTATTGTTCCTCCAAGTCTTTAAAGTTGGGAGCAGTAAATGTCTTTTACTTTTTGAGTTTTCTTCAGGTGCAGCCACAGGCACATAAAAGTGTATGTTATGACACAGTCACAGTTTGTACTCTCCTTGTATTCCAAATAATTAACAGGGCAGTGTTGTTGGAATACCACGATTTGGATTTGTATCAATCGTCATATTGCAGAATTGTTGTAGAAGCAATATGTAAGACGATATTTGGAAGGTGACATGATCAGCATGCATAAAAATCTAATTATAAACAGGCCATGATAATAGAATATAACTTTTATATTTGCAAAAGTAAAGGTTGATCATACGTATTTTAAATAAGATCAACAGTTACGCTCTACTGAAACAGTGCTATAAGACAAAGTTTCATTTTCTTACTCATTTTTTTCTTCTTGCCTTTAGTTGGTCAGATCTGTCTTTTTAATATCCCAGCCCCAGTAACCCTCATTATAAAGAGCAATTCCTTGTTATATGTGTTATTTTATTTATAGGTGTGCAAATGGCTGTGAGTTGAGCATAGCCTCTCTTTGCAGACCTTGTATTTGCCTCTCAGCAAGTAAAAAGCCAGTTTCATCTAACAACCACAACTTCCAAAGTGCAACAAAGTGGAAAACATTGTGATTTATTCTTTTTCTTAAAGTAGCAATTTCCTCTCTGTTTAGTTGTAAATCCCTTATCTCCCTCCAGGCAAGTGTAAAAGCAACACAATGACCTCAAAAGGCAGCTTGTTAAACTAGCTCTTCTATCTCCACGTTCTCTCTGTCATCTCTCCTTTTTTTTTTTTTTTCTTTTTTCTGCCAGGTGCTGTAGTTGTGATTTCGCCACCACCAACATGAACAGTTTAAAGAGCCACATGAGGAGGCACCCTCAGGAGCACCAAGCTGTGCAGCTACTGGAGCAGTACAGGTGAGAAACATGAAAGACTCATTCACTACAGAGAGATGATAAGAATGACCACTGGACCTCTGAGGTGAGGATGAAGAGCTGCTGGGTTTATCTGAGTCCACGTGCGTCGGAATTTATGTGTGACCATAATTGCGCACTCTTACGATGCCAGCAGGCTGGAGGCTCGAGAAATGGGCTTCTGATTGCAAAGTTAGTGGTTGGTGGGTGGAGAAAATGAATAGGAGTGAACACTCAGTCCTTCTTAAAATGTTAAATACCCTCAGCCATGAGCATGGCACTGATTGCTGATTTCCACTTCACTTAACACTTCTTATACAGCCATCCGTACCTGCAATGCTGTGGCACAGACAATGCCAGTCTTTGTCCGTTAACGGGGCGCTCAAGTTATTTAGTGAAGCCAGGGGACTTGAGTCAGACAGGTTTTTAAAAGAACAGTCAAAACTGAAGCAGCAGAGGATAATCTACCCAGACCAAGAAAGAAGTAATACAGTGTTAACTTTTGGTTCAAGTCTGGTCTGTGTTGACACTGGCTTTTTACGAACTGAGTGCTCATGTGGAGAGAATCCTCACTGACAGCCAGTCAGTCTGGCTCTGATCATGAGCATTATTCTCCCAGACTTCAGTTGGCCTCTTATGTCATGAATAATGCTGATGAGATACAAACCGGATGAAGAAGAGGAATTTTTGACTGTAATATTAAGGGATGGGAATATAGGTGCGCTATGTTTATCTCATTTGTATAAGGGCATGACACAGTTTTATCACATAGCTGTTGTTACACCTTTACATTTTTCTGATGCATCAGGCAAAATCCCTGCACTCACATGTTGTCATGTTACTTTATAACCAGACAGTCATATAAAATTACATGCTATCAGGGCTCCAGAAGAACTTTTTCCAGTAGTAGCACTGGTGCTCCTTACTGAAAAGAAATTTCAGTAAACACAACACATTCCTTTTTTTCCATCTTAACTTAACTACCGATAAATGCTTTGGTAATAGATAGACAATCTACAGAAATAAGGATGTGTTGTTTTATTTTAAAGGAAAACATTTCATTAAAATCTCCATGAATGGTTTGAGTTACTCTTCAATATGGGAGAAAATTAAGTAATCCTTCATACTTTTGTGAGTGATCACGATGTGTGCCATAAAATTAATAAATATCTCTGGTTAAAGAAGACTAACAGAGAAGAGACTTGAACTGTGATTTGCTCATCCTCCTCATGTCAGGGCCACTAACCAGCCTCAGAGATGATTTTATCTTTATCTATTTGTTCCCTTCGGTCCAGCTCATACTGTTTTTAGTTCTTTTTCATTACTAAAGATCCTGGTTTTTATTCTTTATCATTTGTAAAACAGAATAAATTCAGAGCAGAATTAGAACAGATTTATATTTTAAATACAACTAAATACAATTTCTAGAGCAGCAACAGTAATGTTCACAGCATCAAAGGCACTATAAACTCAATAATATCTTGCTGGAAAGAAATCTGAAATGTCAGTAAAATAAAATAAAAATATTCCTGACAGCAACATTCTGAGTGAAATGTTTTAAAGACTGAACAACACAGACATATGTCAATATCAATCCTTCCTCCTGTCTTCTGTCCTGAGGGCTGCTTTGTCGTAGCCTGTAGCCAAATTTACGGCAATTTGACAAATTTTCAAGTCACGGGGGCACGGGGCACAGAGAGGACAGTGAAACGGTGCGACCATAAATGCCAAAATAGAAAATCAATATGTGGCGGTCAGTTTTGATATTGAGTTGTGCCGCCACAAATAAAGCAATACATAGCACTGGACCCAACCCGAGAGCTGGGGACATATTTGCAAGTCGCACAGGTGCTCCTAACCTACATTTAATCACACGTCTCCAAAATGTGACTAAATGGTGGCACTCTGGAGCCCCGTGCGTATGCAGACCACGTCCTTGGCAGTTCATGATCAGCAGGTGGAATTAATAGTAGTTTAGCTCTTGAATTTATGCTAAAATCACATGCCATCTATCACACAGTCCTTGTGGTTGGTGTTCTTTGCTTTCATGCTGCACTGGAATTTGTTTTGACCACCTGAAAGGTGGCTCTGGGTCTAGTTGCTTGGTCTGCACCAGAGTTCAGCTGACAGCTTTCACACCGGGCCAAAGGACTAAAGAGGTTAACACACCAGAGTCTGGTGTGAGTCACATCAAATGTGTCAGGTGTCAAGAATGAACTTTGTCTGAGCAGCTGGTCCATCCAGACCAAATAAGTCTGATTGCCTCTTAAAGACAGTGACGAAAAGTAAACTTACTGTTTTTTGGACATAAAAACACCGTCATGTGGGCAAAGATCATTTGCCAGGAATTTGCTCATTGTGATCAAGGCAAGTCTCAGCTCATCTCCTGTAGTCTGTAGTCAGTGGTGTAGATTTTCGGTGCGTACTTGGAAAATATTGTAGCAACATTACACACCAGCCTGCTACAGTATATTAAATATGCATACCAACGCTGACTGACTGAGGACCTGAGGATCTTTCACCAACTCTACAGCAACATGGGTTGTTTTATAATTAACCTGTTCTTACAAGCTCGTGCCCAATCCAGCTGTCATGGGAAACTTGTGTTTGACTTCTTTATCCGAGATGATATTTGCTACTTCAAGTATTAGTGCAGTTGATAATGAAATTATCCATAATTCTTTTAATTTGGGAGCTGTAAGTAGGCTGTAAATCCCATTTCTGCCCTCCACTCTTTGTCTCTGTCTCTCAAGCTTAGTGTTCCCTGTGGAGTTTTGAGTCAGGATGATTCCTCTTGATAGAAAGTAGGAGAAGGATTAGTAAAACCTCGGTACGCATATTAAATCAACTTCGACTTGATCCGCTCTCACTCTGTTGCTCATCACCCCTCCTCTTCATCATTTTTTTCCCGCTCGCCTCTCTTCCAGGTGCTCTCTGTGTGGCTATGTGTGCAGTCATCCGCCGTCACTCAAGTCCCACATGTGGAAGCACGCCGGAGACCAGAACTACAACTACGAGCAAGTTAACAAAGCCATTAACGAGGCCATCTCCCAGAGCAGCCGGTAAACACATAAACTCAAGTACAGTTGTATCTGTACTTTTGAGTTTCTTTCAGGTTTCACTCTATTTAAAGTTGCATTGCGCATTTTTCCCCCACATGTTGTGATGATTGTTTGAGTAAAAGCCTGAACAGATAGTGCCACCATTTGTAGTCCCTGGTGTGCATAGTTGCTTAGTGCAGGTCTAAATAAAATATTTTGTCAGTTGAGCAGGTTTTTAAATATTGTATTTACTTCTGGTGTGCTTTCAGGCACTAAAAAACCTTAACCTTGCTAAAACCAGATGAAACTTGATAATCTATGAGACTTGATTTACTTTATTTTATTATTTAACAGTGACAAAGCACAGCACATTTATTGCATCAGATCTAGCTAAAGATTCATTTCTGTCTGTCAACCTGTGCATCTTTAGTTGCCTCTGTTGGGATTTCAAAGTAAAACACAAGTGATCAGTTGTGATGAATCAAGGCATTACACTTTGAAAACAGACACCATGATACATCAGTATTATGTAATTCCCAACTAGGGAGTATATCTATTTAACTGTCAGGTTTTATTATCTGACATTAATAATTCCCACATGTTGGTTGTTCACTTTGAGCATCTAGGTAGGTTTTTGTATTTATTGCATCAGTACTCTGAGGTTTATATGTACAAATGTCTGACTTTCTCTCTATTAACTCTGCCTTTATAGTGGCTCTTTTGGAGTATAGACAACTTCAGAACAAATCTGTACTCCACCCGAAGAACCCTTCAGTTGTTAACATTAGATTTTAATGCAGAACATTCTTAAGAAGTCGTCCAAATTTAACTGTTCATAAGAAACATAATATTAAACCATGAATGTGAACCATTTCAAATGTATGTCAGACTATCCCTTGTCATTGCTCACCATTGTTAGCAGTACCAGTTGATAACATCACTCTCCGTGGTATTTTGCTCATACAAACAGCATAGAAACATGTGCACACATAAAAACTGAACAGTACTATGTGTATGAGTGACTTAATCTGAAACTAATAAGACATAGCTGCTCTATACAGTAAAGTTAGCAGAGCGTTCATCTTGAATAGGGTTAATGGACAGCAAGTAACTTTACAATCCAAACAATGACCCGCCGCCTGTCGCAGTCACCAAAAACCGTACTCATCTATCAAGAAAAATATTACACGGTCCATTATAAATTTTCCTCAGTGGCTTCACACTGCCCCAAGAGTGAGATTTACAACTCAGTCATTTAACCTTGCTCCTCCTCTTGTTGTTTTCTTAATGATGATTCCCTCCTTTATTTCCCTCAGAGCTCCTCAGAAGTTGTCTGCAGTACTAGAGTCAGTGGCAGAGCGTCCTGTGGTGACCCAGTCCTCAAAAGACAAAGTAAAAGGCCCTGCAGAACAAATACCAGCACCCACATCGACACCAACAGCAGCTGACCTGGCTGTGGACAACTCTGCAGACCTCCCCACTTCCACCACAGACTCCTCACAGTGGTCCGGTGAATCCCCAAGCCCCCAGGGGAAGGACCCCGCACCGCTCCAATCTCAGACCCTAAGCCAGTCACGCACAGGCCAGGCCCCGGTCCCGGGCCCCAGCATGGAATACTGTGTGCTCTTGTTCTGTTGCTGTATCTGTGGCTTTGAGTCCACCAGTAAAGAGCGGCTGATGGAGCACATGAAGGAGCACGAGGGAGACATCATCAGCATCATCCTCAACAAGGAGCAGCAGCAGCAGCAGCAGCAGCAACAACCAGAAGTACAACCAAGTCTCCAAACAGCAGAGTGAGCCCTGCCCTTCCCTCCCTCTCTTTATATTAACACTGACCCTGTGCTCTTATAATGATCTGCTGCCCATAGAAGTATTTCATTGTGTTTCTTTACCTCAAGGTGGTCGTGGTGGATATCAAGGTGTAACCATTTCACGTCTACTGTATCGTAGTAGTCAACTGTCGTGTCTCAGACATTTCTGTCGTCGGGTCAGTTGTGGTGTCAAATGGTTACAACTGTGAGGCTGCAATAACTGCTGTCCAGTGCAGACATGTTGAACAAGTATCGAGAAAAATGATGAAGTGAATTTCTGAGTGGCATATCCTTTGAAAGGAATGTTAAAAAAAAAAAAAAACACAGGAACAATATTATAAACCATTAATATTTGTATCAAATAATTTGACATTAAGAGACACAAACTGTGTCTGTAGATAAGTGATTGTGATTTTTAGGGACAAACCTGAGCTCTAACCCAAGTTAGATTTTTCACTATACAGGGATAAGTTCATACCTCACAAAACCACACAATCCCTCACCAGAAATGGAAAAAAAAAAGGATCCACATATTTTCCAGTCTAATTCATTTAGTGACTATAAGGCAGCTCTTTTATTGCTACTGTAATATTTAATGTATTTAATTCGACACAGTTGAGGCTCTAGCCTTGTTAAGGAGGTACATGTGCAAACTCACCAATGCCTAAAGGCATGCATCACAGCTTGAATATGAGTTAATATTTATCAGGTTTTTATGCATGTTAGTTTCCGTTATGCCAATTCAAGGAGGCAAATGTTTATTGTTTTTTGCATTTTTTTTTTGTTTGTTTGTATGAGTGAGTGTAATTTTATTCGTTGGACTGCTTTATAAAGTAGTGTCTTCAGGGGAGAAAGTAATAGTTCTCAAAGGAGATGTGGAAGTTGATCAGGGCGAGGCAGAAATTGGTCTTTAATGACTGTGGTCTTCTGGCGACAGATATTTGGTTCTGGCTGGCAAAAGGAATGATTAAAAGGGAAGTTAGAATAGGTAGGGCTGTTATTTTAATTGTATGGTGCCTAGGTATTTGAAAGCAGGAATATGTTCAACCAGACACACCTGTTTTCACTTGTGATTGTGGTGCAAGGCACGCTTTAATAGTTGTCATTAAAGATATAGTCTGTTTTTTATAGCCCATGCAATTCATGTTGTGTATAATAACCTTTTTATAATAATTATTACTCTTTTTTTTGTCAGTGTTTTTAAAATACAAACTTTTTAGTGTCAAACGCAACTTGAAATGACTGCTGTCCCAGCTAAAATACATGCCTGAAATAAGAAGACATGGATGTGAAAATAAAGTTTGGAAGGCGACATGTTTTTGAGGTTTCTTGGCAGAGTCCTCCCATGTCCTCTCATGTGACTTCACTGGAAACAGGAGTGTAGTATAGTTACTGCAGCGCTGATATAAAAACACTTAATTTGGCACAGTGTAATGACGATAAAACGGAAATCTCAATCAACGAATGCTTCATGTTTGCTGTCATTGGTTGTCTCGCTGTGTGCCGGTGATTTTTCCTACAGAATGAATGGCAACAAAGGGCTTTTTTTTTTTTTGAAAGGAGGAAAATTGAACTAGACACCCAGAAGCATGTTAGGCTCAACCAAAATATGTCTCGCACTTTAACGTTAATTCATGTCAAAATAAATGTGCCATTCATTCAGGACACAAAGTTAAAAAAATTAAAAATTGCTAATGCTTTTGTTTTGATAACCACAGAGCCTTACAGTAGAACATTTCTGTTTCTGCGACAGTTTTGCCCCAAAAAAAAAAACAAAATCAAAATGACATAAAAAAATTTAATTAACAGAAAATTAAATAAGATTGAAGATAGGGTTTTTTCAAACCCAATGCTCAGGTCTCACCTCATCTAATGTATCATACAGTTCTGTCATGCAGAACACATTATGTCCTGTTAATTCATCAGTATGCCATCCCTTCCTTACATCCACACAGACAGAGGCTGAGGAAATTAAGATAAAATGGAATATCCATAATTCATGCCCACCCCCCTTGGCCTTACATAACAACTTGAAATTGTGTCTGCACGTGTGTGTGTGTGTGTGTGTGTGTGTAGCATAGTGGATAAAACAAAATTAAATCTCTATCTCAAAGACCTGTTACCTGGCCTGGAATTCTCATTATCAGAGCAGATAATTATTGTCTGGCTTTTAATTTACAATTCTACGTGGTGAATTAAGGAAGGCGGTGACATGTCTGAAATTTTTTTTAAACAATAAAATAAAAACAGGCCTTCGGTGTCCCTCCTGTCTGATTAACTTGGTATGCATTTAAATGAGCAATGAGAATTAAAGACTGAACGGACTGCAACCACACAGACAAACCCCACCCCTCTCCTTTCTGTTATATGGGATCTAGTTTCAAAAATAAGTAAATGATCACTGCTTTACAGGATAATAATAATCCCAGTTAACCTGGATTTTCTTTTCATACATCTGATAATGATTTCTATGGGTCAATAACACTGAACTCACCAGGTAATTTTCTGAGTAAAATTGGACAAATTGAACACACATCGTTCTCTCAAACAAATTCTAAAAACCACCACATTCTTAAGTATGTTATAGAATTAATATTACATTCATTCACTGTGCCTCTGCTGCCTCACCTGTGTGACACACTAGCATTACTGTTAGCCTTACCCTTATATAACCTTTCTCCTCTATAGTGTCAAATCTAAAATGCTGTACTCAAATATTTTGGTGTCCATGATTTGATTATCCATGCAGCATTGCTCACTTGTTTTCTCCATATCTGTGTTAGCACAGAAAACAGTAATAGTCGAGCCTACAAGCAGTTAGACAAACTTCTGGAAAACAAAGGTGACCCAGAAGTGTCTGTTGTAAAGCTTCATTAGAGTTTACAGCCCAACTTACCGTAGTTGTGAGCTGTTTTCCTTTGCAATGAGAGATTATCAACAATATTTTGTGTGCACTTTGGAAATCTCATACAAAGACCTGTTGTTTTGTTGTTGTTGTTGTTGTTGTATTTCTTAACAAAGAAAGATGAGATCATTTCTAAAAAGAGCTGGACACTGTAGGTTTAGCTCATGTTACTCAGACAGGCAGTAAATAGACTATTTTCAACTGTGCATTAATTCACATTTGGTGCACTAGTGAGTCGCCTATTTCAGACAGCAGGATGGTGTATGTGGGATTGACTCAAAGAAAACTAAAGTGCTCATGGTGATATAGAGGCATGGTATCCAGTTCTTTTTTTCTTTTCTTTCTTTCTTTTCTTTTTTTTTGCCAGTCAGTATATATAGAGAGAAAACATGGTGAGAGACAGGGCTATGCCATGCAACAAGAGTCCAGAGTTTAATCTTGGACGTTGTGGTCATGTTATATGCACCAATAGGCCACTGGAACACCCTCACTGTTTTTAATGGTTTTTGGGCAGTGATGGAGCTGTATGGGATGTATCAGGTTTTGTACAGAAATTGCTTTTTACTAGAATCAGTTATTTGTTGCTCTCGAGTTGTGGACTCAAATGCATAATATCACCTGACTTGTCCTCAAAATTTGATGGGTAGAGTTTTAGAATCAATAGAAATGACAAAAAATAACACCCAAGTTGTGCTAGACTCACAGAATTTTATGACTGTATGGTATATGTATTAATTGGGAATAATATAACAACTTCACACTGTACAAATGATGTGTTTTAGTTAATGTTTTAGAGCCAGAGCTGGAAAATGTTAATGAGTACGTACGTCATGTAAGTTGTAATTACAAAATAGATCACGACAATTCAAGTTTTAAAAAAATAACAACAACTGAGATGGTTTTTGGAATATTAGCTTAACTGCTAACAAGTGGAAAAAAAAAATCTGAATCAAATCAAACAGCTAACAGCTCTTTTCCCTGGTGGTAAATACATGTAGGTCAAGTGGGATTTTGCAGGCAGCGATGCTGTACGTCTCATTTGGTGTCACAGATTTCAAAAGTGTGTCAACACAGCCAGCAGGCACTGCAAGTGTGTGGTACCTCTTTCAGATTATCCCTGTTCACTACAGTTACAGTCAGCCAGTTATTTATACCACAGCTCCTGATCCATAAACCTGTGCCATATTAGGTTATTTGAAAGCAATAACCTCTGACTGTTATAGTTAAACTCTTGTTGTCATTTATCGTGCCTTTTGGTTCAAGGTACTCTTTGTGTTGTAGTTAGAATTTTTATCTCTCGGCCAAAACTCCAGTCAAATATCTAAATGTTCTAGCGATAGATTCATATTTTATTTATTCATTTATTATTTAGTCTTTAGTTGTGTCAGTGAGGTCACCTCAGTAGGTTTTCCATAGAGGCAAATCCACGTTTTCTTTTTATTTAGCAGGACAGAGAAACAGCAGCAAACTAATTATGGGAAACTACCCTTTCATATATTACTATTATATTAGTTATTTTAGCCAGTAATGAGCTCAAACACTTGATACTGTAAATGTACATATTGTAGATGAATACTACAAAACCTAAAAACTCACATTTTTTATAAGATAAATTTTATTTTTTAATGATCTTGTAAAAAACAAACAAACAAACAAAAAAAACATTGATATTGAATTTTGCCTCTGGTCTTATTTCCCAGTCTGTTTGATGGAACTGACAGTTTTAAGCTAAAAACAATGAGTCACATGCATTTAAACCAAAGGAGGTGGAAACATGTAACATTTCTGTCCTGATCAGTGTATTTTTGCTCATATTCAGTTTTGTATTGGATCTTCAACATGGACTTGTCTCAGACAGCAGTGTGAGGTTTGCTTTATGTTTATTTATTTTTAGAACATCATAGGCAGTATTATGTCACTACTTTGCCACTGTATTTTTGGTAATAAAGACTGAATAATAAATGACTTTGTCTTTGGTCATGTTTTTTTTTTTTGTTTGTTTGTTTTGTTTTTGCAAATTTAGTAAAAAGGACAAACAGAAATATCATCATATTTTTTTAATACTCAAATTTAGCTCAGGTTCCTCCCATTTCGACTCGTCATCTTTGAGATGTTTCTACACCTTGACTGAGTCCACCTGTGGTAAATTCAACTGATTGGACATGATTTGGAGAGACACACACCTGTGTCCATATAAGGTCTCGCAGCTGACGATGGACATCAGAGCAAAAACCAAGACGTGAGGTCTAAGGAACTGCCTGCAGAGCTCAGAGACAGGATTGTGTTGAGGCACAGATCTAAGCATCCTGTCTGGTTTCCTCCAGACGTGATGCTTAGAATTGGTTGTCCCTCTGGAAGTTTCTCCCATCTCCACACAGGATCTCTGGAGCTCAAGTGAGAGTGACCATCGGTTTCTTGGTCTCTCACCAAGGCCGTCTCTCCTTTGGAGGCCAGTTGAGGTGCAAGCACTGACTGCAGATAAACTATAAATTAAAGAATAACAATCAGTGCATGTGTCAGTGCTGAATGTGTAAGTGCTAAATGCAGCTGAAACAGCAGTTGAGTGAAAATGTGAAAGCAGTTTAAATGTCACAAAAAAAGTTGAGAGAGGTTAAAGTATGATGCACCTGCAATGGTTTTCTCTCCTCTGACATCAACTACAGGACCAAAACATCACACTGTGCTCTATGTTGTTCCCTAAAAACTCAATGAACACAAGGCAGTTCTGTATTCTGTCACATTTTAAAACCGAGACACATGAATTATTCCACTCCACAATCAGTCTAAACCCTTTCTTGCATCTTAAACATGAATGGAATACTAAACAAGCCTTCCAGGCACAGGCCAAGAGGTCAGGGGCCATTTACATGTCTGTGCCCAGTGGCCCATTGTTTTATAATCCGTGCTTGTCCTATTTTCTTCCATGCAAACCCAGAAGATCTTCACTTGTGTTAGTGGAGTACATACAGACAGAGGGGCAGAGATCCAGTGTTTTTTTTTTTTCCTTTACAAGCTATGGAAGGGTTACGTTCACTGGTAATGTATGGTACACTCACTTATCCTGCAGGAAACTGCTTCTAGCCTTCTTCTGGGCACCTCATCTTGAAGGTATGATATACGTAATGTGCTCCAAACTTGCACAACCTGCCCATGGAACAATGTTATGAAACTGTCTTGTAGAAGTATAGTACAAGATTGTAAAACACATTTTTCCTGTTGGAGTTTTGTCTCTTGACAAGTCCTTGCCACTATACTTGATAACATTTTTAAGTAATCCACAAAACACATTATTACACTGTTATGCAAGACTGTTTGCAAGGTTAACATTTAATTAAATCTTTTGGACACACATGGAAAAGGATTCAAATGCAGTTAAAGTAGGCCTTTTATAAACCTTCTTGAAAACTCATTTCAATTGAAGTATCCATCCAGTACTGTATTCAAGCAAAAACAAATCTTTATATTCATCCAGTTTTTTTCTTATGAAATACAATAACTCAAGGTCCAGCAGTGCAGTGATAAGCCAAGCTAGTCCTTCCCATGACTTCACACACGTGTAGCCATACACACCCACATGCACATTTTGAAAGCAAAGAAATATCTGTTCCTGTAATCCTTTTTGCTTTTATATGAAACCCTGAGTACACAGACAGGACAAAAACCACCCTCCTCTATTCATTTCTTTAAAGGATCAAGTTTGCTACTTAAACCTTTTAAAGGCCAACCATGAAAGTGGAGCTCAAGGCCAATATATATGTATACTGAAAGGCTGAGAAAGAAAACAAGGGTGAAGACAGGGAGTAGCTGAAGGTACTTCGGAATCAATTCGTTGGACTCGTACTGCTGGTCTGCTTTTCAACTTGTTTAATGGTTAATTCCCAGATTTCTTTGCTCTATGAACCTTGTTTTGTGTTACAGTGAGTGAAAAAGGAAGAGGATTTTCGATCCCATGCTGACTAAAGGGAGGCAGATTGGGCACACTGGGAGGGAGGAGGGTTAAATTTAATGGGCCATCTTCCTGCAGTCTCACTCCCCTGCTTCAGATGACAAGAATTAGAGAGATGACAGGAGGGAGGAGGGAAGAGGGCACATTTAGATTGGACGTATGTGTACCCACAAGGAAATGATTCAAGAGCTAACGGGCCAGAGTCAGAGAGTATGGCCATTAAACAATCTGTTTTCTTCTCCAATAATCCGTTCCCACAAGAGCCCAGCCAATTTATTTTCATAAATCTCTTTGATAATCTTCAGGTCTTGAACGTCAGCCCTTGTACATACTCTCTGTTCTTTCCATCTGAATGCACTGAGCGGTCTCCCAGTTGACCTGTCCACTGTCTCAAGCACACTCATCACGACAATAGTTGTGAATGTTTTTGATTGTGTTGATGTCCTCATGTAGGGGTTTTTGTTCTTGTGGATGTGTGGTTGTAAGTGAGAAAGGGAACGGTTTGCAAACAATATGATCAGTTTCCCTGGGTACTGTGGAAACTGTGAATTAGCCTGCGTAACCCGGACACTCATTCCAGAAAGAACACATTGCTGTGGGTGATTACGTTCACCTCTGTTGTGCAGAGGTGAAAGTAGAAATATGTATAAAATGTTTATGTAAAAGAAAATCTGTCTGCGACATAAATACCACTTGGAAATAGAAATACTTCTCTGTAATTTGGGTGAACTAGCCCTTAAAAATAATCACTATCCTGCTGTAGCAGAAAGTATCAGGACACTATATTCTACACAACTTGGTATCCGACGCACTTTGATTTCTGTGTGTCCCTTTCTTATAGTTTCTGTATGCTAATCAGGATGCGTCAGCCCTGGTGCACGATTGGCGCCAGATGGGAAGGCGTGGCCTCAATTCCTGCCTCCTGCTTCCTGATTGGTGGCTTCCGGGACTGAAACCTACATAACCGCGGTCAACCATCGAGCAATGGCGGCTGTAGGTGTTTTTGCGAGTGGCTGTCGGTTCAGCTTGACAAACGTTTGTCCCCGAAAAACTAGTATTATGGAGGCACTTGTGCCTGGGGATTGGGTCAGACATTAGACTGTAAAACTTGATAACGTCGTGCTGCAACAGAAATTCCCGTTGTTAGACACACAGGGTAGTGTTTCAAATGTGTTCTGTTTTGCTGGTGAGTTCGGTCGGACTTCGTTTGAGTCATCTTTTGGTTTATTTCTTTATTTAGACTGCACCCACCGGCCCTTTGTAGCGCGTGCAGTCTTTTGTGTGTGCAGAGTAATTTTAAACTCTTGAAGAAATAAGTTACTTTTAACCACCAACATTTGGGTTCATGTCCCTTTTTCCATCACGAGCTAAGGGTCATAGGCAGGGGTTGTAACCCTCCCCTTAATACACAATTCCACAAGGTATACATACTAATATGTTCTAATGGTACCGGCTATATCAAGACCTGGGCACGACCGCCACATTTGACAAGTTGGTCGAGATTATGTAGTGTCTGAATTGAATCAGAGGGAGTGGTGACGTTGGACTGGGAGCCACCAATCGGGGAGCAGGAGGCAGAAGTTGAGGTGACGGGGAAAACCACGCCCTCCAACCTGGAGCCAATCGTACACCGGGGCCCGCACAATCCAATTAGCATACACAAACTACGAGAAAGGGTTACAAGTGGAGGAAGGGGCGTGCTACTGACGTAACCTCACCATTTAAGGTCAGTAAAATATGATCGTTCTTACTAAATGTCACCTGACAGTCTCCTTCTGTGATGCTGTAATTTGTACCACATAGAAGCTTTTCAGCATCAAATCCTTCTACCTTTAAATGTTAACCTCAATCATGTTTTGATAGTCATTTCTTACTTAATCCTGCTGTGGCCTGCAGATTGCTTTTGTTGCTGGATATGTTATTCATGTTTATGTTATCTGATGAAATCTTCTCACGGCAAAGCTGAGACACAACCTGCCACATGAGCATTCTGAATACACATTTGCAACTCAATGGAAATCAGTGAAGTTTGTACACTTCTCTGAACCTGGAAGTAATTTTAGACTTTATATTTTGTATTTGTAAATGTTGTTATACTTCACTACTTTTAAATTTCCCTATCTACCTGCTATGTTTACACAGCAGTAATGAACCAATAATTTATGTTTGCAATGAATATTTTTCCAGAGAAAGACAGATATTCAAAAAGTAAGAAGAGGGCAGGAACCCTTGTTTAGACATGAAAGTTACCTTTTTCAAAGATTGGCAATGGAGTGAAGAGCAGGAACAGAAACCAGATATGGTACCAGTGTAGTAACGGTAATAGTAATTTCACACAAGGCAGCCACAGCCAAATCAATCACCTGGCCGTGAGGGAAATCAGAACCGGATCCGAGAGAATTTTTCCTAATTTGATGTTTCGATGGCTGCATTCACCATCTGCCTCAGGATGATCTGTGACAGCATGAGAGTGAAACAGATGAGTGAGTGTCCAGTCAGACAGAAGGGTGGCACAGTAGAATTCAAACACACATCCATACACACGCCAACTGGACAAGATGTTAAAGGAATAGTTTGACATTTTGGGAAATTATTCACTTTCTTGCTGAGGGTGTGATGAGAAGATTGTTACTACTTTTATGTTAAATATGAAACTACTGCCAACAGTTAGTTAGCCTTGCTTGCACCTGGCCAAGACATAATCCTATCCATAAGCCTGTTTAACACCACAACAAACCGCTTTTAAACAATTTTTATACAGATTAATTAAAGAAAATGTTTCCACTCACCGGAAATATTTGTTTAGCACACTAAGTATAGAAGTATTTGTTTTTTAGGCAAATGTAGACAGACATGTTTTGTTTCATTCAAGATTTATTTCTCTAGCAAGGTAGCTGTGTTGTGGAGAGGCTAGGAACTATTTTTTTGTTTTGTTTATTTTATGGATTTGGCTCCACCCCCTGTGGGAAATGTAAAATTTTGTTACCTGATTGTTGTCAATCAATTGCCTTCTAAACGATAAATGGAGTAAAAAAGCCTGATTACCCCCGTGTTGTAACATTTTAATTATTTAGCTTTAGAGGTACTGGGTAGGGCCACCTGTTGCTCGCGAAACAGCTTCAGCTCTTCATGGCACGAATTCCACAAGACACTGGAAACATGCACGACTGCATCACATCATTTCTGCAGATTTGTCTGCTGCTGTGAATCTCCTGTTCTACCACATCCCTAAGGTGTTCTTCAGGATTCAGGTCTGGTGACTAGTGAGGTCACTGAAGTACACTAAACTGACTGTCATGTTGATGAAACCAGTTTGAGATGACTTTTGCTTTATGACAAGGTGTATTATCATGCTGGAAGTAGCCATTAGAGGATGCGTAACTTGTGGTAATTAAGGGATGCACATGGTCAGCAGCAAAACTCAGACGTGGCATTCAAACCATGATTGATTGGTATTAAGAGGCCCAGAGTGTGCCAAGAAATCATTCCCCACATCATTACACCACCACCACAAGCTTAGACTGCTGACACAGGCCAGGTTGGGTCCATTGTTGATGCTAAATTTTGACCCTACCATCTGCGCTTCTCTGCAGAAATCGAGATTGATCAGACCAGGCTAAGTTCCTGGTCTATTGCGGTTGACCAGTTTTGGTTTTGGTAGCTGTAGTCTGTTCACCTCAAGGTTATTTGAGTTACCATAGCCTTTCTGTCAGCTCCAACCTGTCTGACCATTGTCCTCTGCCTTCTCTCATCAACAAAGTTTTTCTAGCTGCAGAAAAGCAGGTGCACAGGTATTTTTAAGATGATTGGTGGGTGTAGTCTCATTTTTCTTTCAAGAGATGAATTCAAAACATGTTTCATGTTCACAGTCTCTCATGACAAAAACATCTTTATGTGTTTTAACTGCTATAATGACCAAACAGTGCAAACAATGGCCATAATATTCCAATATATGACCAAGTTTTGTTCATAGGCTCTGACTTTCCTATAATTGTGAAGTGTGGATGTTAACACACCACATGGAGCAATGCAACTATTTTTTTTTCCCAGATGTGGTTTGAACCAAATGAACAAGGACACAGCGAAACATTAAATTATGTTTGTGTGTGTATGTGGGAGATAGAAAGAGAAAAGAAAATGTACATGTAAGACTTACTGATCTCCATTTTATAGTAGCTTGTATAAAGCCTCAACCAACTTGGGAAAGTGCCATTTATTTGGGTTAAAATTCAGTTACACACAAACACACAGAGATACATGTATTTCTATCACTGTAATTTTGAGGAATCCCTATTGATTATATCAGTCACTGGAAACAAAGGCAAACAGCTAGCCTGGCTTTGTCCAAAATCTGTTTACCAGCACCTCTAACACTCACAAATTTGCACATATCTGTTGACAAAAAATATGTGCCAGTCAGTCTCTTTGCTCAATGACTTTGCCAGACAACCAGCAGAGACCCCCTGTAAAACCAAAACATGTCTTCTTCACATTTCTGACCTTTTGGGGTGCTCATAGCTGGATTTTTTGTTAACTGTAGTTAGAGCTAGTCTGTTTCCTAAAATACAGTAAAGGAAAATGAAGGAAAAGCTTGAATAAGCTGTTTTGGCCACCTGGATGTCACAGAGTAATATAAGCATTCAATAGAATGCTAATGACACCCGGAAATAGATTAGCATGTTAGCACTTCCGGTTCCCTCGTCCTAATGTCAGTGGGGTTTTTTGAATGGGTTTTTGGCTAGATGCCTAAACAAGATCTGTGGTCGACACAAGCACAGTACGTTTTCATGTTTTATTATACGACATAAAATACGCCAGAAAATATTATGTTTTTTAAGCCTTTATGCATCTTTAAAAAAGCGGTTGCTAACAAGGGGCTAAATAAAACTATAGACGTTGGTGACGTCTTAAGGCCGCACGCAAAAATCCACTCATCAGTCCACCGTTACAGCCTCGTTGTGTTCATACTCGCGCTCGTGCTAATTACAATCAAAGTTTTCAGTTTTTGTAGAAGTGGTACGCGCCTTATATCCAATTATCAAATTGGAGGCTTAGTGGTGGTGATGTTAAAGTCATAGGAACGTGGTGTAGTTCGTTTAAGGTATTACAAGCTTTATATTTCCTTTTTTATTGCGGAAAAAAAGACACACAAAAAACTTACATTCTGCTATATTTGTGCCTCTGTAACTTTGCTTCAGTAGGTTGAGAAAGTATTTTGAAAATAGACCACGGCTATGGCTGTAATCAACAGGTTTTAAGAACGGTACCGTTTTTACTTTGGAAATTATATTAATGGGTGTGGTGACCGGTTAACTCACCACTACTCACCTACTAGAGATTATTTCTCATACAGCGAATGCTGGAAAGCCCTATCTTTTTTTTATTTTTTACAAAGTGATATTTTACGCTTTTATTTTGAAGGCAGGCTCTGTGGTGTTCCGGTATTGTCCCGTGGTTAAACCCGGTGCGGTATGAAGCTCACCGATGAATTTTAACGGGAGGGGGAAAAAAAGATGAGAGAAAAATGAAAGAGTGAGGGAGATAGAGAGACGTAGAGAAAGAGGGAGAGAGAGAGGGAGGTAGAGAAGAGCTGTCGGACCATCCTACCAGCCGCTGCTGTAGAGGAGGGTGAGGCTTATAAATGTACCGTTGGCTCAAGTCTTTGTTGCCGTCAAGACAGAAAGAAATCTGGCGTCCATAACGGGAGCGCGCCTTTATGTAAAAATGCACATTGATTAAAATAAGGCTGTAGTAGTATTTTCGTGCTACCCGATAGGAGTTTAAGCCTGTCGTACTTAATCGAAATCTGTGTTTCACCATCCGCATCACCACTGACGTTAATGTCCCTTCTGATATTTTAGCAGACTTGTACATTTACTGTTATGTTTACGGTAGGATTATTGTAGTTTGCCGGTGATGTTAGGTGTCGGTAGATAGGATCTGATGTTTCACGGTATTCTCGTAGCAACGTGACCTGGAAACACCGCTGTGTGCAGGCCTGTCCACCCCATCTATCAGTGTTTGAATGAAAGGCTCCAGACAGTGAAGGAAAACAAACAGTGGTGCAGGTCGTTGTTTGCTTTGGCTCAGATCGCAGTGGCACACACACGCTGTTTTTGTGTGTTAAGGATATATGCCTGTGTATATGTGAGTGTTCACTTGGTATCTGTCGATGCGTTCATCATTATCTGTGTGAGCAATCAGACACACTGCCCCTGTCTGGTTGGAGTGTTTCAACATGACAGCCCTGCGTCAGAGGAAGGGCAGCAAGGGGAAGGAACACCCTCTCGGTGCAGAGTTTCAGCCCCAACAGTCCAACTGTTGCACCGATCATCATCCAGAGAAGGTGTTGCACGGTGAGTGAGCCGCCCTCCCACCGAGTTGAGTTTCATACAGTTTTTGGGCAGCAGTAGAATGACCTAGTGGCTGCAGAAAATTTCTTTTGACAGAGGGTTGATCATGGTTGGTAGCCAGCCGCTCCTCTGAGGTGCCTTTGACCCAGATCCAGCTCCGGGGTCAGTGTTCTGTCTCTGACATTGACCTCTGACCTGCTGTGGGTTCACGGTGGGAAGAAAAGTTCTTAGTGGGGTTTACATTTTCATGACGCACTCTGCTGTTTCTTGTGCCCGTGCATATGCAGTACTCATACTTGTGTTGCATCCTTGTGAGGAATAATGAACAGAAAATCTGGCAGCTTTTAAGTTATTGAAATTGATGTCACTCATATGAATAATCTTTATTTCACTGGTAACCCCTGAACAAAACTCACAGGTGTAACCAGTATCATCAATAATGGTTGATTTACATTCAGGTCCATGTGTTTAAGTGGCACAGGTGTTGTGGAAGTTGACTCAGTGACCTGGCTTACTGCAGCACCTTAATAAAATGCAGCCATCGTAATTGTTATTAATCACTCTTGTGCTTTACTTGCTATGGCAAAATCAAAATGTTTGTTGTACGTATAATGTAGAGACAAATGAAGAAGAACAGGTCTTTTTTTAGTAGCACAGGTGTTACTAATAACATAAATAAAGCCTCTGTTCAACTGCTTTTAAAATTTAACTTGACAGCAACAACTTAATGACCTGTTGATGTCCCTGCAGGTGACTGGTCATGGGGGGCAATAGTGTGGACATCCATTGGTTGGTCTGTGTCTGTTGGTCTTGGCCTGCTGTGCTGCATCTACGTGGCCACGCTACATGAGAATGACTTGTGGTTCTCCAACATAAAGGTAAGGGCCCATCACTACTACAGTCTTAAGGTCAGATAATTTTATTTATTTATTTAAAACATTGTGTTCACGGTGCTGCAGTCAGCAGTCAGTTGTAAATGATCAGCCGATGAAACTGTCCTATGCTTGCTATCAGTGTAGCCGAAAGTTCAGAAATGTTTTTTGGGTTTTTGTCAGATGCCTGTAACTATGTGAGACTAGTTAAAAATTGATTTTTTTTTTTCAACATGTGAACTGGATAGTACAGGTGTTTTTTTTTTTTTTGCTACATTTCTCAACAACTAAAGAATGTCAACTCATTGTGTAATATTAATGTTAACAAGACGTGGGATGGTGGCAGGAATCACATTTTGATAGGTGTGTGACGAGATCTCATGACACAAGATCTTGTGATAGTAAAACCTGATGATATTTCTTGATGAGGTGACAAGTTTTGTTGTGAGACAGTATCCAGCTGCAACTGGCATGACTGATGAAATTAGCATAGAATATTCCCTCGCCACTTTTAAGTGGCAGCGTTTTGGGTTCCTGGCAACAAAATAATCGGCAACAGAGTGATAGACGATACACAAACAATATATAAACACTGTAAGAAAATAGTGTTGTACACTCTGGCTAAGACAAGCAGTATGTATCGAGTATTGGGAGGGAAATTTCAATCTACAGAAGATAGACCTCTATACCTCTTGGCAGCTTCCCTCTGAAGTGGTGGAGAGAAAACGGCTCTCAATGTTCTTTGCTCTCTCCACTTGCCAAAGCATGCCTTTCCATCCCTGCTACCTCTGCTCCAAGTGAGCGTGTTTTTTCATCTGCGGGAGACATAGTTAGTGCCCTAAGGTCGACACTGCTGCCAGAAAACACAGACATGCTTATATTCCTGAAAAAGAGCATGACCATACCTTTGGCTGGGCTGTGTAGTTCGAACCATCTCTTAGCTCTGTATCATGCTTGATGAAACTTGAGACTTCTTGTTTGCACTTCAAAAATAAGAAAAAAATATTTTTATTTTTGTTATTTATACTGTTTTTATTTTCGTGTTTCATTTGTTGAAAGGAGTTCATGTTAGAAACTCAAACACAGACATTTCAAAATGCACCTGCATTGTTTTGCATTTTGTGACTTTCAGTCAAATAAAAGACTGTTGTTTCCAGTCATATATTTTGTCATCGAAGTTTTCTTAAAAATAGTATTTAAGTCTTGTCTCGTCTCATTCTCGTATCGTGTATCTTCTCGACTCGTGAGCTAAGTGTAGCGTCACACCCCTACATTTTGAAGAATGACTTCTCTTTATCGGGGTGTGGACAGTGTTTCACAAGCTGCTGTGTGAACTGTTTGCCTCTGCTGGGCCAAACTTAAAGTAGCAGATTTTTTCTCTTCTCTTTCTCTTCTTTATCTTGTGACTTTCTCTTTATAGCAGAGTGGAATAAATTAGTTTTGCTGTTTACTGGAGATTCATTCATTCATTCATTTTTTAAAAATTTGTTTCGATCGTGGTAAAGCAGAACTTCAAAAAACAACTCTGCACGTTCCATGACCGAAAAGGAGCACAGAGAAGAAAAATTTTATTTTACCTCCCCCTCCTTACTCAAAACATAAATAAATGAATAGATGATCTGTCCACTACAGTTGCAGAGATGTGAATATTAACAACTAGTACACATTAAAAGATATTTATGATGAATAATGTGATGATTCTTTGCCGTAACCTTTGGTCCACTGACTGTGTACCATAATGCATACGTGTCTCCGTGGTTTATTAAGAACTATAAACTTAAAGGCTGTATGTCTCAATGACAGTTTAACGTGAAGTATTGCCACTGGGTTTGTGCCAGGTCAGGGAGAAGATCTTTGAATGTTGAAAACACATGGACATCTTTTATCTCTTTTATGAGGCTCTTGTTAAGAAGTAGCAGAGATGACCAGATTGATGTATCTGACACTTTTATACTGAGGTTATCTTAGGTTTTGACATCCATATGTAAGACTCATTAACCACATCACAGATGTGGATATTTACAGATGGAAAATGTCTCCCGGTTTAAACTTCCAAAAGCTCAAAAATTCCACTCACATTTTCTGCTTATCTCAAGAGGAAATGTAGCTTCAGTATAAATGCCAATCACACACGTCCTCTCATCCAGTTTTCTCCCCAAAATGGCCTGCAAACACGTCATAAACACTTCATCCTGAAATGGGAGGATTGTTTTTCCATGCACTGCAGAGGATTTATTTTCAGGCCTGTTAAATGAACCTCATGAAGTCCTGAAACACCAGGGCAACTGGTTGTTACACAGTCCTTTTTAGAGTCTATTCAGTGCTGCACAGCAGCAGAACATTGTGCCCTGCCAAATATGATGTAATTTTTAAATCCCCCTTCCAGAGCTTCACCAACACTGAGATATACATAGCAGATTTTGAGCTAGTTGACATGGCAGAACAGATTGCTCTGTCATAGTCATAACTGGGGCAAAATGTAAATGAAGGCTGTTTCTGTGTGTTGTTTTTGCCTCATTAAAAGGTGCGGTAATAGTCATTTGTTTTGGTAGACGTATGAGTCAACTGAGGCAAGGTAGGCAGTTCACTGTGGTGCGGCCTGTTTCAATCTCATGTTGTGTGGTTCGTGTAAGATGTTATAATTCTGTAGGATGGCTTTCCACAGAGAAAAAAGGTCACTCTGCCATGTCCAATGTTTTTATGGTGGCATCACAAACCAAAAACATCTACTGTGACCTCTGCGTTGATGGTGAAGTATCTTGGGTGAACAATCATCCTGTGGAGGGTGACATTAGCAGCAGGTGTTATTGAGCCAAGCACACTGTCCCTGGAGTGAGCAACTGAAGCTATAAGTGGTTTTATTTTGTGTTTAATTGCTGTTCCAATTTTATCTGTATTGTTTTTTAATCATATTTTGGACAAAATATCTAGATTTATAGGATGTTGTACACACCCCTAACCATAGCAGACCTCCTTTGGTGCTGTAAATGGTGTTTTCATGATCAGTTCGTTCTGCGGTAGACAGAGCTAGAGTGTATAAATGTATATTTAAATCAAAAAATACTTCAAATACTTTAAATTCATACGCATGTTGTCTAAGTGTCTGAGTTCATATTTCTCCCAATCTGCTAGAAAGTTTGAGTCTCATGGTTCGATAGGAGCTGTACATATTGGTTCAGATTTTGAAGCATTATCCTAATCACAGAACAGACTCTCCTTCTTGTGTAGAACAGAGGAGGGAGTGCGTAATCAAACCAAACAACTGAACAGACAGGCCCTTAAAAATCTACGACTCGGAATTTGTCTCATCTGTCAGCAGTAACTTGCTGTGCCAGCCAGGTGCTTCATCTGTTTCTTATGCAAATGAGCAGCGCGTCTTGACCCACATAGAGGCAATCTGCATAGGGTAATTTGTGAGTTTTTGTCACAGGGAGACAAAGCAGCACATCTATTTAATTGAGCACAGTCCGCATGGACACAGTTTGTGGTCCTGCACTGTCTTGTTTCTGTTTATGTGTGTGTGAAGGGAAGAGACAGACAGATGCTTTCATTTATAATAAATGCAGGTCACTTTACAGGCCTGGTGAACATTTCCCTGAAATGTTCCCACTTCTGGCTGACATCATTGCACATTGGACACAATGTGTGTGTGTGTGTGTGTGTGTGTGTGTGTGTGTGTGTGTGTGTGTGTGTATGAAGTGTTTCCTTCTGTTAATGCTATCAAATCCTCTGTCTAAGACTACATTCAAATAGAGCTGTGTGTGTCCACACTAGCACATTCAGACTGCCTGATCCCCGTAAACACTAAAAAGCTCACACAATAGGAAAACATATCTAATGTTTGTCAGGAAATGACAAAAATGTTCATCATAGGCATCTGGTCAGGAGTGAGACAGACGGCCCAGTTAAGGCAACAGTATACTTGATTAGAACTTGTTGGACAGTCAGATAGCCTCAGAAATCCTTTGACCCCACAGGAATCCAGAGTTCGTTTTTGGGGGGCTGTGCCTGACCATTCCTGTAACAATCCAGCATTCACACCCACCTCACCCAGTACCAAGACTGGGTTTGAACTTCTCTCTCAAGATCTCTTTTTCATTTGTTACACGGCTATTTGTGGCAAAATGTGAACAACAGAGGACATATCCTCCGGGGGAGACTGTCTGAATGTTTTGGCATTATCCCCATATTTAGATGATAACACGGGTCCTCGCTGTCGTTGATGGCTGGATTTTCACTCTGCTTTCTAGTGTGGTTGTTCAGAGCAGGTACAGATGCTTTTGATTTCCAAGGTTTGTTGGACGACATGTTGTATGAAGTAGTTCTTTTTGCATAACCTGGTTCTTAGGCTGTGTGTTAATCTGTGTTCAGCACAGCTGCTCTGTCTCAACATGGGTGCTGACACAAAGGGCTCCAATAACAAAATGCAGATCACTGACAAAAAAGTAAACTCTGGCTCAACTTTTCAACTGTTTGCCAGTTGAATTTGTGGAAATGTAAGTATTTATCTTGCAATTGTACAGAGGCGAGATAGTGATTATTGATGTGACACCCATGGATCTATTATCCAGACTGGCCTGACTGAATTGTATTTCATCATCTCACTGGTATCTGAAACAACACACCCCCATCAATGCAGCCTATTGTGTTTTTTAAGCTGGTTAAACTTCTGCTCAGTCCCTCCTGCTGTTTGTTACCTGTGATGTGTTTTAATACAGCTTAACTCATCAGTTAGTTTTGTTGTCTAAAATGTCTTAACGACATTATATGGTTTGTCTGTGTGACTTCAGATATATCCATTTTGAAGACAATTTAAAAAAAAAGAAAGATTGGGTTTAAGATTCAAGAACTGTGGAAATACTCTAAATCTCCAACCAAAGTCCACATTAAACACGTGCTACATTTTCCAGCAAAAAAACACACACACACACACACCTTTCCAAGCCACAGTAAATAGTGTAGTGTGTAGCTAATACACTATTTAGATGCTTGTGGCTATGCCAGCTGATGCTTGAACTGCCTACTGTTTCTCCCTCAGCCAGTGAGATGATGTATTTAATTTCCTGCCCTTCGAGGCCCACTGTTTCTCTCTCTCACACACTTTTACTCTTCCATTTACTGTCTCAGACAAACACAGGCTTTCTAAAGTGTCCCCTAGTTAAGTAGGATGGAAAGAACCATGCGACACGCTGGAAAGTCATTTGCGAGTTTGGGAGTCCTTCCTGCTTGGTGTTGCTGCCTGATCTGATCTTGCGTGACTGATGGTATCTGGGGAGAAGCTGTTGTTTTACAAAAAAATTTTAAATAATCTCACATGGGGTTTGTTGAGAGAATGTGGTAGCCGTCTTAGCCCGAGGTTCAAGAGTCTGGAGGCTTTATTATTAAGTTCCTCTTGATCCTCTTCCTTCGCTATGTCTCTCTTTTACTCACACTCTTACAATGCTTATAATCACAAGTCCTCCTCTGACGTATGTAGTCAGACAGCTGGCTTAATCTGGCCTCCTGAATTCATCAGGTGTGAAGTCATGTCCACGTTGGTCCCAGCGCCTAGCGGGGTTTATTTCAGACATGTGCTCACAGCTTGAAGCTGGTTCCAGATCCACAAACCCTCTGACAAATGTTCCCCGCATTTTCCGAATTATGTTCCAACATGTTCCCCTCCCCGCTCTCCACCCCCACCCATCTTATTCTTTTCCTGTGTGCATGTGTGTTTTTATAGACAAGAGGTCACCAGTAGTCAACTCTCTTTTCTTTCCCTCCCTCTGGCTGCTTCAGTTATCTATAGCCCATCCTGTTGTTTGCAGACTTAATGTAGCTCAGTCCTTATGTTTGCTTTTGTCTTCATATGTAGTGGTTGATTTGTTGAGAAAGACTGCTTTTTGTATTGAAGTGTCTCTTTGAGTTCAGAGGAGGTGGGGGTCGTCCATGTTTAGTCTCTGGGAGACGTAAAATAGAGGAAAGACGAAGCAAGGCCAACGCTGGACCGTCCCTTGGATTCTTCAAGCGCCACATCAGAGAGATAGGAGTTATTCAGAGACCCATAAAGAGGAAACAGTAACAGAGAGAAACAGAAGGAAGAGGATCGGTGCCTTCGGAGAAATGAACCAGCTTTCAGGGTAATGAGCAATGTGTGAACTTGTTAACCAGGCTCATTCTCTTTGACCTTAATTTAAACTGAGGATTAGCCATCTCATCAGAGTTCTTGGTGAAAAGCCAAGGCTTGTTTTGCCTCGGGCAAACTCAAAAGAAGGATTGGGAAGGAAAGTAGCTGCTCATTCCCTTGGAGAAAGCCTCATATTTCCTTTGGCAAGGAACTTGAAGCGATTAAAGAGCTAATTTATTTGGACTGACTTCAAGAAAAGAAAAACACACCGCATTTACATTTATTACCGTAATGGATTTGGATCACTTCTATAGCTCGACCCAGGAGCATGCTGTTTTTCTACCTGGATTCAGCTTATCAAAGGATCCAAGAACTTATTGACAATCTCCATCTTCTCAGGCAATGGAGCTTCGCAAGAGAGTTAAGCTGAACAAGCTAGAACATAATTTGAACCTTTCACCAGATGCACCAGCTGAGGGGAGATGCAGCTATAACTTGATGTGGGGGACGGCAAGATGTGATGGCACACAGGAGGGGGTTAGGGGAAGAGTTTCTGTGTTTGGTGGATCAGGTGCTTGTTCCGGGTCAGGCATTCTTCCCTGGTGGCCTTGGCGACAGTGTGTTTCCATGGCAGCAGGGCTGTTACTGGCCGGTCTGCTGGCACTGACTCAGGCCTGGTGCGTTAACGCCATACACGAGAATCTGCTGTGGTTCTCTCAGCTCATGGTAGGAGTTCTTATTCGTATTATTGAGATTGTTTTAATGTGAACCTTAAATTAACTAAGCACATTGCAGACAAGCTAACAGCCTGTAGTATGAGTTCGTATGTAATATAACATTTTTTCCAGCTGATATCCTCCTTCTTCCCCCTTGTTGTTGTGAGCAATTATGTTGAATCCCTGTCCCGTCTTCACTGTGATTGGTCAGGGCACAAAACCATTCAAATTCAAGGAATATACTATAAAATTTTAAACCCACTAAGCATCCTGCTGTGTCTCAGTTAGAGACAAAGTGAACACTTAGTTTCCATGTCTCAACAGGGAGTCGTCATTTTGAAAAGATCTTAAGAGACAGGGGTTTAAGGGGTTTAGATGATTACACACTGATATGCTCACACCCAAGTATCTGCCATTACAACAGTGCTACAGATGAGGGGGGGGGGGCAATTTATTAATTTCTGTGGGTTCGCTTTAGCAGAACTATAGGCAGATTTACATGGATCAATGTGTTAAAAATGTGTGCGGTGTCTGCTAGGGAGGTAACAATATCAAAATCTCACAATAACAAATACAATAAAAGTACAATAATACGTCCAAGATACAGTATTTGTGATATAAAAAAGGCAAATGAAGACTTCAGTTTGACAGTAAAGTGCATAAAACAGTCAGTCAGTCATATTCCTGACATGTAGGTAACCACAGTTTGGCAGTGTCTGCATATTGTTTTTTATCTGTCACTTTTTTCCCTCTCTCATTTCATGACATGGAGAAACCAAAATGCTTTCACACGGCATCCACAGTTTCAAAGGCTTTGTCTTTCTCTCCCCTGCTTTGTTCTCCCTCACCTCCAACACCGGCGTCCACTAACTTCGCTGTAGATTCAAAGAGGGAGCGCTCTACTCCACCGCAGCTGTAACAAAACTACAGTTTTGCCCAGTAGACAAATCGTTTGTTACTGTCCAGGTCCACGATGATATTGAGACACTTTTGTTCTTGTGATATTGTGAAATTGACGAGTGAGTGTCTCGCAATCTAGGTTGTCCAGGAGTCTATCCCAGCTGAAACTGGGCGAGACCTTGGACAAAACACTAAACCCCAAATTTCTCCATATTGCCAGCCCAGGGCCATTTGTTGAGTGTGTGTTGAATGATGAATAAGAGGCAATTGTAAAGTGCTTTGTCTGCACAGTTAGAAAAGTGTTATATGAAAGTTCAATTTAATCAGAGTTAAGCACAAGTCTGTATATGCCCACTTCTCATGTCCTGAGAAGATGTCTAATTAAGCCAGTTAAGTGAATACCTGTGTGGCTGGGCCATGGCTATGGAGGGTCCCAAGGGTAAAAACCCCTATTAACATCTTTTTTCTCATTCAGTTCTGTCACAGTGCTCACATTTTCAGTCACTCTTTAGTCCAGAGGTTCATCATTTCTTCCTGCTTTTGTGCATGTTAAAGAGAGGTGTTCACTGTCCAGCAACATATACCAAATAGATCACAAATTTGAAAAATGTGTGGGCTGATATGTCTCTCTGTATTATCAAAGAGATTCTCTATGATGCTCCTAAAGCCTGGCACACACTAACAGATTTTTAAAATTTTAACCAATTTAGAAAATGTGAGAGACAACAAATAGTGACTGATTTCACAGTTTTGTTCTTATAGTGTGTGATGTGCAACAAGTAGACCAACACAGCCACACCACACACTAACAGATTCATCACCAACAACCAGAGTCTTGACTCTCAAAACTTGAAATTTTGCACGGTCAAACGCGACTTTTGAGTAAATAAACCTGGCGGATGACAATGTCTGTTGTTTGTTGAGCTTCCATCTTCAGTCAGCTTGCTTCCTGTTTGGCTATCGTTCTGTTCCACGTGACAATCCACAGAGTGCCTGCTTGGCTTTCTTCTGTGTTCCCCCCCATACAACAGGATTTTTGATCATAAATGTTGAACATGTTTAATGTTTATGGGGGCGGTCCTGATCGTCTTCCGAGCAGATCAGGGAGGGTAAAATCACTCTGAACACACCTCACACCACAGGGAAATCTGACAAGATAATCTTTAGACCCATCAGATAATCAGGCCTTTGCTGACTTTGGTTCGGAGGGGGGATTCAAACCGATAATTGGCCCAGTTATCTTTTAGTGCGTACCCCACTTTAGGACTCAAAGGCCTGCTAGTTTTCACTCAATCAGTGAATGGTTTAAACCAGATGAATGAAATTAACTAGCTAGTGGAAACACCTGTAGTTACTTAGTTGTAGTTGCCTGGTGTCCTGCATGTTTTTGATTCGCGTACTGGGTATGATGATCATTAACCTAAAAAGTTAGGCTAATGAAGTACAGTCTCACTTCCTCTTAAGTCCTGGAGATGTGGTTGTACTGGTGGGGCTACAGGCTACAAAGTGACTTTTTAGGGAACATTTTACATGCATTGTGTTTGAATGTCACTTCATTATATTTTTCAGCATAATAGCTTTGGTTGTAATGCAAATTGAAATCTGTTGGGCTGCTCCTTTTTAGTCATTCTCTCAACACATCAATTGTTTTTTACGTTCTTTTCTTAATGAAGGTTGAGCTATTCATCATGAGTCATTACTGGAAAAAGCATCACATAAATGGCATCTTAATAAACTCAGAAATATGATTTGGTTTTTAATAAGCAGATTTCAGGATGCCTGGGAATGACCACATTCATCTGTAGAGCCCCAGAGAAATAATTTGACAGACTTTGAATTAAATCACATAACTGATATGCCAAAGAAATCTATCACTGTGGTCAGAAAATTTCTTTTAAGTCAGGTACAGCTGTGAAAACTATTTACAAACTGAATCTGATATTAATATTCTGCAGCTGGTTGCCCACTGTTTGCTCTCTCTTTTTACCCTCCACTGGAACAGAAATCATGCATGGCGAGCAGGAAATCCCTTGGGGAAGACATCCTCCAAACATACACACACACACTGTGTTACCTGTCTTATTGTTACCTTTGAGGATTACGAGTGTATTAGCTGCTTTGCCTCTATCCTCCATGTTTCTGTCATGTCTTGCCAGAGTATCTCTTTTCCTTATTGTAGAGAACAGAAGTGCTTGGTTTCACACAACCAAATTCCCCTTTTTGCTTTCAGGAAGTGGAGCGGGAGATTTCCTTTCGGACAGAGTGTGGACTGTACTACTCATACTACAAGCAAATGTTGCAGGCGCCGTCCATACACGAAGGTATGCACTATGTTTCTGGTTATATGTCATTTTGATGCCTTCCTCAGACAGTAGAAACCTATCATTATGTGTAAGGTCAAGGAGCATTTCAACTTACTACATTATCTTGTCAAGTTCCAGGTTTTCAAAAAGCCCTGTTCACGACAAGCACTGTTCAGATAGTATGTCCTTACTTTGTGGAATGGATGCAGTCAGAGTTGGTGCTAACATAAGCAGTGTTACGTTCGCCAAACACATTCATTCTCATTCTAAAAGCCTTTTCTTTTGTAACATTGATAGTCTGATCTTACATTATCCTTTATCATACTTGCAATGTGATCTCATGCCTTCTTCGTGGATTGTCAGCTGGTGAGGTGGCTTTCTTTTTGAGACATTCAGACTTAGCCTCAGTGTCTCTGAATGAGATCATTTATCCAGTTATCACATATATACTTAAGAACGTTTTTCAGGATTCCTGTTTTAAAGTGAGTCAGCAGACTGCATTAGGTCGAAAACCCACCAACATCAGCTTAAGTGGGTAGCTAGATACACCTGAAACGTTTTTTGACGGCCACTGGCTTCTGCAATCTTTCCCTGAAATCAAGGACAGTTTTTTCAAAAAGTATTGATCTACATGTGCTGTAGAAAAACTGAAATTTAACAGGCATAGCAACAGTAACTAAGGTAAGCAGGCAATGACAGTGGCAGTATAAAATCATATAATCCAATTGATACTGCTGTAGCTATAAACATCTCAGGATCTCAAAATGGCCAGTTTTGACAGAATTAACCTTTTTTACATGGATAGATGGCTGACTCTACTTACTCCTACAAGGAGTGAGAAACCTTTTTCCTCTCCATTTTCTAACTAGACCCAACAAATCACTGCAGTTTCTCATGATGCACAGTCTGGTCTGTAGGAAATTAGTCTAATTATTTTGTTCCCATTATCATGTAAAATTTCTTGTTGGAAATGGACCTAATTTACCACGAAGGCAAATAATTGAGCTGTAGGGTAATCAGTAGAGGAACTGGCTGACCTCCCTCTCTGTCTCACCCTGTGCTCTCATGAGGGAGAGCAGGAGAGGAAGCAAACACAGGGTGAGACAGAGAGGCAGAATGGCTACAGAAGACACTACAGTAGTTAAAGGTAAAGAAGGGAGGAGAAGAATATAGGGGTGGTAGGAAGAGTGAAGCGATGGGATAATAAAAGAAATGAGAAAATGAAAGATTGGTGCCTTAAAGGGAACGTTTGGGTAAGGGAAAAGAAGTAAGAATGGAAGAAGAGGGTTAGAAGGAGATGTGAATGGAGAAAAAAGTATGATACAGTAGCAGGGATGAGAGGGACAGTGGGGAAGGATAAAGGAGCTAAGATAGGTAAGAGGAATCAAAGTGAGAGGGAAGAGAGGAGGAAAGAGGTGGGATAAAGCAAAATTGGCAGTTCAAAAGAAAGATAAAAATGAATAAAGTTGAGTATATCGATTGTGTGTGTGTGTGTGGGGGGGGGGTTATAATGTGTACTTTGTTTATGGAAAACAGTTCTGGTTTTTATGTTCTTACATGGATCAAGAACGCGTCAGTGATCAGTCTGACACATCCCAGCCTGCAGCGCAAACTCTGCTCTCTGCTGCTACTTTAACGTCGCACTTTATTTCAGTCAAATGAAATCCATTGTAATGATACTGCACCCAGTGCCCAATTTGGAATAATGACACCAGTGCGTATGAGCTCATATAACGTCACTACCAATCTTTTTGCATGGCAGGATAATGCCATTGTTAAAAGATAATTGTGGTTAATTACAACTTGGGTCTATTTTTGTAGTTTTTGGCATTGTCCCTCTCTGTAATAATAGCACTGAGCACCAGAGTAACTGCTGAGAGGGGAATGCAGTGACAGTGCTGAAAAGAAGTCAGACAGGGCAAGAAGCAGCAGCAGTCTGACAACCAGACAGGTTGTAAACAAAGCCCCAATTTAATCAGGCTTCTTTGGAGAAGACAACAAAGGTGAATGTTAAAATTGCAACCATCACACTTTGCAGACTAATGAGCTGCTTCAACTTTGACCCAGTGTACTTGCTCTAGTCATCGAATTCTTTCCTGGGCAATAAGGGATTATTCCAAACATTTTGGGTGTGTTCACTTTAAGTGGTAAAGTAATTTGACGTGAACATGTACAATTCAGAACAGTGTTGTCACAAATGATACAAATAAAGCCACAATTAACGTGCTTTATCCTTTAAACCTACAATAACTGAACACTTGGGGGCAGCAGAAACATAGATAATTACCACCTTTATACGTTGCTGCGCAGCGCTCACTTGTTGTGATGCACGCTGGGTTTAAAATAGGGCTGAATGATTCTAATTTTTTTTTTTTGTTGCTGAGAGTTGAGATCACGATTCTCTGTCACAATTTTTTTTCCACATGTTTTTTGTACTCATTTACCCGATACACGAGGAAGTGGAACAGAAAATATAATAGTGCCTGATGTAGGACAGGCCATATCTTAAAGAGTGCGGTCTGACCTGCTCTAACTTCTGTTGTGATTCTGCTCTATATAAATAAAATTGAATTGAATTGAATTGAATGTTTGGCTAAGTGGTAGTTGATGAAGTCTGTAATTTCCTTCTGTCTATGGGAGCTTGTCAGGTATTGTAATAAACTGTATAAGGTTCTAAAGCTGCCTCTGAAATGTCAACTATTCGATACATTAGTCAGGAGTATCCTGATCTGACTCACAATGTCAGGGGACGAGTCGTTTAAGCAATATTAACTGAGAGGGTGTGCTTTAAGGTCATTTGAGCACGACAGGGATGCGGTCAGGACTGAGGTGCCCACTTTTCTGGTCTGAAATGTATAGAACAACATACCTCTGGCTGACTATGTATAGACCTATAGGTATTTGATGAACTGCGAGAACAACCGGTAAAAGGCAAAAGCCATCACTCAGTCACGCTGCAGGAAGTGCCTTGAATGTGTCTGACCTGACTGCTGTTGTTTTATACTCCACCCCAGCAGTCAGCAGCACTTCATGTTCACCATCAAGTCAAGGGAAGTCAGCCACAGTTGATCTCTAAAGCATTTATTGTGAACCTCTCAGCGAACAGTTACCTGTTGCCGCATCCAGCAGATGTGGAGCAAAATCTGCAGTCGTGTTTTTGGCAAGTCCAGTATTTACTTTGTTGTGCTCCCCACCAACTACTGAAGAAATTATCTTGCTTTAGCTGCTAAATGTTGTGCTGCTATTTGGTGCAGAGCTTTTAGAGCTTTTTAGATCTGCCTGCGATAGTTGAGAGAGGACAAAATAAGTTCTGTCACCATAGAACTAAGGAGAGCTGCAGAGTTGTGTGTTAATTCCCTCTGGGTTCATCAGTCAGCAGTGGCCAGTAGTGGTCCGTTGTTACTAACAGTAAAAATATTGCTTACAGTGCTGTAAAGGTTCTGTGGAAGATTGTCTTCATCTCTATACAGAGAATTGTTTTGGCTCATGATCAGTGTGTTCAGAAATGATGGCCTAAACTATAGTCACACACAATATATGGCATTTGCCATGTTTGCTGTGTGAAATAGCTCCCCTGCTTTATTTTCTGCCAAAGGTTAATGTTTTCTTTCATAAAAAATTAATTTTTATGATGTTAGTGGAGGTGGTCTCGCTTCAGACGGAGTCGCTCACATTTGCTACAAAACACTGCAGGAAACCCTGACATATTTGGATGCTGTATTTATGTTCAGTCACTGGTGTGAAATTGTTTGAGAAAAATCAGCACAACAGAACCTAGTTTTTTAGATTCAGCAAAGGAAGTGATGTTTAGGGGTTTTCAAGGCTGAATGCACCAATGGGTTGAGACTTCCATCGTGCCTTCAGCAATTAAGGAATTAAATTCAAGCAGAACAATGTGTGGGTTTAGTGCTTGACAGAAATTTCAAACAGTGTTTGAAACTCTGTAAATGAGCAAAGTGAGCTTTGAGAAACATTCATATCCTTTCCTCCCTGGTTGTCACAAACCAGTAATAAATGTTATCAGTTTATGTCACAGTGGCATTTTAAAGTGTGCGTGTATGTGTGTGTTCCCAGGGCTCTCTGATTTGATCCATGACAACTTGACGGAATCCAAGAGGACCATTAATCTCCTGCAGCGAATGAATATCTACCAAGAGGTCTTTCTGAGTGTCCTCTACAGATTGTTGCCCATACAGGTAACACATCACTCAGCTGTCTGCCGTTCACAATAGGCTTGTAAAACACAGCGATTAGAGTAATGACTGCTGCGATTACAAAATGATTGACTGCATCTTTGGATTTCCTGCCATAAAATAAAGCTTTTTCTGAGAAATGTAAAAACAGTAACACACCCCAATGTTACTATTAGTATTACTTTATTATTAATAACTCAAGTGATGTCACTGTTATGAATGATGGCCATGTTAGGAGACTGCCAGGCATTTGAGGGGCTGTGGCATTTTGGTCTTTTAGCTGACATGGCTTCGCACACTTGCACTTGTCACACTCAAGGAAAAGGTTTCGGTACTGGCATATCAATTAACAGAGAAACAGCTACTTAGCTTCATCAGTGATCTCACTGTGTGACAAGAGTGTCATAAAGTGAAATATCAGACCAAACTTTGAAAATGCCACAGTGTTCCTGAGTGCCTGAGTCAGTCGCTGTCACTGCAGTCAACTCTCTGTTCATTTACACAGCCTAATGAACCAATGGTCTGTCTGTGTGTGTGTGTGTGTGTGTGTGTGTGTGTGTGTATGTGTGTGTGTGTGTCTGTGGTCAAGTCGTATCTGGAGCCAGTGTATTTCTACATATACACTGTGTTTTCGCTCCAAGCGGTGTATGTGATCGCTCTGTACCTCACAGCATGGCTCCTGTCTGGTTCTTGGCTGGCTGGAACGCTCACGGGGGTCTGGTACATTCTCAACAGGTGGGTAATAACTGTGCATTCATGTGTGTGAATGAGACAAAGGAGGAGAGTGTTACGCCCCTTTCAGACTTGCACTTGACTCTGTAAATGCTAGGGTAAATTTACATGTCAGCGTAAGATAAAGGGTTTGTGCCTTTATTTTAGAGGGCATCCAGGTGAATCACTCAGGCCTGAAAAACTATACATTGTTTGAAAATCTGTGTAACCCATTTTTAGACTGTAGTATCAAAAAAGGGATCTCATATTGTAATGCTTCAGGTACCATTTCCCAAAACACATATATTTTCTGACATTTCCGAAAAATATGTGATTGATTAACATAAAATGATCCAAACTTTCTCCAAAATATCTGACGACTGTGATTTTTTTTTTTTTTTAAACAAGAGTTTCATCTGTGTCCACTAATTGATGTATGTGTGTTTTACATATATATTTACTACATATGCTCTCTTTCCTGTTGCTTTGATATATATTTTCAATATGTGATATTATGCTGAGATTATTACTCTGCTTGTACACTTTTTCTGCCCACCGTCTAAATTCCTGTCAAAAGCTACCAACTATGATATATTTATATCTGTCTGTATCACTTTTCAAGCCTTTATGCTGTGTGTAGGAGCAGTCAAATGAATAGGTTCAGCACTGACAAGGTCCACCTTAAGAGCAGCGCAAAGAGGTCAAATTTAAGTACGACTTGTCATACACAAGGAAAATTAATCAGTTTAATGAATCACTTCAGCAATAAAAATTTGGTGAATGAGCCAATTTTAATAGATGTTCTTTTTATGTTAGATGTGAATGTTTCTGAAGATGTGTTTTTATTGGGATTCTTCTCCCTCGTGTCTCAGTGGAAATGAAAATAAATCGCCCTAAACAGCAAGTCCCCCTGCTTGATGAAAATTCAGCAAAGAGCCAAATCCAGCAAAGCAGCATCGTGAGCAGAATATGAATTCAATGAGAGCCAAAACTTAACTTTGATGTGCTGCCCATTTCTTTACTGTAGCGGCTTGGGCACGGTTGGACTGTGTGAATCAAGCAACAGAATTCAGTAATTGGCATAGCTGATGAGAAACTTTATTGGATTCTTAATAATTTGGTCTCATGTAGTTTGAACAGGGTTAAGAACCCAGTTCCATGTGGTAAATGACGTTGCTCTCAGTTACATGAGGCTGTTTTTTTCCCTATCAATTCGATATAAATCCAATCTGATTAATGACAATTCAGATGAGGTGTTTTTAATAAAAGTGCTAGACCACTTTTCAGAAAAGATGGATAGCTGTTGAGCTCTTGACACTATTACTAGTAACCTCACCAGTTAGTGGAGTAAGAGAGTAGTAAATGATTCAGATGAAGTATTAAATGGGTTAAGGACTTGATCTGTTGTACAGGTCCTATATCTATGCCCTAACTCCAACAAAGAATAAGTGCATTTTCCAAAATGCTCCTTTAACTGTAGTTGCATTGGACATCTAGTAGGCGTGAAGACCTTTCTAGTTGTCTTTGGGGTGAGTTACTGGAGTGTGCTGTTTTGTGTTGCTTTTTGTTTTTTGGAAATGTGCCAAAAGTTGAAATAAGTTCACAAACCCTGCTGGCATTTTCTCTGCTGTCCTTTTGGATCAATAGACAGGCGAGATTTCTGTGGTGACCCCTGTAAACGATAAAATAAAAGGTCATCGAGTTTTACAACTTCAGAAAACTTACAGAAAGAGCTGCCGTGATCAGAAAAGCATATTTGAAGCATATTAGTATTTCACTTGAAACTCCATAGAACTTTGTGTATTACAGTGTACATTTGTGAAGATAAATTACATTACTTTTTGCTGCTATTAATCAGTTGTTAATTGTTGACATACAAACCGCAGGGAGTGACAAAAAGTCAGCATAGTATGCTTCACACTTTTTAACCCTTTGATGTGAGCTGAATACTTTTTAATATGACATCAGTTTTAAAAATTGATTTCCACCATCCCCCTATTTCTCCCTCCTTCCCTCCCTTTCAGGGTGGACACCACTCGCGTGGAGTTCACCATCTCCCTCAGAGAGAACTGGTCTTTGCCCTTCCTAGCACTGCAGGTCACTGCTATCACCTGTTACCTCAGGCCTCAGCTCACCGCCTTACAGCAGGTACACACACAAATCAAAGCTATTGACCATCCTCACCACATAAACTGGCCTTGCCTTGGCACACCCAACCTGTTCGCTCAATAATCTGCAGTCTGTAAAACAGCTACCAGCACAGCAGGAATGAGTTTATATGTCATTAGTATCCAGCTCAGGAATCTAACCCCTGTGTGTGTGTGTGTGTGTGTGTGTGTGTGTGTGTGTGTGTGTGTGGTGTGCGTGTGCGTGTGCGTGCGCGTGCGTGCGTGTTTTTCTTTCTTTCTCTCAGAAGGTGATGGTGTGGTTAATGTATGTGACGACGTTCTGCTTCTGTCTGACGTGGCAGTTCAACCAGTTCATCCTACTAGTTCAGGCTCTTATCATATACACCCTGGACTGTGTTGACTTCTTAACAACTACACAGGTATGGCCAAAAGAACAACTGGATTCTTACGCTTAGTTCCATGGATGTATTACAATAACTGAATACCAGACTTCAAAAAGGTGCCCATTTAGTTGGAAAAAAAAATGTCGAGTGCATAAGCCAAAAAAGCTTTCTCGCCTTGGGCTTATTTCTGTGCACTTGCACATTAATGTTTGTCCCTGTGGCCCTGCCTGCATAGTCCCACTCAGCCCATAGCCTTTTATAGGCTCTGGGAAAGTTGATTAAGTATGATAACTTCATGGATTAAAATTTCATGACACAGAGAGCAATAGATGAAATTGTTTGCAGTTCTAGGACACACACAGTTCACCTATATTACAAAAATCAATTCTTTCTCACATATCTCTTATAGTGCCGCCATGCAGATAGTTTAGCTTTTATTTGCCCAGGTCATGAACAGTTTGTCTCTGAGATTTATGCCCACACACAGGTTAATGGAATATACTCCAGCTCATCTACACATTTGTCAATTTTTCACAAGTGAATAAACTTGTTTTTAGATATATTTGTAGAAAAGGCACCTGAGCCTCAAACCCCTGGGTTGTTAAATTTGCTGTGGGCTACTGACTGTAGCATGTCAGACTCGATATCCCACAAATGTTGATAAAAGACATTTTCTCCCTTTTTCAACAAGTGAAACATAGCGTTAGATGTCAGCTTGTTTTTAGCCATCTGTCTCTTTACCTTATTTAACATTTAGGAGGACCCATTGTGTTGTTTAGTTTGCACTCCTTGAAAAGTGGAGGGGAAGCTACCTGGAAAGTGGAAGCTTGTTAGCACAGTCTGGTGAAATTAGAACGGACTCTGACGATATGTCTTTTCATTCATGTTAGTCCAACACCTGTTGAACCATTGGCAGCTCCCACGCACTCTTGTTTATTCTGCATTATCCAAACAAAAGGGGTCTACCAACTATCAACTGTCTTTCTTTGATGGGTCCAGTTGAGGTGATGACAAATCTCACAGCACGTTGCTTTAGTCCTGTAGACTCAACACTTCTCTTCTCACTTCTCACTTGAAGAGGAATTGTTTGTATTTTTGTCACTGCTGGCAGGTATTTATGAAATACAGCACCTTTCATAACATCTTTACATCAACTGTTTTACATCACTATGTGTGTGTTTGTCTAGGTGACCACGCTGTACCTTGTTCAAGTGAGCGGTCTGCTGAGTGTGTGGCTGCTCCAGTTCTGTAACTCCATGATACTGGGATCACTGGTCCTGAGCTTCATCGTATCCGCACTCTTCATCAGACACTGCCAGGTTAGTGTGAGTGTGTGATGGATACAGCGAATAAATGTTTGAAAGAGAGTTTAAAATCTGAAAAGGCAGGAAGAGGGAACATTAATAATGAACGTCGCACTGGAAGTGAATTAAAGTCTCGCAGAGAGAGAGCCAGACAGTAGTGGTGGCTTGTTTACGAATCAAAGATGGAAGATTAACCTGCACTGATGTGAAGAGGCCTGTGCTGCCGTCAAGTCCGATTTGTATGCTGGAGACACATTTTCCTGTTGAGTTTAAATGTAATTTACTTAAATCAGATCTTATCACAGTAACAATTACAGAAATATTTAATGTGACAGAATGAAAGAGGAATCAAGATAAAAGATGGAGCAAGGTTGAGAATCTGAAACGGGGAGAGAAAGATAAAAAATAAAAAAAAACTTGAGTTATGTGACTTTCAAAATATGAATCTGATGACTTAACACTCAACTTGCAACTCGACTTGGAGCTTTACACCAGCGACTTGCGACTTCATTTAGAAATATATGTCATAAACAAGTGTGCAGCTTATCAACTCTTCAGCCTCCTGACAACAGATGGAACTTTGAATCAGTTTGACAGCAGCCAATCACGTTACACAAGCAGCAGGGAAAAGTGCACATAGCAGTGCAGACTGCAGCATATTATCACTTTAGGGCAAAAATATCTCAGGTAAGCAAACTTCTTTTTTTTTTTTTTTTTTTTTTTTATCTTTCAATGAAAAACATTGTCAACAACAAATTACAGCTGATGAATGTAAATGGCCAAAATGAAAATTACATCTTAATGTGCAAGCTGGTGTTTGTACGCAGCCAAAAACCATTTGAGTGATTAAAGAAGCTTCACTCTGTAACATCACTCTAATTACACACATAGTTGTTCAGTGGCAAATCTACTCTAATGATTGAGTGCCTTACATCAGTTTCAGTTGTTAACTCTTTCTGTAAATTTACTAAACTAACTAGTGTAAAATTTTGTGAACGTTGCATAATGACCTTTTGGAGTTGGAGTTAACTAGATTGAGATCGACCTAGTTGTCAATGCTTGACACTTGGGAGTTGTAAAACATTAACTTTGTCTCGCCTCCAGGTTAAAAGGTATTAAATGGCTTATTAGTATTTTATCATCTGAAAATACTATGTTAGCCATGGCAGACTGTGTTGGCATTGTGTATCTTGATTAAAATAGAGATGCATGTACCTAACACAGTGTGTGTGCGAGTGCAGATGTACGTGCCTGCTTACCTCAGATTTTCTAAATGTCAAACTGCATAGAGAATATAACAGATGTATTGACTAATCTGCGGTTTCTGTCTGCTCATGCAGCCTGGTCTGAAGACAGGAAGCCTGCTGGTGCGTCTGGGCAAACTGCTTCTCCACAGTGCCATGGTCCTCTTCCTCACCTTCACCATCAACTACTTAGCCAAGGTGCTTCTCTACTTCTTCTGTCCTTCCTTTCTCATTCTCTCCTCCCTGTTTCAACCTTTCAGTCCTTTCCTTACCCCCTCTTTTTCTGCCTTTCTCCTCTTCTCTTACCCCCTTGTGTGTTTTCCTTTCACTCTTCCTCTCCTGTCAATTTCTAAAGCGTCTTTCTCTCTGTATCTCATCTTATCTCCCTGTCTGTCTCCTCCCCTCTATTTTCTTTCTTTCTATTTTCCTTGACCTCTGCTCCTCACTTTCTTACTTTCTTCTTACTGCTGCTTCACCTCTATACACCCCCCCCCAACTGCAGCCCTGCAGTCCTGTCCTGTATATAAAACTTGTAGTTACAATTTGAGCTGACCATATGATCTCAGCTTGGTTTATTTACTTATTTATACATCTCAGTGTGCTGATCTTTAGCCCTAACAAGATGACCTTATCTGTGTGTGTGTGTGTTTGTGTGTGTGTTTTTTTTCAGAAAGCACTTCAGCTCAGATCAGATGAGCACATCTTTAAATTCATCAAGTCAAAGTTTGCCTTGGGGCCAACAAGGTATGAACACACACTCATAGACGGACACACACATGCGCACACGCACAAAAAGATTCATGTGCTGCTGTTCTTCAACACAGTCACACAGAACCACATTTTGACACGAGGACGTACACAGCGCATACACAAAGTCTGCACAGTCTACACACTGCTTGACTTGATCCAGCTTGACTGTATTATTCACTAAGCACCAGTGTTGCAGCACCTGGAGTGTTAGAGTGTGTGAATAATGAATGGCGGGGTAACGCCAGCAGGCCTCCCATCGATCAGATACTGTGTGTGTGTGTGTGTGTGTTGAGCAGCTCAGCCACTAGATAGCTGCTCCGGGGTGGCAGATAACACAGCTCACAACCCAACGCCACACAACTGGCCCTTCAATTATTCAGGAGGCTGTGGAAAATGCGATGCTTACTCTATGCTCTATCTCTGCCGCTTCCTCCGTTCCTGTTTCTCTCACTGGCTGAGACTTCTTTCTTCTCTCAAAATGTGTTTTTTTTTTTTTGTTGTTGTTTTTTTAATCACTCAAGTTTGTGCTGTGTTTTGTGATATCTCAATTCTCAGTTCAATTACTTATCAGCATGGCTGTGTATCAGAAACAGCTCTTCAGTTCACACAGATTATTGCTGCTCTGTCAGGTGAGTAGGTCTTACCTGAAGCACAAGTACTGTATATTTCCAGTACATGTGCAAGGATAATTATCTTGATTTGATTGTGAATGACTGAGCGAAGCCTGGGTTTTTCAGTGCTTCAAAGGTGGCTTAAAAAGTAGCTGGAGTTGTTATTTCAGTCCTCAGGCCAAACCTGCTGTAAGCTGGGTCATGACCAAAACTTCTTAGGGTGAAATCCACATATGAACCAGTAGTTTATAGCAACTCGACCCGCTAGAAACAGAAACAGTAAGCTGCTGTTTACACATTGATGTATCAGTTATAATAATGTGATGATGTGTTAAGTAATAATACAGCACTCCCTGGGACGTTTTGCAGAATGAGTATATTATGAGTGTATAGACTCATATTCACTACAGCAACAGCATGCAATTAGCATCATTAGTTAGAATCACATCAATCATGCACACAAAACCTGACTGTATTCATTAATAACAACCATGTGTGACAGTGATGAAACTGTGAAAACACTATAAGTAACAAAGAGCACAATGGTGAACACTAAAAAGATTTCACTTCAGGAACACAAATAAAGAAACTTGTGTCCATCAGCCTGCTTCATATTGCACATTATAGTCATGCTGAACTCAGGTTTTGACTCACTACTTTGTCTCAAAATAAAAATTCATTGATAATCAAGATATTTTCATGAGGATTTACTAATCAGTTCTCAAACTACTTTTCATATAACCAAATTAGCGAGATGAAAGTGAATGCAGTCATCGTCATTGTCCACAGTAATGTCCACAGTAATTTTTCTGTTTTGGTTGATTTGGTACACACAGTATCTGTTGCATGTCTGTCCGTCCCGGAAGAGGGAGCCCTCCTCTGTTGCTCTCCCTGAGGTCTCTTTCATTTTTCCCAGTTAGTTTTTTTTGGGGCAATTTTTCCTGCATGCAGACAAACGTGAGCCAAATTTGTGATGTTGTTCTATGTAAATAAAATGGGCTCGACTTGACATTATAGCCTTAAGACAATGTGTTAGCCTTGATTAGTTATGCCCTATTTGTAGAGCAAGGTAATGGCTTGTTAGCATATGTGCAACATGCAAAAGAAAAAAATGGCCCTCAGTACACTGATACAGCAATGAGTGTTAAACATTGAACACAGAGAAACAAAACAAAAGAAAAAAATATATACCACTGTTAATTTCAATAGCTGTGTCATCTTCATTTATTATTTCCAGTCTTTCCCTTTATTTTATTCTATTCCTCCCTTTCTCGGACCACAACTCCCTCCATTCCTCCCACCATCTTTATTCGTTTCACCTCCCGCCCTGCAGGGATTTCGATGCCAGTCTGTATCTGTGTGAGGAGGCCTTCGGCTTGCTGCCCCTTGACACACTGGAGCGACTGGCTGGCACACTCCTGCTATACCCCTACATCCTCACACTGCTGCTGCTCAGTGGCATGTTGGCAGTGGGCGCGCTGCAGAACTTGAGGTAAGTGATGGCTGGAGGGGAAGTGAGAGAGAGAGCATGGGAGGGAGAGAAGGTGTCCTTGTGAAACTTTTGAAACTCCTTGCTGTCATGTCTTGGAGGAGGTATATGGTATAATACTAATTCTGAAATGAATCAGCTGAAAGAAAAAAAAAATCCATTCTGTTAATGTTATAAACTATTGAATGTCAGTTTGTGATCTCCTCCATCTTTTCTGCTGTTTGGTTTTTTGGTTACATCATAACCTGAAAGTTAAATGACCAGATTTGTATGAAGTTTGTGGGTGTGTGTGTGTGTGTGTGTGTGTGTTCATGCTTCCAACAGTTAGAAACCCACTGATGTAGGCAAACTCTGCAGTTCCCCTTACATTTGTGGTGTTTTTTGTGCCTTCCAGCAGCTGAAAGGGCTTATTTTGTTTTATAAGGATTGCAACATGAAACTGTTTTGGTATCATCAGTGTTTCTAGACACAGCAGGCAGCTGTTTTCTCTGTAAGAGCTACCTACTACCTACAGTACGTGCCCAACACCAAATGACAGACAGGCAAAGATTGTGACTAGTGTGTAACAGCTGAGTTTGTGAAGAGCAAATCAGAGCTAAGAGTTAGAAGTAACTTTTTCAAAAAATGTGTTTAGAAGGAATGACAGTCTGCGAATGAATACCTTGTTTAAACCAGTATTTAGTTAATCCTAAAATCTGGCAGTGATGAACAAGTTAATAAGAGAGGCTGATTAAAAGAGGTAGTTAAATGTAAATGAATGGAGGTTTGCAGCCCTTCCAGAGAGTAAAGGCAGTTTCAGCTTGGAAGATAACATCAGGATAGCAGAAACCCGGTCACAGTGGCAGTAACCGTCCCCGTGTCTCTGCCCCACATCGCTGCAGATTTAGTAATGGTGTTGCCGCTTCATGCTCTGAAAAACATTTTACCAGCTGTCTCACAAAGCTTCATTTGCCTGTGGTGCAAGGTGAGGGGCCACATTGAACTAAACACATTAGCATATCAACTCGCCCTCTGCTGTTTGAGGGCTGGAATACTAACCTCATAGAACAAAGGGCTATTTGCCAATTCAGGAATTAATTTAATCCAGTTTACCTCACCTCACGTAGAGGGAAGAGCCAGACTGGATTTGTATTCAAACGGAGGCCAGTGTCCGTCTGATTTGATGCGGGAGGCCAAAATCGTGGGAGTGACATCATTGCCCTCGGGCCTTTCTCTGTTTGACTGTGTGCTGACTCCTGCAGACAGAAATGGTTGTGGGTGTGCATCGCTGTGTGTCTGCTTGTGCGCAAAACAGCTAATGAAATCTGAATAATCGGAATAATATCAATTCCACCCACCTACCCTTCTGCTGCTCTTCTCAAGCATCTGGTTGTAATGTTTTATGTATCGCTGACGTCTTTTGTCTCGCTGCCTTTTTTTCTTCTTCAGCAGGCCTAAAGGAGGTTCAGCTGAGGAGAGGAAAGGAGTCGGAGAGGGGCGCACGGTGGCTTTTCGTCCAGATGTGGCCTATAATCTGTTGCATACACTGTTCTACGGCCTCCTGGCTTTCAGCACTATGAGGTGAGCTCATGCACACGCAGATGTAATTGCACGATCGCGTACAGGCAGACACCTGGATTTACACACATTCCCAAGTAGTCACATTGGTTTAATTCCCAGACAGGGACTCTTCAAATGTACTTTTCCTCTTGACAGTTTGATTGCATGAGCTCGTGAGCAGATGTTAACATCTAAGTGCCTCTTAAATGCTTTTCACCAAGTGTCTGAATGGTCTACTTTAGCCCTGATCAACCTTCCACAAGTACCAAGTGCCATCCTGCAGTGCTTTAGTCTCTCAGATAGTGACACCACTCGCAGCAGGGACAGAGAGGGTGGACTGATAATTTATCCTATGAACGACACTGTATGATTGACACCCTGAAATTTCTAAATCAGATGTGTCAGGGCTCGAAGGTATTTGTTCCACACAAGACAAAATAACAATGTAAATTGACTGCTGACACGACTGACCCTTGGTTACTGTTGCTACATCTAACAACATTGTACATGTGCAGTTTGCAATGATACTGGGTCCTTGAATTCAGGTGGCAGAAAACTTAAGAAGGCATCATTTCTAACCTGGGACTGTTCAATTTGTAAGACAACTGTCAAGAGTAGATTAGCTAGTTAAAAGAAAAAAGTTGGTTGGTTGAAAAGACTGCATCTTTCCAGCTGCATTGTTTTAAAATGACAACATTGTGAGAGGGGTTGTAAATATACACTCGATGGCTACAGACATGTCACGCTAAAAGACCGAAGCTAAGGCTTAGCTTCACAAACAAAAAGTCAGCATCCTCACAAAGAGCAAGACAGAGCTGCTAACATTTGCCTAAACTGTGAGTGCTTCCTGGACTGGTTTCCACACAGCAGGGAAACACTACACAGTTGTTTTACTAGTCATGCACAACAGCAGGGACTTTTTTGTTCTTATTGTGTAACCCATACTCTGACAAACTAATGTAGTTTATGACATGCTCAGTTGTAAGCTACGCAGTCAGACATGTCAGCAGATAAACACACTGCTAAATCCATTCCTCACACTTTTACTCTTGTGTTTTTTGTTTTGAAAGAGCTAGAAATTCATCCTCCAAACTCTTTAAATTAGTATGTCTCTGACTGTAGCACCATTCACACCACTTAAGCATTTGCAGAAATATAAACCTTGATTACTTCATAACACATTTTTCTTTGGATGTTAAGAGATACTGTGTCTAAAGCACCCATATGAGCTAATTTGTAAACCCACACTACTCGAAAGATGCCCATACCACATCCCACGCAAAGTTTGGAAGTCTGGGGGAAAAAAAAAAATCTTGACACAAGAATGAGTGTGCCTCTGTGGAAAGAGTGACCCACATGTACGAATAGTTTGGAGTCAGTAGGACTTGAATTGGAAGCACCAAAAGCGAAGTAGTCGTCCATTGAGCTTTAGGCTGTTTTGCTTGTTTTTTTTTGGCACTGTCACTGTATGTCTCAGCCAGGCATGCTTCTTTATGGGTTATATCCAAAGGTGTCAACCCACAGCAGATGTCCTGAGGAGAATATTGGTGTTCTAAGGATATGAGAAGCATGTTGTTGGGACATGCTGAACCTTTAATGTAGTGGTAAATGAGAAGAGGTGTAGGTTATACATTTTTTTCACCCATTTTCTTGTGCTGATTATGATTTTTCTGTATCAGCTTGTTAAGATATGCTGCTCTAGACTGTTTTTTTTCAGGCTTATAGTTGTATATCAGATGTTTAAGGGAGAACTCAACAAGCACAATTGCTGTTTATGTAACTAATAAACAGAAGTGAAAAAAGAAAAGAATGCATCTACTACTCCTGTGTAGCTCTGCTTCTCCACAATTAACAAAAGTCCCATTAACCTTCCCTCTCATATTCTTCTCCCATTTTATGTTGCTTCTCTTTTTGGATGTCCTGGTGGCTCACATGTACACTATGGCCTATTTCTCTGGTTCACCCAGCTGCATCATCCATTTCGCAGGTTCCTAACGTGGAGCAGAACCACCACTGAGGCTGTCTCCAGTTACAGGTGCCAGAGAGCCACTGACACCATCACTGGCACCTAGACCGAACAGAAATATCTTTCCTGTGGTCGACTCTCACGTCCAGCCATTTCTTCTTAATTTCCAAAATGTTTCGGCTCTCTGCGCTCTCAGCTTTTACTGCTACTGTGACATGCTGGTTCAGATTTGCTCTTATTGGTCACACTGGTGCTATGACCAGCAAACAATATGGGCCGACCGGCCTCGACCTTGGCAACGACTGCTTCTATTTTCCACTCTGTGCAGTCTCTCTTTGTGGACGTACAGTCTGTGTTTTCCATTTCCCTTTGCAGAGTTATTTTTTAGATAGAAAACAGAAAATTCCTTTCTTAACCCTTTTTCTTACCTTTGTATTTATATAGAATAATAACGCCTTTGAGAGACCTGCACAGTCTTGATAATTGGTTCATGACAGTAACTTATCTAAAAATGTTCAACATGCCATACTAAGTGGTACACAATACTGCATTTGCACATTAGCTCTGAAGTGTCACAAAAATTGACTAATAGTCCCTGTGGCACAACAACCCTCCCAGGCCCGACTCCTAACTTTCATCTGTAATTGTCAAATGATAGTCGTTGATGGCATCGTCAGTAAATTTCCTGCGCTAGTGCATTGCAGGCTACAAATAGAGGCTGCCATGCCTGACATTCATGATTCATTATTGTGAAAGTGTAATTGCCTTTAACTTTAGGCTCTTTGTGAGGAGTGTCAAGAAAATCACAGAGATTACAATTGGAATCATCACTGCTTTTGCCTGTATTAAAAGAAACCTGCAATTACTCAGTCAAAAAGAAAAGGGGAATATTCTGGTATTTGATGTATTCATGGCAACATGGAGATGCAGGTTTTCAAAGGTCACATAAGTAGCTTAATTTGAACAAGGTTTTGAGTGCAGTGTAGTCGGCAGCTGGGTTACTCTATGCATATAAATGTTGCACATTCTGTTCTTGTATAAACGGTGGGCGAGATTTGGAATGGCACGTGTATATACATTTAATACATACAGTTCATACCGTGCATTCTTGTTACAGTCAGGAATTAAAGCACTGATTGAATTCACACAAAAGGAGAAAAATCTGAAAGCTTTTAACACAGCAGCAGCCAGGTAGTGCTGAAACCGACACATTAGATTTCAGCACTTTCTCTAAAATGCTGATTAAGAGCGAAAGGCCAAAAGTGCAGAAAGCCATTTGTTTCTGTCAGACAGCTCCTTTGCATTAAAAAAGTATTGAGATTTATTTCTATGAGGCAGCACTTCTTTGAGTCTTTGAGTCTCTCTCTCTCTCTCTCTCTCTCTCTCTCTCTCTCTCTCTCTCTCTCTCTCTCTCTCCTCTCTCCTCTCTCTCATGGCTTCGTCTCTGTACCTGTCAACAATTTTTCAGCTCATTTCCTTCTCTCTGTCTTCTCTCTGCTGTTCACTCCTCTCTCTTTAATCTTTTTCCCATTTGTTAAGAACTTAAATTTGTGTGGTCTGGAACAGAATAGATATTGGATGATAATGCTGTCTTTTATTCATTAAATTAAATTTAACTGCACTGGATCCATTATACTCCAGTAAACAGTCTTTAGTTAGTAGTAGTTTTTGCATTGTTAAACGTCTCATACAAGTCATTGCATCTCATGTTTGTAGGTTAAGATTCCTTCGGTGTTCATCGTTCATGAGGTTTTTACCAGGAGCTGAATTATAAACAGAAGTCTCGACCTTCAAAACAAAGTGACCTGATAATTAAAAGTGGAAAAAAAACACTGAATAAAGTATTGTCATGTTAAACATCTGCGTTTTTCTGCCGCTCTTTAGCAGACATCAGTACGGGGCTGTGGGGCTGTTAGCTGAGCCACTGCTAACATTAGCATAGCTTGTTTCTACGTGCTCAGCTTGTTTTTATTGTGTGATTCCTTCACTTTTCATCGTTCAGAGGGTTTTTACTTGGAGCCAAATTATCCACAGAGGGCTCTTCTCCAAAACAAACAGACAAAGTAATTAAAATCAGTTAAAATGACACTGAATAAAACAGTTTAACGTTACAAATCAGTGTTTCTCTGTGACGCTGTTGAGTGGACAGGATGTTGAGAGGGGCTGCGAGACCTCAGCTTGTTTCTCTAATTACTTAAAAACCAGACGTCTAATGGCAAAAATCCTTCATCTGGACTAAGTTTGAATGTTAATTTAAAAAGTGACGGTGACTTTAACCAGGTGAAATGTATTTAAAAATCTCCTGAACACTCAGCGCCAGTTGACGTTGCCTCTCTCTCCCCCTCTCTCTACCCAGGATGAAGTATATATGGACTGGCCATATGTGTGCGGTCGCAGCCTATGGTGTGTGTGGGACAGAGTTATGGACTCCACTTCTCACCGCTCTCCGCTGCAACAGTAAAGTTCTGGTACGAGCTCACAGCTGCACCTCCAGCTCCTAACGTGTGTGTTACATTTACCACACAGGATATTAGTTGTATCAGTCCATTTACTTTCAAAGCTGCACCAATGGATATTATTTGGTATTATTAATGGATCAATGTATTATTTATAAGGTGAAAGATGTTGCTGTTACTGATGAGCACATAAAGAATTATCATCACCTGACTACAATCCCAATTAATCCAAATAATAAATGCAGATGTTGCTCAGTGTCTGTTGGATGTGTAAATAGGAAACTGTTTGCTAAAACACTTGGCATAATAACTTCATAAATCAGATGTTTTTTCAACTAGTATGTTAAGCTTCAGACTATCACACTGCACAGTTTACATGTTCATAGTTCAACCATCATCCTGTGCTTCTGGTCACTGGGTAACCACACTGTGCGCTCACACACCTCCCATGAAAATGGAAAGAGATTTTTTTTCCCCCCTCAGTTTGTTACCCAGAGTCAGTCTGGCCTGGGGATTAGATTGAGGAACCTTCTATTCACAGACCACCTTTTCTAACCTTCATTTCAAAGGAATTTCAAGTGTATAGCTTGGTCAGCCCTGTTTTCAGTTTCCCTGATCCAGCAGAAACATTTGTTACTGAAGAGCATTAAATGATAACTAAGGCTGGGATAGCATTTGAAATGTGCGAATACAAACACACAGTCTGAGTTTCCGCATCAATAATTTTTTCAGTACCTTAGTTTTAGGAGTATAAACATGTTTTGCTATGGAACCCTGGTTTCAGTTAACAGAACACATTAGTGGAGCAGCTTTACAACAACTGTGCCTCAATAAACTGCAGGCTAAAATGAGTTATTACTTAGAACAGGAAATATCTGATCAAAGACTAAATAAACAAGAAAATATTAGTGAGCGTTTAATACCAGCTTTTGATACCTGACAGGTTTTTATACATTTTGGTCAGTACTCAAAGTTCTGATGTTGAAACCCTGATGTTCTACTGACGACCAGCATCATGTCCATCACCAGACTCCAGTGAGCATGACATTGATCTTTAACTCATTGTGAGACATTTTGGAAGGTTTCCCAGTTTGTATGATTTGCTGGTTTAGCATGAAGAGGAACAATCAAATCTAACTGGCCTAATAGCCAGTTAGATTTGATTGTTCTTGAATCCTCTGGCTGTACTCTGGGCTGGTGATAACATTACACATGAGGCCACTAGGTGTCAGTGTGGTCATAACACGACAGCAGCATGTATCAGATAAGAAATGATTCTTGGGAGCAATGCTGCTCTGACTGTCTTATATCTCTGTGTTATCTCATTCTATGCTTGTCTTCATTTTAGGTATGTCTCTGTCTGACTCTCACTCTCTCTGCCTCAGATACGATTATATTCTTTCATTTCATTATAGTTGTTTTCTTTCTCTCATTTTGCAGTTAAGGCTCGTCAGATATGCAGTTCCACTGGTGATGATTGGTTGCCTGTATTACAAGGTATGCCATTTTCTTGGTGGTTATGTTCATCACTCTATTGTCGGTCTCATTACGGAGCCGAGCCAGTGTGTACAAACCGTGTGTGACGATATGAGAAAAGGAAAATGCTGAAATGGAAGTTGCAGAAGAAAATAATAACAAGCAAATGGATCATCACAGGATACCAAAATGATCACTTCCCTTTAATTTATTTTGCCGTTGGAAGAGTCTAAATGGCTGTTATATACAGTGCAATAATGAGATGTTATTTAAGACATCAGTACGTGTCATATTCTGCTTTACAGTCTCATCACTTGTCTCTGCCTGTTTCCCTTTAGTTCTGGCCTAAGCTGATGGAGGAGTTATCAGAACTGAGGGAGTTTTATGATCCAGACACTGTGGAGCTCATGACCTGGATTAGGTACACACATACACACACAGACACCCACACTCACAAATCCAGAGCACACATCAAATTGAAGCAAATCTGATTAGCTTGTTTCCGCAGATCAAGTTTCACTTTGCCTGATGTCCTTGATTAGTCTGTGTGAATGTGCACGCGTGCATGTGTGTCTACATGTGTATCTGCGCTTGTTTGCGGGGGAGTCTTGTCGATGAGTGATGAGAGCCGATGGGTCTCCATGAATAAGACATGGGGGTGCTGGAAAGGACCCAGCTGTTGGCAGAGCTCTAACCCACCTCGGGGTCTCTGTGGCCGGGCTTTCGATCAACAGCATCAGCCTGATGGGATCAGAGATGGAGATGTGATTTGGAATGGCTCCGTATCATGGCTGCTGTGTGTGTGTGTGTGTGTGTGTTTTTGTGTTTGCACATCTGTATGTGTCTGTCATTTTCTGGTCATCAGGTTGGATGTGATGTGTCGGGCTCAGCAGTTCATATTGCATGTAGCACTGCAACATGCAGTCTGTCCTTCCATGTTTCTTGTTGCTTTTCGCTGTTACACTCCACTCAGACCAGCATAGTGTTGTGTGCCTGAGTCAAAAATAATACATGAAATATTAATCACAAACAACAACTTTATATACAGTACTTTTGTTATATAATGTAGTTCTTTGTAACTCAGTTTAAAGCCCTAGAAAGTAAAAAGATTGGGTTGTAACATCAGTCTAAGTCTTCCAATTATTGTGCTGTAGTGCAGGAGGAAGATTCATATTTGGAATTCAGTGAGCATAAGTTAAATGTTTTTGTTTGTGTTTCTGAATTTTACATACCTGCTCGTTTGTTTCCCGTGTCGTCCTGTACTCAGTGGATAGAACCAGCTTTGTGCATAGGTGAACGTGTAGATTGTGAGTTTTTTGTGCGTTTTTTATTTGGAAGCCTTTTGTGAATGTTTGCTGCTTACGTCCTAAACGACAGAATCAGGATGAGCCAACAGGTTTTCAACAACTGATTTAAATGGTTTGGTTAGACGTTGCTGATTGCAATCATTTTGCACCAAAGTGAATATATTGAAAATATCATTGTCTCCATGTTTTTTCTTCGTTTTTCTTGTCAGGATTGAAAATCCTTTTATACAAAATTTTGATAATTGGCCAAAACTCAAAAAAGCATAAAAGTGCACATTTAGAGTTTAGATTTAGGTCTTTCTCATATATAATAAGTCATAATTCAGAGCTCATTATTTCCATCCTATTATCATCAGCATGATGAAACTGAGTGGACCAGATGCGATTTTTAAGAAATGGCCAGTTTTGGTCTAATCCTATTAGACAGATATTGGAATGGCACAGAAAAAGATGGATAGCGAGACAGAGGGGGAGAGGCTGGGATTTTGAATGTATTTGTGTGTGACATGGGTTCCCTCCCTCTGGAGCTTAATCCCATTAGGCTCTGAGGATTAGGGGCTGCCTAGAGTTACCTTGGTTGGGGCTGAGAGCAGGGTGGAGCGCAAAGCTTCTAGCTGCTGTGCTAATTGCATTCCAGATGAAAGTGTTAAGATGGGGAGGGGGGTGCATGTTATGTGGTTTTCTCCAGCCGACTGAGGCCAAGGCTATTTTGTCATTTATAGAAAGATCATGGGAGATTCTCAAAACTGTGGCATGATGACAGGCAGAGCAAACATAGATACATGCATGTAGAAGAGAGTATATATCTGGGCCCGCTAGCGTATTTATTTCTCAGAGACTCATTGTGGTAATTCTAGCTGCAGGGGATGTGCTGTATGTATGAGTCATGTGCAACTGACAAAGGTTGCAAATGTTCAGAATAGGATTTCATGTGGCCTGTTGCTGAAATCAGAAGAAGATACAGATGTAGATTGAGTGATTATTAGCTGTCTTTAAGGTCAATATCCCTCAAAGTCTCTGATTTCTACAAAATCAGAATTAAGATTAGGTTTAGGAAAGGATAAGGATATCAGTTTAAAACATGGATTTAGAGATTGGTTTAGGATTAGATTAGAGGTAAGACGGCCTTCGCAAGAGCTAATGATGCATGTCTCCAGGCCCTTGTGAGTTTAGAAATTGTATCAAGACAGGTTGTTGAGGGGATTGTCATAATTCTCTGGACGATCATTCATGACCCGGGGCTCCACAGGTTTGAAGAACTAAGGTGTAGGTTAATGTGATAACAACTGGTAAAAGTTCATCTGTATTTTCACAACCATAATTCACAAGTTTCCACTTGATAACAGCAGCGGCTCCACAGCTCAGCTGTAGGCTGATACTCTGTTCTAAATGGACAGTCAATAAATCAATAGCAATGCCTGGTCGTTCCACTGCCTCTGACTCTGACTTATAGTTGTGAGTGTGCAGTTTTTAAAGTCACCAATATTGCTTCTGTCTAACCCATTTGATCTTCCTCTCTGCTTCTTCCACGATGTGTATCTTCACAGTTTTTTAAATTCAGATTTGCACAGTTGTGCTGCAAAAAGCAGCACGGTGTCAATCAAGCAAGGCAAATCAAAACTGAAGAGGCGATTATTGGCAGGAGCTTTGTTGTTCTGTTTTCTGACATATGAACTCAGTGCTGGGCATGATGAGTTCAAGGCAGTGCAAGTGTTACATGTGCAGCATAGAGGGGAGCAGCTTAAACTCAGGAACGTATTTAATATAAACAGCTTCTTCTCAGGCTATCGGGGCTCACAGATAACCACAGTCCATACTCAGCACTGTTGCTGCACTACAGCGCACTGCAGTCTGAAGCTGGGATAGGGAACAAAGCTCACATGTCACATTTCACAGTACAGATGAGAGCCAGGAGTCAGTTTTATTGCATTTTGAAAGGGATGTGTTTCAGAATATACTCTGCACTCACAGTATCATCTCCTCTTTGCCACAGAAAATGTGATTCTATATGAACAAACATGTAGCAGTAACTTATTTTCTCAGCTCTCATCATACATATTTCACCAAATGCAGAGGCTATCTTATAATACAAGTCTTGTGTGGATCTGCATCTCAGTAGTCTGAGCTAATATTTTTTATTTTGAAGGATTCCTTGGTTTTTTTTTCCTATCCTCCACCTGCCCCCACTTTCTCCTCTGGGTTGAGATATACAGTCTGTGGTCGAGAATTATGAAGGCTGCAGTGGAAATTATTAATGAGAGCTTTGACAGCAGTTTTGCTGCAAATTCAGGAGGCTCATCTAGCTACTCAGCACAGGAGACCCATTCAGAGAGGGAACAGGCACCGATGAAAAAGTCAGCATATTTGAGTGAAACACTGACTTTGTTTATCCCACAACTCCTCACTTTTAAACAAAAAATAGGTCACTGCCTTTTAAAAGACCATTATGACCATTCCAAAAAGGACTAACATGAGCCTTTGCTGATCTGCCACCTCTATGGATCAGGCCTTGTTTCATCAAAGCACTTGATTTAGGTTAGCAGAATAGAGTCCCATTAACATCATGTTGAAAATGTAGTAGAATGTTACCAGAAAAGTCAAAAATACATATCAATAAATGACAGTCTTAGTTAAATTGTTAACATGCATTTTCTGTTTTTTTTTTTTTTGTTTTTTTAAATTTAGTGTTTTGTGATTTGAATTTGTGTACATGGCTACCTTCACTGACTGCAGATGGAAATAACCACTACAGTGCTCCACATTTTCATTTTCCTAATACTCATATGAGTATGAGCGGTAGGCGTACCCATGCATGTTCAGAGCAATGATTGGTCCAGGGTTTGTGCGAATGTATGGTTCAGGAAGTAGAGTCGGTCCTCCACCTGTCTCTGGGCTGGCAGCTCGATCCCCTGCTCCTCCTGTCCACGTCATAGTGTCACATCACATATAAGTCAAGCAGACTGATTTGTGACTGACTCCCGGCTTGCTAGAGTAGCGTTCAGGCAGTGAGATGCAGGGTTTGGGGAGGAGGAACCCACTTTCTGCTTCTTACAAGGACCACAGGAAGAGGCTGGGTCTGGACAGTGACAGTTCTTTGTCAATGGAAACCAAGTTGCAAGTCCAGATTGTATTTCACAGCTCAGGTTAGGAGTACTTACCAGCACAACTCAGAGACGTGCAAAAGTTCAAAACAGCTCACCTCTGTAAAGCTGGCAGCAGAAGCAGTGAAGGCAAAGGCAAAAATTAGGCATTGCAGTGATGGTAACAGGCAGACAGACTAACCAGGTAAAAGGAGCAAGCACAATCCAAAAATGGGTAGGTAGTCAAAAACAGTCAAGAAAGGCTGTGGGTTTGCAGGGAAGGACTTCCTTTTGATTTCTAATATCTGTGCCATAGGACCTAGATATAAAAAACCTGTATATATTTTGTCCTCCTTAAAATTTTCTTCATAAATCCTGAATTTCGGTAAAATCCCAAAACAGTGAATCCTTCTGAGTTTTTCCAGTTCTGCACAAACATGAAAGTGGTTGATGCATTTATGTCTGGAACCTGGTGTTTTGTGTATGCAGTGTAGTATCCTGTACTGCATCTCCCAGGCAGAATTATACACGTAATGAGGAGGGTGTCTATTAAAAATTCCTGAGTTGGCGAAATATGGAACTGGTCCCTGGAAGATATAATTATATTCTGGTTAAAGCATTTTGACTGGCCCCCAAACAATTTTTGGGTGTATTCAATTCCCTAATTTCATACTTGTTTTGGAGATCTGTCTCATTCTGTCCATCTGTCTGTCTAATTAAAATAAATTACTTTATCCTTTTTTAGGACACATGTGCCACTATTCATCTGTATACCAGTCCTTTCCATTCAGCTCTCTGTGAAACAGCATTTTTTTTTAATCCTCCGCTCGCTCTTTCTCTGACTCACTCTCTCACTCTCTTAATTGTCTTCCTGTCATCCTGCTCCTTGTCGTGTTTTAAATTGTCTAAATTAGCAGCATTTGGCCTCATCCTTAAATGGGGAAAGTGCAGCTCTGTGTCTGTGATCTCTGTGTGTGTGTTCGTGCCTGCGTGCGCTTTCCTCTGCAACTCACCCAGAGGCAGTTCGGAGAGCGAGTTATAGGGAGAGAGACGGAGATGTCCTTGCTTGAACTACACACCTCTCAATCAGAAACTGAGACTTCAATAGAAGATCTACGACCTGGCACATTTATAAGAACACTACCAGTCGCTCTCTCAATCTCACTATTAGTTGGCAACCTTTTTCACTCAGCACCACTTAACTCTGTGAGTGTGTGTGTGTGTGTGTGTGTGCGTGCGTGTGTGTGTGCGCGTCCGTGCATACAGTTGTCTGCAAAACTGAATTCAGAAAGAATTCAGGCATGCATCAATTGTGAAGAAGAGATAGTCATTTCAGTCCTTTTGTGACTGTACGTGATAAGTTAATCTGTTGTAAAGAGAAATAACCAGCATGACTCTAAAGACAGTTTTTGCAGCTGTCATCACAAATATCCTCAGCATGTGTATTTATCAGAACACACTGCTGGTCTTGATAGCATGTTCATTTTATTAAAAAAACACTTCAGTGCTCATTGTCACTTTTTTAGTTTGTTTTTGTTTTTTTTCTCATATTAGATATTTTGAAATTTTGTAGCAGGAATACCACACGTTTAGTTAACAACAGTAATAACAATTTAATTCCGTTAAGATCCAGATTCCTGGGTCTGTCACATTGCTCTCTGTGACACTTAAATGTACCACTGTCATTAAACCTACCACTTGGGGGCAGGGCAACAAGCTGTAATCACAGGACCAACATACAGTTGAAACTTAAAAAGTTGTTATAGCAAATGTTTTAGCAAATGGCAAACATAGAGCAGTTTTAGCAACCTTTTGGAGTTGTGCTCCAGACAATCTGACAAAGTCCAGTGTTCAGTCTCCAAAAATCTAAGAATACCAAAATGGCTTCCAGTGTTGTACCATTTTATATCAGTATTTAAGATTTGCTGCCTGCTCCCTGTATCTGTTTCCTTTCTCTTTCTTTTCCGTTTCCTCCTCTCAGTGGTGCTCTATGAAGTTGGGCAGCAGGTGCAATGGAGACTTTCAATACATGCATGAACCTGAAAACAATGACCACAATGCATCATTCATTATTTAATTTATACAATGTCAGTGGGCTGCATGCCAGTGCCCTCTGGCATTTACATATGAGGCTATAAACATGAAATTAAATGTAAATTAATATAGAGGGGAGGGGGGTTCTCCATGGGATGCAAGGAGAGATTAAATTTGCATCCTCAGAGAGAGAGATGACAGACAGAATTGGAAATGGCCGACTTCTACTGCAGGTCAGCAGGGCCAAGACATCAACCCACACATTGACCGGGAGCATGTATGAAAATACACACACTCATAGCCCATTTCAGCATATGCACATTGCACACCCACATTAGAAATTGTCTTTATCTCACACATAAAGTTTGTAGACTCAATATTCCTGTGTAACTGGAATGTAACTGGCATTTATATGGACAGTATGTTATGGTGTTAAAGTCTGTGCATATGGGTGCTCTGGTATGTTTAACTGTACTTGCTCTTTCTCATGATCTGTAAAGTTGAGTGATGACATGCAAAAAAAAAATCGCCATCGAAAATTTCTGTAATACGATAAACTGGTTGAGATGCTTGATCTATAGCATGTGCAACAGAAAGTCACCGTTGGACTAACCTCTGTGGGTAGACCGAAGTATGTGACCACACCCAGTACTGGACAAACACTGCAGTGCTCTATCACTTTTATGATTTGAAATTTTCAGCTATTTGGACAATAGTAAAGAAAAGAAGAATAATATCTTTTCATCCATTCAGCAACCGGTATGGCTACAAGTTGAGGCCATGGCTGAAGTGCCTTATGCTGCACTTTCTCCCAAGTCACTATATTTCTGGTGACAAATAAGTTTGTCGCAGTCAAACTGAAAACTTCTGCCTTGAAATACAAAGCTGACATTCTTTGGATCTGAACAGTTAATGAAATTTTTTTTCAATGTTCACAGTCATTGCTAGAGGGGATATTAAAGCCTATGCGATGTTCTTGTCATAGCACAATAAACATAATTACCTGTTTCTGACTTGTACACAGCATTTATGTCAAAATCTAAGTCATAATTACGACTGGGAAACTTTGATTTTCTAAAACCTCACTTATCCAACTTGGCACTGTGAACAGACATGGATGCCTCATGTCAGCCACACAGTATAAATTTAGTGAATTTTGTGCTATATTAACAGTGGTGTACATTGTATTGTTAATGCACAGCATTTTAAATCTTACATGACTACTTCTCAAATCATGAGCTGTCTAATGACATGTTTGTAACTCTCCTCCCCTGTTCGTCCACCATGTATCCCACATGATGTATACACAGCATTAAAGAGCAATTTAACTCCTCCTGTAGTACCATCACAAGGTTCACAGTTGTTGTTGATATAAAATTTACCCAGTACTTTGGTTTGTGATCAAATACCTGATAAGCTAATGACATTCCTGTCAGCTGCAGCTGTATTTTGTGTTTAGTGCTAATGTTGGCACATTAGCATGTTAGCATCATCACTGTGAGCATGTAAACATGCTAGTGTTAGCATTTAGCTTAAAATACCATTGTGTTTAAGTGCAGAGACTAGCACTGCGCTATTGAGACTGTTCTCCTGTAATAAACGACCACACCGGACCCTCACCCGGGAGACCTGGGCTTGGTTCCCGTTTAGAACCTCACAGTTAATGTTGTTTTTTTTTCTAATCTATTTTAGCGAAACCACGATCTTTTCCTAAACCTGACCTGGTACTTTTTATGCCTAAACCTAACCAAGCAGAGACCATTCACTAATGTTAACCGTGTTTATTACTGTTACCATGACGACAAAGCTCTGGTACACCTGTTGCCTACAGCTGGCACGCTTGACATACTGCAATACATCCTGCTCTCGGTAGGAATGCTACTTTAGGAAACAGTCTTCTTAGTTGTATTTAAGTGTAAGAACAAATGACTGATACCTTTGTATGAGCTGGGGGATTTATTGGCGCTATCCCATGTAATTATTAATCTCCTATATGAGAAGCAGGTGCAGTCCTACTCTATATATAGCATGTGTTTGATTACACTTGGCTTTGTGACCTAACCCTGTCTCAATATCCTATATTTTATCTTGTAGTGATAATATGAAATCAGACTGTCAAACTGTCTTGTATTCTTAGCAATCTTAGAAATGCTTCTGCAGCTCTATCTAGTATGTAGGCAAGGTTTAGATTAAAAATGACCCCTAGGTTAACATTACAGGCTGGGAATATTTGTGTGTGGGCTTGTTTTACTATATTTGTGTGTGTGTGTGTGTGGTGTGTGTGGTGTGTGTGTGTGTGGTGTGTGTGTATGCACTGTTATAATAGAGCCCAGTTAAGGTCAAGTTTTCTTAACAAGCAACACACTGATTTCCACACACCACACACACACACACACACAACCCCAAGTCAGGTCATATTACTTGTTAACACGGCAAAACCTCACTATCTTGTCTTTGTGCCTGCAGATTCTTTCTCTACCTCGTGTACCACAACTGCACATCTTTAACTATCTCTTTGTGATTTAATTTGCCTGTACAGAGAATGTTTTTGTATTTGGTCCTGATGTAGATAGCTGCTGTCCTTGAAACCACATCTCTGAAAGAAACTTTTAAATGCCATCAATATGTCCCAATTATTGTGGCAAATGCAGAGAGCAGAAGCATGTGGACTGAATAACTAGAAAATAAACTAAAGCAAAATTCAATCAAACTTTTTGGATGACTAGATGCACCTGTGAATACCCGTCAAAGTTTTTCATCTCCTTCAAACCACAGAACATCTTTCCATAGATTTTTCTTTCTTCTCTTGTTTTGCACTCATTTACACAGCTCTAAAACATACTGTAGTTCATCAAAAGCTTTCTCATGCCATACATTATCTGTGAATTTATAGCAGAGAATGATGTGTTCTCTCTCCCTTCTCTCTCTGTTTGTCCACAGCACAAAGACCCCTAAGCGGGCTGTATTTGCAGGGAGCATGCAGCTGTTGGCTGGCATCAAGCTGTGCACAGGCAGAGTTCTCACCAACCACCCCCATTACGAAGATAAAGACCTGCGGGAGAGGACCAGACAGGTAATGTAGGCTGCACTATACTGTCAAACATTCACAGGGGTGTGGAAAACACAGAGGAGCTGCAAGATAACACAAACACAAATAAATGGAAAACTTTAACTTTGAAGTAAGTAGATGATAATTACAGCATCAGCTATAAAAGAGAGTCATGCTGATTTGAATACCAATTAGCAGCATGTATTAGCTTTAGGAGAGTTAATAATGATAACTTTAATATTGTGTTTTTCAGTTGTCATGAAAAGTGACAAGATCTAGGAGTTGGAGTCAAAACTGTGTGTTCTGACAGAATGCAAGGTTAAATTTCTGGGAGACGATCGCATCCAAAGTAAATGGAGAATGGGGCATTCCAGGGATTCATGAATTTGCTTTATAAACATTCAGATGAGAGAAAAAGGAGAAACTGGAGGGAAATAGCTGAAATAAGTGGCATTTCTGATGAGTTCAGTCAGAGTCTCAGCTGAACACAAACACATGGTCCATTGGCAAAAAATTGGCAAATCACTTTCCTTTCTGACTGAACACACCTTGAAGTTTGGTTTACACTTTGTACTAGGCAGAAAATATAACATTTCATTGGATGGAGAGCAACTCTATAGTGCTTGAAATGCAATTCAAGACCATTTGAACCTAGGTATACATCTAAACTGCATCTAAACGCCAACTACTTTCTCTGAACAGCAGTTGTTAAGCAGGATTTCTCTATATGTTAAAGTAGTATCAAGAGAAATATTTGGCATGTATTCATTTATTATTTTCTAAGCAGTGCCTGGTGTTCACCAAGCATGGTGCTTGGAGTTCTGTCCAGATACTTCTCTGATGAGATGTCTCATCATATCAGAGTCCTTTGAAATGTCCTGTCAAATGCCTTTTACTCCAAGTGGCTTCTGTCTGGCCACTCTGCCATAAAGGCCGGATTAATGGAGAGCTGTTGAGGTGGTCATCTTTCTGTCAGGCTCTCCCATGTCTGCAGAGCACTTCTGAAGCTCTGTTTGAGTGACTGAGCTCTTGGTCACCTCCCTAACCAAGCCTCTTAGTCTTGGCTGGATGGCCAACTCTAGGAGGAGACCTGGTGGTTCCAATCTTGTTCGATTTCACAACTGTTCTTGCCAACACAGTCGACATCTGCATAGACATACCCTTCTTTTTTTTTTTCTTACATATCACACTACTGCACAAGCATTATGGTCATGAAATTTTCCAACCCTTTTCACTGATATAGATGTAAGTGCAGACGTCACTTTAGTCAGTATTGAAACACTAGCCTGTTGAGCAATCTTTGTGATTGAAGTTTCTGCCATCTGTGCTTCAACATGAACCCTCTACAAAATCACTTTCATCTTGATACATGCCACAGAGCATAATTGAATGTGGAGCATTCAGCAGCTAAAGAAACTGCTTTCTCTCATGTGTTGCTAGAGTGAATTTGGACATACATTCATCAGGTAGTCAGAGACATGACTCAGAATTAATGATAATGCTGCTCCATAACTCCTGGGTGTGTAAATAAAGAACTGTGCACAACTTCATATTCAAAGAAGATTGTAAATTAATGTTGCGTTCAAAATTTGTGTCTGCTTTTCCCAAGTGGCGAAAAAAACAAAAAAAAAAAAAACAGTTATTGTAGGTTTAAGAAATCTCATCTCAGAGCGTGATCTGCAGTACTCTCAGTACTCTCTGTTGCTAGAGTAATACTTAAAGGAGCGTGGTCTGAGATGAGATATTGATGATTGTTAAGTCAGCGATTTTGTGTGTATTTAAATAGTTAATTCTCATGTTTCATCAGGTACTTCATTTATAGTTGATAATATCCACACGATATTATTGATGTAAAGCTTGTCACAAGCTGGGTGTTTTTCTTTGCCTTGTTTCCATGATGGATGGAGGACGTGGGATGGTATTGTGCATTTATTGCGAGTGTGTTTTTCCGAGGCTCTTGACTGTTTGAAGTGTTGTTTGAATTTGGCGGATCCCGGTGTTTTGAGTGTATCAACATAGCTTTTTTTTGTCTTTCCAAGGCAGTGTACTCCGGTGAAAGTTATATGTTATAATTTTCTACTGGGATTACCAGTTTGTTTTTCAGCAATTTTTGGGGGCCTTCTCTCTGTGCTTCAGGGATCCCTTTGAAGATAAGGTTGTTTTTCATTTATCTTTTAGAGTTGAGGTCTAAAATTGATTCTTTTGAACGTTTGTTCAGTTCTCGTCTTTGTTTCACATCTGTTTACCATGGTTTTTAGTGCAGTGTCATTTAGTTTTTAAAAAGTGTTGTGTATTTTTTTCTAGCATTTACACTGTGTGTACGTGGCTTATAAAGGCTCTTTGTTGATCTACTTTGGTTTAGATTGTACTGTATTTCGCTAAAGGGTCTGTCATGTGAATGAAAGTAATTTAAAAAAAAGAAAACGTATGTCAAGCCAACTTGCTTACTATCTATCATAACTAATGCTTCGGGCCTAAGGTCAAAAAGCACACCACTGACAAAATATCAAAGGGGCAGAAAATTTTTGATAAATTTATAGAAACTTTCCATGGAAAGTTAAGATGGGGAATTTGGAAATATTCCAAGTTGGAAACTTGTAGAATATTTTACGATTGATGCTGAATAAATGAATAGAAACAGGCAGTAGAAACAGCATCACAGTTGAACTAGCACCATGATAGCTATAAAATGGTGTTAGCTAGCTTACACTTAGCATCTCTGATTTACTGACTAGCTACCTACTCTATAAACACATTTTGATGCATTTTTCCCTTGTTAAATTTTAATACTTGACTGGATGTAGTCTGTGGGCTCAGATGCAGTAGTGTGGCTTCAGTGGTCCTGCTATAGTGAGTCTAGAAGTCTGGTTGTTTTGACCAAAATTATGCTGCAAGATGTTTTTGTTTTTGTTCAACTACATTTAAGTTCCTGTTATAGACTAATCTGCAAATTTGTTGATTTCCATTTTATTCCTGTTAATCCCTGTGGAAAGTTTCCAATTTTTTAAATTTTCAGAATTTTGGAACCCATAGTCCAAGGTCATGTTTAGAAAAAGCCCTGTTCATGACTAGCGCAGAAACTGTATAGTGTAGAGTACCAAAATGAAACTGGAACTTTCAGGCTCTGTTCCAGAAGTAAGAAAACCTCATTCATGCTAATAACTAGCAATTCTATTCTATTGTTGTCTATTCATTCACAATTATGTTTTTTGTGGCAGAGCACCATTTCCTTCAAGCTGTAGACATTTGCCATGGTTCAACAGAAGAGTAAAGTCTGTGAGTGAATTGAGTGAGGAGTCACGGTTAGCTCTGAAATGTCTATAGTTACAGCGGCACTGTGGAAGTTATTCAACTTCAGAGATTACAGCTAGAAAGTCAAGAGACAACATTAGAGAAGAGCTTTTTTATGGACTCAGACAAAACTATGTAACGATGACATAAGTACCCTGGCTGCTGCAGTTGTAGTTTCTTCATGCAAACTGTTGTAAAGTTGATAATCACAAATGTTTCAGTTTCTTATTGCAACTGCTGCAGTAGTAGATAGTTTCTCATAAAATATGGAAAATAACCCCTGGGAATTCTCCTCCTACTCATTTTTTTCAGGAGGACCAATAAAAGAAATATTAAATGAGAGATTGTATTGAGTTTCTGAAGCTAGTGGAACAGCTCACTGTGTTGAAGCTGCCCTGGAAACTGTATATGTGCCATGTGAGAACAGGCAGGGCATAATTGTCAGCTGGCTACAAAGCTGGTGCTGTGAGCCAAATAGACAGATATTTTTCTTGAAGAATCCACAAAGATGAATTCTGTAAAACATAATCGTCTAACAAAATGATGTGTGTAACAACATGATATTTCATGATACAAAAATGTGATGATTGATGTTACAGAGCTGAAAAGTGTAGCACAGGATCCATTCGTTTTCATTTTGTGACCATGGTGGAGAAGGAGGAGAGCATAGTATGGATTTTTTTTTTTTTTTTTTGGCTTAATTTGACCACTGGAATGCCGTTTCTATCTTTTGGCCGCAATCTTTTGTCCTCAAGCGTTCAGTGGACAAGTCTCCCCAGCTGACGACTGATGTGTGACAGCTCTGACTGCCAAAGTTGCCAGGACTTCCACTTTCTCTTATTTCCCTCCAGGCCCTCTCCTTTCTGCTCCCATCTCTGCATTCATGGTGTCAGTGAAACTCAGGAAAACACACATTTTCACTCAAGTTGAAACATTTTCAACTCAAGCAGATGTACTCTCTCCATGAGGCGCCCAGAGCAAATTTCCTTGTTTGTCACCGGTCCTGTATTTCTATTGACTTTATTACAGCTAGGCTGCGTCTGAATATCTTTTTTTTTTTTTTAGGTGTATTGCCAGATAATGTGTTTGTTCATTATATTCACAGAACATTTCCATTCTTGAGTTCAGTAAAACCAACTAAATACATTAATCTGAGTGTATATGATTTACAGTTTGCACCAAGATCTTTAAAAAATATTCTTAAAATAAAAAAGGACAGTGAAACAGAAAAATCAAAATATGAAATTCAAAGTCTCTCTGCCATAGTATGTGGTATGGTATGGAAAATAAAACCATGTTTAAAGTGGCAATAGGTAACATTTTTGTTTGAATTCATCATTATGAGGTAAATGTTGACTGCACAATGTAATGGCTATACATTAAGGACACTACAGTAGTTTAGATTGGTTTCCAATAACCATCTTTTTCACTATGTTATTCTGTCTGTCACCTGGCATCAATTTTAATGGAAATATTAAGGCTCAATTTCTGGCACCAAGGATGTGCACCTTCCACTGCGCAACCATAACAGACAGTGGTTTTGTTTTATCTGGTAGCTATCGGTAGCGTTCCTCCCGGTAGCAGACTTTACCCAGCAAAAAGAAAAATGAGGAGGGCAAAGAGGCAGAGTGAATGAAACCACACTAAAAGAGTGAATCTCAGATGGATATTTCCTCAGTGGAGAGAGTCATGGTTAGACTGGGATAGAAATGTATCCCTGGACTTATCCTCTAGGAGAGTCTTTATGGATATGTTTTGTTTTTTTGTTTTTTTTACAATCCACCAGCCCACAGGGAATTTTCCCAGTACTCTCCATGGCCAGCCTGACTATAAAGAGAATTGTAGGACTTGAGGTTATAGCATTATTTTTACTAGATTAGTCAGTAGCAAAACCTGGCTACTTCTAATACAACCAGGTGTTTTACTCTGCCTTTATCACAGCTCTGAGATCAGAGTTTCTAGCTGAACTTTGAGATTATTACGGTTGTTTTCTTGCTTTGGACAGAATGAAGATTCGTTGTCTATTTGATAATCTCAAGAAATAACCTGTTTCCTGGTGGTGACTTTTCTAAAATGAGCAGTGGTGAAACTTACTATATTCTTCTTTGTAACAGGTAGTTACCCACTGCCTTTTTTTCCTGGTTGCCCCTTTTTTGTTATAATATTCAACCTTCAGATATCACTTTAGGAGTGGAATGAAAGTTATAATTTTCTGCCTTTTTACCAGGACTTGCTCTAATGGCAGCCTCTTTCTTACACTGAGAAATCTATGCAGCGCAACTGCAGCTAAAGCCACGTTACCTCAGCCATCCATCTCACTCAGCTCTGTGCTGATGTCTTGCGTGAGAGACCAGGGAATTGTCTGTAGATGGGGCCAGTGACCTGCAGTGATTGTGTGAATGAATATGGGATCAGAAGATGCAGTGAGTACAAGGTGCATCCATTAAGTCAGACTGAGTGGGAACGTAGGAAAAATGGAGCCTAAAAATGCTGCATTCCAGTAAAGGAGAGAGGAGTGGCGGCTTGCACTTGAGTGCATCTTGGTAATGTGTGTGAGAAAATGCTAAGTAAATGCAGCGGTTATATTATTGTGTTAATTTTACCATGTAATGTTATTTTCAAATTCAAATGTGTTATATTCATTTATTAATTGACATTATTTATTTATTTGTCTAAGCGTGAACTCTGTTTGTATCGTGTCTTTTTCTGTAAGTACATGTCCAATCAAGACTTAAATAACTGTGTGTGTACTCTCTGGATTATAAATACCACACTCAAACACGCTATAAACACAACCACATAAGGCTGATAAACAGAGTTGCAAATTAGCTTTGTTGTTATCTGTTTGTTTGTGCTTCTTCATTCTTTGTGTGTCTTCTTCAGGAAGTAATGTGTAGGTCATTTCTAGGGTAGCTGAGCCTATGTTTTGCCTCCCAGTGGGAAGTCAACCATGCTGAGCCGCTGGCAAGGCCGGAGCTTAGTGTGGAGCTCATTAATGATCCACGACACTGGTGCAGACCTTCTTGGCTCTGACAGAGAGAGAGGGAGTGTGTGTGTGTTACTTATTGAGGTTGAAGAGCTTACCTGTAAATCTCAGCTTAATTTGTCTGTCACTACAAATTAATTCATTCAAGGGACAAAGAACACTGTTGTTTGTGTCACCTATGTTTTTCCCCCCATTTCTCAATTAATTCACATAAATAGCAGACATATGTTCTGACCTGGGAGCAACAATCGAATAGTTTTTGTTTTTGTACTGTAGCGAACCCCCCGAACACTAAAACACTGTGTAGGGTTTTGTAAAACATGAAACCGTTGAATGTGCTTTGTCCAAACAAATCTAAGAACATGGTGCATTTCTGGGGTTTTGTTGGTGTTATTCAACATCCCACTTTTTTACTTTTTCATTTTGTCATGAAAGGACAAAACAAACGTGTTATTACTGCATCTCAATAATTTATTACTTCCCTATTTTGTCTGTGACTCTTGTAGGAACAAATGCATTTGGAACTTAAAGTACAGGCCCTTTCACATAGAGCATGACTCAAATGTAGAACGGGCAAATGTGAAATACAGCAGCTGTAGCCTCACCACACCTGGTTGCAGACATATTTTTAGGCTGTTGGTGCGACAGTTTTGAGGTCCTGCTGGGGATGCGACTGTCGCATTTAAGGAGGCAGAGGACCAACTCTCAGGATCCTTTGACCCAGAGCAGCTTCTGGCAGCCTGTGTGATTGTGATGTCTTTAGTCACCTTGCAAAGGCTCAGAAAAATCAACCTCCTTTCGAAAAAAAAAAAAAAAATTTCATTGCTTTATCACCACATAATATACGCACATTTATCAGGGACTATAACAGTAGGGTCAACTTTTCCAAAATCTTCATTACAAACGTGTCCCAGTTCACTACAAAGGGCCTGAAACATGCTCCTAAACAACTTCTACAGAGAGAAATTTGGACCTGACAACACAGCACGCAGGATTCAGAAATCCAGTCAGTCAAAGTCTTCTTTCAGCGTAGAAATATGTTTGTCACTTCATTAATCCACTCCTCATTAAACAGAAACCCATTTAAAGGCCACTACTGGGCTGAGTTTTGTCCCTGATAAACATCTGTGGGGGGAAAAAAATTCTGTTCTTCTATACTTGTGGTTTGCATAATGTGTCCAATTAAAACAGTTGGGTGAAATTGGTCAAAAGTTTTATTTCATCTGTTATAGCTAAAAGATGAAGCATAACGGATTTCAGAAAGCTGAGATCTGTTATGGCTAATGCTGTTGTTTTTGCTCTCCCTCTGATTTAGTTTCACCCGTAATTGTTTTCATTCAGATTTTTTTCAGTAAATGCGTTATAATTGAATCTAAACCAAATTTCATCAAAACTGTAATTTAGAAAGTAAATGTGCCTGGTGACTGAGTTCCAGCAGAGAAGTTTTCTCCCTCCAACAGTATTGGTGTTAAATTATTAAGGCCAGATGATGTTTAGGCAAAAAAAAGCAATTTACACAAACCCAACAAATCCACTTATATTCTCTGTGTGTGTGTGAACAGGTGTATCAGGTGTACGCTCGTCGATCTCCGGAGGACGTCCATGACATCCTGAGGACCGTCGGGGCAGACTATGTGGTGCTGGAAAACAGCATCTGTTATGAGCGGAGGCACAGGCGAGGCTGCAGACTGCGGGACCTGCTCGACCTGGCCAACGGACATGTGGGTGGCATTTATTTAACGTGACTCATCGTGTGTGTGTGTGTGTGTGTGTGTGTGTGTGTGTGTGTGTGTGTGTGTGTGTGTGTGTGTGTCATCCACTCTGCCAGCTTTCTGTGACTGGGTGAAAGCTCTCAGCCTCCGCACAGATCAATAGTCTCACTTCTCATCTGCGCATCACTGTCTCTCACTCTCTTGCTGTCGCTCTCTCTCTCTCTCATTCCTCCACACACACACACACACACACACACGCACACGCGCACACTCTCCCCTCCTCTCCTCCCACCCCAACTCCCTCCACCTCTCCTTATTTTGATGTCGGATGCTGCGCGCTGGCTATTTGGATTACCAGAGGCGAGACAAGCTTCAATCTGGCTGTCTGGCTCGGTGTGGTGTAAGACACATGAAACACAGAGTTGATGTGTGTCTGTGTTTGTGATGGCGTAAATGTCACACAGCATACACAACACCTGACATCTAGACAGCTTTATTGAAGGAACGTTTGGTTTACATCTGTCTGTCCTTTTCTTTCTTTCTCTCTCTTTTGTTTTCTTTATATTCTACTTTTTTGTTGTCTTACTTCTCGTCTTCTTTCTGACTTTCTTGTTCTTTTTTTCTATCTCTTTGTTGTCTTGCAGTTTTTTTTCCTTTGTCTTCATGTTTTCCCCTTTTTCTCTTTTAATGTCTGTCTTCTCGTTTTCTTTTTTCTGTCTTTATTTCTTTCTGTCTGTCTACCCATTTATCCAAAGCCTTCATCTTGAAACCTTGAGTATTGATTATTTACTATGAATCACATTTACTATGAATGTAGAGAATACCAAGTTTGAGCAGATAACAAATCAATATTAGGACCTGCTGGTGCAGTGGTTAGCACTGTTGCCTCAGAGCAAGAATGTTCTGGTTTCACACCTGCAGGTCAGCCAGGGCCTCTCTGTGTGGAGCTTGAGTCCGTTCTTCAGGTGCTCTGGTTTGGTTTTATGAGTGTGAGTGGTTGTTTTTAGGGCTGGGCGATTTTAGAAAATATCTAATTGTGATTTTTCTGACAGATATTGCGATTTGATTTGATTTGATTTGCGATATTATTTTTGAAAGTCAAGCTTCAGTTCAGTATTCACTACATACATCACTTTAACGTACTGTAACTTCACATTTGTTATAGTGCAGTATTTCCCTGTGTTTTTGGTGGCTGAGGTTTGGATTGTTGGTGCTCTGTAAATACAGAGGAGAGGACTATAGCTAGACTCCCTGCCAGCAGATCCACCGTCAGCAGATGGCGCTCGCTGAAAAAAAAACAAAAAAAAAACACGCAAATAATTTGGTCTGACTTTTGGATGTTTGTAGCGAGTTGTCAGCCTGTCTCCTCTGCGGCTTCTCTGCACACACAGCTGCTACTTTCTGCACCATGAGCTTCCCTGCATGTGTTTTTTGTCAGTGGGCGTAAACAGCAGTCGCTTTGACTCGGGGCCACTTCTGACTGTGACCATGCGACGTGATTAACCACTGGGTCAGAGTCAGGGGTTGTGAAGATGAACGCAGTCTTCGCTTCAGTACAAATTGTGATTTTGGTCAAAATTTTATAAATTGTTCAGCCCTCAGTTGTTGCCCTAAACTGGTGACGCGTTCAGGGCTTTTTGCCCAGTATCAGCTGGAATTGGTTCCAGCCCCACGTGACCCTGAACTCTAGTTTTTGAAAGTTGAAATAATATGAAAGTTGAAACCAACAATAGATCCAAATTCTCTCGTGCATTCTCCTGCTGTTTCTTTTTAAACAACAGATTGTTTAAATTGACCTCAATAAATACCAAATCATTTATTTCCTCACACTTTATGTGTTTACTTTAGTGGTTCTTTAGTTGAGTGACTCAAACGGCGACAATAAAATGAAAGGCCTCATCAGAACTAAGTGGGTGTGATTTGATCAGATTTGACTGACATTGTCCTGGAAACATAAGCAAACGACCTCAGTCACATTTTGATTATATTCTTGTTTTACAAATACAGACCATCATGTTTTTCAAAATGGAGACAAGAGCAAGGAGAAAAGAAAATACAAAAATCTTTCATGTAAAATGAGAAACTTATTAATTCTCTCTTAGCTCTTTGTTTGGTCTCTAGCAAATAGGATAATTTTTAGCCTATAGAAGCCAGTATTCATTGTTCGTTTCTTTTAAGGCTTTCTTTCTAAGAAAAGCCGTCCATCACCGCAGCATCTTTATGTGTAGCTGAAGTTTTTGACGTTGCTCTTCCTCTTTCCACTCAAAATCTTAACATTGCGTTGAGACACTATGTCAAGTTAGTTTTAATTAAAAACTACCAGCATAAGTTTTATCAATATAAGATAATGATAATAAATAATAAAATGAAATCTTATTTCTGAAGAATAAAGATCAGTTTGGCTCTGCAGAGTTTCTGCCACAGCCAGCTGGCAGGAGAGCAAAGTGAAATCAGAGCCTGTGAGAGGCTGTTCATCACCCTGTCTGTGGTATTTATTTACATTTATAGATTTAAAATGTCTTGATGATGTATTGGTTAGCATATGGCTCCTTTACTATATATATACATTTTACTACTGTTAATCTTCTGCCATTCGCTGTTGGTGACGTACTTGCTCTCTATACCATCAGATCATGGATGGACCCGGAGAGAACGACCCGGACCTCGTCCCCGCCTCCCACCCTCGGTTCTGCGAGGCCATCAAGACGGACACGGCGGCTTACACAGCTCTGTTCACCAGAACATTCCAGAACAAAACCTTCCATGTGTACCGGGTCAAGAAGAAACGCAAGAAAGGCGCCAAGAACTCGTCAGAGCCCGGTGCGACTCCGTAACAGGAGCAGGGCTGTAAGGAGAAGAAAAAAAAAAAAAAAAAAAAAAAACCCGGTTAGAGGCCAGAGGGGAGAGAGTCGGAGGAGAAGAAGAGATAAAAGCACTGAATCCTCACTGTTCCTCTGTCTTCTCTCTGCACTGAGCCCAGCTGTGATCATGCCCATTATTTTTTTAACACGTGGCTCTGTGTGTGGTGTTAGAGCAGTGGGCTGGTTCAAGCTCAGGGCTGGATTGTTTTAGTTAGCGGAGTGTGGAAGCACCTATAGGAGTCCTGCTTACCTGTTCACCCAGCTCTGCTCCCAGCTCGCACCAGTGCAGACGAAAACAGACACAGAAACAACCGTCAGACCACCAAGCAGGGTCTGAAACACCACGAGCAACTGCTAATAACTTGGTTTGATTTGAAGTAATCGTCATTTCTGCACAGAGCATCGTGACACGATCAAAATAGTTCTCACTGCTACTTGTGAATAATTAAAATAATTGTTTTCAGTTTCAAGGCTTGGGGTTCAATAGCATTTATCTAGATCAGAGTCCTTTCACAAATCTACTATTTTAGTTTTGATCACTTTTAAGACTGAGAATGAAATACTCTTTTCTGGATATGCACTATATTACATATTTCATACTGAGCTCTTCTTTACCAATTTAAGGTGGTGGAGAAAATACAAGATTTGCTCTGAGATTTCCTTGAGCTTAACAAATCAGTGGATTTTCTATAACTTGGAGCTGGATCTTAGATGGAGTTGGCTATTGAAACTTAACCCTGTTTCACACTTTTTCTTTTCTGAATATAATAGAAAGTGCAAGTTGCCACTGCAGTTCTGACTTATTTCAGTTATTAAAGGTATAAAGAGTAGAGATGAGTAGACATTAGAGATAAGATAATCTATACAAATTTGATAAACATACACACTACCAGTTTTAAATGTGCTATATTTGCTTAATGTTGATTAAAACTAAAGGAATTGGCTTTTCCTGAATACCCCAAAGTTTAAAAAAACAAAAAAAAACCCACAAAAAACAAAAAAAGAGCTGTTGCGAACTGAGAAATATTCTAACCTAAGGCCCGGTCACACCAGAAAGTAGCACAGCCAATTAATATGCGCATCTTGGCTTTAGAAGCTTGGTGCTTTAGCGACTACTTTACAGGCTCGTTGGTGAACTGCTGACCTCTAAACACACTTTCCAGCTGTTTAAGCACTAGTCAGTTACAGCAGCCTGAGTCGATGTCATGGCATTTTGTTCCTGAGATTGTAGTGAATTTGTTGAAGAAGAGGAAAAAAAAAAAAGCTCTCCAAGCTAACAAGCATGCTAACTGCCCATTTAGTTTGTTTCTAATGGGACTAAAAGTTCACACAGTTTATTCTAAAGACGTGTTCGTAGCCTTGAGTCTTGCTCAGAGTTTGTACTTCAGCAGATGATATCAAGTGATGCGAGTGAATCCACAGATTATGGCGACTGCACTGAAACTAATTGGGGACGCCCCCAAAATTTCTGGTGTGTCTGGGCCTTTTACGATGTCATCCACAGCTCTTTTACGACTGCACGTTTGTATTCATTCAAAAGCATCAAAGTTCACTCTTGACCTTTGAAATAATGGTGCGACAACACAATCCCAACTCAAGGTCCACCCACTAGCTTTTTCAGATCCGTCAACCATATCACACGCAGTGCAAGGAATGAAACCGATCCACCTCTGTGAGAGTAAACACCATCCACCGATGAAAACTGTGATGTTAACTTGGGATTGTGTTGTCAAACTCAGCTGTGGTATCTGTTGGGGAAAAAGCACCACTGAATAAGTTTGACCATGAGCTTGTCTCTTGGACTGAGATCAGTTGTTACTCTTTGGTGAGGCACATTTTATCAATTACCCTTGAAAATGTAAAAAAAAAAAAAAAAATGAAATAATTTTGTTAGTTTCGATTCTCGCTTGGGTGTAAACAGGTTCCACCGCTGCCTAAATGTGTTTTTGCTGTAAAAACTGAGGTCAAAGCTGGTACCAAGTGATATTTGTGACAGTGTTGTTGTTGTTGTGATTGCTGTCATGTTTTTCTTTCTGTAGGCTCTGTGATTCTCATCAGCAGCAGCCTCAACCTTTTCACTCTCTGTTCTCCCTCTCTGTGTTTCTCTCACACACACACACACAAACACACATGAATAATGTAAGTGGTGAGGAAATTGCAGCAGGCTGACGACGACGCTGATTCCCCGCCGCAATCCAAAATAGTTTGTGAGAGAGAGGGGCCAACACTTGCATATCAAACTGAGGCTTTGTGGTTAGAAAAGGAAGTGTGAGTGTGTGTGTGGTGGTGGTGGTGGTGGTGGTGGGGGGGCAGAAAAGGCTCATGTTTAAACAGCAGCCGAGGAGAGATGAGAGCGCATCAAAACGTGGATTCACAATGATCTGAACCTCTTCTTCATTTTCTTTTTCCTCTTTCGAACCAAAGGGAAAGCAGAGCAGAGGCAGAGCAGAGGAGAGAGGAGGTGATTGAAAGGCTGGGGCTGTGTCGATAATTATTGATTGGCCTGTCAGAGTTGCCCGCTACAATGAGCCGTCATGTGGGTAAGATACATATACAGTACGTACACACACACACCCCCCCCCGATCTCAGTCAGGGCTATATTTGTACACTTGTTAATAAGAACCTCTGTCTTTGATAATCCACACTCTCGCAGATGCACGAACACTCCTGCACACAGTTGTTGTTGTGGGGCTTTTGACAACGTGTTGTTCGTTAACCGTGCGGCCTCATTGTAATGCATATCAATTGGATCAGTGTGGCACGGCACAGCTTGTTCCCCCCCCACCCTCCTCTCCTGCCTTCATATTGGATGTTTAATTTAGGAGATGTCTGATTGCTTTATTTGAGAGTGAAGTGATTCCATTATGTTTGCCTAATAAGAGTGTACTAATGTAATATTTTTTGCAGCATTGTTAATTTCCATACATATTGGGATTAGTAGTTCATTCTGAGGCGCGGTGTCTGCCTATGGTTTTTGTAATGAAAAGGAAATGAGAAAACCATTAACCTGTGTGCGCATGTAGAATTCAGCTCAACGCTCCATTCAGCCCCATTTTAAAGAAGTGGTAGATGCTGCTGAAACAAATGCAGCCACTTGAGTTCAGATTTCTGCCTGGGGAAATGAAAAGTTTTAGGGAGAGAGCGGGGGATCCTTTACTGGGGGGGGGGGGCTCTCAGTGTGCCAAAGTGTGTGTGATTTTGCTGAGTGTTCGGGGGGAGTTTTGGTGCTGAAGGTTCGGGGTAAAAACTGTTGATTTCACTGTAAGATAAGTTTTATTCACGATGAACTGTATGTGCCAGTCTTAAGACAAGCCATCTTACATTCTCTTCACTGAGCCAGTGCCAATGTAAAAACATTGAAACTATTTATGAATGTGAAATTTCTACATGGAGTCGAGGGTCCAACTAACATGTGATGATGGAGCACTATATACTGTACGCACATTGGTACTTCAGAAGTGATTCATAATGAACTGATGCACTTTAAAGGCTACAGAATTGCTGAAGAGCAGCCTGTCACCTTGTTCAGCACAGTTACAGTTTCATTTGACCAACAAGGGAATCTGCCAGAAGTGGAAACAATCTATTTGAAAAAGGAATATTGTATAATGGATGTGAGTGCCTTTGGCCATTTCCCCCATTTTGCTATGCTGTATTCTTTTTTTTTTTTTTTTTCAATGACACCACTAAACTCATGTTGTACAGCTGAGTTTTCTATTGCAAAACATTTTTCATATCAGAAATCAAACACTAGAAATGTTTACCAAGCAAGTCATTAGTCGAAGTAACACGTAAGAGACCCGATAATTTCCAACGTCAGTGTTAGTTATTAGAAGCATCCATGTTCAATGACAGTATGATCAATAAAAGTTTGTTTTTTTTCCAACAATGTAATTTCCTTGTTTATCTTGTGTAAGGTCAGAACCTTCATTTTTCATTCCTCTTAATTATTCAGTGTCTTCTTACAGATGCAGTCACGATTCAGCACTGGTGCAAATAAATGAATTTATTGAGAAAAGAAGATCAAAGCAAATACAAAACACTTACATAACTGTCCAAAGCTCATCACCGTCATGATGATTAAAAAGATATGTTCGGTTAGATTTCTTTTTTCTTTTTTTTTTTTCCTCAGAAGCTGCACGTTTTAGTTTTAAACCTATGGTGCTTTTCTTGGCAAAAAGCGATAATTGTAATTAATCTATCTCTGTATTTACAAATGAGGTAAAAACATTAACTTTTTCACAACATGTCTGCACTCAGAACACAACATTTAAGAAGCTGTTTTATGGTACAAATGAACGGTGGTGGGAAGTGAGTCACTGCTCCTTACAGCTGCAGAGCGCGAAGTGAAGCATGAAGCGTCTTCATCCTCCACCACTCTGCGTGGCTCAGGCTCGGCCTCTCTCTACAGGAGAGTAAAAAAACATCCTTAGCTAGGAAATCCCCACTGTCTATAAAAAAAAAAAAGGAAAAAAAAAAAAAAAAAGCTTGAAGTGCGTCTTACTATCAGGCATCATCCCACAGCATGCTGCACCCTCACCTGACTGCCAAAGTCTTTTATTTTTAAAAGCCACATTGGTGCCTCAGATTTCCAGAAAATCGTGTGTTTCTGGAAAGCTGCAATCTGGGAATCGACTCCTCTGTTGACTTTTCTTTTTTTTTTTCTTTTTTTTTTTGAAAGTACCCGCAATCCTTTGGTTTTTTCCAGCATGACAGCAAGCCATCAGCTCCTATTAGGATTAGTGGCCTGACATGTTTTCACACATTTCTACCCTTTAACTGCTCTCTGCCGACAGGCGAAGCTCTGCCATCGTGAAGACGAATGAATTAAAAAAGAAAAAAGAAAAAAAAAAAAAAAAGAGCACGATGAGAGCGCTGCTGCTGCTGCCAGCAGAGTACTGTGACTGAAATGCCAGGAAAAGCCAGGTTGGCTTTTACGGGACACGTGACTTGTGTATTTAAACCATTTGAGTGCAACAAACCGTTTCTGCAGAAAACTATTTCTCCCAGCATGCCTCACCTCTCCGCAGCTCCCTACGGAGCTACTGAGCGCTCCATGGTGCACTGGTGGCACATTTCACTATGGAGCCAGGCACTTGTTTAGATGGTTCCTCTCTACCTCCCTTCTTCATTTGCTCTCTGATTCAACCCTCTACCCTGTAATCATCTCTCGTATCAAAGGTGAAAAGAACAGGTCCTTTTCAGACTCTGCGCTTCTCTTCCCCTTTGTTACTGTTCTTTGCCTTTTCGCTCTTTTTAGACAAATTGTTCTCATGGTTTCCACAACAGCAGGAAGTCTTTTTTTTTCCCTACTTCTTCTCTTTTTTTTTTGTGGAATTGAGAGGGAGAGAAAAAGATCCATCAACCTGATGTGACAAGGAAGCCAAACAAGGGGAACACTTGCCACTGTGCAGACAATTCGCAGCTTGGATAATAACTGCAGCGTTATTATTTCCCTGCAATTTTCCATCAGTCCATTTCTCCACAATCACAATTATAACACCGTTTCAGCCGAGAGTATCTGGTAATTTAGCGAGGGGACAGTGGATAAATATGTGCACACTGCGTACGGCAGCAGGTATCGCAGCTCAGAGGTGTATATATATGCATCATCATTAGAAATCTCCTTCATCCTTCTCTTCCTACTGTTTGTTTTTATCGAGTAGTCACCTTGGAAAGCCATTTGACATTGTTTGTATTCTACCAAGCAATCGTCTGTTAAAATAGTCTCTCGCAGCCGCCACATTTGGTATGCCTGAGGAAGAGCGTGCGTGGAGCAGAGCAACAGAGCAAGTATTTCCTCCCTCCCGCAGTCCGCACGTCCGCTCCTATTTCTTTGTTACAAAGCTGTTTGAATTTTTGTGCACCCTCCCTCGGGTGAGGAGGAACGAGCAGCAGAGGAGCGTGAATGAGAATAGGAAATCAAATGAAGACGAGGGTGCAGTAGTAAGTAGAAAGCTTGATGTCTTACAACCCACGGAGCGTAGAAACTTGAAACACCCAACCAATACAGAATTACTCAACCCAGCGAAAGACACATTACCAGGAAAGGAAAAAAAAAAAAAAAAAAATCTCACCCTGCAACCCAATGACGGTTGAAGCACTTTTTTTCTGGTACAAACACTGACAGAAGCTGTGTACAGCCAGGCAGCGAGAACACTATGTGTCCACTATATACTGAAAATCCAATCTGTATCATACGGGCTACTCAGTATGATCCCACTCATCTTCACTGTCTTATCATGTAGCAGCGCAGTGTGGAATACATATATATATATATGAGTCCTTTGTTTATTTACAAAGATTGAATTCAGCAACAAAGTGCTAAAAATACATTTTATGTGGCACTGATTTGCTCAGGTGTAAAAAAATTTTTTTTTTTTCACATTTTCATTTCCCTCAGCTGACACTCACCCAGAACAACTCACAATGAGTGTTAGAAAATAGAGGAAATTTGGGTTTTTACTGACTGTGACTGGAACAGATTTTTCCGACAGTGAAGCTAAGCTCCATCATGATGAGTAGCCTGGGTAGAGAGTTACGTTCTGAAGCCTTTAACCTGACTGGGAGGTTTGATGATGTCTGCTTCTACAAAACTGTCATCCGAGGAGGAGGGAGCGCAGAGCGACAGGCTCTTTTCAGTGGGACGCTTTCATCTGTCTGTTAGGCCACCACGTTGATTGACGGGGCTCATCATCCAGTAAATATAACACCTTCAGTGTGAGTTGTCAGCAAGTGCAGGGTGTGGAGCGAGTCTCTCTGTCAGTCGGCCTCTCGCTGTTTTCCCGCCTCAGTCACCGCTAAGTGTCTGCTAATTGATTGTTTTGGGGGCGGGAGGCCCAGTTTCCAGGGTCCGATCAGTCTGGTCTGAACTCAGAGGTCGCTGGCCTCTGCTCGCTCATACAGGGCCCGCAGCTTCTCAAAGCGAGGCCCCCACTCCGCAAGCGTCTCCTCCCTCCTCGCCTCCCCTCCCCCGTCTCCGCCGCTCCCCCCGTCCAGCCCCGCCGAGCTGAAGGAGCTGAGGGACCCGGCGGGCGAGCCCCCTCCCTCGGTGGAGAAGACCTGCAGGGAGTCGAAAGGCCCCGTGTCCGGATGCTGATCGGCATCGCGGATGATCTCGCACAGGTAGCGGGCCAGGTCCTGGCTGGAGAAGGACAAGGAGCGGCGCGCCAGCTGGGAGGGCCGGGCCTGGCCCTGGGCCGGGAGTCTGGTCGGGGGGACGTCCCTGCGGAGGCTGGTGGTGGTGGTGGTGGTGGTGGTGGCATTGGAGGAGGTGGAGGCTACCGACGGGGGCAGGGTGGTGGAGCTGGCCGTCCGGCTGAGGGAGTCCAGCGGCTGGGTGGACGGCGGGGCAGGGGGTGCCTGGTGTAGCAGGTGGTGGTGGTGGTGGTGGTGGTGGGGAGGAGGAGGAGGGTGGTGCAGGGCTCTGGAGCGGCAGTACTGGACCGACTGGGCCGGGCTCGGCTGGAGGGACTTCTGCAGCTCGGCCATGTCGTAGGCATTCTGCACGCACACACACACACACACATATAAACACACAGGACATTTCACACACACGCACGCACAGAAGCACAGGAAAAATCCCAGTTAGCACAGAGGCTGTTAAAAAGGAGAAATGAGAGCAAACAGAGGAGCGAGCGAAAGACTGAATGTTTTGAGGAGACAGATAAAGCAGAGAAAAATGAAATGCGGGAGCGAGAGAGCAGAAATACAATCAGCTCTCCCCATTACATTCACTGTGAATGTTCCACCTATTTAAGTTTCCAATCTATCTCCATTTACTGTCTCAGATAAGTCACTGTAATTTTGAGTAGACTGTCTCTGTATTTAAGTGTGTGTGTGTGTGTGTGTGTGTGTGTGTGTATGTGAGACCATGAAGACAAAAAGAAAAAAAAAAAAAAAAAAAAATGAGTGGAGGTGATTCAGACAGGAGATGAAGGGCGTCTCCCATTCGATCCATCTCTTACACACCGGTGCGTTGAGCTGCCGTTCATTTTCACATGTGCTGTAAACCAGAGTCTCCAGTCACTGCAGTGCTAATGTGATTCCACCAAAACTGTAACCACGGCAGCAGAGACGAAAAAACAGAGGGATGTGGGAGGAACAGAGAGAGAGATGAGACACACAGAGGAGGTGTGGGTTGCTTTGTAAAACTGATTATGTGATGAGTGGAAAGTGCTGTTTTTTTTTATTCCTCAGGAGAGCTTTCCAACAGGTCTCTTGAGATTTAACTCCAGCATCTGCTCTGCTACAGGGGATCAGGACTCTGAGTGTCTGAGTGTGTGTGTGTGTGGTTTGTATGTGTTTGACTGCAGGTGATTTACAGTACGGAGGACAAGCCCTTAAGGGGTCCTGGGTACTGACAAGGTGTGACAGCAATCTGTGTATGCAGGCTCTGTGTGTGTGTGCGTGTCTGAGAGTGTGTTAGCGACGCAGCGGCCATGTGTGTTTGTTTTGATCAAAGCCCTGATATTATGCAAGCTCTTAAGTACTGTTGAGTGCTTGTGGGTTACAGTGGCTGTTGGAAAGAGGAGATAAGGATTTTGCGTGGGCCTAATTAAAACGCTAGGACGCGCACACGCACGCACACACACACACACACACACACACACACACACACACACACACACACACACACACACACACAGTGGAGGATTTTATTCCAAATTGAATTAACTAAATCCAGTATAAAGCTTCTACATTCAATCCACTGCTCAGTATTTCCAAAATAAAAGTACCAACAGTCTTAAAAATTGTGCAGTTGAAAACAATTCACCTTCATATAAATGTACAGAGTGCAGCACAATGCTTTTAAATAGTGAGTACACAATAGTGTATAAATGTTAGTAGTGTGTTTCTGAGTTCTGTTTGTGTGCTTTCGTGTAAATGTGAGTGTAGCCATACAAGATGTGTCTCTGTAACTTCCTCTAGCTTTACCACAATGGTAAAATATGTGTGTGTGTGTGTGGTGTGTGTGTGTGTGTGTCGTACCTGATCCTCCTCCCCGCCTCCCTCTTCGTCATAGTTGAGGACGTTCTCTCGGATGTCCTCCCACCCATCGTGATGGGCTGAGACGTGGTAAACGCCCTCCTTCAGCCCTTTGTAGCTCCTCCAGCGAGTGTAGAGGAAAATGCCCAACAGCAGCACTGCAGTTGAGAACAGACAGTGGTGGAGGTTCATCAGCACAGCGCATTAGCATTTCCAAATGAAATGATTAGGATCCTTCAGCCAATTAAGGCACGGCCCCAGAGAGAGGTGCTATTTAATGGAGTAGGCCTTGAGCATCATTTGCCAAAAAATGTGAGCTGAAATGTGATAAGTTGTAGGGTTCATCTGATAATGATGCTTTAGGTTTCCAACTAACAAGTTTTTTCAGTGCTGATATCTGACACGAAATATTTCAAGCATTTTGGGGAGTGTTTCCAAAAGAACTACAGGGGGACATTACACATACTTTCTATTCAAATAAACTCAAATCATTTCTAAGCAACACCCCCTTATTCTATTATCTTGTTCTATTTACTGGTGGAAGAGAAAAGTCAAAGTTCCTCTTATCTCTGTCTTGGTTTCCTTTCTGTTTAGCTGCTGACTTCTCCACAGTGTTCACCTGTTACTTTTTAACTTTGTCTATCATTACCATTGTTTCGTGTGTGTTTATTTATTTTTTTAATTTATCATTATTATTATTGTTTATTTTTATTCAACTTCAAGCTTTCCACCATAGGAATTTCCTTGCAATCTCTCTGTAAATAAAAATGAATTTAACAGCGCCATAAATAAATACAGTATACTCACATAAAAGAGACATGAATGTACAATCACTCATACAAATATTTATACTTTGTTTTTGTTTTTTTTAGGCTTATGTAAACTTTTGAATTTTGTTTGGCCATTTACTGAGAACTGACAGATGGAGCTGGACGCCGGGAGATTTTTATTTTTTATTTTTGTTTGAATGATCTCTCACTTAGCATTTTTATTCACCACAGGAACCCTTCTTGATGTATACTTTTTGTTTGTTTGTTTCAGTGTTTTTTTTCTTTTCCTTTTCTATTTTCTTTTGAGAACACAAGTGTCTTAAAAAGCAATAAGATAATTGTGTGAATAACAGTGGAATATATTCATGTGATGGGACTGAATCAAAATGCTGCATTCACATTCTTTTGGTCAAAGGTTAAAGTTTCCTCTCCATCATATTGATCTTATGTGTGGAATTAAACATCATCATCATCTAAGTTTTTTTAAAAAAAGCTAATATTCACATGAAGCTTTTTAAAATGCTGACTAAATTAGGATTTGCATTCTCATTCCTTTACATCTGCGAACGTCTCATTACTTAAGAGTATTTCTGTGTGTATACATGACAGAGCTTTACATTAGAGGCACAGCAGATATTTCTGACAGTGTCTGGTTGTTAAGTACATCAAATAATGCTGATGATGGCCGGACGTTTCATTAGACAGCTGACCGTTTTGAAATGTGAATTATTCACATTTAACATGGACGCTCTAAGACTGCAGGAGGCGTTAACACTAATTAAAAAATGCATATGGGAGAAAATAAGTGGAAGAGCTTGGAAAAGTGATTGCTTTCAGTTTCATTTCAGAAGAAAAGTTGAGGTGATTCAACTTTAGTAAAAAGCAGATCGTAGGCAGAACACACAGAGACATGCTGTTCAACCAATCTGCATGTATTTCCCGCTCTAGATTTACTGTGACCTTTTCAGATATCTAACAAATCCCCTGTGTCTTGTCTCATTCCTATCACCTCTTGCCTTAGTTAACGCTTCACAATTCACTAGCCATTCCATAATATTAACCTGCTTTAAACCCACACAAACTCTCACTGTTTCACTCTGCCATTAATTTTTTTCCTTTCAATTCAGCTGTGTCTTTTTTCTCTCTCTCTCTCAAATCAAACAACCAAATCAAAAGGATTTATTTCCCTGCAGAACCGCAAAAGGAACAAATTGTAGAATCTGGAGTGAACAAAGTTGAAATAATATTTAATAATTTACAACTACATGTCATTAATTGAACCAAATTAGTGTCATACGTTATCTTCATTTTTTTTTTCCCCGCAAAGACTGTACATATGAGAGCTGCGTTTAATCACATTTGAGAACAGCAGCAATCACATACCGCTAACGATTTTAACTGGCAGCACTATAAATACCTCAGCTGTTCAAATCCTATTAATCTGCGGTAAGACATCACCATGAAAAATCTGTGATCTGAAACAATTCACACATCTTTCAAACATGAACTGCTCCTGTCTCTCCTTCTCCATCAACCTCTGCTTTTTCCTTTTAATCCACACGTCTTTCTTCTACATCACAACTAAAACGCAGCAGCCAATCTATCATGTAAGCACACCAGCAGACGGCAATCAAACTCCCTGTGAATTGATAACACCCCATTAAACAGCCCACCCTCTGACAACTCTGTAAGAGTAAATTCACTCAACCAGAAAGCAGCTGCACAGTGTGAAAGGAAAAATCAATATTCATTTACTGTCAACTTGTCCCCCTTCTTACCACAACTCCAGTGTCTGACAGATTTATAAGATTAAATTGTTTCAAGAGATTCACTGTCTCATTTTTAGAGTGGCATTATGACTTTTAATGACAGTGAACAAGAAAGGGGGAAAAGATAAAGAAAGTGAAAGACAAGACTTTTGTTTTGGCAGAAGACACATGTAGCTGACTGCTGCAGGAGAGTGGCCTTGATGTTAGAGAGGCAGTGAATTGGCAAAAACAAGGTCACAGGTTCAATCTCCTGCCCCGACTGCAGTGGTCCTCATTTACAGCGGGGCTGACCCAAGTTTCCCAAAGACAGAAAAACTAGAATTATCGCCTCACAGTTGTATGCCTCCACCAACCAGTCAAGTTGCAGTTTACAGTACATCCATGGTCTGTCCAGACTCACACAATATGATATGAAAGTTTCATATCATGATTATCCTGACTAAAATGATTGTGATTAACATCATCATCAGGAAAATAGGCTTTAAACTCTTAAAATGCCTCCAAAACACACTGAAATCACTTTACATTATCTTTTGGTAAGAAACAAATATGTTTGTTGCATCACAGATAGGACACATCTTTTATTATTGAACATCCTTTTTATATTTCATTATAAATCATGAGGTCCCTCTGCAAAAGCAAAGGAAAATAACTTTATACTTCATCTTACAACAGGCTACGTCAAATGAGAAGATGGATTTTCTGTCAAATAAAACTCATTTTAATTGATTGGAACTGTTCCTTATGGGCTGTGGCCACATTAATGTTACAGTTGACATTACAGGAAAAACTGTATTAAATTTCAGTCAATTCACTGGAGACCGCAGCTCCGCTCTGGTCTGAGAAAGTAGAGCTATTTGCTGTTTAGCTACATAGCTAACATTACCTGGCTAACGTTAGCTTAATTCACCGGTGACCAAAACAGCACCAGAACCAACACTTGCTACGTTAAGTAACAATAACAGTAACGCTAGTTAATTTTACCCTAGCCTTCAGCCATGGTGAAATGACTGGAGAGATGCAGCTCCCCCTTGTGGCAGTTCAAAATAAATCAATACAGGACTATGTTGGCTTTTTGTAAGTCACTCATGGGGATATTAACTATTATCCCCGTTCACGATTATCCTGATGATGAAAATGAAAATTCCCTATGATCAACTTATTGTGAGTGTGTTTTTTTTTTTTTTTCATCCCATCACTAGTACTCACAAAGTTAATTGGTGCGATCAGGGGAGATGACTCTTGTCAGTGCAATGTAATCAAGTGATAATAACAACTGATGAATGGTTAGAAATTCTGTTTTGGTGTACATGTATGTGCTGTATATCCCGTAGGCTGTGTGGATGTGCAAACAGGCAACGGGCTTTCTTTGTCTCACTTGAGTGAGAAAATAAAAAAACAAATGAATAAGCCAATGATTGATGTGTGGGATACTGTACTGCATAAATCAATATCCTCAATCTCCTCCTCTATGCATTAGGGCCTATGCCTATATGAGGGCAAAAAAAAGACAGCCCATAGAAATACTGAGGCTAAAAAACGAACAGGTGTGTTGCTGCTTGGTGTATGGTGGTGAAGGTTTTGTCTTTATGTGTTTACACTTTCTTTCTGCTGCTCCCATCTGCTCAGCAGCATGTGTATATGTGTATATGTGTGTGTGTGTGTGTGTGTGTGTGTGTGTGTGTGTGTGTGTGTGAAGAAGTGGCTAGTGTGAGCTCCATGGGGAAGTGAGCAAGGAAGCTGGAGGTCAGGGTGTACAAGATGAATCTGCTCTGTTCAAAGGCCCTCTCTAGAGGGCAAACAGAGAAATGGAGAATTTGATCGGTATTTTTGACAGTGTGTATGTGTGTGTGTGTGTGTGAGAGAGAGAGAGAGAGAGAGAGAGAGAGAGAGAGAGAGAGAGAGATAATGTGTTTATTTGTTTACAATGCCTCAAAGGTCTCATGGTCTCTTTGACCATCACTCCTTTTTCTTTCTCACTCTCTCTCTCTCAACTTGCACTCGTGCCTAATACTTTCCCTCCCTCCGTTTAACCACCTGTAACTATTTTCTTCCTCTACTCACCCCCCTCTACCCCTCCTGAAAGGTGAGTTTCTATTGATTCCACTGGCCTTTAAAAAACAACTGTGACGTTAGGTCAAACCCCTGAGGTCCTCTTGGATCTCCAGCAGATGCTTTGGGCTATCTGCACCACACAAGATAATGCACACACTCCTCAAAATATCAGCCCAACCAATTAACTTGAAAATATCGTAGCTCCAGTCATAAAAACTGCTTAAAATGACCTGATTTTGAGGGAATATGTCCCAATTCCCGATGACTTTTGCAAAGACTAGCTACTAAGAGGAAAATGTCTCAAAATGAAAAGACAGATGTCAATTGAATTTCCTGCAGAGACTTCCTAAAACCCCCACTCTGCCCTTTATTTAAGACCAGATGCACAGGGAGATGGCCTGCTGCTGCAGCTTGATGAGTAGGGAAATCCATTGTACCTTGAGCAGTTCAAATGGCGCTGAATGAGTGTGTGTGTAATGGGATTTCCAGTCAGACAATCAATATCCGAGCTGCCCTGCAATGAGATCAGTGTCTATGAGTACGTCATCACAAGTCAATAATATAGTATGGATTTTAGTCTCATCAAACCATAATTCTGTTTACTGCAGCCATCTGTCTCTATGTGCTCAATCTATTACTACTTTTCCTCTTGTCGCTCTTTTTTTTTTGTGTGGCTGCATTTGACTGATACAGTTTTGTTTTAAGACCACCATGAACACATCGCTGCTAATTATCTTCTCTAAACCTTTATATGTGCAATGAGGTTTTCACTGGTTCCTAGCATCAAATGGCTATGTCTAGAGGAAAATGATAGGGTTGAACGATTACATTTCACTGATTACTTGCAGGTGTTGAGTTTCTCTCCAGCTCTCACACTGTTTAGGAACACAAACAATTCCAACAGTGACTATCTGTGCCAAAAAAACTGTAACTAAATGTGTCCCCAATTTTGTATTTTTTGTTTGTATCTTTCACTCAGGTAACAGGACAGTAAAACCCAACAAAGAAACTTGATAAAATACTTTATCCACGGACAATATTTGCCCAATATATCAGCTTGGTCAACATCTATTCTCTAACTTCCGCTCTCATTTTCTCAAGGTAACTGTGCCTAGTGTCTCTGTCTAGTTTCTCCTCTCTCCAAAGGTCTCGTTATCTATCTAGTAGTATCCTGTCTTTAACGCACTGCTCCTCCTGCCACTCTCCTACACAGATGTGGCTACAAACAGACCTTCATCCCCGCATACATACCCAGGGATATATTTAACAACAGCAAACAAACAGGCAGTGAAGTTATAGTGAACTTCCACAGTCCAGATGCAAGCTTTCATAATAGATTTTTTTTTCCCAACTTCATGCAGTGCTTTTAATTCTCTGTGTGTGTGTGTGTATGTGTGTCCATCTTCTCTTTTGACATAGCCTATTGTAAGACAAAGTATAAAGCTTTTTTATTTCCCTTTACTTTTGCAGGGGGGGCCTCATGATTGAAGAGTTTAAAGCATATTTTCATGAATATCAAAATATCTTTAATCATGCATCTTCCTAAAATTCATAGACTGTTATGGCTGAATGCACACATGAGCTTGTACATGTACTTCACCTTCTTTCAGCAGGAGAAGCAGACTTTCCCTATCAGACTAATTATCTTTGACTTATATTGCTTGGGTGGATCATAATGTGCTCACATCTTCTTCAGCAGTACATCCAGCTCTGCACGACTTAAGTAGGTATTAATGTACTTTCAGCTGGAGAGATTTGGGTATTCTGCAGAATATGAAGAGGGATATGGTGGAAGACTCAATAAGGGGCTGTCTGTTCCGTGTTTAGTCAAGATTAAAATAGGTTGGCCCCTGAGCTTTCTGCTGCGCCGTCCGACCACTGCTGTTTGGAGCATTTACACAGCAAAGATTGACTTTACTCTTATCATTTAAGTGAAATTGACAGTGCTTTTGGGCATTGTAAGGTGATTGTTAGATTTTTTTGTGTGTGTTTATCTTGAGGCTGCAGTTTTAGCCAGATCTCTCATGAAAAAAGATTGTGAATTAAAATGGATGCAACTTCAGTAACTATTGTAAAACTATCTGCTTGCCCTTGATCAGACAAACTACCACTCGTTATTGCACTCGTACTGCATAGAAGTTATACATTATGTCCTGTACACATGCCATTGTTACAACAGAGATAACTATACAACTATACTAGGCATAGCAGTCGCGGTAACACCAAGTCCAAGCTGTTCTAAGGGACAAAGATGTTTAAATGTAACATAAACTGAATAACTTTGCCAAAGCATGTCGCTCAGGACAGTGACATAAGCCAAACTTGATGTGTACAATAGAGCCAGATAGTTTATATGAAACAGAGCAACTGTTCATAGGGGAAACAGATGAACAAGCTTTTGCAGATGTTGAAGGCTCATAGTCAGATGAAATTAAGTTTAAGATCAATACTGAAGCTACAGAGAATGTTATCCATGTGTGGACTTTCAAGAGGTTCTTTAAAAATGTTAAACTGAGATCACCCACATGTGCACTCTCAGGTAATTGTGCAGAGAAAACAAACACACACATGCCAGCTCAAACGCAGAACCAAAGACATTTGTCTTTGACACTGTGAAATCAGCAGCATTTTGGGCACAAACTCAATTGCGGGGAGATCCAACCAGACCCAAAGAAATTTCAGGGTATTCAGAACAGAACCAAGGAGGGAGGGAGACGGTCCTGGCCAGGTCAGATTACCTGGTCAGGTTTTCTCCATGTCTATCAGGGGTCAGAATACCATAATGCCAGGTCCTTAACTTGGGACAACACAACTAAGCCTTCTGTCAGATGCAAGAGCTGATCATGGCAGAGCAAGGTGCCACAACGAGCAATTTTGAGGCAAGAGGATCAACCAGTGATGTATGCCTTTAAAATCACCTACAGATGTAAATTATGCCAAAATTGAAAAAGAAGCTTTTGTTCTGCCGTTTGTCTGTAAATGTTCCCATACTAACATGTACAGCAGGACAGTCACAGCTCAGACCACAAGTCCCTTGAATCTATATGAAAGAAACCGATCTCTGCTGCTCCAGTATGATTACAAGGAATGATTCTACAGCTGCAGCGATATGAAACTGAGATCCAGCGCTGCCAGGGGAAGACATCTCTCCGGCAGACGCACTATCCAGTAAGCCGCTGAAGGACTGTGACAACTCACTGAGTGAAGGTATGGATGAACAAGTCCTTGCTGTCATGAGCAGCCTTGCCAGCGAGCGACAGAATATTTGCGGGGATAAAAACAGCGGCTGCAGAAGATCCACAACTCACAGTCTAGTCAGGATGACTGGAGGACAGGAAGGAAATGCTCTTCAACCCTTCTGGATTACTGAAACTTAAAAGGTGAAATCACAATGTGATGGCAAACTATTTAAAGGAGAGAAAGTCATAGTTCCATCCACTCAGAAACAGCATGCTGCAGCAGATCTGCACAGGGCACATGGGCACTGACAGGAGCAGGCCAAGGATGTCCTCTTCAGCAGAGAGCTCTGTCATGGCTGACACCAGTGTCAATAATGTGCTGACCAGCAGATCACATTGCACTGTCAAACCTTGTTGGACTATAGTTCTACAACAGTATTCTGCTAATGTTTGAACACATTAACTCAAATAGCCAAGTTTCACTTTGGCTTTTGGGCACAGGTTGGGGTTGCTGAGAGAAATAATGTTAACCTGTTTAACACGAGAGCCCCAGTAAAGACGATCTATGCGCACGCTAGGAAGCACCAATCCTAACATGTAACATACCAAAATGATGGCGAGAAACTCAACGAAAACAGCTTTCTTTTGAGACCAAGATTATACATACAGCCCTTGTAGTTGGGAAGATATACTCCATTTATTTTGGGTAAGTCATTTCGGACAGGAGGCAGAAAAAAATAGGCCTCAGGATGAAGAGGTTCATTAAGTAGAGTCAGTATGATTTGCTGCAGTTTGATGCTCTACGGACAAAAATTGTTAGGTGCAAACTACATGTTAGAGGCCTGCTACTTTAATGCTTTCTACATTGTTTTTGAAGAGATAAAAGCTAAGATACAACAAGAAATTAGTTAATTTAGATGCTAAATGAAACCCAGAATGGAACCAGCTATCAGAACCAACCCAAGTCATAGGTAGAGAGGAAGAAGAAGTGATGATTCTCATTTATCTCGAATTCATGTTAATAACTTGATGCAGCCAGATTAAGGCCTGTTTTATGTAAACAAACCTTGAAATATTTTCATCTTGAAGCACTTTGGCGTGATAGAATCAATGCAGTAATCACTGAACTGACTGCTTATCATCACAAATTCACCACAAATGACACAGAAGCCTTTTAGATACACTTTCTCCTGTTTTTATATCAATAACTGAACATTAAGTTCACTTTACCTCTTGTCATCTACCCTCATGAAAAGGTAGAGTTTAATTGAGTCAAGTCCTTTTTCAGTGAATGGCGACCATGTCTGCTGCTGTCTCAAGGAGAAGTCATATTTGGGCTGAGATTGCTATGGTGATGAATGACTCTGGATGTATCACTAAAATGTTCACAGACAATTTATTTAATGGTTAGTTGCATTTGGTTAAGATCAGGGGAGGGTCACTGTCTGGTTTAATACAGAGAAAACTCCACAGTTACTTCAAACACAACTTGTTTGTTTATATTCAACTAAAACCATGACAGTCATGCACTTTGTATGCCCACCATCCATCTCAGCCACACCCTCGCACCTTAGCTGCCATTAACACATGTAGCGCAAAAAATATATTGCCTCTACACTTTGAAGAATTATACTAAAGGGGTACCCAGTGCGTTAAAAAGAGACGCCAAGGGGTCCTGTCCAAGCATTCATACTCCATCACCCCCACCCTGACTGTATCTAACATCAACTTCATTTCATTTCATTTCAGTTCATTTCAACCATCATTTTCTGATGGTTTTCTATTGTTTAAGCTGACAAACTGCAAGGAAAGAATGCACCTAATTACAGCTACAAAGAGTAGCAAATGGCAAACAATGACACAAAACACTGAAAAAGTTTCCAACTTTCTATTCTAAGTTTCTACATTTGCATTTACATTAGTTCATTTAGCAAGCACTTAAGTCCAAAGTGACATACAAATGACTTACAATCCAAGCCACAGTAGAACAAGAAGTCTTTACGGAAAAAAGAAAAAATTCACTGGGACAAGTAAAGCCACAAGGCTTGCAGGTACATGAATACACACACACACACACACACACACACACATATATGCCTCAGAAGAGGTTTTCAAGCAATTTCTGAGGACAGATAGGGATTCTGCTGATCGAATCTAGTTTCATAACTTCTTCCACCACCAAGGGACCTCACAGGAGAAGAGTGTTCCTGTCTCACAGTGATGTTAGGACTAGTCCTGAATAAGGGAACTTTAAAGTTGGTAAGTTGGTGCTGTGCTACTGGCTGTTCTGTAGGCAATCATTAGTGACTTGAACTTGACACGAATCTGAGCAACAACAGAGAGCCAGTGGAGAGTGATAAAAGGTGGAGTGGTGACAAGTTGTTTTCAATTTTATTTTCAATTTTTAAAATACTCTTTAATGATCTCCATCTATCCTTTTCAAATAAAATATATTTTCCTCTCTAAACATGTAATCACAGCTTGACTAAAAATATAAGAGTTAATATAGAATTTATATATCTTTTATTTTAGTTAAAACTTCTAATTTCTCAGTGTGCACAGATTAATTAAAATAAACAGTTCATCTCACAATGAACTGAACTTTGCCTTTCAAGTGAAAATAATGAAACAGAAGGTACTGTCATTTACTCACAGCGCTTCTGTATGTTGTTATAAAATAGATGTATCAAACCTGTTTTGTGTTTTCAGCAAAGGAAAGGAGGAGGAATGGATTAAAGAACAAGAAAAACAACCGGATGGTTCCAGAAATACAGGCGAGTATTTCAATGTCAAAACAACAGTAATAAATTGAATTACGAATATGGAACGTCAATCTTCAAAGGGAGAAATGAAAACACACAAAGGTGAGGAGGTGCATGTGAAGAGAGGATGGTATTTAAACATAGCTCCAAACATGGAGACACCAAAATAAGCAAGCAGAATAAATGAATTCACATTGTTGAGTGCCAAATCAATATTCAAGCTATGTGATAAATTCATAAGGCTTGGTTATTAATCATTTATATTGTCAAGAGACAGCCCATTGGACTTTGACATGGTGTGTAGATGTGCTGACATTTCTCAACTTGAAACTTTGTTCTGAACTCACAACCCCAGAGGAGCACCATCAGGACTGTCACTGGGTCATCTCTCTGCCTCCCAGTACAGTCAATGGACAAGTAACAGAGCAACTCCAAGACTTCTCTTTGGACCAAACTGTTCAGACTAGGTGCATCACCTCAACTACATTAATAAGAAATGGCAAAGTCAGTGCATCCAATATTATCTGCTATTAATGTTTTCCATTTAACCTACATCAGTCATGTTTATTTTTTCATGATTTACTTGTGAATTCCAGTTGCACTCAGAAGTCAGAAGTTCTAAGTTACTAGTCAGAAGTTTCAACTGGAACGCCTCCTGAAGTTGGATTTCCAACTTGAAAAGATGGAAAAACACCTAAAACCCCGACATAACAATTCAAGATGGCTGCTATTCGCATCAATAGTAATGAACACTGCTAATTTTACTATTTATAGCAGTTCTGTCTCATTTGTTTCACATTAGGCAAGAACTGTTGCTACGCTGTTTGCATGTGCAAGATACCATGTAGAGTGTTATCATCAACTGGTATTGCTAACAACTGCTAGCAATGACAATGGCTAGTCTGAGATACATTTGAACCGATTCACATTCATGGCTTAATGTTTCTTTTTTTTCAACAGTTTATTAACAGTTAAATTTGAACCATGTTTTAAGAACACTCTGAAGTGTTTGCATTAAAATGTAATGTTAACAACTGAGGTGTTCTTCAGGTGTGAGGTGAGTGCAGATTTGTTTTGAAGTCATTCATACTTCAAAAGAGCAACTACAAAGGCTCTTTGAGTGTTGAATGTTATTTCAACTTCTCAACTGGAATGCCATTAACTCAGAGCTCATGTCACTCCCAGTTCTGACTTCCAACCTCGAATGTAAATGGAACGCAGCATGAATGTGGGAGATCCTATTGAACCATTGTCCTCCTTTCTACTGATTAACATGACAGTCTACAGTCATCATGCTGGCAGCTCTATGAGGCTGAACTTTAGTTTTGTTCTCATGGTCACAATGACAATGCTGACATTTAGCTTGTAATGTTAACCATCTTGGCTGATCATGTTACTATACAGCTGTGGTTGTACTAAAAAAGAGGAAACAAAGGGGATTAGCAGACGTGTTAATATTCATCCTCTGGAGACCATGAATTAAGAATTTAGACTCACTTCAGTTACATGGCTATGACATGGTAATTGCACAATTTTGCTTCATAAAAGACAACAGCAGATCCTTACTTAAATTGACCACACTATGCTGGACAACTGAATCACAGGGAATGATTTAAAATGAATTCAGTTTTAGAGTGGGTTTTGTCTTCAATCTTCACTGATAACAGCGTTCTCAAAAGAACAGCCCATTTTTATTCCACATTGCATTCAGAGAGTTGCTGCCCTCCCTTTGTTCTTGCTATTCAAACATTTGGAGTCCATACAGGCAATATTGGATGAAGGCCTTATAAAAAAAAGTCTCTTGCTCCTGCTTAAATTTCAGAGTGAGAAACACTTGACCGATCGAGCGAGGAATGCTCTACCGATTGAAATTACTACCAAAGCCCCTGGAGCATTGATCTCAATTTCTGCAGGTTTGGGTAAACAGAACCTTATACGCCTACAAATCAAGTAATTAACACTTAAAACAGAACTGAGCCTCAGCAGGATCAAGGTCGGATGTCGCATTTTATATGAGCCCAAAGCCAAGTTTGAACAGAGATATTGTGGAATAGAAGTGAGCAGAAGAGAGGGAGAAATGAACATTTGAACTCTGTCTGTCTGGTCTCAGGGTGGGAAGGAGGTGCCCTCTGAATCACCAATGAGACAAGCAGACATGGCCAGCAGCAGTGTGACATTGACACCATCCTTCTCAGCACTACATATCTCCTGCTTTCCCTTATCTCACTGTTTTGTACACTGCATCCACTTTGTAATCTTTTCAGCTCCCTCTTGTTTTCTTCTGGTATTGTGCGTTGTCCTGTTTTATTCTGTATTTCTCTGATCTGTTTTCTTCTCTTGTACTGAGCTCTGTCTCATACTGCTCTTTACTGTTCTGTTGTATTGTCCTCAATTAAACAAGGGGAACATGTCATTGTACTGACAACTCATTCTCTGTGTACGACTGTGCCTGAGGCGCTTTCTCAGCAGAGGATCCTTTAGGAATAAGAACACAGAGCTAAAGGTACAGGCTGATGAATATTCAACAGGCAGAAACAGGCAGGCAGACAGAAAAATGTAGATTTTAACAATATATAGTGTGTTTCAGTCCATCTACCCACAGGCCAGAGGAAGTGCTCGTACAGTGCCGCCGCAGAAGTTAGCAGCTATAGCCCTAACCTAACCAATTCATCCCCAGACTTTCTGACCTATCAGTGAAAAAAGGTTGACCCTAGCACTTAACTATGGTTACTGGCTTTAAGCTGTATAATACAGTTCACTGTTAAAGGGACACACAAAGTCAAGAATCTGATTTAAGAAGAGTTTTAAAGATTTCCAAAGAAGAGCCACTACTAGCAAAGCTTACGTTTACATGGCTTAAGAAAGTGTTATTAAAGAACTGATTGTTATAGTTTTGAAAGGCACACACCTGTGTACATAAGGTCCAGTGATTCACATTGCAAAAACCAAGCCATGAAGTCCAAGGAACTCTCTGTAGACCTCTATGATAAAATCATGGTGCGACATAGATCAGGCCAAGAGTATGAAACCATTTCCAAAGTTTTGTGTGTTTACAAGAGCACAGTGGCCTTAATAATTGTAAAATGGAAGAACTCTGGAACCACCAGGGCTCTTCCTAGTGGCTGTCTGGCCAAACTGAGTCACAGCAGTCCTCTGCAAAGATCAGAGACACTGCTGAAAGGACGACCATCCCAGCAGCACTCCATCAATCAGGCCTTTATGGTCTAGATGGAAAGTGGCTAGATAGAAACCACTCTCAAGTAAAAGGCATCTGACAGCCCACTTGAGTTTACCAAACACCTTTTAAAGGACTCTGAGAGCATGAGAAAATAGATCCTCTGGTCTGATGAGACAAAAAATTGAGCTCTTCAGGCAGAATACTATGTCTAAAGAACATCAGGCCCTGCTCATCACCTGGCTAATACCATCCCTACAGTGAAGCACGATGGTGGCAGCAGCATAATCATCATCCTCTTTTTCCTATCTCAATAATGTAATATCTGTAGTTATATGGTAGGGGTGTTGGTATCTGGGGGGTAAACTGGTTTTAAAATTACACCGTGGTGGAAGATGGGTTTAAAAAATTATGGAGCCACACTGTACAGTGTGGCAACATACAATATACAGTATAGTGTATGTTGATGCATATCAGTACAGTCTTGTTGTTTTGCCTTTGGCAGGGTAATGTATCTCAGTGCCCTATTTTCTTGGTTTCCAGTAGGCAATGTGAAACTATAGCATAAGATGGTCAATCACAGAAAATGTTACATTTCTAGGTATTCATATTGATTTTCTTTTTGGATAAATCCAGTTTGTTTATGGTTATTTTCTGTAATTTGTGATTGATTTATTATTTTCTGTTGGTTAAATGATTACAAACATGTTTCCCTTTTGTAACAATTTCTATGTTAATTTAATATGATGAGCTACTTTCTTTGTTATGGTATGTATGTGGTTGTAGAGTGTATAATGTGTGTTTGTATGTGAGATAGACTACTGGTGTTTATGGGGATCCTGATAAAGAAAGATAAGAAAGAAAGAAACTGTGTGTATGTTTAAAATAATCTGATAAATGCAATGAAAAGAGATCACTAAAAGAAAAAAAGATCACTAGAAATTGTGAGAGGCTACTTGTCCCTATATGCTGTTTTTACCTGAATCTGTGTTTCTCCAATTGCCATGTGTTGATGAAAATAGTTACAGTGGATGAAATAAGGAGAATAGACCTCATGCTGAGAAACAGCAGAATTTGCCTTTAAAATCCAGTGATGGGGTAATTTCTGATTTTGATTGAGTTCCGCTGTTGCACTGTGTCTCTTTAGCGTCTTTCTTCATGGACAAAAGCAAGATACTATCACAAATTCAACACAGACACACATAAAAAGCTCTCCTGCTGTGCCGTCCTTTATCTTATCTCCTCCTTCCTGTTTGTGTAAAATGCAATAGATGCAATAGCTACCTAGTAAGGCCATAAAGCAGATGCAGATGGCGAAGAGGGAGCTGAAGCTCAGGCCCACATCCTCCCTGTATATGGCCAGTGGTGTCTCGCAGTGGCGTCCTCTGTAACCCTCTGGACAGTGGCAGGTGAATTTGGAGGGTGACTGGGCCACGCAGGTTCCCCGGTGACACGGCCGTGTAGCACAGAGAGTGTAGACACAGGACTTTTTGGACCCGTTCACACGGATCATATGGCCAGGAGGACATCTGCAAAGAGGGGATTAAGATCACTTAGATGTACATGACACCAGATTTGATTAGATAAACGTGTAGTAATCCCTCTGAGGAACCGTGTCATTACTGAAGCAGTTACAGATGCATCAAAGGAAGAAAACCGCATGTAAGTAAAAATAGAAAAACAAAAGGGATAAAACAGATCACATTGGACAGTTAAGTGATCGCAAGATAAAATAAAATGAGCATGAATGTAAAGGATAAAACACTTGTCTTATTTAACAATGTTTATAACCATTTCCTTCGACGAAAAACGTTAATTACTTTCCTTTAATCAGTGATCTCACACAGATGTACACCTCGATAGAGAATGAATGGGAAGAGATGGAAACGCTGACTATGGCACTGGCAGTAACTAGGATGATTTTATGCAGACAGGGGCACATTTTCTGCCTCACTTCAGAAAGCACCACTATAATTAAAAGCTCATTTGGGTGTAACAGCTCAAACAAACATTTTATGAGCCCATTAATTCGGTATCCCATTCAATGTCTATGGAGCAGCTCCAGGCTGTACATTTTGATGACATCAGAGATGAATCTTGCTTCCAGTCTCTGGAGATTTACTCATGCTTATAAATATTGACTCAACTTTACTATGAAATAGCAGCATTAAATTGAAAATGGCACTGTAATTTATCTCATAACTGTTCCTCCTCTGCCATAAAAGTAATCCAGACAAGAGACTAAAGGGTTAATTTACTGTATCATCTGCCAAACTGTCTCCTGAGAATTATGTTCATATGTGACTAATCCGCTCTGGCAATGCACGTTCGCTGGCAACGTTTCAAAGGTTTGGGATGCTTGATGAGTTGGTAAGCGTCTAACTTTGACATCCCGTCTACATGCCCTGTCTCACAGTAGTCCACGTTGGCATTTTTAAAATTCTTGACCATAATCTCCTCCTCATCTTTGTCATATCCTGTGTAGCTGAAGGTTTTTGATCACTAGTGGTTTTGCAGTGCAATGTTTGGATAAGTGTCTGCCTTCCTCTGTCTAATGTTTTAAAAGCAAAAGGATTCACATGCACACACATGAGTACATTGATGATGTGATACACATCTTTACTGACGGCAGAGTGGAGTTTGTGGTGGTAATATGCCATCAGAAGAATGGAATAAGAGTCAGATGACCCAAAGCTGATATAAACAATGTAGGTTTCAAATAAATATGTGGTAAATAGGGATGCAACGGTATCATCAATTTAATGATATTGCAAGAACACAGGTACACTCTACAGCTACACTACTGTCGTGGACCAGAACGGTAACAAATGACAGGTCTTCTGGGCAAAACTGTAGTTTTGTTACAGTCGTGGTGGAGTAGGGCGAAAGGAAATGAGAGCTAGCTACAGAGACCATCGTCTCATGCGAGCATCAGGGATGGTTGTTGTAGAGTGAAAGTTATTTTTTTAATTAAAAAAAATATTTGTTATTATGCAGTGTTTGTTTATTATCAAAACGACTGTTTATTGTTCAATAAACAGATTTTTTTTTCCAAGTCTTCTTTTTTATTTTTTTTTTGATAGCACAATAAATATTGTATCATGGACTTATTACCGAGGGATTATCATATTGTGAAATTTTGACATTGTTACATCCCTAATGGTAAATATTCAGCTGTGGAAGTGGTACAAGTTGCAAACACAAACAAAAAAGCGCCTGTGTACCGTAGTTTCAAGTTAACAAATATAATTCCAGTATTCTTTCCTCTAATTTTGACTCCACTAACTCCATTACCTCCATACATATATAATATGTATTTTGATGTGTATGTCTGTATGTAAATGTCTGTGATGGAACATAGAGGTTGTCAGATAAACTTGACTTAAAGTCTTACACTTACACTTAAATATATGCTGGGAAATGTCATGTTTGTGACATACTGATAATTTTGAGAAACTGATACCCACTTTTGTTGGCTGAGGCCTACTTGTTTATGTAACACTCTCTATCCTCAGTGCCAGAAACTTCTCTCTAAACTCCGTCTTGTACCGGATGCAGGTGTTAGGAGATTTTAACCTGTGCCAGAAGAGAACACAATGTAACACCGTTTCCTTCTCTCTCTTAGCTGCAGAAGTGATTTTAAGGTTTTACTGATTGCTTTTACAGCAGCATTTCAGTACATTCATTCCCATGAGAGCCTTTAGATTAAAACTGACACAGTGTGGTTTTACTTTTACCATAAGGGCCAATACAAAGTGGAATAACTTGTCTGACACAACCAAAGTTAGGGTCATCTCTAATATCACTGTTCATAGTTAAAATGAGTCTTCTTATTGCAGCTGTAATTGCCAACTATCTTGATAATGTGAGGAAAAACAAAGAGCCCACAGTTAGAAGCACATTTTAAAAGGTAATTAACTGTGGGTGGAATTATTATGCTTTCACAAAAGCTCAGCGTTCAGTATTCATTATGCCTGGTTGGAGTCTGAGTAGGTGTTGAATACAGGACACCTGTCAGTCATCTAGACAACAGTGCTTCTCTTTTCTCTGCTCTCTTTTATCATATTTTGCCTGTCATTAGGCATATCTGGAATCAGTTCTGTGACAAGTGTCTTATCATAACCTAGACGAGCATGCACACACACTCTCAGCAATTAGTGCCTGGTTATAGTGGCTTTACATTGTAGCTGGTTTTCACAGAAAAACACCAACATAATCGTAATAATATCATCAATATATAATGTTTCACACTGTATATTGTGCTTTTGGAAACTAATCTTCAACATTATGCTTTTCCTGATTATTTATTCTATTTTATTTTTGTTTTTATTAAAATTCTTTGTCATTTTTTTTTACACTGAATATCACACATGGTTCTCATTTGTTGATATGACAACTGTCACCAGCAGATTTTATCAGCTATATACAATGGCTTCAGAAAGCAAACAGACCCCCTCACTTTTGGCTCAAGAAACATAAATTCTCATCTCTCACTTACAAAAGTATTAAACCCTTTTGCTGTGGCACTCCAATTTGCGGTCAGCTGTATCATATCCCCAGCTTTAATTATCTCTGAGATGTGTCTAGAACTTGACTATAGTCCACCAGTGGCAAATTGTTGAAAAACTGTTGAAGAACAGATTCTACCCCAGAGCCATTATCACACTAAATGTTACCAAAACCTGAAAATCTGTACTCAACCTCTGTGCAATACCCGAGCACATGTGCAATAATTCTCTTCTGTGCAATATTTAATTTTATGCTGTAAATATGTATCGTAGTATGTATACGCCTGTTCCCACCATTCACACTGCATGCCAGGACATAAATAAAGCCACGAAATACAACAAGGATACCTGCTTCAAGAGTGCACATCCTAAAACTAGGGATATGACCCAAAGCTTACAACCAAGACAATGCTGGAGTGGCTCCAGGACAAGTCTCCAGACTGTCGTCAAGTGGCTCAGCCAGAAAAGCAGACTTAAATCCCAACATCTGAGGAGAGACCTGAGGGCAGCTGTTCACAGACACTTTCCTTTCAATCTGACAGAGCTTGAAGAGACTATTCTCAATAAGAGACCCAATAAGACTGGAAGCTGTAACTGCTGCCAAAACAGCTTCTACAAAGCACCAAATACCTTTGTAAATACCTCTGTAAATTAAAGGTTTTCAGTTTTTGATTTTTTAATTAATTTGCAAAGATTTCCAAAAACATGTTTTGATTGAGTCCATTATGGGCTATTGAGTGTAGACTGAAGGACGAAAATAATTTTATACCTTCAAAATTTAATCTACAACACATTAAAAAGGAAAGTGAAGTCAGAAACTGTCGCTGTGTCGCTAAAAGCTACAGTTAGACAGCCTTTTTTTCCCCAAGTTAAGAGTAACCTGAACTGCTAATGTTACTCTAAATGTTACCTCTACATTCTGATATAGTAGCATTTTGCCTCCCACAGGAATTTGTCCAAAGTAACCTGCAATCCCACAGAATACACAGAGCTAACAATTTGCTCCTTGGTCTTGGATGTTGCTAAACTATGACTTGACAATTGTCTTCTGGGAAGGTGTTTAGCAAATGAAAGTAAAAAGTACAAGTCCTATCTGCAAAATTTCTTCAGTATTAGCTTCACAAAGCCTCAATAAAGACACTGATGTATTATATGTCTACATACCGTTTACAGTTTAGGCACTGTCAGAGTTTTAAAACATCCACCATCTTTGTTTTTAACAAGTACTTGAGAGTTCAGTTTAACATGGCAGTCTGCGCTTCAAGATGATTTATTCAAAAACTATGAGTCGTGTCGCAATGGGAGTCACACTGGGTGAGAGAGGACACATTCTCTACATCTTTACATCATTAAGTGTACAGTGGTATGAAAAAGTTTGGGCACCCCTGATAATTTTCAAGATTTTCCTTTATAAATCACTGGTTGTTCGGATCAGCAATTTCAGTTAAATATATCATATAGCAGACAAACACAGTGATATATGAGAAGTGAAATGAAGTTTATAGGATTTACAGAAAGTGTGCAATAATTCTTTAAACAAAAGTAGGCAGGTGCATAAATTTGGGCACCCTTGTTGTTTTACTGATTTGAATACCTTTAGCACTAATTATTGGAACACAAAATTTGTTTGGTAAGCTCATTGACCCTTGACCTACATACACAGGTGAAGCCAATCATGAGAAGGAGGCCAATTGCAAGTTGTTCTCCTCTTTGCATCTTCTCTGAAGAGTGCCAACATGGGAGCCTCAAAACAACTGTCAAATGACCTGAAAGCAAAGATTGTTCAACATCATGGTTTAGGGGAAGGATTCAAAAAGCTCGCTCAGAGATTTCAGCTGTCAGTTTCCACTGTGAGAAACATAGTGAGGAAATGCGTGACCACAGGCACAGTTCTGGTAAAGGCCCGGAGTGGCAGGCCAAGAAAAATCTCAGATAAGCACAGGCGAAGGATGGTGAGAACAGTCAAACTCAACCCACAGACCAGCTCCAAAGACCCACAACATGATTGTGCTACAGATGGTGTCACTGTGCATCGTTCAACTATTCAGTGCCCTTTGCACAAGGTGATGCTGTATGGGAGAGTAATGCAGCTTCATTTTGGAATAAGGTGCTGTGGACTGATGAAACTAAAATTTAGTTATTTGGACATAACAAGGGGCGGTATGCATGGCGGATGAAGAACACAGCATTCCAAGACAAACACTTGCTACCCACAGTAAAATTTGGTGGTGGTTCCATCATGCTGTGGGGCTGTGTGGCCAGACCAAGTACTGGCAATCTTGTTAAAGTTGATGCAGAGGAACAAGTACAACGTTCTGGAATGGCCATCCCAGTCCCCAGACCTGAATATTATTGAAAATCTGTGGTGTGATTTAAAGTGGGCTGTCCATGCACAGAAACCATCAAACCTCACTGAACTGGAGATGTTTTGTAAAGAAGAATGGTCAAAAATACCTTCAACCAGAATCCAGATTCTCATTGGAAGCTATAGGAAGCATTTACAGGCTGTTATTTCTACAAAAGGAGGACATACTGAATATTGATGTAATTTTTCTGTTGGGGTGCCCAAATTTATGCACCTGCCTACTTTTGTTTAAAGAATTATTGCACACTTTCTGTAAATCCTATAAACTTCATTTCACTTCTCATATATCACTGTGTTTGTCTGCTATATGATATATTTAACTGAAATTGCTGATCCGAACAACCAGTGATTTATAAAGGAAAATCTTGAAAATTATCAGGGGTGCCCAAACTTTTTCATACCACTGTATATGTAGGTTGGAAACTGTGGGAATTAAAAGAGGTCTGAATGACATTTTTGGGAAAAATTTTCTGAGGTAGCAGTTAGAGCACAGGTGATGTCACACACTGTAGCCCAGAACATTGTGAACAATACACACCCATTATAAAATCTGAAATGGTTAAAAACAAAAAAACAAAACAACAAAAAAAAAAAAAAAAAAAAAAAAAAAAAAAAAAAACACACCATTAAACATAAACTGCCATTTCATTAAAAAAGGTCTTGTGACCTGCTTAAAGTGTCAACCATGTTTCTATGTGAAAGTATGATGAAATCATGTTGCTCCAAAGAGGGGTGGGTTTGATCATTTTTGCAATCACTTCCCATTCATTTTCTATGGGAAATTTTTCATGGTCATCATGGTCACTAAAAATGTCACTGTAAGACACAGCACATTATTCCCAATTGAAACATGTTTTGCTGGTGTTTTCTCAAATGCTTATTTGAACCTTGGGTAGAATAATTATTCACACTATGTATGTCATTATTGGACTGTTTGACTGTGGCTCCTGACTATTACCACACACCTGGGTTTGGAGGACTTGCTGCCTGCACTTACTGCTTTCTAATCATATTCCAAGGTTCAGGTCAAGTGCTGAAAAGAGAATAGGCGAACAAGCAAGTGATGTGAGGATGGATGGGAAGACTGTGGCTGTGTATGTGTGTGTGTTTACATGTGAATGAGTGGTAGGTGTGTGTCAGTGGTATGGGTACGTTGAAAAACTGAGCCAGAGTAAGCAAGATGAGAGCCATACAAAACAAGAAATGGAGGGGCAGAGTGCAAGAATGAGAGCCATTGTGAAGGCTGGTGGATAGATGATGTGGGTGAGTGGATCAGAGGAGTGGAAAAAAGGGAAAGGCAAGATTAAAAGCTAGGAGACTGCACAGACTGAACAGAGGCTGATGTTTCCAGTGGCAGAGAAATTGCTGAGATTAGTGTATGTGGCTAAGAGCACTCTGTGTTTGATTCAGTCTGTGCCACAGGAGAAGGTTGTTAGTTTGCCGCAGCTTTTCACTGCATGACATTTCCCATTTCACGCTGACAAACAAACTCTCATACAGGAAGTCATTCAGTGGTGCATGTGAAATGTTGATCAAGCAAAAGTGTGAATCCCATCAGGGTCAGAGGGTTGGGAAAATCATTTATTTCACCTCCAATGTTTTAGGTGTTGGCTTAATGACTGAGCAGGTGGGGTTCAATCCCTTATCCATTTTACCTTTTAACAGGGAGACATAGCTGTTATGGGGTTTTAACTTTTCAAAGTCCCTCTGGGGCTGCATTTAAACTGACAATAACAGAAAAAAAGGTGTCAAAAGTAGATCCTAGCTCAAGTTTTACTGCAGTGTAGTCTAGTGTCAGCAGGCAATGCATTGCATTTTTACCTCACAAATGCCAAGGTAGAGAATAAAGAAGATAGAGTCGTTACTATCTGCCAGAGTTGTACAATCACCCCTCAAAGACTGTAAACTGCTCCCACTTTGTCATTATGTTTGATTAGCCTTAAAACTGGACTTCCTCAATTGTTTCATCCTCTCAACAATAATGTGTAGCAACATGCAGCCTCCAAAAACAAAGCCTCCCTGGTGTACATTCATGTTTAAAATTTCCATTTTTATGTTGTTAAGATTTGCAAACATACTTTTGGAGTTTATTTGAACACTTCTGCCAAAATCCAGTGAACTGCTGCACCCACAGATGTGCGGGTTTGCAGTGACAAGTTAAAATGTATGTATGATGTCATATGACGCACTGACTGACTCTGAAGCTGCTACAGAGTATTTCTCCTCCGTCAGCTCAGGAGTGGTGGAACTGTGCTGATCTGAGTTCACATGACACCCTGGTCAAATGAGTTTACTGTCCCATTTGTTTTTCAAAGAGGAGATATCAAATTCAGAAGGAAACAAAGCAAACACATAATCTGTGATGACCTTCAACCAGTTTGGCACTTGGAGATCGTCGGTCACCTCACATTTCAGCCTGTGATTTTTAGCCAGGAAACCATGCAGTAAGGCACTATAAAAACAAATTAATTTAGGCTTTGTGTTTACACTAACAGCCCTGAAAATACAGTTAACCAGGCAATGAAGCCCAAAGAAAACAGGCAGAGTAACATCAGAAAGCAAACTGTTGAGCTGAGTTGAGTCAGCGTTAGCTACAGTCAATTTGAGATCTCTATTTATCCATACACTTTGTCAAGGGCATATACCGGATTCCTCTGAGCTGCTTAGTAATCACCTGAAAAATGTTTAAAGGTACACAGCAATTTACTACTGGACTCTTCTAAAGTTGAGGGACTTGCAAAGACAAACCTTTTTGTTAGAAATTTGCTGTTACCAAGCCAAACCCAGACTTTGGAGTGTTTACACCGGAGCCAAATGTTCATTATACAGCTGTTTTAAGAGTCACTTCTCATGACAAGTAAACAGATCCTTATGTAAAATCTCTGGTTTACTTTCTGAAGTGCCTTTCAGAAATGCAATACATGGCATTGCTGGTTTCATCTCTCTGTTAATGGGATGACTTGCCTGTCTGTCAGCTGTAATGTTGCTTACTGTGTCATTCAGACACGATAGGAAAGCACTGCACGCCCGCGAGAGGGAGCGGAGAGTGAGTGGAAGAGAGAGAGAGAGAAAGCATTTTAACTTTTTTTCCCCCAAGTCTTTGCTGCGCAATTTTTTTCACACACTTGACATTTTTGTGGTTGTCAGTGGGGTGTTAAAAATGTTGTGATAGCAAGGACTGCAAGACTGTTTTTTTTTTTTTTTTTTTTTGTTCCTTTTACAGGCTGGATCAGTTTAACTTTTTCAGTTGAAGCTTTAATTAATGACCAGTTTTGTGAGCACATGATACACTCACCCTCTGCGTCTCACAGTGAACCCGCTAAAGCACTGGCACAAAATCTTTTAATTTAACATTATTATAGAACGGATGTCTGTTTTCTGATATCAAACAGTGCAAAAATGTTTTCCTAATATTTGTATATTCACACATGCTCATACAGTTGACACGAAAGAAAAATGAAAATATAGTGTGTGTGCGGGTTGGATTATTCATCAGGTTGTATGAAAGTTTTTTTTTTGTGATGAATGATTCGAGCTCTTATTCAGACATGAAACCAACATTTTAAATTGGCATGACATTTTTGCAAGTATGTCCCTGTGTCACTGTCCCTCTAGTTGCTTGGTGAATAGTTTTTATCATGCCTGGACTTTCTTCTGTTTGTCCGCATTTGACAAGTGGATGGTAATTGGTTGCCGCGGTTTCCTGCTCACAGCCCAACGTCCTCATGCACATGTGAGCAAACACTTGTTGTGCCGTGAAATGGTTGCAATGGATTTTGCACATTTCATCAGCTTTAGAACAAATAAAGGCTATGGGATGCTTTTTTTCTTCTATAATTTCCCACATTCTCAAGTAGGTCAGGGTCAAGTTATTTTAAAACACTTTTGTGTGGCTATGAAAAAAAAATAATACCAAGGTCAAAAGCTAAAAAATGGCTTCAGTGGTAGAGTGAGTTGGGTTAAATGTATGTGTCATCATGCCTTTGTGTCAAAATGATGAGTGTGAACATCCAAGTGTGAATGTGCTTTGGCTGTGTAGTTACATTGGGTGTGTGTGTGGGTTTGTGTGCGTACCTGCATTCGTGCACTCTCCACAAGTCAACACAGGTGAATGGGGAGCTACACTGGTTCCTTTTGCACGAGTCAGATGAGCACCCAGAGGAGAGGCCTTGTACGCTGACCTGAGAAACCCCATCTCGCGGCTGGCTGTCAAGTGGCATATAGCGACCGTTGAGGCGTAGGTCCCGCATGCAGCCTGCAGGAAGAAAAATGGAAAACAAAGTTCAGTAGAACAAGACATGCACTGTTATCTACATTCATCTACACAGACCTACTGGGCCTCGTGTACCTGGTGAGCAAATCAACCACATGATCTTGATAGATTACTGGTTCCAGTTATAACACTTGCAACATATATTCACTGTGGTTTTTAAGACCCAGGCTCCTCTGTCACATTTTGTGCTTTACAAGGTTTAGAAAAAAATATTTTTCAGTGGAAACCGTGTTACACTACATTTTTGTTGCGAGGTGTTTATTGCAGCATCTTAAAATGGCATTCATACCGTCTGAAGAAATCTCTGAGAACACTGAAAGCAAAGATTTGCATATATGTAGGATATCTAATGTGCACCATGGTGCACTGATAGCTGTGCTGTTTACACATGTCACTGCTTCGCTGGATTACACGCCTGAGACACTTACCAAAGGGGAGTAAACATATCTGAAAGGCAGATATGCACACGCACACTGTTCAACCAGAGAAACATTACAAACAGGGGCAAAATGTTTTCACTTGGAACAAACTGGATCCTATGTTCATTACAATTTGGATATTATTTTCATAGGTTTGGCCATTGTTTCTACCATTTGTTATAACAATACAGTACTCGCCAAATTAATAACCGAGTTCTGGGAACATGATGACATTGCTAAAAAGAAGAACGGGCAATCAGAGGATCACATGTTCTAAACAAACGCACAGGTTAGCCAGACTTCTTTAAAAGAAGAAAACATTGAAAATCCTAATCTTAATCTCAGTGTTTCAATTGATATTTTTACCTTTGCTATCATTTTCTTATCTCTTGCGACCCATTGATTTTGTTTTATTTTTTGACTCTTGGTGGCAGTGTTGTGTTTGATTACTATCACTGTGCACATGACATAATCAATCAATCAATCAATTAATCAGTCATGCTTAGGTGGAGGTGGAGGGGCTTATGATATACTGTATACACAGCAGCAGAGGCAGTGGCAGTAACAGCTAATGACACTGAAGCTTTGAGGTGAGCGCTGTGGCAGCAGGCCCAAGTTGATTGCCTGAATTAGAAAACGTGTTTCACATAATTTGTTGCACATTAATTATTCATGATTTCTCAATGACTAATTAATGTCCACATCGGTGAGTTCAATTTTGATTCAAGGTAAATACACGTACAATAGCTTGTTTTTCTTTTTTTGCTATCTACCTGAACTATCCTGTAACTGCAGTAAATCACACTCACTTGAATCCAGCTTTAACAGAAATGACATCAGTGTTAAATGATGTCTGACTACAATACACAGACTGATTGATGTACTGCTAGCTGATCTAATTAACTAATTACAAGTTAATTATAATGTGACTAACACTATACTGAGTTTATAAGAAGTCATATTTATACATGGATTTAAAATGCAACATCAAATATCAACATGCTTCTCGTACTAACAGGTCAGTCCTCTTACAGGCAGTTCCTCAGTTCTGGTTTAAAGGTCTACAATAACTCATTATGTCTGACTCAGTGTAGTGAACGCTGCTACGATGTTACCATGGAGCAACAGAGCCATAAGCTTCCAGAGACACCTCTTTCCTGGTGTTTATGTGCTCATCACGTAATTGTTAAGTGATAAAGTTAGTGTACTCAATTAACACTTCATTCCTCTTGTGTCACTATTTAAAAAGACACGCTCACAAAAGTGAAAGCAAACACACAGGCAAGTACACGCATACACACCCACACACGTGTGCACACACGCGTAGATCTTCCCTGCCACCGTCTATTACATCTTCCTCTTTTGAAGGGAAATGCTTTTAAAGTCCATTTAATAAACACATGCATTGTCTTTTTCTGCCTGAGGCACAGCTGTCTACACCTCTCACTGTCTAACTCCAGGGAGCTCTCTCTCTCTCTCTCACTTTTGATCTGTGTCTCTCCACACTTACAACATCTTCCTCTCTCTATTATCATGCAGTATTTTGCCTTTGTCTAGTTTCTATGTATCCTCGCCAAACTCTGTGCAAAACTGTAAAGGACGAGTAATGGTTTTATAGGGGGTTATGTGCCAGACCATTTAGCAGTTAGCTATAAACTAACCAGCTGCTGGTTTGGATTAAACAGACAGATATGAGAGGTAGAAATCTTCTTGTCTAACTCTCTCCAAGAAAGCAAATGAAGCAAGTGAATTTCCTACAAGTTAAATTATAGTCATATGGCTTAAATCATACCTCTATAGTTATATACAGCTGTAGGAGCAGGACTAGCCTCCCTGCCAGCAAAGCCACTGTTGGCAGATAGGGGCCGTAAAAAAAATGCTGATAATTTGGTCTTACTTTCAGAAGTTTGGTGTCGATGTCTGTCCATCTATGATTTACAGAGACTTGCAGCACTAGTTGGAGCTTTTCTTTTACTTAACGGTGAGTTGTCCACCTGTCACCCCTGTGGTTCTTCCGCATGTGGAAACCCATGTGAATTTTCTCCATTGCACATTTTATTCTGTTTATTTCATTCTATTCTATTCTTATCTTACCTTATTTTTATTTTAATGTACACATGTATAGTGTGTCTATAGTTGTCTATAGTAGTTGTCTATAGTTGTCTTTTTCTTAGACCAAAAGCTACCAAACAAAATTTTGTTATGTGTATGCATAATGACAATAAAGAATTCTTGAATCTTGAAACCTGAATCTTGAACAGGAAATGGGGAGAACGTAAACAATCTTTTAATTTTTGCATTTTTTTCTTTGCTTTTCTTGGGAGGGCGTGGGGCCCCCGTTGGCAGTGGAAACACTGGTTCAACAGTCATTTGTAACAATCTGGGAAAGCACAGAAAAATGTCTTCCTGCCAATAGGATCAGATCAGAACAAATTCATGTGTGTGATTCTAGAGGGAATAGACATTTTTTTTATTTTTGCCATTTGAAGCAATTTATACCTAACTTTTGCTGAGCGGCGGCAACAGCAGCAACAAGTGACTATTACAGGAGACTGGCACATTAAATTCTGTGGGGCTCCACGTCCAAGTGGTTAAGAGTACTAGAAATATACCCCTAGAAGCTAACAGCTCATATACAGAAAACAAAATCAATTGCTCAGTCAACAAACACAGAATTCATCAAAGGAGTTGATAAATGAAAGAATGACTTACTAAGCTAGCCTCTTCGCTGTGTGACATAGTGCTCTAAAGAATTAGGCACTTTATGTAATGTTACACACTGTACCCGCTCAACCCAAGTGGTGACATGCAAGAACGGGCATTCGAGGCTCGGAGTGGTGTGTCTCGGAGTGGTAGTCAGTGTACCATCAGAATGATTTTGAAGCTGTTGTTTAAAGGTAAAATAGTTGCATAATGTTGCTTTAATTTGGATCACTATCAACATCCTGGAGATGGATTCAAGAGGAAACAGAGAGCATAAACATGAGCCATTAACAACTGCCTGAAAGGGTTCTCAACTACTGAATATATTAAATAAATTTTATTCAGAGTAACACTGAATGATCTTTTGTTTATTGTACAACACAAAAATAATAATAAGAGGTCAACCGCAGGACAGTAACTCTTCTGTACAGGTGTATATAAATTATATTGTTTCATTCATTGCTCATTCATCAAACTGTGTATTAGTATTTGATAAATAGTAACTGTACCTTGTGGTCTTATCACCCGGATGGCACAGTGGTGCAGTGGTTAGCACTGGCCCCAGTTCGAGCCCTGGGCTTTTCTGAGGAGTTTGCATGTTCTTTCTGTTCTCTCTGGATTCTCTGGCTTCCTCAAAGATTTATTGCAAAGGTTAATTGGCGACTCTAAATTGCCTGTAGGTGTGAATGTGAGTGTGAATGGTTGTTTGTCTTTATAGATCAGCCGTGCACACACAAGGATATAAACACACAGGAAAAGTGCAAATCTATCACAACAAAACACACAAGATTTGTCATGTACTATCATCACACACACACATAAGTACTCCTTTTCCTTACTCCCCAAAGTCTCTTCACACACCCAGCTGTGGTGATGGACATCATCTAACAATGAAGATGCATTTGGGGTGAATTAGCCATTAAACTGTCACATCAATCATTCATCAACACATAAAAATGTCACAATTCTCCTTTGAAATTGTATGAGTAGATAAAAGGACCTATTTCTGCTGGCACTTTTCAGGAGGCATGCTTGTTAAACTGTCTCACATGCCCTGAACAACACACCACCCATTTCACTTTACCCTGTGACCCCCCCCCCACACACACACACAGGTCATACATACTGTCCTCCAGTAAAGAAGAAGGAAAAAGTGCGTAGGTCATCCATGCAAGTAGTTTATTATGATCCATATTTATGTTTTAATGTTAGGTGACCTCTCGTAGCCGTAATGTAAATGGGGTGGGGTGGATGGATGACTCAACAGAACACAGGACTTTAACACAGGAGACAGCTGTTTGTATTCCAAGCGAAACCAAGATACAGTATTTCTTTTATTCATGACCATTCTTCACCCTTAACCATATGTTTATTATTGTAACCATGACAACAAATGTCCTCAAGGAAGTACTTGATTTAATCCAGACCATGATTTTCTACTTCGCAATTTTTGTTCCTAAATCTTATCGGAGGGCAGGGACAAACAACCAGCACAGTTTGAATGGTGTCTCACCAACATTCTTCAGTGTTATTTTGCCATTTTGCTATTGCATGGGCCATCGGTTATTCACTGAAAGGGGCATTCAGGAAGATTTATACTATTGTGTGTTGTAACCTTTCTCCCATTCTCTGCCGAAAATGTTTACCTCTTAACAATTCAGCTCTGCTAGCATTCATCTACCTCAGCTGTCTCTCTTGAATGATGAGCAAAATGATGACTGATTTTGTGCGCTCCTTGTGCTATTCTGTACAAAATCAATAAAAAATGGTCCTTGGCAAAAATATCAGGATGAGAACAAATGCAATTTGCACAATTGGCTGTATGCTCAAATGACATAAACATTTATTTGAAAAATTGTAGATATCCTTTTTTCCACAACACCTAACCTGCATTGTGTTTTAGTCACTATTTCCCGTATTTATGATAACATTTTGCTGACCAGCTTTACTGCTGAAATATGACAATTCATCATTCATTCAAGTCTTTCTAGGCTGGAAACACCACTAATCATATATTGTCTGTAAAGTGAAAATAGTGAAGAATGTCTAGGTCCATTGTAGAAAATGAAAAAATAAATAGAGATTTCTACAAGCACTGAAGCTCACAAAGCAACACAACCTGTCCTGACTTTTGTGTTATTTTGTGACACACTACATCACCTCTCCTGACTGGTGTGAAACTCCAAGCATTGTAGTCTTTGTGGGTTTATTCACACCTTGATATCAATTTGATGTGTCAGCTTTTATGCAAGAATCAGTAGAGCCAGGCGAATGAAATGTGAACAATGAACTTGTTTGAGAATAGATTTTGGGGTCAAACAAAAAGTGTGGTCAAAGAAAATTCATTCAAAAAATAAAGGTGTGACCTTTCAGTTTTGTAACCTTCTTCAGTTACAGAGGGCTCCAGACTTTTCATTTATTTATGTATTTTCTAAACAACAAATCTTGGGACGTTCTGGATGAAAGGTCTGGTCAAACTGCTCAGTGATAGGATTTTATGTCTTAAGAGCTGTATGTCACTAGTGTTTTCAACCTTTATATATTGGTCTTCCTGTGTTTAATGTCAACTGACTGTGACTCCAGATGGGTTTTTGAATACTTAATAAGGAAGTCCAGGCAGAAATCAGCCTTCTCAGGTCTGCTGTGTTTGCAGTCTTGATAACCACTGGCCTTTAAAGCTGTGGCACCTTTTTTTTCTTTTGACTGTGCTTGTAGTAGGTGTGATAATAATGTAGGGTTTTTTCAAGTGTTTCTTTCTTTACTTTTACCCAACTGTTGGAACACTCAGTTTTGATCTTTGTGAAGGGTCACTCTACTTAAGAGCCAACTCTCTCAACTGTGTATGTTATTGGTAGAGAAAGGAATGAACGGGTAAAAGCAGTAACTTTACAGAGGTGATAGAAAATAAAGATATCAAAGTAATCAGCCACGAGTACACTGCAGCTCAGAAATATCCACTAGGTTACTGTGAATTTAGCAAGTTATTTTTTGCATTGTTAAACAACTCATACAAGTCACTGCGTGTTGTGATTCCCTCTGTGTTCATCATTCATGAGGTTTTTACTGGGAGCCAAATTATTTTTTGGAGGTTTCGACTGCTACGAAACAAACTGACTCGATGATTAAAACTAGAAAAAACAATTAATAAAGTTGCGCCATGTTAAAAATCAGTGTTTTTCTAGCGCTCTTCACAGGACAGAGGACGTCAGTTATGGGCTGACGGCTGTTAGCTGAGTTGCTGCTAATGTTAGCGTAGCTTGTTTCTACATGCTCAGCTTGTTTTTATTGTAGAATTCCTTCAGTGTTTATAGTTCAGAAGGTTTTTACTGGGAACCAAATTATATAATGGTCTCCTCTCCAAAACAAATGGACAAAGTAATTATACACTGAATAAAAGAGTTTAATGTTACAAATCAGTGTTTCTCTGTGATGCCGTTAGGTGAACAGGATGTACAGAGAGAGTGGCTTTTTGCTCAGCTTTTTTCTCAAATTACTTAAGAACCAGACATCCAATGACAAAAATCCTTCATTCAGTTTTCAAGATCATAGTTTAAACATTATTTTTTTAAAAAGTGATGGTGACATGACTTGTAACAGTAAGAAAGTAGTAGGCTTAAAATGTTTCAATGTCCGGCCATTTGGCCTGCAGCCTGTGCTTACGGAAAACCCTGGTCACTCACAGAGTAGTCTTGGAAAGTAGCAATACAAAGTAATCAGGAGGGAGAGTCTAAGCAAACAGAATGCATGATCGAGTGATTGATGATTTAGTGTCATGTGGTGCTAAGGAACATTGAAAAAAATCATACTTATTGTCCATTTGTCCTTCAGCCTCAATCTCCTGCAGCTGTTTTCATGCATACGTACTAGACAACTCCCAAGTGTGAATGCAAAGTGAACTACACTGACACAGGGAAGTGCTGCAAAGAACTTGGGATTCAGCCTGCAGTATATCCAATTCACAAAAACCTTCACATTCACTGCTCTTAACAGCAGGTGTCTGGAAGGTCTTCTCTGAGAAAAATCCTTTGATGCACAGAAAAAAACTGACCACCAATGAAAACACTTGCAAATGAAAAAACAAAACAGAAAAAAATCTCTTATGGTGGGTTTCCTGTAGATTAACTAACAGAAAATTCAAAAACCTAGCTCTGATAGACACTTTACTTTTAAGTGAGATGTGCTGTTATCACTTACCCTGGAAGCTTTTGTTGATTTCAGATGGGAAGGTATTTCCTAGGATTACCACACTGGGATCAATTACGATTTCTCGGCTTCGGCCCCTCGATCCTGTGACCTCTCGCTGCCCTCCTCCACCATCCAGTCGCAGCGTCATCTCGTTGTCATGCCGATCCAGGAGGACCTCATGCCATTCCCCATTGTCAAGGCGATAGGTGGGCAGGGTTAGGTTGTAGTCCCCGTCACCGAGGTTGTAGAAAACACAGAGAAGACCCTGGAAGATCTGTGATGGGAAATACAGTTAGTGAGAGGCGTACAAGTGTGACATAAGAGAACTGGTCTGGAATTGAAAATGTTCTTTTTGTGAACCACATTTCTGTCACTGGGGCATTGCTTCTGTCAAACAAATACATAATTTAATTAAATAATTAATCCCCAACATTAGCTTAATGAGTCTAATTGAAATGCACTGAATTTACATATAATTCAGGGGCTTGACACTTAGCACAAACCCCTAGTGAAAGACTAATGAACTAGTGGCGGCAAGCCTTTTATTCATTCTATTTGTGTATAGAAGCTTTCCATCCTGCCTCTGCCACAGATTTTACTACGTACTCTGCATGTTTTTCTTAATGCTGTATCATTAAAGGAGCAAGCCATTTTTACTTTTCTGCACATTGCTACTTCAAGTCATACAGACTCATCTATAGACTGGAGAGACAGCTAAAAAAACCTATTAAGATTGTGCAAAACCAAACATTTTGTTTAGATTTTTTCTTAGCCTGTTGATGACTATCAGATGAATGGCTCCAATTACCTTTGTTGTGGTCTTAAAATGGCAACGGTCCTTGTTCCTAACAGAGTTTATGTTCGCATTTTGTGTCTTCCATCTACTAAAGTTTCAATGATGATCTGGTTGTTTGACAGTCACGAACAATCACTGTGTTAGGTTACCCTGTGGTAGGTTTCAAGCCCTTATAAGAGGAGGTGAAGTGCAAACCTTAAAGTCTTAAAGATGAGAGTGGCCAGTATTAAAATGTCAAGAGGGAGGTTGTTTCATTTTATTTTTTCAATAGAACTGTGTCAGTTGTTCAATACAATATCACTGAACTTTCATAAAAGAGAGAGATTGTGCTACAAAATGAAGCAGCAGGTGTTCACACTTTATGTTAGGTCTGAGGTGGTTTACTGCACACTACTTACGAATACAAACCTTCAGGTTTTATCATCTGTCAAAGTGTGAAATCTGCAAACTGCAAAATCTAACAAACAGCAACAGTCACGTCTCCATTGTTTGGCAACTGACCAAAATAAACCTGTAAGCCCACCCATCCCTCGCTAAGCAACAGCTACTGGCCTTGTGTTGTATTCTGTAAGTGTACAGAGATATAGCAATACTAAAAACACACAAAGTGAGTCCAACAGCATGACTAGTTCTGTTTGGGTTATGCATGTGCACTGTCACTGATAACTGAAGAAAATTGAGCAGTGGATATGCATAATAACCCTTTTATCATAAATATTGACATACCATAAAACTGACTTAGATAATCTGAAAGTAAAACAAAGAGCTAGAACATGTTGTTTCTTGTTGGTATAGTTAAGTAACTACCATAAATTCTCAAATACTTGTCTGTTTACCTCAACAGAAGAAAGGATCAGGCTTTTGTTTGCTAGCTGTCTCCTGATAGAATGGAGCTGAATAGTATTTGAGTTTTGGTGCATAACACCTCTAAAACTACATTTGAAAACATCCATCCCTCCATTAGGCAGGGTATGCCCTGGACAGGTTTCCAGTCTATCACTTGGCAGATATACAGAAACAAGCAACCATTCACACCAAGGGAGAAAATGTGAGTTCCACACAGAAAAGCCAGACCTGGAACCTTCTTGCTGTGAGACGTCAGTCCTAACCACTGCACCACCATGCCGTTTGAAAACAGGAACTGGCTTTCTTGGTATTATCCACAAACCTCCCTGTGGAAGGTTTTCATTCAGGATAATTTTCTTCCAAACTATAAGGACCTTCTTTCTATCTTTGAAAGAAAGACGCAGCCTCCAAATGAATTTTCCAGTGCTTTGAGTGGCACAAACCAAATGATATTCTGTCTCATTGTTTATCACATTAACTATCTATGTGGGTACCAGATACCACCGGGGGTAAAGGGGAAAATAAGCAGAACAGACCTGAGTCCAAGTCTCAGGTTTTAAAGCTAATGGGGATCAGAAGAAAGAATAAAAATTTCACTTGGTTGGTAAAAGACTGGATCAATAGGCCAATTTGGCCAGCTGGCCAATAAACCAGATCCACTCCCTGGAGGTTTGGCAAACACAGTGAAAATGAAAAAGTCCTAATTTATAAACTGACATTTCTAACACACAAAATCAACATCAACATAATAAATGTTCTAAGCAGCCATCACACAGAGTTAGTTGTCATTTGCACCTTTGCTACAGGCCTATGTGTTGACTGCACCTGCAGCCACACAGCCACAGTAAAAGTGGGTGGCCTCTATACAATGACACACTTCAGTTTTCTTAGATTTTGACATTGTTTTGCCCTCATATTGCAAACACACATAAATGACTACACATAATTCTTAACTCTTAACTCTACCCTTTGTTCAAAGTACATTAGTTCTATTGTATGTAGTGCGCGTGTTTAGTTAACGTTTGTATGTTCAACAATTGGGTAAATTAATTTACCTTAAGTTACTCTCTTTCTCCTCAATTTATAGACTAAGTGTCCTGTTTTGTTTCTTTGTAGTTTTTTAGTGTGTTTGTGTTTTATGTTGTCCCCATGATGTGCTATTGGTTTGATCAGCCAGTATATATGTCCTCTCTCATTCGCTGTGTGTTAGGTCAGTTGGTTTTTTAAAGTTGTTTTGTTATTGTAGCCTGACTTTAGGTCTGTTCATTTGACATCTTTTATGGGCCCAGAGTCTTACAACTTGTGTGTGTTTTCTGTTTTTTTGTAAATAGCTTTTTCTCATTTTTTGCTAAATAAAAGCCCTTATTTTCAGAATCCACTGGTGACTCCTCGTGCCCTTCAGCTTGACTCCTCACAGCCTTAAATAATTCCTAGATAAAGCTTGCAATTTGTTGACTTGTACAAACATGCCCTCCTGTCAGTGCCATCAAGACACACATACCATCTAGCTCCAGAGGGACAACTTGTTGAGAAAAAAGTGTCTTGTGAGGAAGCGATGTGGGACGGCAAGGAAAGGGAGAGACAGGGGAAACAGAGAATTTATGGATGAGAAGTGAGAATGAAGGAGAAAAAAAACCAAACACTTTTCTCATGTTTACACAACATGCTGTTTCCCTCCGCCCTCAAATCTTGAGATGAAAACGGTTCCATTTTGGCTTGGCTGTGATGCTAATCACATGTCTATCACAGAGCAATATTCATTTAAAACAAATCTAGCATCCTGTGTTTCTGTGTGTGTGTGTGTGTGTGTGTGTGTGTGTGTGTGTGTGTGTGTGTATGAGAGGGGGGGGGGAGCGTGAGCGTTAGAATAAGTCCAAAGGCCATTTTAAGAGGGATAGGGTGTTGGGTGGGTCGTCCTCATTTCAATTTCAAACTGTTTCTTCCAAGTGTCCCACTGAGCATAATTTTCTCCCCTCCATCTCCCTCTGCCACAGCTGCCACGTAAACAGAGGACTGAGATGAGAGGGGCAGAGAAATGGAGACACAGAGACAGGGAGATGTAAAGGAAGAGTGGGTGGCTAGCATTAACAGTCCCGCTCCTTCTCAACATAATAAAAGACAATTTTTTTTTGGGTCTAAAAAACAAACCAGCCATTGCTTGTCAACGCTCTCTGTACCTCTCTACTGATTCCCTGTCTTTCTTCCATTATTTTCTGACAAATCAGGCCCCACTCTTCCACTTATCTTTCCATTTCCATCCCTGTCTCTTTCAGTCCCTTCCTCTTCCCTTAAAGTGACCGAGTAAAGAGCTGGACATCTCTAAGGTTGTTTAGTTGGAGAACTGTGGCTCATTTCAAGGCTCTGTGATGAAGTATTAATTATATTTAGAAACCACTGGGGCAGTGCTTTTTAACCAGGCGCACACAGCCACCTGATTTTACCCCCAATTAAAGCTGAGCAGAGCGTAGCAATTTGGCTCCTGCTTTGCTCCCTGGGTGGTGTGTGAGCGAATGTGTTCGATGGTGTGTGGTGTGTGTGTGTGTGTGTGTGTGTGTGTCTTCGCAGGAGCATCATACACTAGGTGTGTATGAAGGTGTGTGACTCCATGTTTGAATAAACAGTTTCACTGCAGGGATACTTTCATTTCCCCAGGTGCTTCCTGCAACAGACAGCTCTCGATGCTGCAGCCTTTCAGTATCACAGACAAGTGCAGATGATGTGTTAATCTGCCCCTTTCTCATGATTAAATAATGTCGTGCAAAAGTAGATTATGTGCATATATGACTGCCTTATGCATTTTTCCTCATCTTAAATCATACTGGGAAATTAAATCAAACTCTATGCACATTACCAGCAATACCCAGCTTCACATTCATACAAGTGTTACTCACTTTCCCTCGCCATATTCTCCCACCTCCAGATATCTGGTATGCAGTATGTTGCTTTAGAGCCTAGGTATTGATTTGGTCATTAAAAAAATACCATACGCTGCTGGGCAAATAGCATCACTTCTAACCAGCCTAAAGGCAGATGGGTTTAATTTATGTTAAATGTTCTGTGTAAACTCTAATCTAATCTAATCTAATCTAATCTAATCTAAACACCTGGAGCTCCAGCCTGGTGTTGACCTGGGGTGGTAAAGGAAAGTTTCCCATAATTTATGAATAATATCCAAGGTTTCTAAATTTCCTGGAAACACCTCTACAATTTGGTGTCAATTATAGAAAAATGTATTGAAAAACTGTATTGGCTTGTTTTGTCCTGTATGTCATGCTTCAAAATACCTGCCACTCTACAGTCAAGGCAATCTGCCTTGTAAAAAATAAATGAGCCAAACAGTGAACTCAAAAGGGCCCAGGGGACTTCTCTTGTAAACAAACAATAAATTATGTTTACGTTCAGAAATGCACTGTGTGCTTTCTTGAGGTATAATAAACTGCATGTCCTTCCTCATAAAACATTTGAAAAGTATTTTAAATCCAGCACTGTTTGTGTTCATGTTTACTACCTTACAATTTATTTTTCTACCCTGCATATCTTCAAATATTAGCGCCAACTGCTGATCACCATTTGTATCCACATATATGAATGTGCATCATCATACATGTGACCTACTCATAGAAATGAAGTCTTATCTTCAACCTTGCAAGTCTGAGCAGGAAGGATACTGGATGTGGACGGTGCCGTCATCTACTCTGCTTCAGCCTGGATGGTAGCGGTGGCAATGTGAAAATCATGTTTTTAAAAAATTACTTTTCCAGCGCTTTCGATACCATCCAACCACTTCTGCAGTGTAAGAAGCTGCTCAGGATGGGGGTCAGCAGGTCTGCTGACTCCTGGATCTCCGACTGCCTGTCAGATCCAGACCCAGTTTGTTCGGCCAATGACCTCCATGTCTGTTGTGGTGGTTAGTAACACAGAAGCGACACAGGGGACTGTCCTGTCTCCATTTCTGTCCACTCTGTTTTCTGATTACTCTGCGGTGGTGGGGTGTATTATAGATGGATGCAGGAGTTGGAGTACAGGGAAACAGTGGAGTGGCGCAGTGGGAACAATCTGCTCCTGAATGTAGTCAAGACCAAGGAGATGATGGTTGACTTCAGGAGGATGAGAACTGTGACCGAACCCATTAACATGATGGACGAGGGGGTAGGAGTTCGGGGGTACTACAAGAACTTGGGTGAACATGAGACTAAACTCATTCACAAGGGCAGGGCCCTCATTGGTCAAAACCCTGAGACATCTGAGTGAGTGAAGAACAGGAGGTCAGTGAACACGCTGCTCTCTGTTACAGACAATCCATCCCATCCCCTCCACAGCTCACTGCAGAGACAGTGGAGCTTGTTTTCTAACTTGACTCATCAATCATTCCTACTGTTCACCATAACTCTGTACAACAACTCACCTCTGTGTGACAGGTGAACACACTGCTGCACTACCATCTGTACACACTATCTATATCATACTTTTACTTCATACATTATACACAGTTTCTCGCTGCACTCCAACCTCTCTTGAATTGCACACTGTATTTCTAATGAACACTGTTTCTATCTATCTATGATTGCTCTTCCAATTACCTCTTAACTTCCCCTCTTTGATTTTGAATTCAAGAAGTTTTCAAAAACTTCAACAAAAGTTGTTGCATCCTCTAGAGTATATTAAGGTTGGAATTAGTTCTCATATTTTTGCACTGAATTCCTTAACACTCACACTGTGCTACCTCTCTGACAATTCATCTCCCCAGCTGCTTCTTTTCAACTGCTAGTGCGCAAATTCACAGGAAGAGTGTGATGAGTGAGAGGTTAATACTGTCCCCTCAGATCATCCTGAAGCTGTGGCTTATTCTCGACACAAGGGGTTAATGATGGTCCCGGTAAAGATACCTACAGTGGTGGTTTTAACTGAGTGATTGATAATTCAGGGTTGGATTTCACCCACACCTGCACCTGGAATGTTTGGAAATGTACTGTATGATATCAGGCCATGTCTACTTTCATTACATTCAGTGGCCACTTTGTTAGGTACAGCTGTGAAATCTAATGTAATCCAATACAACTGTTCTGCCATAAAGTCATCACGCCTTTTAATCTTCATGTTTTTGACACTGCTGTGGAGGTGTTAATTCAGTTATATGCACTGAGGTTGTAGGGTCGTGGTGGTGTTTTCCTGGGCTGGATTATATTCAGCTGTTTTATAGTATATGTGCATATTATTGCAAATGTATGATATATTCCTCACAATTACTGTGTTATGATTCTGTCATTCACTTTACACAGCAACAGCGAGCTATGCCTTGCCTGAATGGGAGACTACACTTCAATGTAATCACTGTATTTCTGTTCATTCATTCACTGTGATAGACAGTGCAGCCTAGAATAAAAACTAGCTTATAAAATAATGTGTTGTTATTGATGTGTTTGTGCAAAACACTATACACTTTTTTCATTGTGTGTACAGTATTTATTGGCTGGTAGTTAGCCACTGAACATGGCTGCCAAAATATGGGTTGCTCTCACTGTGAGGAAATGACACTGAAGAAAACCAAGGGTTGAAAAGCATGTGTTGCTGCCTTTAAAGAGCATATTAACAGAGCAGACTTCTTTCTCTTTTTTTTCTGCATTATATCACATCATGAAGCTTTCTCCTATGCATATCCCACCAAAGTTTAGAGCTTTTTATTGTCTCTATATACTTAAAGGGGCTCTTTGCAAGTTTTCCCTGCCAACAAATGTGGTTTCTTGCTGGGAGTGGGTGGTGGTGATGGTTGCTTTCCAAGAGCTTCTGCCTTTGTTGAGTTTGCAATACAAGAGGTTAGAATACAGCCTCTGAGCAGTGCTACTTTTTCAGGGCAGTCTGGACACCACAATTGATAATACTTGCTATTGGAAAGTGACAGGATGGGTCAGTGAAGCCTGGGCTAGCTGGCTAGCATGCTAACTTCAGTTGAAGAAAACAAGTGATAGAAACAAACAAAAAAATTCTGGTGCTTTCCACCACTCAAGACAGCTCTTGGCCACTAAAGGAATTAAGTTTGATGATGAACTTGCAACCTTTTTAGCTGTTAATGCTAACATTGATTATAAGGCGAGAGCAAAACTTCATCTCAAAAAAGCAATATACAAATCAAAACAATACAAGATAGAATTTTTCATAGTTTTCTTGTCTAAATGAAAGATGCTTTTATTACATTTATCACATATAATATTAAGTGTTAATAGGTTTTGTTTGTTTTAACTGCATGTTTGATTGCAGACTGCAGATTAATACTTAGGTTATGAATAAGAATGTCAGTATTACATTTTGTCTACCCTAATTCCAGTGTAATGTCTTCAGAACAAAGGAAACTGAAAAATGATGAAAAGCAGGCAGGCAGATACCAGAAACTCTGAAATGAGATGTACTGTAGGAAGCACAAACGTTGAATTGAAGCAAGAAGCAATGATGGATGAAAACGAAACAAAAAACAAACAGAGACATGAGGATGGGGTCAACAAAACCAAAATAGTGCAGCCTTTCTGAGAGGAGAAGCAATAACAAAACCTCAGACTTGTCAGGCTGCAACAACACACTGTAAAACTTCAACATCATTCTACCAGACAGATCATTCCATTGCTTACATTCATTCACTAACGTCCTTAAAATTCGTGGCTAAGTCTTATATTTTGAACTTGATTATAAGTAATATGTAATATGTAATGCAATCCAGGAGATGAGTATGAGAGAAGTGTATTTGTCTTTAAAAAAAATCAGTTGAGAGATTCCTTTCAGTTCAGAGACCTTTACATTTAATAATATGTGGATGCTATTTTAATAATAGCACCAGGCTTGTGGTTGAATAATGAAAATGAACACTGGTGGTTGTATCTTATTCACTTGATTGTTAGCACCGCTCTTAGTGTCCACGTCTGTCAGGGAGCACACTGAGAGAGCTTGAAACATACACTGTAATGGCTGGTGTAACAGCTTGAAATGGGCACCATGGTCACAGAGTATGACAGTAAGTGAGATGAAAAGGGATACCAACGTTGGTGCTTTGGTGCTAGGTATGAAGCGAGGTATGAATACTACAGCAGATTTCCCACTGGCACGAGTTAAACGTATGAGAAAAACAAATGAATGTGCAATTTTGGCTTTCAATAGTGGCACACAAAATGTGTCATTTCAGTCAAATTCAGTTCAATTCTGATTCCAGTCCAGAGAACAACAGCGCAGTCCCATCACTGTACAGACAGGAACCACATAATCACAATCACATCAAATATCACAATACACCCAGCACATCAGTGACATACACACTGAGACTGGGGCAACAGGTGGAGAGGAAGCCAAGGAATTCAGGGTCCGTACTGCAGTGGGAAGAAAACAATTTTTGAAACAGTTTGTCCTGGACAACAGTGATTTATAGTATAGCGCCTCCCTGAGGGAACCAGCTGGAACACACGGTGAGTTGGCTGAGTGGGATCTGAAATGATTTTATGTGTGCTTTTCAAGTTTTTTTGGGGTACTGGCTGTCTCAGCTGTCGTACCAGACTGTTTACAGTATTCTTTATTCTTTACACGGATCCATTTTGGCTTCTGCTACAGCGGTTGCTGGTTCTCCTGGGGTCCATGTAAAATCATTCAGACACTGACAGCATACATCATGCAAACAACTATGAAGACATGCATGCCTGGCATTAACATGCATGTTGGATAGCTTTTTTTATCCATTTATTCTCCATGCTGCAGTGAGTAATGAGTAATGCTCATCAACAATGTACTCAAAATCTGAGCCATTTTAGTATGAGTGGTGGAACTTTTAACCATATTTAATTTGTTTTTTGTTTTTTTTTTCCCCAGTGCAGCATTGTACTATAATGTGATTATTTTCTTCACTAATGCGTAGCGTAGCAAAACACAATTTGAAATTCAGCAATTATTGCTAACTTAAGTCATTATTATTACAGTTACTAATCCCAATAATGTTCTGTTACTTTGACATCTCGGGCTTGCAGGATAGGCAGTAGCCTCTACCCAAAGGGGAGAAATGCAACTCCGGGAAACTCAGAAGTTTTCTTAAGCATCATACACACTAAACAATAATTGGGCTGACTATCGGCCTGAATTCCCCCTCTAGAGCCCCAAGGTTGTCGCTGGATGGACAGTAAATCCCTCTAAATTTGAAGGTTCTGCCTCTTTGTTAAACTGATATCAAAGAGACTGTGCATCTCCTGCACTAAAGACCATCCTTAATCCAGAAGAGGGCTACTCCCATATAAATTCCATAAACCTGTGCAAGCTCCTCTATCTGTCAGTAGATATGAATTCACAATGGAGCTAATCTCTACACATTTACATTTACATTTGATTTAGATTGCTATAAAGTGTCCCCAATAAATCAGCAATTAAACTCAAAAACAACTTCTTGCAATGCAAGAGGGAAAAGTAGCTTAGAACAAAGAAAATGTAACATCTTTGACTAACCATGTTGTTGGAATGCAAGCCACACACATAAAGCAGAAACAAAGAGCTCTTCACATTGTGAGTTTGCAGCCAGCCAAGAGTAACGCATACTAATTCCTTCCTCTGATTAAAAGCAAACAGAACTATTACAGTGAAAAATATAATCTGAGATGGTAACATGGTTATGTTTCTATCAAAGAACATTGCAGGGTTTCCAATGTTTCTCTGAGGGGGGGCTACTTCATAAGATTACACACATTTTCATGCTATCTGCACATGGGAATAAATGCGCTATTTATGGTGGATAAATGATGTGAACTTGCATCCCATGTGGCTGTGCTGAGGGAGCAGTATGACATTTAAGAGGAAATGTAGGAATGGACGGATAGGCAGGAAAGACAGATGGATGACAGACGGGGATCAGAGGAGAGGTTGTACCGTGACAGCAGCTGTGGTATGGATAATCATCTTCATTTTAAACACTGATGTTTGATCAATACCCGTGGTCGCAGCATGGGGTGATACACAGCAAGAGGAGAGGACTGGGAAGGTAGTGCATGTTTCCACAAAGTAAGTTGGGGGTGGAAAGGATGGAAAAAACACAGAACAAAAACAAACAAACAAACAAACAAATGGAGTGAGGCTGGCTAATAAACCAATATGAGAGTGCATTTCAAGTGTGAGCGAAGCAAGCAATGGAAAAAAAAACTGTAGGAGAAATAACGCCTTCAAGACAAATAAATAATACATCTAATGAATTCAGTCCTGGCAATGTGCTTTCATTGTCAATCTAAATCATTTGCACTACTAACACACTATATAAGAACTGCTGTTTTCTTCAGCTATGAGAATAGACAGCGCATTGAATTAAAGCCTGAGATCGCTTTAAACTGGGACTTTAGCTATGTTACATTACAGAAGATTAGACATTAAAGTTGCTGCGATGCCTGAGAAAAAGAGCACTAATGCTAGCCACGTGCCCTCCTTTCTATAACGTGAGACTAACAAGGCACTCAATGCAAATGACAGGTGTTGAAATACAATGCCTGAAAGGTAGCAGCCCAACATCTAGTGGGAATCACAGTAGCAAGGTTAACTATTTTTCACGTTTGGAGTGGAAGCTTGTTAGCATGGCTTCCTTGTAGAAGGACAGACAGCTGAAAACGCTCACGTTTGATAACCAACACTACGCAAGCTTGTTGAGATACGTAGTATTAACAACTTCACAGCAGATGTCCAGTCAACCATTACTAAAGGACATGGACATTTAGAGGCATGGCACTTTATATGCTGCTTCCATAAATATGTCTGGAAATGGTTTTATCCCCTGTTGAAAAATGCTAATTATGTCACATACTGTAGCTGTAGAGACATGAGATTGATACTGACATTTTTCTCATACCTCTCACATCTCCACTGAGAGTTGCACTATTCCTTTGAAGGGTTACTGGGACACTTTATGACCTTTGTGATAAACTATGTTGGCTTTAATAACTGTGGCAAGAACATTTGGGGAAAATATCTGCAACTCAGGTGTTATTGTTATTGTTTTCAATGGCGTTTTCCTGTTTACGGCCAGATGTTGTGACAGCAAAATGTTACAGCAGCAATAGCAACACTAGATATTATAAGTGCAGTTTATGACTGAAGAAAGTGACTGTTACTGTTACTTGTCAGGGTGGAAGCAAAGGGAGACACATTCACTATTTAAAACAAAAAAACAGACGAGAATATTTGTTCCCTACGCAACACAAATATAACAAAATGACATTTTACTATCAAGAATTTCTAAAATGAGAAGACAAGCTTTCTCTCAGTCTCCCATCACGGCCTACCCACCCAAACAAATAAAAAAATACACAGTAGATTTACCTCTAGTCGTAGATATTCACTCTGCTCCTTCGAGATCAGATTGAGGATGGTGCTGCTGTGTTTGCGGGTTCGAACCAGGACCTGAACCCAAGTCTTCCGGGCCGGCAGCGGGGACACCAACTGGTAATGCACGTGACTGTGCCCATCAAAGGAGTACTCTGGGGTCTCTGGTGTTGGCACGTACACGTACACACACACACACACACACACACACAGACAGAAGTCAGTTAGATATTGCTATGATCAAGAATAAACAAAATTAAAGTTTTAAATGCTTTGTTGTCTGTTATGTGCTGTGTTCACTCCAGAAGGAAGTGACCTCAAGTAACTTTAACTAAATCAAACCCTAAATTCCCCCTATATGCAGAGAGCTGGTGGCAGGACAGAATATGCAAAACACACACAATAGAATATGTATGTGTGGTTCAGCTCGGGTTATGCTTGGTTCTTCTTTCTTAGAACCATGTTCCCAGAGGTGGATTTTGTGCATGCCAGAAAGACTAAACCAAGCAAACCTAAAATGTTTTCAAAGCCATTCTTCCATCTCATAGCATATGCAAGTTAAATTTTCCTCCATCTATTGCTTCCACACCTCTCTCTCTTTGTCTCTCTTCCATGTAACTTTGACAAAGTTGAGTGGTTCATGAGATCCTGCTTGAAGGCAATGTCAAATCGCACATTTTTAGTTTCTTCTAGGCAACCAGCCATGTCTTCTCAAAACTGCTAACTGTGTTTATCAAGGCCACGAAGCTGTTCGTGTGGGATTTGTGGATATAGAATCCTATTAACACAGTTCAGTTTTATACTAATAGTCACATACGCAGATTGCTCAGTACAGAAGAGTGCAGTGAGGTAACCTTGCAGAAATGGGGGTATTTAAATGTGACATAAGGAAAAACATAACAATATATTCTTACTACTACTTAGATGTGTTGTAGATGCTCTTTCTTTCCAATATTAACATGCATCTTGGGGAATAGAATGTAATTAGAGCAGTAAAGTCTTTCCTCAGAATCCTACAAACCACTGTGCAGTGTGTGATGTCTGCTGAGCATTGAACTCATGGATATTGACCCTCTGGGTCATATTTTATCATCAAGATGTAATATGAATAGCAGAAATGCAATTCAAAATCAGGTGTAAATATACTTCAGCTAAAACATCTCCAGGCACAATTTAAATAAAGGGCAAGTTAAAAACAGACATAAAGAGGATCTTTTTTAAGTATTTCTCTGGCATTTTCTATGACTTTATTATAGACAGTAGAGACTTGACAGGAAATGAGGGAGCGAGAGATGCAATAAAGGTCCCCAGCCAGATTCAAAGTGATGACACTGTGGTCTCTGGTCTGCATCTTAACCCCTAACAAGTGCAGGCCATAGAGGAGGTCGTTTTTCTTTATTTTTTCTGCTCTGTCTTGCCAGATTGCAGCCAGACTCTGTCTTCATGGGATCATAAAAGTGACCTAATCCAGAAAAGTAACAGTCTGTGTGTGAAAATCAAAAGAATCCACACCATTTTTTCTTCTCCCAAAGACTGCTGCATTGGTTGCTAAAATCATCCATGTGCTCCTGGCTGGTCACTGACTCCAGACTTTGTTGCTTTTTCAAAGATATGAATCATCTCATGAATATGGAGAGTGATTCATTCACATTCCTTCATTCATTTATTCATTAATTCACTCAATTATTCATTGTAAGTTTGTCTATGCCTCCTATTGGTTATTTGGAGGCATGAAAACTGTCCGCAGAAGATACTAAATATGGATCACTGTACATAGGAACCACTGTGGACACAAAGCATTACAACAGTATAAGACTACAGAGAGCCTTCTAATTTTCTCAAAATCGAAAACATGAAAACATAAAATATTAATGCCAACTTTTTGTATTGACCTATCTGTGCAGTTTGAGACAGTAATCAAAAGCACCACTGGAGGTGTACTCCTCAATCTGGAGGACGTGTACAAGAGGTGGCGCAGGACCAGGGTGATGAAGTTCATTGAAGATCCCATCTCAATCCAACATACTATAACCGCAGCCATAAGGCCAACACAGACAAGCTCACGAGGAGCTCATTTCTTCAGGCCATATAAGAATCCTTATTACGGAGACTACAAAAGACCAACCATGTAGCTCTCTGGGTAAAACAACTTACACAGGAGTAATGGAGAATCCCATACGGCAAAGGCAAGTACTTGACCTATATATGCATGAATTCATAAGTAGAACTCACCCCCTCTGCATAAATGATGTCAGAAAACAGAATGCATTGTATATCATTAATGTTAGAAAGGCAGGGAAACAACAATGGATGATAATATAAGTAATTAGGCCTGGTTAGTAAAGTCCAACAATGACAGTCAACCACCCGGGCTTTATTCCCTTTTATAATTTATGTCACACATTTATAAAACACATTTATAACGTTCATGAGGATGTTCACAATAAATTAATGTCAGCTAGATTTAATACAAGCCTGCAAATAAAAATGTGGGTTTACCTACTGTGTATCCCTGAGGATGTGACACATGAAACTGACCAGCTGTGCTATATAGTTGAAGCTGTAAGCTTGCAAGATAATTTGCACCAGTGACACTGTTTATTTTAAGTGTGATAATTATATGGCCTGTAAATTCACGTTTAAATTAAAAAAAAAGGTGGGAAAGCACCTATTTCATCTACTGCACAGTGAGTTTAACTGTGGCTAAATTTAAAGACTATTTCCTTGAGGTTCATTTTTTAACAGAGAACTTTCAGACCTAAATGCTGCTCACCATTTTACATCAGTGCTACAAACCTGTTTTCCAAGTATGAAATATCTGTGCTTTGCTTCTAAAATCGATGCTCTAGTTTTATAACTCAATATATAAATGTAAGTTTTCAACCATGGAGCATATGGTCTTTCCAGAACACATGCAAATGATTTTGTCATTTAGTACAATCTTCCACACATCTGATGTATTCTTTTAATGCACAAGTCCAAAAAAAGTTTGGCTTACCCTCTTCACACTGGTGTCCTGTGTAACCGGGCACACACTGGCAGCTGAAGGAGCCCCACTCGCCGTGACAGCGACCCCGGTGGCCGCAGGACGGATAGCCCATGTTGACACAGCTGCTATCGGTGGTCAGGCAGCCTGGAGAGCTGGACTGTGAGTCAGCCGGGGAGCCCAAATCATACAGCTGAATTGAGGAGATAGAAGAGAGATGGAGGGGTGAAAAAAGGTGGATGAGAGGAGAGGAATGACAAGAAATAGAAGGGGAAATAGGACAGAGTTTTTTAAAAAAAATGAAAAAAGGGAGGAAAAAGTGTGAAAGAGGAGCAGAAAGGTGAGATAAGAAGATGGGAAGAAGGAAAAGTTGCCGATAAGTAAGTAGCTTACAGGAAAACAGGAAACAGAAAGACGAAGTGACAGCAGAGAAGGGAGGATTGGTGAAGACAAAGGACAGACGTGTAAGGTGTAAGTAGCCAAAAAGGAGCTAAGAAAAATAAATAAATCAAACAGTGAAAATGAAAGAATTCATTTGAAGGACATGAGCTCAGGGTACACTGTGGCCTTATCTTCTTTTCCACTCTAATCTGTCATCTCTCTCTCTCTCTACTCTCTGTGACTCTCTCCGTCCACAGTGAAGAAACCAAACACTGGACCAGTCTCCTAACAGACAAACAGTATGGCCGATTGCACAGAAAGCTGAAAGGACAGGAGAACCTTGAATGGCTAAATGTGTGTCCCTTATGAAAGCATGCTATAAAAGACATTAATATGTTCAATCTCTTCTCTGTCCAACCCAAACTTTATGAGTGCTGCTGGTGCAGCGGCGTAGACGCAGGAATGTGAAGGACTGTAAAAACGGACGGTGAGTTACATCACCAGGGAGCTGCTGATTGGCTCTGACCCCCAGCAAAGAGGTATCTTATTGGTTGCTGACCTATAAAAGAGAGGGCTCATCTGCTTGCTGGGTTTGGACCAATCACATTGATTGCTAAGGACTGAAACACAGACATCAGCAATCAATGACTGAAAGACACATTGGGGTGTCTGCAATTGATTTGACTGCATCTGTATCACTGCGGTGTGTGATGCGCGCATGTGTATCTGAGCAAAACACTTGGACTCAGATATGAATTGAATGCAAAAATACACCTGCTCCTGCTTAAATTACAAATTGTGGCTTCAGCTGAGAAGAGTGTCACACCCCCACACTGAGACACTGTAGGCTGTCCTGTTTGCCAAGATTAATTTCAGGTGTCGGGTATAAAAATGTCTCAGCCCACAGGAAGTGAAAAACAAATTCTACACCGAAACACAAAGTGTATAGCTGTGAGAGTGCTGTGCAGTGAGGGAGGTTTTACTGTAAAATGGCTGAACCATGTACCTCTATCTCTGCTTACAGGAGCTCATACGATGGAAAGAAACAGAAATTAAGTTTAACGTTAGACTGAAAGAGCACAAAATGTGAAGGTCAGATTAATGACATTGAAGAATGAAAAATGACATGAAAATGCAGCATACAATTACAACAAAGCTTCTTACTAAGGTACTGGGCCACCATGAACTGCCACTAGCTTTGGTGCCTCTTGTCATGTACTACAAGACCAAAACAATCTGTGGAAATCCCAGTTTTACACCCAAATGTTACTGATGAAGCTCTTATTTCAAAACAGTACAAGTCTCCACTCTTCTGGGAACCAGGGCTGTAAATCACAGGTTTCATCATGTACAATCATACAATATTATATCCTATTCAATGGACAACGATTCAATGTTTGCCGATATCACAAAGTCTGCTACAGTACAATTTTGATTCCATTCAATTCAGGAGCCAGCGATCAATATGAGACAATATCCTCTGCTGATTTAACACAATCTCTTCCGTTCATATCAAATCACAAACGACAGCTACAATATCATTTGACATCATTTGACCCTGAGCTCAACCAGATATTTAAATGGAAAACAATTTTCTCTTATAATAAAAATAAACCTCCTCACATTTTGAGATACTGAACTCTACATTTTTCACATTGTATAAAAGAAACTGAAAGAATATTAAATTCCTATTTGTCTACATTTAAGCAGCATATTGTATAAACCTGACTCCTTTTTAGAGTCTCAAACTAAAGATTTTTAGAACTTAGTACACAATACACTTTCAGATATAGGCGACATTTTTCCTCATCAAATCACCACTCGTATTTTGTTTGGAGGCGTGTGCGCTCAGGCAGAGAAAGACGTGCCAGGGGAATTTCAAACTAAAGGTAGGGCTTACAAATGATTATATTGTGACGGACTCCGGTGTTATACATTATGTAGTGAAGAAATGCTGTTAAATGCAGACTGTTAAGTTCAAGTACTTTTATTCCAGGTTAATAAACATGTTGCCAGCTTAGTCACAGTGAAGCCTGTCTGTCAGCTGCCTGTACTCAGCTGGGAGCCGGGTATGAGATGGTTTTCAGCTTTTCACAGAAAAAGGAGCGGAATGTGAGTCGATGTAGATAGTGGCTAGCACAGAGAAAAAATGTGTGTTTGTCTGTCAAATGAATGTAAGGTAATGCAAACATCTGGACCATGATTTTCCTGAAACATGCAGTGCATGCAGTAGATTTTGTCTCACAACATTTATTCTGTCAGAATGAAAGCACGTTTTCAACATTGGGGCAAAATATTGTGTAACTTTTGTGACAAGTAGAACTTTTTGCTGAGACACACTGCACATCTGACCTCAACTCATAACTCTGAGCATTTAAAAAAAGGGGGGAAAAACCATTAAAACATTAGTTAAACTCCTGCAACTGCAAACGTCTATATTTAAAAATGGAGTGACAGTTGTGTCAAAACCACAGAAAAAATTAAAGCACTAATGTTAGACTGAGAGCTGAAGGGCAAAAGACAAGCAGAATAATGACTGGACAAGGATGGAGAGAGTTGAAAACAGACAATGGTGAATGACAGCCAGAGGGGAGAGACCCAACTCCAGAATAGAAACACAATTATAAAATCGAAAAATCTCTTCCTGTCCCTTTCCCAGGACAGAGCCTCATATTTGCCCCAGCACTGAGCCCAGTCTAGTTCAGTCTCTTCATCCACACAGTCACATACTGTTTACATACGGCCATGCATCATACTTGAATAGGTTTAATACAGTTGACATGTTCCTGACATGCTGTATCTCTGCCTGGCTCCAAAACAGAAATGCTAATGTAAAAAATACAGACACTGACTCCCATGGAGAACACACACATCCATCCCTATAGACTCACTCTCAGTAGACACAGCCAGATACCTAATCGCAGGATCATGAAATATAACATATACAAACAGACACACAGAGGTAAAGTCACAGACAAATATGGTGACGCACAAGGAAACACAAGCGCATCTATCAATGTCAGTTACCTTTACCATATCACATGCACTCACACCTGAAGTGAAACAGATGATGTTGCTATAGCAACAAATGTGACACATTAGCACATTCTGTGGTAATAAAAACAACACAGAAAAAAAAATAAATAAATAAGAGAAAAAAAATCATACAATGTCGGAACATGTCCATCAACATTATTAATCATCAGTACGCCTACTGTTGCTTGCTCTTTGGAGATTTATTATCCTCATGTCTGCCCACACTCATGATGCAGATTTCTCTCATTAGTACAGAACATTTGTGCAGCCTCCCGCTATGTCTCCAGCTAAGGTATACCACATCAACTACACGCCTTTAGCACTGCAGCATCAGCAAATGTACATCATTTCACGGTACATCCGCACTGTTGAGATTCACCATCTTAATAGAGCTTTAAATGTCTACTGAGTGTATTTATATAGGTAACAAGATTACAGTTCTAAAAGCACACTCTCTGCCCCTAGAGGCCATGTGGTTCGTCACACCCAACTAGACTGGTAGACTATAGTGGTTTGAACTAACCGACTGGAAATGTGGCCAAGTGAAATGCTTGTCATGTTAAACCCTTCCTATAAAACTAATGGGGAGGGTTTTATCTCACTGACAAGATATTTGAGATTTGTCGTTTGTGCAATTGTATGTATGAACTGCATTAGTGTAAATGTCATTACTATAACAGCGGATTGCTAAATGATTTCAGTCAAAGTGAAGAGGTAAAGTTACAATATTTGTGTTGAGATTGCATACACACAAATATGTGGGTGCAGTAGTTAATTCCAATGACGCAACGTGCCAATATTGACCTCATTAAATTGAACAAATATTGGCCAGATAGGAATTTAACGATATCATCAATTTCACAATTTCACGAGAACAAACGAGACGAAGCCTTTGAAATTGTGGATGCTCCGTCATCTTTTAGATCTGATGTGTGGAAGCATTTCGGTTTCCCCGTGTCACGAAATGAGAGAGGCTGAGAGAAACTGCACTTCATTTGCCTTTTATTAAAATATTGCAATAAATATTGTATCGTGAACTTGTTATCGAGGTATTATCGTATCGTTCGATTTTTGACTTCGTTACTGTGTAGCAGTGTTGTGCACTTGTCTTCTTTGAACTGTTATTGGACTGAAAGAGTCTTTGAATGTTTGCCTACTTGTTGTTAACTTGTTGGACTGTTAAGTTGCTGACTCAAGGTCACTACTGTTTCCTTTCATGCACACACACGAACACTGTTAGAGTGAACGACCCAGAGACTAATAAAGAGCTAACTGTCAGTCATTCTTGTAACACTGATTCACATAACGTACGGTTTCTTAGTCGCTGTTACGATTCTTTAAACACAGTTGTCTAGAACAATATAATTCCAAACTGCACAAGCCAGTACAAATGTTAATGCATATCTCACCCAGTCTGCATCAGTGAGAACACAGTCTACAAAGACTCTAACATTTTCATCTAAATACCAGCTATGTCAGGCAAAACTCAACAGTTTTGGAGTGGCAGTGGTAAAAATTTCTCACTTAGTTACAGGCTTATTTGATGCAAACTTAAAATTGCATAAGGAAATACAATTTTAATCAAAATTTCAGGCTTTAGAAGGCAGTGGGTTCACAAAAGGCTATCATACCTGAGGCCTGTGTTCATACAGAAATGATATGGGTTTCGTTGAGGTTGGGCTCGAATTGTCATGGTTGAGCATGGAGTCCTTAACTTTTCACCTCCAGCAGAGCAGTAGAGGGTTACTTGAAAGTCTTGACTTGAAGTCAGAGTGAACAGGAGCGGAAAGGTTCATATTCCATTTCACCCTCTGAGTGCACGTATGTAGTATCTGAAAGCGCTTTGAGGTTACAGTTAAAAGCATAAAAAACATCTCTTACATGGCACAAGGGTACTGTGAATGTTGAAACCTGTTATTAATCCATTTATCAGCTAGAGTGCAGGTGTGAGTTTGCTTGCGTCCTGGTGTGCTAATGGTTGTGTGGTTATGGACGGGTGTGTGTGTGTGTCATTGTTGTGTGTGCAAGTGTGTCACCTTGCTGTCAACGATGAGGTTGCGGATGCAGCCAGTGAAGTGTTTATGCTGAAGCTGCGGGTAGATGTAGGGGATGTCCTCATTCACACCACCAAGCTGCAGCACCTGGCTCATGTTCAGGTGTCTAAAACACATAAAGGCACAGATACACACATCTACTAACAGGCTCTACTGACAATCAGGTATAATAGTACACTTAATACAAGCTGTAAGCAATACCCCTGTCATCTGGATACAATTATAATGACTTGAAATGAAATCAAAAGCAGTGTGGAATTGTTGATACATTTGAACTAATTAAGATTTCACCACATCATTACTGACATTTTTGTGGCCACTGTGGCAGTATAATCAAACATGACAACCACAGCTTTAAGATGAAGACCACAATGCCATTAAAAGGTAAAAAGAACCCATACTCCACTTTTCAAGTTTCATCATGTCTCAATAAAGTTTTAAAACAGTAAAAGACATGTAATGTACAGTGTATATGAGCCCATGCCCAAAAAGTATAGTGTAAAAGTCTAAAAATTCTATGAGGAAAACTAATTTATTGTCTTATTCTCATACCTGTTCATAACTGTCATCCTATTGTATGACATTAGCTAATTAATGTAGACACTGTAGATCTGTGTAGTGTTTTGTGACTTTGATTCAATTAAATTCTAATAATCATGCAGTTGCTTTGACAATTGGGCTAAGGCTATGGGTAAACATCCACACTATCATCATTAGTTAACTACATTAGAAAGAAAATGAGTAGGTTGTTCTCCCTTTCACCACACATTTTATATCAAATTGCTGCATTTGTGTTTAATACTTAGCTCTGAATAATAGAATAGAATAGAACAGAATAGATCTTTATTATCATTGTTTTTTCAAAACAATGAAACACCATTTAACAACGCTTAGAATGACAGCACAGATGAATACAAAATGTCAAAAAGAATATTTTTAAAAATGTCAAAAAGAATAAAATGAAGTTAAATAAGAATAATGCATACAGAAATAGAGATGAGATAAAAGTAAACAGACATTACGACAATGAGGTAGTGTGTATACGGTGGTCTGGTGCAAAATGACAGGATGTAAAGTGCAGTTAACCCTGACAGACATTCTCCTATGTATCCCCATGTTCGTCAAAAGTATACGTGTCTATGTGTGCATTCAGGTGTTGGTGTGTACCTGTCAGTGTTGGGTGTAACACCCATAACTTCACAGGAGGAGTGGTCCTCGGTGGTCAACCAGCTGCCCAGACCCTCCATTTCCATCACTGCTGCCCCCGAACAGCGATCTAGGGTGAAACGCACTTCCTGCATGGAGCATACAAACAAGGACATATATACAACTAATGTCATGTTATCAGAGAAATTAAATGCATTACTAAAGTCTCCTAATTCTCTGCCTTATAGTAAGTGTAGCTCCTGCTGATCTCCTACCATTATTAATATTGTGGTAGCTGCCTCTATCACTCACATTACTTTCATTAGTGCATATTACTTTGCTGCTGTTTGCTACGTCTCCTGCTAATGCGCAAAAAAATCACGTTCCAATCTATCTAATATGTACTACTACTACTATATATATATTTATTTCACATTTGTGATAAAAGAGTTTATTTGTCGCTAGAATACAACCAAGGAAAACCTACAGCAGAAGAAAATATCTGTCAGGTATTAGTGTATATGTAACAATATTTTTGTATCATTATTTTAAGTCTCTTACTTTTTTCAGTCTGGTTGTTTGTGCGAGTGAACCTAGTTGGATTAAGTCAACTCTCTTAACTGCACAAACTTGTCATTATATATACATCTTCCTTCCAAACTGATTAAAATCACCGTCTCATTAGTTGATGCATCTTCATGAGCATAATCAACACCCCTCACATTGCTGTACAGAGCTACCTGTTCCATTCCATTTTTAGGCAAGACTAAAAACGTCAAAAAAAGTCAAAGAAAATATTAATATAGCTGCCAATGACATGTCATGAGAGCTGAGCTGTACTGTGAAAGAAATTAAGAGTGAAGAGGAGATGACAGTAACAAGAGACAGGCAAGAGAATGTCATACAACAAGCTTTGTTAAACTGTCGGGTAAAACTGAAGATGTTCTCCTGGACAGTGACTCGCATAAAGACACTGGAACAGTGTGAGCTGTGTAATTTGCCATACCAAAATATCCCAGTAAAATCATGAATTTGACCTTACTTGTGGCATAATTAACTCAATACATTAAATGAAAAAGGTATGTCTGCCACTTCAAGCCCTTACTCTTATTTTAAAATCAGCATTAACAGGAGGTACTGTACTGTCTATATAAGGTCTCACAGCTTACAATGCATATGAAGCATGAGGTTGAAGGAAGTGCCTGCAGAGCTCAGAGACAGGACTCTGTGATGCACAGATCTGGGGAAGGCTACAAAAAAACTCTCTGCTGCACTGAAGGTTCCTAAGAGCACAGTTGGCTCCATAAGTCTCAAATGGAAGAAGCCTGAAACAATCAGAATTCGTCCTAAAGCTTGCTGCCTGGCCAACCTGAGCAATCAAGGTAGATGGGGCTCTGGAAAGTTCTCCCATCTCCACACAGGATCTCTGGAGCTCAGCCAGAGTGACCATCGGATTCTTGGTCACCTCTCCTACCAAGGCCATCTCTCCCGACTGCTCGGTTTGGCAGCCAGTTCCTGTCCTGGTTGTTTCAAACGTCCTCCATTTAAACTCTCTGTGGGCTCTGTGCTCTTTGGAACCTTAAATGCAGCACAATCCTGTCTCCGAGCTCTGCAGACCGCTGCTTCAACCTTATGTCTTGCTTTTTGCTCTGATACTCATCATCAGCTATGAGATATTATATAGACGCTGGTGTGTGCCTTTATAGATCATGTCCAATCCATTGAATTTACCACAACTCCAATCAAGGTGTAGAAACATCTCAGAGATGATCCAGAGAAACAGGCGGCACCTCATAGCAAAGAGTCTGAATACTTATCACTCAATGTGCTATTTCAGTTTTTCCTTTTTAATAAATTTAGTGAATGTGAAGTAAATGGGGTATGAATACTTTCTGAATGCACTGTATACTGTGCAGTTGCTCTCTCTGAGAAACACAACCTTTTGTTAGGTAATATCTGATTCATGGCTAAACTCCTTTGTATAATATCAGGAGAACACTGCTCACGGTGAGATTCTTAGCTGCTGAATTGTACAGTAAATCGCAGCAGCTCTGTCCTTGCAGCTTTTGATCTCATGCCGTCACACAACCAGGTTAGCTAAGCTGCCACTGATTATTCAGGACAAATGAATAAATTCACATGTGATTTAGAATAATACCATTGTGATGCAGAATAATCCCTCCTGTAACAACAAAATACTCAATGCATTCTTGTATTCAAGTGATTCAGAATAATGCTGCTGTATTACTCAAAGTCTAGAAGCATTCATGTATTCATTTGGCTGCTCTCATTCTCAGTACTGAGCAAATGTACTGTGTGTTTATGCTTGTGTCAATGTGAAGTCGACCTCGACACTTTTTTTTTTCTCTCTTTCATTCAAAATAGAATAAAATAAAATATAAAAACCAACACAACTGGTGCGTTTTTTAACAATTACCGCGTGGAACTGAACTGAACTTTTTGGTAAAGGACACAAATTACTCACAAAAACGCACACACATTTAAGTGGCAGTCTGGTGGCGAGGCAAAGTTCCTGATGGATTGGCCTTTATTAAAATGGTTATCCTGCACTTAAGACAGTGTAAGCAGTGTTGTTCTGAAAAGGGGGTGCCATTAGTGGTCTTTGAGTAAGCTGCTATATGAAGTAAATTTAATTGTGACATAAATGTAATTATTCAATTTAAGGTTTTAAAGAGGCTTTTGATGCTGCTGAATATGAACAAGCCTTTTATTTTGGCAGAGTGTGGACAAAAATCTGACTGTCCTGTGCTTTTACTGAAGTGGTCCTCATCTACAGTATTATGGGTTGATTTTCCCAAAACAAAATTGAGATGGAGCCAGTCCAGCTGCTTTAAAGTGTCCTGAGCTCAGAGTGAGGCTGTAAGGCTTGAAGCTTTCAGACTCTATATCAAAGACTAAAAGACAAAAAATAGGATCACTGACTATACGCTTGATATTTAACAGCTATAGGGCAATGGTTATGTGTGGGTCCCTGGAGGTGAAAAGTTCTGGGTGGTCCTCAGTCAAATGAAGATTAGCTTAATTTCACCCTAATTTAATTCACCTGAAATGAGCCTGAGTAGAGAATGTCAAAGGAGGATCATTGCAATCATTTGTCTCACTCTCACCACTATTATCTCCCTTTCTACTGTACAGTTCTGCAATGCTAAATTACTGCCTAACTACTTCCCCATTTGGATCCCTGGGACATAAGTGTATCAAGTGGGTCTGCATGGGGCTAAATGGGTGATATTTGGAGTTCATGAGAGGGAATAATTTTGGAGGCCCAAGTGTGAAGTTGCAGTGGATAAAAGTGTGATTATGTTAAGTGTTCCTAACAATGACAGGACTGTTATTTCTTTTGTCCAGAACAGAATGGCCTGATCAAACATGTTCATTGCCACTGGGCTTTAGAGTTGATTTAACAGGTAGAATTTATTTTGGTCTTACTATCTCCTGTATCAACTAAGGTCCAGAGTAGGCATAGAACGATGCAACAATTTCATAACATAATTATCCTGGCCAAAATAATTATAATAATATTGCGACAAAACACACTGAAATCACTCTACATTGCATTTTGGTAGTCAAATATTTTTTATAGTATCAGAGATTGGACACATTTTTTATTTTTTATTTTATTTTTTTTTTTTTGGGGGGGGGGGGGGGGGGGGTCGGGGGGTGAACATCCTGTTTACTGAAACCCAATCAAACAGTCACTATAAATCATGAGGTCCCACTGCAAATGTAAAGGAAAATAAATTAAAAAAAATAGTAAGTTTACACTTTCTCTTATAACAGGCTACGTCAAATGAGAAGATGGATTTACTGTGAAATAAAATAAATTCTAATCGCTCTGAACGGTACCTTATGAGCTGTGGCCAAACTAACAGTACTAAATTTCAGTCACTTCACTGGAGACCGCAGCTCCGCTCTGGTCTGAGACAGCAGAGCTATCTGCTGTTTAGCTACATAGCTAACATTACCTGGCTAACGTTAGCTTAATTCACCGGTGACCAAAACAGCATCATGACGTAAAAAACGTTCAGATAACCGTCAACGTTAGTGTAACTGAACGAACACTTGCTATGCTGAGTAACTGTTAACTAGTTAATTTTACCTGGAGTTCTTTGTTTCGGAATCCATAGTATTTCCACATATCTGATTTAACTTCGTCTTGTGGGGGATACAGCGAGCAAACCGAGCCTTCAGCCGTGGTGACAGGTTTAACATTTTGGAAAGAGTGGAGAGATGCAGCGCCCCCTTGTGGCAGCTCAAAATAAATCAATACAGGACTATGTTGGCTAGACAACTTTTAATGTATTACGATATTACGATTATTCCGATGATGGAAATTCACTTCGCTCAACTTATTGAGAGTGGTTTTTTTGTTGTTGATGTTTTTTTTTTGTTTGTTTTTTTTTTTTTGTTTCAATCGCGATGGGCGATAAAATAGTCCCATCCTTAGTTCAGAGTGCATAAAATATGGCCAAAACATAAATGATGTATGAGAGTGTGTTCCTGTAAATGAGATGAATACCAGTACATAAGCACTGTTAAATAACATAGAGTAGAATTCCAGACTTGTCGCCTGCAAGATGTAAAACTGAACTGCAGGGGAAGCTTATGATTCATGGTGATGGATGTCCAGTAAGTGTAAAACTGCTGCTGCATCAAGCCAACGCAGGTGCAGTTCACTCACTCTGCAACCATACTGTGTTAGTGGTTTATTGGCTTCTTTGCCTCATCCAAATATATATTAAGTAGTGGTGTCCTCTACTTTATGATATTTCTTTATGCCAACAGTGTGTGTAATCTCAAAGGACAAAGTAGCAGCAGCTGTACCTGAACACCTCTCAGTGGCAGCTCATAGATGATCACAAAGCAAAACAGAAAGCAGTTACACACTTTTCTTGCATTAGTACAGTAGGTGGGGCATTGAGCTGTTTGTGACATGCTAAATGGTTGGCCATTTTACATTTATTTGAAAGTCAGAGGAAGTCAAAAAAAGATTTTAACACAGGAAAACATTTCTTGAATTTAATTTGAATTCAACTGAAAGGAAGAAAGACAAAAAACAACAACATGTTTTTCATCCTCCAGTGTACTTCAGTGTGGAAATACTTGAAGCTTATTCATTAAATAAATGGCGGCTGGTGTTAGATGGGCGAAGCGTCCCACCTTGCTGTTGCTGCGGACATCCAGCCGATGCCAGCGCCTGTCTGCCACGTTCACGTTGCCTGGCAACTGTAGCACCACTGTGCCAGAGCCATGGTTGATTTTCAAGGTGGGGGTCCCATCTATTAGCTCTAGATGGGGAGGGAGAGAGAGAGAGAGAGAGAGAGAGAGAGAGGAAAAGACAGGGAAGATTGGCGAGGGGTGAGATTACTTTCTTTGAAATCATTAAGTTTTAATAAATACTGAGTTTTGAGAGCTGCTACCGATATTTTGGCTTGATGACAACCGATATTTGACGCTGATGCAAGTCTCTAAAACACCACTGACATCACTGTAACTGATTGATGGGTGACAAAGAATTAAGTGGTGTGTAAAGTGTCATATATTATACAGGCACACACTGACAGTGTGGTACATAACTCACCATATTGCTGATATTCACTCTGTATATTAACGTTAAGGAGGATTATTACACAGAGCCTGTCGTGATGTAGTCACTTTCTTCACATTTCATGGCAGCCAACAAACATCAGACAAAAGTTATTAAATTCTATTTTCTGACTTACTCAAATGGGAAATTAAAAGTTAATGAAGTGGTTAAGACTGCTTGTGTGCTCAGCACCATATGTAAGGGATTATGGAGACGCATTTCTACCGACCAGCATTGGCAATCCATCATCATGCATGCTGAACTTCAAAAGTTCATGCAGACACATGACACTGAACACTAAGCATCTTATTGTTTGGCTGCAGTGACTGCAGTCACTTCATGCAACAGTAGCTTCTACTTAGAGACTGAGTCAGAACCAAGACACAAATTTCAATTTCTGGACTTTTTAGTCCTCTAATGCTTTCCATAGAGAGTTCAAATACTGGGTCTATTTTTATGAGAAACATAAAAACACACATTAATACATTAAGAACTGTTCCGCCTTTTCATCAGCCAACAGTCTGTGGCAGCGAGGACAAAAAGTAAACTTCCTGTGAAAAGCCTGAGCTGAAAGGAGTGATGTATTTACATTGAAGAAGTGTAGGGAAAAAAAACCTACCACTGTGACTGCAGTGACTTCACAAAAAAATGTGTTGTAATTATGTTGTTTTGAAATTATGGCTTATGTCAAGACTGTAGTGTGTCTCTGTTGGCTGTATTCAATTAAAAATAATAATAGGCCGTCACAGTTCATGTCCAATAGTTCATTGTTCCCAATTTTCCCCACTGCCATCCTGAAACTACACTCCCACACCCACACACCACACACACACACACACACACACACACACACATACTGCCAGAATCAGGGATTCAGTTTCCACTAAAGCATTTGTTCTCATGTTTCATGTTGAGGACTCCCATTTGGCAGTTTCCTGGTTAATTCCTAGTCTGGGAAACTGAGGTGGTTACAGTATATAGTAGAATTTAGAGCTGGAAAACTGGAGACAAAACTCCAGCGTAAATTTCGTTAACTTCTGCACTATGATATTTGTCTTCATGTTTGAGTCAGTAGAAGTTGGAAGTCAAAAGAAGCTGACAAAAATCAAATTCCCCTCTCACTGCTGTTCAATCCGCTGCGTGTCTGACTTCAGCTGAGCTTTCGTCATCCCTCTTGCTGCATCTCTTGCAGTGTCAGTCTGTCTGTCAGCGCTCTTTCATCTCCCCTCTCTCTTTTACCTCCTGCCTTGCTTCGCTCTTTCATTAAGTTTTTCACCATAACTGACATTTTCACATTGTGCCGCTTTCAAATAATTCACAAACACTTTCTACTGACAGTCTGCCTTTTAACAGTGCCTTTATGGAACTGCGTTTTGTGTTTCTATCACGCTTACTTATGATATGTATCAAGATGCGCTGATCCTTAATGTTTGTGTGCACTAACATCATCACCACCTTCTCAGATGAATTCATGTGATGGATCTTACTGCATCTTCACCTTGAGCGAAAAGAAATTAGGTGTTGTTGAGCACATGAGATGCTGCACTTCTCTAATTGCCTTGTCAAAGCTGAGATGTGGCTTTATGAGTGTCCCATACTTCATTATCCTAGGGAAAAAAAAAAAAATCCAATGCCCTGGCAGTGTCATTTTTTAAGCCACAGTGAGTGCAAGTTTGTTGTTAGCCTCTCTTTGCCTCTCAACTTTTCTTCAATTACCTGCAAGTTGATTTATCCCGCTCCGGCTGTAAGATGAGTTGCCGCTGCACTTCAGGAATGATCCAATTAATTTTAATATATTGGCAGAGGCCAGACAATTGACCAGAAAGAGGAGAGTAAATTCGATATATCAGTTCAATCCAAAACCTCCCTCTTTTGTTTAACTTATCCGCTGTCGTCATTTAGACTCTACCTCACTCTAACCCCCGGCTCTTGGTTACCTCATTCATTCCCTTCTCTCATTTACTGTCAGCCTGGGACCCTTCACCTCTTCTTTTTCTTTTTTTTTCATCTTTATCTCACTCATCTCAGTCTTTCAATCTCCATTCTTCACACTGCCCCCTCCCCACTGTCAGGGGAATTTCTTTCTTTCTTGAACCCCAGTGTGCGCTAACGCTATCACCCCCAATCCTCTTCTTACACCCTCACTGGGGAAGCGAGATATGTTGGAGCTGGCAGATACACTCAGAGCCACAAAGGACACCTGCATAAGCCTAAAAAAAAAAAAAAAAAAAAAACCTTTTGGCAGATGTGTCTGCGTGCACACATGAAGGAGTGTAGATCGATATTGACACATGTATGCTAGACATAGGCCTGTGCACACTCACACAGACAGACAGAGACCCAAAACTGGTTAAAAGGTAGACTGACCAACTGATGGCCTGGCACGGCTAAGGAGCGTTCTTGTCGAGATTGACGTGACATTATCCCAGGAGATGAAGACAGACTTCAGTGGTCTCAAAGGAGGAATGCAGGGGGAGAAGTGAGGCAGCGAGAGGAGAGAGTACAAGAGGTAAGGGGGAGCGACAAGGAGCTGTAAGAGTCAAAAGTAACGCAGGAGGAGAAAAAGGAGGACGATGTTGAGGAGAGAAGGAAAAAGAGTGGAGACTTAAAGATGAGAGATTAGGGGCGAGGAGAATTTAGAACAAAGCTGGGAAGAAGGCCAAGCTGTGAGATGGCAGGTGACAGGTGGGGATGATGGACAGTGAGGGAAATAAATGAGAAATGAACAGTGTAGGGAAAACAAAAGGGAGAATCAGACGGTGACAAGAAGAAGAGAACATGAGGACAGATCAAAGAGAGGACAAATAGAAAGCAGATGGAAAAAGAAAAGAAAGGAAAGGAAAAGAAAGAAAGAATCTGAGTTGAGGATATGCCCCAGTGCTCTAACACCATCAAACGAGTGTGAATGAAGTCTATGATTCACTTGATTCATTTTTATATTATCTCTGTTAATGAGCTAAACAAGCTTGCAGCAATTAAAGCTGTGTAAGTTCAAATGTTTTGTCGTTTCAAACAAAGAATGTTATGAGCGTAAATTATTCATCAAGGATGATTCCCAAAATCTGCAATGAAACAGGGGCACAGGATTTTACCCTGCACTGTCTTTGTGTTAATCCAGAAACTATGAGATGTGGGACTGGAAACCAGATTCCTGACAAGTGTGAACGAGCCAGTTTTGATCTCACAACTGTGTATTTTAGCTAATCAGAGTCATTCTAAATTGACAAGCACATGCCCTCTATTTTCATACTGCGACAAGAGGTGTATCATAGAGAAGCGGTGAAGTTAGTTGAGAAGCATAGTGTTCGAGGTGGAAGCCAAAAAAAATTTCAAGTACATTTCAAGTGTTTGCTCGGGAGTGGTAAATAAAGACATAAATGAAAATTAGGCTTGAGCTGCAATAACCAAGGCAATGAATGTTGCATCCCCTGAGATATGGACTGTGGTTCAGGTAAAAAAAGAAATAGTTTGACATTGAAGTTGATGTGAAAAAAAAAGAAAAGAAAAAGACAGAAACAAGTGGAGGACAACGACCACCTCAGCCCACAAAATGCTGACATCAAGCCTGGACTTTCACAGGCAATTTATATCACAACTGCAAGACGTTATTTGCAACTGTCTGTGTTTTGTGTAATTAATGATCACGATGCAATATCTTCCAACAAAGATAGATATGCCATCTTAGCAACTGCTCAGAATCTTTTACATACCCCGCATTCCTTTAAATAGTCCACCAATTATAGTAAAGTCAATAAAAACAATGAAAACCAAAACTGTTACATTTATGGACATTCACATGTGCTCTATGGAAAGCTAGGACTGGAACACTTTTTATAGTTGAATATTTTGATTATGACAATAATTGATGAGGATGAAATGGCATCAATTTGTTGGTTATTCAGTACATTTGGCTGATTCATTACTAAATCAACAGTTTAGTAATATTATAATATAATAATAATATAATAATAATAATGTTGTCTATGAAAGCTTTTTTAATAAATGTGCTATGCATATAATTCTTCTAAGACAGCCAGGTCTTCATCATCTGAGGAAGTCCTAAATTTGGTCCCGGGGTACAAACAAATTCAGATAAGAAAACACTGATGAATCCCGGACAGTTTAAGCAAAGGTCTGCGAATTTACCCAAAGAAGCAACCAAAATAGTACTCCACAGCTTGATTTAGCTTAAAAGCCGCTGCACAAAAGAACTGGATTTTCTCATCAGCAATACATTTTCTGCTCTTCCTCTATTCATTTGCAGCTGGGAGATAATTCTGATGCATTTTTACCAGAGCTGGTACTCTCTAATCAACACAACTTTCTCAATTTCTCATTTCATTTGTGGCACTCCTATAAAATAATGCATATGATTAACATGAAGCTGCTGGTTACATTTAGAAATGAAATACACATCTGTTGCATTATTATGAATGATTATATCATATGAATGATAAATACATATTTTCCTTTTTATAAAGCAACATCTAGGAAATCTCAGCGAAGGAAAGCCAGCTCTAATAAACGCTTAAGCACATTATATTCGTGACAAATGATGACGCTCAACAAATGAACAGCAAAACTCAAACAACAGGCAGGACTCAAATGACAACCAAGTAAATCAGGGAAATCTAGATAAATCCAGTGTTTTCACCACGACAGACCAGCTCTCCAGGATTTGTCCCTCAAGAGTTTGTCCCTCTTGTCCAATGCATGTGGGGAAAACCTTCACAAAAGGATACACAACTGAGAGAAAGAAAACTCGACTCCTGGTCTGGCTGGACCCTTACTGTGCATCATTCCCCTACTCTCTCTCCCTGTTTCCTGTCTTCTCTTCACTGTCCTGTTAATTAAAGGCATAAAAGCCCAAATAATAATTTAAAAAAAAACAAACAAACAAAGGAAATGATATTTCTTTTCATTTGAAGAGTTCCATTCAACTGCAAAGTAGAATGTGCTTTGGCAAAGTTAAATGGAACTGAAGTGAAATGGACAAAGAAATGAGGCTAGCTGGGAATGCAACAGGCTGGGAGACCAAATGGGTGCATCTTCATAGGGCCTTTTAAATGCTCTGAGTGTACAAGGGTTAGGACAAGACTTTGCTCTTAAAGGGCTCATCCACATGACCAGGCTTCTTTTCTGCTGCTCATACGTTATTCATTACCTCCTACTCTGAGACAGACAAGAAGGAAAAGGAGAGAGAAAGAGAGAGAGAGAGAGAGAGAGAGAGAGCTTGAACTCCCACAGAGTTGGGGCTCTTAAATATAAAAAATGTCCTCCTCCTCTGACGGCCTGGGGATACACAGAAGTCAAACTGCGAGCATATGGACTGCATAACCAGCATTACAAATCATACTGCTACACACATATATCCAACCATCACCCACCCACACACATACACACACACACACCCACACACACAGAAGCAGTCACATATACACTAATGCCCACAGAAGTCAGCCTGTGTACAAATCAGCAGGCGATGAAGCAAGTGCAGAGCAGAGAGCTTCGTGTATAAACGATCTGTCAGCTAGCTAGCCAGCCCCGCAGCCAACGCATATTGGATCTCTGCATCCAGCAGCAGTTCCTATTTGAAAGCCATTGCAGAGCCAAGCTGGGGGGTACTGCTACAAAACAACTCAGTGGAAAATGAACAGAACGCCAAAGTGAATGTGTGTGTGTTTATCTGTGCTGTTGCTTGCTAGATCCCTTTTCTTCCATTTATAGTCTTTATTCATCACTCAGTACCCTTCTCTGACAGTGACACCATATGAATAAATACCCAGCTATATAAAACGTTGAGAATATGCTCTTTTTGGTTCAAGAGAAGAGTTAAAAACAGACACACACTCATGCCAGTCCTTATCTGACCCCCTGCTGGCAAACTTTTTTCCATTCTGCAAGGGTGTTGTAATTACACAAATTTAATTTGTCTTGTTAATTTGTATATTGATTGGACAAGCACTGGCCTCTGGCTGGTAGTCTTTGCATGCATGTGTGTGTGTGTGTGTGTGTGTGTGTGTAGTCCTGTGTCTTTGCTCAGGCACCTCCTAGCAGGTCTAAAGCTCCCAGCCATGTTTGTCATTTATTGTTGATCTCGCTGGACACAAATCATTACCGTGACAATCAATCTCACTAATACAACCAAGGCCGAACCGTGGCATTGTTGATCAGGCCGAGCAGTCCTGATGCTAAGTGAAGCAGTTATATTGTAGGTATGTGGCACCAAGAGAACTGATAAAATATCTGTACTATATCTGTCTATACCTGACAACTTCCAGAAGTGTTTGGAGAAAGGCGAACATTATGCCTTTTTCTTACTAATATCTGTTTAGTTTATTCAAAAAGTTTTGTATTGGGAAACATTCAAGCATGTAGATATGCAACAATAGAGATCATTGAAGGAACAGTTTGACTGGATGGTAAATATGTCATGGTCTCAGACATGTACCCATACTTCCTTGTGTTTTCCCCATTTTCCCCCTCCCTTGTGTTTCTTGTGTGTGTTTTTCTCTGTCTTTCTCTGTCTTTCTCTCTCTCTCTCTCGCTCACCTACACACCTGATCAACATCGGCTCATCAACTCATTAGTGTTTGAACCCTGGCCTTCTCTCCACTCATCACCAAATCGTTGAGTCAGTCAGTATGGTAGAGGTGCACCGGCTTCCTAGCGTTTAGTCACTTTTTTTTCTCCTTTTTTAAAAAACTTTGATTCTAGTAGTTCGACTTTTGCTAATCCTGTTTTTTCCTGTGCCTCATGTTCCCGTTTTTTTCTCCTGCCTGCCCGCTTCCGCAGTCACTCCTGTCAAACTCCAGTCCAGTCCAGGTCATCAGTACATTTTTTTTGTAATAAAAGAAAACCTTTTTTCAGCTTAAACCTTTGAGTCAGTAGTCTGTGCTTCTGGGTCCTTGAATTCATCTCTGGTTATGACAAAATATCCCAATTCTTAAATATGAAGCTACCAACTGTGGCCGATTAGCTTGGAACACAGGAGGCTAGGCCAAAGAGCTAGCAAAGATAAGAAAATACACCCACAGGCAGCTCTAAAACTGGACTAATTAACTATTATTCCATGTTATTATTAGTCTCTACAACCTGACAATTTATAATTTTACATAAGGTTATGGGCAGGTGATCTCCTGGTTGCCTGGCAACCTAACAGTGATGACAACACTTCACAAATTCATTGCGCCTGCCATAAAATTGTTGAGCAATTAAGCATATTTCCCAAATTGTTAAAATATTTGCAGCCTGATAAGTGATAAGTAAAATTACCAAAGGGAAAAAAAAGAGTTTTTTGGGGGGTTTTGGTCTGAAATTTCATGGCATACTGTGAAATGTGCAACTCAATGTTTTACTAGGACCATCATTTACAAATGTATTTATATTATTTAACCTATATCTATTTAAAATCATCCATAACTGAACAGAAAGAGACATCACTTTTCTTGAGCAGAGATGATTTGTCTTGCTGTGAACATAAGTGATTTTTTTTTTTTCTTTAGAAGATCATACTCATGCACATGTATCCTCAGTGTCAGAGGACAGACTAATTATCACTAGGCAATATTTAAAAGTCTTCTTTCTATGCTGACAACAAATCATACGCATGATAAATCTGATATGACTGGAGGGTGAATCTTTCACACAACATTTCTAACTGATTGTAACAGAGGTATAAATACCTACTGTAAGTATATTATACATCCGATCACCACTGGGAAACGCCCCCAGAGGCAGTGACAGGTGGCAGTGACAGTGTCAAAGTAAATGTCAGTCAGACCGGTGGCGGGGCAGCTAGGACAGTGCCATACCTGTCAAAAATGTAATGTCAAAATGGAAGCAAGAAGTGTTCACCAGAAACTTTGGGGCCACAAATATACCCAGAGAAAGTGATGCATATTGAATTTATCTATCTAACTAAATCTTATCTTGACACAAGCTGGACACAAGCCATATATTAAATAACCCATCCAGCTCTGAAGCCAGGTTTTTATGGGAACATAAAAAAAAAGAAGTCACCTCCTCTGGTGACAAAAACAACTGAATATTCATTAGAAATCTTAAGCACATGCCTGCATTGTTATTAGCTGGAAATGCCTATTAGCTATTCTTAAGTGCTGGTAGTTGATAATGGTTTCCAGTCAAACTAATGATAATGCCCAGGTAAATTAGTATGCAAATACAATTTGCTGTAAGGGTTGGCTGCATATTTGCATTCTGTTATGCTGTTTTTACAGCAGACTCTAGATACAGCAATAAAAAAAAAACAATTTTAAAAAAGCCAACACAGTTCCTGGAACAAGTCGTGATAATTATCGTAAGTGAAAACAGCTCAGTTAGGCTGGTACAATTGTGTTTATTTGTGGCTTGAATTGCACGTCATGATCGCTCTTTTTTAAAAGGTTGTTCTAAACCCTTGAGTAAAAAATATGAACAGTACTGTTCAGGGAAACGAAATATTATTCTTTGAAAAAATGCTCTTTTGGACTGAGAATGTGGATGAACGTCATGATGAGAGTGAAGAACAGAGAGAGATTAGGAACTTGGAACAAACTGACCCTGAACTGTAAACAGAGGCTGCCCTTAGCTCAAAATGTCTTAATGGAAAATTTAAGGCTTCACAGATTAATAAGAAACATTTACACGCTGGTGAAAATGAATGGATTTAAGGCAACATCCAATGTTCTGGTCTTACCGAGAACACAAGAGGTCAGCTTAGGGATGGGTATTATTATGCCCTATATGCACACACACGCACAAACTACACCAGCTCTGTGTTATAACCATGTAATCTCTTCTCCCCCAGCATCCAAAGATTGGATATAGTACACAGCTACGTTCCCACTGTGTTTTTGTGTGTGTGTGTGAGTGTCTTACACCTTCTCTGGCCTACACAGTAGGGCTGGCTTGGTACAGCTGCCCCGCGGCAGGATAAAGGGCAGCTGAGTGGGCGGCTTTGGAAAAGCAAACCAGCATCTCAATAAGAAGCTGAAGGTCTCTATGTGGAAGTGTGTGTGTGTGTGTGTGTGAGAAGCAGTGGGGAATATGATCAGGCTCAATGGGCAGCATCACTTAACAAGGCTTAATAACAAGGTGAACACTGTCTTACACACACACACACACACACACACACAATAGTGATGTGTTCAGAGTAGAGATTATGGAGGTATATTAGTGGATTCTCATGTGCCACTTGACATTCATAAATGAAACAGCAGTTCAGGCTGTACAACAGTCTCCTTTGCAGCCACCTGACATTTCTTTTTGTCCTCCTCTCTGTTCCTTCAAATCCATATTTCACCTCTCCCTCTTTCTCTCTGCATCCTGAAACTATTATTATAATATCCATTTAAAAAAAAATACACTTTCAACTCAAAGTCATGCCACGCTGCCCTTGTACTTGTAATACATTTATGTTGGGATGAGACCTTCAGGATTCACTTCACAGTGTGTTTGATTTGGGAGTGAATCACCCCGTTTTGTCCGATTCCTCGTGTAATTAAGCACAGGTCCAATAGGAGCATCAGAATGAGCAGAGGATGCTTGAAACTGTGTTTTAGGGTTGAGGTTGAAAAGCATTTGCTGTTCCCTGGTGCCCCGTCAGTCCTGTTTAATCAAAAAGTTGTTGTTTTTTGATCTTTTAGAGAAGACAAGTTCAGATTCTGGTCAGGGAAACCAACTCTGTGTCACCTTAACATCATCAACATATTTCTGTTACTTTGTTCTTTATGTTATTTGTTCACTATTATTGCAGCTCGCTGTTTTATCTTAAAAACAAATAGGCATGCAAGCTTTATGACTTCTCTTTTATTCTATTTTTAACTTTTCCCCTTTATATGCTCTGCAACTGAATGCAATTTAATCAGCTCTATGATGCACAAGGACAGTGAGGGTGAATGAAAGAATAATTTAATAGTTTTTATATCACTTTCTTTTATTTTCGTATGTCTCAACTTAACTTACGGTGCACAATATATTCAATACTTTCCTCTCTCTCTTATATCTCATATTCTTTAAAAAATCTTATCTGTGCCTTGTATGATTAGTGAGGTATACAGTTTGTAGTGTAGGATGGACTACTGCAATATATGGTGCCAATATTATCCTTTTTATTAAAAATCAGATATTGGCCATTCAGTGTTGTTCATATCTGAATGTGATGGAGGTTCATCCCCGACTACAGCTGGTGAATATGTTTTTTAATAATATTTGTATATCAGATGGCTTTGTGCATTAGGTGTCCAAGCAAAGAAATCCTTTGTTGTGGGTGTGACTGTTCTACTTAACAGACCATCAGAAAACCTGCTTTACTCTTGCCTAACTCGCCTTGCACAACTGAAGCACAACATGAAATAAGGTGGGTCCTATACTACAGAGGCCCTGTATCAAAATTTGATTCTAAGTTTTTTATCATCATAGTTTATATTCTGCTTTCTTAGTGCATATTCCTGTCGTCTGTGCTACTTGTAGCATGTTTCTGTATTTGACTGTGTTGCGAGCATTTGCACCTAGGTGTCGTCAAATTGTTGAAGATGTTTTCTTAGTTACTGCTTTGGCCTTTGTGAAAATAATGATGCTGTCATGGGTAGTTTGCTTTGCTTCATAGGAACTTGTAAGTGACAGTGTATTTTATGTACAGTAACAATACATGGAGAGTAACTTGCACAGGATCAACAGGGGACCAACAGATACTTTCTACCTTAAGGCCCCCCCTAGCAGGTCAGCCCTGCCACGCCCACTGGACTTTGTTGTAGTGACATTGCAGTGTTCCCAGTCTCAACAATTACAACTGTCATAATGACAAGTAGAAAGGATGGCATGCAGGGTTTTTCATAAGCACAGGTCAAAAATCAGGTCGAAAATCTCAGAGGATAATTCAGCTCCCAGTAAAAACCTCTGATGTACGCAGAAGGAATCTCAACCTACAAACATGACGTGCAATGACTTGTGCAAGTCGCTTAACAATACAAAAAAATGCAAAAAATAACTTCAGCTAAATTCATAGTGTGTGGTTTACACACCACCCCACAGGCTGACTACTTCTGTCGCCTGGCTGAACACTGTATGCACTTGTGGAAAACCCTTGGAAAATGAGGCCCAAGTTGTAATGCTAATGCTGATCAGCAGTCATTATTGAGCAATGATTCTCATAATTCATCACAGAGATTACTGGCACAAATGACCACATATCAGCAGCTTCCATCATCAAATATTGGGGAAAGACACTCAACACATCATCATAACACTGTTTGTTACACTGATAGACTTGCATACATATGCATACATGCTATAATGCAGTTATATTAAGCTCCAGCACCATCTAGGATTGCCGATGGATTTGTTACATGCAGTAGGTGAACCATGAAACAAGTTAATTAGAGCTCTAAATATGTACAGCCTGACTCTAATTACAATCTGCGCAGTGACAAATCAGTCTTTACTCCACTAACAAACCCATTAACTCTTTAGGATCCAATAACATAGCCTGGCTGGCTTTCCAGTGCACTCAGAACCTCTGACACCAACCAAAGATAAAAAAATGATTCAGGATATACACTGCAAACCTGCTCATAATGCACGAACACACACACATACAGACCCACATACGCGCGCACACACACACACACACACACCGAGACACACAACACGTCCAGCTCTCCAGGCAGACCTCACCTCCCACACATATTACTTTGGCAGTGATGGAACAACAGCATCTCTCCCAAGAGAGAGGACCAATGCAAGGGAAGAGGTAGCGAGAGAGACAAGGAGGCGTTAGTCTCTCAGATTAAAACACTAAATATACCAAGATGTACAAGACATTTTGTTCTCTGTTTCTGTCTGTCTATAATACCTGCCTGCCGCCCTCAATTCAACAAGCTTTATTGTCTTCAAAGTTCAACAGTATTGCCACAGCAACAAAAGAAGAGACCAGCAGTCTCCCTTAAAAGCTAGAGATGGAAACCTGCTGAGGCTCAGTTTACACACATTTTCAGATATTTCTAACAGAATATATCATGGTAACAGGAGCGTGTGTGTGACTGACTGACCACTGTACATCCTTGATTCCTAAATTAGAACAATTATGTTTAAATGGGAATCAAAGTGGTGCACATTAAAATGCATGGGGTGTCAGCTCTAATAAGATCAAAATCAACGAGTGTGTGCAAGCAATTGTGTAAGAGTGACTGTCACTGCCTAATCCTCAGGTCGTGGTAAGTTAATACACACAGGGAATTAAACCTGAAATGGATTTCTGTTCTCGTCTTGTAGCAATCCTTAGTCTTCAGACAAAGTGAAAGAGGGGATTTAGGAAGGGAAGTACAGCGTACATCTACAGTGTACATTTCTAAATCTATCTTAACTAATGACCACATATTCAATTTATGTTTATGTCTTTTTAATTGTCACCTGTTGTTTGTCTTTTCAACCTCCCTCAAAAACTCAGTCGTACCAGACAGTGACACAGTGAAATTCATCCAAACATCTTCGGCTCAGCACAAAGAAAACAGAACTTCAAAGCCAAATCTCTAAACCCCTCACATTACCAGATTATCTGTACTGACCAAGGTCCCAGATTCCTCTGATTGTCGGTTTGGGTGAATCAGGAATTAATCTGGCCAAAATTCCTGTAGCCTGAGCCAGGCATTAAAGGTACTGTATGGAAGAATTTGAAGTTAACTATTATTAATAATTGCTTTTTTATTGCCAGTGTGTGAAAAGATTGTAATATGACATTAAAAAATGAACCATTCCGCGACTTCATCCGTTGCCTATAACACCCTGTCGACTGATTTCTATGTAAAGGACTCGGGTCAAGTTTTCGGGATGCTCGCTCCCAAGTGCCTTCCCACAATAAACGTCTGTCTTCTGCGTGTCTACAGCACCGGCAATGTACTATTGTTAGCTTCACAATGGAGTTCATCCCCGTTACAAAACCAGCCCCAACAAACCAGCACAACAAAATGATCCACCACAAACTCTGTGCAACAACAAAAAACAAAAAACGTTATCTCATGAAGCTTGTTTGGCCAAACGTGATTTGGAGCAACGTTGAGGGAAAACTAGGTTCAATATCAACAGGGCATATGAATCATGAGTTGACTTTTGTTTGGCTTTGGGGATCAAAACAAACCGCAAGCTGGCTCTCCTATTGGACAGGTGAGCGAACATTACTGAAAATTACATTACTACTTGTGAAATTTATTGTAAAATTGCAGTTTTAGCCTGATAGTGCTTTCTAGCGTTAGCTTGCCTCCTAACATGAGCAGATCGGTAGCAAAGTACTGTGTTGAGTGGCTGACATCTGCTAATTCATCCAAACTCCCAGGGATGATCTGGCTGGTAAATCTTCAAGCTTGCCATTTGATAATTACTTCATCACCCAACAATCCAACTCCTGATCCCTGCTAAGTTACAGCTACCTGGCCAACCGTAGCTTGTTAGCTCAGTTATCACCATTGTCAGACTATGACTTGTGCACCCCCAGCAAGCACACAGTGGGGGCGGATACAGGGCTGACAGGGTCAGTAAGAACTTTAAGGCTGCATGTTTAAACCATGTATCCATTATTGTTAGCTATGTCACCATCTACTCCATCTATATGGACTGTCAGTTCGCTGTTTTTATGTATTTCACAACCATCAGTTAATTTTAACAGCTTTCAGATTTCTCTGCTCACTGATTGACTAGTATTCACACAATATGTGGTGCCCAGGTGTTCCAGCTGACTACATGTTTACACACACACACACACACACACACACACACACACGGTTGTCCATTATTTCCTAACTGTAGTTTGTCTGGATTGTGCTGTCTGTTTCAAGCTATCCTCCCACACTACATCTGTCCATTCTTCATCTCGTCTATAGTAATAATGCTGAGCAACTTCCACTTGTTAAGTCAAGGCCTCACTTGGGAAAAACTGCTTTTTTAACACCACTGTATGAAGCCAGAAAAGCCAGATAACATGTAACTTATGCACTGCTGCTTTGGCAGTTCCTCAAGACTAAGAAGAAACAGTTTAAGTAAATACAGTCTCTCTGAACTCTCCTTCTGCCTCTCTATCTGGGTTTTTGGCTAATTTTCTGTGCTGAGGACATTTACCTGTTAGTCCAAAAATGTTAAATCAATTAAATACAAAGTAAAAGTAATTCCTTAATCTCATCTCAGATAGTGAAGAATTTTGAATCAGAGCCAGATGGGACGTGTTATTGAGCTCCTACCTATGGCCATGAAGTCCTCGTGGTCCCAGGCCTGCAGCTGGGCTAAGGGGCCGCTGTACAGCAACAATCCATCAGCCACATCTGTGATGAACTCCAGCGACACGTGACTCTCGAAACAAGGCATCATGGGAGGAAACCAGGCATAGCCGTTGCCATGGAAACTGTGCTTGTTCTGCTGGCACTCAGGCCCCTCAAACTGAGCTGGGCATTGGCACCTTGAGGAGAAGAGCAAATCAAGAACCAAAATTACATCAATTAGTGAATGCAATAAATAGATGACTTGTTTCTTTCTGATTTTTTTGTGCCATTTCTTGACAATTTGGTTTTTGTTGGTTGGTTACTTTGTTTTACTTACAAAAATGTGTGTGTGTGTGAGAGAGAGAGAGACCTCTCTGTAAGTTGAAAACACTAATCTGAACCCATTCTCCCTCCTCCCTTTTCAATCCACTTACTGTATTTTATTCTTTCAGCTGTTTTTTTTTTCTGCCCATCTCTCTAAGTCTAGTTGTTTTTTCCTCTCAGGCAACTACCCCCTTTGGCTATCTCTCTCACACTCAGTCTGTTTCACTGATTCAAATGTTCTCATTAGTGACAAAACCACAGGGAGAATCATTACATCACCAAGTGCTCATTTGTCCTATCACTCCATGTCAAAATTGTACCTCTCACCTCCTCCTCTTCAACAAAGTTTTGTCTCTGGGTTTCTAAATGCAAAATCTTTCATCTTATTCTTCTTTCTTTCAATCCTTGCTCACTTGCTCTACCATCTTTCTTTTATCACAGAGGCCTTTTTGGTCCACGTGACCCAATTATTTCAGATTCTTCAGTTTATGTCTCAAATTTAAAATGTAATACTCTGAATACAGTTGTTTTGTACTATAATATTTAATTGCCTACAGGTCCAGGATGTGGCCGACTTTGTCTAGAAATTGTATGCGACTGTACATTGCCTTTTATGTATGGGAGTATTCAAAATGGCTGACTGGAGCATAATTTTCTCCACTACACAGGAAATTTAAAAACCAGTCCATCTCCAATCATCCACGTGGACATGAGATGGATAAGACAGAAATACCACCAAGATGCAGAATTAACCCAGACGTACAGTTGATGAGTGACAGCAAAGTGTTTTGAGGCGGATTTTGACTTCAGGGCTCTGCACACATCCCAAGTCATTTTCTCTTATTCATCTGATTCTCTATATCGCTTTTTGTTTTTCCTTCCACACCTCCCATCCTTCACTGTTTATTAGCTCTATATGAATCTGATGAGTTGAGCAAAATAAAAATTCCCCTCACTCAATCCACCTGTTGTTAGCAATAATGGATTATACAAATTGCACACATGGCCTCTCTCCCGACTATACTCACAAACACACGGCTCAGAGAAACAAGGTATTTCTCCAGGGCAATTCCTCTGCTCCTAATAAGTGAGTTTTTCATTGGTTTGTGTTATTCACACTTCAACTGCTTCTCAAGATATTCTGAGTTTTAGTCCTGTGGATCCTGCACAAAGATGCGCGCTTGCAAAGCAGTGCACACACACACACACATGCACACACACATCTCATTGGTGTTCTGCAGACAGCTCATTTCTCATCCAAATGTTTCTTCGTTCTGTTGCTCATTTTCCTGCCTCTGCTCTCGTCCAGGATTGCGTGCGCGCACACACACACACCACACACACACACACACACACACACAGAGTTAGAAATCACACAGCTTACATACAATACATGTCGCTTGTGCAAATAAAGCTGGGATATGTCACTTCACTGCCTTGAGACACAGAATCACATGAGCAGACAAACAAACACGCTACATATAAAGAGAGAGTTGAAATTAAATAAGAGAAGCTGCACATGTATGTGCCTGTGTGACTGAATGTTTACACTGTTTACACATGTATGGAAGTGACTGTGTTGTACATTGCGTTAGTGAAAGTATGATGATCCTGCTGCTACCTCTCTTCCTATAGCAGCGGTTAGCTAACATGACTGAAAATGCTAGGTTTGGTTTTGTTGGTAGGTTTGTTCCATTTCTAGTTGCTATTTCCTGTGACTGTAAATACAAGTAAAAAGTTGGTTCACACAGCCTTATAGCAGACCGCTGCCTGCCTGGGATTAACCAGTAGTAATAGTATCTTAATTTAACACCAGCCACTACAACATTAAGTCTGCTAGCTGCAAAAATGAATCAGTGTAGAGCAGCCAGCTCTGTAAGGAGAACAGAGGAGTGACCAGTGATCTCCTCACTAACACAGTGGCCAGCAGCCAGACCAGCCTGTACCTCGATAGGAAGCTGCACAAGCCTACAGCTCTCTGATTTAACACATCAGCTCTCCCTCCATGGAATTGATAATGTTAACTGGGCCTAACACAGCATAGGCTAAGACTGTTTAGCCTTTGTAAATGTATATGCATTGATTTGGTTTAATGTATTTACTGTGCTTTATTGTTATCATGTCTGTTCATAGTTAGGTTATTGGATAGGACTTGTGCATCTGGAATACAGAATGTCTCTCTTCCTCCCCTCACATCTCATGTGCCCCCACAGCCATCTTTGAGTTCACTCATTGTTGATATGGTACTAAGTTCAAGTTCATTAATCAGACTTCAAAATTGTGAGTTAGTATGTTTTATATGACTGATTCAGTGAATTGGCTATCCCTTCCCTTTTTTTAATGGGTGTTAGCCCGTGGAGGATTTAACATAAATTAAATCCTATTACTTAATGCAATTTTGAGAACAAAAAATCTATTTTAAAAAAGAAGCTTTTGCACCTAGAAATGCCCTACACCTTGAACTGGAAAAATGTAAAGACCAAAGATTTACTGTTCTCTCTGCAGAAAATAAGACTCTAAAGGCCCTGAAAATCGATTGTGTCAATCGGCCTCTTACAATAAATGATGGCATCATAAAACTTCAAAACCAAGGTTGCAGCAGTTTAACTGTTTCACTTGACAGGTTTCTGTATTTGTCTTGCTTCTCTCACTGATTTGAAAACAGGTGAGACTCAGTTAGAAAACGATGTCACATACTTAAAATATGATGATTTTTTTCTTTCCTAACTGTAAATTTGGATGCTACTTATTTATTCATGACTATTTAGTTAAAGAAAAATACTTGCCAAGTTTTCAAAGGCTTTAAACCTTCACTCTGTTTACACAGACCCATAATTTATGTGGGTGTGTATGATCGTGTATGATTACAGGCATCAGGAAAACATTCACGCCTGTATTTCCATTTTGGCAATGTCATCCTAATTCTCTGGGTGCGAGACAATCTGAGACATAGTTTTAGTCACAATGGCCAAGCCCCTCAATCCTCTTAAGGCAGCTTTGTTTTGCTCATTCGCTGTCTGCTGGGAATTGTGTTTGTTAACATCGGACTGGGAGCTGTAATCCTACCCACAACCCCCTCACTTCCCAAATCTCATTATTAATCCTAGTGTCTCGATTATCTACATGTTTTTCCTTCAATCTTAGGCCATAATCTGTTTGTGTGTTGGTATGTGTTCCAGTGGGGGTCATCGCATCATCATCAAGTGTCTAGAACAGAAAACTATCCGACAACAATTTTATCTTGTATTAACTCTTATCTTATCTACATGAATTATTTCTTCTCCTGTCACTTCTCTTGTGCCCTTTCTTCTTCTCTCCTTCCATGTTCTTTCATAATTGCCACTCTTCTCTCCCTACTCTGCACTTCTTTTCCTGCTTATGTTTCTCTGGTCTCCTTTTCCCTTCTTTCATCCTCATTTTCTGTCTTTAGCTTTCCTTTTTTTCCTCTCATTTTCACTCCCTCTCTTCATCACTTTTCTCTAACTCTCTCACTGCCCTAGTCTTTTCTTAATTTACTTTATTTGAGTCTTCTCTTCACCTCCATCCAGATTTTTTTCATCCCTGACATCTCATGTCTCGCCTCCTCCTACTATTCTACTGAACTTGGGAGAATCACACACCAGATGTTACAGAGCTCAGGTACTGTAGTGTGACTGAAAATGTGACAATCATGCAGCATCTGTGTCTCTGGGTTGACAACTTCGCCTGCTTTGCCTTGTTCTCTCCCTGTCATCTATTTGGCTGATACTTCACAGAAAAACATTTTCTGCTCTTCCATTCTGGTCCACGTTAACTTTTCATAAAAGACATGCAGCACAATATTTTTTGAGACAGCAGAAGCTGCAATTTAGCATTCCCAGATTTAAGCCATGTTCACAGTTTTGTATTATGTAACAGCAGCAAAACAGAAACCCCCTCCCCCCTCCCCTTAGGGTAGGCATTTTGACCAATGTGACCAATATAAAATGTAAAATACACTCAAGCACAGTGCTCTGAAGCCTGAAATATTGGTTCTCTATTCAGGTATGTACATACATACCCACACAAGTGGTTTTTACTTTACCTTTGGCTCTACTTCAATATGTTTGACAGCTGTAATTACCAGCTACTGATTAACATTTTTACATTAAAAAAACATTTTACAAAATACAACACATACAAAATTAATTCAATGGCTGGCTTCTGACCTTTTCAAAATCATTAAAAAAAATGAATTGTTATGGGGGCACCTTGTATTTCAGATGTCTATGAGTTGTAGCAGTAGAGTTTTCACTCTAAATGTCCACAAGCTGTTTCATTTAAATTAAGCTGTTTCATTCTCCACATACATCATCTGATATTTCAGAAAACAAAAATCAAACATTAGAGAAAAGTCCAAAAACCGAAATCAGATTCATGAATAAGAACTTGTTCTTCTTTCCCCTCCCATTAATCATCTCATGACCTTTAAAATTTCTCTGGTCTTGATTGAGAACCACTGGACTACACTGGCCACCTGTTTCCTTGTATATAAACACTTCCAGAATATCTAATGAGTGTTTATAGGTTGACTGTGAGAGCTATACAGCAGCATATGAGTCACATTACTTTAATTCTCAATCTATTTAGTGACCCCCTGTGCCCTATATGCAATTATGTGGATTCATTATGCTTCTCCACTCATTTATTCTTACCCTACATGTAAGGGCTAAAGATTTTAAACTGTGTAAGGAGGAGGTCGGGGCGGGATGTGAGTCTTAATATTTTCACTGATTTATCACTGTAGCCTTGATGATGAGGTTCTCTAATATTAAGGGAGTATTTATTTTAAACTAAACTATGATCATTTCCTAAGCCTAGCCAAACAGTTTTTCTGCCTAAACCAGATTAGTTAGTTTTCGTGCCTAAACCTAACCAAACCATGACTGTCCCACAACCTTACTTATTATTGCCATGACGACATGATGCTGGTAAACTCCTATGGGTTGTATCAGAGGGTAGGGACAAGCAACCTATATGGCTGTTTAGGTTGAAGGACTTTTTGGGAGGTTTAATTCATGCAAAGTGTCAGATTGTAAAATCTATGAAAATACAAATTCACAATAATAAGATTAAAACAACAAGTGAAAACTATGATTATGTTCAGTAATGTCTGGAGGGTGTGTAAAGATGCTCCATCAGTACTGTAAACTGAGGGTGGAAAAAAAAAAAGAAAGTGTCCTAGTATGCAAAGCAATGCAACACTGATTAGATTAACAAGGAGAAAAAGACTGGAGAAAATGTCCACATCTCTAACATTGAGTATCCGTGTGCGAGTGTGTGTTTGCGTGCACGTGTGTAATCCAGGGATTATGTCTAACGTGGATCCAGCCAGTCATCCTGCTCTGGTCCAGCAGTGAGCCAGATTACATGCTGGCTCCAGCCAGCCAGACTAAAATCCTGTCCTTTTCACTCACTGCTTCTAATTAAATGAAGCTGAAGGGTAAAATGAACTTCTACAAGACACGGCAAGAGAGCTTAGTGGATACATGTGTTATGAGACTTTATGTTCATCTGGTCTCACATATGTTGAGAGGGAGTATGATTGTGTATGTGTATGTGGGGGGAGGCTGAACATGCATGTTTGTGTTGGTGCTTCAGGATTAAAATGTATTTGAACACATTAAGCACAGAGCACTGCAGAAGCAGCTGCTACACTGATTTCTTCTGTGATGTCTTGATTCTGCCAAGGTGTGATGTACTGTATATGTGCATGTGCTTCAATGGTTCCCTGTGTATGGTAAATTTAGGTGTTCCTCTAACCTTCATCACTTCAAATCTGAAATTGGACAAATGTATACTTTATACTAATGTATATCTAGTTTCATCCCAGTATCCTTTGTCTGTGTGACAAAGAATGTCATTGCAGTCAGAGTCTTTGGCTGTGTTCCGAAATCGCATACTAACGTACTGCCTACTACATACTCAAACAGTTTATACTGTATACTGCCTTCTAAATGAGCGTTTAAGTAGGTGGCCGTTCACACTGAAGCATACTACCAGTATCCCAGAATGCATTTCACTCCACCGGCAGCAACAGCAACAACTGGCGGCGATTTAAAGCAAATATTTTTCACGTTTATTGATCGTTTCTCTGTCCTTTTAGTACATTGGTTATTTTTTTATTATTGGTTTATTTTTGGCAGTGTGAACACACTACATACTAACTTTGACGTCAGACTTAGTATGAATAGTACGTTAGTATGCGATTTTCAAACACAGCCTTTGTTTCTTTATCTACACACAGAGAATCAAATCAAAGCAGTATCTGTCACCAGTGTATCACTGGCTAACAGTGACACTGACTCACTGTCAGGTAACACCTGCAAAACAAAAACAGACTTTGAACTGCAGCCTACATCAGCGTTCTAGTGTATGTCTCCATTCTATCTACATGCATAGGCATGTTCATATGTAGCCTACTGCTAACACCATTTTTTATTAGCTGAGTAGCTACTCAGCCACAGCACCTTTATTAGCTTAAAAACTCACGAGCAAATGTCAAGATCAGTCAGTTTAGATGTTATAGTGTGGCCTTATCTTGGATGCCACTGCCTACATGTTGTGCCCATGTTGGCTCAGCTGTGAATCGATCAATCAGAGGCTTGAAGGCTAAAGGAGCACTCACTGTGGCTGAACCTGCAGCAGCTAAAAGTGAACCAGTGCAAATTTTTGCATTGGCATAATCCCAAGACTATGAATACTAACGACTCTGGCGATATCCTCTGAATTTAAGTGAAATGCCTTGACAACTTTTGGATGGGTTTTCATGAAATTCAGTAAAGACATTCACATGCCCCTCGGGGTGATCTGAAATCACTTTTGTGATCCATCAAAGTCCACCTGAAATCATATATTTTTCTAGTCTAAAATATTATCAATATGTTCTTAAACGCGTTGTTGAACCTGAATTTACCAGTGCACTGTTTGTTTGGTAGTTCATTCAACAAGCTGAACTGCAGAAGAAGGCGTGTTCATGTTAGTACGTTAGATACTGAAGTGGGTTACAGCTCAAGTGGGTTCTTATTCAGGGTGTGTGGCTCTTGTAGCAGTGCTGTATAGGAGGCTTCTGTATGGCTCAGTTAGCCCATGATAGAGTGCTGACATTACTGCTGTATCATGACTTGATTGGCTGTATCAAAAATCTATGTCTACTTGGATGGCTACACAGACAGAGATGAAAACAAATGAAAACAAAAGATATGAAATATAAGTTTCTCTTTTACGAGTTCAGATTTTTTCTCAAAGGAAAATCATTTTGTCCGAAGAAAGACAACTAATTTAATATGTGGCTAGCAATTCAGATGAATTTAGCTAAACTCACAAGCCTTTTGTGTATGTATATGTTTAGCGTTAGCCCACAACAAGTAATGTGTAAGCAGAATCTGCAGGTCTGTAAAAAGCTAAAACCGTAGCTAATGAAACAACATCAAGGTTGACTCAAACAATGTACAGGAAGAGATTCTGGCTTTATTCTTGAACCACTGCAAGTGTGAGAATTGACTCTTAATTTCATCATAACATTCAAATTCTGCATGGAGTTACAGTTGAGACAGTGATAAAAGCTTGATGTTTCATTTAATTGGTTGCAAAGAGCCCTTCACTTCCACCATTAAAGATCTGAGCCTGAGGATACACAGAGCATCAGGCTGAATTACACAAAGTTAAACAGGGTCATCATGTCTCCTCTACCACTAGAAGCACCAAAGAGCTTATTTCGTCATCATGTTTGCAGTTAAAAGGATTTGTTGAAACGCTCTCACCCCACTTTTGGCCTTGTTTACAGAGTGATTTATGCTAATGAAGACACTCTCCTTCAGTTCACTTGTTTGCCAGGGATTCGAAACAAGAACTGGCAGTATGTGACAGCTAACATGCTCGATTTTTCATCTAGTGTGCGATTGTGAAAGGTTTGTTTCTATTTATAACAGAACAGAAGCAAACAAGAGCTGTATTCGGAGTTTGACTCTGCCAAGAATATTCTGAAAACCTCATTTTTCATCTGCACGTCAGACTCCATAACAGTGGAAAGGCCAGGCAGTTAAACCCTGTCAGGGAACTGCAGCACTGATGTCTGCACCCACTGAGGCCTTGTAAACTAAATGTTATGAACCCAAAAGCTGCAAAACCTGAGCATGGTCCTCTGGCAGTTAAAGTTACACTGAAGAATGTATTTATATATTAGGAGAAGTGTAGGGAACAGACTGTTGTTTTTACAATGAACAAGTGGATGAAGGAATGCGAATCCTTTGACCTGAAGTAGTGTTTATAGATTAGATGGGTGTACGTGTCAAAGTAACATGTCAGTGTGTGTGTGTGTATGTGTGTGTGTGTGTGTGTGTGTGTGTGTGTAGAAACATGCAGTGTGTTCTCTTAATAGATGGTTTTTAAGTCTCACCCATACAGATTGAATTTCAAGCAAGTGGTGTCACCCTTGTATCAATGTCAGTTGCTTCTCTGTCAACATGCAAAGTAAAGCTTTTGTCAATTTTCACATAATTTCCTGTCTAACCCCACTTGTCACTCATGCTTAAGTCTGTGTAATTTTCATTTTAATGTTTTTTTTTTTTTTGTGAGTTCCCATATGCAAAATTAGATGCTGCATAGTTGAGCTTTGACATTGGCATTAAAGACTGAATGCAGCCATTGCCACAGCCATCCAACAGCTGAATTGTTGCTACAGGCAAGCGGAAACATTCAGACTTGGGCGTCAGGATGTTTTAATCTTTTGGCACTAATAATGGTACTTGTATAGAGACTATCTACAGCTGTCCCAGAGTCATCTTTCCCCAAATAAAAGTACTACAGATACTACAGAAATGAGTGGGAAGAGTTTGAAAATGTATATATATATGTATGTATACATACATATGTATATGTATGTATGTATGTATGTATATATATATATATATATATATAAATCTTTATTTTGAATATTAGTGCCTGATGTGGTTTGAGAAAAGTATTCAGTTATTTTATGTCAAGAATCCTTCTCCATCATTAAATTATCCAGAATCTTAAAAAAAAAAAAAAACAAAAACAAATCTTTTTTACATTTTTTTTTAAAGTTCAACTACTGGACACAGCATGCCTTCTAGTAAATTGAGAAAAATATTTCTGTCTGTCCTTGGAATTCAATTGACTTCAAACTTAGCAGGTGTATTGCTGAGGACCCGAAGAAGTGCAGTGTTGACTACAAAGTTTTTGGGATAAATAAATGTTGAGAAAGAAGAAATTGAAAATTTGCACAGATGAATGCCATCTAAACATAAAATGAGAAATCTGTCTTTCTGCCTATCCTTCAATGTGACCAAGTATATGAAGTAAATATTAAGTATGAGTGAGTCCTCAAAAGATGTTAGAAGCACACATTTTGCAGATATGCTTAGTGTGAAAAGGTGTGTTTTGAGCTAAATGCTAATGATGGCTAACATGTTCTAAGTGATAATGCTAACATGCAGATGTTGAACTACATGTTCATCCTGTTCATCATCTGAGATTAGCATCAGAACGCTAACATTTGCTAATTAGCACTAAACACAAAGTACAGGTGAAGCTGATGAGAATGTCATTAGTTTTCCAGGTATTTGATCAAAAAACAATTTAAAGGAAAACTTTAAAGAACTGACCTGACGATGGTGCTAGAGGAAAAGCTAAGACTAACAATGAGTAAACATTACGTTTCAAATAGTGTCTAGTGTAACTAACCTTGTTGCCTTATATTGTAGCTGCCGCTGTAAACACTGCAAACGCTTCCACATTAAAATCTGAAATTCTTCCACTAGATGAAGATGTATGTTCAGCTGCAGCAGCTGTTAACAGCTGTAACAAGGTTCATGAATTCCCTTTAGCATGAATAAAAATACTAATTGCAACTTCATTTTGATTCAACCTCCTCTACAGTTGCGGAACACCAGTGAAAAACACCACACTCTGTTGTTAATGAGCAAAATCAGTGTGAATAGACCTGGGAGTTCAGATTAAGAGCTCAGCAGTTATGGGATTATTAGAACATTTGCTGCCATAGTATTAAATAAAAGTTTCCTTTAGTGGCACTAGGCAGGTCGTTTGTTTTGATGTGTTCGTTTCCTTCACATTTTTTAATCACCAATATCATTTGAGAAAGAATTTGCCTCTAAACTAAACACAGCATGAACTCATTCGCACACAGTTACACACAAACACCACGGGCATTTTGCCTTCATCTCAGCAGCACAGTCTCAAAAGCATATGCTTTGAGGTTCTGTTCACTCCTTTAATTTCCTTCTAATTCCTCTAATTCTCTTCCATCTTTTCCCCAGCCCTCCATCTCATAAAATATCATACCAGTCTTTATTCACCATGGCTAGACATTACTGAACCATTCCATATGATAAATGCTTATTGTCTTCTCCCTAATATTTCTCAGATAAAAGCCTTCAAGAGGAGCCTAATTTACTGTGTCATACATTTCCTACATATCTAATACTACACGGCACATCCCACAGTCTACAGCTCCTTACGTCTGGAGGCCAGGTAGTAGACCAGCTAAGCTGCTAAAATTGAGAATTCTTCATGTCTGGCAAAACCACAAAACTGGCATAAAACTAGCACTACAAGATGTTCACTGATCTTGATGCAGAGAGCATTCAAACCTCAGGACATACCCGCTATCTCAATGTGAGTTTTCTTTTTCAGTGACAACATGAGTTGCTTGGGATTTCTCTGTATCTGTTAGATAAGATTAGCTAAGCAACGCAGAGACTTACAACAACACCCATGTATTAGCCATACAAATATATTTCTAATGTCCTGATATTATTCCTTCTTGAATGTCTTTAGTTCAGCATAACATGTGATATGGCATTTAATTTCAATCTTCTCAAATGACACAGTATGTGTGTCCAGAACTGATAGGTAACTGGTATGTTAACATAAGATTTAGATGGTAAAGTGGGCTCAGTAAAATCTAGACTCTCCAAGAGTTTTATTTTGGTAACATATTTGTGTGCTACTATTTAAATCAACTACCTAATTTTTCTTGGCATCAACAAATCAGCAAATCCTATGAAAAGAAAACATCAACAACAAACTGATCCCAGTAACAAGTATTTTCTGTGTACCCGCAGCCTGGTATAGCTTATTGCTCTGTGGCATATACTTCAAGCCGTGTGTAATTTTCCACAGCTACAAAAAGGCAAGAGCTCCTCCTGTTTCAGTAACATTTGCTATAAGCTAGTGCTTAAAAATGATGCCAAATATTTGTATCCTGGGTTTAAAGATTCATGTCTTCAGTACCAAAGAGGATTTCTATAACCGTCTTTTTGTGTAGCTTGATCAATCACTTGTGGGTGTTGTCTCTAAATGAAATTGACAACACTGCAAATATCGCATTTACAAGAATGGGACAGATAGAGAGACAACCTGAAACCATAACGGCATAAAAATGTCATGAGGCCTTGAAGTTGTCATGACAGCAAACTTGTTGTTTTTCCCAGCAGCTGATGTACAGTGATGTCAAGGTATTTTGTTGTATTACTCAATGATTTTAGTGTGCACTGGACATTGGGAACTAATGTGAATGTGAAAATGGGGAAATCTTGACCCTTTAAATGTCTTTTTTTGTGCCTCTGTCCCATTCTTATAATCTCAGTAAGAGCTTGAGGGAATTTCTTCAAATTTGGTAAAAATGTTAACTTGTTCTCGGGGATGAACTGATTAGATTTAGGTGGTTAAAGATCAAAGATGAAGGTCACTGTGATTCAAGAATTCACACGCTAATTAAATGCAGCTGCACTGGTTGGCAGAGGTATACAATCATGAGGCAGTAATTCTAGTTAAATTCTTCATTTCTAGGTTACTGTAAATCAAAATGGTACCTATTTGCATGATTTAGACCCTCCAATCACAAAGTTAAAAAAAAAAAAAAAAAAAAACCCTGCGGCGTTAAATGATTTCCCTACATGGCCTCAACTTCCATCTTTAAAATCATCACACAAAAAACACACATGCACAGACACACTGCCATTCTACTGTATAATCGTGTCCAAATTTACCCCTTACATCACATCATTTTTTAATCTCTAGCCCGTTATTCCTACTGTCCCAGCTCACTCTGTCTCTCTCTTCTGGCCTCCTAAACCACAATTAAATTATTTTGAGAAATAAATACAAAAATAAGCCAGTGATTTTTTTTTTTTTAGGAAAATTTGTCATATTTTTGCAATAAACGACTTTGATGATGGCAAAATCAGACTGATAAAAGGCCTCATAGGCATGAAACAAACTCAGCATATAGTGTGTGTTGCCACATTTCAGACAAGTGTCAAGATCACTTTTTAGTAAAATCAAACCAAAACTCTAATTTCACTAATGACATGCACAGCGGTACCACATCTATATGTAAACAGTTTCAGTACATTGCATCATTGTTGTTATTTATTTATTTATATTTTCACTTTTAAGCAATTTCTGCTTTAGTCATATCCATGCGCTAAGTCCTCTCTCCTGTCATGATTAGACAAACTAAATAGCAATCTATTGTGCTGGGTTATTGTTTTTCACTTTGAAGAGAATAAATCTCACTGTTTCCGTCTGTGCTAATTCTTCTTTCTTACGGCTCAGCTACCTCGGGGCATTCTGTGATGATATATATATAATCTAACTGGGAAAAAAACAAGAGTCATTTGTTGCATTGCTTGTTATTATGAAAAATGATGGCTTGCTATCAAACACTGCCCTTAAGGCTCTGTTCTGGGTATGGTGTTCATTTTCAACTCACCTGTAGCCATGCTGAGTGTCCACACACACTCCACCATTGAAGCAGGGGTTTCTGGGATATGCAGCACAGGGTTGATGGGATTGCTCTCTACCTGTGCAAGAGCACACAGCTGTGGATTCCACTGTCACAGATACAAGACTCATAGTCCCACAATCCACCACTGTGGGTGTGTCTCGCACATTCAAAACGCTAGTGCAGCCTCCGGTCCCGGCACACTCTGACCTGGGACACTCGTCTGCCCGCACTTGGAACACGCTGACCTGCAGGAATGACTGGAGCTGGATGGAGAAAGACAGAGAAGAAAGTGAAAGACAAGATGGCACTATAATGGTACTTCAACGATCCCTCACCAGCTTCCCACCCACAAACACTGCCCATAGGGGTTTGAATTACATTGTAGCTTTAAAGGTGCTGCAAGTTTTTGCTATTGTGACAAAGTCAGTATTGGAATTAACAGCTGTGTACTTACCAGTCTAAATGAACTTCAGCATCAAACTTCATTCCTTTACTCACCAAAAGCTGTCTCTAGCAGTGGAAAGCAATGCTAATGTTAACTTTCGTTTTGCTTCTGTTTCTATCACTTCTTTTCTTCTACTACGAAGTTAGCATGCTAACCAATTAGCCTGAGCCAATCCCATCTCATAATAACATTTTGCAATAGTGAGTCACTGTACCATCCAGTGTGCTTTCAATCCAATACGAACAGATGAAGAAGCAGCACTGCCCAGCGGGCCCATCCCAACGTTTTAGCTTGTAAATGCAATAATGACTGAAGGTTTTGGTGAGTAAACAGCTGTTAATACTAACATTGGCTGTATTGTGATAGCAAAAACTTAAATGTAGCACTTTTAACGCATTATTGGTGGTGCTACATGTCACTTTAGTAAATAAAATAAAAAATAGGTCACACCAGCTGGCAGACAGAACCCTACATCTGGGACATATGGGTGATCTTACTGTTATCTGCCATGTAAACACTGGCTGGAACCCAAACTAGCTGGAGAATTAACGGACTCCGATCCAGCTTTAACATGAAAGTGTTTTTCATCTTCTTGCATTCATTGCCATATCTTATCATGTATGCTGCAGTCTCCTGTGTATACATTGCTGAGTCTTTACATTTTATTGGGTCTTCAAAGCTTTATCAAAGCTTACAGTTTTTTTGAATGCTTAAACACTTTTAGTGATTCTTGAAGAACTGTTTCTGAAACCATTAACACTGGTAACCTATGCATTTACCAGGTGTGCCAAACTGAATGAGTGTTCTCTGTTTTACACTCAGTTTGTAATTTTATTGCTGGTTTACACGGCCATGGTAAGGGTGGCGTTTTCAGCAGATTATACTCTGGAATTCAGTTTCAAAAGTTTTCAAGCCCCAAAATGCTGTTGTTGTGTAAATGAAAGGCTAAACTGAAACAAAGGTCTACCATTTTAAACAGGGCCCTAGCTTGATCTTTTTGTTCTTTATTTTCTAGCATATATGTTTTTGTTTTCTTCAACCACACTTTTGTTGTTTGAGGACAATTTTGAGAAAAAAGAACATTTTCTTTCCTTGTGTGTTTACGACATGTATGACAAAACCTTATTGCAAACTGCTACACCCTGCCAACAGAAAAGGCAAAAACCACAAGAGTTTTCCATTTATACTATCAGTGCATAGTTAGTGCTTTGTGTACTTATTCAAACGACGGACTGACATGCAATTTTGTGTGCAACTCTTTATCTGTCATTACCCTGTAATATAATCTTTTTGACTAGCCCTACAAATAAGCTGACTGACAGACTGGGTGATTAGATGTCGCCACTGGTCAACTAGCCAAGCGTTAGCATTTCCCATTGGCCACTGCTCTTTAAAAACTGTTTGGTGCAAACAGTTTCTAATTGTCATCAGGGGGTTACAGGCAATGCTGACAACCTTTGTCACTAGATTTACTCACAAAAAGCTCCTTTTGACACCTTTTTGATCAAGTGATTTTGTGGACAAACCTTAACCCTCCACAGACATGCTGACTGCACAGCAGATAACATAGACGTGTATGGGCTTCTAACTTTCTCTCTGAGTGTTCATTTTAAGTAAATAAAGCCACAGCCGCTGTCTTTAACTTATGTGTTATGATGTTGCACTTATAAAATCAAGATTTTAGCAGTCCAGAGCAGCAGCTTGGAGGTGACTGCTGGTTAACATGCAGCCTTCAGGGGCTGTGTTTCAGTCACTACTTCATATTTGTTCCGTTTTCTGACACCAGAAACAGAGAAACATGTAAACCAGAACAGTGTTATTGGGAATTCGACTGTATTAAATATTGCACATGTGAGCACAGAGAGTAAGAAAGAAGATAGAGGGCTGAAACCAGCTGACACAAGGCAGAATGCAAATATGCCATATACTAGTTAATATAAATGTATGCATAGGTAGTGGTGTCTGACTAACCTAGTTTACACAGACCAATAAACACGTGTGTGTACACATACACAAACAACATTATGCTGAAGTAGAAAATGTGGATTCTCTTTAGGAATGCATTACAGTACAGTAAGCAGCTTTGGTCTAAGAAATCAACCTGCTTTTCTGCACTAGTTAGAGTGGTATATACAGTGATGAAGGAAAAAGGAGACTATGACTCTCTAGGTTGAGCAGTTTGATGATGCAAAGGAAGGGAAAATGAAATGGAAATTGAATATATATAGTGTGTGTGTGTGTGTGTGTGTGTGTGTGTGTGTGTGTGTGTGTGTGTGTGTTGAGGTGCATGCAATTTGATGTGCTGTCCTTGCCTGGTGAGAGTGACACTGATCATGTAGATTCCCATTCAGTTTACATACATATGCATGTACTCAAGTAGAGTACACATGCACAGGGCCGTGTATGCATGCATAGACACACACACAGACTCACTCAATGTGAACTGTGTTGAACCGAAAGAGGGTCACTTCATGCTCAATGTTCTGGACTGATTGGACGTCATTCAGTGTGACTGGATTGTGCTCACTAACCATGCAGTTCACATCTACTCCACTTATTCCCCCAAATGGCCTGTGCTGCAGTGGCTGTAACTTTGATACAGGTTATGTTTTATAGATCATTGTTATTGCTGACTGATGTTTTATATCATAATGCCTCTTGGTAGTGAAACCAGACACAAAGGCTCCATTGGTTATCGGTTAATATTGGTGAGAATGTGCAAGTTAACACACAGACGGAGGGGGAACGAGGAGTGTAATGATGGAGTAGGCCCTACAACTACAAAAGGCCGCACAGAAAAGCCCCAGGTAAACCAGGGTATGAACCTGGAACCTTCTTTCTGCCAATCCAACAAACAAGTACAACCTAAAAATCCACATAGTGCAAATATAATATGTCTCTGGTCCACTTACAGTAAGAAAAAAATGAGAACAAAACACATAGTCTTGAATGGAGGAGAAAGTGGTGTGCAAGGCTATTTCATTTTGGCAAGAAAAACAAAACTGTGATTTCTGTATGTATGCAATATCAATGTTTGGCATTTTGAAAACCATTACTGGATATTTTTTGTTATGCTCAACAAACAACTGAAAAGACCAAAATAGGTATTGTGAGTCCACTGTTAGCCACACATAAAAGAAACAAGTGAATGCATTTGATGACATATTCCTTCATTACAACCAATGTAGCCAGTGCAGAGAGCAGGATTAAGTCGCTGTTTCTTTTCTCCTCTTCGAAATTTGTTAGAATAAAACAAAAAGAAAATAATGCTTCCCTTACTCTTGCACATACCCTGAGACTTCACATTAGGATGCTGTACGGCTGAATCAATGTGCTATAACCCACACATCTGAACACAGAAATGATACTGAAAAGGCAGTGTGTCATTTTGTTAAATCAAGAGGGCATCTGATGTGTACTGTGTACCATTTAGCCATTATGGGGTCAGGAGGTACATTGCTAATGTGGAAGCATGTCCACGTGGCAGAGCTGGGGACATGTAGCAGATAATAAAAGTTATAAGCATGTTATGTGGCGAACTTCATCAATGGACTTAGATGTGTCTATAGCACTGAGTTCTAAAGTACAATTAAAATACTGTGTGTATTAAGTGTCAGTAAGTAAGGTATGAAAAAAATATTGTTTCATGTCCATATAGAAGTACAGTATATTGGGATCTGCTGTAACTGATGTCTGTGAAGGTTCTCAGTCATCCAGGTCATGGTAGTCTTAAGTGCTGAAGTTGAAGGCAACTGGACTGAGTCGTTAGGGTCATATAAACAACTCGCATGATGTCAGGGTGGGGCAACGACCCACTAACGAGTCACACCTGGGCTCATGTGACCCTAACGACTCTGTGGGTCAATGACCCATAGAAGATGCCACCAGGCCCACTTTTAAATTGTTTGTGTGGCAGCAACACAAGCAGTATGCAAAGATACCTAACCTTGAAAAAGAACATGACCATATTGGCTGTGCTGTGCAGTTGTAACCATCTCTTAGTTCTGTGTCACGCTTTAAGAAAAAATTTGGTCAGTCTCTGTTTGCACTTTGAGTATTAAGCATTTTGATTATGGATTGCACTTGTTGTTTGCACTTGAAAAATAACACCAAGAAAAACATAGTTTTATTCATTTTTGTTGTTTATACTGTTTTTTATTTTTTATGTTCCATTCCATTCCAGACATTTCACATTTCACTGCATTGTTTTTGACTTTCAGTTAAATAAAAGACTATTTTTCAATTTCATCATTGAAGCTTTCTTAAATAGCTTTTACATCTCATCTTGTCCTCGCGAACCGAGTATCGCCCCGTCTCGTAAGCTGAGTGTATCGTCACAAACCTATGATCAACCGATGTAAATAATAATAATAATAAAACAAACAATAAAAAAAAAACAAATAATAAAACATATGAGGTTGTGTCAACAGGGTTTTTCCTTCATGTGGACCAAATTCCTTGCTGTCTCAAGGCTGGGTGATGCATCCTTTAAATCTCTGACATTAGAAGCCAATGAGATGCACTCATGCAGTGCAGAGATGTCTGCAAAACAGTGGAGGAGCCAGGGTGAAGAGGGAGACTATGATTAGGGAGGCAAGCAGAGGCAGGGAGTACAAACAAGAGGAAGACATCTGGGGATAAGGACGGGTGTGGCAAAGTCAACGTCATGCTGGCTGTTGCATGTTTATAAACCAGTCGGTGGCCAGCGGAGATATGCAACTGAAAATAACCATATACACATAATTACTATGCTGGTCTCTCCCTGTTCAGTGACACCCAAAAGAAGGCTTTACTCATGCTAGCGAGGACTTCTTGTTACTTCTTATTCACAGATAATGGTCGACTTCTTTTTTAGTTGGTTTCAGGTGAGGCTACGCTCTGAATTGTGTCATTCATATCTCCCTGATCTATAGTCTAGAAAATACTTAATCCTCCTGCACTGGAGTCTCTTAACCCCCTACAGTCTAAATGGTTGAAAAGAAATCAGCATGTCCCATTTTTTGTACGTAGTCTATCAAGTGTTGAGGAAACGCACGGAGAGGCATCCATTGAATCTCAACAGTGTCTATGGCAAGCAACAAAGGACCAGAGGGACGTATTCCACTATTGTTCCAATGCACTGAGAAGCTTCCACAATCCCCTGCGCTGCCCTCAGGGCCACATTAATATAATGACAAGATGAACCTTGGTATCTGAGCGCCATACCAATGATTTTTAAAAAGTCGAAAACCAATGTAGTATCATTAAAAGTCAAGTGGAGCGTGCTGGATTGAAAACACTGAGGGATAAGCTCCATTATTGAGGTGGAGCAGGGAGAAATAGAGAGACATAGGGAATAAAGATTTTTTTTTAAGTCTCCTACTTCTGAGGCATTACTAGAGAATTGAGAACATTAATAATAAGCGCTGCCTCATCTTCTGCAGCCCTCCCCCCTCCTTCCTCTTTCTTTCCCCGTCTACCCCCCCATCTCTCGTTCATCCTTTCCCCTCGCCACGCTTCACATCTCATTCTGATCAATGTCTTCTCCGGAGAACCTGGCTGAATTCAGATGAAACGCTCGCCACTCTCCCCACAAATCACACCTGAAAGCCTCGGCTACCTCTCCGCTTACACATCTCTCTCTTCCTCTCTGTGGCCACACTTTGCTCATCTTAAAAATGTATTCACATGCTCGCATGCTCTTCTCCCCGTCTCTAATCTTTTGCCTTTCTTCCTTGACAATAGTCACTCGAAACAAAGAGAGGGCGCTGGGGGAAAGAGGCAAAGAGAGAGAGCCAACGGGTTGATTGCAGTGTTTGACCTGAACTGACCACCATGATCACGACTGGGCTTGAACTGTTTCTCCCCTAACAGACACACACATGCAAATACAGACTGGCTCATCATTCCCTTTGAGGACACCGGGTCAACTCTCTCTTTCCCTCCCTGCTGGTGAAATGCATACAATTTGACTTTCTATCCTTCATGCTCACACACATACACACAGGTCCCTTGCTTCCATTCAGGCCTTTGAAACGTGAAATGAGGTCTGACTGAAGCCAGCGGCCAGTGAGCATCAGTGCGATGAAGAGAAATGTTTGTGTTTTACTAACTCTTCTATACAGTGATGATATCTTTTTTTTATGTTTTGAATTTTGCCTATCCTGCTCTCTCTAGCGGGTGAAATGTAATTTATTAAGACAATGTATGAGTAATATAGGAAGATTTATGTAATTTTACACACCCCTCTCATTTGACAGAGCCCAGTTTTTTCTTCCCGTGACAGCAACAGCCAGTATTACGGGCATAATCCACACTTTGCATTTCTGTAATAGTCAAATTGGGTTGGATTTAAAAGGATGTTCCACAGTCATGGACTATGAATAAAGTAGAAACAACAGTTTTTCTTTCTTTCTTTCTTTTCTTAGGTTGGCCCAGAAATAACCATCCAGGACAACAGCATAAATCAGGCCTCCTTTCCCTGTGTCCAAAATAACAGAGATGATTTTTACAAGCTGTGGCTTTGACGATATGACATGGTCTAATGAGAAAAGGGGGAGACTTTGCAGCTGAATCAACCTTCAATTAAGGAAGGGATTTGCATAGAGAAACTCTTACTCATACTACGTAAGGCTTAGACTAGGTGGCAGTCTTTTAGCTAAGTACAATGGAATCCAATTGGATTTTTTCTCTGTATTCTGTATTGTTCTGAATGTACCCAGGGTACTATATTCCCCAGATTTACACCAGTCACACTTAAAACCATTTGCCTAATATTGAGTCGGACCCCCTCGTGCCACCACAACAGGTCTCACCTGTCGAAACATGGACTCTACAAGACCTCTGAAGCAGGATCAGATTTGAATCACTGCATAACCACTGCATACTGGGAACACCCCATAAGACCCATCGTTTTTTGGACGCTCTGACCAGGTCGTCTATCCTATCACAATCTGGCTCTTCTCGAAGTCGCGCAGATATTTAGGCTTGCCCATTTTTCCTGCTTCCAACACATCAGCTTCAAGAACTGACTGTTCACTTGTTGCCTAACATAACCCACCCCTTGACAGATGCCACTGTAATGAGAGAACCAATGTTACTCACGTCACCTTTCAGGGATTTAAATGTTGTGGCTGATTTGTGGATATGGCACATAATGGGAACATACCAGAAGGGTCCCTTGTTCCCCAGTTCCATGTACATGCTCTCTGAGGGTCCTTTGTTCCCTGTGTCCTATGCTCCCCAGTAGTGGCATTATATGATATATTAATATGAAAACCCCTTCATAATATGACTGGGTTTTCTGTTCCCGAGCACTGCCATATAGCTTTAAATGAAATAAGCCTACTACTATGTGTGTTAAAGGAAATTGAACAGGGGAACACAGGACACTGGCAACAAATATGTCCTTCCAATTCCAGCCACTTTTTCAAGAGGTCATGAGGCATGCAATGTGACTGATGTTCACAGTGCTTGATCTTTTAGGAATTAGGTAATACTAAGCCTAAACAGATTAGGGATACACTAAAATACTGTGTATTTCTCTGAACTGGACAATACAAGATAGAGTGACAAATGTAAAGACATGCAGTAGAAGTATACTGACACGTTTTCTGTTGTTTGACTATTACAGCACACTGGTTTTGAAATAAAACAATGTCAGGTTAATGTTTCTACATCCCTGTCAGAGGACTTGTGTAGGGACTGTAACCCAGTGTTAGCACCAGTGTCAACACTGTTAAATCCAGTGTTCTGGTAAAGCCAAATCGATGAAAAACACCTGTCTTAATACTTTCTGACTGCACTATAGGTGTGATTACACCCCTAGGTGATTTCACACCTGCTTTGCATAGAGTGGCTCTATAAAACTCTACACTCTTTACGGCAGATCTGGTTCATATGGACAGGTGAGAATGGCTCTACCAAAATCTGGTGGAGACTTAACAGCTGCTCCCTGGCTAAGAGAGCTGTTTTCACAATGCTCCCATACCCAGAGGAGGAATCACTCAGACTTAGTCCTCAGCCTTATAAAAAACAGTGCACTGGGCATTTCCCATCCGCTTTTAGTCTGTTTAAGGTTTCATATGCTCCACTAACTCAGACTGCCTGCTGTAAAGGTGTCGATAGAGACATTCTAGGAGACATCCGTCACATATGATTAAGTTTTATATGGTCAAATACGATTCACTGGCAGTTGAATCCATACCAAAAGTTTACACGATGACAATATCACAATCACCTTTTTGTTCCTCTAGAAAAAAAAGGGGGGGGGGGGGGGCAGCATTACAAACAAAACAAACTTTGAGAGGCTCTTGAATGCAGCACCTGTTAATGCAACAGAAAGGGCAATTTCCTGCATCCAGCATCTATAGGCTATAGACACATACACAGCTGATGACGTCAAACACACGCATTATATCTAAAAAAAAAAAAAAAAAAAAAAAAAAACACAATATACACTGCATTTAACTCAAACGTCCAGCATATAGGTGTCTCTCATTTTCACAGTTGATTACAAATACAGGTGGTGTTGGGTGAGGTGGTTGGAGTGTGTCTAGCAGCCCAATGCACTCTGTGTGCCGGGTGCCACTCACAGCACAGTTATGTGCACACTGAAGCAATTTTGTATACAATAACTGTCTGAAAAATAATCAAAACTGTAGTTGGTGAAATGTTCACAGTATTAGAAATGTACCTATGCTCTTTTCTCCACTTCAAATTACATTTGATGTAATTTGATGATTATTTTTTCAGTTAATGTGTTTGAATGAAAAAAAAAAAAATATATATTCTGAGTTAATATCATGGAAAGGCAAACCAGGCATCGCGTCAGCATTTTAGCCAAAAGGTAAAGATATTACTCCAATGGCTCTGTTCTATTCAAGTGTCCCACTAAGCAATGACAGTCTGACAGTGAGCCAGCATGCACAATACCAGGAAACTGAAACTGAAGAAACTTAATGGAATTCAGCTATTATCAATTTTGGTATTTACACCTTTAGCCTTCTGCAGTCCCCCCTTGGTTTATGTTGGTTAATACTGGTGGTTTGTGATGATACTGCACTGTGTACTGTGTTTATAGTCAATAACAATATAAATGTTGCAGGTGCAGGTCACCACCATTATCACATCTAATAAATATACTATGACGTGGACTCCCAACTTCAAGACAAAATGGTAGTTTGTTGGCCCCTAAACTCCAAAGGAATGGCATGTGGTTGAGCTTCAGACTTTATGCTATGTCAAAACATCATACGTCATTTGATGTTATTATGTTCGATAATCATTATAGCATAACATTTATAGGTCACTGCTGGACATAAAATAGACTAGTCAGGTAGCACATATGCTTTTGTTATACACAAAAAATTATTAGAAGCAGCTGGAACAGGGGTAAATAAAGGCAGCAAGGCTTTCATGAAAAACAGAAAAACAACTGCCGGAACAACAGCCAGAAATGTTGTCTATGTGTGATTATGTCTAATTGAAGGAAGGTTTTGGACCTTGTGCACTTAGCCAAACCCACACAAACATGTAGAGAATATGCAAACTACACAGAAAAAGTACCAGATGTCAATCAAGCTGCTGTGCTTCCACTAATATCATCAGCCTTTTTATATATTTGTTTGCTTGCTAATCTGTGCTGAAGTGATGTAACCATGGAAATGAGCAGCAAGCTCACAATTGTCAACCGTGCACTTACAAAAAAATGTCAATCAAAATATAAAAGCATTCTCTACTGGAAAGTTATGGAAAAGAAATTAAGTTTGTCATTTACACTGTACACTGCTTGCACTTTAATGAGACGTGATGCAAATGAAAATGACCTAAATCCACCAATTTTGCTGACAGTTTTGATGCTCACTTTGCTGTGGCATCTTGTTTTCCTGTCATGTCCAACTCTGAGCAAAGTGGTACAAAATACACAGAGAGAGTTGTCAGGACAAATGAGCATCAGTGTGTTGAAAAACATACTTCTGATGTTTTGGGGTTGTTTTTTGTTTGACCAAAATGGTGTCGCCAACTGCAACAAGCAAACACTTGTGAATATAGAGACACGTTTCCGTCTTTATATTGAATTAGATGAACACAAGCTTACATTGACCACTACGGGGAAACAAACACCAAGGGCATATGATGCACGTCCTAATATGGATGGCATATCTCAATGAGTGTTACCATGTCAGGATAAGCCACTGTGCCTTTTCTCAGTATCTACCTGCCCAAACAAGCAGGCATTTTATCATTTTGATTCATGGAATAGCAGCTACTATACCCTGACTACTTTTTATGTCTGTGTGGCATATTCAGGGTGTGATACAGGTGTTAAATGATATAGCACGTCACAGAACAGTGTTGCATTTAAGACGTTGAGGGTGAGAAAGCCAATTATTCTGGATAAACTGTTGGTTGTCAGTGAGTTTGGATCGACTATACTATATCTTCCAAAAACAAACAAACAAACAAAAAAAAAACAAATAAACAAAAACATGCTTTTTCCGAGAAAAAACTCGGTGGGAAACAGCATTGTTGTTTGCAGTCTTTACAGGGTTAGTAGTTCTAAAATTCATTTCTGGTCCAGGTAGAGTTCAAGATATCTGACACAACTGGGTCTGCAAACAATGCTGTTTGTAGAATTTCAGTTCTGCACCCAGCAAACTGAGACAATGTCACACACTTTGACATATTTGATTTGTTGGAATTTAACACAAGCTTCAGCCAAAAAAAAATGCCAGAGGCAAAACTACTTCCTGCAAGCAACAAGTGACCACAGTGGAATTCCTTTTTTGGCTTGACTTACCCAGCAGCTTTGTAGTGTACTTATTCACTGGCTGGTCACAGTTGGCTAGATTATGTTATGTTGATTACGTGCATGTCATTAAAAAAATCATCAGTCAATCAAGGTTTGGAATGGGAACAGAGTCATCAACAGATAAAGCAACAAAACAACCAGGTTGACAGGTTACGTATTGATATAGACAAGAGGATAAAAGGACATGAACGACAGCCTACCTTTTGTTTGTGGGCAGCCAGATAACCGTGCATTTTCTCAGGCTGGAGGAAGGATGGGCCACCGTGTACAGCAAAGCGAACATCCAGCATTCGCTCTCTCACATCTATTAGGCTAAAGATGTTGACATCATCAGGTGGAACAGAGAGCATCTCAGACAGGAAGTCCACCAGCAGCTCGTAGCGGCTCCGCTGCTTCCCTCTCAGTTCAATGAACTCCTTTGCTGTGATGTCTAAGAAACACACACACACACACACACAGACACAATTGGAACTGTAGACTATATAGAAGTGGCCTCATTATTTCCACCCATGCTCATGGATAAATCCAGTTATTTTCAAAGCTAAAAAAAAATAGTTTGGAACTCTCAAAACTGCAGCTGTGATGATAAAATGGCTCACTTTATCTGACATATCCTTTTGTTTGGAAGGTTATTTTATGCCCCTTTTTCATATATATGTGTGTATGTGTGTGTGTGTGTGTATGCAATTGCAGGTGAAGGAAGTGATTTGCAGTTGGATTTCAGTTCCTAACAGTGCCAGTTAAAGGTAATTATACTCTTGTCAATTTGTGGTTCCATGTCTAATCATACTCAGCAGCAGGCTCTTGAGAAAGAAAGACAGGCATTTTACTTGAGGTTTATTTCCCTGCGCCAGTCCAGCACCTGTGGTCTAGTGTGTCAGAGCTGTATGTTTAAGAGCCAAACTTGACAGTTATGTTTATATGTCCATATGACCACGTACACAAGATCAATTTTAAGCATCATCAGTTGACCATTTGTTTGTGTTGAGATTAAAAACAGGTTTCATGTGTCTTGGCTGAGACATCAGCCGAAAGCTTGGCTCTGATTATTGGAACTTTAGGCCAATTTACTCTGATCCACCTCTACAGAGACTTGCACTTCTGATCTGGATCCAAGTTTAACACTAAATTTCACACAGACTATGAGTGGATGAGATTTTCTTCTCCCTTATCTGAACCACTGTGTTTCATGGTTGCAGAGATCTGGACCTGGGCAGACAAATGTCGATTACCACTAGAGAGAGCAACAAAAATGAAAAGATAAAGCCTCTGAAATGAAATGAAACACCATCAAATGAAACACTCAAAGTAAGCATGTAGTTTTGTGTGATTTGACCTGTTTTCAAACTCAAGTATAAGCTGACTACAAGTCCTCTAAAATAAACGATAAAGTTTGTAATTTGCACCACTACTGGTGAAATGAGTTGTTGTAATAGTTGTTGAGGTATTTCACTCAAAACCTCATGTTGGTGCTTGGGGAAAGAGGATCAACAAAGTCATTAGAATACATTGTCTGGACAAACTGCTGTAATAAATCCACCTTCCAGATGTTCATAAGACAACCGACAACCAAAGAAAACTTTGACCTGTTGTTGTAGCTACGTCAAGTACAACAGTCAGGGAATCACCAAAGTCAGTGATCGTCTTTCTCTAGGCATCATGGAAGGGTTATAGGAATCTCCAACTCGTGATGAGACGAGGAAAATCCAGGAGATCACCAAAACCGATTGGTTTCATCCTCTGGGGAAAAATGCCCAGTAGCAGTTAAGCTATTTCTGTCTCAACCAAGGTGGTGGACTGATCGACTGGCTGACAGGCCGACACTGAACACTCCCTCCCACACCCCCACATTGCATTTTTTCTTAAATATTATGAATGTAAGAAGCAGATTAAAAAATAGCCAAAACATAAATGATATTCACACAGTTGCTTGGTCACTTTAATGTAACTCCTGTATTCTTTATGATGAAGAAAACAACATCAAATTCCCCTAACAGATTAATTTCTTACTGAAACGCAGCAACGTCAGAGGAGTGTATGTATAAAAGATGGTCCCCTCACATGGAAAGGTTGCACTTGGGTTTTTTCACACTTCCGCACAGCCGCATTTGTTCACCTCTTTAAGCTGCGGCCGATTCTCTTCAACACGTCGAGAGAAAAGAAAGTGAGCAGGAGGAGTGAGAAATGGAGGGAACTTTTCATCCTTTATTCAGCCTTGTGTAAAGATCTGTTTAACTTTGGTGTGTTGACAGTCTCAACTGTGACATATACTGTGGTCTACAAGACTGTAGACTTTCCAACTATACCTTGAAAGAATACAATCCAATGTCAAATACTTTTCAACTACAACCGCTGGACTGGGTTTGACAATTATAGAACATGATATATGGGTATATTTGTCTCTTTATCAGTCTATGTAACGGTGTAGCCGATGCATTGCATTAGACTAATTAGCTGATGGTTAGCAAATTAAAATATGATGCTTCAGTAGTCTTAGTTAGTCTTAGTTACTCAAATCAAGTTGTTCACCTTCCAAAGTTGGGACCATGAGTGTTGTTTAGAAACAACCATCATTTCATTGGTTTTGCAACATCTTGCCGAAGGACTGCAGTTGAAAATTAGCCAGCTGGCTAACACTGACACATCTACAGAAATGTTGATTAATGTGTGTTGTCCTTATAAATAAATACATTTTTTAAAATGTGCACCACGATTGTATCCTTTAAAATGAGGACAGACTCCAAGGCCAACCAGAAACTGCTCTATGTCACAAAAATGTCTTCAGGAGCAGCAAATTCTCAAAGATAGAGGTACAAGAACACACACACACACACACACACACACACACACACACATATATATATATATATATATATAAAAGGGTGGGGAGGGTGATTAGGTTTGAGTGTGTAGAGGGAGACAGCCTAGGCATTAAGAGACAAGACAGGGGGCTCAGAACGGGCTCAGCGGATACAGCGCGAGGGATCGAGGCTAATGTCAGCTCCCATCAGTCAGTCCGGCGGGAGAAACAAGGACACAGGCAGACAGAGAGACAGTCAGGAGGGATGAGGGCTGGGGGTAGAGGGTAGTAACTCCTAACGCAGAGTGGCAGCCTTTGCACCTGGCTTTGATCCAACCTCACAATTCACTACTGCTTTCTCCTTCCCAGCGGCTTCATCAGAGTCGGGTGTCAAGGCAGTAGTGCGCAGACACACTCCCACCTGAAGGCTTGTGATTTCACACAAATAGGCACAAAAAAGGGATAAATATCCTACCCATGTAGCTGTATAGTGTTGACAAGACTGAGACAAAAAAGAAGAGAAACACTACACAAACATCATGGTCTTTGTAAAGACTGTTGTGTTTCTGCATGACAAAACAAGTCTAAACATGTTCTTTGGACAAAGCAACCAATATTGTTTTAAGTTTTGAAAACTCATGAAGTCACGAAAAAGAACTAAACGTTCAGCAACATGCAGCCGACAAAAGAGAAACTGAAGAAAAGTTACTGTCTCTTCACTGACTGACAACTGCTGTCACATAAGTTTGAATGAAGCAACTAAAAATATATTGTTAATTAGCATATTTTATGTGCATGGAGAATGCACTCAGCAAAAACATAAATCTTGCCAACCTGAATTGTATTCAGTGTACACTGTTTCCTTAAAAACAGAGGCTACAATTCATGATTTACTTTTATTTCCCACATGATATTTGCAGAGAACCGACAAATGGTTTTAAAACAATTTTCACCCCCAAGATTCCATTCAGTGATTAAAGCAACAGCTGGGGGCAACATGAGGGAACTTGTTTGCTGTCTTGCCCTGAATCAGATGAGACGGCTGACTTCAGTGTAAGCTCCTTCAGGCAATACACCAACAGATTTGGTGACTTTTAATTGGCCACTACGGTCAACTGGGCAGGCAACTTCTGTCACAATCAGAGGAAAATATCTGACAACAATCTTGACGATCAGTTTAACGTTACTCAAAAAATCCAATGCTGGTTCCTGCTCCTAAAATATGACTATTTGCTAATTTCCCATAATGCACCCTCTCTAACTGGTAAATGCCCATTTCAGTGGCTGACTTTGACAGTGCTGAAAGTGGATGCCCCACATTGGGTATTCACAGGGGAGAATGGTTGTGAAAGTGTCAGATCAGTAAGGGAGGTAAACAAAGTCCCAGGAATCTCACATATAATCCCTGCAGTGGGAATCGAAGATATTTTCCTTTCCACTTTCTGTGTATTGATCCTGCAATGCACACACCTCAGAGGGCAGACAGATGTAAAAAGAGATCTGGAGAATTATTTGGGTAGCGTCTCAGCACTGTATCTCCTGTTAAAGGGCAATATCTTGGCGGGCGCGGTTTATGAAGTCCTTCTCCCTTCATTGTGGAACACAAACTGCATAAGCCTGCTGTATGCAGTGTATGTACTCATCATGTGCTTCTGATTGTGCTTTCCCCTCAGCACTATGCATTTCACTCTAAGCTAGTTTTATGTGGACATTTCAAGGACTTTTTGTTTACCACATTTTTTACCTTTCCATCAATACTGAGAAAGAGAGAGGGAGAGCGCGAGAGGGAGGGAGCCTTAATCTCAGCAAGGCAGATTTAACTAGTGCTTTCTTTGTGCATCCTTATTGCATTCCACATTTGTTCTTGAAATGGGATTTAGAATGTCAAGGAGGGTGTAAGTAATGCTATAAGTAGAATATTTTCATAATCCCCGAGACTGAGAATCAATGAGACTGTTTACTCCAAAGCTCCACATGGAAAAATAAAATCCTGGAAATGGCTTCTGTTACATATCCTCCGCACAAACACTGCTGATTTGGTAGCTTGCCTACACCTCAGGATGATCTCAAAGTCATTAATCCTTGACATTAGATTCTGTTTTGAAACCTCAAACTTACACTTTTGTAAGTTCATTGCTGAAGTACAGGGTTAAAAGCATCTGAGTGATTTTGACACTGTATTCATAGCAGTGGCTGACACCGGTGATCTCTGGCTCTCTATATAAGTCCTTCTGCTACAAACAGGGCCTTATAAATCAATACATTCTGCAGCTAACAGGCCCTTCGATGACAGGAAGCCACCTAAAAATCCTCAATGAAGTGACCACCCCACAGGCATAAGTTGTTGCCAAACCTAACCATATTATTATAAATTAACCAGACGAAAAAAAGTTTTAAAACAAATAACAAATAACAAAATTCGGAGCTGTTTAATTGAGCAGTTCTTTGATGTCGATTTCCATTATTCATTTTAAACACACATTTGCTCGTCTGCATTGTGTGCATGGATTCATTTCCCTTACACAAATATTGGAATGTGAGTACCAGCTGTTCTCCAGCATACCGTCTCTAGATTTTGTGCACGTTAATTTACCTCAGCCCTGTTTTCAGAATGACAAACAAATCCTTTTATCTACTTATATGAGGCTTGACTTTCCCTCGCATCCTTTCCTTCTTTCTTTCCCTCCACTCCGCACCCTCTGCCACCCCATCCCCTCCCTCCGCTTCTATTTCAATATCTCTGAAATCATAAAAATCCTTCAGCCATGTCCCATTTCTCTAAAGTGAATTTAATTCTGAGGAGACAGCCGATGTGCTGTACATCAGGTAATGATGGATGCTGCTCAACATGTGAGGAGAATGTGCTGGTTGAGCAAAACCTCTCGACTAATTATTTTGCCAGCATAAGTAATGGAAACAGGCTTTTCTGTGGGTGCACCACCGACAGCTGAGAACCCATGAGTCTGGGGGAGAGGGACTAATGGATGTAATCTTTTGCTAAGGAAACATCTTTAACTGAGAGTGTGACGGTCCTTTGAAACACTGCAAACAGACAGAGCAAACAGCAATCAGTGCTCATTAATTTTCTGACTGGACACAGGTCTGCAAATACGGGAAAACATGGTCACTCCAACACTCACTTATCAGCAGTACTAAGCTGAGCACAGTTTTAATTTTTAGGCAAAGCTGATTTTTATCAGCTAATTACAGATCAGTGTTGTTATAGGTCCTACCTGCTCCTGTAATAGCATAAATGTCACAGGTCATTGATCAAAGGGACAGCAGACAGAGAGGCAGCAAGAGATATTTACCGCAGCGCCAAACACAAAGGAGTGGTAAATAAAAGCCCAAAGCTCGACTGGAAAGTCAAGGACAGATCTTTGGACCTGGAAGTATCAGGATTTACAGTGTCTTGATGAGGAGACAGGTCAGTGTCTCAGAGTAAATTATTACACTTCCACATAATGTTCAGAACTATAACATAATTGCTATTTACAGTATTCTGTATAAATACAATACCTGTAAGTCAATGCATCCACTCATGACAGGAAGTATGAGTGTTGAAAATGAACTAACTTAAAAAAAAAGACTGAAAGACTTTCCATCAGTGAAATTGCATTGCTTCTGAACAAGAGACTGCATGAAAACTTGACTGTGAACTCCAGAACACAACCATATACAGCATTGACTGGGAAGAGGTCAAAGGTCATCGACCAGGAAACCCTCTGAGACCATTGTTGACCAGAGACAGGTGTGTGTTTGTGTCTCTGTAGGTTTGTAGGTCTATCTTACCTGCCAGACGAAGGGACCCTGAGTTGTAGATGGCCTCGTCTCGCAGCTCTCTGACGTGCACGGTGACAGTGCAGACAGCATCCGGCCAAATTCCATCAGACACACGGACCTGGAACTGATACGTGCCAGGTGGGGCGTTCTCCTTGATGATCAAGAAACCTGTTCGTTTGTTCAGGATGAAGTAACTGGGGGAAAGAACAAACAGACAGATGCTCACGTCAGTTTAAGAAAGTCTGATGATAACAATGATAACGTTTTAATGCCTTTCAGCCCTCTACAGGATTTACCCTCAGCAATCAACACACTACAAATCTCGCTTTTACATGTTGAGACAGCCAACTCGATCAGCCCACAAAAACAAGTCACTGCATCCACTTTTATGCACTGATATATAAACAGAGACGTTCTACACAATGCTCCATGCAACAGTTCTTTTAATTCTATCTACTAATACCAAGCAGGGCTGAAGTGTAGGATGGCTGCTGTCATTACAGTTGCTGCCTCATGTGCCAGTATCCAAGAGTGGCTGCAAGAGAACCGTGTAATCACTGCATGGTCCAGCCCGAGCTATTCTGAAATGGCTGGCAGCCTGAGAGGGTCAAGCTGCTAAATCTATAGGGCTGACCCCTGATGTGGTACTGATTAGTCATTAGGCTATTACCAGCAAGTCTGCATTATTATTAAGTCTGCAGAGACTAGTAATTTCAGTTGTTTGCCCATCAAAGTTTGGCAAAGTAACCAGCCATGAGGAAAGAAATGCTCAGTATGACTGCATGCTTGTCGTCTCAGCCTCTAACTCCACTACCCTGCTGCTCCACTAGGGGCTGATATGAAAATGCTGGGATTACGGAGTGGGCCCACTGTGCAGATTTCTAGACTGCTAGGATGAGAAGTAAAACTTATTATTAAATACTTAACTTATTATTAAATACCAGCTTAGTACAACTCGGATTTACATCCATATTGGACGTTTCCACACCTCAGAATTTACATCAAACGGCCAAAGCCAGTGGAGAAAGTACCCTGTCCTTAACACAGTGAGGTTAAAAGTGAAGGTGTGGAGGTTGGGATGATGGATGGTCAAGCAGTGAATCAGACTTTGATGCAGGAGATACAGACTTGCAATTAATGGTTACCTTTTTGTTAACCTTAATGACATTGTTTTTTCCCTACCCCTAAACATATGTTAACCACTATGTACTTTAAAACTGACTTGACTTTTTTTTTCTTTTCTTTTTTTTGTTGTTACCATTTTAGCATCTAACACATGTTGCAAACCCTAACAGGGGGAGTCAATATGACTGGGATCCAAGTTTTTTTTTTTTTTTTTTTTTTGAGCATTCCTTTATACATAAACACATATCATTCCGGAAAAAAGACATATCAACCAAGCCTTGTATAGTAGAGAGAGGTATACGCTGTACATCTCTGTGAGCTATGTGACATAAAGGCTCAACATACACATAAGACACCACCCTCTTTACCTGTCTTGGTTGCCTGTATGACCTGGTTCAACTCTCCAAGATGAAGACAGAACAATGCAAATATTTTTTTGTCCCCCTAAGGCATGTGCTTTACTCAATGTTTCATTCTAAATTTTTGTATTTACCCCATTTTCTGCTATAAACCAAATGCCCTCTGGGACAATAATAGAAAGTGAGTGGAGATGATACATTAGGGAGAGGGAGGCAAGGGGGAAAATGAGACTGACTAATAGGCACAAAGACATGCGAGGAAGCAATTTCACTTGGTCCTTGTCTACATGCTCCCCTTGTACAGTAAATGAGCTCATTCAAGTTTAATTAGAGAGGAAATCCAAGGCAGAACCTTGGCAAATCAAATAATAAACCACTTGTAGAGACGAGGGTCACATTAACTCATTTTACAGCACAGTGTGTATAGATTATGTCCAGGTTTCACATCACTGAAAGACAATTTTACACCTCTAGTAAAACTACCGATTCCCATTTGCTACTTCACAATCTACTAAAGGATGCTCTTATTGACATTTATGTCAACTACTTACATTATTGGCTACTTCTACTTTAGTAAAAGGTAGGACACTTGCAATAAAGCTATTCTACAAAATGCACTGATGTGCTAAGTCAAAATACAAATTCTCTTTCTGTGGTGTGCAACACCCATAGTTACGACTGCGATCCAACCTCTTGATCCAAAACACCAAAAAAAGGATAGCTGAAGTACACTCTCACAGCAAATAACAGCTATTATGGTTGATTTGATGTACTGAAATGAAAATAAAGCAGACCAGAAAAGACCATGATAGGCTCAGTTTTGTGAAAAACCAGTACAACAATGATAGGACAATGTGTTCTGAACTCAACTTAGGTTTGAAACACCAAGAGATAAGAGCTGTCATGAAATGTTAATGCCTTATATTACACCCAGTTCACCAAGGAACTGATCCTTGACGTGACTTGAGAAAGATGGGACAAAAGTTTGACATTTTGAGTTCAGCTCAGTTTGGAGGATGAAGTTTAAGGTGCTGGATGTACTGTGACACTGTATGTGTTTTGTGGACTTGTGTGTGTGTGTGTGGTTCGGCAGGGGAGTAGCTTAATCACTACACAAGGGAGGGAGCTTGGTAGCTGATTGCTCACCATATTGCCAACATACAATTATCAAAAATTTGTACAAACAAATGGAATAAGCTATATGTTGCTGTGATACATTCGTGACACATGCAAAGAAGGCACACCATGACCACTGACCAAAAAGCAAAAAGCAACAGTTTGAATTTGAGGGGCTTTGTTAGTGGCTGTGCAGATAGTCCAAGAGTAATAGCAATGCAAAAAAACAAAAAAAACAAAACAAACATCTGGACTTTCTGAGACATATTTTCCTCTGTTGCTTTGCATTATTTAAACGACTACATAAATCACAACATGTGATGTAGACACAGTGTCTCACTAGATCAGCTGGAAAATGTAATGACATGAAAGCAATGTGTAATCAGGTTAGTTTAACAGAATATCGATCATCCCTAGATCTGCCACTAAGCGACAAAGATTCCAGGCCATCACAAATGTTTGGCCGACACAACCTGCACTGAGACCTGAGATGGAAATTGGTGACTTTTTTGACAACCTTTTGCATGACCTTTCATGAGAGCAAAAAATATGTATTCTATCACTGTTCTTCCTGTGTGCACCATCACCTACTCTGCTGCGTGAATCTGTCAGAAAACAACCACAAATGAGGTAAAATATTTGTGTTGTTTCTACAGAAACACTTCAAACACACTCAAACCTAACACAAGATACATGTTATATTTCTTCACTGACACCTACTCCATTGACTAAAAATAATATCATTTAACTATGTCAAGATTTTAGACATCTCTTGAAAAGAGCAGGTACCCAACCATCACTGGTGCGAGTTCTTTATGACACACATCATCAAATGTTGTACTCATATGCACAGTTTTGCCCTAACACTAATTGTAGCATTTTCATTTGCACATCTTGCAAAAATGTGAGAGTCACATTATTTACCTTGGCACATGTCCTTCAAAGACGTATGTCTTGTTGTCCCAGTCATCTGGGTCAGGAGAGTAGACTTTTCCAAGCACTGTGGTGGGCATACGGCCTGATGACAAAAGATACATCAGTTTATTAGTTTAATGTCCGTTTAATAACCATTAACTCTCTGCGAATACGTGTTCCTGTATGTGACTGATAGAGCCCATACTGTGGAGCAGGTGTGGAGAACATCAATAGAGAAGAGAAGGCCAGAGAAAAAATGCCAGGAAGTTAGAGTCTGGTGGAAATCAACAGACTCTGACAGACCTCTTTAAAAAAAAAAAAAAAAAAAAACTGCCGGTCAACTAATCGAAAATATTAGATGAATACATTCCTAACAACCAATGCCATGTTAAATGTATTTGCTACATCATGAGCCAGAGGCCACCAAATTTGGGGCCACATTTTTTTAAGGCATATATGTATATATATGTATATATATATATCTGTGTACATGTGTTTAAGTGTGTGTTTAATGTGTTGTGCATGTAATACCATTATAACTGAGTGTAAATATTTCAGGCTTCATCCACCATTCCTTTCAGCAGTGGTGACATTACAGGCGGCTGGCATAGGGAGATGAGAAATGCTGTTTGAATGCACAATGATTATAATCACGTAGACAGAACTCTTGTTGCCATCTCTCCCCTCCAAATCCTCACACCCTGCACCACGTGGGAATTATTCTGAGGGTGCCCTTCAAAATCTAAAGGCAGACCTTGCCATGATGAATTTTAGCCTATCGTTTGTCTTTGCCAGAAACTTTTTGCGGAAAAAGTTACACACCACTGAAACAAATTGTTAGCCTTTGTTGAAAAAAAAAAAAAAAAGATAATGCTATGCTATTTAATTAAGGTACAAGTATATGAGCAAAAGATATGTGTTGTGACAAACAGCAGAGAAATAATAAGTAATTCTATTACTTGATGTGAAGGGATGCAAATACTTGTTCACCTTTTAGAGTTAGCAGAATATAAAACTTATAATACCTGACTGATGGTCAAAACAATATTTGAATCCAATATTCTTTTAAAATCTTTTTCAGGCTTGTTGTGACACAAAATCTAGATTGAAGTCTGAGCCTAGATACTCTGGTATGTCAAGTCAAGTCAAGTCAAATTTTATTTATATAGCGCCAATTCACAACATGGTATGTGGTTTGTTTGGGATCCTTAAACTAGACATGAAATAGAGAAAGAAAAGAAACATTACAGCTGTGATTAACTGCATGTCAAATCAATCTATGGCTTGCCTTTGTGGCCCTTAGCACAGCACCATGGGAGTCATTCAGACTAAACACAGATCATGCAGATGATGATAATGTGGTGACAATCAGTGGGTTGACGGAGAGGTGAAAAACACAATAAAAATGCTGTGTGTGTGTGTGTGTGTGTTAATTACTGCACGCTGATTAAAAATGAATTGGCTGGCAGTATGAGTTTCACCTACAGAGACAGAAAACTACCTTAGATAACAAAGTTTAAAATGAGCCAGAAAATGTCTGTTCTTATTAGTTAGATAAATGTACCTATAAAGTCCAGGGCCTCATCACTTAATTAATCTTTTTCTGTGTCTTTGAACACTACATCCTACAGATGGAGGATGACCCTCTCACCTCGGTGACTATTGATGAAAATTTTCTTTTCCCCTGCCAAGTGTGCGTGATCATTTTGGTCACCGATGGTCACTGTCAGGGTGCTGGTCACTGTTTTGGCTGGACGGCCGCTGTCGCTCATGATAATAGGAATGAGGAATTCTTTCTGGCGCTCGCGGTCAAACGTCCTGAGAGCTGTTAGTGTCGCAGTGCCATTCAGGTTGTCCTGGAGGTAGAAATCATTGCTGTGGCGATACTCTGAGGGGATGGTGAAGTGAAAGGGCGGGCCATTTTCGGGAGAGTCCCGGTCCACAGCTCGGAGGAGGGTCGATGTTTGGTTCAACCTTACTACCTAAACAAGAACGGGAGAGCATAAGAGGTTGTGGCTTGCTCAGGTTTGGAATTTTAGATTCATACCACAAAAAATATTTCTCCTTAGCTTCTTCCTAACTTCCTCCTTTTCACCAACTTATTATGTGCCCGTTGTGCAGAGCACAGAAGGAAAGTGTTATAATCCGATGTGTATATTCTTCTTACTCTTCCTCTTCTGTACATATTTCTGCGCTCTACTAGTCCAGCAGCTTTGACAGAACCCCAGAAAAACATACATCAAAACATTTGGTTTGACCGGGAACAGCGTGCTATGTCTTTTAGTAATATCCTTAGTAACCATGACGATGTAAATTCAATTCCCATTGAAAATGAATGGGAAGTCGTTGTGAAAATGGTCAAACCCACCCCTCTTTGAGGCCACATGATTTCATATTTTTATGTAGAAATATGTCTGAAACTTTAAACAGGTCACAAGAGAGATTTTGAGACTTTTTAAAATTAAATCTGAATTTTGGTAGCTATGATAGTTTTTATGAAATCACAATTTAAGTTTTATGGGTTTTTTTTCTGTTTCAGATTTTATAATGGGTGTGTATTGCGCAGAATGTTCTGGGCTAGAATGTGTGACATCACCTGCAACTGCCAATTTGAAATAGAAAATTTTGCCAAAAAATCGAACTCAAACGTCTTTTAATTCCCACAATTTCCAACCTACATAGATGCTTTATATATGGAGATGCCGAGATATTTGTCCTCTCTCACCCAGTGTGACTCCCATTGCAATACGACTCATAGTTTTTGAATAAATCACCTCAAAGCGTGGAGACCGCTGACCAACAGTCCCATAGACTGCCATGTTAAACTGAGCTCTGAAGTTCTTGTTAAAAACAGAGATGGTGGGTATTTTAAAACAGCAACAGTGCCTAAACCGTAAACAGTACGTACACATATAATATATCAGTGTCTTTATTGAAGCTTTACGGAGCTTATAGTGAAGAAATTTTGCTGATAGTACTTGTGTTGTTCGAGGTGTGGGGGCATTTTTGAGCTCCTTTGGGGCCCACCACCTTTGGGGGCCCCAGTCACTATAGCAACCAGTTACTCAGCAGTTGTTGATGACTCAGCAGTTTCTGGGCAGAAGTGGACTAAGCTGACTCTGATTGGCTAATTAGACTGATTAACTCTCAGGCCATTTTTACTGCTGACAGCTGATTATCCTGGATACAAAATTTCTCCAGGAATTTTCTAGTTACATTATGTCAGTGTGTTGTATGCTGTCAAGCCTACCTGTGGTCCAGCCACATTCTCAAATACTACTGGGGAGTATGCTGCCTCAAACTCTGGTCCATTATCATTCACATCCAACAGAGGCAGCTGGACTGTGGCACTGCCTGTTAAAGGTGGAATCCCATGATCGGTTGCTATGACAACCAAGTGATGCTGGGGTACCCTCTCCCGATCCAGAGGCCGGGCCACAGATAGTACACCAGACTGGTCGATGGTGAACAGCCCCTCAGGATCTGAGTCCTCAAATAGGCTGTAGGTGATCTCACGGTTCTGGCCTGAATCGGAGTCGCTGGCCACCAAACGTGCCACACTAGTTCCCACGGTGATGTCCTCAGGTAGCGGGGCGAGAGACAGGAAGTGTGGAATGAAGACAGGAGCATGGTCGTTATAATCCTCCACCTCCACTACACAGTGCAGGAGACTTGAAAAGTCAAGGTCTTCAACCTGAAACAGGAGCCACATACATGCACATGTCATCCAAGTGCAGTATAGACAAGATTTAGATGTAAAACCTTTCATTTTATCAACCACATTTTATCAGTCAGAATAAAGCCTGCTGGGACGCACACTACAGTAAGTGTGATTGTAATCTATTGTACTTTTTTTTTCCAAATAGATTGTTGCATTGATTGTCAGCAGTTGGAAGTTATGAAATAAGATACATTTTTAAAAATATTCATATACAATTTACAGTAGTGATCAGACCTCTGTTGTCAGGCATTTTTGCTCTGTTACACTTTGGCTATAAAGCAATATCACACCATCCACATGGTATGTGTGTGGCTGATTTTTATAATACCTTATAGAATTTCAGGTTATTTTCCAACTACTACCTCTTACTGCCACCAATATGAAAAGTTACTGTGTGGAGCTTTAAAGTTCCTGTCTGTAACTCATATGACACCTTATGTTTGACTGGCTTTAAAGAATTCTCTTCACCTCGAAATTCTTTGTCTTAGCTTTTGATGGAGAGGCTGACAGGTTGGTTTGAGGGTTTTATGAGCACTGAAGAAAAACAACTACCGTTGAGATCATTGCTTACGAAAATTCTTAAAACCTTTGCCATTTTTTCTATCAGTTTCAACAAATCTCAAAACTTTCCTGGAACATACTGTATGTGAATGTACTCAAACTTCAGATGCCTTCTAAAGCCCATTTTATATTTCCAACAGCAGGCACCACAGCATCATTCATCCTCTGGCTTTGGTCAGTCTTTACTACTTCTTCACACATGCTGCATAGACTTCGCTGTGAGGGTTTCTTTCACAAAAATGAAATTAAACCCATGAATTAGAGACAGGTAGACATGATACTAAAGCTCAATTAAAAGAGATCAATAGTGCAAGGCTCCGTGGTTCAACAGTGCTTTTGGAACAGCTTCAATATACCTTCAGTGTGAGATTGAACCTCTGCTCACTGTGACGTTCATAGTCCAGACGTTTCTTAAGCCTCAGGGTGCCACGCTGCTCCTGCTTGTGGCTGACCATGTAGAACTTCTGCTCTTGGTCGCCGGACACAACACTAAAGGTGAGCTGGGCATTTTCTCCAGTGTCTCTGTCCTCTGCAGCAAGCTCCAATACCTGAGAACAAGCAGTAACATCATGTGAACACAGTGCAAAGGCTTTGTGCCATTGGGGATGTTGGCTTCTTATACTTTTGACACATTAACTGAACTCTTTAAATTGGCAGCATATTTTGGATATAGATATATACATATAGAAAATTGTTGTCCACATGGTGAAGAGAAGACTTAAGTTGATATACAGGACAACACATATGCTCCTATAGGCAGATGATGTGCCTGCTCAAATCTGCATTATAGACTGGTCTATGGTGTTTGGCCAGTCTTAATTTTGTTCTCGTTTGTCTAAAAAAATAAATGCCTAAGATAGTGAACAGTTAAATTTTGCTTTGTGCAACATATGCATTTAGATGTCTGTCTGAAGCCTAACTCGTAGTTTGAACTACACTTTACTCAAAGTCTATATTTGTGAAACCGACCCACTTTCTTTTTTTATGGGAATATCTAGGTCACTGAAACTTCACAGATGTTCTAAACCAGTCACTTGTTTGCTTGGGCTCTCTGCCATTATGTGCTGAGCAGGTAGTGTTTTTACTGGAAAGCTGTGAGGATACAACCACACCATCTATGTATTACAAGACTAAAGCAATATGTTAAAAGTGGATGTAAACTGGATAGAGCTGCAGAGTTGGGCTCGAATATTATGATGAAATTGTGAAAAAAATATCCATTGGAGGAGCTTTAATAATGCAGGTTGCCCTTTGTTTTAGTCAAATGACGATGATACATGTAGTCACATTAAACGGAGTTGTGTGGTTTTTCTTTTTTATCATGTGCTGCACCAGTCTATGCTCTTTATGAAGAAAGGGCCAAAACATTCAAACATACTTTAGGTGTTTTTTATTGCTTTGTGATAGTTAAGCTTGTTTTTGGAAAGCATTTTTTTAACAGGTGCCTTTGGTCCATTATTGATTTCACAGATGCCAGTAAATGCCTTTGTATTAGTTTTTAATATTCTTTAAAATCTTGTAAAATATACTGAATTTAAAAAGTCACATAAGCCCTTTTGGGAGATACTGGATTCTGAAGTATATCATCATCCACCACCAAATGCAATCTTTACATTTGCAGAGGTCATTTAAAATAAATGAGAGAATATGGTATCTGTGGAATAAGCTACTGAAATAGTGCCCTATCAGCAGTAAGGCCCCTACCCACCTCTGCATTGGGCTCTGCATTCTCAGAGATCCTTGCCAGGCAGGAATGATCAGTGAACCTTGGAGCATGGTCGTTCACATCCTTGATCTGAATAGTGGCAGTTCCAGTGCCTGTCATTCCTCCCCCATCCCTGGCCTCCACAACCAGGAGGTAGGACTCAACCTGCTCTCTGTCCAGGCCGCCCATGGCTACAGTGATTGTCCCTGTGGTGGGGTTGATGGTGAACATTTCTGAGAAAGTAGGCAACCCTCCTACTTCGACATTAGTGGCGTCTAAACTACCCACAATCCTGTAAGAGAGCACAGCATTCTGCCCCACAGCTGAGTCGTCCAGGTCAGTGGCTGTCATCTCCATCACTGACGTCCCCACTACAGAGTTCTCCGCCACGTCTCCATGGCAGCTGGGGGCGCAGGTGAAGACAGGCGCATTGTCATTGATGTCCCACACATTGATGATCACGTCAGTGAAGCCAGTCAGACCTTCGCCACCTTCGTCTGTGGCCAGGACGACAAAACGCCACACGGCGCGCTCCTCGCGGTCCAGAGTCCGCTGGGCGTAGATCTTGCCTGTGACTTCATCAATTATGAATTCGCTCTCTGCACCCTGGCCATGGAGAGAGTAACGCAAGGCCTCCTGGTCGGCATCCTTATCTGGGTCAGATGCTGTTACCTACAACATCAAAGGCACAGCAAGACAAGGAGGGAGATGAGAGTGTAATCACCAAGTTTTTTACACTATTTAATTATTGAAATGCTGCTGACTCGGCGTGGTATCTTGACTGGAAACACTTTGCGACTTCTCTGTGCAGTTGTGAACTCTTCAGTAGGCAAAGATTCAACCTCCTTAATCCAAACACACACCTCTTCTGCCTCTCTCCTTCTATCTGCCCCTTCTCACTCATCCTCAAAACATCAGCAGCAATTACACCCTGGGCACACCAAAGATGTTACAATTTAGCATGGTAATTGCAGTGTGATGTAGAGCCAAATTTAACTATGCTCTATTTAAAGGGTAAGAAATGCACTCTTACATATGTAAAGAGGGAAGAGAACACCAGGCTTACTATGAATGACCTCCAACCCACTTTTATATCCCAATTCTAGAGCTATATTGTCTATAGTGGAAACTTTCAGTACGCACACACGAGGAGCAGAAAGCAGACCATAAGGCAATATTCCCTGAATTTGAATGAAAGTGCATTAGATTGTAATTGCTAACCTTACTTTTAAATCATTAATTATAGTCTACAACTCATAATAAAAGCTTTACATTTTGAAGTGTTTTTGCCATGTTCAATTAATTTAAAAATAAAGTAATTTAATTGAAAATTTTCATCGGGGGAGTGAGTTTGTTCTGTTTTGGCTGCTTGCATATCTTACATATTTTCTAAGAGCAAGACAGCTTAGACTTCAGTGAGTGGTCAGTTTAAGTGTCTTACAAATAATATGCAAAAAAAAAAGTAAACAGAAAATTGCAAAACTTTCACAAGTTCCATGATATGGTTGAATAAATAATGACCGGGCTGTACCTGTAACACAAACACTGGCGAGCCATCCAGCTCCTCTGTCACACTGCCGTAGTACTCGTTAACGGTAAACACCGGAGCCTCATCATTCTTGTTAACCACATTCACCGTCACTGTTGTGTAATCTTCCCACTTCCCATCTGAAGCCAGGACATGAAGCTTGTACCTGAGTGAAAGTTTCAGCTTTGTCAAGGGGCTTACACAAAATAAACAACAGTTTAGATCCAAGTGTGTTTTGTAGAAACACTTGTGTGCTCTAAAACACTTAAGCTACTGAGGTATGATTTAAATAACCAGAAGTGAAGTTTAAATCTATAGCATATTGTGCCAGACCAAGGGAAAGAAAAAAAAATAGGGAATAACCTATAACATCATGTATTGCAGGTGAAATTCTTCTGCAAGCATTTACCTTGTGCTTCAAAGGATTCTTCCCTGGAGTGTGTTCCTACCTTTTGTTCTGTTCATAGTCCAGAGTCTGGGCGATAAAGATGGTGCCCACCTCTGGTTCCACATCAAAAACCCCTCCTGTGTTCCCTGAAGTGATCTGGTAGCGCAGCTTAGCGTTTCCACCTGCAGGTCGACAGAAGATGGGGGTGAATTAGGAGAGACAGTCTGTATAAGTGACACTCAGATATTGACAAAGCAGAATATAGTAGGTCTAAGTCTTGTTGCTGTGGTACCGAAATAGGCAGGAGCTTAATCATTTGTAGAGCTTTGATGAAAACCTGATCCCCCATGAATTGGAAGTCCCCATCTAGTTCAGTGCTGCCTGTTTCTGCCAATCCACCGATCTCTCTCCCTTAACGGAGTTAGATAGTATCAGCCTGCTTTAGCTGGCAGACTGAAACCAGATACAGAGTCTTTGGTGTGATCTGTTTGTTGTGAGTCTTAAACAACAGGTGACCTCTGCTATTGCAAAGACGATGGCTATAGCTGCTGCATTAAAATAGCATCTTCATAACAAGAAACCTATGAAGAAGTACAACACAATAAGAAAAAAACCCCAATAACCTCACTGAACCTTTTTCTCCTGTCTGATAACGTTACACAAATAGAAAAGACATAAACAAGCCATAGTGAAATGACATCTTCGCAAACAAAAATGAGTCATCTGCTACTAATTAGCATCCACATTCTCAAACCACAATTAAAGCTATGTTGCAGCGTAAAGCCAGAAACATTCCCAATGCAAGTTTAAGAGCTTATACTTTTAACAGTCAAAACTTTTTATGGAAGCTTTACTTTTGGTGTTACTGACAAGTTAGAAGACATCCAATACACAAAACAAAAATAAAGAAATATACGTCCATTAGTTGTCCTACTGAAGTCAGCTTATGTTCAGAGGACTACATCCCATACTGCATGGAACGTAAATATCTATACACTTGTCTAAAACAAGAATGTGTCTTTCATAGCAAATTTAAGAATTAAACATCAGGAATCAGTTAATAACTAAAAATGAAAAGACTGGGTAATGTGAGTTTAAATGTATCTGAAAAATTTGATCCCAATGTCATCTCTTCTGCTGCCAAGGCAGGTTCTGAAGATGAATTACTATTTGCAATTGAAGCAACTCTTTTTAGTCATCAAAAGCTGATAATAATGGTATTTAAATGATCTTTTTAGGGTGTAAAATGGATTCAAAGCCAGATTACTCGAGCCAAGTACTGACTTGTAAGTTCACAATCATGCTATTCTTCAAGAGAAAAAAGGGAGAAAAAAAATTGAGGGGAAAAAAAGTTAAAATAGTTTAATAATAATAGTTGACTGGGAAACAGCAGGCTCTTTTGAACTGATGACGAATAGTATCATGAACATGTTATTCTCAGGTTGTGTCAAAAAGGAAGAAACCTATAATGCAGCTCAAGAATAAAACCTGTACAGGTGATTAAACCATAGAAAAAGTGAACTTATTAGCAGAGGAATGCCAACAGAATTCAATTCAGTGCTCTTTATACTGACACAGAGGTATGCAGAGATTCACTAAATGGCTACTTGTCGTATTATACATGTAAACTTAAAATCTATTGACATCCTATGACTTTTAGGACTTAAATTAGTACAGTGCTGCTCTCTGCCTCCCAAAAGTCGAGTAAAAACACAGAAATGCTGATACATAATAGAAATGTAGTAATCTTCCATTGAATTATTAATACTGCATTGTTGCAAGCAGCCTTAAATCATATTGCTGTTAAGTCCCCCCTCCCCTCATTTCAAAAGTTCTCCCTCCCTGTCTTACACAATAACTCCCCCCCCTGCAAAGCATTTTTAATAAAGTCTATTAGATGCTGATCAACACAATGTTCCCTCTCAATGCAATTACTACTAAAGCCAAGGTCTGCATCTCAATCACCGTTGCATCCACCACCCCTCATGTTAATATGAAAGGGAAAGGAGAAACCTCTGAAGACGAGATGAGATTCACAGCTTATTAGCAAGATGAAAGTCAAGGAAGGAGAGAGGAGAATGCTCTAATCCAGATCGTTTTGTACCGTCTGTCTGTTGGCATTTTAAATGAGACATTAGGGATATATGCAATTTCATCTCTTCTTTTCACTCACTCTCATTCTCTGTTTTTTTTCATGTTGTCTCAATCGCTTAAGTATTTAGAAAACTGCTGAGACCCAAAGGACAAACGAAACTGCACAGGGAGTAATACAGTAGTTAAAATAAACAAACAATGGAGAGAAAATTAATGTTTTTTTTCCCCCCAAGTGTACCAATTTCAAAACTCTTTTAATCTCCTTAGGTCCTGTGCTGTACTGAAACTGGAGTGTACACACAACAGAGCAGGGAGAGAGGGAGACACACACACACACACACACACACACACACACACACACACACTCACACTCACACACACACAGACAGAGAGAAACAGGGCTGGCAGATGTCACTAATAGCAAAAATGTCAAACATTTCATTCACTTTATGAATGGATCTTTGTTTTTGTACTGTTCCAATGTTTATCACTATTGTTCACACTGTCACTTGTGATAATATACAAAGAGGTCGGAGAAAGTCGGAGACCACTTTCCCATTCAACATGTTGTGTCAATGACCTGTAACATTTGTGAATTATGTGTCATAACTGCACTTATTCACATGCAGATAAGTATGTGGATTGACTCCCAGCCTGTCCGGACCATTTACATATGCAACTTATAGAGTACAAGGAATAGCCTTCTTACTTATTTTGATTTACATTTAAATATTTAAGATTTTATATATTCCAAAACTTATCATCTTGAGCTACAATGATACAAACATGATGTCAAGTGGAAAGTGGCCTTTAAGCAACAGAGAGACATGTCATTGAAAATAGACCATCACAGAACTGCTGATACATACCTGCTCTCAGCACAGGGAGCTGAATAAACCTGAGGTGACCAAAAGGCCTGAGGTCAGACTACTGTAAGTAAAAGCTACTTGGGCTTAATATTTATGAATAATTGCTTTAGATGAATACTTCACTAAATAAAAGGTCTACAGAAAGGGACTTCGGGTTTGGCCTTCCTCGTGCTTCTATCTGTTGGTTTATGCAATTTTTTTTAAATTAAACACACACACCTTACTGCTTCTTCCATCTCTCTCAGTGGGTGGTAATAATCTTTTTTCTGGACTCATGCAGCCTTCTTACACTCACACACCTAAGTAAGCAAATAAGTGTCTTGTTGTGATCTCATGTGCGCGTGCAGAGCAGTTGAGGGTTATTTATCACAGTGAAATGTGAGGCGCACAGCAGGCATCCGTACTCTACCATGATGAATGCTGGATAACGTGAGAGTTTTACCAATATCCCTTTCCCCTACACATTACCTCAATTTCTACATATGCAAAACCTCCATGTCTCCCTCTCTTCTTAGTTCCACGGAAAATAAACCCACTTCACATCACTCTGTGTATGTGTGTATATTAAGAGCAAAAAGGCCCAAAGCACATTGCACAAAGAGAAGCATTTGTAAAATCATTCATGAGCTGAAATCAGCATTGAGTATGAGTACTTAGGTACGTCAATCAGGAGTAGAGTCTGGTGAGCTGAAATTCAAAATGATTTCTCTCAGGGTCATCTGGACAAATTCTGGACAGAAAATGAAAGATAATGAGACCTTTATAAGTCTGAATATTGACTGGCTTAGGCTTTCAAACTGGATTTTCAATGACTTACAGGCATAATTTGTTTTTGCTGCGTAAAAGCACTAACAACAGTAAATACAAATACAACACCATTCCCCGAAATTCAGTCAGTTTGCATAATGACAAGAGCTCAGAATTTTTTTCAATCCAACTGGTTTTCACATTGACGAGATGTACAATTTTCACAGGTGAAACATACCAGGCACATATTGGGCCCCAGACGTGTAGCATTTGATCCAACTTAAAGGTACAAAGTAGTGTCTGATAGTGTAAGGTATAAATCAGGGTGTTGTCACTCTTAGTCAGGACCCCTTGGCATGACTTTCTAATGGACTTAGCATCATTTTTCAATGTGCACAGGAGTCCGATAGACCTCCAGTGTTCTGTGCTGTGTTAAGTATTGACGCATAAGTCAAGCAGGCTTAAACCACAGCACTTTCCCTAAACTTAACCAAGTGCTGTGAGCACCTAAACATAACCAAAACCACAATATTACCTTAACCTTTAACCTCAACCAAAGTGCTTTATTTGCTTTGTGCATCTGCCATCGATCCTAAATGTAGCGCTTTGTTTATTCAAAAAATACATTGCCTCTGCACAGATGACACCAAGCGGGTACCCAGTGTGTTAAGTGACGCCAAGGGGTCCTGACCAAGTGTCTCTATGTGACGAGCTGGGACCGAGAATCTGTTGTACAAATTTGTACCAATTTAGCCTGAACTAAAGGTGCAGTTAAAGTCACTAAAGGCAGCACACTCTGCTAAAGTAACTGGATGGTGGAAAAAACAACCACGCACCACCACAGAAAAACAGGTTCAGTCCCAGTAGTGGTGTTTCTAGCTTGGCCCCCTGAATACAAGTTTGAACACTCACCAGCTTCACATTGGTAGGAAGTTAAGTGAGTCCAAACAGTTTCTACTTGAAACTTTTTTTCTTTTTCTTGTCTGATGTAAATCAAATCAGATGTACTTGTAGCCATGTTTTTTTTTTGTGAGAGTAATATTTCTTTTTTCCACAGAAGCATCTGCTGAATCATCACTTGAACTGCACCTCTCGTCAGAATTTTTAGTCTGCTTTATATTCAATGGTCTTATTTAGATAAAAAGACGTAAGTGAGCAAGAGAGTGTCTGACCGGAAAGATGACTCACAAAACTAATCGCACAAAACACAAGAAAGTAAGAAAACTCATAGGACCTGTAAGCTACTGAGGGCTTCTGCAATATTAGTCTCTGTCTTCCTCACATACACACACACACACACACACACACAGACACAACACAGGCTATTTCTCTCCCTCCCAAAAAGTAAAAAACAACCAAGAAATTAAACTGATATATAAAACGGGGGCGTATTTCAAGTCCAATTTTAGTCGCACTGTCTCTAAAAATAGTCACAAAATGTAACGAGATGGTCGCACTCTGGAGCCCTGGCTGCTGCTTAGAGTGCTCTATGGGCTTCCTGTTTGTAAGCACTGAGTAGGAGGTTTGTCGTCTTCCAGCGCAAATTGAAAATGCATCTAAGAGACATGGAGTGGATATGCTGGAAATTTAAAAGTTTCATGCTGAGGTGAAAAAGTTATTGAATGTATTAGGAAATTAGTCATGATGTGCATAATGTGTGTGATTTAAATGTCCACTGAGAAGAAGAGAAAGACAGACCTGTGAGGAGCGATGAGGAGACTTATTACCTGTAGCCATTGTGTTTTTTTCATGTTTTTTGTCACTATTTGAGGTATGACTGGTGCTTTTGTAATTACGTCATCTTCTTACACATTCCTCTTCCATAATGGTTTAATGGCACCCAACTGGAAAATGAATGCCACGGGCTGTTTATCTTGACAAGATTGTATTACATTTGGATGCAATCCCACTTAGTGGCAACAAAGCTACACCATTTCAATATGGTGTGTAACAGTGACAGACACTATCACTGCAGGATATAAAATACAGCAAGCTAAACTATGAAATACTATCACTTTAAAATAGTAATACTACTTATGAGGTTGGTTTTTGCTTTACAAAAGATGATTGCAATTTAAGACTCGAAAACTTAGACTCAATCTTATCAGCTTTGAACTGAATGAACTGAGTTATAAATATGTGACTTGACGCAGGAGCACCCAGGAGGTATTTTTTCATGATATAATGCTGCTTTTTCTTAGCCAGAGCTGACACAACATAATAAATTGGACATATCTGGGTGTAAAAAGCCACTGTTAAGGCTGTAGCCAGCCCGCTGTGTGTGTGTGTGTGTGTGTGAGGAAGACTGCTAACTGGTAAACACAAATGTAAACACTACCTGTCCAGCAGCAAATGGCTAACTAGCTACCAACTAGCTAGTGAGACACTGGAAATCTAGTGAGAGTGAATGACCATAATATTTCTTTTAGAAGCAGGTTGCGACTAAAGGAGAGTGAATATTAGACTCACATTTGTCAGCTAGGCAGCTATTTGCTAACACATTAGCCTTTACAACTACACAGGCGTTACCTCCAATCTTCTCTGCTCTGTTAAAGTAGAAACATTTTTTGTTGACTCTCATTCAGCTGTATCTTGATATCACTCCTCTGTTATACACTCTACAGTCACTCACATTGAGTGTTTGATTTGATTAGATTTTTGATGCTGAATAATAACAACAAGACCTTTGTGATTGGAGTCCTATCCACTTCCCTAGATGCGTTTTGATAGTGTGAGCCACAGTGGTCAAAGATGTGAGAGACTCTTGTTATTCCTCAGAGTGATAATGGTCTTGTTTTTTCTGTCATGAGCTGACATTTACCTCTGGTCATGACAGCTGAGTATTTGGACATGTTCCATCACAGACCTAAATCTTTACATTTCAGGATCTTGGCAGGCTCTAATGAGATCCTTACAAAGTCTCTTAATTTATGTTTTGTTAAAGGGAGGAGCACTGGAAAAATCAACCAGTTAGACCCATGTTACTAACACAGCTATAATAGTAATAAAGCAAATGAGATGTTGGTAAAACCGTACTCTAAAATTAAAGATAAGTTTTAAGAGGGGAAGATGTCACTGACTCTGAGTCTCAGATCCTCAGGCAGGAAGTTCCAGGGAGTTACAGAGCTGAGGGGCCGTTTACATTTACATCAAATGTAAAACTGATTGTTAACCATTGAGGAGAGGATAAAAAAGGACTAAAATTATGTAAAAGCTGAGCAGCTGCATTTTGCACCAGCTGAAGGCCTGATATAGTTTTTTTTTTGGTTCAACCCTGAATACAACGAACAATACAATAAATGAAAAAACACTTAATTAATTTCTATCTGATGTTGAAATTCTAAATGTTAGTGACAGGGCACAGGCACATGTCACACACACATGTCTATGCCCTTAACTAAAAAACACCTCCGAGATTGTGGCTCGTGAACTCCAGCCATGTGGTAGCATGTGCCATAACTATCAATGTCTCTGTATGTTGCTGGCACTCAAAATTGTTCAATTTTGGCCCAAAAACACCTTAGTAATTTTAAAATGGTGCCACTTTGCCACTGACAAGTTAAAAAACACCAGTCATGTCAGAAGAATCTAAGGACATCTACCTGCAGTCTGCTTCTGCAGGGGTGCAACATTGTAACAGTAAGAAATGTTTGACTAAAGTGAAAAAAATATTTAGACATCCAATATGTTGAAAATACACTTTTCAACGCTTGAGAGCTTCTTTCTTTGCCTTACATCAAAAGGTTATATTAAATGGGTTCTTCTACAGTGGCTGATTCAAACTCACATATTGCCTCGTTTTTCATGACTTCATGACATGTTTTGTAGTACAAACCATTTTTCCTTCAGAGTGAAAGGGGGTCAGACAAAAGAAGCGAAGTGAAAAGGGAAAAAAAAAAATTTCTTGAGTGAAGGAAAAGAGAAGAACCTTAGCCACGTGCCCGAGTAAATGTGCTTCATTATCGATTTATAGTACCAGTCCCACCATCACTCCCACACTCTCCATTCAGTATCTGTGTCACCCCATTCCAAGAAACACACACACTTCCACATTATACATACATTATGTATGTGTGTGTGTGTGTGTGTGTGTGTGTATATATATACATACACGTGTGTGTGCCACCTACCTTCATCCCCATCATTGGCACTGACAGTGAGAATGGCAAAGCCTACGTCAGCATCTTCATCCACATCAACTTCATAGGATGTTTGAGCAAATGCTGGCTTGTTATCGTTCACATCACTGATAAAAACGCGAACATATGCCGTGTCTGAAAGTTTAAAAAAAAGACAAAGGAAAACAATGAGAGAAAGAATGAGACAGAGAGGAGAAAGATGATTATAAACATGAGGCTGTTCTTATTCTGTCAGTGTGAACATGAACATCTGTCCGTCTCTCTCTGGATAGCAACAATTTAGTCACTTTTCACCAGTGTGCATGCACACACACAAACAAACACACACACACACACAAAGATAGGAAAGTAGACATTTCTTCATGCATGTGCGGAGAAAAACAAAAATAACATCCATTTCTTTCCTTCCATGCACTGGTGTATCTATTAAATCTGTCATCTGTCTCCAGTCTTTCTGTCTGTTTTAACATTAAATCCAGGTGTTTCTTCCTTTCTTCAACATTCAACCACAGGCTGAAGTGGAGTACAAAGCACCCGGGGGGCATCAGCGTAAGGCTCGCTAGTTGAAAAACCCGACATAGTACACTTCCTTTGATATCGGTATCAAAACGAGCATAATTTGCAATACACGCTTCAAGATGAGATAAATTATTTAAGCCAGGGTGGAAGAGATTGTATACAGTTCAGAGCACAGATAGCAAACTAATGCAGCCCTTGAAGCTATAACAAAATAAGTTGCAGATGCCAGGGCTTCGCACGTGTTCAGAATTTGTCAGAAGGAGACAGAGAAAGGTGGGGAGGGATGGAGGAAGAACACAAAGTGGATGAGCAGATGTAGCAGCCATCCCCTCATCCTCCCTCTCATCGGCAAATACTGTTCATCTGTGTTTTCCCACTTGTAGAGACATGCATGTGTAAAAATCACACCCCAGCCCCACCCCACACTCTAGCCTGTGTGTAGCAGGAGAGCCTGTGAAAATAGCGTTTATCGAGGTTATTTCTGTGGCTGCTCCTGCTGTCTCTAGTCTGCAATATCTCTCCGTGCTTGGCATGTGAGTATGTCTGTATATGTAGATGTTTAAATAGATTTAACCTCAGTTATCACAGCTATAAGAGTGAAAGGGTTTTGAGAAAAGATTCTTAAGAGGGTATTTTAAATATTAAGCTTCAGTATCAAGCCATACAGGTGAAGTATTCTCACATAAACAGTCAAACACAGGTGAGCACTCAGTTGGTGCTTTATCATAGTCATAAAAGTGGTGAGAGCTGGCAGCCCTGCTTTATCCAGCTGTGGGTGCTAATATCGTCTGGATGCAGTCTCTTGGTGAATGCTGCATCACGGGCTTCATTATAGAAAATTCTATCCAACCATAGACAATTTTCAACTAAGCTAAATCTGACATGGCCAAATACTTTTTCTTAATCCAGTGAAACAATGAGACTGCTGGGTTACTGTGTCAGAAAACTTGAATGGTGTACACATTGTTTTCTGGAGTTAACGAATGATTCTACTAAATTAATTAAGGTGACAATCCCTCAAACCTTGTTGCTGGCAGGCTTGAATAAGAAAAAGGTAACAGTACTCTGAAAAACAGCTGTGTGGCATGAGGTAACATACAATGGTAATGTGTAGTCCCATGTGAAGTCTATCTCTGTATAAAAATACACATTAATTAATGAGCGATGTATAACAGCGGTGGAAGTCAGAATTTTTGTGAAGTTCCCTCACAGTTGAAACTTTACTGCACAATGAACAGTTGAAGGATACATGAGGTGTGTTGAAGTTGATGAAGTTGTCGAGCATCCAGGTAGAATTCAATGAAACCAAATCAAAGACTGGGAGGTTAAATCATATGTGACTTTGAAACACCAGCTCAATTCAAGCTATGGATACAATATCCTGGAAAAAAAATTCAGACTTAATAGCCGAAATGATTTCTTTCTTCGAGATCAGGGCCTTGACAGCAGATTCTCATCATCTGTAACAGTTGGAGGCTGAGTAGGAGGGCACAAAAATAAGAAAAAACAAGCAAAAAACAAACAAACAAAATGCCATGATTTCAGGAGTGTCAGGGGATACATCAGATTTATGTCAATTGTATCATTCTAAAATAGATTTTTTAATAATCCTCGGATTGTGTTTCCACTTCATCTGTGACAGTTTGGCCTCAGGTCACCCTGGTTTGTTGCCATGTTCTAAATCATCTTTTTATTTTTTGTGTTTTTTGTCTGTGTGTTTTTCCTTCAGCCTGATTCATCATTGATTGACTGCGATTCCACATACTTGTGTGTGTGTGTATGTGTTTTGATGTGTGCATCCGTGTTAAGTATCTGTTAATTTGCCTGTCACCCATCCCTCTTCATGCCACATCATTTAATATTCATGACAGAGAAATAAATAAATAAACAAAATAACTCCCACAGCTTTACTGCAGTCTCTCAGTCTCTGCTCTGCTTAATATTTAACGTCTGTTTACCTTACCACAAATGTCATATTGAGCCAAACCTAGAGAGAGGATCTGTTAATAATCTATGATCATATTTATTAAAAATATATCCTGGTCTGTCTTGCTGTTTCTTCAACACCTCTCTCCATCCACCCATCTGTCTCAACAGCTGTTCATTTCTTCGTGTCTCTATTCTACCATTGGAGCATGTATGCATTTCATCTGGCAGCAAATGAGAGAGAAATAGAGAGATGGAGGAAAAGAGGGAGCAGACTGAAAGAGAAAGATGGCCTTTGGTCCTTCAGTAGGGAGAGATGAACAGATGTGGGAAAGAGACAGAAAGAGGAAAACAGAGATTATTGCTGCCTTCAATGAAGATTCAGAGCCTTAAATGAAGTTTACAGAGCAGCTGTCTGCAGCTCTGTTCCCTTTGTGCTTGTCCTCTTTTTCAGTCATACAACGGCGACCACATTCACTGAATAAACTGGATTAAAACTTTAATATCAACAGAATCTGAATCAGTTCTGCAATTGCATTAATCTGTTTGAGTTTTTACATGAAAGCTGGTGATTCTATAACCAGTATAATCAACTCAAACTCATTCTGATTGGATTTTAGTTGGTGCAGTTGCTTTGGTAGCAGCAACAGCACTAACTCACTGCAGAGTTCACTACCTCCAGATGCAACATTAGCACAAGGATGGTTTGTTGGGAGTTTCATGACATGGATTTTGGTGCCAGGCGTAAAGCACATTGCAATTGGACTCTGGGGCACTGGAATATCTAGTCTGGAGTAATGAATCATGCTTTACTAATTGGAAGTCTAATGGGAAAACCAGTTTTGGTATAATTATGTTAGGAGAGCACTACCTGCCTGAAAGCATAGATCCAACTGTTTGGTGGATGAATGACTTGGGGCAGATTTTCATGATTTGGGCTAAGCCAATTAGTTCCAATAAAGTTTATCTCAATGCTACATATGTCCAGGCTTGATTGCTTTTCCTTGGTGTCCCAGATGTTCAGGTCTGAACATCTGAAAGAACTTGACTGGCCTGCAAAGAGCCCTGACCTCAATCCCAACCAACACCTTTGGGATAAACTAGAAAGCTGACTATATGCTGTATAGCTATGCTTGATCACTGATTGCAACAGCAGTTCTATTTAACTACTTCATGACAGCTTTTGCAAGCACTGATCTTAACATTCACTGGGCATACAGCAGAAAACACAACAGCAATCAAAAGAAATTCTGAAGGTGCCTGCTGCTTGATGCGTATCCAGGATAATCAGCTGTCAACAGTAAAAATGGCCTCAATGAGTTAATCAGTCTGATTAGCCAATCAGAGTCAGCTTAGTCCACTTCTGCCTAGAAAGTGCTGAGTCATCACCAGCTGAGTAACTGGTTGCTATGGTGACTGGGGCCCCCAAAGGTGATGGGCCCCAAAGGAGCTGTTGTCTACGCCAGGTGGACAACAGCTCATAAGCCAAAACTTGGCATCAAAAATGCCCTCACACCTCAAAAAGTACAAGTCCTATCAACAATATTTCTTCACTATAAGCTCTGTAAAGCTTCAGTAAAGACACTGATGTATTATATGTGTACGTACTGTTTACGGTTTAGGCACAGACACAGTTTTAAAACACCCACCATCTCTGTTTTTAACAAGAACTTCAGAGCTCAGTTTAACATGGCAGTCTATGGGACTGTCAGTCTGCACTGTCTGCACTTCAAGGCAATTTATTCAAAAACTGTGAGTCATATTGCAATAGGAGTCACACTGGATAAAAGAGGACAAATTTCTCTACATCTTCATATATGAAATGTCTATGTAGGTTGGAAATTGTGGGAATTAAAAGAGGTCTGAATGAGATTTTTTGGAAATGTTTATAGAGGTGGCGGTTAGAGTGTGGGTGATGTCACGCACTGTAGCCCAGAACATTCTGTGCAATACACGGCCATTATAAAATCTGAAATGGTTTTAAAAAAACAAACAAAAAAACATAAACTGTGATTTTGTAAAAACTGCAATAGCTACCACAATGCAGATTTAACCCAAGAAATCCTCAAGTCTTGTGACCTGTTTAAAGTTTGAACCATGTTTCTGTGTGAATGTGTGAAGATATTATGTGGCCTCAAAGAGAGGGGGGTGGGTTTGATCTTTTTTTTTTTTTTTTTTGCAGTTACGTCATCATGGTTACTAGGAGCATTACTAAAAGACATAGCACACTATTCCCAATCAAACCAAACTGTGTTTTAATGTATGTTTTGCCAGGGTTCTCTCAAAGTTGCAGGACTTGACGCGAACATGAAGGATGTTCCAGGTAATGTCAGTCTTACTCACCAGAGTTGGGCTGTCCATGTTTGCCAGGCCGTGCTGACTCCCGGCCATCCACAGACTGAACCTCCAAAAGGTAGGAGCTTTTGGTCTCACGGTCAAACACAGTCTGTGTGTAGATGAATCCTAGCTCTGGGTCAATTCGGAAATACTGATGATCCCCACTGCGATCCTCCAGCAGGGAGTAGGAGATCTAGTCAGTGGGGGGGGGGGGTCAGGCAGACACAATTATACAGAGGGTCAAGTGGTAAAACTAATTACTGCTACTTTTCAAAGCAAGAAAGAAGACATTTCAGATCATCAAAAGCAGAAAGTGACTGAAAGTAACAGCATGCTGAAAGAGCAACATCACCACTTTTAACACAGTTTGTGTGTCTGTGTGAGCATGTGTAGGTCTGTTTTCACCTTGCCATTGAGACCCAAGTCTAGGTCATTGGCTGAAACCTGGAAAACCAAAGTTCCTGATTCTGCCCCTTCAGTGACCGAGGCCTCGTAGATGGAGGACGTGAAAAATGGGACATTGTCGTTTACATCTGGGGAAGGAAGAGGACATGAAGAGATAGAGTGCTTAGGGTATATAAAATATATATATATATATTGCATTGTATGTCAGGTGAATTTGATAGAAACATCACGGATGATTGATGCGCTCTTTGAGGCTCAAATTGCTAGCAGCAAACATGAAAACAACTTTAAAAAAGGCAACATTCAGTTCAGCTTTAGTTTCCTACTATACTGGAACTACTGTTTCAATTCAACATAACCCTTGTCTGAGCAACACTGAGAGTTTCTATAATTACACAAATCACTTCTGTTTTCATGATCTGCAGCTTATCACAGTCATGTCTCCATGGGGTCGGTCATACCTCTCCCATTAGCCCTTTCACCAAACTTTACCTTTCCAACTGCAGATATTTAATAATTTTAGACTGGTCAGGGAGGTGGACTACTAGTGTTTAAAAAGGCACATAGATCACTGATGCTACAAATCAGTTGTAACATCTCCGCTGTATTGTTCTTCATCACTGCCCATACCAAGTAATATATATTTTTTTGTAATTCTTCTCTAATTTTGTGCCAAACTGAGACACAATTATATTTTAGGCGACTTTGGTATCCATGTAGATCAAAATATTTACTATTGTGCTTCTAAATTATTAACTGTATGTTAATCATTTCCATCTAAAACATTATGCATCATTTTGTACACATGGGACAGGATTTAACACCAATACCATAGATCAATGCACTGAAAAAAAAAACCTAATTCTTCAGTTTAAATTTACTTTCTCTAAATAATCGAGATTTCTCTTAGAACCCAATGGCACAGTAGTTAACTCCGACCCTTCAAATTGTTAGACTACTTTGTTGAAAGACAAACACATCAAAGACCTTTATTCAGCCTGCTAATTCTTGTTTACCTGTGCTGACCCCCCATCAATTCTGTGAAATCAGTTTACCCTTATTTCTTTAAATGAATTTAAATCAATTACTTGAATTACTTGCCTCACATCCATCTGTCCTCATCTAATCTTAATGTTTTGCCACCAAAAATACTTTAAGGAAGAGGTTTTAGGAGTTAATACCCCCCGTCCTCTGATCACTGTTAATGAGCCTGTCTGTTCTGGTTTCTCACTATTTCCTGCTTTCTGCAACTAAGAAATGTTGCTAAAATTACATTAACATTGCCTAGAAATAAAACCAAGTTTTTTCACCTTTTTTTCCTTTTCTTTTTTTTTTTCTTTCCCCAGTCCATTAACATCTGGACCAGAAAGCACCAGCGTGGTTTCTGGGCAACACCAAATGCACAGACCATATTTCTGCACCACACAGACCTCCGTTGCATTTTAGAATCCAATTTAAGATCCCCTTAATTACATTTAGAGCCCTTCATCGTTTGGATCCCTTGTACATTTTCGGTTTCCCATATTCTCAACCCCATATTCTGTAACCCGACTCCTCCAATGTGCTGACAGAAAGCTTTTACAAGTTCTGCAGTCATGCTCAAAACAAAGGGGGATTGTGCTTCTACTGTTTCAGCTCTAGAACAATGGAACAGCCTTCATCTTAGCATTAGGTCACTGTAATTTATAACTATTTTATACTGAACTCACATTTTTACCATTCACATGTGTAATTGCTACTTTAATTTGTAAGAATAAACTGCTGTGTAACTGTCATTTGGCATTGCATTGCATTAGCCAATCAAATAAGTGTTTATTCCTAGTAGATGTCTTTGTAACATGAAAGCAATATTTATCTTGTTTACCTCACAATCACTGTAACAAAAGGATTTCTAATTACCTTTGTGAAGCAATTTTAAATTCCTGCCTCAGAGTGTTAAAAACTGCTGTGCAGAGTTTTGGTGTCTGCAAAGCCTTCGAACATGTTTGCTTAAGACTTCTTAAAGCTTCAATCCTCCTATCATTCTGGATAGTGGTTGATTTTGGACCTTAATGAAGATGAACGCCTGCAGCTACTGGAACAAGGCCGGAAATCTATATCCCATACATTAATGTTAAGATCTGGCTGTTGGAGAGGAAATGATAAGAGTTCATTCTAGTGTGCCTGAATGTTTAACTTGTTTAGCAGTGTGTCTGGGGAACATAATCTAGGGGAAGGAGAACGTCGTGATCAGTATCAGTATTTGCACCAAGTGATGCAACTCTGGCTCCTTCGTCAGCCGACTGGTGTGTGATAGTCCACATGTTTAGTGTAGCTTTGACAACTGATGAATTAATGTAATTTTTGCTGTTGTGGTTTTATCTTCCAACCCCTGTTGGCATCAAGAGGAGAGTAGCAGGTAGCAAAAAGAACCAGTGAGAGAGGATGTGAACTCTAAAGTTTGTCTGAATAGCAGAAGCCAAGTTGATTTAAGGCCAAAAGCATTACAGAAATGACTTGAATAGAGCAACACATTAAATCTAATGCTGCTCCATGTGCCATTTTTCCCTTGCCTTTCTTCTGAGCAAATGTCTTAATCTATGAATTAAAAATGGGGCCTTAAATCCATTACAGACCTCCCTCCCTCCCTTAGCCGCATTGCCTCTGGAGGAGTCAAAGAGCTTTCTTATTAAGACAGATAAGGGAGAGGAGGGGTGAGCGAAAAGAGGAGAAGGGGAAGTTAGGAGAGGGACAGAGAGGCAAGAGAAGGGAGAGGGTCCATGCGAATTAATTATTTCTCACTGGATTAAGACCAATTTAATGGAATGGGGTGTGCGTGTCTGTGTGTGTGTGTGTGTGTGTGCGTGTTGCGAGGGGATTAAACGCAGGGGAGTGTGGGGCATGTGGGGTAGGCAGAGTTATTTTGAGGAGCAAGGTCAGGGGCTAGCAAACACCACCATATTAAGCAGCGATGATCGCAACTTAAGCCAGGAGCATTAACTGTAACAGAGCGACACCAGGCTAAAGTAATCATTTTTAGAAGCGCCAGAAAATAATGATGGACATGATGGAGAATAACAGAGAGGTGAAAACTGATATTCTTTGCCGAAGATGAAAGATAACAATGAGTTTAGAGGAGCCCCCTGGTGAAATTTCTTGGGGCAGTGAGGTTAAGCATCTAGGTTGCACTCTTGGGCTTATCACACTCACAACAGCTGGTGAGCTCTGCAAATAATTTGGATTTGTGTAGCTTTGGATTCTCAAGCTTTAAATGAGTCTGGTGGAAAATTAGAACACAACCGGTCTTAGAGAGCACTACGATACGACCCTCCTGTTCTTGCTCTTCATTCTTTCTCTTTCTATGACCTCAGTTGTGCAACAACTGTGGTGTTGTGCAAGCAGTTTACAAAGAGCTGATACAGTTGCACTGTCCATGTTGAAAAAAGAGGGTAAGAATGAAAAAACAATAAGCAAATAAAGAAATAACATTTTTTTACTGTGATGACTAATGACAAAACACATTAGGTAATCATGTTGAAAACTGATAATGTGTGTATCAGTAACATGTCCTGGGTTTTCACTTTTGTATTACATAAACTGTTAGACCATAACTGGGTCCTGAGGTTGGTCCAGTTTCAGTTTTGAATAAGCATAGTACTTGATGCTGCTCTTGACTGAGAGCAAAGTCATTTTTTGTTATCTGTGCTCTAAAAGGTCCATTACGCCCATCTTGCAAATTAATCATGTAAAATCCATTCTGTTCTCCCATTAGCTTATACGTATCTCAGCCATCAAAAATTGAATAACCATGGTAATACTGTTGGTCAGTGTGCTGCAATGAATTTTATTACACAAACGCCCAAGAAATCTTTTCATTTTACACAAAAGGACGTCTGTAATAACAATGCATTTAAATGAATGCGAAATTAGGAGATGATGTTAAGTACGGCTGAGGGATGAAAATGTACTTCAAAGAAAACAGTTACATGTGGGGATCGGTAAAACAATTTCAAATAAAACAAAGAGAAATTGTAAAAAAAGCCACCTGTGACATTGACGTAGACCATGGTGAAGGCTGCCAGCGGTACAGCAGCGACGTTCTGAGCTCGAACCCTCAGCATGAAGTTTCTGGTGGTCTCGTAGTCCAGGGGCTCTGCCACCAGGATGGAGGCGGAACCGTCCTCTCGGTTGGGGGTCAAGTAGAAGCGAACCGGCATGTTGGTCTCCGGGACCATTCCATCCTCTAAATTGTAAGTCACCCTGGGATCCCCAAGAGGGGAGGTGGCTTTGATGGTCTGTTTGAAAAAGAGACAAGGCGGGTAATGCTGAGGTAAAATCATAGGATGATAGGATATATTTAAACACTAGTCTCAGTGAAAACCTATGGTCACCACTTATTTGATTGTTGTAGTTGTAGTCACATGATGTAAAATAATACAACAAATGAAAATGACTTTCTGGGAAGTGTCCTCTTTGTCATTTTATCCGATAACTGAAAAAAAAAAAGGATTTTCACCCAAAAGATAGGTTTGTCCTCTCTCTTGCTCCCTCCCTTTATCAGCATGTAAACATGGGCAGTTAATTATCTCATTATGTAACCGTCATTCCCTCTCTTTTAGCATAAATTTAGTCACCCGTGATCACTTTGTAGTATAACTGATCCTGAAAAATGACATTTATTTGCATTTGAAAGAAACTTTGCATGTTTCCAATTAACAACTTCAAGAGCTGGAAAAATGCTGAATGCTAGCAGTGATCCTCCGGACAGGGACAGGGACGGGGACGGCTGCTGCTGAGCTTCACTGGAGGTGTGCATTCTAAATCATGACAGATGATCCAATGGAAAAAGTGTTTTATAGCCCATAATAATGAACCCTAAAATATTAAGGCAGTGAGTCTGTTAGACTAGACAACAACCTGCTGAAATCTTTTGGGATCAAAGGGAAACAGAGTCTGCTCTTCATCATGCATTCTCCCTAAACTAATTAAGCAGAGGCTACTCAAAGCTGGTGCCACACACACCCCAATTAAAATCAAAAATGCCATCTCGGACGTGATGCGGCTTTCCTATGGGTGACCTAGCTGTATCCATTCAACCTCTAGAGCACAGCAGCTGCAATAATGAGACACCCTATTAAGCATGCAGAACTGGCAAACATGCCTGACTACTGTATGAGCCGATTTGGGCCATAAAAACCGCAAATTTCCACGGCAGAGCTATTACAACCCGCTGAGAGTCATTGCATCTTTGCATAACAGTCAAATCAACACTGAACTGCCATCTCGATTAATACATTGTACTGTGGGGACCACACTCTCTCTCTTGCTCCCTCCCTTTATCAGCATCTCTCGCAAACACAATTAAACACAGACGCATTCTCATGTAAAGTACTCTCCTCTGTCTTTTCATTCCCATCTTTTGGTTAATAGTATTCATCAGCAACTTTAATGGATTTAATTGCTTTCAAGAGATCCGTAGGAAATACTGTCAATCAGTTAGCGGCAAGAAAAAGGCAGTGGCTACAAATAATCAAATCAAATCCAATGACAGGATACATCTGAATGTGAACTGACAAAGGATGAAGTTGGAGTTAGGGGTGCTTTTGAATGTTACACTAAACTGATTGTTGTCCTCCTGTCTTAAGTGAATACAGGATTTTTTTTTTTGTGGTCAATATTTGATATTCATCCAGGGATTTTACAGTATCATAGAGTTTTAGCTGTACATGAAGATGTTTACCATTGTTATTTTTATGTTGAATTAATATAGATATAAACTTCTTGTTCAGTTGGCAGGCAATTTATTTTTGGTGTATGTATCCGTTGTCATTTTCTCCTCCTTGTTAAATGATATTACTGCAAAATAAATGTTTGGCATATCGCAACGGACCTGCACCACTGTCAATTCTTCTGTACCTTGAACTGAGCTGCACTAACTTTTCCAAATGCAGCCAGTGGCTCAATTCTTGTGCCTTCATTCAAGGTGGAGGACGAGCACTTTAAATTGCCTCCTCTTTTAACCTTTATTCATTCAGGGACTTTTCACAGACAGCCGAGCTCTCATTTTGCAGTTGGTTAAGTTAAGGGCCTTGCTGCGGTTCAGTGTGTCACTGAGATTTTTCTCATGTTGCTCTGAGGATTGACCCAGCGACCTCTCAGCCATAAGCCTGTTTATCTGCCCTTTAGGTCACCACCTCCTTGTTAGTGAGGTGTCACAGTATATAAATAAATATTTCTCGCCTAATCTTATATTGATTGAAAAATGTAAGAAATATATCCTTCAGTGTTTGTGCATCTTCCTCCTGCGTCTGCCAACCACCACACCCCCAGCCCAGCGTACCACAATGGGTGTGTCTCGGACAGTGTTTTCCGGTATGACCACGCTGTAGCTGTCCTTCTCCCACTGCGGAGGCTGATTCTTCACATTGGTGATGGTGACGGCCAGCTCCACCGAACTGCTCCTGTTCCCCCCGTCTGTAGCCACGATTTCCCTGGTGATATAGGTCCTCTGTGGCAGAGAGTCCACCCAGATGAAGAGAAGAGGAAAGGAGAGGAGAGAAGATCACTTGATGGTGTGTTCTTAAGTTGCCAATTAGTGTGGCGCGGTGATAATTACAGCTTCCATAAAGGCTGATAAACACCGTTAATCTAGATCACACAGATTTTAGCGAGCAATCCATTTTCCACACTTCTGTGCAGGAGGAAATTGACTGAAGGCTGCGTTCACATAAAAACAAACATACTTAAAGATAATCGTATTGATTGAAGGGCATAGACCACTGTGGAGCAGCTGAGTTTAGTAACCCTTACAAAAACAATTAGCTTTAGCCGCTGTAATCAGAGGAAATCTATGTCTGTTTTAGTTGCCAAAGAAAAGAATTTAACCAAGAGTTCATACCACCAGTACGAGTTATTTGACATATGTTGCACTACAAAAGCAAACTGACACGGGCTCTCACTTTTTTCAGCTTTGTTCAGGGCCTTTTGCTTTATGCACCACATTATGAAGGTTATTTCCACATTCTGCCCTTTTAGTTTCAAGTGTGAGTGAAAGATTGCTTTTCATAGAGCCGTTTTTTCACAAGATTAATTTTCAGATTTTTATTATTTCATTTATTTGATGCTGCACTTGACTGTGTGCAAAGTTAGTGATTTTATTTATTATTATTATTATTATCATTGTAGTAAAAACTGTTCTAAATTTACATTTTTGCTCTTAGAAATAAAGACATATGAGATTGTCACATTTGCAAAGGCTAAAATGAACATGTAGGCAGTGCCTGCATCTGTATCATACTTTATGCGGTTGTCCTCATTAGTGGAAAAGTTCTGTATCTTCAAACATGGATATGTTCCAGTGAACCATTCTCTCAGGCAAAAATACTGGCACGGTGCCAGGTGTTAGTCTAAGATGCAAGGTGCTGAGGATACAGACATGTATTCCTCTCGGCACTGGAAGATGGTGAGTTGTTGCTTTTTGGACTTTTATCGCTGTGGCACTCATCTAAGGCACAGACTTGTTTTGTGCACACTACGTGGCAATTTCCTCTATTGCTTGTTCATGTTCCCACCAAGATTGTTTTTCTCGGTGGTAGTGAAGCAAGGGGTTAGAGGCAGTGAAGCGAGGAAAAAATCAGCAATGTTATTTCTCCCGATGCCAAAGAAAAGGCTTCAGTGAAGACATTATCACATATTCAGGATGACTGTCTGCTACCAGCCACTGGACTTCTGCCCCCTCTCTGTTGGCAATAAAGTGCTCGAATGCAAATATACTTGCTTTTCTGGCCATGTACTGGAAGAAGGAGCATGTTGTTTTAGTTGCAGTCTGAAGTTCATTGCTAGCCTCTCCTGAGCTCTTGCGAGGAAATATGAAATTACATAATTTCCTTTAAGTGTTTTTGTGCCATTTGGAGAGGTCCCATAAAGCTTGATTAGCCCCAAAGACATGCAATAATCTTTGCTGAGAAAAAACAAAAAACAAAACAGATTGAGGATTGCATAAGTTTTTCACACCACTGCTATACATATCTGCAGTGACGGAAACACAACAGAAGCTCCTACATACATGGCAAACCGTACAATATAAAATTGTTGTTTGATATTATCTGTTTGTATACAGTGTGTGTGTATGTGTGTGTGTGTGTGTACCTGAGAGATGGGCTGGTTGACATACACCCAGCCTGTCAGGGGGTTGACTCTGAGGTACTCCGGCTGTTCGCTGGACATAGAGTACGTGATGGCTGCATTGGTACCAAAGTCATCATCATGAGCTGCCACTCGCAAGAAACTAGTCCCAATCATGGTATCCTCACGAAGGAAGTCTACGGGAGAGGAGGAATGTAGAGGTGTGGTTTATGAGTCACTGGTTCAGTGAGGCCTTAATTTGTTGTCTTTTGTGTTTGTCAATACACTTCAAGTGTCATGTTTAGAATGAAATGCTGCAAACAAATAAAAACACAACATAATTAGACATTTGACAACATTTGCTCCATAAAGAAGTGAACTGCAACTAGAGAAAAATATAAAAAATAAAAACAAGAAAATACAGACACACTCCAAGTCATGCAGAACAAAACGGAAATTTGTTACAGAACACTAAAACCTGATGAACATACTCATAATCCGTTAATTGCTAACATTAGGCACAGCCAGTATCTCCTGTAATACTGGAATCATGCATGTTACTTAAACACCTTCCGCTCATGTCTGCATTCATCAAATTTAGTTAATAGTCAACAAGTACATTTTGTAGAAGCAACATGATTATGTTTTTCTACTGACATAATGAGGATTTTGTTAATTTATACATTTGGCAAGTTGTTAATAAATCAATACTGAACATATCAGTAAAATGTCCTCAGACAACTTGTTTGCTTTCCACCAACATATCCAAACTTCCAGTACAATGCCCATTTAGCAACATGCATTTTTATAGTTATGCTTAGGCTCTCACAGCACTTGGTTTAGAGAAAGATTCTGCTCTGGTTTAATACAGAAAAAAGTTCACACTGTGACTTTCAGTGACAATGTGTTCATCTACATTTAACCATAACCACAAACCTTCCCAAACCAAAGTGCTTTGGTTTCCTAAACCACAGTACTCCTGTCTCTCATGTGACAGTTGTGTACTTTGTATTCTTTCCATCCACAACAGCCGCCTCCTGTGGGCTCCGTTGTCAATAATGAATGTAGTTCTTGATTCATTCAAAGAGATACGAAAAACTTAATCCAACTGGCCATTATGTTTCCAACAAAATGCATTTGCTGTTGCAGTTTAGCTGTATATAAACAGTATTTCTAGGAGTTCTCGTACTGTAAGTTGCAGTGGTTTGAGCCCTCTCAGCCACCGTACTTCTGACTTCATTTCTACTAATATCACCAGGGGCGTACATTTTAAGATATATTTATTCTTGTTCACTCTAAACCGCTAATATACTTAGGGTGGATCCTTCAGCTATGACTTCTCTGTTCACTTCAACCGTCAGTGACTTGAGTGCCACCTGCGTGCTGTTTTTGATCGTCCCTGTTGTGAGCGCAGAGCTCACTCAGCTAAATGTTTGAAAACTGCACAGTGAGACCAGAGGGGCGGAGAGGGCACTGGCTGTATTTTGCATCGAGACTGTGGAAGACTTAGTGGTGCTCAAGACTCACAGAGTGATGTTCAGACAGGTGAGTGCAACAAATGACTGACTCACCCTACAGAAGAGAGCATCAGCAACTACTGCGTTACCTAGCAACATACTGTTTTGTCTGTGTTTGTCAGCTACGACTGCTGTGGTGTTTTTTTATACATCTAGGCATGTTCTGTCTCTTTATTCTGCTGTTAATTCAAGACATCAGGCAAGTTATTTGATTTATGCAGCTTAACATAACTACATAGAGTCTATGGACACTGTCTCCATTTACATCAGTGAAAGTAGGATAAATGCCATATCGTCATGAAGGAGGATTTATTGGGGGACTTTTTTAGACTGTATTAGTTGTAGCTAAATGTACCTAATAAACTGCCAACAGTACAGTATACACACAGGCTGAAAATTGCCTGACTGGCATTTATTGGTTGCTTTCAGTGCTGTTCTCACCTGGGAATGGTGGGAATCACATATCATTATTATTATCATCATATAACATCACCATGGTATATTTTAATTGACTTGCTTACAGTGAATTTGTAATTTCACTTTTGCTTGAGTACAGTTTTCCAGTATTCTTTCCATCCATGCTACTTACACTCATATCGAATGTTCTCAAACTTGGGACTGTTGTCGTTCTGGTCCAGGATGAGGATGTTGAGCTGACAAATGCCAATCAGTGGGTCAGCTGCCTGGTCAGTGGCGGTCACTGTCACCGCATACTCCCGCTGGCGTTCGCGGTCAAATTTCCTGGCTGTCACAATTACTCCTAGAGACACAGAGATAACAAGGATGATGTGACAGCTAAATCAGATCAAACGCTGCTTGGTCTCATGTCCCCTGAGCATTTGCAATTTAACACTAAAATGATTTCCTCTGTTTGCCTTGAGGCTAAACTTTAAAGACAGTTGAGCAGATGAGGAGAAGAATAGGAAAGGAAATTTGAGTTTTTCAAAAGTAGTTATCATTAAATCCAAAGCTCTTCATTATTTTTTTAGAAATGATTTTAGTGATAATATCTACAATATTTCCTACTCCGTTAAAAATAAAGTGAAAGGTTATGTTATTTGGCATTATATCTAAGACTTCGACATGACCTAGTAACATTTTCTACACTTGCAAACACATGGGAAAGAAACCTGTCTCATACTTTGAGTTGGGCTGAAATATGCTTCCAAAAACCTTTAAAGAGGAGCAAAATTCTGTAGAGTTTCTGGCTGGCCAAGCTACTCAAATGAAACCATGAAATCTTTGGATGCTTAGTATACAAGTTATCATATAACTAGCCAGTATACTTTGAATTATGATCCTTTATTTTAATTGCAAAACATGTATATTTCACTCTGTCTGGATCTACATCTCAGCCTTAAATTGTAAACTTATAAACTTGTAGACACCCTGCATGCCTTGTTGCACTGTGTTAATCATGATACATATGATGAAGGTCTATGTAAGACTTCCCACTCGGTTAAAAGTGCGTGCACTCTTATGTATTTGTATGGTTGTTCAGCAAAAAGTGAGTCTGTGTGTGTTTCAGTACCAGTGTCAGGGTGTATACTGAATGCGGGCACAGTGGAGTCTTTGTGCATGAAGCCGTATGTGACCCTTCCATTGGAGCCCTCATCGGCATCCACAGCATGAACCTGCAGAACGAACGTCCCCGCTGGCTGGTTCTCCAGGACCGACGTGCTCTCTCTGTACTGCTGACACTGAGGAGAATGAGACGGCAGGCAGAGAAGACAGGTGGGAGGAGGAGAAGATCATGGCAATGTAAGTATGGAGAAACTTAGATCAATACTCCATTCTATCGAAACAGTAAGCGAGACTGCGTGGGAGGTAGAATGTTATTTATTTTGAAAGGACAGTGAAGATTAGTTACTGGTGGGACAAAAAGTGTAACATGGACTCAAAGTAGTAAGTGAATGCAGCAAGAAGGTGGGTAGCCTGGGTCCACCGTTTCCATCCATTTATTTTCTACATTCGCTTATCCTGTTCATGGTAGATGGTGTTATGGGTTCAGGGGTCTTGGAGGCTGTCCCAGCACGTATTGGGCAAAGGTGCTCAGTGGCTGCTTTGTGATGTGCTCACTGTAGCTCCAGCACTTTGGTAAACATAAAATCTGTTGATCTTCTGGTACCCAGTGTGTTTAGTGCTGTCCAAAATGTGTCGTATTTATTGGAAATGGGGCCAACACTTCACAGAGAGCCTTTAGCAAATATCTGTACCTGGTTGTGATGTTATGTTTGTACTGTATATGAATAGCGTACATATGTGTAATTAAAAAAAATAATAATAATGCAACACATTAATATTTACACATACAATATAAGTGTTTGCTGTACAGATGTTGATTTGTTGCATTGTGAAAACAAATTTTGCGAGTGTGACTTAGTTTCTTGGCTGATAGCAACCCCAGTTGGTAAATATGTGAATAACCTTGAATAAGCAGCATACTGTGGCCACATGGCCAACTGCTAATTGGACTTGGGATGGGATGTTTACTTTGTTTCGGTCTTTCACTGTGGTGGCTAAAAGAAGAGATGAACACCAGTCGAAGCGTGAATTATCTCTGCCAGAGGAAAATCTTTGGGAGCAGTTACAGTCTCCATTAGAGACAAATTCTGTTGAATTTAAATCCTGGGATTTATTAGGAATTCTAGCTGATATCTATTCCTTTTACATGTGGAAAAGCCAGTGGAAGGGCATTAATGTGCCAGTGTTTACTTGCTTACTAAAGATTGCCATATGTGCTGAAATTAAACTTTTCTCCAAATATTACCACTGCCACATAACTATCACCATCAACTGGCCTTGCTAAATACTCTGAGTCTAACCTTGAAATGTTCTTATCACAGTACTATAACTCTTGCCAGCTTAAATTTCAGCTGCATACAGGGTTCTCCACAAGTGCATACAATGTCCAGCTGGGTTACAGAGGTAGTCAGCTTGGGGTGGGGTGGGGGTGTCATGAATGTAGATTAAGATTCCTTCTGTGTTCATCATTCATGAGGTTTTTTATTTTTTTGTGGTTTCAACTGCTCCAAAACAAACACACCTGATAATTAAAACTGGAAAAAACACTAAATAGTGTCATGTTAAAAATCTGGCGCTCTTCAGCGCACACAGGACGTCAGTGAGGGGCTGACGGCTGTTAGCTGAGCTGCCGCTAACGTTAGCGTAGCTTGTTCCTACATGCTCAACTTGTTTTTTATTGCGGGATTCCTTCAGTGTCCTTCATTGTTCAGAAGGTTTTTACCGGGGGTTTTACCATTCACAGACACAGAACTCAAAGGATATGTACTTTTAGTACGAATGTTATTCTGTAATAAAAATGTACCACGTAATTTAATGAATATGAAAGGATAATGGCAACAATGTTTTCTGATGAATTATCTGCCATCTTGTGTTTAAATTTTTTCTAACAAAGGTGTGATATATCCCTGGGGAGTTTAACATTTTAAAATTGAACTCTAAAACAATTAAGCTTAATTTCCATTTAACACCACATGAATTTTTGGAGTCATCACAGAGATTTACTCACTGCTTTAAGTTCTTGGTGTGATACAAGGTACCTGCTGCATGTGTAGGTTCTCAAAGCTTTTGTCAATCACTGAACTTTTCAGACACGTAAAGAGCTTTATTATCCTCATTTGAACCATGCCTGTGTTTCAGTCTCTCTCTATACACTCTCTACCCCCATTCTCCTCTCTCCGGTCTCTCAGTTTTCTCTCTTGCTCTGTCTCCATCTTTATCTTTTTTTCCCCTGTCTCACTGGAGCGTTGATGCTGATGTGCCACAGACACAAAGGGGAAGGAATCCCTCAGTACAGCTGGTTGACGCTTTCCTCTGACATCTAATTAATGACAAGGGAACTTTTTTTTTTTAAAATCTTCTCATATTCTCTTACTTCCTGCCTCCTCTCATTCTTGCAGTTTTTTTCTTCTGTCCTCCATTTTTCTATTATGCAGAACTTCTTTACCTTTTTTCATTCTTTCAACCACGCCATCTCTAGACACCAGAGAGCACCTTTTGCCTCCAGTTCTTCACATTTGGCTTTGTGCGTTTAATAGATTATGGAGGGACCTCAGTGAAAATAAATAGGTTTGCGTACATGCTTTCAGCCATGCAATTAGCGAGAAGAGCAAAAATGAGAGCTATGTGTCACAAACTCTGTGTAGATGAGACATCACATACCAAACAACATAAAAATAAGTTTAACCATAAAAAGCAGTTGGGACAACAGTTAGCACTTGCAAGTCTGACACTATGGTAATTCTTTGGGGTTCGAAGATTTTGCACACAAGTGGAGGTAAGATGAAATGTGAGGTTGATAGGTGGCCCAGTCAGCCATACAATGTGGGCATTGTCCCAGACTGTAATGCCAAAGAAGAACCTGCATTTGAAGGGCCCCAGTGCATAGAACTCATTGGGATCAAGGTAACACGAGGCCAAAGACTGCTGTGGTGCTATGAAGTTAAAAGGTTGCTGAGATTCAAACCATGCTGGAGAGGTGTCCAATCTGGCTTGGGAATGCCTTGGGTTCCCTCAGGAGGAGCTGAAAGATGTGGCTTGGCTTCCTTCTCTAGCCTGCTGCCACCACAGCCCTAGGTAAGCAGTGTGTGAGAGTGGGTGAGTGGGTGCATGTGTGGATGAGATCAGGGATGTAGTGACAAGCAAGTGTTGAATTCAGTACCCACTCCATAGCAGGTTTAGTGGATGGCTATTTTTGTTCATGTTGTTCCTGCATTTTGGTTTTGTTTTCAAAAAGTACAGTAATACAGGTAGTGAGATATGCACTGTCCTGTTCTGCCCCCTTTTTTTCCCTACACAGCATGTTATGAATGTCCAGCCTGGGTATTTTTTGCTGCTACAAATACAAGAATGTGTGTGAATAAACTCCTATATGAGAGCATGCGCACAACCCAGCACAACCACCAACACGTGTATACTATACATTCACATCCAGGCACAACTGAGCCCTTGGTATGTATTTTTAAATATAATGAAACCTTGACATTTCGAGCAATGCAGCGTGCACATTATGTACAGCTGCAGTTAAATCCACAGATGTTATGGGATTCACATAAAGCTTGAGACAACACTGAGCCTCACCCACCAGCAGCAGCCTAAACAACAGTTCATTCTCCCATAAGAGGACCTCACAGTTACAACTTTATTCAGGGAGGCAAATCACAACCCATGGACACACATACATACACACACACACACACACACACACACACACATACACAGATAGACCTAAGTGATAGCTTGTGAGAAACTACAATTACACTGTATGTCCAATAGGTACAGAATAGCCTAGTCTCTGGTTAATGTATTCAGTTAAAGATAACGTTACAAAAACATGCCACATCACAACTAAAATGAAAATTGGTACAACATATCTTAGGTTGACACAAACATATTAACATTTATGCTAGCTATCATTTACCAAGAAGACTACATAAGGGAGAAGCTAACTGTATGGCTGAATTAAGGAGGGTGCTAACTTAGCTAAGGTTGATGTACTGCGCTAACATAGTTAGATTCAGTTGGCTAACTTCAAGCACACACTAGATATATGGCAACAAGTTAGTGTGATATACACTAGTTAGCCAGCTAATGTTGATCTGTGAGTTTTTCACTTATCAGATGTAACATAATGGCTCAGAGTCACACAGCAACGTGCACTTGATAACTTCAAAATGAGCTAATGTTAGCTGGCTAGTGCTCACTGTGATTAGTGGTGAGGGAGAGGGCGCGCTTTCTGATTGGACAATTTTTCTCTCTTTTTTTTTCCTTTCATTCAGCTACATTTGCAGTTTGCTTTTTCCCAATCCACCATGACCTAGATTTGCTTGGTTTCCCAGGTTACCAAATTAAGCTTGTTCATGTTCCTGTCACAAACCTATGTTGACGTATCCTTGGACACTTTAAGCAGGTATATAGAAAAGTGGTTACACAGCTAATAATTGCATGTCATGTTGACTACACTCCCGTATGAGAGAGGGTCACATGAATTTTGAAGGTTAATAAACAGATGTAGTCAGTGCCTGTGTCTGTAGTTATATTTATGCTATTGGGAAATGCAGGCTCTGGCTATATCCGATAGATCTTGCCTTTCTGTAAATCCACCTCTCTGTGTGTGTCTCTTGGTCCCTCTGTCTTGGTCCACTGATCCAGCACTGAGTTCCAGAGAGGCTACAGTGTGTTATAAGATTGGGCATCAAAACAAGATAAAAGGGCCTTTCTGCTTCAGTGTCCCGCTGCTGGCTGCCAGCGACAGAGGAAACATCGACTAACCTTGGATGTCTTTACTAACTGAGAAACAAACAGAGCCTCTTACTTTTCTGTACCAGGACTTCTTTCTTTTCTCTTTTTTCCCCTCAGTTTTCTTTCCAGTCTTCAACCAAAGACGCACAAATTAACAGCTGTGTTTGTCTTGTGTTTTCTCTTCTCGCTACTGTCATGTTTTTCTTGGTTCATAAATTTTTATTTGCTTCATTTCTTGTTTTTTTTTTTCTTTTATCTTCAGTTATTGGTCTTTTCATTTTTTAAATTCTATCTTTGACTAAGAAGCAGCATGGCGAGTGGTGGGGGTCAGAGGCTTGTTTGTCCATTGCCAGCAGCGTCCCACCAGCAGGGTGAGAAGAATGAATTGTAGACTTGTGGTATGATGCCAGCAGGAGATTCCTGAGAGAGACAATTGAGTATACAGGGTACATGAAACACAGTGGACCAGGAATCCCTCTCTTCTCCTCTCTTTCCTCTTGGCTCTCATCTTGTCGCCCGTCCCTCTGTTTCTTCCCGCTAAGAGGTGAAGCCAAAAGGGAAACACTTGGCGCTCACTCTCCCCCAGGAGAGAGTGAGTGAGGTTTACTCAGCAAGCCTGTGCTCCTAATCTTGGCTCACGATACCTCGGGGGGGCTTGAAAAGTCACCTCATTTAAAACTGAGACATGGGTAGAAAAAAGCAGTTGGAGACATAGCACTTTTAGAGCGGGTCGGTCGGGATTTCTCCCACATCCCTCAAAGCTTTAATTAAAAGACCAGATGATGTAGGAGAGAGATGAGAGAAAAGAGATGAGGGTCAAGCCGGCTAATCGCTCCTCCAGAGAGGAGAGATAGAGACTAATAAAAAGAGGAGATAGAAAGACAAGGAGAGGGAGATGGAGGAGTGATGCAGGATAGACAGAGGCAGAGAAAAAGAACTAGTAAAGAAAAGGATATAGTGAGAAGTCACTGAGATATTTTAAGGAGAAGAGCGAGAAGAACAGGGGAGCAGATTATTATCTAACACCCTTTCAAACCCAAGCAGATAACAAGCAAGACTAAATAAGGTTTAATGATTGCTAATCTTACCTTCTCAAAGACAGGCTTGTTGTTATTCACGTCGTCCACTCCCACTATGACCTGGGCCGTGGATGACAAAGCCTGAGGTCCGCCTGAGGCATTGTCATCCGTCGCTGTAACATTGAGGACATATTCAACACCCTGGAGGCGAGGAGGTGGGCTGGAGCGCAAACGGATCAAACCTACGACCAAACATAAAGATGACAGTGGTAAACACGCTCCATCAGCCTCTGTTGATATAGCAGTAACTTTTTCATCTTTATGTTCAACCTTTATGTTTGAGATGAAAAGAAACTATCTGAGGGTGTCCTTCAGCAGTGCACTAAAACCAGAATCGGTCTCAGTGTGTGTGTGTACAAAAGCATCTGTCACTTGTAATGGTATGTTTCCAGCGCCTTGTGGCTCATGTGTCAGTGGTCTGTTCACAGACACAATTTTTGTTCTTTAAGGGTAAGCCATATTATCTGCATGAGTGAGAGCTGTCAAAATAATGGTGATGACAACTTGTTGACACAGCTTGTTTAAGATTTAAAAGTTTAGCTTCAATCCTTTTTAGATTTTAACAAAATCCAAATAATATTTACATTAGTCAATTTAACTGTGTGCCTTAAATTCTGAGTTGACCTCAATGGCACAGGTTTTACATTTGGTGTAGCTCATACCTCACATAGGCTAGAACAGCTTATCAAAGCTAAGCTTACAGGCAAAAAAAAGCGAAAACCAACTGCTTTAGCAAAAAACAAAAATAGAGAGCCAGTGAAAGTACAGGTGTTTTAATGTCCCTAATTTCAACTGTTTAGTCAACAAGTCTGTTCGCTAAGCACTTGAACACAAACAGTGTCTGACTATAAATGGAGGAAAAGGTGGGTAGAGATACCTTAACCTTAGTCACGTATGCTTATTTTATCATAAAACTTAAAGGCAGTCTACAAAAACTACTTCAAGTATCAAGTGAATAGAGTAATGAAGTCATTTTCTGAATAGCAAAGAAGCCATGAGTTAATTCCTTCAGGCAAACTGATCCCAAAGTCCCTGTAGTTCATTAAAACAGAACCTCAGAGAGATTTTTAAGTAACATGTCAACAAAAGTTAGCATTTAGCTTTATGACTGTACTTGCTTAATCATAGAGCTTGTGAGACAATTTAAGGTGAGATAGCTATCTACTTACTAAGTAGAGAGTGTTGATGTTTTGCAGTGTAGCAGCTTATCAGTGTAAAAGAGGTGAAAGCAAGCCGACATGCCACTCAGGCTTGCGATCATGAGTCTACCTAATGATTTTACCAACCACAACTATATGTGGTAAGAAAGTGTTTTGATAATAAAAACGAATTACTAGGGGGAGCTGGATTCAGATATTGTAATGCTATTAGGACCTTTTATTATTTTACAGGGAAAAAGATACTTTTGATCATTGTAGTGCGAATGTGTCATATTCTGTTTATGGTACTTCAACGAACTCATGGAAATGCTTTGAAAACAAAGTGGACTCTGTCATCTTTGCTAATAAGACTTTAAACAGACCTGGTTGCCAACATGGACATTACAGTAAGATACTGTATGGGCAGCACTCCAAAATGACCCCTTTAGGTAGTAAGAAAGGTGGAAAACACAATCTTCAACTGTTGAGATCACTAATTAGCTCTACAAGTGTGCTGTGGAAGCAGCGCCCTCTGTAACCTGTAGGTGTGAAATCTATAAAATTAAGACAACACAACAATCAACGTGATACCAGAGTAAAGTGAGAACCAGGTTGAAAATAACTAATATTACCCTTCACGTGCTCTCTGCTGTTGCAAAGGTTCAACAGTGGCTGTGAAAGAGAGTGGAGTTTCTAGTGGACACAAACTTTCTTATTTCAGTTTTTAGCTGAGAGAGAGATTTCATTAATTATGGCAACACAACATATGAATAGTTAAATTGATTGCTATTCCCTTTTAGTGCTGTCATTCTGGCATTCCATTTCATCCTCTGTCTCTCTTTCTCTTACTGACTCTCTTTTTCAGTCTGGTGTAGGCGTCTCATCTGCATCCCACTCTCTGCTTTGAATGACTCTCCTCCACTCTGTATTCATCTCACTCTTTGGTACTCTGTTTACTTTGTGTGTGTGTGTGTGCTGAAATTGCAGACACACTTATTACATCCTCCTTATCTTCACAACCAGGGGCAGGTGCTATCGTGGTCATGTGTTCATTTGGTTGCTGTTTCACAAGAGACCCTGGAATTAGAACCACATGTACACTTATCATAGATATATGTATGTGCTTGTATGTACTATTCATCTTCTATCTCTGTTTGCCAGACCAAGGCAACTGATGAGACAGATTACCAGCCAGAAGATGCATGATTTTTGATTTTTTGAAATTTTATTTAGGTTTTTTATTTTTATCTATTTATTTTATCTTATGTTTTTTCATCTGTCTGAGTTCATTGCAACTGCAGCAGCATGAAACATTTGGATGGAAGATTGCATTAAGTGATTTGCACAGGAGCTTTTGGAAACGACTTACAAAGGAAAGAGGATGAAGCAACCTGAACTGCACATGTACAGTATGTCCCTTCTGTTTGCCTTTGAGACTGTGTGTGTGTGTGTGTGTGTGTGTGTGTGTTGTTGCACAAGAGATGGAAGATTGCCATTGAGGGGGTGTCTGCCTCGAGGTGTTTGTCACAATGGCTGGTTCCCTGGCACTGCTGTCCATGGGTAAGGGTGTATGTGTGTGTGTGTGTGTGTGTGTGTGTGTGTGTGTGGTGTGTGTGTGTGTGTGTGTGTGTGTGTGTGTGCGTGCGTGTATGAGGGAAACATATAAAAATAGATGGGGGGGGGGGTCTGATTCCAATTTACAGCCATAGAGGTGCAAGAGGAGGAAGCTTTGCCTGAAGACAGATGTGTCACATACATTGTGTCAGGCACACACACACACCTACACAGTAAATGCAGTAAAATGCACATGGGTGCACACAAACACTTAAAATCAGCAAACGCTGCTGTAGACAGGCAGAACTTTGTATGCAGACAAAACTGAGGGATGTTCTGCAGATGTTCTTGCATACACATAATTAATATGCTTCAGGACCTTTCTGTGATAGAACGCAAATCAACCACATCCATGCAGTTTGACACTGTTTTCAGTTATATTAGTTGTTTGTCTGACAAAGTTGACCCGATTTTCACAATATTCTGTGCACAGCACAGTGTTGACATGCTCAGTTGGCTCAGAAATGTGATATTCTTTACCACTGTGAAACACAAACGCTTTTAATATTGAAGACACACACAACATAATTCCTAAATGCTTTCTGCTAGAGTGCATAAATTTTGACATTCTCAGGATGAGCCCAGAAAGGTTTACAATCTTGAAATAATGTTATTCACTACTTTTTTTTTCTTTCTTTCTTTTTTAACCTTCAATCTCCAACAAATGTGAAGGACAGCATATTTTCACCACTTGTAACACAGGAGGGGATCCAGAAATTCCTTACAGGAAATTTGAACATTAATTATGTGGGTATCCAGTCTGGAGCATTATTAAAACCCACAGTATCACAATTTGTTTCTTCTGTGTTTGTTACTCCCAGACCCAGGCTAGAACACTGTGAAGGTCAGGGAACCTGGCTAAACAGATCCAAATCCAGATCCTGACTATTTTTTGGTCTTTTTTAAAATCTGAGGTGGCTGTTCGAAGATTGGATAATATATATGACTGGATAATATATGACTGTCATATTCTATTGTGGTTAATCAGTAAAAAAAAAGAATATATTGGGATATGATCTAAATGAACGTTTTTCATAATTAAGCGAGACAAAGCTGGTGCCTTCACTAGTTTTTATCACAGATATTCCCAACCACCAGGCCACTGACTAGTACAGGCCAAATAAAATAATAAAAATAAATAAATAAATAAAACTAAGCAAGCCAAACCTGGTACCAAAACCACTGCTGAGCTCAAGGATCACATAATATCACAGAGGATTATCCCCCAGTACCAACTAGCGCAGCTGCTTACTTAACACAGTGGTCCATTTAAATATATGGATTCCATATGTCTAACTGCTAATGTTAGCTGCTGTTCATTGGCCCTTGTTTTACACCATCACTGTCGGGTGGAAACCTTGTATCTCCATTTTCCCACATTGTGTATGTGTGTGTGTGTGTTTTTGTACCTTTACCAACTATGCTGATGATTAAAATGGCATTTCACAAAACAAATTTTAAAGATCCAGGTCACCTTTTCATATTTAACTGGAAGTCTATTCAACACAGCTACTGTATGATGTATGGCTCTCTGATAAACCATACACTCAAGGCTGCATCATAATTCTTTGCATCTCAACCCTGACTCTTGCTTAAAACGTCCTTTGGAACAGTCCATTATGTCTGCATATATGATTCACTCCGCTCGCTCTTTCATGTTACTCAGACTTTTAATTATGGTCCATGTCCATGCTGCGGACTTTTAGGTAAAGTTTGGCCATTTCAGTAGCTGGGTGTACTATGGCCAAACCTCCCACCTTCCCACCTGGACACCTTTACTACAATAACAAAAAAGCAATTTGCTCTTACTCTAAGACCACAGTGGCCTGGATGGTTTGCTCCCAATTTCTCATTATCCACATCTAAATAGGCTATTGTATGGTGCGTGGCTGGGGCTGATAGACGTTGCATTGTAGAATGGTTTTCGAGAGATTGTGATAATAAAAAAAAAGAGAGAGAGGTACAATGAGACTAAAATTAGAACAATTGTTTGCAACAGAAAGAGCAACCGACTTGGGTTCATAAACACTGGTCACAAAAAGATAAATAAATAAATTAACTATCCATTTAAATGTAGATTTTTTAAATGCTACAATTAATATTAGCATTAATTTTATCTTTATGAGTTATTATGAACAGCGAGAGGTACAGTAGGTGCTAAATATACAGTAGATGTATATGTTGTGCCAATTTATCTAACAGTTGACGACATATTTAACTGTGTAAATGCACTGCCTCCAGAAGGCTAAAAGATAAATATAGGGAATCACCAAAGGTTTCATCCTCTGGAGACCATGAATCTGTATAAATTTTCTGGCAATCCAGCAAACCAAAATGAACCAAAGTGGTGGACCAATAAACTACTGTCATCCCAAACAAATTATTTGCCCAAGTTTTGAGATATTTGAAGTTTTCTGCCTTCATCCCCATAAAATGGAGGTGAAAGGATAATCTACAGACTTCACAGTGAACACTTTTCTCTGAAACTACCTTCTATTGATGAAACAGTCTTCATGAAAACTGTTGACAATGTGCTCTTTGGATTGAGGAAACAGACATAGTAGCAGTCATCACAGTTATATTTAGATTTGTAATTTGTGAAGGTATATTTTAACAATTTGATTTCACCACTGAAAAGATAGCAGGGGAAATGAAAAAACTTTTTTATTTATTTTTTATTTTTTTCATTTTGCTGACAGAACACAGGAATAGGAGAACGGCTTCAATTCTCCTTATATTCAGATGGAAAAATGTGACTGCATTATCATTTTTTAAATGTAAAGGTGGGATCAAATATCATTTTCTGCTGACAGTATGAGAAACAAGAAAACACAGTTTCCCCACATTTCCTCAGGAAGACACAAAAACAAGAATACAATCTGGTTTGTCTCAGGTAGGAAACCAAAACGTACACTGACTATTTGATTTTTGAATGTGGATGGTACCTCTGGTAACCTTGTCAAAATAAGAGTTTGTCACACTTCTTTAATGGTATCTAGACAAACACAGCTCCACTGAGCCAGAGACCACCTACAAAAACTAAAACTATTCAGTGATGCTACTATAGGCTACAGAGACATGCAGTGGCCACAAGTTGTTATGGAAGCAGGCCTGAACACTGCAACATGGCCATGGCAATAACCAAATCACAGCTGCAACTTATTGATAAAACATAGTGGTGTTACAGAGATGCCACTGCCTGTGAATCATTGTTAGTAAATTAAAATACATTACAGTGATTGAAGTAACAAGGCAACCCTCAGTAGCTTTCCAACTGTATGTACTGACATGTAGTGGAGCTGATGGAACACAAACAGCTTCAAGTGTAGCCTGATCTCCTGTGTTGCCATTTACAATAACTCAAGCATCTAATCAACAGAATCTCCCAACAGCATGTTGTTAGCCCCCAACCCCAAACCCCAACCACATCATCTGTCGCTGATTAAAATGATACATTTATAAAATTATAAATTTCAATGCTTAAAGGCTGAATTTATTTATATATCATCAAATAACAAAAATATGATAAACGCAAATTTTTATATTGGAGTCAACATGAGCATAATTTCCACCTACACATAAAAATCTGATCGTCAACTTATATTTCGGTACATAAAAAACAACAACATAAAAACAAAAAATGTGTGTATTCCTGTTCTCTCTCTCTCTCTCTATATATATATATATATATGTGTGTGTGTGTGTGTGTGTGTGTGTGTGTGTGTTTATATATGCATTAAGAATGTGCATTAAGAGTGTAAGCAGTAGTCCACCCTTTCTTTCTCTCCACCCACACTGCTCCAACAGTGCTGGGGAGGGCACTCATGCCTAATGAATTGAGACAGGAGGCCTGATAAATGTGACCAGTTCAGTAAAGGCAGCAGGCAACCACAGAGAGAGGCTATGGCCTGATCGCTATGTTACATATACAGGGAGCACCGGAGGCGCCCTGTAGTCCGATCCCTGCTTTACTCTGCCTCTGGTTGGCATAAACATCTAATAGGGCCTAAAAGCCTTAGATGAGAGCAACACATGCTGGGTAAGTGCTTGAAAATGGGACATGGAAAAGGTTTTAGGACATTCCAAGAACAAAGCATACAGCAAGCGTCTGTTCTAATCTATGAGATATGTCCCCATAGTATGGGTTATGGAGGTCTGTGTGTGTGTGTGTGTGTGTGTGTGTGTGTGTGTGTGTGTGCTGTGTGTGTGTGGCTGGCCCTCTCTAGTGTGTGTCTGTGGGAGTATGTTTTGGCCTGTGTGAAACAAACATACATGTTTGATTCTGTGTTTAATTCTGTGCATACATGCAGGTGTTCATTTTGTCTGTGTGTATTTACATGCATGCCTGTATAAGTGTGTTTGAGTATGTGTATTCTCTTTTGAGTCAAATGTTTCTGTGTCGCTTATCCATTTAAGAGACGGTGCTTTTGTGTATTTTTCACTATTTGTGTGTGCTTGCGCATCAATCATGTCTTGTTTCTGTACATATACAAGTCAAATTTTATGTGTATGTGGATGAGAATGATTTATTATTCAACAAAAGTACAGTGTGTGTGTGTGTGTGTGTGTGTGTGTGTGTGTGTGAGAGAGAGAGAGAGAGAGAGTTGCTGCTAACAGGGCCAGCACATATCATTGCTTATTGGAGATGGAGAAGATGTTTCCTCAGGGGTCAGTGAGCAGCCGTCACTTCACATGAAGGCAGCCAGGAGGGAGGAAGTAGAAAGACAAAGCAAGGGATTGGTGAGAGACAACAGTGGACAGAGGACAAAGCAGTGTAAGGGTGGTGGGTAGTAGGAAGGGACAGAGGGAGTGCTTCCTTCAGTCAGCATCACACCAAAAAAACTGCAGACTGGAGCTGGAAAAGAAAGAGGTAGAAGTGAAGTGAAGGGGTGAAAGAAACAGAGAAAGAGAAAGACGGAGCTTTTAAAAAAAAAGACTAGGCAGTGGAATAGTGAAGGAAAGAAAGAGAGAATAACGATATGTTTGCTAGAGTGAACAGGGGAGAAGAATGAGGGCAAAAGAAAATGGGTTTGTTACATAAAGCTGGGATCAGACACAGGTCAGCACATCGGACCAAACACAACAGACAGAAGCCGAGCAGTTTGGGAGGAAAGACTAAATAATAGAAATAAAACAAGACAACGGGACAACAAATGCTACCCCATCAGACTGAAAACAAGCTCACCTACCACCTCCCTCTCAAGGAAATACTCTTTTCCAAAATGCTATAAAACTTAGCTGAGGAAAAAAAGGAAATGATCGAAGCTTGTTTATTGGCGCCAGCATTTCCCCTTAGCTGTCAGTAAATACTTCCTCTCTTCCAACAGAGCGGGTGCTTTGGTATTTATGGGTTTTAATAGGAAGAGCGTGATCATCATATTGACCGGCCTGCTTGGATCCTAATGGCTGCCTTAAATCTCAGGGAAACACACTGTATTCTAGGGTGAGTTACAGTCAAATCAGGCCTGGTAGAGCTGCTGCTCCTGCTGGAAGGGAGGAAAACAATGGCTCGGGTGATTGTCAGACATTTACAACAGGGGGGGTGGGAAGGGGGGGGGCAAGGGCAATAAACGATTTTCATCAGTAGCAGAGAGAGAATGAGATGGGTTGGAGAGGGTGGGTGGAATCCAATGCGCTCTCCTTCCATTATAAGAATCATAAAATAGTTTTAATGACCAAATATTGGGCTCTTTGAAACAAGATATTGGATCATATTACAAGCATTATGTTGTCACACTTTGGCTCACACAATTCAGTCCACACAAAACTGTGCAGTGCCTTTGTGTGCATCTGTATTCAGCTCATTTCTATCTGTCTGTGTGTGTGTGATTTCCAGCTGATTTACTGTAAATCCATGACCACTTAAGGTATACTTAATAAAGACATGTACTACAACAATGATGGAGAGAAAGGACACAGCAGTACATTCAAACCAGCTCAGATTTGTGCTGCAGAAACAGAATTTCATCCTTTTTTCTCATCTCCTCTGTCTTGCATGAATAATGACTTTTCTACCTCACTTGAATATTAGCTATTGTATCTAAACAAGTTCTACTTACGCGTACATTATTATTATTTTTGGGAAAGATTGCACAGTAGAACTGAAACATTTACAGATGGCCGAACATCAAAACATTTTCAGGCTGCTACTTTCTTACTGTTATAAGTCACGCCACCATCATTTTTAAAATAACATTTAAACTATGATCTTAAACCAGATGAAGGATATTTGTCATCAGACATCTGGTTCTTAAATAATCAGAGAAACAAGCTGAGCAAAAAGCCGCTCTTGCAGCCCCTCTCTACGTCCTGTCTGCCCAACATGGTGTCACAGAGAAACGCTGATTTGTAACAGTTAAACTGCTTTAACTGGTGTTATTTTTACAGATTTTAATGACTTGGTCCGCCTGATTTGGAGAGGAGACCTCTGTGGATAATTCGACTCCCAGTAAAGACCTTCTGAACGATGAATCGCTGAAGGAATCCCACAATAAAAACAAGCTGAGCATGTAGGAACAAGCTACGCTAACATTAGCAGCAGCTCAGCTAACAGCTGTCAGTTCCTTACTGACGTCCTATGTCCGCTGAAGAAGCGCCAGAAAACCCTGTATTCAATTCAGTCAATCAACAGCTTTCATAATCAATTGATTACTTGAACTTCAAGGATAAACGGTCATATTTTATATTTTTCTTGCCATCAACATACATAAAGTAAAGAAAGGCACAGCATCAATGTATCTCTCTGTCTGTGACTCTCAACCCCCATCCCATTTGTTCCTCCTGAAGACATAAAGCTTTAAAAGGCACCAGTATATTATTAAAACAAATGGGCACTGTACTTTTTAGGAATCCATGATAGTGGAGAGAAAAGCTTCCCGAGCAAGTCAGTAATGGAACTCAGCCAAAGGGCAGCAGAGTTGTTAAAAAGGTAAAGATTTGAAAATGTTCGATATGTGCAATACAGGCACTAAATAATGCCAAAATGTATCAACTTATTAAGTCAGCGTCCTCCTGTCTATACATTTTGTGGAATTTCTATAGATGGCTACATAGAGCCTTTTGACTATTGTTCTGGTGTTTAATATGTCTCTGAGCTGGAACACTCCTCATACTCCTTATCAATATTGCGAAAAGTCCATTGTTGTTTTGTATCATTATCATTATTACTAAGTTAACAGGGTTTCACTATATGATGCATTTACCATGTTATTCCTGCCTTTTCTCTGTTTCTCTACACATCAGCATTAACCTTGTGACGCTACCTGAAGAAGAGCATCAAGCTTGAAATGCTTTGTGATCCAGAGTAGCAGCCGATCCAAGCCTTTCCAGTCTTCCTCGTGCTATTTAGTGCCTGTATTTGTGCACATATTGAGCATATTAAAATCCTTCACTTTTCTGCACCTTACAGCATAGCCTGTTGTAGTTTTAGCACTACTACAGTGGGCAGCTGTGGTTCAGTGGGTAGGGTGGGTTGTTCACTAATTGCAGGGTTGGGTTCTTCTGTCCACATGTAAAAATGGCAATGAGAGACATATTTTCATTCACATTTTTTTTTCTATAAATGACCTAGTCTGTAGCATAAATGTCACAAAAATACATAAAAACTTCAAATTCCATGTTTTGTCCAACCACCACTGCAAAAATGTTAGGGATCATACAAAACACAGAAAAGAAGCAAATCCTGACATGTGAGAACCAAATGTTGTGATTCTAAAAAGTTTTTATTAGGTACCATTTTCACCTGCAGAATGAGACACATTTGGTGCAGTAGGGACTATTTAGGGCAGTAGGACAATGTCAGCGTCACCCAGTGCAATGATGTGGCTCACTGATGTGTTCAATAGTTTTTGGAAAACAATGGAGCTCTATGGCACACAAGAATAAGATACTGTATATCAGAGACTGTCCTGTAAAAATGAGCCCTTAAGTCATCTGTGCAGCAGCTTATTATGATCCATAGTTATGTTTTGTTGTTAAGCAACATCTAGCAGCTGTAGTAATTATGACAGGAACAAAGCAGATAATGTGGTAAAAGGAGCAAAGTCCATGTCAGGAGGAGGTTGAGACCGTTACAAAGACATTAACCTTATTAACATTATTGCTGCCATGATGTCAAAGCTCCGGTATACCTGCTGTACGCTCCAATGGGTCGTACCTGAGAGCAGGAACAAGCAACCTTTATGGTCATTTAGGCTGGGGGACTTGTTGCTATCACTATCACTCAGAAGTGATAGTCAGAAGTTTCAACTGGAATGCCCCTTGAAGTCATATTTCCAACTCAGAAGTTATTATTTTTATATATATATATTTTTGTATTTTCTTGGGAACTTCATGAGTTAAAAGTTGATTATGAGAAACTTTCCACAACATTTAAAGGGTTGCTGACACCTGTGTCACCATGGGCTCTTATGGGTTAAGAACATTCTGAAGTGTTTGCCTTGAAATCAAACATTAACAACAGAGGTGCTCTTCAGGTGGAGTGCATATTTGTTTTGAAGTTATCTATACTCTGAAAGAGCAACTACAAAGGCTCTGTGAGCGTCCATGTTTTTCCGACATCTCTACTGGAACGCCGTTAACTCAGAGATGACGTCACTCCCAGTAAATGGAACGCAGCAACATTCATTGTTGGTTTGGTTTTTGTCATGGGAGTTATTAACAGAAAATAAAATAAAATCACCAGACTTATCCTTTAAAGGCCCTGTACAGTCATGGTACACCCACGCAGGTGTCTTCATTCTTTCATTTTTTACCTCTTTTCAGGACTGTGTGGCAGTGGGTGTATGACTGACTCACCACATCTCCTGTGAGTTTTGCTGTGCCTGCTGGGGTGTGACAAACTACAACATTATCATATAATGTAATATCATATCATATATAGCCTGAGTGGAGGGCTATTTAGCCATTAATGTACGTGGTTCTGGGCCTCTCTGTCATTTGTCAAGTAAAAATCCCAAAAAAGGCCATGTCATAATAAGAGGAGAATGCGTAAATAATAAAATGAGCGATGGTCTATGCTTCAGTTTCAGCGTCCTGGTATTATTCATGCTGGCTCATTGTCATACTGTCATGGCTAAATGGGACACTTGAATATGGCAGAGCCATCATTAATACCATTAGTAAAACCTGTGCTTTTTCCCCCATGACTAGTTAAAATGCTGCTGAAAAGACCTCATGGCCAGTTCCAGCCTCTGAAAACTAAAGATTTGCTACTTTTATCTGTTTTGAATCACTGTACATTTCATGTCTTTGGTTTGCAAACAAGGAATTAGAAAACATCACCGTGGCCTCTGGAAAACTGTGCCAAATCCTGTATGTATATTTTCACAAATCTTAGAGACTAGACAAATGGTTGCCAACCTCTGGGCAAAGGATGGGTACATGGCCTCATTACATTTACTACCAGGTTGTGGTGAATCTTAATTACTGGGCAAAAAAGCTGGAAATTTAAAACATGATTCTTTGGGCTATTTGTGAAGGGCAGCCTGTCTGTGCAGCCTGTTTTTCATCTCTTCCTGTTAGACTCACAATAACAGAATACTGACCTTGGATTTAACTAGGTCATCATCAGTTGATTGGTGGTTTAGTTAACACACCAAATCAATCAATTAACAGTGAAATTAATCAATAGCTGCAGCCTCTACTCAGTAATATCTTGCAGGAGAACAATTAATTCCTCTGATAATGACCACTTCTAGTTATCCTAGCAGGCGGGCAAGTTGGAAAGCATCCACCATCCAGACAGACATTTAACTTTGCCTGTAAACTAAACTTTAATACAAAGCTTGTCGGTCAGAGAAAACTTGAAATAAAAAGTTAACCTTTTATGACCAGTGACAGGCAGAAATGTGGTTGATATGACTACATGCAAATGAGAGCCAAACAATATAAATGGCAAAGCACGTCTGCACCCATCATCTGATAGCTGATGGAATCGAGTTATAAGCTACAAGTCTTCTCCCTGCTCGATAAAATGACCGCCACTATCAGCTGACAGTGAATGTCATTGCTGGTGAACAGAGGAAATTGTGCCTTGAAGTTTTGAGTAATTGAATTTGTAAAAGTCATCGTATTACCCTGTAATGCGATATGCAGATTCAGAGCCGTTTGCAATTTACAAAAGGGTCGAACCACTATGAAATTGCCACCATCCCCCCACTTACCGCACGCAGACACAGATGCAGACACGCAGACACAAACACACAGTGCATCATTAACCCAGTTTCCAATTTCTCATTGCTCCTGGCATTGCTGTTCTTGCCTCAGAGGAAGCCGAGCTGTGCGACTAGAAACCTCAGATGGTATTTTTTCTTACGAAGACACTGTGGAAATGCTCCTCACACTTTAGCTGATTATTCTAACGTCTCCATGACATGACCTGTCAGGATTTAAATATCCTTGACAAAGCTTCTCACAGTAAGAGAGAGGCTGGTGAGGCATCCTCATCCACAGTGGAGTGAATATGGTGAAGGACACACAAGTAAAACTGTTCTATACACAATGTGTGACACATATTTTCAAGGGTCTCTGAGGCACACTTGACAAACTGCGGTGCTTTTACATTTATATGGTGTACGTAAATATAGCAGGGACAGCAGACAGTAAAGCAGGGTGAAAATAACTGTGGAAAGAAAAACAATCTTTGTGTATATTTCAGAGGTTGTGCACAACCACAGGTGAACAGCACAATAATAACAGGCCCCTGAGCAACCTAAAGTTCTAAGATTTTTCTCCTAAAATTTTAAGCAGTGAGGTTACAATAATTCATAAAGCGCTACTATGTAGGGGATACATGTGTCTTAAGTATGTAGTTTCTGTCAGGCACTGTTAAGTATTTATAAAAGTGTCTTCACACTGATGAAACCATCATTACATATAGACAGTCATATTCTACAGGAGTGTTCTGAGGATGTGAAGAAAGGGGGAAAAAAACCTTTAATACTTGAATTAAAGTTAAATAAGAATTAATGTGCAGATGAGAAGAACAAGAGAAAACGAAAAATCCAACATGTCTAACCTTTCTGGCTGTCGATGACGAAGTTGCCCTCCTCGTTTCCTGTAGTGATCTTATATGTAATCCCGTCCCCATCAGGATCCTTTGCCAGTACCGTGGCAACAAGAGTGTTGGGGCCTGCATCCTCCGAAACGAATGTCCGATATCTGATAAAACACACACAAACACGCATTCAACACCTGACCAAAACCATATGTCCTGACACATGGTTGAGAAGGAGAAAATGAGACACACTCGTCCAAGTTAGCGTTTCAAATCAATTCCATCTAATTCATGTTCGACCACTAGATTCAGTGCCTCAGAACAAAAATACTGATATGGAAACATATTGAATTACTCCCAGAAAAAAAACTGATGCACTTTTCAACAAGACAGCCACAGTTAAACCTTTTGCAGCTACAAAAGGTCTAAGTGTGACACAATACTGTGTGCACAATACTGACCTACACTTGGAGCCGTGTTTTCAACGTAGAGTATATCTCTGGTACATGTACATACCCCCCCCCCCCCCCCCCCACACACACACACACACCACACCCCCACACATCGCCCACCCTCCATCACACCTTCCATTATAGAAATCTAACAACTTCCAAAGTGACAGTGAGAGTGAGAACGTGGAACAGAGTGGTAGTGGTGTAAACTAACTTCCTTTTCCTGTGATATCCCTGCAGGGAAACAACATACAGTCTTCAGGAGTGGCTCTACACACAGCACTCATTTTCTTGGTTGCGTCTGCCGTTGGTCTGCATCAATATCCTGGAGGACATTCAGAATGGCTGATCCCTAATCAAATTTTAAGAGTGTGTATGTTTGTTGCTGGCTCCTAAACCAGCGGAGAAGGGACAGGGAAAGACTGCATCCTTGTGGAGGTGGAAAGAGAAAATATTAGCTCAGGCAGCAAGGCTTTTACAATTCTGTTTAAAGCTTTTAAATATTTAAGTTATGGTCTTCTGAGCAATGTGCAATGGAAGCAATGGTATCATAAGATCATACTGACACTACAACTGACCTCCTGGTTAGATGCCTCTATGACACAGGGCTGATGTGTAAATGGAACAAGAATTTTATTCATATTCAAGGTAGGATACTTGAAAACAAGATGTTTTTAAGTGTGATGAAGTAACATATGTGTCCTTGATCATCTGTTATATAAGTATTTATATACATAACTCATTCTAGCTAACTGATTCACTTGCCTTGACATGCATTTTTTATCAGCCCCTGCATACCAAACTGAGTTCAGCTTCTTGCTCTGAAATTCCCCTTCAGTTTTGTCTTTGTATCTTAGTGTAACACTTTGAACTTCAGCTTTGAACTCTCTTTTGGCCTTACACAGACATCTGTGAACCACTGATGTGCTTGAAAGTAAAACTTTTCTTGAAAGGCTGGCCTCTCTACCTTGTTGACATGAAGTTCATACTCTACATTCTTAGGACACATTGCAGTCGCCCTTATGGGAATGATATTATCACATTATACAACATGCCTGCCTCTCTGGGTCATTCTCAACATGAAGAAGTGTCTAGGGCATTAGCACAAGGCCATTTTAACTAATATGATTTTATGGCAAATGCTGAATAGGGTAACCACTCAAAATTTATAATAAAAACCTCTGAAGCAAATATCTAAAGATAGGTTAAATTAGAATTTTTGAGAATTTGAGAGTTTTACAGGGTTGACATCATGATGAACACTGATGATTAAAACAGTCCAGTACAGTCCATCTTGCATTCTGCATTTTGTTTAGTTTTTTTTTTTTTTTTCACGCTAATGTGAACAATTAAGGTCTTCCAAATGCAGTTTCCCTTGGTTAAAAAAACATAAATCACTATATTTTAAGCTGAAGAGATAGGACTGACCACTTCAATAATATCAAGAAGTGCCATTTGATCAGTGAAAACCATCGTTTCTGAGACTTATGTTGTGTCAAAAGTTTGTTCCCACTGACTACTAAGGATTAGTAGGAAAAACATCATGTGTTTTTGAGTAACTGTGGGTATTTTTAACTCTATACCAAAGCCTGCAGGTGTTTCCACACCTGAAAGTCAAGTCCAAACCAATGTTTAATCCAGTTAGTGTTAGTTTTACATTGCAATTTGAAAGTTCACAAAAAAACTTTGCATAACATATGTATGATTTGTTGTCACCACCTCCATGCACTTATAGACTGGTGTCCATCTGTTGTCAATGCGGTAGGTAGCCTTTTCTGTTTGAAATGGAGAAAAATGAATGAAGAGTTTCATTTGTTGCCACTAACTATCATTATTATGGCATGACTACCAGCAGCACTGATTTCAGCATGTGATTATGCAACTTTTGGTGGAACCAAATTTTGGTCCTTTGGTCTGGACTGTGATCTGAGGCACCTTTCTAAGGCTAAGCTAAGACTAAGAGACATGTTCATTTGGATGTAGTTTTGCAGTGACTCATTGCCTGCCCACGTGTCTGTGAATCCTTAAAATGCAGGTGTAGTGAGTATTACAGCCTGAGATAAACATATATCCGTCTGTCACTCCACCCTCGCAAAGAGCCCGATTCATTTTTCAGTGAATGCAAGGTACTCTCATTAGGAGTTGAACACTGCGATCATGTTCTGTCACTGCCGTGTTTTTGTCTCAACAACTGTTGGACTAGTTCTGCCTGGGAAGATCAGTGATGTGCCACTTGTTTTTGCTCTGTTTGTAGAGTGTTGTTGCAGCATTTGAGTAATTTCTGCTCACACTTTGCCAGCATTTCTCTGCAGATCAATATGCAAGTTAGGTAAGGGGAGATGCTGTGCTGTGTTTCTTTATTATGTAGTTTCTCTAGGGATACATAGGGCGCATTGATCAAACGGCTTCCACTTGTGCTCTAAGGAAGCTATTTGAAAGATCATTAGATAATTGCTTGTATTTATCTCACCTGAAAGTCAGAAAGAACTAAGGCCTCTTTGTGCATTTATGCCTGCAATTCGCAAAATTACAGATGCTGTCTGTTCAGTTGAATTTATGCATGACTCTTTCACACAGGCTACTAAGCTTCTTTTGTCCTGACTTCCAAAATTGAGTCTACTTTTGCATTACAAATGCAGACAGAGTGATCATTATAGATTCAAATAGTCAGCTTACAATTAGGCGTATGATTACAAGCTGCCTGAACTGGCAACAACAGCTGATGTTGGACTGCACAGCACATCAACTTTGTGAAATGCTGAAAACATCCACCGTCTACGGTGATGTGATGAAACATTTAAATGGCTACTGAGTGACTAAAAATAATCAGAAAAATAATCAAACTATTTAAACCAGCCTATTTAAGTTATATAAATATTTCTGGATTCAAAGATTAATTGCTAATGAGAAACTTTAAGCAGGTCACAAGGCTTGAGACTTTTTGGGTTAAATCTGCATTTTGAAAGCTGTTATGGTTTTTACGAAATCACTTTTTTTTCCAGATTTTATAATGGGTGTGTATTGCACGGAATGTTCTGGACTAGAATGTGTGACATTTCCCACACTTTAACTGCTACCTCTGGAAATTTTGCCAAAAAGTCTCACTCAAATCTCTTTTAAGTCCCACAATTTCAAACCTACATAGACACTTTATATATGAAGATGTATAGAAATGTGTCCTCTCTCACCCAGTGTGACTCCCATTGTGACATGACAGACAGTTTTTGAATAAACTGCCTCAAAGCGCACAGAGCGCTGACCAACAGTCCCATAGACTGCCATGTTAAACTGAGCTCTGAAGTTCTTGTTAAAAACAGAGATGGTGGGTATTTTAAAACTGCAACGGTGCCTAAACCGTAAACAGTACGTACACATATAATACATCAGTGTTTTGATTGAAGCTTTACAGAGCTTATAGTGAAGAAATTTTGTTGATAGGAATTGTACTTTTCGAGGTGTGAGGGCATTTTTGATGCCAAGTTTTGGATTTGTTTACCCCAGGTAGACAACAACTCCTTTAGGGCCCACCACCTTTGGGGGCCCCAGTCACCATAGCAACAAGTTACTCAGCAGTTGTTGATGACTCAGCAGTTTCTGAGCAGAAGTGGCCTAAGCTGACTCTGATTGGCTAATTAGACTGAGGCCATTTTTACTGCTGACAGCTGATTATCTTGGATATGCACCAAGCAGCAGACACATTCAAAATTTCTCCAGGAATTTTCTAGTTTTTGTCATCTGTTTTTGTCTCAGAGAGTCTTACATACCAAACAAAATGTGTGATCGTGCGATGTGAAACAAATCCACTATCAAACGCGACCAATGTATTATGTGTGTGAAAGTACTGATAAGATACTGATTCTGTCACTGTTCACAATGAAAACAGTGAGCTGACCATGATGATGATATGATAAAGAGGACAAATGCACGGCCGCTGTGTCCTGAGCAGAATAAAAGCAGACCACCGCATACACTGACCATTGAATTTAAAATATTGAGCCAAGCATGATGTAAATTTTATAAGTATACATCAAGGAGATAATGGTTCACTGCCATGGCAAATTTTCCAGGAGGCATTTTGAGGTTAATCCTACTTGACACTTAAATCAACCTAACTTCAACAAATACCTCTCTCTAATGCTTTCAAGCAGACGCTTGTAGGCGTCTACTGCATGAAGAACTGCCGATGTGAGTATCTGAGAGAGAGAGGGAGTGGAGAGAGATCAGAGCGGATCACTGAGGGGAACCATAAAGCCCAGCAGTCAAGCAACAGTAAGATGCCTTTTGCAATCACATTTGGACTCAACCACTACTCTAATTTGGCCAGATCAATGCTGCAATCAATTGAAACCCGCCCTAGACATACACCACCACACACTAATTACTTTTTAACCGTTTTGTTTTACTTTTTTGTTTTAGTTTGTTTTCATTCCCGTTGATCCGGGGAGAAAAATAGATGCGTCCCTTAGGCCAGGGCCTGATGTCAGTTGTGAAAATTAATTACTGAATTTAATTATTGAGTTCATTTAGTTTATCCAGATAAGGTGTAGATGGAGAATGGAGGAAAGAAAGAGGGCAATGGTGTGTGTCTGTGTGTGCTGAATAGTTGGGGTTTGAGACTGTCAGCTGATCCATTCAGCTACTGCTCACTGACTGTGTTATTTATTAGCTGGAATGCCTCCTGTCTGATTTCCTATTAATCAGCACTTACAATGGTATGTTTCTTTTATATTACATTATATATTTTTTATCTTTTGTCTATTCTTCACTCTTGTTTCTGTCCTTGCTGCAAGTGGGATAAATAAAGTCTATCTTAACTTATCTTTACTTGTTGAATTACTGCTCACATTGAATGTATGATTTATGTATGCAGTTGCATAGGTGCACAGAGCTGGTGTCACAATACTGCAACTTCCTTTGATCATACAGTGAGAGAACTGACAGTGACAACAGGAAAACGCTTCCCATTCAGAGCCATCAGGTGGATACAGCTGACGTGACTACAATATCAACACTGAAGCAGCAGTGTTTGCTATATCAAGATGATATTAAATATACCGTCTTATTAAAGCGGTAGGTTTGATATATGTGTGAGTGTTTCATGTGAACTAATTTTCTGTCATTTTCTTCTGTCATTATTCCTATGGTGTGTCTGTTGTGTTCTGGTCTGTAGTTTGACACTTCAATCTTTTGAATCTTTAGTATGTGTTTATCGGGGAGGACCCTTTGAAGGGAAAGATAACATTTTTTTCCCCTCAAACATAATCAGCTTGGGTGCAAATACACAAGAGAATTACACACGGAAAAACACACAGAATTACCTTCAATGTATGTGTCGGTATGAATACTTTTACATTCCCACTGGTATCCAGGTGATGGATTTTGATCATATCTGAGTGATTATTTTACATGGTTCATATGAAACATAAAGAAAACTTCTTATTTGTGTGTTAATAAGCAATTCTAACATTATCCATGTTTCTGTGTCGGCGCAGGCATGTGTTTGACCCGCTCTCTGTTATTCCTCTAAAGGCAGCAGCTGCCTCAGGAGTTGAGGATGAAACCACTTTGATTTCAGTCTGCCTGGACTCTGTGGCCTTTAATATCCTCTGCTGAATCTGGCTTCTCCCTCTGATCACCAGCGAGTTATAATATAATTTATCCACCCTGCTGCTACCCAACTTTCATTTTAATTTTAGCGTGCAGATAATCACAAGTTTACTATCATATTTGTAATTGACCAAGCTGAAGACTGATACATACAGGTAGCAGACAGTGATCAGAAACCTGGTTATGGTGTTTAAATGCCTCAGTATCCCAGTTGATACAGGGGCTCTGCTAATAGCACATTCAAGATTCTCAAAACCTGGATAAGACCAATAATGTTGAACATATGAGTAAAACGTTCTGAGAAAACGTATTTGTTTTCTGCCAAAATATCTGACTACAGCTACAGCTTTCTTTAGACTCTCACAGCACCTTTAAGGTTAAGGTTTGGGAAAGATCACAGTCTGGTTTAACACAGAAAAAAGTTCACAGCAAAAAATATGTTTGTTTACATTTAACCAAACCTCTATCTTCCCTAAACTTACTGCTTTTGTTGTTCACATCCACTGACAGGCTGTGAACTCTGTATGCCAACCATCCACTGCAACTGCCTCCTGGTAACTCAGCTGCCATTTAAAAATGTAATGCTTTATTCATTCAAAAAAGATGTTGCCCCTGAACATAATCCAGCCAGCGATTATGTTTCCTTTTGCTGTTGCAGTTTAGTTGTATAGAAACATAACTTCAAGGAGACAGGGTTGCGTACAGGGTCACCAAACCAAGTGGCCAACGGTAATTGGAGTGCAAACACTGGGTAATTGGGGTGAAAGATCTGGCTCAAGGTTTTCAAACTATATTTGTATAGCTTTTGGAAAAGAAAAGATGAATAATAACTAAAAGAATAAAAAAAAAAGAATAGTGGGTTTACATAGTATTAAGGGCTACTTTCCCAATTTTCACTAACACAGAAAAAAAGAAAATCGATATGCATGTCATTATTAAGACCTGGGTTTGTATGCCAATATCATACAAGCACAAAAGTGTGATACTTTTCTTCTATTCTTCTCATGAATATCAAAGCACTTGTACCTAATGTATGTCCATCATGAACTGAGTGGGAACTCTTCATTGCTGGCAGCCTGCTGTGAATAACTGTTTTGAAGTTAACATCACCTTAACTGCATGCGACTGTCATTACTGCTCTATGGAAACTGTGTCATTGTTCTTATTCACTTAATACAGGAGGGAAAAAAACATGGCATGATAAATACACTTTTGTATAGAGAAATCTGATTTGGTGGAAAATGTCTCCCAGAACAATAACACTAAGGTGACGCCTGAGCAGGAGTTACACAGAGAGGGCACCAGCCAGAGACATCAATATATCATGACAAAGGTAAAATAAAGAAATAAATACATTTCAAAATGAGATAAACACCAGTCAGTGACCTTAGTCATCAGTCATTTCATATTAAGGTACAACATCGATCACCACACACACCCTTGACCTTCAATAATACATTCATATTGTCATCTACAATTGTGGAGCAAAAACACGCATATTAATAAGCTGATTCAATAAAACCTATTCACAAATTTGGGAAACTGACAGCTAAAACCTCTCTCTCAAACAGTGACGGTCCAATTTTTGCAAATGTAACTAGGCACAGAGGACATGTCAAGCTTTGGATTTCACCGATATGCTGAAGCTGTGTGCATGAGGCTGTAATAAGGGTGATACTTGGTATATGAAGAGTTTCTTTTTGCCTTTTCCCAACTGAAAATACAAGAGCGTACATTTATAGAATAGATTAAAGTGAATATTCATCAGCTCTAATGAAAGCTGCCAACTAACTAGTTTTTTTTTTTTTTTTTTTTTTTTTAACCTCCATTGCTAACCTAAGGTTACTTCCTGGGTAAATATATATAATAAGTTACGCTGGTCCAGGACTGACATCCACTGTATAGAAGCTGGTGTAACACTGGTCCCCAGATGCTACTATATTAGAGTTTAGAGTAATATCAACAGCTCAGTTCTTCTCTGTTGAATATTGAATTTGGGGAAGTTTTACTCAAATTGCTTTGCCAAACTCATCAATTTATCCTCATTTTAAAACCCTTTACTCATGCAAAAGTGAAACAATTTTCCAAGGAATTTTCTATAGTAAACATCTGATTGGGGTTATATTAGAAAGAAATAATAGTCTTAGTTTACATTATTTTACTGCATTTTATTTTACTGCTGCTTATTTCTGTGTTGCCTACATACATCAATAACTGGTGAGGATGCTGACTTTTTACCTGGACATGTAGTTTTAACTTCAGACTGCTCTGTATCATCCCAAGAAGCTGAACTGTCATATCTTGTTTGTGTAGCCATCAGATGCATAACTAAGACTCTTCTGTTGGGTTCTGCTGAGTTATATCTGCATTATTATTAGTACTGATTTCTGTCTGTTTTTGCGGTTCTCCCTCCCCGCCTGAGGGGGTTGCTTTTCATCTGTTCCTGTGATTTTTCTTTAAGGAAGTTGAGTTGTAATGGGGGCAGCTGATTGGACCATTGATGACTCAGATTTTAAAATGCTCCCTGGGGAGGATTGATGATTGATGTGCTTCACCTTTTTTCCTGACTCCCAACCACACCGTGCCTTGTTCTTTCGTCGATTGATCTAAGTGTGTGAGAAAGTTATAAATAGTGTAAATAACTGCCTAAAAGCAGTTCAGGTAACTGTAGGGCCTTTTTTGTTGTTAAACTTGTTTTCTCCGGTTTATGTTAGGGATTTAGGTAAGATCCCTGTATTTTATTGTGTTTCTTTCATTGTCACGTAAGATAGCAGACCCTTTAATAGATTGTTTTGTTTGTTATTTTGGTCATGCTCATCCCAACGCAAATTTTATCTGTGTTAACAAATAAATCAGTTGTGGTTTTTGCACTGCAATCGGTTGTGGCACTGGTCGTCCTTGGAAGCGGAGAAAGGGGAGGTCAATTTTATGCTGTGCTCAGGTTTCCCCTCGGCTGAAAGGTGGAGGGACACCAGGTTGGATGTTCTTATGAGTTAGATGAAGATGCCGTTTCCAAAAAATTCAGCAAGTTACACTGAATTGGATAAAAAGAGCTGATAAAGATCTGCCAGTGACAGTTCAGTTAAAACTGGCAATCAACAACTAAAAATTAGAAGCTTTTGTCTCCCTATATCTGAAATCCCATTGTTTTTGAAAATACCACTAATTTTGAGTGGGAAATCTGCCACCATCATCATTGTAAACTATGTGCAGTGTTAGATTGAAAGCCTGACAAGTGTAGCAACAGCAACTTCTGTCTCCCCATGTCTTTGTCTCCAACATATACATGAAATCACTTCTACCTGTTGTATCAGTCTTTGTCTATGTGCATAAGTGCATGTATAATACATATTTAACTGTTTATTATGGTCATAAGAGCCATCTTTATCACACATGAAACTAATTATAGACATGAACATACACACACATGCACGTAAAGTGCAAAGACACACAGCCACAGGAAGCCTCCCAGGGTGGTTTCCAGGGCAACAGGCAGGTGATGGTAGGTACAGTAATAGGGTCCTGATGGCAAAGTGACAGCACATAGATGAAAGGCCACCATTCTGTCACTCAGCAGGAAATGAGAGCCATGCAGTGAAGAGGGAGATCTGAGAGACAGTGAATCTAAAACTCAAAAACACGAAAATAACAAATCGTTCTCCTTTCCTTTTCCCCATTTCCTGTCTTTCTGTCTTTCTTTTTTGCACTGATATTCAATAACAAACATAAAACTGTGCCCAGTTTACAACAGAAAGTAACAAGACTAACTTCAAAATAGCACTGTTCAGTATCACGTTTGGATCTGAAGCCTATATTTACTGTGAACTGGCAAAATACAACATGCACATGCACACACACACACACACACACACACACACACACACACTGCTTGTATTTGTATCTTTGTGAGGACCCTAACCTCAGCCATGATAAGTAAATGCCTGACCCCATCCCCTGACCTAAACCTAGTTCTAACCCTCACTTTCCTGGTCCTCACAAAGATACAAAGATAGAAGCATGCACGTGCACACACACACACACACACACACACACACACACACGCTCTCATATACACGGATGCTCATTATCGCATGCTTCCAACTGCAAGAATCGATACAAATAGGCCAGATTTTCTGCCTGGATAATGATATATTTAATGACCTCTCTCTCCCTCTCTCTCTCTTTCCCTCTCTGTCCATCACATGCAATGACTCAACACACATATGTACACAGTCTCTCTCCCACACCCACAGGCAAACACAGGGTATCTACAGGGAAAGTAATGAATTTTATCTTTGTAAATTTTATTTTCTCAAACCGTCCCAGCTGACTTTGTTTCCTTAAAGACATAACAGATGTGTTTGCTCATTCCCTCGTGTGTGTGTGTGTGTGTGTGTGTGTGTGTGTGTGTGTAAATATAAATACATTTTGCAAGCATGCACATGTGTGCCTGCATGGATGACTCTGGAGCTCTGAGTGTGTGCGTATGCATGTGTATGTCTGACTGATGCATCATAGATTGTCCACTTCTGCATTTGTGGCAGCTACAGCGCAGGGTTGAGAGCTACAGAAGAAAAACTGACTGATTATTCGGCTGTCGCTGACAGTAAATCAATACACACACACACACACACACACACACACACACTAATCCCCTACTGCTATAAACAACATAAACACAAGCATATCAGATGCATGATGCATGAATGCACTTTATAACTACATCACTCTGTCCATACCAAAACTACACTTTACTGGGACCTTCTCAATTACTGAATACACATACACACACATATGCACGCATAGAGGCACAAGCACACAGACAGAGTGCACGCTCTGGGCCTCCTGAGGGTGCTGGTGGGCACGGCTGATTGACCCTGCCTCACCAATCTGCCCAGCTCTCTGCCAGAAAATCAACCAATTAAAAGATGCAGGCGCCACAGCAGCACTGGGGGGAAAAAATGCTGGAATTGTGGGTAACGGCAGCTGCGATGTTGAATTGGGAAGCAGCTGTGAGGAGCTGACCTGACAAGGCAGGACAGTCAAGCGCTCTCTCTCTCTCTCTCTCTCTCTCTCTCTCTCTCGGTTATAAGTAAAACAGCTTTGGTCGTCTGTATTTTACATGCTTCGCTCATTTAATATGCCTTACTTATAAACTAGTAAGCACTGAACAGAGACAGACTGACTTTATGAATTAAGGCTTTATAATAAGAAACAAACAAGTATATATATATATTCCAGAATTATATTGATCATTTTCCATTCAAAAGCCACTACTGGATCATGTGGAGAAATGCTGAACTATTTCAACATAAATTATCCTGTTAAGTTTGGAGTTCCACTATCTTTAGGTTTATTTCCCACACAAGAGAAGAGAAATGTAACTAGACCTGCCTCCAGTGATTATTATCATCCTCATTTGAGAGGACAGAACTAGCAAATGCACTGAATTGTTTGCTTGATGAATGTCAAATAATTGCTCAGTCACCAAAACTTTCTTCACATTGGCAACTTGATTCATCAACTAATCATTTCAACCATCAGAACAGCCGAAAAAGCTCAACAACTCATCAGACTACACTCACGATCCAACTGTTTTGCAGCAGCTCAAACGTGTGAATGATTTATGTGCACCTGTAAAGTCTGCGGACTAACCTTGTCATATCATTGTGGCACACAGGAGATTGTAACCTTGAGAAGCCGACCCAGATTGTTTGTCAGCAAAAATCCTTTCCAGTACAGAGAAAGAATCCAGGGTAAAGCTCTAACAGCTTGGGTACTTCTGACTAACATGGTGCTGTCACCAGAATGACCATGAGCCTCTCCTGTCTCACCCTCACCAGCAGGGAGGAATCAGAAATAGACAATGAACAACTGCGTGAAAATCAGGAGTTTAGAAGCCCAACTCTTACTTACATATGTTGGGAGAACTCAGGTGCCTCATCGTTGACGTTAGCCATTCGTATCCGTACTGTAGTTGTGCCTGTCCGAGGGACCTCCCCCTTGTCAATGGCCATCACAACAAACTCGTACAGATGGTTGGGCCTCTCGTAGTCCAGAGACCCCGCAGGGAAGATGGTCCCGTGAGGGGAAATGGTAAAGTCCTGACTCAGGGTGTAATAAGTCAACTCTGCATTCTCCGCTGAGTCGCAGTCATTTGCTGACACTAAAGATGAAATCATACAGACAGAGAACAGAAAGAAAAAAAAGTTACTTTACTCATGAAGTATACATTAATGGTTGCCTTGTGAGATGCACTCTCTAACACCACTACCACTACCACAGTAACACTGACTGTGATCAACTGATGAATGTAGCCTACATTAGCATGGGTATCAAAACACAGTCCAAAGACATGCATGTTGGGTTAATTGGTGACTCTTAATCGCCCATAGGTGTGAATGTGAGTGTGAATGGTTGTTTTTCTCTATATGTTGGCCCTGCGATGGACCTGTCCAGGGTGTACTTGGCCTCTTGCCCCAATGTCAGCTAGGATAGGCTCGAGCCCCTCACAACCCTTAACGGATAAGTGGTATAGATAATGGATGGATGGACATGTTGTAAGGTTTGGATTAGGTTAAGGTTAAGGTCATGGTTAGAATAAGTCTCCAGGAAATGAATGTAAGTCTATGTACTGTCCCCTGAAGTTATGGAGACACAACGTGCGTGTGTGTGTGTGTGCTTGACATATGTACGTACATGCGTGTCTCTATGTGCAAGTGCTTGGCGCAGGTTTATATGTGCAGGTATTCCATTTTGGGTCAGATGGCTTCACATAAATGCATTGAAAGGACTGTCATTTTGCAACATTTCTGCTTCTACATCACACATTGGGAATCCATGGAGCCAGTGCTCGCCCAGCCACAAATTGATTGCCTTGCTAAAACTGAAAGGACCACCAGGGATTTGAATAAGCATATTTTCCGCTAACAAGAACATTTCACCATCAAACTCTCAATTCTCCAATTCACCTTACATTGCATTTGGCTCATGTGCCCGTACACACACAAAAACAAACAAACACACACACACACACACACAGACACACATACACATGAATAAATACATGCACATACACAAATAAACACATCACTTTTTGTTTCAGCTAACAAACTGTACTTCTTTATTGCCATAAGGCCTTGGGGTAAACTAACACACTTCAAATTAATAGTTGTTAACTAAATGTCAGCAAAACAAAAATATCCCAGCTCATTAAAAGAAGATTTATAAACTTTCTCAGTGTTATTTCACATGATTTGTTTTATTCCAGTATTTCAACAAGAGTCCAGTTTTATTTGGAATTTATTAGATTGATTGATCGTGTGAAGTGCTGTGGAACCATCTTTTTCTCTCTCCATAAAGCTTCAAAATATAAATATGATGAACTGAAAGAGACAAGAGCATCCAATTATTACTTGTAGGACAGCCTGGTATCACCAAATGGTGTATGAATAATATGCCAGTCTTGTCATTTAAGGTGTTCTCAGTATGCATTTGTTGCCTTTCGTGTGTCATTACCCCTAACCCTCCTCCTCTCCATAACTCTAACCAAAACAACATCCATGAAAAGACACATGAAAAGCTTAAAATGTGTAGACATGGCCGACTAAATGTTATGAAGGTGTAACACTAACATTAAAACACAGGGATTCTTTGAGAGAGAGCTGGACTCACTGACACTGAATCTCTGGCCTCTGTCCCTCTTTTGGCATCTTTTGGTATGAATCATTACACAGTAGCCTGGCAGGTGATCCGGAGCATGCTGTGCAGAGTTTACTCAAACTACAGATTTTGTTAAAGTCTGTATACAGCAGAAATACTGATGGAAAACTGTGCAACAGTCTAACTCCACAATACAGTAATACAGAGTTTATAGGCTTTACACATGTTTTCAGGAACTATTTTCTGACATAAATAATGTGTTTAGTGACTCTCTGAATTTGCTTCACGCAGATTTTAAGTTCATATTACTGCATACTAGGGATGTAACTGTATCGTCAATTTCACAATATCACAAGAACAAAAGTGTCTCCGTACCATCATGGACCTGGAAGGTAGTGAACGATACGTCTTTGGGGTAAAGCTGTAGTTGTGTTGCAGCCGCGGTGGAGTAGAGAGAAGGGAAACGAAAACTACGGAGACCATCGTCCTTTGTACTCCCTCACATTTGACGTGAGGGAGCACAGAGCAGGGGAGAGAGAGATGAAGCCCTTGAAACTGTGGATGCTTCAGCGGCTGACGTGTAAAAGCATTTTGGTTTCCTCTTGTCACGAAATGAGAGAGAGGAAAAGGTGACAGATAAACAAAAAACAATATGCAGACACTGCCAGACTGTGGTTACCTACATGTCAGAAATACAACTTACTATTTTTTGCATTTTAAAATTAATGCCTTGTTAACTGTTCAATAAACTTTTTTTTTTTTTTTTTTTAAATATCACAATAAATATTGTATCATGGACTAGTTATCGAGGTATTATTGTATCAAGAGAAGTTGATATCGTTACATCCCTATAGTGCATACCAATTCAAGACAAAAATAGTTACCTATCTCACAACCACACTGACTGATTTAAAGCAAATCTGCATTAAAAAATCTGCTTAAAATCAGAAATAGAAATGCTTGAACGCCTGAAAACTGCTTGACGAGTGGAGGAGGTGGTACGATGAGTGTGGAAGCTTATTAATTTAAATGTTTAATGTTAAAACTATGTAATTTAGTCAAAGGTTTTTTGGCTTCTTGTAGATAAGCTGGATTTAATGTACTGTCAAAACTTTAAGCAGGATGGATGTTTCATCATTAAATTGTCATATGCATTGGTTTACAGCTGCTCTATATGTATTATGTCATATTGGTTCTTTTTAGCAGGGAAAAAATGCAATACGCAACTAAAAATTGCATCAAATCAGGTGTGGAAATGGCCACACTTTTTCATGTTATTCACTATGGAGTGTGTGATTTCTGTTATTTAGATTTATGCCAGCCTTGCAAGTTGGATAAAGTGGATTTATGTGTGTTTACCCTGCACTACAGTCTTGGTTACAAGGACTGACATCTCTCTGAATTGCAGCTGAAATGCAGCTGTTTTACTGCAGTAAAGTGATGAACAACCTCTCCTCCAGTGACGATGGGTAGAAAATGAACTGCAGAACTAGCTGCCGGCCTGGAGTCCAATCCTGCGCAGTGGTCAAACACATGTCACATACGAGTCAATATTTAATTTACTAAGTACAGATTTGTACTCTTCAGAGCAAGGTTTGAGCATGTATTTATCAGTAGGTCTCTCTCTGTAATCTTGAATCAGCATCTTGTTGCGCTGGCATCACTACATGGGGCGAGGGGTGGTGGTTGGGGCGGTGGGAGGGGTGGGGGAGGGCACAGTACATTTCTGGCTGCATCTTCCATGTCTTTCTAGCATATAATGATTTTGTACTGAAGATGGAAACTGCAGGGGCCTCAGATCTCTATGGAAAGCGAGATAATTGGCTTGCTTGGTACTCTGCAGTTTTTCTCCAACTTGGCAAAGTACACATTTGTCCACTCTCATGATGGAACTGATTATGGGATTACTAGCACATGATTTAGCAAAATGATGCTGGATGCCTATTTCTCCCTGCTCATTTAATTTATATGACACTGAGCCTTTTAACCTGTTTAATCAAGTAAAGGGGGAAAAACACATCTTTATTTCAGGAGGTTGGGCGGTCCAGTTTTAGGTGCACTCAGAACTGGACTTAGCAGAATTAACTGTATGTATTGTACCAATCATTTAACCATTTTAAACATTAAGCATTTTTGAGGATGTCTGAAACTTAATGAGAAAGACAGAGGTGCTTTTGGCAATGGTGCATTTTGCTTGAGCTATTTTTTCCCTTCACTAAGCTTGAAAGTTAATTACCCATGCTCAAATTTGAAAATTGAAAGCTCTGGAAATCTCGGATACATATACTCTTTGAGACGTTATGATGAACAGATACAGTCTGTTCGTGACATTTTTAATATTTAATAGTGGGAGCTCCATATATAGATTTTAATTAGCTTCTTTTTTTTTCCACCAAAGATGCTCATAAAAGTATGGACAACCCTCTCCTCTCCCCACCCAAATGAACAAACACTTACATGCATGTGGGTGGGCACACACGCGCGTGCGTGCACACACACACACACACACGCACGCACAGCAGGGGGAAACTTCTCGCCTCCCTTTGTGCACCTGTTGATGGCAGCAAGCTGAGCACCTGCTGTGCCTCCTACAGCATACACCTCACTCCCTCATTCACTTAGTAGGATTTACTAGCATTTTATTTTTTAATTATCTTTTTTTTCTAGTGTTTGCTAAATTGTCATTGGAACACCAAATTTTTTCTCATCATTATTTGCATAGTTTTAGAGATGGACATTCGTGGTCCCCATAGGATGCTGATAATGCTAACATGCTACAGGTGAAGGACATAGTAAACTTTACACTGTACATACTTAACATCACCACGTTAGCACTGTCATTGTGCATTTATTAGCGTTTAGCTCAAAGCACAGTGTGTGTCATACTGTTCATGACAGGACTGCCAGTGAAAAGAAAACAGAACAAATCAAAGGCACTGTCTGCTGGTTTACTGCACTGTCAACACATACTTAACAGTTAAATGCATCCTCTGTGTGTTGTCTGGTGAGTTTAAAACATCTAAGAATGCTCTAATTACCAGTAACGTGATTATTCTTTCTCTGTTCTTTTATATTTTTATATATTCAATGTTGCATTTGTCAGACAAACAAAGTTACTGTTTAGCTGAGCTGGTGTAGCTCTATTGTTGATCCATTTGCTTTGTTGAACTGCCCCATTGGGCTGAAAAATCATTGTTTTTGTGTTGGTCCTGAATGGATTTATCGCACACAGCCTCTCTTGATGTAGTATTCATCATGTTGTGTCTGTTTTGAGCCTGGTGAGTGCTCTCTGCTAATTGCTTCAGTTGGCTCTGATTATTTTCAGTACTTGATTCATATACAGCGTGCCTTTTTCGCGCACTAAAATACTGTAGAGCTGTAGAGTATGGTGACATGGTCGACCACAAAACACTCATCTCATCTCACTCTATCAAGTACAATATTGGCAAAGCGTTCATATGAGAACTAACTGAGTAAAAAACTCACAAAAACTTTCAGACTTACACAAGGAAAAACAAAATTGCTCTCATTTGTTGTTGTTTTTTTCACATTTCTATAAAAGTGCACCACCACTTTGGAAAAATTCACCCTTCCTGAGGTCACATGACACCATCATGGCTCGAGAGAAATCCAAGAATGACAAAAGGGCAAACACATAAACACTGATCGATTGGTGTGGCCAGGAAATGTTTGCAATTCCATTTTAACATAAAAACTTTCAGGAGAAAAATACAGATACATTTTTGTTAATGGGAAATAATTCAAACCTACTGTTCTCCCTATGCCAGAGCACATGCTCTGTGTTTAGATGCTAATTGAAATGACATTTTAAAACTTGCATCAATGACAAATTTTCACCTGGCAGCAACCTGAGAAGTCACTCCTCTAATTAAAGAGCAACAAAAAGTTCTGGATTGATTGTTTATGTTATTTCTTTATTAGGCATATGTCTTGTGTAACATAACAGCATGTCATATCTACATCGTGTTGTGTCAGTTTATCACAGCCCTCCTCATGATTGAGATTTGTCAGTGTGACTTTCTGTATTAAAAAAAAAAAAAAGGTTACTACCTCTATGTTTTCAGATGAGACAAAACTCTACTTAAATCAAACTGCCTGTGCAATTTCTGTTTCAACAAAATTGTTTGAAACACTCAACAAATGTGTTAGTTTTACTCATCTTAATTACCTTCTCTTATGTGCAATGTTCAGCTATAAAGATAATATGACTATTTTTTAGCTTCACTGTTATTTGGTGTGACACTGTGCATGTCTGTAAACTATGTGCATGTTACTCATTTCCCCCCATTATGAAATAGTGACTAATGGTGTTAATGACAGTAGGTGAGGGTGATTGCAATGATCACAGCACATACGAGCAAGAACACAGCACAAAAACAACAAAGCTGTGTAATGTGAATCCAACCCAAAAGTTTTCTGCCTGCAGCCTAAGCTAATGAGCACTGCCAGCGAAGTGTCATAACTGCAGTCATTAATAATTTACGTGCTGCATGTGGTGTTTTATTTCTCTGCATTTTGTTCTTGTCAATACTCATTTGCAGCCCTACTGGTGTTTCCATTTTTAGCCTACAGTAAGTAAACCTGTTTATTATGCTTTGAGCATCACTGTGTTTTGAGTTGTAAACAGGATGATCCTGGGCTGTTTTTAAAGTGGAAATATTGTTTTATTAATCATGCAATTTGGACAAATAATTACACTTTTTTAAGATATCTATTTTATTTAAATGGCTACCAGAGCAGTCGTCGTGCAAGGTGTAGAGAGACAGAGCGATGTGAAATGGTTTGCTGTCAGTTTTATTGGCAGCCTGTCAGAACCTAAAAACAGACAGGGCTTCTCAGCGTCTCAAGTCACGCTGTGATAGATCAGATTGTGATAAGTCGTACCCACAACAGTTACCATTACCATTTTCCTCCTTCCTTAATGAAACTTAAGCATCCTTGTGTGGAAATTGGGTCGTTACAGGAGAGAAGAGGATAGAGCAGCTCTACTGATGGAAGTGCCAGTAATTTCACGGCTGCCGGTGCTGACAAGTACCTACTCACTTTCCTGACCAGTCAAAACACATGAATGTTAAAAAAAAAAAGCCCTGCCGCTCTTATTTTGTTCTGAAAGCCGCTGCAGCAGGTCTTTACAAACATTTACATATGACAGACACCACACAGGGACACATTAGCCTACTGAGATGCACCTGATCTAGTTTTACTTTCAGGGACTCCAGGTAAAATCTGTACTGTCTAGGATTTTAAAATCCTCTAATATAAACATAAGTAAAACAAACACCGCTTACTAATTCATAGTGAGTGTTAACTGATGATATTTGAGCACAGTGGGGAAACACACACACACACACACACCACTACAGCAGCATTTTCCCACAATAACATCATGATTTATGTATACAGTATTGTGTTTATCAGATACATATTAAGACGTAATCGCAATTAGAGCACCAGAACACCCTAAATTTTCAACAGTGCATGTGAATTTTAAATTGGTGAAGTTAAATAGTAAGATAACATAAAGCAGCAGCAAAGTGCATTCCCAATTCCACTTACAACACATCCAAAAGAACAACAACAAAAAAAACAGTGGGAAAGGGAATTTTTTGTTTGTTTTAGAAAGATGTAATTTTACAAAAAATGAGTCTCATGACATTTGTCTGGACATCTCACCTTGCAGCAGGGAGGTTGCTGTTGTCACAGTCTCTGGTACACCGTCTTTGCTGTAAATGGACTGGAGGAACTCTGGGACACAGTCGTTCTCATCGACAATAACAACTCGTACCTGAAAGAGAAGTGAGGAAAAGAGAGGTGAGATTGAAGGACCAAGAGAGATGTGGGGGAAGCAAGGCAGGGGGCTGGGTTAAAGGCATCAAGTGTAACCTTTATAAATTCCTATTACATGCAGTCATCAAATCCCAGTGCCAGAAAATATTACAGGTGAAAAACTGTCAACATGGTGTGATTATTCCACCTGCAGTTCACCTTGTTATTCTACAAAATTCCTGTTTGAAACTGCATGGGAAAAATGTGAATTTATGTCATCATCCATCTGTAACATTTTATTTAACAGAAAACATAACAAAAATATGAAAAAATGAAAACGGCTGTAGAGTTTCCGCATTCCTGAGCTCAAAAAAGAACATTTTTTAGTAGCGCTGTTACTGTATCTACATGTGCTAAAACTGGCCATGCAATCACAAGTGGAAATTCTGGAGATTAAAAGTCACACTGGGTTCGTGTTATGAAAATTTTTAAATCTGGGATTACTACTTCAGGCACCATCCAGCATTGGTTTTCTTTGGGTCCAGAGTCGTTTTCATCTGCAAGTAACCCAAATTAACCCTATCCCCTACCAAAAGGAAGCCTCATCCCAGCCTCCTCCAAAGGCATACCCTGACCCCGATCCCTTTGGTTTATTTACCCCTCCTCAGTGTGGGAGCTGCTGCAGAGTCTGCACTGTGTTCCCTTCAGTAGGTCAGCAGAGAATGCAATCTTGTGCAGTTTTTTTTTTCCAGAAGCCCTGAGCTAACAAATGAGAGCGGATCAGTGTGCAAAAATGAATTTGTACGGCGTGAGCATGTCGGTGGGTGCGTGCGTGAGACGCTGTAATGCTGTTCAGTTCATTAGGGACATGAAGGCAAACACAGCATCTTCTACCAGATGTTGACTGCCTGATTGCAGCATTCAGGAGGAATAAATACAGACATGGGCTGGCAGGCAAGTCCATCTGACCCCACATCTTATATCACCCCCACCTTCCCCAAAAAATACAAAAAAAAAAAACAAAACACACACACACACAGTACTGCAGAGCACTCTCTGATACACACACACACACACACACACACACACACACACACACACACAAATACACACTGTGAGTGGTGTGTAAATACCACTGGTATTAAGTCCTGGTAGGTAAGATGAAATTCTGTAATATCAGTTAATCCCTCTGCAAAGATCAGCTTCGAAGCAACGGACAACAAAATAAAATCTGACCATGTCAACTCCCTGAGGTGATTTGGTGTGTTTGCCAGTGACTGTCAATCTTTGTTTGCCTGTGTGTGTGTGTGTGTGTGTTTGCATGCCACAGTGAGTGAGCCTATGTGCGAGTACGACAGGAAATGATGAGGGTTCTATATATATGTGATATATGAACTTACAGTATGTGTGTGTACAAGGTTGAGGAAAAGCAAGATTGAATGAGAAGAGAGGGGAAGTCAGCCGTAATAAAGCAAGATGAGCTTAAAACACACGCACACAGACATGAGCACGCGCGCACACACACACTCGGGGCAGCTGCAGGCAGGTCTCAGGCTGGTTAGGTAACTAATGGTGCTGATGAGCTATCACTCCTGGAGGGAGAAACTTGGAAACTACCTGCAAATTAAAGTCATGCTCAGTGGCTCCAGTCCACACAAATATACCACCTCTGTTCGCTGTTTTCGGCAGACAGAGACAGGTTTCTGAAAAGCAGAATAAAATCAAAAGCAAAAAGGGACAGCTACACAAATTGAAAGCAGTTGCATTATTTCTAAAGTCCTTTTTGGGAAAACAAATGAATTATGATGCTAACGAGATGCCTTCCTCTGGACAAAATGAGCAGGTGAGCTGTCAGTCACCATCACAGCATGTCCAGTAAACGTGTCCCATCTCTGAAATCAAGCATACATACAAGGGGTGGCATTAGTTAGACCTTTCCCCCGTGTTCTCCCATGTTTTCACCTCTTCCTTTCTGTGTCTTCTGTCTCTTATCTGCTATATGGTTTAGTTTATACCTCTGTGTAGGATCAACACACAGCCTACGCTGCAGCCTACACAAGGGTCCTACGCTGTTGTGAGCTAACACACGCCAACACACAAGCAGGTGGTATAGTTTCTGTGCCACTGTTTCTTCATGTACTTAACGTTGGAGATGGAGCTAATGAATGTTGAACAACAGTTCCTTTAGTGATAATACTGCAAGGCAGTAAAGGAGACGACACTGGAGGAGATGGTGTGTAGGACCATTCAACCGATTGGAAAAGTGGACCAATCACAGCTGTTGCGGTCCACTTAGGCGTGGCTTCTTGATTGCTGCCCCCGCCAATTCAGTGCACACCTGAGACTCATCTGTCTATCCACTACCCATCAGCTGCATTATTTTAACCCCGACTCTTCTCCCTAGTCTTTGCCAGATTGTTCAGTCACTCAGTGCGGGATTAAAGCTACAGCCTTCTTTCTTTTGAGCTCCATGTCTTGCCAGTTTACCCGTTTCCCCTGGAATAACAGTTGTCTGCCTGTGTCATAGGTTCAACACCCACACCTTGCCAGTCACCAGCCTCCTCCTCCTCCTCTGCCAGTCCTGTTTGGAATCGCTGCCTGCCTCTGATTCTGTGTTCTGCCCATTCAGTCCAGCCATTTTAAACTAAACTTAACAGTTCATTGTTTTTAATTGCTTACCATTCTCAAGATGGTGGGTTTTACATAACAGAGTAGGGTGAGTGCATAGATGTGCATGCTGCAAATGGATGCAAAGAGTAACATGTCAATGGGGCGTTGAAAACTCTCATCTATAGAGGTAGATATTTTGATTTAGTTTCTGTCTACATCTCTTTGTTAACCTAGATAAAAAAGAAACCAGTGTGAGTGTAGGTATTGTTTGTAGACCTGAGCAGGGCTGGTGCAATCATGCAGTCAAGTCATTGACACTGCAGGGAATAAGTGGAGAACCAGTGGAAAGCAAGTCAAGCCCACCTGTGTTTTGGGTATTACTAATATAAGGCCTACATCCTTTTTCTTGTTGATTGGCAACCAGGGTGTTTCTACATGGCCTGTTTGCAGCTGGTACAGCTACAAGGCATAGCATGACAATTTCAATTTCATTGACAGAAACAGTAATTTTACAGAGCAGAATGTGGAAGTTGCTGGAATACTGTTTTCTTGGTTGTTTAGTTTACCATTCTTGCTCTGTACTGCAGTGATTCCAAAGATTTTTTTGACTTATCCTTTAAAGCAGAAAATCTAAATCACATTACCATGTGGGAAAGTGTGTCTCCAGGATTGGTTAGGTTTAACAGTTTATAGAGTGGCACTGCAATGTTCAGTTGTCATGTGTGTTTGTTCAGTTTACATCTTTCCAACACAGGCTGTATCAAAGGCACACAAATTAACACTTCATAGGAATTTTAACTGGAGGGTAATTTAGGGTAAGTCCAGGTGGCTGTAATCCAGATATCCTCAGTTTGAATCCAGCTGGTGAAATTAGCTCCATTAAAAAGATAAATAGTTTTGTTTTTAGTTGTCAAAAGAAAACTGTAGGAATCCATAGACCGCAGTTCTGCCCTGGTCTGAGACAGTGGAGCTATTTGCTGTTTAGCTACATAGCTAACATTACTTGGCTAACGTTAGCTTAATTCACGATATATGATTCATAAAATCATATATCGTCCCATCCTAATCCCTGTGAATGCAGCAGTGGAAGACGTTGATTGTTACATGCTCTCCTCTCAACTCTGGAGAGTTACTACAGCATCACATTCACACCCTCCATGAGTTTATGTTTATTCTGTGTATATTTGTTTTGTTTATTTTATCCCGAGGAAGTCTGTTTTCTAAAAATAATGAGAGATTTAATAAGTCCAGTCCTGCAGTTATGAGCATGCAGTTTTCTTTTATTAAACTTTAATTTATGGAATATATCAATGGAATTCTGTTGGTGTATTAATCTGCTACTTTGCTTTCATAAATATTTCATCCTTGTCAGTAATCATCTATAGTATATTTCAATATTTAATCTAGTACATCCAGTGATGATAGAACACCCATTACTCAGCTTCTATCTATCAGCTATACCCAACGACACACATCTGGAAAACAGTGTTTTTACCTTAGATTTGATGTGCTCACAAAGAAAAGCACTGTTGTGTCTTCAATGTTTCCAGTAAAAGACAATAACTTCATTATTTTATTTTTGATTCTAGCTGTATCATTGATTTTAATTTATCAGTTTTTTTGATATTCCAAAACTAAAACCAGCAGCCTGAAGTATATTCTATATCCTTCTGGCATTAAGTCTGTTACCACATAACATTATAGCCGAATATGAACAGCTGAGTGTGCACCCCGGCTCACGATGACCATACACTATCTCAGTAAATGTAGTGTGTGGTGTACAACTGAGTGTACATCCTGCCTTACCAAAACCATGCACTATATCAATAAACCACTTAAGCTTTGTTGTAGCCATTCAGTCCTCCATTATCCTCTCAATTGTTCCAATGTGATGTAATGACTGATACTGTCATTCTGTGCAGGAGGCAGCAAAAAGCAAGTATGAGGGTATTAAAGCTACCTTAAAGCACAGAGCATCTGTAAAAGCTTTACTCTGTCAACAAGATTAGCTTACACAACACCATTTTTCCACTGCTGATACAGAACAGTAAACACTCAGTACTGGCCAGTAAATCCTTTTTACTGATCAAGATCACTTAAAGCATTTTCAGACCAACATGTTTGGGACTAGCTCAAACAGTTCCTCACACACAGAGTAGTTTCTATCTGGTGGTGTTGAAGGGCCTGGGGTTGCAGTCTAGAAGGTGCAGGTGTTTCAGCATAGGACAACGTGTGGAAGTTCAAAAAGCTTACCCTGGCTTCAGAGAGCAGGCATAGGGCTGAGGGGGCTGGCTACCTGGGGCAGGAGTGTGGGTAGACGAGGGCAAGTACCAGTTCTCTACCAATTCCTTTCTTTCTTTCATTTTTTCCATCTGTCTTTCTCCTCTCACTATTGAATCCAGCAGACCTCATCTCATTCCTTCACTTTTCTCTTCTTCTCTCTCTCACTCCATACAGGCTCTTGGTGCTCTGCAGTCCACTGAGACCCAGAGTGGAGCAGTTGAGGACAGATCAGTTCAGCAGAACATGTTTTAGCCTGAAGCCAGAGTAATGATGGAAACCAGACCAGATGCATTGATGCCTGCAGCGGTCAGCCGCTGTTCTCTCTCACTTCCTGACAACATGAGGAAGTCATCGGGAATCCCAGTGCAGTCATTCCAGACAGACAAGTCTATTTGGGTTTGACTGGAGACAATGCTTAATGCTTTTAGACTAAAAATGGAAATGTACACTAGTTCTTCAGTTTGAGAATTTTAATCACAGAAAAAGAAAAAGAAAAAGAGAGAGAGAGACTAATCAGAAGGCCCCAAAACCAAATGATCATTTCCACAGCAACAGATCTAACAGGATCTCAGCAAAGGTTAAACAAAAAAAAAATTAAATAAATAAAAGCCAGCCTGAATGCCTGTTTAGCACAAGGATGTCTCACAGTAGTCTGATTTTTTTGACCTTGTCTTATTATTTTATTGTCTGCAAGATAAATCATAATCAACAGTACACCAGCTACCACTGTACTGGGTCTACACTTCTGTACCAGTACAGCAGATCATATTCAACTCTGCTGCAGGAGAAAAGAGTGAAATGAAATCACTTGTTTGGTTGAGGACTTGTCAGATATTGTTTGGAGCGTGCTCAGTCTGTGTAAGATGACGAGACAACCTTGTAATGTCAAAAATCTTTGAGTTTTGAGGTTTGTCCAGTCATTGAATTTGACAGCAGAAATGTGACTTGGAATTCACATCATGCACACACACAAACCTCTGCTGCGCTGCTCATGCTGTCCAGGCCCTCGCTGGCTCGCACCAGCAGCAAGTAGCGATGCTGGTCGCTCTCGTAGTCGATGGGGCGGGTCAGGCTGATTTCACCCGTCTCCGCTGAGATGGAGAAGAGGCTGCTGGGATTGATGAGGAGGCTGTAGCTGATTGGTTTCTTCTGGAAAGACACAGCAGGTGTGACCAGGAAGCTGCAGAGACATGGTGAGAAAGTTCATCATCTACTGAATGTGCAGTACAGGGTGGGGTAGATGAGCAGAAAATATCTGCATGGTTAAATGGATGTCCTCCAAACATGCTTGTATGTTAGAGTGGCGTAGAGAAGAACTCTGTTCCACTATGGGAAATTAACCATAATCTGGAGCTTCGCATAACCTGAACTGAGGAGGCACGAAGGCGGATGTTGTTATTTTACAGCAATAATAATGGATATTTTTCACATTTACACAAAATGACTTTTAAATGTCATTATCATTACATTCAGAGAAAAAAAAAAAACATACAAGACCACTCAAATGTAACTGGAAATATTATAAAACCAGCAGAATACTTCCCAACACTGTGCAAACAATTAAGTTTATTCAGACAAATAAATGACAAGACAGCAAAACACAAACATTGGATATTCTGAATCAGACCACTTGTATTTGGAAACTAACTTGTTTCCAAATACAAGTGTTGTAGCTGATTGCACATCCTGCATTATCAGTGTTTTGCCATATTGCAAACAAACTGTTGCATTCCAGCTGGCATACCTGGAAATTAGGATTCAGCACCACCTCCTAAGCAGTGGCTGACAGTGGCTACAGGTTAAGTCACAAGTTAACTTACTGTAGTTGGGAAAGTGTGAAAGCAAAGCCATGCAGAACAAACCAGAGATGAATACAGAAGAGCCAAATATTTAAGAGTTAAGTGTACTCCAGTATGTGCCAAATAGACCTCAGAAGATTAGAATGAAAATTCAATTACAGTAGATTTCTGTAATTTAGTATATTATAATATAGTATATTAAAAAGCTTCAATAACAATGTTCCAACAAATAGTTGCACAAAAGAGGACACAATATGATCATTGATATTTTTTTTCACAATTCCAACAAAATTCTATAACTGAAATAAGATGTCATACCTCATCTAAAGTGAGTGGAAGAAGACCAGATAAGTAGAGAATAGACTGACTGAGAATAGAGAGAAAAGTGAAGTGAAGAGCAGCAAAGAGAATAGTACAAAAGAGTCAAGCACATTTCTGTACAGTGTCCACCGGAGTAGCACTGAGTACACTGTGGCAGCAGGGGTGGGGGCGTACAGCCATAAAATGCTGAGCTAAGTTGGTGTTTGTTATTTATTAGACATGCTATCCAGCCCTTACACAATTTCCATGATGAAATCAGCGTAAACAACAGACTGGAATATCCACTTTACTGGTTTGCCAAATGTGTCAGTCAGACTAAAGAAGCTGGAGGGGGATAATGAGACAAATTCAAGGACACTAGTCATAACTGTACCACTTTACTCAGACCTTAGTATACGTGTGTGTCTGTGTGTGTGCGTGAAAGGGTACTACAGGCCTACACAATATAATGTGTGAAAGCATTCAGGCATGTGACATGCATATTTAAACGCATATCACACTGATAAACACTGTCCTCATATGAAGAGTGCCCATCACTGCATTTCTAATTCAGTTTTTACAATAAAACACTGTGCAACTATGTGTTTAAATCGATACATGAGGACAAAGCTTTTATTCATGTGCTGCACATAATACATGCTCAAGGCTAAATGTGTCACGCTTATAGTTTTGGATCAACTGTATATAGCAGCGTGTAAAACATGAAGATGTGTTAGCAAAGCCAGAGAGAGAAAGACACATTATGCATGCACATCAAATATGTATGATGAATTCATCTTTTCAAACACACAAGCAATCTAGATATCAATTGTGTCTGCGGCAGAAAGACAATGCATGAAAGAAATGTTTGCACAGATGTGTATGAGAGCGGTGATGTGCATATATTAATCCATGTGGATGTCTAGTGGAAAAACGTGGGTTAAAAAAAGATTGGACCAAGCTGTTATTTTTCTGTGTGTATGTGTAAACTCACGGCTGTCCTTCAGGGGTGTTTTCAGGTATGGCAATGGTGAAGGAAGCGTTCGTGAACTGTGGCGGCCGGGCTCCAGCCACCACAGAGACCACGGCGGGGGCGCTGCGGCTGCCCAGCTGGTCGGCGGCCACCACTGTCAGCAGGTACTCCCTGTCCCGCTGCAAGGGAAGGCCTGTGGTTCGCACCTGGCCGCTCTTTCTGTCTACTTCAAAACGACCATCACCACCTGCAGGTAAAAACAATATGTTTGCTGATTGGAGTTTGAGTACACATTTCCAACATGTTCTCCAGAAAGTGCACACAAGAGTATTTACTAGATTTGTTGGACAAGATATGGAAGACCAATAGATCAAAGACAATATATCTAAACAAAAACAATACACACATAAGAGTAGGGCATAAAAGGAATAAAAGGTAATGGAATGCAGGTTCAAAATAATCTTTCATGTATAATAGATAATCCAACATGTGTGCGAGGACACTGAAAGAACAGTGAAAGGGAAGAGGTGACAGATAACTATAGATCAGTGTCTAAACCCAACCGGTCACGGTAGACGGCCGCCCACCCTGAGTCCGCTTCTGCTTGAGGTTTCTCTTAAAAGGAAGTTTTTCCTTGCCACAGTCGCCTAGTGCTTGCTCATGGTGGGATCTGGTGGGTTTCTCTCTGTAAATTTTTATAAGATAAAGAGTACAGTCTAGACCTGCTCTATATGTACAATGCCTTGAGATAACTTCTGTTGTGAATTGGCACTATATAAATAAAAACTGACTAGACTTGACTTGACTCAACCTTTTTCAGACCAAGGACCACTTAACCAACAACAACAACAACACAACTAACTCCCCAAATACCACAAAACAATAGGCCTGCTTACCACTCCAACAGTATCTTACAAATTACAGCCTAATAATCCTAATAATCACAGCTTTACAACTAGCATTGTTTACTTGCTCATTCGGTGTCTCTGTATAATATTTCAGCCAATAGGACACACACAAAAAAATGAAACACCACCATGTTTTCTTTCGCTTGACCAAGCTGATCAATAATAACCAAATACTCATAGTAGTGCTAATCAAAGTTTACATTAGCTGATATACGCCGGCTTTTGGCAACTGACAACTGAAAGGATAACTGTGGTATTTTGGAACAAAATAGGCGACAAAACTCTTTGGAATCGGTGCATTATTGATCAAAAACCGTGTAACCGGCAATCACTACCAGACTCCACTGTCAAAAACACTAATTTACGGAGCAGAACACAGAAGCTGCTGGAATACCACTGCCTCCATCCGTTAGTTAGTTTGTGTTATTGTATGACATATGTACAATACAACACACCTAACCACAAAACTGCTTAGCTAGATGTAACTTGACACAACTAAGACATCCAATATCATACATTTATAAAACATGACTTTATTACGCAAACTGGCAAGCCATTGTATGAAAAGTGCTTTCTAAATCTATATGATATTAATTCAAAATGTGATATTTTACAAGTAAAGTCACAAACCACTAGGGGTCACTCACTTTTTGAGAAAGGCTGCTATAGATGGACTTCAATCATAGATATTAACAGAACAGCAGTGAGACTCACAAAGATAATGAGTAGCTAAACTACAGAGATGGCAGAGGATTATTTCATGATGTGAGTTTATCTGTGCTGATCTTGGTTCTTTTCCTCTTTTCTCTGATTTCACATTGAGAGGGCTTTTAGCTTAAAAGGAAAGACTAGCAGGAAACATAACCACCCCTGGATACGTAACAGCCTCTCTTGGTTATAGCTCTGTGTCAACTAGTGCGATGGACTAGAAGGCTGCGGGGGGGAGGGGTCTAAATCTTACTGCCTTACTGTCTTCAAGTGCTGTCAAAAATATCGTAAATGCATGTTGAGCACGTGCCAATGAGGTGATAAATATGACTAGACAGTCAGTTTTCCAAGTTGTTGAGATGTGAAATGCAAAGAGCAGAGTGACTGGAACTGGGATGTTAAAATTCATGACCTGTATATAACATAACAGGGTACAAAAATACTTTCATAAAACTACACTGCATTGACAAAAGTTATCATTTTTGACTTGGGTGTGACCAGACCTCCACAGGATGCCCTGTATCACAAAACCCTGGATCAACAAAATAACTGAAACAAATCCTCAAAAGTGGTACACAAAAGCACTGCGGGAGATGCGATTAAGGCTTTAGTGGATGAAACATCAGTTCAAACCAGTTCAAAGTTTAGTCTACTCTAACATCTCTCTAACATCAACGTTTATGGTTTTTTTTTTTTTTTTTTTTTTGTAATTTCTATTGTCAATTCGTTTTCTGTCATCCCCATGGGGAAAATTGGAAGACTGTCTCTTTATAGGCAGTAGTTTAACTGATTGCAAAATGAGCAGAAGAAATCATTACATGGCAGACAATAAGAAAAACAATTATTTTGTATAGTGGGGAAATGACTTACATTACACTGGAAAATAACTACATGCGCATGAACTACATAGTGACTCAATAGAGGCTCAAATTTCAAAGAGCAATAGAAACAGACTTGATTCTACGTTATGGGAAGTAATCAGAAAAAGTGTTGCCAATGATATGTCTATTCCCAATGATGATACACTTGTCTAAAACCAAGCAAGCCTACAGTAAAAGTTTAGAGATTTTGTATATAAATCAGTTTATTTACTTCAGCAGTCGTAGTAGCTGACATAAGGCTTTGGATTAAAACCCAGTGTTAGTGCCTTTCACAGGGTTAAATGTTGGTTGTCAGTGACTATTTTGCTGCAAACATTTTGACTTGTCATAGCAGAAAAAAAGCACAGGTGTAAGGGCTTACTCTGCTCCATTTAAGCCTCCTAGTGCCAGTGAAGCAGCAGAGACTATACTGGGGTCCTGGCACTCACATGCCTACCCAAACCTCAAGGTAAGGATTTAGGAGTAAGAACTTCCCCTTTCATGAAAATACAATATTAAACTATAAGACATGCAGGAGAAAAGAATTAAAAAGAAAGACCCTACCATCAGACAGGAAGTACTCCACTTCACCATTGTTGCCCTCATCCCCGTCCTGAGCTTGGAGCTTGTAGACCAGTGAGCCTGCAGGGGCGTCAGGTGAAACCACGGCGAGGTAGGGAGCAGGAACCATGCTCCATTCTGGTACATTGTCATTTACATCTGTCACAGTCAACTCCACTCTGACCAAGTACCACTCTGGACCTGGGGAGGGAAGAGCAGGAGAAGAAGGCAGTTTAGAGAAGGTTAATTGATAGACAGTAATTTTAACTAAATGTAAGAAAGAACTACTTTTGGGGTTTTTGAGAATAAGATTAAACTGGAGAAGAAATCATTGCAATACACCCACTACTGGTCAAGAAAAGGCTATTTTTCCAGACCAATAGCTCGCTGAGTTTGCAAAGTTCAGACAGGCCTCCTACACATCCAAGATACATATTTTAGCATGTTACCATTCTTGTCAGTAAGCCTTACTTTGTGTTTGTCTTACACATTTACAATGCATTCCTGCATATACAGTTACATTATAAACAGCGTGTTTGCCAAATTCACTAGTGTTAACAGTAACATTAGCCACATTTAGTAACAAAGAGCATGGCAGTTCATAGCATAGGTTACAGAAACAAAAAACAATTAAACCACATGCTGTCTTGCTCCTGTTGATATTGTTTGTTTCTTTTGGTTTATCTTTAAAGAACATTTCAAGCACCCTTGTCACACACAGACACAGTGAATGACTGACAAAAAAAGAAGCTTGCTAAATTAATTTTACTCCAAATGTCAAAGTGGTTTTGTTCTCTTTTTTGCCTTTTTTTGTCTCTGAGAGTTGCTTTCTCTGTGAGGATTGGCTGCCCGCTAAACAAAGCAAAGCACTGGCACACTTTACACCACATATTATCAATGAATACTATTGCTGTTAAAGACATGGAACAAATGATTGAATGATGATGAAATAGATGAGTAACAGAGTAGGTTAATTAGACATATGCAAATGAAGACCTGGCATGAATTTACAGGTCTTGAGAATAAAGAAAAAATAAGAAACAGGTATCGTATGTGCAAACAATACTTAAGTCATCCAGCATTTTTCCTCTAAACTGCCCTTATTCAGTTTCTCTGGATTCAATTCGACTGTTGTCTCACTCTAATTCCTTCCTCAATATGGACAACAGACAAGAGAAATATGATCCAACTAGTAATTATAATCAGTGCTGCCCAATCTGTGCCCGCAGTAAACAGTAATCATATTGACACTGATAAAACACACTCAGGTCTCACACAGACTTCATCAGAACACACACACACACACACACACACACACACAAAGGAGATGCTGCACAGCAGTGTTTGCTGGTCACAGCAGGGGAGCAGAGGAGTAATTTCAGGGCTGGAGCCAGAGGATTGCTCTGAGTTGTGTCCCTTTTGACACCTGTTGAAAAAAAAATGATTCTCATATGGAACAGTTATGTAACACAATGATATCCCTGCAATTGTCCTACACTTATTTACTGTGGTCTGAACAGCAAGTTCAGACAATGAATTTTTACATTTTACATTCTTTAGCTATAATAACAAACCCATGTAAGGAGGAAAAAATGCCTTTATATGTATGAGAGTGCAGTAAATAATAAAAGGATGAAGGGTGGATAGAAAGAGGAGAGTGGGAGAAAAAAAGGAGCATTTTTAGTAAGAGGGTGCAATCAAGTAATATATAGCACTGCAAGAAAAATAAGAGTTGAGTGTCGCATGAACAGGATTAAGAGTGAAACGCAGAGGCTGAGAAATGACCCTGTGGTTGTTATAGAAACAGCAGAACAACGAAAAGTGGGAGATGGGAGAATTAAGAAGAGAGGGAAAAAGAGAAAAAAAAAAAACAAAAAACAAGCAAGCAATTGCATAAATCAATGGCATTAGAGAAGAGAGGGAGCGGGGGAACGTTACAAGGAAAAACATAAGCGGACATCAAAAGAAGACAGAGAAGCGGAATTAACCAGCCACATCTTACAAAAAAATATAGCACTGCACTTGACTCTGGGGTTGAACCAATGTATTTGTTGATGATCTTGTTCACTCTCACTCTCACTCTCTGTCTCTGTCTCTCCCTCTGTCTCCCCGTCTCCCTCCCTCCCTGTGGTCGTAACAGATTCAGAATTAATTGGCAAAAGGACAATGCAGCTTTGGGGAAGAAGGGACGGCATTACCCAGATAATAAATCACCAGGCTAATATACAGAGCACTATGCCAAAATGCATCTTAGAGACACACACATGCAAGTGCAGACACACACACACACACACACACACACACACACACACACTCACACACACTCCTCTCTCACTAATAACGATCATCAGTGGATTAGTGGCTAATGAAGGACAATAGGGAGATACAGCTTGGTGCTATTGCCATCCCTCACACTAATGCATCTCACTGGATCTAATGATATGTCGCAATCCCTAGAAACAGTGGGACCTGCAATTACTAATAGTGCTACAGAAGGCTTTTTCATGGCCACCAACCTCATTTGCTCCAATAGGCTCCAAGTCCAAGCATTGTTACATGTTCATTTTCTTTCAGTGCTTTCTTGTTATCTTGTTCTAAGACAGCATGTGTGCAGAGTCTTGAAACCCTATGCCCAAACACCTCTGATGAAAAATGCAGGTTGCATTGGCTGCTTTTTGTTCATAGTAATTGATTTTTGTCATTGATCAAAACGCTAACTGTGGCCAAGGATAAATGAAAGTTGCAATTGTGCATTGCAAAGATTCCTCTTTTTTTTCTTTCTTATTCACAGCAGACATTTTAACTGTCATCAGGAAAAGCACAGATGGAAACAGTTACATTGGGGACAACTCTCTTTCAGCAAAAACGTTATTACTTTTATTTGAGTATTTGACAGCTCAAAATGTGTGCTGCCTATTCAACTTTACTTTCACATTTTTCTCCTTGTCATATGCACTACAGCACAAACAATACATGACTTCTGAAGATGATGCAGAAATCAATAAAGATACCATATACTAGTGACAATAATACAGGCAATACATCATCAGTAACAACATAAACAAAAAACAATAAAGTGTACACCACTCATAACCGACTATTCTACTCATATGTTTGCGATTAGCTCATATTGGCCAGTATACCAGTCCAGCTGATGATCAGTCAGTCAGGCTGTACTGTGCCACCCCTCCAGGATGGCTCCTTGATATAATCCTTTATCACAGTATACATGCATTTGTATTGCTATGGGAACATGAACTATGATATAGTTCATTCTCTGAAAAAAATCAATTGAGTGGCTTCTCATGGAAGACAGAATTACACGGGAATGGACAAATTTATATTGTCTCACTGTATATCATCATCACCTCACAGCAAGAAGGTTCCGGGTTCGAGCCCCGGTACAGGCCTGGGGCTTTTCTGTGTAGAGTTTACATGTTCCTACTATGCAACACTAGTTACACCGATTATTAACAAACAACACCAATGCCCTAACAAACACAGCTTTGGCAGGTCTCCACTTTCAAGATTTTCATTGTTTTCCACCAGATAAGATTTGGATGGATATCTGCTGGATGTCTTTACAACAAAGTGTCTTCCATCACAAACAAGAGTACTCCATTGATTTACCACTGAAGTGCTGTAAAAAGATACATCATCATTTTTATTCCGTGTATTCCTCTTCCTTGTCAAAAACCTGGTGCCTGCTTTACACATAATCCAACTTGACATCCATTCCCAGATTTTTTTTTTCAGTTTTAAATTTATAGGCTTCAGCTCCAGCTGACACTCAAGTTTCATCCCTTAAGGCAATTAACCACATTTTATGCCATTTCCTCTCGAACCACAAAAGGCTTTATACCACTTGTCATATGTAACTGGGGCAACCACTAATAATCATTTTCATTACCATTTAATCTGTTCATTATTTTCTCAATTTATTAACTGTTTTGTCAAAAAAAAAAAAAAAAAAAAAAAAGGTGGAGAGAGAGGAACAAATCACCAGAGCCCAAAGTGGTGTCTTCATACTGTATGTCTTGTTTGTTTGACTAACAGTCCAAACCCAAAGTTAAATAATAAATAAATAAATAAAAGATTGCAATGTTTGCATTTTTCATTTTTATGAAAAAAATTGTGAATTTCAATTAGAAAAAAAGTCTGATCTGCTTATCCCCTCAGCCAGAGAGGAAGCACTTGACTCAAATGGCCTCTTTAGAACAAGAAACTATTTGATTTATATAAAATGTGATTTTCCCTTTGAGATACATTAGCTCACACAACACCTCTGGAAGTTCAAAGAGGCTATGATTCGGTATGCAAGCTGTCACCATTAATGATTTGTTAATTACTGGTGGCTTAATGTCAGACTTTTCATACTAGAGACAGAGTCGCTGCTGTACACTCTAGCTGGGTGACGTAAGGGTAAGGACGGATTACACAATAAGAGGAACTATTAGTCCTGAAAAACATGTGATATTTTTTAATTAGTGTTGGAAACTGCAATAAAAGAAAGAAATCAGAACAGTAAACACTTTATCTCTGCATGTAGACCAGCATCTTTAGAGTACGAACTGTCTATCTAGGTCACCTCCTTGACCAATCTTAATAAAATTATATTTGTGCATATACATGCAGTTCTAAGAAGAATGAGCCAGCCCTTTCATTTAATATTACCACAGTCTTTACATATAGACATTTGAAAATGCCATTCTTAGTAGATTATACTGAAGAGGTTACAAAGAGATGGATGGAAAGAGCTTAAGTTCACCCAATTGACTCTGTCACAACATGTTTAAGACAGTGGCGGGCTGTTCATTTCACACCTATGCCTTCACTGGTGTCCAACCTGAATAAACCCACCTTTTAATACTGTCATTTACGATGTCATGGCTATAGAAACCATCACCATCATACAGAAGTGCAGTATAACTTTGCACAGACAGACAGGTCATGTAGCCAGACTAAATGCCATTACTAAAGCAATGCCAAAACCCAATTAACACAATTCAACAGGTCTCTAAATACTGCAGCCACAGCTGAGCCACACACATCATCTCCAGCAGAAGCATCAATATCAACTAATCAAAAGACATGAACAATTACATATAGGTAGAATGCATTTTAGTCACTGAAACTGCTGATTATTTGTAGACAAATAAAAAAAAGTATTCATTCTCAGCCCTAAAGTGGCTTTCAGTATTAACCTCCACAGCGATAGAAAAGGACTTATTGTTGCAAGATGCACAGAAAGCTCTACAACAGAGTCACTGAAATCATCCTCCTCCTGCAGCCATTGTGGGTTGAAAAGCTATTAAATCTATACTAACATGTTTTAACTTGCACTAGTAGCTATAGATGTGGTTTGCTAGCTCTGACCAGTACGTTCTCTGACCATCCAATCAAATGACATGAAAATGTTGACGTTAGCGTAGGCCTGCTAGATGGCCCCCGAGGAAACAGTTTCATCGCCATTTATTTTAAATTACAGGAGCCTGTGCTGCTGATTCTGAAGGTTAACTTGGCAACACAAGGTTGAAATCTGATTGGATAAAAGCTCTAACATAAACAGACTGTATTGGAAGCAGCGTAACCAAAAGGAAATCTATGAGATAAGGAGAACAGACTGTTGACATTAATACATATAGTATTAATGGAAAAAAAAAACATATAAAAATGTAACTCAGTGATTGTGACAGTGTTTAGGCCAGCAGAGAAGGCCTGACAGCCTGGTGTAACAATATTATTGTGTATCGTGAACCTGCTACTTCAACAATTTTCACTCTTTTATTCAGTGATGATCACACTTTCATTCACCCGTTGCAGATGTCAAACTGCTGATTTTGACTGTTACTTAATTTTGTCCAAAATATTTAGCTGCTTTATAAAACCTAATCACAGCTTGTGCTTAGTTAAATAAAATAAAAGTAAAAAGTAAGATAATGCTTCATCAACATGTAACTTAATTCCCAGTGATACATTATTATTACCTACAAGTTCATGATTCAATGGGAGTGAAGGAAATTGTCAGAACTGAGAATTACAACTGCTGTTGTTTAGTATTTTGTATGTAGCCTTAGTGCTTATGTTTGTACATTGTTTATATAAGCCCCGAAACCAAAGAAACAAAACAAACTTTGGCTGTTTATTAGACACTGATTTACATGAAAATATATCATTAAATATTAATTCTACGTCAGTCATGAATAAATATATGGATTTATACAATTCACAAGTGAATTTCATGCCTCATAAAATGAAGTGCGACAGTTGTGAACAGCTACTTTGTTTTGGCCAGAAAGCTTCCAGTTTTAACTCAACACCTGCATCTGATCCAGTGACACTGGCTTTTTCTGACACTTACACGAAGTACCCTAAACAGGAATGTCCCGAACTCATAAACAGAACTGGGACCTTGGTTTTTGATATTTCAGTATTGACTATAACTAACCAGAAAGATAAAGCCTAAAGAAAAGGACTGACTACAAAATGCTCCACTTTGTTTTAGTTGGCTCTGACTAACTCAAAAGGAGAAATGCTTTGACAGATAACTGCGTAAAAGGACTAAGAGAGAATTTAATAGCCTTTGAAAACAACTGCCTAATTCACTGCTTTTCTGGCACTACCTTGACACTATAGATTCTGTGACCTGTAGCAGTGCAACAAAGTTTGCCTTCAGGTAAAGGTAAGTGCACTGAGCATGGAAAATATCAGCAATTTATTTAATTGAGATGCACTGAAGCATAAAGTTGAATTAATTTTATTTTTATTGCGTTGTTTTTACTTTAGCTGTTATGGCTTCTGCAGCTGTAACAGTATAGCTCCCACAGTGAGGCACAAATGCCACTTGTCCTCACAGCAAAAGGAAAAGGCAGTGTTAAAATATGTGGTGGAAGCCCTACAAGCCTTTAACACACCAGAATGTCCTTGGTTTAGGTTTGACTGTTAATTACCATGGTTTCTATTACTTTACAGTGCCATACTTATCTGCTAACCGGTCCCTAAATCACAATTAAAATGACCGATTGCTATTATTAATTAGATGCTTAAATAACGGGTTATACCTTTTGTTGCAAAAAGCAGTTGACATTTGTTTTGTTACTGTGCCGAGTGAAATAAAAGCAGAACAGGTGTCAGGGATTTGAAAGGATTTAGATTTGATAAACAGGTTTTGGAGAAAATGCTGTCATCCCTAACTGTGGGCAATGATAAAAATCAATTTTCAGTATATATACATATATGAAGTATGTTGATTTGTTTCTGGATTGGCCTTCTGGTCACTACCTACAGAAGTTATTTCAAATAAATTCACTTTATATAAAATGTACATACATCAAAGCATGACACCAGACTTTCTGAACTACGCCCCAGATATCCACTGATCCCTTGGGAAACACTATTCTGTTCCTGCATGAGTGAAATATTCATTTTCTGTGGCATTGTTATCAAATTTGAACTTAGATTTCAAATTTGAAAGCTTCATGCTGGTCTCCCACTGAGTTTTCCGGCTAATAAGTCTCAGTTACAGTCATCTGCAAAAAAACATACTCAGGTGGAAAAAACACCAGTATTACCTTTCAAAATGGTTCAAGAATAGCTTTCAGTTTACTTTAGGTATTTCAGGTTAATTTTACAGGAATGTTAAGGGGTTATAAAGGTGTGCATTTCCACAGTCAGCCATAAATTATACTTAGAAATGTGTCCTCACTTGGCATTTTTGCCATCTTTTGTGCAGACAGCAAAGAAAACAGCTCACAGCTCAAGTTACAAATTATATTCAACTGGTCTTATTTTTCAGTTCCGCTACATGAATACCACATTTAATTACTCTCCAAAAACTGATATATAGTCAGAAAAATGTGTGAATTAATACTAGTTTATGCTGAAAATGGTGAGTGAATGAACTTGTGAGCCTCTGTGGTTCCCCCTTTTTCTAAATGATACTTGTTGCTTTGCCTGAGCTGGGAGATGTGATGCTGCCAAATGTCTGCGTTCACAGACACATGGTCTTGTCTTAATCATGAACAATAAGCAGCACAACAGTGTAGTGTGGATCATTCTGGAAAAGAGCAACTGCATATGCATGTAATATGTGTAATAAGTGAACTCAGTGAACTATTGGGTTTCTCTCTATAATATTACACTTGGTCTCTTGATCTCACTGCATAAAGAGCCTTGAGATAATGTAACTTATAATTTAGCTCTATATAAACAGAAAGAAAAGAGCGAACAATCTCTGAGAGATTTTTTTTTTTTTTTATTTTCAGCAGGATGCATTATGAAGCCTCACACAGTCCTAGACAGACATGAGCACTTTGGTCTGCACAGATGGACAGGTAAGTGTCCAATAGCCTCTGTTATCTTTGTCAAACAAGAACACAGTTATGAGTCATATGATTCTTTAAATAAGGTGCAGAAGGACAGTGCCAGGCAGACAGGCTTTTTCAGGTGGATGGAAGTGGTCAGCTTATGAATCAACAATACAGGGAGCAAACAGAGATGGAAAAGAGAGGTCCTCGCTTTGCCTTGAGATCTTTAAGTCATTACATCACTTTGTGTCTGCACATGTATGTAGAAGTGAGTTACATGTGTCTGTGTAACCAACACTGTAGTGGAGCTTGAGGAAGACAACTGATGAATCTCCTCTGCTCTCCTCCAGTGACCCCAATCAACACCTTTCTAACTCTCTGCTACCTCATTTTCTCAATATATCTCTTCCCCCCTCCTGCTCTACATTGTGCTGACAGTACTAAAGGCCTAATGTGGAACTCCTCATTTCACTGCCCCCCACCCCCCAATCCCTTTCACGTTCTCTCCGTCTCTCATTTAGCCTTACCATGCAGCACTAACCATGCCAGTCTTTTAGGCTCTGAAGAAAAGAGTTTTATTATACCTGACAACACCTGCACTGTGAGTGTGTCTGTGGCTGTACAGGTGTGTGTGTGTGTGTGTGTGTGTGTGCAATATGCATTCATACATTTGAAAAAAAGAGGAATGGAGTGAGACAAAAAAAGAGACTGCCAAAAAAGAAGAGATAAAATGTGAGTAAAAAAGGAAGAAAGACCAAGAGATGGAGATGGAGAGAGGGAGAGAGGGAGAGAGAGAGAGAGAGAGAGAGAATAGCAAAGAAGGCCAGTTAATTAAATGTCCTCTGTGAGGATTACAAAGGGCTATGTGGCCCTCACTGGTAACTGTTCCATCCATAATCTGTTTAAATGGAAAGCTGCCGCCGTCTTAGAGACTTTTTCACATTTTTACATGGAAATGCCAATTAAACTAAGGGATGAGAGAGAGAGAGAGAGAGAGAGAGAGAGAGAGAGAGAGAGAGAGAGAGAGAGAGAGAATCAAGCTTTAGTTCTTACACTAATTACAAATGATACAAATGGTTAGCCAATAGTTTCACTGCTTATTCTTCCAGCACAGCTACTCATAATTGAAAATCTTCACACTGCCAATATTGTGCTCAAACAAAATACACACACACACACACACAAGCTGGCATGTACACGTATAGAGACAACACATTCACAGAAGAGCAACAGCTAATTTAAAAAGTGATGGTAGTGGCTGAGCGATATCAATTTAAATCAATATCACAATTAATTGTCACATTTACATCAGTAACAATAGATTAAATCAAATTTCAACTACACTAATTGATATTTATGAACTGGCAATGGATCAAATGCAAATTGAAAGAAATCAGTGTGGGTTCAAATGAAATGGACAATGGAAAATGAAAGTCAAAATAAAATCAAAATCACATCTCTTGCATTTATCTAGATAAACAGCGCAACACTTAATAACATTTGAAAAGCGAAAGAAGTTTTCTTGGCCATGGACTACTCAAATTACATGACATGCGTGTGTTTCAGGTGAACAAGTAGTATGTGTTTATTCTAAAAACCCACAACTAGTTCTTGAGCAGGATTTACATTTGTCTTTGTTTTGTTCTGTTTTGCATTTATTGAGGTGTGCTCATGGAAAACGTGGTATTTTCAGGACTAGGCCATTCAGAAGCAGTAAAAAGGTAGACAACATTCTGTATGAAAGAATTAATTAAATCAAAACCAAAAAAAAAAAAAAAAGACTCAAATGACACTGGTTAGAGGTTTAAAGTGGTTGTTGTGATACATTTTCTGTTAAATGCACAGATCTTCTATTAGCCCTCCAAAGCCAATAATTGGTCAATCCCTTCCTGAGATTACTCTACTTACCATCTGGATCTAAAACTGTCTTACCAACTGTGATACCAGCTATTGTTTACAACCACTCTATTGCTCCAGTTAGAAGGTATTAGTCTTAATACCCCAGGTGACACAAACAGCACAGCACAATAGGAAGAAAATGTGTCCCCTATTTAACTACTAATTATCAAATTTACTAATTACTGAATCCTTTAATTAACAAAGAACAGTCTGCTTCAGGTCACCGTATGTGTGCATATGAGTTTAGCTGACAGTTCGGCTGAGGTAATCTCTAAGATCTCCTGCTTTACCAAGTCCTGTTAAGGTGTGCTGGGATTCAGTAGAGATTACAACCTTCTGTTTCCCGTCTCTCTCACACTTTGCACGACCATTCAGTGCACAGCAGATTAATATGAAAGTCAGTGCTGCATTTTTAAGCAAGAGTTTAAACAGCAGCAGCTGTTCAGACAGCGCTCGGAGGGAGGCTGCCTGATGCATCTGCCATGGGTCTCAAACACTGTGGGCTCAAGCCTTGCGTTATCCCAGTCATTTCGCTAACAGCAACATGTCAACTGACAAGAAAAATCTTAACCTTAGCCCTGAACCATACTGAAAGTAGCCATTTTTACTTTAATCCAAACCAGAGTTTTCTTCCCTGCTGGTTTGGCTTCCTAGTTCCTAAGCATTGATTTTTGTTGACTAAACTCAAGCACATTTTAAAGACAGCAAAAACTATGAAACCAACACTTATTTCTAGAAACAAAACTTTTGCCACAAAGTTTTCAGCTACAAGGTGAAACAAGTTTCATTATCATTGCACTGCAGCAGTACCTAGTTAAAAGACAACAGTGCTTGTTATATCTTTTTTTTTTTTCTTTTCTTTTTTTTTCATTAGAAGCTTCTGCAAGGTTGAAGGTTTCCTCGCCTGGTATGAGTCTAACACTGTCTTCTTTTCCAATAAACCAATTTACACCAACACAAAGGAACTCAAGGTTGAGAAGAACTTTTGTATTAATGCTGAGAAAACCTAACAAGAGTAGCAATTTTAGTGTTAGTTTGTAGCTAATTAAGTTTATTTTACATTTATTTTAAGTTTTTATTTTACATGATTGGCATGTCTTGTATCTATGTGGTTTTGTGTGATCTGTGTGCATGGAGTTCCCAAGCCAATCCACTGCAGTTTTCATTGGGGTCTGAACTAACTACATAAATGATCCCCTGATCCCCTGCCTTTCCTTTATTCGTTTGCTCCTAGTAGACCAATTCCAGCAATAGAACTGTCATTTTGAATGAGTGAACAACGACTGATCTGTGGAGCGGTCTAAATAAATAAACTGCAGCCAGTAGTTCCAACTAGTCATATGCCAGGGTGTAGCACTGAGCCATGCAAGCAAAGCTGCTTTGGCTTAAAAAAAAAAAAAAAAAAAAAATAGTCCTGTCCAAACCACAATAGATTCACACTGACTCCACAAAATAATAAGACTATGCAAAGAATGCAAGATTCTTAATTCAAAATTATTCATCCTTCCAATAAGCTGAAACAACTCCTCAATCCTAAAAACTAATTTTACAATTTAATCATTTCAGTCATTTTTCAAGCAAAAATATATTATAGTTTCAGCCTCATATTTGTGAAAGTTCACAGCTTTTCTTTTGCTCATGTGATAGTTGTGATCACATGAGAAATGTCATCAACTTTTGGACTGTTGGTTGAATAAAACAAGGAATTTAAAGATGTCAGAGTTGGCTTTGGGAATAATTCATTGACATGTGGGCAAAACAAAAACAACAATAACAATAACAACCCCCCACCCCCCCAGCAACTTAACTGATTATGAAAATCATCATCAGGTGCATCTAGGATTGCGATATTAGAGGAATTTTCAAAGTTGGAAGTTTATCATGGGAATTAATGGCAATAAACTGGAAAATCGCAGGTTAGTCCATGAACAGGGAACTTAAATGTAGTTTAAAAGAACAACAAATAAATCAAAATGTGTTAATACAGTAGCTAGCTAGCCAGTAAATCAAATATGAGCTAGCTAATACCATGTTTATTTTGTTAAACATTCATGTTTTTTTGTTGTTCAATGAAAGAATTAAAGTTCTTTTCACAAATAAATCAGTCAGAAATGTCATTTTGAAAATGTGTCTTAGTTTGCAGTATGTCTGCTTATGACAAAACAAAATGTTTATATTTATGTTTGTATGAATTACCCCAAATTTCTAATTTCTACGTAAATATTTCCAAAATCCCCCAGCTTAACTTCCCATGGAAAGTTTCTGGAAATTTATAAATTTATTTGTTATATGAATATTTTTTACAGTTGATTAATCAATTATTTAATTGTTCAGTCTACAAAATGTCAGAAAATAGTGAAAATGCTGGTTATAGGTTCCCACTGCCCAAAGAGATGTATTCAAATGTCTTGTTTTACTGGACCAACAGTCCAAAACACAAAGATCTTCAGTTGTCACATCCTCACCTCTGACAAAATGAAACTATTATATGTTTTTTTTTTCTCTGAATCAAAAGATAATGGAAATTACATATTTTAGATGCATTTTACTCACATTAAAATGGTAAAATAAGACTTCAAATAGCCATCAGTCTAAGAAATTGTAACTCATTCATCCAATCATCTTTCTGGTTCACCATGTCCAACCTTTTGTTTTTTGTCTGAAGAAAGAACAGAAATAAGAGAGTATGGGCCAGATATAATTTCCATATTCTCTCTTATTCTCTGTTTCTAAGTCTTGGTTCTCCCGTCAAGTTCCCTCTGCTGATTTAGAAAATGGGAGTTAATTGTTTCATCTCTCATCTGCACTCTGTTCCAGCAGTTGCAGAGGGCTAGTAGAGGGGGCCGGGAGTCTCAGAGATAATGAGAGATAAAACCATGATAGATCTGGCAACCCACTTGTTCGGGCTCACTGGGAATGGCAGCTCCAAGTGTGCTCTATGAAAATATGGACTCCAGTCCAAAACCTTGAGGCTGGCTTAGTTCCATCTGTGGGAAAAAATAAATGGAATGAGAGAGTAAAGCAAAGAAAAACAGAGAATGAAAGAAAAACTGGGAGGGAGCGCGAGTGAGAGAAAGATAAGAAAGAAAGCAAATGATGTGAGTTTGTGTATGTGTCTGTGTGTGTGTGTGTGTGTGTGTATGGCAAAGCTGTAAACACGCCGACTTTCCTTAGGCCTTCTCCCTTCTTCTATTAAACAAGTAACTTTTTAGGGTTGGATAGTGAAACATTTTGTAGGCACACACATACACACACCAACACACACAGTTGTGAGGATATAATGTACAAACCTTAATGCACATTTTTTTTCTCAAGCTGTAAAAAAAAAAAATCAATCTTTATGTATGTGAGGTGTTGGCGAGGCATTGCTAAGTGTTTAAATATGTGGCTTGACTGGAGCGACACAAGCAGATGCCTATGTAGTTGGGGGCGGGTGATTTTGGGGGGGGGGGGCACCTTTGAGTGAAAACACCACGACTCCTCTCTTCACTTTTCCGCAGCATCATAATGCCAACAAACAGCACAGCATGAAAGCGGCTAAACGGATTATTAACTGGATTATTAACGAGCAGGCGTGAGAGGATTAGCTGTGTTGCTTTGAAGTCAATCTGGGGAAGGAGAAATTGACTTGGAACACACCACCTCTCATTCTCTCCCTCACTTTTTTCCCTTTGCTTTCTCCCATTTTTCTATTTTTGAATAGATGAAAAAAAAAAAAAAAAAACTTCAAGCATTTGTAAAAGTGTTTTTCATTGAGCAAACCCACGCCTTGGCAGCAGAGTTTGATGCTTGTGATCTGTATAAACCATCTTATCTACTTCAACGTTTAAGGAAAAGGCAGATTTTCATTTTCAGCATTCATTTATAACACTTTCTATCTTAATTCAGGATCTCTTAATAATACTGTGTTGAGATGGTGAAACAAGAAACTATCACTGCACATCACGGAGAGTCCAGACTGAATGACACATTCATGCATTGGACTGATTCACTGAGGAACATTCATATATTCATCACATAAATAAAATCAAATCAATGATCTCTAGCTGTCTAGTTTTAAGTGCTGAGATTTGAGTTATTCATCAAAGGTTTCTGCCTCCACAAAATAACAGGTTAATGGAATACTGAAAAATTACACAAAGAAATTGTTAATAGTTTCCAGAAGGACTATTTATGTGGCAAAAAGTAGTTCCAGTGAAAAGAGTTTTATGATTCAGTGTGTTGTGTGGATTATCAGGAGTAACTAGGACATTTTTTTTATCTTAAAAGCTGGACACAACCCCCCCCCCCCCCCCCCAGACTATTAAGGAAGCAAGTTACTATCTTTCTAACAACTAGCAACAAGTAACGAAATATAGTTTCTTTGTTTTAATTTTGGGTAAATTAATCATTCAAGCCCCAGTGTGAGCAATCAATGTTGGATTTCAGACAGGAACATTATGATCACACACACTGGAAAAATGTTTCTTGTGCTGCAACTAGTTTGAAATCTTACTGACAGATGATGCATCTGGTCTTGAAAATGTTCAATCTAGTCTGTGAGTTGGGTCTAGTCCCGTCAATTAGTGCAAAATGATCCAGCAACAAACACTTTTGATCATCCTTTTCAAGTGTTCACTTTTTTTTCTTTTTCTTTTCTCTCTTTCTTTTTTGTGTTTTTGGTTTGTTTGCTCTGTCAGTAAGAACCTGAACTGTGTTTGTAACTGTCTGAGAACAACCAGATAACAAGATGACATGAAAAGTCAGATGTTGTTTCACATCATCGGTTTCAAATCACCCTCCAGCTGACAGACAAGTGACCACACCAGACACTAGGACTGTATCTGTGCAAATGTTCACTCAACAGCATCTCAATGAGTGGGAGTAGAGTGTATATCTCTGCTGCTGCCCTCAAAATCATGCCTAGGGCAACTTTAACTAAGACTCTGACCATTCTACCACTTGGGGCACTTCTCTGATTTTTATTTTCATCTGCACTGTAACATCTAACCAACGAGTTATCCGATCTTCTTCTTCTTCTCCGATCTTTCTTTTTTTTTCTTTCTCTGCTCAGGGTGAGGATATATGAGAATGTAATCCTCCCTAAGCGTCTCAGTCTTTTAACAGCATATCCATGTCACTAATTAGAGTCATAATTTTTATTTATTTAAATTTTTTACAAAGCCCTGCTCTCATTACTCCAACACTGAAGCTAATCAGCACTCTGATGTTTCAGAGTGTGTATTCCATGTGTGTGTATGCGTGTGCATGTTCCAACAACATCCAGTGTTTGTAGGTCATCCTAATCACCTCCCTCTCCGAGGCTTCGGGGACCTGTGTTGACCATAGCTGTCTGAGGGGAGCACATCACCCAAGAAGCAAAGGTATGCAAGGTTAGCAGGGTCACTATGTACTATCCAACACTGAACACAACTCAACTCAAGGCACATGAGAACATCTCACCCAGCCACACGTAAATCTGCAGTCTACAGACAAACAAACGCACCAAATACTTGAGAACACCGAAATACTTACATTCTCCTCATTAATCGTCAGTGCAAGACAATTTATTATATTTACCGCAAGATAAAACAGAAAAAAAAGAGCCATGTAAATATTTTATGACACCTGCATGGTTCATAAAATTATATTTGAATCAAGGCAAATGTTTCATGTTTGTCTGAGAGGAGTTTTATCTGTGAGTCAAATTAGTTTAGAATCTGTTTGCAGTTCAGATTATTATAAATATTGTCTACTTGAAATTATATTATAATGAATTCATATTATTATAATAATAATCACATTGTACAACAAACACCAATAAATTATTTAAAAACTTCAACCACTGAAAATATACTTGAAAATTTGACACTGGCCAAGTAACCAAGTCGATTCTGTTCAACCAATAAATGTCTTACTAAAAATGTCTTACCCTGAATGATCTGGTCTTAGAATGAACACAAAGCTAGAACAGTTTTAGTTATTTCACATGAGAGATTTCTGTATTTGTGCTTTTTGCTGAGCTCTTCTAACTCTTCTGTCTCCTGGAGGTTATGTTCAGATACTACTGAACTGTTTTCCTGGTTATGTTGTGTTGGCAATATGATCACTGGGTGGATTGTGTTTAGAGGCAAAGTTGCCTTTTTGAATGAATAAAGCATTGGATTTATTAACAGCAGCTAAGGTGATTGCTGGGCATACAAAACACGACCATAGTCCCATCTGTGCTTAGATTTAGCTCACAAAAACAGAAAAAATAGAAATTAGTTTAACAGCATATCCTCATTACATTAATATAAATAAATAAAACCTAATCCAATCACAATTATGTTTCCTTCAAAACATATTCACCGTTTAAATTAGTTGTATATAATTGAAATTTCTGGGAGCCAGGGCAGATTGAATCTTAGAGTTTTTTTTTTTTTGTTGTTGTTGTTGTTCAAACTTTAAATTGACTGACTGTGCTTCTTCTGTCATAAATATTTAATGTTATAAAGTTTGGCAATCTGGGACAGATATTCACAGAGTGACACAGAGCCAGCTGACGACATGAAGTCATTTCAGTTAAAGACATTTTATACTGTCTTATTCAAATTGTATGTTAATGAGTATGTTACAAAATATAATAAGGACATGAGTTTGTGTAAAAGTTTTGATTTAGTCTCATTTCTACACTGGAGAAGATAAAACTACAAAAAAAAAAAAAAAACTGTTTTGTGAATGGGAAAAATTCAGGTCAGAAGGGTTTACTCATGTTTCAAAGTGTTTTCAGAAAAATCCAGTCTATATATCAGCTGCAATTAACCCACTATGCTGTCATATGTATTTTAGACATTATGAAATGTATCCCCATTACATGCATATGCGTGCCCGAGTTCAGCATATCAACAAGGTCTCTGTTTTCAGTGTCCAAGAAGGGGAATCTTTTTTTACACTCACCAGTTTGATTTAAACGGGACCCCAGTTTGAATGAAAATCTTGGGGTTTGGTTTTATTGTTCATTGTTCATTGGAACACTGAGCCTTACTGCACTACGTCCTCCAAAAAATGTTTAGTCCACTGCTGACGGAGATTAAACCATTCGACCATCGTGTCAACCTGTCACATCTGAAAGTGGATAACTGAGACTCATGTCGGCTTCAGCTTAGCTTACCCTGCTGTGATCCAAGATTAGCCACCTTGCAGAGTTAAGACTATTTTAGAATTTAACCCACTTAACCCTGCGCTAACCGGCAGTGAAGAAAAGGGTTTATTGAGTCGCCTTAAGCCACCTAGAAAATGCACTGTAACTTCATAATGTGACCATTGCTGACGTGGAAAAGTCCTCTCAAAATATAATCTTTTAAAAAATTATTTTACTCATGCTCTCCCATCTTCAGCATGCTGTGATCCAGCTTTCTGACGTCTTTACTGAAGCTAGAGGGATCTACGTCTGTGCTCCTACAGTCTGTGGTTAGAATAGATGTGCTGTGTCACTGTATCAGCATCACTCAAATCATGACTTTTTTTTATTATTATAAACATCATCTACATCCATGTCAGTGGGTCTATCTGCTTCTCCATCTGTATGGTTTGGAGCAATATCATGTTTGTGTCCCACTCATCTCCACAGAGTGATGTGAAATGGCAAGTCGTCAGACCCACAATCCGCTGTGGGCGAGGAGTGTCTGTCATTACAGAGGAACCCAGTTGTTCAGTGTGTGCGTGTGTGTGTGTGTGTGTGTGTGTGTGTGTCTTCTTGTGTTGCAGGCCAGGGAATATTTGTCTGTGGGAGTACATAATGTGTGTACATTCAAGTGTACATAAAGGACAATAGGGTTTAGGTTTACCCAACACAGCTGAGCCCTGCAAAACACTCAACACAACAAAAACCAAAGTGTACTAAAACAGCTGGTGTACACAGGCAAAATGTCCTATTTTGTCCATATTTCTAACTGCAACAACACAATACACTTAGATATAAAGCCAACAACGTATTTAAGGAATGAAATCCAGCTTGTTTAGAAAGTGTATGTTATGTGTATGAAGGTTGATGCAGGTTAACTTGTCAAAACAAACAGTTAAATCAGTGTTGTGCTGTCATATTTAAGGATGAATGAATGTGCAGGCATTAATAGTAATCTGTATGTGACATCAGTCAGTAAGATTTATTTTGGTCAGGGTTATTCATTCATTTGGTGACACTTTCATGTATTGATCAGGATATTTTTATGTTTTTCCTCCATGAGTTTGTTTCATCCTTTCAGTCATTCATTATTTTGGCACTGCTGTTGCACTGCACTGCACTCCCCAGAGAACGCTTGTCAGTCAAAACACATGTCCATGCAGCACTGTGACATCTGTTTCAGTGGAAATCTGTGGTTGAAGTTTTGTGTTTCTGTGGCATTACTCATGCATAGGACTCTAAGTAACATTGTGACTGGAGGGTTGCTGATTCAATCCATGGGATAAATCTGAGAAGGAAAAGTGAAAAAGCAGCATTATCTCTCATAAACACCACTGTGATGCCCTTGAGCAAGGCCCTTAACTCCAGCTGTTCAAGGCTGTGGTTGTACTGGGCAGCATCTAGGTGTGAATGTGTGTGAATGAGATTGGGGTATTCCTGTTAAAGAGAGGTTGACTCTTAGTGATGAATTCCATCTCATTTTTACTGCTCATTATATGATGATTTAAGGGCTTCACTTTTTAGTAAAATGTCCTTCAATCTGATGAATTATGATGATGATTCTGAATAAATTTGAGATGTGTTTTAGGAAGGGAGGAAGGTTTTTTGTGGCAAATTTTATTTGTAGAGCCAGGGACATTCTTTGTCATCTTTGTTATCTTCACATCTGACAAATGTTTTACCAGCATAAATCAACATGGGCTGAGCACTTGTGTTGACATACATACATAAGGTGATGTGAGCTGATGTGATGTGACATGATTTAACTTTTATGTCACGATTATCCTGGTCAAAATAATTGAGATTAACGATATTATTGCAATAATCATGGAAATCACTTTACTGAACTGAACTGTTCCTTATGAGCTGTGGCCAAACTAACAGTACTAAATTTCAGTCACTTCACTGGAGACCGCAGCTCCGCTCTGATCTGAGACAGCAGAGCTATTTGCTGTTTAGCTACATAGCTAACATTACCTGGCTAACGTTAGCTTAATTCACCGGTGACCAAAACAGCATCATGACGTAAAAAACGTTCAGATAACCGTCAACGTTAGTGTAACTGAACAAACACTTGCTATGCTGAGTAACTGTTAACTAGTTAATTTTACCTGGAGTTCTTTGTTTCGGAATCCATAGTATTTCCACACATCTGATTTAACTTCGTCTTGTGGGGGATACAGCGAGCAAACCGAGCCTTCAGCCGTGGTGACAGGTTTAACATTTTGGAAAGAGTGGAGAGATGCAGCGCCCCCTTGTGGCAGTTCAAAATAAATCAATACAGGACTGTGTGTTGGCTTTTTTTTTTAACTCACTCATGAGGATATTATTGATTATTGCCATTCATGATTATACCGATGATGAAAATTCACTACAATCAACTTACTGTGAGTATTTTAATTGCGATAGGTAATAAAATCGTATATTGTCGTATATTCCTAGCTGTGACGTGAAAGTATCTGCGCTATTAAGCGATTACACCACATTACATACTGAGACTTAGCATGCAACTTGACTGGCCATTTAGTTTGGATTTAATCATTAATAGTACCATGATCACAATGACACTTGCATTTTGATTGGTTGCCAACCATCAGGAAGTTGGGTCTTTCCTGAAATGAGCCTAAAAAAGAGCAGAAGCCAGGCAAAGAGTAGAAATAGAAAAGCATGGGAGTGGGATGCTGCCGATGAACTCTTTGTTGAAGTTGTAATGGACAATAAATAAAAATCCTCATCCACAAAGTGTTTTGGTTTAGTTTGTGTATGTGGCTTTTGTAATCCAACATTAATTGAAACCACTGCTGAGCTCAGTGCACAGTTGGCAACAGTTCTACAATTTTACTCATTTCGCCAGCACTGTTTGTGCCAGAATAATTACACTATCTGACACAGTTAATATATAATTCAAGTAGTGTGTAGCAGTAGTGTTGATGTTTGGGTTTGTCCTTGTGTTGTAAGAAAATAGGAGTTTTTGTTTGTTTTTTATGATGCCAGGGATTATTTTTCAACAACGTTTTTAATTTGATTGCAGTGTAAAAATTACATGATAAATGCACTGTGTTGATACATATAACACAGACTAAAGCTAAAGGTACCTAAAATTATAAACAAGGATCTATAAAGCTTTGTATGTCATTTTAAAGTGACTGAGCAAATTCAACTGTCTGTGAGGCATGTTATCTATTTAAAAAATACAATCCAATAGGAGCATTTTATCTGTTCATCACACTAAAAATGGCATGATAAAAATCCAGCCTAAGTTCAATCAACACACTCAAAGCCCCTACCTTGCTGGATTTTATACAACACACCTTACTTGGGTAAAGCAGGCATAAAAAAAATGTGTGTGCTTTGACTAATGTGGCGTTTTGGAGGCTGACATTAAGCACAGACATTAAGCCCTTAAGCACAAATTAAGAGCAACTCTCAAATTACACAGTGACACTTCTTATTTGCTTCTGTAATAGGAGGAACATCTACAATTCATGCAGGTGTTTTCACTCTGCCAGAGACCTTATATCCATTCTTATATCAGACCTCTGTCAGTAACCAGAAATTATCTGACAAAGAAAGAAGACAAATAACCGACTACAGAATAGAAAAGGCAGAATATATAAAAACAGATTATCAATAAAAAATAGCATTTAAGGTATAAATACTAGACCCAAAACCACTCTTACAAAGATAAAATAAAATATAGGATGACATAGGCAAAAAAAAGAAGTCTAATAGACCACACTTCTCTCCATCAAAGAGCTTTGTAGCTATCACTGTGACCACTACGTTGCACAACCACTGCGATGACACCCTTATGTGACTGAGAGAAGGAAGAGGAGAGGAGGATGGTAACAGAGATTGGCAGATGTAAATCTGCCAACAGATAGATAATGCAGGGTCACTTTGAGACAGAGCAGCAATTAGTTTAAAGATTTTCTTTAAAAAATGTTTTCTCTCAGTGGTTGTCCTTGTCTAGTCCATGCAGAGGTATTAATTTATTTCTTTGTACTTTTAATGGGTCAAGTTGTGCAGTATATTCTTAGGCTGATGTATTTATGAAACAAGCCCCAGGGCCAAAATTCGAACCCAGTGCTCCTTATTTAACTACCCTGTAATGACACCCTTTTTTCTTATTTTGTCCTAGGACACATACGAGTAACCATCAACTTCAGAAGCACTGAGCGCAACACAGATGACAACAAACACCAGCATTGATTTCACCTCCACCAAATTAAGGATGAAAGAAAGAACTCGTGTGAAAACAGCATTTTGCCTCCTGCGGCTTGTAATCTACTCTCACTCATCTCTCTCTAACTGCAACTCTTTCTCTCTTTCTCTTGCTCTTCTCACTCTCTTACTTTTCATTTTCTCTCTTCAGCTTGCTCTCTGTGCAGACAACTAATCCTGCAGCTTTGCAATCCAGTAAAGCAGGTAAGCAGCTTGGTTTGTGTTTGTGTGTCAGTGTATGTGTGTACTTTTAAAAAAAAAAAAAAAAACTTGTATCTTTGTGAGGACCAGCCCAAAAGCAAGGACGTTTTTAGACTGTAAAGATTTTGTTTGGTCCTCACTTTACTGAAGGACTGTAGAAGGACTGTTTAGACTTGGATTCAGGGTTAAGGTAAGAATTTGGTTCCTTCCTGCAGTCGATGGAATTCCAACCACTGTCCAAGTGAGACTCAATCATGAAACAACTGCAGCTGTATATGATGCAATTAATCTACTATAAACTATAGTAGATAATATAATAAGATATAATAACTAAACTACTATATATCAATAGACTTGAGGCCTGAACTGTGATTGAACAGGATATCTTTCTGTTAGCTGGATTCACTAAACCTAACAACCACAGTCTTGCTAAGCGGTCGTACGACGCTGGTTATCAACTCGTTCAGTTAACCCAGGACTTCCATAGCGCATTCATGTTAAAGACAGGGAGATGGTAATTACAAGCAACATTTTCAGAACCAAGAATGAAGTACTTAATTTGATATAAGAAGAAACGCTGATAGCCGCAGGTAAATTTAGTTATAGCTGTGTCCAAAAAAGACACTTAACAAGGTGAAATGTGAACAATATGACCACATGACTAGAGCAGAAACGGCAGAAATTATTTCCAATTGTTAAAGTCAAGCTGAGTATTTACTGTAAATAAGAACAAAGATGATTTTCTCTTACTGAGTGAGTGTTTTTGCTCTTGTCTGATGGCAGTTTATTTGGAGTTATGCTGAATATGTGATGCAGATAAAAAGTCAGACTGTTTCTGCTGCCAAAGCAGAGAGGAGAGGAGAGAGATGATGTCTGAAGAAGTCAATCTGACTGAATTGTGCATTTATACTCGTGGGAAATATTCAACAGTGTGTGGATAAAAGCATCTTTGTTCTATCAAAATAATCATAACATGAGTGATCATTTAGTGTGAGATACTCTCTCTCTCTGTTAGCAGCTCTATTGTGGACACATGGAAAGACTGGAGACTGATCACTGCATTATAAACTCTTTTGTCACTGTCGGGATAATGATGGTTTGACAACGCTAGTTTTCCAGTGATCTGATTGGTCAGTAGTTGGGCTGGTGGCAGCCCTGGAGCAGGTTAGCTGTGCAGCATAAGTTACAAGCCAAGCCAAGCCAAACCCAGAGTTAAACCTGAAGTTACCTTGCTAACCGCAAATCCTGCTTTGTAGTACAGGCCTCTGGTTCATAGGAGCAAAATGAGTTAACATGCATGGTTGTAACCCCACTTTGCTATGATAATCCATGCATGTGCACATCAAGGTTACTTGTGCACCACTTTAAGGTAAAAGTAAAACCCTTGTAATAGATACTAGTAGTAAAATTATTGTTCCTTTTCATTGGCTGTCTGTAGACCAGTCTCCCCTGGACTGGGTTATCGGACAAGTATTTTTCAACATAAAAGGATTTTGCAGTGTTCGGTACAGCTTAATGATGATGTATGTGAAGTGCAAACAGTAAATACTGTTTTCAGAAATTTAGGATAAAGTTGATATGACATAAACACTAGGCACTGTCATAACTTTCAGTTATAGAGGCAGTGCAAAGTGCAAACGCATACAAATCACCACACAGTACATACACACTCACACAGATATACACTGGGGCTCTCGCTCTGAGTCCCTTAGGAAATGGCCATCACTGTCAATTAGGATCATTCTGCACAGTGGCCAATGTACTTTACTACAGAAAACCATTACACCCTCTCCCTCTCTTGCTTTCTCTTTCTCTGTCACTCTCAAACAAAAAAGAAAAAAAAATGAGACACACACATTATGAATAACAAAACCTCATGGGATACTGAGCCACTGACAGCCCATTACAATTCCACTGAGACGGAAGATGGTTTACAGGCACTTTAAGCTCTGGGGACATAGACAGACACATACTCACATACACTTTAAACAAAGATATAAGGATGTGCATGCACCCACACACACACACACACACACATATATACACGCACAGCAGAGTCCACCATCCAATCTACCCAGGGAGATGTGCAGCATATCTCTGTTTAGCACAGTGCAGTGCAAGACACCGGAGGCACTTTAATATATTTTCAATTCAGTTGTGACAATGGTGCAGCCCTGTCCAGCCATGGACACTGAGAATAAAGACCTGATTAGATACACTTACATTAAAGCTGCACTAAAGCAAGATTTCATGTAATGACACAAGCATCATATGGGCTCAAGTCTCTACCGCAGCAAGTAACACATAAGAGCATCTTATCTGCACAAACGCTATAGGCTCACTCTATTTGCACAAACAGATATCTAGTGTCTGATAGCTCCAGTGTACTCAAACTGACTGTAGCTCCATCCAGAGATAGATGGACTCACTAATGTTAGATCTGTCTCCCCCTTACAACTGTTTGAACAGTGGGTTGGTTTGAATGTCCTGTGTGCATACAACTGGCAGAACACACTTCCTTTCCACTGACACTTTTTACTGGATCTCGACAACCCAGTCCAAAAAATGTTGTGTTACAAAGTCTGAAACATCACAAAGATACTCTTTGGTAAGATGTCAGCCCTCCATTGTGGCAGGATTTTGTGACAGCATAAATCAGACACACTATTTTTACCAAATAAAAAGGAAAAGGAAAAGTGACTGGTATTTGTATTCAATAAACTGTTCATTTCACAAAATTTCTTGATTCTATTTTAAATGGTATTTTAGATTTAGGTGAACCTTTTTTGGTCTTTTTTTTTGTAATAGTTCTCTACCCCGTTAGTAGTTTTAGAAAACCTTTGTTGTTTTTCCCTGTGTAAACTGCTATTTAAAGAATAAGTTATAACTAGAAAATTCCTAGACAAATTCTGAAGGTGCCTGCTGCTTGATGCGAATCCAAGATAATCAGCTGTCAGCAGTAAAAATGGCCTAAATGAGAAAGAGTTAATCAGTCTAATTAGCCAATCAGAGTCAGCTTAGTCCACTTCCGCCCAGAAACTGCTGAGTCATCAACAACTGCTGAGTAACTGGTTGTTATGGTGGCTGGGGCCCCCAAAGGTGGTGGGGCCCAAAGGAACAAAAACTTGCCATAAAAAAATGCCCTCCTAACTCAAAAAGTGCAAGTCTTATCAACAAAATCTCTTCACATTGAGCTCCATGAAGCTTCAGTGAAGACACTGATGTATTATATGTGTACGTACTGTTTACAGTTTAGGCACCGTTGCAGTTTTAAAATACCCACCATCTCTGTTTTTAACAAGAACTTCAGAGTTCAGTTTAACATGGCAGTCTATGGGACTGTTGGTCAGCAGTCTCTGTGCTTTGAGGTGATTTATTCAAAAACTGTCTGTCGTGTCGCAATGAGAGTCACACTGGGTGAGAGAGGACACATTTCTATACATCTTCATGTATTACTTCACATAATTATCTGTGTAGGTTGGAATTTGGGATGTAAAAGACGTTTGAATGAGGTTTTTTGGCAAAATTTGTGACATCACACACTCCAGCTCAGAACAATCTGTGCAATACACACCCATTATAATATCTGAAACTGCAAAAAAATTTAAAAAAAGAAAAAAAAAGTTTGTGACCCGTTTAAAGTTTCAACCATGTTTCTGTGTAAAAGTATAAGTATTGGTGGTTGTGCTTTGCACAACAGGCACATAATAATGAAAGATTAAATACAATCTGCAGTAATAATAATTGAGGCTATCCTTAACATACTGACTGCACTGATAGTATGGGCTTCCCATATATTTACAACAATTGTAATAATTGTAACAATTGTAAATAATCAAATGTGTTGTATAACTAAACTTGTTTGCCTAATACACTTTGATATTATATTACTTTGAAATTGTGATAATTTTATTGTTCATTTTGTACATTTACTAGTCATTTTCTACTAATGATCTTTATAATAGTCTTACGCACTTTGCAACTGCACTTTCTGGTTATATGTTTAAGTCTGATTTATATAATCTGTGCAGTGACAATAAAACTGAATTTAATACAGATTCACTAAGAAGGGTTTATTGTTAATTTTAGAGTTGTTTTTATTACAAGTGACGAGAACTTCAAAATGTCAGACAAGCAGCCAAATGGAAGGCAAAGGAGACAATGAAAGTCAAAACAAGAAGGCAGACTGTCAGGCAAGTGGGCAGAACAACATTTACTGCCATTTCTACTTGGGAACAAAAAAACAGCCTCCCCACACACACACACACAAACACACGCGCACACACACACACACACACACACAGTAGATAAACATAGCCACAAACCACATCATTGTTCTTGCCTTCTTCACACTCTATGAGGCTTTCTTTCCCCCGACTCTCCTCCCTCTCCCTCTCTTTCTCTTTCTCTCTCTCTCTCTCTCTGTCACCTCTCCTTTTCATCTGTCTATTGCCCACCCACTGCACACACACATACACAAACATGCACACACACACACGTAACACACACGCAACCTCCCTATCTGCATGTCTCCCTCTGAGCGAAGTGCAGGCAGTAAAAACACAAAACACCATGCTGCTATGTGTGTGTGTGTGTGTGTGTGTGTGTCTGCCAGTAAGTAAACATGCAGCGAACACTGTGAAATCATGACAGCAAAACAAGGAACGAGAGAAAGAGAGAAAGAAATTGAGTCTTTGCGGGAAACTAAAAATGTATGATTCTCAGGGATGGAGCACATGCCCTCCTGCTGCACTGTAACTCACACAGGTGCTGGAGGAAATGAGTTAGGTACAAATGCCCTGATTTCTATCTTTCTCTTTCTTTATTCCTTGCTCCTCTATCTACAATAATACTAACATTTGATAAATAGATAATGAAGTTTACAGTACAAACAGTAACAAATGGAGAAATACAGTCAGATTATTACTGTAAAAGAATAAAGCTGAAGTAAAACAAAATACGGCATAAAAGAACGACACAATTCAAGAAAACATCCAAACTAAAAGACAAGATGAGTTGCTTTTCATTGCTTTCAAAAACTACCCATATTAGCATGGTGCTCCTAATATCAGAACAACATTGTTTGTCAGTGACAAACTCACATGACGATTACTGAAACTATACATTTGACTGTCTTCTGATCTGTCAGTTGTATGGCTCTGTTTAGTCACAAAAACTACTTAGGCAAAGTTCACATTTGCACGTCCATCATGAACATGAGTTACAGCAGTGGCGAGAAGTTACTTAGTACGGTGGACGAGAGAACTCAACACACAAGAAAACTTCTCTGAATGCCAAATACTGCACTGCATTTTGTACCAGACTGTTTCTGGTTTAACCCTCAGTGCTACAGTATAAAAGTATGTGTGAGCTGGAGAGAGAATCTAATTTCTGAGATGCTGCACAGTTGGATGGAACATGTTCAGCATCACCCTCCCCCTTCCTCCCGCTATCCTCCAGCAACTGTTGGCACCCCCGACCGCTGATCCCAACACCCCCAGCCAGCTTCCCATTTTCGTACCATCGACCCAGATAAGTGTGAGTGAAGACTATTGTTTAGAACAGCAGCCTGTGTAATTTCACCATTAGTCTCAATCAAAGACAACCAGCCTTCAGGCCTCAGGACAGCGTATGCATGTGTGTGCCGCTGAACTTACTAAAGTCTAAGACAGAGTAATAAAACAGCCCCACCACCAACCCCGGGGCCAGAGAGCTGAAGGAAAAATAAAAGATGAAAAGAAAATGAAGGAAGGAATAGACACAAAAAGCAAAGGACGGAAGGAAAGGAGAGGAAAGGAAGGCGTAGGGGAAGAGAGAAGAGCCAAGGGATAAAGAAAGAGAGACAGAGTGTTAAGAACACACAGGAAAGATGCATATATAAAAAAGTTTGGATGGATGGGTGAAAGAGGAATGAGGGCAAGATGTGAAATGGAGCACCTTAAAAACCATTATGTTTGCACACTCTAGCACACACACACACCACAAAGAATAGCTGCTAGGCATTTGGCATCTTAGTGTTGCAGGACTGTGTATCTCCCATTTCTTTAACCATTGCATTGTGCAGCCTTAATCTGTTATAGGCCCCTACTTATAACCTCTCCTCGCACAGCATAAACGCACACAACATTTCCCTCTGGCTAAGTAGTATGTAGGTGCCATGGGAAATTCAGATGGATTGCGTGCCACCAACACACACACACAAACAAACAATCAGGCAGGCGGTGAACAGGGATGGACAAAGCTTATGCGATCTTCGGGGGTTTTGTCACTCCTTGGTTGTATTGCAGCTTCCAGGAGTCTGGGGATTTGATTTAATAAAGGGATTTGTGAGCTGGGAATGGGAGCAGGGTGGGAGCAAGGAGGGAAAAAAGTGAAGAAGGAAGAGGTGGCAAAACAAATGGCACAGAAGAAAAGATGATGAATGATGATGATGATGCCACTGCTGGTACCAATAGTGATCATAGTGTTGATTAGAATAATGATGAAGATTATTATAATGAAAACGGCAACTGTGATGATGATGACGATGCTGATGCTGATGGTGATTTTGCCAGTGGTTGTGATGACGATATGGATGATTAAAAAAATGACTGCAATTTAATGACAACAGCAATGATGATGATGATCATGAGATGAGATGTGATGAAGACGACAGCAGAGGATGAAAGGTCTGCTGGAAACAGGCAAAAGATTCCACACACATTTTAATACACAATCATATAACCACACACACACACACACACACACACACTATGCCATTGTCTCCCCCACAAAATAACACTGACAGATTACTAGAGATATAACGTTATCAAAATCTCACAGTACGATAATACCTTGATAACAAGTCTGCGATACGATATTTATTGTGTATTTTTTTGGCAAATGAAAGCTTGGAAAGATTTTTGGTTAATTAAACACTGAACAAGGCATTAGGGCTGAAACGATTAGTCGACATAACCGATGACATGAATTATAAAAATTCGTCAATGCAGAATTTTTGTATCAATGTGTCGTATAAAACCATAAAACCAGAGATTTTGTGAGAGGAACCACATAGGAGTGGAAGAGCTGCCGAGGTTGAAAACTCAGCATGTTAAGAGCAAAAAAGCTCCTACAAGTGTTGTTAAGTCTCCAACACCTGCGTCCGCCAGCTTCGCTGTAGATTTGAAGAGGGAGCAAGCAGAGCGCAAAGGATGATCTCTGGATGGTCTCTGTAGTTGCTGATTCGCTCTACTCCACCGCGGCTGTAACAAAACTACAGTTTTGCCCAAACGACCTATCATTTATTACTGTCCAGGTCCACAACAGTATGGAGACACTTTGGTTCTCAAGATAATGTGATACCATTACATCCTTTGAGACTACACAAATGTTCTTGCATTCTTTATCAAGAAAACAGTAAAGATCGAAATGAGTAAATCAACTATTTTCCTCTAAATCCCTGGAAAGTGGATAGTGTTTTTAGGACACTATCAACAGGAGATTCAGACAGCATGTCATTTTATCTTCTCCAGCGATTACTGTTCTTAACTCTGCTGCAAAGACTTCCCATCATTCCGTGGGCTCATGGACAAGAACAAATTGAACTGTAATCTCCAAAATTAGTTAAGTCTAAATAAGAAAAAAAAATCTACTTAAATTCACGAAGATAAAACATCAAGGCTTGTGTCCAATCCTCTGTACTCGTGAAGTTGGATAGAGCTATGCAGAGTATTGTGTGATGTCTACATGATCTAAGGAAAACGATAAAGAACAAAGAACCCTGAGGAAGAAGTAAATTAAACAGTCTGCACACACCCACACAGTCCAGAGAAGAGGTCTAATGAAAACACCTATGTGGGTGGACCATGGCTGAATAAGGCTTTGAACATGCCGCACAGTGTTTCAATGTTTAAAATAGAAAAGTTTAGTTGTATAAATAGTTTTTCAGTTTTAAATGACTCTTAAATCATCTTTCTCACTAAAATAGAAAGAGATAGTGCAGGACAGGGAGTTTCATCATCTCTTTCCTCCAAACCTGCGTGGTGGACATGGGGACAAAATGCAGTTTGTATTATGCCATGTTTTAGAGTTCATCAAGGGCATGATTAAAGGGTGTAAGCTCTGGTCTACTTGTTTAATCAGTGTTGTTAATCAGTTTTTAATAAACTGATTTACATAACCATCAAAACAGCCACTTGGTAATTACCATGTGGTAAACACAGTAATTTACTCAAGAGGCTTGATCAGAATTATCAAACTCCCACAGTAAAGTTAAGTTGTTATTCCTGCTTTACATGCTAATGCTTTTTTATATTAAAAAGCAGGATTGTAGATTATTTTTTCTGATCTTTATCTGCATCCACACCAATGCAAACACATGAAAAACCACCATCCCACACTATATGTGGTTCAGATATACAGTAAGTCTCAAAAGCGTAACTATTGGCATCCTTCAAATTTCAGGTGAAATTAAACCCCGGTGCAAAATACTGATTAATGATAAGGTATCTAAAAACATACTGTGACTGTGTCTCTATAAAGTTTCAATTAGATTTTAATTCAAGGTATTTTACTCAAGGAACTACACACATAAAAACAAAGAAACAAAAAAAAACGCACATGAGAAAGAGCTAACATACACAATATAGAGTTAAAAAGTCATTACATAGCTGGCCACTGAGGCAAAGTGATTTCTCAACTGTTTATGTTCAGGAAGTGTAATTCAGGATTAAATCTTAACCTCCTTACATTTGTTTTACATGCAGGCAATTTAATATGCATTCCTGATGGCATTAGCTCAAAGCAGTCATAAGTAGAGGGTATGTGTGGGGTCACTGATGATGTCATATGTCTTTTTGAGGACTTGTCCAGTATTGAGTTGTGCAAAGATCTTTGTGTTGTGCCAACAATTTTAGAGCTGGGGTTAACAACACCCTGTCGCTGATTCTTGTCTGTCTCACTAAAACCTGGCACACTAAAAGATTTTTAAAATCTTAGCAGATTTAGAAAATGTGAGAGACCACACACATGACAACAAATAACGAAACATTTCAGTTTTGTTCTTATGGTGTGTGATGTGCAATGAGAGGACCAACACAGCACACCACACACTAACAGATTCACCACCAACAACCAGTCTAGACTCTCAAAACTCCAAATCTCACACGGTCAAACGCGACTTTAGAGTAAACAAACACGGTGGACGACAATGTCTCTTGTTTGTTGAGCTTCCGTCTTCAGTCAGCTTGCTTCCTGATTTGCTATTCTTCTGTTCCATGTGACAATCCACAGAGTGCATGCTCAGCTTTCCTCGGCGTTCCCCCCACACAACAGGATTTTTGATATATATTGAACATGGTTTAATAGTTATCTGGGCGGCCCGATCGTCTTCCGAGCAGATCAGGGAGGGTAAAATCACTCTGAACACACCTCACACCACAGGAAAATCTGACAAGATAATCTTTAGACCCATCAGATAATCAGGGCTTTGCTGACTTTGATCGGGAGGGGGGATTAGGGCCTGATTATCTTGTAGTGTGTACCCTACTTTAGGGAAGTAAAACAACAAATAAACAAAAAAGCTAATATACCTGTGATAAAAAGGATTTTATGAGGATTTGCACCCTGCCCAGGAGCTTATGGTGAGCTCCTTTCACTATGTACTGTACACCTTTTCCATCAGATTTTGCAGTGTATGTAGTGGTGGTGGTGGTGGGGTGGTTTCCAGTGGCTGGCGTAATTGTATCTGTGGCACAGAAGACAACAAGCTAACTGGTTGCTTGTTACAAAGTTGGAATGAGTTGGGAAAAAAAAGTGTAGATGGAACTGTCTTTCACAGTGTATGTGTGTGTGTGTGCGCACGTGAGCGTGTGTGCATGTGTGTGCATGAGCGTGTGTGTGTGTCTGTATGTGCCGGGCTCCAGTGTAATATGTGCGGTTAAAATGATCCCAGTTCTGCACATTATTAATGTTTCCATCTAGTTTCCATCTACACTATTAAAGCCCCAAACAAAAACAATTATCACACAAATTATACAATGTACTCACTAACTTTGCTACTGAACTCATTTTTTTAGACAATCATGCATCCTTTACCACTACCACAAAACTGCACTCAAACATACCTCAAGCATACCAACAGTACATGTTATATTAACACATTATATCACCTTGCCATGACCATAGAAACTAAGACTTTGAGAATATGTGCTCTATCTATCCATAAGTGTGTGAGACTTCCCTTTTCATTTCTTTGTCTCTGTCTCTAATTATTTGTGCCTTATTATTGTGGATTCTTCACAGTCGGTCAGCTCAATGACAAGTTCATTATAATTGTAAGATGGGAAATGTGTTGTATTTTGAGAAATACTTAATGTTGAATACTGAATTGTCAGTATTGATATATGTCAGTGAAGTAAATGAGCGGCAAAAGTGGGAGGGGAAGAAGAAATTTCAATTAAATGTTTTCATTGCTTTTCTTGTTGGAGATACGAGAACTGTGTTTGTGCTATTTATGACATTAATATCTGTATATGTCCATACACACAGTCAGCTAACTGAAAAGAATGGACGTGATCCAGCCAAAATGCTTATTGACTTTCTGTGACCAAAGCAAAAGATTAACATTTTCTATGGTTGCCTGTTGTGTGCTTCAGCAGATTTGCAGTATTTTGTATATGCTGTGAATATTTGGCCACTGACCTTTCTTTGCTGTATTTTTTCAAGTTTCTCATAATTAATAAAAAGTGTAGGATGCACTATGGATGCAAACTAAAAGTTACAACACAAACACACACAAAATAAAATGATACAGACAGAAAGTTCTACATCTGTGCTGCACTTTGTACTATACTGTAGGTGCAGCCTAAGTGATGCAACACACCATTTTTATCCATTACTCTTTCTTCCACCCTGATTTCTCACTGTTATTCTCCTCCTACCTCTCGACTCCATTCTCTCCTTATCCCCTCTGACATATGTCCTGTGCTCAGCAAACCTCTTCTCTTAGTTCTACCTCTTTAGGCTCAGCACTTTTTTTCCCCTCTGGTTTTCTTCTCTTTCCAAAAGATATATTTTTGTATCATTATGTTCTCTTTGTTATCCCTTTACGGTCTGTTTCCCTTCTGATATTCTGCATGGGAAAGGACAGGAAATTGTATAACTATTCAATAAAGGAAATTAAATGAGAGCTCTGCGCCACGGTATGAACTGTGGTATAAAAATCCATCATTGCATCAAGTAAAATCAAGAGTGCTCACCATCAAATAACACAGGGCGAGAAATTTTAGTTAGAAATCGCAACTAGGAGCATGTCTTGTTAAAAGTAAGTACTACATCATCTGTGAACATTTTACTAATATGTTCAGTATCTACATTTGCAACTTGCCAAATACATAAATTAACAACATATCCTCATAACATCAATAAATAATGTAATCTGGTCTGTTACATTTCCTACAAAATGTATTTGCTGTTGAAAATTAGTTTTACATAAACATAATTCTGGGAGCCAGGATTGAGTAAAACACCAAACTGTGATGTTAGCATGCTAACACTGCAAGCTATAGTAAACCTGATCTTGTGCTCACTTTATCAAAAGACCATATTTTCTATATCATGTATCAAGTTGTACATGCAAAGTCATATTTAAAGGACAATGAATGCAGTATTTGAAATAAATAGATTTAACTGTTATTTTGCTCAGTCTGCACCCATTTAGCGATTTAGACTTATGAGAGTGTGATATCCTGATTGATTCAAAATTAATTAGAATAACTTGTCTATCACTTGTTTATCTTACCGTTGTGTTTTTCTTTACATTGATTTATTTCAGACTTAAATCCAGACAAAATTCATGGCAAAGATATGAGCAGCAGCTTTGCAGCACAATCGGTAAGGTTAGAACGTAGGAACACATCATAATTTTTTCTGCCACTTCACACTAAGGCCAAATCAGATGACTTTGGACATATTTCTATATTCATCACTTTCTCAAGGATCCAAATTTCTGAATTAATTTTCCATTCTATTCATAAACCAGCAGTTTTTTTTTTTACCAGTCTTGCGCTACACAAATGCAAAATGATTCATTCACTTCTAGAGATCCTTTGAAGTGCATGTGCATATGTGTATGTGTTACTTGCACATCTGTTATCCTGTCAACATATGACACCGGGGTTATATTTCTTACAGGCGCACAAACACAGAAACCTGCACACCATCACACACAATAATAACAAGTTGGACATCTGCACTCTGATCATGTCCCCGCTAGGCAGACGTACAATCAAAGTTTAACGAGACTGATCCATCACACAACCACTGATGCACACACACACGCACACACACACACAGATAATCTAGCTCTATAACTCAGCGACTGACTTGTCTTTTAGTAGATAAACCATGTGTGTGGTGTACATACATGAGCAATCATATTTTAAACACAGCAACGAACTAAGCCAAAAATGTGTCCTGAAATCAAAAAAATATTTCTTACTCTATAGCACTTGCAAAACACGGAACGTGTAGCATGGTGATACTTAGCTGATATGCTGGTCTTAGCCAGTCACAACAGTCCACCAAGCTAGCTGGCAAGCTAAATATCAGTTAGCAAGCTTGCCTAAGAATTGAACTTTGCACCACATCATATATCAGATGAAAGTAAAATTTCAGTTTCAGCCCATTGTCTATATACTCGACCTTCTCTTGTTCACCTGCACACCTGCACTTTCTATTCTCTAACCTTCTCACCTTCTTTCTCTCTCTCCCTCTCTCCATATCTCCTTCTGGTGGGTCAGTTAAATGACAATTAAACATCAGTATCAGTTCATTCAGAGGTTGAGAGGAGGAGGCTGGCTGATGTGGGCTGACCCTTACGATTAGAACCCCAGTGTGGGTTTAACAGGGTTTGGCCTTTGTTTCCCCAGTTGGTATACAAATAGAGTAACACAAGTAATTTCACAGTCAAAAAGGCTAATATGACTGGGCCTTAGATTTAAAATTAGTTTTTGGTTGTACCTGACATTTATAACAATTCAACCAACTCACAATTTGGTTCACTAAGGCTAATAAAGTAATAATTAGCTATCTTTGCCCAACTAAAGTGAAAGTAGATGGCCATCTCTAGCTATTTTTGCTGTTTTGGTGGGCTCATAGCAAGAAACATCCTGTAAAGCCCATGGCTTATATCAGGAGTACTAACTGGTGCTACCGTTAGCTAGGTTAGCTGGTTAACATTAGCTCCCACAGGCTAGTAAATACCTAGTACAGTTTAAAGTTGAATTATATATATTTTCATGTCTTATAATATTCTATGACATAAAAATAGACACAGACAAAGACAGAAACATAGACATATACAGACACACTGACATATTTTTGACCCCATATTTTAACTTCATGACGCGTATTGTCATCTTTTCTGAATCTGATCTGATGCATCGTGCCACAGTGCATTGTTACACCCCTACCTGACACTGATTTAGCTTGTCATATTTCTCGATCACGAAAGCACCTGCAGATGCATTACAACATCTACAAGTCTGCTTTAATATGTACGTGTGTATTTTCTCTCTAGTCCATTTGGAGGATGCATACACGGTTGGTGTGCAAATACTGCACATGCAGATATGGAAAATTATAATCCTATGATGAAACACTTCCATCCTGATGGGACAGGGCTAATCCAGGATGACAATGCACTGATACAAAGTGCTCAAGGGGGTCAGTGAATCATTTGTAGTGAGTATGAAAGAGTATGAAAGTAATGGACAGTTACCATATCACAACCCAGTTTAACACCTAGTATCCTTTGGATGCATGGTGTACAGGCCTTCATTTAAGTTCCAGAGGTTTGTAGAATCATTGTCCTTCAACTCTTACTGCTGTCAAACAAACAAGGTGTAATTATCAAGACAAAGCCTTAGCGTCAGAGTTATGTTTAAGAGGGAGAGAAAGATCAGCATGCAGTGGCAAACAAAGGATTGAAAGAGAGTTGATGGTTCAAGGATGTAATGACAGAGGAATTAAATAAAGGAAGCTAACTTTCAGCATTACAGGAGGATATCTCATCTCTTTTCAAGACTCTGTCCATGTGGATACATAATGTTACTGACCGCTTACAGAGGTTGAGTTATTTTTTGCAGTTTTAGTAACAATACCGTCATGTGGGTAAAGATAGTCAGTTTATGCAGATGATTCAGTTTACTTAGTGGTCCATTTGCAAGCAAGCTGGAAGTGATGCAGCACTATACAAATATGTGAACGTTCATGCAAGAGGCTCAGGAAACTGTCCTAAATTTCAGGTTTCAGCATATACCCCTATTTAGAGCTGTCAACCACATCAGACTCACATAAACATGGATGCAACACATGCTGTCTGTCAACATGTGAACTACAGTTCCTCACCTCTGTAGCGTGCATAAACACTCAAGCACACACAGCTGCGTCTGATAGAAAGCGATGAAAGGTATGACATTCTTGTGTATGAATGCATCACAGGCATGGTGTAAGAAAGTTGACTAGATTATCAAACCAGCTTGGGAAGTGAAAGCTTCTTACTTTTCCCATTTGCAAATAGCTATGACTACTAGCCAACTACATTGTCAACATTCAGTTTCGAAATTGGGTTGTCATACAACCAGTCTGAAAGACCAATCACTGCACTCACATTACTCTAGTTTACTGGAGACCAGCTCTATTTGTTGTAAATGGAGGGTTTTTTCATAGAATTCAAGAGAGCTATATGGCATGAAATTAGGTGCTTTTCCATCATAAAAAGTACATTTAAAAAAAAGGTGAGATACACTCAAAATTTCTGAATTCCTTATCTGTAAATGAACAAGAAGCCAAAGTCGTTTTTATGCTAAAACATAATAATTGTATTAAGGAATAGTCATGAACTTTAACTGGAATGAAAAGAGGCAGCTGTGGCTCAGGAGGTAGGGCAGGTCGCCCACTAACCGGAAGGTCAGTGATTAGATCCCCAGCCCTTCCAGTCCATGTGCCAAAGTATCCTTGGGCAAGATATTGAACCCCAAATTGCCCTTGATGGTGTACCATCATTATGTGTGTGTGTGTATGTGTTAAGAGTGCTATATGTATAGGTGTGAATGTGCCCTGTTATGTACAGCCAATGGTTGGTCAGTATGTCTTGAGAAGCACTTTATAAATTCAGACACTGACTGGCTGTTTTTTTCTATAGCATCCAAATTACATGACAGACATTGCTTCGTTGCAAGTATAACAACAAAAATATCTTTCTAATGAACATTGGATGAAACATAAACCTATAATTTCTAGTAAATTCTACCTCCAATATGACATTGTCCATCTACTGCAGTGGCTAAGCATCTGCAATGCAGTGTGATTGGTGCTGAGACAGATCTGCAGTCCTAACCTTCTCATTGAGCTTATAAAGAGAATATTCAAGCCTTTCCAGTTGTATTTCCCTTTGAGGAACACTCATTAAACCAGCAGGCATTGAAACACTTCAGTTGCATACTTCATTATGAGACAGTTACAGGTAATTAAGAGCCCCACAGCCAATCAGAAATTATTATTCACTCAAAAAGTGTGGCATAAATATTAAGGTTCGTTATTTCTTAGAGGCCAGTTACTCACACATCGGTTCTATGCACTCGCGCCAAAGCAGAGACTGCCACTTCAAAATTCTGCATTACTTCTGTTACATCCAAGCAGAGGTAATTATTGTAATGAGAAATTACAAAACAATTACGAAGGGTAGTGGCTGCATTATTTTAAAAGAACATCAAAATTGATATTGATGAGTTTCTACAGAATCACCAAGTGCAATTTTCACTTTTAAGTGAGGAGGAATTATACATGCAAATGTGTTTTTTTTTTTTTTTGTTGTTGTTGTTGTTGATTTCCTCCCCAAAAAACTTTTCAACTAAGTCAACTAAAGACATTTAGCAAGAAGAGATAATGGATTGGCAAACTTAGTTTTGATATAGATAATAAAACGTTTTGATCTCAGACGTAATGTGCCTGTTGTACCTCCTTAAAAATACAATTTGCATTGGAAATCAAAGAGAGCTTCAAACAATCAAAGTTGTTAACTTACAAAAGTAGTTTAAGAAAATATATATATATATTTTTAAATGCTGTGGTGAAAGGAGATTGCATTCCAGCTCAGGGGATAGGCCTATCATTCCAACCTCATCAAGGCCAGCCTTTCACCTAGGGGCAGAAAGAACTAGATAAAAAGGATCAAATCTTCTTCATATGAGAGAGAAAAATAAAACAACTTCTCTTGGGGCTAGTGAAAGACATTCCCTTGGGCCGCTGATGGTTAAAATAAGGTATTTAGGAAAACCTTGATAGTTATGAATAGCTTCAGAAGCTCCAAAGATTGTAAATATAAAGATTTAAACGTTTCCTTGTGACAGAATGAGAGCAGTGATGAAAAGTATTCACACACTGGACCTCAGTTAAATGACTGAAATCTCCATTGTGCCTTTCAGATTGCAGAGTGCTAAAGAGACGACTAACAAGGCAACATGACAATAAGATGAGGTGCTTCTTACTTATGCATGTGCAATATAAGTTTTTGGAGGTGCTGCCTCAAATAATGCTGTATGACACAAGAATCCATCTTTAAAAACATTTTGTTCCTCAGCCATCAAAGCTCATGACTGCATTATCCCAATGTTTCTTATAGTAATAATAATATATTCTATGTTCACACATAAAGTATTACTTTTTTATGTTGGTCAATGGGATGGTGATGGAGGTGTTTCAGGAAGGGTCTAGCAGGACAATCAGACAATCTGTGAGAGAGACTTGATAATGGTCATTGGTTCCTTCACTTAAATACAACTAAGACCATTTAGCACCTCTACCGGTGGCAGGACATATTGCAGTGTAGCAGCTTGCCAGCTGTAGGAGACAGGTGTACCAGAGCTTTGTTGTCATGGTAACAATAATGAACATGCGGTTAGCGTTATTGAACGGTCTTTGGTTGGTTGGTTTAGGAAAAGGTTTTGGCTAAAATAGCTTAGCAAAGAAACAACAGTAACTCTGAGGTTCTAAATGGGAATCAAACCCCGGCCAGAGACAAGTTGTGATGTCAAGCTGAGGCTATGAATCTCAGAAAAATCATTTGCTACTTTCAATGCCATTCACATTGAAACTTGTAGGAATTGCAATAGCAGCAACATGCTTTTTCTATCTCAGGGATGCCTGAAGTCAGCCACAATGACCATCATGCCCACCCTAACCTGATTCCAGTGCAAAAAGATCAAATCATGTTCCTACTGTTCCTTCCAATAAGCATACAACTTTGGTTGATGAAGAGGTTGCTTAGGTCACTCGGGGCAAGCAACAATGACACCATGATGGTAAAACAGCTGAAGGGGAATTATACTAGTAGGTGTGAACGACTCCTGTGAACAAGTCCAAAGGACCACAGTAAAAGAAAGTTCTAGAGAAGATGGCTGGAAACCGATCCATCTCCAAGCTCCAAATTCTAAGAGGAGACACTAGTTACTAAATTTTACAAGTTATGTAGGAGAATTATTTCTCGATAATTTGCTGTAATCAGGAAGAACAGTGCATCAGCCAGTTCCCCCATGGCACTTGAAACAAGCATAGCACTGCTCAGAAGGCAGATGGGTGTAGTCCTGCTGTAGCACAGCAGGAGATCGTTTCAAACTCACTGGCCTGTCTCACAGGGAGGGTCCAGGCCTGGACATTGCATTATGTGGCAATATGTGCGAGGCTGGATCATTATAGAGTGACAGAGACCACAGACTGGGCAAGCTGTTCCATGGGTCATGAGAATTCAAATTCTTTATTGATCCACAGCCCCCAAGCTACCAGGGAATGGATGGTTAGCAGATGATGCTTGTGACTTCTCATCTTCATTTTCAGCCTGGCAAGTCATTTTAATATGTGCCTTATGTATGCAACAATGAGAGCAAGTGGTGTACTCTGAGGAATATGGTCGACTGTCTAGACCAGGATTTTAGATGGAGGTCATCCAGGTAAAGGTTTACTCCATGTATCCCCTTTTTAATTTTTAAATGGACAGTTACATATTTATTAGATTACATATTTATTAGAAAATGGGATGAAATGAGTGAAGTTCCTTTTCTTTTTATTATTTTACAGAGATGATACCAAACATTAGCTCTATTATACAGTGAATGAAGGATGAAAATTGTAGAGGATGACATGAACCAAAAACATGTCACCAAACATTCACAATGTATCAAATCTTTATTATACTTTAACCAAGGACAGACAATGTGATTCATTACACAAATGACAGCATGTTCACACACACACAGTCAGTACAGGAACAAAGCCTGTTTCATGATGATGATAATGACTTAGCCAGTTCATTATGACACTAATAAAGGTTTTTCTTTTTTTAATTACAGCATCATGCTGATGGCTCTATGACATTTAAAAAGCCTCTAATTATTCTGCACAATGGAGAGACCATTAGAGGGGCTAAACCAAAAGTGATTTTAACATTTTAACATGGTCTTGTGGTGCCACTCACAATTTGGCTTGCAGTGGCAGGTAACAGACAGGGATGTCTAAAAGGAAATTTCACACAAAAACTCCATCAGATAAAAGACACTCATCTACAATGTTGTCTCCAAAAATTAGTTTTAGTTTGAATCAGAAGACATCCAGAGATAAATTAAGAAAAATATCATCTCCCCTACTGAGGTGACAATACTCCTCTTAAAGTTTTTTAAAGTTTCTTAACATCTCACATCTTGTGGCCCTCAGTTAGGATGGCTGAACACCTAGAGTTGTGGTTATTAATAAAACCACAACTTTTCATTTTTACACTTCAGTTTTGCCTACAGATTAAACAAAGAAGCTATGAAGAGCTGGTAGGCGGATTTCTTTTTATCTTTGAAAGGAGCCAGGCTGTTGCTCTTCTCACCCAAGTCGAAGCAAAACAAAGCAAATAAGCAAATTTTCAAAAAAGTTCTAACATAACAGAGCAGAACAGTGAGTGTACTTTCATAAAGTTGTAGGACTCACAAGCGACAGACATTTAGTTCCTCGCAAGCAAGAATATTCTTTCCATAGGTTCTCGAAGCCAAGATAATTATGATGACCTATTCAGGGTTATTTCTAGTAATACCCCTCATTACATGGGTGTGTAAAATGAGATGCTCCTTTCTAAGGAGCACTGAGAGTATCTCCAACCAACTAAGTTTCGAGTTTACATAAATTTTAATGTATTATGTTCTACCATACAGATGTGGTGAGAGGAATATATAGTATCTGTATACATACACACACACACACACACACACACACACACACATATATATATATATATATATGTACAGGTTTGAGATTGTCCTACCAAGAGGCAGAATCAGTTATTTCAGCAGGAAGAGGTCAGGTGACCTTATTAAGCAAAGACGAAGTCCAAGTGGAAAAGAGGTCCAGGAGTTGGATGGGACAACACCTTGTGTTTCCTTTTCACTGCAACCAACCATCGTCTCTCTGAACCCATTGCAATCGTCCCCTAACCTCAACCATGATTATTATTGTTACAGTGATGACAAAGATTCCCAAACCTTGACCAAGTACTTATGTTAACCCAAAACATGATGCTCACCTAACTCCAACCAAGTAGTTTTTGTGTGTAAAATTAACCAAACTTCTAAAGTTGTCACATCATAAAACTGTTTTATCCTTCAACAGTGATTAGCAAGAATTTTAGAAAGGACAGATAGATGATGATGTCTTTCAGATAGGGGTGTCAGATTGGAAGACATTTATTTTGATGTCTTGTAGTGTTTGTAATCAAGAACACTTGTTAAAAGATTGCAGAAACAAACCACAAATAACACAATTTTTCATCTCATCGAGCACATGTCTATACACACTGAACCACCAGCAGCTGTGTTTGGGGACACAAATGAGTCATGGAAAAGCAACTAATAATCCAAGAGATAAACAAAAAGAAACAAACAGCTGCATAGGTTTGATCTGTATCTCAGAGAGTGCCACTGCTCTGAAGTGCAAAACAGAAAACATCAATGTGAATGAGGTGAAATTAACATGCGAACAAAAGCTTATCATACAAATGTAACTTTGTCCTGAGCCTTCAGCAATTAAGAGAGGTGATGCTGTTGGCAGTTGATGGCAAATAGACAAGGTTAATGGTCACACCACTGTATAGCAGAGGAAACCAAATTAGGATTCTGGCAGAACGATCAAAAGGTGCCAGCTGCTTCAGCCATGGACAGCTGTTGGTGCAAAAAAAAAAAAAAGATTTCAGCTGCTGTGTAGAATAATGCTGTTTTCATGATAACACTCTGTACTGTACTGTAACAGAAGCAGAATAACAAGCTATGCTCCATACAAAGTGGAGACTGCTGCGCTTTCTATCAAGAAGGAACCTGAGAATCAATTTGTTCTTGTTGGCACACGTATTGTGAAGAGTAATGAGTGTTCAGACGTCACTTGCTGTCTGAGGCGTTTTCACAACATGTGGAAAGGTGGGATCCAAAAATTTATATTTCACTGCCTCTAAAAATACCTTCTCTTCCTCTGTGGCTCTTTTCTGTTTGGTTTGACTGGAAAATGACATGGCACTGCTGACAACTACACCTTGTAAACACATCACTCTGAGGACAGAAACATGAAATCTCTGTATGCAAAAATTCTTATTAAGTCATTAATAAAAAAAATAAACAAGGTTCTTAACATGGTTACGACACATCTCTATCAAATACTTAAATGCAGACAACAGTAAAGTTGAGTGAAAAGATAATTTAATTAGATCTCACATCAAACAGACGCATATTAGTTGGATCATATTGCAAGAGACGAAGTCATTGTCTGTAATAAAGTGAGGGCTATTTTACCATTTTATCTAGCCTTTCTCTTGATTATCTTATTGTGCCGAGCTCATTTTTCCAGAGATGCTGGGCTATAGCATAAGGGATGTATTTAGAGGAACAGGATATCACACATTCATGTACATAATACACACACTCCACCTACACACCAGAGAGCTGAGGGGATATGTAAATGTAGCTGATGTGACTGGTTAGAGGAGAAAAGCATAAAAGGAAAATGATTTTTTTTTTTTTTTTTTTTAAATAGGGCCAGAGAAAGTGATGTGATTGAAGAATTGCGCTTCGGTGAGATCCAGTCGAGTTTGTCTCCTCTGATTACTCTTCACACAAGATACCTCATGGTAAAAGGAGAGCAAACAGTTAGAAAAGACCAGCCTCAAAAAGCAGAGAGACTGAGTATGGATGCAAAATGCTGTGGGACCAACTGAGTGCACTTCAAACACCATGAGGAAAAAAAAGGAGAAGCAAAAGCACAACACAAACGATGGCTCCTAGGGCTCTCAGGCGATGTAGCACCGCACCCCCAAAGAAAAAAAAAACAGCACGAGGCTTTGATGTTCTGAGGTGACTGTTCTCTTAATATACTGTTCTACTAGTGGCTGATATTATTGGAGAGGACAGATAAAAGGTCTGGAGGGATTTTGACAGGTAGACAAGTGCTGTTTAACAAGGCAATCTACAGGGCAAGCGGTTCGATGTTCTCTGACCGCACTCTACGACAAAAGACTTTGAACTCATCACACTCACACACACACTCAGCACACCATGGATTTATCCCCTCGTACGAGACCATTAAGTGTCTGAACTTGCTGTGTCTCAGAGGCTGGATCAAGGACTGTTTTTTTTTGTTTTTTTTCCCTAAACTGTGAAAAAGAGCTGTGTTGGGGCTTCTACTAGTGAGGTTTCTATTTACGCTCGCAAGATACTTCACAACAAGATACTCACTAAGCACTGCAGGGGTCAGCTGAAGGTCAAAGCGAAAAAAACTTATAATGGCATCAACAGTGTGGCAGACGCAGTGTGAGAGAAGCACAGACTTATCTGTGGTGGCTGGTGAAGATGTCAGGTTAAAGGTATGTGTGGGCAAAGTAGTGTTAGTGATAGCACATTCATTTCCACCACTGAAGATGAAGCTGTAATTAAATGCAACATTATTGTGATGTCAATTATACAGCTTTTGTATACCAATCAGGAATTTAAGTTTTATTTGGAACTTCCTTATGTATGCATGTTGGCCATCTCTAATCTCTAATCTCTAAATGAAGCCTGAAATTTCTAGTCCCATCACGGTCACTTTTTAAAATAACACTTAAACTATAATCTTAAACCAGATGAAGGATTTTTGTCATCTTAAGTAATTAGAGAAACAAGCTGAGCAAAAAGATGGTCTCTTAGCCCTTCTTGACATCCTGTCCACCCAACAGCATCCCAGAGTAACACTGATTAGTAAAGTTTTATTCAACTGTTATTTCAAAGGATTTTAATGACTTGGTCTGTCTGTTTTGGAGAGGAGACCTCTGTGTAAAAATTGACCAGGAAAAATTGTCTGAACGATGAACACTGAAGGAATCCCACAATAAAAACAAGCTGAGCATGTAGGAAAATGCTACGCTAGCATTAGCGGCAGCTCAGCTAACAGCCATTAGCCCATTACTGACGTTCTCTGTCCGCTGAAGAACGCTGGAAAAACACAGATTTTAAACACGATACTACTTTATTCAGTGTTTTTTTCCTGTTTTAATTATCTGTCTGTTTTGGAGCAGCTGCAAAATAAAAAGGCTTCCAGTAAAAACGTGAACAATGAACACAGAGGGAATCATAACCTACAAAACTGACACACAATGACTTGTATGAGTCGTTTAACAATGCAAAAAATACTACCACTACTTCTGTCACCTGACTGGACATTGTATGCACCCTGCTAACTACCTGGCTATATTCATGGAAAACTGGCAACAAGCAAGGCTGGGATCAACACAGTTGCACAGTTTAAGTCAACTTTTAGAAGTAATCATTCTTAAATCAGCATTTTTGTTCAATCGTTGTGAAAAACATGAAATGCTCGTAGCAACTGCCACTGCAGCTTTCAAGTCTACTAAATATGACAAATGTGTCACCCCCACCCCCTAGCCTGATGACGCAAGTTGGCAAGAGGAAGAGGGGATGAAATGAGGACGAGACACTACAGAGCAGAATATAAAACACAATGACAAAGAGCTCAGGCTTTGACTGACGTGGAAATGAGATGTAAAAGTTTCTAAGACATTTAATTCTGTCCAAATTTAAAGGACTGTCAAAAAAACACAATCTCAAGATGAATGAGTGAAGTGGACAGAGTGGCAATGTCTGATTTTAGGTTTCTTTTATTGCCCAGTCATACCAGAAAAAGGCACAATTTTAATTAATTTGCACATGCACCAAAATACGTTGAAAATCAGAAAATGGCACCACTAAAGTAACAGCTTTGCCATTTTTTAACTATCTGGTTCTTTTCTGTTCCCTGATTCTCTTATGAAAATTTGTAAGTGGTCAACTCTGTACTTGTCAAAGTTCACTGAACTCCATGCAAAAGCAATGTGTGAATTTACTTCATCTCTGTAAACAAATCTATGGATCACTGTGATTCCACTGAAATACTGACTGTAGTTTGAAATGTTGCCCTTACACTAATCACCAGTTCAGCTTCTGTTTACTCCAAACTTATGAAGAAATATAAAATCTATCCCTTTCTGTGCAGCAGGGGATTATTTTTCTGTAAAGACTTATCAGACTCAGAGAGCAGCGAATGTAAAAGCTTTCATGAACTGGCTGCAGGCTGAATTATTATTGTGCTGTAGCAGCTGTATACAAACCATAGAAAAAAAGACACATGAAAATGTCAGCAACTGAGAAAATACAGATTGCATTTCTACACATTGCACTGTCTTCTTCAAGCAAAGAAAGTCTCAGGCCTAAGGAGGCATTTTTGGAGTGTGACAGTAATAATGAGACTACATGTAAGGTGGGTGTACCCATAAATGTCCGATGTCCAGATTTCACCATCCGTGGTGAGAATTTCACGCTTATGTGCTGATAGCTGTGTGGTGCACATGTGCATGTGCAGGCATGCATAAATCTGTTCATGCCTCCACCAGATCATTCACATCTCTGTGGCTGTTGTGGTGATGAATGACAGTACAGCAGCCATTAGTGAGTGCACTTGACACAGAGAGGTCACACTGTAATGTAGACCCCAACGTGGTGCGGTTGTGCCATCAGTCACGGTCGGTGGGTCAGACGGAAAGCAAGTGGGACACACTCAGGCCTCAAACAGATAAACGACTCCACTGCACCATAGAAGCAGCCATTGTTCTGCTCTGGACCATTGCTTTCCTCCCTCCTTGAATAGCTGGGTGTGAGGAGGGTAGGCTATTAGCTGTGGGTGGCAGTGATAATAGACACATGCAGTATAAGTACACACAAGGGTGTATGTGTGTGTGTGTGTGTGTGTGTGTGTGTGTGTGTTTGAGCATGTATGTTACGAACACTGTAATTTTCTTCTGACAAGCTGCAGAATAAGTCATCAAAATAAATTGCAGTGACTTTCAACTAATTTCCCCCAGAGGGAAGAGAAGAGAACAAGAAGAGAACAAGAAGTAGATGAGATGAAGGGAAAGTTAGAAAAGAAAGCAGAGAGGAAGGTATAAGACAAAAGAAGCAAAGCCAAAAGATGAGAAGAACAGGGTGGGAATGTAGCAGAAAATGAGAGGAAAAGAAGGGCAGAAAGAAGAGAGAAGTGAAAAGACAGGACAGCAGTGACTACCTCTGAAAGGTCAGTGTCTCCTCTCTTCATTTGTCTCTCTGATTGAACTTGCCAATTAGCCACAGAGCGCTACACTCTGCACAGTAGATGGAGAAACAACCTAATCAGGGCTGGGAGAAAGACAGATTGAGACAGGCTAGAAGGAGAGAGATCTGAAGTGAGTTGTGTTGCACAGCAGCAAATGTATTGACATTATTAGGATTGCACTTAATTTCAGTCATTTAGTGACGTTCATCCTACAGTCATTCATATTTGATTGGAACTGGTTTGGAAAGGAGTGAGCTAAACATAAAAGAGAAATCACGAGGAGAAATTAAAAAGAGACAGAGGCAGAGAGAGAGAGAGAGAGGCACCTAAGGTCTTCCAAACACTGACAGGAAGATGGACAGCAGATCGATGATGAGAGGATATAGTCTGACGACATAAATTGGTACAGGGAAAGAAGGAAATGAGGAAGAGACACAACAGAGCAGAATGTGAAACAGAGAGACAAAGCTCAGGGTCTGACTGATATGGATGATTATTTCTGGATTGAAGCCACAGGTAGCTAATATTATGTAAACACCCTGACTATATTAAAATGTAAACGTTTCAAAAGACCTTTAAGTTATGTAAGGTTTATAAGCTAATGAAACATTCTGTTTAACAGGATCCTCCAACTCTCCAATGAAGGACTAATGAAATTCTTTCAAGGTTGACAGCTCCTCAAAGAACAATTCAGGCCTTTGACACTGCAGCTATTAAAAGCAACTACTTTAATTTCTTACTCTATTTAGCTTTTTAACCATGTTTTTGTCTTGTGTCAGGCACATCAATGCATCAGCCATAGTTTTTACAGGAGTTCAGGCTAATGTTCAACAAGCGTGCAGGGGAGAAAATTTATTGTATATGAGAAAGAGAAAGAACCTTCCCCACCAACAGCAGCCTATAACCCAGAATGTAATGCAGCCATAGGACAGCCTTTAGTTGAGAGCAGACATCTAACTTGATGTGGAGTGGAGAAACACTTGATCTCTTAGTGTCACTGAAGCAGCAAAAGACGAGGTAGACTGAGATAAATTGGCAACTCCAAAATGTGAAATACAACTTATCACTGCCCAATAATACATGTGAGTGTAAAGCACTGAGACCCACCATGGTAATTATGCTCCTGCTGTGCAAAGCACAAAAGCAAAAAATTTCCCATTGAGAATGAATGGGAAGTCGGTGCAAAAATGATCAAACCTACCCCTCTTTGAGGCTACGTGATATCACACTTTCACAAAAAAACCTGGTTGAATCCTTAAACAGGTCACAAGACTTAGGACTTTTTGGGTTAAATCTCCATTTTGATAGCTATTATGGTTTTTATGAAATCAGAGTTTAGGTTTTATGGGTTTTCTTTACTGTTTTATAATGATAATTTACAGATTTGTATATTGCACAGAATGTTCTGGGCTACAGTGCGTGACATTACCCGCAGTCTAACTGCCACCTCTGAAAAATTTTCCAAAAGATCTCATACAGATCTCACAATTTCCAACCTGCATACACGACACTTTATATATGAAAATGAAAAAGAAATGTGTCCTCTCTCACCCATTGTGACATGAGTCTCAGTTTTTGAATAAATCACCTTGAAGAGCAGAGAGCACTGACCAACAGTCCCATAGACCGCCATGTTAAACTGAGCTCTGAAGTTCTTGTTGGTGGGTGTTTTAAAACTATGACAGTGCCTTGACTGGAAACAGTGCGTACACATATAATACATCACTGTCTTTACTGAAGCTTTGTGGAGCTCATGAAGAAATTTTGTTGATAGGACTTGTAGTTTCCAAGATGTGAAGGCATTTGATTAACTCTTCATCTCATTGAGGCCATGTTTACTGCTGAGAGCTGATTATCCTGGATACGCACCACACAGAAGGCACATTCAAAATTTCTCCAGGAATTTTCTGGTTAGATATATTGCCATGAGATTTTAAACACACATGTATCCTGATGATGTTGGTGATTCACTGACTATTCCTCGAGCATTTTTCATCCAACGCAACCAACAGGGTAAATTAGTCCAGTACCGTAGTTTATGACAAAATAACATTTCATCACGAACCTTAACTGCTTTTTGTTTCTTACTGTAACCAAGATGGCAAACATCCTCTAACCTCAGGAAGTACTTGTTTTAACCCAAACCATAATCTTTCCTCAGTCTAGTAGTTTTTGTGCCTAAACTTGACCAAACAAAGACCATTCTACTGGTATACTCCTATGAGTTCTATCCAAGGGTGAGGACAAGTCTTATTGAAATACAATATGTCATTGTTGCTGTACTATCAGTCAAGTTATGACATCAACAAAACAACTCATTTAAAAAGAAATAAAAATAACAGTGAACTGATTCTTTTCTTTTTCTTCATTACTTCAACTCTAAGAGAAATCAAAAATGAACAGGTGGCTAAAATTAAATTGTGAAAACATCGAAAATTTTGAAATGATGAGGAGAAAAAATGGAGAAAAAAAAGAATGGCACAAAAATAGAGACCAAAGAAAAGAAAAAGACAAGATAAATAATTGAATTAAGTTGAAAAATCTCTCTGTCACAGTCTGTGTCTCTCATATTCTGTTATCCAGTCTTGTAAGTGCATCATCATGAGCTGGATCAGACACTAACCAGTGACAGAGAACAAGGAAAAGAGACAAAGAGACAAAGAGACAGAGAGAGAGAGAGAGAGAGATATGAGAAAAGCTGGGGCAGAAAATAGGATTCACCAACTCATCTGTTTCCTTCTTTCATTAAACCATCCATCCTCCACCCATTTCACCCTTCTCTGTCATTGCATACTGTGTAACACACACACACACACGCGCGCGCACACACAAGAAGTCATTGATGGGCACTAAGCATTGCTGTGATCTCTCAGTCAGTGATATCGATCTACCCCAGCTGGCAGCTTCTCTCTCTCCGTGCCTCTGACACACTCACCCACATGCACTGAGACACTGATAGGAAAATGGTGATGACAATGACAGAACAGCCTCATCCCATTGTAGCTGCTGTGGAGAACAACTGGCTGGCAGATAGTTTGGTGACATGTCTGTATGCTTGACTACTTGTGTGTGTCTGTGCATGCGCATATGTGTGCGTGTGTGCGTGTGTGTGTGTGCGGGTATGTGCGCAAGGTTAGTTACAGCTCAGGCGGCTTCATGTGTGATATTCTGTTCCTACACGGAGTTATTATCCAAACACAGACAATAAAACACACCCTCCATTCCTCTTTCATCTTTTCAATTTTCCTTTGCCTGTACATGAATGTATTACAGCAATTAAAACCGTGCCCCTTCTCCCTCGCTCTCTGTCTCTTCCTCTACATTGAACATGACTGTATAGCAGTAATTAAGAGTGTGTTGTGTTACACACCACTGCTAATCCTGCAGAGCCAACTCAATCCACTGTGTTAGCAGATTACTGCTCACGGCATGGGCTCTTGTTATCGTACTTAGGCGCACACGCGCACATGTACACAAACACACCGCTGGCTCCTGAAAACACACACACACACACACACAAAATGAATTGCTTATGTGCTAAAGTGGAACTGCGTCTTCTATGACACCTTCAGGCGCTTTTTGTGTCTGCAATTAGATTACCCTGACTACGCAATTTAGGATGACAAGTGTTCCATAAATCTGTTTAAATATATCATTGTGTGTGATGTTGTATGCCTTAGTTTGTGGGCTCACACACTTGTGTGGAGCTGGCAGTGCAGCTTCACAGGGGGCTCTGACATTTTTCCCTCTCTTTTTATTCTATTCTTTTAAAGGCAGTACTGTGTGTTAAGTAGTACTCCTACCAAATGTATCCTTTTAGTATCAAGTACTGAGACTGGGGAATGGTTGGAGCTCCATGGATACCTATAGGCGAACCATCAGTGCATTTTTCAGTCTACACATAAGGCAAACAGACGGTTTCATGTAATTTGTACTCTGGGATAAATCCAAGCTCCTTCCCTTCTGTTTTACATGCAGTTAATCAAAAACTCATTCCTGACGACAGCAGCTCAAAGTAGTCACAGGCTGTGCTGTCTGAATGTATAGTATAAATTATTATACCCTCTATAATGGACGCAAAGTATCCCTCAATGCATCATGAAAAGTAATGTCAACTGATGGTCACTAACCAAGTAATATATACCATCATGCATTGCGTTCGCACTGTGAGAGAGCAAAAAACGGAAGACAGACAGGAGGAAAGTCAGAGTGTATTTGTGCACATTTCAACAACAAGGCAATTCAAAGTGCTTTTAACATAAAACTGGAAAAGTTCTAAGACAAAAGAAACACATAAACGGACATTCAAGTACAATTAAATATAGTTATTAAGGAGTTAAGAGATTAGAAAATAAAAATACAGAATAAAAGTTACGATGCAGAGAAATAAATTCATCATAAGGCTCAAATTTGATTTAATTGAAGGCAATGGCAAACTGAAAATATCTGTTATGGAACGTCCACCAGCTGGCATAGACAGCAATGACAAAATTAACAGCACAGAGAAAACAACCTGAGTAGTGTCTGAAAGTATTTCAACACTGATGAGCTCATTATATAGGCCTCTACACTGAATTCCCCAGAGAGTAAGTAGGGGGTAGTGAATGAGTGCCAAGCATAGCGAGCGTGTATGAGGTTGTTGATAGTCTTACCTGTCTTTTTGAGGACTTGTTCAGTATTAACCTATGCTAGGGATCTTTGTTTTGCCAAAAAGTTTTGAGCTGAAGTAAAGAATCATGATTGCTTTCCATCTGGAGTGAAGAAGGAAATAATATGGTGTTGTCACAGAGGCCAAGAATCTGCAGAGGGGGGAGGGTGGCTTTGAAAAAATTAAAAATTAAAAACTATATTTTTGGTGCAGATTATCAGGTATTTTTCCATGAACCTAGGTTGCCATTTGAACCAACTGTAATTACAGTGAATCCAAGAAAAAAAAGCCCTCCAACAATCAGTAAGATCCAAACATTCAAAACCCTCTTTTAGAGCTGGTGAGTGGTGAGTATTTGATATTCAAAAGATTTAGAGTGTTGTATTCCTTTAAGGACATGTTTTATCACTGAAATCTCTAAATATTTCTCAGACTCTCAGCTTGCAAAGGTGCTTTATTGTAAATGTCTGCTCTGGAACCTTCACCTTGAGTTAAAGAGAAAAAAACTGTACATTTGAGAAAGTTAGTCAGGTGTTCACCTTATGTTCAAATCTTGAGAGACATTAGCTTCATAAACTGACTCTGGAAATTCACTGCAGGGTTTCTCTGATGCGTCTTTCTGTGGGATAAAGCGTAGGAGTACATCTCGGGTGGACAGGGGGCCCAATGCCGGGGCCTGCTGTACCTGGCACCCACCAGCTGCCGTCAGCTGCAGTAAACATTTGTAAAACTGACTAACCGGATCAGCTACTGGTGAAATTGTCTGTCATGAAATCCCAGTACCTCCTAAATGGTAACAACCTTACTGTAACCTTACATTGTAGGGTCTGAGAGTTTCATGAGACTGTGAAGCTTTAGCTCAGAGCTGTAAACTAGTTTGCAGTGCTTAAACTGAGGTATTAATATAGAAAGAAAGTCTCACAGTGCAACAGTTATAAGGGATAAAGTGATACTAAACACACAAGTGTTTTTGAGTTTTTTACGTTCAGTATATCTGGTTAAGAAGCATGCAAACCCACTACATGTCTTTTTACATACAAATGAACATGCGTGAACAGACTACAATGTTGTATGTTGCCCAAAAAATTTCTGGTAAATTTCTGGAAATTTTCCAGAAACTTTCCATGGGAGGTTAAGCTTGGGAATTTTGCAAATATTGAATTAGAAATTAGAAATTTGGGGTAATTTATACAAACTGTATGATGTATAAACATTAATATAAACATTGTGTTTTGTCATAAGCAGACATGCTGCAAAGTAATACATATTTTTTTAATTGTCATTTTTGACTTTGGTTTATTTGTGAGTAGAACTTTAATTGATTTTTTCATTAAACAACAAAAATCTTGTTTAATGTTGAATAAAATAAACATATAAACATGGTGTTACCTAGCTTATATCTGATTTACCGGCTAGCTAGCTACTATATAAACACATTTTGATTTATTTTTTCCTAGTTAAACTCTAATACTACAGATTAAATATATTTACCCCAGTAATATCATCCAAACTGACTTGACTGGATGTCAAGGATGCAGTCTGTGGGCTCAGATGCAGTAGTGAGGCTGACAGTGAGCAGGACTGTCTGTACACATGACGGAGGAATGCACAGTGCAAGGAAGAAATTCAACTGAATTTGCATTAAATATGGTTGTTTTAATCAAGATTCTGGTGCAAGATGTTTGTTTTTTTTCAACTACATTTAAGTTCCCTGTTATAGGCTAACGTGCAGCTTTGCAAATTTCCAGTTTATTCCTGTTAATTCCCATATATTCCTGTTCATTCCCATGGAGAGTTTCCAATATTGAAAATTCCCAGAATTTTGCACCCTATTGGTAACAGAAAAATGAGGTGTAACTTACAAAAAAAACCCAAAAAGGTATATATTGTCTGATGGTATTTCAACTCTATTGCCAGTAAAAAAAACATTGATATTGGACCGTTCTGCTAAAACTTGGATTTCATTCAATGCCAGCGTTTTAAAATTCTCACCATCTGTGTATCTTGTTTCATAGAACTAAACACTGGCATTAGATGAAAATGGTAAATATTCTAGTAAGTAAGGATACTGAGCTGGGTATTTAAAATGGATAGCTGGTTATCTCATTTGCTTCTCTTTGCTCTTCTTTTTGCTTAGTTTTCACCATGGCACTGTGCCAGTTTTGTGATGGAGAAAATACCCATAGAGATGATTTTTCTTTTGCTCTTTTCCCAGTGTATGAAACAGTCCAGAGATTTTAAACCAAGACTCACATAGGACTGGTAGTGGAGCATAGGCACAGATTAGCTGCAGAACGAATTGGGAGTGAGTTAAGAAGCCGACATCTTCACAATCAGTTCTAGTATGGATGGCAATCACACCACAGCCACATTTAATTTGTCACAATGAAATGCCTCAAAGACACTTGAGGCAGTACCATTGGACCTACATGTCATGCAAGCACCAGTCCTTTAAAGCCATGTTTCTTAAATTGAGATCCCCGGGTCCAGAGAAATAATTGACAATAAATTAATAAAGTTATCCTGTATCATTAAAAAAGTGCATAACCACATATTGGGACCACTGCGTCAATAAAACAAACATACTGAGCCAATAACTCCCACTTATGTTAGCTTTGGGCCAATAAAAACTGAGAAAATAGGACAACAGTTATCTTGAATTTGGTTTTATTGAGAACAGTGACTGGTATCTGATTACACAGCACCCGGAATTTATGGACAAAACAAAATATTTTTTCCTGGCAAAATGGTGAGGAATACATGCACCAGAAAACATGAATGTGAAGATGGCAACAACATCAGAAAAAGCACAAAAATGAAAAAAATATTTAAATTTAATTTGCTAAAGTTCATTTCTATGAAACACATCTTCAGTATTTAGGTTCAAAAGTTTAAAACTGTAAATAATTCCTTCGGCATCTAGGAGCACAAATGGCTGTAAACATATTTTTCAATTTCAACTCCTGCTTTAAAGACTTTGTAATAATATATGAAACATATACGAACCAAGTATTGGCAGCAAAACCAATGATCCATCATATCTCATGCCAGTGTTTAGTATCCGGTCAGTGAGGTAAAAGCCAGCTGTCATGTGGCTTTAATGATCAATTTTAATTGGTTTCAAATAGCACTGAACCTGCACTTGACACATGGATAAGTCCTGTAATCCCTGACACCAATATTACACTGAGCTGCTCAGCTGCTAAACATACACTCTTTCCTGTGACTATCCTCCCACCCCAGGTATAGTCAAGTTCATGGCAAGTCATCAAAGATACCCAAACAAGTGCTGACAAGAAAAATAAAACCTGTGAGTACTTAACAAACACTTCACCTGCATAGCAATTTGCTGTGCTAAAAGTAGAGCACAGGGTGGTATTGAAACTAAGAAGAGATCGATGTGTGTTGACTCAGAACTTCCTCCCCAAACTCTCCTACTGATCCTACTCCTGCTTTCTTATCATACTGAATTACTATGTGAATATATGAATTACATGATTCACATTCTCACTGTAACTGCAAAGAGTAACCTATATATCCCTCCTGAGCCTTTATTCTTTGTCCCTGCATGCATTCTCAGTCATCACTGTAATACTGTTAGACCACTTCAGCTCTGACCTTTGCATCTTCTCTACTGCTTGCTCATATTGTTGCTATTGCAGCAGCAGAAGCTCCCTGAGAACCACACTGAATACGACTGTCAGCTAAATTTATAAAATGCAAATCGAGAGTGCCTTGCAGATGCAGCCATTACAGAGGTCTAATTTAACTGATTTGCTGCTGCACTCTACCTCTGTGCTGGCACTGTTTCAGGCTGACAGATGATCTGACAAACAACATGGAACACGATGCTAGCTCCACTTTCTGCAGTGGTCCCCACTGTGGTGGACAGATAAGAGATCAGGCACTTGTAAGACGTGATTGTGTGTGTGTGTGTGTGTGTGTGTGTGTGTGTGTGTGGGTGGGTGGGTGAGCGAGAAAGAGTTGTTTCCAATCTTTAATTCTCAACTTGTCTGTCTTTAAGACAGATGAACTGACTTCCTCTGGTTCCGACAAGACATCAGTCACAGTTAAGCACACCAATCTCTGCCCCTGTCTGTGTGGCCCATACAAATGTCTTGGAGGTAACATTTTATATTAGGCTATACTTATTCACCATTAACTAGTTGCTTATTAGCATGCATATTGCCTCTTTATTAGTCATTATAAAGCACTTATTAATCCCTTACTCTGCATGATCAAATTCTACAGCTACAAGGCCATCAACTAAGAGTTTTCCCTAAACAACCTCTTAAGCACTGTTTATTGACAACAAGTAAGGCTGCTGTACATGAATTATGATCTCAATATGGTTTGCTCAGTATGGACCTTATAAAAACAATAATTCTCCCTTATTAACACTTGATAAATATGGTATACTCTTACAACAAAACACAAAACTACAAATGTTAATAGTTTCCAAATAAGTCTAAATTAAGTCTCTGTAACTCAGAATATGTTCCCTATTCTAAAGTGGATAAACTAGTTTTGTCTTTTGTTGTGTAAAAATAGGTCATATTTATCAAGTGTTACTAGGGGAGTTACTATTATCTCATAAGGTCCATACAGCACAAAGCATATTAAGATCAAAATTCATGTACAACAGCTTCCTTACTTATCATCAGTAAGCAGTAATTAAGAGGTTATTGAGGGAAAACTCTTAGTTAATGGCCTAGAATACATACATGCATCTTAAGGGATTAATAAGTGCTTTATAATGACTAATAAAGAGCAAATATGCACGCTAATAAACAACTATTTAATGGTGAATAAGTGTAGCCTAATATAAAGTGTTAGCATATATTCTATTTTTGTTTGAGCTTTTGTGTAGATGTGTGTATTTGCATGCGTGTGTGTGTGTGTGTGGAGAGAGGGTTTAGAAGACATATTCAAACACTGTCTATTGATCTGTTTGACAGTCTCCTCATGTCTTTAACACGCTGCGGGATTGCACAATCACTCACATTGATAGCATGAGCCACAGAGAGAGAAAGAAATGAGTCTGTTGAAAAAAAAAGTGACACTGAAAGAAAAAGTGAGGAAAAGGTGCATAAAACAGGCATATATCAACAACTGTGGAAAACTGTAATGGGGTGGGAAGAACGGGGAGGAGAAAGGATCAAGAGGAGAAAAATAGGAATATAATTTTAAAAAAAAACAGCTGGTGTGCACGGCGGGAGAGATAGCAGTGAGGGATGGAAGAGGATACGTGAAACACACGGTGACAGAGGTGGAGAAAGGGAAAATACAGGGTGAATGAGGAGTAAAAGAAAGAGGAGATTTGGTGGATGAGATGTGGAAAACAAATCAGACAGTGTGTGTGTCTGCTTTTTGATTTTCCTGGAGTTCACAATGTGGTAACGACTCGTGTGCAAACATATGCTGACACAAGATGGAGAGTGAACACTTAAATCGTGTTTCACATCAAGGTAAAAAAAGAAGAAAAAGCAAGCAGAAGTGTGTGTTTTTGTATATATGAGATAAACAGAAAAAAACAAGATACAGAGAAGGAAGAAGAAGAAGCAAAAAGGAGCTCTCCTGTGTGCTCAGCATATTAGAGGAGGTGCTGCTGGGCAGTGGTTAGAACAGGGAGGTCTGACACCACTCACTCACTCTCTCTCTCTCTCTCTCTCTCTCTCTCTCTCTCTCTCTCTCTCCAGCACATAGTCGTTTGATCCAAACATGCGTGTACTGACCCTCCCACACACACTTGCAATAACACATGGACACACACACACACACACACAGACATTAATTGATCCCGCTGCAGCAAAAGCCAGCAGAAAGGCTAGACACAAGGAAGCTACCCTGTGGCCTCTACCCACACACAAATAAATAGGCTACTCTCACCATATTACACAAATGCACACATCAATTAGGGAGCTGCTACACAGGCAACATGACTTAAGGAAGGCAGAGGACATTCACTGAAGGAGTAGAAGTCATTGAGGGAAGTTGTTATCGATACATTAACATACAGTTCTTTTTAATGATGTGGTTTTCTTTGCATAAATACGTCTGAGTGAGCTCTACAAGCTCTAGGATATACTACCAAACTCTTTCTAATAACTGATGTTTATCAAATGGTCTCTGGGGAGTCTTTAAATCCCCTACTGATGTTTTTTTTTTTTTTTAAAAAAAGGAAACTCTGCCCAGGTAATGCAGCTGCCAAAGTCTCCTAGGGCATTTTCACACCCAGTTGATTTAAAGCATTTATTTTGACCCTCAGAGCCATTTTCTCTGTTGCTGAATTTGTTTGGACAAATGAGAGTCCATACAGACCAAGACTTCATTGGGAAAAACCTTCGACTCTCTGCAACTTCTGAGAAATTTGTTTGCAGAGGAGAGAGAATATATAAACCACATAATGACATCAAAATGCAATGATGCACTAAGACTGCTGCCTTGTGGCTTTGCTGCGTGTAACGCAACCAAACCTATTATTTTATCAGGCGCTCTAAATTAAACCTGAGGTGAAATGTTGGGGGCACGTTCTGAGACGAAATGTCTTGCAATTTATTCCAGAAAATATCTGATGACTGACGGTCTTTTTGTAATCTAGCCAACCTTGACTGCAGAGCAAGATTTTCTGGCAAGGTTTAATCAACCAATTGAAGACGAAACTGTCCTCAGCCCATACTATTTTTGAAGCAACAACAGATGGTACAAGAAGTGGGAAGTTTCCCTGTACCACTTGGCCCTGTGTGATAAAAAATGAAGCCGTTCCCCAAAGATGGGTTGCTGTAAGGCTTTAATATATATTATTTAATCAATGCATACATTTGTACATTATTCATCAAAATGATTAGGCTAATGGTAGTGTTACCATTGATTCTGTATATTTCCCACTGTTGAATTTGTTAGTTTTCATTCCTCACTGACTTCTTTCCTTTTCATCACTGCAAGTGCTGGCAAATACTGGTTGTTCATTGGGAATTGAACCGCTAACACGACGTCTGTAACATATGGAAAAATGAAAACAATCTGCTATCACAATAATGGCAACCAAACACCTTGATAACAACATGTGCAGTAATTAATGGGGACATTTTCACTCGTTTAATTTCCTTTTGATTGTTGTGTTCTGAGTCAATATTGCCCAAACCAAGGCTCTATCTTTCAGTTAACAATAGAAAGCTCGATACAAATCAGTGTTTACTATCTTCTCTTGAGGGCCCAGCTATCAAGGATTGTCTCTATAAAAAAATTTTTTCATTGTTTATCTCAAGTTATTCCGATTCACATCACATTTTATAGCTGAGCAGCAAAGATGCACTGACCAGGAGCTTTACATTCAATCTGACAAGGACATGCACTGTGACAAAAACAAAGCAAAACAAAAACGCCTAAACAATTACAAAGTTCACCTCCAGACAGCACTGCCCCCAGTCACCTCTGAATTTCATTCCCCACTGTAGGTATAAGCATTCATTAATCCATAAACCATGACAGGCTGTGATATATTGAAATTAATCTTCCAGTTTCTCAAATCACTGAAGTATTATATAGGCACTCAGTCTGTAAACAGAAGAATAAAACCTGCCCAGATTGGTTCTTAGCCATCGTCCATTTTACAATTGCTTTTATTAGCTATAAGCCAACCTGCTATTTTCTGCACTCTCTGTTAAGCTGTGAAGGTAGAACATGTAATCAGTGCAAACACTGTAATCATAGAAATGACCATTTTCACCTGTTATTCACCTGTTGCCACTGAGCATTGGCTATGTTCCCTAATTAAGCCTTAAATTGATCTTTTTGCCATCTGACTCACTACTTTAAATCTATAATAGTGACATTTAAGTAATATAACGGTCACTGTAAATCAAGCACAGCAGTATGCACCAATGTTGAAATATGCTGATTATGTTGTGCCAACATGTCTGATGATACCGGTGTTAACATATAAAAAATAGTGGACAAGAGGCCTGGTATAAAAGGAGCAGAGGTAGAATTGTAAAGCAGTCAAAATTCCATTAAAAAGGTAAGCTACCATGCTAAAAATCAAATTTATTGTTCAGAAATTGAAATTGATCTTAGCACAAATTGCTGCTGCCAACCACAATGAATTATTCATAATGATTTTTTGGAAGATGAAACAATTCAAATGGACTAACGCATTAACACTGGAAACCAGAATCACAGGTATTTCCATCCAGCTTTGTCTGTCCTCGCATGGAAATGAATTAGTAATCAAGTCATTATTACAAAGAATTTACATAACTGTCTGTCACTACATAGATAGATAGAGAGATGGATAGATGGACAGTATAATCTGTGTTACTGCAAGATAATTTTGCAGTGCTGTTAGTTTCTTTAAGCAGCAGGTGTGAATTTTGTAAGGCTCTACTGCTGTCCAGCTCTTGGTGTTTGTGACCTGCTGTTGGATGTCTGCTACTGTGATGGTGTCTGCTTCCTGTTCTGGGAGCCTGCAGTCATCTGCTTTCAGGTCTGTTAAGCACAGAGCACTGGTGTTATGTGATGAGTCTTTCTCACACCTTTTTCAAAACGGCTCAGTTTCAGCTTTTGGTGTTTTGGCTCTTGGTTTCTTACTGCACTGCAGCTGGTCCCTTGGAGAACAGAGAGGTGGTGTAAAATTTCGTATGGATTGTAGGGAGATAATTAAACTAGCTGTTATAAAACTAAATGTGTTATGTGACGGTGACATAAAAACTTTTCTATATCAAGTTATTTGTTAAAATATAGAGCAGATTCTGATATCAAATTAATGGTTTGACACTCTGGGAAATGAGCTAAATATGAAGTTACAGCCAGCAGCCAGTTAGCTTAGCGTAGCATGCAGACCAGAGACTCTGGCTCTGTCCAAAAATGAACAGTCTGCTTACTATTTAACACTTTATATCTCGTTTGTTAAATTTACTCAGTTTTTGTACCAATCACACAAACAAGACGTAATATGTTAATCACTGAACTTTAGAAGTGCTGCTTGGCAGTATTTAGACTGAGGCATATTTCCCAAAATATCAAACTACTCAATTAATCACATTCTAAAATTCACTCATCTCATTATTCTCACTAGATTCTATCCCAGTAATTTATTATTTAAAATTAAACTCTCACAATTTATATTATGATTAAGTCTTGTTAAATTATGCCGTTTTGTCTATTATATCTCTTTTACTGTAGCTGGACAGCCCAACCCACCATATGTCCCTTTTAATTTTTTTAAAGCAGACCTGTGCCTTTATAACAGACCATTTATGCCTTCAGCCTCTGCCCCTCTGGAACATCTCTTCAGTCTGGCTGCCAACACTGTAAGACTTTGTGCAGCAGCCTCCAGGGCTTCAGTTATGGACATCATGTTGTATTTCTTTACTAGCCAGGTCCTGTCCTTGATCATTACTACAGCACTCTGCAGCTGAGCCAGCTTACTAACCTGTTCACCTGTTGTCTTCATATATTAACTGACTGGTTTCTTAAATTGCTCTCTAAGAGCAGATCTTTAAAAGGGAACTGTGTACAAATAACTCTGTGACACTAATATAGAGCAGAGGAAGGTAACACTGTAAACCTTCAGGTAAGAACACACACTCTAAAAAACAATCTTTAGGCTCAACAAAAAACAGTTTGCATCAATCTTTTTAAATTTGGGGTTGGGGGAATTAGCTTTTCCTCTACAGTTAAAGGTATTTTTAATTCCAACTCACTTAAGAATTGTTAGGTTCAAGGTTCAAGGTTCCCTTATTTATTTGCATGCTTACACATGAAAACGAAAATCGTACTCAGGACCAGCAATAAGTCTAAATTTGAATAGAATAAATAAGAATAAAAACAATAAGAAATATATTCAATAAAAGCACTTGTGTAGTGAATTAAAAGCTGAGCAGCATGTTAAAAAAAAAAAAACAGCAGCATCAGAAACAGAGCAGCATGGGTCAAAGTGCTTTGCTGGTGCATAGAGTTCATCAGTCTAACAGCCTCTGGGTAGAAGCTGTGTTTGAGGCTATTTGTTCTAGCTTTGATGCTCCACAGCTTCTTGCCCGAGGGGGAGGGGGTCAAACAGTCCATGGGCTGGGTGGGTGCGGGCCACACTGCTCCTGCACCTCACCTGCTGATATAGATTTCTTCAATGGAAGGATAACTGCCATGGGTGATCTTCTCAGTGGTTTTTACTACCCTCTGCAGCACCTTCCTTAATTTAAATTACACACAATATTAAGCTGATATAATTACCAACATTACTGTTTCAACACAACTCATCAAAATAATTTTTGCAACTTAGAAGGTTTATTTAAATCAATAAATTTGAATTTTTATATTGCAACCATGCATTTGATTACATGGTTGTAAAAGGTCCCCAGAATTAGTTTTTGGAGTACATGTTACATTTTCCCTCAACTCCCCTGATTTCTCCTCAAGTACCCATAAGAACCCACAGTGATACAGGTGCAACCAACTCTTTAAATGTTGTGGAAAGTTCCTCATAAATGACTTTTAACTCAAGAAGTCCCCACGAAAATAAAGAAATTAGATTTTTTAAAAATTATGATAATTAAGAACCTTAGAGCATTTAGTTTGTTTTATATGCACCATAATTTATAACTTTCCTAAAAGGAGAAATGGGTCTGGGCTCTTATGTTTTATCTCTACACCTGCACAATGGCTTGGCAAAGATTTCAGTCCAGACATTCATCCTCCTCAGAGCATAAATCATAATAACCTTGGTGAGCCCCTCATTTTTTCAGGTCAAAATTTTTGATGATATTCCTGTTAACTTCAGCTACACTTTGTATTATTGTGTAAGTGCTAATTAGCAAATATTAACTTGCTAGAAAACATTGCTGTGCCTCAGTACATCCTCACAGAGCCGCTCACATGACTATAAACGCTTGTCTACTGCCCAAAACTTTAGCTAAATGGGAACAATGCCAGAAATACATTAAGAATGTATTGTTGTGATAGGTACACAAATTTTGGTTATTGAGTTACTGTTTTCAGTTTTTGTGCTCATTAAAATGTTTCTATTGTCACTGTGCAGAAAAAGGTCCTTAAAAATAAAACACAGTCATTTTAAGAGGTGATTTCTGAAGGGTGAGAGATTGAAATGTCAACGGACATGCCTTGTTCCTCATCTGACATTAAACGATGAAAAGTTTTTAAGGTTTCAGATCAGAACTGATGGATTGCAGGTCAGGGCTGGTACAAGCCTGTCTCCAGTCATTTTCAATATGATGCAAATGCAGGTCCCTAATATCAGGCCAGCTCTTAAGTAAAAAAAAAAACTGCATCACCTTATCACATTTCAGTGAGTAGCAGTGGTGATACATGCATGCGTTCTTTGTTTTTGTGGTTCTCATTACTGTGCACATTACCAAGCATGACAGATCACCATTGCCACATTAACTTTACTACAGCCGCCTTTAACAAACAGGCCAAACTCAGAGAATGTTGGCAGCCTCTCCTGGCCTCCGTAGCGCATTTGGATTTGGACGCGAATCTGCCGAATTGGTCTGTGTCACAAAACAGGAAGACAGCACTGTTCTTCCAGAACAAATGATGCTAAAGCTTTCAGAGTTTCTGGCAATGACAGATGGTGGAAGGAGTGAAAAGTTTATTTAAAAAAAAAAAAAAAAATCACTTCCATCATGTTTATCTTCAATAGAGCCAGACGGGGGGGGGACAGTAAATGACTTATGAGAAATAATACCACAAACAATGTCATGGGTGTGTAATAAGACCACCAGTTACTTTGGTATTATGAGTAAATACATTTTAAATATTATATTACACTTGAATGGCAGTTAACTGATACTTCATTCAGTGCCCACACTCAAACTGACACCTCATTTCCATTCAGCATATACACATATACACTGAAAAACATTTCCTTTTCAACCATCACTTGAATTTCAGTAATTCTGTTTCAACTGCTACTTCGACTTTTTTCAGTGTTTCCACCTCAGGTACAACTGTATCTCCTTTGTTGTCATCAACTCCAGCTTTTACTGTCATATAAAGATATTTCAAAAGTGCCAAAGGCTCAACATGTCAAGATATTGAGTTTGTTTCAACTGCAACATCTGTGCCCATCAATTTGCTTTGGAAAATCTTTTCTCTAACTCTTCTATATGCTTAAAATCCAATACGTTGCATTTTATTTAACACTTTTAACAACCCCTTCATCCTAGAAAACTCGAACTGCTCTACAACTGAGCTGTTGAGCTGCTGTTTATCTCATTTACTGGTACCAAAGTAAGAGTAACAGTGTTTTCCATTCCTTTCTGTGCTCACAGCAGAGAGATCAAATGGTAATTCTCAATCAGCCACTTAACCAGAGAACCATAACAGCAAAAGCCAGAAATTCCACCAGAAAGTTTGACAGTATCTGAAGCTGTGAATTGTGATTTCTACAGATTGCAGATGGCAAACCAATGGTGAAAGTAACCAATCCGAATGCAAGCTGAGGAAACTCAAATTGACTGTGTGTTTCTCCGCAGGCTCTGCACCAACCATCAGAGGCACAGAAAATATAACTTTCTGTTGAAGCAAATGAAAAGAGCAATCAGAAATGCCTCTGGATGCTAAATGATTGCAGCGACTGCAGCGCACAGAGTTTTAAATTCCGATGCTTTTTAATGAACCATTTGCATAAAAGACAAAAACAATGAAAACAAAAACAAGAATTCTTGAGCAATGAAAAGAGAAGAATGGAAGAGAGGGCAAGCAGTTAGAGAGGCACTGAGAGTTGGCTGTTGAGACACAGAAAGACCATCTAGGTTGTCATTGTTGCCATGGAAACAACAGTAAACATGTGGTTAAGAGTATGGGACGGTTATGCATAAATGAAATGACTTATCAGTTTAAAAAGGGAAACTGTATTCTGACCTCCCCCTTTGCTCCTGTTATTATTACTATGGCTGCTAGAAGTCACAAACAATGTAACAAGCGGTCATAATAAGCGGTTAGACAACTTATAGACTTTTTTTCACTATGTGTGGGTTATTTATTTATTTTTTGTAAGATAGACAAAGAAATGCAATGAAGTGAGACAAAAAAAGAAGCATTCAAGTGTCTTTGGATTTGTTGTTTGTTCGTTGTGTATGCACACACATGTGTGCGTAGAGGACCAAATAAGTGCTATTTATGCTCTTTGAAAGAACAAATGGATGCAGACTCTGTTTCATTTCAATAAACAAAAGACAAGGAACATATGCAGCTAACAGGCTTCCCTCTCTGCCATCTGTCTGGATATGGAATGATAATTTGGCAACCCGCAACTCACAATAAGCACAATGTTGTATTTTGTGGGTGAATGTACAGTATGTATAAGTGTGAATGTGTATCAGTACATGTGCAATTGTGTGTTTTGAGATGTCAAATAACTGGATGCATTCACCAAAATCCCATACACGCTAGATCTCACACATACATGTGGTCTGTACACACACATGGATGTACACTCACACTGCTATGATCAGAGTTCAGTGTAAAACATCTCTCAGTCACTTAAGAGACACAGCCACTTCTGAGTTCCTAGAAATTGAGTTTTTTGAACAAAGTGGTGGCAGATTTCCTGGTACTCAATTGTCATCTCTGTAATATTTTTATCATCAAAATCACACATCTAAATTGCAGAAAACAAATAATGTTCAAGCTCAGGCAGCTAAATCCTTGTGATTACGTTCTAATTTTTGATACACATCCATAAACTACTCACTACTGACTGATGCTTATAAATAACAAATGGATGTGTATACAGTAAATACTGCAGCAACATGGAACAAACTAGAACAAATTTCTGGTTTTACATTCTGAGCCTTGAGTTTGGCACACACTAAAAGATTTTTAAAATCTTAATGGATTTAGAAAATGTGAGAGACCACACGCATGACGACAAATGATGAAAGATTTGTTGACACAGTTTGGTTTTTATAGGGTGTGATGTGCAATGAAAAGACCAACACAGCACACCACACACTAATAGATTCACTACCAACAGCCTGGACTGGACTCGGACTCTAAAAACTCAAAATCTTGCACAGTCAAATGCGACTTCAGGGTAAAGAACGTTTCCATCTTCAGTCAGCTTGCTTCCTGATTGGCTATCATTCCCTTCCTTCCATTCCAATCCACAGAGTGTGTGCTCGGCTTTCTTCGATGTTCCCCACATGCCAGGATTTTTGATCATAAAATATTGAAATGTTTAATATTTATCAGGTGCCCGATCATCTTTGGAGCAGACAGGCTTTGTCTTAATACACCTGACAAGATAATCTTTAGAACCATCAGATAATCAGGCCTTTCCTAACTTTGATTGGGAGGGGGTTGTTGCTAATCTGTCCTATTATCTTTTTGCATGTACCCCGCTTTACTGTACTTACAAAAAAACTGATGAAAACAATTAAGTGTTGGAAACAAGTGGAATTAGCTGAATCCCCTGCCATGTGGCAGATATTTTTTTAAATATCCAACCAACTACATTTTTTAACATCAACACTGAAACATAAGACTCCCTGTGCAGTAGAAATTTTACTCATACTGTTGATCCCACTGAGAATCAACACCCCAGTAGCTTTGTGTAGCTATCAGATTAGTTTTTTTTTGTTTGTTTGTTTTGTTTTGTTTAGTGTTGATTCGTTGGTTAGCTCTTTGGCAAAGGAAGAAACATAAAACATCTGGCTTTTCTTCAATACTAGCGCTGAGTCTAAATACTGATGCTGAAAATATGTTCCATATTTATTCCATATGTTTGAAATAAAGATCTATTCAATTTAATGTCAGTCTCCTGTCATAAAGACTGCCATATTCACTGCCAGAACATGCATTATAATGCATTATAATCATTAGCTAAAAGTTAGCTAGCTAGAAATTATGTGTTAAGTATATACTATGGTTATACCCTGACAGAAACTGGATAAGATAATAAAATATGACAAGGCAAGAAACAAGAAGAAAAAGAAGTTGCTTTTTCAAAAGGGAGAGCTCTCAAGATAGACAAAGGACTTGTGTGTGACTACCCAAATTAATCATTTAACTCATTAACCAAACTAATGTATCATTATGCCAACAGGAGTCACTGCAGTCAAAGAACAGTGTCATATTGGCTGTTTTAAAAGGGGAGGGAAGAACCTTTGGTAATGGCATACTCAGTGCTCTTTTAGGTGTTGGCACATTATTAAAGGACTTGTAAAAAGAAGGATTTGGATTACAGAGGCTAGATATGCACAAATACACACAGGATTTTATTAAGAAAATAAAAATAAAGCAGGGAGTAGAGCTATTTTGTTTGAAATAAAGAGTAGCTGTGCATTAATTGGTAAAAACAGTGTCAGTCAGTGCTATGAGGACATAGCTCTGAGTCTTCTATACTGCCTGCAGATTTACTCTCATCTTAACCATTGTTGCCTCATGGCTGACCCCAACTCTAACCCTCCCCCAAAAAAACAGTTCTTTACTCTTACATTTAATGGTTTACCTTGTGGGGTGGATGTTTTTGCCATAAAACGGGGGGCAAGTTCCCACAATGTGGCTGTGAACTGATTTATTTGTCTAAAATATCTGTAATGCAACTCAGACAGTGCTTAAATTCAGCAGCACTTGTGGAGTTGGCCACAAATGCAATGCAGACAAGCAGAAGCGATCTTAGATCCTGGTACATAACGTTTCCAATCTCACACACACAGACAGACACACATGACCATCCTTCGAAGAATCACATCAAATGCTCTCTCTCTCTCTCTCTCGCTGTGTTAAACTGTGCCTCCACTCAAACTAAATCCCTGGAGTGAGAGTGAAAATAAGAGCGACAAAGTAAGAGAGCAAGCGGGAGAGAGGGAGAAAAAGTGAGACAGAGGGACAGACAGAGAGAATGAGATGGGATTACAGGGATAATGCGAGCAGATGGAGGGAGGTCGAGGCTTCAGCAGGACTCTCCACTCCAAATGGATTAAAAGACTTCAGCCGAGCCGCCGACAACCAAGCCACCAACAACTGAGCGGATGCTGCGTTCCTCATGCTTGCGACACCGATCTGAGCACCCCCACCCGCCCCAGTGTCTGCTGCTAAGTCCGGAAATGAAAACTTGCCGTCTTTCAGTGTGACGCAGTTAGGTCATGAAATGTATTTCAACCCACTGCCCCTCTTCTCCCACCCCAAACACAGAGGTAAGGCTTTTGGGCTTTTTTTAAAACCCATCCATTTAGGAAACATTTATGCTGATCCTCCTCTTTAAACTTTGTATTAACATGCATCCTATTAGAGAAGGACATCAAAATTCAAATAAAGATGCACCCAAAGCACACTGGAGATCCAATCACCTAAAGCAGCGCTGGTCAGAAAGGGATTTGGCCACGTAAGCAAAAATATGTGAAATCACTAAGCCATTTTACATTTAATATATAGCATATTGTTATTGTATCTGGTTGGATTTAGATGGATTACACATTAAAATGCACTAGCTTAACTTTCATTTCATAAAAATGCCTTCTCATAGATAGTATTTACATCTTTTAAAATTGACAATAAAACCTTGTTTTGATCCTCCTCCACTAACATTGTGACAATTCATTCTTCGCAAGAATATTACTCAAGGTTTCTCCTGTGAAAAAATATACAATAACATCAGACTCATTTAATTTTTGATGGAGTGAAGGGGAAAACATCACTGGTGACACATTTCATCAGCATTGTTCTACTTACTTGAATTAAAAAAGAAAAGTTTGGAGACCTGCCTGCAATAACACAACTTGGGTGAATTTGGATGCCAAAAGTCCCAACTGAGTGCCTCCTTAAAATAAAACAGCAGCTGCACATAAGCTATGTCTTCTGATGCTCTATAAAGGAGCCCTCTGAGGATGCCATAGTACTGCAACAGTAAGATAAGTGTCACATTTAACACTGAAAAAGTATCGTTTTTCCATCAGTATTGATTTGTTTTAAGAAGGAAATTAATGTGACAAAAAGCCAACTCTGCATGCAGTTACTGGGAGTGTAAATTAGCATTGTGTGCCAAGAGCAGGCTCAGCTTCTTTTCTGCATCAGGATAGTTCACATTACCAAGACCAATAGGTCACATTGATTGGGTCACTCCCACAGTCAAATGTTGTTAACTGGTCTTAATGGAACAAGCTGTGGAACTGCTTTCTTCCAGCCAACTTATATAGACAGACAAATAGATAGATAAATAGAATCAAGTGCAAACTCAATATTGGACTTTTTTCTAGAGGATACATGTTTTTGCTCTCTACATTCTAGTCACCAGTGCTCAGTCACAGTCAGTCAATTAGCCCAGTGTTTCATACCTTCACACTGCTGCATGTTAACTCCCCCTCTATTTCTGTGCTCACTCTGCTTTATCCGCAGGTGATAATTAACCTGTTGGTACAGTGGCCGTTATGCGCCACACTTCTCCCCTGACATCCCAGCATCTGTTGCTGTTGGCAGGGGCAACAGATACATTCACACTGCCCTAATTCATCCAAACACATGAATCATCATCAAGCACTGATGAATGTCACTCAGTTTAACCTCTATTGTAAACACCAGGTACTCTGACAGTGCTTACAGCCAGACTCCCTGGGGCAAGCCTTTTCCTCATCTCAGAGTCTGAGCATGGTTGGCGCATGGAGATGAGGCTGACTGGGAATGCTGATGTTGTAAACTGAGGTAGTAATAGTTAGGTGGCGCTTAACATACCAAGAGAATCTGGGGTTTTTATTTATTTGTGTGGGTTTCCTCGCTCTTTAAAGCCACTCCACATGTGCCCCTCTAGTGCAGTGGGATCTGAAATACTTTCCAGGGACCCACAGGGAGAAGTTCCAGGGAAGAAAATTTACTTTGCAGCAACATTAAACCAAATTCTATCCAATGATCTAGATTATAAAAATGTGCTTCATAATGGTCTCAGGTTTCACTGTAGGTCTATTATAACTTCTCCTACAATATAATGTATATGAATATGGTAGCAAAAGAGCGTCCTCAGGACAATATCATCAGAGCTGATGTAAATCAAATTTATGCACCTTGTCACTGTGCGTATTTACGCACACAGTACAATGTGAGAATTTCAACCAAATGACATATAAATACTGTCTGTAAGGACAAATCATTTGTACATATAAGATAATCCTTTATTTGTCCCACGATGGGGAAATTTACAACAATATACACAACGTGTCTGACAGAGAACGCACACGAGACAAGAAAAGCGCGCGCAAACCATCAGATTCAATACTCTCTCTCTCCTCTCACTTCTCACACCACACTCCACACACACACACACACACGCATCGTGTCGCTCACTCACACACATGCGTGCTCGGGTCTTTCTGCTCACCTCTTTTATCCTGAACTTTGACGCTGATCTCCACCAAAGGCTCAGTCTCTCGGTCCAGTCTCCGTGATATGACCATATCCCCGCTGTCCCGGCTCACGCTGACCGGTGAGCTCTCCACGTCGGGCTCTACCAGCTCAAACGTGGCCGACTGAAACCTCACCGGGTTCAGGTTCATCACCACTGATCCGATCCCTGCATCCTCTGACACGTTGATGAAAACGGGGTTGTCCGATTCCATTACTGACCTGGACCTTCGCGCCGGTACTTTACTTAACGAGTTGGGTTTCCGTTTCCCCGGTTGGGGGTTAAGCGAGGGCGTCATGGGCCATTGCCTTGGACTGATCTCCACCGCTATGCTCTGACTCGTGCGAGGTGGCCACCCGCGGTCCCGGGCAAACACTTTAAACTTAATCGGCTCGCCCAGACCGAGGATGGAGTCCACCAAGAGAATGTCGCCAGTTTTGGGCACCGCATAGAAACTCCCGTTTTTGGGCATGGTGAAGTAGATGAGCTCCGCGTTCTTGCCGCTGTCGTCGTCCCGCGCGGTGACCGTGTAGATCGCCGTGCGGAGCGCAGTGGCATCATCCAGGCTCAGTTTAACATCGACACCGGGGAAGGTGGGCTGGTGGTCGTTGGTGTCCAGGACGTCCACCTTGATGGACGCCACCTCAGCTACTATCGGAGACTCCTCTTCCTCTTCCCTGGTCAGTCCCGCGCATTGGCCGCAGCACAAACCCAGACCCAGTGCGTATTCAGCGCGCTCCTCTCGGTCCAGAACGCCAGAAGTCTTCAGTAAAATATGCCCCCGTTTGTGGTGCGCAAAGACACGGAAATTCTCGCTCCCGTCCCCCAGGAGTTTAAAGTGCGCTGCCGCTGAGCCGGATCCCTCGGTACCGCACAGTCTCTGCGAGTTGAGCCGTTTCAATGGGACGCTCAGTCCATTGACCCGGGAGCCCGGAGACGAGTTCTCGAATACGTGCCCGTGAAAGAACGGCACCTGCTCCATGGTCCTGTTCCCGAGTGCGCACGAAACCAAAAAGGGTAAAAACGCGACCCAAATCATGACTGGATATCTCATTGGCTCCACTGCACTAAAGCGCCCGCGCTACACCGAGATCCATGGGTGCATTCGGTCCTTGGGGATATTTCTCCTCTTTTCCCGTTATGATCCAAAACTTCCATTAAATTGGAGCGCAGAGATTTGTTGGCACCATACTTCAACTCGACGCAGTAGAACTTTGTCTATGTGTGTTTGTATTGTGTGTCGTCCTCTCCTGCTCTCCTCTATCTGCTGTCTCACCAGCAGCGCTATCTGTCTGTGCGCGTCCCAGAAAAAAAATGCTTCTTACAGGCTCGAGTGCGCGCTTACCTCCGTTCCCTCCTCGCTCTCTTTTCGCGTGCGTTGTTTTCCGACCGATCTCACACGGGGATCACACTTAATCCATGAGTTGCTGCAAACTGTGCGCAGCCTTACGCCGGCTTCCGTTTAAGATGGATCGCCTCATATTAGAAGGACATTAATTATCTTTGCAACTCTGTACTGATGATACGCGGGTCATCGTGACGACAGAACACGGAACCGGCTGTTTTACGCATGCATTGCCCACAACACCCAGCGCAGTGCATCTGTAACAGAGTGATGCGGCCGTAACGGATTCTCTCATCGGAAATGAACTTCTCAGCAAAGCAGCAGCAGCAGCAGCGAGTCGAATCAACTCTTGCTCGCTCGCTCGCGCGCGCGCGCGCATAAACACCCACACTGTCACAGCCGACAGCCAACAGCGCGCAATCGTGTGTATGTGCGTGTGTCTGTTTGTGTGTGTCAAGGGGAGGGGAGGGGGGAGATCCTCAGGGAAACAACCAGATCTCTCTTCTCCCAGTGATCAATGTCCATTCTTGCACGTCCAGATCCATCACTCCTCTTTCCAATGACACGTCAGTCCATTGGATTAAAATAATGTAAAAATCGATCATTTTAAAACGCCTCCGGCGGGAGGTCGGGGTGGGGGATAAAGGCTTACAGCTCCAGGCAGGGACCCAGACATACTCCAGAGCTGTCTTTATGTCACAGAGAAGTGTCCTATTTGAACGTGTTCATCACCCATTGTGTTTTGTGTTGGAGTTTGTTGTCTCCAGGGAAAGTTGCAGGCACATCACCAGCAAAATGAACAGTCTCAAATTTAATATAGGAGATATTTGCTTTCATATCTCCTCCCCACATGTAGATAGAACTGAATACCAAATCTTTCCACGTGGATCCCTGTTAATAAATCTGAGGCCGTTTGTGGATCTCAGGTATGCTGTACGGTCATTATCTCATCCCAGAGACCAGTCTTCTGTGTGCTTTTTGTGCTGTTTGAACTCCTACTCACTAAAACACTGCAACCTGTGCATTTTTTAAAAGTTTCAAATCAGCAGTCCTTGGATAACACAAGTTTCAGGCTCTAAACCAAAAACTGCGTTCATATATTCAGTCAAAGTTTGGTTTGTGTGGGAGTGAATTTCCATTGGTGTTTAGCATAACATTTAATATCAGGATGAGAAGGCGAGTTCACTCGGCAGTATTTCAAAAGTGAGTAACAACAGATTCAATGTCAAGGGGTACATACAATCAAGACTTCACAGATAGGCTGTTCAAAAGTGTATAACAGAGCATGGTGTAGCTGAAGATTGAGCCATTACCTTGACTTTACATTTCATCATAATACAAAAAATAGACCATATGCATCCATCCAGTGCTCCTACATAAAACAACTTACTATAAATGAGTGTAAATGTTGTATAATGATATAATGCAGCTTGTGGCCTTGGCTGAAAATTATGGGGGTTTTTTCCACTTGAAATACATAAAATCCTCCAGTGAGCAATAATAATTCCACCAGTTCTGAGAAATTTTCTTTAAATAAGTGACCATGTTGAAATCTTATCACCACTAACTACTAATTATCTTAGCCACAAGCAGATTTTTTCCACCTTGTTTAAAAATACTTGGCAATAGTTTTAACAAGTAACAATTAAACTACACTTTATTTACATCAGGTATACTTAAGAAAATCATTTAATATCAGGTTGTTTTCATTCCATCAAGAACTAGTACATTCATGGGTTTGTTGTGATTTAATACTTGTATCACATGTAACTTTTTAGGTATAATTAACATCAAGTCTTCAGTGGAGGAAAGTAACTTAGTACATTTACTCAAGTACCATACTTACTACTGGTACAGTATTATGTAGTCCTTTTACATATCTTATAAACAAAACATGAAAAATATGCTGCTTTACTGTTGATTTAACTACTCACCAGTGTATAAAGCAGTTGCATGACTTACCGACCTCAACATTACATGCTAAATAAATAATGAATACTTATTCCACCACTGTCAAGAATTACACAGTTTCTTCCTCCACTACAATTATTTTACCAAAACAGATGATTATATAAGACAGAAATTATCTTAACCAGGTTGTTTGATTTGGTTCATTAATTTACCCTTGCTGACTGGTAAAATGATTTCATTGCTTTATTATAATTGGGGGAAAAAAACAATTGACTTTTCATGAATACGATTTTGGACTTGATGTTGCCCAATGTTTAGAAGAGCTTATCTGCATAATAAATTTTGTGCATGAGCTTTCTGCTGTACCTTTATCCCTTATGTTGTATTTTTCTTTTTGTGCTATTGTCTCTTGTACAATTGAAAATTGAAAATCTATCAAAAGACAAAAATAATGACTAATGTTTATATGTAATATCATGTCTGTCTGTCATGTGAAGCAGAGCGTCACAAACAAATTTTCGAGGCCACAACAAGCAGAGGGAGGAAAAGAGAATGACAAGCAGAGATAGATTTGGTCAGCTGTTAAGCTTGACTTTGGAGTAATATTCCCCACTGTGGCAGTGACAATGGCCCAGTGAGCACCAGACTGAATCATCTCTGCCTCTTATCTCTTTGTGTGTATGTGTGCGTCTTTGTTGGATTTAAAATAAAACTCAGTATGTATAAAGCACTCCCCATAACTGTTTGCTTATTCATTTTGCAGCCTGTCAGTGGTACAGACAGCTTTGCAGCTGATCGTGTCTCTGGAAGAGTCACATACTCCATTCAGCAAAGCAGTGGACATTTGAAAATACAAGCACTGACATCATGTGACAAACAACACTTGCTGTTAAACTGGACTTTTTCAAGTATTCTCTGTGCTGAATGTTCATTCATTCATTCATTATACCGCTTATCTGTTAAGGGTCACGTGGGGGTCCCGTGCTGCCCTGTGCTGAATGTCACTGAGCGTAACAATATGATCGCAGCACCACTTTACTTCAGCACAGTCAATGAGGTTTGACAGGGACAGAAACATTCAGACCAGGGTCAAAACACTTGAGGGTTTAAATGTATGTAACTGACTCTACCTGGTAAAATGATGTGTCACAAACAAGAGCACAATGAAAGAAAAGCAAAGGGACAGCTTATATATCTTAAAACCATTTAACATACCCTTAAGCTATATTTTCATTTTGTGACCTATCTGAAGTGTGTAAAAATATTCCATGTCATCTTAGGTTACTTTTCTTCAGCTTTATCAGTGTGACAAAATTGATCAATCCTGAGATTTTCTTCGTTGTTGCAAACATTCATAATTAGGATTTATTGATTGTAAGCAAATATTTACCAACTATACTACAAGGCCGCCCTTATTCAATATCTCTCTAAGTACTTTCTGAACTACTCTGTCTGTATCACCTAGCCCCAATCCCATTCCTACTGAAATCATATAACTATGAAATGGGCCAAACATGTATCACTTCATTTTTTGAAAAAGCGAAGTAATTTCCAGTAAGTAAGTTCCAATAAGTAATTTGGTTCATTGATGTGTTTTTTCATAGTGGTTAAGCACCATCTTTTGAACAACACAGGACACAGTGTTTGGATATACAGAAAATACTTATTATTTATAATTAACTGTCAGATGTGGGATGCCAGAACTCCGAGGATAACCAGAATTATAATAATATCTGTTCTTTCATATTGTGGTTCTACTAGATTAAAATGACAGAATAAATTCAAATTAGATTTACCAGAGACAATCATTGACAAGTACATGAATATTACCTAAAATATCTCGAGCACAAGGCGCAAAAACAACAAAACAAACTCTAAAATACTAGTTGCTAGAAATATATTTTAAAAAGTGCTAAAAATGTAAATTAATATTGAATTACATGTGCAAATTTAGCAAGTTCATTGCACAAGGAACAAAGGAGTTTTTACTCCTATTGCATTCTGAATCTTTGGCCTGAGGGAAGAGTCTCAAACTAACAGTGAAGAGGGTGATCAGAGCAGTCTAGAATAGACCTAACTTGCGAAGGACCTGCTGGTTAAAGATGGCCGTCAGGAGGGCCTGTGGGGCACCTATCACCTCGGTGGCCACTTTCGCAATATGGCTCAGGTGATCTTTATCTTTGATGTTCAAGTTACTGTACTAAGCATTAATGGAAAATGTGAGAACAGACTGGATAACAGACTTGTAGAACAAGAACAACATTTTACAATCATTAAAAATACATAACCTCTTCAGGAAGTACAAACATTGCTGTCCCCTCCTACAGACCACTTCAGAATTGGCATCAAATTTTAATATGTGGTCAGTGACTGTTCCAAGGTATTTACACTGTTCAACAAATTCAATGCCAGTTCTACTGATGAGGGTCTGAGATGGTGGGTGGAATGACTTCTTTCTAACATCAGTGACCATACCTTTGGTCTTTATGGTGTTTAATTGGAGGAAGGCATCATCTCACCACTTGACAAACCACCACTCATCCACCACCATGCTCAAGCTCAGACTGACAATAACTGTATCATCAGAGAATTTCAGGATGTGCCAATCCCTGTGCTTGCTTCTACAATCATTGGTATAAAGGACATACAGCAAAGGGGACAGGACGCAGCCCATCATATGTCACTGACTGGACCAAATCAGATTTCTTATTTATTACCAATTATTTACATGTATGTGGATATAGCTGGCCTTCTAACATTAGCAACTGCAAGTCCACATGCAGGAATAACTTGGGTCAGTGGATAGCATTAATAGCTCGCTGATTGTAGAAGCACAGTCTCAAATGTTTAAATCTACATGTGTTAAATACAGAACCCAGGCTGAGTAATGGAAAGTAATATCTCATTAACAAAAGTAATTAGTTACAGGTGAAATAAGAGAATTGTTTCTTCGGTGAGTAACAAGTAATCAGTAATGAATGACATTTTGCCCATCTTTCCTAACCATGATTATATTTAATATGGTTGAATAAGGTCTCTCTCTGTATCTCAGCAACAACTAAGATACAAAATATTATTTTAAGTTGCATCCTGATGCATTGTTATGTCATATCTACTAAGAAGCCATCTTTTTTTTCCCTCTAATTTTGATTCTGGCCCACCAATATTGTCATATTTAGATCCCTTGGCTGCCCTTGTCATAAAGTTTGGCCGCCTCCGACAGTGAGCGGTAAAGTGAGAATGGTTGGCACTGAACCTGTCATCTTCCATTCATTATCATGACAACTGACAGACTGCGCTGAGGATCATTCAAATCCATGCAGACCCACTAAATCTCAATAAAGTGGAACGTCAATCTGGCTCTGGCTCTTCCAAGTAGTTTTCACGTCTGGGGTTTGTCCCCCTAGAACAAGAACAAGCTGTTGTTGATTGACATGACACACACTCCTCTAACTGCTATTGATTATTCTGCCCGCCCATTTTAACAACCTACCCAGTCTTAATTCTCCTTCTATCTGTCTTCGTCCTCCTCTCACACTGTCTTTCTCATTGTACAACCAAATTTCAATTAGTGGATTATCAGCTGTGGCACACTGTTGACCCCCCAAATCAGGCTTTTTCACAAAATGAAGCATCAGCTTCAAGCCTGTTGAAGATGCACACAGACACACACACACACACACACACACATACATACAGGGAAAGGAGAACAGAGCATTGCTGGGATTTATAGGGTAGAGAAAAAAGGAGGAAGGTGCGAGTTCATTATCCAGGCATAAAATTTTCTCTCTTTCCCACCTGCAACAGGCTAGCCATCAGGGGAAATATCTTGATAGGACGATAAAGAAAACAGAGACAGGGAATATGCTCAACAGCCCTTTGGAAAGGCGCCAATTGGACTTTGCTGGAAACGCAATCTGGGGATCCACTGGGCTGTAAATTGGCCAGGTATAATGACAATGTGTGTGCCCGTGTATGTGAGCATAATGGATGTGATGGATGTGTCAGATATTGAAAAGAAACACTCGGGAATGCTAGCCTGGAGCTTTAAGTCTAATAACCAAACAAACACATACAGTTTCAAATTCTTATTTGTGCACATGAGGCTTAGTTACACATGGTTTTTGGTTGGGATTTTTCTATGCAGGGATCTTTTTAGATAACAAGACAAAGGAAATCCAAGCATGCATTCTGTGCATTGTGACATGGAACAGAACAATAGCCAATCAGGAAGCGAACTGACTGAAGAAGCAGCAGCTCAAAAAACAAGAGACATCACGGTCTGCCATGTTTGTTTAATCTAAAGTTTGACCGTGTGAGATTTCGAGTTCTGAGAGTCCAGACTCTGGTTGTTGGTGGTGTGTGTGTGGTGTGGCTGTGTTGGTCTTCTTGTTGCACATCAAACACTATAAGAACAAAACTCTGAAATCTGTCATTATTTGTCATCATGTGTGTGGTCTCTCACATTTTCTAAATTGGTTAAGATTTTAAAGAGTGCCAGGCTTTGGCTTAGATAAGTATTATCTATATCACCTATTTAAAAACAAAACAAAAAAAGGCTTATATGCTCACCTTATGTGCAAATCCCATCATGTTGTTGACTTACGGTCAGTTTATTTAATTAATTTATAGTTTATTTAAGTCAATTAATCAAAGTGCAAAAGAAATAACGACAGATATTGTACAAATACGTGAAGATCAATGAGCTTTCTTGTCATCACAGGATAGATTCAATTAATAATTAAATGCCTTAAGAACCTCCGGAATCAGCATCTTCTTGAATCCAGGCTTCAATCATTACTGTTCTCCCTGATTATCGTCTGCTGTTTTACCTAAACAGTGCTTGAGTGTTTCCTGGTCATTTTCTCAGATGGGGCTGGATAATGGAAGTTCATCCAAAGAAAATTCAGTATTCCAATAGATATGCTTTGGTGTGCTAAAACATTGGTATTCTGTGTCTGTTTTTGTATTTGTATAACTTTATAAAAACCAACAATCAGACAATCATAGACGCTTCTCACAGCAGTTGGCTACATGTACAGAGATGTAATGATTGACAGGATGTGATTTTTTTCTCTCTCTACTTTTTCTTTTTCATTTGTCACACCATTACTTCTGTCACTTTTAGCACAATGGCACACATCACTATGAAAGCCTTTGAGGAAGGGCTATCTATATGTGTGCACTGCCATTACCATTTAAATGATCACTGCATGTTTCCTTCCCTATGATTGCTGCTTTACACCCCACACTCAAGTGTAGCAATGAACACTGTTGCCTTCACGTGTTTGGCCGACCATATGGCCATATGAGCTAGTTTACTTCTAACATGACACAGCTTTGGACCAGCACCAACAGAGCTTCCCATCAAGCCCGTAGAGAAAAGCCACAACAAAGTTCCACAGGGAAGTACCTGAGAAAACTTGATGCCAAGATGCAAAATGCTGACCCCTGTTACCACTGATGTCCACCAGTCACACACTGTTAATTAGTTAATATGGTTGAGATCCACTGTAACAGAACTTCTACTTCATACAGAAATGAATAGGGATGTAAGAGTATCGTCAATTTCATGATATCACAAGAACAAAAGTGTCTCAATACCATCGTGGACCTGAATGGTAATGAACAATAGGTCTTCTGGGCAAAACTGTAGTTTTGTTACAGCTGTGGTGGAGTAGAGCGAAGGGAAATGAGAACTACAGAGACCATCATCCTTTGCGCTCGGCTCACTCCTTCTTTAAATCTACAGCAAAGTTGGTGAATTGTTGGTGTTGGAGGTGAGGGAGAACAGAGTAAGGGAGAGAAAGATGAAGCCCTTGAAACTGTGGATGCTCCAGCGTCTTTTATATCTGACTTGTGGAAGCATTTCAGTTTCCTCATGTCACGAAATGAGAGTGGGGAAAAGGTGACAGATGCCAGACTGTGGTTACCTACAACCTACCTGTCTAAGATTTTTTTCCAAGTCTTAATTTACCTTTTTCTACAAAAATATTGCAATAAATATCATATTGTGGACTTACTGACGTATTATCATATCATGAGATTTTGATATTGTTACATTCCTATAAATTAGTGATCTCATTGCTTCCTGGCAAATTTGTCTAAAATACAGACAGACAGCAAAACCGTGAAGTGTTTTCCATCTACTCATCCAAATGATTTGCCAGATCTAGCTCATACGTTTGACATGTTTATCTAAGAACAGCAGGCTCCCCAAAGACATCCTGTTTAGGGAGCTGGAGATCAGGGAGAAAACTTCCTGTTGCTCACACCTCAGGCTCAATAATGTCCTCTAGCATGACCTTAAAGCTTAAACACTGCCACTGAATATTGGGAACAACTTAAGGCATGATCCACTAGACTGTCACTTATTCCTGGTATTGAGTGCAGTAAAGCTTGCAGAAGAAAGAAGTGTATGGGAAAACTCCTCAACACACAACATATGCAGCATCCCACCTCCATTGGAGCCTGATGGGCCTGCAACTGCTGATTATAATATGATGCTAAATATTAGCAGGCAACATGTTAGAGGGAAACATTTTGTGAGAGAAGCAAAGAACTTAAGAGCAATCAGTCAGAAAACTCCACTCAGACTGACTGGTGGACTCAAGAGTGCACATTTACAAGCAAACCAATCATCATCATAAGATGTCAAGCAGTCTACTCACCTGTGCTTAGCTTTCCATCAGGGTGCTACCCCTGCTGCTTCGTTGTGGTGCCATGCAAGTCTTAATGCTTTATGCAGCCACTTTCTTCCTAGCGCCACATGCTAAGTACTGCTTTTATGTACCACAGGGGGATTGTGTACTCCTGGTCAAAGTCTAATGCAAGTGCAGCAGTTAGCTATAAGAGCAGATCTATTCATCCCCACTGCCATGTTTTCACCATTAATAAACATTTTAATATTAATATGTGAGTATGTACTTGTAGCCATTGCTTTCATGACTCTGTTATATTTTTACATGTTTATAACATCACTAACAAAATTAATGAATTAAATCAAAACAAAGGAGTCATCATTATTTAGCACCTAATGGAACCTAAGAGGGCCTTTAGAGCATCAGCCCGGACACGCTATAAAAATGAACTGTGCCGCCTGTCAATTTCACTGGGCAGGATGTGGAAATTCAGAGCTCTCCAAACTGCTCTGACTACTAATGGAGGCTCATAATTCCAAACACTCTGTCCTCTCACTTCAGAGAATAGAACAGAAACTCAGTGGATACAATTCCGTTTTTACTTCCTTTTAATAATGCATGAAAGCGAATAGATTCATTTTCCCTCTCTGTTCAATATTTAAGTGCACAAGGCTACCACTGATCCTTAGTGAATCTGTGCTGCTGCTGCTGCTGCTGCTTATGCTGCATTGAGTACCTCCCCAGTAAGTTTCCCAATATCTCACTCTTGCTTCCCAGATACCATGTGAGGCAGAGGAGTAATACTGTATGGATTCCCTGGTAAAAGGAACCCATATATCAAGGGTACTGGGCCAGTGGATAATTTCCTCATGCTGCACTGTTGAGGATCAGCCAGCGGGGGTATTAAGAGGAGGCATAGTTAGACTGGTGAATCGAGCCCCATTACAGCTGGATCAAGTCTCTCTCCACACCTCTATTCCCGTGGTTTCTCTGTCTACAGTATTTCTGTTATAAAATATTTTACACCTTCTACCTGCCATGTCTATACCATGTCTTGTTAAATAAAAAGCAGGGCACACGGTGGATTCTGTTTTTTTTTTTTTGTTTTTTTTAAGCAACTGAAAATGTATATCAGTCTCCATTTTCACATTGTAACTATAAGTAAAGGGTGCATGTATATTTGTAACCTTATATGATCAGATTGGGGGGTAATTAGGAAGATAGTGTGTCAATACAGGAGTAAAATAATAGCAACAGGTACAGTATAATTTAAAAAAAAAAAAAAAACTTAAGATGAATAATAACATATGAACATCCATACATGAACAATTTGTAAAGTTAATGCTCTGTAGTTGTATGAATCCTTTAGTAATAATATAATACAATTGTTAGCTTTCAGCTATTAGTGTTTTTCAGAACAACCCATATAAATGCAGTCTCCAGTGAATTAACTGAATTTTAATGCAGTTTTTCCTGTAATGTCAACTGTAACATTAATTTGGCCACAGCTCATAAGGAACAAATCAATTAGACTTTATTTCATTTAACAGAAAATCCATCTTCTCAGTTGACCTATCCTGTTGTAAGACAAAGTATAAAGTTACTATTTTCATTTATTTTCCTTTACTTTTGCAGGGGGACCTCATGATTTAAAATTACCTAAAGATTGTTTGTTTTCACTGAAAAGGATGTTCACTAAAAAAAGATGTGTCCTATCTGTGATGCAATAAAGATATTTGTTTCTCACCAAAATATAATGTAAAGTGAATTCAGTGTGTTTTTGAGCCATTTTAAGAGTTTAAAGCATATTTTCATGACTGCAAAAACATCATTAATTGCAATTATTTTGGCCAGGATTATCATGATATGAAATTTTCATATTGTCCCATGCCTATTGTCAAGTAACAAGTCACAAAAATACTGATATTGAAAGTGAAATGTTCACAGACAATAATTTGTAAAATAAAGCCAATCTTTCAGTTGAGGATCCATTCGTACTGATGGTTATTTTTAGCCATTCATAGTGTTTTGTTAAGGTTAGGGAAAAATTGTGGTCTGATTTAATACAGAAGAAGTCCACAATGACTTCAGACACAACATTCAGATTTAACCAAAACCACAAAGGAGCAGATAAAAGAGGGGTCAGAAATGCAAAGATTTTCTCTCATACCTTCTTCAAACACTCCTTCATCACTGTGACTGTACATCAACCCCCCAAGCATTACATTAATAAAAGATTTTATGTAAATTGTTTTATGGCAACAACAACAAAAAAATATCTTTTCTTATTTCCAGTATTCTGGCAAAACTTGTTGGTGTCTCAGTGTTGCTCAGCAAAACAATACCATCACATCCCTGTTTCATGATTAACATTTCATTTATGGTTCATTGTTTGTCTCTCTGTTTTTCTGCTCAACACTGACACTTCATTACATTCTATTATGCATAGCACTTAGGGCTAAGCAAACAAAATACTACTCTCTCCACCATCACTAATGATAATACTTAATCGCTGCTAAATTATATAATATAATATATCCAATATCCATGGGAATGACAAGTTGTGTCAACACTACAAGCTTGGATGGCAGTAGGGCAGCTTGACAGTGTCATCTTATTTTGAATTTGGATGTTAAAATGACCACATTTTCATTTGAATCCTTTTCTAACAAGAACATCTCTAAAAGTCTTCTCTGCCTTATTTCCATTGTGGTAAGTCAGAAAAATAAAAAAAAAAGAAAAAAACTACAGAAATTTACTATTATCAGCAGCTGTCAATGCTGACTGAGTTGGGGGAAGGAAAAATTTTATGTGCAGGCAGGATAAACAGCTTTCATTAAATCAGTGGACAGTATGATCTGGATTCTTCATCTGTTGTTCAATAACAATAACAGTGTGAAGTTTATAAGGAAAAACTCAGCACCTCTTTGTCATGTTTCTCTGACTATCATTAAAGTTTGTGGTTCTTTTTAAAGGTGCAACACAGTGTGTCATCAGGGACCATTATTGGTCTCTCTACCCCATAAAAATAGAATGAATAAACAACAAACAAACAGATGAACCAATTACTCAATGAGAATGTCTAGTCCAACAGAGAGCACACAACTCATAGGCTGTGTATATGACCTGCAGGACAATACAATGTGGACTATGAAAGTTTTAGAAGAATAAAAGTAAAAAACAAGTGTTCTGTTATTGCAATTTGGTGGGTGGCTTTTGTGTCAGTCTACTAAATCACTGTGTTGCATTCATTAAGATTTAGTTATGTTTATGAGTAATAGATTGCCACTGTTGCCAAAAGCAGTTTGTTTAAGCTGTTTATACGATTGCTTTTACAGATAATTCCTCATTATAATCTTTATGTAACTATTCATTTAGTTATGGAATTAAGTTTGTTTATGACTCACCACCATCAAAACTGACCGAACCAATTACAGATGCAATTCTGCTTGTTCAGATCACATTTCAATTAAAAATGAATTTAAAACTTGAAAATGCTCTTTTGCCAGACATATTGTTAGGAAGGCAGTGAGACACACATAGTAAACTGGTATTTTTGGATGAAGAACCGAGCCATCTTGACGACTTTCCGTGATGAAGAGAGTAAACTTCTTATTGTTACAACATTTCTCACTGGACTGTGTACATCTAATTCATCCTTCAGGATGTCATCATCTCTCATCTGATGATCTGCACTGCGTACTGTAAACTGGGAGTAGCTCTAACCAGTAGTTCTAACCAACCAGTACAGAATGACAGATATTTGTGTGGACATTATGCAGCAGCCTGGCATTGGTTGCACGTGATTTCATCAAAGTAACCACAATAGATCATTATGAGAAATGGCATTTGGTGAAGCACTTTTCAAATTAGAGGCAACAGATGTAACACACGTGTCCTGTAGGGATTTAATCAACAGAAGAAGAAGCCTAAAAGTGGTACTGCAGTTTAGTACAAACTGCTACACTGCCAATGAAATATTGGGGTAGGATCGCTGGAATTCCTAAATAACACACAGGATCCCCCAAAAACATAAATTAATATGAGTATGGATGTTATGTATGTGATCTGTCTGGAGTGTACCCCACCTCTCGCTCAATGTCAGCAGGGACCCTCAGAGGATATTGCAGTATAGATAATGGATGGATTTTTAATTAGATTTTTGTACTGCAGGTAAACAGCCCTTTTTGTATTCTAGAGCAATAAGCAGTGCTGATGCATGTTGAAAAAAAAATAAAAATATGACTAGTCTATGGCTGGACCAAAGGTGCTAAATGTCACTAGATGATGCAATATAGTAATTAGCATATTCATTAAGTCATCACATGTCAGAGGGTTTCAGCTCTTTATCTGTTTATCTCAATAGCTTATCTGTTTATTATCTCAATATGCGATTGCTTTAAAATTTATGTCGATTCATTTCTTTTTGTGGACAAGTGAGAAGTTTGAGAGGAACTGGTTTGACGCTCGAAAGTGAGAGTGAAGAACTCACATTTTCCTCTGAACAGGAAATTGTTAACAATAACGATTACACCATGTCGATTACATGGAAGTGGTTTGTTTACCTTAAAAGTGATAAAGCCCAGATTAAGACAGTCTTAAAAACATGTCACCAGTCCATGACAACAAAGATGGGAAATACTATATCTTTGCAGTCACCTGAAAATGTTTAATCCCAGCAACCACAAAGAGAGAAATTAATTCAAATTAAAATAAATAAAATCCTCCAGTTTTAACCAATGAGCCCACTGGTTTCTTTAGGCTTCAGTCATTACCAGGGTACTACTCAAACTCGTAGATTATATATTGTGATAAATACTGAGATTAAAGGGGAAAAAAGTGATAACATTTTCCACCACAGCATCCAGCCATACTTTGAAGCCAGTTCCAAGCGGCTGCTCCGTCCTGTTAAAAACCAGATTTTATAACTGTGAAGTTGTGTGGTCAAAGTGTACAACCACATGCTCATGGGGCAATTTCAGTGACCCCCTTCTATGGAATGTAGCAAAGAACAAAAAGAGGTATTACTAGGTGCTTTTTAGGAAAAATAAAGTTGTTTGAAGGGTCTGAAAAGTCTGTAAATCTAGCAACAACAGTGCTTGGTTGGCAACACTTTCTGTAAACACCCCCCTGATGACGTAACAGAAACTGTCATCAAATCATTGGAACGAGCGATGGCCAATGGGGTAACTCCAACTCTGGGTCATTCAGCATTTGGCTGACCAGTGGAGTAACTTTAGCACTCAGCCAGTCAGTCAGTCCATCATGGACATTCACATTTCAAACACTGGCTTTGCTGTTGTGGTCCAACCATCAGATAGACACACAGATAGATAGATGACAATTATGAACATATAAAAAGCACATTTCTACAGTAGTCCTCCAATGTGCCCTAATGTTCTTCAGATATTCATAGCAGACCACTACTGCAATGCTTCTCTTTAATTATAGCTACTGGTGATTTGGGGTCAGCTGGGCCTCTGGATTTGTTTTCAAGCAGGTCAGGAGGATACACTGTTCATCCTCTCAAGGACAGTATTGTCAAACGTCCTTGAAACGTTTTGCATTTCTGTCTTTTCGCCTGTATTTCAACTTTTTCCCTGAAGATCAAAAAACATTACTGTTGATCTGGGGAGCAATATTTGGGCCAGTGGGCTCCTAAGTTGTTTCTCTGGGACCATCACTATCGTCATCATCATCATCATCATTGCTGTGATGGGACCGTTGTTCTGCCTAAGTGACTCCATTTGGCCAATTAGCCCTTGCCAGGAAGTGCTCCTCTATTATTTTTCTCCCCTTCACTCTGAAGAAACAATGTCAGGCAGAGGCATTTGTTAGTGGATTATACTACCGTGACATTCAACTGCATGACTCTGTTTAGAGCGACAAAACCTCATAAAACATGTAGTGGAATGAGAGTCGACAGTCTGTGATAGATTGAGGGAGAGAGAGGGGGAGAGACAGCGAGAGGACTGAGTGTGTTTGCCCTTGGCTCCATGCGACAGTTTTTACAATAACAATTAGAGTGTGTGAGATATAAAAGCTAATGATCAGGTCTGTCATATTTGCATATGCAAAGAGCAGTGGGCTGATTGCTTGCACGAAACGGCACTTAGAGAGCGTAATTAGAGAAGTCTGGCGGTGGTGATGTCGACAGCCAGAACAGTGGAGAGATTCCCTCTTAATGAGGCTTGTCATGGTACGCTCTGCCTTGAGTCTCTGGTCCGTGATCTGACACACACACACACGCAAAAGATATACACACAAACACACACTTTAACCCCTGTCTACAGCCTGTAACCCAGTTTAGAACACATTTTACTTTACTTATGTGGTCAAATACAGTGATACAGACTCAGACACACATGCACGCTTTAAGTCAAATCAGGCACATAAGCACAGATAAACCCACACAGACACCCCATCCAGCTATCTGGTCTAATCAGAATATTCAGTCTAATTACAGGACATGCTGATATAAAACTGAGCTCTTTTAAACGTCTCCCACTGAGAGGAACTGATAATTTTTTCCCCCTTTTTTTATGTAGGAAAAAAAAAAAACCTCTGCACAGCTTTCACGCACTTGCATTTTTCACAAATGTCTCTCCCTATTACAGATTTTTTTGTGCGTGTTCATCCATGGAGGCTATTACTACTTCTTCTGTTTATTCCAAACAAAACAGATACTAAAAACCTGTCACTTCGTCAGGAGCTGAGAATTTTTTCTGGCTACCAGACACTGTGGACCAGACTCATAAAGCTCTGTGGATATTCAAGGCTTAATGACTGCATGCACAAAGGCAAAGGAGTACACACATTTATAAACTCCTGCATGCAAAGCGTTCTGTCTTATACATCTCAGTCATTGTGATTTGTGACTTGTGATTTGTTATGTTACCATTTATGGATGTCCACAGATAAACGAAACTAATTCTGTCCCCTGGTCCCACTGGCAATGCAAACTAAAGTCTACTTTGTGTCAGTACACACATCATTTATGCTGAGAAAGTAGAGTAAAGTTTATGATCTGATGCACATTATTCTTATTCCTCAATCCTCACACCTCTCTCTCTCTCTCAGATCTCCACTGTGAGGAGCCAAGCAACAAGGAGGCAATGTGAGTGAGGGGAAGCAAGATGCCATGTCAGCCAAATGTAAAGCACCCCATGTCTCTTTCTGTGTCTCTTTCTTGCCCTGCACTCTCTCCCCAGGCACAATAAGCTTACCACCAGTGTGCCCCAGACAGTGGTTGTCTGTGTAATGCCTACTTTTTTCTTTGTCAGTTATTTAGCCTGATTAGACCTCTGCTCGGGTTGAAGGTAGGCAAAACTATTCCTGGGTGTATGTGAGGTCACTGGTATCTGAACTAATTAGAGAGATAAAGGTGTAATTTGTCTCACCCTAATGGATGCAACAAAGCTAAAAGGAGAGTCAGGGGGATGTCAATCAAATAGTCTGCGCACACCCACACAGCCCTGATAAGAGGTCTATTCAGCCAGAATAGGTAAACTCATTGTGTGCTTGTACCATGGATGTGCAGGGCCTTTAGGTGGTACGTGGTGGTGGAAAGACTAAAGCAAGTTATGGCCCGTACTAACGCTGAACTGATTTATAGAATTTTAATCAAAATCGCAATTTGAGCTAATGTGATTTACAAACCGCAAAGACTGTGATTATTTTTTTTACAACAGAGTGTCAGTAGACGAGTTGTTCCACTTTTTTAAAGCTGCCTCTGCCTCTGTAGTGCTCTTTGCTACTGAATTGTTCTATGGTTCATTATGTTTACATTTTGTTCGATTCGTCTATTTTCATTCTGATCCTTGGATTAGTACACAGCAGTTAATATTTCAATGATCTCTTAAATGGTAATGCTCCATCACATGTAAATAGTGAATCCCGGACTGAAGTTTGACTTTCAAAAATTATATCGCAAAGCAAATCGCAATATCTATCAGAAAATTCTTGCCAGAATACACCAGGGTTAGTGCTTAGTGTCTCCTCACTAATGATTTTAAAGTATTTTTGTAGTAAAGTTAGAGTGATTGGATGTTTATCATTTAGTCCTGCCTGCCCCAGAGAGAAAGGTTGGACAGGAGAGACAGATGTTCATTAACATTCACAGCTGTAGGGGATTTACAGAACTGTCACCATCCGACTTGCTTGTAAAAACATGAGAAAGTGTGCTAAACAGACACCACAAGGCAACCAGACCAATGACACTGAAATTTTTTCATGAAGATTTGTAGATTTTAAGTAAATGCAGTAAATTCAGAACAAAACTTTTGCAATTGACCTTCAAGAGCCTATATGGCTCCATCCATTTTCAGACCACAGAAATACCTTTTCTTGTAAGCAAAGAAAACCAGTGATATTCTAGGAGCTTTATCCACCGGTGGGCATATTCTTGCCGTAAGATTGATTTCTCTCTCCCTTTACCTTTATCAATCTGTCTCTCCCACCCTTTGCACTCCCTCTTTCCCTCCATCCATCTCTCTCTCTCCTACCTTCCCATTCATTCTGCCTTCCCTCAATCTATCTCTCTCTGTCTCTTTTACTACCATTTATCTCTCCTTTCTTTCCTCAATCTATCTCTCCCTCCTCCATATCTGTCTCTCAGTGTATTAAGACGCCTCATTTGGATCCATTCTCAGCTCCTACGCTGCAGCTTTCGTTGCCTCAGTCAAAAGTAGAGAGCATCTCATCAGCTTTGTGGAGATCAATCTGTCTGTCCTTCCCCTCCTGTTTGCCTCAGCAAAGAGATTAACAGATTATCACTCCCTCCCACCGTCTGTTTGTCATGTTAAGTCAAGACAAGAGGTGAAGGGAAAGCAGATTTAGGGTGTTGAAAGTAGGAGCCATTAGAAGCGGGTTGGAAAACTTAAAAAGTGAGCTTGTAGGGGGGGCTCAAAAATCCTGAAGATGTACACTTTCCTGTTTGTTTTTTTTGTGTGTGTGTGTGCTTTACCTGTTTCAATTCAGGCTACACAAAAACAGAAAAAAATATAATGAATAGCAATTTATAGACATACTATGGCACCTCATTTCTGTATGTTTATTGATTTGTTTTTCCTCTGTCATTGTCACTTCATTTTGGCCTATTTACTCAGTGTGTCAAGCTTAATATCCACAGATTGTAGATTGCTGATAAATTCTTTTTCACTACATGGCAGCCAAGAGAATGCTTTTTTTCCCCAAGAATTAACCAAGAATGCATTAAGAAAATATTTCTGTCAAAAAGACAAGAAGCTGACCTCTTGATTAGAAGAGATGTATCACGATGCTGCAGCTCCGGTAGTTGTAGATATAATGTGTGGGTGACCGTCAGGTGTTTCTGTGGTTTCTAAAACAAGTTGTTGACTGTTGAGGAGCCATTACCCAGACTGAGAAAAGGGTGATCTCTATCATTTATATCATCAGAGGGTTGGAAGTAGCACTCTGAGGAATTCCTAAGCAATCCGCTCACAAGAACTAAGGTCATAGTCATCCAAGAAAAGTTGAGTCGAGGACAGCTCCAAGAGGCTTCTCATTCAAGGTCATACTAACTAATGCTGTGTCTACTCAGGCTGCTGGGATAAAAGCAGCATGTCAGTGCAGTCTACACAGGTTGTGTTCAGCCACAATATTGCTGTGTAGGTCATAGTATGACTTTATAAGTGTCTGGTGTTTGAACCCTTTTCTCAGTTTACAAGTTATCCAGAAGCTCAAGATTTAAATTGCCACTCATCAATGTTGTTTTTAGGGCCCGAGTTGTCTGATGTTAGGACATATTTATGTCTTCCAGATTTGGTTCGGACATAGGATGCAGTTCTTATATCATGATGTGCCTAATGATTATCACCTCACACGTACTGTAAGTTACTCCTTGGCCTATATAAGTACAATATTCTCTTTGTCCCTTTGTCAGTCTCTCTGGTAGCATGAGCAAATGGTATTTGACCCAGTTCTGCTGATAAAGTGCCTTCATTGAGAGCTGATCGACTCCTGCACACCTTTAATAAATCTTCTAGTCTTCTCCAGCATCCCTGATGAAGAAATCTGCTTAACAGTAGGTTAACTGCATTTTGGCCATTCTGGCAGTGCAATAAGCCCAACAGACTGGAAGGCTAAAGGACAGTTGGACTTATGGCAACACATGAGCTGTTATGCAGCCTGAGTAATTACTTAAAACAGAAACATATCTGTTGTCAGAAAACTGAAAAACGCAGCTGAAACTTCAAACGGAGACACAATATGTAAGTAACTATGGTCACTCAAAGAGATAGAGTTGAAATCCTTTATGATCACCTGAAGGTATAACATATGAACCTGAAATGCTAAGGACTGCAGATGTTGTTGGGTTGTTGTTGTTTGACTTGACATATTTATCACATAACCAGAGAGTGTGCTCTCAGCCTATCCAGAACTGCTAATAATCTGAAATTGATCTTCACTGTGATCACATCTAAGTCAGATGTAAAGGCGAGTTGTGTACGATTTGGCCATGTTCCCCTTTAAAATAAAAGTAAAATCTGATCATTATCATTTAATCTGTTTAACTTCTACATAAACAAAATGTAAAAATGACAAATCACTATACACTGTATGTATTCAGTTCAGCTCTGGAGGAGCTGGTATGTGGATTTTGTTTGATGAGTTCCAATCATAGAACTGAGAAAACAAGAGCTCTAATGAATACCTGGTGTAAATGCACAGGCCTGTGATCAGATGTCTTTGTGGGGATAACAGATTGTATGTTAATACAAGGTGTAAATTAGGTTTCTGGAGGTCAGGATTCAGCATTCTTTCATGGTCACAGAAAAGCGGAACTGTTTTCAACACATTTAATTTGGGGTTCCTGTAAATTTCATAATTCTGTTTGTGTTATAAACAGCTTTTAACCTGTTGTCTAGGGTCCTGTAGGTGCTGATGTTGGAGGTGTCATTTACTCAGCATACCATTAAAATAAGAGGTATATTTGTAGTCTGCATAGAAAGTAAAGCTCTTTCAGGATGGACACTTGATGGTACTGGTTTTGCCTTAATGCAGTGACACAGAACTTAAACATGGAGAAAGAATTCATGAAAGCACTGATCTACTGCTCTGTAATGCAGCACTTCACAATCTTAATGTTTTCCTTGTGTTAAGTCCATATGACCATGCAATCAAGCAAACCACATGGGGCAAATGACATGTAATCAAATCTTTAATCAGGGACTTTTGTCCCATCAAGAGATGAAAAATGTATTTGGTCTAATCAGTGGCGTTGCCATGTGCCAGTGGCCACATTTTTATTTTGTTTTATGCATGACTGTAAGTGTCTCCATAATAAGGGGTTATTTACTGCTTTTGATTCAGATTGAAATAAATCACCATATCTGTTAAATTTCATACTCACTTAAAAATGCAGAATGTAGGGTCTCTGGTAGTTCTGTATGTCACCTCTTGATTGTTTAGCAAAGTTGCAGCAAGAGAATCCAATATTCAATTTTGTTTAAAGGACATCCCATTTATTTCTCCTTATTTTTCATCAATTTTTATGGCACAAATTCCCACCTTTTCACTAAAGGCTCCCTCTGCATGAGTCTTTGACCAGTCAGCTTTTGCTATGTGCTACACACCCATCCCAACCTTGCAGTTATGGCTTGCCTGGTGCAGCATGAAACCTCTTGCCACACATTAATGGATTACTGAGGCCAGATTCTTTTTTTTCTTTTCTTTTTTTTTTTTTTTTTGATCTCTGCTAGACTGTGTTTTTCTTCAAGTTCTGTCCATGCATTTATCTAAATAATGATCATCTAATTCAGTGTGTGGGAATACTGTAGCTGTAGAGCTCCTGACTACTATTTGCTATGTAGCTTCATTCATGAGAATGTTCTTGCTTTTACTGTATTATTCCCTCTGCAGCGATGTACCCAGCATGTGCAAAGACGAATACAAACTAATTTTTAATGTCACCAGTGAGATGGATGCTAATGTAGCTGGCATGCTAAGTCTATAAAAGCCAATGACAATAAAATGAAATGCAACGCAGTTTTACGGCTTAAAACCAACAAAACAAACTCAAAGCAAGTAGGTCTGCAGAGGAACCTCACTATGCTGCAGGTCACTGACACAGCTTCGCAAGTCCTCCTTGTGCACATCAGTATATGAACCATTTAAATATCTTAATGGTAGATACATGTCATGTAAGAAATTGACAAGAAACAAATTATGATTTGTTTTGCAGGACACGTTTTGAGCTCTGTTCTTCTTCTTCTCACTTAAAAAAAGATTTAGTTTGAGAAAACAAACCAAAATAACTAAACTGTAACATCACCAGTACCGCACATCTGTTTTGTCTGTTGACAATGGCAACATGATGATTATAATGTTAAAAAAGTGTAAAACAGCCACAACTACACCTTATCCCTGTGCTATCCTGTTTTGCAATTATTTCCCTTCTTTTAACTCAAAACTTTTTAAAACTTTACCAAAAAAAAAAAATTCCAAGGTCTGTGACTAATACTGTGTGCGGTGTTTTTGCAAAAAGAAGACACTTTTAAGAAACAGATGTTACTTGGAGGAAAAAAGTTGTATTAAATGGCATGTCTCCTTTTACCACAAGCTCTCTAGATAAAAGCTTGCACACGCATTTAGCTTCAGTGGGCAGTGTGCAGTCTATTTTGACCTTTCAGCACCTCAGCACGCCTGTGTGTGTGACGTTGATGAAAATATTACATGAGTCTCTCAATCTAAGGAGTTCCCTCTCTCTAAGGTTTGTTTAAGTTTAAGAAACTAAAACCACTAAAACCCAAGCCATTATTTTTGGCTTTTTTGGGGGATGTAAAACATTGTTGTTGTCAGCTGTACATTCACGCAGCAAATCTCCTGTTCCTGTACAGGATACAGATCTGGTGACTGGAGAAAGCCACTGAAGTCCCTGTCATGTTCCTGACACCAGTTTGAGACAACTTTTGCTTTGTGACATGGAGCATTATCATGTTGGAAGTAACCATCAGAAGATAAGGTAAATTGTGGCAACAAAGGGATGCACATGCTCAGCAACAATACTCAGACTGTGGCATTCAAACCATGATTGATTGGTAGTAAGGGGTGATAGTGTGTCAAGAAAACACTTCCCACATCATCACACCACCAGCAGCAGCAGCCTGGGCTGTTGAGACAGGGCAGGTTGGGTCTATGAATTTCTGCAGTTGATGCCAAATTCTGACCCTACCATCTGTATGCCTTAGCAGAAACAGAGCTTCATCAGACCAGGCTGTGTTTCGCCAGTTTTCAACTGTCCAGTTTTAGTAAGCCGGTGTCCTCCACAGTCTCAGTTATTTTTGTGTATCAGAGCTTCATCATCACAATTACGATAATAAACAAACTGTTAACATTCTGGAACAGTTTCAGTTTACTTAGGTCTAGGCACAAAATGATTGATTTAGGAAAAGATTTGGGTTAAAACCAGTTATGTGAAGAGTCACGGATAAAAGAAACAAGAAACAATGACTACTACATTCAAACAGGTCCATACCAACCTCCTCCTAATGTGACCTCTGTTGTTCTTAATACTACATCATCAACTTTGTTCCTGTCATAATTACCACGACCCCTAGATGTTGCTTAATAACAAATGCATCTACAGGTTGTAATAAGCTGATGCACAAACAACCTACAAGCTACAGATCCACTTAAAGTCTGCCTTTTTTATCAACCATAAAGACATTCTTTTCCTAACCAAACTTTCAGCATAGTGGCACCAAATCATACAAATATTTTTTAAGGGTTATAAACCTTTTGGAAGTCACTGACAATCAATGTCATCCTGATGACAGAGAGGCCAAGTCAGAAAATGTTCATGTGGGATGTTTCAGAAGGCACTATTGGAGGGATAATATTAACTGGCAAGTATCTACTTTTTTAATACAAGACAACCTCAGATTCATACATCGGCAAAGCAATTAAAAACTAAACCTACTAAACCACCTGCCAGAAAACCAAAACATAAAACAATTTCAATATTTTTCACTCTAGCATTTCCTGAGTTTATATTTTTCAAACTGTCTGCAGAGTATAATTGAAAGTGGGAGGCGGAGAAATCCGTTGCCATAGTGTACTATTTGCTGCCATTCTTCAAGTTTAGTCATTTTAAAAACTCATAACTGAAAGCAAGCATCAATCAGTGTCAGGAAATATTCATAAGAACCACTGGGCAATTTAAGTTTTCTACTCTCTGCTATTATAAGGTCCAGGGTCTCACTGCATCCAAGGGCCCACAATTTCACATAGAGACACCTGTGGAGGAACATGGAACAATTTCCTACTCAGCTGGTTGATAAAGCCATGATAAGATGCAGGAATGTTTACACAAAAGTGCTGCAACAGAACAAAAAAAAAACACAAAAAAAAAAAAACACAAAAATACCCATGCAACTTGTTGGAAAGTCTATGAACACAATGGAGTCTTCACAGCCATCTTCCCTATTAATCATGTATTCTGTTCATTTAGTGAAACAATTAACATGCAGCTTCTCAGGGCAGAGCCTGGTTGCTAAGGCCACTGGGGCTTTACAGGATTTTCAATAGTACAACCCAATTTACTGCAGTTTCAGCACGCAGCACCTCAGAAGCAGTAACCTGGAACTGACCCGTTGGGTCCTCAGCTCTGCCTACCTCTACTCCACCAAGAAATATGTTTTGTTTGTGCTTGGTGGCCTGGCAGATGCAAAACCACAGCTGGTGTGATTTAGGTTTTTTTTTTTTTTTTCTTTTTTCTTTTTTCACTACCTGCTATCCGGAAAAAATATTGAACTGTTGAGGCACCACAGCACAGATCAGCTAACTGCAACAGTTGACGAATCATCGCAGTGGCATTGCAGCCACCAAAGCTGCACACCACCCCAACTCCATGACAGGACTTGTCTCTCAGCTGCTCCATCTCCCTGTCTCAGCAACAAAAGCTACAGCAGTGTCTTCCTTTCGGCTAGTTCTTCTGTGTGAGCAGTGCCCTAGGATTTTCATACACTGAAGCTACTGAAAAGAATTAGAAGGTTCGATGTAAATAATGCGAAAACCATTTATTTCTCTTTATCTTTTTTTCACTTGCTCCATTTATCTTGTTTCCCCTCAGTTTCTCTGAGATGACACAGAGTGATATGGCATTACACATGCACAACACACCCATATCAACATATAGTACAGAGAAGAGCCAAGACAAACACCCCCACAACATAGAGCTGATACACAATAAGCTGCTCTTCAGTACAGGCACTATTTGTCACTTCCTATTTCACCGCTGTGTTTAATCTTGGCCTTAGGCGCAGAATGTATTAAATCTACTAGAATTTGCTCTCACATGCTTTGCTGTTTTTCTTCAACACAAAAGCAGAAGGGCAATTTTCATATGTGTAGGCTGTGTAGGCGAGCCTCTCTACTTGTATTTCACACCATGGAAAACAAGCAAGGAGCTTCATGACAGTCAGTGTACTGTTCAGTGTCACACTGGTTAAAAAATTTGTGTACTTTTCTACCTGTATCTCTCACTTTATTTACAAGTCACATAAAGTAAGCATTATTCAGTTAAAGCATCTTGTGTTGCAGTCATACATCGAAAAGAGCCCTTCCGGACCGCAAACAAAAACTGACAATACCCCCCACTTGCTCCCCTCACCTCACTAACACCACACCTCACACACACACACACCACCTCACACACTCACACACAGAACCAAGGACACTATCCATCCACCTTGCACCGTTAAGTGTCCTACTTTCTGTTTCTTGCACAATCATGTGTGCTGTGTGTATGAAAATTGTGTAAAAATTAGTGTAAATTTTTGTATTATTTGTGTACATTTTATATTCTTATTGTATTTACCTCTCTTCTATAGTGCACTGTTTGTCTTTATGGAGCACCCGCAATTTCGTTGTACTTAACTGTATAGTGACAATAAAAGCCTAATCTATTCTATTCTATTCTAAAAGTGATACATTTAAGTGTTTATTTAACTGGATTCAGGCTGGATGGTTTGTATTTTGCCAAATAAATTTTGCTTGGCCTTTATATGAGTGTATTTTGGCGTTAAGTCAGACACGACATGCTATTATGAGGGTATGAGTGACAGCTAGAGAAGCTAATAAACATAATTGTGCTCTATCTGGTGCTCTCAACACCAGGGGGTTTAAGGTGATGGAGAGTGTTGTCAGAGTGTTTGTTACCACCTTGGCTTTCAGCACAACCTCACACTTCGAAAGCACTGTCAGCTCATTATGCCCACATATGCATGTATACACACACACACACTGCAGTTTCCATGATGGAGGCAGTATACTGATAGTGTTGTACTGAGAACTAATGAGAACATTCTTCAAGTCCATAACCTTTACCTGAGAAACTGTGCGCATTTGTGTGTGTCTGTGCACATGTACATTTGTATGTGAGTGTGCGTCTCTCACTACCACCCGATATCTTGACAGGTGGAGAATAGGTTGTCATTCAAAAAGAAAAATAACAATAGGTGTTTACGGCTTGTCAGCAAATTGAATCTGTAGTGGAGTTTGTTTTTTTTTAAATGCCTTTTTTTCTTTGTACTGGGCCTGCTGTGTTAGCACCTCATCAAGTAGACCTATTGCTATATAGTAATTAATGTCAGATTTAAATTGGTTGGTTGATGTACCATTTTCTGGAATAAACATGTATTTCAACAAGAAAATCCTGTTTCTGTTCAGTCAACTGGATTCTTTGTTTGCTTCTCTTTACCTCTGCACAGATCCAGATTTTTAACTAACTTATGACGAAGGATTTTGAGATACAATTAGGTATTCTTTCACATGCCTACAAAACTTTTTCAGTGAGGACAGTCATCATAAACATGACAGCAAAAAGAAAAACAACTGCCAAGGATGTAGTAGCATGATGTTATTATATGACCATAAAACATCTTATGGGGAAGGTTAGGGATGATAGAGGGACGTAAAAAGGATATGTGTCATGGCTGGCAGGCAGGCTGATTGCATTTTTGCTTTTTGATTATGTGGCATTGATTGTAGAATGATGAGGGTTTTCTTCTTTTTTTAAACTTTTGCATCAGGTTGCAACTTAGTACAAAATGTGAAAAAAAATGACTTCTTCTCAGTTTGGGTAGCTATTCATGTATTGCTGAACAAGCCCACATTGTCTACATACCTCCTGCTGTTTTCATAGCTCTTCTCTGAAAGTTGGTTGAGATGCTACAAGCCTGTTTTTGTCAAGGTAACATCCCCATCCAAGAACATACAGGAGGCAACAAAAGCTCCTTCTTTGAGAGGTTTGCACTCAGTCTTTTTTCCCTGAAGAACCACTATACATGTTAAATCTGTGATTATTTTTGTCGGTGGTTTGGTAAATAATATTATCCTGCAGCTGGTGGGCACTTAGGTTTTTTCTATTAAAGTTTTTACTTCAAAGGGCAGACTTTCAAATTTGTGCTATAGAAGATAATCCACTTTGCCCATGGTGACCACAGTTGCTGTCCTTTTTAAAATAAATACTAACTTCTGCTAACTGCGAGCAAATGACAGCAAAAGTATCTGGGAAAATGAGCCCTGGAGCACATGGCAAAAGTAAGAGTTTTTAATGAAGTGCGGCCTAAAGCATGTCTTCATCATAGTGAGAAGAGGAAGCGGTGGTACAGAGATTTAGTAAAAGCTGTTTCTTACAGGATGGACAGATTCTGGGCAATATTCACACCTAACAAACGTCGTACTGTCATAGCATAAATATTTCCTATGGTATTTATGTGTAGAAACTCTTTCATCTTTTTTGACAACAACAGTACGCAGCAAACAGCCAATCAAATTGCGGTGCGGCAACATGAAGTCAGCCCCATTTGATATCATATCTGTGCCATTCGTTTTCATCGCCAAAGGTTGTGGGGGATACATATTGTTGTTAGCCCACACTCAGGTCATCAGACATATGGGACTATCCCCACATAGCTGCCTCTGGAGCCAAGTGCAATTAACAAAACACAATTTCAAAAGTATTATATCCAGATCCAGCCACTGACCTTAAACTGAAGAATGATGATATTAATATATACACATCCAATCAATTTTTTTGTGTTATTAGCAGATGAATCAATATTAACAGTGGGCCATTCATTCAGTCAACTGTAGAAAGGTTTCATATTGAGGAAGGTCATGTCTCAGCCTCATTTTATTGGTCACTGCTTGATTACAAGGGACAAAGTGAAATTGAGTAAAAACATTAAACCTCTTAAAAAAAACTAATTGTACTACAATATTACTTGTAACTGCACTTATGATTATGGTTCTACACAAAAATATTACTTTCCCTTCCTCATCTCACTGTACACATGTGGATGGCAACAAAATGTTCACAGGGAATGTGGACAGGGAGTTAAAGGGTAAATAACACACCCTTACAAACCTGAATAGACTGTATGTTTAATGGATTCCCATCAATCTCAACCTGCTTTCAAGCAATCCGTGGATGTTCCAGTAACTTCCAGCCATTAAAACACAAAAAGTACAGAGACAATTTCTGTCAATGGCATGCTTGAATATACTCTGCACGTTGTTGACTTGCAAATTATCTTCTCTGTCTAATTTTTCATCTGAAAAGTTTGCTTACTTCCTTACTTACTTTGTTGTGTCGTGGTAATCTCTGAAGTTTACTTGGTCTTGCAATTTGCGCTTGATCAGTTCACCAGTTTTCCAAAAGTAGTTGTCCAAGGAGTGCTGACTCCTCTTAACCCGTTTCATGGGATTTTATCTTTAGGCTGTGCTACCTCCACTCACAGCAGGAGAGCGAACAAGTGATTTGTATGCTGCTGTGATTTGTCAGTTATTCAATTTGGAGGATCAACAGTACAGCCTTGTCCTATGACAAATTTGGTGCTAAATGAGGGCAGGATCAAGAGTCTGACAAGAGAAATTGAGTACAAATGGTGTGAGCGCGCCACAAATCCTTTGCTTAATCGTTATGTAAAGAACACAACCTTAACACTGAGGCTGTAGGTCTCCTTATTCAGACTGGATATACAGCTGTGTGCCTGGTTTGAAATATCCAGCTCAGCTGTTTGAAACTGAATTCTGCCAATGATAATTGCTCAATTTACTATTTATTAAAGATGCGTGATAGTGACAACTGGGTCGGAGACTTGCCACATTTTTTACCCAATTAATATGCATTCTGAGGAGAAGCATTGGAGGGAGCAAATGCTGGGGAGAGTATTAAAATGAACCCCTCCTATTGATTTATGAACCCCAAATTTGCATAATTACCCACGGTTTTTAATGGCCAGAGGAAGTATGCCTTTGAGTAAGCCATGACTGCTGTGTTACTGGTTCACAGACACAGAATATATTCAGAAAATCATTTTGAAAATGTTCAATCTAAAAATACCCCCATGCCCCCCCCCCCCAAAAATAAATAAATAAATAAATAAAAATATCAGAAGATTAAAAGAAAGCATCTTGCCAAGTCGTAATGAATTATAGGGACATGATGACCTAAAAACTGAAGATGGATTTTGGACCAATAAGAACCATCCCATATTAATTTTGACTAAATTAATTTTCTGATTTTTAATTTCCCAGCAAGTCCCTATGCTACAGTGGGGTCTCACAATGTCCTTGTTGTTTTAAAACTTCTGTGTCATGTGGGATAATGTTGCAAATGGTTTCTTTGGATATTTGAATTATGAAACTGCTGCTTACTTAACTTGCACAAGTGGTCTCAAAAAATGAGAGGAAAACTCTTCAAGGACACATTGGAATTAAAAAGTCTGAGGCTGCGGCATTCTGCAATATCAAATTTTACACACCACAGCAAATACTTTGATGGTAAGAGTGCACCAGTATGTTCTGACAACCATATAAGCAGATAGTCAGGTTCCTGAAGATCAAACTTGGCAGACAAACTTTAACCTCATAACATGTTAGCTTATGTGCGCAACATTTGACAAAAACCCCTTTGGAGCATGTGAGTAGGCCAGAAAACAATATAATACACCCAGGGATGTACAAGCGCTCTCTGACAGAAAATTATTTGAAACTCTGCATATAAAATGTAAAATGTGGCCCTGTTGAATCTGTGGAATTCTATCCGTGCCAGAAATCAGAATGAGCTCAGAGACGTTAAACCTGTTGTGCTCAACGATCCACGTTTTCCAACTGAGGGAGGTAATTGGAAGATAACTTGTCATGATATGCTGCCAAATACTGAAATATTGACTGGCTTAAATTGCCACTTTTCTTATTTGTACTTTGACATCATGAAAAAAAAAAACTAGAAAGCATACAGCCATTTGTTACTTTTCAGACACGTCGCCCTGCATGTTCTTGAATCTTTCAATCTCAACAGGCATCCTGTGATGTCTTTTGTTTCCATTCTAGCCTGCTCCTTATTGTCTCTACAGTCATCTTCTTTTTTTTTTTTTTTTACTTGTAATAAATCCTGAATTTCAATTTGTATTGTGTGTTGTCTCCCTTAGACACAATTACCCTAAACTCTTGTTTCTCCTAACTGCCCATGTCAGAAGAATATATACATATAAATATATACATGGCTGCTGTGAAATACAAAGTTAATTTGATCCTCCAGTGAGTACAAAATTATTCTGTAATCAATCACAGATCAAAGTTTGCAGTGCTTTTTTTTTAAATAGTGAATGCACAAACACCCTAATAGAATAATTCTCTGATCAAATTCTCTCATGAGTATTCTTCTCAAGTAGCAGCAATGGCACATTTGCAGTATGCATATCTAAAGAACAAGTGCTAATTTTATATGCTCAGGCTTGTTTAATCTTGAAGGCATCAATCATGCCAACAGATCATCTCTTTATGCAAGCTTGTGATGCTCGTGATATCTCAGCTCTTACTGCAAGATTCATCTGTTTCCGCTGTGTGACCACAATCCAACAAACAACAGCTCTTTTAAAGGGGAGAATTCTCACAGCATGAAGATAAATAAAACAGAAAGCACTTCCAGCTGTATTATCTCAGATATTTCCTTTGTGCATTTATTTCAAAGCTTTGAACTTCTGTGAAGTTTTATAATGTCACAGACCGTCGAGTCTTGCTGGGCTGTCTCTCACACTCATACTGTTATTTGTAAAGGCAATTTGACTTTCCCCTCGCGATCGAGTTCCCATTCAGTGAATATAATATACACAGTAGTAGTTTTTATTCATTTATATTCATCTAAAACTAATAATTGTTGCATCCTGGTTTGCTTAGAATGAGCAAATTATATCTACGGGCCCTCTTTCATGGAGTCCGCCATGTTTCTACAGTAGCCCAGAACAGACAAACTGAACCAAACATTGGCTCTATATATGGCATTTTGCATTTTTACACTGATGCTGCAACTTGTGTGCGGAAGACAAAGAAGACAAAGAGGAAGAAAGGACAGCGTACAAGTCAGCTGTTACCTATACTTCTACTGATCAGCGAGCTGTCTGACCTTGGCCTCCCCACTCACACCTGCACCGGGGTTAAAGACTTTCTAACAAACCACCTGCAGACTCTCAAGTTTAAACCCCATCTCCCCTCCACCATCACACTCAGCACCAGCTCCCTACAAGATTCTGTGCAGAGCCCAACTCTGTACTCACTGTACACATGACTGTACACCAGCTCACTCTGCAAGTACCATCATAAAATGTGCAGATGATACTACAGTAGTTGGGGGAGACAGGTATGCACACAGGGTCTAGGTCCAGAAACTGGTAAGGTGGTGCTCAGTCAACAATCTGACACTAAACAGAAAAAACAACGCCACCACCTAAGAACTCATCATTGATTTTAGGAGGCGCAGAACAGACCTCTAATTATAAATGGTGACTGTGTGGAGAGGGTTCAGAACTTTAAATTTCTCTGTAACCACATCTCTGACAACCTCACCTGGGACATTAACACCTCGTCTGCTGTGAAAAAAAGCTCAGCAACGCATCCACTCTCTAAAGATTCTGAAAAGGAACAGTCTGAGAGAACAGCTGCTGGTGATGTTCTTCTGCTCTTCCACTGAGAGTTTTGATTTGACCCACTAAATATTTATCATTATTATTATTATTATTTATTAGTGTATGGTTTTTAATTATGCAATGACAATAAAATGCAATTCTATTCTATTTATGAACTGACAACTTAATACAATATCAAAATATAGTTATACAAAGTTTGAAAGTTTCTCACTACTAGATACCATTAAATCCTCCACACTGCTGCTTGAATAAAACAAAAAAGAATGGGCATGCCATGCGTTTTAAGTTAAACGAGTTAGCAGATTAGCCCTTGTCTGCTAATTTCAGTCTGACTGTGACATGAAGACCAAGCACATTTTCTAAACAACATTCTCCTGTATGACATTATTTCTCAAACACAGACCAGGGCCTGTTTTTATCTCAACTGCAGAGAAAGTCTGAAACAGACTTATAGCAGAGACAGGCCTTTGTTTTTTTCTGCTTCATGTACATTTTTATACGATATTATTTAATATAAGCACTCCAAAATGAGAAATTTGCTCTCTCTCATTTTGTGTTCGGTTCACAGCCAAAAAACCATTATGACTGGTAAATAACTACACACAAAGCAGCAAAATATATACAGTGCAGACCACTTTGCCATTATAGTCAGTCAATATAAATAAAAAATATGGCAGCCTGATGGCTCTGAGGCCCTACATATAATCTATGCTTCTTTTTTTTTTCAAAAACTTCATTTGTAATTTCCCTCTCTTAATAGCAATCATATTTTTAAAGATATTAATCTGCTTACTTTCGTTTTAATTTACTTTGATGGTCTTTGTAATTTCAGCTCACCTTCAGGTGTGTGCTTTGCTTGTCGTTGTGGTCCTCCACTTGAACAGCCTGGGCGACATACAACGATGGGTATCCGTAAAATCCCAACCTGAAGGCTTCATCAATGATGTCGTTCAGACATAAATCCAGTTGGAGTCCTGGCTGTGGACCTCCTGCTGCCGCAGACTCTTTAAGCCGCGATCTGTCTGTGTGAACCACGGTCGTCAAAGGGAGTTAAAGAATCTTGGTCGCCTGGCCCTCCCGCTCCTCGGCCCTCGGTTCCACAATCATCAACACACACGGATGTCGGAGTAGTAGCAGTTTACCGTTTAACTTTACACAAACTCGCTGCCTGTGGTCGTGGTGCTGACTCCCCGGACGCTCAGCATGAAGTCCTGCTCCTTGGTGAAATAATAGTTCGATTTGTTGAACATCCCCAAACAATTAAGTACAGTTTTTCCAGTAGTAAGGTTCCTGATACGATCGAACAAGCCCCGGTCGTTGTCTCTGTCCGTACGAAGATTTTGCACCTGTGCCCTAATGACATCATGATGAGGCAATCCACCAAAATCCAATAAGAGTTCGGATCGTTAACGACTATTTAGATCCTCGATGTGTATTCTGTCCAGTTCCTACCTTGAGCAAAAGTCCTGAACGTTTTAGCTGCCTTTTCAGTTTGAATTCAAAACTTTCTGTAGTGTTGCTGGTTATATTTTTATTGACAACTTTGATTCACTCAAGAAAGAACATTTACTTAGATGAGATGGCATTGATCAGTCCAGATATGGGGTGAAGCAGTTTCTGTCAAGTATGAGGGAAACCTTACATAATTTATTGGACTGACATATTTCTCTGCAGGCCCTCTGCAGTTCCTGTGTTGATTAACAACAAGACCAGACTACATAGAGCTAAATCAAATTTTAAGAATAAGTATAACTTAAATGTCAGTAGCAACCTCATTCCAATCAAGTGTACACCAATTCCAGATGCTGTTCAGGCCACCATGACCAGGACTGTGGTTTTATTTCTGATTGAACTCCATCTCTCATCACCCAGTGCTGTGATAATATTATCTTATTTGGAGATTTTAACATTCATGTTTGCTCCCCCTAGGCGACTAAAAGCGATCAATGCAGTTATCCCCATCTTCCTGTTAGTTATAGACCCATTTGAAAATGAGCTTTTTTGAGTTCAATGCAACTCCTCCAACGCAGTTGTCTAGCTTCTAGCTTAAGGCCTGCATATCTGACAAGAACTGTTGGATGTCTCAGACACAAACAGTCTAATTTTAATTCTAGTAGTTTTTCTCCTCTTTCTGTAATAACATTTTGGAGGTCTGAGTTAATCACTCACACTGAGTACTTTTATTATCATATTCAAATTTCTGATGACCCCAGAGCAGAGAGGCTGTACAACATTATTCTGCTAAATAAACTTGGCCAAGATCCCTGTTGTCTTCTGCCTGCCACTTATTCTGTAAAACTTGAACTCACTCTGCTGCTCTGCTCCTCTCCCCTGATGTCTGCAGAGTTACTGCTGCTAGATACACAACTATTTGAAGTATTTGGATTTTCCTGGATTTTAACTTCTTTTCAGCCACTGTTGTCAGCAACAGTCCACTGCTGGCTGCCTTAGTGTTTGAGCAATGATAAAGATAGCAACACATAAACGGTAAGCAGGTGGATGAAGCTGTGGGGCCGAACATAGTTTGCTGGGGAGGCAGACGTTAGGATGATAATGGTCTTTAAGAAACACAATGAGCCTTGCAGCCTGACTGGGCTGATCATCAAAACACTGCAATATTTCTTCTTCTTGCTCTCTCTCTCTCATGCTGCATTCCATTTACATAGGAGGTCAGAAGTTAGAGCTGGGAGCAGCGTCACCTCTGAGTTAACAGCTTTCCAGTTGAAAGTAGAAAATAGTAGAAAACTATGGAGGCTTGCAGAACCTTTTAAAGCTGCTCTTTCGGAGTATAGACAAGTTCAAAACAAATCTGCACTCCACCTGAAGATCACCTCAGTTGTTAACAACAGATTTTAATGCAAACACTTCATAATGTTCTTTAAATGCTGTTTAAATTTAACTGTTTGGGAAAAAAGAAATGTTAAACCATGAACCTGAACCATTTAAAACGTATTCTGGACTATCCATTGTTATTGCTCGCCATTGTTACCGATACCAGTTGATAACAACACTCTACATGGTATTTTGCACAAACAGTGTAGCAACATGTCCACACATTAAAACTGAACAGTACTATGAGTATGACTGACTTAATGTGAAACAAATAAGACAGAACTGCTATAAACAGTAAAATTAGCGGTGTTCATTACTATTGATGCAAGTAGCAGCCATCTTTAATTCTTATGTCGGGGTAGGCGGGGTTTCTCCGGCTTTCCTAGTCCGAAACCCGACATAAGATGTGTTCCAGCTGAAATTTCCAACTAGGAACTTGGACATTCCAACTTCTGAGTACTGGCCCAATGTGTGTAAGTGCCCACCGGAAAAAGTCCTGGTTCTCTCAATGGTCAGTCCATTTCATTGATGCTTACTTGGAGTTTGCTCTTACCCTTGAGACTTTTTTTTTTGTTTTAAACAAAACCTTGATGCAGTACTCATGTTGAGAGTTTGTAAGAATTGCAATTCCTCTTCTGTTGGAGCCCATTGGCACGCAGGTTTATTCCCTTTTGTTTTGCTTTGCCTGTCTTGTGTCAGGTATGTTTGCTGTTTAAGGCTTGACATCGTACTTTAGATTTACTGTAACACTGCAAGCCAACTATTTGCAGTGGATGGTGGAACTGCAAGTTAATGCACTTCTATGTGATGCTGTGAGAAACTTGATATTCCACATACCTCTCACTCGCACAGCCGTTGAATACTGGCTTTTAATTGAGAGTTTATGGTACATATAATATTTGAATTACTGCAAGCCTCTTCAGATAGCCACCAGTCCAAGAAGTCAAGTATGGATGTGAAAAGAAAACAATCCCAGAGAGCTAACTGTTCAATCATGTGTGTTTACAGATCCATTGTTCTGCCAAGGTTCATTTCATACACATGTGACTGTAATAAAAAATTTCAAAGAGTGCAAAAAAAAAAAAAAAAAAAAACTCTAATTATGTGCAGAGAGTTTTCAGTCTTTGTGGTGTGCATGGTTTGGAAGACAGGAAGTCTGGGGTCTTTGTAAATTCCAGGCACATTTAACCCACACGTCCACCAGCACATTTTGTGCATCTTTATCATTCTACCTATGTCCTTGGTGTGTGTTTGTGTGGGAGTGTGTTGCGGTCATTACCATTTCAGTATTTGTCTGGAGTTTGTTGTTTTGCTCTCACTGTGCCCATATCAAATCTCCATGTCAAAGGGAAACAGTGTCATGTAATTACACTTATATGCACACACACAAACCCTATCTGCCCAGTTTTCACAGAGCTTTCACTTGCTGGTTAACAAATAGTTTATCCCCACCTCACCCACACCCCCAACCCCCAACCATGCCGTCTTGCTATGAGCAAACATTTTTCCTTCACTCCTCCATGTCTGCCTTTCAGTCTCTGTATGTGTCTGTCTCTGAAAGGCACACATACAGTGCAGCTATGAAATTGACGCACTCTCCCTAAAACAAATTGTGATGTGGTGAGTTACAAGAAACCTGAATGAAAACAACTATTTTTAAATAAATATCAAAGTCAGTCTCATATAAAACCGTCAATAAAGGACCTGCTGTTTAATGTAAATCGTGTGGAAGTATATCTTTTGAAATGAAAGTAAATGGCACAATTTCCTTGTCATGTTTGATAGGGATATTTCTAAAGGTCAACACAAAAGGTTATCACACTCTTAGAAATACAATAGCCATTGTTTCTCATTCGGTCATATGATGATTAGCTGCTGCAGTACAATACATTAGCTGGTTCCATTTTGGATCTAATTGCCAGGTTGGCAAAATACCTGGATTGACTTTTATTTATTTATTTATTTTTATTTTTGCTCTTTTTTATTTGTAAAGAGTAATGCACAGAATACCCAGGTAGCAGATTTGTCATTTTCAGCCAACACTGTCAACTGCTGAAATGTAACCAAGGACAGAATATATCCACTGTAGCCAACTAACATTACTTCCACAGGTAACTTTCCTAGAAGGAAATGGTCTATATTTTCTCAAAGGTCATTTGTGAGGGAAAACAAATATCACAGAACACACTGTGTGATCACACTCTGGTGTCTTCAGTATTGAGTGTAGACACCAGCTTGCAGACAGCACTCAAACCCAGCGACACAGACTTCATTACTCACAGAATTAACATTAATTAGCAACAGGTATCTGTCAGTGATGTTTGCCATTTTAACCGATGAAAGCGACCTTCAGCACAAGCTTAAAATTAGAAGCTGCCACTTGAATGTTTTGTATACTGCTCTTTCCTAATGATAATTAGTGATGGAGCTGAGTGGATCTGTGTATTTTGCCAGCCTCAGTGACACAACTCAGAGTCACTGGTGAGCCCAGAAAATTTTTGACATTCACATACTCTTTTCCTAAACAATTTTCACGGTCGCTCTGTGGTGGCCTGCTAAGTACAGTGTAGAAAAAGAAAATAAGTTTTTGATTTGGCAGTGTTGTGTTTCTCTCTAATATTAGTATGTAAATTTATATACATGTATGTCTGAATGTAATGTCTTTGCACAAGAAACCCAAGGAAAATAGAAAGTATACAGAATAAAACTTAGCGTATAAATAGTGTAACAGAGGTAACTTGTGGTGTTTCTGCCTTTTCAACCAATAAAATGCGATTTGCAGATCATGGTTACTATTTTGACTCGTAGTTAAATGCAGCTTACATTAATTACAAATGTTGAAAGCTGATCCTAAAACACAAAGATCTAATAAGGGATCCATAGTAGATTTAAATCTACTAGATTTATTTTGATCTCTACAACAATCTATAGTTCACATAAAATAAAAGGCTGACTTCTTTCTGACTGTCTTTCTTTTATCTATTTCTGTGCCACTGTGTGTTTTTCTTTATTGACCTGTTGTCTTCAGGTGATGATAATGCATCAACCTTGATGACTTTGCCTTAACTTTGCCACCTACCAGTTAAGTTAAGTGATGATTAAGATACTGAAGCAGTGCTGTAATTATTAGGCTTTATTAAGTGACCTGTATGACCTTTGGTGTATTGGTGGTGGTTGAGCATGAGTTGGACTTCATTGGTATTTATGCAAAGAGGAAATACTAAACTTATGTTAACAGTAGGATAAAAGAACGAGGAAGACAGCTGAACCTGGAATGATTAAAATTAGTCAATTTATCATTCCAATGTAATATTATCTATTATTTTCTAATTGCTTGACTGATTGATATAATATTACTGAAACATTCACCACTGTCAGTTAGTGGTTAGCAGCAGAATCTGTTTATATTTGATGTTTCCCACCTTGGCAATAATTACTTCTTGCCAATACCAGCATCTTTGAATTGTAAATTAAAACAGACAAAGAGTCAACAGGGAAAACTAAATATGAATAGAGACAGAAAAGGCTGACAGGTATGGAGTGAGATGGAGTGAGGGCCGAAGAGAGGCAGGGGAAAGTGGCATGTGGAGGGTTTGTATTTGATGGAGATGGAAAAAGGAAACGAAGGCAGAGTGATTGCACTGTGAGAAGGAGGGGTTTACCTAGCCAATAGTGCAGATGAGGGGAAAGCAAACGACTCTGCAGCTGCAAAAACAGCAGTAAGCCTTTCTTCATCACACAGTGGTGTTTCTCTGTAGCACTAATATAGGCACTGTTTGGTGCCTATATTAGTGTTAATAATGTTAATAATGAAGATGACTGAGGCATGTCACAGCTCAACCTTTCACGTGTGCTCACATGAACACCTATTATAATGTTGCTAACAGGTGGAACATTCCTGAAATCTTTATTTATCCAGTTATTGCTGAGCTATTTTTAAGCTTGACAGCAACACATTTCTTTCAGTTAACACACATGCACACTTGCCTGATGCACAGTTACAATTACAGCTTTCTCCTGGTTCCATGGTTTAGTCATTAAATGTGATAATAGTGAACGGTCAAACATCAGGCAACAACAATCAGCTTTTGGCATCTGCACCATGGCCTGTACCTGTTCCTTGTGCATCAAGAATTCATGTTCAAAAAGGCCAAGCGTTGAGCAGATTTTGGATTGAATAACTTGACAATTAGATTTGTAAGGTGACATTATTTTCTGGATATCTTGTACCACATGACCCAGAAACTAATGCTGGATGAACAGAGCACCAAACTTCAGCACCGACAAACAATCCAGCCGACTGCAACACTTTACAAAACTTCCAACCAGCTCTGCTCAGATTAAGATAATAACTCAGTCCACAGTCTGTTCTATTTGGCTTTCCTCTGTACTATTGTTGCAGTAGAAAAGCTCTGTTTCACTGCTGGAGATGTTTACGCTTATTTCAGAACACACACGCCAACTTCTGTTTTTAGCAAAAAAGAAAACAAGAAACTAAAACCAAAAACATTTATATTTGTGCTGATCAGTAAATTACACACTGTTTACATAACAGTACAGCTACATCCTTTGAAAAACTCAAGAGAAATGGGAGAGTTGGGTGATAATTATCTCTGGTCTAGTCACTACAAATAACCCTTTCCACATTACACATGGTAATCACTATCACTGTTAACATATCTAATTACCACAGCTTTAAATTGAAAAAAAAAAAAAGGTCACTAAGTTTTTCTAAAGTTTTTTAATTTAGAACATCAAGTGCTGATCTTTTTTCAGGAAAAGTAATATAATTAACAGTAGCTGAATTTTATTTAGGTGCTTCAGTTTCAGAATCCTGTTATTGTTCATTCTGGCTCGCTGTCACTTTGTCAGAGTTTACTGGAACACTGTCATTAGTTTGTGCTTTTCCTACATCTAGTGAGCCGCCATATCTGTAGTAACTCTTGTACACCTTGTCATGACTGACATTTTTAGTTTTTAATTATAATAATGTGGACCAGCATTATTGGTGATTTGGCCATTTTTATTTACATTTGCAGGGGGCTCATAGGCCTGTACTACAAAGCGAGGTCATTGGGTTATCAGGGTAACTTTGGGAGTAACTTAGTGATGTCAGGTGTAACTTCCCAACTAACCTGTACTACAAAAGGTAGATAGGTTTTACCTGGGGTCTGCTGCCATGGTAATTTATGCTGCATCTCTCAACTGCTCCAAGCAACATTTGTGGTTAACTCTGTTATCCTATTCAAGTACCACCCAATTAAGACCCATTTAACAGTGGCACAACTGGGAGTGGCTAACTGCGCAGCCTGATGTTAATAAATCGTCAGTCTCAATTTTAAAAAAAGAGATTTTATTCTTTTTTTTATTTATGTATGCTTTGCATTCCATCCTTTTCCTAAAAAAAAAAATAAAATAAAAAAATAATAAAAAAAATTGGTAGGTAGTGGATGGTGGAGATATGTGGATAAAGGATGATGGTTTTTTTTTATGCTCCAGTTTTTAAATTTCCAACGCTCATGTGTTTCCACAGCAAAACAGACTGAGGCAGAATATGGCAGAATTTAGCACCATTAGTCTTGCATATTATCAGTATACATCCTTTTATTGTTGTGAAAGACATTAATGCAATAAATATGGTGTGCACTGTTTCTATGCACATGCACAAACTCTGATTAACGTTGACTTAACCAATATCTTAACCACTGTTGTTTGTCAATCTTGACTTCCCCTGATTATTCCCCGAAATATATCAGAGAGGGCTAAACTCTCTTCATAGTACAGGCCTCTGGGCTCAGTGGTGAAGATTTTCCTCTAACTGTCCAACATCTTCAACAGTTTTGTCTCTCTACAGGTATGTGTGTCTGTACGTTGACATTTTCACTGGCCAAAAAGCTTAGAGTTAACAACCATGAAGCTATTTTTGTTTTGTAATTAACCTATCAACTAATGAAATGCTTAATGTTTGAACCATCCCTTTTTTTACAGACCAATCTCAGTGCTTCTTGTGAAAATAATGTCTACATTTGCCATAAAAATGTGTTCCTGACACACTGTGCTGACAGCAGCAATCATTAATTCCCCTGGTCTTTCATCCTAAACGGTCAGATCCCCGAATCATTCAATCCCACCGTCCCGTGCTGTCGGACCCCTTGATTCCTTAAGCGACAGCTGCTATACTATATACACTTTATCTCTCACTATGTATTCTCCTCATCTCTGGAGAGCATCATTCTGTCATTTCCTTCCTGCAGCCAGTCCTTTTCATCTTTTCCGCTCACATCTTTGCCACACTCACTCTGTCTCTCTGTCTGTCACACTTTTTTCATCACATCTCTCTCTTTCATCTTTGACCCTTTCTCTTCATTGGATCATTGATCTTTCTGGCTCTCACTTTGCTCTCCACTGAGCGCTCTTCCTCTAAACTCCATCTCTCTTCTTTCCCTTGCTTGACCTTTCTTATCTGTTTTTTGCCTCTGCCTTGGTTCGTTAAGGAATATCAAAACATCGTTGTCTCTGCTGTTTCTCTTTCTATCTCTGTCTGGCCTCTATGTCATTCCCTTTCTCCCTGTCTATGTCTCTCTCTCTCTGCCCTACAGATCATCCAGTTGGGCCGTCTGCCAGGTTATACTAAACCTTCACCAGCCAGGTGGCACTCATAGATAAAGAACCCATGTGTGTGTGTGGGCGTGCGTGAGTGTGTATGTACTTGTATTTTTACTTGATTGTGTTTGTGTCTGTTTCCCTCTGTGCGTATGTTTTGTGCTTGCATTTGTGAGTGTGCATGTGTGTGTGAGAGAGAAAACACTGAGAGAGAGCTTTGATTCCACTGCATTTCTCTCCTGGAGGCATTTGCTACCTTCTTCCAATCTCTCTGTTTATCAAGCTAAGATGCTCAGCGAGAGGCTGCTGAGGCAACTAGATAACACACACCCCCCCAACACACACACATACGCATTTTCTCCCATCCTCCCAGCATCCCTCTTCCCAGCATCTCTCTCAACAGTCGAGCCCAATAATATACAGAAAAGCACACAAACACACACAAAAAACCACAAACACCCATGCCTCTTATCCTACACACCCTCACTCAGACGCCCGCTGAGTGCTATGCTACCCTGAGAGGCGGTGTGGCAGGCACACATATAGGCTTAAGATGTGAAAGGAAAGGTAAAAAAAGGGAGGAGACATAATAACAGACTCTATCAGCAGACATCCACCCTCCCTTCACTTGTCATTCAAATGCCATCTACCAGAAGACCTAATGTTTTCACTCAGAGAGACTCACACTTTCAGCTGCCAAATTGGGTTTGTGCCTCAGTTTACAAAGTGCAGCAGCTGCCAAATTTTTGCAGAGTTGGCTCCCAATCAAAAAGAAGAAAGCATAATGTTTCAAAAGATGCACAGTTTTGACTAATTTAAGGAGGAATGTCTGTAGAATCCTTGGAGAAGAATTACTGTGTGTCCATATTATGTCAGAATGTTGACTGCGACTGAAATAACAACTGCGGCAGTGGTTGCAAGAATTATACTTTCTCCAAAGAAACTGGACATGAAATGGGTTCTAAAAATGTTCTGATTAACCAGCGGTATCTGTGAGTGTGTTTGTCAGTTTTGTCAAGAAAAATCATGAAAGTCTAGGATATTCAGTTCAAAACACTTTAGATGTGTTGTCCAACAGGTTTTAATCTGGTGATTAGGGATAGGATGGAAAAAAAAACACTCTCAATAAGTTGATCACAGTGAATTTCCATCATCGGGATAATCGTGAGGGGGAATAATCGTTAACACTTTCACGAATTACTTTAAAAAGTTGTCTAGCCAACATAGTCCTGTATTGATTTATTTTGAACTGCCACAAGGGGGCGTTGCATCTCTCCACTCTTTCCAAAATGTTAAACCTGTCACCATGGCTGAAGGCTCGGTTTGCTCACTGTATCCCCCACAAGACAAAGTTAAATCAGATGTGTGGAAATACTATGGATTCCGAAACAAAGAACTCCAGGTAAAATTAACTAAGGAAACTGTCAGTTACTTAATGTAGCAAGTGCTGGTTCAGTTATACTAACTGGTGCTGTTCTGGTCACCGGTGAATTAAGCTAACGTTAGCCAGGTAATGTTAGCTATGTAGCTAAACAGCAAATAGCGCTGCTGTCTCAGACCAGAGCGGAGCTGCGGTCTCCAGTGAATTGACTGCTTACTACAGTTTTTCACATTGTCCCATACCTACTGGTGATTATGTCCAAATTTGCTGATGTGTTTTGGATTTTCATTAATATGGCAATCATTTAAAAAAAAAAAAAAAGCAGAACAGCATTTAGGCTACTAAGTAATATACTATAGAAAGATATCTTTGAGTGGAACAGCAAAGTAATATTACTGCATTCAGGTCACACTTGGCTTGATGCAAATTTACTTTCCTTATTTTGCCTCCAGCTGGGACTGCAGCTCCTGCCTGTAAAACTTAGCAAACTGGAGCTACCATAAAGTTACTGGTTATGGAGCGCTTTGCAAATGCGCAAGAGGGACTTTTAATTAAATCTGTTGTGGGATAAGGAGACAGTGGATTTTTTTTTTTTTAGGACAGGAGGGATGTGGTCAAAGGAGCAGGAGTAAATGAGCAAGTGAACAGGGTGAGCAGTAGAGTTCTGGATGTACTGGAGTTTATTAAGGACTTTGGAGGACATACCACAGAGAATGCTGTTGTAGTGGTCAAGTCTGGACGTGATGAAGGCAAGGATCCGCATTTCAGCAGTGGCAAGGGAGAGGGACAGCCAAGTGGTAAAAGGTGCTGTAGTGAGGGGAGGTTTTAGTTAAATATTAGTCCAAGGTTGTGGATGTGTGGAAAGAGAGTCAGAGTGGAGCTGTTGATGGTGATGCAGAACTTGTGTATGGATTGATCACAGTTTAGTTTGACAAAGTTGGCTTGCATGCAGGACTTACTTTTGCACTGTAAACATAGACATTATGTACATTTGTCTTGTTTAGGTCTGGCATTAGTTTCAACTGATGGACATTTAATGCTACAACATACACTGATATTTTTTGTTTGTTTGCCAGGTACCTATGAAGAAATGGTTGCCAGTTTGCTTTGGAAGAACCAACGGCCCTGTGCAAAGCCCCATACCTCAGCCCCAATCAACACCTTTTTGGAAGAACTGGAACACTGACTCTGAGCCAGGCCTTATCACCCAACATCACTGTCTGATCTTACTAATGCTCTTGTGGCTGAATGGGAGCAAATCTGTGGAAGAGCAGAGGCTGTTATGGCTATGCCCATAGTTTTAGAATGGCATATCCAACAGTAATATAAAATAATGTTCCATATAGTGTGTCCACATATTTTGGGCAATGTAGTGTATGTTTTTGTATTGCTGAGAGCCCTAACCTGTGACCCACCTAGGGCTGAACAATTTATCGAATTTCAACTGAAATAACGATTTGAGCTAATACGATTTGCAAACCGCAAAGACTCTGATTATTTTTACAACAGAATGTCAGTGGATGAGTCATTTTTCTTTTTTACAGCTGCCTCACAGTTCACACAGAGCAGTGCAGGAGCAACAGAGCAACAGGCTGTAAACGCTACAACCAACCAAACTACAAAACTAACTGTGGAATTACTTGATGAAAACGGAGGGCAGAGTGACAGCGCGACAGCGCGACGCAGACAGTCTGACTCACTCCAACTCACTCTCCACTCTGGTGTCAGGTGAGTTCTACTTGCTGAGAGCTGCATGTCAATTGTGACAACAGACACAGCTAAAGTGGAAACTACCAACTTATGTCTGCAGTGTTTCCACTATATACATTTACTTGCCCTGGAAAAGTAAGCAAAAAAGAAAGAAGAGAGAAAGAAGAGAAAATGGTGGAGTGAAGTAGCTAGCATTAACTTAGATTTGTATCTGTATTTTGTATTTTATACTGGGACAAATCCATAGAGTTTTTATTGGCTGTATGTCTGTCTCTGCTGTCTCTTTGTGTGTCTGTCAGTCTCCTGTCATTCCCCCTCAGTGTAGCAGCATTTGAAAAATCACCACAGGCAGCAGTATGACCAATTTAAAGTTACACAGAGCAGACAATATTTCAATGATCTCTTAAATGGTAATCCATCACATGTTTACATGTACATAGTGAATCCTGGACTGAAGCTTGGATTTTAAAAAATATTTTTGAAAATTGCAATCGCAATATCTGTCAGAAAAATCACAATTAGATATGTTCCCAAAATTGTTCAGCTCTAGACCCACCCACTTGGCTAACTGGGACCCTTCTATGTGGAGATTGAATGTTCTGTGTGGATTTCTTCAGTGTACTCTGATTTTCTCCCAAAATCCTCTGACATGTAGGTTAAGTGAACTTGAGAGTCTAAATTGCCTTTAGGTGTGGAAGTGAGTGTGAATGGTTGTCTATCTATATATGTGTGTTAGCGCAGTAATAGACTGACAAACTGTCCAGAGAGTACTCTACCTCCAGTCACCTATAACTGACTAAAATGAGCTGTATAGGAAAAAGGATGGTGGGATGATTGAAGAGTTACAGAGGGCAAATGAAAGACAGATGATCAAAATTGGAATTATCAGTCTAAGGTCTGTTCCAAGAAACACATTTCCTCAGTTATCTGGATAAATCTGTGGAGTAAAACCTCGAATATCACTTTTACTGGCAGTGGAAAACAATAACAGCAGTAGCCTTTTTTTGTTTCTAGGGTTAGTCCTATTTTTTAAAAAGATCTGTCTATCAAACTCTTATTCTAGTATATGCATTTTATAGAGGAAAACACTGCTGCACACTCTCAAATCCAGCCTCAAACACATATGCACACACAGACACACAGGCACTGCACTGTATATGACAGGTGCACTGATGCCACAGGAGCAAACTGTGCCTCTGTGCACATGCAGGAAAGGTATGAAAACTTTTTTGAAAGTTAGTGTTGATGTTCAGTCTCGCTCCAACATACTGTTCTATCCCACAAGCAAGTTGAGTTCAGACTTTAACAACAGCAGATCTTCGTCTTGCAATTGCTTCAGATTTGACAGGTTTTTTGGGGTGGGGTGGGTTGGGAGGGGCTTCCCTGATTGATTTTCTGACTGCACACATCGACTGTGTGTGTGTGTGTATGAAGTGTGTCTGTTATCTGTGTGTGATGGGCCAGTCTGACTTCCAAACATACAAGGAACTGAAGAGGTTTCTCGCACTGTACTGACTGTATATAATTCAGGATTAGCCTTGATCCAGATGTTTTCAGTAACTGTTTATAATCTTGCCACCTCAAAATTTTACTTTGCTCTGTGTAAAGCAACCGAATGGGATTCATAGTATTTCCTAAGGGGCGGACCTGGGGTGAATTTTCCCTATAAATAAGCACAAAGTGTAGAGCACTAAGGCAAAAACCTGAGAATAGAAACACTTTGAATGGGAGCACAAACTGTTCTCTGTGCAGAGTCTGATACCATTCTACCCCTACTCATTGAATGTGCTCTTGATTACATGTGTTTTGTGTATTTCTTTATGTCAGTTGGATAGGACTCCCACTATGCGGCACGATGCACTGCCTCAATTGAGGGAAACAAAAATAGTGAGTGACTGAAAGGTAATAGGGATTTTCTCCAGAATCCCATTTGACATTTCACAAAGAGAAAAGAACAGGAGTAAACAATACAGGACACAACTGAAAAGACCAAACCCACTGTTGTTAGTAACACCTATGCTTTTCAAGACAAAATATCACATAATAATGCATTCCTGGTATTAACTGAGTGATGATACAATATTTTGTTTGTTTGGTAAATAAACTGTAAGACGAGTAAATAATCTGTGCATTATGAGATATGACAATTACTAGGCACTGTTTTCTTTTTTATCTCTTACCCAAGACTAGAGATGGGCACTTGAAGAAATTTCCTTGATTGATAATCAAGAAAATTAACAACAAATTATTGATAATAGTTATTTTTTACACTGAAAATGCCTTTGGTAGAAAACAGGCTAGTTTTTCCGCAATTAAATCTTTATTCCTGGAATAAATTATAGTCCAAATATATAGTCCTAATAATGCCCATCCCAACTCAATGGTTGTGTTTATTTTTTCTTCTACATCTTAGCTTTACCTTTTCATAGGATAAAGTGACTGTTTAGTTTTATTGAAATAAACTGAAAATATGGAAAGCACTCAGTCATCTATTGCTTCCAACCAGGATTCAAACAATTTGTCCTGTAAAGTGCCATTCAACCGGACATTTTTTTCTACATTAAGGAAAAATATCTCACGCAAGTTCTTGTAAACGCCGATGTGTATGTGTGCGCACAGTACTTAATGTGAGCCGACAGGCTAAAAACAAACTATATGAATAAAACATGGAAGATAGTCTTTTCATCTTTGCTCTGCTTTTCTAATGCTCATTACTTTGGCTGCGGTCTTTTTCTGTGTCTGTTTTTGCCTCTGCCTCTTTCCCTCTTTTACTTCCACTATATCTCTTTGTTGCTCTGTCTGTTTTTGCTCCCAAGTTCTGTTCAGTCACTCTAGGCCCAAGGGCACAACCTTGAAACCCTGGCAAACTGTAGCACCATCATTAGAAAGTTTTCACAGAAAGAATATGATTTTAAAACTGGTTATTATTTAGGTATTTTTCATTTTTCTACTGAATCTCTTTAATCTATTATTTAGTTCAAAAATGACAGTTTAGTGGGTATTTTTGAGTATAAGAAATTTTAATATCCTAAGAGTGAAAAAAATAAACAAGTGAATTTGATCATGACAAATTTAGGTTTTCTCTTTTATTTTTTCCTTTTTGCTTTTATGATGATAGATAAATAAATAAACTAGGAAGCACTCAGAGAGTACACATCTCTGTCAAACCTCTACATTTGTTATTTCAATAATGGAAAATGATTAGTTTTTAATTTGCATTTGGTTCTGCGTCAACATATACATGTAATACACTGCTGAATTTCCTGCAGATACTGGTGCCATTACAAGGACAAATTGTACAACATTTCAGGTGGCTGAGAAGATATTGCCATTTTCCTCATGTGTATGCATCATGTAAATTACATTGCAGTTGGACAAAAGGCCACAGAAATATGGTAACCATATGACATGAGGGATATTACAAAACATACAAATAACTTTATGATTATGGAAATACATTCTATACCAAGTTACAGGGGAGAACTGGGTGAAATCTATGGAAAACAAAACAAATTATAAGGTTTTATAAACTGCCTTATGTAAGTGTACACCTGCATGAATATGGTTGGATTTTTCCAGATAGCCACAACAGCTAGGAATGAGCCCACTATGGTGAAGCATGGCAGCGTAACAGATGAGGCCTGTGTCATGGTGGAGCAAAGGGATCAGCCCAAACATCCCAGAGAGAAAAATAATCTTGTAAACTCAAGAGTGCGACTATTAATGTAAAGAGTAGGTTGTACAGATGCACTGATCCAGCTTTTTCACTCCCAATATCTATCCCAATGACTCAACTCAGACTGTCCTCCAATACCAAGTACTGATCTGATATTGGAGCTTTGTTTTTCTCAAATTTAAAATGTGTAGTACCACACTGACACACTAGACATGAGGCCAGGGATTGCTGTGGGACTAAAGACTGAATCAGTAACTTATGGTGAGTGAATGAATGTAACCAGTGCTGTAGTAGAAACACCGAACTTTGTAATGGTATTGACAAAGAACTGTATTTAATGAGGATCGGTCATGCCATGGCCAATACCCAGTCTGCTTAATAAGGTCAATATCTGCAACAAAGCCAATCCAGTGTATCAGATCATCCGTGTGCATCTGTGTTTGACTGAAACTGATCTTTTCTTGGTTTTAAAATAAAATCACTTACAGGTATCAGTAAGATGCCTATTTGCTGTTGTAATCAAGATCGACCTTTAGACCCCTTGCTGCTCAAACTGCATTGGCCAGTCACAAAGTGGAAAGTTATGTCACACTAAGCTGCCAGAGAAGAAGAGGGCACGCTCCCTCCCTCAGACAATGCTGTTCTCTCACAGGTCTAAATCCCCTCTCCACTGCCATTGTTGTTCCATCAAGTGTTACACCATCTGCTGGTACCATACTCCCCGTGTAGTGCTGCTGGTTAATGCATCAAAGTCAGGATTCTGCACTATGGGTTTCAAGTCCCGGTTTGAACTTGAAGCAGCTGCAGAGGGAAAGATTTTGTGAGCTCTAAAGTCACAGAAACTCAATGGGAGATAATACCAGGGTGCCAGATGAAGACTTACAACTGAAAAATGTATTTCTTAAGTTTGTCCTTTGCTATTACAATAAAAAAAAATCTCATATTGCATTGGCTGCCTCTGTGTTTCCTCAGCTGTTTTTTCTGTATTAAAGGACAAAGGTAACGCTGTGAGAAGCTTAGAAAATTCATTATCATGCCATTTTTGGGACAGGATTCAAGATAGCAGCATGCATCGGGTACAAATCTTAATGTATTGCACCTCTGAGAAACCCTCATCTGTGCTAAACAGTAGTAGTATACCTTTACAGAATATATTTTTACGTTTATGCCCGTCTGTGTGTATGTGTGGGAGGGAGGGATAAATAATTTAGTTGAATCAATGCTCAATGGGATAGAGGCAGCAAGTTCCAGGGCATCAAGGGCAGAGGTTAGAAAACTCAGATATATCAAAGACACGGCCACAGAACCTACTTTCTCTGCATTAGTTGAGAGTCAGTGTTCAATACCAACAGTTCAAAAAGTGCAACCTCCCCCTCCATCTATTTTACACACAGACACAGACACAGACACACACGTAAGCATTTCAGGTGCTTGACTTTTTTGGCCATTTGCTGAGAAAACATTGTGCTGTCTTGTGGGTGCATAGACATGTGAGTGTGAGAGAGGACAATGAGTTCACACACACACACTCCAGATTTGATTCCAGTCCCAGTATATCTCGCATTCCTTCCCACAACAGGATTTAGACACCATTTGTTCTTCCTTCACCTTTATATGAAAATATGAAGAACTCTAATCTGCAGACCATTCTCTAACCTTTTTCATACAGACTTGGACCACATACAGTATGTGGTTGTCCACACAGAAAATACACAACTAAAAGTGGGAACATCTGTCTCTGTTCAGAGACACAGGGGTGGCTGGTTTTTTGTTTGTTTGTTTTTTGTAAATTTACATGGATTTTTGGGATTAACGTTAACGTGTCCACTTTACTTCCACTGTTCCATGTCAAAACAAAACAAAATGCAAGAGAGGCATGTTATTTCAGGTAACAGAGACAAAGACATATCTGTCCATTTTCAGGTTTCTTATCGCCACAAAACACACTTTTTTGTGTGTGGCAGCAATGCTAGTTGAACATGCATGAGGGTTGCCAAGAGACATGATTGTTTCTTTTATACTTGAAGGTACAGTTTGTATGATGTTTACTTTTTTGGTCTCATCTACAGACCAGCTTCTGGACCAGAGCTGAATCAGTGTCAGTCGGGTTCTTTGTGACACTTGTCTGTAAATTGGACAAGAAGAGTTCAGCGAAATAATGCTGCGTTCCGTTTGAGTTGAGAAGTCTGAAAAACACAAACGCTCACAGGAAAGCCTTTATAGTTGCTCTTTCAGAGTATAGACAAATATGCATTCCAAGATAATAAATGGCGCCATCCCTAATGAAATGATCCAAAGCCATGCTGAGGGCTGTGAGTTGTTCACCATGTCTCTTGGACTTTAATACCTTGAAATCAAAAAGGATCTCATAACAAGTACATTTGATGAACAAAATCAAAGACTTGCTGCAAATACATTGTGTCAGGCCAAGCCTTTTTCTTTGTCCACCAGTTCTCTTTTATTGGTGTCCATGTGCAAGTGGAGAATACACAGCGAGGATCAGTTGAAATAATGAGAGAGTCTAATGTATGGAAAGCCAAGCAGGAGGCTCATTTCAAGAGTATTTGAAAAGGGATCAGTGCAAGACCCATTTCTCAGACTGATAATCACTCCAAAGAGCATCTGCAGCTGTCCAGGATATGCAGGCCAAACAAACAAAGTAGAGAGAGAATAAAACCAATACAGACACCAACAGAGAGACTGACACCTGTCTTTTAAATAGACAGAAAACAGGGGAACAGAGTAGCACACAGGAGAAATCACACAAAGAAAATGACAGAGATAAATAAAAAGGGGACATGTTTGTACTTTCATTCATTATTTCTTTTGTTCTTTCCTTCAGTGATTCTGTTCCTGCTTTATTGTCTAACAATGGTAATGTAATGAATGAAAAAGATGGGGTCACTGTTTTTTTCCTTCATCTTTCCAGTCAGTATATCAGTCAGACACAGGGGCAGAGGTTTTTTTTACACATGTAAATTGTTGCCCAAGAGATGTGTGCTGACATTATATTCTCATGCAGACGTGTTTATTGGAAGAAAAATTTGTTTTACTATCAGAAGCTCTTCAGAGCACTGTCGTGGTTGTGGCTGCCCTTTGAATGATAACAGACTCATGTTGGCAAGTTACCGCCGTGGCACTGACGACTGGCTCTGAGTCCAGACATGCTGACCATGATGCCAGCGTTCATGTCCAGATTTCTGGAAGTATCCATGAGGCTCAGAGATGAGGGAAAGAGCTGGAAGTGATGGATAGGGTCACAGGATGCAGGCTGGTGTGTGTGTGTGTGTGTGTGTGTGTGTGTGTATATATATTGGGAGTCTTCCAGTGGATCTTGTAAGCAGAAGGTGTGTACACTGGTACACTGGAGGATTTGTCAGGATGGCATACATGCACAGTTACTGCTAAATTTTGGAACGATTGTAACAGATTTATTTTTCTGGAGATATTTATACTAAACGCACAGGAATGACAGGGAAATTAATCAGTAACTCTCACACTTTACAATAACTACTTTTGTGCTGCCTTAAAGCAAACTTCTGGACTCCCTTGACTGCTCCAGTGGAGCTGCTTAGTGGCTAACATTAGGAGATTATGACTGCAGCTGTTAGATGTAAAGCTGGATACTGCCAAACACATTCTTTGTCAGCCTTCAATATACAGTTGAATAAAGAGTTGGCATTTCTGGTTTGAAACATGCTGGTGTATACATTCACTTTGGTTTAACTGCAACACAAGCTGCTTGTCATTACAGAAGCAATTAACTGTGTTTAGTGCACTCTGATTGTACAGGATAGTATCAGTCAGCGTCATAAAACCTTTAAAGGAGTAGGCTTACTTTTGTTGAAAAACTGTCCCTAGTAAATCAACTGTATCATCACTAAGTATATTTTCTGCATTGGTAATATGCATAAATGGATTAACAAACAGGCCTACCAGGCACAGGCCCAGGAGCCCAACAGGTCAGAGGGCCCATGGACTAGAGCCTCTGTATGAAGTGACTGTTAATACTTCTTGTTTGAGAGTCATAGAGGTCAGTTAAAAGACAAAACAAAGAGATGCAAAACGACCACCTATAAAGGCAAAACAACCAAAACAGATTCAAAAAATGGCTACAAAGAGATGCGAAATGACCAAAAGCAGTACAGAACGACCATAAAGAGATGAAAAAGAACAAAAAAGAGACAAGAAACTACTATAAACAACTGTTCTGTGTCTCTTTTACAGTCTGGGGATACTACATGGGGGTGGGGGGGGCTCTGACCTTTCTGTGACCAGGGGCCCATTACTCCATAATCTGTCCATGATGATTTGCAAAATGTTGCAGTAAACAGTATTATTTTAAGATATTTTCCCATAATCTGTCCATGGTAATATGTCAAACGTCACAGTAGAGTTTAATCACACACAGAGCATGCATATGCCTGGCAAATGTTGCAACTTTATAAGCAGAACATAACTCATCTCCCTCATAGAGAGTCGGTTATATTTCTCTGTCAGTATGGCTTTAACTCTATGGACTCTGTGTTCAAGGAGTGGACATGAGCAGTAGCATGTTCAACTGACTAACCATCAGCCAGACAGAAATGTAAATGACCTGTGAGGGTACGTACTTACCAACAAATTACTTAATTTCTCCACTGTGCGGCTGCCAGTCTCAGATTCTATAGATAGCTATATATAGAGTTAGATTAAGTCAGGTTACTGTTAAAGACTCAGTCTGAGTAAACAGCTACAGGTAAAGCAAATGGTCAATTTTGTCACTTTGGTTAGCCAGTAAGAAAACCTGAACTACATACTTGGGTATGGAGGTGAAGTAGTCCCCATTACAGAATGAGACAGTGACAGACATACAGACTGGCTATCTTAATGTGTATGTACATAGAAACTATTTCAAATCATATTTGTTGTAAACAATGCTATCTCCAAAATAATACCAATCTTCCATATCCCAGTAAGGCACCGTAATTTATGGAAATGTACCCTTTTAAAAACACAGGAACAATCCTGTTTTTATCCTGACTCCTGCTGACTCATGCTTCAATTTTGAGACACCTTGTTTGAAGCTTTTTATACTTATTTATACTTTCACTGTCAGTGTCACAATCTTGTGTGCTCCTGTCAGATGTACAGTATCAGGAAAACATAAATAATACCTGCTGATTAATACTATCTGTGTTATTGTTCTGTGCCAAAAACTGTATTACAGAGATACAACTGAACTACTTTACCCTTGTTGCACACATATTTTCGGGCTCTATTTCCTTTAAGATGACAAAAGGGCAACAAGAGTCTCAAGATATCATTATGGCATTACCTGTAACAACACAAAAGTCAAGGAGCAGCACTCAGCAGTCACTCAAACATCCACCTGTTCGAGTGACTGCTGAATCTCAGGAGCTATCGTGTAAGACATGGACATTAATTGAGTTTGTAATTGCCCTGCAGAATGTTTGCATAGCCTCTCTTTGATCAGCAAGACAACATCAGTAATGGTTTGGTTAGGCATAGGCATAAAATGACTGAAGTTTGGGGAAAAATCAAGGTTTGGGTTACAAGAACTACTTGATTAAGGTTATGGGCCATTTGTTGCAACAATAGATGATTAAAAAATGATAGTAATTATTGAGTAAGGTTAAGGTATGATCATGGTCATAGATAAAACAAAACCAATGTTGACGGTAAGAAACAAATAGCAATCTCCTGTGTTAAAGTCGGACATTTTCTTGACTACTACTGATCCAACCATTCAGAAATGTTGTGTTTGGAGAAAAGAAACTAGTGCTGTTGTTTCTCTGAGGAGTCTGGTGTTTCAGTGTGCAGTGTAGAAAATGTAGCCAGTTATTTTTATCACCAAAATAATAGTGAAATGTTCAGTCAAGTTTTGCAAGATCTCACAAAGATTTCTCGAAATATCGGAAGATATACTTTTTGCAAGATCTTCAGAAAATTCCTCGAGATGTCGCAAAAGGGATTCTTTTTTTTTTTTTCCAACCTTCAGATTTTTTTTTTGCCTCCACCTCCCCTCTCTGCAGATGTCAGCATCAGCTTTGGAGGAGAATAAGTATAAAATAGCTATTGTCCATTAGCAAAAGGTTACATGTCTTGTTCAAAACATATCTTTTAGCTGCAACAGCACTACGGTTTTCCCCAAAATTTGCTATGCACCGTAGAGTTGGGGATGTAAGCCTAGAAATGACTCATTCACTGTAACAAATGAATCCAAAACAAATGGCAAAATTTCACTTCTTCACAGTCCCACAGTTCGAAGCCTGTAGCTGTGCAGCCAGCCTGCTGTTGTGATATCATACTGATATTTGACAAATTCACAGACACATCGCTCTGTACCATATGACTGTCATTAATATTCAGTGGAGAGACTCCTCTCTACTTCTACCTGCCACCCACCTTTGGGGAAAATGTGGACATAGCAATGGACCCTTCACATAAACTCTCTCAGCCTCTCTGTCTCGCACACATACATTCACTCAAACACACACTGGGGACCCCTGATGTATTTTTTGTGAGCGTTTGTGTTATTGCAGAGCCTGCATGTGTGTGTTTTAGTGTGTGAGTTTGTGTGCACAATTCCTGCATTATTCATTAATCTCTTTGTTTTTACAGATCCTCCCATCAGACCACCAGTCTACTTGCATTAAGATAAGACTAAGACAGACTCGCACACACATACACACACAACTCAGCAGGTATATATCTGAATCCCACTTTCATTAGACAATTCTTAATAGTTGTGGTAAAAGCTCAGTAATTAATTGCCTCCGGTGCGAGTACTGTATGCCTGAGGGAGGCATGTGTACCGCCTGCTTGCCATTCATTTCACTATCAGGTACATACATAGGAAGGTGTTTATTACTGATAAAACATGAGCGCTCCAAGTCACAATGGTGAAACCTTGAATGCAGCTCCCTTTTGAGCACTTCAGGTTAATGATTAAGTTTTGAGCTACTTTAATTTTTGAACTTCACGCTAACACAAGATGTGTGTGACAACATTTTATGCAAGTCAGGTGTAATATTAGTTAGTTGTAGCACACTGGTACCGAGCCATCCAAAGCAGATACAAACCATTATCAGTAAATTAGGTTACCAATTAACCTTAGATGCTTCCATCCATCACTTTGCATCAGTGCATTCCTCTACTGGCTGCATGAAAATAAGTTTGCTTTATAATCCTTAAGGGTCGATGTCAGAAGGAACAAGTGGGATAGTTGTCCTGGACCTAAAAACCTACAGGGTTCAAGCAGAGTGCATTATCAATCACTGAGTAATTACATTTATAAGTCATAAGTGGAGCCCAAATGTTACATTTCACAGTGGCTCCTAGGAAAACTAATATCTCAGTGACAGATGGCTCCCTTCCACCTTTTGTGCACTCGAGCATACACATCTGGCCATGTTCCTGTTTGGAAGGACGTCACATGAATGAGTAGCAGTTGCTGCACGTGAGTGTTGCCGCCAAAGTCCAAAGTATATTAACTTTAAGCATCTGTTAGTGTTGATAGTTGATAAGATAGAAAACTGTAGTAAATTTCAGTCAATTCACTGGAGACCGCAGTTCCACTCTGGTCGGCGAGCAGAGCTATTTGCTGTTTAGCTACATAGCTAATGCTACCCGGCTAACATTAGCTTAATTCACCGGTAACCAAAACAGCATCAGTTAGCATAACTGAACCAACATTTGCTACATTAAGTAATTGAGAGTAACGTTAGTTAATTTTACCTGGAGTCTGGCAAATAGAGCTCAATGGCTGTCATGGAGATTGGAGCTCAAACTGGAGGTGCAGGACATGATTTAACTTTGTCTTGTGAGGGATACAGTGAGCAAACCGAGCCTTCAGCCGTGGTGACAGGTTTAACATTTTGGAGAGAGTGGAGAGATGCAGCGCCCCCTTGTAGCAGTTCAAAATAAGTCAATACAGGACTGTATGTTGGCTAGACAACTTTTTTAAAGTCACTTGTGAGGATATTAACAATTATTCCCATTCACAATTATACCAATGATGGAAATTCAATACAATCAACTTAATGTAGTGTTTTGTTTTGATCTAATCCCGATGGGCGATAAAATCGCATATCGTCCCATTTCTAGTCCAGACCCAGTATATACCAAGTTAAAATAACACCTCCCAGCACAAATGTTTACATTCAGTGTTACTCACCAGAATACACTGAATGTATCCTTAAAGAGAAAACAAATCTCCTTCCTCAGAGAACATTTGCAAAGCCAAACCAAGTATTTTAAATCCTCCATAGTTTACATCTGTGTTTACTAGCTTGCAGTCTTCTTCTTATCTGTTTTTGCTAATACCCTGATGTATATCTTGGCATGTTACCACCACCTGTAGCTCAGGGGAGTCATGCCAAACTATTGGCAAGAATGGGTGTCATATCATAGCAATTGTGAGTGTGCATCCTCATGCAGGATATAAACAAAAAACTCACAGGAAAAACAGCTCCAGATCACAACTAGAAGTCAAAAATCCACCAGGGAACCTTTGATACTTCTGACTTTTACAATCCCATTTCTCTTCATAATTCTGAAAGGCCTTTTAAGCCCAATAAACACAACTCAGTATATATGCAATCCTCTTCATTTCTCTCATGGAAAATTTTGAAAGTGGTTTTAAAATGTTTACAGCTACAATTTAATGTCATACAGAATCTTTAATGTGTGATGTTGTTGTACAGCTACTCGGATCTGTTAGCTGATTATAAGCATTGTCTGTTCTTGAAGTACTGTGTGAGGCTATGATGGCTGACACAGAGGTCACAGTGGTCAATTACACTTCTCACAGCGAAACCAGTAACTGAGCTGAACCAATTCCAAGACAACCAGTCAATAGTGTAAACTGATATAGTCTCAGTCTTGAGAGGAGAGTCAGCCCCACTTTGTTTTTCAAGCTGACAAAACAGGTATATTGTAGCTTGACAAGGCCAGATGCTTTTTCATTTACACTGCTTTATGTTACTCCAGGGGGTATTTGTAATCATTTAAATTATAACCTCGGATTTTTGGTTTATTTCTTGTGGAAACAAGAAAATGAGCAACTAGTTTGTGACATTCTGAACAGTTAAACAGTGCAAAAAAATGTATTTTGTTCATATTCTGCTTTTAGTATTATAGATAAAAGGGCTTAAGGGAGATTTCCCTCATCATTTGGCATGTTACATGTCAGTTCTTTTGACAGTTAAATGTGGTAGCTTATGTATTTAAAAGTACTGATGTTTTGCACAGAGCCCTTGCCACACACACACACACACACACCACACACACACACACACACACACACAAGTTATCTGCAATTTTTTCACAACATTTTATGGTTAAATTATATTTCCAGTAAATGTTATTTATTATGTTTTAAAAGCAGCTTTCCTACATGTCAGATGGCCTGTATGTAAGAAAGAATAAAACACTATGTCAAACCTGTCTAGTAAAAATCTTGTATCTCCCAATTTTATGATTTTTTTTTTCAGTTTCACATGTTCCTTTATATGCTCATAAAACCTTATCGAAACCAACTGAATTATGTCAAAAATTCTGTTTAAGTTAAATTCTGTTAAGCATAAAAATGCTTAGAAAGAGCTCACATTTTGGTGGTATGGAGAGCTTTCACTAAGGTAGATGGTGAACTAATCTCTAAAACATCAAGACAAGATTATTTCCATATTACAAGTGTAAATATAAAACAGCTACACAGCTTCAACTCAGGTTTAGGTTATACAGGTTTTATATATAAATGAGGAAGTACATTGTAGCCACTGTCTATGCATTCTCTGTTTTTACTTTTGCTGTTGTTAGTGATCCTGCAGACAGAGCTCCTGTCTATACGCAGCTGTGTAGAACTAATTAACAGAGGGCACTCTTTGAAATATATGCAGAATACAGGATTGTGGGATAATGCTGAACTATCCTATGAATTAAGAGTTCACATTGCTTAAAAGATGATATAAGACAAGCTGGGGGAAAATTAGGCCAGCTTATTGCAACTGTATTAGCAGCACATCATGTGATGCAACCAAAGAATGATAAAGAAGCAGCAGCTTTGTTCAAATGACTGACATAACAGGAGGATTGATTCTTGTTTATTTGGCAGAAAAATATCATGTCTCAAATTTGTCATGGAACTTTTTGAAATTGGTATTGTGAGCATGTGGACATGCTTCATATACTGTATAAAAGTCGGGCAGGTGAGAGAAGACAAAAGCTGTTGTCAGTGTTGTCAAAAGCTTTGGTTGGACTCAATAAGCATCAAACTGATAAAAACTGAATAAATATATAAAAAATTACAAATATTCAGTTATTATTTCTGAGATAACTCATGTTCATTTACAGGGAAATGGGCCACAGGGACGTCTTTAATTAACTTGCATTTACACTCTAAATGTGAATGGTGTTAAACAGTAATACGTCTGTACAGCTGTAAAAATCATCAAGCACCTGAGATCTTTTCTGCACTAGTTAGTTGTTTTCAAGCAAGACTTGCTTTATTTATTTATTTCTATATATTTTTTTCATAGCCTTCCAGCATCTGGAGCACTGTCACCATTTATTGAGTCTTCTGTAAGGTGTACCCCTGGTTTCTTTTCAGCCAGTAGCACACTTCTCTACACATAAAACATCCCAGATTTCCTCTCTTGACATTAAGCCAGGTGTTGTTCACCCTCTTTCCTTTCATTTGTTTTGAGTCCAACCCTCTGACAACTTGCTATCACAAATATCTTCCACGACCTGCTGTTAGGTGGTGGTGCTGGTACTGTGGCCTTGCTAAAAGATACAGCCACTGCTCTCCGTGGCACAGTAAATGCCCAAATTTCTTCTCTTTTTAAATGATAAATTACATTGCAGTGCTGAAAACAAAATGACTACAATAAATGTTCTTAATTTTTTTTTATTATAATACATTTTATAGCAAAAATACTAAAAATTGCACACTGACCACAGCCATCGTCAGTTATAGCTAGAGGAGATCAACTCAGATTATAGGCCACATATTCACAATGAGCAGAGTGATAAAGGCTGCATGGGTTGAACATGCTACCTGCTGGCTAAAAGAGTTGCTAATAAATCATACCCCATTCATAACAAGCACACTGTGTTAGGATTCTGCTTTAAAATGCAATTTATGTTTGTCTTTCTGTTGAGATAAGGCTCATACGGCTACCCCAGAGTCAGGATTTCATTCTATGATTACATATGATGGATACTGCTGCATGCAGATTTCAAGAAGATGACAAGTGACAAAGAGGGAGAGAGAAAGAGGTAGAAAAAGAACAAAAAGATAAATGACCTCTTTTCTTAACCGGAGACAGGAGCGACAAATAATAATAAATCGCTTCTTGATTAATTGATTGTAATTTTAGGATGGTGTTTCGCTCAGCGATTTATCATTCTTCAAGATTGTCACCATGTTTTTTGGCAAACAGATGCTGAAATATTTCATGCTGATGAAGCTCATTTAAATCTGAGAAACAGAGAGGGAGAGAAGCCAAGGGTTATCCGACATCTGCAGTGTCTGATTTTTAAATAAACACAGATCAACAGATCAGCCAGATGAAACAAATGTGAAAAAGATTCAGTCACTGCGTGTATGTGTGTGTAGGTGTGTGTGTGTGTGTGTGCATGTGTGTGTGTGTGTGTGCGCGTGGGTGCATGTGACTGTGTGTGTATGTGCGTGCATTTTTGTTTTCACTTATCTTGCTTACGTGCAAACGAAACTCTAAGCTCGTTCTGCTGAATCCCCATTTTCCTTTAATCTTCGCTCGCAGTTTATGCTGAGATGAAGCATAATGCACATCAATCAGAAACACACACACACCAATGCATATATCAAAGATAAAATTAATGATATCAAACAGAGTTATAAATATGTAGATTATGTTCTTACCCATTGCAGTCTGGAAACAAACACACGCCATGTTTGCAATCACAACAAAACACATTTTGACACCAGCAGAAACTCTGGAACAAAAATCAGATCACAATGTTTCAAGCACTACTTGAACTTGAAGCAGTTTTTGTGGTTGTGGTCCAGAAGTCAATTTATGCAGGATTAAAGATGTCCTGTGCTTCTTTTTTCCCCTTTTTTTCCCTCCCAGACAAGACCTTGTAAAACATCCTGTTATAATATAGTATCTTCAGAAAATATTCAGACCCCTTCACCTTTTGCATATTTTATTGTGTAGTGTTGAATAAGTCACTACAACCCTGGCACATCTGGATTTGAGCAATTTATCCCCATTCTTCCTGACAGATCCTCTCAGGAAGAATCAAATCTGACGCTTCCCATCAGATTGGATGAAAAGTATCAGTGAGCTGCCATCTTCAAATCTCTCCCTCATGCTCTCCGAGTCCTTTAGATGTTTGGCAAATTCCAACTGGGCTGCCAGGCGCCTTTTACTTCAAGTGGCTTCTAACTAGCTACTCTACCATAAATGCCTAAGTTTTTTTTTTTTTTTTTTTTTTTTTTTTTAATAAGGAACAAAAATTTCTGTGTTTTTACTTTTATCCGTAAGTCTATACTCAATAGCCCATAATGACATGTTTTTTGAATGTGAATCATCCACGCAGTAAATTGATTACTTTTTGAAGCTACTGTATCTATAATTAGATGGTCTCTGAGCTGGTAAAAGTCAGCATTCCTGTGAATGATACTTTCATTAATATGGACATGACAGACTTTTTTAGAGATGTTATTGTATTGCTTTGAATGGAGAAAGTGAGTCCATACAAATCATACAAAAGCTTGAAGATGTTCCCTGTGTGCATTGCATGGTGATGCTGGAGACATTTGACTGGATGTTTATAAATGGTTATAAAATCTCACTTAAACTCTCCCTGCCTCTCTCACGCATACACACATAATATGCCTGCCTCTTACAAGGACACAGCTCAAAGCATCCTCCACTGTAAAATCTCAGAGAGGCCTTACCTTAAAATGGGTTTCATAATTTATGTTTGTGGGCTTTTTAAACTGAGCTGGGTCCAAAAAATTTGGTAGGGGGAGCAGAGCTCATAAAATCTACCAGCTTTGACACAACAGAGGATATTAAAACAGTTATTGCACTATGTCTTGGGTGTTGTATTCTCTCATATTTAAGGGCATCCTTGAACAAACAGAAGACTGCCTTTGTGACAACATAGTGAAATGCTCGGAAACGATGAAGAAATCACAGTGTATGTGACAGATAGAAGTAGTGTAAATGCATGTGCAGGATAATAGAGAATCAAATTTCTATGGCAGAGCTACCGAGACTTGGAATGAATGTTTTATGTGTGTGTGTAAACTGCAGAAATGTCTGCTGTAATGGGTCATTTGTTTACCCTGGAAATTCTGCCAGAAGGACTCATGATAATTGACTAAATCATAAGCAGCTGAGGAAGAACTGTAACAAAATTGGACAAGACTCGTGGAACAAGTCTGCATTTTAACACCATTCACAAAAGTTCAAGGCAAACTTTTCAGCTAAGCATATTATCTGCTAATTCACTAAACTGATATTCAAGTGTAGTTGATACCCTACTGCAATCAGCCTTATGTCCAGGGGGTGAAGTGGAATTTGGCAAATGAGGCAATCTTAAGATCCGGTGTACTGGTGCAGCAGCAGAGAAATATTACTTCATTCAAAATAACTTCCAAACTGATTTGTACTGTGAGCTCCGGTGGACAGGCTATGTGATTAGTTGACTTACTTTAAAGCATTAATTTCTTGACATGTTTTTTTTCTGGAACCCACTGGTCCAACAGAAGCCCAATCAAAGAAATGAACATTAGTGCTGAGACAGTAATTTGTAGTTGTGTCCATAGTGGCGTTATTGTATTTCAGATAATTCTTTTCACCGTCTGCACTGCAGGTGATTTTACTTTTTGTTGCAGTTTCACCAGCCCATCAGTCACAAGAATTTGTGGATGCTCTTCGAAATCTCTGTATCTCTGTCTGACACCTGAAAAGTTGATGTCAAAAAGGTCACAGCTGACTTATGTCCTCATCCCCATAAAACACTGGTAAAGGTGGTGACCATGCTTTTAGTGTAAGAATTGTGATTTGGTCAAAAAGCGATGTTTCATTCTCAGTCACGATTCATGTGTGCATGCTGTTAGTGAGGCTTTCATAACATTTCTCGGGGGTTGATTGATTTCTGCCTTGAGTCATTTTGCACTGTTACCCCATGTTCAACATTTTCAGCAGCCTGTCTCTAGTGTGGTCCAACTTTGTATTCTCTGGCCAGAAAAACATCAGTCTGCCTCTTAATCTCAATAATGTTATGTCCCCTGAGTGCAAACTCTCAGACAAATCTTTGAGTTCCTCCAGAGCATCAAGGATAAGACCCATTTTATTTTTGCAGTCACCTGACAGCTTTGTAGCAAGTCCCTCAAACATACATCTGTCATTTGAATTCCGTTCAATATCCTCACTAGCCCTGCACAAATGAGTATGAAGAGCACCATGCATTATCCAAACAGAAAGCAATGCTCTGTATGAAGGCAACCAATCTCACACCTAGGACTCGACTGGTCTTTTTAAAGAGAATGTCTATTTTTGAGACTGCAGAGCTCAGTCCTCTCTGATTTTTTGTGGTCTGGTGGTACAGACAATATAATTTGCTCATAAAACTTTGTGCAGTGCTTGACAGAATCCTCAACAGACTGTTTAAATCACAGACAGCTCCGGTCTGGGGCTTCAACAGTGCCGGCAAATCAAACATGGGAACTTTAGCCTCTCTCCCCAACATCGTTGAAGCTCCATCAGAGCAAAACCCGACCAAACACTAATTTAGAAAGGCTTCATCAAGGCAATCACAACAGTTCAAAAGAGCCCTGGTTAATGCTTTATGCATTAATAATTCCACCAAGTCTAAAAAAAGTATTTGCTTAAGAATTTTCAACTGAGCACATCAGGTACACAACCAGGCAAGATTTCTTGCTCAAAGCAGTGCTCTCATCAATGAGAATGGTATGCCATTAATACATCTCTAATTTCTTTTGAAATAAGTTGCACCTGTGACACTGGAGTGCTACAGGTGCAACTTCTCTTGTGCCTCAAGTAAATGTGAATATATCTTTTTCTGATCTCTTTTACTGTGACTGACTGTGAAGACCTGTGTTCAAGTTTTTTTTTTTTTTTTTACGACAATGCTATTTGTTTGGTTTTTGCCATTCACTGGAAAAAGTGATTCTTTTTTAATGATGCAGCATGTTTCCATACAGAGGATCCTAACCTTTCATGAAAAACAAAAACTATATATATATATATATATATATATATATATATATATATATATATATATAGATATAGATAGATAGATAGATAGATAGATATAGATAGATCGATATATATATATAGATATAGATAGATAGATAGATAATTTTTTTTACATCAGAATACAAGCGAGTCCACTCTTCTGCTCTTCTGCTCTTTTCTAATCACAGGCAGAGCTGAACTTCATAATAACCCCTGAATAAGTGGGGCATTGCATCTTCTGCAGCAATGAAACGTGGAAGTCATTTCAGTTTCAACCTTTTCTGTTCAGCTCAAGTGCCCCTGTAAGCCATGAAAGTGTGGCAATGAGCAAGCATGCACATTACCAGGACCCCGAAACTGAAGCAGCTAAATGGAATTCAGCCGTTGATAATTTTAGTATTAACACACGTGGGTTCCCACGGTGTCTTTGGTAAAAAATGAAATACATTTAAAAAAAGGCATATTGAAGTGCTGTCTATCAGCATTTGGAAGTATGTCACAGGACTCTGAAGAGCTAGAGGGCTGAGTGGGTGCAAAATATGTTGCTAGATACACTAGATGTTTGTCTGGAGATTTTTCTTGAATAGTCACAGTTTTTCCACACATGGGCACCAAGTCAGTCAAATTTGTCATGCAAGTTAATTTGCATTCAATGCAAGTGATGTTGACACAGCCCCCTGTATTAAACCTCAGTACACTAATGAATACACTGTTGAATGTTTGAAGATGAATTTGTCTGTGTGTGTGTGTGTGTGTGTGTGTGTGTGTGTCTGTGTGTATGTCTGCCTTCCCCCAGGCAGATTGACAAGCTGATCCAAAGTGAGAGGGTGTTCCATAAGCAGATGGTATTGGTATCTCAGGCTTTGGCCTTCTGGGAGTCAGTTTGGCCCATAATTGGACCAATTAGTCTCAACTACAAAACATTATCATGCTGTACAAATCTCCTCACAAAGAATCTCAAATTGCAGTAGAACTTACACATAGGCACCATGAAGCTACACAGAGAGGAAAATGCACATACACAGAGGCAGCTTAGAGTTTGAAAGAAGTGGGCTAGTTGATGAAGACATAGAAAATAAATAATGCACTTCAACATTAACCACCAACTATTCACCAACTATTTATCACAGTGTCAATCCTGCAAATTACTGTCAAATACATCTTTATGCAGATGATACTATTTTATACTTTATCAATTAAATGAACAGTCTTAAGTGCAGTTAAGTGCAAGACAGGTTTTTTGTTCTTTTGCGAGACAGAACTTGTATTCACTATACCTGTAGCTCAGCTCCAATCCTGAATGTAGCATATAACTGAGGAAAACAGTGAATAAATAGACAGAAGTGAGAGACAGAGAAAATTATGCATAACTGTAGCACTGCACAACTATTCTCTGTGTAGTATACATGCAAGGTCTTTAGGAAATACTGGTAAATTGTAGTGTCTACTGAAAGTCTGCAGTTACAGAGTAAAAACAGTCTGGGTCAAAATCACTGAAGGGGCATGTAAATATTGAACTAGCCAAACCTGCCTTAGAAATGGGGCTCCAAATAGATAGAAGCCTGACACAGCCAGGGGAACAGAAGCAGTCAGTCCCAAAAAAACTTGCCTGTACAGTAAATCAGAACTTCAGGTTGTCAGACTCACAGGTTAGAACAAGACAACTTGTAAAACTGACAGATGCTGGCCACAGACACTGCCTTAACAATCTGAAGCCTTGAGACGTAGCTGGGAAGTAATCAGGGAGATTGCAGATGCAGCTGAGGTTGAGACAACTCACAACAGACTCAGGAGCTGACAGTAATGCAGAGAGCACGCCATGGCCATAGTAAATCCAACTTTTTAAAATAAGGAAGTGACACCAAAGTTGATGTCTGTCTCTGTTATCAAACTCCATTGTTCTAGAAATACAGTCCTGTCTCCAGATAAATGTGACACTGCAAAATATTGTTGTATACGTTAATACTAGCTGGATATGTTCTTTAAATGATAAATTAATTCACCTGGTAAGATTACTGAATGTTTTTGTTTTTGGGGGCTTCAAAAGACAAGACACAACCTTAACAGACATGACCTGACTTTATTTAAATGCCAGCTCTGTCTATGCTTTAGTTTATCCAGTTTCACAAGAGAGAGAGTGAGAGAGAGAGAGAGAGAATGAGAGAGAATGAGAGCAAGAGAGAGAGAGTAAGGTCACACGTTGTGTATCTAAATCTTTGTGGGAGCTGGTGCATCTAAAGTATTTATTTTTAGATTTCTTCTCTCGTTTTGTTGTGACATGATTTATTAAGGAACAGGAGCAGTCAGTCTCTCATCTCATCTTCTTTGTCTACAGTTCTGTGTTTCTCTGTTTTGTCTGTTTTGCATTAAAATGGCATTTCCACAGTATTATGTTAACTTTTTTATATAGTTTATTGCCCAAGTGATTTTGTTAGACTACCAAAGAAGGCATATTTAATGTATGTGGTTATAATGCTTACTTCAGATCTGAAATCCCTCACTTCTATTAACAATTTCATGTTAATGCATTTAAAACAACAACATATGTATATGTTTTTGCTCTGCCATCTTCACTCTGTCATTTACATATAAGTAAACACCCGCCCACCCAACAACTGTACTGTCCCCTCTCCTCATCCTGAACCTGGCTCATTAAATCATATTTTTTTTTTTACTCACAAATACACTTTCATAAACATGTTCACACACACACACACACACACAAACTGTCCATTTACATTAAATAAAAACAAACAAAAAATACATGTAAAAAAATTCCATATGCCATAATGTAGACTATATAAGACAGTTATCAGTTTGTGTCAAATATTATTACTGATGGAACAAAAGATGTAAGACTTCAGATGTATAAACACCACTTACGTACAACAATGCTCACCCTCTCCACCAGGTGATAACCTTGAACAGAAGCACCTTGAGCAACAGACTCATTCCCCCCTGGTGTAACACAGAACGCCAGAGGAAATCCTTTCTTCCTGTGGCCATCAGACTGTTTAATTCATCTACCTCTAGTCGTGAGAGGGACAGTGGAGACACTGTGTCCTGAGGCCATAATGCCACTTATCACTTTATATGCCATTTCACTTTATCACTTTACTTCTTGTTCTTGTACTTATTTTATTCCAACTATGCTACTAAATTACAGTTCGTATTGTTGTATATTGTATATACCTACGTTATTGTAATCTTTGTGGCATTTGTTGTATTTAGCTACTTGTTTATTTATTTCATGTTAGACTTTATTTTATTAGCTTTATTCCTATATATTCCTTATAATAGCTTTATTCCTACTCTCTCTTCACATTGTATTGCTTTTCCACCTCTGCATTGCAACTGGTGCACAGGAATTTCCCTCAGGATAAATAAAGCTTCTTGAATCTTGAATTTTGAATCTTAAATCAATCAAGCACATGCTATTTTTCCACATATACACTGCTATTTATTAAATCAGATGTTGGGAGAGAATATGCACACTTCACACCAGCACCTTTTTCAAGAGCCAGCCTCCTATGATATTATAATGTGGAGATGAAAAATAAAGTTAAATAATCTAAATAAAATAATAATAAAAAGTTTAAGTTGCGTGATTTTTGCAAAAAAAAAAACAAAACACAGCAATTACCTTTGTGTGACCACTTATAATAACTAATAATAATATAATAATATAATAATAATAACTCTATTACTGTGTTAAACAAGTATTTGCTCCAATCCAATGCAATGTGATGAAATCAGTGCTTAAAGAGTGAAATATAGAATACTCATCAGTATTCATAACACACAGTGAACATGTAATCAGACAAAAATATAGCCCCCATCCTCTGTGCACTGATGAGAACCAATTAAGAACAAATGTCAAATCTCAGTTCCATCATAACATAAAGCAGCTTTAACTACTGAGTAAATCACCTCTATAATGATAGTTAACCTACGTCATGTATGCATGTATGCATGCATAGCAAAAGACAGACAATGACGAAAAATATGCTGTGTAGCTGACCATTTGACATGAGATGTTCCTGCAAGGGATTATTCAAGTACATGTGAATTCATTGTAGTGTGTTCATGCCTAGTCAATCTCAAAATACCTCTAATTTCAATAAATGACACAATCACTTTTCTCAGCTCTTTTTTATCTCATTGAAAAAAAGCCTGTTCAGGAAATTGCCCTCCCTCCAGCTTTTGAGGACCTTTAAGCAAAAATCCAGATCCTCCTTCTTTATTCTTATGATCTTAGTTCAATCTGTTTTGTAAATTTGAACATTCCTATCCTAAGGCTACAAACCCAGAAACACAAGGCTTTACTATGTAGTGTCATTAAAAGACAAAACCTGCGGGTACTTCATTATATATGAGGAATCGTGAGCTAATGGTAAGCACTCACACAGATCGGGGAAAATATGCTTGTGTCTGTCATGCACTTCAACAGGAGAGGCATTTATAAGATAAAGCTGATCAGACGAACACAGACACAACATTAGACAATCTTTTTTAATTGTTATTGTAATCACTTCAAGTATTCTAATAAGCATTCTTGATTCTTTGTTGACTAATCAGACTGATTTTGCCATTTCATTTTCAAATCATTTTTCGTTTTTTTTTGTAACCATTTCCTGTAACCAATCAGTAGTGACGGATGTAGGATATAGGAGAGGGAACCTGACATCTTCGACCATTATCCTGGAAACAGGTGTACTGTAGGGCTGTGAGCTCAGCGCTGCCCTCTTCACCCTCTTCACACAGGACCGTGTCCCCCTCCACTCCTCCAACACAATAGTGAAGTTTGCAAATGTCACCACTGTGGTGGGTCCCATCTGTGACAACAGTGAGACCTACTACAGACAGGAGGTCCAACATCTGGCCAAGTGGTATTTGGAAAACAACCTGGTCCTGAACACCACAAAAACAAAGGAGATCCTTTGGCTACACAGTCCCCACTGTACATCGATAGGGAGCAGGTAGAAAGGGTGGGATCCATCGAGTTCCTGGGTACTGACATGACCGAGAACCTGACATGGAAACTGAACACCTGAGAGCTCAGCAGAGGCTCTTCTTCCTGCAAAATCTGAAGCAGGCTGGTCTAACTTCACCACTACTCATAAACATCTACAGAAGCACGATAGAGAGCATTCTCTGTCAGTGCAGCATAGTGTGGACGCTGTGCAAGCTGCACAGAGGAAAACAGGAGGGATCTTTCCCAGGAGGTTAAGACAGCTGAGAGGATCATGGGAGCTGCAGTCTCAGACCTAGACCCAGTATAAAAAAAACCCCACCCAGGACATCCTCTCTTTGTCCCCCTACCATCAGGGAAGAGATACTGCACACTAAAAACCTGGACTACCTGGACAATAAAGCTTCTTTATGTCTTTATGTAGCCGTGCCATCTACATCATTTTCAAATAACACACAAGCATGTTAATTAAAGAAATTTTACGAATTGTCATTCCTGTATGTCGAGCTACAGTAACAGGCTAATACCATGAGAGATATCCAAAGATAAGTGACTTAATATGCAGCCATTATCGCTTTTCTTGTTCGCGCCTATGAAAGAGCTCATAAAAGCACCAACATTTGTCCTGGTGGTGCCTTTTTTATGAGGTATATCCAAAGCTTTGTTGCCATTTCAGTGATGTATATCCAGAATGTTCCTGTTTGTAAATCACTGTGGAAACACAGGGCAAGGCTTTACGGTTAGCTTCTCTTCTTAAAAGTTCAGGTTACATAAAGGTCAAGGTTACAGGCTGTTATGCTCCCTCAAAAGTCCTTAGAGTATGTGCAGTTTGAAGAGCGATCCAGCTACAGTTTTTCAAGTCTAACTGACTTAACAATACCACAATAACAAGTACAGTACAGTACAGTACAGTAGTTAAGATTTTTTTTTTTTTTTTTTAAACACTGGATCTGTGGATTATGTTGTGGACTGATGCAAATATATTTTTCTTTTTTTCCCCCATTGAAAATTATGCCATGTCCCCAGCCATACTATACAAGAATATTTCACATTTCAGTATATATTTTTTCTTCCCACAATAACTCTGTTTACAGCCTACCCCATGTAGGGATAATTTTATTCTGTAACACGTGAGACCATTCGACTTTAGCTCAGTACAAAACAATTCTCATTAAGAAATAAATAAAAAAATTGGACAACTGCTGTCCCAGCATCACATTTTGTGAAATGTCAGTGGTGCACACACTAGTTCTTTTTTCTAAGCTGAACCCACAGGCCGTTAATATAGCTGCCAATTTCTTCCTGCCAAATCCTAGTTTACACATAATTACCTATGCATGATTGGTACACGTGCAATGTTCCTGCTGCGCAATCTCCATTTATTGCCAGTGGTTGGTGTGTATCATCCAATTGTCTTACATGGGGGTGTAGCATGTAATCAGAAGCATGACAGCCTGAATTAATGAATTTAGCATATTGAGATCCTGAGCCAGCAACAAACATAAACACACATAGTTATTTAATTATAAATGTCTTATTTGAATTTGAATCCTTTACTTTGAAACAAGTGCACAAACACGCTACCTTTCATCTTTAATGAGGACTCGCAGTCGATATAAGGCTGGTCTGTTTCTGTGCTGTAACCCTTAGTGGAGCTAAAAAGAGGTCAGTGTTACTATTAAGTAGTGAGTTAACCTGTGTGTGTGCGACCACTTAACCCTTAAAAATACAATTAATGAACATGTGCCCTTGTGTGCCTTCATCTGTTGATTTCCCCTGTGAGTGATTACAGGCAGATGAAGAGGATGTGGATCACCGGTCACCTTCTCTTAAGACGATTGCCAGCCTAACCGCCCTGTAACTGCATTCTCGATATTGATCAGTAGTGAGTGCAACACCATCTCGCGTGGTTTGAAACACAGACAGCTGTAGCTGTAAAGAATAGACACAGATTGGGAATAGAGTGAACATACAATGTGAATGGTGATAGGTGAGATATTTTGGATTGTGTGTGTGTGTGTTTCTGTGTGTCAGTTTGTGAGAGCTGCATTCGATGTAATTTGCTGCAGCATTGCAGTGGTGTGGTGTGGTGTTGCTCTGAGAGATGCCATCTCACCTCACTCATTAGTGGGAGTAATGAAACGACTATAGATTAGTGTCAAGGGGCTACTCCGCTCTACCTACTGCATCAATGTGCATAGTAGGTGTGTGTATTAAGCATGGGTGTATTTGTGCTTGTGTCTATGGGTGTGTGCACATGTCAGCATGTATGAGTTATTTGTCAGTATTTGTGTGTGTATGTGATTGTGTAAAAGAAATATTAATAAAACATAAAAATCTCTAATCTCTTCCATGACTTGGTTAGTGCATGTTCTCCACTAGGGTTGCAAAATTCTAGGAATTTTAAAATTACGAGAGTTTACGAGACTAAACTGGAAATTAGCAAAACTGCAGGTTATCCTATAACAGGGAACTTAAATGTAGTCGGAAAAAAGCTTCTTGCTTCTTGCTTCTTAAATAAACTGATTGAATGCAAATTCAGTTGAACTGTGCATTCCTCCATCACATGCACAGATAATTTCTAGAATCCTGCTCACTACAGCCGCACTACTGCATCTGAACACACAGAATGCATCCAGTCAAGTTAGTTTGGATCAGATTACTGGGCTCAATATATTTGATCTATGGTATCAAACTTTTCATGGGCAAAAAATAAATCAAAATGTGTTTAAACAGTAGCTAGTTGCTCGGTAAATCAGATATGCTGAATATAAGCTAGCTAAAACCATGTTTATATGTTTATTTTAGTTCAACATACATGATTTTTTGTTGTTCAGGCGATTTATTTGAGTAGAACTTTAATCAATTATTTAAGTCAAAAAATTCAGTTTTTAAAATTTGTATTAGTTTGCACACATCTGACAAAACAAAATGTTTGTTTGTATATGATACAGTTTATATAAATTATCCCTAATTTCTAATTCAGTATTTTCAAAATTCCCAAGCTTAGCTTCTCATGGAAAAAATCTGGAAAGTTTCTGGAAATTTACTGGAAATTTTAAGCCCTTTTGCAACCCTATTCCACACACACACACACACACAGACACACACACACACACACACACCTCTCAAACCTCTTGCCATGAGCTAGATTCCTGTTTCATGTCTTTACTGTCAAATGTACCCTGGGTGCCATCTTGCATCTGTCTGCCACCTGTACAATTTTTGCCATAAAGCCCTGCCTGTCTCAGATGGACTGAGGTTAGAGTCTTCAGGTCAGGACTGAAGGTTGATGTGAAGTGTGTGTTATTTTCCCTCAGTTTCTCTCATTTTAGTCAAGTCAGTCAAATCCTTGTCAACTTGTTTCTTTTCATTGACTTTGTATGAAATCTCACCACCAGATCTTGACAGAGGGCCTCATGTAAGAATCACTCATACCAAACAATTTATTGCAAAGGATGTTGGAACATTTGCTGCAACCACCCATTTTTTGGACATAAAATTGTCTCTTTGGTATGAACTACAACCATGACAGATAGTCCTTCTCTTTCCACAGGGGGAGGAAACACTTATTTGACTCATAAAGACTGAGAAGTTTTTTTAAGCTTTTATGATTTTTATTGGCATATTTCATGCAAAGAAATTCATACTGTTCAACATATTTTAGAAAAATTCTCTGTCTCTCTTGACAGCTGCCTGAGGGTCATTCATGAGTGTCGTGTCTTTAACCGCCACTCATATCAGTCATGACTTGCTTTGCTCCAGAGGTACATTATTTAGTGTCTAACTTAATGTTAAACCATTCCCTCTGTATTTAAGTCACAGCATAACTCTGTTCTGATGACACGTTGCTATTGACATTTTCTATTATTTTGCAAATACAACTACTGACACTGTTAAAACTTGTTATTACTAGCTCTGTAGTGCGAAAGTTTCCTCTTATGTCTTTGTATGGTGAATAAAACTTTCCCACAAATGGCACAGAACACTTGAACACTTGAAAATGGACATCGTGGTTCACATTTCATCTTGCACTACAAAGGGAGTTTAACCTACTCTCCGTGTCAAGGAAAGTCAGGGTTGCCAAACTCCGATTCCCTAAACTGGTTTTAAATGGTACTACGACGGTGGTTAGATATCTGTCAGTTGAGTTGGTCTTAACTTAATTGGAGTTTCTGTGTGTGCATTGAAGGGGCGTGCACCGTATTTTATCAGATTAAGAATTTACATTAATTCTGTCGATTTATGAGGAATTTAAAGAGACTCTAATGGCAAAATGTAAGAAAAGCAGGAAGGCTTGTCATGTGCTCTCTAGAATCTTAAACTTGTAATATAAGATGTAAGGACATGTAAAATATAATTAATAGGATATGTGAATTAGAGTTAGCAAGTGGGTCACATTACTGAAAATGACCTGATACTCACTGTTAATGATGATGTTCTGCCTAGAACACTTAGGCTGTATGTGTACGAATGTAATGCTGTAATGTTAAGCATTAATTTTAACAGTAATTTCAGCTGCAGCCTCAGTGGAAAGCTGATGAAACATAAAAGCATTTTATAAAGTGGTGTACATTAATAGTTCCCATCAGTAATATTGAGTACAGTGGTATGTAGTCTACAATTACAACAGCCTGTCACATTATATTGTCTTTCAGGACAAATACTATTTTTGAGACTGATGGTCTTTAGACAGCCTCGCTCTGTGGAGTCAGCCTCTCTCAGTAGTTGTGCCAACACTGACTGGGTCTTCCACCTGTGGGCCGGTACTTATGTACTTATTAACCTGCTTGGAGCAGTTTAGGGACACAGCGTAAATTACAATGGCAGTAAACCTCAGGTAAAACCTATCCACCTTTTGTAGTATGGGTTAATTGGGAAGTAACACCCGACACCCACCTCTCTTTGTAGTACAGGCCTCAGTGCAGCTCTTTGTGTTGTTTTGCTGTAGCGTCTCGCACCCTCATCCCTTAAAGTGTCTGGTACATGTGTTTGTCTTGTGTGAGTGTGTGAGCACGAATTTCAGTAGCCCACTGAGTCAGAATGCTGGAGATTTAATTGATGATCTCAAAAGGCTTTTTTTGAGGGCAATCATCATGTCGGCTTCAAAGCTTTTAATAGGTTCTCTCACTTCAATTCGTGGATTTCACATATATCTCATGAAATGACGTTTTCACCCGTGGAGAGACACGGAGCTGGAATCAAAGGCATGGATCAATTATCCACAGTTACTACAAGAACACAGCTTCAAAGGATACATATCAGATCACAATCTCTGAGGGTTATGCTTTCTCCACCTCCTCAGATTTCACAAACACACATACACGCATACAGAGGGAGTGCACACACATATACATGAGACGTGAAAACATCTAATTTTTACATCCTCGCATTTGATATCGCTGTCATCAGACAAGGGGGTACTTATTTGATTGATTAATCACACTGATGAATATTGCCATTCAGAACTGCAGATGAAGAATTAAGAGTGGATCATTAGTTTATGAATCTGACCCACTTACAGAGGAAGAGACAGAAACAGGAACAGAGAGAAAGAGGATGCTGCTGTGTTGAAGCATCCTTGAAAACAAATTAATGAACCTTGTGGAGGTGAGTATGACATAGGCATATACACACACACACACTCACACACTCACACACTCCAAACCGTGGAAGGAAAGAAGGCATATTTCTGTTGGTGATGGAAATGTGAACTTATTCAAAGAAAGAGCCTAAAAAAACAACAACAAAATGAAAGAAAAGACATGAATGGGGCCTGAGCAGTGAGGCGTCGAACTCTGGCTCTCACTATGACGCTCTGGTTTCAGAGGAGAATAAACGAGGTTGAGAAAAGTGGGCCTCCAGATGTGACTCCTTGTTCTTACGCCCCCCTTGGCATCATCTTCTAACGGCTGGAATGTGTTCAATTATATTCATAAATATAGGATCGTCTCACAGCTGACAAATATAGACTGGATTTGTATTATTTAAATGCAACCTGGGAGGAAAATTACAGCGTGAATATGCAAATGGGTTAAGAAGATTAAAAAGATCAGCAAAAAGTAGGGGTGTATATGTGGCAGTGGCAAGGATTCACAATGATGGGGAGAGGAGAGGAGAGGAAGAGAAAGGGTGAAGTAAAAAAAAAGTGAGGAAATGAAAACAGATGGAGAAAAGAAGAAGAGATGGAAGAGGAGAGGAGATTATGAGAGACTGGGAGGAGAGGTGGGATCAGAGGGAAGGAGACAAAGTAAAGTGTTTGAGAAAGGATGGGGATAGGACAAGAAAGGGTGAATGGAGTTGAACCAGGACGAAAAGGAGGAGATAAAGATGAGCAGAGGTGTTATCTGTAAAGAGGAGTAAGAGCATTATGTGCAAGGAATGATACATACAATGGGGCTGCAAAGCTCTTTTCTTAGGGAGCAGAGTGGGCCAGGCATAAAGACTGATGCTGATCTTTATTGTCTTTCACTTGGAAGTCTTCAGACTTCCACCACATTACTGCCTCTGCACACACACTAGTTCACTCTGCTATCCCAGTTAAGTACAATTAATCTACTGTCATTCAGAGAATTAAAAAAAAATAAGTGGAATAAAAAAAGTCATTTTGAAAAATCAAGGCGCCCTCCCCTCTCCCATTGCTTTATGTTTTTGAAATGAATTTCCTAAAAGACATTATTTACAACTGTTTCTAACTCTTATACAGCTAATAGATAAGTTGCCATGGCGACGATTAATGAAATTCTTCCCTATCTTCTCTAAGTGTGGCTCCTCATTACCATGGTAATAAACATTGCGGTATCGTCTAGTTGTTATCTTGAAGACAGATCGGTGGGAACGATATCTGTTCATTTCCAAAAAAGCAGCTGATTGTGGCGGTGGTGGTTTGGGGCGGGGAAGAAGCAGGGTCGACTAAAAACCTGAGGATAGGTTTTACTGCGAGACAAAGGCCACGGAGAGATGAAGCGGTAGATATGTAAGAAAGCAGAGGAGCTATGATCTTCAAACCGGGGCAGTCAAAGCTTAAAACAGTTGCTGTTGCTGTCCAGATGTTATTCTTTTATTAGATGATGACAGCAGAGAGACACAGGAAAGGCAGGGGAGAGATTGGGGGGGAACAAACCCAGGCCACTGTGGGAGGGACTTGTGCTTTCCTCTACCAGGCGCCCTCCAAATGTCATTCTATGGAGCTGTTTCATTTAAAATATATTCAGCAGGTTCTTTAATCTCACTTTGCACTGTGGATTTTTTAAAATATAAAAGTTAAAAAAAAGTCTGTAATAGCAAATTTGCATTAAATATTAAAACGGTCTCAAGAGAAGACTAGATCCATTTTTAAAGTGAAAGAATCACTGTCTCACTGTAGTGCTGCAATCCCTCGGCTGTGTTTATAACACAGAGATGCATGTTCCTAACTCACTGTTGCTTCAAGTGACCTCTATGGGCTAATTACAGCATATTCATTTATGCACTTGCAATTAGTTTAGAAACATGTTCCAAGCATTTGAAAATAATTATTTCATAAGTCCTCTTTTTCTTTCTGAAAACTACATAGCTGAGCTTTACACGCAAAACTTGAAAAAAAAATGTGTTTAAGTCAGGCACAGACTCTTTTGAAAGCAAAGATCAAGCAAACAGAAATCCTTTCCTTAAGAAGAGGCCTTGTGATTTGTGTCAATACATTACAGGCTAAACTCTGGAGAGTTTTTTTTCTGAGTTCTCCTAATAAATCAGTGTGTTGCTTCTTTTAATATTGTCTCAGAAGACTAAATTACCCATAGTGTATGAACATCAAGAGAAAATAAATCACACATCACATCACTCTAACAGACATGTGAAACATAGCACTGCTAAAGCTCTTAAAGCCTGTGTTAACTCTGTGATTCATGGGATTTTATTTTTAACATAATAAAACCTTTGCAGGGTTGCTGAAAGTATTGTTTATAAATACCAAAGGCTCAGTCATTATGCTGGCAGGTGCTGAGGTTTCTGGCTTTCAAAAATCAGTTTTGAAACAAAATCTCCCTGTGCCTGGGAATGTCTTCTTCCAATTCCCCCTCTCCACCTAATTGTATTTTTAACTGCTCTGAGAATGAAGATGTTATGTCAAGCGTTAAAGGGGAAGTCAAAACACATTTCAGCAACAAAAGATGAAAAAAAAAAATTGTTTTCAAGCCAAACACAGCAAATGACAAGAGGTATTTTACAATGTGACAAATGATCTCTTCAGCAAATATGTCTGTTGGGTTTGTGCTCTAGTTAGTTGCTCGTTTATTGCTATATTGAAGCTGTGACCATATTATTTGTGTCAATTACAGTTGTAGCCGGAGAAGAAAAGAGCCCTGTGTGTGTGTGTGTGTGTGTGTGGGAGTCAAGGCTGTTGTCATTGGTAAAAATCAAAAGATAAATTGTAGGACCAATATTGGCCAGTTTTCTCTTTATTTCTTTTGAAATATATCACATGTGGTCATTAGCGATGTTCTTAGTAACCATGACAACATAAATTGTGAAAAACTGCAAAATATTTCCTATTGAAAATGAATGGGAAGTCATTGTGAAAATGGTCAAACTCACCCCTCTTTTGAGCGACATGATTTCATCATACTTTTACATAGAAACATGGTTGAAACTTTAAACAAGTCACAAGACTTGAGACTTTTTTGGATTAAATCTGCATTTTGATAGCTATTACGGATTTTTACAAAATCGCAGTTTAAGTTTTATGTTTTTTTTTACCGTTTCATATTTTATAATGGGTGTGTATTGCACAGAATGGAATTCTGGGACTCTAACCACCACCTCTGAAATTTTTTCCCAAAAATCTTTTCCTCTTTTCCCACAGTTTCCACCTTACATTTAATATATGAAGATGTAGAGAATTTTGTCCTCTCTCACCCAGTGTGACTCCCATTGCAACATTACTCAGTTTTGAATAAACTGCCTCGAAGTGCAGACAGCGCTGACCAACAGTCCCATAGACTGCCATGTTAAACTGAGCTCTGAAGTTCTTGTTAAAAACAGACATGGTGGGTGTTTTAAAACTGTGACGGTGCCTAAACTTTGCTACCTAAGCTTTGCAGAGCTCACAGTGAAGACGTTTTGTTGATAGGACTTGTACTTTTAGAGGTGTGATTTTTGATGGCAAGTTTTGGCTTTGAGGCCTGCCACCTTTGGGGGACCCAGTCACCATAGCAACCAATTACTCAGCAGATGGTGATGACTCAGCAGTTTCTGGGCCGAAGTGGACTAAGCTGACTCTGACTGGCTAATTAGACTGATTAACTCTTAGTCTCATTGTATCCTGGATATGCACCAAGCAGCAGGTACATTCAAAATTTCACCAGGAGTTTTCTAGTTTCTACCTTATTCTCCTCTTCCTGATGTAACAACACTGCTCTACAGATGATGCTCATTTATGGATATTAAACTACAGGAATACACTTTATTTTTTCAGACAAAAACCCAAAATAGAAATGCTCGATTACTGGGCTCTCTGTTGTACTGTATTTGCAAAGCCACACCCACTTTTGTGTGATCTAATTAAATCTGAAAATAAAATCTGACAATAAACCTCTAACTGCTGTTTCAATGTGACTTTATGCCTTTTTGAGACCAGAGATCAGCCCTGGATGCTCTGCCGAGTACAGTATGTCCCACAGTGTGCTCCTCCTCTGTCAAGAATCCTTTCCTCCCTTTGACTGACAGCCTATTCCAAAAAACATGTCGCCAACCCAAAATGACTCCAGGTGTTTAATAGTACTGTAGGTGAAAGAAATGGTTATGATTTCAGATTGAAAGGAAGTGAAAAGTTCTTCTATTATCTGCAGAAAAGGGTGCCATCCTGGGCTTTAATAATCACAATGTGGCAAAGCACTGCAGAACATCTGAGGAAAAAAAAAATGCCTTGCGGTGTTCTGGGTTTAATCTGTTAATGAAGGGTGTAATTATGCAACATCATCAGGTAGAAAATGAACCAGTCTCTAATCCCACCCACCCAAGATTCTTCATTGAAAGAATCAGTGGAACTGATTGGGGGAATACATTGTGGGTGAAGGAGCCAATTGAATTTTCCACCCCCCCCCCTTCCTAAGAGACTGCGCTCCAACTTTCATTCCCGAGAATTTCCCCCCTTTTAAAAGTTATTGCATTTACAAATCCATTAAATATGTCCTAATTTTTATCTTTTAAATCGGTAATTGAAGATGCCAGCTCTACACAGTGGCTTCTGCAGCAGCAGCTAGTTGATATAATTGCAATGTACGTGTGACTTGAGCATAATACCAATTAGCTGTGTTACCTCCTTGAAGAGCAAACTGTGTCCAAATAAACACATCTTAATTATGCCCGCAGAGAATAGGAGTTGGAGAACACACAATTAAAGTGGCTAATTAATTCAGTGTTTTATCATAAGTTTCTTTTTTTTTTTTTTTACACTCTTCTTGCTATACGCCAAGATTCATGCAACTAAAAGATTAATAAACCGTTCGTCCTCTCTACATGACTTTGGGTCAGCTTTTGTAGTTCACTGTCCTGGCAGCCATTTGCCTCTATGGACTTAAGAAAAGGGGACTAGTGAAAAAGACAAAAAATGATACTAATTAAGTGCCGATCTCACTGATTTCTCTCTGTCCTGACCAGACCAATCAGACCACTTGGCTTTTATGATCCAGCAGGCCTCAGGGCCTCTTTACCATTAAATCCTCACAATCTTGACAAAGTTTCATTTCATTTGAGTTCAATTGTAGTTTTATAGGTTTACCCCCCTCCTTTACTGCCTTCTGTTCACCACCAACTGGGTTTGAAGAGCCTTAAAAAGACTAAAACATACATCTTTTCTTTGACTTTGAGCTCATCCACAGAAGTCCAGCCCTATGCTTAACCTCCACTGAATTATCAGCAGATAGCCTTAGGCATCAATGCATGCTGGGGACTGGGAGCAAGGTGTCAGACTGGCCTCATGAGGAATATAACTCAAAATCCCCACTAGAATCAGTTTAGGCTAGTTTTAGGCTAACCCTCTTTGCTCTGCAATGCAACAACACATCTGACTAAACAAATGTTTAATATGTGACTGTGAGATACATGTGATGGTACAGTAGCTAAAGTGAGCATAGGTGAGATAATAAGCATGACATTCCTAGGCAGATAAAAACTCTCTGTCTGTGACTACAGATGTCTGTGAATAGGCTTACATCAGATTAGATACACAGTGGGCCAAGGCTCTACCAGCATAGTACAATTCAGGTTCAAAGTGTCAGTCCCCAGAGCGTCAGCTATGCTCTTGACACTAGGTTGTAAAGAGAAGTGGATCACATAGTGAGTCAATGAGTCTCCACGGCTTTGTGGAAAGGCATTGTGAAAAACCTTGCGTCAGAGACTGACTGTATACTCACTATGTGATGCAAGCACTTGCATTATTCTGTTTCAAGCAACAATGCAAGGACAATGCAAGGAAGCACAACAGACAAACTAAGGCTTCCTCTTTATTTTTATGAATCTTGTAATGTATAATAGTAGTTTGTGACTTATTTATGTCAGTATTTAAGGGCTGAAATATGCATTCCACTCTCCTCAAAATAACATTTATACACAACTAAATTGCAGCAGGTACTATCAGCAGTGAGTAAAAAAAAAAAAAAAACATACTTGAGTAAAAGTACTATTTCTGAATAATATTATTACTCAAGTAGAAGTAAAAATACTCAAAAATAAATACTCGAGCAAGAGTAAAAATAGTGTCTAGTAAAAACTACTTAAGTAGTGAGTAACTTCAGATGCAACTTATCACATGAATGTACATCCACAAGACACAGTAATTGATTTATGACTTTTATATTATGTTTAATAGTGTATGCATGTAGTGGAGAAATGTTATTTGAGAGTTCTGAGAGTTTAAATATTCAGATTTCGTTAGTTTGTTCCTCTTTGGGGTTAGTGTTGGGTCAGGCTCCATTTCCTAACTGCCTGCTATGATTGGCTAGTTTATCAAAAGAAATTACTCAAGTACGTGTAACAGTAAATGTAACAAGTTATTAACCACCACAGGGTACCATGTATGTTGACAAGTCTGTCATCTCACCTTCCTAATTTATATCTTAAGACTAAAATGTGGGAAAAATCAAGAAAGGAGACACGTCAACACGTCATTATCCAGACCACATCATCAGATACTGATCACATTATAAATTGAGATGTTGACAGGATCAAGAAGAAGTGCAACAGTACATTTCTCTTCCTGTTTTCTAATTACCTTTCTAAGCTTTACACTATACTCCCCAGCAGAGATCAGTTATCTAAGTAAATCACAAGACTTAAATCTGTAATTACCATAGCCATGAGAAACAGCAATAATCTCAGATAAGATATTCAGGGTACATTTGAATGCTGCTAATGTGTAAGAGAGAGATTAGGTCAGGTCTTGTCATACATCATGTCACCTCCCACTAACAATAATTACTAATTACTTGGCTCCCAGTCCAATCCAGAATAGAATTCAAAATCCTCCTCCTCACTTACAAAGCCCTTAATGGTCAGGCTCCATCATACCTCAAAGATCTAGTTCCCTACAATCCCACTAGGACACCACGCTCCCAGAATGCTGGTTTACTGGTGGTTCCCAGAGTTTCCAGGAGCAGAATGGGAGACAGAGCCTTCAGTTATCAAGCTCCTTTAATGTAGAACCATCTCCCAATTTTGGTCTGGGAGTCTTTAAGAGTAGGCCTTTAATTATGCTGCTATAGGCCTAGACTGCCAGGAGATTCCCCATGACACATCAAGCTTTTCTCTCTCTCTCTCGCCGCTCTGTATGGATTCATATCCCATGTTATACGTTACTAACTCAATACCTTCCCTTTCCCATAGTCATGTGCTCTTCCGTCTCCCTCTCCTCTGTCACTTTCTACAGGTACTTCTGCCTCTGGAGCTGTAGAGTGTGACCTGTGATGACAAGCCTCCTGCTGCTTCTACAACCCCACTCAACACCTTTTTATTGCAACTTTTGCAATTAATCTGTATCACTGGCATTACTTGACATTTTTTACATGAAACCCTTGTTAGGTTATATTCTTCTTACGCTATTCTCTACTCCGCCCCCAACCAGTCCTCTTAAACCAGGCCTCTTAAAAGGAAGTTTTCCCTTGCCACTGACGTTTGTTGTGATTCAATGCTATATAAATAACATTTAATTTAATTTAATTGAATTAAAGGAATTTCACAGCAAGATATTCAACTATTTTGACTGCTTTTAAGAGAGAGAGAGATTGTAGAGATCAGTATTTAATTCTTAGTTTTGGAACAGATTTTTTGTGAACTGTACGTCTGCCATTGGTCTCTGTTATGTTGTCCTCTTCCTCCTCTAAGCAGCCTGGCTCTTTATGGTCGGTCATGGAGGCAGCATCATAGACAACTCAGCAGCCAGGCAGTTGGGCAGAGAGAGCGGGAGCCTTTATTGATATGCTAATGCTGTCGTTCATTAGCTGTCTTTAATTAGCGAGTGTGCTGCTGTGGGCTTTTGGCTAACTGAAGCCACCAACAACAGAACACTTATCAGCAGACAAGATACACACATCACTCCCAATCAGCTTGGGACAGGGAGAGCGAGAAAGTGCCATCATGAAAATATACTGATGGAGAGCCAAGGTGGAGGAGGACAAAAATTTGAGGGAAAGCAGGACAGATGATTATTGGAAAACTAGAACGAGTGAGGAAGGGATAAGAACAAAAGTGAACCATAGACCAAAACATGATTCTTTCTCATTCAGTTATCAGGAAACTCAATCACATCCTCGGCTCAGTTTGATCGTTTGCAGTGCAACTTCATTATTTTGCCCTATTAACCAAGGCCTGTGATATTTGACTCAGAAACCACCGTCTCTCCAATAAAAACATTGATGAGCTCACATATAATCATACAGGGAAATCATCGCTGTTGTGATTGGCTGAAATGAAAACCTGCAATCTGGTGGGTATTGAGGTTAGAGCCCACACTCAAATGTAGTTTTGTACTTTGCAGTGATGACCTTTTCTTGCACTCTATTGAGTTATTGACAGCCTGTCTAGTCTGATCAAACACTGTTTGTAAATGTAAATGAGTAATGATAAAAGGTGCCAGGTATTGCAAGTATAGGGACTGAAAGTGGGCCAAGTGATCTCTAACTTCACACATTTGCCCACATCTTGGCCCCAGCTGAACTGAGGATGGTGTAGAAAATCTTGGGACAGGCCAGTGCTGCTGCTGGGTTTCTGGCCCAAACTGTAGTGTATTAGTAAATGTGGGGGTCAAAACAGACATTCTGACTCCCATTCTAATTGCACAAGGGTTGGGTATTTATATTACCCATAGTTAAAGTATACAGATAGTACTGAATGAGAATAATGTCATAAACCTAAAATCTTTCTCAAGAGTTTGGTGGTGGTTTTAGGCATGGCTGGTATAATCCGATGGTAGCCCTGGGGCAAAAATCTGTACTGGGTCTCCACTGAACCACAGTTTCTGCCTCCCACTGTGCGTTGCTGTATGTAGGCTACCCAATTACCTTGAAATGCCCATCATATACAGTACATATAGCAAATAAAACATGACCAGCTTCATTACATTTTGCCTGGAGCCTATAGACCAACCAGGGATCCAAGGTGAAATGCTTAATGCTTAGGTTTGTTAATAGTAATTAGTTAATGGTAATTTGATGAAGATTTGATGAAGTCCAGCCCCAGCACAGTTGCCTGCTTTCCCTGGAGAACCTTGATTTATTTTATTTTTACCAGTCAGATACAAACTCCACTTTAAGATGTACCTTATCAGCCATACTAATGCTAGTGCTAATGCTGGCATCGCAATATTGGTTGATTGTTTATTTGAGTGTCCCACATGTTTTTGGTGCCCAGCCCATATAGACTTAAAAGGCACTTAAGAGTAACCTTGATGGCTACATGATGATTCAAAACTGTCGTATCGGATACAGAGTACTCTGCCTCAGCTGCCAAGCATCTTCTATAAATCTCGCCACAACAAAAGCCTTCACATTAAAAAGCCAACTCAACATATCAGCATCAGACAAAAAACAAAAAAGCAGGGTTCTTCGCTTGAACCTTGTCAAACAAACATTTTCTTAACTCAGCATATGGAAGACAATAGAATATAAAATTAAATTCATCATCAGCAACCTCTAGATCACAAAAACATGCGAATTGTTTCTCTTCGGGAATTCCTTTGTATCTACCCACCTCAACTGCCAGACCTTTTCAGGGTTTGTCCTCTTTTAAAATGTCTCTTGAATTCACCTCTTAGAATCCTTCTTTTACTCCAGTCCTCACACTTAACAAAAAATATTTCTGCTAAATGCAGGTCAGCCCATACCTTGTTTAATTCATCTTCATTCATCTTCTTCTTCTATTCATCGTTTTTGGACCACATTCTAACTGATCTATAACACTGAGAAGAGCTTTACAGCATATCTCAGAGGAAAGAAAGTTTACAGGAATATTTCTCTTTTGCTTTTTCACTTGTTGCTGTTATAAATATATCAGATTCTGGTTTCAACCTCCCATTAAGCTCACAACATTTAGAATCTTTTAAAATTCAATAAAAGCCTCCCCATGTTTATCTACACCCTTGTCAAACACCACCCTGGTGGAAATGTTGTGTGCTTCACCAAAATATTTCAAATCTGCAATTTAACTGTTCATATCACCACAAATATAGACAGTCTGCATCACTACAGTACACAATAGCCAGAAAATGAAGTAAATCCCCATGATGAAGTTTCTGAAGTAACAAGAATGAATTTTTTTTTTTTTTTTTAATAGGATACTGTGAAGTCGTCTTAAAAAACCCTGAGAATTCCTTCATGAACTTTATCCACAAGTCAAGGAGAGTAACAAAATCCACCACGCCACCTGACCGCTGTGTGAGCTCAACGATTATATCCAAACTAAGTTGCCTGGATCCATTAAGTACAATTGCGTTTGTTTGTTTATAACTATCCGTTAATATTCTAATGGACTATCAGAAAATGTTCAGTACTTACAGGGCATGGTCCCTTAGTAAAGTTCCTGTGGCACTAGGCGTGACCAGTCGACCATTCCCGGACAGATAGAAATCCTTCCCGGCTGGAATTTCTCCAAGTAAAATCCTGAAGTTGAAGTCCACGAACGTCACAGCATGCGATTTATCCGATGACACATTAACTCCCGTTATCCTTAAGCTTTCTCCGTAGCTCTGCCAGACTTTCCTCCACCGACCGTAATTCCACCTTAACCAGCCCCGGTTTGCCTCCTCTCGTCCGAATACGTTCTACTGCAACGGGCTCGGCCCTCACGTTCTTCACTATAGTCATCAGATCCTCATTATCTTCATATGGTAGACCCATGATCATCAACGAGACGTCTTGATCAAACTGTCTGGAAACAACAGAGGGAAGAAACACTGACGAAGCCCGTGCAGCCATCTTGGAACATTATGTTGAGTTGGTGTTAATATTGGTGTGTTTGTGTCCCTCATGGCTACCGTTGTGGCACCTGTAGTTATTGTTAGTGCAGTTTAATGTCTCACTTACTCATTCATGCACTGCCTGCCTTTGCCAAGAATCACTCATTTCAGGCCCTGCCACACCCAGAGCCTGCAGAACCTCAGCCTTCCCACCTTCCAGTCACCTGACTCCTCCCTGCCCTCCTACTCACCTGTTCATCATTCCCATATACCTATGAGGGGGCTTCAAAAAGTTCTTGGAAAAAGGACAGTTGGAAAAAACGGTTTAAGTTATGATGTTTATTTTTGCGTTGCAACATGTATTTAAGGGTTCATGTTAGAGCATGACACGTTAGTATGAGAATGTACACGTGCATTGAGATCAAAATCCCTGCATATGATTTTTAGCTATGTACTTTTTCCACAAACTTTTTGAAGTCCCCTCGTACTAGTATATTCAGCACTTATACAGTCAGCCAGATTGTCCATAATGCCACGCCATCCATAGATTTCAGGCCTCACTTACCTGTTCTTACCTCTCCCTGACTTCACCTCCTCTTTATCCTTTATCCCTGCTTTGGACTGCTGAGCCCAAATAAAGGTGTCCTGTTTTGGATTTTTTATCAGTGTCTCTGAGTCATGCATTCACATCCTTACAATTACAAAACATGACAATTAAATAATACAGCAGCTGCTTTGTCAGAAATATGACATAATAGCAACTGGTGTATATTTTTTTTTTACAGCGCAGCCAAACAAATTATGTTATTAATGAAGTTAGTTAATAACTTGCCATTTTTTGTTGTGAACAACTCATTATGCAGTTTTCCACAGAACAGCAGGACACAGCAGAGTTGGTTACCTTTCTGAGGAGCTGGAAGTGTGCAATGCATCACCTGCAGCTCTTCATCTAACAGCTCACTGTGGCTGCTATAGCTTGCTGGTCTGCTGTCAAAAAAATGCCAAATTTTAGTATTGTCTTGCTTTGAAGACATATTTTTAATGAACACTTGCTGTCAGTGCTAACGTCTGACACAAATACCTTGGGTTTCCTGTGACAGCTTCACAATAAGAGCCAGCCTGTGTTTCACCAGTTGAATGTTTTTTAATGTGGACTAGAAAAATGTTGGATTTGCATCAGTGGTAACTTAATACAGCTCTGATGAGAGAGTGAACAGTAAACAGTGAGATAAAATTACAAACAGTAACACTGGATTACATGCATTTGTGCATGTGAAGGCAGTTTGAATCCCACAGGGAATATCTTGGAACAGTATCATCGCTAAAAATACATCTGATGGTGCAAGAAACACAAGAAGTCAGATGATCAAATAGGTTGGAAACTAACCCCCCAAGCTAGTAAAACTTCTCTGGAAGAGAAAACAAAGGTGAACAGTAAAATTATCACCCAAGCTGTCTGAAAACATCCATCTCAGTTTAGAGACTGGCTCCCTAACTCTGTTTTAAATCTGACCTAATGTTCAAACATCATAGTTCTTTACATTCACAGCCACAGAGGAATTATTAGTGATGACTGCACTTACTTGTATTTTTCCCTCCAAGTAAAGAGGTATAAAAAACTGTTACCTCATGTTTATTGACCCCTTCTGACCTATTTCCAGCTATGTAGCTGCATTCAAAGACCTCAGTGATTAGTTGGTGAGTACAATGTTATCATAACAGATGGAACCAGTGGTGGGTAGAGTAAACACAAACAATACTCAAGTAAAAGTATTGTTACTTTATAATATAACGACTCAAGTAGAAGTAAAAATAACTACTTGAGTAAAAAAGTATCTCATAAAAAGCTACTCATGTATTGAATAATGTATTGAATGTATTGAATAACTTAAGCTTTATTACATCAATATCATCATTTAGGTTAGTGTTGGGTCCATGGCTCCATTTCCTAACCTACTGCATGCCAATGTCCACAATATAGTGTAAAAGTAAATCATTGCAGAGTGAGATCCAATTCAGTTCTAAATGCTAATATTAGCTACCAATATGAGTACTGTTGTATAGGACCAGATTCTCAACTCCAGTAGCAGACATCCCACCCTGGATTATTTTATTTCAACCCATTCATTCAAATTCCTTTTTCCTCACTAAAATATAGCCTAACTTGGGAGCATTATTTCATCCCCTGGCCGATAACCTAGCATGGTAGTATGTATGGATTCCTTAGACTGCCTTCCATATGATATATGTGACCTTAACAATGAGCCCGCTACTCCCTCTGAAAGACAGTATATCGTCCCACCGGTGGGACATGGGAAAGAGAGAATTTCTAATCCCTTGGGGGTGTCAGGCGGCTGACACCAATCTACGGGAGACTCTCAGAGCTACCGAGAGAGGTGGGTTTCATCTTCCGTCATGTTCTTGAACTATAGTCAGCTGAAGGGGGCTTGTAGAGGGGGTAGGGCCACACCTCTGTCCACCTGCAGTGCTGCTGCTCTGATTGGCTAGTAGACTCGTGATTATCGCTTGCAGCCCAACAACTGCTGTCTGCATCTGAGCTGAGCTGAATTTATTTGTAGATAAAAGTATTCTGCTAAATAACTATCCTTACAAGTACAATTTATCCAAAAACAAACAACCCCCCCCCCCACTCAAGTATGTGTAACAGAGTAAATAGAATGTGTTACTACACCATTGGATAGAACTGATGGTCAAACCAAACCTGAAGAAGACAATCATGTTTCTCATGGAAGTTGAGTAAAGTCTGACTAAGTGCAGCAGAGGCTGATAAAAGTGGAGCTGACAAACTGACCCTGAAATGTTCCACCAGGGTCGCCCCACATGGGACTTATAATTTGAAAGACTGTCAAATTTTCAAAACGTTCAGTGAATGCCAGACAGTTTGTTTTCTATTATAACTTGTGTATATTTGTGTGTTTGTTGTCATGTCTCTCATCTCAGTGACACTTTTCACAGATGTACTTTCTTGTTGTATTGTTTTTTTCTTTGTCATTCACTCTGTTGCGGACATGCTGTGAGAGCATACAGCACGTCATTTACTGCGACAGGTTTTCTTTCCTCCGTCAAGCGTCTCCTCTTTCTTCCTTCAGCTCCCATCCCCACTCCTCCTCGAGGCCACTCGGTATGCAGACAAGATGCTCTTGATGGTTTTTGCTCTGAGCTGAGGTATTCTGTGATTTCTGATTTGGCTTTCAGCAACTTCAGACGAAGGAGCCGCCATTCTCCCTGAAGCCTGACAGCCATGTTAGGATATGATGAGAGCCACAAAATGCAGGGAAGACTGACATTTTTCTGTCTTCTTCTTAGACACCAAAACTCCAGACATCCTTTTCATCTCCAGCAACCTTGCTTTGTTATTCTCCACTGATTCTTCCCTTTCTCTTTCCCCCACGCCCTCCATCTATTTTCAATAATATATACATTTAAACATGAGATCTGCCTGATTCATTGTGAGGTCTCACAGTAGGCCTCCTATCAGTGTGATAATCAAAACATGTCACTCTGTGGCCTTGTTGCTCCATGATTGGAATTTCATTTCACAAGCAAAAACCATCACTCTTTCTTCTCTTCCTTTATCGCTCTCTCCTCTGCCTCACTCTTTCTCTCTGTGTCTGTTATCAGTTTGTCCTCATGCTGTGTCCATTTCTGAAGTCAAAACCTTTTTTTTTTTTTTTAGGCGGTCTTGAATTAATGTTTTAGGAGGCTGGTGGTAGATAGGCATCACAGTGGCTCAAAATAAAATTAATATTTGTGAGATGTTTAATGAGACAGACAGGAAGGCAGACAGAGGGAGACAGAAAGGGGGGCAAGAAAAAGGAAGGAAGAGGAAAAAAAGAAAGAAAGAAGACAACAGTGTCAGAGACAGTGCCAAGATGGTACTGGATAAAGAGAGGCGATCCATAAAAAATGTATGATATTTTCTAGAAGCCACATTCATACCCATATCTATAGATTATGCAGTTGATATGATATGCAACTGTATGATCTCACAGTCAGTTATAGCAGGTCTCTTGATATGAAATTGCAGAGGGAGCCCAAGTAGACGCAGGATATAAACAATGAACACTACTAATGAAATACCACTAACTGGTGTTTAATGTGTTTGTGTGGAGTGTAAAGATTATGGACTGGAAAGATCCTCTAGCCATTATTTTCATTTTGTATGCCCCATGAGCAGCTAGATACCTCATACATTGTTTGTTTGTTGTTGTTGTATTTCATTAGTTTATCACTCTGCAAAGCAAAATTGCTTCTGTGAGACAACAACACTTTTTTTTTTTTTTGGTGTGCTATCAGTTTTATGTATCTCCTCCATCGAATCCTCTATTGGCAATGCACCATCAAACTCTGTTATTGTTAATAACTCGGTGGTCTTCTCTATCTGGCATCGGTTTCAAGAAGATGTTCCAAAAACTTGTGTGACTGAAATCTGTATCATGTTCAAACAGCTGGTACAGATGTATACTGATAGACAGACTCTCCTTACATCCACCAAATGTGTAATGAACTATCACAATTGGTGCTGAACACATGCCAAGAGATATGGCTACCTGTAAATGCAATCAGGTAATTCACTGACTGCTTCTGCTTTACAGTATCACCACCCCTCTCCATGATATCCAGCTTTCAAAAGTAGATGCTTTCAACTTTTTTCAATTCTACATAGTGGGTGAGTTGTTGCTATCACATTAAACGAGCACTTATTTACTGTTACTGTGGATATCGGCCTGGTGACAAACTGCTTCTTGGCAGGTCTTTTCTTTGGTTTGTTTGAGACCACCACACATGTATTTCTCAAAGAGTTTGCTGTTTTTAAAGACTGCTGATATGACTTCTTCACAGGAGACAACTTAGATTTTATTCTTGTAATTCTAGTGGAAAAAAGCCAGGGTGGCCAACTCAGCAAGTAGAGGAGGTGAGAGGGTTTTGTTTTTTAAGAGTATTACAAAACCACATATTAAAACCAATGTTAGAAAGCACTTAAAAGATAACAATCATAATGAAAGGGTAAGACCATAAAGAGTGGAAAGACATAAAAGTGGAATTTAAGAGAGGTAAAAAGCATAAAGTGTACAAGCAGGAAAAGAGTCAGGAAAATTATTTATGAGTGTGAAAAAATATGAATAAAAGGAGGGCTCATCAAGAAACACAACACAACCTAAAATATAAAATGAAACATAAATATAAAATATAAAGTGAAGTAAAGTATAGCACTTAAAAATTAAGTGCAAGACTCAAGTTGTATAGTCAAGGACATACTGAACAGCATGCTGCTGGGTGTAGCAAGTGGCCTGTATTCAGATCAGATGTGGTCAAGATGGAAGTGCTGTGTTGTGTGTTGGCAGGATGGTGGTGTTATGGCAGAGAGGTAGATGGACAAGATTAGAGCTGTCAATGGACCGTAACATCTGTTCGACCAAACTCAGCCAGGTCGAACCACAGCTAATCAAGATCATTCAGTCAACACTGTCTCTCCAAGATTCCCCAGCTCTGCTCTCAGGTAACATCAGTGACATCTTCCAAACATAGAACATTTTCTGTTCCATTTTAGAGCATGTGTCTAATTTTCATGTTGTTAATTAATTTCTTCTGTAAAAGCCCACATCCATCCACACAGGTGTTGGCAGTTATCTTTTGCAATTAAATTTCCTCTCATGTTTCCAGTATAGCTCCATCCAGTTTCCACTTGACTAGTACAGGGTTATATTTTTGTCAAAAATATGTTGATGTGGCTGTTTGCATTCCACTTCTGCGTAAAATACACCAATGTGTCAATGTCTATGTCTATGTCATATAATATTATATAGTATAAAACAAACATATTATATATAATTCAACTTCAAACTGTACTAGCTAGGTAGCAAGCACAGAAATGGACTGTCAACCAAAACACAAAGATGGTCATAGCAAGAAACATCCCATAAATCCCATAGCTTATCAAGGGTACCCTCTTTTAACCACTGGGTGCTAACCAGTGCTAGCGTTAGTTAGGTTAGCTGGCTAACGTTAGCACCCGCTGGCATCAGACTTTGTTTTTCTTTATTCTGTGCTGCCCAACTAAGGTGAATAAAGCTAGCCATAGCTATCAATATTTGCACAGCTAAGGTAAAAGCAGATGACCATCTCTAGCTATTTTCGCTTTTTTGTGTGCTCATAGCTAGAAACATCCTGTAAAGCCATAGCTTATATTAGGGTACCCGCTTTAATTAGCGGGTGCTAATGTTAGCTAGGCTAGCTATATACATAGACATAAAAACAGCACAAAGATATTTTTGGCATAAATGGAACCCCATAGACTAGAGGTCTAATCACCAGGTTAACAGAAAATGCCCATGAGAGTTTGCAGCACCTTTAATTAGTTACTTGATCCTGACATTATTTAATACTGGAAAGCAACAAAATAACTTTTCTCAAGCTCTGTACTTTCATACAAATAAGCACTGTATTTGAGTCTTATAATAGTCGTATTAAACATTATTATTAGTTATATTACTGAGTTATATTCAGCCATACTTACTAGTCACTGTTATGTTTGGCATTTCTTTGGTGAGGACCGTTGAGTAAACACACAGACAGCTTGGTGTGGATAGGGGGGGTTGAAGAGGGAGATGGATGGGGGGAGAGTGTCTGGAAGCTTGCAGATGAGTGAATGGCTGAGGGTGGCGAAGTCACTGGAGACCAGCAGAGACAAGCAGCAGCAACAGCACAGGTGATCGATAACAGTAGAGCACAAGAGACACAGGATGAGCTAAACTCTGGAAATACACAAGAGAAAGATACTTAGATTACCTAAGCGGCCCAAGAGTCTAAATACCATGTATGAGTGGACAACAATCTGGTGATGAGTGGAAGTCAGGGTTCTCATACTGGGCTTGATGAGTAGATGAGGAACAGGTGAGCTGTAACACCAGGTGCCACACCCCACCTACTTTAACATGCTAAATATATATTTAACCTGCCAGTCACTTGCTATGTTATTGTTGTTGATAATTCTGGTAACAAGACTATGCTGATTATTCTGTCTGTGGTTCTGATATGTTGTTTTAAATTGTGAGTTATTTCAGTTCAGCAGTGGAAAAAAGATAGTCCAGTAGTCTACAGTCTTTACTGTGCATATGATGTAGTGGATAACAGGTGTTTGTTTAGCTATGTTCACCCACCATATACCAATGTATGTGGATCAAAACATCTTGAAATTCTTAGTCTCAAATCTGCCAGTTTGGATGCTTTTGTTTTAAAGACAAGATGGACAAATCAGAGGTTATAAATATGGCACTGTGTAAATAAAATGCTGTTAATTTATAAAGCAGTTTATAAAACAATATTGTTCAGGTAGTGGGTGTTCACACCAAAATTAGCCCTGTGTTAAACAATGCAGGGGTGTGCTGTGTTGGTGGGGCATGTTACCTCACTCACCAGTGATGCAATTAATTTCCTTCAATCCAGAAAATCCAGTTTGAGCAACAGATTAAAATTCTCTTACAGAAAATTTGTAGGAAACACAGAAACCAAAACACTGCAGTTTATGATACTTGGGAGTTTACAACACATAAAAAACAAAAACATTATGATAGCAATCATGCATGCTTTTATTGTGAGATAAACGACAGACCCACAGTGTCTGTATTATATAACCAACCAGGAATGTCTGACTCTCTATCCATAAATTTATAAAAGTAAAGTTTCTCTCAGATCTTTGTCAAAACAAAATCAAATGTTTAATATATGTAATTATGTTTATTGCTTATGGACACCGGATACATTTATCCCAGTGTATGATATCACATGCAGCAGATAATAATATAATTTATAATATAATTGCTCAACAGAACTATGGAAGTGGGAAATGTTCCAAGTAGACAGACAATAATCATGTTAACTGATGTTACCAGGTTTCCAGGCTTCACAAGTTGCATATATATTTTAAAACCCAGAAACCTCTGCAGCATTATTCATTACCAGGCAAAGAGGCCTTGTCTCTTGTTTCATCCCTGCTGTCATTGTGTGTTGTGTCAGATGAAGAGATGCTTTTAAACCTTCTTTGATCTTCAAGGAGACAAAATGGACATCACACACACCTACTACACTGTACTTACCATCTCCAGGACAAAACAGCAGAAGGCGAGGCAAGTTTATTTACAGTATGTACACATTTCACACTCTGTGCCTTTCAAAGTGTTGAATTAAAACAGAAGAAAATTATGTGAATATATGAATACAGAAAAGAAGGAACAAATTAAACACATACGCTGTATTTTGTAGAAAATGCAGCAGTAAACATAAAGTGTTGCAGCCTAGATTTAAAAGTAGCATCAGTCAGAAAGTGACAGATGTGTGTTTGTTACAACCATATGTAAGTAAACACTTATTCACCATGTCTTATCTTAGAAATAACAAGCCAGCCTCTAATGACTGAAGGGGATTCACACTGTAAAAGCAACAATGAGATGTATTTGTGCCCTAAACCAGTGGGTAAATGAGCAGCACTATTTTAAAATCAGTTCAGTGACACAGTGAAAGCACAACTGGAGGGTTGTGTGCAGCTTTCATGGTCTTCGTTAGAACTCCAGCAGAAGTTTTCTTCATGAGCTCTAGCTGGGTAACAGGCTTTTTGGGAAGACCTGAGAGGCAGTCTAACTTTCTGGAGACAGAGGCATGAATATGTTTTTTAAGGACTTGTTTAGGCATGAGTCCATAAATGTCTCACCATATTTTCAAAGGCTAAAGGTGGTGTTGTGCTTTCTTTTTATTACTTCTATCTACTAATTATCCTGGCACTTTTTATTTCTAAACCTAACCAGGTTCATTTTTATGCCTAAACCTAACCAGAGACCTTCCACCAGTAGGTGCGCTACCTTAGGAAACGGTCATCTGAGTCGTATTTAAGTGAGGGAACAAACGACCAATCTGGTTGTATGAGTTGGAGGACTTGTGTTTTTACATCTGCTGGTGTTGGCTGTCACTATGACCAAACACAATTATCACAAGTTGATGTGGAGGACACTTGGAGGACATTCAATTAGTTATTTCATTATTGTACTTGTACTGACAAAACGATAGAGGTTGAAAAGGGTCCAGCCCCTTATTGGATGCATTATTACAAATGGACACAGAATGCAAGAGTAAAGAGAGACCTGCACATATCAGTTTGATTGACACTGCAGAAAAATAGTAAACTACGCTGCAGATACAACAACGCTGAGAAGCAAGTCCCTGTGTGTGTGTGTGTGTGTGTGTGTGTGTGTGTGTGTGTGTTGCTTTACTGTTAATGACCCACAACAATAAATGAGTGTTTTCAATCTGTGTGTTAGTGGTGCTAACACTGAACCACAGCATTTAAAAATTTAATTAGAGTCCCAACATGAGAAGGACAGAGCAGCAGATACACACTCCCACTCAATTCTCTAGCATTTCAGCTGTACTCTCTCTCTCTCTCTCTCACACACACACAGTAGACATTACACTGGGTTTACAGTCTCAGGCTGCTGCAAGTTTGAATGAAGCGTGCCTCCCTCCGATTAATTGTGGCCCACTTATTTTTAATTAAGTTTCTTTGTGTGGTTCCATGCTGGTAACGTGGGAGTAAGTGTTAAGTAAAAGAAGTCTGTCCTTGTTCTGTCAATGTAGTTTAATCAAGACAGGCTGACAAGATTTGGTTCAGTTAACCAATAAACTATTCACTGATTCTCAGGAGATGAAGGCCTGCAGAAGCAGCTTTTTTTTTTTTACGTCTCTCCTGATATAGATACAGAATAAAAGATAATGAAAAAGTTCTGTCATTTTTTTGAATTAAGTGCTACTTTGTGCTTGAAAAGAAAGACTCTGTGGGTCATTTTATTCCTTTTGTATTCACATTGAGAGCTCACAAAGAAGTCTGTTCATTTCTGAGAAACCAGAAACTCAGGCAACCTGAGGACATCAGCAGACATGTTGGCTGAGGACAGTGTGTCCCGGCTGCTCAGGTGTCTGACGTATCCTCTGTATATAATCTGTATATAAGCAGTGTGTTATCATCACTGCTCCACGCTCCTCGGACTGGCATCTGCATGGGCAGGTAAAAGGTCTTTGGCGCCCCCTACCAGCACACAAAAGAATACATCTAATTTTCTCTCTCTTCATTTCCTCCCTCATGAGTGATCTACAACTCTTTTTCGTGGGCAATGACATAGAAAGAAGGCAAATGAGTTAAAGTGGAGACCACACAGCCAGAATTCACTTAGGAAAACTGGAATGTCCACTAAGCCGTGAACAGGACCTGGTTTAGTTTCTCTTTTCTTGGCAGCCTAATCAGTTTCTGTTGGTTACAGCCAAAATATAACTGAAGAGACAAGGCTTTTCCAACACTCTGTCTGTTTTTTCATTTTAAAATCACATATCAATGAATACATTTTTGTTATTAATCATATACATGTTGATGTCAGGTGTAAAACTTAGTATCAACACATGCTATTTATGCAAATAAATCCCTTTAATTCAGGTATTTCCCCCAAACAGTGCCTGATCATTACACTTACTGATTATTGCAGTAGTATAATGGTCATTTTGGTTTGATGCACAAACTTTAAAACAAAGAAGCACCTAACTGTAACCTCTTGTTCAAAGTTGCATCATATTTATTAGCTGCCACAAGTTCATGTTCTCACATTGTTTGGTATCCAGAGAGCTGAAGGGGTCAATCTATCTAGCATACCAGAGTAAAAATAAATGAATAAAGATTAGGAAAGAAAAGTCAGAGAGAATAAGAATAAGAGCGTTTCTCACCTACCTCCTATCTTACTGACTATCGTGTGGCACCTCAAATTCTTTTGGGAACCATTACTCTACATTTTTATTCAGGTAACTTCATTAGCAGACTGAATGTGAACATAGATTTTAAAGGAGCTATTTTTTAAGTCTAAGTTTTGCTATCACCACAAAGCCAGGATTAGCATTAACAGCTGTTAAATGGTGAACCTGGTGAAAACAAACCCTGTTTTTTTTTTATTATTTGCTGCTCCCATACCAATATCAATAAGCTGCTCATATCACACTCCTGTTTAAAGGGGGCAGTCCTATCATTGTCTTTTTAGAAAGTCATGTTTAGCCAAAGTGCTGGAGTCAACAAATGAAAAAAAAAAAAAAAAAACTAAGCAGGTGCTTGTTTTTAAGTGCATTTCAGTCAGCCCTTGATGACAAATCAGCATTATTCAGTGCTTTTTACAGACCTACAGACGTCTTTTCTTCATCCAAAGTTCTCCAGGGATTTATTCTTAGCCCTGCTCTGTTCACCTTATACTTGAATGACATAGTGTCACACTCAGGCACCGGTAGCACCCATCTGTATGCCGATGATATAACAATAAACCTGGCTTTTCAACAACTTCATCTTGCTTTTTTACAGTCTCCAAAGAGCACTTGAAACTGACAAAACCAAATTCATGTTGTCTGAATAAAGACAGACTGTTGAATCTAATTTTAAAATTGTTGCTTTCAGTGGAACCTGCATTGAGTGAGTCTCTGAGTGTAAGTATTCGGGTATCTGGATAGAAAACAAACTCACCTTTAAAGCACATATAAAAGAGAGTTTTTTACACAGACATAAGTCTTACTTTCCTATATTCTGCAGATATAGAGTGGTGGAAAGCATTTTAATTATATATACTGTATTATGTATTATATACCTCACATCTGATAGATCATACACCTCAGACTGGCTTCAGCTTCAGCTTCAGGTTCCATAAGACATGCCACTCCATCCTCATGGAATAATTTACAACAGATGCTGAAGCTCAAAACTTTGTTGTCTCTAAACAGTTATAGTTTTGATTTAATTTATTTTAATTGTACATGTTTTGTGCATTAAGTTTATGTTTTATTCTTACTTTATGCAATAACTCATTATGCAATGAGGACATTATTAATAATATTATTTGTAATGAGAATATATTCTTTCTTGCCTTTTTCAAAATAATTCTCATTAGGTCTTTTATCACAGTTTTTTTTTTTGTACTAATTTCATTGCAATGTTTACTTTAATTTCATGTATTTAATGTTGTAATGGTGTAAAATGCATGTTCTTCAACACTTCCCAAGAGTAAATAAAGATTATGTTCGTTTTTTTTTTTTTTTTTTCAATTATGTTGATAATACTGTTTTCTGGTATTCATGGTAGTCTTTACCCACATTTATTAGGTTATTTAACTAATTTATTATTTCTGTAAGACATAAAAGCAACAAATGGCTTTCTGAATATATTGCTGATTTCTTTTAGTATTGGTGGTCAGCAGTGATTCTGTGTGATATCGAGCCATATTTTCACTTACTGCTTTAACATCAATAACTTACAGTTTCTGATTTAAGTTAATGTTGTTGTTGATAATATTACATTCATCTTATGGAATCTCTTTGCCATCAGTTTTATAACACTGACCCTTTGGACTTAAAGTGCGCAGTTGTTAATTATCAAGTCACTGACCTGTGGTAATTCTCCTCTCTCAGTATACAGTGGCTACTGAACTGTGTGGGTGGGCTGGCTCAGGACTTTGATATAGTTTCTCTCTTGAATAATACACCCCTACACACAGCAGCGCACAGTTTAAGTACAACTTTTATTAATACTGGAATCATCACAGTGCGTTTTGTTACATTAGCAGTGACTAAAGTTAACAAAAAAGGGTCAATTTTACAAAAAGGAAGACAGAAAAGAAAAACCTTATCATCAGCGACAGAGGCGAAACAACCTTAGAAATAAATTCACAATAAATTAAAGAAGAAGAGCAAAAGAGGTGACAGAAAAAAGAGGGACAGACAAGACCACAGTGCCTGCAGGGGCTACTCGAGGGGAGGAAAAGATGGGTTTGTACAGAGAGATAAAGCAGGTGTTGACTCTCTCACAAGGTTATATCCTTTGAACAAAATAGCCCCATAGAAATATCAACGTCTCAATGGCGAGTTATAGAGAGATTTCATTGAAGAGTTCAAATGGAGGCTGCAGAGGAAGAGAAGAAAGAGAGCGAGCGAGCGAGAGACACTACCAAGAACTGGAGTATTGACAGTTAGACATTCAGTTTAGTTACAGTGGCAGCGGCACCAGGAGGCCACTCTGTTCTGCATGGCTGTGTGACAGGAAGTTGAAATGTGTTTCATCATGGTCCCCCCTGGAGAACTTCAGCAGACCCTGATGTAGCTTCTGAGAATCTACCTTAGTCATGTTTGCTTCTGATGAGTGTGTGTGTGTGTGTGTGTGTGTGTGTGTGTGTGGTGGGTTTCTTCAGTATTAGACAGCAGGAAGGATTGACAGATTGTGTGTGGGAGGTGGGAGGGAGGAACAGTGGGGGTCTTAACCACGTGTCCTTGTGCAACACACACACACACACTTACACACTAACGCATATACACATATAGTAGACATTCAGTATAACCTGGGCAGATGGCTAAAGGAGTGGGTTGTACATACAGCAAATTCACAATACTTCCTCTGGTCATAAATACAACACAACCTGTCCTCCAATGGCAAGCACATTATTATTTCAATTACTTCATTATTTAAATTTCATCTTAGTACATACGGTAAACTTCCAGTGTATACATTAGGGGGCTGAAGTTGTGAGGAGAAGCATTACACAACACAAATGAGGCTGTTGTCCACAAGATTTCCACATAGATTTCTAATGGCGTGTTCATGCTGCGAGCAAATGCTCACAGTGGAAGTCTGCCAGTTTCCTATAAATCTGAGTAACCACGGAAACTCAGATGGTCCACAAGATTACTGGGTGTGTTGGCAGAATGGTTCACAGTCATCGACCATTAACAGGCAGTTTAAGCTTCTGTTTTACGTAACTTTAAATTCCATTTTGTTGCATCTGACGACAACAAAATGACAGTGAGTTAAGTCCAAATGTTATTTAGATTAAAAGCTCTTAAAAATCAGTGTTTTTCTGGAGTTCTTCAGCGGACACTGGACGTCAGTAAGGGGCTGACGGCTGTTAGCTGAGCTGCTGCTAACATTAGCATAGCTCGTTTCTACATGCTCAGCTTGTTTACTGGGGGATTCCTTCAGTGTTCATCATTCAGAAGGTTTTTTACTGGGGGTCGAGATTTTCCACAGAGGTCTTCTCTCCAAAACAGACGGACAAAGTCATTAAAATGTATTAAAGAAAACACTAAAACAGTTTATCGTTACAAATCAGTGTTTCTCTGTGACACGGTTGGGCGGACAGAAGTCAAGAAGGGCTGTGAGAGCGTTTTTTGCTCAGCTTGTTTCTCTGATTACTTAAAGACTAGGCATTCGATAACAAAAATCCATCTGTTTTGAGGTCATAGTTTAAACATTATTTAAAAGAGGCGGTGACTTGACTTGAAACAATGACAAAGTAGCAGGCTGAAAATGTTTCAATGTCCAGCTACATGTGCTTACAGCAAACCTGTTTATTACACAAATGCATGAAGTGGATTTATTAACACAGGAGCACTGCCAGAATTCAGTAAAAATAGTGCATCTTTAAAGCAGACTCCACCAAAATGGCTTCACTGTTTATCAGTGGATTTTTAGTGATGGCATTGTGATTAAAATGGCCCGCTGCATGTTGACTTACTGCTCACTCTTGCATCTTGTAGATTTCTTTGACAGACGCTCACCAAGACACCATCAAAGTAATATAAGCCGTCTGTGAGATTAAGCCAAAAAGATGTCTCAAAATGCTTAATCAAAATGAATTAAAATGTAATCTAGCACTGAGATGAAGCGTCAGACGTCCAGCTGCTTGCCTTGAAACCATCTCATGTTACTGGTACAGAGGGGAGAAGTTTGCCCCAGCTAATGCTTCCTACTCCTCTTTGAACAGCACACTCTGGACCCATAATGATACCACCCGTTAGCCATTACCACACACACACACACCCACATTTGAAGTGCTGCACACATGCATACCAACAGACAATATAGAGACACACACATGGAGAGAGTGGAAGGAAGGGAGACAGGCAGAGACCGATAGAGAGAGGAACAGGGGTGAGCTCATATTCACTGACTGTGGTGAAAATAAAGACTTCATCAGAATTATTTTTCATTAGCTTTGATGGGCTGTGAGGCACAGAGAGACAGAGTGCAGCCACTGGGACTCTCATCACGACAAGCGTTGTTTTCTAACTTGTCAGCTAGATGGCATCCCTGGGTGATCTGATCAGGGGATGGAGGTTGAGGGGTGTTGTAAGAAAAGAAAGAGGAAGATAATGAGGAGTAAAATGAAGAGAGGGATACACAGGTGTAAACATGTCTGGGATCAGAGGCATCTGTAAATTCAGTTTTCTTTTGCTTCCTCCGTGCGCCACACTAGTTGGTCAAAAGCATGAGCATTGAAATGCAAAGTCTGTACTTAGTTAATTGACAGTTTTCATACACCTCCAGAGCTTTCAGACAATGTTGCTGTTGAGTGTTTACGTCTCAGTCCTACTGTGGTCCCACCGTCTTAAAAAACAATCACAAAGTTGTCATTAAACGTTAAAGAAACCGTTCAACATTTTGGATTTTTTTTTTTTTGCCACTGTGACGATACCACACAACCAGCAGGAGGTCACTGCGCCTGGCCAAGAAATTCATTATCAACTCCACATTTGTGTGGATTAAACAAACAAGAGTGCTAATTGGTAGGGATGTAACGGTATCGTTAGTTTCATAATATCGTGTGAATAAGTGTCAGTAACAAACGATAGGTCTTCTGGAAAAAACTGTAGTTTGGTTACAGCCACAGTGGAGTAGAGCGAAGGGAAATGAGAACTACAGAGACCATCATCCTTTGCGCTCTGCTCACTCCCTCTTCAAATCTACAGCAAAGTTGGCAGACGTTGGTGTTGGAGATGAAGCCTTTAAAACTGTGGATGCTCCAGCATCTTTTAGATCTGATGTGTGGAAGCATTTCAGTTTCCCCGTGTCACAAAATGAGAGAGGGGAAAAGGTGACAGATAAACAACTGTTTTTTTCACTTTATTATCCAGCTGACTGTTTTTAAAATTAAAATGAATGCCTTGTTCGTTGTTTAATAAACTGATTTTTTCCCCAAGTCTTCATTGTCTTTTTAAAAATATCGCAGTAAATGTCGTATCGCCGACTTGTTTCCAAGGTATATTATCGTATCATTTGATCAGATTTTGATATTGTTACATCCCTACTAATTTGTGAGACACTGCTTGAACATTTAACTTTGGACAATGGTTTGGGTTTCCTTGTGCTTCCAGTTTTTATACTTAGCTAAGCTAACCATCTACTGGCCATAACTTCAGGTAGTATCAGCAAGAAAGCAAATAATGTTTTCCAAAATGTCAAACAATTTCTTTGTGACCTGATATAAATCATATGCACACATTCAATACTCAACAGCACTATAGTCTGTGGGACTAGTTGTGTGTATAGTAAGATAGTATTTTCTGAAGTCGTCATTTCAACCTCTAATCAAGTCTGCATACTGTATGCAACCACGTGTAACGTGAAAGGAATGTATCATGTTCCATGTTTGTATTAATACAGATGTTGTCTAGCTCACACACTGGCCTTACTAGGCAACATGACAGTTAATAGCTAAAGAAATTAAAATGTAGTAATGTCACTGAAATTTCAAATGTGATATTTCCAACGTCTTTATCTCTACTGAATTACGAAATTAATGTTAAAATGTTACTTTTTACAGTGCTTGTTCCGTTTAGACATGCTGTAGTTAGTACTGTGTCGTTTTCTCAGTTGAAGAAGGGATTGTTTGTCGTGTGTGTTTGTGTGTACGCACGCATGCCTGCACGCATGTAATTGTGTTGATGTATGTTCCTACAGAATGTTCTGTTTTCATTCCTGCTCCTGCTCTGCTCATGTGCCGGTAGGCCTACTTCTACTCACATACACATATTGACACATCTGTAGCAGAGTAGTTATTTCAGCTTGTTCAGACAGTTAGTTCAGTACAGAGTTAATTCAGCATTAAAAAAAAAAAAAGAAGACATTATTGTTTAGTTTAGATAACTTTTGTGCTGTTAATTGGGCAGTTTAAAGGAAAATAGCAGTGTTGTATCTTACTCTCATCTCACACTCATCCTATAGCCAGTCATCGTGTTGCATGACAGGGTGTGTGCAGTTAGATCTCCACCTCACAGTCAATGTGATAAACCCTACAGTTTTTGAATCCTTGTCTTGTCCTGAGTTATTATCCATCATTTGGAATTAAGCAGCTTGTCTGTTCTGCAGGGCACTCTAAACCCTTTATTCAAGCAATATAACTTACTATAGATAACTGGCAGTGAGTTCAGTTGTTTCAGTTTGCGTTAGAATTAATAAACATACAGCACATACACATTCAGACTAGTGGAATCGGCTCTAGCAGTGTCCTTGGATGTATAGTAAACAGTTCTAAAACTCCAAATCATACCATTAGTGCTACGCAATATGGAATAGCTTGATGACGAGGACAAAACAGTGGTATTTTCCTTTAACATACCCACACTGGAACATCATTGTGAATGTACGTACATGCACGGTACCCCTGTATTGCCTTCCTGTTTGTTTAGACAGGAAACTTCATTCAGTTGCACAAGAACAAAATTCTGACACAGTTCAAGCAAGTCACACACGTACAGTTCGATGTCACCCTTCAAGCTCGTAGTACATTCAGCATATGTACGTATATTCATGTACAGTGTGACCTTGACAGGTGGTCTTATACACAGATAAACATTTTCTCACCCAACCACCCAAAACATTGTTTGTTTGTTTGGGTGTGGGGGGGGAGAAGTCCAAGCCCGCTGCTCTCCCCTTCCACCCTCTCACCCAGTCAGATTCACCTGATACAACACACAGCATCCACATGTGACAACACACATACAATAGTGTCCCCCCACCCCAAGACCAAAATTAAAAATAAAACATCCCCTTGCTGAAGCACTGTTCCAAAGTTAGAAAAAAAAGTGCTCACAGGGGCTGACAATGTTTAAACATCGCAAACATTCTCCTCTCTGTCTCTTTAAATTAAAAACATCCTAATTTTCTTCTTAAACAGCCACAAATATGCTTTAAACAGTGCTCTACTCAGCAGAAAAATAAATAAGTCGACAAAAAGAGCATGTAAGAGCGCTGATGTCACCGGCTATGTTCAGGTCACTGCTAGAAGCGCATACTGACATGGTGATGAAGAGTTCACTAGCCTACAGTTCAAACAGCCAAACAAAGACACACTCACTCTCAGCCCCACACATCCTGCATCCATGTGTCACACAGCTTAGTAGTTTGTGTTACAACTGGAGTTTTTTCTTCTTCTTTTTTTTTTTTTTTTACATGAATTAAAAGTAAGACTAAATATTCAAACAGTACTGCAGAATGAAAAAAATACTAAAACTGAATAGTCCTTGTAATATTTTCTAACAAACCTTTACCAAATCTGTGCGCCTGATTCTCTTTTACAAGTACAGCACATACAGTACACACTGTATGAACAGGCAGTGAAATGCTCATTCCACACATCTTTTCCTCTCTCCGTTAGCTTCAAAAGTCTAATTCAAACCATTCTGCTTCTTTGTCATCAGTTAATGCATCAACCAGGCTTTGATTCACCTTTTCTTACTGTCCATAAATAAACCTTTCTTACAGCCGTGTCCTGAGCTGAACTGGGATATTTGCACTGAACTGAGCTGAACCGTACTGGGGTAGTCTGGTGAATTGTTTAGTTTAAACAACAATGTTGTGCTCATACAACGATCAGTAAAAGAACTTGATTACTGGAACTACATTCATTTTCTGTGACTGAATAAATGCTGGTATAAATGATTACATTTCAGCTAATGCCGCGCTTTAGTGACCAGTACTGGGCAACAAATTGAATTAATTACTCATTACACATCACATAACAGCAATAGTAGTTACATTACTCATTACTTTACGTTCAGTACTCAGCCCGGCTCCAGCTTCAAAGCCTCCACAGCCTCACGTCACATCCCCCTGTATTCAGCATAAGTGGAACTAGAAAACAAGACCATCAACACTTAGCGTTAGCTTAGCCCCAGTGACTGATTACTTAGCACTCCATATCAGTCCCATCCTCATCTAATGGCTTAGGCAAATGCAAGAGAAAGAAAACTCAACTTATGAATACTGTGACAACTTTGGAATTACAGGAAGGCGCATGTGATTCTCCTCTCTTTTTTTCAGAGGCTAACTGCTTCCCCACACCTCCAGCCCATGCGCCAAGCTAACGCTTCTAGCTGCAGTCTGTCCTCTTACCCACACAGAGGACTCTGATGTCAACCCATTAAATTCTCAGTGAGACAGTAAACAATGCAACTCCCAAACTGTTGATTAGTAGATATAATGTAATTACTCAATTTCAAATTTGTAATCCCTTACTGGAATCACTATAACATGGGTAATTTGTTACTGTCCAAAACTGGTAGCAACCAACTCTATGGGCTCTCTTCATGCGTTTCATCATTTCTAACCTTCTGGCAACAGTACTGCAGCTACAGTACTCTGCACTATGTTTTATCCTTAGATTACTGTAGTTCATTTTGTACATAGGAAAGGTTTTAACTAAAGTGAATTTGGGTCAAAAGACTGTTGTTCAGCTATGTTCAAAGCTTGACTTCACTCTGCCACAATGCAAAAATATACAGAATTTATAGGTAAGACCATATTTGGAGTACTCCAGAATACATTCATGCTACTCATGTGTATATCCAATTAACATAATCTAAATGTAAAAATGCTCAAGTCCCCAATTACAATTAATAATCATAATCAATAATATCTAGGCATGTTGACAATTCATTAATCCAGGTTTTGAGATTTCTGCCTCCACAACAATACAACAGAGGTGAACTGAATTTCACTTGTTGTGCTCACAGGACTGAAAATGGCATTTTAAAAATTCATCACTATTTTGTCTTTTCTGAGACAGTGCCCTTGTTACCCGAGGCCATCCATAGAATGTGCTGTCAACTGGTTGTGATGTTTCTCAGGGACTATTTTTACACTGAAGCATCTAAAGACTCTGAAAAGAAAAAGACTGTAGATGTTCCAAAGTTATGGGCTGATTGTCTCTGGGTAGACAAGTAGCTGTTTAAATTTTTTAGTGTAATTTTTCAGAGCTATGAGCAGCACAAAGGCAGTTGTGTTCACCTTTATTGTTATGGTGTAGAGGTAGAAATTTTAGAGCAAATATCTTAAACCTGGACAAACAAAACCAAAAATATTTGCATGGCTTATTATAGGTTTGTTTCTACACTGACCAATCTGTGTATTTTTTGCATTGTGTGTTCAATTCTTTAGATACCAGTACAACCACATCATAAAAACCTTCAGCAATATTCATAATGCACAGCAGGGCCCTGACATCAAATCCATTTTTAGATAAATATTTTTGCTCTACTTTCTTATCCCATCTCTCATATGACCAATCACTCCAGTTCCACAAGTCTTTATCACTTCCTCTTTGTCCCTCCCTGTCTTCTTCTTCCTTATTGGCAACCCCCTCTCTCTCACTTTCACTCTCCCTATCAGACAGTATGACTACAGCAACACCTAGTGGCTATTGTACATACTCTACCTCCTATCAAAGTGCTTACAGTTTTCCTTTTTTTTTAAAAAAAAAAATGTAATTAGTTTCCTCCCCCAGAAAGAGACAGGGACAGAGAGAGAGAAATGCCAAAACTGGCTAGGCATGAATTCACAGTCGATGTGTAATTTAGCATTCCTGATGATTGCCTGAATGTGACAAAGGAGAATCCACAATACTCCATCAATCCTATTTTTCCAAACAAGAAAATAAAACACATTTATTGCTCCATTTCTGATTTAACATTTTCTCTCTGGTTCTAGAAAATATATATGAATATATCTATACGCCTGGATTACTTCTCGTACAGTGGTAACAAGGTAAATGACGTCACGATATAAACAAGAAAATACACGCACAACACACAGGAGAAAAGCCCTGCCCTCAATGGGTAACCAGCTGTCCTGCAGCAGAGCTCTACCCACCCCCCTCGCTCGCACACACGCACGCACACACACACACACACACACACACACACACACACACACACACACACAACAAATGTGCACTCATATTTCACACTTGCACACATGCATACACATGAATGCACACACACACTACACAGAGAGAGAGAGAGGGGAAGGGGGCACTAGCACGGTTCAATGCCAACAGTATTTTTTTTTTTTTAAAGACTCTTACATTAGGATAAACCAGAGGAGCTCTCTGGTTTGTTAGCTCCCCGTGCTAACACCAAAGCTTCAGTTCAGTGGGCTAATAAGTACAGTGTGTTGTTGCTGAGACAGCCACGGTTCAAGTCCAGCTGGTCACATGGCACTCTGACCCCCCTCTCTCTCTTGCCCCTCCTTCAGTCATCAGTCTTTCATCTGGGATTAGATGGTTGGGTTAGTTGGAGAAGAGGATGGGGAAAAGTGTAAGTTGGCAAACAGAACAGAACCCAGTCTTTCGCTCTTTCTTTGCCTCTTTTTTTTATTTTATTTTTTTAAATCTTATCTGTTTTTCCTGCAAGTCTTTCCGTCCCTGGGTGAGGGTGTAGAGAAGACAAACATGCGTCCAACACACACTAGTTATAGTGGCCTGCTAGGAGCCTGTCAATAATCAGTATTTAACTTTTAATTGTCAGCATGGATTAACATCATTAATGTTATTATTATCATAATATTATATATCATTTACTCTAATGGTGTCTTTAAACTTATTTTTTGTGTATGTTTTTGTTGTCATTCATCTTCTTTTATATTATAGCTTTCCCTACATGGTTAAGTTTTTGTGAACGTACTAGGCGGTTGGGTTGCACCACACCAACACCTGACTCCCTATCATCCTGCTTCTCCTCCAATCACAAAATGCGTGGTGCCGAGCGGTCATTGGAGACGGTCTTGCGAAGGCGGACTCCTCTCCTGATAGTGGTCAACATATCACCGGACCCCTCTGCCTCCTCTGTCCCTGTCTGAGTGTCGGTGGGGCCAGTTGGTGGCAGGGCCGGGTCATCGGGGAGGGCGGGGAAAGGAAACTGCCCCTCTCCGAGGGCGTGTGCGCTGGCTACCAACTCACCGATTTTCTCAACTAGGCTGTGCCGATTGGCCGCGATCATCTGATCCTCCTCTGAGCCGGCCCCTGACCCCGTTCCCATCGCGAGGCCCCCATGCTGCTGGGCGTAGACCTCTAATGCCGCCCCCGATCCCCAGGCTGTGTTAGGCAGGCTGAGGCGCTTGGGTGAGGCCTTTACATAATCAAGCGCACCTTGTGAATCCTCGACTCCGGTGAAGAACACGCACTCCTCACTGCCAACTCGCACAGGCACGCCACCTGCATGTCCTCCACCTGCATACCCTCCACCACCTGCCCCAGGTGAATGTGAGTCCCCGGGGACAGTAGGTGTCTTGACAGGCACAATGGGTGGTCGGATGGGGATCGGACCTGCATTGGACAGTGTGCGCCTCACGCCCGGTTTGGTAGATGGAGTACGCCGGATGGTGGCAGTGCCTGGAGTCCCCACTCCACCTCCACCAGCTACACCAGGCTGTCCTGGTATCCCATGAACACCGGGACCAAGAACACCGCTGGGCAGGCCGGCTGTACTGGCTGGCCTCTTGGTCTGGATCATGCGCCGGTAGTTCTGGGCGATGTTGGAGTGGCGAGGAATGGTGGAGGACTTGTCGAACTCTGTCTGTCCATCTGGACCTTCAGCATCACCGTTCACTGAGTAGCAGTCATAATCTGAACCTAATGCACAGGGGAAAGACAGAAGAGAGATGATGATGATGATGATGATTTTTTTGACTGAGATGAGAATCATAAAAGAAAAAAGGAAAAACAACATCCTGTGATCACAATGTTGATTTAACTCAGAGATAGCCACATAATTTGGGTCGGCACCAATATTTGGCTAAAAAAAAAGTCAGTGAATGACAGCCAGCTTATTTATGCAGGAACATATTTAATATCATTTAGTGTCATCTTTCTATTTTTATTTCCTAGCTGCTGTCAAGGACACTGTCAGATTACACTTGTTATATACTGTGCCTGCTGCTTGGATGATTGTTTGATTTTAGTTACACGTGGGGTTGTAAAGGGGCGTAAAATTTCTGATATATTTCTGGAAACTTTCCATGGGAAGTTAAGATGGGGAATTTTGGAACTATTGAATTACAAATTAAAATTGAGTTAGAAATTAGAAATTTGGGCTAATTTATACAAACTGTATCATAAACAAACATTAATATAAACATTTTGTTTTGTCATGAATGGACATGCTGCAAACTAATGGAAATTTTTGACTTTGATGTATTTGAGTAGAACTGTAATCTTTTCTTTCATTGAACAACAACAAAACATGAATACTGAATAAAATACACATATAAACATGGTGTTAGCTAGCTTATATTCAGAATATCTAATTTACTGGCTAGCGGCTACTAAACACATTTTGATTTATTTTTTGCTTGTTGAACTTTAACAGCATAGATCAAATATATTAACCTCTGTAATATCATCCAAACTGACTTGACTGGATATAGTCTGTGGGCTCAGATGCAGTAATGTGGCTGTAGTGAGCAGGATTCTAGAAATTATCTGTGTAGAAATTTACCTGAAATTGCATTACATCTGGTTGTTTTAACCAAGATTCTGCTGCAAGATGTTTTTTTTTTTTCCAACTACATTTAAGTTCCCCGTTCATAAGCCAACCTACAATTTTGTAGACTTCCAGTGTATTCCCATTAATTCCTGTTAATTCCCAGGGAAAGTTTCCAACTTTCCAAGAATTTTGTTACCTTAATTACACTACACTCTAAAGGCAGGGACTCTAGTGAAAATGATGAATTCTCAGAGTCAGTAAAAAAATCATAATATCGTCCAATGGCAGGTTGGCTTTTTGGAAATTTTACCAAAAAAAAATGAGACAATGACTGTGGCCAAGAGAAATCTGTGTGGGCACTGAACAAGATTAAAAGCTGCAGCAGAGTACAGCAGATTAAAGTTTCACCTTGTGAAGGGATTGTGTCCTCGGAGCAGGATGGGGTTGTGGTCTCTGTGCTGTATCCACTGGAGTACTGCAGGGAGTCTCTGCTGCTTTTCTGCTGCTCCATACTCAGTCCTCTGGTCAGCACCATGGCCAGGTCACTGGCTGCTGGTGAAACCTCCTCTCCATGCTGAAGAGATACAGAAAGGTCACACAGGAAGGGTGTTTAATCAGCCAGTTGAATAATAACTAAATTCAGACTTGGGAGAATTATTTCTGTCCTGTTCATCATATGTGGGATATGTTCCAGAAACTCACATTACCAGCAGTGAATATGCTTATAAATCACAGCCCCAGAATGCACACACACTCAAAAAATCAAAGTCATGTACCAGCCACAGTAATAATATAACTGAATGAAATTGACTGCCTATGAATTAACACGTCCTTATTTTTGGCAGAGGCTGTTTCAGAAACTTAATTTATTTTTCTGATATATGAATATGATCTCCACTGCTCCAAAAACTAAAATCTGGTCTCTATCACAGCTCCAGTGATAAAACACATTTCCTCCATACTGGTCAGTGCATATGCGCATGTCTGTAGGATCTCCTTCAAATGAAAAAAGCTTTCACATGTTGGTGTCTTGTTATAATGAACCAGCCCATTCTTAGGATTTTTTTTATCTGTTAATATCCATTTGACGTACTCCCAGTGTAGCAATTTCCATAAGCTTTACATGACCTTACGCATTGCTGTGCACACACTCACAATATTGCAACAGCAAACATCCCTCCACATACCTAGCCTAACCTATTTCATTTATTTTACTGTACTTCTCTTACACCTTCAACCTGCATATCAGAATCATCCAGCATTACCTTGGCAGCAATAGTAGCCGGGGTCATCCTGGGTCTCTGCCCGTCGTCAGGGTGTGATGGCCCAGCGTAACTCTGGGAGCCCGGCGATGCCTCACTCTCCCTCAGCCTATCGAGAGGTTCCTTTCTCCTCTGAACTGGTGCTGCGGCCACCGGCTGCTCATACTGACCTGCTTTGGACCAATCCTGAAGAGGTGTGTGGAATTAATAAATAGGAAGCAGCAGGTAGGATTAGCATTAGAGACTTGTCCACTATCCAGCAGTTTGAAGCCCTTCATCTGAGTGCAGAGAGAGGGACTCTGGGTAGAATGCATCTGGGTGCTTGGAGGAGTGTGTGTGTGGGTGTACGTGGGCAGGGGCCTTTCGAGCATTTGAATGTGTTTAAGTTGATGAGTTTGATTGGTTAGTTGGCGCTCCACACCCTGCTTTGTTTTTGTCAATCTCGATAGATTGCAAAACCAGTGAGTGAGGCCAAAAAAATTAAATTAAATTAAATTAAAAAAAAATGCATGCACACACAGCAGATGGGTATGAATACTTTAAGGAAGCAAATGAAGCAAAGTAATGTGGTTATGAGTTAATCAGGGTGATGAAAACACAAAGGAAATAAACTGTATGCTTTAACTTATTAAACATAAACAGAGGAAAAAGTGCAACTGAAGACATGGAAGCGGATGGAGAACAAACCTTCCAGATAGGAACCTTTGATGTGGGAGAGGAGGAGCTGGACCCGGAGGGGCGGTTATAGGGTGGGGACGCAGGAACAGGAAGAATGACAGAGAGAGGCCGGGTGGAGCCAGAGTGAGAGAGAGCGGGGCGGAAGGTAGCGAAGGATGAGCCAAACTGCGGGACAAGAGACATAGTCATGTCGTCAGAGGAAGAAAAAGACACAGACGTGGACCAAGAGAGGAAAAGAGAGAGAGAGAGAGAGAGAGAGAGAGAGAGAGAGAGAGAGAGATGCAGCTGTGGTGGCAGACCACTGGGCCAAACACATGAGAATAAAAGCATCTATACACACACATACAATACACCAAGTCATCAGTGTGAAACAGAAGAGCAGGAACAGATCAGCAGGAGGTTTGACAACAGAAAATGCTTCTGAAACACAATTAGTCACTGCTGACCATGCATCAGTATGACTCTATAAGCAAACTAAGTGTAATTAGTCTAAGAACTACATCAGTGAAGCCTAGATTTTATATTAGAAAGGTCAAGGGATGTGTTAAAGCAGCCCCAGGCAAGCATTTAAAATTCAGATGGATTTGATCAGACAGTTCCTACATCAGTGTGGTAATTCTGCATCATTGTAACAAAGAATCTGGCCAATGGCAACAGTTTCTGATAACCTAGCAATGGGCTCTATACTCCTCCCTGAGACTGTGAGAGCTGCAGTCATAGTGAGTGTTTATTTCTCCATTAGCCACAAGGAGCATAAATGACATGACAAATGAATTATACATCCAAAAACAAATGGACAAGCTACGAGTATTTTTACTTTTAACTGCTGGAGGTGGACCAGCACCCTTTGGATGCAATTCTCTTCAAAAACAAAAGTGCAGGGAGCAAAGCGTAGGTAAAGGACAGTGCACAGTGTGTGTCGATGAAGTGACAGGTGAACTTTTAGTATTTTTGAGAGTATTTTGGAGAGGAGACCTCTGTGGATAATTTGGCCGCAAGTAAAAATCTTCTGAACGATGAAGACTGAAGGAATCCCACAATAAAAACAAGCTCAACATGTAGGAACAAGATACGCTAACGTTAGCAGCAGCTCGGCTAACAGCCATCAGTTCCTTGCTGACATCCTGCGTCTGCTGAAGGGCGCCAGAAAAACACATAGTTTTATTGTGACGCTACTTTATTCAGTTTTTTTTTTCCAGTTTCAATTATTGGGTCTGTTTGTTTTAGAGCAGTTGAAACCCCCCAAAAATAATTTGGTTCCCAGTAAAAACTTCGATGAATGATAAACACAGATTGAATCTTAACCTGCAAACACGACACACAATGACTTGTATGAGTCGTTTAACAGTGCAAAAAATATTTTGTATTACTTGTGGAAAACCCTGGCAGCCCAATAAATAACTGTTTTCTTTCACTTAAATGGATACTAAAGTTGCCTTCACTTACTGCTGGCAGTGCCTTGTTAGGAAGTCATGTTGCTTCAGTTACTGCAGCTCTACATTTGTTGCCCGTGGTTGCTCTGTGTTGTTTCATGTACACACAGTGAATTGACAGAAGCTTTAGAAATGTAAAGTTTTAATTGTCTTGTGATTTTTTTTATGGAACTGAATGTGTGTCCATTATGTTCTGAGACAACATCAACTACTTTCTGATAACTTCAATAAAAATACAGAGCTATAACCAGCAGGTCTGCATGATTGTTTTGCAACAGATTTCATCAAGGTAATCAGAAAATGTAGGAGCACACAATCTGTCTTGACAATGAGTGTCACTCAGATTAGAGATGGATCATGTGCTTACTGCCGTCAGATGGCTGTAAAGCGTGTTAATCAACAGAAAGAGAAGGTAGTCGTATATGCAAGCTGCTGTGGATGACAGATGCTGCTTAAAATGTGACGTGAATATTTACTTTGCCTCATGAGCGTCATTGAAATTATATTTTTTCTGCAAACAGATGTGCATACTGGTCAGACAGTATAATGAAAATGAAAGAGACAAGCTCTTAGACATAAATAAAAGGAATCTGTGATTTCAGAGAGATTTATAAGGCTGCACCTCCTCTAATTAAAGTGGAGTAAACAGCACAGAATATAAGCGTTCCATGTATAGTTTGCTGTTAATCTGATCTGAGTTGGTGAGCTGGGCAACCAAAACAGTGATTACGACTGAATAATGTGCCTGCAACATGTAAAGCCCTCTGAGTCTGATTCCTGCAATACATGTTTTTATTTTTATTTTATTGATTTTATTTCATACATTTATGAAAGAAAACACACAAAATGTTCTAGTTGCGATCGATCAGAAAATGTACCTGTCCTTTTTGTGCCACACACTATTTGCTTCTAACTTGTGTTACGCTCTTGATGACTCCTTATTGTACAGTATGAATAAGAGTACTTACAGTGGTAGGGGAGCTGCATTCACTGACTGACTGGCACGTTTCTGACGCCTCTGACGATGCTGAGCTGGATGACTTCTACAGCAGAAATATGGAGAGACAAATACTAAATTTTGTTTGATGATTTGGCCATAATGTTCCAACAATCCATATGTTTATGAGACAATTGCATGCGTGCACTTAATAGTGAATAGGATTTATCAATTTTTATGCAAAGAGAAGATTGTTTTTCATTTAAATGCATTTTTGAGCTCAGGACAAAAATGTTAAATTATATTTTAGTTGCGGTTTGTGATTTGATATGAACGGAAGTGACTGTGTTAAATCAGCAGATGATATTGTCTCACATCGATCGCTCACTCCTGAACCAAATCAAAATCATACCGTAGCAGACTTTGTGATACTGAAACACTGAGTCGTTGTCCATTGAATCAATATAATATCTGATTGTGATGATTTACACCCCTACAGGATTTTTGTGTATAAGTATGTGTGTATACTTCAGTGTGCATGTAAGGCAGCTGTACCTGGCTAGTGATGTCCGAGGGCATGGGTGAGGGGGGCTTGGAGTAGATGTTAGCATCCTGGGACACAAAGCCCGAGTCATGGGAGGAGACACTGCTGAGGCGGTGTGCCGCGATGCCCCCTGGTGGTGGAGGCTGGTGTGGCAGGCTGCTGCGGTACCGATAGGAGGAGGAGGAGGAGGAGGTGGGTGAGTGGGGTTGGGAACCTCCACCACCACCACCAATACCACCACTCCCGCCTCCTCCTGATGAACGGGAGGCACTACTGTGGGTGCTGTTGACGCTGCTGCAGGGGTGGGAGGGGTGGAGGGGTGCAGAGGAGCAAGGGGAGGGTGGATTGTTGAAGGGGTGAGGAGTGTGAGGGTACGATGAAGGTAATGGTTGCCAATGTAGAGTAAGGACAGTATTCAGGGAGAGAGAGCATGATTACAGGAATGTGTCAAAGTGACAGATTTGATTGTCAAAGGAGGAAGTTGAAACAAAATTTGAGGGGTTGGTTATTGATGGTTGGAGGATGCGTTGGAGGATTTTGTGATTGGTTTAAGTGATGGATTGAAGTTCAGGAACAGTTCACAGGAAGTTGGTGGTTTTTCAGGTTAGTGACGCAACAGTCACATTTAAAAGCAGAGACCCCAAAATGAAAGCAGGTAACCAAACGCCCAGCAGGAGAGAAAGAGGGCAAATCACGAGGGCACACAAACAAGATACAAAAAACAGAAGAGTAAAAAGAGACAAGTACAGAGAATGTGGTTGTGGTGAGGGAAAAGGGGGGGTGGAGAAAAAAGGGGGTGGGGGTAGACAGAGAGTGTGTAAGCTTATGAAGATCCAGGGCACACACTCAAACACACACTACACACTGCAGGCAGAAGACTGTGATCTTGCATGCTTTAGAGCCTCTCCTTGAGGGCAACTGAAACTACATGCATATACTGACAGACACTGACACACACATACACCAAGTGTTTGTTTTTAACAGACAAAGAACCACAGAAATCCATTTTTACTTTAATCAGGGTTTTCTGTAAGTGCAGGCTGCAGGCCAGATGGCCGGACCACTGGAGCATTTTCAGCCTGCTACTTTCTTACTGTTACAAGCCACATCGCTGTCATTTTTTGAAATAACGTTTATGAAGGATATTTGTCACTGGACGTCTGGTTCTTAAATAATCAAGCTGCGCAAAAAGCAGCCCTTCCTGACGTCCAGCCCACCTGACAGCGACACAGATAAACACTGATTTGTAACATAAACACTCATTCAGTGTTATTTTAATGGATTTTAATTACTTGTTCTTTTTGTTTTGGAGGAGACCTCTGTGGATAATTTGGCTCCAAGTAAAAACCTTCTGAATGATGAACACTGAAAGAATCCCACAATAAAAACAAATGTAGAAACAAGCTACGCTAACATTAGCAGCAGCTCAGCTAACAGCTGTCAACCCCTTACTGACGTCCTGTATCTACTGAAGAGCGCCAGAAAAACAGATTTTTAACGTAACACTATTTTATTCAGTGTTTTTTCCAATTTTAATTATCAGGTCCATTTGTTTTGGAGCGGTTAAAACCTCATGAACAAAGAAGGAATCTTAACCTACAAACACAAGGTGCAATGACTTGTATGAGTCGTTTAACAATGCAAAAAAATAACTTCTGCTACATTCATGCACTTGTGGAAAACCCTGCTTGTAGTATTCATTTTACTATTCAGAGACACTGTTTTTGTTACTATTTTTGTTTACAGTTAAAGAAAGCAAAGACTGTGAGTAAAATTACTCTTCTGGTCATATCTTGTTTGTATCTAATGTATATATTTATATTGATGCCAAAATCCAGCTGTTTCTCTGTCTGAAGGCTGTGGTTCATTTATTTGGAGATTCCACTCAACTTAAGGTGACTGGACAAACAGTAATGATGAACTGACACAGACAGAAGGACTGACAGTCACAGTGCAACATAAACACCAGGGAGGGCTCCTCTTTCTGATATTCAGTTTATAAACCACTGCAAAGAACATTGTAGCACAGGCACAATGTGTTGGTTATGTCTGTGTGTACATGTGTGTGTTTGTGTGTCAGTACCTGCACATGCTGCTCTTGCGTGAGCCAGAGCTGCTTGGAGATGAAGGAGGGGTCTGATAGGACCAGCTGTAATCTGACCCCTTCAGATCCTTAATCACCTGAGAGTCGACAAAAGTTTATTGTGTATCTCTTTACACGTGTTCTGCATGTTGTGGGTGTGTGTGTGTGTGTATGCTTCACCTGTTCACTGGCAGGGGGCAGTTTGTGAGGATCGGTTGTCAGCACAGTGAGGTCATCAATGATGGCCTGGAGATGAGTGATCTCTCCCAGCATGGCGATCTCTCCATTCTAAAAGAACAAGATTGAAACAGTGCTTCACTCATAGAGCTTTAAATTTTTTTATACATCAACAATATGTTTCTCCTTGTTTACTGTGACAACTACAGGATGACTTCCTACCATACTGTCACTGTTTGTATGTTGGCATCACACAAGCCTTGAGTCACTTTGTGTAAGACATACATCTTTATCAGTAGAGCAGCTCTGCAAATGATTACACCATGTAGCAGGTCAGAAACTGCTTCACCCCCTCTCTACCCCTCCTCCCTTCCTTCCACCATACCGCCCCTCCTCTTCAATCCCCTCACCACAACTGGCTGAAGGAAGCCGATGAAGGTACAGAAGCGACCCCTCTCCTCCACCAGGGCACGGCGCACAGCCTGCTTCTCCGTCTCCTCCATCAACAGGCACATGTCGGTGACATCCTGCATGGCACTGTCCAGCTGAGGCTGCAGGTCCCCTCGCCCTAGGATGGGGAGGGTATCGTGGTGGTGAGAGAAAAAAAAAATGAGAGAGGAGAGAGTGAGACAGGCAGGTCAGGGAAAGAATGATGATAGAAAGGTATGAGGGACAGAAGTGGGGATTTCTTCAGAGGATGATGATGAAAGGGAAGTAGGAAGGAAAGATGGAGGAGCAGATAATATATGAGGTGCGATCAAAAAGTTCAGAGACTGTTCCTGCTGTGAGCAAACGGAGCAGTTGGTTTCTTAGTCAGTATTGCACGTTACGTCATGCAGTGAACGTCGAGGCCTGTTTTACGCGCGTTTGTGACCATTTGCAGGTGCGCATTTGCCATTTCAGCATGGAGCGGAGGCAGCACTGTTATCCAACAATGCAAGGATCTCTATCAACAGACTCGAGATGACCCAACCTTCATGTCGAGGATCATCACCAGTGATGAGAGGCGGGTCTACGGCTATGACCCAGAGACCAAACAACAGTCTTCCCTGTATCCAAGACCAAAGAAGGTGCGTCAGGTCAGGTTTTCTTTGACATTCACTTGGGTTGTACATCATGAATTCATCCCCAGGGTTAGACTGTCAATGCCGACTTCTATCTGGGAGTTGGGTTCTCCATCATGACAATCCGCCCACTCACAGTGCATTAAAAAGATGCCTTTTTGGACACAGTGGAGGAGATTGAGCGCAAGTTGCAGATGGTGCTTGACACACTTAGAGAACAGAGAGTGTACCAAGGGAGGCAGAAGGGTTGGAAGTGGTGTAGTTGCTAAACAGTACTACTTTGAAGGTGAACTTAAATCAGTTGTGGTTTTTACATGTTAAGGCGCAGTCGCTGAACTTTTTGATCACGTGTCCTGAATGAAAGGTTGTGTGTTATGTTTCCCATAATGCGCTACTCTACAAACCACTAGCATACATTATGAAACTCAAACTGAATGAGATTAAATATACAGCAACATCTTGTTTGATGTTTTGGCTCTGTATTTATTATTTTCGGTGGAATTCATAATGTAAGTGCATCACATTATATAACTTTAAATATCATTATATTAGACATGTGGCCATCACTCTGTTGACACAATATCCTGCACACTATATATGGAAGGACATGAAAAGTGTGGCAGGATGGTTGAGCATTTGCCACTGCTGTACCCTTTAAGCCAATATCTTGACAATCTATATCTACTAACAATCCTTATGTATTAATAATATGCTGTAAAATGTAATATTGGCTGTTTCTCTCCTTTGTCCTCAGAAACTGAACAGATCATGTTTAGCAGATGAAATGTAACTTTACAGTAGCATAGGCTCTACAGCTACACTGATATTTTTTGGCCACTTGGGGGCAGCAGAAACAAAGTGTGAAAAACAGTGGCACGTAATTGTTTTCATTTTGATATGATTATGATAAACAGCAAAGAGTCATGTCTACCTGACTCCTTTTAGCTCTATTTTTGGTTTCCATCAACTCCTAAGGGAAATACCCAGCTCCTCAGCTGCTAAATGTCCCACTGTGTTGACTAGCTAGTTGCTAACTTTGCATGTCTTCTGTTTGTTATTGGTCAGGTTTACACTGGAACCAAACCCAGGTCTCCTGTATGAGAGAGACCTGGGTTTGGTTCCAGTTTGGTTTAGCACCTCACAGTTATTGCTGTTTCTTTGCTAAGCTATTTTAGCCAAAACCACAATCTTTTCCTAAACATAACCAGGTACTTTTATGTCTAAACCTAACCAAACAGAGACTGTTAATATTAACCACATGTTTATTATTGTTACCATGATGATTAAGCTCCAGTCACCTACAGCTGGCATGCTGCCATAATGAGCTACGTCCTACCGTCTGTAGGAGCACTACTTTAGGAAACCGTCTTCTTAGTCGTATTTAAGTGTAGGAACAAGCAAACAATATGGTTGCATGAGCTGGAGGACTTGGGTTGGGTAGAATTGATTCATTTTAATTTAAATTTTTCTTAGTTTACGCTACCAACATTATGCTGCAAAGTTCAGACACCCATTCTACCATTCCACCCATTGTGTGAGAGTGTGCAATTTTCCTCTCTCACATTGTCAGTCCAAGTCCAAACCTAATGACAGCACAGAGCCAAAATACAAATAATCTGTTCTGTCTTAAAACTTTGCTACTTGCTGTAATTGCACAGCAACCAGTTGATAACAAAAAGTAAGACATAGGTGCATACATATGGTGTAGAAAATCTTAATCCTATCTACTGTTAACTGAAAAAAAAACACAAAATGTGATGAATGGAAAGCAAGACATGAAATAACTCTTTGTACTGTTACAGCATGCAGAAAAGACAGCAGAGATCTCTGCAGTACCGCAGAATAAAAGAGAGAACAAGAGAACCGGGGTAGGATGAAAGAAGAATAAAAGCCTGCGGTGTGACTACAAAACTAATAGGAACTGCTACAGAAGTCATGCAGGAGTCAGGGAAGAAGAAATTACATCATGCTTTGTCGGAGTGAAACCAAACTTCTCAAACTAAAAAACTATAGAAGCTGAACTCTGATCTGTCGCCAAGAGACAAAACGTTAAGTGAAGCTTCTTTAGGAACTGGTGTTTTTAAAAGTCATGGTAGCTGGTTTCATTCATTTTTTCAAGGAGAAAAAAATATATAATTTTGACACCTATTACACAACCTCCTGTCAGTAATCATGACACCAAAAAGCATCACAAAATGTTCTCAGAATATCTGGTGCATTAAGCTGTTATGTTGTTATCTGTTTGATGGTAAAATGCCGTCTATTATAAGCAGGGCTGGTTTACCCACTAGGCAAAGTGTAACTATCCTTAGGCCCTAGACATTTAGGAGGCCTGAAAGCTACAAGTTAAACATGTGACAACTGAACTGACTTCAACCCTAAAATGTCAAATTAAGTTAAAAATTCAGGCATACCCCAGTCTTCCTTTTTCTTTGTAACTCAAACTTAATACTGTATATGTTGTAATATTAATTAATTCAGTTTTAAATTTTTTTTCAAAAACATATGGATAACTTTTGACATATTTTACAACATTTTATAGTTTATATTCCTTTTATGTACTGTGCTACACATAGGCTACTGTAAATGTTCATTGGCTTGCACTTAAATACAAATTAGTCAGTTATCACAAATCACAGTCACTGTCACTGCAACACAGCCGTGCACACTGAACATAGTCGCCCACAGTTCTGCAGCAGCTGCAAAGCTCCTGTCTTCTGAGCTTCTACTCTCATAATCATACTTCTGAAACATCTGACTGATCACATGGCAAAAAAAAAAAAAAATGAATCCTCAATATCAGGTGCTTCAGGCACATCTTTATTTTCTGACTGACTAACATACTGAAACTCCTTTTCTTTTTTAGACAAAATCAGTTTTGACACGGATATTATTAAACAAATATTTTGTGGATTAGAAGCGACTCAAGGGCTCAGCTGAATATATAAAAGAATCAGATGGGGGGTAATATGATCCTGGGGTCTCTGAAGACTCAGGATACAGTATGTTTTTCAGGGTAAAACTATAACAGCAATGAACTCAAGACAACACCTGCATGGTTACCTGATCTTGAGGCCCTGTCTTGGGTAAGGGCTCTGAGATAAAATCTCAAATTTAAGGCTGTTGTTATTTTGTTGTATATTGTGGGTATGTGTTTTCACAAATTAAAAGCTGCAATGCAGTATGTAGCATTAGTAGTAGTAGTACTTCATGATATTGGGAAAATATGGGGATCCACGGCTTATTATTGTGGCCCCCCTGGTGGATTCTCTAATACACACAGAAAGTTTTCCATGACCATTAGGAACAACTGTATCACAAATTTAGTAACCAATTTAGTAACCACCAAGTGATAATCTGAATAAACTGAGTTCAGATGGGTGTTAGCCTCCACTACAGACATGCGTATGTGGTAATCTGCAGGAGTGTGAGTAAGAAAGGAGGTGATGCAGAAGAGCTGTAGCGAGCGACAGGCTGATACTTACCCTGGATCTCTATTACAGTGGGACAAATACCACAGGGAGGGAGAGACAGAGAGAGAGGGTAGCAGTGAGAGGGGGAGACAGCAAAAAGGAAGCAAAATAACAGAGAGAGAAAGAGAGATGAAGGACAGAGAGAGAGAAAGGGGAGAGAGAGAGCAGAGATAGCAGAACTCATTGTTAAGGTTAGTACAAGGAAGCCATCACAAGACAGCCACAGTGCCACAGGTTAGAGCAAAATAACACTTCTGCAACCAAAAACTAAATCCAGAAATAATAATACCACCAAGCGTCAGCAGTCACAGGGCTAGCCAGACACTTGCAAACATAACAGCAAAGGAGACTGCACTGTTTCACTGTCAGTTTTACCAAATGTTGTATTATTGAATGTCATTTTACTGTTAATACTGTTGTATAGGTTAATTATTTCATTTCATGTATTACTAATGTTTTACATAAAACAAGTACACAAAATGAAATTTACTTTACAGACATCTTGTGTATTCATCTGCCTGGCAACTGAATGGAAGCTGTTCCAGAAAGAAAGCACTATTTATTGGTTGCTACATCACTAAGTGAAGTGTTTCAGGACGAATGAGAAAAGACCTGTAATACTACTGAGTACCACTAGATGGAAATATAAACATACAATTCATTTGACCTAGACCGTAAACTGTGAAGTCTACAGTCCTTGACAGCGAATGACTCAAGTTTCTTTATGTGTGTTGGCATTTATTGTAATCACTGCATTCTGAGTCTGTTTCGTAATGCCTTTATCTTGGACCCCAATCAGATAAAACCTATAAATGAACATTTGATCTAATGTTGGCCACCATTCACTGGCACTATTAGCAACAGTGATGAGATCATAAAGGTAACTGTGGTAAAATTGAGTGTCCAAATGTATCCATAGTTACAGGACATGCACAATACAGAAACATGTCGGACCCTACAGGAACTGATGGGGTCTGATTGACCTTGTAAAACCTAATTTTGTCTATTCTGTCACATGTGAGAGGAGCCTGAGCTCGACTGGCAGGCTGCTGACTGTTACCTTTACGAGCTTTCTTCTGTAGTTTCATGGTGTCAGATGACTTCTTCTTGATCTCGTGGCGTGACCTCTTGTACTCTTGAAACAGGATGAACAGAGATGCTTTAGTGACAGGAATGTAAAGCCCTCTGTGTGAACTCATATTATCTTGCATCTCCAATACTGATTTAAATAGAAATGCTTCCAGAGGCTGTGCAATCAAGAGTTTACTGATACAGGCTGAACCATTGCTTGGAGGAAAACACTGATCCTTAGTGATAAGAGTCAGATCAACATTTCAAGATCATCTGTGGTTTGTGACTATGAATCCAATCCATCAGTTCAATAGGTATTTCATATGAAGGCATGAGGAAGTCTATTATGTATATGCAAAATATATTTACTGTTGTAGTTGTAGTTGTATTAAAACCAAATGTGTAGGAGACCTGTGATATGTGTGTACCTTTTGCATGATCCTTATCAAGCTGGTTGGCTGTCTTCTTCCAGTCCTCAATCTTGTCCTGGAGAGGAGTGATCAGACTCTCCATCAAAGCACTGTAGAAGAGACAGAAATTTAAGAGAAAATACATAGATTAATATTTCATAGAGAATCAGCCTTATGGCAAATATTTCTATGGTGTGGTGTCTTGACAAGAGACTGACACAGTGCAAACAGTAGAGACCCCCATATTCCAACCACCATATCGCACTGAAAATGAGAAGCTGCAGTATATTTCTGGAACGAGATCATTATATAAATTCCCTCCACGTGTTGTTCCACTTCATAATTTTAGTATTTGGAACACACACACCCCCCCCCCCCCCCACACACACACACACACACATACACGCATATGTTCCAATGCTCACACATAACTGTACAGTAAATGTAGGATTACTGGAACAGACACATTAGCTTTGAGATTGACTCCGTCTTCAAAGGGACCCCTGCCATTACGATGGCCATAGATCATGGACATCATTATCATCACCATCAATGTAATAGCTTTTGCAGTGGAAAATTCATTAGAGAGCGAGGAGAATGAAGGGAAAGGCAAACAATGGTTGAAAACAGACTCTTGGTGAGGTTTCCAGAGTGGTCTGTGTTGCATGCTAATGGTTGTATTCATTTACAGTCATTTAAATATCTTCAGATAGAGCAATGTTCCTAATACAATCCACACAGCTGACAAGGAAACCTCACCAAACATATGTCCCATCATAACCTTAAAACCAAGGTCAGCTTTAGATGAAAACAAACATGAGATCTACTCATGCCTACTCTTGACCACTTCTTGGTGGTCAAGAGTAGGCATGGGATGATCAAACAATCTTTAGGTAATTAGAAATCAAGAGGTCCCCCTGCTAAAGTAAAGGAAAATAATAAAAAATAGTAACTTTATACTTTGTCTTACAACAGGATACGTCAAATGAGAAGATGGTTTTTCAGTCAAACTGACAGTAATGTTAGTTCATTTTACCTGGAGTTCTTTGTTTTGGAATCCATAGCATTCCCACGCATCCAATTTAACTTTGTTTTATGGGGGACACAGTGGGCAAACCGAGCCTTCAGTCATAGTGACAGGCTTAACATTTTAGAAAGAGTGGAGAGATGCATCTCCCCCTCGTGACAGTTCAAAATAAATCAAGACAGGACTGTATGTTGGTTAGACAACTTTGTTTAAGTAATTCGTTAGGATATTAACAATTTTCCCCATTTACTATTATCATTGTTATAATTCACTACAATCAACTCATTGTGAGTGTTTTTTATCGCATTGGGGGAAAAATCATATATTGTCCCATCCCTAGTCAAGAAGGACACAAACTACGATAAGGAAGGGAATGAAGGGGAGAAGAGGGCAAAGAAGGACATGCATCTTACTTGGTGAACTGGCGAAGTTTGGCCTCAATGCTGCGATGCCTCATGCACATCCTGGTCAGTGCTGAACCAATATCTCTGGTTGCCCCTGGAAACACAAACAGCCAGATTCATATGATGAAACACACACAGTCATACAACACGCATATACAGATGGCTAGCAAAGTGTCTCATTTACCACAAAAGGACCTTTTTGTTCCACAGAAACCACACAAAGCTGGGATCAATATTTAGATTACAGCTGTTACTGTGCTGTGTAAAGTAAATGCTGGTAAAAGCATTGTATCCTTCAAACAACCACAGCGCTTTTGTATCCTTTTACATTCAGCCAATATTTATACAAGGCACGGATCTGCCTCTTGTGGATACTACACACACTTTGGCTTCGTCCAAATAAAGTAGTATCTTGTGAGTGTGCTTGTGGGAGAGCCAACCGTTCGGGAACCAAGTTTTCGTGAGCGGCTAACCTGCAACTGTAAACACCAGTCTATTTTAAGGCAGAGTAGATCCATGTGGAAAAAGCTGACCCCAGAGTTTAAGTCACTTTAAGTGATGGCAGACAGAGCTTACTTCCAAACAAGGTGCTCAGAGCTGCTGCTGTTGCTGCTGCTGCTGCTGTACAGGTGGAAAGCCAACAAAAAATTATACTGTAGCTTCATTCTCATGCTATGTGCTTAAAGACTTTCCAGCAGAGATAAGGCTTATATAGAATATGGTGCCTAGAGAATACCATAATCACTGCTGCCACTGAAATGTACACACTGGAAAATTCAGATTAAACAGGAGCCAAATGGGATTTCCTCAAGAGACAGTGTTTATCATAAGGGCTTACAAAGGCTTACACAGTAAAATGCAAGGGCGTTATTCCAAAGTGTTATGCACCAGATTAATATTTTCATCCTCAACTGTGTCACAATTTCAGAATTAATGTTTTGTAACTTTCAGCTACACTGCACAGTACATGTATCGTGACCACATTGTTGAGGAAAGGAATAAACACAACTCAGCAACTCAGTTTCTAAAAATTGTGTCCCACTGAATTTACTGCCTTACATGAGCATAGTAAGAATGTACAGAACTGTCTAATTGTTGCATGAATAGTAAATGCTAGTATATAATACAAACTCTGAAAATCCTGGGTTAAGTTCAATAACAACATTTTTCAGTGCAAACAATTGAAAAATTTCACTTTGCACAATATTGGTACATGTCCAAAAGGTTGCAAAATTCCAGGGAATTAATGGGAATATATGGGAATTACCGGTAATAATCTGGAAATGTGCAAAACTCCACTCAAGTCAGTTTGGATGATGTTACTGGGGTAAATATATTTGATCTGTGGTATTAAAGTATAACAGGCAAAAAATACATCAAAATATGTTTATACAGTAGCTAGCTAGCCGGTAAATCAGCAATGCTAACTAGCTAACACCATTTCGTTGACAATTTAACAGACTAGCAATCATGGTGCTAGCTCAACTGTGATGCTGTTTCTTCTGCCTTCTGCCAGTTTTCATACAAGCAGCTGGCTTTCTTAGAAAGTTTTCCAGAAATTTACCGAAACTTTTCTGACCCTTTGCAACCCCATGACTAACTAAACTTTGTTTTTATTTCTTGTTAAACCAGGTACAAACATGGATCACATTTTAATTACCAGGTAATTTAGGGTGACAGTTCATATACAGTGTATTATTTAGATTGTTTTGATTCCTACATGTTCTAGATGTCATGAAGCTCAACTTCAGTGTGGTATTTCTTCTGGTTCCAATTTAAAAAATTAAGGGCCTTGTGCTGACCTGGTCTGATCAACCTGGAATGCCTTGCTCATGAGCACCTCAGTGATAATTAGTGCCATTCATTTAATTTCCTCACCAGCATATTCAAACCAGCACAAGGTACATATTCAAATATACTACCACATACCCATACACTCACAACTGTCACACCACACATGGATACTTACACTATGTGTTGTTCACATCTCTGTAGAAGTGTTCCATTCATAATTAACAAATTCCTCCCTCACGCCTCCTGTTCTACCCGGCAACCATTCATTAAAGTAGAGCCACCCTCCCCCAGACACACACATTCACACATGCACGCACACACACACACACACACAGTTCAAGTATACACTATGCATGCTGATCAGTTGTGCAACTGAATTAGTATTTTCAACTGTGTGAACAGTGTGATCAAATCACAAATCAATAAGTGGATCTTGAAACTGATGTGAGGAGAGAGTGACGTAAACTCGAGTTAACTGATAAAGAGTGTGTGATATTTTGTATCGAAGGAAATGGTAGATTGGGGAAGAAATGAGAGAAGAGGAGATGGAGGAGAGATCAGAGCACATGAAGACGAGAGGGGTCGCCTTGCACATTTTAATGAGCTCACTGCTGGAGAGAGAACCATGGGACTGGAGTTACAGCCAAGTGTTTGTGTGTGTGTGTGTTTGATCTCCACATTTATGATGGTCCTCTTCCTGTTTGTGTGTTATTACCAGGCATTTCAGACTCCGTAGGAGATCAACAAGATTAGGGGTGGCACCAAACACACACTACTCACATCTGGAATACAGCAACTGTGTGAGCATTTAAGTCAGTGTTAATTTGCTTTTAATGCAAATCAATATATTTTAGGGCATTATTTGAACAAGAAGAGGCCCAGCAATGGCTTGAACCATACTTTGTGTAACTTGTTTTTGCTGTTTTTTTAATTGCCAAAACAAATAGAACTGCATTTTTAATCTCAATGCAATTCTGTTGTGCGAATGAGGGTTAGTTGTGCAAATACTGTAGGTCATTGTCGTCATAGTAATGATTAGACATGAACACTAAAAAGTATTTGATGATGTGTGTGTGTGTGTGTATATATATATATATATATATATACACACACACACACACACACACACACACACATATATATATCTGTGTCTTTCAGCTCATTGTTTGGATTTTAGGCCTGACAACTTTACTTTTTTTGGTTTACTGACATGACTCAATGTAGCAGGCAGCTTTTTTTAAATGAGAAAGAGCTGATAAATCCACTTTACACTACCTGCTCAGCACCAACAGCAGCCAAAGTCAGTGATTAGCTGTGGACATAGTGGAGCATTTAGGAGCTATAGGGACAGAGATTTCCCACAGCACTGGGAAGCTTATAGGAGTGAAGGGGTGAGAAAAAGTGGTCACAAACATGACTCCAAATGAATGCTAATGTTGTCCCATGTCTGCTGGATGAGTAAAAGGGCAACTGTTTGCTAACCATGGTCACTATATGAACTTGAGATCATGCCAATGTTGTGACTTCTTTCCACTGCCCAAAAGTTAATGCAGGTTTACCAAAACAATACACAATATATTATTTAACACAACAAGGCTATTCTCTTAAGACAAAGACAAAAGCAGCCACAGTCATAAATCTTTACTTTTAAAGCAGCCTCTCTATTCAGTCTGCTTCCGATGGGATTTAAATATATATAAGTCCATACCTCCACGCCCCTCTCTGTCTATCAGTTGTGCAGAAAGAAGGAGGGAGTCCCTCCTGAGAAATATGACTTTACTCCTTTTCCTTCCTTCCCTCTCACCCACTCTCCCTTTCCTGCTTTTGATGTGCTTCCTGGTTGCAGAGATCCCTGCAAAAATATGTGTGTGTTTGTGAGAGAGACCCACCCGTCTAGGTATCAAATACAAGCCTTGTAGCTTCACCGATGTATTACAATCTGTATCATTTCAACAATGAAAATGTGAAACCCTAAAACACTGTGCACCAATTCTATTATGCAGCAAATACAGTACTTTTTGTCACATTAGTTTAAGATTCACTTTGGTCAAAAGTGCCACTGATGCAAATGGTGAAGTACCAAACATGACACACCTGGTGATATGTGAAGACCTGTGTATATGCAGTGTAATGTGTAAAATTAATCCTAAAAGCCATGTTCTGTAGCAATATAACATATCTATCCGATATAACATATATTCATTTGATGTTTAGTCTCAGACCAGGCAAAAGTGTCAGTCTGCCCAGCGAATGGCAAAGTAACTATTCCTCCTCGTCACCTAGCAACTGACTGAACTGACAGGTTTGTTGCGGTTTCCATGACAGCGCAGATCTTGGCCTGTTGCTAAGGTGAGAATCTGAATGTTTGTTGCTAAGGTCAAATTGTCTGCTGCTACGGAAATGAAAGTCTGAACTGCAGTGCCAGACAGAGAGGAAGAGAGAGACAGACTGAAGGACAGAGAGGGAATACCACACACACAGTATATAGTCACTCACTCAAATACGCACAGTAACCTCACTGTGAAAACTGGAAGAGGGCTTACAGCACAGAGTGGGAACAGGAACAGACAAACCAACACACAACCACACACACACACCATGTTGAAAGTAATTACATAACTAAGTTGCCACAAACTTGCCACAGTTTTTTAATGTACACTGTTATCCTGAGAGACAATTTCATTGAACTTAACCGTACAGTGACAATAAAAGCCTATTCTATACAGAAGCCAGCAGCAGTCCAACTGAAGATCAACAAACTGAAATGTTTTTGGGGATTTCGTTAAATACTCAGTCCATTCAGCACCGAGAGACACCACCAACCACACTTCACACTGCTGATATCGTGTTTACAGGTACTTCATGAGCACAGTTACAGTTATATGCTGTCGTACACTTACTTTCCCTGAAAATATCGTTGAGACTCTTCAAACAGTCTGCTCTGATGAGAGCATCTCGCTCTCTCCGTTTCTTTGCCTGGGGCATCTTTGGCCTTCCCACCAGTGCATCTCCATGGCAACTATTATCTACAATCTTGCAGAGGGATTCGTCAGCCCCTTTCTCTTCATTTGCTGTGCAATGCAACCAAACCTGCAACTCACTGAGTGCTAGTGATGACCAGACACCTACTCGACTTGGCTAAATGCACCCAGCATGCGTTTGCATTTTTTATACATTAATACGTTCATACATGTCTGTTTGGTTGTGTGCGGCATGTCAAGTTGTCCTTTGTCACATTAAGCGATAGGAAAAAAGTCAATAGTCAAAAATGTTGTTTATATTTTGAAACTCATATTTTCTAGGTTAGATGTATTAGGAGAGCTCACACTTACATGGACACAAATACTTGAGGTTTGGGTTTGGGGAAAATTGTGGTCTAGTTAAACTTCAGACACAACATGTTTATTCACTTTTAACCAAAAGCACATTTTTTCCCCTAACCTTAACCAGAGTGCTTTGTTGCCTAAACCTAACCACAGACAGGAGTCTAGATGTGAAACCCAGTCTCTTGTTGTGACAGTTGTGCCCATTGTATGTCCCATCATTCACGCCAACCACCTCGTAATGACTCTGCTGCTGTAGTACTTCATTCACTCAAAAAAAATAAAAATAAAATAAAAAATACATTGCATCTGACTGTAATCCATCCAGTATTTACATTTCATACAAAACATATCTGCTGTTGAAGCCGGTGTGACTTGCAAATCCAGGAATGCATTCTGTTTTGATGCAATCTTCAGTGTTATCGGTTTACGTTTGAAAACAAAAAGGCGATGGCGCAGTTTAAACATGGAAAATGCAACATAAATGTTTACGCATTTATAAACATATACATATGAAACATATAATCTTATGTATTTGACTGGCATGTCAACAATTATTGTTCCATTTACATCAGAGGTCATAAGTTGGAACTGGGAGTGATGTCACCTCCGAGTTAATCGCGTTCCAGTTGAGAAGTCGGAAAAACATGGACGCTCACAGAGCCTTTATAGTTGCTCTTGTGGAGTAGAGACAACTTCAAACCAAATATGCACTCCACCTCACTGTTCAAATTGAAAGAAAAGAAACATTAAGCCATGAACATGAACCAATTCAAACGTATTCCGCACTAGCCATTACCATTGCTAGCCATTGTTAGCAATACCAGTTGCTAACAACACTAACTAACTACTATTGATGAGCGCAGCAGCCATCTTGAATTCTTATGTTGGGGCTGGTGGGGTTTCTCTGACTTTCCGAGTTGGAGAGCCAACTTCAGGGAACACACCACAAGTCATATCTTCTTTTATGCACAGATGTTGTACGTATACTGTGTAACTTAGCAGAACTAGGAGACCAGAGAGAAAGGTTGTATTTGGTGGGAAACACCTATAGTTTTGCTTGAACCTCTTAAACATCTCATGTAACACAAAGTTATCAGAAGCGGAGGAGAGGTCTGTTTTTATGTATATTTAATTCCAGTTAAGTGCTGTTGTCAGTTATGTAGGTACATGTGTTAGCAGATTTTAACTGATATTCAGTGAGCCACCAGAACAGCTTGAATCTACACTGATTGTACAAGTCTCTGAACTCTACTGGAGGGATGGGACACCATTTGTCTCAATTGGAGCTCAGGAAACAGGTAATGGACCCAAGATGGAGATTCTAAGGTTTGCAGTCCATCAATGTATTGAAACCAAAAAGATCAAAAGAAGAACTAAGAACTCACTGTTCAAAGGAGCAGCAGGAAATCCAACAAATTAAAGTCCACAGAAAAAATGCTGGGAAACCGCTGGGGACACAGGTAGAACAGTAGTAAAAAAAAAAAAAAAAACATAACATAATACTCTGACAACTAAAGAGGGCACAGACAAGACTATATATACACAGGGACTAATGAACAAATGAGACACAGGTGAGTCAGAAAACACACGAGAGGGAAGTAAAAGCACAAATGACACGCCAAGAAATAATTACCAAAATAAAACAGGAAATAAGCACGACACAAGGAAATAGACTACCAAAATAAGATGACTGAAAACACACCAGGAAGATAACTGCAACAGGAACAAAAGTCAGAGAAAACATGTGAACTAATAACTAATAATTACCAAACAAAACCAAAAAGCAGAGTCTCTCAGGAAGGGAGGTCATGATACTATTCCTCCAAAAGATATTTCCTCATTTGGTGTTTTGATGATGGTGGTGGAGAGCGCTGTCTGAATGTTTAGCAAGGCCATAGCATCCGATTCACATTATTTTTATACTCATCATACTATTCAGTGACCCCTTTGTGTCCTGTCATCCTGTTTCTCCTCTAATCTTTCAGGTTTTCCTTTAATTTGTCACCCATCTGTATATCACACACATATGATGAAGAGAGAAAGAAGAAAGGAAGGAGGAAGACAATATTAGAAAGAGGAAGAGGATGTAGAGGATGGCAGTGGTTTTTGTGTCTCGGGGTGGCATAACAAGGAGGGAGGGTTAATGCCAGAGCAGGTGAGACTGCTGTTTCCAAGGTTACAGACGTCTGCAGCAACCGCCCATCTGTTCCCCTGACACCGGCATCTCTGTGGTGACACAGCAACAATATGAGGATAGAGGGAGAGAGCTGTAGGCCAAAAAGAAAGAAAGGCAGGGAGAGACAAAAAGGGGCAGAGAAGGTGGTGATGAGGAGACAGATTAAAGAGGAGAAGACAGGCAGAGGCAGAGACTGCAGTAGTAGCAGTGGAAGAAAAAGCAGAATTATTCATGAGGCCTAGATTCTCCCCTCACTATAAAACCAGATCAGAGATTGAGCTTCCCAGACAACCAGGCAGCCAGTCACCCTGACCAAAACAAGTCATCAGTCTCTGGTACAACAACATCTACAGTACACACACTGAAGTGTATTCCAGGGTAAATCCTGTGCAGCAAACCTCCAATACCGCATGCTGAAGGAATGCATTACAACATGATACATTATACTTAAGCAATAAGCCACAAGAGGCCGTGGTTTGGAAGGATTTTGATTGAGGAGGAGAGAAAATTAGTGGTAACAGTGTAAAGCTCATTAAGGTTACTAATCAATAATGTAGTTTTACAATGTGGTGAACAAGTAATATTGTGGGTGTTGATATTTGGTAATGAGTTGATAACCTGATTTAATATAGTGTGATATAAGCAGCTTTGAATGTGTCTCAGAGAAGGAACATCTTTAGTCCAGTTCACACAACTAACCTGAGCCCTGTTGTAACGTATTATAGCTTCACAAGAATTGTAACTGTTGACTTGTGTGTTTTTACAGCCAGTGCCATCAATTTTAAATGAGCTCATGGTGAGTGTGTTAATCTGTCTGGCTTCTGCTAAGATCAGAGGCAGGAGGAGTAAAGGTTTTCACAAGTATTGAGTGCAGGAGTATGCAAACTAGTCTGTAAGATAACAAAGGACACTGGAAGTGTTTGCAGTTGTTTCAAGAATATTTATAAAACCTCTGGAACCTAACGCATGTTTTAAAGGCAGCATTTAGAAGATCTACACCCTGCTTAAATATTTCAAGCTTCGACAGGACAGAAGCTACAAGTTATCCTGTCAGTCAGAAATCCTTCTAGTCGACACAAACTGACACACACACACCCCACAACATGCCATCTTTGACCTCTGACCCTCTCACTGGACCCATGACATCAGTCAGAAGGTCATGACGAGGTCACTTCCTGTCAAAGCACTTCTCTCCAACTCAACTGCTGTTGCCATGGGGACAGGAGGACAAGGACGGCAATGACAGCTGAACTGACACATACTCTGAAGGTCTCAAACAAAAGTTACAGTACACGGACTATTTCTCTACAACTGTCAACATTTAAAAAAAATTGTGTTTCATTCACATTGCTTAATATTCTCAGTTATTCTATGTTGAAAACAAGTGTTATAGTTTGCCCCTCGATTATCTTTTCCTGTCTAATTTCTCCAGAGGGACAAATTTTATTTAAATTTTTGATTTCTTGCACATGAACTCAAACCTTTCTCCATGTCAGCCAACATGATTTGCTGTTTGTCAAATAGTCATGACATTTAATGTTTAATTTAACATTTAATGGATTAATTTAGCCTACATAGACAGGAAATGTCCATTTTTTTCATGACAGTAAAATATTGACTTGTAGTGACACTAACAGCACAGTCAGCAAGACATGAAGACACTAAAAGCAAAAGATTTGTGCGCAGCACTGAATCTGCGGATAAGTCAGGTGCTTAATTCTTAAGTATAATGCTGATTCACATTTGGTGTTAGCATGCTGATGTTACATTTTGCGTGGCGGTCCACAGAAACCCGTCAAATGTTGGCATGCTACATTTTTGGTGAACAGTCAAAAATGACAGATTTTTATTTTTATTATACTCTGTAGTTTATGTAGGTGTAAATCTATTTTATGTACAATGGATGAATCTGTTTTATCTCCAAATTCCCCTTTTTGGTGTGTGGTTACTCCAGGTGCTCGAGTTTCTTCCTCATTCTTCATTACCATGCAGAAATTGGGCACTCCAAATTGATTAATTGATTAGTAACTGACTCAATAGAAATATAAGTAAAAAACATAAAAAATTTATTCCCTTACTACTTACTATCAGAGCTGTAAACATACCACTCAGACCAAAGTTGTACTGAGTCATTTACACTCAGGTCAAACATTTTGTGTAAAAAAAATATAAAAATGAAAGAAGAAGAACATTTGTTTGCCTATCTATTGTATTTTTCATACAAGTTCTTGGCAGTGAGCCCTACTGCTGATTAACGCTAGGGCTGCTGCTTATCAGCCACTGTCCTCGGCGACCCATCACGCTGGAGAGTGTGACCCAGACGAGTGTCTGCTGTGATGAACCCGAACAATCAATGTTCTGGTCCAGTCTGGTTGATTTCCACGGCCAGTCAGTTCAGTCCCCAGTCCCCTCACACAGTGCCCAGCATTAATAAATCTTTAGAGTGGTGTGGCCACAACTAAAAGAACAAAAAGCTCTTCATCTGTCCAGTTTTATTTTTATTCATGGGATGAAATAATTCAGTACACAGAGTATACAATATTAACAAAAAATGTATAAGATTTATAACATCTTACTGATTTCACATATTAAGCTGATTTTAGCCATGGAGAAGAAGAACAAGAGCATGTGAGTGGGGCATTAGCATTTCTCACATAACAAATACAGCATGCAACCCACTGAACAGACCAGAACTCAGAGTGTCCCACTTAAATATATCCAACTCTTTTTTTTTTTTAAACAAATCCACTTACATGCTTGGTGGTTCCAAAACTAAATTAAGTTCATCTGTGAAATGCAACTTAACTCAAATATTGAAATGTTTTCATTGTGTAAAATATGTGTTTGAGTATATCACAGCATAATGGGATACCTGAAAGTGACCAAAAGTTTTCAGATACTCTCTGCTCATTTGTTTTTTAAGAGCTGAGCCAAAATGTCTAGCCGATCTGTGTACAGCAGCTTTAACTGAACCACAGTAAACTGTTGAGTGATTATAGCTTATTCAGCCTTGATTAGGTACTATTAATGCCACAGAGTACTCAAATTACCCTTTACTGTAATTAGCAGTTCAAGCTTTTTCTTCCTGTAATGTGTAATTAGGTACTTCTTAAGATTTTAATGCTGTATATTTCATGTTGTCTTTGATTTTAATTGAAAAAATGAAAAAGTATCTGGTACTGTACTTGATACTGGCTCACTGTTTTAAAACAGATCCACTTGATTGATGAAGTCCTGGTAGTACATGATTCATTTTTATGTTATCTTTCCCAAAACAGCTCATGGCGTCACCTGATACTGGCCGTTCACACTTGATATAGTTCACGTCTTACTGATAGTAACAGGATAAGATCGCCAAACATTCACTGCATTCTAGCAGGGAAAGCCTGAGCTATAATCATAACTGATTGACCCGGATGGTCACAAAACTGTTAGCAAACACATCATTAGAAAGAAAGCTTTAACCCTTACTATGATGACGACGGTCGAGTACACCTGCTGCTGGTACACTCCTATGGGTCATACCAAGGGTAGGAACAAACACTCTACAGTAGACGGTCATTTAAGGAGAAGATCTTGTTTCCTAGAAGCCTATTCTAGACAGTGAAACAAGACTGCTGCTTGAAAATGAGAAATAGCTCCACAGAGATTGGACAAAATAACAGGAACAAAATGGTGTAATGCAATCCAATGCGATAGCCCTGCTGTAAGTTGTAACTTTGCCCTGTGCCGTCATGTTACAATGTTAAATTTTTGTTTTCATTATGTCAGAGAGGTGGTTACTGACCTGGTCTCAACTAATCTTCTCAGTGTATAGTTGTATGTAACTGATTTTGCCATAAAATACACACACTACGAAAGGTTTTTCTTCATGTCATCCACTCTTGATGACAAACTGAGGAAGCAACCTACTGTACATAAAGATAAAAGTCACCTCGATCACAGAGATGGTAGGATTGGAAGCCAAAGTGCCTATGTGTTGGACAAAGATCAAAAATCAGAGCCAGAAGCTTCAGCTCAAAAGTAACTGCAGACTCTTGGCTTTATGCATGTATGTGTTTTGTTATTCTAGGGATGAGAGCATGTTAAACTGTGCCAGCTCCTGTCTTAGTTTTCTGTCTTGGTCTTGCTCCCTCCCTTCCTCTCTGTCTATCTGTAACACACACAGATTCCTATCTAAGGGAGAGTTGTGTTGCTTTCCTATTATATGGGAATAACCATCCAAACAACTTGACAGTTCAAAGCATTGACTTTAAAGTGCAGAGGCAGTAAATCAGTATTACAGGATTTTTCTGTTTACTCTGGTTCCACAGTAATTCTCTTTTTAACATGAAGCATACTGTGGCCTATATTCATGTGCTGTGTGATGCTCTGCACATTATATTTTTTAACATCACGTGTACCAACAGTCACCTCAATGTCAGCCACAGATAAAAAATTCACAGTAGATGTTTAATGCAAAGACACTTTAAGAGCTGACGAAATAGCCTATGTGATGAAAATGTTTCCAACACACCTAGATGGCGGCATCCCAAGTTAGGTCCCATGATCAAAAAATCTAACATGAAAACACGCTACCTGCAAGAAAAAACACCGCTCCAGGATTGCAGAGTCCAGTTGGCAAACAACCTTGACATGAAAGAGCCTTCTTTAGCATCACAGAGGAAGTCCACTGCCGGACAACTTCCTTACACACATACCCCCGAGCCCAGCGCCTTGGACCCATTAAAATGCAGGATACTGTAGAACAGTGAGTGTGCTGGTGTAATGGTTTAGAGTGGAGTCAGCTGGGCCTGGGAAAGCATGCACATTCTCTGGCTTTGATTACAGAGGCTTTAAATCTTTCTCACACACATATTCACTAACACACTCAAACACACACACACAAATATACAGACTGAAATACAGACACACACTAAAACTGAAACACAGATACACACTCCGTCCCCAGAGACCAAGGCAGGGCTGAACTACAGGCCTCCAGACAGAACATATTTACTCAAAAACGGAGGGTTGTTTGCAAAGGACAGTTTCTGTTGCTAAAAATACCGACACATAAAGTCAGACCAGCCAGGCCAGCTTGTAATGTCATTATAGAAAAGTGTAGAAAATGTAAAAAGAGAAGAACATGCAAGAAAAAGGTCAGAGGGACTTACAGTAAAAGGCTTTCCCTTGAATCTGCCTCCCCGTCTCTGTTTACCAGTGAGAGGAGAAATGTGTTTTGTAAAGCAAAAGGCTGTTAGATATGACTGACCTGATCGTACCTGTTGTTGCCTCTAACCATGAGCATAAATCATAGGCTACTGTGTGAACAAAAGACTGGAAGACTGTTTTTCTACCACAACTTTAGCTGAAACTGACAAAATGTAGTGAAAGTTTATCAGCCAAGTCAAAAATATAACTATAACTCAAAAATAATAGTTAGCTAGCTAATTTTGTGTTTTCATTTAAGCTAGGTGTAAGTTGCTCACACCTTGCACCAGTCATAGTCCAGGACATAAACACACACAACCATCTCAATATCTATACAAGCATTAAGATAATCTGAAATGTGATGAAGAAAATGGGAAATATTGTGTGGAGAAATCAGGCCAATTGGTTGCTAAATGCCAAAGGAAAGAAATTGGAAAATTTAAGAAATGAAGTGTGCAAAAGAGTAAAATGAATATTATCAGCAATGGAAAAAAAATGTAAAAGCTTACTGCATTTTTTACCAACTGATTGGAGGTTACACTCAATTTTAATTAATTGTGTAACCATATTATCTAACTTTTTAGTTGTTACCTTTTATAGTACATTTTGTCAGGTCTCTATAGAATGGATGTATGGCTCAAAAAGCTGCAATCAATGAAAAGGAACATCAATTATAATTAAAATACATTTTTGAACCTTAGCATCCTAATATTGATATAAATTTCTTTCCTCTCAGAAATGTTGAAGTTTGAATCTCAGTTTGAGCACACTCAATATCAGGGCAACATCTGAAACTCTGTAGCCAGATGTTAAAATCTTGTCCATGATCTGGTAGGAATTATGAACAGTGAACACTCCTGTTTAAACAAAGCGGTTGCTTAATGGTGGCAATGCCTCTCCCAGTACCGGCTGTTGAGTGGCTGATTTTCTGAGCTGTCTGCACTTCCTAACCTCTTGAGGCTACATGACACATGATCTTAAAGAGCTCTCACTGCTCTGGCAAATGCTTAAAAAGCCACTCTGTATTAGGTTCAAGTGAAAGCTTATCTCTGTTGTATATTTTTGTCACTCTGTTGGTGTGTGTATTCTCCAGTATCATGTGTTGAGATTGTCAGCTGAACAAGACTGTGGCTGCTGGGCAATTTCGTCACTTTGCACTTGCAAAATTTAAGCAATCATTAACATTAATGTGCAAAGACCAGAGAGTTAACACTGGAATAATTCTACACACACTTGAAGCAAATGTCAAATATTCTTATCCATACTGTGTTGAAATATCTGCCGCATGAGTCATGCAATCTAGTCTAGAGTTGTTTTTTCCCCTTAAAATAACAGAAAACTCAGTAGGGTGAGATAATCTGGCTTGTTCTCTTGACAGTTTTACCACAGAAAATTTCCAAAAATGGTCGTGAAAGAAGATCACTCTTTTTTCTTTTTTTTTTTGTAGTTGTACTCCTTTTATGCAGCAAACATTTTTCAGAAAATCATATTAAAGGAACAGTTTGACATTTTTTTTAAATATGGAATACAGACTTAATATTGAAACCACATTCATCTGTATGGTAACTATGTAGCTAGAGCCAGCAGCCCAAAATATACAACATTTTTCTCCCAATGATGCAAACAAGTGCAGCATTTATGACTTTTTAAGTTTAAGATTTTGACCTGGAATCATGTGCTCCTGTCAGGAAGTGTTTACAGAGCAAAGCAAGAAATCCTCCTCCACAGGAAGATGGTCAGGCACTGAAGAGGTCAGGTAATCAATCAGTGTCTTGTATAAGGCTATTTTAGCTGTAGGCTGACCCTAGCAAAAACAGGGGCTTTTACTAAAGCAGTATTGTTTTATAGACTCTGTTTTTGTATGACAGCAATGAGGAAATGAAGGTTTAACAGTCAAGTGAACTTAACATGAGCAACTAGGAAAGAAACTGTCTCACGCACAAATTACACAAAGTCCTTGGGGCGACAGCTCGTCAAAGCTTCCTTACACATTGATTTGCATGCAGAGCACTTACAGAGGCTTGAAAACACGACTAACATACATGATCGTGTCCTGCATGGGAAGGTGTTTGGAATTCCCTGCTCATCCACACTTCATGTCACCGATTACACACTGCAACATGCATATCCCCCTTGCTTGCTGACTGAAACACAGCCTCACATATGCTTCTGTACAACATGAACACACATTCTCACAGGGTCTTAATAGGATTCACGTGTTAACATGGACAACAGTACCTATGTGTCTCTACAGATTGCATCTGCTGTAACATGCAGCATGACATCTGCATAGATGCATCATATGAGCAGCTTAAGGGCAAGAGAGGTGGTCTGTGCATCTGGGTGTGTCATTATACACACAAACACACACACACAACACACACACACACACACACACACACACACACATACACACACTAACTTGCAAATGGATATTAACCCTTATTCTAACTGTAATTTCTTTTTAATGTCAGACTAATACATGATATGGTTTTCTAGCAGTTATAGTTGTTGTGATGCTGCTGTCACAGCAAATAACATGAGGATAAAAGAGCTGTACTTATAATGTAGCAACATAACTAGTCGGAGCCGTGCTGTCAGACCATGTTAGGCTTGGCTGTGCTGAGTCATACACTGCAGTGGTCTAAATATATGCATTATGGGTAATGTAGTCTGGGCATCACGTAAGCTCCTCAGCTTCTCTACGCACTCCTGACCCCCCACAGATACAGCATTAGAGGTAACTGGACTGCAGGAAAATTAGCAGAATAAGAGAATGATGGGTAACAATGGGATTTTACAGATAGATAATGTAACACACAACAGAGACAGAGAAGAAAACCTTTAATAAGCCCTCTCTTTCCCTGTGTCAGTAGGTGACAGCATGTCTCTGAACTTAAGTTTTGAGGAGACTGGATGGCAGGAGGTCAGGTAGCTGTGAGAAACACTGCTCTGTTGTTACTACTAATGTCTCTCTCTCTCTCTCTCTCTCTCTCTCTCTCACTGGGTCTCTCACTAACAATGCTTCCATCCAGTATCCCACATAAATAGGTTCGCTTAGGAGCACTGAGATCTCACAAGTTGATGTTGAGTTGAACTTTTGATACTTACTGATCCAAAGGTAAAGAATGACTTTCCAAAACCAACCAAAAAAAGTGTGAAGGAATAAAGGGTTAGGCTGAGAACCCCCCACCCCCCAAAAAACCATAATATACTGGCACCTGTGTGTGCCACTGTTGCCATGGCAAGGCACCCAGTAGAAGAGCCACAGAGCATAGACACAGGGATGAAGGGTAGAGGAAAAAAGAGAGAGAGAGTGGATGAGGATGAAGCATACACACCTACCTGTACGCAAATACACTGTATGCATCATGAAGGACGAACGAAAGCTGCGCTATCTGGTGCACACATAACAAATACTTACAAAAGCAGGAAGGGCTAAATATGGGTAAAGATGTTACATTCATGGCTTTGGGGCTCTGAGAAGTAACAGAGTCACTGTGTATCACAACAAACAGAACATGTATCAAGTATGCATAAACATTTGTTGGTTCCAGCTTCTCCTGTGATGCTTTTATTTATTTGGGGTTTTTTTTTTAGACTAAACAATCTATAATGACTTAAGAGTAGAAACTTCACTCCTTCATTAATTCTGGATGACTTTTTAAAGTCATGCTTACCCAGCTTGACACAACAACACAACAAAAAGTTGAAAATGCTTCCTGATAAATTGACTGTTATAGCAAGTGATAAACCTGCAAATGTATCAATCTGCTGCTAAAACTGAACTTCCTGAAATGTATTCCATCATCATCAAGTAACACACCGAGAGTAGACATGTAGACAGGGTTTACAGAACAGTTTAGTCAGATGTAGCGTCAGTGGAGGGTCCTCAGAAGGATAGCAGCACAAGGGTGTGTGTGTTTGTGTGTACAGCTGAGCCAGCAGCAGCCATACCAGTTATCACGCCTGGCTGATGGCTGTTAATGCTGTGGATTAACACCTAACTCTCACTAACTCCAAGCACACACATGCACACACACACCAACATACCCAGTTCTCCCCAAGTGCTTAAGTGTTGCTTCAATATTTTAACTAATTCAGTAAGAATCAGTACATCTGGAAAATTCCGGTAATTTTCACAGTTGGAAACTTTCTGTTGGAATTAACAGAAATAGATGGGAATTAGTAGAAATATATGGGAATTAACAGGAATAAACTGTTGTTTTTGTTTTTTTTGTTTTTTGTAAAACTGCAGGTTAGCCTTTAACAGGGAACTTAAAATATGTAGCTATATATCTTTAGCTAGCTGGCCTGTAAAAATCAGATATGCCAAGTGTAAACTCACTAAAATTATCTCATTGACAATTTAAGAGGCTAGCTATCATGGTGCTAGCTCAACTGTGACGCTGTTTCTTCTGCCTTCTGCCAGTTTTCTGTTCTCATGGAAGACTGTAGTTTATAGTTTGTTTTAGCAGCTGATTCAGGAGTGTTCAGCTGGTCTATTTCTATTCAGCTATGACCCATCAATTGTAAAATATTTTAAAGACTATTCCAATTGTTTAGTTAACTGTTTATCTGTGGATTCCTTTGTGTTAGTTTTTTATTTATTTATTTATGTATTTATTTATTTACAATTTTACATTTCATGCATGTGTGCTTATGACAAAACAAAATCGTTATATTTATGTTTGTATATGATACAGTTTCTATAAATTACCCCAAATTTCCTGTTAATTCACATATGTTCCTGTATATTCCCATTAATTCCCATAGAAAGTTTCCAACTTGGAATATTTCCAAATTTCCTAGGCTTAACTTCCCATGGAAAGTTTATGGAAACTTTCCAGAAATTTTACTGGAAATTTTCCACCCTTATGCAACCCTACATCTTACTAAAACCCAAGAAAACTCACTAGAAACACTAAAGCTGAAGTTTTGTGATCTTGATGCTGCAGTAAACAACTCATTGGCACACATACACACACACCACACTCTCACACACGCATACCACTCCTCACTTTAGCCTCTTGTCTCATTAAACAGGACTTGGCCTTGGAGCAGCAAGACTCACTGAGCTCAGCTTCCCATGCCTACTGAGTGAGTGCACTGCATGCGTATATGTGTGTGCCCATGCGTGTGTGTATGTGTGACAGAGCATGTCTTGTGTTGTTGACCTCTGGGACAATACTGCACTGTGACATCAGGAAATGTCCTTAGAGAGCTGCCAGAGACAGAGAGAGGGATGGAGGGGAGAAGGAGGGCAAAGGAAGAATGAAGGGAGGCAGGGATTTGATGGGAGAAACATGTTGGGAAGTAAGAGGGAGCCGAGTGGAAAGAGAGAGGAGGGACGAGGAGTACAGAGTTTGGGCTTGAGTGATGAGAGTAGAGGAAGCACTGAAGAGTTGGATGAGTGAGAGAAAAGACCCATGGAGGAGGAAGAGAGAATGAGAAAGGGAATTGAGGCCTGGAGGGAGGGAAATAGATGCACACTGTGGTTGAGGCTTAATTAAAGACAATAATGTTGTTTTTGTAGCTCTCCGCAACAACAGGCCTCTCAGCCATGGCCTACTTACACAGGGAAAGGCGAGGCTGGGAAAGGGAAAGGGAAAGAGAAAGAAAGAAAGAAAGAAAGAAAGAAAGAAAGAAAGAAAGAAAGAAAGAGAAAGAAAGAAAGAAAGAATTCTATAATGATTTGACTCTTCTTAAATTTGAGGACAAGAACTGCCAAAGTAGCATGCAACATTTTATATATCAAGTCAGGTTTTAAACAAACCTTGTTAGCCAAAACTATTTGGAAAAGGACATGAAGTCAAGCAACAAAATGATTATCCAACTTATCTGCTGTAATCACAGTTTACCTACTGATAGACTGTGTTGTGCATGCATCTCTAAAGCCTTCATACACACATTATATCTTTTATACATAACAGTTGCAGAACAGAGAACAAGATGTTGTGGTAAAAGAAGCAACCCGCCTAACTTAGGTATTTACTGATCAACTAACTTAGCCCCTGTGACTGAATGCAGCATTCCTCAAAAGAGGAAATGTAAAAATAAAAAAAGCATTACTAGAATTTGCAACTGTAATATAATTACTAAATTTCTAACTGTAATCCATAAAGGTGCATTTAGACAGAAAGCAAAGTTAATTTTCCACTGCAGTGTTTATTTTCCCTGAACAGCCAGTTTAGCAACTGAACATTAGCTGTACGCTAACTAGCAACTGACACAGTGACTGTGTGTCTGTGCAGCAGCTCGACCTCTGACTGAAAAAGCTCTGTTAAATATCAAAATTTAAATAATCCAGCTTAACTGTTGGCTTGTTTACAACCCATGTGATTGTCTGAATGTCCCAACAGTCACTGGAAAAAGACAAATTAATGTAAGAAAGAAAATGTACTTTTGATTATAGGTCATACATATGTATTCAGCTACCACAGTAGGGTTAAGGCAAGGTCAGTAGCTGATTAATCCTCATGTTAACCCAGTTATGTATGGTAGAAAACCCCAGGTCAACCACTCTGGTTGCATGATCAACTGTATCAGATCAAATGTATCTCCAGTTGACCATGAATGGCATGCTATCTGTGAAATGCAATTAAGCCATCTTGCTCAGATTTCTCTTCTCCTCTTGGCAACAACATGGCTATTTTTTCTCTGCCGCTACTTCCCTTCTCTTTCTCACACACCCTCTCTCTTTCTGTCTCTCTCTCTCTCTCTCTCTCTCTCTCTCTCTCTCTCTCTCTCTCTCCCTCCTTGTTGCCTGGCAACCATGCTCATAAATGTGATCCCACTTGTCTGTGATTGGCTGAAGGAACGACAGATTCATGTCAGAGTCAGAGAGAGAAAAGGGGAGGACATGCATGTACCACAGACATTAAGTATAAACTTACAAATATCAATTGATTAAAATGCAGTTAACAGTTTTTTTGGAGTATACACATTGCGCATGCTTCTCAAGGCAGTTCCCACTGCATGTCAACTGAACAAGCTGGACCACGCATGGATGAATGTGCGTGTGTGTGGTCACAATTGCTTGGCATGCTCTATACAGTGCCTACATGTTTACACACACATGCCTGTGAGCTAATATGCATGCATGTCTCAGTTGTATGTGTAGGGGTACATCTGTGTGTGTGTGTGTGTGTGTGTGGGGGGGGGGGGGAGTGTCTGTGTTTGTGTGAGCAGTGCTATTAAATAGCAGGTGGTCTTTGCAGGGGGGTGCCATGCTGCGAGCTGAATAAGGGAAACCACTCTTGCTGAGTTGCACGTGTGTGTGCTTGTATGTAATGTGTGTGTGTGTGTGTGTGTGTGTGTGGCTGTATTAACTTAAGTGGCCTCACATCTGAGTGTTACCTTGCTTCCTCCCACCACGGGAGTCATCAACACAACCAGTATGGAGTGGCCTGCCAGGCAGCCAGTTACTTAATGAGGGAGTGTCGAAAACTTTTTTATTATCCTGAATGATCTCTCTCTCTCTCTCTCACACACACACACACACACACACAGGAATCTTGTAACACATCACTTGAGATAAATAGCTGAAACATATAGCGTATCTCACAAGTAGCAACAGAATGCAAACAAACCTAAACAAAGACAGATATATTGTATAAAACAGTGTTGTAACTAGGGCTGAACGATTTTGGAAAAATATCTAATTGTGATTTTTCTGACAGATATTGCCATTGTGATTTGGTTTGCAATATAATTTTTGAAAGTCAAGCTTCAGTCCAGGATTCACTATGTACATGTAAAACCACTTCCACTTAAGCCGTGTCAGGTAGAACTCACCTGACACTGGAGCGGAGTGTGTCGGAGCGAGTCACACTGTCTGCATCACGCTGTTTTCATCAAGTATCTAACTCATTTTAAGACCAGATCTGGTTGTAAAGTTTACAGTCGTTCTGTTGCTCCTGCAGCGCTCTGTGTGTGAACTGTGAGGCAGCTAAAAAAAAGTGTAACAATTCATCCACTCACTCTCTATTGTAAAAATAATCACAGTCTTTCACATTAGTTCAAATGGCAATTTTTGTTATAATTTGATCAATTGTTCAGCCCTAATTGTAACAATACATTTAATAGTGTTTAACAACATCCAGTTTAAAATGATTCAGGGAGCGTTCTTGAACTGATCTGACAGGGTTGTGGGGGTACGTTAAAGAAAAAGGTCGGGAGCTAGTGTCTTAGCTGACGCTCGTATCCACAGCGACAGCACAGGCCCGCTGTTGACCTCCTCACAATTCCCACAACAGTCCTCTGTCCATTCTCCGTCTTTATTGCTTGCTGCACTCTATGTTCTCTCAGGCACGGACCGCTCTGTCTTTTCATACAGTTATCAGAGGTCTGGAACAATCCTCAACTGTTGGTCTGTATCATTCCACAACCATTTAACACATTAACCATCATTTCTACACACAACACCACTGTGCCTCATATCTGAGGTTCTCTATTTACAGCAAATCAATGTGTTCTTCTTCTTTTTGTCAAGTTTTAAATGTGCTGCGTGCAGCAGTTTTAAACACCAATAAACTGTTCTCAAATTAAAATTCCTACCTTGGTAAAACTGCTGTAAACTCATGAGACCACGGTCAGGATCACTGGCAGCCTATATGTCACACCAGCAGTATTATTAGTGGTAGTGTTTCTCAAAAATCAAGACCACATTTCCCATAAACTTCATTGCTTCCTGCCCCCCAGCTCCCTTCCTTTGGCTTCACTGAAGAAGATAAACATGTTGGAAATGAGTTTTCCAGCTTCCTTTCTCTCCTTTTCACCATCTGCAGTTGAGATAAACCTTACCCCCGTTTCTGCCCTGTTCTTGTTCAGTATGAAAACACTTACTCCTGTTCTTTTTATGCACAGTTACAATCATTTTCAATCATCACCATGAGCGTCAGAACAGTGTGCCTGTTGGACACAGAGGACTTTAAAGCGATGGGAGTAATGTGACTGTGTGTGATCCAGAGGAACTCTTTTTTAAAGAAGCGATATTAAAATATATATATTTTCCTTGACTGAAGAGTGTGTGACCTTTATTTTGATCTTTACGAGTGCTTTACCTTCCTTGGATTTACCATGGACAGAGTATTTGGCATCTACATTTCTTTTAAAGGATAGTTACAGTCAGTATGAAAACAACAGCCATGTGTCCATGCAAACATTAAACAAACATTTCGTGCAGTAATCATTTGTCCTATTCATACTGGCCATTGAAGAACTGCTTCCTGATGAGCTTCTAATGTAAATACCAAGGACAAAATGAACAGCCCTGAGCATTCAAATGAGAATTCAAATGTTTATTTGTACAATTTCGTTGTACTTAACTGTACAGTGACAATAAAGCCTATTTTATTCTATGTTTATTTGAATTTCACATACTCTCACACAGAACCTCTTTCTTTTGTTATCAGCTGCCATTTGATCACTTTACAGGTCGAAGACAATGAAGGGAGGAGTCAGCTGTGTCTCTATTCACGAGTGCATGTGTGTGTGTGTGTGTGTGTGTGTTAACAGGATTTATGATATTCATAATGAAACCTTGTATTCAGATGCAGGCAGGCAGCCTGGCAATAAAGCCACTAGACATTCTGTACCATCAGATCATCATCCTCATCAACACACACACACACACACACACACACACACACACGCATGCAAGCACAGTGGCCCTTTATTGCCGTGCCTAGTGTGCGCATAGTGAGAGTCCTGGGACTGAACCAGGTTTTACTGCCGCTACTGCAGAGAGAGAGAGGGTGTGGAAGAGAGGGGGAACGAGTGCGATGAAGACACGCATCATCATCATCATCATAGGAATAGAGACACAGGACTTGATGTGTAAAAACAAGTACGGGAAATACTTTTCTTCTTGAGCATTAAACAGCAAAACCTCTTCAGAAGTCAATCTGAAACCCACCAGTAACATACCAAATTCATAATGTGGGACCCTGCCTACCAATACAGATCATTATTTTATGTTTCCTTGTTACACACAGGTGTCTGTGGTGCTGAAAATCATTGATCGACTTTAACCTCATCTATACAGCTGAAATCCACTGATTACTTTTGTTTACATATAACATTTTCCAGGGTAGCAGCTTGCTACATTTCCTGCTGACTGTTCAAACAGAGGCATAATGCAACCCAAAACATTACAGTGAAATTACTTTCACATCACATGCTGTAGTTAGTACTGTCATCACTGGTCCCCACTGTCACAGATATACTGTCATTGCAATGTGGGCATGACTAAGTAGGAGGAGGGTGGTGACAGAAAGTGGCAGATATAATGAACCCAAGAGTGCACAACAGATGACAAGTGTGGTGCCAATTAACAAGTTTATAAAGATTTCCTTGAAAATAAGAGTTTTACAATATCTTTACCTATGCAAGCTTGACCTAGGACGTGTTTTAAGACATTTTAGACCAGTGTGCAGTAGTCTGTGGTTCCTGTACTTTGGCTCCATCACAGATGGGTCATGTTGTCCATCAAACAAAGCTCTGGGGTTGCTAAGCAAATTAATAAGAGCCACCAAAACTGCAAGATCTCAGTCTGACTGCCGTGCTCTCCAATGGTCAAACAAATGAAACCAAAACTTAAAATCTCCCTATTTTCAATATGAACAGGCCTGTTTCCAATTCACATAAATAATCAGATCATCTGAACAGAGAGACAAAACAGAGGCTGTGGTCTAACTCCCCATCAGACAGGCCAGTAAGGCCAATAAACCACAGCTGATTAAAACTACTGATGTAACAGCAGCCAAACTTTGACCTGCCTTCCTTCACGCAGTTTTCCATTTTTTGGTATATGGGCACGCTGTGTGTGTCTGTGTGTATTTCCTGACTAATATTGAAGGAAGGATGAAGAGGAGAAATTGCCAAACTGACAGGTAATTAAACATGGGAAACACACATACACACACACACACGACCCCCACTGACCTGATCAGGGAAGCTGGGGTGTTGTGTGTTTGTTTATGTGCTTTCGTTTCACTGTGGTATTCTATCTCTCTCTCGCTCTAAAACACACACACACACACACACCCCGCCAGTTCACCCTGGGGAAAGTGAATGTTTGGGCTATGAGAGGGGAGTGGAGAGCACATTTGAAAGTGCACTCAAATTCACCCCTCACCAGGGAATTCACAAACACTTGCACATTTCCTCCTGCTGGATTTCACCCACTTGTTAAATCTCACTCTCTCTCTCTCTCTCTCTCTCTCACACACACACACACACACACACACCACACGCACCATCACAAACACAAGAGAAACTGTTTCTCTCACCCTCTATGCTGCCTTTTTTAACTTTATCAGTCTGAAAAGAAAACTGAATATATCTGGGGCCCTGGAGAAAACAAGGCCTGGCCAAGATCCAAGCAGGACAAAACCACTAGTCCCACTTTTGCAGGGCTATTTCCCATTGGTCACTCTTCATAGTGTGTGATGCAGTAAACAGCTTTGTTCAGTGTGTGTGCTACCACTTTAGTGAACATAATTTTACAAAATCCTACAGAAAAAAGTTAATAATTTACTATACCAGAAGATATTATCACTGAGTCCAGGATTTAATTTCCCCTATTCTTTTCATTTGTCTTGATATCAGGAGGAACACTTCACTGAAAGTTGCTGGTGTTCATATTTCCTAACTTGTATTTAGAATATTATTTCATCCTCTGGCCCAGATCCTCATCTGTCCCCCAGGGAATCAGTTTAAAGGAAAAAAGAGAAATACTGAGCACAAAATACACCAAAAGACTAACAGAAGCAGTAGTAGAGTCTACAGCTGCTGGTGGCTCACTGGGACACAGCAGCTCCATCACCTAACATGTGACTGACTATTTGAAAAGTCGTAAAAACTGGACCTGAAGATCATAAAAGTTATTTTTTAAAAATGTATCCCAAGGGGAACATCAAATATTTCGGTCCTGGATCAGTGTCGTGGAGCCACCAAACTATCATAGCTAAAAAAAACTTGAGGGGAAACTTTCTTTCTTTTATGAGTGGAAATGAGTTTGTGAGATATGTAACAATACACAGACTTAACATATTCAACCTGACTCAGTATCATTTATATTAGTGATTAGTGATTATATTAGGGTCTAATATTCATTTTTTCCTTTCCACCAGCTGATGAAAACATTCATTTTGCATTGTTTCAGTTCACATAAAATTTGGACAGCAGTATGGAAACACAGCTCCACAACACAGGCTCCTAAATGGAAACGTCGGTACAAGAGCAGAGCACAGGATCATCAGTACCCTTTGGGCTTTACTCGCACACATACACACACTGTCACAAGTGGCACATTGATACAGCGAATGGAAAGAAGACAGAGAGCATCATTATTGGTGTCGTCTCCTGCCTCCATCCATTTAACAAATCTATTAGAGAACATCACACACTGCGAAAGAGCAGCAATTGTAGAGCTATGTGACAAATGGACTCCAACAGGAATGACTCATCAGTATAGAAAGTACAAGAGTCTCTGATGCACACACTGCATCTTCGTGCCAACATCATTTGTTATATTTTTGCCTCTCTGTGTGTGTGGTAATGGTAGCAGCATGTGTAATGAGCTGACAGAGCTTGGTGATTTCCTGTCTGGCCTGTAAAAGCAACACAAGCCTCTTCCTCTATCCTAGTCTATAGGAGCCCACCTGGGGCCACACACATCGCCATCAAATACACTGTCTGGCAGCTGCACCTAATAAGTTGCAACAGGAGAAGAAATTCCCTGTATTATAACCTCAGTCATCTTCCTAGTTTCCCTCTCTTCCCTCCTGTTGTACCATAGTATTCAGATAGCCTTCAGTGGGCGGTGAGTGTTTGTCTGACCTTCCCAGCTCTCGGCCCACGCTCTATCAAAACTAGCGCCAAACTGTAAGCCTACACACAGCAGATCAAGTGTGTCAAGTGTGTCGAGCCAGAAGAAAATAAATAAATAAATAAAAATCCATTGACCGTAATTCAATAAAGTTCAGTGAGTTCTTTTGGTCAAGAAAAACACCATGTTGAGCTTTGCATTTAAAATATCAAAACAACCTCATTTGGCTTTGTAAAAGATGGGTTCCCCATTTAGAAACAACTCTTTACACAAAGTTGTTATACTGCCTCATATGTTGACATCTGACAGACTGGTATAAACGAGCTTCCAATCAAAATCACTGGTATCAGTCTCCCAAAACAAACGTGATTAAACAAAACACTATAATGTGAAACCAGCCTTCCTATTACACTGGCAAATCTAACAAAATACTGTATATCCTGTTACAGAAATAGCTTTTATCGACCACTTCCATCATTTTTTGTCTACACAGTACGGTGCTTTGAAGTTTGGGACAAAATGTACCTTTACACTGCTGGAAACACTTTAATCAGTCAAAGGAGAATTTAGACGGCTGGTTGATAATATCTCAGTGACTTAATAAGATTCCTAATGGCACTCTCACAGGGAAGACTCTTCAGAAGAGCAAAACACAACACAATGTTGGCCAAGGGACACATACCAATGCGTATAGTACAGCTTAGAGTTTTCTGAGCTGTGAACTAGTTCTTTCTTTAACACACACACCCATGCACACCTACACACACAGCTGTTATCTTACCTCTGGTGTTGGTAGCCATGTCTGCCACCTTCTGAAAGGCATCCAGGAAGGCCACAGCAGCCAGAACAGTAGTTCTAGATTAACAGAATATGCTAATTACTTTATATGAAATGGTTTATTTAATGAGCACCTGCTTCAGTCTAATCTGCATAATCAGTGGTTAGGTTTTAAACTGGTAATGTAGCAATAGCCTTGCTGATTTGGTTGATGAATCTGAAAGTGCTAGATATGATCTATTAGTACGTTGCTACTTCCAGCTGATATCAGTGTTAATCGCGTCTCCCTTTAATTTGTTCTCAATGAAACTTACCGGAGCTGGGAATGTAGCTTGGTGGCCTTGGCGCTGAAGTCCTCCCACACAGGATAGGAGCACTGGCAACACACAGACAACAAGATGTGTAAATATCCACAGATATCATTTAACAATAAACAACATATCTGGCATCCCCAAACCTCACTCCACTCTTTACAGTGAGTGCCAGGAGAAAGCTTCAAATCTGAATAAAGGTGGGGGGAAAATGAGGAAACCTCTGTATGTTTGTTTCTGCCAACTAAAATGAAATGGTTTTTGGATTTCATTTAGTCGAAGGTCTGAGGTAGTTGGTCCAAGCAGATGCATGTTATACAACTTTAACATCTGTCAGTCAGCTATTCACAGGCTTTCAAGGTCAAATCACTTTGATTTATTCTTCAAAATTTTAGTCTCTCTAAACCATTTTACCTGCCTCCTTCTCTCTTTCTATCACTATGTGTATATGTTTATCTCTCTTGCTTCCTCGAGGCACCTCTATTAAGTCTGAGTTTTACTTTGAGTAAAAACTAGCAAGATTTACTGGTTAACAAGGCTAATAAGGAAGGTAACTTCACCTGGCATAGCATTTCAAATTATACATCAATCTCACTGCACTCACAAACGTTTGTTTTCAGGTGTTCGTTTCTATAAAAGCCCTTGTAAACACTGTAAGGACAAATATAATAAAATACAGAGCGAAGGACAGAGCACTCAGGTTGTGTTGTTACATTAGTTGTGGTGAAGCTAGCATGCAGAGCAGACATTTTCTCAGAGCTAGCACAGTAGCTGCAGACAACAATACTCACATCTCTCCTCCTAGTCTAACAAACATTGCACCAAGAGCAAACAGAACAAAACAATACTGTTGTACTCTCTGTGTCATACCCTTTCTTTTTAAATTTATATTCCTCCGTCCGTTTCCTCTGGAGCCATGTATCTGCTGTTGCCCCATCTCTGCTATGTAGCGTTAGCATGCACCAGTACTGCCATCTTTCTCGCTCCCACTGCCCCTTTTATACCCTCCTATCTCCGCTGTGATTGGCTGAATGGGTTGTGCCGATCCAGTGCATTTATATCCCTATTCTAGAGCCAGGACTGCGTAGAGGACACACCGTATGTTTTTCAGCACACACACACACACACACACACACACACACACACAGAATGGGCAATGACCTTTTTTCACTTTCACAGTACTGGCATAATTAAGTACATAAACTTCAAGACTTCTTTCATTATACAGACACTGAAATGTAGACTTGGCTACATTTCAGTGGCAAATATTGTATTTCACCACTATACTGATATAACAATCTTAGTAACTAGTTTCTTTGCCGATTAAGATTTTACATGCAAAACATATGATCAGCTTCTAAACTGTGATATATTCATAGATGGAACTGCCCAAAAAATTGTAGAGCTAATACAGTAAATGTATCAATTAGCCTAGTTGATCAACATAAGATAAACTTGCAACTATTGTGGAAATTGATTAAACCTTTGAGTAAACTCTCAAAGTAAATTCTCAAATATGAAGCTTTGCTGCGTTTCTCTGTTTAATTTCATAGCAAATTGATTATCTTTGGGTTTTGGACCGTTAATAACATCTGCAACATATAAACTACTGCCCCCTGCTGCACATTTTATTTATAAACATAAGAAATCTGCAAGTTATGGCATTATTAATTATCAAACAATATTATAATATACATGAAAATATCACAATATGAAGATACTATTCTAAATAACTGATTGTTTTACTTATGATACCATAGCTACATTTTGGTTTATGTTTTTGGTACAACAATAAAATCTAATTCAACTTAGATCACTTTGTTCTCTTGCTCTGTTTTTCCACAAGAGCACACATACATACACACCACCTCTACTCCCGTCTCTTCCAGTTTCTCCACCAAAAACGGCAGCCACCCCTCCTTTCCTCCCTATGCACCCATCTAATCCATCTACCCAAACACACACACACACACACATACATATACAGAACACTTGACAGCTACTGGCATCAGGCAGCATCAAAGGGTTTGACTGGAGCAGCCAGGATTGCTAACACAATTCAAAGCTAAAGCTGTGTCTCTAATGGATGCTGCTCCCCCATCCTCCCACGCCTCCTTCAGAGTGGATGACTGCTCTATCACACACCCCCAGCCTCAGCACATATTACATTATACTTGATCCAGGTTAACCTATAACCCTGTTAAATGCTTGCAAATTGTGTGTGTGTGGAAGTGTGTGTGTGTGTGTGTGTGCAGGGTTTGGGTTGGGTATTCCAGTATGAGGTCCAGATATCCTTACAGGAACAGAGAGATGGAAAAAATCTGCTGATACGAAAAAAGAAACTTAAGTTAACACAGGAAATAGTGAAAAAATGAAGGTGAAGGAAGACAGACGGAAGAAAAGGAAGTGTGTGTGTGTGTGTGTGTGTGTGTGTGTGTGTATGTGTGTGTGTGTGTGTGTTGGGTGGGGTGGGGCATCCTGTCGTGATGTCAGACTGGCACAGACAGTAAGAGCTGTATACTCTTTGATCTGGCCTGTTTGATGTGGCTTAATTTGGTCTGAAATCACAGTCCTATTTCCCCATGGTACCAAAAGCCACCCCCTCCACCATCCTCCACACACACACACACACACACTGATCCCTCCTTTTGCACGCTGTTTGAAGTGCCCCACAGAGCTTAAGTAGTGTGGATGGGAGATAACGTGAAGTCACGCCCTCCTCTTTGCATACACATGAGCAGCCCTCCACCTCATTAGCATATTTCAGGCATTTCAATCCAGCGAAAGAGCCTGGTGGCAAGTGACCAAGTGACAATTGTGTGTATATAGGTTTGTGATTTCTTAACATGCAGGTCTTCCCCTATACACACTGAGTCAGTACTCTACTATGAGGCACACTATTTGGCCAAGACATAACATGACAACCTCTGACATTTTATTTTGCTTAGACCAAAGCATGTTAACAGTTACCTGCTAAAGTTAAGTTAAAATTGTACAGTATTGAATCAGGGGATGACAATAAGTTATGAAGATCCCTGGCCCCACCACTGTAACCATTGGCCCAGGAACATTACTTTTAATTCAGCAAATAACAGTAAAAAATGTACATGAAATGAACATGTGATGAAAATGAAATGATCTCATACAAAAGTAATTTATTTAGCTATTTCAATGAATTCATTGAGTTCGTCCTCCATCTCCTCCTCATTTGGATGATTTTTATGTCCTGTCACTCTCCTTCAACTCCTCCAGGGACTTTCTTTTCTTTTCTTTTCTTTATGCATGTTTTGGCTTGGCTTTTGTCCAGGAACCAGAGGTCTTAAAAACATTTTATCATCTATGACAGAAAAGATGAAAATTGGCGGTAGAATCTGTTGACGCAGCAGAGAAATGCGCAGGCATGCAGGTACTTATGAAATGTAAATAATACAGTAAATAATGGAGGTGGCCACACAAACATCATTGAGAAAAAAACCAATATCACAGGAAAATCATGTGAAATTCAGTTCCAGTTTGTTTTTATGTCAGTATTTTAGCAGTGGAATGTGCAATCAGTGGGATTATTATGTAAGATAAAAGGAATAAAACACAGACTTCACATTGAACTGTACCCACTCGTATCGTAGTATTTCTATGGACTGATGGTGTGTTTCAGTTGTACTCGGAAGTCAGATTTTCCTAGTTGGAAGTTTCAACTGGAACTCCCCCTGATGTCAGACTTCTGACTCAGAAAGACAGAGAAATCCCACCAACCTGACATAAGAATTCAAGATGGCTGCTATGCTCATCAATAGCAGTGGACACTCTGCTAATTTTACTGTTTATATCAGTTCTGTCTTACTTGTTTCACATTAAGTCAGTCATACTCATGGTACTGTTCAGTTTTTATCCATGAACATGTTGCTACACTGTTCGTATGTGCAAAACAGACTATTGTTATCAACTGGCATTGCTAACAATGACTTGAAATGACAATGGCTAGTATACGTTTGAAACTTTTCACATTTACAGTTACATCTTTTTAAGAATGTTCTGTGTTTGCATTCAAATCTAATGTTAAAAACAGAGGTGTTCTTCAGGTGGAGTGCAGATTTGTTTTGAAGTTTATACAACTATAAAGCTCTCCTGTGAGCGTCCATGTTTTTCCAACTTCTCAACTGGAACGCTATGAATTCAGAGGTGACGTCACTCCCAGTCCCGACCTCCAATGTAAATGGAGCACAGCATTTATATCCAATCAAGCTGCCTCTAAATGTTGTCTTGGAGTGTGTCTGAAAACACCTTACGTCACTGGTTAAACAAGCTACATGGTGGACATGTTTCATAGACAGAGGAGATTACAGCCACAAAGTTGGACAAATGATATTAGAAGAGAATATGGGCCGATATCGGTGATAAAAGAGAAAAAACTATTACAGGCACTGCTGGAAAAAAGTTGTAGTTTTAAACGTGGTGACAAATTAAACTCACATCCTCTAAAGAGAGCGGCTGTCTGCTGTGTGAATTCTTTTGAAATCACCCTCAGCCTTGTGAGCTCCATGTTCCATAACTGTGTCCGTGAGTGTGTTTTTGCCTCAACCAGAGAGCTCAAAGACTGCGACCATAACCACTGCTCTCTCACATGATTGTAGGACTTGGAAATATCAGTGGCCGAGGGGCAAATACATCAGCGTGTGAGACAGTGAGTGTGTGAGAAAGCTCTTGGATTGTGTACTATTACATCACCACTTCCTGTGTCACAGAAAAACTTAGCAGGGCATGCATGATTACCTCTTATATACACACACACACAGACTACCAGATTCATCCCAGTTTAGACATAACCAAACAAAAACTGTATCCTAGCTTTCTTCCTTTCCTGCTTTTCTACATCACTTTAAAGACTATTGTGGATATCAGACTGTAAACACATCAGATTCTATTGTTTCGAGGCACAATTATAAAATCACAATGTTCTTGTGTTCCATTTATGAAATAAAATGAGGGAAATTTTCATTTTTATAGTTTATACCTTGAAACTTCTCCCTTCCTTCTTCCTTTATACCCTCCCTTCCTTCCTCTTTCCGTCATCAGTGCCTTTGTCAGGATAAAGAACTGAGAGCAAATTGCTTTTAAGAAGCGTACCAGGCAGTTCAAATTAGATCTGAAAATCACAGACTGATACCTGAGATCTGTAATGTTTCTAATGTGCAGCATCATGAATCTTAAACAACCATAGAGGCAGGCAGCACACTGCATTTGGACTGATGCTGTCACTTTAGTCCTAACCCCAGAAAATGTTCAAGACCCCTCCTCCCTCCATTCTTCTTCCAGTAACAGTCTGATCTGCTTCAAACTTTATTGATTTTATCTCTTCTCCATACCTCTTGCCTGCTCTTCTACACCTTTAATAGTTTTAAATAAAGAGTATTATGCATGATTGACAGTTTTCACTTGCATTCTAAGAGGGGAGGCTTGTTGAAGCTGCAGTTGAATCATTCATCTACAATGGCGCCCCTATATATTGTAATTGACAGAAGAATGGTGCATTGCAGTTGTACTCGGAAGTCAGAATTTCCAAGTTCCTGTTTGGAGGTTTCAACTGGAACTCACTCTGAAGTCAGATTTCCAACTCGGAAAGTCAGAGAAACCCCACCAACCCCGGCATAAGAACTGAAGATGGCTGCTGCTCTCATCAATATAGTGAACACTCTGCTAATTTGACTATTTATATCAGTTCTGTCTTCTTTGTTTCACATTAAGTCAGTCATACTCATAGTACTGTTCAGTTTTTATCCGTGGACATGTTGCTACACTGTTTGAATGAGCAAAATACCCACATATAGTGTTCTTATCAACTGGTATTGCTAACAATGGCTAGCAATGTCAATGGGATACGCTTGAAACAGTTCACATTCATGGCTTAATGTTTCTTTTTTTTTCTTGAACTGTTAAGTTTGAACAGCGTTGTAAGAACGTTCTGAAGTGTTTGTATTAAAATCTAATGTTAACAACTGAGGCGTTTTTCAGATGCATATTTGTTTTGAAGTTGTCTTTACTTCTTCAGAGTTGTCCGTCAACTCTGAAGCGACGTCACTCCCAGTTCTGATTTCTGACCTCCAATGTAAATGGAACGCAGCAGAAGTTGTCAGTGGTGCTATACTGTACATTAGAGCCCCACCAATACCGGAGTAAAATATATATATATATTGACATTACTACTCTGCTATTCTTTATATACAGGTACAGGTTTATATATAGGTTGGTAGGTTGGTGGTCCATTTGTGTTCAAGACACAGTAAACATCTGTAGATGAATGGATAGAGTGTCAGTATCATATGAGCATTGGATATGGATATGGTCTGATGTTGACTGCTGTGTCGGCCAACTGGGGAAACACACAACCAAGCAAAATTTAGAAGCCAGGATTAAGAATGATGCATTATCTTTGCAGATGGATAACTAGCTACTAGCACTATAACCGGGGAAAACAATAATGTACATTAGAAAACATCTAAACATGATGATTATGAGAAAGCTCTGAAATTATATGGTTATACTGTCAAGTTGACTCTGTGTGTATAAAAAACTAAAAAGTAGGTAAACTGTCCTTTACCCTCTATTTAAGTTAAGTTTTAAGTTTTAAGTCCAACAGTGTACAGGGACCCTTTTATATTCCTCTGTGCTCCAATAACGATCCGTCATACCCAGCAATATATTGACTATTTTCTTTCTTCTCTTTTTATATTCTTTTTCTCCCAGTAATCCTCCATTTCATCTGGTCTTGACTCTGGACTCTGGGGCTCAGTCAACAGTCCTCTGGCCTAGTTCTCACAGCAGCACCAGTCCACCCAGTCTGCCCAACACTGTATTGAGAGCTCCACTCCACCACTCACTACAGTGGATGAGAAGCTTACTGTCTCCTCTCATTCTTTTGTTCCCTTTGTTTCCCCCCACAGCAAGACAGAAAAACAGAGGAAATCCAGCAAGAGAGACAGAGGGGAGAGAGAGAACGGGTGGAGGCAGGCAGAGAGGGATGTAAGGATTATCCAGATTTTTTGTTGTATAATCGAGCCAATTCACACGTTAAAAGAGCAATGCAAGAACAAAACAAAAGAGGCTAATTTCACACTGCTTCATATGCATAATCGACTGGCTGTGAGTTTTCAAAAGGAGGATCAAACTCATTTTTATCAAGGTTGGGGATGGATGTATAACACACAGAGGAAAATGCTACAAAATATATGTCTCCACTTCTCTCAGAGAGAATGGTGGGGTCTTTTGTCTGCTCTGTGATTCACTTACACAGGTAGAGCTTTCTGTGCGCCTTTAAAATACTGAAAGGGATTAAACGGCAACATGTGCTCACAGATGGATTAGTCCAGATGGGCCCTTAAAGAACATTTTGATAACTCTAAGTCTGATCGTTTCCAACTTGGTCTTGTCTAAATAATTAATACAATGTAGAGGGCTAGTGGACAATGACAATTTGCTGCTACATTCAAAGACATCATTCCTGCCTCTTTAAAATTAAATAGACTTCATGACTCTGTGAACATTTCCTTGTGATGTAAAATAAAACTGATATCTTAGTTTCACAGTTTTGTCACTTGCTATCATCTGGATCGTTAGCAAAATGTCATCAATCATTACACAGCCTTGAGCCCGTCTGTCTACAAATTCATCATAATACATTCATGTGTTTGTTTAGATATTCTGCTGAGAAACTGTCCTTGCTATGAACGAGCTTTACTGTTTATTTGAAGAGAGAGTGGAACAGGACGATGGTTTCTGTAGTTCTCATTTCCCTTCGCTCTACTCCACCGTGGCTGTAACAAATCTACAGCTTTACCCTGAAGACCGATCATCTGTTACCGTCCAGGTCCAAAATGGTATCAAGACACTTTTCTTCTCACGATATTGTGAAACTGACGATACGGTTACATCCCTACTGATAAAGAAAGACGTCAGGATTTATCAGATTCAGTGTGACAGGTAACTGACATCATTGTATGTTGCAATAATTTTGCATTATAGTATTATTAAAACCTCTACTGGAGGAGGTTTATTGGATGGTTGGCAGACAAAACATCCTACTTTGTGGGGTTTCCCTTAGGAAGTTGTTGTCGCACAAAGCATCTTCTCTCATGATCAATTTACCTCATAAAGGTGGAGTAATGCTTTTTTCGGTAAAGGTTTTGTTGTTTTTCAGGGTTTACTTTCATCAATTTGTATAAAATTTTTATGATTTTAACTGGTCCTTGCTTCCTCTGCTATAAAACACTGTGGGAAACTCCTCTACCAACAGTCAACATTAGTTTCTTCTGACTGTGACCACAATCTTTCCCTAAACTTACCCTTGTACTTTTTTAAATCAAAGCAAACCTTAACCACAGATGAGGCAGTAAAAAGCTCATATGAATCATTTCTGTGATGGTCCTTTGCTATTTTGTGGTTTTGTATCTTGAATTTATTTGCTATCAGCTTTAAAAATGTTGAGTGTACCTGTATTTCTCTTCTTTAAAAAGCATTATGCAGTATGAAGATAAGTGGAGTCATGATTTCCTCCACCATGCTGAGTAAATCACTTCTCCCGGCACATAGGTTGGCACTTTGTTTCAAACGGAGGGGGATTAGCATGCAGATGAGGAGACAGAGGCTGCCTTGCTGCATAATTGATGAAGTGCAGCAGCTAATTCCAATCTAAACATAGTGATGAAGGGAAAGAGGAAACCATCTGTGTGTTGTTGTGTCTCTGCACTGCGAGGCCAGACGTCATAGACACCCTATCAGCCAAACATCTGCTCTACGGGGTGTCTGTACCATGTTTTGGTTAAAACAATACTCTTGAATATCATGTAATATGCCAGTCAGTGGTCGCCCTGAATGCACACACAAGCAATTGCTACATCACATATTATTGCAGGAGGAATGAAAGATGAGAGATGAGGCGTAAAGAGAGATACGTACTAGCATTACTTTCAGACATGAATACAACTATCTGGATTTTCCTGTGAGGATTCATACAGTCATTTGAAGTTTATGTGACAACAATATAACACAAAGCAGAAAGAAAAATTACCTACACAGGGGGGAAGGTTCCTGGAGTCTGACCCATCCAAACTGATATGTAATGATGTTATTATGATAAAAATGTTCATATCAGTCAGTAAAGATAATTATAACTTGCGCAACGAGTACCTCTGTTCCTGCGATGTGATTGGCTATTTGTGATTTATTTCCCTGCATGTTATCTAAGCATGGGAATTATTCACATCAAACATTTACTGACAATTTGTTATTGTTGTATATTTCTATAAATGTTTCAACCAAAATTACATCACCATTTTGTATTGCAATATATTTTGTAGCGATCTACAGAATATATGATAATGGGAAAGAATAAACAACGGTGTGTATCCAGCTCCAAAAACACTGCATCATGCTCCTCCCAGTGCAGCTTATTGTTGGATGCTGCTTCTCTGGTAAACTCCATGTCTCCTCTTTGTAACAGACTTTCTGTTAAAATTATTCATATCCAAGCTGAGATGACCCTAGTGGCATCATTAACCTTGAGAAAGCTCCGCCAGAGCCACAGATGACATTATAAAACTCAGTTTCTCAGTTTGAGAGGTGCTAAACAGTACGAGTAAACAGATTTTGATGTGGAGTTCCCCTCTCAGCTCCATGAAGCTTTCAGGCCAAAGCAGTGTTTCATGCATAAACTTAATCAGACATGAACCACAAAATGTAGATAGAAATTTACACACAGGACAAGCAGCACTCTGATAAAAGCAAGATCGAGGTGGGGCCATTCACATTATCTATCATCGGGCGGTATGCTCACATCAATCATACAGGCTCTTATAGCTGAAGATGCCACTTAGCTGTTTCTTTCTTCTCCTTTACTGGGCTGCGTGTCATTATTATCTGCAATACTCTAATCGTGTGAAAGGGCTGTGGATGCACACTTGAGGTGCATCCGTCAGACCACTTAGTGTAAGTGACGGCGACTGTTACTGTGACCCTCGGCACTTTGGGGGATATGTGTGCCGAGGTAAGGAGGACAGGAACTTGTCTTCGATGGCTGAGCCTGATGAAACCCGAACTAATTAGACTGAATGTGTGTTAAAAAAAATGTTAACTACAATATTATCTGAGCCAAATTTAATAGTAGTTGTGGGTTGCTGTTGACTATGAAATTAAGGCAGCACTTTATTTTAATATTAATAATGGATCAAGTGACTGTGTGCAGCGTGAAAGGAGATGCTCAAAGCGACAAACCCACAGAAAACTGTCAACCCCCTATGCAGCATTTTAGCATTAGCATTAGCGTTAGCACTCAAACAGAGTGAAAAGGTCATTGATTATTTGACTTTTTTGTGTCACAAACCAGAAACCTAAGTTCATGCTAATGTTGCTCCATACCCCCTGAATATATAACCACAGTAAGTAATTGTTTTCTTACAGGTTATCCATAACAGCTGTATGAGAAAATAAGTGTAATATGAACTTACTGTCACATAACAGCATAATGTGAAAATTTTGCTCATGCTTGGGTTGTCCTTGGCCACTGTGCAAGATGTTCTAATATAAAGCTACTTAAACACGTGACAAGAAGTAAGGTGGGGTTCCCCAGCACTACAGCATGTAGTTAGATATAGAGGCTGTCAGTGGTGATGAAGAGCAGGGGTGGGGTTTCTTTATGGCTGAGGGCAGATGCTGCATTGTAATTTTTCTACTCTGAACTTCTCTGCATCTGTACCATTCTACTCAATTCTGTAGCTTCTAACATGAAAAAGGAAACAAATGTTAATATAGTTTATAGTCTGATGCCACAATCATGCAAGCTTCTACACATGTAACCACATACAAATCCAATACAAACTCATGCTTAAATGAAGATGTGATATATAGAGCATGAAGAGAACCCTCTTTTCTTTCAGTAGCTTCTTTTTGAAATGAATATTGATTTGCCACATTCATTGTTATTCTCTGTCTCTGTCTTTGGCCTGTTCATAATGATCAGTGTGTTTTACAGTGAACAGCTGAGTGTGATGAGAAGGCTTTGACAGGCCTAACAAAGGGTTCAGTGAGAGAGGCTGTCTTGGCTGGCTCCCAGCAGCCTCCATGCCTCCCACGACCAGTCCTCCCCATTCATCTCTACCGGCCCTAACGAGCCCCGGGGCCCTAACAACCTCTGAGATTTTAACGAGCTCTAACGAGGGAGATGCTCCTTTACGTGTCCCATGATCCTGCTGGCACGTTGGCACCTTTTACCCATGAACTGAAGTGAATGTTTTCACATGGTTGTTTTTGGAACAAAAAAAAGTTTCAAGGTCAAAATCATATGAATTATTTAAAAAAAAACAAAAAAAAAAAAAAACATGCATGCCAATGAGGGTAATTTCCCTTGAGCTGCAACCTGCACTTAACTCACTTCTTCTGTGACTTTAAAAATCTGCTCTGCAAACTAGATTGATTCTTCACCAACTTTCACCTTCAAAATGAATTTGCTTAAGAAATTCTCAAGTTACAAGGAATATAAACCTGAAAGCCTGATACTGCAGCGAAAACAGTAGCAAAAGGTCTGAGTGAAGTCAACTCATTTCATGATGATGATCGAGGTGAAGTCAGTTCATGCTGTTTTCTCACAGAGGTAAATTTTTGTTTTAAAATATTATCATATTAGCTGTAACACACCACCCAGGTTTATATTGTGTTATTATGTAATTGTGGCTGGCTAGTTGTAGTATTTCATCGGCTAGCTAGCATGTTACTGGTTAGCTCGCTAGCAGCAGTACCTTGCAAGAAGTGACTACATCACCAAACTTCTGCCACCACTCATTCTGGAAGATGAAATCAAGACATACAGCACTCACAAAGATGAGAGCTGTCTGTATTTTTCCTCTCTCTTTCCACTGACACGCATCCCAGCCTCTGTTTTTAACAACAGCGCTGTGGTGGGAAGTCCTCTGGACCACACAGACACAAACACACCACAGACTGGACTAATGATACGCCTCTACAGAGCATCTTCAGTTCTGCAACATGGCCCACAGTCATAGGACATAACTGTCGCAGGCTTTTAAAGAGGATGGACAACAATGGGCGCTCTCTGTGAGGAGACTGACCAGTTTACTTCCAGTTCTCCTGGTTTGCTGATGTAGTTGTTGTCCCAGTTTACTAGTTTAATGAGGTGGCAGACCAGCCACAGACCACAGTGTCCACTGAACCCAACCACTGATTAGATTTTCTTCCCAAGTTGTAGACAAACATAGAAATTCCACATTTTTTTAATAAAAGACTTTCAATGTATTATACAGTGCGTATTGAGTCTCATGTTGTTTTGCTGTTTGTTAAATGCAAACTCTAGAATAACGTCAACCAGTGACAACCAGGGGCAGCTCTGCAGCAGCTGAGCCTTTACGATAGTGAACGCTTGAGTTTGTCAAACGTTGCTTAAAGGAATCAGGGTGGATCAAGGAAAAGATTTTCTCAAAGGAAAGCAAATGTGACCTTTATGACCTGAATGCCAAGCTCTATTGTAAATCTATAAAAAGTAGGTGCCATTCATCACCTAGATGTTACCATCCCTATGAGGCATGGTGGCAGCAAGGTGGAAGTGTTTTGCAGCAGACCCAGTGCCATGTAGAGGTGAAATGATTGGTTGATTAATCAACCAAACTACTGATCAATTGAGAAAATAATAGTGAGATTAATCATTGATGAAAATAATCATTAATGTAACATTGATGCAATAACACTGCTATCCTGACAGGGTTTCAGAGGATCTGTGAGGAGGATTTGGTAAAACTGCCCAAACACAGGAGGCACACCTGAATAGTAGATTACAATTTTTTTCCACTATCTGTTCATGTCTGCATATACAGCTGCACATCCACTCTCCACATCCACATCAGTTTTGGAGTTAATCCAGCCCCAGAGAAACCTTGAGGAAAGCTAAAAGAATCCTCACTGCCTGTGTAGATTGTGGTCCGGCTACAGTAGAGGTACTGTGCCCAAGTATATACCTGTTTCCTAACGAACCTGGCATTTTTAATTTGTCAGTCTTTGTTGGATAAACTATGTAATGGTAACACTCTTTGCACATTTCTATACAACAGTTTCTTATTGCATATTGGCCAACATACACTGACTTCAATACATCTGTAATTAACTAACATAAATTGCTACTAACTTTACCTCTATATCTTTACAGTGTATCTATATACATGTACATGATGTGTTTTAAGTTTTTGAGTCTCTTATACAAACAACGAGAAATGCAGCAAATTCTCACATCAGAGAAGCAAATGCTCTGGAATTTTACAGCAGAAAGGATATTTCTTGTCAATCTCAGTGACTATGAAAAGAACAAGTCATCAAAACAAATGAATCACTGACACTCATACATTTTGACTATCTGGTGTGTATTCCATCTCAAAATGGAAAATATGAATAGGATTAGCATGAAAAATGGACATTTAGGAAGTAATTACTAAACATTAGATAAGAGATGAGATTTGTAACAATTGTTTTTTAATCAGACTGGTTTTATTGTATATAAACAATAACAACCAAAGCCTTTAAAAAGGTTTTCTCTCCTGTTTCTTGAGAAACCAGGAAATCATATTCTCCTTTATTCCATCCTCCTGCTGCTGTCAGCAAAATATTACCAGTATCCACTGGTCTGTAGCCAGCTGACCGTGAACGTGACCTCTGTGTCTCATCATATTACCCCTCTGTGACCTGTGTGTGTGTGTGTGTGTGTGTGCGTTGGCGTGTGTGTGCAATTCACTAGAAAGTTGCGAGACATAGCCTCCAGGGCTGCACACTGGCAGACAACAACATAATGCCACACACACACACACACAAACACAATGTACTGTATGAGCGTATGGAAAAGGTCCATACCTATATCTCTAATGCCACAGTGTCCTATACAACACTAAAGAGACCACTGCAAGCTTGCATACATTATCCATCCGCAGATGACACACAAAGAACAGACACACAGGCAGTGACTGGTTGCCTTGGGTGGAGGATCTGCTGAGGAGAGAAAGGGGAAGTGAGGATCTGAGGAGGAGCAGGATGAGGAAGAGGAAGACAATGAGCAAAGAGGAAGAAAAAGTGCTTTCCAAACAGAGTGGAGCTGATCTGCAGCCGTTGGCATGCAGCAACATTTAGCTTGGCTCTTGTTGTAAACTCATGAGCGCACATGACACCTAAAAGCACCAAGTCCCAAGTCCACTAGCAAAGACGAATGTGTATAATAAACTTAGGAAGGAAGGAAGGAAGGAAGGAACTCAAACCAATCTACAATGGCATTTAAGACATGCCAGACAAATAACTAAGACACAGATAACTGTTTAAATGTCTTCTTTGTCATGATAATCCTCTTCAGATGTACAATGTTGTTTTTCGTGGGCGTTCCATAACAATGCTCTTTGCATTCACGAGTTGAGTGGACTTGCATTTGTGTCAAACTGAGTGACCGACAGGAAGTGTAAATAATCTATATAAATAAAATAAAACAGCCATTTTATTTGATTTGATAGACATTTAGGGCCGCAACTAACAATTTAATTTTCAGTTAATCTGCCAATTCTTTTCTTAGTCAATTGATTTAAATTTTGTCTGTAAACTGTTGGTATGAGCTCAAAACTGCAGATGACTATTTAGCAAATCCCAAAGTCACTTCCTGCAATTAAATGGAAAAAAAAACACAGGATAATGATGAGATGTGATTAACCACTGGGTCAGAGTCAGGAGTTGGGAAAATAGTCACAGCCTTTGTGGTTTGCTAATCACAACAGTTCAAATTGCGATTTTGGTTAAAATTCAATAAATCGCTCAGCCCTACATCTAACTGTGACAATCTGGATAGAGGGCGTGTACTGCACTAATCATACATTGGGATATTTAAGTCGTCTTCTCTGCAGTGACTGATTCTGCCCAAGTCTTGCATCCCACTTAATAGACCAAGCTGTCATAACCAGCCTGTTTCCGAGAACCAATGAAAAAAAAAAACTATTAATCCATTTGTATCTTCTGACAAATGGCTTCTTCTTTGGTGAACTATAAACTCTGAATAACGCCACATTGTTTCCTTTTGAGTCAAAGTGAATTTCAGGGCTGATGACTCAATGATTCTTATCCACTCACTGACATCCATTTATTGCCTCCTTGGGGATTCAGGAATTCATCCATTCCAGACTGGAGCAATGGTGTTTTTTGGCCCAGGTTGTAGTGACCCATATATTTCAGAGTGAGTTGAATGACATAAACAGTAGGACCATTAGAAACCCAATGAATAATAGATGAAAACAGAGACGGTGTAAGAGAAGCGCAAGCAGGGAGAAGTCTTTAAAGTGGTATTCTTTGAACACTGATTACTCAATTTCTTTCTGTACTCTGTGTGTGTGTTTCAGCATCAATAACTGAGAGAACAGGAGAAGTAGGACAGAGATAAATACTACAAATGTTTATAACAAAGTGTGAACTCACTCCTGAGGTTTTGCTGATATTGCTCTTGACATTTTGGCTTAAGATTATTATTAAAATCTACAGAGTTCCTCTGAGGAGGCCTGGCCGTGACAATGCCAAGAGCCAGTTCTGAGAAAGTCAAAGAGTCAGCTGAAACCACAGCTTTCTTTAAACTACAATGTGACACCATGTTGCTCTGCAACTGTCTGGAGGAGGGACGATATGAAAATGTCATGTCACAATTATCCTGGCCAAAACATAGTGGAGCTATTTGCGGTTTAGCTACATAGCTAGCATTACCTGGCTAACATTAGCTTAATTCAGTCATGACCAAAACAGCATCATGACGTAACTAATATTTAGCTAAACGTCAACATTAGTATAACTAAACCAACACTTGCTGCATTAAATAACTGACACTAAAGTTAATTTTACCTGGAGTTCTTTGTTTTGGCAAACTGAGCCTTCAGCCATGGTGACAGGCTTAGTGTTTTGGAATGACTGGTAAGATGCAGCTCCCCCTTGTGGCAGTTCAAAATAAATCAATACGGGACTGTATGTTGGCTAGACAACTTTTTTTAAGTCACTCGTGAGGATTTTAACAATTATCCCTTCACTACAATCAACTTAATGTGAGTATTTTTTTATCGCGATAGGCAATAAAATCGTATATCATCCGATCCCTAGTCTGGTAACAATTCAGATAGGTCTCCAGTATCAAAACCACTACTACTGTGAAGAACAGACTGTTACTGTAGGTTATTGGATCAACTGACAAGAAGCAATTAATATGTAATTTATTGTGCCAGAAGAAAAATGAACTACAACAAAGACATGTTTTGAAAAACAAGCTGATTTGATTCTGACATTGCACAGTACTTCTGTGTACCACTCACTTTATCCCTACATCCTGAACTCTGTTAAGGAGCAGTACTGATGCTGTGTCATAGGTGCAGATGTTGCTATGCAACCAACCCAAATGGTTTTCAGAGGGATGAACATTTTAACAAGTCTGTTTTCATCTCGAAATGGTTGTATTTGGCAGAATAATGATTTCCCATTAGCACCGAACCCTTGAAGCTGCCTTGATTTATGATCTGCATGGTGGGTATATCCCATTATACAGCTCTCAAAAGAATCTCCTCTGTGTTTTTAGAGCTTGATCCACACTATAAGTCAGGAGATTTCTGCATTTGTTGCTTCAACTTTTTCATTTCTCTTTAAAAATATGCTGTAGTCCTTCCCCCAGAGTGCTCCCACCGATATTAATTCCTCTTTGGATATGTTTTTTCAGTCATTTCGCCCTGTGTTATACTGAACTGAAATTAAATTAATCTTTGAGGTGCGATCGAAATGTTCTGAGACTTTTCCTGTTACAAACACACAGAGGTGTGAGCAACAATATTCATGAATCAGTATTACATCTGGACCAGTGTTACACACATTTTTGTGACCACTTGCAGGTACAAATTTGAGATTTCACCATGTAGGACAAGCAGTATTATCTCAAAGTCTGCAAGGATCTCCCATCAACAGCCCCCCAATCTTCATGCCAAAGATCATCACTGGAGACGAGAAGTGGGTCTACGGCTATGACCCAGAGACTGAAAAGTAGTCTTCACGATGAAAGAAGTATGCAAGACCGAAGAAGCGGTTTCTTTTCGACATTCACAGGATGGTGCACCTTGAATTCTTCCAGCAGGATCAGACTATCAACTCAGAGTTCTACTGCACTGTTCTGAGACGTCTGAGAGAGGACATTTGGTGCAAATGACCTGAACTATGGCACAATGGCAACTGGATGCTCCCTGCACAGTTTTTACACTAAAGTTGATTCCGCAGCACCAAGTGTTGCTCTCCACCCACCCTGCTAGCCGGATTTGGCTCCCTGTGACTTCTTCCTCTTCCCCAAGATGAAATTCAAGCTGAAGGGTCACTGTTTTGACACAGTGGAGGCGATCCAGTGCACGTCGCAGATGATGCACTTACAGGGCTTCCTAGGGATCGTTCCGAGCACAGCAGGAGCGCTGGGAATGGTATACCGCTGCACAGGGAGACAACTTTGAAGGGAATGGCAGCCAAATGTGAATTATATCACGGTTTTTGCTCGTCATAAGCACCGTCTCAGAACTTTTTGATCACTTCTTATATATATTTCTATATTCTGCAGTCTATTTAAAATTGGGAATAGTCTTCTGTGTATCATGTGCTGAATTAGTATCCCTTGTGAATCCCTTTCTCCTACTCCCATATCTCTCACTGTTACAACACAAAGACAATAATCTCTCATTACTGCACAGTAGGAGTGTAGCACAGGATGTGACCTCTACCACTGGGGTCACACAAATGGCAATAAAATCTGGAAGAAAAACAAAACATCTATCTACATTTCATCTCTAATCTCTAATGGGCAAAAGATTTACTGCCACTCATGTTGCAGTATCCTTATTAATGGTGTAGGGATGCACAAACAGCAACACTTAAAACTGGAAAGACAAAGAAGGGGAAGACATGGGATGATAGACAGATAGGCGTGCACAGCTGCATGGGCGTCTGACAGGCAGACATACTGACAGAGACTGTATCATGATTTTGATGGATGCTTTCATCCAGAGCATCTTCCAGCAGCAGGAGTGCCTACAGTGCATTTAGAATGGGTGGGTACTGAACCAGTATAAAGCCTGGCAGTGGCCGCTGTTAGTGTCATGCTGGAGCCATCAAGCTGCAGATTCACAGACCTATCATACAGGCAGGCAAACAGACAGACAGACGGGTAGAGACAGACAGAAAGGCATAGATGCAAGGAGGGCTGGGGTGTCTGACTGCTGCACGGCTTCTCACGCCTTCATGTTTTCCTGAGCAGATCAGCCTGACAGAAAATCAATGACGCTGCACTCTCATGGAGACGCACAGTAACCACGGGGAAAAAAGGCGAGAACAATATAGGGAGGCTGAATATGCAATAGTCAAGTCTACGGACATACAGCGACAGAAAACCTAAGATCGGGGTGATAGCGCTGAAGCATCTAAAGCAATTATCCGCCCAGGTCGACACGTGTATGTAACGGAATGTGTCAAAGCTATAGGTCCATTATGAGAAACGATTTTTTAGAGGAGATGCCAGTTTGCCCCATAAACATATCGATATGAATGGGCTCCCTGGCTCATTAGGGCATCAACCACTTTCACGGAGCTTTTGTAGGTGCCCCTGAGCTCTTAGACGCCACTCAAATTGCCAAATCGTGTGCGCATCACAGCAGATTTTTACCGGACGCGTTGATAAAGCTGAGAGAAAACAGCAGCTGAGCGTTTTACACAGTTGAATATCACGTTAAGCATGTCCGATAATAGGTGCAGTGACATGCGCAGGCAATATTCTGGGCATGGAGGAGGAGGAGAGGGAAGGGGGGGGGGCACATGTGTTTGACCATTATCACAGAACAGGTGAAACGTAGAGGGGGAGGAGGGGAGAAAAGGCTTTTATTTACCTTCATGTCGTTGACAATCGCCTGGAATAGACCCCCGAGGGCCCCGCATTCCTTCTCCACGGTCTCCATGTTTGCCAAATCCACCATTCACCGGAATTTGCAGAAGCGCGCACCAACTGCGCGCTACCAACACCCAGCAGGAAAAAAAAAATTGCAAAAATGTATTTCCACAAAATCACGACCGCGGGCTCCCCGGTTTCTCCTTCAAACCGGGAGGCCGGGAGTAACGGGGGAAGGGGGGGTGGGGTGAGGGGGCGATGCAGCGACAACAGGATAATGAAAGGGGAGGGGGGGGAGGTCGGGTGAAAAAAAAAAAAGAAAGAATGATGCCTAAACAAACGGCTTGCGCTGCGGTCTCTTCCAAGCGAGGGGAAGATGGGTTGTGAGAGAGGAAAGATGGTCTCTCTTTCTCTCCCTCTCTCTCTCTCTCTCTCTCTCTCTCTCCCCGACTCTGGGTCAGTCAGGCGGTGAGACGTTCAGTAGGTATCGGAACGAACATGCTCACCTTGGCGCAGCCGGCGCTACGCGGAGTCGGTGGGGACGCATGTGAAAGCTGCGGAGAACCGGAGCGATGGATCACAGTGTATGTGTGTGTGTGTGTGTGTGTATGTCAGGGTCTGTATCTGTGCGTTCGTGCATGCATGTGCGCGTAGGTAACGGCAGGCTGTGATTGGTGCAGAGGCGGTGGGCTCAGCGGTGCGGGGAAAGCAGCCAGTAATACGATCCATGCAACTGCAAGGGGAGTGGGGAAAAAAAAAAAAAAAAAAAACAGGAGGCTGGACAACTCCTGTCACATGGCCACACGCACGTAGAGACATACACGCGTACACGCACACCGTAGAACACCAGACAAACATCAGCAGGGGGTAAATGTCAAATAGATTTAACTACCAGAAGTGTGTATGCAAGTGTGTAGGAATGTGTTCTGATTAATCGCTTTTAATATATATATATATATAATATATAAATAATAATAAATATAATATATATATAAAAAATGATATATATATAAATATATATAATATATATATATATATCACTTTCACGACCCTTCAGTGACCTGTAAGGACTGTTATTTGATACTTTTAGGATCCTTCTCAAAAAATGTCATCGTGTTGATTTCTTATGAGACACATTTATTTGGCCCTTATGGAAAATGAGTTCAACTACGGGTTTTATTGAACTCTGACTAAACTCTGTCTGACAGAAAATGATTTATTATCATTATTATTATTGCTGTATCTTTTTTTTTTTTTATCATGGGGGACACAAAACATCATAAAATTAAACCACAGGATGACATTGCCTACTTCTCTTCATTTCCATTTAACTTGATTCAGAGTAATTAAGTTTTATTTTGTTGCACATGTACATCTTGGTGTGACACATTAATAAGTTCTCACCGTTAATGTAAACTGCTACATAATCGGCTGCTTCTATTTTTTTCCTAGACTAACTCTAATTCCATGCAGATCTTTACATTTTCCAATTTCCAGTTTACAAAAACGAAATGAAAAAAAATATTATAAAAAATATTTATAATATAAATATTATTTGTTTGACAGCATGACTGTAAGCTTCTCTTTTGCATCAGCTACCGTGTCAAACCAAAGTTGTCTTAACTCACTCTTTCAGATGTTAGAGGGTTAAACATTATAATTGTGATAATATTTTGTTTATTTTTTAATGTAAAACTAAGATAAATGAATTTAAAAAATGGGGATAGACAGTTGTGTATCTGCATAAATCTGGTGTCTGTCTGTGTACAAAATGTACTGTACTTACAGAGTATTCAAGTAACTTGAAACCGTAACCAACCAGAATGATGGTGGAAAGGTCAAAGGTCACAGAGCCCAGGATATTCTTGTGACCACAGATGGATCATGTAATAGAGAAGTGCTTGGAAATTAGACAGCAGCAGAGAGTGATGGATAGGATCTTCCTCTTGTATCAGTTTCAGGCATTAAGATGTTATTGGTCACATGATAAGCTCATGATAATTTCAGGACATGTTGTCTTAATATTACGTTTTTATTGGAACAACCTTTGTGCCGAGCTCCAAGAACCACAGAACTCATGATCGTAGCTCAAAATAAATCCCAAATATGCAATTCTAACTTGAACATCAGATTTCTTTTTTTGTTTTTGTGCTAATATCACAAAAAAATTCAAATAAAACAGGCATATGGCACACTGTGTTACGTACACATGTAGGGACATGTACGCACACACATACTAGATTCATGCCAAATCTTCAGCATCCTGAGAAAGACCTCATATGGGTACAGGAGAGGACACGCCCATGTGAGCGTCTCTAGTGTTTGTGTGTGTGAATACCATATGTGCACTCAGTGTGTGTACATGTTTGTTCAGTCCTGTGGCTACAATGGTCCTCTATGGTGACCTTGACATAAGGAAGGATGTAATAGATACCACACAGCGTATTATTGTCTTGATCTAAACATTACTTGTCCTTAAACTCACACATTGTCTTGTCTTTCTGCTACTGTAACTCACAGTTACATTTTCTGGTTCACTTGCACAGGGCAGAAAACTGAGGAGCATGTGTTCAGTCTCAGCAAAATCCTTCTTTGGTTCTCATTATCTCCCACAAGGCCTTTCCTGAAAATGATCAAGTCAGTGTACAAAGTAAACATACTTCAAAGAGTCATGAAAACAGTGTGGGTGTATTAACAGCTGTGTACGGCGAAGTGACAGATTCCGGCCAGGTTAAATCAATTTGACAAGGTTTTACTGCATTCCTAACTGTGGGACTGGTCTCTATTTAAAGGTGTCTCAACACGGCTAATAGAGGACCAGACAGTTTTGTTTCTTTGCCGTCATACAAATAAAAACCCCAGATCAAGTTTCCTCACCTGTTATCCTGGTTTGGACCTAAAAATTCTATGGGAAAATCTAGCACAAATTGTCTATTATGTCATTATAACTGTCATGGGTAAGTGTCCACACATTCAAGCAAAGACCGGTTCTCAAACAGTCAGAGATACAGTTGTGTGCGAACATAATTTGTTGATCTTAAATAAAGGCAACCCCTGCAGCTAGGCTTTGGCTTCATCCACCTCGGTCTTCAGGTGGTCAAACTCCTCCTTCTTTGACAGATCACATATGTCTGTAACAGTTTGTCAGGGTCAACATTAATTACTGAATGAAGTGAAAGCACCATGTTTGCGCTCAGTCACAGACTTACCTTTGCAAGGCTAGTTTGCACATGCTGGCATAAAGGAGCACAGAGGCTCTTTGAGCTGTGTCATCAGCTCCTGAAACTGTCTGGATCACTGCTCTGTGATGCAGTGATGCTGAGCCCAAAAAAGTTTGCCCACTGGGGATAATAAAGTATCTTATGTGGAGCCAACTTACTGAGTATGGTTTTCAGACAGCTTAAGAGTTCTTGTTTGGTCTGCTTTGTCTGTTTCCACTCCTTGGGGCAGCTTTGCAGATGCTTCAGAGGGAGCTTTACCTTCAGGTTTCCCTTTGATGGAGGCTAAATGCTCCTTCCAAACAACACACTCCCTCTGATTGTGCCCCTCCTTCATCCTCCTCAGGTTGGATGAATGTTCAGAGGCAGCTTTTGCTTCGTGTTGCTTCCTGGAGGAGGCTGAACACTCCATGAATGCAACAGACTCCCTTTTACTGAGCCTCTTTTTAGTCTTTTCCCTCCCTGGTAAGGCCAGATGAACAGGCATGAAGGATATTTCCAAGCTCATCTGCAAGTGTTTGTTCATGTTCATTTTGGGTTGTGTTTTTAGCAACTGGCAAAAATGTACTTTATGTACATTTAACTGGAACCCAATATGCACCTGCTGGGATGGCACAGCAGTTAAGTTTAAACAATAAAATGAGGAAAATGAAGCATTTGTCATTGCTCCTCAATATTTATTGTGTTTGAAATGCTTGTGGTAAAATTGCTCAGAAGATTAGTCAGTGGGTTTTAAAATAATATTTTTACTTGCCCTAAAAAGAGTTAGCATAATAAGATGATTCATATGCTGCAGTGAATCACATATGACAAAGCTGAGCCTGTATGGAATCAGTGTGGGAAGCAGTGGTCTTTAAAATGAACATGTTTCTGTGTCAAGAGATGAATGTCTAATAAAAGAGACTGAGTCACATTCAGTAAAGCGAAATCTCCTGCCTACCTCTCGCTGTCACTTTGAATCACAGACTGCAGTCGCCTCACATAATTAAAAACAAATCAAGAGATTTAACTTAGAATGTTATTGTCACAAGTGGCATGAAAGGGCTCAGTCCCCACACAAACTCATTTGTCTTATATTTTCTTGTTTTAGATTTGTCAGAAACGCATATCTTTTTTATATTCTGGAAGGTCAAAGTCATTTGAAAGTTTCTCAAAAAATATATTAAAGTGACAGTAGAAAAGTTAATTTTTACAGGAAAAATTAAGGTTCAACCAAAACAGAAAGAGGAAAGTGCTTTCCCTGTTAGCTATGAACCTCAGCCAGACATTTACCCGCTGGAGAAAACCAGGGTCAGACTGGGACAAAAATTCAGCTCTGGACTTTTTTTGACAGTCTTTATGGATTCTTTATGGATTTTTTTTTATGATCCACCAACCAGCCCCCGGGGATTTGTCCCAGTATTCCCTATGGCCAGTCTGACTATGGAGAGGGCTCTAGGACTTGGGATTATAGCATTATTTTTTTTACTAGATCAGTCAGATTTACTAACATTATTGATGCAAACAAACTGTTAGAACACTGGAAAAGTCATTTATATATATATATACATATATATATATGATTAATGTAATAACTCAAAGAATTATGGGGTAAAAGGCTCCAGCTCTGTGTTGTGGTGGACTCTGCTGATGCACACACACACATATGCAAAACAGAATCTGCTCTGACCAGTGTCCCTGGGTGGGGTCAGGGGTTAGATCTCAGCTGACCATAAAATGAGATGACAGGGCATTTCTTTCAAGAGGAAGCAGCAGAACTTGAGCAACTAATGTTGCCAGCTGGTAGCAGATGTGAGCAGTTCTCAACATAACAACGCCCTGCAATACGTGAACTCACTCGCCCATGTCACCTGGTGAGTTGTTCTTTTTAAGAAAGTGACTGATCAGCAGTCGGGAGTTGTCTCAAATAGAGCAGACAAGAACTTTCTGTTTCGTTTCAGCCAAAGAGGAACTAAAACAGCAGTGACCCTTGATACTACAACATTTGTCAGCAATACAGCAATTACAGGAAGCAGATTTTAGATGCTAGATATGGGCACAGAAGGTCAGACTGGTTCAGTAAAAACCACATTTAGTCCCCCATGGGCGCAAATCTATTATTTTTGTGTGTGAGCTTGACTGATTTCTGAATAGCCAATACTTGGGTTTCACAAATAGTAAAAGCAAAATAACAGTAATAATAATGTGATATGGTAGACACAATAACAGGTACACAGTGAAGTGTCAAAATACTAAGTGTTTGATAATTGTGTTAGAGAGATGTTGACTTAAGCCTCGTTGCTGGCAAGTGAGACAAAGCAGCTGAATCTGTTTAAGGCTTAATATCTCAAGAAGTACATTTGTGATTCATATACGATTTCTCCCAAAAGGAGAAATTGTTGGAGGACACATAGTCTTCACCTACACACAGCAACTGTCTACAAAAGTCTACACAGTCCCTGTAAAATAGTTAAAAAAAAAAAAAAACAGCCATAAAAACTAGTGTTCCATTCGTGCCAAAAATATGTCAGTGTGTCAATGTCTATGTTTTTGTCCATGTATATGTCTATCTTTTTGTTTTTGTCTATATCTATCTTTATGTCATATAATATTATATGACAAATATATAGCCAGCTAACCTAGCTAATGGTAGCACTGGTTAGCACTTGGTGGTTAAAAGCAAGCACCCTTGATATAAGCTACAAGCTACAGGATATTTCTTGCTATGAACCCACGAATATAGCAAAAATAAGATGAGATGGCCATCAATTTTCACATTGGCTGGGCAAAGATGGCTAACTAAGGCCAACTTTATTAGCCTTAACTGGACAGTATAGAAAAGGACTGTCATGTGGGCTCATAGTAAGAAACATCCTATAAAACCCATAGCTCATTTCAGGGGTACCCGCTTACCACTAACTGGTGCTAACTGGTACCACTGTTAACAAGGTTAGCGGTCTAACATTAGCATCTGCTGGCGTCAGACTTCGATTTTCTTCATTCTGTGCTGCTTGTTAGCTAGGATAGCTGGCTAACCTTAGCATACATATGTATATATAAACAAAGACAAAAACAGACACACACACACACACACACACACACACACATATGTATACATAGACAAAAACTGACATAGACATAATCACCACAAAGGCATATATTTGACATAAATGGAACCCACTAAAAAACTGTTCGAGCAAATCTGATCCTCACAAAATGATGTGGGTATTGCAGTTTACTTTAAGGCAGTGTGTATGTATCTCTATGCACTTGGTGGTGCACTTCTCTCCTTGTAATCCTGAAATATTGAAAATCAATGTATCTATACTGAGACTGGTGTGGTATCTTCTTTCTTTACCCCTGCATCAGTGTCACTAGCTTTATCTCATTTCTCCCTTTTTCTTTATTTATTTAGTCACGATTTTCTCTCCCTCGTTTCTGGAGTCACTTCCTCTCTGTGTGCTGAGTAAGTCCCTCTGCCTGTCAAGTGTCAAAGCAGACAAAATATAGAGATGGAGAGAGGGTAGAGAGGAGAGAGGGGGAAACAAAGATTGGACAGCTTAAAAAAAGAAGAGTGGGAGGTTGCCATAGAGAAGAAGAGATAAAAGAGGGAGAGGAGTGTGTACAGGAGAGAGCCCAATTTTTGTTACCCTCCTGCACCCTTCCTCCTCCTCCACCTCCTCCTCCTCTTCTGTATGGCAGAGCAGAATGTAGGTCTGCGCTTGCCTACAGCCATCAGCAACAATCAGTTCTGCCCCAGTTACTGACGCATCTCACAGACTAAATACACACACACGTACGTCACAACAGGCAGAATTACACACACAGATGCACATAGAAACAGATACATAATATGCTTGCAGAAACACAAACAGAACAGCCTCAGAACACACATGCTGGCATACAGAGGCATGATCTGCAACATGCCAGCTCAGACGTAGGATTAGGATTTGGATAATTGAAATGTTACCATTATTGTGCATACATCTCTGATGCAGACACACACACACACACACACACACACACACACACACCAGTTTGGTCAAGCTCAATAGCACAGCTGCATTTTCTTATCAGCTGTTTGAGACATTTGGAAACACATTGATTATAGCTGTTGAAATGTGAAGAATGTCTTTCAGTGAGTTCACAGTAACACATGCATGCCTTTTAATATCTTTTAAATTTTATTATTCAAAAAATGTTTTTAGTTGTCATAAAAGAAAACCCATACACGTGTCTGTAACTCAAAATTAGGTAGTGAAATCATACGGAGCTCCATTTGTGCCAAAAATACTTCAATGTGTTGATGTATATGTCTATGTTTTTGTTCTTATCTATGTCTATTTTATGTCTATGTATATGTGTATGTTTATGTCTATGTTGATGTGCACACTCTATGTTTAATTCAACTTTACAAGCTATTTGTTAGCCAGCGAGTGCTAACGTTAGCCAACTAACCTAGCCAATGATAGCACCGGTTAGCACCTGGTGGTTGAACGTGAGTACCCCTGATATAAGCTATGGGCTAGCTAAGTACAGCTTTACTAGACAGCACAGAATGAAAAAAAAAAGTCTGATGCCAGCAGGTGATAATGTTTGCCCTAACGGTAGCACTGGTTAGCATCCAATGGTAAAAAGCTAACGTTAGCACCTGCTGCTGGTAAATAGCTAGTACAATTGAATTAAACATAGATTGTGTGCACATTGATATAAACATATACATCCACATAGACAGAGACAAAAACACAGACAGACATAGCACAAAGACATATTTCTGGCATAAATGGAACCCCATAAAATCAGAGAAACTGTCTGATATCTGTCTGTTTGTTTCAGTGCAATTAATCTGCTATTCCTTCCAGTGTCATTAGTAAGTCAGTGTGAAAGAGTTGACCTGGGTGATTTAAACCAGAAACAGACCAACAACTCTGGTGGAATTCTCATCTCTTGTAAGGGAAGTGAACAAAGCAGTATAAAATAACAGTAAATACACAATTGTTGTAGAGGTTTATAGAAATCAACATAACAGAGTTGTGTCATGCTCAAATGGCTGCTCTGTTTGTGTATCTCAACAATTTGGTATTTTAAAGCTACACATGACACTCTGTTTGAGCACTTGGTGAAAGTGCAGCTCAATATCAACTTAGCCAAGTACGAGCTCTCCATGGCAACAGTGAGATACCTTGGCTGCATGCTACATGAGTTTCATGTGGCTCCCACTGAGGCCAGAGTTTTGGCAATCACTGAGTATCCACAGCCTACAACAAAAAAAAAAAAGGAACTCCAGTGCTTTTTGGGTTTACTTGGGTGTTATAAGCATTTCTACATAATGTTTCCACTGATGTGTGCTCCCTTTATCTGAGTTGTCGGAAAATTTTGTTGAGCCATTTAAATGTCAGCAGTCCCTTGATTATGTAGAGCCAGCCACGACAGCACAAGATAGACAAGTGATGATACCAGTCACCTGTTTTGACAGGTAACAGATACCACTACAGTAATAGTATAACTTTAGAGAAATAAGTATTAATATTCATTTGGGGCCGGCAACATTTTGGGGTATATGTACAAGCAGGAGTAAGCCCTCTCTTGGCCTACACATACCTAACAAGATGGTGTTTTTCATTTGATCTTGACATTTGTCATATTAAAGGAACAGCCAGTTTTATCATTTTTGTTTCACATTCCTCTTAGTTTAGTATATTTTGAATTCATGGCGGTTCATGGTGGTTATTGGGGGGAGATGCTCCTTTCCCAGTCTGTGTGTGTGTGTGTGTGCGCTGCCTTATTGTGCTGTTGTTAAGGTGTTCAAACTGTAAGAGCCTGTTCTTTCATCTCCTCATCTAATCATTACGTTATTGTTAACATTATGAATTCATTTTGGTTAATGTTCACTGCAGAGGCTGTAGCTGCTTCACAACAATGATAGCAGAAATGATCAGCCATGCAGTGTTGTGGTTACACTCAGCCCTAGCTCCATAATGTACCATATATTTTCCTGTGTAGTTATTTCTGTTGAGGCTTCAGGCAAATACAAGGGGTGAGTTGGCTTGGTTATTGTGTTGGTCTGATTTGCAGGGACCACATATGCATAGATCCATGACATTAAAGGCAACATGGCTCGTTTGTCATTGGGTTTTTATAAATTCACAAATCAGGAAATGAACTCACCACTTCATCCAGGTCAGCCCTGGGACAAGGCCAAAGGCTAAATGTGGTTCTCTTTTGACTTTTGACCTTTGCAAAATACTGTACACTGTAAATGCCTGAGATAAATTGCCTTCAATCACTACCTTAATTATTCAAAACAAAACACATCAAAAAACATGGATAAATCACTAATCTTCTCTATAAATGCATCTTCATCTGTCAAACATTGTGAGCTGTAATTAAAGGTCCTCAGTGCTGGAATGTCTCTAAATAAATCACTGTGAGGTGACTCATCATGGTGCCCATATGGACTACTTTCTACAGGTCCCATGAGATAGTCTGTGCTTGTGTTTCATTACATCCTGTCAACCTGGTCTCACACACATTACCCACAGCTTGTGCATATCCTGAGAACACACAGTTTCATAACATGCCAAGTAATATTGTAAAATTACCATTAATATATAACATTTTTTGTCTAATGAGCATGAAAAATGTCACCACATAATTTAACACATATTTATCTATTGGGTTCATGCGCCCGCCTTCTTTTTCTGCACAACATTTTTGCACAAGTATGTGTAAATTTTCCAGGACATCATAATATATACAACATTTTTTTCTCATACAGGGTGGAGGGTGATTCAAGTGAAACAGTATAATGATGAATCTAGTTACAGGGGTGAGGCTATTTCACATCTCCTTTTCTAAAACCAGAGCCTTGTGACAAACACCAGTTCTCAGGAGCTGAGGTGACTTGTATTCAAAATATGGGGAAGCAGGCACAGAAATGTAAATACTTTCAAGTCTAGAGATTCTTAAATCTTAATGATGATGACAAAGCTGGTGGTGAAGCCAACTAAGCAGGGGAGGGGAGGAACGAAGACATTTACATCAGGACAGAAGAGTGGGGAAAAGGAGGAGGACAAACAGAAGAGAGGATCTGCTCTCTCATTAATTTTTCACTTTCATTTATCGTAAATTATTTAACAGCCATGTTGCAGTGTGTCTCTGATACGGCATAGGGCCTGATATTCATAAGACACTCAAACACCAACAAAGGGGCACTGACACATAGTCGCACACCAACTCTGCACAGTCCTAGCAGCACATGTATACACAATATTCACAAATTCTGAAAATTACACATACATACACACACACACACACACACACACACACACACACACACAGACAGACAGACTTGCACTGTCCCAGGGGAGCTGATTAGGGTAAGATTTGTCAGGCAACCTGCTCCCCCACCCACATATGTGCTATACATAAACACCACCACTGCCAGCTCTTTTTATATTGATCACACAAATATGCACAGACCTCCTTGCACTTGGTAATAATGCCATATTCTTTTACATTAACCTATTCAGTTTGTTGAATAACTCATGAACTGCATACATTTGTAGCAATTCCATAATAACAAAAAATCAAAATAATGCAGAGATGTATGTGACTATGATCTATATCACTATAGACCATGCTGTTTAAAATGAACCTTAGACTTTCCAGCCCCAGACAGATTTTATACTGTGCCAAAAAAAAAAAGATGCCATTATGATTTACTGTTATTATACTCCTATATACAGCTATAGTACATTACTGTACTAATTCATTAAACCTAAAACACTAATTTCACCTCTGACACAGCATTTACAGCCCACAGAGAGACCATCTTAACAGGCTGTTTTAGTGCACACATTTTAACCTGTCATAGCAGGAAAAGCACTGGTAATTAATGTCATAAATAACCACTGCCCATGCACACAGGCTCACTGGTATAGCTTACTGGGAGTATCTAAATAGTGCAAGCCATTATTAATGTTATTAGTTATACCTGTGCTTTTCCTGTTATGACAAGTCCAAACGTCTGCCCTGAAAGTACCTACAGTATATTTGTGTATTCAACAGAAACAACTTGTTTCATCCAATGTACGGGCACAGTTTAATTTGAATGAATGGACTCTCTCCATTTAAGACAAAAATATTATGCACCACACATATACACAAGCACTTCGATATATTCATTGCAGCTGCACTCTGCCTCATCCACAAACTTACTGTGAGAACTTCTTCACAGAAGATGCAATTTTTTCTTGCTGGTTGTGTGAAAAGTAGGGTTGCAAAGGGTGGAAAACTTCTGGAAACTTTCCAGAAACTTTCAATGGGAAATCAAGCTGGGTAATTTTAGAAATATTGAAGTAGAAATTAGAAATTAGGGGTAATTTATACAAACTGTATCATATACAAACATTAATATAAACATTTTGTTTTGTCATAAGCAGACGTGTGGAAACTAATACAAATTGTGAGTAGAACTTAAATCGATTCTTTCATTGAACAACAACAAAACATGAATGTTGAATAAAATAAACATTTAAACATGGTGTTTGCTAGCTTATATTTATTTATCTGATTTAAACTCATTGTATAAACGCATTCTTTTTTTCATTTATTTAAATACATTATCCTCTGTAATACAATCCAAACTGACTTGACTGGATGCAGTAGTGTTGCTGTAGTGAGCAGAACTCTTGAAATGATCTGTGCATGTGATGGAGGAATGCACAGTGAAGGGTAGAAATTCAACTGAATTTGCATTAAATGTGGTTGTTTTAACCAATATTCTGCTGCAAGATGTTTTTCTTTTTCAACTACATTTAAGTTCCTGTTATAGGCTAATGTGCAATTTTGCAAATTTCCAGTTTATTTCTATTAATTCACATATATTTCTTTTAATTCCCATGGAAAGTTTCCAACTTTGAAAATTCCCAGAATTTTGCAACCCTAATGAAAACCCCACATTTTAATGTGTCTGAACCTCCAAGCACATTTATTATATTAATGATATCTATTTCTTATATATGCGGATGTCTCATTGTATCCCATCCTTTTTTTAGGTCATGGCAGTATATTCAGAAACATTTCCTGATTTAATTCAGTTTGTTTGTTTTGATGATTAATAATGCATTTTAAACTTAAGTGGTGACAAGGAACCAATACATCTTAAATTGTGAGTTCTCATCATCTTCCAAGACACTGTTGTTCATAAGGAATGGGAATGCAAACTGAATGGTTTACTTGAATCCCAAAATGTCAAACAGAATACCAGAACTCCTCAAAATTAGCTTCCTGAGAGCAGATGGGTGCATTTTTTGAAATAAATCTCACAAGGTAACATAAGGTAGCAACAGCACAAAAACTCCTCTTTGTCTCACACACATTGTAAAGCAGTGTTGTCTGCTGCTTGGCCCAGATACATCATACTGTCTGGATACAGCATAGCAACAAGGCATCTGATCAAAGGGTATAGATGAGAGGAAGAGAAAAAGAGAAACAAAATAAGGACTGTGGAGACAGACAGAGGGAACTGGTAGAAAACAAAAACTGTGTGAATCGCACAGGGAAATAGGAAAGAGATTAATACATGGAAATAGAAGTTTAGAAGAGAAAAAAAGAGAAAGATAGAGGTCATTTAATGAAGGAGGAAGATGCTACAACCAGTGGATCTGGAGAATAACTTCTTTTATTTAATTTTAACAATTTATCATACTGTAGACATAAACCTTTTAGATCATCAGTCCAGTGTTGTGAATATCTTCAGAAGGAGTGTGTTTGGGGTTGATTACATGAAGGGGATAATTCAATGGAATGTCTATCTTGGCACAAAAAAGCACACAAGTAATGAGACAGGAATTTATCCCCATTCCCAATACTAGAGCCAGTAGTGCAAAGAAAATACCCCCAATCAACTGTTCACATTTCAACACATTCCAAAAGTGGATGTAAAAATACACAGGATTCTGTCACCTATACATTTTTTGGGGGGATGCGGTTTTAGAAAATGCTCTATCCTGATGAGAAAATCAAGGAGCACTGCATCACAGTGCCAAAACTTGTCAGTGCAGGTGTTCTAACAAGAGTTAATAGTAAGCAGGTTTTCTCAAAATCTATTTCCCTCAGTTATGTGTAAGACAAAGATATAAAATAAAATTTAAACGTAGGCAATGGTTCATTTTATTTTCTTACTCATGGTTTACTTCTGCTTGTTGTTTTTGGCCAGTTTGAGAATGTACTCTGACTGGTTCTCCCTGACTTTGAATGTTTTATGGTAGATACACTGGCTGGAGAGAGATCAGTTTTAAAAAAAAAGAAGAAGAAAAAAGTAAAGATCACACACTGGGACATAGCCTCTCGATAGTTACTGTGGGTGGAAGCTGGCAGAAAATGTTCTGCTCCTCTGAAGGGCTTTCAAAAAAAATCTATATCAGTAGAGAGGACTAACTCTATGCCTAGATTTTGCCATTAGAATGAACAGAGATCAGGGATTGCTGTAAACAAACACAAGATGCAAATTCTTTCCCATATGGGCAGGTGGAGGTATGTGATGACCTTTGACCACTTGTACAGCAACATTGCTTTCATTTTGTGCAAGTACTTGTTCTTGTCACAGCTGAGTACTACCCTCTAGTGGTTAGTTTTTGTAAATGCACCTGAAAGCACAGGACTGATAGTTGCCACAGATATAACTGTGGATCCAAGGACCTTTTCCCCCCACACAGCATTTATGAATCATTATTGCACTGAGTTAGGCATAGTGGATAAAAATAATGAGAACAAAAAATAAATGTTAAATGAACTGTCAAGGAAGGATACTTGCAGTACCCACCTCTGTGTCCACCTATGACAAACTATACAATTATGGAAAATAAAATGTGACGTTCATTTCATTCAGGTCACACAGGAGACTGTTCTAATCCTCCACGAGAGCTCCCTCAGTGTTAGAGGGATACTGCCACAGCTTGGGCCTACACTGACCTTTTCTTGTGCTTTCTGATTGGCTTAAAAGTACTCCTGTGCCCTGGATCGTGACTGTACTTGTTGAGATTGTATGTTCCAAATCTGAGCATAGCCTGAAATTCCCTCAAAACATTTCTAGCATTGTATAGTTTTGGACTGACTGAAACAAAATAGAATTATGTATTTACATGAATGTATATTTCTTGTTCCCCCAGAGACGAACCTGGACAGAAACACTTCTGTTCAAGTATTAAATTACATGTTTGGTAAATACTTTTCAATTATGTCCATTTTAAATTATTAGAATTCAGTTTTTGTTTCAAAGGTCTATCTGCTGATTTATGGATAAACAACATTTTAAAAAACATAATTTAAACAAAAGTTGGCTGTTCATTCCTTTATGCACTTATCATTGGTATTAAGGTAACACAACCTGTTATAAATAGCTAAGCTGCCAATGGCCGCTGTTTGAAGACACAAAGAAGATAATAATGACTCTATTTCATAATGTTGCCAGTTCGTTGTTTATTCTGGCTAAACCATTCAACCGCTGCAAACTTATCAGGTGCTGGTGGCTCCAGTTAGTTCTACCCAATCAGAGGCTAGAGACAACACCAAGGCCCGCCTTCGCTCTGATCCTATTGGTTGAATTTTAATACGTAATGGCGTTATGGGCGGAGTCTGTGGCACCACGGTGAATTTTGTCGAGATGTTACATGATAACCTGTGCCAGGCCCGGGAGGGAAGAGGAGACAAGCAGCCTGTCCTCTACTCTGTGTGACTTTACTCTAATCTTCTGGTGAGTGTAATACTGCATCTGTAACGTCGTTACGATCCGATATAATGTGTGTTTAACGTTTAACGGCACTAACCAGGATACAAAAGGATAGCGGTCGTCACAGTTATTCCAGGTAGCTAGTTCACGGTTGTATAGCATCAGAATTAAAAAGGCACATGCAAGAAACAAGCGCTAAAATTAAGGTAAATGAACATATATTTCGAAAAGAGCTTTTGTGAGCGTCTCTCTTCATGTATCTCGTATGTCTGTGGGACAAGCTGTTGACAAAAAGGACATGGACATGTTGGACAATACAGAGGCATTCGTATCTTTTCATCCAACTGGCATTGTAGGTGTGTTGTCCATGTACATATAGAGCTAATAATTCCAGCTGACCTGGCATTACCTTTGCTCCAGATGTGTGTGTGTGTGTGTGTGTGTGTGAGAGAGAGAGAGAGACAGAGAGTTTGAATTAGAAAACATACTTGCTTTATGCAGCTGACATGCAGCCAAGACCCTGTTTATCTTATACTTCCAAGGACATGCACTTTAATTACTCCAGTTACCTCATTTGTAAAAGTGTTGAGTTTGTGGAGCTGCATGTTTCGACCTGTTTCAAACGAGACCACACTGAATCTGTGAGAAAACAGGAAGAAAACATCTGCTTTACTTTTTAACTTTGCCCTTACCTGTCGCTTTTACTTTACTTGTAGTGAGCGGTGCTGTGTGTTGCGCTGTTTTTAAATTACTGTGGTAGCGTACAAAGTGCAGCATGCCAGTGCATAACTGATCTCAACCTGATAACCTCACCAGAGATGAATGGTGCAGTGGCCATGGAGGCAACCAGGAGACGAACCCAGGCCAGTACCAATGGGAAAACATCTGAACAGAGCGAGCAGCCAGCACAGTGGGGGAGAGCATGGTGAGTTGTTATATCACAGGCTGCTGTGGGCTGTTACACCATCACTGGTCTCACCACAAATTTAATAGGATTCATTTTTGGGGGACCATTAACATCTGTATAAGATTTTGTGAAAAATGTATATTAATAAGTTATGTAACTATTACTCCTTTTTTTGTTGCACCAAACCATATTATTCCCTTGTTAATCAGTAGACCTTTTTTCAGAACAGACGTTTTGGATTGTCATAGCAGGAAAAGCACAGGTGAAACTGATAACAAAATGACTACATTCCATTTAGGTGATCTGGTATGTTACCTGGTGGCTTACTGTCATGGCTTACAGTGACACCTGATGGAGCTAATTAAACTAAATTAGTTACTAGTCGACTTTCTCGTCATGACAAGGCGAAATGTCTGCCTTGTACTTATGTGGGTTTGACCCGTAACCTATAAGTCATACAGGGCAGGTGGGTTCAGGTAAGCTGTGGCCAGAGGAATGATGTGTTTTAGGTTGTCCTTATGTTCATCCCATTCTCATAAACACAATATCTCAGTAACTCCTTGAGAAAATGTATTAAAATTTGATACAAATGTTCACATGGACTCAAAGGTGAGCTGATAAGATTTTGGTGGCCAAAGGTCAACGTCACTGTGACCTCACAAAACACATTCTGCTACACATCACTCAATCATTCAAATGAAAGGTGTTTGTAACGGTGCTTTTCCTGCTATGGCATCAAAATGTCTGCTGTAACAAAGGTTTATACTGCGTAACACACAGTGCCCTACTTAACACATAAAGATGGATTTTTGTGTGATATATTCTAACTGAAATATTTAACTAAATTGTCTGACAGGACAAGTACAGTACACTGTTCTCATACTGTATCTGTATCTGATTCATTCTCAGGGAGGTGGATTGGTTTTCTCTGATTGGCGTGATTGGCCTCCTTTGCTTTGCCCCCTTCATTGTCTTCTACTTTGTAATGGCATGTGATCAGTACCAGTGCTCTGTCAGCCAGCCTCTGTTCGAACTGTACCAAGGAGAGACCACACTGCTCTCCATCTGGGCCAGGGCTCCCTCCTTCACCTGGACAGCTGCCAAGATATATGCCATCTGGGTGGCCTTCCAGGTAAGAGATAGGAGAGAAGAGTAGAGAACAGGAAGTGGGATAGAATAAATAGACAAGACAAAGCAGTGAAAAGAGTGCACCTTGCAGAAACAGCCCATTGTCTTCAGCTGTAGCCAAACAGGAAAGAACTGTGGCAAATGCAAGCAAGTTAAAACAAGTTCTGTTCGTCCCTTAGGTGTTCCTGTATATGTGTGTTCCTGATTTTACCCACAAGTTTATTCCTGGTTATGTTGGTGGAGTGCAGGATGGAGCACGAACTCCTGCTGGTAATTAACACACACACATACCCATGCTCATCAGTCCACCAAATTTAATTAAGAGTTTAATTAAGAGGTAGATTAGCACACTGATCTGATTCAGTGTTTTTGGAGAGAATAATCAAATATTGTAACAAAACATGTCTTTCTTATTTAAAACTCATGCTTGCCACTCATTATCAAAACACTGTGGAGATAGTACCTTTTTAAAATCCAACCTCCTGTTGTTGTTTCCTCATCCCCTAGGCCTGATTAACAAGTATGAGATCAATGGGCTGCAGTGTTGGCTGATTACTCATGCCCTGTGGTTTGTCAATGCCCACTATTTCCATTGGTTTTCTCCCACCATCATCTTCGACAACTGGATTCCTCTGATGTGGTGCGCCAACATACTGGGCTATGCTGTTTCTACCTTTGCTTTCATAAAGGCCTACTTTTTCCCCACCAACTCTGAGGACTGGTGAGTACTGATACTCACAGGCCAGGATGATTTCTACAGCAAATCAAGCTTTCTGTATCTCCACAATGCATATGATATCTTAAAGGTGAACTAGTTTGCACATCAGCTTATTGTGCTTCCCCCCTTTCTTGTGATTCTACAGCAAGTTCACAGGGAACATATTCTACAACTACATGATGGGCATTGAGTTCAACCCGCGCATTGGCAAGTGGTTTGACTTCAAGCTGTTCTTCAATGGCCGGCCCGGCATCGTGGCCTGGACCCTCATCAATCTCTCCTACATGGCCAAGCAGCAAGAACTGTATGGCCAAGTCACCAACTCCATGATTCTGGTCAATGTGCTGCAGGTAAGGAGGAGTAAGGATGGAATTAAACCAATATATCAGTTTAATATGAAAGTGTCTAACTCATTTCTGTTTCCTGTGGAAAATGGAAACATAGCAACAGACATTAGAAACTGAGTTATATGAAACTCATCTTTACCTTCACACTTTGACTTTGAGTCTTTGGCCTTAAATAATATGTAGGGATGGGCATAATTAATCGCTGATCGATTACTGGTCACTAAGAGTTTTGTCTATCACGTGGAATTTATTCGATGCATTTGTATCAATGAGGCTGTTTAGTGTGTCTTGAATAATTTGATGTGGGACCATTTTGAGTTAAGAAATAATGAAGCTCATTGTAAACATTGTGATGCTGGTGATAACCTTTTTGAATTGCATTTAAAAGACTCTCAGTTGCATTTCTGATGAGCGCTGTAGCTTTGGTTTGTTAAGTTATCTTCATTATTTTATTATTTTACTCTCTGTTAGTTCAACTTTAAAAGCTTTGTTTAAAAGGATGTTGTTGTTGTTGTTGTTGTTGTTGTTGGACTATAATTTCTCACTCTCAAGTGCTCATCCGTAATCATATGTATCCCTAGCCAGTTGTTTATAATATCATGTCATGGTATTTTTGGATGTGCAAGCATCCTTCCCAAATGAGTTAACATTTGACATTTTCCACTAAATGCTGAATGTTGAAGGTAAAGGTTTAGATAGAGATAGACGACGCTGCTCAGTGAGTCATTATAATAACTGGGTAACTGGGCTGTTTGTGTTTTCTTGTAGGCCATTTATGTGTTGGATTTCTTCTGGAATGAGGCATGGTACCTGAAAACCATTGATATCTGCCATGACCACTTTGGATGGTATCTGGGCTGGGGAGACTGTGTCTGGCTGCCATACCTCTACACACTGCAGGTAACTAACACACTGCACGCTTGCTAACATATATCCAGTCATGATTATGGTGTAAAACCACAATGTTACAGTCACATATTTACAGGTCCTCAGCTTCATTATGTGTAAATACCTCTTTGAGTGATAGCACTATGAAAAACTTGAGTGCTAACTCGTAGTGACATTAAATCTTGTCTGTCTACATCATTGTTATATTTTTTTCTGTCCAGTCTAGCTTTGAAATTGAAGCATCTGAATGGAAGTAGAAAGTAAATTTGAAATATAAGTTTTTAGTATTTTGTTTGCGCCACATAGCGTAGACGTTAGGGATGCTAACAATGAATCAAGGATCTAGTAAGTGATTGTTTGAGCACATGCTCAAACACATTTTATTTTCTAACAGACAGATAAACTGCGTGTAGTCTCCTTTAACATTCAGCTATCAGAGTAGTATATTTTAAGTCAATGTGACCCATTGACTTAAAATATACTACTTTGCAACTAGAAGGCACAGTGTAACTATTCTGGGGCTACTGGTATGTATATGTGCTGGCAGCTTTGGAAATCAAACAAGTATTGTGTGAGACCATTTCAGTCAAAAAGAAGAAAATATCACTTGCAAACACTGTGAGCAATGCTGCAGTGCTGTACCACCTAAACACTGTTCATTTGAGTGTGATGACTGGATCATCGTCTGAGCAGAAACCACAGACGCTCACCTCAGTGTTTGGATGCAGGAGCTGTAACGCACCACAGGCAATAAAAATAGCAGTCTTTCTGTGCAGCAATTGAAAAAGACATGATGCCTGTCAGTCTGGTTGATGGTCAAGGCTTCTGTGAAATGATGCATCTGCTTGAACCGACTTGTCGTATCCCATCCCCAGCTACCTTCACCTTTTGCATTGTGAAGAGGTACAAGGATCTTAAGTCGGAGATGCTAGCACAGCTAGCTAAGGCTTCTAGCATTGACTACGGATTGCTGGACTGCCCTAACAACTGAGGGCTGTGGGAGACCTCATTTGGTTGATGAGAAACTGATAATTGATCATTAACGTTTCTAAAGATCGGTTAAGAAGAGAGCTTACAATTTGCATCCCTTCTAGACATTCAGATAATTTCTTAATTTAAGCAACAGTAAGTGTAAATAAATGTGTTTTTGGCTCTCCAGGGTCTGTACCTGGTGTACCACCCAGTCCAGCTTTCTAATGCCCATGCCCTGGCTGTCCTGTTGCTCGGCCTCGTCGGGTATTACATCTTCCGCTCCACCAACCATCAGAAGGACCTGTTCCGCCGCACAGAGGGCGCCTGCTCCATCTGGGGCCGCAAGCCGACTTACATTGAGTGCTCATACCGCTCTGCTGACGGTAGCAACCACCGCAGCAAGCTCCTGACCTCGGGCTTCTGGGGCGTGGCCCGGCACTTCAACTACACCGGTGACCTGATGGGTTCTCTGGCCTACTGTGCCGCCTGCGGCTTCGGCCACATTCTGCCGTACTTCTACATCGTTTACATGACCATCCTGCTGGTCCACCGCTGTGTGCGTGACGAGCACCGCTGCAGCAGCAAATATGGCAAGGACTGGAAACGCTACACAGATACTGTGCCGTGTCGGCTGATTCCTGGAGTGTTTTAGAAAGGAAGAGGGGTGTGAAGATCGAGGGAGGGAGGTATGGGTGGGGGATAAGAATAACATAGAGAAACGGTGTGATTGGAAAGGGGGTAGTAAGATAAACATTAGGTGTGTGTGTGTGTGTGTGTGTGTGTGTGTGTGTGTGTGTGTGTGTGTGACTGTGTGTGTTTTATACATATCAAGAATACACAACACTGATAACATGTTAATACAGCGTTTCATACATTCTGTAATTTGTATGTATTTCTCATACATGTATAGACTGCTGTACATGTATATATACAGGTACAGTTTATTTCTATATTTCTCTGTCTTGGTAAGGACAGTTTGATACGCCAGCCTGCTGCTTTCTTTATGCTGTGACAGTTTAACATAGTTAAACTCATTTCTTGAAATCAGTACAATATATTCAATATATCTTTTGATCTAGTAAGACCAAACACAACTTAAACCAGCTCAAGCCAAAATCAGGACCAGAAACAGAGCCACTTCTGTAGTGGACTGATGTCTGTAACTACTCTACACAAAGCTGTAACATTCTCATAATGTAGCTTAGTGGTAACTTGGTAACACTTTATATCCGGGTGCACTTATTCACCATTAACTTGTTCCTTATTAGCATGTATATTGGCTCTTTATTAGTCATTATAAAGCACTTATTAATCCTTGTTACCAGTGTTACCAGCTCCTTGATTAATTCATCTGTCAGATTAACAGAAAGAAAATCAGTGACAACTTTGGCAGTTTTATAGTCATTAATCAAAAACATAACTGCTTCATATCACTGTAAATTCAACATCTGTGTATTTTACATATTTTGACTGTTGCTCAGAGAAATAAGCAGTCACCTCGCCCTCAGGTACCCTATGATAGGGGCTATCCATTGTTTTGGGTTTTGTCGACTAAACGATTAACCATCAATGAAAGCTGATGTATTCATTAATCACTATTAACTAACTAACTCTGCTGACTTAATGGACCAAATGTGATTGTTGGCTCCACTGACGAGACCTGCCTCATAAAAGTTACATAATCTTTGTATAACAGTTGTCTGAGTGCTTGGACTCAGTCATTTGCTCATCATATTATTTGAGAATTTCCCTCATTGTGGCTGAGAGAACATGTTCACATAATTCAGGGTTGTTAAGGACAGGATGATGATTCAACACTTAGACAGACAGCACTCTCTGTCTGTAAAGCATTCTGACATGTACCAATTAAAAGTTAGTTAGATCATTATGTTTGCTCCATGCTGAAACAGTTTGTTCTGTTGACCATGTCTTAGTTCTGTGTAAAAATGTTTTTGCTATGTCCAACCATCACATTTCTTTTGTGTTTGGTTTTATTTCCTCATACCAGCACTGCCTTTATTATAGTGATAAAGTAACAAAATAAAGTTCCATTTTGTTATGACTATATCAACCCACAGTGCTTCTTTACTCTTTGAAATTTCCATTCAATCATTCTTGCATTTTCTATTCTAGTGAGATTCTCCAGATTTGATGATAAGTCCGAGTGGTCAGAAGCTTGAATTTTCAATGTATAAGTGATTCCAGACAGAGATCCTGAATCTGTCCATATGACCATATACATTTGTGTCGAGGCAGATGGCTGCCCGCCCTGAGTCCGGTTCTGTTCGAGGTTTCTGCCTCTTAAAAGGAAGTTTTTCTTTGCCACTGTCGTCTAGTGCTTGCTCACGGTGGGATCTGTTGGGTCTCTCTCTGTGAATACCTATTTTAAAGAGTAGGGTCTAGACCTGCTCTATATGAAACGTGCCTTGAGATGACTTGTTGTGATTCAGTGCTATCTAAATAAAATTGAATTGAATGTTAGGGTCAATGAAGCTGTAAAGATAAAACAGATGGGCAACAAATCAAAGGAAAACCCAATATAAAGTTTCTTAGCAGGGTGTTTGGCCACCAAGAGCTGCCAGAACAGCTTCTATGTACCTTGGCATTGATTCTACAAGTTTCTGGATATCTACCGGAGGGATAGAACACAGTTCATCTAAAAGATATTTGGTGTTTTGGCATCAAAATCAACCATAGGTGACTGACCCCCTCATGTCTCATGGATAGGGCAATCTCTTCCTGCTCCTCATTTTTCATGTTTTGTCTTCAATTTGCCACCTGTCTGTGTATATATAAAAGCATTGAAAGGTAACACCAGCTCATGCCATTGTATCTGTCGATGTCCTTTCTCATGTTCAACACTGGGGGGCAGCAGATGTCAGCTAATCTCAGTGGTCAGTCAGAAAAAGAGCTGTATTTGGTTGTATTTGTAACATTGGGATGATTTAAAAAGGAAATTTCCATATTTAGAGTGGGTTTATTTAAAAGTATAAATTCCACAGAATCACACATGCTATGTATCTGTAGCCAACTTTAAACAAGAAACGGCTTAAAACATTGAATTGCAACTCCCCTTACTGTCCACTCAAAGCTTTTTCCAAAAAAGGTTTTTGTCATTCAGTCAATTCAGACTGAAACTACTGCATTATTCTCTTAATGCATACACTCTTTTAAGGAGAAGGACTAAATATATCACGACCATCATTAAGTTAGAATAGTTGTGTATCCACAAAAGCCTCTGGGATAAGGGCTGGATACAAAAATCAACTAAACTGCAATACAAGGAGTACACACTGCTCCTTTTAATTTTATTCACAACATCACATTAACCAACTACTGGTCCTCCTCCCAATCATGAACTCTCAGTGAGCTGTATATATAACATAGACCACTATATACACAACCTTTCAGAAGGTTGTTAAAAACAGTTAACTCCTAGAAAATAAAAAGATATATTTCTGCTAATGAAGATGTTGTGGTCCGATCAAAACCCCCAGTACAGCTGCTAAATGGACCTTGTGGTGAGATTGTTTTCTCAAGTGCTGTCTTCAAGGTGATGGATGAACCTCAGTTTTTAAGCCAACATGAATGACAGATCCTTAAAGTGCTCAAGGAAAAAACATATAAAATTAAAATTTCATTACATTTGGGAAAACTCCATATCCCAATGAAGATCAAGTGATATGATCGAAAGCAACAAAACAGCAACCAAATGGGCTTTGTGGTGAGACAACACCATTGTCAGGACATTCAAGCATTCCTTTAACAAAGGTATTAGTCTGAAATACTAGAAGCTACCTTGAATCATCATCCACAATATATTTTTAACCTGGACCATAGTAGGTGGAGACATTGCCATTTTATTAATTTGACAGCTTGTTCTCAAGTGTTATAGTAATCCCACAGACCTGAAGGCCTATTATGCCGTGTAAGCATTGGCCTGCTCCCTGAAATCCACCATCAGTAGGTCTCCTATCGGTGTAACGATCCGAGTTATGGATGTAAATCAGTTAAGATAATGGAAGATTCATTGATTCCTCTTGCCTTTGTTCAAAGCTAATGCAATATGCACCTGATTCATCACATTGCATTACATGGAACCAAATTACCATTCATTCTTTTTTCAGGTTAACTGGTTCTCAAATTATCCCTGAAGGTGAGGAAGAGCTGCGCGAGACCGAAGGGGCTCCATTGAGCGATGGTAGGGTTCACTCATAACCAAGTTGACAAATAGCTCTCTGTGAAAGAGATGGAAATCTGAAGAAAGGGATGACACTAAAAGCTAGACTATTGAATTTGCAAGTGGGGATCGTGCACCCATCCATTTAAATGTCCAGTGTACACAATAACCACATTGTGGAAGCCCCCTTTTTGCAGCTGCACATTCAGAGGGGCAGGTGCGGGTCAGGGAGAAAAAAAATGGCTGTAGCAAAGTGGGGGCTTTGAGTGAGTGGCAGAGAGAACGGGAGGAAAAGACAGAGAGGGGGAGTAGTAGAATGAGATATACAGAAAGCACAATGGGATAGTTGGAGTTGGTGCCATTCCTCAGCTAAAGTTGGCTTGATTTCCCGAGAGTCCAAATTAGTTTTTATTGGAAGTTTGGGGGGGTAGGAGACTTTGGGTGAGAGTCGTAAGCCAGAAGAAAAGGGGCACCTCAGAGGGAGGAAAATACATGATTTGTCAGCAAACTGCAAGCAAACTGCTTGTGGTTGGTGGCAAAGGAGCAATTCTAGCTATCATAATGTTGATTTCTTGTGCTTGAGTTTGATGGTTACATTTATTGCGAGGGTCTTTCTTTTATTTCCTCTGCTACACTGGCCTAGCAACAAAAGGAGTCACTCAAGTTTTCCTTTGGTTTTTAGTGTCACTGATCCTCGGGATGGCAGTGTCTGTATGCTAGTCAGCCAGGCCACCATTTAGGTCCACACTGAAATATCTCTATTTGATTGATTACAATAGAATTTTGAACAATCATTCATGGTTTCCAGACCCTGCTGACTTTGGTTTTCCCTTGATTTTTCCCTGAGCTCCATCACAGGATTGAATGACATCCCCATCACCATCAGGTTTACATTGTATTCAGTGATTACAAAACATTAGCAAGCTAATACATCTAACTCTGATGGTTGATATGGTTTACATTATACCTACTAAATATCAGTATAGTTGTTTTGTCATTGTAAGCATGTTAGCATCTTTTAGCTCCAAGCACAGCTATTTAAAAGTAAAGCCTCACAGAGGTCTGTGGCTGTGGACTCGTAGTCTTTTATTCTACTTCCTACTTCAGCAGCCCAACATCTTAGTTTCTCTCATTGTATCTGTCTGACAACAAAAGGAGTCACTCATGTCGTTTGTTTTTTTCTTATTCTTCTGCTGATCTTCCTTCGTTTTTCCCTCCTCTGGCCTCTGACCTTTAGCCTAGTCTGTCCTGTTAGCTAATGGACTGGTGAGACAGCCTGACTGACCATCAGACTAAACACAAAGAGCCCAACTAGTTTAATGTTAAGTGGCAGGGCGTGTGTGTAAAAACTGATCGGCTTAAACGGGTAAAGATAACCTCACAGATGTGACTGCTGGAAAATCTTTGGAAATCAGAGCCTGGTCAGATATCTGTTCCTCCTCAGTTCATCAGCAACTTGAACTTTGTGGCTCTAGACCAAAAGCGTCCGTCTTTACCCTGAAGCCAGACAACACGTCCCACCTAAACTCTAAAAAAGTCTTCTATTGTGCTCTCCCAGACATATTGAGACAGGTCTTAAACTGAGAAAAGAGGTCCGCCAGAATAAGCTGACAGAATCCTGCGCCTACATTTTAGGCTTGACTCCTTGTAAGTCACTCAGAGAGTTGAATTAAAAAAGGATTAGGAGCAGAGAAAGAATTAGAGGGATTAAAAAGGATTCTCAGGCTGCTCCACAAATCCATAGCTGATGTGGTAAAAATGATTGGTTGTAGATGCTACATCTCATATTAACAAGGCTTGCGAGGCATGGAGGCACGCTCTTCACACATCAGCAGCCAAACCAGCAGGAGCTCAGGCACCAAATTGCCCATATTTTACATGTTTAGAGTGAGGGAGTCAAGGGCCTGACTTCCCACTTCCTACTTCCCCAGTGTCGATAGTCAGACTCCACTTGAGAACAGCTTGAATCCTGCACTGCTAACGCTGAACCAAATTGGGCTTGACAGAGCTGCAGGGGAGTTTCTGTGGCTGTTACACGTTCACTGTTTACTGGATTATAAATGATGCTGAGAGATCAGCAACATTTAAGTTTACTCCCGAAAACACAACCAGAGGACAGAATGACTAATGTACTTCCATTGAAATCACAGATACACACAGTACATGTTGTATGCAAGCATAACACTCACAAAATGCATTCTTGAGCATTATAGTACATTCACAAGAAACAGGTGGGTAGTTTCCAGAAGGAGGGGATTTGTTTGACATGTTTGGTTGCTTTGGAGACGGGAGTGTGAGGGTGTGTGCGTGTGTGGCAGAGCTGTCCGGGTGACAGCCAGTTGTCCAGAGGGTAGGGAGTAGGGAAAGGGATATTAGCTGGCACTGGAGTCCAGGGATGAAGCTGCCAAACTGGGCAGAGCTTCAACATCAAGGACGCCCTCTGACCAGATTTTCCCAGCCTCACCAGGCCTCACCCTACTCCAGAATCTGGGTTATTAACTGGCATGGCATCCAGTGACAATGATAGCCACTGACAGAAATTTGAGGATCAGATTCTGATACAGGTCCCAATTATTCAAGACTTCCAGGTCCACTCATTGTTGAAAGCTGGATTGGATGTATTTTTCCACTAACACATTTAGAAACTGAAGCCAACCGCTGAAACATAAAGGGTGACCACTTTACCACTTTGTAATTTTTGAAACAATGGGCCTTTGAACAAAGCAGACAAAAGCAGCTTCTCATTCTTGGTTGACGACCGCCACTGGCAGATTTGATTAGCTATAGCTAGCTAATGAGCCAACATGATAGAAACTGATAGAAAATGCTGGCTGGCTTTTAAATGTTTCTAGCTTATTAAGTATTAAGTAAGAACTATATAAATGAGGTCTTAAATATGCAGCATGATTTCATGCTAAAAGACAGAGGCTAAAGCTGCATGTCCCAGGCAAAAAGTCAATGTCTGTATCAGCTGATGATTCATACTATAGAGAAGGTACAGAAATACTACTGTACTAATGTCACAAAAGAAAGTACTTTTAGGATGACAGCTAACTCCAAATTTAGAGAGTGCAAAATGTCCAAAAACCCAAGAAAAAACACTGGAGCAGCTAGCATTAGCTTACAACCCATGGTTTCAAAAATCTGTGATGATTTGCAGAGATATTTAAGTGTTTACAGAAAAAAACAATTCCAGCTTAACTCAGAAAGGCTTCACATCAGCTAGAAGAAACTGACAGTTTAGCTGTTTGTGTGCTTCTTTCTTGCAGAAGCAGCACATTAATGTACTTCAGCCTCTTAAATTGCTTATTAGTTTTGAACGAGAAGTATCAACTAGATTAAGTGAGGAATAAAACCAAAAGTAACAAACCATTTCTATGGAAGACAGATGTCGAAATTATGTAGATAGTTGTGTAGGCAACTTGAGACACACTTCCCTTAAAATAAAGTTGAGCAACGTACAAAATCCCCATCCAGGACGACAGCTGTCCCTGACCTCACACTTGAACTGTTATCCAATGTGAGTAAATAAGATGAGTACAAGTAGCCTACAAACGTTATGGTATATTGTACATGAACCTGCAAAGAGATGCTGAATGAGCCTTGCACTTTTCCTTTACCAATTAGCTGACTGGTCTGAACTGGATCTAACGATAATTGAAGCGGCAGCAGCGCCTCACACAGCCTAATAGCTTTCTCTTTAATAAATCACTAGAGGCAATCACTCTTCCATTACCTTCAATCACACTTGCCACAATCACACACCATTAAAATGCTGCACTGTATAGATTATACATGATGACAGTAATCCAATCCTTCGTCCTTTCTATTATCTGAAGTAGAACCAGAGGTTGGACAACACCGCCTGGTGTGAAGTCAGCATTGTAGTCACACATGCGCCTCCTAACTGTTCAATCTTTCCTCATGTTGGCAGCCGAACTGTGTTTTCTAGCTTTGTTTCGCACGTTAACCGCACTGCTCAGCGTTCTCAATCTACTCTACCAGTCATCTTAATGCTGAGCCCAGTTCTGCCTTGCCACATTATTAGCTTTGACCTTTGCGTGTCAGCTCCAGCGTTGATACCAAGCCAGAGAAAGTCTGCCAGAACCTGAGCCAGAAATAAAGGGCTAACACATGTTGCATTTTATTAACAGTCCAGCCATGGAACGTACTTATACAGTGATGAATACAGGTCTGCAGGGACTGTAAAACCATGCTAGGCTCTCCACACACAGAGATTCCCATCCACACCCTGCAGCTCTCTCTTGGCCTGAACCCGAACTCTGTCTGTCTATATGTCACCCCATCCCATTAATGCTCTCTCATTCCCATTCCCTTCCTCACCTTCATCCAGTGGGACAGCTTTAAACACATGCTCTCATCCCCACCCTTAGTTTGACCTGGATCTCCCCACCCTGTCATCACCATACCAGGTCCACTGACTATAACCTTTAGCAATGCTGTCTCTTTGAAATTATGTTTACATAATACATACAGCAGCAAATACATTTTATAGAAAATGCTATCCATGGCTGTTTTTTTTTCTTTCTTTTTTCCCCTCTCTTTCTTTTTCTTCTTCTTCTTTTTTTGAATGAATGAACACAATGACACAATAGCAGGTTTAGTCAACAAAAGCAATTTGGTAAAGATTAGGGAAAGATCATGGTTTTTGTTAAATTTGAGTAAACATGTTGTGTCCAAAATCCCTGAGAACTTTTTCTGTATTAAATTAGAGTACCTGTCTTTCCAAAATCATATCATACTGGATCGGATATTGGATATTTTGTTTTTTGTTTTTTATTTTATTTTCTGTGAACATTTTGCTGATATTTTCAGTATCAACATATTTGCAACTTGCCAAACATGTAAAATAAACAGCATATCATAAATATCTCAGTATGTTCATAGAAAACATAATTCAGTCACAATTAGGTTTTCCACAAAACATGTTTGCTGTTGCAGTTGTACAAAAATGTAATTTCTAGGAGACAGGTTTGGCTGTGTCTCACACCCACGATTCCTCCTTTGACTCTGTGACCCTACCCACTCATTCATGATCAGGTCACCTCTACTCCCCCTCCACCTCACTGATAACTTGCAGTTTAAGGAGTGGAGTTCTTTTCAGCTGCTTAGCCTTCTCAGCCTGTGAGTAATTGGTCACCAGTGGTTGTTAACAGTCTGCCTATCAGTGGATTTGTTAGTTGCTGTACTGACAGAAAGACAGACATTAGACTGGACATCCTGAAACCAAAGAAGAAAAAGCTACTCCCTTTGCTATCTTGAGTCACACTGACTTTATTTACTCCTGGAATTAAAATGTCTCTTTTATCCAGAATGTGTCTACATATGATTTATCTAGATATTAAAGCTGCTCTATGCATATTTTTTTAGCGAGAACTAAAAAAAACCTAGTGTTCCTACTGAGCAAAGCAAGATAGTGCAATGATGAGGAAACTGCAGTGTTGGTATTTACACTGGTAGGAAATCACTACCAACAGGAAGTCCAAACCGCCTCCATAACAGTGGGGGAGCAGTATGCTGTGGAGAGAAAGGAGGTCTAATCAACTTTTTTTTTTTTTTTGCAACTCTAGTCCTTTTCCTATTGTTGGCTATAAATTTAAAGCAGCACAAACCAGCAATGACAGTAAAAATGAACAAGCTGTGTGTAGATTACTGGTGTCACTTCAGAGGATTTTATCAGTAATTAGGCCTAAGTAAACAAGACTGAAGGTTACAGCACCGACAGGGTCTGACCAAGCATGCATTATAATTGCATTTTCCTTACCTACACTTGAAATTAAACCTCACATTTTCAGATTTATCCACTTAACAGAGGGATAAAAGGCCCAAACTGATGATGTGTTTACAGTAACAAGTCCCTCAATACAGTCCTTCATGTAAGTCATTTGTTCCGGTCTGTCTGATAACATAGGATCCACAGGATTGTCTCCTGAATTAGGAGAATTATGGGGGCAGGAGATTTGCCACAAATCAACTGTTAAGAAACAAATAACTAAGCCTTTTATGATGTGTCAATGCAATAAGGTTTGGTTAGGTTTAGGCACAAAAACAACACGGATAGCTCTAGGGAAAGATCATTGTTCTGGTAAAAATGAATACTTTGTTAAACATGTGGTGGAGGTTATAGAATGATCAGAGTCATGTTTAAAAGAAACCATTTTGACTTTTGGTTGGAAATGGAAGACAAACAGCTGTCTGCTGTGTTTAAGTCCAGTATTTATCAACCCATCCATCCACCCTGACCTCCTCCCTTCACAGACTTTCTCCTTTGCTCATCTTAATCACTACAACCACTAGAGAACTTAGTTACTTCAACTTACATGTGTTATTTTGGGGGCATTTGCTGAAAAGACTGATGCAGTCTCACATGACCCATTGCTTTAAACTAGAACATAACTATGGGTCGTAATCGGCTGCTTGCAACAGCAACATATAGTTTTTTGTTGTTTTTTTTTTAGCTGAGGACAGTCATGTTTTCAGATGTAGCCTGGTTGGCGTGTTTGTCACCTTGGCAGTGATGGGATGAAAAACTTTGTCCTGGCGGTAACACATCAGGAAAGGTCATAAATTAAACCTTGCTCTGGACCAAAGCTTTGACACAGCAACAATTTTCAGGCGTTTACAGTCAATTACCATTTGCAGCCTCCAGTATCGCACTGTTACACACACACATGATGAAATCAATACCTCTATCTCTCATGCAGGAACTGGCTGTGCAACATTTCCTCTCATAACATTTCCATTCTTATAAAACTTTACATTAAACACCATCTAACCAATCCCTGATCCACATTAATCCCTGTTACACCGATCATTATCTAAGCTGTCTAAGATGTCTGGTGCGTGATAGATAGATTGTTTCCATTTCTGCAGTTAGATGTGGAATAGACTCTGTGTTTAATGTGGCCTAGTTCATCTCTGACAGGTTCCAGGGGCTGTGTAGGTGATCAAATATTCAGGTCATTTTGGGTGCATTAAGAAGTGAATTTAATATATTTTTTAACCTCTGTCTAATTACAGTGTGAAGCTGCTGTCTGCATGTTAATACCTGATGGAAAGACACACGCTGTGAATAAATCATTTTCTCACACTGGATGAACTAAATCAGTTGATTAAAGGCTGTTTTTTTCCCCACCACATTTAAAATCTGCCAATTTTCTGTCAAGTTTATTTCCCTGAGTATTATTTCAGTGGGTTTTAACATTAGTCTCTAAATCTTTTATACCAACAATGAGTGTAGATGTGTGGATTTTCACCAGTCTGACCTAGCTGGAGCAGTAGGATGTAGAAGGTATTGTCATCAGCCACTCTGTACTTCCTTTCTCCACTTCCTTCTTCCTGTCTGGCCAGTGGCACTCCAAAGCCGGGGTATTCCTCCGTCAGATGCTGAGAAGAAAAACTGTGTGTGTGTGTGTGTGTGTGTGTGTGTTTGTGTTTATTTACTTCTGATCTCCAGGAAAAGTCCCATTGATTTCCCTCCCTCTTTACCTCTTTTGTGGTTCATAAAGTGTTGTCTGACCCAGTTTGTACACAGCATAGACTGTATATATAGATTGCACAGCTGCATGCATGTACTCCTGTGTGCATGTGCAGGATGTGCAGTGTGTGTCTGTGTCTGCATGTCTTAAAAAGGTTGTACAAACACATGAATATAATGTGTGAGGACATTTCTCTGTGTGTTTGCACAGGTAGAGGATGATAACAGATGGAAGTGTTCACGTTCCATTGCCAAACACAGAATTAAAGAGGATTTAATGAGTTGAGTTTATGTACTGTACAAAGGCCTATATCACTTGCTGCAGTTTATTCCCATTCCTCTTTCAAGCTCTGTCAGATTGTGTGGTGAGCGTGAGTGAACAGCCTTTATCCAAGTCCAGCCACAGTTCTTGATTGGCTTTACAAGTGGACACTCTCTCGACCACTCCAGGACATGAACATGTTGTTTTGAAGCTAGAATTGTGTGTAGCTTCAGCTTTATGCTTAGGCTCCATGGAACACAAATCTTACCCCAGGATTCAGAAATAATAGAATATATATAGAAGTACAGGCTGCTTCAAGCTATAGCTGAAATGTCATGTAATAATTTGAAAGTGTGGCTTTCTCTTTGCCGCATTCCTGTAAAGCTGTGACAGGTGTAGCTTACTTTTGCACTGTCTTTGGCCCTGTATTCAGTCTCTTCAGTCTCTCTCCTTCAGAGTTACTGTAGGTCTCTTGGTGGCCTCGCTTACTAGTGTCTTTTGTGCATGCTCACTCAGGGTCTGAGCACAGCCTGCTCTAGGCAGATTTACAGCTGTGTCATACTCTTTTTTTTCTTCATTTCTTAATAATTGATTTAACTAGACATCCAGGGAACTTGGAAATGTTCTCGTATCCCATCCTCTGACTCATGCTTTTCAATCACTGCAGATTTGTTTGGAGATATAGGATGTATTTATACTATAATAAACTTGAAAACTTAAGCAAATAAGTGTTCTACAATCATAATTAATGTAGATGGAATTGTAGGGATCTGTTTGTAATTTGATATTAAAGGGTATTTTTCTGCTGATTAGTGTCAAACAGCCATATTGAATCTACTTTGATTCAATAGTGTAAAACAATGAAACATGAAATCTTCCAAGGTGGGGAATACTATGAGCATGTATGGTATGTATGTATATATGTGCATGAACACAATCCTGTCTCCTCTGTCGTCCTGCCAGGCTTAACAGACCTTGCTGCTGATTCCCATCAGCGGCTGCCACGGTGATCTAGTGGCTGGGCTTTGTGGGCGAGCTGTTTTTAGACGGAGGGAATGTCACTGGATTTATGTGGCTAATGCCAAAACAGCTGCTGCCATGAATAGCTGAACGAGGCCTCGTAGTTAATATCCACATCCAGACAGTGTCATTCAGGAAATGTTGCAGGTGAAGGTTAAGACAATAGAAAGTGAACATATACAGTATTATAATATAGACGGCGCACACATTGTCTTTACACTCTTAAACTTCGCTCCCTCTCTCAGTTTTTATCTCCTACTCACACACATACACACTGAAATATGCGCATACACACACACACACACACACACACACACACACATACATATACACACACCACTTTCTTCTGGCAGCCAACTGGCATAGTGCCCATCTGAGTCCATTCTGAGGCTTTTCTGCCATTTATGTTCCCAGCTCGTCCGCAGGCCTTCCTCTGTGTGTGTGTGTGTGTGTGTGTGTGTGTGTGTGTGTGTGTGTCTTCCTGTGGACCAGTCCCTTGGCACACATAGTCCCATTTCCACACCCAGTTCCTATACAGCCCCATCCGCACACCTCCCCATTCACACATTCACACTGTCATAGTACATCACACACACAATTAACTGAACCTGCTGTTACTGGAAGTTAGCTGTGGGTGGAGACTGTGTGTGTGGTGGCAGGATGTCCTGGTGTGTACATGCGTTGGTGAGTGTGTGTTTTAAAGAAAAAAAAAAGATGCATAAAGATAAGATAAAGTTACGAACCTGGGCTCATCACCCCAGCATGTAATTGAATATTTCTGATAATAATTCCTATTAGAAACTCTCTCAATCTTCTTGAAAGAAAAATCTCTGACATTGTAACACAATGATCACAAATACGCAGATTCATTCAGAGAAAATAGCCCTTTTCATGATATGAAGGAAGATGTCACCCAGAGTTTGATCATTTCTCTACTATCACTGAATTCTGTGCCATCTAAAGGTTTGTTATGCAATTAACAGTATTTATTAAGCCTATTTCCTCGCTGCTGTGTAACTCTTTTCACCAGCTGATACATCCCAAGGTAATCATCTGTACGTTTCACGACTTAACGGTGGAATCTTTTTGGATGCTGAATGTTATTCTTCATGTCAGACGCACAAACCTGAGCAATAAAACTTGGTCCCAGAGTGACATATTATGAGCAGTTGCCAGTGGGAACTGGTGTGTTTGTCAGCGTACATAGGTGTGTGAATCCTTTTATAAATGTCGGCTGTTAAGAAGAGACAGAACGTATAATGCATCGAGACAGTTATGGATCTTGTTGCCAGAGTTGCCGCTCTCATACACAAAACCAATTTAATACACAAGGTGGTCCCTTTATGATCCAATATACAGTAATCTCATTACAAATGATGTTAACAGCAATCAGTCTGGTAATCAAAGCTCTGCCTCTGCTTCCTCTGAGGGCAACAGCTTCCTCATCATCTCTCTCGTGTGCCGCTGCAGACCAAAAACAACAGTGACTAAGAGAAAAAGAGATGAGAAGATAGACAGTGGAGCAGCTGTAGACAGAGACAGTCCTCCTTCCTTGTTTGCTCACTGCAGCTTAATTGTATTACTTAGCAGGATTGAGGATGTCTGAGTCTGTTGTCTGCTCAGATGATGTACTGTACCAACTTAATCTGTGTTTTTATGTCTGTGCACCTTATGCCATTCCTCTCTAATTAGGTCAATTTGTACTGGTACTGCTTTGGGTAGCAATTTGTTTTTGTAGTTGTTTTAGTCCCAGTGTTGGTTCAAGCACAGGTTGTGCTGTTTAAAGGACGCCAATATTAAACACATAGTTCTGCATGAGTAAATCAAAAATGTGACCTTTAATAAAGGAACCATATTAGGCCAATCAAATTCTGAAACACCGATACAAAATTTTGACCTTTAATGAGCTCCTTTATAAGGCCAGTTATTTTAATATTGTCAGGTCAGTTTTAGTCAGAATCAGGCTGGAGTATTTATATCTTTTGTAACACTTCAATAACAACAGATCTATGTGCAGTGGTCATTCTGGCACTGAATTTTGTGTTTTGATGAAAACAGTGCATCAGTTTAAGCCACATTTTAGTCGTTTGATTTTTGTTGGTTTCATTAGACAAAGACTGAAGTTTAGTGTCTTTGATGTGCACTCTTTCTATTGTTATTGATCTCATGTTCTTGTCTGTCAGTAGGTGGAAAAGATGATGCTCAGTTAAACTAGACTGTAATAGTTCATACGCAGTGCCCCTGTCACTCTGCTGTCACTCTCAATTATAGTATACTTCCTCTCCTCAGTAATTACACTTGTTGTTCCCAACTCTAGCTTTTAGCACAGTTGCTTACTCACTGTCACTTGCTCACTTGACAATACTTTTACTCTGCCTCTAAGCTGTTTTTTTTCTTCTATTTTTAAGGACTGGTACTGGCAGAGACCTATCCCTTGGTGAAATGCAAAAATGTTGTTAAGTAAAGGTCAAGTTGTCAAGTCAAACGTCTGAGCATCGATGAGCAATGATGACATACATCCACAGATGTATCAATGTCCTCCTGACCTTTTACGCAGTATTTAATCTGTCGATTTAAAGGGCATAGTCACATTTCATTTCTGAATTCTAACAGTCCTGGTTTGTGTACAGATTAAACAAATTAGTTATAATGTGTTGATTAGTGAGCTTTACAGGTGCTGGTACCTGATTTGAACTCTGGAGAGCAGCTGATTCTTACTGATTCCAATCTCTACTCTATGTTATTCTAACCTGCCATTGGCTGAAGCTTTGTGTATATGTATATGTGTATATATATATATATATATATATATATATATATATATATAGTGAGGAGATATGTTGGTATTGATTTTCTCATCTAGCTCGTGGCAAGAAAGCAAATGTGGAACTAATCCATAAAGATTATTTCTGTCTCAGAAAGTCAGAGTGAACACAACTAAAGCTGCTTGGTATAACTTTCTAACTTAATAATCTGGATTTTTATGTAACATAGGTGTCAAAAAAGAACATATTTGGTTATTATTTGCTGCTCATGCTTATTTCCTTTCATATAAATGATATGTAGATGGCTACTGAAACGCTGATCATTTGTTTCATCGAGGTAGAGGAAACGCGATGACATCCCATTTGTCAGTAAAGACAGGGAAGTATGTACAGAACAAACTGCGGCTGTATTTCCACAACCGAGGAAGTCATTTGACGAGACTGATCCTGACTGGTGGTAAAAAAGAAGCGTTGGAACTGAGAGGAAGTAGAAGGAAAAAAGCGAGAGAGAAACAGAGGAGTAAGAACTACAGGCCTACAGCTCAAGGACACGTCCTGTTTGTACTTTTTGTAACTCGTCCAAATTTCCACACTTGAGAGCATAAGTGGAAATAAATCAGCCAACGAGCCTGTACGTGAATGAGAATCAGCAGTGTTTGTGTGTGTGTGTGTGTGTGTGTGTGAGATAGTTAGAGAGGGGTACACACTCATTTATTACCGTTGTGCCAGACATATTGTGAGCGAAAAACCATCCATCATCTCTGCCCCCCCCCCACCGAACTGACTCCACCCCCACCCACCCACCCCCCCTGGACTCTCCCATTCACATTGTGCCATCTTCAGCAAGTACCAAAAACCTGCACAGCCATAATTGGTGAACTGTCTGCACTGGGTGACCATCACATCAGTCGTCTGTCTGCCTCACTTTGTTTTCTCCAATTTTTCTTTTTTTTTTTTTTTTGCGGGGGGGGGGCTTTTTTGTTTTTCTTTGGACTTCCATCTAAAAGTATCATTTCATTTCTCCTCCCCGCCAGTCCATCTATCACACTCATTGGTTTATCCTCCTCTTTCAACCTCCCATGTCCCCTCTTTCTGCGTATTCATTTAACTCTGTGGCCCAACGTATTGTGGTGAATGCTAATAGGTTCCCACACTCACAAGCTACAATATAGTGAAGAGTAAGTGACTGTGTGTGTGTGTGTGTGTGTGTGTGTGGGTAGGAGGCTGGGCAGTCAGTCCACAGTTCCATTAGCCTGATGGAGTTTCTATTAAATTAGAAACTCTCTCTCTCTCTCTCTCTCTCCCTCTCTCTCTCTCTCTCTCTCCCTCTCCCTGTCTCTCTCTCTCTCTCTCCCTCCCAATCACATTAGTGCTCTTATCTCATTTGTGGAGGCTCTGCAGGCAGTGAAGGGTGGGGGCAGCGGAGGGGTGGAGTTATGATCTGGAAGCGGACGGGGAAAAAGGACAAGCCCTCGTAAATATAGAGAAGCGGGGCGGGCAGCTGATGTGTATCTACGTATGCGCATGAGAGTACAAGGAGTGACTGTGTGTATATGTGTGTGTGAGAGAGAGAGTGTGTATGGTATGTGTACATGTTTGCGACAAATGGAGTCATCTGTGCAATGAGTTTAATTTTTCAATTGTCAGGGATGGTCCATCAGCAACTCTGACATGGCACCCTTTAATGTAGCCTGATGACAAAATGCAGCTGTGTGTGTGTGTGTGTGTGTGTGTGTGTCATTCTACAGAGGAGATGTCAGTAAAACACACAATATGGACAATTTGTTGGTTCCTACTCCCACAGCGGGCTACTATAATATTTGAGTTTAGAATCGGATTAGTGTAGAATAGTTTTGGTTAAGGATACAAGGAATAATTTGTTTTCTTGCCAAGTTATATGAGAAAATCAGTATCACTCTGCTCTGTGATTATAAGCAAGAGCCAAGAGGTGGTTGGCCTAGCTTAGTGGAAAAGACTGGAAGCAGGGGTAAACACAGACCCCTAATTAAAACATCACATCTCACTTGTTTAATCTGTACACAAACTGAAATGTAAAAACAACAATTTGTGGTTTTAGAGGGAGTTTGTTTGCTGTAACTATTTCTCCATGAACAGCAGCTGACCTGTCCGCCCAGATCAACTGTGCGGTGTCTGCCGGTGGTGTGGCAACCCAGGGTGATGACAGGAAGTCACTGCCCATGGTTTGTTGTTTGGCAAGAAATAGCTGCAGCGCATACCGCATGGTAAAACCACAAATTATTTTTGGTTTGTGTAATCAGACAAACAAGATATAACATGTTAATTGGTGAGCTTTAGAGGTGTTGGGCGTTGAAATTTTTATTTTTTTTTTAATCCTTTGGATAGAGTGTCTATTGTAGCTTGTTTTACTGTGCCTCCAGTCTCTGTGATAAACTAAGCGAACTACCCCATGGCTCCAGTTTTATAAGACTAAGATAAGAGTGGTATCAATTTTCTCATCTAACTCTGGAGAGGGAAGCGAGCGGAACACAAAGGGTGATGGTCTCCGTAGTTCTCGTTTCCCTTCAGCTCTACTCCACCACGGCTGTAACAAAACTAGTTTTGCCCAGAAGACCTATCTTTTATCATCGAGACACTTTTGTCATCACGATATTGTGAAGTTTACATCCCTACTATGCAATATTCTTTATCTCTATAATAGTCACTTTTGATAAACAACTTCCACAGGCCATCACAACCACTAAAAACACTTCATTTTCATTGTTCATCAGCGAGCAGCAAAGCAATCTCTTGAAACCCTGATTTATTCTGTAGGTCACATAAAGGTCAGTGTAAGGATAGGGTGAGGGTTGAGGACATGGATGTAATCAGGGTCTGTCATTCGAGTCAAGCCCAGATTATAGAAGTAATAACTTTGTGGAAACTCAACAAGAGATGAAGTGAGACGAGAGAAAAGAAACAGACGCATGAAGACCCCGCCATACTGAGACAATGTGCCCCTGGAATGTATAATTATCAGTGTGTCAGTGTGTGTGTATGTGGGTGTGTGCAGGCGACAGTGAGCCATTAGCCAAGTTTAAATGAAGGTCTGCATCAACAGCAACTATTCTAATAATGACCAGCTTGGTCACAGACAAACTAATGTACCGGTGGCGTCTGCTATGTCCTATTGTGTGTGTGTGTGTGTGTGCATATAGCTGAGTAAGGAAACATACCTCTTAAATTGTCCAAGGTGACACTTGGTCTCTATGTGCAGACATCCCTTATAATGCACTTCTGGCAGCGATACGGTTTCTCCTGTCCTGCTGAGAACTCTGTATGTCAGGCATTACACGCACATCCAACTCCAACAGCATCACTCACAACAAATGCTCATTTCAAAACCTCTGCAGGGCAATTTTCTTATGATTATATGTTGTAATGTTAGACTTTCAAAGAAGAACTTTTTATATTTCTGATAAATGGCTCCTCATTAAAGTAATGCCTCCTTGCAAACACATGGCTTCATATATAAGCTGTGCACACTAACTTGCTGGCAATTACGCACGTGGTTTCAGGGAACAGCCCCTCACCTTTAAATCACCCGACTACAGATTACAGCCAAAGCTTACAGGTGGTGACCTCACCGCTTACCTCACTCATTAAACCTCTGTGACTGGTTAATGGTTAATGTGTGCCATTGTGTACAATCTTAATAATTAACCTGGCCTCTTTGTTCTCTCCTTTCTTAAAGTAATTTCTTTGTTGTTTAAGACCATTCGTCTTCTTCAGCCTCTCTTCTTGTCAGCTGTTTTTGATTGTTTTCCCTGTTATTACCTTGAAATGCCATCTCTTACACAGCAGATAATCTGTTAAACACTGACCTGACAGCAAGCTCAGTAGAGCACATTTCATTCAGTATGTTATACAGTAGTAGCGATATTAGCTTGATTTTGCAGCAAGAGCCAGGGTTTTCCACGAATGCTCAGCTGGGTGATTGCTAACATTATCCACTATGGTCTCCTCTCCAAAACAGATGGACCAAGTGATTAAAATCTGTTAAAATAACACTGAATAAAACAGTTTAACAAATCTGTGTTTCTTTGTGATGTTGTTGGGCAGACAGGATGTTGAGAGGGGCTGTGAGAGCAGCTTTTTGCTCAGGTTGTTTCTCTAATTATTTAAAATCAGATGCCCCGATGACAAAAATGCTTCATTCGGTTTGAGATTATAGTTTAAATGTTACTTTAAAAAGTAGAAAGTAGCAGGCTGAAAATGTTTCAGTGTCCAGCTACATGGCCTGCAGCCTGTGCTTACAGAAAACCCTGAAAATCTCTTCATTGTAATGGACGTTATTTAGTTAGAGGATTCAATTGTGACAAACTGACCACTGCCTTTTTCTCCCTCCCATTACACTCACTACTGGTTTCCCACTCTGTCTGTTTTACATCACTATGCAGTAATAGTATAACTTTATGTCCTCTGATTTTCCCCTGGCTTATTAGTGGATGAAAGTTATGTATGTCCTATAGCAGTTCAGTCATTTCACTCTGTTTTCTGTGGCACCAAATTGTCCACTCATGCCCTATTTCATCCTGTAATTATTATTTTTTCCATCCTGTTTATGTGTTTGTATTTTGTTTTAAATTCCTGCTGAGCATCCTGTGACTGATCTAACTTTCAGAGGAGGATTATGAATAACAAATCTAATCTTACCTGCAATGTTTGTACTGTATTGTACTGGACTGTAAGATACTTTTTAGCCAAAGGAGTATGTGGAATTCATCCTGAGGAGAAAAACATGACTACTTTGGGAGATGGCAGCTTTAGAAAAGTATGTTGATTAAGATAAAACACCATTTATCTCTCCCAGGATCTTAACACTCTGTTTTTATTTGTACAGAGACACTTCCTCAAGCAGATTTTAAAACTGGAACTGATTTTTGTTTTCAGTAAAGGTACTGGCCTCAGGCTGCAAAAATAATCCATTGTGCGGTTCCAGGGACTTTATTATCATTACCACTGTGCTGATCGATCTATTCATTCAGACTGCGTGTGTGTGTGTATGTGTATGCGTTGTTTCTCCCAGGATCTCCTGTCTCTAGGTCCTGGGAATCAAACACAGTAGCAGACAGTAAACACAGCTGGGGTCATGTGGGAGGACGGATATATAGGTTTTATTTGGTCATGGTCAGTCCTGCTGAGAGAGGTTTCACAGTGTAATTGGGGCAGGAAAAAAAAGTTGTATGGGGTGTATAACAAAGATCTTCAATGAGGACTGTTTTAAAGATGTGTCTGAAAAAGGCAAACTCAGAAACAAAAGGCAACTTTACCAACTGTGAGACAAAAAGCACAGGATGCTGCTGCAATTTATTCCTATGTATTCACCTGTGTATTAGCTTCAGGCTGACTGATACTAAATATCAGACTGACCATTTTTTATATTCATCAGTTTTTGTTGCCTACTAATATTGTGCACTTTCATAACATTTTAAAAATAATCATTCATTATTGTCAATGATTGACAGAGACACAGTGTTTGTGTCTCTTGGAAATTACACTTACAGATAACTAATTTGCAACAGCAAACATATCAAGAGAAAAAAATATTTTTCTGCCCCAGGCACATTTTTATCAACATAATGAGGAAACTTTTTTGCTCTTGCAACTAAAGCATGATATAAGTTTGCTATGGTCTTGTTGAGGCACTCACAACAGTGAATTAATGCATGAAACAGGAGGAGTTATTAAACATTTAAAGGAAGAAATCATTGTTTTGGGAAATATATTTATCTGCCCGTAGTGGATTTTGTTACCATGTAACTACCTGGCTTTTCCTCCCTGTTTCCAGTCTATATGCTAACCAAAGCAGGCTTCAGGGTGTAGCAGACAGACTGACAGAGACTTGTGTTACTGGCTCCTTATTCCAAAAATGGATTTTAACATGCAATGGCCACACACACATACACATACAGACTAATAAAAGTAGGCTCCAGGTCATCAATGTCATGTCCATGTCCTCAACTAATGGAGTTTGAGCAGCCTGCTGTTTGTTATCTGCTCTTCAAAGACACACTATGGTCTTCTGAGAGATTTCTATCAGTCTTTGAAAACACACGAGACTTGTGTCTGTCTTTTGTACAACGGTCTGTGTCACGTGTCTGGATGCATGTTTGCCCTGACCTACAGCTGCAGGATAGAAACCTGTAGAGATTTTCAGGAGGTGAGATAAACAGTCTCATGTTGAACTTGCTTTGAACTTGTTTAAGCATTAAATATAGTATATGTCTCTTACTGATTCCTGAATACTGGAGATAAAAACAACATCTGTCTGTGACTCTGTTTACAACTATTTGCTAGTGTTTCCATCCACTGGGGTTAAAGGTCAACGACCAGCAAGTGTGTATGATGAGTTTATCGCTGCAGGGTCTGTGAATCTGATGTGTTTGACTGACAAACTGTCTGTCTGATGGATGCCTCTTCATTGCAGTCTTTGGCACAGGCCATAGATATCTACTTAACATAAAAGTAGCTGCTCACTCTCTGCCTTTCCTCATGTCCCCAAACACGTCAAAACAGCATTAAATATATCTATACCATCCGGATTAGCTGAGCAAGCGAAAATGACAGGAACACAGAGGCAGCAATAGTGCAGTAAAAATGAGATGACACAGGAGAAAAACTGGAAAAACGACATGCCTCCACCTGTCTCTGAAAAATGACATTTTCTCTACAAATCCTACTGTGAACACTGAACAACTACCATAAATATCTGTGAACATTTAGCCGATATGTTTCAGTGCCAAACACGTAAATTAACAACATATCCTTATTACATCAATAGAAAACGTAATCCCATTGCAGTTGCAGTGTGTACAAAACATATTTACTGGATAAAAATATTTAGTTGGGTTAGTAGTTTTGGGGTGGCTGTGGCTTAGTCTGAATGTTGAAGTGTCAAGCTAGACAAGGGCAAGGGCAAGACACTGGATCCCAAATTATGGGGTTCTATTTGTGCCAAAAATAGGTTTTTGTGATTTATGTCTATGTCTATGTCTATGTTTTGTCCTTGTCTATATATATGTACATGTCTATGTATATGAAATGTCAGTGTTCAACTTTAAACTGTACTAGCTATTTACTAGCCAGTGGGTGCTAACATTAGCCAGCAAACCTAGCTAACATCAGCAACGGGTACCCCTGATATAAGCTTTGGGCTTTACAGGATGTTTCTTGCTATGAGCATACAAAAATGGTGAAAATATAGAACAGAGTGATGAAAAACAAAGTCTTAACCGGTGCTAATGTTAGCCAGCTAACCTAGCTAACATCAGCACCGGTTAGCATCAGGTTGTTAAAAGCGGGTACCTCTGATATAAGCTATAGGATTTATAGAATGTTTCATACTATGAGCGCATATCTTTGTATTTAAGTTGACGCTTTTTCATAGCAAGAAACATCCTGCTTTTAACCACTGGGTGCTAATAGGTGCTACCGTTAGCTAGGTTAGCTGACTAATGTTAGCACCCACTGGCTAGTAATAGCTAGTACAGTTTAAATTTGAACTAAACATAGACAGTATGCACACCAACATAAACATAAACATATAGATATACAAAAACAAAAACATACACACATACATATAAAGAGGCAAAGACAACCATATACATAGACATGAATATTAATACGTCAACATATTTTGGGAAAAATGGAACCCCATACAAATTATTCCAATGAATATGGTTGTAAATGGGTGACTGAGACATATAGTGTAAAGTTCTTTGAGTGGTTCTTAAGCCTAGGAAAGCTCTGTATAAGTGCAGTCCATTTACCATTTCTATAGAATAGTAATTTCTAGAAGACAGGGTTGTGCACTAATGATGAGCTTAATTGAAAATACCCATTTAGCAGATTCCTAAACTTGATACAAACACTTAAATTGTGTGAGTATGAGCTTCAAGTGCATCCAAACAAAACAATTAAATTGGAAGTCACTATCTCCAGTGTGCAGTTTGATAAAGTACACAGATGGTTTCTAGCATGTGTCCCAGTGGTTCATACAATATTTGCAAAAAGTATTGCTGAAAGTATTTTTTTTAATGCATTTCGTGTTTATATTCATTTCGTGTGTTGTGAGGATCTCGTTCAGTTGATAGACTGATTTCCATCTGGAGGAGTTTTGTAATCTTGAATCATGAGCATGTTTTCTGTTATACAAGAAATGTCTGCCAGCAGTGAGACTTCTGACGAAATGTTCAGCACTTTAGAGGAACGGTTTTCGGAACTGCACTTACTACAGCCAGGAGATGTTAGCTTAAAGGACTGGAAGCAAGAGGAAACAGCTAGACTAGTTTTGTCAATGGGAAGAGAAAAAAAAAACAATTTACTAACACCTCAAAAAGCTCTAATCTTTTCTTTTCTGATTGATTCCAAACAAGTTTGTTTAAATCAGCAAAGACTGAACACTTCAGCAAAACAGGTTTCCTCCAGATGCAATATAATGAGTCAGATATTCCCTGTAAACTTGGCTTTTGGGAGGAAATCTTTACTGGATGTTGTGGTAAGGTTTGATTATTTCCCAGTATTTTACATCATAAACGTGTGAGAAATGATGGGCAGGGTGGTGACTAACATTGTTACAGATCATCCTGTCTCACCACAGCCCATCCTCAAGACACATGCACTCACATGTACAAACAAATGTAGTTACATATTGTACATGCTCAAAACCTTTACCTTTTACCTAAAAGACCGCTTCTAGGGGACAGCTTTTCTTTATTTATGTGTTTGACTATTATATTGATATTTTTATCATTTGATATTGATATTGATATTTTTATCATTTCACAAAAGAACCTCCCTAAAATATCCCATATGCAAATCCACTAGGATATATGACAAATCCTAAAGTATAAAGTGTTAGAGTTTCTTTCAAGTCCATGGCATACACGTACAGACACACACACACACACACAAAGAAGCTACGCAAGCACAACTTCCTCCAGTAGCAGCACGTAGTCATAAACGTAGCTGCAAGAGGAAGGGGGCTGATGTCACCTGAATCTCTTCCTCCTCTCCTGCACTCCACCCCTCCACACTTCCACCACTTCTCTCCATCTTCTGACCTAAACGTCTGTGGTTGCGTAAAGGAAAAGGACTTAAAAATACTCCACCCAGAACTTCACTTAACAGCGGTAAACCAGATAAGACAGCGACTTCTCTTGTGTCTTGACAAAGGAAAAGGGAAGGAAGGGAGAAAGGAAGGAAGGAATTAAATCTATGTTGAATGAGCAACAAGTATGAAAAGAAGAAAACTAACTGTGATAACATGAGAAGCAGGTTCAGCTATTATATAAGATGTAACAGCATCTACCTCAGGGTGAACTCATGGGTCACACGTTATTATGAGTTAGCATTTCCTATTCAGTTTCCTTAGTGAGCGAGCAAGCCTGACATTAAAAAGCTGCCTCTGTGTGTGTGTGCAGATTGGTGTGTGTTTTGCATATGTGTGTAGCTCCATCATTTACTCCACTTTACGCCACTCCACCTGGCTATGATGAATTGGTATGACCTGTGACCCCTCCATCAGAATAGCTGATGGTGAATGCCTGTGGGTATCTCTGCCAACTAAATCATTTAGCTGGAGTGACTGCTGGTAAAACATCATAGAAAAGGCCTTATTACACAGTGCTATAAAAAAGGGGAAGCTTTTAGGGATTTGACTCAGCATAGAGTTTTGTGCTTTGAACAGTAGCTGATGCATACTGATACAAGTGAGACAGAAATATGTATCAGAATGCAAAATACAGCTACAGGCTTCACACGAAAACATAAACATGTACAGGCCTTTGTGTACATGCATCATTATCATGGTAACAATCTGGTAAGTCACAAGACTACTCAGCATTATGTGAACGTAAAGGGATATTCCAGCAGTTCCCCTTGAACTACATGTTTCAAACTCCATGCTAACAGTTCATACAGCAGGCCTAAGTCTGAAGCCCAATCCAAGATGACCCTAATGACGAATGATGATCATCAGGGTAATTTTTATCAGACTTGAAAAACGCTCCTCCACAGCCACAGCAGACATTATGCAGCTGTATTCAGAGGCTGAATGGTGCTCCTTAAGATGAATAAAATGATCTTTGTGTAAAATGGATGGTGTGTCCTTTTCATGCAGTAAAAAAAACAAAAACAGCTCAATTATGGTGATTGGAGACACAGTGTGTACACTGGTACACTGATATGTGTCACACCATGTTTGTATTTTCATGCAGTGCAGTTAAATTAATCTCATCTATTTCTGAACATGCGTTGACCCCAAATATTTCCATGTCATGGACTCAGTTAGAAACACAGATCCAGATCTGACTGATGTGGGGGCTGCAAACAGAAACACAACTGTTGTTATTTGCACTGAATTACAGTAAAGTGTTGCAATGACACTCACTGTCAGAGCACATTGTCTAGCAGGGATGTTATACTGAACTGAAACAATTCCTCATTTTGCTTTGAGAGCTACTGGTCTGGAACCATGTTGGTCAGATAATAAGCAACTGTTTTAAACCTCCTTTTCTCCTCAAGGCCATCATGGTTTTGCTCTTTGCCTTTGTGAATGTCGGAGGGGAAAAATGGTCATGGTGGTGCGTGGACCATGCTTCACATACACATAAAGACCAATCCAAATATGCCAATTACAATACCCATTAGCAATGACAGCAATAAAAACATAGCAATAAAAACTGTAAAGCGAGGCTGGTTATTAATCCTACTTAAGTGTTAAAGGTGATGAGCATCAAAGTGAAAGCAGTCAATAAGTAAATCAATGAAGCTTGTGATTTATACATCCTCAGATCCCTGGAGTTCAATAGGCTACATTTTGCACTTCCTCTAGGATCTATGTTGTCATGAATCCAAGACATCCTGTGATTGATAGCATTATTCTTCCCAAGGAGACAAATGCATCTAACCCCTGCGAGAGGGATGTTCATGAACACTGTCACGGGTGAGTAAAAAGGAAGAGGAAATTTACAGCCAGGGATGTGAGGAAGAGTAAATCCACCTAGATTATGAATTGCACCTCTGAGAAACTACCTGTCAATCGCTCCTCACAGCTGCTGTTGCTCGTTTGATCTCTTTCTGGATTTTAGACCCAAGTTTCTCTCGATTTGGAAAACATGTCTGTCTTTGTTCTGCCATCATCGTCACTGCTAACGTTGTTCGGGGTGGGGTGTAGGAACGATATTTTGCTTTCTACCTCCTAATCATAGTGGTTGTTCAAACAATGACAGCATGATGTACATCACATGTTTTCACTCAAATTTTCTGCTAATCTTTTTATCCATGGCAGCTAACACTGCCTTGTGCTTCTGTCTCAAACATAAAAGTCACACCAAGAGATTTCCTAATATAAAACTGAATAAAGGTGAAAACACTGTTGCACACTGAGTTAGGTATTTATTAGATACACATTTTTAGATACACACTACAATGATAATAATTCAATTATTATCAATAATTCTTACTTCTGTCAAATTTAGACAGTGTACCAATACATATTTGTCTGTAGGTAACTCTTCTCTAAAACAGTGTTGGCAAATGGAAATATTTATTGCAGGCCAGTGGTTTCCAGTCCCAACTTCAGGATCCCCCAAGGGGTCTCAAGACAACTCATAAGAGAGGAAAAAAAAAAAGCCACTGAGTCATGGCATTGATCTCTTCAGAGGAAATAGCCATTGAATTAAACTGTAAGGTCACTAACAGTGATGGGGAACTTTCACTCTTAAGTCGACTCCTGGGAATTGATCAATCCTCTTAAAAGTGGCTCAGCGTGGATTAATATCAACATTTCATGGCTACACACACACACACACACACACACATACACATACACACGATACAGTAACAGACACACCCATAAGCAGAACAGGCAGCAGAACTGTATGAAAGACAATACGCCTGTTTACTTATTGACCTTTCAGTGAACTGTGGTTGGTCTACCACCCATGGCGCAGTGTCCCTGTGCGTAGGCCGAATAGCTAGACATAATTACCCGACTCATATGGAAATCCTCTGATACACAAGAGAATCGCCGCAGTCAAGCAGGGTAGGCAGACGCAATCTGATGAAGCCCTGTAATTTACATAAATGGAGATACGAGACATGAAAGAATAAAATGAAATGTAAAAGGCCTTGTATTTATTGTCTGATTTGTGCGTGTTTGTGAACTTGTGTGTGTATGAGTATGTGATAGAGTAGGAGGCAGTAATTACAGGACACCAACCTACACTGCAGATAGAGACTGAGATAGATGGATGAATATGAGATCAAAGAGAGAGTGGAGTGTAGGGAACTAAGAGGAGAGATAATAAGATGGACAGCTGAGAGTCAGTAATAGTCAACCTGTGCCGTACTCAGAGGAGACTTTCAGAAATGTAACTTGAACCACTGCATCAAAAAATATTGTCACCCATTAAACGTGTGCAGCTGCCTGTTTTCATATTGTGCTGCACATACAATGGATAATTTTGACATATTATGCTGACATCCTGTTTCAAGAAATATTAGATTCTGTCAGAGACCTGCGCATATGGCATCCTGCATACACCAGTAGGAGGTTGACATAAATGGCTTTTTCCATTCAGCAGTGTAATCCAGCGTAACATGAAGGGAACATAATTCCTTATTACTGCCATTTTAAACCTTGAATTAGTTTGGGAAACTATGTAGAAGACAAAATCAGCCTTTCTTTAGTGGCAGACTTTGGAGAAGCTTGCTTGACATTACTCTCCACCAGCATCTGCAAAACACCATGGCTGTGTCTGAAATCACTCACTACTCACTATACAGTGAGTTTACCATTTACCATTATTATACCCTCTATAGTAGACTCAAAGTATCCCACAATGCATTGTGAAAAATAGTGTATAGCAGATGGTCAATAACCATATAATATATCCCATCATGCATTGTATTCATGCTGTGAGAGAGCGAAAAACAGCAGACAGATGGGAGGAGAGAGAGTCAGAGTGTACAAGGCAATTCAAAGTGCTTTTTACATAAAACTTGAAAAACATTAAGACAAAGTGTAAAATAAACTCATAAACGGACATTCAAGTACAATTAAATATAGTTATTGAGGAGTTAAGAGATTAGAAATTTAAAATAAGCAGTAAGACAAATAGAATATAAGAATAAACGTTCCAATGCAGAGAAATACATTTATTATAAGTCTCAAATTTGATTGAACAGAAGGCAGCAGCAAACTAAAAATATTTTTATGGATCGATCGCTGTGGATCGATCGCTATGGATCGTTCACTGGCCAACGTTGTTCTGGGGGATCACAGTGTCCCACATTCATGAACACTTTGTTTGTCTCAGGTGTCAGTGTGCCAATCTTGTGTATAGAGCAAACAGTTAGTATGCAGCAATTTGTCTGCAACTCAGTTTAAATTGTTTAAAGTACTACTATTGTCACAGCACATTACCATGTGTTGTGACATTATTAACTCCATGTTAAAGTATGTATGCAGTATCAGAAAATGCCTCTAGCACAACTGTCTCTTTTGTTACTTATATTCATTAAATGTTGTACCATTGTTTATGTGTGTGTGTGTGCATTTGTATGCGGTTGCGTTAGAACAGTCCCCTGTGCCCCTGCTTTTCGATGACCCTGGCAACTGGTCTCCCTGGTAACAGTGACTCATTTCCTGGTTAGTGTGATTGGATGATGTGAGCCGACCAACGTTCCCTTTGGGATCTTCATTATGAACTCTGTCTGGCACTCTGTCTAGATTGGAGCGAAGACACAGTTCAATGATAGCCAATGAGGAAATATCTAAATAAATTAACACAACATTTTGAAATAAATAATTTACTTACATACAAGTAAAAGAGCAAAAGTACTCATAAAATATAAACTAATAAATTATGAATTCATTTGATAACTCTCTCACTATTATGTAGTTTTATTTCATCAGTTTTCTTTTTATATTTCATAATGGCCCTTTTCATGACAGAGTTGTTGTGACCAGTTTCCACCCCCTCACCTTTCAGCCAATCACATGCTGCATGCTGGAATTTCAAAAATAATGGGTTAACCTTTAATAATTACGATTACACACACTCTTCACAACACAAAATCCTTATCAGATGCACAAATGAATTACATGCTCTCTGGTTTTCAACTTACCTACCTTATTTTTTTTTTTTCTCCGTGAAATAAAATATTTTAAGTTTGATTTTAATGCAAACTCCTTTTTGCTTTTCTGTGTCTTAACGTGTGAAGATTCATATCTACTCTACCTTTAGCCCCAGTGGATCATCCCAGCTCACTTTAACTGCATTTGCTCCAGGCTATGTGGTTTGACTAATTGGTCTCTAAATAATTAAAGAGTTTCATTCTAAAATGACATATCCACCATTTGTACGAAAATAACGCCTTCTTTTCCAAAAAGACTGATTGAACCATTTAAAGCAAATTACGGTACTTTGTAAGTCCTTGACTGACAACATTACATTACTTTAATAGACTACATCCACACATATACTATATTAGAGATACTAAATGATACAAATAGATCAGTTGCTATATTATATGGGGAGATTCTGTGTCCACTCTGTTTACTGCAAAAACCAAGACAGATGAAGTGATTTCAGCAAACTGTTTGCATGTGAAAAGAGAATTCTCTCCAGTGAGAAACAGGTCAAGAGCAAGCTGCCAGTTTCCTCACAAATCATGTCCCACACTTCTTTTTGTTTGTTTTTACTAGAGAGAGTGCAGCGAGGGTCAAGGCACAAATTTCTATTCGTTTACCATGAAGGATGATATTCTGGCTCACCTCCCACAATCCTCTGTGCCAGGGGACAGGGGCAGTGGATTGGCTGATCTCATGACTTGGCTAATTCTCTCTTTCTTTCTTTCTCTCTCACATGTAAACATGCTCTGGAGCTCTCAGCCAACAGTGGTGCTAATGTAGTGCTAAATCACACGCGCAAGGCTAATTAACTTCCTCATGGAGCACGACCAGTTTTAATTTTCTTCCTCAAATAACTGTGAGGGAAAATACTCACTGACAGCTGTTTCCTCACGGCAAAAACAAGATAGTGACTAAATATAAAAATGAACCATTGTAAACCAACAACCAAATGAATGACTAACCCAAGAATCAGGCACACTTAAAGGCATCACAAGTTTTAAGACAACATTGATTTTCTTATCCTTTAAACATTTTTGTGGTGAACTTGCTAGCAATCAGTTACCAATTTACACATCCAGCAAAGACAGAGCAACATTAACATTCATCTGGAGTTGTGTTTCAGTGAACTTGACAAATGTTAGTCCAGTATTCCTCTTAGAAGGTTTGATAAAAGGAAACTAAAAGGATTTCAAAACAGAATTACAGCTGAACAAAAGTGCATGACTAAATATTATATTTATTTATTTACTAAAACTGGACTAAAACTGACAATATCCTCCTTGTGGACCAGAGTAACCAATCCTGGTCTCTGTGGTTTTGTTCCCCATAGCATTACCTCTGACTCTGTGGGGCATTCCAGTGACCTGGTTGTTTCTCACCTTCATTTCTGCATTGGAAATGCCTAGTGGTTGGTCCAGGTGCTTGCACGGCAGGGGGTCTAACTGTGAAAAATTAGTTGATGGCATGTGTCATGGAGATACTGTCTGTCAGCCCCCACAAGTTTAATGGTAGATTTTGCAGTTAGTGGACATTCCAAATAACACAACAACAACAGCTTGTGTGTGTGTGTGTGTGTGTGTGTGGTCATGAGGTGGTATTCACACAGGCTGTATAATGGACTTACAAGGGTTTTTAAAAGGTGGCCAGATGGGTTGGACCACAGAAAAAAGTGTCCAGCAGCTGGTTGTCTGTAGCCACAGAGGGTGTTTGGATCAAATGGTCCTCAGCCATGTGGACTTACCCACAGCCATCTGTCTCATTCAGAATTATTAAATATCTAGTTGAATGAGGAGAAATATTACCACTGGCTTGAACTCTTCAGTAAAAATACCTAACTACAACAGAACACTCTTACATGAAGCTAATGAGTCTTGAGGATGCAGGAAAGATTTTAATATTTTTTTATGTGTGCTTTTCATGGCTAGTAACTCTTTAAATATACATATGGACATATGAGTATTATGTAACCAGGTTAAAAATGACCATACTTGCTAAAAATGATGCTAAGATAAAGGCATTATTATAAAAATATGTAAAAGATGCTTGATTAAAATTAAGATTAGATTATGCTTATGACTAAAAAGGTTAGTTCATAAAAGATTTAAAAGGTGCATTGCAATAAATAAGTTAAAAAGTTATAGATATAAAGTTATAAATATTGTTTTATTTTGAAGAGTTCATGATTGTAAGAGGAAGTAGTATTTCAAAATAAGAGCCTTACTGGTCATTGATTGACTGAGATGTGCGGGAACAGAGAAGAGGAAGTGAGAGCGCGGGTAAATTTAATGGTCTTGACCAACAAAGTCACGACGGTAAAGAGTGTGTGAACCTTTGTGCAAAACAGTAAATATGTGGTCTCTTAGATTATCTGCTCGACAGTCTTCACCAGGACACTCAGTTTACATGTTTTCTGGAGCAGCTGGAGATATTTCTACTCGAAGTTTGTCGCACAGTTGTTTGCGTGTGTGTATTAGCTTCAAACATTTATGCTAGCTCGTTAGCCTACTGAGTATATTCTGTTAGCATTCATTAGCAAAATGAATGGACTTTTAGCCACTCTGTAGCTAAACCGACTTAAGCTCAAGGCTTTAGTTCACTGTTTTCCGACGTGGAAACCCTGAGGATTTATGAGACAGTGGCTACGAGGTGTCAAGTCAACATTCAGAGTGTATTGGACTACACAGGAGGGATCACACACCTGCTCTTCACCTGAGACCAAGAGACTGGTGAAAACTACAGAGACAGCGCCATCTTTGAACACCTGTTTACCGTCTGGTTCTTCACTAGAGACCGAGAGACTGGATAAAGCTGCAGCCTGGACCCAGAACTCCTAATCAAGGTAACACACTTTTATTTTTTTTCCTTTTTGAGTGAAACAATCGCATCAGGCCTGCAACGGGGACTTAGTTATAGTTCATCAGATGTGAATTAAGGGGCTTAAGACTGTTAAAAGTGTATAGAGGAAAGAGGAAAAGGACAACATTACGTCAAATATTCTTTAATGCAAATATAGCTGTAAAAGAACTCAGGGCCCTTACCTGAAAAAAGTAGGAGTGGGCGGGGTATATTGTAACTATAACTACAAGTATAACTATATTGTGTGGTTGATCATGTGGTCATCAGGACCTGTGGTCAGGCAACATTTCTTTGGACCAACAAGCTTTAGAAATTCAATGCTTCACGTTGTTGGTATTTAATCTAACTGTTATAGCTGTGGTTGCATTTAGATTGATCTAATGTTGAGAGGAAGTGCTGTTCAAGAGCCTCCACTAGGGAAACATAAACTCCCAATGCACAATTCCCTGTGTGCATCTTTCAGGAAAGAGAACAAATACATTGTGAGCAAATATTTTTAAGGGATATTGTCTGTGTCAGCCTGTGTTTGAAACAGCCTCATTATTTTTCTCTTCAATGTCAGATTTCTGACAAATGAACAAATGACACTGAACAAGTATTTCAAACTTCTTAAAAGCACTTAACGCACATTAAATCAGCATGACATCAGAGAGGCTTCTGCAGCCGCCCATTGAGGCTGGAGAAAAGATAGAGAACTACATTTCTTTTTCTTTTATTTGTCAGTGCAAGTTACCTTACACCGAGACACAGACCGAATCAGATAGAATTATTAATGTGGAAGATTCTTCACTCTGGCAAGATCGTCTTTCAAAAACTTCAAGATCCTTGTTTCACAGCGAAGTCAGAGACACAGTCTTATGCCAGTGATTTCTGGCGCATACTGCGCTATATCTGTCACTGTCTGACAACTGCAACATGTAGCCAGCAGGGAAAACATCACATGAGCTCAACGCAATACAAACATGCAAACACCCACACAAACACAAGCTATTGTATGCAACACACAATATCTCATGTCCTGAGGGATATAGGCCTCATTGTAATTCCCCTGATGATGCAGGAGCCCTATAACTTAGCCTTGTTTTGCTGCACACCCCCTTGACCCCCTCACCTCGTGTCTGCCCATGGTTGAGATCTCACTTCCTTACACCCTAAAGCTCATTCTCAACATTCCTAACTCGCCTTCTCATTTTGTACTTAATGTTGTTTTGATGTTGTTATTTTTAAACCAAAAACCTCATGTGCTGGTTATGCTTTGTTATGGGGTTCTGGGGGAAGTGTGTGAAGACGCTGCTTTGAAACAACATGATATTCTCCATTGTAGCTCTGACTACAATTTGCTATACCTGCCACACCTGTCGCAGAAGCCACAGGTTGAAAACACACTATTTTTAGGTGATTACCGCCTCACTCCATTAGATCGCACACAGAGGGAGAAAAGAAAGATGAAGAGTGGTACACAAAAAGGTCATGAACCAGACAGTGCAATATGCCTCTTATAGCTCGCTGTGCCCCCAGGGAACCCAAGGAAGACAATTTCCCACAAACCGACTCTGGTTGCTTCAGCTTGTGCCGCGGTTGCACCATGCAGAATACGACCTTCGGCTCCTAATATTTCCGGCCAGGTCTAGCTGCATAACGTTTAAAGAGCACCTATTCAAATTAAGTGACTTGTACTTGGGGTGTGCATCATCCAGGAGGAGGTTTAATCCACACCTACGCAGCTGCATGTCTAGAATAGATTAGAACTAGACAGAGGGCCGACTGACACAATAAATAGCCCTATAAATCTCTCAGGCTGCCTACTGTCTGTGTGTGTGTGTGTGTGTGTGTGTGTGTGTGTGTGTGTGTGTGTGTGTGTGTGTGTGTGTATGTATGTGCATGTGCATGTGCATCACCCCAGGGATATAAGTTAGTGGTCAAAACAGAAGTAGTTGCTAACTTACTATTTGTCTGCATTCCTGAGCCAGATGAAATAACAAGACAACACAATACAGTTCATGCCACAGAGAATAACTGGGGTGGCAGAGAGGGCAAACATGTTCTTACAGTGGTGTCTTATTTAAATTTTGAGCAGCTTGCATTCTTTCGTCTCTTTGTTGATATATCACCACTGTTTACTTGTTGAATATCTACTACAACAGTGTTTTACATTCTTGAATGACAATATAATGAAATTAATGAATACATCATTTGACCTAAAAAGTAAAAAAAAGCCAATTACAGAAATCACTTTGATTACTGTTGTAGTTAGCAGTCTTATGCTTCACTTCTACATTTGTTCACCTCTGCTTTCTTCTTCTTGTGTCTAATAAATCCCAGCTCCAAATATCCATCTTACCTCTCTGTTATGAAGGCTTGACTTCACTATGTTTCACTCATAAACCACCGTTGACTAATAAGAAGTGTGAGAGTTCTGATTAGATGTCAGTTGTCATATTTAAATGTGCATTATGTGTGCACTACAACTAGAGATACAAGTACAAGAGCGTAGTGTTGCCTCAGTTAGCTCTCAGGATACGTTTCTCTACCATGAGACAGACAACTGTTTCCCCACTTTCAGTCTTTATGCTAAGCTATGCACTCTGCTTTTGGGACCTCAGCACTCTGTTCATCAACCCGTGATTTGTAGCATTCCTCAGGAAAACCTCAGGGGGAAAATCTGAATGTTCTTTTTTCACCCTGTAAAATTCAGCAGATTTCATAATCTCACATATGCCTACTTTCTGCCCAGAATGATAAAATGTTTGCTCAGGGTGAAACCAAGTAAATGTTTTTTCATAATGCGAGCCACTCCGCTCTGCTTATATTCTTCAGTGAAATGTAAGTTAAGTCAGCTGTGCAGTTGTGGCTAGATGAATGAAATCGAATCACCATCATCATCGTATCATATGGAGTGCTGAGATTAAAAATTGGGCATAGCTGTTTGCTTGCTGGCTCTAGTGTCATACTCAGTGTACAGACTGGTGGTATCGATCTTTTCAGCTCTTGGCAAGAAAGTGAAAAAGCCGGTTAAAAAATCAGGACATCAGTAAGGGGTTGACAGCTGTTAGCTGAGCTGCTCTGTCACTGGAAAACCACTGTCATGAGCTTAGGCTGGTTGCTGACATTCTCAGTATGTTCTGGTAGGCATGCTTCCTTAATTAATTAGTTAAAAACCCGAGAAAGTACTGAGAAATAGATGTTGAGTTTTTAATTACACCTTTTCATATGGTCATGCCAGTCCTCTGTGTTGTGCAAACTACAGACTCTTCCATTCACACGACAAACAAAATATCAACAGGAGACCCATCACTTCCTACACATCAGAGAGTGGGTATTTCAAACACGAAAGCAACTCTCCACCCAAAATCTATTTTAAGTATCAAACATTAACTCCTGTTGACTTGAAAGTTGGCGTAAACAGTTTGTAGTTTTGTCCTTCATGGTGCACAGCAGGTGAGGTCAGTCTGAATTTCAATTAGTCCAATACTGACAAGGTTTCACCCTCAAAAAATTATCAAAACCTCAAAGATTTATCAAACAGCTCCTGCAGCATAATCCACTGCTCTGCTCTGCAGTTGAATCCTAAGTATGTCAAAACACATGAAAGAAAAAATGACCTTTATTTTTGTGAAATAGCAGTGTTTCCCCTAGAATGACTGTCAAGTTTCAGACCAGGATTCAACATATACAGGTAAAACATGTGATGGAGCTCTGTGTACTAATCCAAGGATGAAAATGAAAATATACGAATCCAAAATGTATTTATTGTAACAATAAATGGTATAGAACATACACATAATGAACCATAGAACAATTCTCACAGAATAAACAGTAGCACTATGTTTTCTTGCCTTCAGTGCAGTAACTTTACATCAGTCACACTGCTACCTGTGGTGATTTTTCAAATGCTGATACACTGAAGGGGAATGACAGGAGACTGACAGACACACAGAGAGCTGGTAGAGACAGACAGAGCTGATTAAAACACTGTGGGATTTAATATAAATACAAAATACAAATAAAACTTGCAACTTTATAATAACAGTGGTAATAATTTTCCCTTGGCGGGCTGGCGCTACAAAATGTAAATAGTGGAAACGCTGCAGACATAAAGTTGGCGTCTTGGTCACAGCTCAGTTATTTCAGACTCTCATCATAACACCAGTAGCACTAACAAGTTAGCTGTGTCCATTCTCACGACTAGCATACAGCTGTACAGGCAGGTACAACGTGACACAGGAGCAGAGAGAATGGAAGCGACTCACACTGCCTGCATTGTGCTGTCACTTTACCCTCCGTTTTCATCAAGTATCTAACTCCACTGTTAATTTTGTGGTTTGGTCATTTTAAGACCAGATCTGGTTGTAATGTTTACAGCCTGTCGTTCTGTTGCTCCTGCAGCGCTCTGTGTGTGAACTGTGAGGCAGCTAAAAAAAGTGTAACAATTCATCCACTCACTCTCTATTGTAAAAATAATCACAGTCTTTGCAGTTTGGAAATTGCATTAGTTCAAATTGCAGTTTTGGTTAAAATTTGGTAAATCGGTCAGCCCTAGTCTTAGTTATATCTATTCATCACTTTACATGGACTCAGTGGAACTGGATGCATGCAAAACTGATTTGCTGTTTAAAACTGAATGAGGGTTAGTGTCAGACACTCTGCAAGGAAAAACTGAACTCCTCATAACACCCACACTTAGCTGGTTATCATCCCTGTTAGCCTGCCAGAAAGTTGTGTAGGCAGACCGCAGATAGACAAGCGGCCACCTACTCAGCCCACTCAACCAGTCAGGAGTGCATCAAGACTGAAGCCATTGTCTTGATGCACTTAGCCCTGGGCCGAGATGAGACGGAGGCTGGAATGCATGTAGAGGCGAGAGTCGAGCCAGACTGCTCTCACTCTGCACAAGAATCCTTTATTCTGAGGCAGACATGAGAGACAGGCACAGTAGTTATTAGACCAATGGAAGGAGGGTGTGAGAAGAGACTGATAACCAGCTGTCTAGAGAAAATGAGTGAAGTTGCAGACATCAAAAACACAGAGGGACATCTCTGAAGCAGGAAATTCAAAAACTAGACAACATTTACGTACTCCTTTTTCATGTCCAATCCATAAAAACGTTACTAAAAGAGAATCATACTATTATATTGTAATTTGCAAGTTTTAAAGTTAACATTTTTAAATCAGGCAAATTGAAACTGAACTGCCAACAGAGTCCTGACACTTCCAGTCTCTCTGAGTCAGATTCTCGCTCTCTCTCTCACTGTCTTGCAGCCCCTCTTTCTCTCTCTCTTTCATGTGCATCAGTGTGCAGGCATATCTTAGCTTTGAGGATGCTATCACAGGGATCCTTCTGGCCCCAGGCGGGATCTGACAGAGAAGCTGAAACGTAGACAGAACAGACTCGCCTCGACGCAATGAATGAGCTGGAGTGATAGAGGGAGATGAAGCAAGCCGAGAAGTGATTCTGCCATGAAAAAAGATGAAAATGGGGGAGAATGGGAGCTGAGATGCAGAGGCCCAAACTGAAAAGAGTTCTTATCTTTGTCAGTATGATGGTGAGCACCGTCTGACTTTCGCATGTAGAGACTGAAGGAGACATTCTTGTTGATTCCCCAAAGAAGCGAATGAAAAGGCAGCAATATTAAATTTGTTCAACGTCATATTAAACTTTCCAAATTAATTTGGATACCTTGGTTTAATCACCATAAAAAAATGAGACTGTGGTCCAGATAATTACTGTCATGGCAGACAGTGTTGCTCATGCTAATGTTTCTAAAATAGAACTCTATTCCTAAAACCCTTTGCTTTTTCTTGTAAACAGGATGCTGGATCTATTTATGTTGAAAGTGCAGTACATCTTCCTGTTCTGTGCCTTCAAGCAATCTTTTCCTCTGCTATGTAGCAGAAGATGTAATTCACAATATAAAATGACTAGAATGGCACTTATTTCTAGTGTATCCATGTCAGTCATATGTTTTAAACAGCCATATAATAGCCTTCATTTAAAGAAAAATAAAGCACAAATGTTATGAACCAACAAATGTAATTTATTTAATTATAAGTAGTCAGCACGACTGAACTCCTTGAAGGATGTCTGCTTAGACATGTCAGAGTCATGCTAAATGTTAATATATGAGTCGAGCCAAGTCACGTGACCAAAAACTCTGAATGAATCAGTTAGAGATACACCTATCTTTCTGTGCATTAGGCACAGAGCAGGAGCAAGAATCTATCTTAATTCTTGTTTCTAAAATTCACACACAAACATAAATGCACCAATGACGCTTTGCGGGTTTACGGGAAGTTATAATGACAGTGGGAAAGTGCTCTCAGGCTTTTGGACCCCACTGTATTTTGAAGGAAACAACTATGACTTCCTGGAGTCCACAAATTATCATATTTATATTTCTTTTATGTACAAAAATTAAACAAGATACATCATGCTAATTAGAGAGTTTTAGTGGCGCTGGTAGGAGTATTTGGCTCTCTCCTGAGAGTTTTCAATTTGTACAGAGCCAGGCTAACTGTTTCCCCCTCTGCTTCCAGTCTTTATGCTAAACTCAGCAGAGCTAACTACCTCCTGGCTCCAGCTCTATACTTAACACAAAGACACAAGGGTGGTTTTGATCTACTCGTCTCATTCTGAGCAAGAAAATGAACATTTCCTGAAATATCTAACCTTAAAATATATCCTGTCCCATATAAAATATGATTATAATTTTTTGCTGTATAAGAAAACTGAGGAAGGTTGTCTCATAAGTATATGTAACAGTGTAGCAGCAACAGTTTATCCAGTTGGTGACATTCAGGACAAGAGTGTTTATCCTGAATGTCATCAATGATCATGTTTTTGTCCCTACTGATGGCAGATATCCAGTATAAATTTAAAGTTTTAAATACCATCCCAAAGCCATTTAAGAGCAACGGTACCTAAGCATCCACCTGGTCCATAAAAGTTTCTCATTTCCTCACAGATACTCACACACACAAACACACACACATGCGCTTTTCATTCCTTCCTCCATTTGGCATCTGTTTGTTTTCTGCTAGTTAGTAGCTTGCCTCACCATTCCTGCCCCAGCTGCCTGGAAAACATGACAGCATCTCCAGTCTCTTCAGGACCAGGGGCTCCCCTCCTGCTGTGTGGCCCACTACTGCTGCCTCTCACTGGACTCTAGCTCCAGATGTCCCCGCCCTGATGGAGGCAGAGTGTCTCCAGATGAAAGTAGTGTGTGTGTGTGGTGTGTGTGTGTGTGTGTGTGTGTGTGTATTTGCCACCCTAACAGCTGTTACACTGCCAGACATCATGGGTAGAGAATGTTTGACTAATCTTGAATCCAGATGCTGTGTGGGTGTGTGTGTGTGTGTGGGTGTGTGCAGTATCAGCTCCATAACCTGCAATAAACACACTGATCTCACACACCCTCACAGCAAACTCACACCTACATTTATAGACCTCAGCCAAAACTGCTGTGCTGGAAGCACAAAGATTGCTAAAGATAAAACAATGCCAATGCAGTCTCGTAGTACGGCTCCTTAAGATTGCAACTGTTTATATTCCCTGTATAACAAATTTCATGTTGGGACACACTGGACAAAAACAGCCATTTCAGACTCACTGGCACTGGGCAAGTTACCAGAGAAATATTATCAGTAACAGTATATCCAATGAAGTCAGACTACTTTAGTCATTGCTTGACAGTATAACTAATACGTGATTATTGTGATAGTTTCCATCAAAAATGTTCAAAGCTGCCACAGACACACTCATCATATATTCTGTATTTAATGCAACCCTGTCTCCTAGAAATTGCCTACATATGCAAAAATTATGTTAATTTCCACCGTTATATTATGGTGGCACCATAAGCGCTGGCTGGATAATGCTCAGAGAAAACAGTTCTTTTTCTCTTTTTAAATAAATAATTGAAGTGCAGCAGAGTCACCAGGAGGTGGTTGTGGTGTTGGCAGGTGTGCAAAGTGCATGACTGTCACATCAGAGAACAAGGTTCACATCCACAGTCTCGTCTGTGCAACAGAAGCACTTTATAAATTATATATTGTGGTTATGGGTAAATCTAAACAAACGTGTCTAAAATCACTGTGAGCTTTTTCTGTTTTAAACCAGACCACAGTCTTTCCCCAACCTCAACCAAGTGCTATAACAAACCGAAAATGCTATAGTTATTGCAAGTAGATCCTGTACAGCAAGATCAGATACTGAATATATATATATGTATGTAAATTAACAACATACTGTTAATAGGAAGCATAATTCAGTCACAATTATGATTTAAACTAAATGTGTTTGCTTGTGTATAAATGTAATTTCTAAGAGACAGAGTTGGTTAAATGTGTGTAGAATGAGACCGACAGTGAGACATTAAGCAGTGGTTTAAGCAGTTTGAAGGGATTCATTGACCAGCTATCTCTGCAAACTTGGGTTACCAGTTTAAAAAGTCCCAGGGTCACTGCATGTTATTTGGTTTGGTTATTTGATTAAACACAAATTATTGGTTAGGTTCCCATTATTAGCTAATGTTGTAGTCATGTTTTGTAGATGAGCCCATTGTAACATAGTTTTAAATTAAACTTACATCTAAATCAAACAGAACCCAGTCAAGCTAGTCTGCAGTTTGCACTAATGTGCCTAATGAGAGGTAGAAGGTGGTGTGGTGGGGTATTTTTGCCTTGATCTGACCTGTGACCACACACAGCACCTCAGACATCCTGTCCTCGTACACACCCTCCAACTCTGAGCAAACCCAGGTGATTTTCAGAATAAACACCACCAGCTAACTATCCAACCAAGACACAACAGGCTAATGGGAATTTGATCACAATTCTCTAGTAGTAGGTAGTTGTTTGAAGCTGGTGACAAGCTCACACGCCCCAGCCCAGTCTGTCCACTGAATGCAGAGATAAAACTTGAAACAGTCCTGGTAAGAAGGCAAACAAGAGCCACAAAGGTAGCTGTGCACATATCTTACATTATATTTAGACCAGGTGCAGGATACAAGATTCAATAAGGGAAAATTGAGAGAAAAAATTGGACTAAAATTAGACTACACAGTAAAGTTTTCTGAGCCTTAATCCAGTGTGTAGATATTCTACATTTTTACTTACAGTAAACAACCAAAACCTACCAAACTGTCAAATTTACAAATTATTAGTATAAGTAACTTAAATGTAATTACAGAATTTCAAATTCCAATCCCTTATACTATTTGTTACTGCAAAAATGTTAATGACATTACAATAATAAGTTACACAACGATGTATCACTGCCTAATACTGCACACAAGTACTGTTGTACTGACTGGTCTTTGACACAAGTAGACACAGTACATCTTCATTGTTTTCTCTCACTAACGTAACATTCACTCACACACACACACACACACCATGTCTCCCTTGTGATGTTTTGCTCATTAACTTTATTACATCCCATAATTTTATGAGCTTTCTTGCCGGTTGTTATGATAATAGGTTTAACATCAGCGTGAAACCAGACTGAATGTGCATACACATTCTAACACATGCACATCAGAGTGTAAACACACGTACTCACAGAGATACAGGTTTTATTGTACAGATGAGGGAACTGCACATCATAATAAAACACACGGCCACAGCAGGTTTGCATTAAATCTCACCACCTCGTCTGAGCTCTCTTTCTAGTGCACATTACTGCACGGCACTACACATCAAGAACTGATGGAGGATGCAATAAAAGTTTAGAGACAGTAATATAAAGTCAGGAGAACATGATGACCACGTAAGTCTTCCCATGACTGTTGTGCAGTTTCTCTGTGGATTTGATGCGTGAGCTGGATGTAGAGAATTTGATAGCTTGTCTTAGAAATGTTCCCCACAGGGTGAAGGATGTTATGGATATTCTGGTTCATCTAGGATACAGTGATGTTAAGGGTATAGTAATTGAAAAGACCTGTGGGAAAGGAAATGGATTTGCCCCTTACAGTTTGATCAAAACAAAATTTACCTGTTTGACTATGTAGCTATCATGGAATAAGTCATTAGTTAGCAAAATTCTTAATTTCCCTAATACTGAACAGTTGATTCAAAGATATGAGAGAATTAATCTTGAGAGTATGTGTCCTGCTATTGTGTCTCATCTCTCCTGGGTCTGTGGAGGTCAAAGGTTCAACACAAGGGGCTGTGGGAAGTGATGCGCCTTGTCGTCTTTTAGATTCAGCTGCCATGGAGACGAGGTCAGAGTTTTCTCTCAGGAAAAGGGGATAGATTGATTGTGGAGACATTTCTGGAGCAGCTGGACCACCGCACAAGTACACAATAACACATACAGTACATGTACAGTATCTGGAATGGTCATTGTTTTTCTGCTGTAAGAGGACACTAGCTACTGTAATTTACAGTCAACAATGTCCTATTGTGAGTCTCACAGCTCAGAAAATGCGTCTGTTATTAGAGAGAGAAATAAAAATGTGTTAGAAATTCAAATGAGCTGCTAATTGAACAATAGTGTCTATTTTGGAGAGAGAGAGAAAGCAAATAGTACAGCATTTTTGTAATGTAATATTAAGAAAACATGGAAAACAATGAGCCTTATCTTTCATTATCCACCACATATGTGTTTTAAGGTGTCCGTGCACCTGCATCTGTGAGTGTTAATTTGTGCATTCTTTGTATGTTTGTGTGTCCAGATGGACTTTGCAAATGCATCCAGGTGTTTTCTGAGTCCAGCTGGGCTTCCTTAGCTGCTGAGTGGGTTACTAATTTCTACACAAGGACAAGCACAGATTGATTTTACAAAGCTACAACCAGAGTAAAAGTCTTTGATGTTGTGAATGATTTGGCTAAAGCTTCTTTCTTGGTCAAAGATTAGGGTCAGATGCTGGAAATCTGTACATTCTGGGTGTTTTTTTCTTTTAAGATGTTGTAGTGTACATAAATTATTTTGTTGAATTGATGAAACCTCATCTGCTCAATTCTTATTTTTCTTTGCTGTATCCTGTTATCTGCTGCCTCAGACCACCCCCAGTACCCATTAAAGTTTCATCTAAGCTAATCAGCTAATCTAAATAAGTTCTGTTACACCTAAAGTACAATAAAAGAACACTGTAGTCCTTATCAATCCCGTCTACATCTATTTTACATTTCTCCAAATTGCTTTAAGATGCATGCTGATGAAATACATTTTTTACTCTTCACATTTGAAATTTCCATTTTTCAAAACACCAAGGTCAATTCACCATCCTAGTGGCAGTTTCATCTGATCAGTTGTCATGTCATGGCCTTAAATGTGGAGGAAGGAGATGGACAATCTCCACTGGTTTTTTCTCAGTAGGTTTTGCTCTATCCACCGGTGAAACACACTCCCAAACACAGTGGAGGATGAACTCAATTTAAAATCTATCTGGTCATTTAGATTTAAATCCCTGCATGTTGTAAACACAGCGTAGGATGTCGAACAGGTGTATTACTGTGGCCATATTCTCAAACAGGTGGTTCAGCTTCACCACACTCAGACATTTGCAGCAGCTGTAGCTGTTGTTGATTAACTTTCTGTGTGCTCGCGGACACACGTGTGTGTTGTAGGGCTGAAAGTGAGTTAATTTTCTATCCGGAGGAAAGAGATGGCTGCAAGTAATTACAGTGCTCCACAGGGTGTACCTGGTGATAACTGTAGCAAAGAGATTTAACAAGTAATGATCCTGGCCAGACACAGACTTCACATACTCACATACGCAGCAGGAAAGCATTAAAGTCATGTAAACACAGTACAAAGCAGGCCAACATACCCAAATACCATACACACGCACGACATGAACCATTAAAGATGTTTGTTTACAAAGTGCGCAGAGGTATGTCTGACTTTACTGGTTGACTTTAATTGTTGATGCGTCCAAAAGTAGGTCATCATGGGGTTGGGACGTTGTACACCGGCTGTGCATCAATCCTCCAGTATTATAATGGGCCCAAATCAATAATCTGACCTGGGACCAGCAAAACACAGTCACTTATCAAGATGTTGGTAGGTACCAAGTATATTTCACTTAACTGCAGCAACCCTAGAGGACCTTTAATAGTCATAAAAGATGCCAAATAAGTTTCTGCTATCACTACATAGCCAGTGTTAACATTAACCAGTATTTACTTACCAGACCAGGGGAATCATTACAAGCTGCTTCAAACTTCCTTCCTTTAATGTTGGACAGTAGGAATGTTTGAGCTGCTGTTTTTTGACTTTGAATTTGCACCAGGTGTAAAGTCAAAGAATCAGCAAAGTTTGAAGATAAGACAAATGATAACCTCATTTTTACTTTTTCAACAAATGACAGGCCCTAAGATAGGCATGGGGCTGTTGACCACATACTGAGAATGGAAGTTGGAAAATACTAAGAGATGGACCAATAGATGATTAGTTTTGGGGTGTGTGATGTGATGACAATGTATGTCCTTTAGGTCAGGATTAATCTTATGGGGACCATTGCTATCTGACTTATTCATCTACTAGCAAAGTATTTCACTTCAGACAGTGTTGCCACTTAAGACCCAACTTTTTCTCATTCCAGTCACGAATATCTTTTCTTTCTACTGAAATCTAGAAGTCCTAAACTGGGCTTTTCCATTAACTGATCACGAGGACTCTGTTGAAGACAAAATAATTAACACAGTGTCAACTTTGGCCAATTACGCCTGCAATGGGATGTCAGTAGGTGTCACTCCATTTTCAGTCCTGGAAACAACTTATTCTAAGTCACAAAAACATCCCATTAAAGTCTGCCATCAGTCTCTGCTCTGTAATTTTGGTGATTGGATAAAATCCATCACAGAAAAACATTGTGGTGCTGTGAACAATGAATTTCCTTTCAATGTAATGACACCATTGCCTGCTCGGTTTCCTATAAGCTCTACAAGCTGCTCGCTAACTTCCTCCCTGCTCATGTGGCTTCCTGGCAGCTGTCCAGACCCCTCTCTCCCTGCTGTGTAGGCTGCTCTCCTGCCTGTCCCATGTGAGACAGGAAGTAAGGCCCTATGGACAGTGACCTCACCGCAGGAAGAGAGTAGAGGGTGTGCGTACTCTGTGTGTGCACAAAATTGTAGTTCACCACCTCTCTTCAGACTGTTCAGATCTAGGGTTGCACAGGGGTGGAAAATTTCCAATTAATTTCCAGAAAACCAGAAACTTCTCATGGAAAGTTAAGCTGGGGAATTTGGAAATATTGAAGTAAAAATTAGAAATTTGGGGTAATTTATACAAACTGTATCATATACAAACATAAACATTTTGTTTTGTCATAAGCAGACATGCTGCAAACTAATACACATTTTAACTTTTGACTTGATTTATTTGTGAGTGGAACGTTAATCAATTCTTTCACTGAACAACAACAACAAAAAAAACAACAACAACAAAAAAAACATGGTGTTAGCTAGCCTATATTCAGCATATCTGATTTACCATCTAGCTAGTAGCTGTTTAAACACATTTTGATTAATTGATCCAAACTGACTTGACTGGATGTAATCTGTGGGCTCAGAAGCAGTAGTGTGGCTATAGTGAGCAGGATTTTAGGAAATTATCTGTGACGGAAGAATGCATAGTAGAAATTCAACATGCATTAAATCTGCTTGTTTCAATCAAGATTCTGCTGCAAGATGCTACATTTAAGTTCCCTGTTATAGACTAACCTGCAGTTTTGCATATTTCCAGTTTATTCCCATTAATTCCCACAAAAGATTCCAACTTTGAAAATTTCTGGAATTTTGCAACCCCATTCAGAACACTTTGGACTTTTCCAGTCTTTGCATAAAAAGCTCAAAAAGCACCATTTTGAATATTTTCAGAGCATTTTAATGTGTACATGTCCAGCATGGCTTGTTAACACACTCAACTAGAGGTGAACACACAACAACACAAATGTATAAAATCTTACATTTTCTACAGGAAAAAAAAAAACATAAAATAAAATACTAACAACAAATCAAAAAAACCTAATTGGAATGTTATTAACAAAAAATTATTATTTTTTCAAGTTTGGAAAGAAAAAAATCAACTTAAAATAAGACAAATTGTCAAAGACAAACAATAACCTCATCCGTTTTGATTGACTGCTGCTTTCTTTCTTTCTTTCTTTTTTTTTTGTATTTTTCCCCATCTCACCCCAGTCAGGGACAATGGTAAAGTTTTTTCAGAGTCACTAAAGTCACTAAACCATTACTCGGGTAGTAATGAAAAGAGAAGTTCAACAGGACCTAGTGTGAGATGCCAAGTATTGATGGTCAGTACAGAATTGACTGAATCCAACAAAATCTACTCTCTACTGTAGCTGCAGTTAGTGAATGATGCTCAACACTTTTGGTGCCTGTCTGAAGCACAATGTGAGACGATCCGTTGCACTTGTCCGGGACAAAGCTGCGACACCGATGCTGAAAGTCATTTGTCAGCTGTCTTTTCTGTTTCATCCCCACGGCGAGCGGATGAGTTAGCCAAGTGGTGATTTAAAAGGAGTGGTTTCAGAGTGGATGGGCTCAAAGAGCAAGGTGAGATGCACTCTGGGAAAAGAGAAGCATCTGGTCAACCCACAGTCCTTTGGGGTTGAGCCATCATAAACCGCAAAGCTGACCAGAGTGAAACTGAAACAGATCACAGTCTTACTGTCATGTTGGATAGATTTTTTTTCTCCTTTTTTTTTTTGCTTTGATCATTTCAGTCTGTTTTTTATTGATCTGGGTTTTCCTGGTACAATTCAGACTTTGCACAGGGATGATGCAATGACATTTTGAAGCTTGTGGCTAGCTAGTGGACCACAGGAAGCTGAAACACAAAAAGTGCAGAGTGGAGAGCACAGGCACAGCTAGAAGAATACCTTCGGACTGATTGTGGAGATTTTAACAGAGATGTTCATTAAAATAAGACCAAAAAGAAAGGTATTAAAGCCTGTGCTCAGAGCCGAACTGCAGGGCTGAATCTGGAAAGCTTAACTTGCAGTGTTTACAGAAGCACATCCTGAGAGAGATGACAGCTCAGACAAGCTCAGTGATGTCCTAACCTCACCTAAACTTTTTGAACTTCAGAACAAACAAGGCATTAACATAAAAGAACTTCAGCCTTTGCAATTTTATATTCAAATGTGACGTCCTGTTGCCATGTCTTTGTTCAGCCTACTCCAAACCTGACAGGTACAGTGTTTTGTAAGTGAAGCCTTCCACAGTGTTAAATGTTGCTGAACAAGGAGGTGGATCTAAAAACAGGGCTCTGCTGCTGTGTGAGGCTGGACCTTGGCCTGGACTAGTTTCCTAAGGAGGGGTGGGAGAGGAGAGGAAGGTGAGGCTGGGGAGGACAATAATGTGTTTGTGTGTGTATTAGGGAGAGAGAAAAAAGGGGGGAGGAGAGAGAGAGAGAGAGAGAGAGAGAAAGAGAGAGAGAAGGCCATTGTTGTTATTATGATCCCCTCGGGCTTAGAGGGCTGGGCTGAGTATGCAGAGGGGTGGGGATAAAGACAGTGTGGGAAATTTACAGTCCTCGCTTATAGAGAGTAGGGCTGATTAACTAAACACATGCACACACAAACATTCATCAGTCAGCCTTGACAGATTTTCTTTCCTAACCTCTCAACATTTCTCTTCTGCTCGGTGTCCTGAGACAATCAACTGCACTAAATACAATCCCAGCCAGTGTCACCTCACAGAGAATCTCTCAAACTGCTGAATCACCAAAAAAACTGCGTTTACAAGTAAAGCAAACTCAGGTACTCTCTACTTTTTTTTAACTTTTGAAGTGGTTACTTTAGCTTTGAAGTGGTTAACTCCCCGTGGGCTCTCTGTATGGAGGTTACAGAGGAGAAAGGGAGGCTTGATAAAAAAAGAAGCCCATACGCAACGTTGTGTCAATGAGTCTGCATTTTCCGAGCCTGTCCAGACGCTCCCACTGTCTAAGCACTCATTGATGTGTCTGTAGGATCAGTAGAAGAGCAGGACAAGAGAGAGGAGAGGAGGGTGGGGGTGCTTTTAACACTGATTAGCTGCGTCCGCCAACCCCCACAACCCTGGCAATGAGGAGGTGAGCGATGGACACAGGACACCGTTTCCTGGCAACCACTATCGACTGGCCCACAGATCAATCTCCAGACTTCTGGTGATGGCTGATTATGGGCTTCCTTTCTGTTCTTTTCAGTTCAAGTGTCCTGCTAACTTTAACTCTGGCTGCTTAGGTGTCTCACCTCAACCTGTTTTCACCTAGCTGGAAGCCTAACAGAAAGGCAGGGTATGTCAACATACAAGCTGCAATCTGGCACAAAACAAAGACAAAGAAGACAAGAGTAAAAGCAGGGGCCAACCTGTTGCCAAACACCCCCTCTTTGTGCACAAGCCTGAAAATAACGTACCCAAAATAATAAGGCTGCTGTTTATTTTTGATCACAGCTATAACCGTGGTCTCCTTTGAAAGATAACGCTATTTTACAAAAAAATATATATATTCTGTGCCAGTAGCTTTGCAGCAAAGCGAGGATCCCCTGCACAGATAGAAGAAAGAGATCTAAAGCTTTCAAACAGATACATAATTTGTCAAAGTTTTGTGCAGACTGTGCAGAGTCTGGCACAAGACCAAAACACACCTTAAAGTAGTGCTACCAAGGCCAAAGCATCCCATGTGTGGGATGGTTTAAACATGTAATGGGGTACATATGCAACTACCAGCAAAGCACTTACAGCAAGCATTCCTTAAAAAGGTCTGTCACCTAATGTAAGCTTAAGTTTCCTCTTTGGCCAGCACTGTTGTTGAGTTAGCAGGAGAATTTGGGTCACATGGGCTGTTGCCAGTGGGATAGAGCCATCAAAGCCCCTCTCTCTCTCTCTCTCTCTCTCTCTCTCTCTCTCTCCTCTCTCTCTCTCTCTCTTTTTCTCTTTTTTTTCTCTCTTCCTACCTCCTCCTTACTCCTGAGATCCAAACATTGCAAGCACAGGGAGAGGAGGTCAGGTCCCCCCCCCCCACTGCCCCTTCTGCCTTTCCTTGTCTCAGCTGCAGGAAATTCTGTCTCTCCTCACCCTCCTGTCCACATCTGTGTAACCTGAGCTGGGTGAGCTGCTGAGCCCCCTCTGGTCAGAATGGCAGCTTGCATAATGCTACCTCAGATAATCCTTCCTCCCAATCACATCTGAAGTCACTCTCTCGTTCACTCCAGCCTGGTTTTCAAACTCAGAATCTTATTTCTATTAAAAATTTCTTTTTTTTCCATTGCTGCTCCATTGATCTTTTAATATCTTGAATTAGGGCTGCTCATTCCACAAGACTGTGGATAATGTCACCTAAGCAAAGGAAGTCAAGTGGGGTCAAGTGATCTTGTCTTTGATGAATATTGTTATCTTCCTTTAAGAAAGAGAAAATTATTTTAAAAGACAGTGCAATTGGTTTTGCGTGTTTTAGCCCCCTATTTAAAATCATAGTAACCATTTTACACCAACCATTTTACAAAACATGTTTTTAAAATTATGCTTCCATGGCAACCATTGGTTTCTGTTAACTTCTTTACAGTATACAAATCAGTAGGCATTAGTGAGCTACTTGATTTCCATACTCTATATACATGGAAACCAAAGGCTGCCAGTAATTGTAAGAAAAAAATCATACACAAAGGTACAAATGCAAGCATTTGAAAATGGTTGGCAATGATTTGTAGTGAAAGTAGCTACACTGATATAGTACTTGAGTAGTGATAATGAGTAGCTCAGCTGGACATTTTTCTGTGCACACACTCCCCTTCATCCCACCTCTGCTCTTGCAAGATGAAACAGGAGTGGAGAGTGTTTTGATTCTGGGAGTTCAAGGTTTAGTTTAGGGGGTCACAGGGGTTAACAGCATTTGCACACACCTGCTGTTTTTTAATGAAGAGGATTAGTCGATGTTCACATGAGCCTGCATGTCCCGAGCCCACCCTGGTGCTTACAGCTACGCTATCTTTATAACAAAAAAGACCACAGGTCATCAGTGAGGCTTCTTAAATTGTCCTTTAAAAAACACAGCCTGTAAAAAGTCTATTATAAACTGCACGGTACATTAGTTGCATCCCGTGACTGCTGTGTTGCATCTGTGGTGTTACATCCTTTTCTGAAGTTAAAGGCTGTGGCTTTGCTTTGTTTCTCCCTCGTTTTATGTTGCACTCACAGATGCAATGAATGCTACCTCTCCTGTGTTATTTTACAGTGAGCTGACTTTTTAAATTAACCATTAGTCTGTCTCCTCCGCACAAATAAAAGGTCTTATTGTTGACAGAAAAGAGGCTCTCTGAGAATTAGTCACATAAATGAAGGTGACAGGAAGACGTCCCCTTTAAAGTCTGTTTACCATTTCAGCCAAAGAGGTCTTGAAAAGGTCTCCAAGTAAGGAAAAGAAAGCTTAGACCTACTGTCCAACTGTGTGGGACTGCATGAGATAAAGAAGGAAAACAAGGCAGAAGTAGTGTGAATTTCAAAGATAACTATGATGTTTCATTTTTGCAGTTTTAGCCATCATGTCTGTCTGTTGTACTCTCCTGCAGATATCTGTGAACATGGCAAAATGGCTACAACAAAGCCTTACAGGGCAAGAAACATGAGCAGTCAGACAATCAGCTGGATTTTAAAGAAATTTTTTGCTTAGTTAGATGAGAAAATAGATATCATGCTGGAGCAGGCAGAGCCCTCTAACCTGGCTCTGTCCAAAGCTAAAAAAATATATTGAATTATCCATTGAGCCCCATGTTAAACAGATTATCTTAACAACTTTGTTTGGAGGTAAAACCAAAAGTGAGCACACCCAAAATGTCAATAATCGTCACCCAACACCTGTGAGTGCACAACTACGGTAAGTGCAGTAGATCAAAGTGAAACCTGGAACAAAGTGGAACCTGGTCTGTAAACTGATTTATGTTCTCATATTCTCTTGTGAATAAGTTTGGATAGCCTGCGGGTTGCGCAATATCACCACATTCCCAGATCTCAGCAATTAACTTGGTGCGTTCTGTGTTTTTGTTACCATTAAAATCAATGGCTAAAACTACAAAAATAAGATGTAAATTGTCATAAACTGGAACTAATTCAACCCTCACCCCATGACATACTGTACTGCAGAGACAAGGGAGGAGATGGAGCAAGGTGAAGAACATGATGAAAGGAGGAAGGAGCACTGCTAAACTCCACTTGAAGTGTAGTGGTCCATCTACAAATCTCCACTAACCCTCTGTATGTCTTTTTTTTGTGGCAACCGTGATAGTGCAAGCAGATGTCAAGTTATTGGTGAGGAAAAGGCCCCTACTGAGATTAGGGGAAGCAGGAGGGCGGTTCAGATGCGGGAGATAGAATAGAGCGGCCTTCCTGGTTTAGAAATAAAAATAATAACAACAAAAAGTCACACAAAATGAACCAAAACAAAAACAACAAGAAAAAAAACAATGTGCAAACTTCTCTCATATAAATAGACTACAGTCAACGCATTGTAGAGCACCATGGGAGACGAGAGGAGGTTAGGATGGTGTGTGTGTGTGTGTGTGTGTGTGTGTGTGTGTGTGTGTGTGTGTGTGTGTAAGACATAATTTATGCTTCTAGTTTGTGTGTGTGTTTTATCAGTACAGTATTTGCATGGATCTAATACCACATGTACTAAGAGTTGCAGAAGCCACTGAGCACAGAGACTTGAGACAGATGGATCACTTGGGGAGAGGTTTGGATTAGAAGAGGAGGCGGGTGTCTAAGGTCCAATTTAAGTTCAAAGTTCAGTGTCCCCTAAAGTCAAGGGTCAGACCCAGTCCTGCAGTGAGCGTTTGCAGTGCACCAGCAGCCGCGGCGCCCCTTTGCTTTGCAGCGTGTTGATGATGGCGTAGATCAGTCCCAGGATGCACAGCACCAGGACCAGTGGGATGGTTACCATCAGGATGTTCATGGTCCGCTCCTCGCTGTCGTCCACCTTCAGCACCACGTCCACCTCATTGGTGTCTTCCTCGCGACCCTCGCGGTAGTCTTCGTCTTTGTCGTCGTCCGATCCTTTGCCCTTGTCTTTGTCCGTTCCGCCGCGATCTGGTCTGTCCTGGTCTTTGCCCTTGTCACCGTCACGTCCTGCGTCCGGGTCGAACGGTGGGCGGTTCACATCTGGGTATTTGCGTCCTGAATCTGTGTCTGTGTCTGTGTCTCTGTCTGGGTCCAGATCCACACTGCAGCCCATGAAGTCTCTCAGTATGGACTTGGGGTAGCCTGGTTCACTCTTCATGCGGTGGTTGTCAAATTTCCAGTACTTGGAACCCTTGTAGAAGAAGGTGTAAGCTGGACAAGGCAAGGAGAGTACAGTGTGTAAGCCAACATAACAATTTGTTCAATATGAAGCTGCCTGTTAGCTTAGCTTAGCATACAGACCAGAAAAAGGGGAAATCGACTGCTGGCTATTTACACTCTAACCAAGCACAGCAAAATAAAAAGCACAACATGTGTAGGTTCAAAGTCACCAACAGACACACACACCATATGCTCTCTCATGGCAATTGCATGACCACGCCCTACTTCTTTGTTTCAGCCATGTGTCTGTCTCTCGCAGCCCCTCCTTGTCCTTTTACCACACACATATACGCAAACCACTTTACTCGTCTCAGCTCACCTCCATCATCGCTGAGGAAGGCCCCCTTGGGAGTAGAGGGCACTGACGATCCCCAGACGCTGATTGGTTTCGGGTAGCCTCTGTCAGCTGAGCGCGACTGCTCATTGAAACGCCAGTACCTGCAGACGGAGCAGCGGAGGAGATCTCTGTTACTGTTTATTAACTGTCTAAACAAGAGCATGGTGGGGGCCTAAACAGTGCGTATATAACAGTACAGTTTCCACAGAGCTTTAAAATTTGTTAAAGTGTAAATCAAGGCAGCCTCCAGGGTAATTACTTTCCCTGGTCTATTTCATAAATACGTTTCCTTTGTATTTGTATTATTTCTGTTTTGCAGCAGTCCAAAGTGTGTTCAATGTGGGTATGTTGTCCACAGAACTTTCTAATTTGTTAACAAAGAGCTTTAAAAATCCAGCTATTCCTCTTGTATAGCTTAATAGGGCGCAGGGCAATGCTAGAATTAAATTAATAACATAAATTATTCTTGTTATCTCAGTAATAAAGACAATAAACTCCTGGTGAAGAGAAACAAAACCTTAACATTGTTTAACCATTATCATTAAAACTTACTTTCTGTACCAATTTGGTAGCACCATAATAAAATAGAAGATATACAATATATTTGTAGAAATACATGTGAACATTCCATGAGTGTGGTTAACAACTGGTATTGCTAACAATGGCTAGCAATGACAATAGTTAGTCTGGGATACATTTGAATCGGTTCATGTTCATGGCTTAACGTTTCTTTTTTTCTTTAACAGTTAAATTTGGACGTTGTTTTAAAAACGTCCTGTAGTGTTTGTAGTAAAATCTAATGTTAACAACTGAGGCTTTCTTCAGGGTTGAGATCAAATTCAACCTTTAAAAAGCTGCAAGACTTTCAAAACTAAACTACTGATACACTTAAGACACATAACAAACCAATATATTAGGTAACAGATGGATTAGAACCGGTTCATGTGATGCTGAAACGTTGTAGGATATGTTACCAGTCTCCTTGAAAGAAGTAAGTGTAGCCCGATGGCTCCCACCAGATGGCTGTGTCTATTCGGTCATAGGGAATGTCTTGTCCATAATCAACCAGCTCCTGTGGATAGCCTGGTTCCAGGTTAGCCTCCCTGAAAAGCCAGAATCTGTTTCCTGAGAAGAGGAGAGGAGAGGAGAAGAAAATTGCTTAATAATCCTGTTTGATGCATACATTGGGACATTTGCTATCCACTCCCACTCATAACTCTTATGGACTCAATATTAACACAGAGTTACACACTGGTCAAAACACACACTCACAGGAACAGATGTAAACACACATTCAACACACTGGCAGGCACAGTCATGCTTGTGTACACATACTTAATTTGCTGGCACAGAATATGTTGAATAATTGAAATTGAATGAGGAATAAAAAGCGGACAATAAGAACAATATGAGAAACCAAATCCAGCATTTACACACACTTGTAAATTATATGAATGTAATAATGATTTGTTGGCAGGCAATCAAAAAACACAGCAAAAGCGAGCACAACATCATTGACTAAGGAGTTTGGTTTTGCCTTGTAATTATCCATTAGGAACGGGTTGTCTCATGTCAGGCTGAGGCAGATTTCTCGCTGAAGGGAAGGTTTTATTGTTTTTCACTGTGTCAGACAGGGGTACTCTATTCCTCCTGGCACCATTACATCTCTCCTCTTGGCTTCAGTCCGCCTTTCCCTCTCAAGTTCTCCCCCACCCACCCATCCATCCATCCACCCACCTCGAGCCCCTTGCTCCTCGTTTAAAATGAAAGCTCTACACTCAGCATCTGGAGAGAACAAGAGGTTGACGCAATGCTTCCCGGGGTTCCTGTGGTGCACAGCCCTGATGTAAAATCCCATGACTTATTCCATGACTTTCCACCACTACGCCAGAGTGCTTCAGTGACCTAAAGATTCAATTGCTTCCTGCTATGCAACTGTTGTTTTTCTGAAGGGATAAACATTGTGGTTTCTATCACCAGTTGAGCTTGTTTGGGATAAAAACAGCTGTGTTGCAAAAACCTCTGGGTAATACAACAGCTGTGTAGGAAAAGTGGATGAATACATTTTTAAACGTTACTGTACTAAGGATTTTGTAAATTTCTCTTTTGTCCACTTACTTTCAAATCTGGACTACACCCTTCCACATATTCTTATTAAATATATTTAATTAGCATAAAACACAAAGGCACTAGCTAATATGACACAAAGGAATTCTACAGGTGTACAAATACCTCATTTGCTGCTTGTTACGAAAAGAGGTTCTTGAGTCATTTAGAGACTTCACCGACTGTCTGACTGACTACTTTAACTTCAGACATCAGTAGTCCATGATAACAGGGTAACTTCATTAGAGTTGTCCACTTGGGTGCAGTCCATGGGAAAAAGACCACACTGCTGTTACTTCCATCAAAGGCGACAGCGTATTCTCACAGGATTAACTATTTCATAACTTGCCACGTTTTAACTATAACAGATGAATTGAATGTAAATCAAATTAACTCATAATTAGGTTTTAACCTTACATGAAATACACTGTTTACTTATTTATTGCTAACTTATTTATTACATGAGATCACACAGATAGTGCCTGTTATCCTCACTGTTATGAGGATGTTGTATAATTATTTATTTTATATGATACACTACATCACCTCTGTTTATATTTGTGCATAATTCATTTTTTATCGAAGCATGCTGGTTTTCACCAGAGAGGACTGTGGACGTAGACCAGATGGTCTGTTTGTGATCTGTAGGCACCTGCTAGCTAGAGCTAGTTTGCCTTGCTAGCTGGCCCTAAATATTTTTTTCTTTATCACATTTTCAAATTAAATTTAAGAATATGTCTTGAGTCAGCCAACATGCATGAAGTAGATAATATTGTCAAGGTATAAAATGTACAAACTTGACACCTGACATCTAAATTCTGGCTTTGTCACTCCCCATAAGGACACACCAAGCTCACCACAGCAGGGAGTGGGGAGTGATGACTAGAATTTCTGTGATAGCTGTGTGTTTTGTTGTTCACTCACATTAAAACTGATCGATGTGAAATGTATTCTAGGATATCTGTCTATCACCACCAAATCACACAAGTACTACACCTACTACACCTACTACATCAAAACAAACTACACCCTTAAGAAAAGGAACACTTCTGCTTGGCTAAATATGCAAAGCCTTGGCTGTGACTTATGATTTTTCACAAGTCCACAAGAACACTGACAAAAATTCAGATTAAGAGAGGCCTGCTGTTATCATGATGACAGAAACTCAACATGTTGGAGATCTGATCCAGTCAATTTAAAGGCCTTATTAACAGATATCCCACTGCTGTGGTCTCCTTTTCTCCTGTGCTCCCAGGTCTTAGAGCCCTTTGTTTTTTTTCTTCTCCTCCTCTTCCTTTCTTTTGGTTTTTTCTTTGTCTTAATGGCCTGCAGCCAAGTGTCATACTGAGAGACTTGCCAATGACATCATCCCCCTCATCATCAACAGCTGCCCCAAAGCCTGTGGCTACATTAAAGGCTGAGTTCTTTCTTTTTCGCTCAACAACTTTATCCACCATTGTAAAAGACAAGCTGCTCTCAGTGACTCGCAGTATAAATAATGAGCTGTGCTAGAGGAGATTTATGCTCTGCATGTAGAATACATTATGTACTGCTGCTTTCTTTAGCAAGCAGGGGTATGTACTGTATCTCTACAACATTATCTGCACAAGATGAAATAAGCTCCACAATCTGTTTTAATGTTAAAATATGATACCACTAAGACATGGTGGGTTGATATGACCGTGCAACAATATAACTCTATTTAAGGTTGTTAAGAAGAAACCAGATGGTGGATGTTTTTTTTTAATGCAGGAGTATATTTATGTATAGGGTATACTTATCTCCCATATGCTCAAGATACAAACCCTGCACCGTTAGAAAAACTGCCATATCTTATCTATAGAGATGAAAAGAAAGAATGTTTTTTATCTTAAAGCACTGATGCTGCTACATGTGTAAGACAGACTGGCTGAATGATAAAACCAGGGAGTTGTGATACCACGGCATCCAATGAACCCAACTATGACTGTGTTTTGGCACGGCAGAATAAACAGTGCTGTTTCACTAGAAACTGAATCCAAACACTGGTGTTGTTTGTCATTGTTGCTACTTAAGCATTGCAGTGCTGTAGTACAAAGTTTGTGTATTACTTTCCTGCATGCTGTAAGGTAGCTAGTACCCTAATTTCAAAACTGGGCATAGTCTCAGAGGCTGTTGTTTCTACTGGAGGTCTGTCATGCTCTCAAAGTGACCGCTAATAATACCAGAAAAAGATTATTTAGAACAGGCCCAGGCCTGTTTTTACAGCAACAATAACCAGAAACAATCACTAGTAGATGGTTTGTTCATTCCCTAAAGGAGTGAAGAGATTGATGTTTGCTAACAAGGGAAGAAAAGTGCATATGAAGAGATGAATCTGTCAGCTGGTTTGATGATCTTCCAAAATGAGTGGCCCCTTTTACAAAAAGTCTCATGCCATCCACCCATCATGTTCAAAAGCAAGCTCATGAAACTAATGAAAAACTGTTTGTGTGATTTTAAAATATTTTATAATTGAGTTCATTGAATAAAAAAGTAGTTTATATGTTAGATCTTGGGTTATTTTATGTTATATCAATCAAAAAATTGCATGTTTTGTTCATCTGACAATAAGTGTGTGGGGGATTTTTGTATTGTTAAGTGACTCATTTAAGTTACCGCGTATCGTGTTTGAAAATTAAGATTCCTTCTGTGTTCATTGTTTTTGAGGTTTTTACCAGAAACCAATTTATTTTGTGGAAGTTTCAACCGCTCCAAAACAAATGATAGAAGACTGGAAACTGACTGGAAACTGAATAAAGTAGTGCCATCGTAAAAACCTGTGTTTTTCTGGTGCTCTTCAGTGGACACAGGGTGTCAGTAAGGGGCTTATGGCTGAGCTGCTGCTAACATAAGTGTAGCTTGTTCCTACATGCTCAGCTTGTTTTTATTATAGGATTCCTTCAGTGTTCATCGTTCATTAGGTTTTTACAGGGAGTCGAATTATCCACAGAGGTCTACTCCAAAACAAACGCACAAAGTAATTAAAATCTATTAAATAAAACTGAATAAAGCAGTTTAATATTACAAATCAGTGTTTCTCTGTGACACTGTTTTTCTCAGCTTGTTTCTCTGATTATTTAAGAACCAGATGTCTGATGACAAAATTCCTTCATCTGGTTTAAGATCATAGTTTAAACGTTATTTTACAGTGTGACAGTGACAGTGATGTGACTTGTAACAGTAAGAACGTAGCAGGCTGAAAATATTACAATGTCCGGCCACCTGGCCTGCAGCCTGCGCTTACAGAAAACCCTGCAGTAATGAGTGATAAATAACAATCACATTATTTGAGCTTTACCATTGGGCCTGTAAAGCGCACAATTATACATACTTAAAGAGAAGATTATCGGCAGCGCTGTTTTGTTTATGACTGGATACTGTTAGCATGGATGAGGACGTCAGCATATTGTTTTGGTGTTCGGAGTTGTGTAGGAGCATGTGAATATTTGCTGCTTACCTTTAAAGAAGACGAACCTGCCGTCATGTCTTTCATAGGCAGCATCTATGTCTCCGGGCAGACCCCTCCAGAAGTGACCGATGGGCATGGGGTAGTTATCCAGAACCCTGTTCCTACGCACCCTCCAGAACCAGCGGCCCTAAGGAGACAAAATCGAGAGGTGCGTTTGAGACTGCTTCATTTCTTATTGACGGTTAAACACATCTCATTCTAAGCAGACTTAAAAAGCATTCCTGCTCACACAAGAGGAGAAGCTGCTGTAAGAAAGGAATTCTTGAGTCACTTTTCATTAGTCATTTTCATTAACAGGTTTTGTCACTCTAAGGTCAGCTAGCACTGTTGTAATGCTTGTTGGTCATTATACCAAGCAAACTGAGCTCTGCAGGGTAAGTAGACCAGAACGTACAATAAACTAACAATAGCGGAACAGTAGCAGGCTAATAATAGTCAGTCACTGCTCTGGTGGCTTTATTATATCCCCATATCCCACTCTCTCTGTTGATCACAGCCTGCTACAAATAACAGTTATAGAGAACTGTTAGAGTGATTTTGTTGTCAAGTCAGCATCACAATAGCATATTTTAACCCTAGCACAGAAAGTGCTTGTGAACATTCATATCTACTGTATATGTGGTGCACAGAGGCCAGCAGACAGATTTACACCAGAAGCCCTCAGACTCATTCGTAAGTGGTGAGTCAGTAGCCCTGCTTGTCCTGGATAATGTAACGGTAAAATGCTCTGTGCTGCTTCTTTCTGGCAAGCACACCTAGTTTTGTCCTTCACGCAGGACAACACTGGCAGACAGGACGGCGCGGCACTGTATGGAATGGAACAGAATGGAGATGGACTGGCAAGAGCTGAGAGAAACAGAACAGGGCCAAACCGAACAGACTGCAGGCTCTTCGATTTGTGTGGGCTGACAGCTCCTTTGCGTTGACCAGATTAAGACTGAATTGACCATATTAGTCCTCAGCAGAACAGACCTCAGTGAGGGAGTGTCAATACAGAAAGCAGCTCAATGTGCTCTGCTGCCTGTCTGCATGTCCAGCTCTCTGGTGAGAATAAATAGTAGAAGTGAATAAAAGAAAGGAGCAATTTCCCTCCAGAGTGACAGCCCCTTTGTTCTTTTAATGGAAAGGACTCGGTGGAAAAGAGAGAGTGGTGCTGATGTGCTATAGATTACTCCCACTCACTCAATTTTGCCTATGCAGAGTAGTAGTGGAGAAATATAATGTCTACCATTAGATACTACAGTTTGTGAACAGTGGAGGCATGTCTTCCAAACTGGTACAAGGACTGTGAAGAGTATGTTGGAAACAGTCACTGCTAGCTGATAAAATTTTGAGACAATGATATCTGAAGTGAGTCTGTCACTTGTCAGTTTTTTGTCCTCTCTGACACACACTCTGACCACGACACTATCAAGTGATAGAAGAAACAAAAGAGCAAACAAGGCTGCCACATTTCCAGCCATTGTCTTGTCTCTCTTCTCTGTTTTGATCAACATTCATGTCACTGTACACGTGCTGATGCATAAGAGTCTGCAGTGATGCTTATACTGCTAATATCTAGCAGGTATAATATTAGCTATGTTTTTACAATTTCAGTTTGGCATGATAGCATTCTGGCATTTGCTAATTAACATTTAATACAAGTTACAGCTGAGGCTGATGGGAGTGTTATTAGTTTTACGGGTACTTGTCATAAACAAAAGTATTGGACACAATTTTGACCTGATTATGATACTAGGTGAAATCTCACCAGATTTTTGAACCAAATTTAAGGGCAATCTTTCCAATAGCTGTTGCTAAAACAAAAATGTAAAACTGCAGAGGAAAAGTCAGGGGATCACCAAAGTTATTATGATTCATTCTCTGGGGGATGACAAATGTCTCTAGAGGGCAAACTAGTAAGAAACAAAACAGACCAGCATGGAGCAACACTGGCAGCATGGCTAAAAAATGAATAAATAAAGCAATGAATGTTTAAGCATTCTGAACTTGCAATTAACTTTCTAGCTCAGCTGCAAGTGGTAGATAAAGAAAAATATAGAAAAATGTAAATAAGTGACTACAAACTACAAACCTGTCACAGATGATACATTTTCTATTCAACACTTGGTAGATGATTGTTCCTAATATATTTTTTCACATAGTACATGACAACAAAATTATATTAACAAAATTGGTCTGATCACTTTAAGTATATTAATTGCTTCTGGTCAGTTTAAGAACCACTGGTAGGCAAGGGAAAAGTTTATTTTGGATACTGATTAATGCTGTCCAGACCAGCTTCACCACTGTGGATGAAACCCAAGAACACAGACATTACTGGCTGAGATGAAATTTAAGAGCATAGATATAACTGTCTGACCATGTGCAGCACATGTCCAGGCAGCTGGATGCCAAGTTTTATAACTACTGGTCAGTGTCAGACACACTTCCAGTCCAAGATAAGAAGATAAGAGATATTCATAGACTGATCTCTGTGTGTTTGGAGGGACAGGACTCTCATAGAGCAGGTCTTTGAAACCATGCTGTTTGATTTAAACCAACCTAAATATTCTACTGTATAACGGTAATAATGCAAACAAAAAGGCCCACCCAGTGATGTATTACAACAGTTGTCATAATCAGCTTTGCAGAAACAAAAAATAGCTTTGTACTTCACCCATGGTAAAGGCATGTCAAAAGGTTTCTGGGATCCATCTCAAAGTGTGGTTGATAGTTTGACACTGCAGTTCACTGTCAAAATTTCAGATATCATTTTGTCAACATTAGTCTTGTTTTTCATTGCAGTGGAATGCATGGCCTCTAAATATATATGACAATGAAAATAAACTAGAAATAAATCTGAAAAACCTGAAGTAAATCTTTTCCTCCTTTACAATAAACCCTGGGTGCTCTCTGCCCAGCTCTCTCTAATATCTGCAAACCTCTTCAGCATTCAGCACTGCCAACATTCCAACACCTCCTTTGACCTCTCCCACTGAAAGACATCATTACTTATCTTTATAGAGCTGCTCTATGTATAGATTGTCACTGAACTAATCCTGAAGGGAATAAAATACAATGGGAAAAAAATTCAGCCCTCATTTGCTGTTGAAATTTCAGTTAATTCAACTGGGAATGACCACAACCACAAATTTCCTGTATCATCAACCCTGACTAGAAACCACTACCTCCATGTTTGGTGAAAACACATGTCAGATGTATAATAATAAATGACCACAGGGCTGGGCTGCATAAAGTCAAAGAACCTTAAATATCAGATGAATAATAAAAGCCAGCTTCCAGTAACTGCAGCCAACCGCAAAAAGAGTTTTCTAAGACATATCTCTTAAAGGTAAAAACCTTGTGAATGGCTCATTGCTGCTTCAGCCCATTTGTATATTCCACAGGCTCTTTAAGACAAACACCTGAAAACACCCCACCCTTTTAACAGTGTTCCATCTCATAAAATACACTGGTCCTGTTGGTTTACAATCCACAAGGACCTGATTGAAAACAGACTTCTTGTTGGCTGAGCACACGCCATTTGTCTTAAACTGATTCTCCAGAAAAGAATAACTAATTTATTGACACAGTTAACTTGTCAGAACAGCTCCTCTGCTGGAAGCTGACTGAAGGACAACCAAAGACATTTTTTAAATGCTCATTACTTCAGATCAAGATCAAGCTGGTAGTTATAAATGCCCCTAGTCCCCAACCTTTACCTTAAAAACAAACATCTCTCCTCGGAGCATGGCAACTGTATCAAAGTTTCCTTCACAGATATTGGGTCCATAGTGATCTGGTCTTTCAGTGGTCCTGGGGCGGTCAGGATGTCGAGGAGGTGTTTGAGGTGGCCTAGGTTCTGGGCGACGGGGTGTCACAGTGGGCAGGGCCTGGGTGGGACCACTGTCTGGTTGACCTATAGGGAAAAATGAACACCATGGGTTAAACCTATTTTACCACATTATGAATGGTGACAAGACCACACTATAGAATCAAACTGAAAAGTGCCTAATTAAAATGAATTTTAAAAATGCTCATGAGTGTGGTTAGTATCAACTTTAAGAGTCAAAACTGCTTATTTTGAGAGTATGAACTGAAGATTGACACCACTCTCATTCATCTCTTCAATTCAGACAGATTTAGCCAGGACACAATTAGCTTAGCTTAGCTTAGCAACATGGAAGTATGTTGGAAACATGAGAAAACAGCAAATCTCTATTCGAAGCTTGAAAAAAATCTGTTCACACGTATCCCTAAAATTTAAAGCTGTCATTTAAGCTCATACCATAGATCTGTTGTATGCCTCGTCGGTCATCCTCAGGCAGCTGGAAGTTCTCGGTCTCCATCCATTGGTAAAAAGGAGCCATGATGGCCAGTGGGTTGTTGGAGTGCTCTAAACCCAGGGCGTGACCCAGTTCGTGGACTGCTACAAGGAAGAGGTCATTACCTGTAGAGCAAAGATACAAGTCAGGGGTGGGAAGAAAGTCAGAAAATATACATTTTTATACTTAATCATTTAAGAAGATCATCTGGGTTTGCACAGAAGGAGAGAGAGAGAATACAAGACCCTCTGCATTCATGCACATGTCTTATGAAAACACATACAGGAATCCATATGCTGCAAGCTACATAAAGAAGAAAGTCCCTCATACTAGTGCTGGACAGGACCTCCCAAGGGCCCATAATGTGCCAAGCAAACATTCCCTACACCATTACACCACCACCATCAGTCTGGACTTGTTGACATAAGGCAGGATGGGTCCATGGATTCATGCGGTTGATGCCAAATTCTGATACTATCATCTCTGTGCCTCAGCTGAAATCAATCCATCAGACAAGGCTACATTTTTTCAGTCTTCAACTGTCCAGTTTTGGTGAGCCTGTTCCCCACAGCAGCCTCAGATTTCTGGTCTTGGCTGAAAGGAGTGGAACCTGAGATGGTCCTCTGCTGTTGTAGCCCATCTGCCTCAAGGCTCAATATGTTGTGCATTCTGAGACGCTTTTCTGCCTGCTACAGTTCTAAAGAAGAAGGTTATCTGAGTTACCACAGCCTTTCTATCCTTTCCATCCACAAAACTGCTGTTCACTAGATGTTTTTTACACCATTCTGAAAAAACTCTAGAGACTGCTGTATGTGAAAATCACAGATTAGCACTTTCGGAAATACTGAAATCTGGTACCAGCAATCATGCAACAATCTAAGTCACTTCCCAATTCTGATGTTTGATGTGAAAATGATCTCCAACAAGTCCTCCAATTCATACAACCATATTGGTTGTTTGTTCCTACACTTAAATATGACTAAGAAGACCATTTCCTACAGTACCGCTCCTACTGGCAACGGGACGGATTGCACTGTGGTTAACATTACTGAACATCACTGGTTTTTGTTTGGTTAAGTTTAGGCATAAAAAGTACCAGGTTAGTCCTGTGTTTGTTTGACCCCTACGTCCACCCTAACTACCTCTTGTTATGGAATTTTTTTTGCTGTGTATACTACATGTACTAAATAGAGGTAATAATTACTGCAGCCACTAGATGTTGCTTAAAAAGATGTTACTGAGGGTCGTAATAAGATGCTTGCACAAACAACATATATGGTTGTTTTTTTTATAGTAGGACAGTCTCAAAAATTTTAATTATATGATTATCTATATGATTTTATATATGTTGCACTGCTGCCACATGATTGACTGATTGAGCATTTACATAACTAAGCAGAAGGGAGTACAGGTGTTCCTAATAAAGTGCTCGGTGAGTGTATATCAATTTAGTTATGCAAGATAATGCCTGTTGATTGTTCTCTCCCGGTTGTGATGTCAGTACAAATCTCCACAATCTGAGAAATGAATCACAAAAGGCACGCTAATGATAGCTGATATGAATCAGCATACATTTCTAACATTTCTAACCAGTCAAGGGCTGCTGTTGTCCACTGTCACTCCAACAGTTACACCCTGACAAGGCCACAACACAGCTGTGCCACACTGACCACTGCCTCAACTTCCTCTGTACACAAAAGCCTTCTTACAGATTTTTTTTGAGAAGTAAAGCCAAAGAAAATGTGGTTTAGAATTGACTAACATATTCCTATATGGTCGTGTCTGAAGTGAAGCCAGCACGCAGCTGGGTACTTCCCGTTAGTCAATAGCTCTTTGTTGCCCGGCCCTGCTCTATGTGAACTTTGAACTTGTGAGCTGTTTTGTCTGGCCCGATGGCTCGTGCTGATTGGTCAGATCTGTGCTAGTGACATCATGCTGTTGGGGGATTGGGACTTGGTGTATCACTGATGCCTGGATGCTCTGGATGCCTGTCCTTGTGCATCTCCTAATTTCCTCTTTGCAGGACACAAACAGGGATACACACAGTTCATCTCCCCCACCATCTATAATTCCAGAGTCACATGAATGTCCTCATGGCATGCTACACTGCAGCTAACACTCAGGAAGAGAAAACAGCAGAGGGCAAGATAGAGCACTGCAGATAGCCAAGGATGAATAAAGGGAATGAGAGAGAGCACTGACAGCAGATAAAGAGGCCTTTGTGAGGTAACAGTGACAACGATTCAGTTTGACGGAGAAAACCTTGAGTAAACTTCAAACGTCTTAGTAAAGTCAGAAGTTCAGCCAACGCATCTAATTCTGACAACTCCACACACACATTTTGTCATTCAAGTCCTATTTCACTTGTTTACCACGTATCACACCTTTTTCATCAGCAACTAAGGGGACTCCCAGTGCAAAAACAAAAAAACAAACAAAAAACACACACACTCTCTAAAGCAGCACCCTGACAACCAGAATGCACTCTCCAAGTTTGCTTTGCCTTTTGCCAGTAACTTACTCACATTAGTCTCATCTGAGCACAAAGAGCCACAAAGGCTTCTGATCTTTTACCGCTACTGGCCTACAGGGTGTCATTTGTGTGAGGTGTGTTTGAGTGTGTGTGTCAGTAAGTTGTTTGGATAAAGTGTAAAAGCAGTTTTTGTTAGACCATCTGTGCCAGAAAGGCTGATTTATCACACTTGGCATCACAAGGTTTACACCAAAATTTTTTTAGCTCAATAGAATTGTTACTCAGAATCAAATGAAACTGAGGTCAGGGAAAGGGAAAGAAAAGACTACGCCTGCAAGGACTGAATGGGATAGATTTGTGCTTAACTGTCAAATCCCATAATATAAATTTTTTATGAGCAACTATTGATCGTAAAGTGAAAGTCTGCTTTTGTTTGACCCCATCCAAAAGGAGGTCAGAGGTCAAAGCTGATTCTGTTTCATGCTCCAGGACAGGGCAGATGAAGATTAGGTCTGACCACGTCTCTCTTCTTACTCCATACAATTCTAATCTTCATGTGAGAATTTGTCTGGACGGAGACTTGAACAGCGGTAGATCTGGAGGAATGTCCCTGTAATATTCCAATTCTGAATCATGGTGTGTTCCAGTTGTATTTTGAGGTTGAAATTTCTGAGTTCCTAGTCAGAACTTTCAACTGATTTCCAGCTCGGAAAGTTAGAGAAACCGCACCAACTCCGACATAACAATTCAAAATGGCTGCTACTCACATCAATAGCTGTGCACACATTTTACTAATTGTGCTAGTTTTTCTGTTTGTAGCAGTTCAGTCTTATTTGTTTCACAGTCATACACATAGTACTGTTCAGTTTTTATCCATGGACATGTTGCTACGTTGTTTGTGCAAAATACCACACAGAGCATTGTTATCAACCGATATTGCTATTAATGGCTAGCAATGACAATGGCTAGTCTGAGATACATTTGAAATATCATGGCTTAATGTTCCTTTTTTTCTCAAACCGTTAACAGCGTTTTAAGAACGTTCTGAAGTGTTTGCATTAAAATCTAATGTTAACAACAAAAGTTGTTTATACTTTGAAAGAGCAACTATAAAGGCTCTGTGAGCGTCCATGTTTTTCCAGCTTCTAAACTGGAACACTGTTAACTGACGCCACTCATAGTTTTAACTTCTGACCTCGAATGTAAATGGAGCGCAGCATCAGCATCGAAGACTATTAGGGCTGCAATGAATGATAATTTTTGATAAACTTGAACAACAAAATTTGAATTTCAAATTCAAAAGATAATGGTTACATGTCAACAATAATGTATCTGGATGGCAGTAAAAATGCCTAAATAAATAAAGACTACATCTGTTAAAAGTTCAGCTAACTAGACATGTGTCTAACTGAAGTCGGACAAGATTGTAATTTGGTTGTACTTTGCTTTTAAGCTGTGTAAATAGGGTGTGGCAACAAAGAGACCAGTCTACAGATCTCCCTGAGTGGAACACACTCCCACTTACTGTGGGATTCCTCTGTCCCTGTGATCTGTCCTGCAACACATCCCACACAGAGCTGATCACACACACACACACACTTGTTTATACATGCACACACACACAAAGCTTAGCTGTCTGTGTCTGGTGTGTTTATGTAGATAACAGGGCAGGAAAGCCCATTGTCACAAAAAATCCCCTTCTGGTCAACAGGGTTAATGGGTGCACAGTAGAAAGAGGAACTCTAATGACTTCTCAAAGATTCTTAAAAATGTTTTCTTAATCCTCAATTCTGCATAGGATTAATTTAGTGCTAGAAGTAAGAGTTGTAATTGGGTTTAGGGTTCATCTTAAAAGTGGGATGAAATTAGGTTAAGGCGACGATTTTAGCAAACTGTAATCCTCGCAGAGGTACAAATATCTCTCATGTATGTATGTGTGTGTGTGTTTGTCTGTGGGTGTACCTGGCACAGATTGTACAGATGGAGTTCATTGATTAGTGTATGTCAGTCCAAGTTCTCAGCAACATAACTGAGACCTATAAGGAGGTGGTATAGGGGCAAATACTGTGTGATGTCACCATATGTTGACTTTCAAGGTTTAAAGAAATAAATGGAGTGGCAGAGCCTGACAAATGAGAGATGATGGAGTAAGCTGAACCATGACAACTCTAGTTAGGTGTGAAGGAAAGTGATGGGGACAGCTGTTAACAATCTATTATATACGGTAGATCCATTACAACCTATACAAAATGATATGACTTTAGTGCTGAAAACTGATCATCATCTGTACGCCTACAGAAATGATCAAGGACCTAATCCTCCATTTCCACCTGAAAGTCTAGCAAACGACTCCCTTGTGGTATCCGAGCTCTCGAGGAAAAGCTCCATAACACAACAAGCTGGTTGTAGTTAAGTAAAATCACCACTGTCCCTAAAATCCTGACAGCCACCATTCACCTTGTACGTTCTGGTTTCCTATGGTCCATGGTTCATCGGAATCAAAGTGTGTGTCTCCACCCATTCCAGGTCCGGGGAAGTAGGCGTGAGCTAGGAAGCCCCCCTCTCCATCGAAAGGCGAGCTGTCTCCGTGAAAACCTGAAGCGAAGAAGATCATGATGTCTGGCTCCTTGCGGCGTCCATATTTGATCTCCTGGTAGGGGATTTCATCAAAGGTCAATGGGGTGACCCTCTCCCAGACTTTAAAGGCCTGCCGGATGGCCTCGTACGAGTTATACTCTCCAATCTTGGGAGTGTAGTTCTGGATACTATGGAAACAAAGAGGGGAAGAGGGGAAAAAAATCTCACAAGGGGCATATCCCTTCCTTCATTTGTAAGCAGGTAGGAAAACTATCGTGTCAATTGTGATACAACAAAATCAACAAAGGCACATAAAAGCAGAATTAATTCAAATCTCAACTCAGACACATTTTTAAGATGAATTTTGCAATAGTCACCTACAACAAAGTAAGACTGTGCATGTATGGTGCATTGGTGGCAGGTTAGATGATCTTTACAAACAGAATGCCTTTGTCTTACCTGTAAGTGAGATGGCTCTTGTTCCATTTATGTCCAGTGAGAGCATAGCGTTTCCGCCGCACGTTGGTTTTGATCTGGCCTCCAAACTTGTCAGGCACACCACAGCGGGGTCTCTTCATGGCGCTGAAGGAGTTGAAAGAAGTCAGGAACAGGCAAGAGGTATGTGCATGTGTGTTGAAAGGAAGAAGTACCCAAGAGAAGAGATAAAGGGGAGTATGATGTTAAAACCCTGACTCTCTTCTCTTGATGCCTGTGTTCATTTTTGTTGTTTAATTCAAAGTGTGCTTGTGAGCTGCCTAATGCAGCCACGCTACTGAGTGGTTTAAAATACCACTGACGATTTGACCAACAAATACTCAAATGTCCATATTCTGAAATTCTAGGCCAAATCTTCCCACTAAAAACATTTCTGGCATTTGCCAAACTTTAAAATACTGGTTTAATTAATGTTTGGGATCCAAAATTTGCAGGACAGTGTTTTGGAGGATGGAACCAATAAGCCCTGCTGACCTGATGGTTTGAGGGTCCATCTGTCCAGTGACTTCCAGGCCGTAGAACCGCTGCATATCACTGATGGCATTGGACAAGATCTGAGCTGATCGCATGGTGGACATCTGTCTGCTGGCCTGGGGCAGGTAACCGTACATCCTCAGCCATGACTGGAGACGCACAGGAAGAAAAACATAAAGGAGACTGTTACAAACTAATTATGCTTACTTTACTGTTATTGACAGCAATGACGAAATACTTTTTACAAAATTAAGAATGAATGTGAATAAGGACACAGAAATTATGGAAACAGCAACAGCTGTTTTATAAGGATACGGGGGACCCCTAAGTTTGTCTTCCCTCAGCTTCAATGTCTGTAACATGATGGCATGACAGAGATTTGTCTTGATACTCAGGCTTTGGGAAGCCTGGAGGGTAGGGGGTTAATGACATGAGGGAGAAACCGTGATACTTGACCCAATCACAGATGACGCAAAGTCTATCCCACCTGTTTTGCAGAAACTTTATATTGCACGCACACATCCACACACAGGCGAGCACTTGCATATTGGGTAGTCTGAGATACCAGATACTTGGTGGTGCAGGGAATGTAAAAGGGTGTGTGTCTGAGTGTGCTCGCGTGTGCTCATTCGTGTAGCTTTGTGAGAATCTGTGTGTGTGCAGGTCTCAAGTTTCCGCCCATCTTTCACAATGCAAAATACTACTTGATAAAGCTCTGTATTTACTTTCCCACTCCTTTAAAGCCATAAAAACAAACTCATTTCTTTCAGTGCTTCTCTCTCTCTCACACACACATACAGTACTAGATGTAATACAGTGGGTCAGAGGGCAGATGTGTGGACCTGTGCTCTGCTTTAAATCACCCACTGATCAACACAGAGTGACTGACTGGTGACATTAAAACTCAACATAACTTAAACCTGAATACTTTTCCTCCAATATTCCAGACTGGAGAAAAACTACTGCCTGCATGTGCCCTTCCTCCACCTTTACACCAGTCATTACAGTGCTGCAATGATCAATTATCATGAAGTGAATAAAGAATCTCATCCTTTGCTATCAGTTAAGATAGTAGATGACTACTGTCACCCATTTTATATATGGCCTCTGTTGAAGCAGTACCTCTTCCCTACTTCGCTGAAGGTTAAGGTTTTATATCAAAAATGTGTCGGAAAATAGGTTCTTCTGACAGTATTTTTTTCCATCTTTTGGAAATCATAAGCATCATTTGCCAAAAAAAATGCTCTGAATTAAATCATTCAAATGTTAGTAAAACCTGGCACACGCTAAAAGATTTGTAAAATCTTAACCGATTTAGAAATTATGAGAGATCACACACATGACAACAAATGATGACAGATGTCACAGTTTTGTTCTTATAGTGTTTGATGTATGTGCAACAAGAAGACCAACACAGCCACACCACACACTAACAGATTCACCACCAACAGCCAGAGTCTGGACTCTAAAAACTCCAAATCTCACACGGTCAAATGCGACTTTAGAGTAAACAAACATGGTGGACGACAATGTCTCTTTGTTGTGCTTCCATCTTTGGTCAGCTTGCTTCTTGATTGGCTATTGTTCACTTCCACAACGATCTGACGATCCACAGAGTATGAGCTCCGATTATCTTGTAGTGTGTACCCCACTTAAGTAAAAGTAAGACTGTTTCAGTGACAGATACAATCGGTTTATTGCCCTTAAACAAGTCTCTGGACCTCTTATGCTTCTTGTGGTTGCTTTTAGAAAACATATTCATAAAGATACATTTTCAAAAACTAATGAAACCAGGAACATTTCTTCAAATTCAAACCTTTGTGAAAACACAAGCAACTTAAAGGTATCTTGCAGTGAGGCAAAACTCTTTGTTACTCTACACCTGGGACATCAAGTGTTTATAGTCTATGCATAGGCCATTGGGAGGCCAAGAATGAAAACTCAAAGTGTCTAAGCCCTCAGGCTTTAGGAGCACATGGCCTGAGGAGCTCAAACTTTCAAAACCTGTTTCATCTTAATGTCATTTCTTTAAAGAAAAATGGTTGCAATGTGGTGAGTTTTTTTTTTACATCTCTATTGCAGCAGTTTTCATTTTGATGGGTTTAATCTGCTGCCTGCTGTATATTAATGATCTATTGCCAGTTATTTTCACCTCTATGTTTAGAAAACTAAGATAGAACTAAGAATATTATTTTACCGTTATCCCCTGCTACACTGTGTGTGTGTGTGTGTGTGTGTGTGTGTGGTGTGTGTGTGTGTGTGTGTGTGTGTAGGAGCAGGAAGAGGCATAGAGAAGGCTGAACTGGACATGACCCTGACCCACCTCTGCCTTTAGATAAGGAAGCTTCAAACATGCTCACACACACACACACACACACACACACACCACACACACACACACGCACACAACACACACAAGTCCACTCACTAACAACAAAAACACACTATCTAAATACTCCCTCTCTCCATCTCACATACACACACATACACCAAAGCCACTACACACAGTCTGAGGCAAGGGAAACAGGTGGCAGGTTGCACAAAACACTCTTTTCATTTTTTCTCTGTTACACAATAATATAGAGGACACCAACATAGTTTCAGGTGAACTATAATTCAACAGTTTTTTCAGTTTTTATCCATGGACATGTTGCTATGCTGTTTGTATGTGCAAAATACCATGTGTTGTTATCAACTGGTATTGGTAACAATGGCGAGCAGTGACAGTGGCTAGTCTAGGATACGTTTGAAGTGGTTCAGGTTCATGGCTTAACCTTTTTTTTTTCGAACAGTTAAATTTGAACAGTGTTTTAAAAACGTTCTCAGGTGTTTGCTTTAAAGTCTAACGTTAAACTGGAACGCGGTTAACTAGGAGGTGGCGTCACTCCCAGTTCTGACTTCCGATGTAAACAGAGCGCAAGGAATCCAAAGTACAGCACTCATTCTGCTGGGTTAAGTTCCGCTAGATTGATTTAGGAAAATAGATGAATTTCCTAAATGACAAAAAACATGTCCACAAGAGGCAGAAAATCTTTCAAGAGCTGATTAGGAATGAGCTGTATTGATTGTCACTTCATGACAGCTAATGCTGTTCATATTTCATACTGTCTCAAGATAAAAACAAAGCACTCTGCAATGCTGTGATGCACAATGGTCATCCAACCACAACAGACACTTAGTAAAACTGCAACTCAATCTAAATTCCAATAGTAATTTCATGTAAAGCCCAATTTATTGTACTGTGTGTAACACGTAACACTTTTCGCATTCCAGCCACTTCCTCCCTGCTCCTCTGTGATCAGCATCTCCACATGGCTATCATTTGTGCAGTGATAGTGCTTGATGAAAAAGGGAAATTCTTTCATGTCTGTTGATGTTTCTGTCTCTGTGGTGTGTGTCTTTGTATATAGGTATCTGATGTTGTCTCTACACACTCATTCTCTTTCCCCTCCCAGTGAGTATTTACAACAGGCTGTAATCTGGTACAAGGGAAGAGCTGCAG